>NC_143144.1:5000000-7500000 GCF_059928025.1 Delphinapterus leucas
TTTGGAGAGGTCCCCACACTTTTGTGTTTTACCTCCGGGAGCCTATGAGGTTCTCACGGTATCAGGGGGAAATATCTAATGCTTCTGGCAGGGGGAAGAGAAAAGAACCACTTTGAAATACATAGAACATTCCGTTGCTCTTAACAAGGCCTACCCTCAAGAGAAACTACTTTACCAGAGCCTAACCTGCTCTTAGGGTTTTCTCAAAGCCTAAGTAACCTGAGCAAAGACAGATACTCAACTCCAGCCCTCCTAACAGCCTTCCATGTGTGAGAGGGGAAATACACAACTCCAGCCCCTCTAGCCACCTTGTCTCACCTCAGGTGCTGAGAAGCACTTGTGAAGGACACAGCCCAGGGACATGGGGGACAGGGGAGGATTGGATGAAGGCAGTCAAAAAAGTACAAACTTCCAGTTATAAGGTAAATAAGTACTAGGGATGTAATGTACACCATGATAAATAGAATTAGCACTGCTCTGTGTTATACATGAAAGTTGTTAAGAGAGTAATCTTAAGAGTTCTCGTCACAAGGAAAAGCACTTTTTTCTATTTCTTTAACTTTTTATCTATATGAGATGACGGATGTTCCCTGAACTTGTGATAATCATTTCATGATGTAAGTCAAAGCATTATGTTGTGCGCCTTAAACGTATACAGTGATGTATGTCAGTTATATCTCAGTGAAACTGGAAGAAATAAAAGTTCAAAAAAAAGACAGAGACTGTCAGAGTACATAAAAAACCAAATATATTTTGTCTGCAGAAATCCATTTTAAATATAAAACACAGACTTAAATTAAAAGGATGCAGGAAGATATACCATGCTAATGCTAATCAAAAGAAAGTGGGAATAGCTATATTAATTTAAAACTAGGCAGACTTCAGTAAAGAAAGTTATCAGAGATAAAGAGGGGCACTGTGTAATGATAAAGTGGTCAGTTATCCAAGAAGACAAAATAATTCTTAATGTTTTTGCACCTAAAAACAGAGCTTCAAAATATGTAAGACAAAAACTGATAGAACTACAAGGGGTCATAGACAAATCTACTATTATAATTAGAGACCTCAACATCCCTCTTTCACTAATAGACAGACTCATCTGGTGGAAAATCAGTAAGATATAATTGAACCGAGCAACACCATCAATCAACTGATTTAGCTGACATGTATAGAATACATCCTCCAATGATAGCAGAGTACATTCTTCTCAAGCTCACACGGAACATTTACCAAGACAGATCACAATCTGGGCCATAAAACACACCTTAGTGAATTTAAAAGAGTAGAAATTATATGAAGTATTCTCTCAGACCACAATGGAATTAAATTAGAACTCAATAACAGAAAGGTAGCTGGAAAACCCAAAATTAGAGATGACAACACATGTCCAAATAAATATGGGTCAAGAAGTCTCAAAAAATTTTTAAATATTTCAAGCTAAATGGAACTGAAAATGCAACTTAACAAGTTCTATGGGATTAAGTAAAAGCAATCCTTAGAGGGAAATTGATAGCATTGAATGCATATATTAGAAAGAGAAGAAAGATTTTAAATTAATAAACTAAGCTTCCACCACAGGAAACAAGAAAGGGAAGAAGAGAAGAGAAAATTAAATCCAAAAATCAATGAATGTGGAACAGGAAATTAAGAGAGAAAGTCAACAAAACCAAAACTGGTTCTTTGAAAAGATTAATAAAATCGACAAGTCTCTATCCAGGTCAACGATCAAACAAATAAAAAAGTGCAAAGGCTCAAATTACTACTATCAGAATTAAAAAGATGGCCGTCACTACTGATCCCATGGATGTTTAAAAAATAATAAAGGAATATTATGAACAGCTCTGTGACCACAAATTTAATAACCTAGATGAAACGGGCCAATTCCTTGGAAGACACAATCTGCTGAAACTCAGACAAGGAGAAATAGATCATCTGAATAGGCCTGTATCTATGTACAAAATTGAATCAATCATTAATAACCTTCAAAACCAGAAAGCACTAGGCACAAATGAGTTAACTGATTGAGTTCTACCAAATAGTTAAGGAACTAATGATACCAAATCTCCACAATCTTTTCAATAAAACAGAAGCAGAGCAAATACATCCTAACTCATTCTATGAGGCTAGCATTACTCTAATGCCCAAGCCAGATAAAGACATTATAAAAAATGAAACGTACAGACCAGTATCTCTCATGAGCATAGACATGAAAATCGTCAACAAAAAGTTAACAAATCAGGTCCAACAATGTATAAAAAGAATTATATACCACGACCATGTGGGATTTATTCCAAGTATGCAAGCCTGGTTCACTATTCAAAAATCAGTGTAATTCATTCAATACAATGTAATCCATTACATCAACAGGCTAAAAAAGAAAATTCACATGAACATATCAATAGATACAGAAAAAGCATTTGACAAAGTGTAACACCTATTTGTGATTTTAAAAAAACCCTCTCAGCAAACTAGGAATAGTGAGGGGAGCTTGCTCGACTTGATAAAGAACATCTGTCAAAAACCCTACATCTAACAACTTAATACTTAATAGAAACTAGAAGCTTTCCTACTAAGATTAGAAATAAATCAAGATGTTCACTCTCACTACTCCTGTTTAACATCATACTGGAATTTCTAGCCAATGCAGTAAGATAAGAAAAGGAAATAAAATGTATACAGATCAGGAAGAAAGAAATAAAATTCTATTTCTTCTCAAATGACAAGATTGTCATGTAGAAAATCCAAAAATAAATAAATAAACAAAAAACAACAACAAAAAATGGAACTAATAAGCAATTATAGTAAGGTTTCAGGATATAAGATTGCTTTCTTATATACTAGCAATGAACAATTTGAATTTGAAATTTAAAACACAATACCATTGACAGCAGCACCCCAAAATGAAATATTTAGGTATAAATATAACAAAATATTATAATATCTATGGGAAAAAAACTACAAAACTCTGATGAATGAAACCAAAGAAGAACTAAATAAGTTGAGAAATATTCCATGTCCACAGACAAGAAGACTCAGTATAGTCAAGATGTCAGTGCTTCCAAACATGATCTGTAGATTCAATGCAGCCCCAGTCAAAATCCAAGCAAGTTATTTTGTGCATATCAACAAACTAAGTCTAAAGTTTCTATGGAAAGACAAAAGACCCAGAATTCCCAGCACAATACTGAAGGAGAACAAAGCTGGAGGACTGACACTCGCTGACTTCAAGACTTACTATAAAGCTACTGTAATCAAGACAGTGTGGTATTGGTGAAAGAACAGACAAATTCATCAAAGGCATAGAGTAGAGAGCTCGGAAATAGACCCACACAAATACAGTCAACTGATCTTTGACAAAGGAGCAAAGGCATTTCAATGGAGAAAGGGTAATCTCTTTATCAAATTGTGCTGAAATAACTAGACATTCACATGGAAAAAAATGAATCTAGACACAGACCTTACACCTTTCACAAAAATTAACTCAAAATGAATCATAAACCGAAATGTAAAATGCAAAACTATAAAACTTCTAGAAGATAATGTAAGAGAAAAATCTAGGTGACCTAAGGTTTGGTGATGACTTTTTTAGATACAATATCAAAAGGATGATTTATGATAGAAAGAATTGATAAGCTGGATTTCATTAAAATTGAGAACTACTGCTCTGTTAATGACACTGTTAAGAGAATGAACAGACAAACCACAGGCTATAAGAAAATCTTTGCAAAACACATATCTGATAAAGGACTGTTATCCAAAATACACAAAGAATTTTTAAAACTCAGCAATAAGAAAACAAACAATCCAATTTTAAAATAGTCAAAATAGGGCTTCCCTGGTGGCGCAGTGGTTGGGAGTCCGCCTGCCGGTGCAGGGGACACGGGTTCGTGCCCTGGTCTGGGAGGATCCCGCGTGCCGTGGAGCGGCTGGGCCTGTGGGCCATGGCTGCTGAGCCTGCGCGCCCGGAGCCTGCGCTCCGCAATGGGAGAGGCCACGGCGGTGAGAGGCCCGCGTACCGAAAAAAAAAAAAAAAAAAAAAAAAAAAATAGTCAAAATACCTGAACAGACACCTTACCAAAGAAGATATACTGATGGCAAATAATCATATTAGAAGGTGCTCAACATAATATGTCATTAGGGAATTGCAAATTAAAATGACCGTGAGAAACCACTACACACCTACTATAATGGTTAAAATCCAAAACTCTGACAACGCCAAATGCTTTCAGCATGTGGAGCAATGGGAACTCTCATTCATTGCTGGTGGGAATGCAGAATGATACAGCCACTTTGGAACACAGTCTAGTGGTTTGTTATAAAACTAAACATACTCTTACGATATGATCCAATAATCATGTTCCTTAGTATTCACCCAAAGGAGATGAAAATTTATGTCCACACAAAAACATGCACGTGGATGTTTATATCAGCTTTATTCATAATTGCCAAAACTTAGGAGCAAACAAGATGTCCTTCAGTAGGTGAATGGATAAACAAATTGTGGTACATCCAGACAATGAACTATTATTCAGCAATAAAAAGAAATGAATTATCACACCCCCAAAAGATAGGCAGGAAACTTCAATGCATATTACTAAGTAAAGGAAGTCAACTTGACAAAGTTGCGTACTGTATAGTTCTAACAATATGGCGGTCTGTAAAAAACCAAGCTATGGGGACAGGAATAAGATCTGTGGTTGCCGGGAGTTTGGGAGCAGTAGGGACGAACAGGCAGAGCACAGGGGATTTTTAGAGCAGGGACACTATTCTGTAGGATACTGTAATAGCAGATACATGTAAACCTAAAACTGAAACTGCTCTAAACAATAAAATCCATTATTTTTTTTAAAATGGAATGATCTACTGAAACAAATTCCCTTAAAAGAGAAACCCCTCCCTAACTTTGTTTAGCCATAAGACCTCAAATAGCATCTAATTCATCACCTTTGTTTTGCTTATGGAAAACGAATAATTTTATGAATGAATGGATTGTGTTCTCCTGGATTACGTAATGGGTCAGAGGCAGAGCTAGGTTCAGAATCCAACTGTTCTGGCTCTTAGCCTAGTTCTTTTTCCATAAAACTTGTAAAAATTGCACATTTAGTGTTTGGTCACGTCTTTAAGACCTACACCTGAATTCGGGATTACAAGTTGCAAGAACTAGTGGTTGCCCCATAGGTTCCGCCTACCTCACATCTTGTCACTTCAACAGCTCAAGGGCCATCTGAATGCTGGAAGGCCTGGTCTGGATTCGGCCAGAAGTCCTCCCTGTACCGAGGATGCCAACATTTGCCAAATCCAGTGATGCCTGTCTCTGCCACTGTAGCCCAAGGCCAGGGTCCCCACTGACTTGCAAGACTACGTGAAATAGGATTTGACAAACTAAATCAGAAATAACTCCTGACATTTTTGAAGAGCCCCCAAGATGAATTCAGAGGAGTCATGGAGATGGGCAGGACTGGGAAGAGGATGCTCCATTCTCATCTTGGCTCAGCCACTGTCTGGCTGCGGGCCTTGGGCTTTGACACCAGAATCTAATTGAAGGACTCCATTTATGCTAACTCAAGAGCCATGTGCTTTCTCTGGGAAGGTCATCTTCTCCAACCAATGCCTGTGGACATGACGCAAAGAAGGTGTCCGTGGGGAAAGCGGGCCTCCCACTGTTGTGGCGTCTCCCGTTGCGGAGCACAGGCTCCGGACGCGCAGGCCCAGTGGCCATGGCTCACGGGCCCAGCCGCTCCACGGCGTGTGGGATCCTCCTGGACCGGGGCACGAACCCGCGTCCCCCGCATCAGCAGGCGGACTCCCAACCACTGCGCCGCCAGGGAAGCCCGCATTCTTTTGTTTACTAAATATTTATAGAGATCTAGGGATACATTATATCTGAGTCTGTGGGGAATTCTAAATAGTTCTCAAACATGTATAATTGAGATCATGATGGTAATTGTCCACGGCGCTGGCCCAGCAGGACGCATGTTGTTGATCCCTCAGGAAGCAGGCGCTGAATGGAAATTCAGCGTGCAGGGTGTGTCTTAAGGAATGACCTCGGTACCAGCACTGCGGATGACAGGGAGGGAGGCAAGCCTGGGCCGAGGGAGAAAGTAAACTGGATTCAGGCCCAACGGCAGACTCAACCAAACCCATGGGGAACTCTGCAACTAAACCGACCCTTCTTCAGACATGTCCCACATTGGGCCAAGATGGCCAGGCCCCTATACCCCCAAATCAGTCGCTGTGCTGAAAAAGAGCCTGATGTGGGGTGAGACACCTCCTGCAGTGAGGCAACCCCGAAGGGGCTGACAGGTGACGGCGTCTGCTGACAGTACCCCCAGCACCTGGGTCACAGACCCTTCACGAAACCAGGTCTGGGTGCACATCCCAGTGCCAGCCACATAGGCGCTCAGTAGGTGTATGTTGAAGGAATGACAAACACTTTGAAAATCCTATTATTTTACCCAGAGCTTCCGTAATTCAGAGTAATTCTCAAAATTTAGTCACTATGCCTGCCACCCACTGTCTAAAACAGAAGTCCTTTTCTAACCCCGAAAGATGCCTCTATCCGTCCTTAGGAGGGCTTGTTAGGGGCTTACTGAATCTCCCAACGAGATACACAGTTCTCTCTTTGTGTGCTTTTTGCCTAGAGGCCAGTGGGCCAACCCATCACATCAGCTGTCACACCACTCGCCCCTGAAGTTGAGCACTCTCTGTTCTGACTTATTCACCAAGAAAACTGACCCCCGTGACCAGCTGGTAGCATCTAGTTCAGGGGTCCCCAACCCCCAGGCCACAGACCCGTATCGGTCCGCCGCCTGTTAGGAACCGGGCCGCACAGCAGGAGGGGAGCCGCTGACGAACGAGCGAAACTTCATTTGCCGCTCCCCATGGCTCCACATCACTCACGTTACCGCCTGAACCATCCCTGCCCCCGTCCACGGAAAAACTGTCCTCCACGGAACCAGTTCCTGGTGCCAAAAAGGTTGGGGACCGCTGATTTAGTTGATCTCTAGGCCTTATCTGCTTGACCTCCAAGCCAAAACCATGGTCAGGTCCATTCCCCGGGTCCCCTGGGGATTCCCAAAGAGAAGGAAGCAGAGCTGTAGTTGGAAATTGTTGGTCTGCAGGCCCCTCCCCTCCCCTCCACTCCTGGTTAAAGATTTTGGGGAATCAGGAGAACTCTCTGGAAGATTCTGAATGTCTGCCTGAATTGAGGTGGCGTTTGAAGGGGTGGGGGGATTTGCAGTGGGCAGTGGGGCTTTCCAAGCAGAGGAAGAGCTTGAGCAAGGCTGTGAGGACAGAAACTATGGGGCAGGTGGGAGAAGGGCATCCGTTCAGCAGGTTCAGGGCGTGTGTAGAGTGGGGAGCATTGATGTAGAGTGGGGAGTGCCCCGCTGAGAACATTTAAATTGGAGGCAATGGCACACACGCGCCAGACGGCTGAAGAGGGCAAAGGGCATGCCCTAGAGTCCTGCACTCCGCAGATGACGGGCTGCCCAGAGAGCACTTGGCAATGAACTCCACGGCCAGCAAGGGCTGGGACTCCCTCTGGTAAAATGAGGGCAGAAGGTCAACAGGAAGACAAGCCAGCGTACTTCCTAAGCAGAAGGATTATTATTAGCAGAACGGATCAATACTGAGCTACAGAGCCAGCCCTCCAGTCTAGACCCGCTGCCCCTCCTCCTGGTCTCTGCTTACATCCCTGCCTCGGGACGGCTGTCTAAGATCTCTGTGTGGTGCGAGCCTCCCCCTTGGGACTCCATGGGCTTCACCCGGCCGAGGCCAGCCCTGCCAAGACCTCTGCCCCAGAGCAAACCCAGCGGGCCGCTGGAGGAACCAAGCCTCTCTTCTATCAGCTGCACAGTGAGCGCCACTTGTCCCTGTGATTTCAACGTCTGTTTATTCAGACCCGGTTGTACTTGAAGGTGCCTTGTTCCCATTTTTTCAAATCGATTTGAAGAACAGACGCTCAGCAGAGGTCGGCCTTGCTGGGCGCGGTTCCCACTGCCGTCTGCGCGGCCCCGCCGGTCTCTCCGCGCTCTTCTTGCCTCGGTCCCGTCCCGGTCCCCGCACCCCAGCAGGCTCAGGGGTGGGTGAGCAATTCAGAGCACAGGCCTGTCCGCGAGCAGAAGCCGGATCGCTAGCACAGCGGCTGGGCCTGGGGAGGGACCGGGAGACTCAGCTCTCAAACCCGCGGCCGGGCAGGCGCGGCCGCTGGGGAACAGGGCGCCCCGATGCCCAGGCTGAGCGCACGCCAGCCCGCTCCCAGGCAGCGCCAGGGCCCATGCTGCGAGGCGCGGTCTAATACAGGTTTGCGAGTACGCTTGAGAAAAAGCTATCTTACTTTTGCAAACTTTGCAAATCATACAGCGCTACGAACACGTCGTTAGACTCCCTTCCGCGGCCAGTGAGGGCCTGAGGCCCAGGCTAGGTTCACAGCAGGGCCCCCCTCTCCTCAGAGCACTGGGCCCCCCACTTGTGCTTGGCGGGGACGGGGGTTCAGGGAAGGGGAAAGGCGGACCCCGCCGTTGTCACTGGACCAAGAGCCCAATGACTTCGCTAACGGTTCATTCGCTGACTGGAGCCCCACGCAGCCAGCCCGTGAGATGCTCCGTGCAAGCACCCTGCACACACAGTGCCCGCGGGGAACGGCCCCCGTGGGTGCCTTCACGGCAGCAAGCGCCACTGGACCCCCAGCCATAGTGGAGCTCAGCCGCGCCCCGCCCCCTCCCAATACAGACGCGCCGCTGGACACCCTCCCGGGATTGTACAACCCTGGCAAACGCTTTCAAGACTGGGGCCAACCCTGCCTTCTTCCAGGAGGTTTCTCTGAGCGACCCCAGCGGTTCCCATCACGTCTGCGCATGTCCTGTGCGTGCTCACCTCCCTCCCCCCCTCCCCCACGTGCTGCACCGCTCCTGTCACGTCCCCTTCCGCTCCCACCTGCTCTTGCACACCTGGACATACGCATGCACTAGTCCAGAAGTCCCTGTTGAGCATTTACTGTGTCAGAAACTTCTAGGGCTCTGTCCAGCATCCCACATGTGCTGGGACTGAACTGGGCTGGGCTACTTGTGCGTTCCTGCCTGTGAGAACTGGCCCGGGCCTAGGGCAGAATGAGGCTGCGCTGAGTGACGGCGTGGGGCAGGCAGAGGCAGGGCTGGGCGGGGCCTGATGTGCACTTGTCACTTCCCACTTGCTGCTTCCCGTGACCTGTCCTTCCACCTGCTCCTTGCAGGCAGTGTGATGACCGTATCTCACAACTCATTGCACACATTTCAATAAACAGCATGGGCCTCGCACACTGTGGTCGGTAAATATTTGCCGCATGCTCCGTTGTTACAATTCAATAGCAGGCAGCATCATAGAATCACATTGAGAATTCTCCTTGCCCGTCTTCTCCCGTTCAAGCAGCCACATGAAGGTGATTCACTTCGGCCTTCAAGGAAGACGCCCCATCATTCATCAGCGCTCCATCTCCCCACGAGATAGTCACCCACAGACCTTCCTGAATGAAATGATCAATGCAGCCCAGTATCTGCAACCTTCTATTTCAAAATCAAGCATTCGGCCTCATGCTTTAACTTAGCAAAAAATACGACGCAAGTAATGCTTGATTCTAATAACCATATACCACTCCACAGTTTCCTCCAACCCATAAACTGCAAGAACAAGATGAAAAGCACTTGGAATTGAACATTAAAAGAAATGTACGTGCACTTTGTAAAACATGCCTTCAGAGCGATTATGCTTTAATAAAGAAAATACAGGGGTGAGTTTCAGTACGGTTTCCATTGCTAATTGGAAATGTCACATTTGGCAGGGTTGATGAACTGCTGTTTCTTTATATACATATTAACTGGCAAGTGGTAAATTCAGTTAACTTGGTTAAAAAAAAAACTTGGTAAAACAGTACGCTAAGTACCATCTTTTACGCAGTCCTCTCACTGTTGTGGCTTCTCCCGTTGCGGAGCACAGGCTCCGGACGCGCAGGCCCAGCGGCCATGGCTCACGAGCCCAGCCGCTCCGCTGCATGTGGGATATTCCCGGACCCGGGCACGAACCCGTGTCCACTGCATCAGCAGGCAGACTCTCAACCACTGCACCACCAGGGAAGCCCTAAGCACCATCTTCTTTGTAAACATTTTCTTTGTCCTCCCGCTGGTAGTTAAGATGCCTCCTGCTAATTTCCGTATCGTTAAGGATCTTTCTTGTGTTTCCCTGTCCTTCACCTTAGATTCATTCAACAAACGCAAGGGGAATATCCATTACTGCTTGCCACTGTTCCCGGTGTTTGCCACACACCAGGGAACAAGTCAGTGATTCCTGTCCTCTGGGAACTCACACCCCATTGAGGGAGACACACCAGAGGCAGGTACAAGGGGCTGCCTCTTCTGCCCCAGGCGACTGCAAACACCTTGAGGGTGGGAACCATGCCTGAGGAAGCCAAAAACAATGAAATAATAGAAAAGTCTTTGAAAGCTCGGCTCCTACTACACGGACTGCATTCCCGGAATTTGCAAATTCTAACAGCTGAGGAGACTTGCACCTGCAGCTACATCACTCACCCCAGGACCCCTGAGCCCCAGGACTCAGGCATCAAAGGCACCAGGCAGCCAGAGCCCTTCCCAGCACATAAGCTGCTCCCTTGCTCTAAGAGACGAACATCAAAGGCTGAATTAACAGGTCAGAGAGAAAGGAGCTTGGGAACATCAATGTAATTTTGTTCATTGACCTATTCTTATCTAAAGTCTTCCTGTGACTTACATGAAAATAATTAAGGCTTGGGATGAATATCAATGAGCTTGAAACTCACCAAAAGGGTCTTCACCACCTCTGAAGGCACCAGGAATAAGATGGGCCCTCCCTTCCCCACCCCACCTTTGTCAACTTCCTCTCTTATGCGAGTTTGGTAAACTGACCCCAAGATGGATGGCAGCTCACAGCCCCATGGAGAAGATGGGAGCCAAACGGGAGGGCAGGGGTGGGCTTTGCTTCCTAAATGTCCCCTTAGTGCTGTTGGGGGTCCTTTCCTCCCTGAGCCCCTGGTCTCCAGAGAAGAAGGAAGGAAGAAGATGGACTGGGGGTGATTCCCCAGCACAGCACCCACCCCCCTCCATGGACTTCCCAGAAAAGGGTGTCATAAGTGTCTCACCTGGAGATCGCAGAGGGGGCTGGGAATTAAGAGCTGTTCAACCCTCTGACTTTCTCAGTACAGTCTTCTATTTCCTATACACTTTTGCTGAAGACATTAGGATCCAGTTTTCCAGATGTTCTCCTTCCTAGCTGACTGAAACCCCTGAGGTCCAGGACACCATGATTTATTGTTTCATTTATAAATTTTTTTCTCACTCTTGTCTGGATCCCAGTCTCAACTGGCAATGAGTTTGGGGCCTCAGATGGGTTGTCTTTTCTTTTGGACAGCATAAAAAGTGGACTCTCCTCTGCTCAGGGCTTGTTACTGGAGGGAACTTGGGTCCACTCGCCTGCCGTGCAGCAAAGCCAATCTGCTGACACCAGTTTGTGGGGAAGGAAAGTACAGCGTTTATTTATAGGGCACCAAGCAAGGAGAATGGGCAGCTCATGCTCAAAAGACCTGAACTCCTCAATGGCTTTCAGGGAAGGGCCTTTAAAGCAACATTTGGGGTGAGGGTTGGAGGGGGCATGAATTTCTTCTGATTGGTTGGTGGTGAGGTGATAAGGTGATGTTCTGGGGATCTTAATCATCAACCTTCTGGTTCCAACCAGTCTGGGGTCCACGTGCTTGTGGTCACCATCCTCCACCTGGGTGGGGTCTTAGTTTCTGCAGAACAACTCAGAGATATGTGTCAGATTATTACGTATATTCCTGGAGGAGGAACTAGATCTCTGTTTTATCCCCGAACTATTGTTTCTTGACTGCTTTTCCTTCATTTCTGCATTCCTTCACTTCCCTAATTAGTAAGTGCTTGAGTCAGCTTGTTGGAACTCAGGAAAGGCCTAGGAGACTGCAGCCTTTTCCTACAAACAAGAAACAGGGGACAATTACTAGAGAAATGGAAATCAAAACTACAGTGAGATATCACCTCACACTGGTCAGAATGGCCATCATCAAAAAATCCACAAACAATAAATGCTGGAGAGGGTGTGGAGAGAAAGGAACCCTCTTACACTGTTGGTGGGAATGTAAATTGGTACGGCCACTATGGAGAACAGTATGGAAGTTCCTTAAAAAACTAAAAATAGAGCTACCATATTATCCTGCAATCCCACTCATGGTCATATATCCAGAGAAAAACATGGTCTGAAAGGATACATGCACCCCAATGTTCATTGCAGCACTGTTTACAATAGCCAAGACATGTAAGCAACCTAAATGTCCATCGACAGAGGAATGGATAAAGAAGATGTGGTATATATATATATATATATATAAAATGGAAAATTACTCAGCCATTAAAAAGAATGGAATAATGCTGTTTGCAGCAAGATGGATGGACCTAGAGATTGTCATACTGAGTAAAGTAAGTCAGAGAAAGAGATATCATATGATATCACTTTTATGTGGAATCTAAAAAGAAATTATACAAATGAACTTATTTACAAAACAGAAACAGACTTAGAGAACAAACTTATGGTTACCGGGGGGGAAGGGTAGGGGGAAGGGATAGGTAGGGAGTTTGGGATTGAAATGTACACACTGATATATTTAAAATAGATAACCAACAGGGACCTACTGTATAGCCCAGGGAACTCTGCTCAATATTATGTAACAACCTAAATGGGAAAAGAATTTGAAAAAGAATAGATACATGTATATGTATAACTGAATCACTTGGCTGTACACCTGAAACAATCACAACATTGTTAATCAACTCTACTCCAATATAAAATAAAATGTTAAAAATAAAAAAGAACTGACTTAAACGAATCATGTTAGAAATGTGGGGTCCTCAAATAAAAACCCTTGTAAATTGGAAAAAAAAGAAACAGGGGATATGCAGTGGCTTTTGTACCCAGGAAGGCCTGCAGGGTCCTGCTCAGTTTCAGGCATCCTCCAGAAACTTCTAGAGCCAAATCCCTTCACAGAATGCAGAACTCCAGCCATAAAGAATGCTGTCTCTGGCCATCTCCCAGTCTCCCAATGCCTTCAGGAAAAGCCTGCATTGCCTCAGTTGGCATACCTGTATAATGGAGGCAATACTGTAGTTTCTAACTTGTGGATCTTGTGGGAATTAAAGGACATGATTCATCTGAAGCCCTTGGCCAGAGCTTGACATAAGTTCTCAAAGAATGTTCACTGTTACTTTTATTGCTGCTACTTGCTCACAAGTGGTGTTGGCTTGCAGATGTGCCACCCATATAAGTTTGTTTCTGTGAAGCAAGGAGATGCCAACAAAGGTTCCCAAGGTACTCCCAGGTGTTCCCTGGAGAATATTCTTGACTCTAACTTAGATCGTGCGAGACGTGTATGAATCACAGAGCTATATGTGCCTTGTAAACAGACATTGTCTACTTTCCTGGTAGATTTTCATGCATTCTTTTTTTGAGGTATTTTATTTCCTCTTTTAAATTCTAAAAGAGCTGGATACACAAAATATATTTTGGAGTTCACATATCTGAAGAAAACCCATCATAACGTAGCATTCCTTTTGCTATTATTAATACAGATGTTAATAAAGGAAATAGCACTTGGCACTTATGTAACTGTGCTTTCCATCTTCAGAAGGATTTGCAAGCATTAACCAGTTCTTCCAAGCGTTGCTTCTAGAAAGTCGTAAAGCAAGGTCTCTCCTCCATTGGTCAAAATATCTCAACCCCCCACTAAGTGAACCTCATGCTTTGTTGTTCTTTTTTTGGATTAGTTTGTTTTTAACAGGGGAGACAGAGGGCTACTTCTTGGCTTTGCATATATTCAATATTTGATGACTTTTAACCACTGAGTCTCCCTACTGAGGAAATATTAACCGAATCTTGAGTCAGAAAATTCTGACTCTAGTGTCTTGCTCCGTTGTAGGGGGAGGTGTTTTGTTCTGTTTGTTTTCACACAAAAAGGACCAGGCAAAACTGAGCCAGAGGTGACCAATAGAACTTTCCAAGTGGTAGAACTGTTCTATAATCTGCAGTCTTGAGTACAGCAGCCACCAGCCATACGTGGCTCCCGAACAGTTGAAATGTGGCTGGTGTGTCATCGAGGGACTGAATTTTTTATTTAGTTTCATACGAATTACTTTGAACTTAGATTTAAATAGACACACACGGTTAGTGGCTACCACATCGTACAGCATGGCTCTAACACCTGAGCAAGAAATTGTCTACGTGGAAACAACCTAAATGTCCATTGACAGATGAATGAATAAAGAAGATGTGGTCCATATACACAAGGGAATATGACTCAGCCATAAAAAGGAATGAAATAATGCCATTTGCAGCAACATGGATGGACCTAGAGATGATCCTACTAAGTGGAGTAAATCAGAAGGAGAAGACAAATACCACATGATATCACTTACACGTGGAATCTAAAATACGACACAGATGAACTTATCTATGAAAAAGAAACAGACTCCAGACATAGAGAACAGACTTGTGGTTGCCAAGGGGGAGGGCGGTGGGGGAGGGGTGGATTGGGAGGTTGGGATTAGCAGATGCAAACGATTATCTATAGGATGGATAAACAGCAAGGTCCTACTCTAGAGCACAGGGAGCTATATTCAATATCCTCTGATAAACCATCATGGAAAAGGATATCTACATATGTATAACTGAATCACTTTGCTGTACAGCAGAAATGAACGCAAGAAAATCAACTATACATCAATTTAAAAAGCGAAAAAAGTCGTCCACACACGTAGGAGGGATTGTGGCCACAAGGAAAGTAATTATATATCCCTGTTTTAAACTTGGCTTTTAAAATGAGTTTTAGGTCTTTAATAGACATATCTGGCCACTTTAAAAAGTCTCTAGAAAAGTCAGGCTTGAAAACTACTGGACCCCCCCCCCCCCCGCAGGGGGCTTCATGCTCTGTTCAAAGTGACCCTGTGTCCTGGTTGCCTCTGGGTGCGGGGAGTGTATTTGTTGACAAGCAGGCTGCCACAGGCTGGCTAGGTGCCCTGGGAGAACATTCCCTTTCTTCAGGCTCTTCCATAACTGTGTTGCTTTTTTAAACTGTAAAATCTACTGATTTCCTGTTCACCACCAATTTGTTGTTAAGCTGTGCTCATAAGTATAAAATATAGAGGATCTCAGGGAAGAAAAGCCCAGAGATGCTGTGGGTCTCGGGCTGGAAAGGTAGATCAGACAGAAACAAAACAAAACAAAATCTTTGTCCCCGTTGGAAAGGAAACAGCCACAAGCAATTCGGGCCACCGCCAGAATGCAGAACCGCTTGTACCTGAAATGCAAGTCCCATGGAGCAGATGCCAGGAACCCTCAGGAGAGGGGGCACGATGGGGGGGGGGGTGACGTGTACCCTCTCAGTAGCATCATCACAACTGAAGAGGCAAACCGACACCTGCTGTCAGGTCAGGGGAAATCAGGCTGACAGTTCTGACCCCCACCTCCTGGGAAGGTAGAGGCCAGCTCGGAGGCCAGGAGAGAGATGTTGCCCCCTGTGCCACTCGGAGAGGGTAAGCAGGCACGCTATAATTTCTCCTTAAAGCAGAATTCGGGACCAAGCAATTATGAACAACAGCTAAAGCTGAGATAGAAAGTACTGATTTATGTCAAGGTGTGAGAATTTATAGCTCGCTCTCTGTTGAGCTGTTTTAAGAAATATGCTAAGAGGTAGCAGTTATGCGTTGCACACTCAGTGAATACGGTAGTCACCTTCTGCTGTGTAACAAATCACTCCATTTATTCTCTCTCACCGTTTCTGAAGGCACAGATGCAGGAGGGCCTCATCCGGGTGGTTCCGGCCCAGGATTTCTCCTGAGGCTGCAGTGAGATGCCAGCTGAGGCCACAGTCCTCTGATGGTTTGATTGCGGCTGGAGAATCCACTGTGAAAGTGACTGGCTCACAAGCCGGGCACGCTTGGTTTTGTCCACGTCAGCCTCAGCGCACTGCAGTCGGCTTCCCCCAGAGCAAGCCATCCAGAGGCTGGGAGGAAGGGGCAAAACGTTTCATGACCTGGTCCTAGAGTCACACATGTCGCAGCTGCCGTGTTCCATCAGGTGAGCAGGCAGCCCTGATTCACGGGAGGGGAACCTCCAGAGGGCAAGGACCATTAGGGGTCATCGTGGAACCACAACGCTACCGCAATGGAAAACGTATTTTTAAGATAAAGGTATAATTGGTGACAACTTGAAGCTACAATGAGATGCCACTTTTTTATACTTCAGATAAGTAAAAATTAAAAGAATAATACTATTCTGAACTGGCGTGTTGGGGGAGGGAAGGAATTAGGGAGGAAGGGTCTTCTCCCTCAAGCTTGGCGATAAATTAGCACAGTCAACTTGGAGAACGAGGCAGACACCAAAATCTCCATGTGTGTCCCTTCAATCCTGCTACTTGTCCATCCTCAGCTTCTTGCCCTAGTGAAGCACCCAAGCGTGTGTACAAAGAGGTGCAAACCTGAATGCTCCTGCAGCTTTTTTTTTTTTTATATAATAGTTACAGATTAGAAATAGGTAGTTTCTTCATAGGTGACTGGTTGAAAAGCTATGGTACTGTGTGGAGATCATACATCTCTGAATACACTAAAAACCTCTTATTTATAGACTCTAAACATTTCATGGTATGTGAATCATATCTCAATAAAACTGTTAAAAAATAGTAAATCAACAGAAAGGACTACACACAATGCAGCTGTAAAAAAAAACTATTGAAGGTGATGAAGAAGCTGCCCGGGACCTCATAAGTGAAAAGACAAAATGGAGAGTGTGGTATGTTTAATATGCTGCCTTTGGGGCAAAAGGGGTAGAAAATAACAAGATGTATTCATATTTGCTTACACCTGCATGAAGAAATACTGGAAGGAGACACAAGAAACAAAAATGAAGTCGGAACAGATGGGAGAGGAAAGAGGGAGACCGGGATGGGGTCATAAAAAGACATCATGACATATATCTTTGTTCTGTCATTTTGATTTTGAACCAAGTGTATGTGTGACCTAATGAAAAACACAATAAAATAATAAACTACCATAAAATTCCTGCAAGTTCTATTTCTGATTCAGTTACATGCTCTGCAGTCTTAGAAATACTATGGTACTTTCCTGATTTTCAGTCTTTTCTTCTGTAAAGTGGTCTCTGATCTCTTGGCTGTCGCTGAGAATGTCTCCTTAGGGCACATACACCTGGCAAAATGTTTGCCTGGCTGTCCCCCCAGCCATACTCCACCTGTTACCTGGATCACAGGTCTGGTGTCTAGAGAGCACCGAAGCCCCCGAGCACTTGATCCACAGAATGTCCCACCACATGACTGCGGGGGGCGAGGGACCTCGGTGACTGAGAGCAAGAGCCCGTCTGATCTCACAGATAAAATCAGTAAAACTGGAAATGGGAGGAAACACAACTTTGCAACAGCAAGAGGTGGCTAGAAAAGGGCAAGAGTCAAGACAGCTGGGGTACGAGGGTGACAAGGCAGAGACACGCAGATAACTCACGCCATCATCTCAGATTCAGAGTTGACTGTGGACCTGGACAGGATAACAGAGCAGCAGAGACCCTCCCGGGGCTCTCCCTGCGGCCAGTGCCCCGCCCCTGCCTGCACATCGCCTGCATCCCTGACTCCCCTGCACCGCAGCACCCACTGGATCACGGCTGCGCCTCCAAAAGACTCCTGTTCACAACAGACATGTAGCCAAGTGACAGGGCACTCTTGCGTGCATGAGCACGGTGACAGCAGAGCCCTTAGCGCCGATGTGGAAGGAAGCAGGGCCTGGAATGGAAAGAGGAAAGAGGTGTGGGGAGGCCTGGGGGGCACCCCTGAGAGGGCAGCTGAGAGGCAGGAAGAAGTCCCGGTGCGCGAGAGGAGCTCGGAGGCCAGCAAAGGCTACATTTGCCTGGTTGACACTTAATACTTGGAAAGCTGTTGAGTTTCATTTTCCAGAAGGCATGCTGAACCGGAATTAAAAGGAGGAGGCGCACGGGTGCCTGGAAAGAACGTTCTACTGGGGCTGTGACACCAGACAGGCTGGCTCCTGGTGCAGGGGGCTTCCCGCCACTTGGCACAAGCAAGCCGGGACGTCAGCCTGCTGTCAAGGAGGCCCAGCTGCAGTGTCCACCCCCGGATGCAAATAAGCATCGCCAGAGGAGCTCATCACACATCAGCTTCCCGAACCTCATCCCTGGGGACCCAGGAGGCTTTGGTGCAGCGGTGCGGGAGCTGGCACTCGGGAGACACTTCGATAAATAATCTAAAAACGGTTCACTTCAAGATATTATTTTCTCTAGAGTTTGCCCTGTCCCATGGAGAGGTCAATTATAATAATCCTTTCTATCTCTTTCCAGGGGAGAAAAGGACTTGGTACTGCCACCTTTGTTGGTCTCCGTGCCATTTCTCATTGACTTCTGTATTTCATCCCAGCCCCACAGGAGGACACAGGGCACCATAGCACTCTGCAGGGGAGCCCTGCGGTCACCCGGGGACAGGCTCTGCTGTGGTGCAGTGCCCTCCCTGGAAAGGACACCTGTCCTCCTCCAAGGCGGCTTGTCATTGCCCCTGGCAGCTGGACACAGTGCTGGGACCAGGGGACCAGGGCCTGCATCTTTTGTGACCTGACCCCTGGGCACATCGCCAGACTTTCCTGAGCCCCCGTTTTCCACCTGCAAACTAAAGCAGTTGCAGGAGGTGATTTTTCAGAAACAATTCAATTAAATCTGAAACTATAGTAACTACCATTTTCCGAGTACTTACCATATACAAGGCACACGAGGGGTCTTTCTCTAAAATGCGTGTGTGAATATATTTATATGCAGGTGTGTGTACACAATGTGTGTGCACATCCATGCACGCGTACATGCACACGCATGTGCGCTGTGTGTATACATACCATATTTGGGTATATGCACACGTGTAGATACACACACCTGTGTATGTAAGTATATATGCATATATATATGTGTGAAATAAAATTCACATTTTATGGCAAGGCAAGAAAAATTTAAACATACAAAATCTTCTTTGCCCTTTGGCCTCCTCTCTCCCCATGCTGTGCCTTGTGTGTCTGCATTAGGCATCGACCAAACCTCCCCCACGGGCAGAAATCAACGTTAGGACCAACCTTCTCCCAGCGTCGAGACAACTCCTTGAAGATAACGTTCCTTCTTGATCTCGTAAGGGGCCACGATGACACTTAGATCTGGACTGTGTAAACTGTCAATAATATGTCATTTGCTGTCCAGCCCTGTGTCTCAAAAAACTTATATAACTGTGCTTGGACTGCAAATGGGTGGGACAAATCTTGGGACTTTCTGAGATGCTGTTCCCAGGTTATAAGCCTCAAATGTGGCATGAATAAAATTTTCCATTTTTTTCTTAAATCAATAGATTACTTTTTCATCGACATATGTAGACACACATGCATATAAGTGTATACACACAGATACTTGTGCACATGGACATACACCTATGGCTGTGTGTACATGTCTATTTATTTCTCTTCCTTACAGTAGCCCCCAAGTCGTCATTATTCTTGTTTTGTGGCTCGGAAGGTGAAGCCCCAAGCCTGCGGGCCTCTTCAAGAAGGTCTCACGGCTGGTGAGCAGCTGAGCTCCTAGTTTGGAATCACCTGCCCTGGACTCCCTTCCTTCCAGGCTCCCTTGCACCGTCCTCCTTTGACAGCCGGGTCGAACCGTGGGGCTCCTTAGAAAGCGCCGTGGTCTGCACGCCACTGTCTCAGGGGCTCCCGGGCTCAGCCTCACAGACACACAGCCTGCAGCCCATCTCTTGCAGCTGGCTTCAGGCTGCTCTGTCCTCCCCTCGTCCTCAAGGAGACAGCAGAGGACCCCTTTTTTTGTGCTCACCTGCACTTGGACCACTGACTTTAGTCTCCCTTGGCTGGACACCTCCCGGCCCCAGGCTCCCCTGCCTCACCTTCCCTACCCACCTGTCACTGCACAGGAGGAGAAGTTGAGCTGTCACTCTAGTCTGTCTGACAGTGGCAGCACCCAGGAGAGCTCTGGAGTTTTCCACGAGGAACCTCTCCCTCCCCAAAACAACTCCGAGTAGACACCGAATCTAAATTGAAGCAGTGGTCTTGCTACATAAGTGCAAGTTCAAGGCAATCTCCTATATCTAATTGGCAAAGATCAGAGTTTGATTACGTACTGGATGGACGAAGATGTGAGGAACAGCCCCTCATACATAACTGGTGAGATTGCAAATTGATTATACCTCCAAGGAGAACGATTTGACAGGATCTATCTAAATGTCAGAAGCATATACCCTCTGAGCCACCTATTCTACTTGTAGACATTCAGCAGCATAGTCGTTTCCAACTGCTTCTGTAACAGATGACCATGAATGTGGTGTCGAAAATAACGCAGATGTATCATCTCACAGTTCTGTAGCTCAGAGAGTCAGAAGGCTCAGCTCGTGTATCTGCTCCAGGTCCCATGAGGCTTAGATCAAGGGGGTGGCGGCCTGACCTCTTATGCAGAGGCTGTCGGGGGGAATCCAGCACCAGCCTCACCCAGATTGTCAGCAGAATTCAGTTCCACGCGACCGTGGTGCTGAGGGCCCCGCATCCTTGCTAGCAGTGGGCCAGGGAGCATTCTCGGCTTCTAGAGGCTGCCCGCATTCCCCAGCTCAAGGTCCCCGCCACCTTTACAGCCAACAGTGGTGGGTGGAGTCCTTCTCACGATTCACATGTCTCTGGCATCTCCTCATCTCTACCACCTCCAGCTGGAAAAAAATCTGTGCCTTTAAAGGCTGATGTGGTTAGGCTGTGCACCCAGGGAATTCAGGACCATCTCCCTTTCTTAAGGTCTAGACCATAATTCCATCTGCAAAATCCTTTTGCCGTGGAACGTAACGTATTCACAAGTACCAGGGATTAGAGCATGAGCATCTTGGGGGATAGGGGTGGGGGGGACCGTCTGCCTACCACAGCCTCACTTGTGCAAAATGGTGTATCTACCAGAATATTCCTTGCAATAACAAAACAATGGAAACAACCTAAGTGTGAAGCGGTAGGCGGCAGTTTATACAGTGGAATATACTATGCAGTTGTTAAAAAAATGAAAAGATCCCATTTTTGTATTTGGTGCAAAAAGGAAGCATATAAATGCTGCTAGCTGTCTGAAGGAAGAATATATAACTGTGTTATATATTTAACATACTATGCATGTTCCTGTGTGTATGTAAATGTATAAATGCCACGCAATATTTTTTTGGAAAAGATCCACAAGAACTGTTGACAGTGGTTGCCTAGAGAGAGAGGAGCTGGGATCCTGGAGGACAGAGCTGTCAGGACCTCAAGGTGAAGGGCCCGGAGCAGGGGGTGGGGCGCGGGGAGGCTGCCTGCATCCCAGCCCGGCTCTGCCCCCGCTCACGGAGTTTGGGAAGCTCATCTCTCTGTGCCTTAATCTCTTAACCTGTTCATCTTCTAACCTTCATCTCTCTGGCCTCATATCCTCCTCTGTGAGTCGGGATAACAGCATCTCCCTCTGGAGTGGCTGGAAGGCTTAGATGAATGAATGCATGTAAAGGTTTAGAGCAGGGCCCGGCAAGTAGATGCCATACACGTGTTTGCTACTATGACCTGTTCACATAAATGAATGAAACGTGGAGGGTGTGGGGAGACCACGGCTACACCCAGCAGCTTCCCTGGGGAATTTTGGGCCCTCCTGCTGATGCCTCAGGGTGAGGCTCAGAGAAGGGGGTGACTCACCTAAGTCACTGGGGGACATAGGAATGTGGGTCGCCGTGGGCCAGGCCAAGTAGGGTCTCCTAGCTTTGGATCTGATGGCCCGTCCCCTCCCCCATCAGTAGCAGGAACAGGCACCCGAGAGGCAGTGAGCCTCTGCTCTCTTCTCATCGGCGAGGGCTTCCTTGGGGTTTTAGTAGCTGTAATAAAAATTTTCAGGAGAGGACATGTCAACCCAGGGTCTCTTTCCTGCTTCTCCTCGTGTACTCCTCTTGAATGGCTCTGGGTCTCAGGGTGTGTGGGCCAGATCTACCTGAACGGGGCCTTTAACGTCCCTCCGTCTGGCTTTGCAGGCGTGCAATGGGAGGATCCGCACAGCCTGAGCCTGAGGCTCTCAGGTTCTGTACAATTTTCTGAAGCTCTGAGAAATGGCCTCAGAGAAATACAAGAACCTTTTTAGAAGCAGTTATAACTGACTGCCAAGGAAAGTTCTGGGCCATGATCCTTTAAGGGGAAAATCCAGACATTCCCATGATTAATCAAAAGGGAAGTAAGGGAAACGGAAATAAGGAATTTGTACTAAATCACTCTGCTTGGAGCAGATGCTTCAATCTTGGCAACGGTTTCTCAGCACTAGTTCTACCAAAGGAAAAAAAGAAATAACGTGCTGAAAATTTTCTTCACCTTTTCTCTCTTTCTCCTTCTTATTTTTTCTCCTAAAGGCCAAACATATCATCCAAGCTGCCTCAGGAAATACCTGCCTTCCCCTCAGAAGCTGACAAGGCATTGCTGAAAACGAAGCAAGCTGGTGAAAGAGGAAAGACCTCAGCCGACGGGCATCCTGGTGACCAAGCCCAGAAGGGACCTCCACCCCCTGGAGGCCCCATGACAG
The DNA here is from genome assembly GCF_059928025.1 of Delphinapterus leucas. Lineage (NCBI taxonomy): Eukaryota > Metazoa > Chordata > Mammalia > Artiodactyla > Monodontidae > Delphinapterus > Delphinapterus leucas. Next base: position 5,022,678 of record NC_143144.1, read on the forward strand.
TCTGTGCAGAAGCAGACACTTGTCACCAAGTATGAAGGACTCTGCTCCTTTGTTTTCTCTCTTTTGGCTTCACATTTTACTTCAGCCTGTGGTGAATTATTTACCTGGGGTGGATGCAGGAAAAATATGGAGAATTCCGCGCCTTGGGGGCACTGAGGACATAAGAGGACACACACCGCAGTGCACTTTCCAGCTGGGAAGCGGAAGACAGGGGTCTCTTTTTAAAATCTTACCGAGGCACAGGTACAGTCAATGGATATTTGTGGAAGTGGGGCTTTTGTCACACTGTCAACATGTAGTAGCCATCCGCCAGGATGTGCCCAAGCCCTGGGGACCCACGGCAGGCCAGGCAGAGGGGACACTCCATCTCCCTACGGGGCGTGAGTTCCTCCATGGCAGAACCCACTTGGTAGAGTAAAGAAAGGGCCTGGATTTTGCCCACACAGCTGCTAAACAGAATGAGACGTGGCCTCTGAACAGGGCTCCATGGGAACGAGACATGAACCCCGGGGCCCCTGTGCTCAAAACGCCCTGTTGTTTCTAATTAAGTCGACTTACCTGCGCCCAGATGCCCACCACTGGTGGATCAGGGGTGCCTGAAAAGCTCCATTCTGAAAAACTTAACACAACTTCCAAAGACTCATAAGCCTCACCAGCCGTGAGACGCTGCTTCCATTTGACGGATGAGCAGTGGCTGGTGCTATTTTTGGTCCCATTTCCAATGTTTGCCCGACGTGAGCTAAATCACTAATTTTATGCTGGGGTTTTGAGTTATTTTCTCTGGAAGCTCTGTGCTGTGTGCTGGATGGGAGGTGCTAGTGGACTGGGGCCGGGGGGTGCCTCGGGGGACGCGGAGAGTTGAAGGGCGCAGTAGACGGGACCCCCGCTCCTCTGCTCGGTGGCCAAAGAAAAGTCAAGTCCTGCTAAGAGTTACATCCAGAGGGCAATGCTAGTTTTCATTCTACATCTCACAACATTCTTTTTTTTTCCACTGTGCCAATAAGGAATATTTATTGTGTGCTTATTACATGTCAGACATTGCTGGCATTATTTTTAGAATTTTTATTGGAGAATAGTTGCTTTATTTATTTATTCTGTTAGTTTAGCATATATGTGGAACCTAGAAAAATGGTACAGATGCACCGGTTTGCAAGGCAGAAACAGAGATACAGATGTAGAGAACAAACGTATGGACACCAAGGGGGGAAAACAGGGTGAGGGTGGTGGTGGGATGAATTGGGAGATTGGGATTGATATATATACACTAATATGTATAAAATAGGTAACTAATAAGAACCTGCTGTATAAAAAATAAGTAAATAGGGCTTCCCTGGTGGCACAGTGGTAGAGAGTCTGCCTGCCGATGCAGGGGACACGGGTTCGTGCCCCGTTCTGGGAAGATCCCACATGCCGTGGAGCGGCTGGGCCCGTGAGCCATGGCCACTGAGCCTGCGCGTCCGGAGCCTGTGCTCCGCAATGAGAGAGGCCACAACAGTGAAAGGCCAGCGTACCACAAAAAAAAAAAAAAAAAAGTAAATAAAATTCAAAAAATATATAAATGCAAAAAAAAAAATTCTGTTACTTTATACTTTACATACAGCATTCATTTTTCTTTAATTTTTTAAAAATTTATTTTATTTAATTATTTTTGGCTGCATTGGGTCTTCGGTGCTGCGCACGGGCTTTCTCTAGTTGCGGCGAGTGGAGGCTACTCTTCGTGGCGGTGCACGGGCTTCTCACTGCGGTGGCTTTTCTCGTTGTGGAGCACAGGCTCTAGGAGCACGGGCTTCAGTAGTTGTGGCACGTGGGCTCAGTAGTTGTGGCTCGTGGGCTCTAGAGCGCAGGCTCAGTAGTTGTGGTTCACGGGCTTAGTTGCTCCACAGCATGTGTGACCTTCCCGGACCAGGGCTTTAACCCATGTCCCCTGCATTGGCAGGCAGATTCTTAACCACGGCCTCACCAGGGAACTCCCAGCATTCAGTTTTGACTGAATGGAGATAAGGGAGATAAGGTTTATGATGAAAAATACGGACTTGCCATAGAGTTATTCTTGTTGCATTTATTTAGAATCAGACTACCTGTGTTTGAATCCCTGCTTGCACGTTCGCCATCTCTGTGGCCTTCAGCACTTAATGTACACAAACTCTCCAGACCTCATAGCAGGTGCTGTAAGTATCCTCATTGTATAGACTGAGCAACAAAGGCTTAGGAAAAGTAGATGACTTGTTCAGGATCACAGAGTTAGTAAAGAATTTGATCCCAGGCCGTCTGAGTCTGAAGAAACGTAACCAGCATGGGTCCTGGAACAGTTACAGTTACAGACACACCCTGTCTTAGTCCCCTGGGGCTGCCATAACAAAGTACTGGCTGGGGGGCTTAAACAATAGAAATTTATTTCTCACTCCTCTGGAGGCTGCAAGTCCGAGATGGAGGTGTCAGCAGCGTAGTCCCTCCTGAGGCCTCTCTCTTTGCTGTGCAGACGGCTGCTCTCTTAATGTGTCTTCACATGACCCTCCTCCCGTGGCTGCGCTTCCCTGATGACTCTGTGTGTTCAAATTTCCTCTTCTTATAAGGACGCCAGTCAGACTGGATTAGGACCCACCCTGATGGCCTCATTTTAACTTAATTACCACTTTAAAACCCTGTCTCCAAATATAGTCACATCCTGAGGCACTGGGGGCTAGGGCTTCAACATACGAATTTTGGGAGGACACAACTTAGCCCATAACACCCCCATTTCTCCGATGAGGAAACCAAGGCACAGATAAGTTCAGTCACACAGAGAGCAGTGGTAGGACCAGCATTTGGATGTGGGCAGAGCAGTTCCAGGGTCCCACTGTTACCTCCACACCAGCCCCTCGTGCTGGGTCAGACCATCCCTTTACGTCTTTGAGGCCATGACACTGGACGTTAGAAAAAGAGGATGCTGGGACTTAGGAGGGCTGGTAGAGTCTAGCATCGGCACCCTATACCCAAGGCAAGAACAAAAAGGTGCCTCAGGAGATTAAGTGCCTGATCCAAGGTCTTACAAGAAGGTCTGCAGGGAGAAGAGAGGTTTCCAGAAGGCAAGCCCTCTGGGTCAACTTCTTCCAAGGGGCCCAGGTATCCAGACCCTAAAACCTGGTCCTGTTGAGAGCTTAGGCTGGAGTCAGACCAGGTTTCTACCAGCCTCGGGGCTGATGGTGAGTGTGGCCTGAGCTAACGAGGTTCCAAGCCCTGTGCGCGATGCCCGTCGACCACGGTGCGCTCTCGTGACAGTGAGCCCACGTCCCAGGCCCCCTTCCGGTGCAGCCGAAGGAGCTGGGAGAGCGGCGATGCCCAGGCTGTGAGGAAGTGGCTTCAGGCTGCGGCCTCGAGCCTTGATCTAAATCACAGCCTCCCCGGGAGTGAGGAACCCGAGGCTGACTCTCCTGCTTCCAACCTTCCCGGGGCCGCAGGCAGAGCCAGATCTGCTGAGAAGCTTAAAATTCCAGATGGCTTTCTTCTCTCCAGTGGTTTGCAAAAGCTGTGAGTTTGAAAAGAAACAAACTCAAACTCTGAGAGCGAGAGGGGGCAGTGGGCCATGGCGGGGAGGTGTGGGGGGAGGAGGTTGATGGAATTTTCTCAACAAAGAAACAAGTGGCACAGGCAGTGTCCCAGCCTTACTCTTGCACTGAGGGGACAGCAAGATTGCTTTGGCCTGGAGCCGAACTAATCCTCGTTTCCTGCCTTGGAATCGCAGTGGGCCGGAGCAAGATGCTGGTCCACGCAAGAGAAGGAGGCAGCCCCCTGGGGGCTGTCCCCGAGGGCCGTGAATTGCGATGGGACCTCCCTGTGCCCCGGACTGAACAAGAGGCGTCCTGCCTGGGCTCTAGGCAGAGCGGGGTCTCCAGGTGATTGCCTCGTGGCCCAGGGGAGGCCCTGTATCTCCTTCCCCGGAGGAGCACCTCTTCGTCTAGGAAGCCAGGTTGATGAGGCCAGCACTGCCCACACATCCTGACACTGGCAGCTCTAAATAAGATGGAGTGAGTGCAAGAGACTTGTGAAAATAACGAAAAGGTGCTCCACAGAATCCAAGATGCTCCTGTGACCTGGTGCTTGGGCATCCTCCAAGAATGCAGCCCAGCCATCTGGGCCTCCCCACATACCCAGTGCAAGCTGCAGGGCCCTAAACAGTTTAGGGTGCCTGAAATAGTCAGCAAATACAATTGTCGTGAGCTCAGGGCCGTGCATTTTCCTTTATTCTCTCCCATAGGAAGTGGGTAAAAATAATGACACAAAATAAGATTGTTATAATCACAAGCTCCATCAAATCAACAAACATTTATTGAGAAGCAACAAGATATAAGACCAGGCTGTTTACTGCAGAGGACTCCAGAATAGAAGTGGCTTGCACTATACCCATTTGTCCATTCTTCCTTTATTCAGTCCATAAACATCTATTTATTACCCACTGTCAAGCACAGTGCCAAGTTCTGGGGCCTCACACACTGTGATACAATCATACATGAACATGATAAATGATTTGATAGATGAACAAAGTACCAAGGAAGAATACAGAAGGGAGTTAATCCTGACTTAGGAAATCAGAGAAAGCTTCCTGGAGGAGGCACCACTTGAGCTGGTCTTAAGTGATGCTGGACTTTTAACACCTAGAGACAGAGAAGAGCTGTGCAGACAGAGGGAAGTGTCAACACGAGCAATGAGTCAGGAGGGCCCCTGGTGCCTGTCGGGGAAGAGCAGGAGATAAGACAAGAGCTCAGGGCTTCCCTGGTGGCGCAGTGGTTGAGAGTCCGCCTGCCGATGCAGGGGATGCGGGTTCGTGCCCCGGTCCGGGAGGATCCCACATGCCGCGGAGCGGCTGGGCCCGTGAGCCATGGCCGCTGAGCCTGCACGTCCGGAGCCTGTGCTCCACAACAGGAGAGGCCACAACAGTGAGAGGCCCGCATACAGCAAAAAAAAAAAAAAAAAAGACAAGAGCTCAGGGTTTTCAGTCTGCCTCAGCTCCCCCCATCCTCCATCCCCTCGCTGGACCCTCCTTCTCTCTTTCCCCAGATTCAGCTCTGCCCCAGTTCCTGCCACAGGCAAGAGGTGAAGAAAGGAATCGTTCACCCCACTGCCCTCCACCCATCACCTCTGGTTCCTTTGGGGACCTGGGTCAAGCCCTCCTGCTGGGCTCTCTCCACGGGCCCTCACCTGACTTTGCATCACTACCTCCCCGGAAACTGAGGGGCCACGTGGGTGCCCCTCGGCTCCCAGAGCTTGTCCCAGCTTTCTGGACGCCCCAGCCCTGGGCCTGCCTGGGTCCAATTTGCTGTTCCCTCTCCGCCACTACTTCAGGCATCTCAGAGTGGAGCAGGTGAGAGCCTGATCTCGGAGAGATGGCAGTGAGTGGTCCTGAAGCAGATCTTACTTCCCTGGCCAGGAATTGAACCTGGGCAGCCTGAGTGAAAACCAGGAATCCTAGCCGCCGGTCCACCGGAAGCTAGAGGTGAGAAGCAGAGCCGCCCTGGCTCTTGTGTCCTTATGAAAACAAGAATTTTTCAAGGAGACAGAAGCTGTAAAAACAGGTACAAAGTTCATTATTAGAGACACAGTACAACGTGCGGGAGAGCACACAGAGAAGTAGTTTATTTATTTAAGACGGGAATACACACTCAAAGAAGGGTGTGGGCATCCTCTCTAATGAGGAGAAGTGCAGTAAAGGGGTGGTTAAATCACTTATATGGGGCAGGTCTTCCAGTCTTTGTTCTCCCCTGGCCAATCATCTCACTTCCTTTCCCACATCTGACCTGCCCTAAAGCCCTCCCCTATATGCGTGCACATCTTTTTGCCAAGATGGATTCCAGCACAGAGGCTAATGGGAGGTTTGAAAACACATGTTATGGGATGGCTCCCCCTTCCTTTTTGACCCCTGAGGAGCCTTCCTGCGCATGTGCAGTTGGGGAGGTTTCCCTGACCTCAGGAGTGGTAGATGTGGTCGTCTTATCTCTTCGCTCCGGCAGAGCTCAGCTCCTGCCATTAACTTGGTCCTGGGAGTGTCGTTGGAACACAAAGCTTCACTTTACTCTGCTTGACAAGCTCCAGCTGCCCAGCCCGGGGGCCCGTCTACCTCCTACCTCAAGCCCACCTGTGCCCCTCCTTAGAGCACAGACCTGGGGCAGTATTATGCTAACGGAGGAGCAGTTTCTTTCCTCCCTTCTGCCAAGTCCCCCACAAGGAGCAGGTGAGGGAAAAAGCCCTGTGCTCACCACACATGCCATACTGATCTCCATCCCAGATTGACAGCATCTCATAGACAGATCTTAGGAGCCATGGAGGGGATCTGGGCAGGGCAGGTGCACTTTCTGAAGGTGACTTGGAGTCCAGGGCCAATAGATCAGGGTCGGGGAAGGAGGGAGCAGGCAGTAAGGCAGTCTGGAGGCTTCCACGTTATCCAAGGGAGGCGTGGTGAAGAGCTGTACTCAGGAAAAGCCAAATGGCACGGAAAGAAATGAAGACGTGAGAGAGGCATCCTGGCATTGCCACGGCCTGCGGTTGGCAGATTCGGGGGAGGCAAGGGTTACAGACCAAGCTGAGGTTTTTGAGGCTGGAGGATGTTTGTACTGACAACTGAGTAAGGAAAGAAAGGGAAGGAGGAAAGCCTGAGTGTGTGTGTTGTGGGGAGAGGGGGCGAGGCAGTAGGCAGTTTGGTTGGGGCCCAGCTGAGGTGGAGCAGGTCTCGGCCATGCTCTGGAAGAGGCTGCAAGGTTGGTTGGATGGCCCACCTGGGGCCATTGGTTCTCCACACTCCGTACAAGGTCAAGCCACAGGCCGGGGAGGAGAAATGGGGAAGGCCAAGGTCGCTGGGCTTCAGCACTGGCGATACCATGTCCCTGCCCTCGGCCTACCACGCAGAGGGAGCTCCCAGCAAAGTCTGGTGTCCGAGAAGGCTGCCCAGAGCTCTGTGACCCCAGACCAGACCAGAGCCATTTCTGCCCATCACAGATGTCTGTCTTGCAGAGTCACATTCAGCACTGGGATTTTCCTATGGACTCCAGTGTGAAACTACAATTCTAGATAATGAAACCTCTTTCAGGGAGACTCTTTGGAAAAATGGTGAGTCACCATTGGGTTGGTCCACATGGCATGAGGACCAAAATTCATCAGCAAATCCTAAAAGACGGCAGGTTAGAAGCAGACAGAATACTGAGTTTTGCGGAAAGTGGGCTGGACGTGACAGGCGTTCTTATTTCTTCCCGGGGCTGGTTGTCGCCCATAGTGTTTGTCGCCATTCGGCCTCAGACAGCAATGAGTCATCTAAACTTCCTGCTTCTCGGCCTGAGCAGATGGCCTGAGGGAGATGGGAGGACCTTAGCTTTCCTTTACATCTTGGGTGAATGTCCAGCTCAGAATTGAAGGTAGGGGAGGCGAACTTTCTCCCCACTCCCTGGCCTGGCCCCTGACTGTCCCCCAGGACTGCGTGCTTTCACCAGTCACCAGCCTGGAGGAGCCTGCCCTGTGGCCCCAGCTCCCCAGGTGTGGCCTTTGTCCTCCCATGTGCCCCGTCCCCCCACCCCTGGGGTCCATATCCCTTGTATTATTAGTCAGCTAGGGTAACAGGGAAGAACAAACCTGACTCCACATTGGACGTTTCTTTTACATTAACCTTTGTATTCTATTGCTTTTGCTACAAGTTAAGAATGTTGCCTGTAGCCTGAAATATACAGGGTAGCCCATTCTCAAGGCCCTGACCTTTAAAGGTGTAACACTTTCCATTCATATAGAGACATAAAGCTGCAGAGCAGAGAATTACATTTGCCTTGTTGGAGGTTTACAGGGACATGGTGACCTGACCCACATGGCCGAAGATTCCCGCACCAAGAATACTGCACCAACGAACCCAACCACACTTCCCCTGCTTTTAGTATAAAAGAATCCTGAATTATTTCTCAAGTAAGATGGTTCTTTGGGACACTAGTCCACCATCTTCTCCGACTGCTGTCTTTTTGAATAAAGTCACTATTCCCGGCCCCAAGGACTCATCTCCTGATTTATTGGCCTGTCAAGCGGTAAGCACTGCAAGCTTGGACTTGGTAGCGCAAGGTGTTGGTAACAGAGAACCCCAGACTGGGTGACAACAGAAATTGACTCTCTCACAGGTTGGGGCACAGAAGTCGGAGACCAAGATGTCGGCAGGGTTGGCTTCTCCCCAGGGCTGAGGGGGACGTCTACCTCAGGGCTCTCCCGTAGTTTCTGGGGATTTGCTGACCATCCTTGGTGCTCCTTGGCTGTGGAAGCAACACCCTGATCTCTGCTTTCACCATCGTGTGGTGTTTTCCCTGTGTGCATGCCTGTGTCCAAATTTCCCCTTTTTATAAGGACACCAGTCATACTGGATTAGCGGCCCAGCCTCGTCTTAATGAATGACATGTGCAACAGCCCTACCTCTGATTAAGGTCACATTCTGAGGTACTGGGGGGACTTCAACATGTGAATTTGGGGGCTCACAATTCAACCCATAACAGCTCTCCTCTCTCTCTTTCAAAACCTTTTCTCAAAGCCCTCATTCCCAGCAGGAATAAAGGGTTGCTAACAGCCACAGTGCCCCAGTCCTTCCCAGTATTTGCACACTAAAGGGGGACCAGAACTTTCCAGCCACTGAAGGAAGCTCCAGGTTGGAAACTTAGGCACCTGTCAGGGCTTATCTGAGCTTTGGGGAGCGCCAGAAACCTTAATGCACCAGCACGTTGCTAGACCAGCTGTGCTTCCCTTCTCTGGAGGCCTTAGAGGCAGGACCCACATCCAGGATTATTTCCCCTGAGAGAATTTCAGTCAGTCCTGGGTTCAGATGTTTGCTGGTCTATCCACTTAAAATATCCCTTTGAGTAAATATGATTCAAAGAAGACTTGGAGCTTTGGTCAGTGTAAAAGGACAAATAATCTGTTCCTGGAGTTTTCTGCTAATAAAACGGTTTCCCCTTCTTCTTCTAAACTGCCTTCATGTTTGGTACCCTCCTCGGACCCCCTCATCCATGAGATTTCAGAAGGACACCCTGTGGTTCGGGGCAAGGAACTTGCATCTAGCAGCAGCTGTCATCTTAACTCAGAAGGCCGTCTTCGGAGACATGGCTCGTGTGATGCCTGCGGAGAGCCCAGCCCCAGAGAGCCTTGCTAGAATTTCTATGCAGACCGAGACCAGTTTGCTGAGCACCCCCCGCCATCTCCAAAGGAAGCTCCAAATTATCTATGGGGAGGGGGGATTTGGGGTGGCATCAGTGCTGGAAGGCACAGCTGGGGATTCATCTTGAAGCCACATTTGCATAGCAAACACAATGGTTTTGGGTGCAGAATGTTCTTCTTTGTCTGACAGGTGTTTATGGAGGGAGTTCAAGGCCACAAGAGCTTTGGTGGAGCGGTGGACCCCTCTTCAAACTGGGCTTTCTTCTCAGTCTCCAGCTCTTCCCTGAGAGCCTGAGACCCAGAGTCACAGCTGCCTCTCACAGTCAGGCTGATCGACTGTTCCCACGCCGTTCTCCCCTGCCCTTCACCGCCTTTTGCAGGCCACACCCAGGCCCACGCCTAAGAGTGTGGACACAGCGTAAAGGGGTGGTCCCTTGGACCCCTGCTGAAGGCATTCCTCCACAGGTCACCTTCCTGCTTCCTGGGAAGAAATGCTTTCTAGATCTCTACCCTCTGTTCTCAAACTGCTTGTCTCTGGCATCTTAAACTGGTTTTGCCCAGTTTAGGTTTGCCAGTCAGCTTCTTATTTCCACTGACTAGGAGCCCCACAGGACGTGGCCTGTAAGCCCCTTACTCTGCAAGCAAGAGCCCAAGCAGCACGAGGTGACCCATCTAAAGCTGGGACACTGCTCACCGGTCCATCCCAGCTCTCTGAGACTTGGACTCGGTGACTGCAGCCACCCCAGTTTTCTCAAGTGTAAAATGGGGATCAGAATAGCATTCGCCCTGCAGGTCGTAAGGATGATGAAATGGGCGCATCCCCGGAGAGCCCCCGGTGGAGGGCCTGCTGTGACACCGCTGCTGCGTCATCATCACTGAATACCACCGCTGCTGTCAGGGCGGCTCTCACGCTCGACACGGCCGTGCCAGAGCCTTAGGGACGGGGACCTCCAAGAGCATGCAGTTCTGACCGGGTTCCCTGCAAGGCAGACCCTGAGCCAGGTTCCTGGGCGTGGTTGTTTGTTTGGGTGTCGACCCAGAGCAGGCGTGTGGGAAGGAAGACCCATGGCGGGGGGCCCCTCTGTGAAGCTGAGGCTCCACCCACCCACTTCCCCATCAGCGTGGCTCCTGGGGGCTTTGAATCCCCCGGACTTCAAACTCAGGGCATCAGTCAGGGTCTGGGGTAGAAAGCAGAAGCACACAGGCCTGCGGCAAAACTCCAGGGTGGGCCGGTGGGCGCTCTAGGGGCGACCGCTGCAGGGCCTGAGACCCGAAAATGAGGCCACCATCCCCACAGCCGCTGAGTGTGTATATGGGTGAGCCTTTACTTCCTTATTTTAGTTTATTTGCTTTATCTTGTTTTACGAAAGAAATACACGATCATAGTAAAATTCAAATCATTTATAAGATTGTCAGATGTAAACCAGGTACAAGATGCCTCTCTTATCCAAATCTTTCTTCCCACTCTCTGAAGGACCTCATTTTACAGTTTCTTGCATTCCCTTCTCGGTGCTCTATGCACATAAAAACACAAATACCTGTGTCTACCCACTTTTGTTTTACCCAAAATGAATTCCAACCATACATACTGCTCTTCTCGTGAGATAGCATCTCCAGACCCTATTTCACGTCAGCACATAGAGATCTGGTTCATTCTTCTTAACAGTTGAATTATTATTCGTCCATCGTGTGGTTCTACCATAACGTGTGTAACTGTTGCCTATTAATAGACATTTGGGTGGGTTCCAGATCTTGCTATGATAAACAATGCTGCAAGGACCATTCTTATGCGTATATGCTTGGCTTGATTCTTCAAATATCTGTATATTTGAGTAAAATCTTGGAAATTGTTTCATGAAAGCTACTTTTATTTAAGATCTCGACATTCATTTAAAAGCTCTCTAAACAGGGACTTCCCTGGTGGCACAGTGGTTAAGAATCTGCCTGCCGTTGTGTTTTCATTGTTATTTGTTTGTGGGTATTTTTTGATTTCCCCTTTGATTTCTTCAGTGATCTCTTGGTTATTTAGTAGTGTATTGTTTAGCCTCCATGCATTTGTATTTTTTTACAGATTTCTTCCTGTAATTTATTATCTAGTCTCTTAGCGTTGTGGTCAGAAAAGATATTTGATTTCAATTTTCTTAAATTTACCAAGGCTTAATTTGTGACCCAAGATATGATCTATCCTGGAGAATGTTCCATGAGCACTTGAGAAGAAAGTGTATTCTGTTGTTTTTGGATGGAACGTCCTATAAATATCAATTAAGTCCATCTTGTTTAATGTATCCTTTAAAGCTTGTGTTTCCTTATTTATTTTCATTTTGGATGATCTGTCCATTGATACAGCCACTGTGGAGAACAATATGGAGGTTCCTTAAAAAACTAAAAACAGAACTACCATATGATCCAGCAATCCCACTACTGGGCATATACCCTGAGAAAACCATAATTCAGAAAGAGTCATGTACCACAATGTTCATTGCAGCTCTATTTACAATAGCCAGGACATGGAAGCAACCTAAGTGTCCATCGACAGATGAATGGATAAAGAAGATGTGCCACATATATACAACGGAATATTACTCAGCCATAAAAAGAAACGAAACTGAGTTATTTGTAATGAGGTGGATGGACCTAGAGACTGTCATAGAGTGAAGTAAGTCAGAAAGAGAAAGACAAATACCATATGCTAACACATATATATGGAATCTAAAAAAAAAAAAAAAAAAAAGGTTCTGAAGAACATAGTGTCAGGACAGGAATAAAGATGCAGACGTAGAGAATGACTTGAGGACACAGGGAAGGGGAAGGGGAAGCTGGGACGAAGTGAGAGAGAGGCATGGACATATATACACTACCAAACGTAAAATAGATAGCTAGTGGGAAGCAGCCACATAGCACAGAGAGATCAGCTCGGTGCCTTGTGACCACCTAGAGGGGTGGGATAGGGAGGGTGGGAGGGAGGGAGACGCAAGAGGGAAGAGATATGGGAACATATGTATATGTATAACTGATTCACTTTGTTACACAGCAGAAACTAACACACCATTGTAAAGTAATTAAACTCCAGTAAAGATGTTAAAAAAAAAAATACCCTTCTTCCCAAACGCTTCCAAATGCTGAATTCTAATAATGCTCCAACTTACCAGGACCCTCTCAGTCCCATGGGGTTCTGCCCAGTTAGGTTGTTGCATTTTCCCTAAAGCTGGGAAGAACCGATTGGCTGCAGACAACCTCCACTCCCAAACTGCCCGAGGGTGACTGCCTTTACTTCCTGCGACTTTGCCACTTGCACTGATCATCACAGATTGCCCCTTTGCGAGGAGGTCAAGGTGGCTGCTCGCAGTGACCTTTTCTTTTTTTAAGTCACTTTGGATGAGGAAAAAAAATGGCAGTCTTGCCTCTAAGATGGTGAAGGCAGAGACAGGAACAAAGTTTCTTACACTCAACTTTCAGGTAGCTTCTTACAGCTCTGCACGTGACCTTTTAGTTGACGGGACTCCAAAGTGAGGATGGAGCCTTGTTTATCCCTGTCCTCCTTTCCAACATTCCGACCCCCTCCCCTGCCCCTGCTTAATTTTTCTCCATTGCATGTATCATCCTGGAGCATACTGGACATTTTATCTAGTTATTTATAATCTTCATGAGGACAGGCATTTTTGGTCTGTTTTATTCACCATTATCTTACCAACACTTAAAAGAGTTGCTGGCACAGTTTACATGCTCCATAAATATTTATTGAATGAACAAATGTTGAGAATATTGCTCAAGTTCTCTCTGTGTTTGTTTCACATGGAGTATTTCTGTAGATTTACTTCTTTGCTGATAAATTTCCTTCTTCCGCATCCTTTGTGGCAACTTGCTCTTTCCCTGTGGGTTCAGTTTCCTTGCTCCTGAAACGTATATTTAGTCATTCTTTCAGCGAGTTTCTGTTAACAGAAAACCATTTTAGGGCGTCCCTGGTGGCGCAGTGGTTGAGAGTCCGCCTGCCGATGCAGGGGACACGGGTTCGTGCCCCGGTCCGAGAGGATCCCACGTGCCGCGGAGTGGCTAGGCCCGTGAGCCATGGCCACTGAGCCTGTGTGTCCAGAGCCTGTGCTCCGCAACGGGAGAGGCCACAACAGTGAGAGGCCCCTGTACAGCAAAAAAAAAAAAAAAAAAGAAAGAAAAAAAAATCATTTTAGTCCTTGTTTGTCTGGAAATATCTTTGTTTACCCTGATTCTTAAATAATGTTTATATTGACATAGATTTCTAGGATATCAGTTATTTTCTTTTAGTACTTTGAAATGAAATTCCAATGTATTCTATCTTCTGCTGTTGCTATCGAGAATTGTACTGTCAATCTAATAGTACTTACTTTTTATACTAGGTGTCTATTTTCTCTTGTTTTTTAGAGCTTTATATTGGGTATTCTGTAGGTTCTGTATGACGAGTCAGCACGTGAATTTACTTCTCCTGATCTTGCATGGGACACACTGTACGTCATGAATCTGAAGATGTGTGTCTTAAATCAATTCTGGAAAATTCTCAGCCACTTTTCTTCAAACATCAATCTTTCCCTCTTCTCTCTTGAAAGTCCTATTAGATAGAGTTAATTCTTGTTATTTGCGGTAGTCACATTCTGCAAAGTCGAGAATCACTGCATTAGTGAATACTGAATCATTGCTCCCAGGGAAAATACAATTAGGTTCCTGCGAGCCTCTGGTCACAACATTTTCGTCAACTGATCAACACATAATTTTGCTGTCTGTGTGTGTGTGTTTAAGGATAGTTTACTAAATATTTTTGTGTATTCATTAAAGTTGAATTCACAGCCAACAGTTCTATAACTCATGCCTGAATGAGGCTTATCTAACACATGTATTTTCTCCATAAGGCATGTCACAGCTCTGTCACACTTAGGAACACCAGACTGCACTTCAGCATGACAGTTGGGAGCCATTTTAAACAACGAAAGCAACAACACAGAGCACTTAAATGTGAAAATGTAGCACTAAACAGACTGTAGAAAGGACACCTGTCTATAGTGTGAGAGCCTAGACTAGAGCATCACCCTGATCAGCCTCAGCTGGACGTGCACACAGGGTGACTCACATTTTTTTTTTTTTTTGCTGATCTGTACACATCTGAACATGACCATGGGTGCTCCCCAAGTATTGATTTGGGAGTTACAAATAAATTCTGCAAATAAGTAAATTAGCAAGTATGGGATACACGAATAATGAGGGTCAACTGTAGCTATTTGGTTTTGCCTCTGGGGAGTTTCCCTAGTTGCTTGAAAGCTTGATTATGCATTTCAATAAACAGTTGTGTTACTGAACCAAACGTGGGTCCACTCGCCTGCAGGAAGTAAAACCAGTCTACTGACAATGGGTTGTGGTGAAGGAACGTGCAGCGTTTATTCCAGTTGCCAAAAAAGGAGTCTTGGCAGCTGGTGCTCGAAAAACCGGAACTCCCTGACGGGCTTCAGGGAAGCATTTTTAAAGGCCATGTGAGGGAGGGGGGGCGTCAGAGGGTATGTGAGCAGCTCATGCACAATTCTCTGATTGGCTGATGGAGAGGTAGCAGGGTGGTGTCACAGGGGTTCACATCATCAATCCTCAGGCTCCAGCCGGTCTGCTGGCTATGTGCTCATGGTCATCATGCAGTTAACTTCTTCGATCTGGTGGGGGTTTTAGCACCTGTAAAACAACTCAGGAATGTGCACCAGACACTGTTACCTATGTTCTTCAGGGAGGAAGTAAAGATTCTGTGACTGCTATATGGCTGATCTATAGTTTAAATTGTTATCATTTCTCCTGGCCCAACTGCTGTTTTTTTGTTGTTACTATGTGTTCACATTCTTTTGACCATTAATTCTTGAGCCAGGCTTTTGTGACTCAAGGGAGGCCTGGGAGACTAAGGTTTTCTAGAAGCAAGAGGCAGGTGGAGGATATGGGGTCTCTGTCCTGGGAAGGACCCACAGGGTTCAGCTTGGTTACAGTTGTAATATTTTGATCATTGTTTCCAGGACCTTCTATAAGCAGGAAAGTCTTCAGGTTGTCTAATCCAGTATATTGCCAGAAAAGAAAGTCTTTGCTATCACAAGTGAGTAATGAACAAATGCATCTTGGTTTCACTGTATCTGAACAAGCCACACAGGAAAGTGTCTTGCAAGTCAAGTGGGCCCACCCATAAAATAATCCGGAAGGTCTAGCCATTCCCCTCGGCAGGCTGCATCTGCTCATTCAGCTGTGTGTGAATGACAGCAAATGTTCACTGAGCACCTACTACATACGAGGCTCTGAGCTAGTAACTAGGAAAAAAGAAAATGCTGTGCATCCTTGGGGTCCTCACAGCCTAGCTGTGAATATATTGTGGAGACAACAGTGAATCAAATCACTTGGGGAACACACGGCCTGAGCAGCTCACTCTGGGAAGTTGAACTTGGAATTGCAAGCCTGGGTTCAGCACCTACTTTCCTCTAGGTACTACACTGGGCCTGGCAACAAGGTATAAATCAGGAAGACCCAGTCTCTTTCTGGAAGATGCTTCGGGTCCAGTGGGGGACCTGGGTCAGGCGTATCTCCAGACCTCTCGGTTCCGACATCCCCTGGACCTTCCAGGGACGGACCCACGGTGAACTGCCCTGGGGATCCAGCTCTCTCCCTGGGTTCAGAGTTGATGTCTTCTCTTGCCACTTCCAGACATGAGGTAAAGGCCACCACACTGGTCTGAAAGTCCAGCTTCAAGTGGCCGGACCATGCAGCCCAGGGACCAGTGGAGAGAGAGCAGGGCAGAGACCCCACGCTCCCTTGTCTCTGGGTGGCCTGTCTGGCAGCAGTGCTGTGCTGGGGGCGGAGCAGGGGCTCCTGCTGAGTGGCCGGCTGTGTCCCCTGAAGTCCCCAGAAGCTGCCCCAGTGAGCAGTGCATCACTGGGCACATGACGCCTGCCCCCCACCTCTCTTCCTTTCTCTCTCTCACTGCCTCGAACTTGTACCTCCCGAATACGTTGCCACTAAATCTTGGCCTCGTTCTGTTTTCCAGGGAACCGAAGCTAAGGCAATAATCTTAACTTGTGCTGGGTTCTCTGAAAGAAATAAAGGGAAAAGCCTTCCCTGACCATTGCCTTCTCCAAGGAGGTGACTTTTAGGCTGAACCTGGAAAGAGGAGAAGGGTGGAGCTAAGAGGAGCAAAGGTGTGTTAATCGTGTTTTTTAGTTTCTGT
This sequence comes from Delphinapterus leucas, assembly GCF_059928025.1. Lineage (NCBI taxonomy): Eukaryota > Metazoa > Chordata > Mammalia > Artiodactyla > Monodontidae > Delphinapterus > Delphinapterus leucas. The sequence continues at coordinate 5,039,026 of NC_143144.1, forward strand.
TTTCTGATGTGTTGACATCTGGGCCTTGCTGACCCCAGAGGCACTGCCCCCTGGGCTGCCCATTTCCTACAGAGTGGACAGCTCTCCTGTAGGGCACCTTTCAAATGCAAACCAACCACCCAGAGCCCACAGCCCACCACCTCCTCTGTGGTTCTCACTCTCCAGGCCACTGTCCCCTGCCCTAAGCACCAGGGCTGGGTACCAGACAACCAGGGCCAGCTCCTGTGCCCCAGAGCCTGAAATGATCCAAACCAGCCAGTCCTGAGCCTGCTGACCCTGCCTCACCTGTTCCTTCCCCCAGAAACCACAGTAAAGGCTCCTGCCCATGTTTCCCCCCTCCCTCTGCCCCCTGACCGACCCTCGTGCTTCCCCCACATGCCCCCCACTCACCCATGGCATGGTGTGCCCCCTTCTTTTGGGATGTGTGAGTACAACTGTCTGGGTATATCTGTCTCAAGGCTGCTATAACAAAAAACCACAGACTGGGTGTCTCATAAACAAGAGACATTTACTTCTCACAGTTCTGGGGGCTGGAAGTCCAAGATCAAGGTGCCAATAGACTCAGTGTCCCGTGAAACCTGCTTCCTGGTTCCTCTCACTGTGTCCTCAGATGGAGAAGGGGTGAGGGAGCTCTCTGGGGTCTCTTTTTTCAGGGCACTAATCCCATTCACGAGGGCTCCACCCTCATGACCTGATCACCTCCCAGTGGCCCCACCTCCTAATACCATCGAACTGGGCATTAGGTTTTCAATATAGGAGTTGAAGGAAAGATACAAACCTTCAGTCCACAGCAATAGCAGACTCTTTTCAATGGCAGTCGTCTCCTGATCTGTTGGCCTCACCATACTTGAATAGTGATGAAACCTACAGCTTAAAACAAAGGGAGGAGAGCACTCCTGACACTGAGAGCACTAAAATCAAAGAACCTGGTGGGTTCCAGAAACTACCAAGCCCAGTGGGGTTGCAGCAGGGAGAGGGGGCTTCAGGGGCCCATCCCTGGCACCCGGCAAGGCCCAGGCTTAGATGAGACCAGGGGCCTCAGGCCCTCTTGTTATCTTTCTGCTTCTACCACATTCCGCTATTTGCCAGACTCCGGCGACCTTGTGTTTCCAGGGGCCCTTCGCTATGGGACCTCGCTGGGCCTGTCCCAGCCTGGCCCCTGAACCCATTCCCCCTCCCCCCAGAAAAGTCTGTGACTTTTGTCCCACCACTTGATCATGGATTTCTAGGGTGAATGCATCCAGGCTAATTTATTGTTGGGTACCACTGGGTTACTATCACATTGCTGGTCCAGGAGACACATCCATCCATCCTTTCAAAGACTATGTAATGTATTTATTAAACATATACTATGGGAGGGCTATACCACAGTTACAAGAGGGCATTTCAGAAAAAAAAAAACCGTAAAAACAAAAAACAGCTGCATTCAAAAGAGTGACCCTAATGGGAAAAGAATAAGGACACCACAGGAAGCTGTCAGCGCAGAAGCTTTGGGGGCAGACACCTAAATACGCCAAGGGGCTGCCCTGCTTACCACAGTCCACTGCTCATGTTATTTCCAGGAGGCCCAAGTCCATCCTCTGGTCATTGTGGATCCTCTGTATCTCTACTTGTCTCCTTTATTTAAAAAGCAAACCCACCATCATCCAAAAGTCTACAAACAATACATGCTGGAGAGGGTGTGGCGAAAAGGCAACCCTCTTGCACTGCTGGTGGAAATGTAAACTGATACAGCCACTATGGAACACAGCATGGAGGTTCCTTAAAAAACTAAAAGTAGATCTACCATGTGACCCAGCAATCCCACTCCTGGGCATATATCCGGAGGAAACCATAATTTGAAAAGATACACGCATCCCTATGTTCATTGCAGCATTGTTTATAATATCCTGGACATGGAAGCAACCTAAATGTCCATCAACAGAGGAATGGATAAAGGAGATGTGGTACATATATACAATTGAATATTACTGAGCCATAAAAAAGAATGAAATAATGCCATTTGCAGCAACGTGGATGGACCCAGAGATTGTCATACTGAGCGAAGTAAGTCAGACAGAGAAAAGACAAATATATGATATTGCTTATATGTGGAATCTAAAAAAAGGGTACAAATGAACTTATTTACAAAACAGAAGTAGAGTTACGGATGTAGGAAACAAACTTATGGTTACCAGGGGGTAAGCAGGGGGAGGGATAACTTGGGAGATTGGGACTGACACATACACACTACTGTATTGAAAATAGTTAACTAATAAGGACCTGCTGTACAGCACAGGGACCTCTGCTCAATATTCTGTAATGATCTATGTGGGAAAAGAACCTAAAGAAGAGTTTCTACACGTATATGTACAATGGATTCACTTTGCTGTACAGCAGAAACTAACACAACATTGTAAATCAACTCTACTCCAATAATTTTTTTTTTAATTTAAAAATAAATAAATAAGTAAAAAGCAAACTCTTTACACTGGATGTTGCCTCAAACAGGGTGCATCAGAGGGCGCTGTCAAGCTTGGGTACCATTGGGTCTCCCGGCTTCTCGTCTTCTTCGGATGAGAAGAGCCTCTTGGCCCCGACGAGAGGTTCGGGTTTCAGTGGACAGGAGTCGATAGAGAGCCATGGAAGGGTCTCAATCCCAGGAGTGGCTTCAGGAAGCTCATCCGGGCAGCGCCTCAGAGCGTGTCCTAGAGGAGAGTGGTGAGGCGTCAGAGAAGGCGTGTGCTGGGAGGCAGGGCGGGGCGCGGGCGCGGGGCGTGAAGAGGAAGCGGCAGAGTAGAGATGGGAGCTGAGTGTGGGTGACGCCGTGAACGATGGTGGCATTCGTTAAAAGAGAAAAAATAGTAGGAGGATATTTAGAAAAGAGGGCAACAAGTTCAATGTGGGGCAGATTGAGTTCGAAATGTCTGGGGGACATTTGGTAAGAGATGTAATAGGTACTGAGCTTTGAGGGCCTGGAGTTGCATGGAGAGGTTCCGAGTCATGGCCTGAGGTTTGAAAATTGTAAGGGAGCCGCAGGCAGTTAGAGTCAAGAGAGCAGACAAGAAATACATCTAAGAGGCAGAGAATTCGGGAAGGAACAGCCTATAGATGAGAGGAAAGCAAGGATAGCTTCGGCCCCAGGAGCCGGAAGAGTCCAATAAAAAGGAATTTAAAGCTCTGCATTGGATGTAACAACTGGAGGGACTGGGGGGGGACAGTTTCAGAGGACGGTGTTGTGGGCCAGCGAGCAGGTGGGGTGAGCCAGGCACCAAGGACGCGTGTGTGATGTGGGGAGTCTCCAGGTTCTCCAGGTGGGAATGACGGGGTGAAGGGAGCCGCAAGGGCAGGCCGACTGCAGCAGGAACGAGGTCAGAGGAGGACTGCTTTCCCTCGGCATTGAGAGCATTCCTCTGTAAGGGGGAGTTTTCTTCCCCTCCGCTGTGCCTTGGAGATACAGTCGTCCTTCCCTCATGCCAAGGAAGGATAATGAGAAAAGTCTGAGAAAAGAGAGAAAAAGACAGTCTCGTGCAACAGAATTATGCTATGAATATTAAGGAAAGAAAGCTTGAGGGCTTCCCTGGTGGCGCAGTGGTTGACAGTCCGCCTGCCGATTCAGGGGACACGGGTTCATGCCCCGGTGCGGGAAGATCCCACATGCCGCGGAGCGGCTGGGCCCGTGAGCCATGGCCGCTGAGCCTGCGCGTCCGGAGCCTGTGCTCCGCAACGGGAGAGGCCACGGCAGTGAGAGGCCCGCGTACCGCAAAAAAAAAAAAAAAAAAAAAAAGCAAGCTTGGTCTGCCTTATGTGTGTTTCATCTGGAGGCTGCACCACGATGAGCCATTTTCCTCCATCCCCTCCCTCCGCCCTCAGGATCCAGCCCAGGAGGGAGACCAGCTGGCGCTCCAGAGCCAGCACCCTGGCCCCAGGCCCAGAGCCAGGAGCTGCAGGACCTGAGGGCGGAGGGCCACGGCCAGGGGAGGGGTAGGATGGAGGGGCCAGAGGGTGTCCTCTCGAGGTGGGCTGGACGGGCCGGGGGCGGGAGGCTGCCCCGCCCTGGGTCGTGGGTCTCCTGACTGCCAGGCACAGCTCTTCTGCCGTTAACACACCGTTCTTTCCTGTACGTGCTCCCCAGGCCAGGTGCTCACGAGTTGAAGGGAATGCGGCGGCTGAGAGAGGGGTCCGGGGCGCAGGCCCTAGGCCGGAGGAAAAGAACCTAAAAAAGAGTTTCTATATGTATATGTACAATGGATTCACTTTGTGTACAGCAGAAACTAACACAACATTGTAAATCAACTATAATTGAAAAGATACATGCAGGGGGAGCAGGGGGGAAGGGAGGACGTCGCTTCCCGATGGGCCCCGCTTTCTCTGCGGAGTAAGACAAGGCATGGGGAGGTCTGAGGAAAGTGGCGAAGCTGGAAATCCTGACGGGAAGCGGTGAGAGAAAGGAGACGGGCAGGGCCCGCGGGACCTGGACAGGTGCCCACTGCCTCGGAGAGGGTGAGGGCAGGAAGGACGGGCGTAGAGGGGGACCGAGTGGGGAGGGAGGAGGGCGGAGAGGCCGGGAGGGGGACCACATACTGCCCAGTGCATCTGAGAGCTGGAACCAAAGCTGGAGAGGAGGCCAGGGTTGAAAATTCCCCCCCCCCCAACTCCAAGAAGGCTCATGAGATGTCACTCCTTGGGGGCGATTTCAGTTTAGTGTCAGGGCTAACAATCAATTTAATTTTTTCAATTATAACTTGGTGACATCCTGAAATTTGGGGATTAGTGGTTTGTACCTCAGCATTCTTGCAGATTTATTATACACCCTATTCTGCATAATAAATTCTTTCCGCTGTTTCCTGGAAAATGCCAGTTTTTTATTGATTTCCTCTTTGGAGACAGGAAGGTCAATTCTGCTGTACTTGCCGTGGGGATGATAATGATCATATAGGAAATGGTCTGGAGTTTAAAAAGTCAACACGGGTTTTAGGGCAGCAGGGTGAGGTGACAGGCTCCCTGCGGCCCCAGCGTCCTCATCCTCTTCCAAGCAGCACACTTCCAGCAGGACCCACACCCACCTGGGGTGGGCGAGTTAGAACCTGTGGGCAGGGGCTGCGGGGAGGGGTCAACGCGGCAGAGCGGGAGTGCTCATTTGCACATACCTCCCCCATCCTCTGTGAGGCTGATTGCCCATCCCTCCATCACCACCTTCCAGGTGAGGACCACAGCTCTAACCCAACACCTCCAGTTTACAAGGGAGTGAACGGAGACCCAGAAGGACGAGGTGACTTCCCAAAGTCGTCAGACCAGCCAATCAGGGAGCCGCGAGGGACTCCAGGCCTCCGGATCCCTCCAGCCTCTGGTCATCTCCACAATGTACCAATTCAGCCGACAGTGAGAACCCTCCCTTACTTCTACCCAGTGCATGTGGGGTACGGAGGAACAATAACGGCTTGGGTTGTACCCATCTTATTTCCAAACCGAGAACGCATTGGGAGCAAGCAGGTTTGAGCGTCTCTGCCCACCCCCTGGCTGTAGGTGCCGCTCACTCGCCCACCTGGGCTGATGGGATGTGCACCAGGGCCGTGGTTTTGCCTTGACAGCAAATACCCTCCCCCACACCCCTGAAAGGTGTGGAATCCTATGCATTCTAAGAAGCTTCAAATAGAGGCTTTGGGGAGCTGGGACCAGGACTTCCACTAGGGCAAGGGTCATAGAATCAGGCCCCAGGCTTGAGCCAGCTGTGTGTGTGTGTGTGTGTGTGTGTGTGTGTGTGTGTGAGATCCGGCTGACTGCCCCGGGGGCAGCTCGGAACCTCCCCTGGGCTCCATCTGAGAACCCTCAGAAGCGCCTCTGCTCCGGGAACTCTGCTGCCCATCCACCTCCCAATCCACTCCCGAATCAGCCCTGACAGCGAGGTGAGCATCGCCGAAACCGAGGAGAGACTCATTCATTCTCCTTGAGTCTGCCTTCAAGGGCAGTGGCTCTGCGCCTCTGAATCAAAGTTGCGCACACGCAGGCCAGCTCCTTGATCCACCGCAACCTGCCAGCTCCCCCCACCCCCTCTTTCTTCTGGTGCGTTCACAGCTCTATTCAGAGGCTCCCAGCATGCGCTGCACATTCTTGCCTCGCGGCGGTTGCTCTCCTACCCGATCCAGATCAAACACACAATAGACATCTGTTGAGCAAATAATTTTTTAAATGAGTGAGTGAGCCCTGAAGAGATGCTTCCTCATCCTTATAGGTTGAAACTCCTCACGCTGCCCAGACGTTACCTCGTTCTCAGAACTCATCCGACACCCACTGCCCAAATTTATCCTGTGACCCCTTTCCAACAGGGCCGTGCGCACCACGGAGTATGCCCTTGGGTGTCCTGTGTTCCCTGAGCTCTGCCAGTGCGAGGTGCCCCTGACACATGGTCAATTAGCTTATACAACTGCTTTCTATGACTGTTTACTGTATAACCAGTCTCCTTTGATAAAGAATAACTAACATCTGTGGAGTGCTTTACTGCTTATGAATGGCTTGGGTTTTTGACCCAGGTGGTGCCTGTAACCACCATGATGGGTAGGAACGGGTTCCCCACTGGCTAGATAAGAAAACTGAGTATCCCATAGGGAGTCATAGATTATGAGACAGACCTTCCAGGGGCAAAATTCACTGCCCCTTCCACCGGACCAGGACTGTCAGATTAAGCCTGTTAGGACCCAAGATGGGCACCCTAGCTCATTCTCAACATCCTTGCCAGGGTGTCACCGGCTCTCCTGTCTGCCTGGGCCAGGGGTTCCGGTCAGCGAGTGGACACCTCATTATTCCCCAGCAGCGAGGTAACCCAGCACGTTCGTGATCTTCCCCCTGGATTATTCCCTCTGCTCCAAAGGGTCGCTCCCAGCAGGGAATGATTATTGGACGCTTTGAAACTACTAATTATTCCGGTAAATATATATTTTCTTATTTGTAATACATTATGCAGAGGCTGGAAATCCTGGATGTCCATATTGCGTTGATTGCTTTACCTGATTGTTTTAAATTAGATTAAGTTTTGCACAGTCAGATGGAAGGTAGTAATAAATTGATTGGCTGACGAGGTTTAGACTTGACAGCGGGTAGAGGAGAGGAGTACAAGGACACAGAAATGGTATCCATTTACATTGGCTTTAGTTGAGCCACTCAAAAAAGGGAACTCCCAGTCATTTTTATCTAGAATCATCCTGGGCCACAGGGAGTAGATCAGCAGCTGAGGAAGCCTGGTGAACCCCGAGAGTCTGGGGGCCCGAGGGAGAGCTCCTCCTGTCAGACAAGTCTTGGGTTTGATGGTTTGGGACAGTAAAATGCAAAGTCCCTAGGAGTGGCGACACCTAAGGGTATTATCAACAATCCTCTGGCCTTGGTGGGAGGTGGGGTTGGAGCCCCTGAGTTTTGCACATCAGTCCAGATCGGCGTACACCCCTTCTCAGTGGTACCCAGCCTGCACCCTAGAAAGATTAAGAACTAGGCCCTAATTCACTAGAAAAATTGTACTAATGAACCTATTTGCAGGGCAGGAAAAGAGACACAGATATAGAGAACGGACGTGTGTACACAGAGGGGGAAGAATGGGATGAATTGAGAGAGTAGCACGGACATATATACACTACCTTGTGCAAAACAGATGGCTAGTGGGAAGGTGCTGTAGAGCACAGGGAGCTCATCTGGGTGCTCTGTGATGACCTAGATGGGTGTGATGAGGGGGTGGGTGGGAGGAAAGCTAAAGAGGGAGGGGATATACGTATACATATGGCTGACTCACTTTGTGGTACAGCAGAAACTAACACAACATTGTAAAGCAATTATACTCAAAAAAAAAACTAGGCCCTAATTCAGTTTAATAGTTTTCCTTCAATGCTCTCATTTTATGAAGCCTGTGGAGGAAAGGGGGTGTCATCATATTCCTTCTCTTCCAAAAGCCATTTAAAGAAGGGCTGGGCTTCCTGGCTTGCGTTTCCCTGGTGTCTTCCTGGACCTTCGTTTGCAAGTCTCGGTGTGCACGTCTCTGCCTCTGGAGAAAGCCTACTGCTCTAGGAAATTCCACGTTTGTTCGCGACTTTCTACTTAACCGCCTGCTGCCTGGAGTCTCAAAGGCCCCCAGGTGGGGAGCAGGGAAGAAAGCCTGGTTCTTCCGGGTTCCGGGTGTCCCAGGAGGGCTGATTCCCCTGTTAGCAAATGACTGGGAACTCCCAGGCACTCCCGAGCACTGGGTCTGGAAACCTGGGTCTCAGGGACACCCAGCCTGTGCCCAGCATGGGGGATGATCGTTTTTCTCACCTGGCCACTCAACAGCTTGGTTCTCTCTCAGTCAACCTCACACCACATTGATTTAAGGAAATCTCACTGTGACATATTGCCCCATGCAAGAAGCAGAACCCAGTCCTCCTAAGGTCACCTCAAGGCGGAGGCCCACCATGACCACTGTCAGTTTAAGCTGTGCCCCATATTCTACCTTAGGAGTAAGCCCTGCCCAGAATGAATTACCTACTTCCTTGCTCTGGTATTTTCTGTTTGCTAACACCCTGTTCTGCATCTCAATTCCCCTGATATGCTGGTGACCAGACTGGTACAAGCAGAAGTGCTGCATCCTTACAATTTCCCCATGTGCAGGGCATCCTCCAACAGCTGCCACCCTGTGCTAGAGAGCCCACGCTTTTATATTACAAGGAGTTGCCAGTAAGTCCGGAAACCCTCAAACAACCCCCAGGGAAGATTTCGTGTTGTTTAAGTCTTTCATTAGCCAGATCTTTTCCCCCCGGTTTTATTGAGATACAACTAACATAAAACATTGTATTAGTCCAAGGGGTACAGTGTAATGTTTTGACATATTTATGTGACATGAAATGATTACCACAGTAAGTTTGGTTAACATCTATAACCAAGTTACAAATTCTTTTTTCTTGTGATGAGAACTTCTAAGATCTCTCAGCAACTTTCAAATATACAATATGGTATTGTTAACTATAGTCATCATGCAGTATATTACATCCTCAGAACTTATTTCTCTTATAACTGAAAGTTTGTACTTTTTGATCACTGTCACCTATCCCCGCCCCAAACACCCATTCTGGCAAGCATCAATATGTTCTCTGTAGCTATGAATTTGATTTTTTAAGGTTCTATATGTAAATGAGATCATATAATATTTGTCTTTCTTTGTCTGACTTATTTCACTCAACATAATGCCCTCAGGATCCATCCATGTTGTTGCAGATGACAAGATTTCCTTCTTTTATGGCTGAATAATATTCCATTGTATATATATGCCACATCTTCTTTATCCATTCTTCCATTGATAGACGCTTAGGTTGTTTCCATGTCTTGGCTATTGTAAATAATGCTGCAAAGAGTATAGGGGTGCAGATGTCTTTTTGAGATAATGATTTCATTTCCTTCATTTAAATACCCAGATGTGGAATTGCTGGATCATATGGTAGTTCTATGTTTAGTTTTTTGAGGAAGCTCCATACTGTTTTCCATGGTGGCTGCAACCAATTCCCATTCCCACCAACATTGCACAAGGGTTCCCTTTTCTCCACATCCTCTCCAACACTTGTTATCTCTTGTCTTTTTGACGATAGCCATTCAGACAGGTTTGAGGTGACATATCATTGTGGTTTTGATTTGTATTTCCCTGATGTGTAATGATGCTGAGCATCTCTTCATGTACCTATTGGTCATTTGTATGTCTTCTTTGGAAAAATGTCTATTCAGTTCTTCTGCCTATTTTTTTTTTATCAGATTGTTTGTTTTATTGCTATTGAGTTGTATGGGTTCTTCAATTTTTTAGATATTAACCCCTTATCGGATACATGATTTACAAATATTTTCTCTCATTCAGTAGGTTGCCTTTTAATTTCCTTCATGGTTTCCTTTGCTATGCAGAAGCATTTTAGTTTGATGCAGTCCCACTTGTTTATTTTTACTTTTGTTACCTTTGCTTTTGGTGTCAAATTAAAAAAAACAAAAATCATTGCCAAGACCAATGACAAGGAACTTACGCCTATGTTTTCTTCTAGGAGTGTTACAGTTTTAGGTTTTACGTTCAAGTTTTTAATCCATTTTGAGTTGTTTTTGTATATGGTGTAAGATAGCGACCCAGTTTCATTCTTTTGCATGTAGCTGTCCGGTTTTCCCAACACCTTTTATGGAAGAGACTATCCCTTCCCCCAGTATATTTGTGGCTCCTTTGTTATAAATTAATTGACCATATATGTGTGGGCTTACTTCTGGGCTCTCTATTCTGACCTATTCATCTATGTGTCTGTTTTACACAAAAACCACACTGTTTTGTTGAGAGATTTTATAATGAATGGATGCTGAATTTTGTTAAATATTTTTTCTACATCTATCAAGATGATCATATGATCTTTATCCTTCATCTTGTTAATGTGGTATATCGCATTGATTGATTTGCAGGTATTGAACCATCCTTGCATCCCTGGAATAAACCCCACTGGATCATGGTATATGATCCTCTTAATGTATTGTTGAATTCAGTTTGCTAATATTTTGTTGAGGATTTTTGCATCTATGTTCATCAGGGATATTGGCCTATAAATTTTCTTTTTTTGTGGTGTCCTTGTTTGGTTTTGGTATCAGGGTAATGCTGGCCTCATAAATTGAGTTTGGAAGTGTTCCTTCCTCTTCTGTTTTTTGGAAGAGTTTGAGAAGGATTGGTATTAATTCTTCTTTTTTAAATGTTTGGTAGAATTCACCAGTGAAGCCATCTCATCCTGGACTTTTGTTTGTTGGGAGGTTTTTGATTACTGATTGAATCACTTTACCAGTTAGTCTGTTCAGATTTTCTATTTCTTCACGATTCAATCTTGGTAGGTTGTAGTTTCTAGCCAGATCTTATCTCTGATTACTCTCTGATCTAATCTCTGATTTCTACTGGGCTTTTTAGGAAGTCTTTTAGAGACCTCAAGGCTTATTTTCCCCTCTGAACCTGAACATTGCCTCAGAACTCTGGCTATTACTAACCGATGTGGACATGGAAATTGAAACCCATTTTCCTTCTTTGAAATAACCTCTTTAATGACTAGAAGGACTCAGTCACCATGGCCAGAGAAATGTATTTTAGTACCATATGGTATAAAAGAGTAATTTTTTTTTTTTTTTGGCTGCGTTGGGTCTTCATTTCTATGTGCAGGCTTTCTCTACTTGCAGCAAGCGGGGACTACTCCTTGTTGTGGTGTGCGGGCTTCTCATTGCAGTGGCTTCTCTTGTTGCAGAGCATGGGCTCTAGGCACACGGGCTTCAGTAGTTGCAGCAGGTGGGCTCAGTAGTTGCGGCATGCGGGCCCTAGAGCATGCAGGCTTCAGTGGTTGTGGCGCACGGGTTTAGTAGTTGTGGCGCACGGACTTAGTTGCTCTGTGGCATGTGGGATCTTCCCAGGCCAGGGATCAAACCCGTGTCCCCTGCATCGGCAGGCAGATTCTTAACCACTGCTCCCCAAGGGAAGTCCTTAAGAGAGTAATTTTTGCAAAGAGGCAGTATATTATCCAGAAGGAAGGTAAACGTATAGATTAATGTTAGCTTATGATAAATTAAGAACATACATTATGATTCCAAGGGTAGCCACTGAATGAATAGAAGCAGACTGCATAACATCCCAACTAAAAGAAGGAAATTGTGAAAGCCTGACAGCTGGAGACTGAGCTCTAATTGAATAAGAGGTCAGAAGTCAGAGGTCAGAGCACCAGCAAATAAATTGGACTATGAGGTGGATGGTAGCCATGTTGCTCTTTGGGATGGGAACAAAAGTCATAGGGAAACAGGAAATGTAACTGGACAGCTGCAGCTTCCCCGGTCTCTACTTACACTCTATTGCCCCTCTGGATGTGTCACTAATAGCCAAACAGGCCTATTCCTTTGGTCCTAAGACGCCTTCAGCAAGGCGGTTGCTGCTGGTCTCAGCGTGGGCCCGTGCTCTCAGAAACAGTTTGATTTTGGAAAAATCTTAAAGGGTCATTTGCCAGGAGTTATTTTCTCGTTTATTTTTTAAAAATTTACCGATATCTTCACTTTCTGACCCAGAGCTTAGAGCTCAACGATTACAACTACTACCCCCACCCCATTAGAATCACAAATGAGAAGACTAATCTTAGGAAATAATTCCTGATTGTACCAAATGATAGCTAGAGAGCGTCTTCACAGCTTTACATGCAAATATGGAAAAGGGAACAGTTCAGACAAATGTGATTCATGTGTGCTGGCATTCACTCAGCTAACACTCACTCAGTGGCTACTATGTAAAATTTTAACAACTAGCATTTATTGAGCACTTACTATGCTCCAGACACAGTTCCAAGCATATTACATACATTGATGCATTTGGTCCTCCCCACAAACCTACGGAGTAGGTCTTATTATCATGTCCATTTTACAGATGAAAAACTGCGGTACAGAGAAGTTAAATAATGCACAGTATAGTAATGGGGCAGACCTGCAATTAAACACGGACTCTCTGGCATTGTCCTTGTAGTGTCCTCCACACTGGACAGTCTCTGCCCTCAGCAAGCTTTTGGTTTAGTAAGGAAGTAAGCAGGTACACGCACAACTCTAAAACCAGACAGGATGAAAAATATAAAAGAGTTACAGGTAGTGTAAGAGCAAGGGAGGGACCATGAACAATAAGGAAGAGAATGGCTTCGGGAGAAGAAGAGGATGTATTTCACCAGCCTCATCAATAAATATTAGCCGTAGAGTCAGTTGTATGAAGACATGGGGCAAGCACGCCAAAGGTAGAAAACTGTGAGCAGAGGCACAGATCAATAACCAAGCTGTGTTTGGGAAATGGCCAGTACAGCTGGTTCGCCTGGAATGTAGCAGTAAAAACAGCGATGATAATACATGCAATTAATACTTCCAATGTATCAGGCACAAATCTAAGCACTTCAAGTATAATGACTAAGTTAACCCTCTCCACACCCCATGAGGTGGGTTCGGTTTTTATCCACATTTTAGAAATGAGGAAGTAAATACAACAAGGACAATAGTTGCATGAGGTCATAAGACTAGACATAAGGCAAGTTCAAATCCAGACAGATTGGCTCCTGCAGTGCGATGCCTGCCCCTCTTCTGGAGGGTAGGTGGACGTTAGTGAGGGTCACTTAGGAAAAGAACACATGCTTCACTGATCTGAATTCAAAGACCCATCTATTAGTGATGTGACCTTGGGTAAGTGATGAAACCTCTCTCAGTATCAATTTCCATACTTATAAGCTGACAATAAGACAATACCACCAGCCTTGGTCCACTGTAAGGAATGGTAAAGAGCCTGATACATAACTAGAAGAAGGGTCTTGTAATGCCACGTTTGGAAATAAATATCTAATTCAGTACATGCTCTTAAAGGCCTTCCGCAAAGGACGGGATTGCAGCTGAGCCGTAAGAAGAATTATTGGAAAGTTTATTAGATGCACAGGCTCTTAATTGGGATGTCCTAGACCTTCAAGGGATATTCAGAATCCTACATTTATCTTGTCAAAAATTATAGCATATCATCCAGGAATTCATCCTATGGAAATAGAGATGTACTGAAGATAAATATACGAGGATGTATTATTTATGAGCAAATAAATAGAAACAACTGAAACATTTTTCAAAAAATAGGATCTGGGTTATAATGTCTTTAATGCTATAAAGACATTAAAAATACTATTTTGGAGGACTATATGATGACTAAATGCTCACAGTGAATTATTAAAAGAAGCAGATTATAGAACAGCATATATTGTATGACCTCATAAACAGGTAAATCTGTGTACATGTCCATTAAAAAAACTGAAAAGCTATAAAATAATGGTGACAATAATTCTTCACCAGTGGAATTATGGGTATTGTAGTTTTCTTCTGTGTATATTTTCTGTTTTCCAAATTTTCAGAGGGAATATTTACTACTTTTTATATTTAAAAAGTGTTTATATTTTTTAATGTATTAAAACCTTGGGTATATAGCTTTAGTTGGGAAATTTTTAGTAACAGTAATAAACCCATAAGAGGGAAAGTGATTCTGAAACATATATCTGATCAATATGGCAGGATAACAGGTGTTTTGTTTTGCTTTTACCTTGTTGTTATATGTTAGTTATCTTTGTTTTTAGGGTAAGGATTCAGAATTTGAAATTTTTTAAAAATAAATTAGCTAGGTCAAATGCAAATACTGAAATCCTTTTTCTTTGTTAAACTTTTCAAGAACTGGTGCTTTCGTCCTGATCAGCCAGGGAGGAGACGGGCATCCCAAATCAGTGCCCTGGTGTGAAGAAACTCTGCACAGCAGAGCAATATCAAGGTGACAGAAGAGGCATTATTTCTGCTGCCATGAAAATGGGGGAGATGTAGGCTTCTTCTTACCGCGGGCTTTCCCTCTGTTTCAGAAAATCTTAGTGTCACCGCAGAAAAAAACATTAAATTATTAAAGTCTGTGCTTCAGGAGCTGAGGAGAGGTGTTTTATGAACACCACTATGACCATTAAATCCATTTGACTGTGGACAGTGATTTTATTTTCTTAAACTCACAGTGACATGCTCCTTTGACTCATGTAGGGTAGCTGGCACATTGCTTTATGAAGTATTTTCCTGGTTTGCAGAGCAGCCTGGAACCCAAAGAAGAATGGATAGCAAAGGGAGGCTTGCTTGTCTGGACAAAGGTCCCAGCGGGCATGTTGTCTCATGATCATCCCTGCACCTGTGCTAAGGGCTGAGCTGGAGAAGGGATGGAGCTGTCATGGGGATGGGGACAGGGGTTGCAAGGCGCATTAATGCTGTCATATTATGGGGGTGGGGGTCTCCTCTATGTGGCTGTAAACCTTACACTGGATTAGATTGGAGGGTAGTGAGTATAAACTTTCATTGGACTTGCAACACTAACGTTCATTTGATTTTTACTATAATCATGTATTGATATCTCTCACACATCCCGTCTAGTTATACGGTATATACTGGGTTTAAATTAAAACAAGTTTAAACTCCTTTCTCTTAAGGTTTTCTTTCTATCCCTTGACAATTTAAGACACCCTGGGGTGCCAAGACTGGGTTGGGTCTGAGTTGTCATACTTGGAAGTGGTGAGTGAGATCCTGTGAGGGGAGGCATGTGGGATCTTCCTGGACCAGGGCTTGAACCCGTGTCCCCTGCATTGGCAGGTGGATTCTTAACCACTGTGCCATCAGGGAAGCCCGAGGTATAATTTTAAAGCCAGTTAGACCCACCAATTTTAAGTGTACATGCTGATGACTGTTGACAAATGTGTATATACAGTCATCCCTAAGTATCCTCGGAGGATTGGGTCCAGCCCCTACCCCCAACCCCGGACATGCTGGAGTCCCTTAAATAAAATGGCATGGTATTGGCACATAACGTACAGAATCTCTGTATCCTTTAAATCATTTCTAGATTACTTATGACACCTAATACAATGTAAATGATGTGTAATTAGCTGCCAGTGTGTGGCAAATTCAAGTTTTGCTTTCTAGAAGTTTCTGGAATTTTTTTTTCCAAATATTTTGGATCCAAAGTTGGTTGAATCCAAGGATGCAGAACCCGTGGATATGAAGGGTCGACTGTAGTTGTATAACTGACACCGTAATCATGTTACGGAACAATTTCATTTTTCCAAAAAGTTCCCTTGTGCTCTTTTCAGTCAATCCTCTGTTTCCTAGCAACAGTGATCTACTTTTTGCCATTATAGTTTGGCCTTTTCTAGAATTTCATGAAAATGGAATCATGTTTTTTGTATGTGTGTGTTTTCTTCTGATTTTCTCCACTTAGCATAATGCTGTTGACAGACATCCATGTTGTTGTGGGTTTCAGCAGCTTTCTCCTTTTTCTTGCTGGATAGTATTCCTTAGCATGAATATACCAAGAGGTGTTGATCCATTCACCAGTTGATGGATATTTGGTTGTTATCAGTTTGGGGCTATTATGAATAAAACTGCTAGAAATATGAGAACATGTGGACATATTTTTTTCATTTCTCTTAGATAAACACTTAGTAAAAAGATTTCTGGGAATAAGTTTACATTTAACTTTACAAGCAATTTGCCAAACTGTTCACAAAGTGACTGTACAATTTTGCATCCCCACCAACAATGGGTGAGAGTTCCATCAAAAATATTAAGTTTTGGCAAAGAGCTACACATCTTTGCTAAAACTTGATATTGACAACTTCTTTAAATTTAGCTTTTCTAACGGGTATGTAGTAGACTATTACTGGGATTTTAATGGGCATTTCCCTACTGATAAATAATTTGAACATCTTTTTATAGGCTTATTTATATGTCTAATTTGGTGAAGTGTCAATAAAAATTGCACCCACTTTTTAATTGGGTTCTTTGTCTTCTTATTATTGAGTTGTAAAAGTTCTTTGTATATTCTAAATTCAAATTATTTATCAGATCTATGCTTACAAATATTCTTTCCCAGGCCGTGGATTGCCTTTTCATTTTCTTACTAGCATTTTTAAAATAGCAAAATCTTTAATGTTAATGATGCTCGGTGTATCAACTTATTCTTCTATGGTTCATGATTTTTCCTATTTTTCCCTTCTAGGAGTTTCCTCTATAATTTTACATCTTAAATTTTGGTTTATTGTCCTATTTGAATTAACTTTGAATATGGTCCTAGATTCATTTTTATGTGATGTCCTAGTATTTGTTAAACAGACAATCCATTCCCCATTGAATTTATATCTTTGCCCCAAATCAATTCAACATATACATATGGCTGCCTTCCTGGTCTCTATTTTTTCTCTTTGATCTAATCATCGATTTCTACAGTTGTATTTTAAATCAGTCAAGAGAAAAAAGAGAATTAGAGCCAGAAAAATAAAAGTACATTTATATAGTCTTTTATATTTACTGCATAGTTACCTTACTGGAGCTCTTTGTTTCTTCATGTTGATTTGAAGCCCTTTTATTTCAGCCTGAAATGCTCCCTTCAGTAGTAGGGTGGGTTGGCTAGAAACAAAAAGCCTCAGGTTTTGCTATATGAGAATGTCTTAATTTTTCCTTCATTTTTGAAAGATTACTTTGCTACATACAGAATTTTTTTTTTTTACTTTTTTTTTAACATCTTTATTGGAGTATAATTGCTTTACAATGGTGTGTTAGTTTCTGCTTTATAACAAAGTGAATCAGTTATACATATACATATGTTCCCATATCTCTTCCCACTTGCGTCTCCCTCCCTCCCACCCTCCCTATCCCACCCCTCTAGGTGGTCACAAAGCACCGAGCTCTTCTCCCTGTGCTATGCGGCTGCTTCCCACTAGCTATCTATTTTACGTTTGGTAGTGTATATATGTCCTTGCCACTCTCTCACTTTGTCACAGCTTACCCTTCCCCCTCCCTATATCCTCAAGTCCATTCTCTAGTAAGTCTGTGTCTTTATTCCTGTCTTACCCCTAGGTTCTTCATGACATTTTTTTTTTCTTAGATTCCATATATATGTGTTAGCAACCCAATCCAAAAATGGGCAGAAGACTTAAATAGACATTTTTTTTACTTTTTATTTTTGGCTGCGTTGGGTCTTCGTCGCTGCACGAGGGCTTTCTCTAGTTGTGGTGAGCGGGGGCTGCTGTTCGTTGTGGTGTGCAGGTTTCTCATTGCAGTAGCTTCTCTTGTTGTGGAGCACAGGCTCTAGGCACACAGGCTCAGTAGTTGTGGCACACGGGCTTCAGTAGTTGTGGCTCGCGGGTTTCAGTAGATGTGGCTAATGGGCTCTAGAGCGCAGGCTCAGTAGTTGTGGAGCACAGGCTTAGTTGCTCCGCGGCATGTGGGATCTTCCCAGACCAGGGCTCGAACCCGTGTCCCCTGCATTGACAGGCAGATTCTTAACCACTGCGCCATCAGGGAAGCCCCATATAGAGTTTTTGATTAACAATCTTTTTCTTTCAGGACTTTGACTATGCCATCCCACCACCTTCTGGCCACCATAGTAAGAAGTACACTGTTGATCTTCACGCGGTTCCATACCGATGAGTTGCTTATTTTTTTGCTGCTTTTGTGGTTCACTCTTTGTCTTTGACTTTCAGTGGTATGATTATGAGGTACCCAGGTGTGGATCTCTTTAATTTATCCTACATGAAGTTTGCTGAGCTTATTGAGTGTGTAGATTAATGTTTGGCATCAAATTTGGGAAGTTCTCAGCCACTATTTCTTCAAATATTCTTGCTGCCTATTGCCTTCTCTCTCCTCTCTTTCCGAACTCCCATTATGCATATGTTAGTATGTTTGATAGTATCCCACAGATCTCTGTGGCTCTGTTCATTTTTCATTCTCTTCCTCAGACTGAATAATCTCAATGAACATATTTTCAAGTTTGCTGATTCTTTTCCTGCTCAGATGTGCTGTTGAGTCCGTCTAGCCCTTCATTTCAAGTGTTATACTCCTTGATTCTAGAAGTTCTATTTGTGTATATATACATATATAATTACACTAGATATATACATACATAATTGCATCTCTTTATTATTATTCTCTGTTGAAACATTGTTCTCATACTTTCCTTTAGTTCTTTATATGCAATTTCCTTTAGTTCTTTGAACATATTCAAAATATCTGACTTAAAGTCTTGTCTATGGGGCTTCCCTGGTGGCACAGTGGTTGAGAGTCCGCCTGCTGATGCAGGGGACACGGGTTTGTGCCCCGGTCCGGGAAGATCCCACATGCCGCAGAGCGGCTGGGCCCGTGAGCCACGGCCGCTGAGCCTATGCGTCCCGAGCCTGTGCTCCGCAACGGGAGAGGCCACAGCAGTGAGAGGCCCGCGTACCGCAAAAAAAAAAAAAAGTCTTGTCTACTAGGTCCAAAGTCTGGACTCCATTAGAGACGGTTTTCTGTTGACTGATTTTTCTTTCCTGTGCATGGGCCATACTTTCTTTTTTCTTTGCATCTCTCAAAGCTTTTTGTTGAAATGATATAATGTGGCAATTCTGGAAGTCAGAATTTCTCTCTCTCTAGGGTTTATGGTTGATGGTTTGTTTAGTGACTTTTCTGAACTCATTCTGTTGAGTCTGTATTTTTTTTTTTTTAAGTCTGTGTTGGGTCTTCGTTTCTGTGCAAGGGCTTTCTCTAGTTGTGGCAAGCGGGGGCCTCTCTTCATCGCGGTGCGCGGGCCTCTCACTATCGCGGCCTCTCTTGTTGTGGAGCACAGGCTCCAGATGCGCAGGCTCAGTAATTGTGGCTCACGGACCTAGTTGCTCCGCGGCATGTGGGATCTTCCCAGACCAGGGCTCGAACCCGTGTCCCCTGCATTTATAGGCAGATTCTCAACCACTGCGCCACCAGGGAAGCCCCGAGTCTGTATTTTTTGATCATGTGTGCACTCTGAAGTCTCTGCTTGGTCAGCTTAGAGGTCAGCTCATCAGAAATTTCCTTAAATGCCTAGAACCGATGTCTCCCAGTCTTTGCTGCGGAGTTCTGTGTGTATGTTGGGGAACACATTCAACACTCAGCCAGACAGTCTACATTTCTGCTTTGGCCTTCACTTGCTGCTTGCACACAGCCTGAAGGTCAGCCAGAGGTGAGAGCAGAGAGCCTTCTCAGGTTTTTCCTGAGGATGCACATAGCTCTGAGCATGCATACAGCCCCACGTGGGCATATGTCAGAGCTTTTCAAAGCCTCCCATGGCCATCTCACTGCTCAGCTTTTAATTAAAACTTTTGGGGAACACGTTCTTTCCCCAAATGCTAAATCACTCCTTCAGACAGCTGCAATGTTAAACAATTGCTTCTGACTGTCTCCAACAAACGTCCCTGGGGAAAAGGCTTTTTGCACTGGGCAAGCTCCTAGTCAGGTCAAATGAAGAAAAAGCTTGTGAGTGGTCTCTTTTAGGGAGCCACCAAATGGGTCGAGTAATGATAATCTCTGGGAATGAGGCTTCAAAAGAGTTCCAACCCCATTCTGCCCCGTCTAGTGGCTGTCAGGCTGCCGGTTTCCACTGTGATTGTGGGCTGTGTGTTTTCAAAGCTACTGAAGGGTTGGGGAAATGGGCATGGAAATTGGGTAAGTTAAAACATCACAGAGGCTGTGTTCTTACAGAAATTCAGCTATTTTTCTTCATAAAGACTCCCCGATTTGCTGCAAGTCTTTGGTTAATTTCCAGGGATAAGAAAATATTGAATCTGCCACATATTCCCAGTGGTCTCATTGTCCTTATGGAAGAGAAGAGTTTCAGAGGTTCTTACTCTGCCATTCTTGCTGCCATCCTGTCTCTTTGATCTATATGCTTATCTAAACACAAATACTGTATCTTTACAGTAAATCTTAATATCAGGTAGCACGGGTATTCCGACTCGGTTCTTATTTTTCAAAATGGTTTCGGCTATTTTAGATCATTTGCATTTACACATAAATTTTAGATACGACCTGCCAATGTTTACCCAATGAGCCAGCTGTGATTTTGAATAGGATTCTCTAACTCTATAGATCAATTTTGGGAAAAGTGACATTGAAAAATATCAGGACTTCCAACTCATGAACATGATATATCTCTCCATTTATTTAAGTCTTCTCTAATTTTTCTCAACACTATTTTGTAGTGTTCAGTGTACAGATCTTGCACATATTTTCTGAAATATATCACTGAATGTTTTTGATGTCGTTATAAATGGCATTATATTTTAAATATAATTGTTCATTGCTAGTATATATAAATACAATTGATTGTTTTCTATCAATATTGCTAAACTCGCCTAATAGTTTAACTGCCATTTTTGTAAATTCATTAGTATTTTATACATGTACAATCGTGTCACATCATCTGTGAATGCAATCAGTTTTATTTTTTACTTTTGATGTCTATGCATTTGACTTCTTTTTCCGGACTTACTGAACCAATGAGCACTTCCAGTATGAAGTGAAATGGAAAAAGCAGGAGCAGATATTCCTGTCTTGCTCTAAATCTTAGGGGGTGAAGCATCTGGTTTTTCATCACTAAGTATAATTGTTAGAGGTATCAGGCTGAGGAAATTCTCTTCCATTCCTGCTTGCCTGCTTTCTATTCCATTCCATTTATTTCTGAATTTTTCAGAATCATAAATGGGTACTAAATTTTGTCAAATGCTTTTTCAGCATCTATTGAGATGATCAAATGGTTTTTCTTTTCAAATCTTTTAACGTGGTGAATTCCATTGATTTTTACATGTTAACCAAACTTTGCATTCCTAGCATAAACCCCACTTCGTAATGATGTATTCTGGACCATATTACTAGATTTTATTTGCTAAACACTTGTTAAGAAATTTTCGGGACTTCCCTGGTGGTGCAGTGGATAAGACTCTGTGCTCCCAATGCAGAGGGCCCGGGTTCGATACCTCGTCAGGGAACTAGATCCCACATGCTTGTTACAACTAAGGATCCCATGTGCCACAACCAAGGAACCGGTGAGCCGCAACTAAGGAGCCCTGGAGCTACAACTAGGGAGCCTACCTGCCACAACAAAGGAGCCCATGTGCTGCAACTAAGGAGCTGGCAAACCACAACTAAGGAGCCTGCTTGCTGCAACTAAGACCCAGCAGATATAAATAAATAAATAAATAAATAGAAATTTTCCTATGTTCCTGAAGGATATTGGCCTGCAATTTTCTTTTCTTGTAATGTCTTTGTATGGTTTTGTTATCAGGACAACACTGGCCTCACAGAATGAGTTGGAAAATGTTCCCTCTTTCATTTTCTTGAAGAGTTTATATAGTATTGGTATTATTCCTTTTCTAAATCTTTGTCAGAATTCACCAGTGAAGCCCTCTGGGTCTGGAGTTTTCTTTATAAGTGTTTTTTTTTTAAAAAATACACTTTTTATTTTAGAATGGTTTTAGATTTACAGAAAAGCTATGAAGATAATACAGAGAGTTTCCATATACTCCACATCAAATATATCTTACCATTAACATTTGCATTAACATGGTACATTTATCATAACTATTAGCTGATATTGATACGCTATTATTAACTAAGGTTCATAATTTATTCATATTTAAATTTTTTTTACCTAATGTCCTTTTTTTGTTCCAGGATCTCATCTAGGGCACCACAGTACTGCTAGTCGTCGTGTCACTTTGTGATCTTGTTGGCTATGACAGTTTCTAAGACTTTCCTTCTTTTTGATGATCTTGAAGGTTTTGAGGAGTACTGGTCAAGGTACTTTATAGAATGTCCCTAAATTGGGACTTGTTTGATGTTTTTTCATGATTAGACTGGGGTGATGAGTTTTGGGGAGGAAGACCACAGAGGTAAAAGTACCATTCTCATCACATTATACTAAGGGCACATGCTATTAACATAACTTATCGCCATTGATACTAACTTTGATCACCTAGCTGAGATAATGTTTTTCAGGTTTCCTCACTGTAAATTTACTCTTTTTATTCTTAGGAAGTTTTAAACTATAAATTTAATTTCATTAATAGATATAGGGCTATCAATAACTTATCTCTTCTTAAGTTAGGTATGTGTTTGTCAAGGACTTTGCCTATTTTATTTAATTTGTTGAAGTTGTTGATGTAAATTGTTTACACTATTCCTTCATATCCTCTTCATGTTTTTAGAATCTGGAATACTGCCCCTCTCTCATTCCTAATATTAGTAATTTGTGTCTTTTCTCTTTTAATTTTCTCTGTCTTTTCTTATCCTTTTAATGTCTATTTATCCGTCAGGCTGAGGGGGTTATAAATTTTACAGATCTTCTCACAGAATTAGCATTTGGTCTCATTGATTATTCTCTATTGGTATATTTTCCATTTTATTCGTTTCATTTTGTTACTATTTATTTCCTTTTATCTGATTACCTTGGCCTTAATTTGCTCTTCTTTTTATAGTATGTTCAGAAGGAAGCCTAGTTCATTGATTTTTTTGAGCTATCTATATCATATAAGCATATGATGCTATACATTTTCCTCTAAGCACTGTTTTAACTGAAACCAACAAATTTTGATGTGTTATATTTCCCCTTTTTTTCCTCAGATATCTTCTAATTTCCCTTGTGATTTCTTCATTGACCCATGGGCTATTAAGTAGTATGTGGTTTAATTTCTAAATGTTTCTGCATTCTTCATTCCTTTGTATTGAGCCAAATTTCCATCTGGTACCATTTTCTCCCTGAAGAATTAACTTCCTGTAATATTTCTTATGGTGCAGGTTTGAGAGTGATAAATAGCTCCAATTTTGTTTATCTGAAAAAGTTTTTATTTCTATTTCACTTCTGAAAGCTATTTTTCTTGGGTATGAAATTCTAGATTGACAGTTTTGTTTTATCAGTGCTTTAAATACATCATTCCAGGGGCTTCCATGGTGGCACAGTGGTTAAGAATCCACCTGCCAATGCAGGGGACATGGGTTCGAGACCTGGTCTGGGAAGATCCCACATGTTGTGGAGCAACTAAGCCCATGCACCACAACTGCCGAGCCTGCGCTCTGGAGCCTATGAGCCACAAGTACCGATCCTGCACTCTGAAGCCCCCAAGCCACAACTACTGAGCCCACGCACCACAACTACTGAAGCCCGCGCGCTCTAGGGCCCGTGCTCCACAACAAGAGAAGCCACTGCAGTGAGAAGCCTGCACACTGCAACAAAGAGTAGCCCCCACTTGCCACAACTAGAGAACACCCACGCACAGCAACGAAGACCCAACGCAGCCAAAAAATAAATTAATTAATTTTTTAAAAAGAAAAAAAATTTTTTTAAATATGTCATCCCAGTGTCATCTGGCGGACATAGTTTCTGACAAGAATTCTTCTGACATTTTTATTTTTCTTTCTCTCTGTCTTTTTCTTTTGGCTACTCGAAAAAATTTCCCTCTATTTCTGGGTTTTAGCAATTTGATTATGATATTCCTTCACGTACTTTTCCTTGTTTCTTATGTTTGGGTTTTGCTGAGATTCTTGAATCTCTGGTTTACAGATTTCATCAAGTTTGGAAAATTTTGGCCATTATTTCTTTTCTTCTTCTCTCTCTCTTTTCCACAATTTCTGGGACCCTACTTACATGTTTATCAGACTGCTAGATATTTTCTCACACATCACTGATACTCTGGGGTTTTTTTCCAATCTTTTTTTCTCTCTGTACTCGATTTTGAAGAGTTTCCATTGCTATATCTTTTTTTTTCGGTGGTATGCGGGCCTCTCGCTGTTGTGGCCTCTCCCGTTGCGGAGCACAGGCTCCGGACACGCAGGCTCAGTGGCCATGGCTCACCGGCCCAGCCGCTCCGCGGCACGTGGGATCTTCCCAGACCGGGGCACAAACCCGTGTCCCCTGCATCGGCAGGCAGACTCTCAACCACTGCGCCACCAGGGAAGCCCCATTGTTATGTCTTTACATTCACTAATATTTCTTTCTGATATATCTAATCTACTGTTAATTCTAGTGTGTTTTTAAATTTTGGATATTGTATTCTCCATCTTTAGAAGTTCCATTCAGATATTTTTATATTTTCCATTTCTTGCCTCATCATACTTGTCTTTTCCTGTACTTTCTTGAACAATGAAGCATATTTATAATTCTTAATAACCTTGTCTATTTCTATCATATCTGTCATTTCCAGGTGTGTTTCTACTGATTATTTTTTCTCCTAATAATAGTTCACATTTTCCTGTTTTTTGCATGCCTAATAATTTTTGGTTAGATAGTGGACATTGTGATTTTTACATTTTGAGGGTGCTAGATTTTTTGTGGTTGTTGTTCCTTTAAAAAGTGTAGGACTTTGTTATAGAAAGCTGTTAAGTTCCATGGAGTATCTTTGTTCCTTTCATGCCTTGCTGTTAAGTTTTCTTAGGGCAGATCTCAAGCAGTCTTTAGTCTAGGTCTAATTTATCCCAACTACTAAGGTGTATCTTCCTGGGGATTGTACCTGATATTCTGCATGTTACAAAGTCTGTCCAGTCTCACTGTTGAAAACACAAGTTATTCTTGTCCACATGTGAACTCTGAGAATGTTTAGCTTTTTGTTTGGAGGATTCTTTTCCCATATTCAGGTAACTTCCTTTCACACAGAGGCAGATCAGCATTCATCGAGACACTGGAGTGGTTCCTTCTACAGATATCCAGAACTCTTTCTCTGGGAAGCTCTTTTTTTTTTTCCTTCAGCACTCTGTCCCACAAATTCTAGTCACCTTGCCTCCCACCTCCCCCAGTTCTGATCTCTTTATCCTGAACTCAGCATGATTGTCAGATTGTTTGGGACCCCTTCCCTGCAACACCACCTGGAAATTGTCTGCAGGCACGAAGCTGGAGCAATTGTAGGGCTAATCTTGTTTGGTTCCATTCTCTCAGCAAGATCAATCACGTATTGCCTGCCGTCTGATTTCTAAAGAACATTTAAAAAATAATTTTGTACAAATTTCTATGACACTTTGCTTAAAGCATGAGAGTAAATCCAGTTCCTGTATTCTATAATGGGAGAAAGCAGAAGCCCATGGTATTCTTTTAAGAAATTTTGTGTTGGAGGGGGGAGAAACAGTAGCTTAAAATTTAGACAGAGGCAAGGGAAACTTTGTCTTTCTGTTGGAAAACATGTTTCCTTCTGTGGGCAAGAGAGAATGAACAAAGGATAAATACCATTAGAGCTAAAGTCTGCAAGTAAAAGAAAAAAAGCAACAGTTTTTCTCTACCCTCACAGTACTTCTGACACTGTACATTAGACAATTCTCACACTAACTACCCGGAATCAGCACAGACCCCCCAGGTTAAGGGCTGAGCCCCACAAAGCTGTCCCCACTTTAGACACCAATTGCAAGTCTCACGTTGTGACCTGCACTTCTGACCAAGCAACTGTAAATCACGGCTCCCACAATTCCCTCCTTGGGTTCAATAATTTGCTAGAAAAGCTCACAGAACTCAGGGAAACACTTACTTACGTATTTTATATATTATAAAGGATACAACTTGGGAACAGCCAATGGATGAGATGCATAGGGCAAGTCTGGGGGTCAAGGTACACAGAGCTTCCACACCATCTCCAGGTGTACCACTCTCCCGACACCTCACTGTGGTCAGGAACCTGGAAGCTCCCTGAACCCCTTCGGTTAGGGATTTTATGGAAGCTTCATGACATAACACAATTGATTAAATCACACTATCAGTGATCCATCAACTCAACCTCCAGCCCCTCTTCCCTTCCTAGAAGTGAGAGGTGGGGCTGAAAGTTCCAACCCTCTAATCGTATGGTGATTGCAAAGAGTCCCCCATCCTCAGAGACCAGGCATAAGTCACCTCATTAACATAAACTCGGGTATGGTTGAAAGGGGGTCCTTTCACCTTGATCACTCCACTCCAAATATTATAACCAAAGATGCAAGAGCATCTTATCACTTAGGAAATTACCAGGGTTTTAGGAGCTCTGGCCAGGAGCCAGGGACGAAGACCAAAATACACATTTCTTATTATATCACAATATCACAGCAATACTGGGCAGAAAGTTCCAAGATGCTCGTTTCTGGTGACATTTATTTTCTCTGTGATGTGGGAGTTACAGTAATCCAGTAAAAATGGTAAAAGACGTAAGGTTTACAGAGCAGCTGGTGGAGGCACGGCGTGCAAAGTAGAGCTAATTAGGGAAGATAAAAACAGACTGGTGACCAGACTAGAGGACCCGTATTGGAAACCGTACATTTGTAACGATGCCAATCAGGGAGAAAGGTAAGTTGGCCGGCAGGAGCAAACCCTGTTTGAAATGATGTGCTTGACTGTGGAGATCACTGCTCAGTAAACCCAAGGTTCACATACGCTGAGTGCTAATGAAAGTCGCTCTCAGGGCTGCCTCAGCCACCAGACACCCAAGCAAGGGCGATGCACCATTATTGGAAGGGGCTGCATTCCCAGCCCCATTCTCAGGTCTGGCTGTAAAGCCTTCCTGGGGTTCCCGGCTCTTGTTACTCTACTAAAAATAGAATAGAGTTCATCCATGGTCAGACGTTGAGGTCAGAAACACACCTTTAACTCTTGGGAGAGAGCACGCACTGCGGGG
Source organism: Delphinapterus leucas (assembly GCF_059928025.1). Taxonomy (NCBI): domain Eukaryota; kingdom Metazoa; phylum Chordata; class Mammalia; order Artiodactyla; family Monodontidae; genus Delphinapterus; species Delphinapterus leucas. Next base: position 5,065,980 of record NC_143144.1, read on the forward strand.
GTGGGGTTGGGCTGCTGGAGCTTTCAGAGAGGTGCTGGGTGGACAGGCCAGTTGGCTTCACCTGTATGAACCACAGACGAGACCTTTCCTCTGGGCCTAGTTTGCCTGGTAGTCCTCCCCAGCTCTAGCTTTGGATTTGCCTATATTCTCAGTTTATTACCCAAGGTTTGCCCCAATTTTATATGACAAGTGTCTGAGCATCCCCAGCCAGGTCCCCATTCTTTCCTTCACAAGCTAAGGTCTGGCCTCCCATCAGGGGCTCTTCCAGACCTTGCATATGAATTAGTAAAATGTGCCCCTTTTTTATAAGTGTGCGTAGTCCCACGTGAGGGCCCCTAGCTTCACAGGTGGAATGGAGGTGAGATCTCAGCCCCTGCCCACCTCCTTGGCCAGTTGCCCTGGCACCGTGTATGACCCACACACCTGTGCACAGCGGCCACGTGCCCTTGATCTTTTTACCTTGTTTTCCTGACTTCTTTCTTGCTATTAACAATTCATAGTGGCTTTGCCTGCCCAGCAGGTCCCTGGACTCTTAATTTGCTGGTTGTTGTTAGTCAGTTCATTTGATCCCCCAGGCTGGCCCCAATCCCGCCCAGGTTTCCAAATGATACCTGCGGCCTATCTGCTTCGTACTGCTAATCCTTGAACCAGTGCTGGTCAGGACAAGAATTGTCTTAGGAGAAACCGCCTCTCCACTGGGGGCGTGAATCTAGTGTCTGCCAGGGTCTGCCGTCCAGGTTGCGTGCAGTGACCTGAGTTCCTGGGACCACTTATGGGAACTGAGCTGTGGCTTCCCCACCCACCCCACCCTCAGCTGTCAGTCCACACGACCAGCCAGGCCTTCCCCCCTTCCGTGTTCCGGCTAGCCACTCCCATTTCCAAAGGAGCCCAGACCATGCCCTTCAAACCCACGCTGATCAGCTGGCCTTGTTCTGACCCCTCCCCCGCATGCTGCCAGGCCTCCCCTGACCCTGAGCCTGACCCGCAGGGTCTTTGTGGGAGGACTTCATTGCTTGTGGGGTCTGGGCGTCCTCCTGAGCCCAGCATTTGCTTAGGGATCCTCCCCTGCTCCTGAGCTCCACCCTAGCGCCTGGGAGTGTTGACACATGCAAACGTGAAAGTCCAATGTCAAACTTCAGTTCTTTGAGAAAGTTCCAGTAGGAGAAGAGTCTGAAGCTGATAGCCAAAAACGAGGCCTGGGAATGGGCCAAGGCAATATTTCTCTATCGTGTCCTTTTGACGCAAAATGAATCAACAATAGACCTAAGAAAGAAATGGACCATTTTATTGGCGCCCGCCTGAGGCTGTAACCCGGGAGACAGTCTTTCAGAAAGCTATGAGGATTATTCTGCCCGCTAGAGGTCAAAGTAGAGTTATATAAGTTTTTGAGACAAAGGGTTATATCAATACATCGAATGACATACTGACAGCTTATACAATCCAGCTCTGTGTGTATAAAGCGAGGAGTGGCTCATCGTGAGCCCTTGGAGGATTAAGAAGGAAGGATATCTCCTGAGGAGGTCTGGTTAATACACACTAAAGGGGAGGGAGGAGGCCCAAACAGGCAGAGAAAATTCAATGCTTAAATTAAAATTCTATGCTTAAATTTTTCTCGTCTTGCCATAAAATATGAATTTCATTTTGTCAGTCCTGTGAAACACTAGTTCCACAGGGCATCTTACGGATGAAAAAAAAAGAATCCATCTGGTCAAATATATTTGAGAAATCTGAAATTAGAAGCGGCTAAACAGACTCCTTTGCTGCTGGACTTCTCAGGGCTGTTATTACGCTAATACCTGTAATACACCTGCAGGGGAATTGGAGCGCAGCAGTTCCCAAACTTACCTGATTACAGAGCATCTGCAGAACACTCTTGGGGAAAGTTGGGGCGTGGATCTTCGTCTTGCCTGTTTCCCGTTGTTGCTTTATCAGGGATTGTCACGAGGGAGCCCTCAGGTGAGGGGGAGCTGCCTGGGCCTCTCTGCGATCACGTCGGCGTCTGGTGAAGCTGAGAAATAACACACAGGACGGCGGCTGCTGCTCTCTGGATGCAGCCCCTTCAGCACCAGGCCTGGGTGATCTCTGTTTACATGCAGCGTTGATTGTCTCGCTTTTGCCTTCTCAAACCTGCCGTAACAATGCTGTTCTTGAAATGTGCTAATACATGCCTTTGAAACAACTGGCCTGCTCATTTCAGAATGATGGGTTTTCTCTTCCAGCCCTTATTGAACTCTTTGATTAAAGCTGTCTTTAAGATAAGTCCTCTTCTCAGTTCTCATCCCCACCCCACCCCACCTGTGAAAGAACACATCGGGGAGGAAAACCTTTTAAATCATGAATCACCACTTCCACCCCAGACTGCGTGCTCGTCTGATCCCACTGGAGGCCGCTTTCCACAACAAAACAGGTCTCCCACCCTGCGTCGCTCCATCTGTAATGAGCAGGTGAGGGCTCTGCTTCCTGGGATAAAGATGCTCCGTGGTGACTGACCTCTAAGGAGAGAAGTGCTCACGGGGGATGAAGAGCGTCCAGGGAAATCTGGAGGCCTGAGACCTCAGCACTGTGCAATAGACTTAAAAAAACACAAAAAGTTGAGATGTTCGTATTTCCATAGCGCAAGTTCTCACAAAACAGAGTTTCTGGTAGACCAGGCTTCAGACTCCCAGGAGGGGCTGGAATCAGGAACTTGGGGGACTGGGTGTTCAGCAGCCCCTCTCTCCTGTTGGGTGCACCACGGTCTGCAGGAAGGGGACTTGGAGATGTGCAAGGCAGGGCCCTGGCCTCTTCCAGCAGCACTGTCGGGGAGATGAATAGGTACAGGAATAGGTACCATAGAGTAACATATGGGCTATATGCACGCATGCTGTACCAAGTAGGCAGAATAGAGCTGGGAGGAGAAAGAGCCCCGTGGGGACGTAGAGAACAGACTGGTGGTTGCCAAGGGAGAGGAGGGTGGGGGAGGGATGGACTGGGAGGTTGGGGTCAGCAGATGCAAACTATTATATACAGAATGGATAAACAACAAGGTCCTACTGTATAGCACAGGGAGCTATATTCAATATCCTCTGATAAACCATCATGGAAAAGAATATGAAAAAGAATACATATATATATATATGTATAACTGAGTCACTTTGCTGTACAGCAGAAATTAACACAGCATTGTAAATCAACTAGACTTCAATAAAAAGAATAAAAGAAAGCCCCATGGCTGGGTCTGCAGCAGGGCTTATGCCAGAGGCCATCTCTGAGCTGAATTTCAGGTTTCGTGGGCAGCAAAGGCACTTCTTGGCGCCTCCCCTGCCCCCATTTCCCTCACATTTCCAATTCCTCACAGAAAACCGATTTAATTCTGGCATCTGTCTCTTGCCAACACAGTCCGTGTGCTTTGGGAAATGTTTGACTCTCCTTAAGCCAGTCAGCAGCTTCCGTTTCCCTGGCCGTATCATCGTTTTGGGGTGGGGAGTGTGCTCCATGTGGGTCTAATCAGGGTAAGTTTCTAGAGTCTTGCTTGGGATTCTGGGACAGAAGCACTGCTTCTCCCACTGGACACCAATGAGAAAAGTCTGCCGTCTTCTTGCACATGTGAGCCATCCAACAACCACAGGGGAGCCCCCTAAGCTGGACAGCTAACTGGAGAAATAGAAAGTCTCCAGTGCCACCCCTGAGCCTCTGATGAACTAAACCTGAAGCCTCTCTGTCTGGTCAGAGCTCCCTCCAGCTCTCAAAGGAAATAAAATCTTAGACAATATTCAGAAGCCCAGAAAACGCTGGGAAATTGGGTCTGTGGTGCATTTCGAGACACAACTCCCAGCACTCACTCCTCTGAGGGACTGGTGTGAAGGGAGCTGCTATAACCGTCAACCCAGGCCACCCCTGCCCAGGCCAGCAAAGTGGGTGCCCAGCCTCCGTCCACTCCACACACAGGAGGCCTCAGTTAGGGATCAGATCAGCCAGGGTTGCCGAGGACTTTGCCGATTCCAGCACTGAAAGTCTCACGTACCATCAGTGCCAGGGAAACCAGGACAGCTGGTCACCCACCATCCAATCGAGTCTGCAGGAGAGCACAGCTGACTGGCAGAACCCATGCCAGCCAGCAGGAAGGAGGTGGTTCCTCTGGGTTGCAAAGGTGGGGTTCACTGCCTGAACAAAAATCAAAATGCGGGGAGGGTGTTTGAGCGCTCTTGTGCAGCTGAGAATGACAAAAGTACAATAAACCACCATCTCCAGACTCCCCAGGTCTGTGAGCAATAGCCTTAGCCGCTTCTAACTGGGCTCACAGCCAGAGCATCCCACCTGAGCCAGGAGGCTTTCTGGCAGCTTGAGCTGAATTGCGAGTGGTTGCCCCAGTGATATTCACAAGGGGGTAGGTCACGTGGCTTTCTTCCTGGGATTGCAGATCTAGCACGTTGTACCTTGGGGCGCTGGGACAAAGGAGTGAAAACTAAGTTGAGTCGATAGAGAGGGAGAGTCATAAAATTTATTTTATTTATGAAATGAAACGAGATTTAAAGTTTTAACCCTCGATGAGAGTGAGTTGGGCCACCTTTCTGTGACTATGGTGTTTTGACTCTGGTGCCGAGGTCCAGACGACCAAGCAATAAACTCGAAGACCCTGAGCACAGATCTACATGAACCAGCATGTGAGCGGAGGAGGGGCGCAGGAGGCGGGGTCTCACAAATGGTTTATAAAACTGTCTCGCGGTGCATTCACCAGCTGAAGCATGCCCATCAGCGTCATTTACAGTTGCTGCTGAAATACGCGTGACAGGACCAGTCCCCTGCAGGCCTGGGCAGGCAGCCACCCAGCCTGCAGGGCAGTGACACCCCGTATGAAGCCCCGTTTGGGGCTCGTCTGATGGGACAGCAGCGAGTCTCCCGCCCGCAGCCGGCCACCACCTCTGACAGCAGCGGTTGTAGCACAAAAGCCACCAGGGAATGCCATCTCAGGGGCAGAAGGGCTGAGGGACGGATGAGCTCTGCTCTTTGCCAGATCCTTCTACCATGCTCTCAGGTAGCACAGGTGAGTGTCAGGTAGCCTGGCAAGGCAGGCAGGACAGGTAGTGTGATATCCGTTTTAGAGACGAGTAAACTAAGACTCCAAGGGAGTGTGACTCACCATCATCTACAGGGAGTAAGACGAGGCCCAGTGAGAAAAGATTTGTCACGGGTGACTCTCTGCCTTTCACGGGTTAGAGGCAGAGAAAGGAAGCAGAACTCATCTTATTTGCTAAAGTTCAATCAGCAACAGCAAAGTCCATCATTTTTAACTGTTTGAATATCTCCGAATATTCCCCTTCTTTGGGCAGATTCATTTCACTCTGCAGTGGATTGATTTCTGCTTTAGGGCCGAGCTGTCAGTATTTGATAAACGCATTCTCTGTGGCATTTTTTTTTTCTTTTATTCCACAGAGAAAGAACTAAGTGGCCTGAAGTTGCCCGACATATTCTAAACACAGGAAAGGAGCAATACCAGAGCAACTTGCCCGTATCAACCCCTGGAAAGTGTCTGAGGCCCCGTGCACTTCCCTGCCGTTCTGCCTCAGGCTGATGCACTCACGTTCTATAGAACTTCACCACCTGCCTAAATCATCTCGCCAGCGGAAACTTCACTCTCCTTTCTGCGCGTTTCTGGACCCCCCCTCCCATACCATTCAGAGCCATCTTTGCTGCCCTCATCCCTCACCGGCTGCCATCTGCTCTGCACAGGGGCTCTTCCGGGTTCCCTGCCAGTGCCCAGCTCTGACTCCTCCCCGCCCGCCCCCGCCCCTCCCCTCACTGGCAGGGTCCTTAGAGTCCTGCCCACACCGGCCCTCACCGAGGGCATCCCAGGATGGACCCTTCAGCCATACTTGTATTCCATGTGCTTAACTGTTTGGGGGAGGGGGATGCATTTTTCCCAATCCAGCCAATTGGATTTTCAGTTCCTAGGGATCTGGAATTGAGCCTCAGAGATCACCCCTAAAATCTGCTAGGTGGCAGGACTGGGCCTGGGAGGGCCACGGCTAGCCCATCAGCCCTGAGGTAGAGGGAGCAGGGACTTTACTTGAGAAGTGTGAAGCAGACCCGAGAGGCTCTGAGAGGTGGTGGCACGCCGGGCTTGTGGAGATCTCCGCCCCGAGAGCCAGCCCCTTTGCAGCCTGGCCCCATTGCCTGTCTTTGCCCTTATTGCCTACTTATGCTGGGGGATTTCTGTGTCTTGTCCCCATAACCATTGCTGCTGTCGACCTCACTTTTAATTTGGTGGGAAGATGTAGCTGACGGCCTCTGCCCCGTCTTAACTGCAGCTTTCTCCGACTCTAGCTTTGCCTTCTCAGGGGGAAATAGGATCTAATCTGATCTCTATGTGTTATGGGCTAAATTATGTTACCCCAAAATTCATGTATTGAATTGGTTCCTCAGGATGTGACTCTCTTTGGAGACAGGGCCTTTAAAGAGGTAATTATGTCAAAATGAGGCCATCAGGGTGTCCCTAATGCAATCTGACCGGTATCCTTATAAGAAGAGGAGATTAGGACATAGGCAAGCGCAGAGGAAAGAGAACAGGAGGATTTTGTGAAGACACAGGGACAAGATAGGCATCTACACACCAAGGAGAGAGGCCTCAGGAGAAACCAGCCCTGCAGACACCAGGATCTTGGAATTCCAGCCTCCAGAAGTGGGAGATAATAGCTGTTTAATCCCCTGGTCTGTGTAGCTTGGATGGCGGCCCCAGTGGACGCAACACTATAGATCTCCGTCTTCCTTGCCTGGGGCTTGCTCACATCATTCCTCACGAGGCCGGCCCCTGGCCCTTCAAGGAGGCGCTGCCCCTCCAACGTACCTGGGAGCCGTCACCCTGCCAGGCTCTTCTGCCCCGTCTCACGCCTTTACCTCCCTGCCCAGGTGAGGTGCCGGCCGGCTACCGTGCGCGGCTTCCATTTTCTCTCACCCTACAGACCCCGCCGGTGGCCTCGGTGGTACAATGCCCTCCTCAGTTGAGCACGACGCGGTTGACCTTGACTGACATTCCCACCGAGAGGGCCTCCCGCCAGCTCCCCTAACAAATGCCCGTCACCAAACACAGCATGAGTGTCCGGATTCCTAACTCTCCCATCACCCCGCTTCCTTGGCCTTCCTTACTGCAAAGCTCCAAAGAGTTCATTAAATCCTCTCCCTCATTTCCCCTCCTCCTTCTCTCTCTCTTTATTTGATGTTAGACTTCCAGCTGTATCTTATTGTGTTAGAGCCCAGAGCTCGGTCCCTGGCCACCCGTGCCCAGCTTCACTGCGTCCTCGGTGTCCTCAGCCGTCCCTCCGTGCCTGGGACTCACACGTCCATCTCAGGCCTCGCCTCCCTCCCAAACTGCAGACACTCACATCCACGGCTCCGTGACGTCTCAGGGGAGTCTCTGCAACGCCTTGCACTCAACACATGCAGCAAGCAGCCCCTGGTCGTTTCCCAAGAACCGGCCCTACCTCCCGCCTTCCTGCTCTGCTGAGGGCAGCTCGGGGCAAAGTCCTCAGTGTCAACCTTAGCTTCTTTCTCTCTCCCAGATCCCACTTTCCACCTGCAGGAAATCTTGTTGGTTCTACCCTCGAAACACACAGAAGCAGACCCTTTTCACCTCCTCTGCTATCCCCACCCTGGTCTGAGCCACCTCCCCGTCTCAGAACCTTCCTGAAAGATCCTCTTGCTCCTGTCCTGCGAGCGCCCCGCCATCAGACCTCAGCACAGCAGCCAGCGTCCATCAGGTCTCCTCTGCCCCCAAATTCCCCGAGGTTTTCGTTTTACGCAGAGTAGAAGCCAAGTCCCTACGGCAGCCCGCGGGGGTGCCACGTGTCCAACTCGCTGCAACCTTTGACCCGGCTCTGACCTCCTTCCCTCCACTCCCGTTTTGTTCCAGAAACACCGGCCTCCCCTGTTCACCCCGCAGGCCAGACAAGCTCCCGTGGGGAGCTTCCAGCTTCCTGCCTGGAAGGCCCTCCCCGGGGCTTGTTGGCTAATTCTCTCACCCCCCTCCAGTCTGGGCGCGGTGAGGCCTGCCGGGTCACCCCTTCATGCTGCAGCCTGACACCCCCCGTGCCCTCCCGCACTCTGCTTGCCCTTCCGTCCGCCCCACTTCCACCTTCCAACGCAGTGTTCACTAAGTGCCTTACTCGTTCCGTGTCATCTCCCGGTCAGTGTCATGGCTCATCTCATCGCTGTGCTGGAACGTAAACTCCCGAGGGAACCCGGGCCGCTTGGGGCTCTGATGCCACCCAAGTTCCCGGGACAGCGCCCAGCGCCGGGCCTGCACCTCAAAATACTGGTTGAACAAGTAAGCAGAACTCTTCACCCAGGCCACCCACCACTGTCCTCCAGGCCTGCAGAAACACCCTCCCCCGTGGGGACCAGCCCCCACTTCTCCACAGCCTGCCCTTGACACTCCTGCCTGGGAGCCCACCCAAGGTCAGACGCACTGCAGCCGACCCTGACAGGCGCGTAACCGCAGTATGTCCTGAAGTCATCTATTAATCTTTTTGAAAACCCTGAGCTGCTTTTAGTCTGTCACTCTGCCCCCCATGCCCATTGGATCAAGTTCAGACTACAGGCCTGCAGGCCTGCCTCCACCTACGGAGGCCCTCCATCCAGGGGCCGCCTGGAGCGCAGCTGTCCGCACACCTCCGTCGCCGCCGCCTCTCTGCCTGTCACCTGTCCCACTTTTTGCGTCCCCCATCCTGCACTCCTCCTCCCAGAATGCTCACACTTTTGGCTAAATTATACTCATCCTTCAAAGCCCAACTCAAACTCTCCTTCACGACCCTTCCCGGGCACTCCAGTCCACACTCACCTGTGCTTTTTCTGAATTCTCATAACCTCAATTGAGGGCGGCTTCTGATTTAAAGCCAGATCAATGCAGCGGCCAATTAAGGACAGCAAACCTTTTCTCGTTTGGAAACCCAAAAGAGGCTTTGATAGAAACCTGGCTTGCTCTCTATCACATACATTGCATTTAAAACTTTCTGTTGACCTCTTAATTGTCCTCGCCCAGCATTTTGCCACTTTATTTATTGCGTTCCTAGCTATTCCTTGTGTCTGTGTTCTGTCTTTCAAACAAGGCAATAAGTTCCTCGAGGGTAAAGGGTGTTTTATAGAGCGATACCTTGATTAGAAATTCCTCAGGAGCAAAGTTCATTTATTCAAAGTCGACTATGTTCAAAAATAAAAACAAAACCTCTTCAGGACTTCCCTGGTGGCTCAGTGGTTAATAATCCGCCTCCCAGTGCAGGGGACACGGGTTGGAGCCCTGGTCCTGGAGGATCCCACATGCCGCGGAGCAACAGAGCCCGTGCACCACAACTACTGAGCCTGCGCTCTACAGCCCGCGAACCACAACTACTGAACCTGCGTGCCACAACTACTGAAGCCCAGGCGCCTAGAGCCTGTGCTCCACAACAAGAGAAGCCCGGGCACCGCAACGAAGAGTAGCCCCCGCTCGCAGCAACTAGAGAAAGCCCGTGCACAGAAACAAAGACCCAATGCAGCCCAAAATAAAGAAATAAATTTATTTTTAAAACCCCCCCAAAACAGAAAACCCCGTCATAAGTCATTCTAAGCAGAGCTGCCTGCTTACAGCTGCATGTCAGAGATACTTCAGTGCTCTTTCTGCTTGTCTCTACCCGTCCTGGAGTCAGCAGGGCCTGCTGAGGGGGTGTGGGAGTCTGGAGGTTCGCCCTGGATGCCTGGAACCGCTCCGTTCTCAGCTGCAGCCTCAGCAGCGCCCTCTTCAGGCCTCTCGGGCTGATCTCCGGGACCCACCTTCACCTCCCCACTCCACAGCCCAGTCTGGAGCAGAGGGACCTGGGGGGCTGCCCTTTCTGTTTGGTGATGAATTGAAACCCATTTCCTCTGCCTTGTACACACTACACTAGAAGGTATGAGATTTTTCTGAAGGCAGAGATTTTTCTCTGTGTTCTTCATCCATGTTCCCAGTAATCTAGAATAGAGCTTGGCAAAAAGTGCATAGTCACAAAAGTCTTTGCAGAATGGGTGACTCGGCTCAGTGGGAGTTTATACTTTGAACCCTTTACCCCCCATTACTCAATGAAATGCTCAGGAATTATCTTCTTGGGGGAGAAATGTTCTCCCTTCCTGTACCTCTTTAAGCAAAAATACCCCCAGAAATGACCCCTAGGCCTGTTCACCTGATCCTGTAGCTGGCCTGACCGGGCCGGGGGTGAGCTGATTCCCAGACCAGCTGTGGCCGCCCCCACCACCAGCCGAATCACCAGCCTGCAGGCTCGTTAGGCCTCTCCCTCCGGCCCTCTTCTCTCCAGGACTACCCCGTCCCTCACCCCTACAGAAGTCAAACCTTTCTTCTGTTCCTTCATCCTTAACATTGACCCAGCTCTGCCCTCACCTCCTTCCTGGGACCTCTAGACACACCACGGCACGTGTCCAGCACCTTTGGCCTCACTTGGGATCTGATTCGAGAATTACTTTAGTATAACCTCTCTTTTCTGACATTCTGGAACATCCTGGATTATTTCTCTTCCTGGTTAAGAAGTTTCTAAAAAGACATTCTTCTTGGGGATGAAACATCTTTGCTAACAGAGGTATGGATAATTTAGGTGCTTTGTGTGAACCTCCAAAGGAATTAGATCCAGAGCAAAAAAATGCTGTGGAGCTGAGTTTAATCCTTAGCAGCTCGAGAACAGGAACCCCATAGCGTACATTTTTGGTTCCCTTTCACTCTTTAGAGAAGTTCTAAACCCAGCACAGACCTGTGATAAACAAGTGTTGAGTAACTGACTGACAGACAGCCGGATGTTTCTGTCTGTCTGCAACGTGTGAGTTTTTTTCTTCTTTTTTTATTTAAGGAAAAATTGTGATTATGTTCACTGCAATTATCCTTCAGATTTCCCTTCTTTTTTCTTTTTTTCTCCCGAGTTTTCAGTTTGAACATTTTTAAATAAACAACGTTGAAAGAACAGGATAGTAACCCCATTAGGCTCTCCACCTGGATTCAACAATGAACATGTTTCCGTATTTGTTTTCTCTATATATGTTTATAACTCTATATGTTTATAAATACTTCTTCGCTGGGTCATTTGAAAGTAAGTTGCATAAATAAATTTATTTTTAAAAAAAGAAAGAAAGGTGCAGACGTCGCGACACTTCACCCCTTAAGTACTTCAGCCTGCATCTGCTAAGAATCAGCCCATTTGTCGACGTAACTACAACGGCATTATCAGAGCTAAAAAGTAATCACCATTTCAAAATATAATCTAATATCCCTTCATTTACTCTTCAAGTGGAGACGTTTGCCTTTTGATTACACAATGACTTTGTTTTCCAAAATTGAATTCTACTCACTGTTCCCTACAAATTCACCAGATTTCACAGGGGTGGGAAAGACCTATAGTTCATTGCAGTCTCTGGTTCTGGGGTGATAACGGGTTAGTCAAGCCCAAAGGATGGGTTGTTTCTGGAACAGGCCATGTCCATCCTCAAGTACGAGCAGGAGTGTTGTTTTGGGCCACTGGGGGCTGCCTGGATCCCACATGGCTGTCGCAGCCTCTGAGCCCTACAGCTGTAAGTGTACGACCTCGCTCTCTCTTCAATCTGTTACGAGTGTCCTTTACCTACTTGCCTTGCAGAATTTAAACACTGTAAACGAGCCAGCTCCCCTCTTGCCAATTCTGATTTGGTAGGTGTGGGGTGGGAATCTCAGGACATTTTATTTTCACAAAGCTCCCCAGGATTAGAAGTCTGGCGGGGGGAGAGGGGGGATGGAAAACCCCCATGACACGGTCTGCCCACACGACACTTCTCTCTACATCTTACGTGTATGTGTTTGTGGGTTTTGTAAGATGATTCCAATTATCTTCGGATGTGAGTGGTGTATGAACTATAAATAAATGAGAGGCTTTCCCAGCACACCATGCACACGTTCCAGTCTTGGGACTCTGCAGCTGAAGCAGGGAGGGGGTGTTGCTGTGAACTCAGAGTGAACGACCTGGTTCTGCACTTGACCCTGCTAGGTTGTAGTTGCATGGACGATTTGGAAAACTCACCTGAATTCCCTGAGCCTCAGGTGGTCCTCCAAGATGAGCAGAGCAATACCTCATGAGGAGTCAGTGAGATGTGCCTGTGAAAGCACTTTATAAAAGATGCAGTAGGAGTCCAGTCGAGTTGGAAGTCTATTCACCCAGACCCCAGGTGTATGCAGGGGACCGCTAGGGCAAGTGTGCCAGGGGTTCAAGCACCCCAGGAACCGAGCCCTCCTGGGAAGAAGCCCGTCGTAAAGGAGGGCAGCAACCGTGGGCTGGAGGGGAGGAGGGAGAAGAGTACTTCTGAGGTTAGGGGAGTATAGCTGCTGGCCGCCAGAAGGTTCTCCCCCAAGCCCCCGCTCAGGATGTGCAATACAAGAGTGTACAACAACTCGTCATCTCTGTGGAGTGTGGACAGAGCAAGGCCCGCAGTGCTTCCTCGGCAGCTCTCGGGCTCACTCTAACCACGGGCAGCCCGCCCTGCACATGCTCCAGCAGAGATGGCACTGCGGGGAGCGCTGGTGGCACCGCCACCCCCGGGACGGGTTTTCTGGGAGCCCTGGGTGAGAGGATTCACATGGGCAGGAGGCGGGCGAGAAGAACACCCTGGGCTGACAACAGGGCTGTCGTGGCGATGTTCTCCTTGTCCCAGGCACTCAGTGGGGGAAGAGCCATCTGGAACGAAAGCGGCCATTGTGCTGACTCCCCAGCTCTAGTCTGGACCAGGAGAGGCTGGGGTGACTCCCGGCAGAACGATCCAGAATGAAGAGCAGGGATGAGGCGTGTAGCCTCCCCATGGCTTGATGTTCCCCTAATGTGGGACGAGGAGGCCGTGTGGACGCTTCCGGGATGCTCTGTTCCTAGAGGGTGGGTTGTGATGGCTGTTGAGGACGGGAAGTGGTGACGGGGGCGGCGATGCTGCCAGGATTCTGGACGGAGGCTGATGAGCGGGGCTGAGTTTCACTGACGTGTTACAGAGACTGAAAGGGAGGCAGTGATTCCTCATCCTTTCTGATTATGTTACTAAAGCATAACTTGCATATAGCAAGTGCATCTGTCATAGGTGTCCAGTCCATTGGACTTTTTCACAAACTCAGCACATCCGGTAACCAGCGCCCAGACCCAAACCCAAAAGGTCCTCAATTTCCCCAAAGACTCTCCTGCTCGCTGAGCTGGCTTGGGCAGGTAATACAACAGCGCTGGGCCGCACGATAAAACTGGAATAATAATAGTGTTTATTTCATCCGGCTGTTGTGAAGATTAATAATAATCACGGAAAGTAATACACGAACAGCACTTGGAACAACGCCTGGCGTGTAGTAAGCACATCGTTAATGTTTACATCTTCAGGGCAATTGAATTCTTTAACCTAAATGACATCGATGAATTATTTCTCAGTCTCAATTCAAGTCAGGAAATTTCTGGGAAGATTATAGCAGGTGGTCAGTGTATGTATCCACTGGGTATGGGAGGGACAGCAGTCCTCGACTCACCGTGGATGGGACTGTTGTACTTCAAAGTGTCCCCTCGCATTAAAGCCAGCTCGTGGGAGGACCCAGGCAGCACTCTTTAATATCTTCTTTTTACAATAGCCTCTGTATAAACACACTTCAAATTTTGTGGGGGAAAGAGTTCGGATTATCCAATTTCAGTGTATAATATTTTAGTCCTATTTAAGCAGTTAAAAGTTTGTTTTTCTTTTCTCTCCTAATTTCTCTCCTTATTTTCCTCCTATTAAAATACGTTAGAAAAAGGAAAATTGAACAATCAGATTACAAAAAAGGTTCTTGTTGCGTAAAGACACGATATACCAGCAAATTGTACAGGGCTCCTGACATCTCTACCAAAAACAACTGGGACGATGAACGGCTGCAGAAGTACCTCTGCCGCACTGATGTGTTGCTCTGAGTAAGCGCTGTTCCTGCTGTATCATACACTCAAGAAAAATGTCTGAGGGCTTCCAGCAGAAAAAGATGACCTGGAAGAATGACAGCCACAGAGCCGCCCAGGCTGAGCAGAGGACAAGGCAGCACTTAAGGAGAGTTTGCACTCGGCCCATCACCGAGAAAAACACAGGACCTGTGCACAAGCAGGTGTGTGGAGGTGTGTCGGGAAGGTAAACAGGCAAAAGAAACGGAAAGGAACCTTGCCTAGGGAACCAAGACGCAGTGAAGTTTAGAGGCCTGAGTTGGGTAGCTTTACCCAAATGATGTCAGGGTTCTGCATATTTCCTAATTTGTAAAATGCAACGAATCATCAGGCTCAACCACACTGTCAATTAAATCACTTTTTAAAGAAAATAAATCAGACTTGCAGGAAATTTGCCAAAACAATTCCTATACATTCTTTACCCAGACTTATCACCTTTAAAAATTATGCCATAGCTGTTTTGTTACCCTCTGTCTATATTTTTCCTGAGGGTGGCTTCTGTTTATCATGTCACTTTAACCTTTGATACTTCAGTTCCTATTTCCTAAGAACAAGAGTCTCCTATGTAATCCTGTTACAGCTATCACAACCAGAATACGTAACCCTCTACGTAAGCTGGCACATGCTATAGCATTGAGCTATGCTATCACCTATTCTGCATCTCTCATCCACTTTTGTTCTTTTGTGTGTGTTTTTTTTTGTAATTTATTACTATTTAATTTTGTCGGCATTCTTGAATAAGCTGAGGACGTCTAGGTGTATATCTTTGAATTTTACAAAGAGAAAGACAAAGGTGAATAAGACAAACCAAGATTTGACTAAACTTTACTTCGTTTTCATCCATTTTAAAACCACAGCATTCTTTCACATTTCCAAGAAAATTCCTATTCCAAAGCCATATTATCTCATTCCAGAACCCCAAAAAGATGCAAGGATTTTTCAAATCATACTACACAGTACCAAAACTCTTACTCTTAAACCTGATAAACAACAACAAATATGTGATCCATGTCATTTATAAACTTGGATTCTGAATCTAAAGAAACATTCTAGTAAAAGAAACAACATTTGAAACATACTAGTGTAAAACAGGAACGCAAAGAAGATATACATTATGATCTTTCCAGCCCCAGCTTAGCCTCTCACTACTTAAAAGATTGGCAGCGTTGGTCAAACACAAAGTGAAGAAGCTGCCTCAGACCTCACTAAGGGTGGGAGGAACTGCTAGACATGACCTTGGAACGCGCACTTGTCTCCTCCACTTTTGTAAATTGACCTCGTCACGTTTTCAGCCACTTGTAGGGCATCACGTACTCATGCAGTTATCCCGTCTCCTTAGGTCCACTAGTCTGGACCGGCTCCTAACCCTTTCCTTGTCTTGCATCATAGTGACATTTCTGAAGAACACAAGCCAATTATTTTACAGACTGTTCTTCAATTTTGTTTTTTTTTTTCAGTATTTATTCGCTATGAGATTCAAGTTATGTATCCTTGGCCAGAATACCAAAATGGTGTGCCGTGTCCTTCTCAGGGTATTTCTGCAGACACAGGATGTCCACCTGACCCTCACGAGTGAGTCATTTGATCACCTGACCAGGGTGCTGCCCAGTCTCTCCACTGTACAGTTACTGGTTTCCCTCTGTAACTAATAAGTATTCTGATGAAAGACATTTGCAGACCTTGTAAATATCCTCCCTCTCATCAAACTCCCCTGTTCCTCCCCTGCAAGCCCTGCCACACACACACACACACACACACACACACACACACACTTTAGAATCTATTGATGAGTCTTCTCCAATCATTACTATGATGGTTGCAAAACAATGATTTTCATCTTCACCTTCCCTTCACCTTTATCAGTTGGCATTCTACTGAAAGAGCCCTCCCATCTCCTCTATTTATTTATCTATTAATTATCAGCATGTACTCATAGATTTCTATTTTATTCAATATTTATTGTGACACATATATGTCCTAGATTTAGCCAATGGGTGCCCTTCAAGCTGGCTCCTGTGACCTTTTAACCAGCCCCTCCCCCTTTCTTTTTGGCTGCGCGCGGGCTTTCTCTAGTTACGGCAAGCGGGGCCTGCTCTTCTTTGCGGTGCGCGGGCTTCTCATTGCAGTGGCTTCTCTCGTTGTGGAGCATGGGCTCTAGGCTCGCGGGCTTTGGTAGTTGTGGCTCGTGGGCTCTAGAGTGCAGGCTCAGTAGTTGTGGTGCATGGGCTTAGTTGCTTCGCGGCATGGGGGATCTTCCTGGACCAGGGATCGAACCTGTGTCCCCTGCATTGGCAGGCAGATTCTTAACCACTGCACCACCAGGGAAGCCCCTCTACCTTTTTAAAACTCTTCCTAACTTTCTATTACAAGATGTTCTAGGCTTCTCTATTACCTTCTAAGCTCCAGTCATGGATCAAACGCTGCTCCAAGGAAACCTTCTTATAGTGGAGATCGGTATTTAGCAACCAAGATCTGCTTGCCAGGTGTGCTCATTGCTACCAGTGTATCATTGCTCTGGGCTCTTTCAGTGGGCAGATCTAGGAAATATGTACATATGGTATATGTAGAAATATTTGTTTACATGTGGACACATAGATGAGCATAGATATGTGTGTATATGTACATGTGTATATAAAACAATGAGTTCATACTGTTCTGATTCCAAATCTACTCCAAAGGAATCTTCCTTGCCTTCTCTCATTCCATACTGTATGTCCCTTCTTCCATGATGAAAACCCTAGATCTCTGAAACAAGGCATTTTCTGATTTGCTCAGTTGCACAATACGCATAAAATAGTTTAATTGAGGCAACGATAACACTATGAAAAAAGCCGTAAAGAAGAGTTCAAAAATTGTTTGTAGTTCTTTTGTTCTCTGGGCTGAGGGTATATAGCCCAAGTACTTTACTTAAAAGTTATTCCTATTAATCCCTTTATCCCCTTTCAATCTAGTTATATTATACATTTGCAATATAGCTGGGTTCAGGCATTTCTGTTTGGATTCAATTATTTAGCGTTCCCCCCATAGTTTTGCTGTGTTTACTTTAATTTTTTTTTTTTTGTTGCGGTACGCGGGCCTCTCACTTCTGTGGCCTCTCCCGTTGCGGAGCACAGGCTCCGGATGCGCAGGCTCAGCGGCCATGACTCACGGGCCGAGCCGCTCCGCAGCATGTGGGATCTTCCCGCACCGGGGCACGAACCCGTGTCCCCTGCACCGGCAGGCGGACTCTCAACCACTGCGCCACCAGGGAAGCCCTTACTTTACTTTTGGATATGTAGGACATTAACATGTTTCCAGAAGTCAAGCCTAGAAGAAAGGTGACAGGTGTCAGTCCTCCTGTCCCTTCTGCCTCTTCCTACCACTCCTTACAGGTAACTCATTTCATTGTTTTCTGGTTTATCATTGGTGTGTGTGTTGCCCAAATAAACAGATATTTGTATGTTTTCTTATTTTCTCTTCTTTCTTACACAAAAAGTAGCACGAAATATATAAGCTATTGCACTTTGCATTTAATATTTCATTTCATATTTAATAATATATCCTCTAAATCACTCCATATCTGTTCACAAAAGTCTTCCTTAGTCTTTTTTATACCCCTGCCAATACAGTATCTGGTCAAGTTTTCAAATTTTTGCCAGTTTGTTGGGGGGGATAACCCGTACCTCTGTAGTTTTAATTTGCATTTCTTTTATGAGTAAAGTTTAACCTCTTTTCACATATTTATGAACTCATAAGATCTTTACTGTGAATTGTCTGTTTATGTGTTTTGCCCATCTCAATGTTTAACTTCTTTATATATTAGTGATATTACCTTACCCCTTTATCTATGATAGGTGTGGAAACAATTTCTTCCAATTTGTCATGTCGTTTTATTGTGGTAAAATATACATAACATAAAATTTACCATTTGAATCATTTTTTAAAAATTAATTAATTAATTTTTGACTGCGTTGGGTCTTTCTTGCTATGTGCCGGCTTTCTCTAGTTGCAGCGAGCGGGGACTACTCTTCGTTGCGGTGCTCAGGCTTCTCATTGTGGTGGATTACCTTATTGCGGAGCATGGGCTCTAGGCACCTGGGCTTCAGTAATTGTGGCACGTGGGCTCAGTAGTTGTGGCTTGCAAGCTCTAGAGCACAGGTTCAGTAGTTGTGGTGCACAGACTTAGTTGCTCTGTGGTGTGTGGGATCTTCCTGGACCAGGGCTCGAACCCGTGCCCCCTGCATTGGCAGGCAGATTCTTAACCACTGTGCCACCAGGGAAGTCCCTGAATCGTTGTTAAGTGTACATTTCAGGGACTTTAAGCATACTCACATAGTTCTGCACCAGAGTCTATCTCCAGAACTTTGTCATCTCCCCAAACTGGAACTCTGTACCAATTAAACAATCACTCCCCCTTCCTCCCTCCCCGCCCCTGGCAACCACCCTTCTACTTTCTGTCTCTGTGAATTTGACTCCTCTAGGTACTTCATGTAAGTGGGCTCATAGTTTTTGTCCTTTTATGCCTGGCTTATTTCACTTAGTATCATGTTATAACTTACGTCAGAATTTCCTTTCCTTTCTTTCTTTTATTAGACATTAGAAATTATTTAATTATAAAACTTTGAAAAACAGAATCCAAACTTGAATTTAACTGAAAACATAGTTCCAGTCACAAATTATTCATGAAGAATTGATCATAAAACATGTAAAGACAGAAAGTAGGTCTCTCATTATGTAGGGCTAGGGGCAGGAAGAGGGAGTCACTATAAATGGGTACAAGGTTTCTTTTTTGGAAGGTTAGAAATGCTTAAAAACAGATTTTGGTGATGTTTGCACAATCCTGTTAATGTACTAAAAATCACTGAACGTTACACTTAAAATGAATCAATTATATCTCAGTGAAGCTGTTAATAAAAAATCAGAGCATTTTAAACAAAGGCAACTTGTCTTCTAAAGGGGTGTGTGGCCATTGAGCTCTTCTAATGGCATGCATTACTTTTTTTTTTTTAACATCTTTATTGGAGTATAATTGCTTTACAATGTTGTGTTAGTTTCTGCTGTATAACAAAGTGAATCAGCTATATGTATACATATATCCTCATATCCCCTCCCTCTTGCGTCTCCCTCTCACCCTCCCTATCCCACCCCTCTAGGTGGTCACAAAACACCAAGCTGATCTCCTTGTGCTATGCGGCTGCTTCCCACTAGCTATCTGTCTTACATTTGGTAGTGTATATACATACGTCCATGCCACTCTCTCACTTCGTCCCAGCTTGCCCTTCCCCCTCCCCTTGTCCTCAGGTCCATTCTCTACGTCTGCGTCTGTATTCCTGTCCTGCCCCTAGGTGCATCAGAACCATGTTTTTTTTTTTAATTTCCTTTCTTTTTAAAGCTGAATAATATTCCATTGTAGGTCACATTTCACTGATCCATTCATTTGTTGATGGACACCGGGCTGCTTGCATGTTTTGGCTCTTGTGAATAACGGTGCCATGAACATGGGAGCACATGTTCAAGTCCTTGCTCTCACTTCTTTTAGGTATATACCCAGAAGTGGCATTGCTGAATCATATGGTAATTCTAGGTTTAAGTTTTTAAGGGACAGCCAAAGTGTTTTCCACAGCAGCTGTACCATTTTGCCTTCCCACCAGCAACACACAAGGGTTCCAATTGCTCCACATCCTTTTCCTCTTTTTTTTTCACATTCAGTATTTTCATTTAAGTTTTTAGCAGACAATTTACATATTTCCCCTACCCCTTCCTTTAAGCTAGTGTGACAATTTTCCATAATATACTACTTAAAGAGAAGCTTTGGTCAAGAATGGAATGAAATAGCAAAACAAAAAAAAACAAAAAATAAAACCCAAATCACTGCTGCTTTTAAAAAACCGATACTTTCACCAATTATTCTCAAACAAAACACAGAACAAGGTTTGCGCCATATGTGTCTTCAGTATTTCCTGGCGGCTGGCTCTCCTCCCCATGATGCGAATGGCGGAGCTGCCCGGCGCAGCCTGTCCGTCCTCATGCTGGATCTGGGAGGCTCGCCCTGGATAGAAGACTCTAAGGTCTTGAAATCCCAAAAGGTCATGGCTCCATCGATGCCAGTAGTGCAAAATTTGCGACAATCTTGCCTGTCTACCTCATAAATAGACATTTGAGTGATACTGTCCTGGTGCAGCATCTCCAGGGCCGGGTTGCGGTCCTCGGTCGTGGCCTGCTTGTCCATGTTGCAGAAGCACTCCGTGGCTGACACGTTGCGCTGGATGCTCTGTTTCGGGATGTCTAGCTTGGAGACAAAGGTCAAGCAGCCGCGGTCGGTGCAGCTAAAGAGCATGGGGCAGCAGTCATGGCCAGCAGCCAGGACGCTGTCCTCCGAGATGAAGGACACACTCAGGAGGGGCAGGAACTCTGTCTTCAGAGTTGAGATCTGCATGCTTTTTGAGGCATCGGCAACAGACACGGTGCCCTCGTGGCTGACCCAGGCCAGGCAGCTCCCGCTGGCGGAGAAGCTGACCTTGCGCACCCAGCCGCCAGGGCCACTGCCACCAAACTCTGACATCAGATGACCAAAAGGCATCTTGCTGCCCCAGGGCGTACTGGCTGGCTTTTCATCCACTTCTTGAATGTAGGCAGAAAACACTCTGCATTTGAAATCACAGGATCCTGCTGCCAGCAAGACGTTGTTGGGATCCAATCCAAGCTGAGGACTGTGGAGCGAATGGGTTTTTTAACGTGCTTGCTTACCCACCGGTCATTTTCAGACTCGAAGTAACAAACAGAAATGAGTCATGCTCCGCTGCCCACAGCAAATTTGTTCTCTAGCGGGGACCACTTGACAAAAGTGGCTGCACAGTTAATACTCAGAATCACCAGGGTTGGCTTCCAGACACCATCCTCCTGACCCCAGACGTAGGCATTGTGGTCAACCCCGCAAGTGACGACGCGGTCACTCTTGGGAGCCCAGTCGATACCTGTGATGTGTCTGTTGTGCTCCTTGAGTTCATGAGTTTTCACCCACTACCTCCCGTTCTTCTCATAGATGTGCATTTCGTGGTTATTGGGGCTAAGGGCAATGGGTACGATCCCTGTTCCAGGCATGACAGGTGATTGGCTCTAGCAAAAATTGAGGCAGGGACATTATTCTTCGTGTTTTCAAAGGACAGAAAGCTGGGGGTCGGGGCCATCCGGATGGGCTCGGAGTGTGAAATTCCCGGATTCTGGTCAATCAACGTGAACAGGCTCCAGAGGGCGTGGGCAGAGGACCGAGGCCCACATCCTTTTCAATATTTGTTATATTCTGGTTTTTCATTTTCGTTTTTGCTTTTTAAAAAAGAATAGCCATACTACTGGAGATATCTCATTGTGGCGTTTGTTTTGTTTTGTTTTTTGCATTATCGATGTTGGAGGTAGGTTCCAGTTTGCCCTCATGGATTTTAGTGGCTGTCACGAGGTCTACTTTATTCTTGCAGTTTCTTTGTCCTTACGCTTCCCCACGTCACTTCTAGCCTTTCTTCTGACTTCAGATTTACAAACTACAGTGCTTCAGACCCACTGCCATGCACAATGGAGTTGAAGCTTTGGCCATAGATCGTCCTTCTTCACCTCGGATGCTCTTTAGCCTGTCCTACTTTGTTTGATACCAGGATCACAGCTTCTGCTCTTTTAGAGTTGGCTTTTCCTTTATGACCAAATTTGGAAATCTTTTAACAGGCAAATTAAGTGCATTTGTAAATTCATACACTGGTATGCTTTGGTCTCCACTCTGTCCTGTTCTTTTCTGTTATAATTACTGCATGTATCATGGTATACTTATTGTGTTTCTTTCACCACTTGGTGTGTATTCTTTGCTATTTAAAATTTTTTTTCTTTTAGGGTTTTGGAACAGGGTTTCCAATATTTATGTTCTGCTTTAGTGGTTAAGTTTCTATATTTTTACATTAATTCTTTTCTTTTTTCTTAACCCTTTAACATCTGGCCTGTCCATTTTATATGGTGTCATTTGATCAGTAACCACTACCTATTTAACAGTCAGTTGCATGATTATGTTTCCCCTTTTCGCTCTCCCTTCTCCTTCAGTTTTTTTCAGTTGCACCTGTTCTATTTGATTAGAAAGTATGTGTATCTACTAGTCTTCCCATCCGTCATTTGGTGGTTCCCTCAGTTAGCTCTTGTTTGGGGGAAGCTCATTCCCCAGGAAAGGCATAGGATGCTCTCTAAATTTCTGTACTCAGTCCTCATCTGTTTGTCTATAGCTTTGATCCTTAAAGGCTGGACACAAAAATCCTTGGCTGGTACTTTCTTTCCTTAGTGTCTTGTAAATACTGCTCCACTGTTGCGTTGCTCTGTATGTTGCCAGCCTCAATATTTTTATTTCTATAAGTAATTTGCTCTTTTTGCCTTTAAAATCTAATAGTTTTACTAAAACATGTTTTGGAGTTGATTATTCCACTCAGTTTTCCAAGGTACATGGAAGGTACTTTCAATATATAATTTAAATTTTCTCTTATTTCTGGCTTATTTTCTGGGATTATAGTTCCCCCCCTAGTTTTATTGAGATATGATTGACATATAGCACTGTGCACAGCATAATGACTTGACTAACATATATTGTGAAATGAATATCACAATGTTTAGTTAATATTCATCATCTCATTTAGATACAAAAAAAGGAAAGAAAGAAAAAATATTCTTTTCCCAGTAATGAGAACTCTTAGGGCGCACTCTGTTAACCTTCAAAAGTACCATACAGCAGTGGTAACTATCGTCATCATGCTGTATGTTACATCTGGGATGACGGTGTTAATATTAATTTTGCTTCACTGTTTAGTGTTTCTACTTTAGAGACTCCAGTGACATGTATTTTGGTTCTTCTTTCCTGGCTTTCATTTCAACCACTTATCTCTGAAAGCTTCTTACTCCTTTATTTTCAACTTCTTGAATATTTTCTTGCCATTCTTCAGTGTCCTTTTACATATCTGTATTTGATATATTCTCCCTTGGGCGTCTTGTAATTCTTCTTTGTTTCTGGGATAGTTTTGTCTTTATTTTCAATTTCTATCCTGAATCTTATCAACTCCTGCTGTATTTTTTCCTAATTTTTGCCTAATATATTCTTAGGTTTTGAATTTCTGATTCTATCTGTGTGTGTGTGTGTATGTGTGTGTGGGGTGTATCCAAATATATGATACTTTGTTCAGCTTGAGAGTTTGACATAAGGTCTTACAATTTTCCTCTGCTTTGTCGTTTTATTGATGGGGGGATTTTCATCAGGGGAAATGTTATGATTCATCTTCTCATCATAAGAAATGTATTTTTTTCTTTTTGCAGTAGATTTATATACAGCTATTTTGATGTTTTAGTGCTACTAGGCATTTTGACACAGGGTTCATAGTTCAAGAATGTCCTCACTGTATACTGAAGTGCAGTTTTTAATAGATAACCACACTGAGGGAGGGATTGGTTGTCTTTTATTTCTGCGGATCTATAATTCTCACTTTTCCTTCACCACAAGACCTCCGAAGGGCATTGCCCTTTCTCTATTTATCTGACTTTTCCCAGAAGCAAGGCTTCTTCAAGGCTGCCACCTCCTGTCCCATTCTCTTTCAAACCTCTTCTCTTTTCCACTCAAGTATCCAACCTGTGTTCAGTATTTAGTCCTTGGTGTTGGACTTTCTCTTCATAGAAGGATTTAAGCCTGGGTTTCACTTAAGTCCTTGGCAACAGTGGAGGGAGCTCTGTTGGAATTTGAGGTATTTTCTTTCTTCTACTTAAGAAGTAATTTGAAGTTCAGTTCGTGGCATTTGCTCTCCTAGTAGAGCGGAAGGCTTGTTTGTTTGTGCTTGTGTTTTATTGAGGATGTGAGTAGAGATTCAGATGCAGGCAGCTGCTTTTGTCCTCTGGACTGGTCAGCTTCCGGAACCCCTTTTAAAATATCAAGCGCTAAGTAACATTTCTTTCTTCCCTAGGAACACTGGAAACTTTGCTGTTACAAGGGCATCGTCAAGGTTACACAGATTCTGTTACAAGACAGGTCTGTCTTCTTGCATCTTTAAAGCTGCTTCGTGTGCTGCCTCTTCTTTCTTCTTTTAATACAGCAACCAGTCACAAAGAAAACAATTTAAAAATATATATTGCCTTCCTTCTTCCTCATTTCGTGTTTAATTAAAAACAAAAAAGAAAACCCTGCTATTCAGCACTCCGTACATCCCTGGAAACATGCTCCCCTGAAAAATCACCTCTCGGTTTCTACCTCCAGGCGGCCACCTCTGCCTAAATAAATAAATAAAATGGGCACCTGGGGATCCATCCCCACCAGGGATGTTTTGCTGCAAGATTAGTAAGAAAACTGCAGCGAGCGGCAGCCAAGTCGGGTCCCGGAGGGGGATTTGCACCAAAAAACTCAGGTCGGTGGGCCAATAACAGCGAGCCTGCCAGGGGGCTGGGGTGGTCCCAAAGACCGAGGACCGCGGAAGTGGCGCTCCCGGCCGGGCAGCGCGCGGCAGCAGCGACCGGGGGTCCCTGGTGCGGGCGCCCGTGTGTGTGTGCGCACATGTGCGCGCGCCCCGCGGGCGCCCGGCGGCCACCTGTCACTCACGGGGGTGGCGGGGCGGCGGCCGGCGGAGGCCCTCCCCGCGGGGCCGGCGCGCCGCCGCGGTGGAGACGCGGTAATTCCCTCCTCCGCCCGCGCCGGGCCCCCGCAGCCGCCGCCGATTGGTCGCCCTTTGCTCCCTGACCCCCTCGCTGCCTCCGCGGCCGCCGCTTCCTGCTCGGGCGCGGCTCGGCGCTCCCGGCCGGGGCGGAGCTCGGGCGCCGGGCGCGCACCGCCCTCGCCGCCAGCCGCGCCGGAGGAGGAGCCGCCGCGCCCTTCCCCTTCTTCCGCTCCTCCCCGGCCCGCGCCCGCCGCGGCCCCAGGCAGACTCGCGAGCAGCGGCCGCTGCCGGCGGCCGAGTCGGGAGGATGCGGCGGCGCTCGCGGATGCTCCTCTGCTTCGCCTTCCTGTGGGTGCTGGGCATCGCCTACTACATGTACTCGGGGGGCGGCTCCGCGCTGGCCGCGGGCGCGGGCGGCGGCGCCGGCAGGAAGGTGAGTGGGGCGCCCGCCCGCGGCCCGGCCCCGGAACCCCCGGCGCCCACGCGCCCCGGCCGCGCCGCGGGGCACCGAGGGGGGGTTCCTGGCCCCTCCTGCCCTTCTCCGCCCGGACCTCCGCTCCGGCCACCCGCCCCAGGTCTCTCGGCCATGTCCCCGAGGCTGGGGGCGCCCCCGGCCCCTCTGCGCTCGCCTGGTTCGGGAGAGGGCGACCCGGCGCAGCCCCCGGGACTGGGGCCGCCGACGCCTCTTGTCGCCCCCCGCCCCAGCTCTCCGCTCCACGTAATTTGAGTTGAGTTTCGTCCGGCTGCCGGGAGCCCGGTCCCCTGCGGTGGGACGTTTGGGGGTGGGGATGTTGAGAAGCACAAAAGCGGGTGGGGGGGAGGGCGAGAGGCGGCCGCCTTTGCGACGTGTCACGTACCTGGGGAGACAGGAGTCCAAGTTTCTTTTCAGCCCTTTGATACCAGCCGCCTCAATGTCCCCTCCCCCTTGTCGCCGCCCCGCGGGGAGGGGGCACTTCTGGGTCTCGGCCCGGTACCTCTGGGGACGGGGGCGCCGCCAGCCCCGCGCTCGACGGAACGGACCTCCCCGGTGATGCAGGCGGAGGGCCCCCGCGCCCCTGCGCCCCGGACGAGGCCGGCCACCCACCCACACCCCGAGACCGTCCCCTCCGGCCCCCGCGCCCGACTCGGCCGGCCTTCCCGCGCGGCCCCCGGCGCCCGCCTGTCCCAGCCCCACGCCCCCGTTCCGTGGGGTGGTCCCTCTGCTGTGTGTGTCCCGGAGGGCTCCAGGGGCCGAGGGGTGGGCCGTGGGCACCGCGTGAACCGCTCTGGACGGCCGGGAGCCCTCGGGAGGAAATGGAGCGCCCAGGGCGCCGGGGCCCTGCGATCCCGCTGGGAGAGCGGGGCTCTGGGCTGTGCACTTGCCGCCAGCGGTGTTTGTGGGGTTTGGTGGCAACCAGCCTTTGAAAGCGGCCTCCACACGGTGTAACCCCTCTGCTGTGACATTTGGTGTCACCGCAAACCCAGGAAATTCTGAGTTAATGGAGGTGGACCGTGGGTTGGGCAGGAACCAGGGAACGGTGTCCTGGAACAAGCAAGCCAGAGTAACTGGATGAAAAGACTTTAGCCCTAAAGTCAGACCATAAACGGCAACGCTGAGGTTCAGCTGCTTCCGAGGTTTCCTTCCTTCCTTCCTCCTTTCATTCATGCTTAGCTGAAGGTGTTAGATTCATGGTAAATTTCGTAGGCTTGCTTTATCTAGAGGGGCAGAAATGAAAAGTCTTTCCATGTGCAGAATTGGCCTAGCTTATTTCTGAGCTGACATGTGCTGTTAGCCCTGTTTTTTTCCCTATTTTAATCCAGGGAACTGTTGTTCACATGCATGAAGTCTCCGTTCATCCTTGAATGGTAAAGAGCAGTGCGCCCAGCGGAAGCAGTGCAGCCCTTTGAAAACCGTGGCCGTGTTAAACTGGAATTATTTCAAAAGCTTTGCTTCCCAGTAAACTGTGCCTTCGCAGGTCCACGTAGCCTGGTGTGCTGGTGAGACCTGGCAGAGCTTCCTGCCTTTCATGTGAAAGAAAACCGAATACATAAGCCATGCTTAGTGTTGCCTTTCCTTGGTCTGCCGCTTTCATTAGCACATGTGATTGGAAACAGCAACAGGGTGGCATTAGCATCCGGAAACAGCAACAGGGTGGCATTAGCATCTGGAGAGGTTGGCTTCTCCCTGGTGGGCTTCAGCTGGTGGATGGTTCTTGAGGGGTCTTCCATTTGATCCTTAGTTAAAAAAAAAAAAAATCCGAGAACTCCTTGTGGCCTGGTGGCAGTAGGAAGGTACAGAGACCTCGTAGAAAAAAGTGTGCGAAATGAACAGTTATCCATGGATTGGTGATTTGTCAGTTGGGGAAGAGGTGTGTACATGCAATAGCTTTTGAAACTGGAGGAGACTCGTTAACGTAGTGTTGACCCTGGTATTAAAGTAACCGCCCTGAGACTGTCTCCGGAGGGGGGTCAGTAGAATCTGCTGTCCTGAATTTCCTAATCTAGAGTATAAAGCCGCATAGTCTTTCTTCCTCCTGAGTTGTTTCCATGGATTCAGAGACCAGAAAGTCTCTTCAAATTTAGTTCATCCTCGTGATAAAAGGAAATATATAGATTTTCTAGCTTGTAAAGTATGGACATAAAAAAGATACGGTAGCATGCGTGTAAAGGCAGAATTTGAATACTAGCTGTCGTTTTTTAGGTGTAAGTGGACTTATATTTCTTCTCTCGTTTCATACCGTTCAGGTCAAGGGTCTAATTCCATATTTAGCCGGTTTCTCTTCGCCCTGATGTTTTTCACAGGGTGCCAGGCTTCAGTGTTAGGCTTTGGGGGGTTGTTTGTCTGATGGGAGCCTGACTAGAGTTTCTGCTGCTTCAGCACCTGGCCGGGGATTGTCACTGTTAAATTACCCTGCCTGTTAAATTCCTCCCCTCAGGATGGTTATTTATTTCGTTTGGCGAAACTTAGAGAGCCCACTCACCTCACACTGCAGAGTTCATAAACTCAACAGGGGCAGGAGCTGCCCTACCCAGGACTCAGCGCTGAAGTTCGGGGTGTGCGGTTAATCATTTGATGGCATAATATTGTTTGAAATTATATTTTATTTACATTGGCAGAGAGCCTTCCCTCCCCCATATTTCACTCTTTCCCCCTAAATTGATGATTTGCACTTCAAGGATGCCTTTCCTTTGAGCATCCTTAAATGCTTTAAAATTTTAATCATGTCACGTCTCCCCTGGGCCTTGGTATGTTGGCAGTGGATGGAGCTGCAGAGAGAGGAAGAGATTTCTGTCGAAATAAACCTGCCTCTGGGTGAAGTGTGGCTCTTTAGGTTGGAGAGGGAAGGGTTTTCCAGTATGTAAAGCATGGTCTCTCCTGAGAGAGAGTGTGTGACGCCCAGGACCCCTTGTCTGTGCTCCCACCGCACGCCCTTGGGAGGCAGGGAGAGCATTCCCGAGGGGCACGGCCAGGGCCCGGTTACTCCCCCGCCCTTCCTCGATGAGTGGATGCTGGAGGCCTTTGGGTAAGACCTGGAGGAGGCCTTCTGGGAGAGCGGGCTGGGCCTCTTCTTGGGGCAGTGGAGGGCCTCGCTTGGCTGGAGCGGGTACGCGTGGAGGATACAGTTGGAGGAGTTTGGGACTAAATCATAGAGGGCCTCGGATGCCAAGCTGGCTTGTTGGTTCTTCTACTGACCACAGGGAAGCACTGGTGTTTTTTGAGCTGGGCGGTGGATACTTAAGGGGAATGGTGTGGATACATTTATCGACATTAAGACTAGCTTTCTGCTCCTTCCTGCTTAGTGACCTTTACTAATTTACCGAACCTCTCTGACCCTCAGTTTCCTCATCTTTATAGTGGGGATAGTTCTTGTAGCCAAAGACCAACTGCCACTAGGAGGTGTTGGCAAATAGTAGGCGCAGAATAGATGCTGTTTGGAGGGCTGGGGGGAAAGGAAGAAAGCCTAAATATCTACTTGAAAATGGAGTGAACTGTGACGCTTAACTGTCTTCTTCTTGATCTCTGGAATTTTTTTTAAATCCCTCATCCGTTCCTCCCAGGTCGATTTGGTTGGTTCGTTTGGGCTGGCAGCGTGACCCCGACTCACATCAAGGACTGCCTTTTTGGGAAGTGACCCGGACGTCTTGCCGGCTCTCTTGTCCCCAGCTGTGGTGTCAGAGCGGGGTTCCCGTCAGTGGACAGCCAGCGGGAAAGTGGGTGCGGGACACACCGTCGTTTGGTGGCCGTGTGAACCATGGGCGTGTTGCTGGTCACGTCCCTGAGTGGGGCTCCCACGGTTGGGAGGCCGGCCTGCCGCCCACTCCCTCCAGGCTCTGGGCACCCAGTCGCCCTCTGCCCGCAGCCTTGCCCCTCCTGGTGGGAGAGGAGGTGGCTCTCATCACCCACGCGCTTTCGTGGGCATCAGCAGATCTGTGAATGGGTCTGCTGGGGGTGGCGGTTGGGAAGGGGGACCTAGGCCGCACCCGGCCAGCTAGAGTCAGTTAAAAAAATTCCAGTTGAAAGGAGAGTTTGAAGTTGAGGTCGGGAGTGCAGTATTGGGGGAAAACCACCGCAGAGCCAGAGAAGCTGACAAACGGCCCTCTATGAGAAACTTTTCTCTAAAGAAAATAAAAGTTTCGCTCTTCTGGAGTGATGCCATGCTGTCTCCGGGGCTCACACATGGTGGAAGCCGGCTGTGACTGACGGCGCACAAGTGATGGGCTCTTCCCCCAGCCCTCTGGTGAGAGTGGGGAACACTCTCCTGCCGCCTCCTGCCCCCAGCACCGAGGGGGCCAGCTTGCCTGGGCTGCGGCAGACCTCGGGGTGGAGTCCGGGGCACCCAGGGGGCCGGTAGTGGTGTGGGGAGGCTTCAGGCCCCCTGTGACTCTCCCCACCCTAACTCCTGGCGAGCGGTGGGTCCCCTGTTTGGATCAGAGGAAGAGGTATTTGAGAGAAGGCCAGAAAAACAATGGGACGGTGAGCGGGGAGACACATACATACATATGTAGTTTCATGTGTATAATTTCTCGTTCCTGCCATTCATGTTTCTGAGATCTTTGGGGAGAGAGAAGTCACTTTGGGAAGGTGTGAGTTTCAAAGCGGGCAATGCCCCGCTGCCTAACTTCCAGCAGATCCAGCGGCTGTTGGCTTAGTGGAAGGAGGGGCGTGGTGAGGCTGCCTGGGGCAGAGACCCGGCACGCACAGGAGCTGACTGCCCAGGTTCTGGCCGGGATCCCGGAAGAGGCAAGGTGTTCCTGGGAGAAATCTGTGAAGTCTCCTCGCTGGCCCAGCAGAAATCATGGGGTGAGAAAACAGCCAAACCTGGCCGAGCCCACGTCCCCTTTCGGTTCTTCCACTTTTCTCCTCATGGACCCTCTCCTGGAAGCTCTGCTTGTGTGGGTGATGCTGAGACATACAAGCCGGGCGGATGTCCAGGTGGAAACACACCCACAGGCACGCTGTACACATGCCATGGTGAGATCCTTCCGTACGGATGTTAAATAAACGCCACTCTCTGGGGACCCCCAGCCCCCGGCAGCCCTGTTCATCTTCCCTTGGGACCCCCGCTCCATGGTCTCCGTCCCCACTGCAGGGCCTCCTGGACCTGGCCTCCGTGCCCGTGCCACAGTGGTGCTTAGACACGCTGAGCGTGGCTCCTGTAGAGATGCTGCTTGAATCAAAGCAGGTGTTGGCCTGGTCTCACTGGCGTGACCTGAAAGGTGGCCTCCCCCTCGAGGCCACCTTTGCCTCTGTGTTGCCGCCGGGGACCCTCGTTCCAGTGCTGTGGTCTTGGGCCCTTGCCTCCGCACTGCCCTATGGTGCGGTTTCTTCGGGAGGACCTCCTGGCGCTTCCACAGGCAGACCTCCCAGGTGGGATCTGGCACAGGCCGGGCCTGGCAAGGAGCCCTTCTCCGTGGAGCGTTACGCTGAATGCACTGGTGCAAGCCTCCCGTGGACACTCCTGCCCTCGCAGTAGAACTTGACCTTGCTTTCTAACTGCTGTGAGGACGCTCTGACCTTTGGCCACGTGCTTGAGCTTAAGGGTGAACCCCCAGTGTGGAGGTTCCCGTTTATCTGTCCAGTCGGGAGAGCCTCCCCCATAGGCTCGAGGAGCCAACGAGTCCTCCCCTGGGGGGCACCGCCCCCGCCCCCCCCGCCCCCCGCGTCCCTTGCCCGAGGCGGGCGGGTCTGGGCCCCTGCTCGCATCTATCTGCCTCCTGCGGGGCAGGCTGAGGCACTTGGCATTTCTGCATTTAGTCATGACCGGTATCTTAGGCCCGGGAAGCATGTGTCATTGTGCACGGATTGAATTTCTCAGCGTGCTGGGACGAAGACGGCAGTGATTCATCGTGGCTGGATTTGAAAAAACCACACATGGTCACATTGAATCTCACTCCTGGCCTTCCATTTACATAGCTTTCCTCGGCTTTGGGAGTCCTGTGGCCCTTGTTACGGCTCTTACGGGGGCTGCCTGGTCACCCGTGGCTCAGCCTGCCCTTGGGCTGCCCGCCCCGGCCCCCCAGGCCCCTCCTGCTGGCCACCTGGTCCTGCCTGCTGACTCTTTGGGAGGAGGAATGGCCTGGACGGCTGGAGATAGAGTCGCTGAATTCCCAGAGCCCAAATCATGACCAGCGTTTTGGCAGGGACGAGGGTGCTTGGGGGGGCAGCGGTCACTCTAGCTCAGGGCCTCTCAACCTCCACATGGTTGACACTTTGAGCCGGGCAATGTTTGTTTTGGGGGCCGAACCCCGTGCCCTGTGGCCATTTAGTAGCTTCCACTGGATGCTAGGGGTACCGCCCGCCTCAGTGGCAGCCACCGACATCATCTACAGGCATTGCCGGGTATCCCCAGCGGGCAGGGTCGCCCTCACTTAAGAAGCACTGCCGTAGTCAGTGTTAAGTGTGATTTCTTTTTGTTTTCTGCTGTCTTCCTGGAGCCGGACTGCCTCTCTGTGTGGTCTGGGGTGGACCCCTTGGAAAGGGTTTGCACTTAATAAACACACTATTAGCCTCCACTGTGTGCCAGGCGTGGTCCTAATACTTTACAGATACTAATTCATCGACTCCACATCACGGTCCTTTTATTCCTCCCACTTTACTGATGAAGGCTGAAGCACAGAAAGGTTCAGTCACTTTCCCAAGGTTGCAGAGCTAGCGGGTGGCACTCCCAGGGTGGTCTGGGCGGCCAGCGGGGGGGATGGGGCTCGCTCTGGCTTCCCAGGCTTCCCGTGCCCCTTCCGTGCGCCGGCAGTGCCCGTGTCCTGCTGATGGTGGCGGGACATTCCTGGAAGGCGTTCTGGAGCAGATGCGCCCACAGTCATCCTCTCATGGGAGGGTCCTTTCTCCGTCTTAACCCTGTGCTCTGTGGAAGGTCTCACGTGTTCTTGTCCTCAGGTCTCTGCCTGTCCTGAAGTCCTCAGCTGCCCCCTGGCAGGAGCAGACATGCAAACAGGCTGGGGTCCCTTTCACATGTTCTTTCAGTGAGTATTATCGAGCACCTACTATGTGCCAGGCACTGCTTGGTGTTTGGGGTGCAGCAGTGAATAGAACGGAGACAGAATCTCGGCCCCTGGGGAGCTTTCCCCCTGGGCGCAGCTGGATTAAGCACCATAGGTAGTAAGTGACGTAGTGTGAGAAGGGGCTGCGTGGGGGCGGGAGGGGTCAGGAGCAGGGGAGGGGAAGGTTACAGTGAGCGCAGGGCCCGTGGGCGCCGTGGGGAGGGGTGGCTTGAGCAGGTTGCAGCCGAGACCCAGAGCAGGTGAGTCCCTGGCTCACTCTGCCCGGGTGCAGCCCCCGGCTTCAGGGCGTCCAGCCTGTTGGGTGCTCTCTGTGTTCCTTGGTTTCCTTTGCTAAATAAATGAGCCACTTTTCTTTCCGGGAGTCTATCGCCTCTGGTCTCCCAGTGGTGGAGTTGCCTCCATCCCGTGGCAACGTGGGGTCTTACATTCTTGCCCCGCACGGAGTCCTGGGCGAGGAGCGTTCTCATCCTGGTTAATAGCGCGGAATGCACACCCCCAGGCCACCCGCTCCCACCTGGGGCCCGGGACTGCTTTAGGTGCCGCAGGTTAATTTGCTGCTTCACTTTGTGGAATGTGCTTGTGGAACGGTCTCGTGGTGTGATTTCTGAGCTGATCTCTGCAGGGCCGGGCTGGACTGGGCGAGCATCCGTACCCTGTTCACCGTCAGGCACGCCGTTCAGTCACATGGCTCGTTTGCAGGGTGCTTTCCACACACAACACCATTTAATGAGAAGTCCCGCTGGTCCCCACTAGGATGGCGTCTCGGCGAGTTGCTGTGGTGATGGGACTTGCGGGTTTCTCATCTGCAGGAAACCGGAGGTCAGGGGCCTGCCCGGTCCCTGGGCTCTGGAGAGGTTGTTCTTGGCAACGGGGTCGTGGTGAAGCACTGCGATTTGTGATGTTTGTGGGAAATAAAATGGACGTGTGACTTCGTTGCCCACAGCCCCTTGAGGGAGTGGGATGGCGGGAAATCGCAGGTCCTCCTGTTTCTCAAGGGCGAACATCCAGCTGCTTTTCATAGTAGCCACCGGCGTTTGTGAGGGGCCATCAGATGCCTTATTGGGGTGTGGTGTGTGCCGTGCGTCCAGCGTGTTTCTGGATCAGAAACGAGAAGGTGGCTGTGGCTGCAGAGAAGAGGTCCTTTTAAAGGCCTCAGACTCGGGAGCCCTTCGAGGTTTCCTCGTCTCCGCTTCAGGGGCCGGCCCAGAAAGGGAGCACATCTCTTCCTGAAAGGGTCCTGTTCCAGACGGGGGACACCCTTCACACGAGTCACCCTGCGGGCGCGCAGAAGCTGACGCACAGTAAAGGCCTGTGTTTCAGCGACGCCCGTAAATTAACACTGACTCTCGTGTGGGGGGCTGTGTGTGACTGTCCTGGATGCGGAACCGGCTGGCCCGGCGTGGCAGCCTTCAAGTCAGCGCCCTGGTCCTTCCTGCCTCAAGGGCTTCCCCATTGACCGAGACCCTTGCTTTGTGACCTTCGAGGCTTGTCCCCTTCCTCCTTTCCCTCCGCCCCCCCCACCAGTTCCTCTGTGCAGTAAGTGATGCACCTGTTTTTCTTCCTGTCTCACTTTGGATGATCACTGACGTCCCCCTGCGTCTGGAATATACCCTTTTTCGTCAAATCTAAGATGCCATTATTTGTAAAACCATCATTTTATGTACCACTAGGAAAGAAAAAACACTGTTGAACTGTGACGCAGTGGTTTCTTATCAATGTTTTTACTTTCTACTTATTTAAAGAGCTCTTTTAGACTTAATTAGACATCGATTTTTCCATTTATCCCTCTTGTGCACAGATAAAAAGGAAAATATACGTGAAATACATCGGGTAGTGTGGTCCTTAAAATTTTCGAGTGTCTGCTTTTTGCCTCAGAGATATTAGTGCCTGTTTTCCTGAGACAAAGTCTTCCTTCCCCTGTGCCACCAAGCTCTTTGGTGGAGGCAGCATTTCCTACGAGCCCTGAGTTCTGGGCTCTCACCATCGCTTGGCATTTTATAGAGTTGGCCACCTTTTGACTCTTCTGGGAATTTTGCCTAGCTCCCCAATTCACCGTCCACTTCTGTCCCACTTGATTTGCTGTCTGGGATTACTAGTGCTTGAGTGTTGCTTCTGGGATTTTCTTCCAAGGCACCAACATGCATTCCACAGACTCTGCTGCTGGCGTGTTTTGTGTTTGAGGTAGTGCTGGTCATGACGGTGCGTCACGGCCCAGACCTGGCCGCGGCATCAGAAGGTGTCACGAGCTGCACCCCAATTGCATGTCAAACTGTGAAAAAAAAGCGCATCTTAGAATTCGTGAGTTAGGGTCTTTCTTTTTCTCAAGTGTCAGTTACTTCCCTCTCTGAGATCCCAGCTCCAGGCCCCCTGGCCTTGATAAAGGGAAATGGTAGCCTCATCAAAATGTGTACATTCGCATCTGTTCACTCCCAATCCATGTAAGCAGAAGGACTTCCTGGTTTTTATTGTTGAGAGATTAGCAGCTGGTGAGTCTGAACCCGTGTCGAAAGGTTTTTAAGCATTTTCTGGCTACAAGTTACCCTCTTGAGTGCTGGGATCTGCAGAAGTGAACACGGTGCTCCGTCACCCTTTAAGGAGCTCACAGTCACTGACCAAACCAACTAGAGAAAGATCTAAAAAAATAATAATTAGGGGTAAGTTGACTAGGGACTGGATAATAGATGAAATTTAAGGCATTGTTATTAATTTTATTGAGTGGCAGTAATGGCCTTATGCTTATGTTTTTGAAAATCCTTATCTTTTGTATTGCTTGGCCAAAAAGTTTCTTCAGGTTCTTCCGTAAGATGGTACGGGAAAACCCAAATGAACTTTTTGGCCAACCCAGTAGATACAAACTGAAGTATTTATGGGTGACGCTGAGCCTGTGGGAGAATTATGAGGGAACAGGATTGGCCGAGTGTGTTGTTGAATGACTGATGGGCATCTGGAGTTCATCATGCTATTTTATTTTTGCCTACTTAGAAAATTTTATTTAAAAAGCTAAAAAAGTTTATAGATGTATGTAGCTTAAATTAGCAAAGCAGCAGAAAACTAGTATTTTTTTAAAAAGCTAATTTAAGGCTTTGTAATATGGTCAGTGAAAGGTTTCTACTCCCAATTTCAATGTGTGTGTGTGTCTGTGTGTGTGTATGTGTGTGTGTGTGTGGTGGGGGCTGGAGGCTTCCCCTGCACAACCAGTCAGTGCTCAGACACCAGCTGAGTGTCCTGCAGTTCAAGCCAGTTCTGACACTATCCACCCGGAGATACATCAGGTCCCACAGGTCAAGGGCTCAGTCCTGCAAGACTGCCCCCCCGCCCTCCCCGCCCCTTCAGATGCCCTTCGCAAGCACAGGTGGTCACCTCTAATTCTGACCAACAGGCTGTCAATCAGAGGTTCCCATCAGCCCCTCCTTGGGTTCGATTAGTTTGCTAGCGTGGCTCAGAGAACTCAGGAAACCAGTTTATTTATTAGATTTCTGAATTGTTACAAAGGATATTCAAGGATACAAATTAACAGTCAGATGAAGAGACACACAGCAGCTTGAGGTACCTCGTGGTGCTTGGGGTCCAGCATGGTGGCACATGGACGTGTTCTGGCTCCCCAACCTGGAAGCTCTCTGAACCCGTCCTTTTGAGTGTTTACAGAGGCTTCACTCCATAGGCATGATTAATCAAGTCATAGGCCATTGGTGATTGAGTCAACCTCCAGCCCCTCTCCTCCCAGGAAATCAGGGGGTGGGACTGAAAGTTGCACCCCTCTGTTTACGGTTGGTTCCCCTGGCAACCAGCCCTCATCCGCAGGTGCTTCCAAAAACCTCATTGACATAAGCCCAGTAGTGGTGGAAAGGGACTTGTGAATAACAAGACACCCGTGTCACCTTTGTGGCTCAGAGGACAAGAGACCAAGTAGAACAAAAGATGCTCCTGTGGCTCTTACTGCTCAGGAAATTCCAAGGGTTTTGGGAGCTGCGAGCCAGAATCAGGGAGAAAGACGAAATACACATATGACAAATATATATTTGGTTACATCTGAATGACCAAATATATATTTCTCATAAATCAAAATGTCACAGTCAGTAAAAACATACATCAGCCTCAATACCTTCTGTAATTTAGGAATATCCAGCGATGATTCTTTTAAAAGGATACTTCAGAGGTGGCCTAAGATCCTGAATTGTCAGCTGTATCACCAGGAAAATATTCTTACATTTGGTACTGTTCCTTCTCTAAGAATTACCAAAGTTCTTTGGAAATTGCTACTTCTCGTGAACCTTTTGATGGTAGAGCAGCAATTTAGGTAGTTTGTCGGATTGCTTACTTTTGACCAGACCTCTTAGTGGCCCGGAGACCCTGTCGCACAGCAGCGTTTGGTGTTGGATGTTTTATTACATTGCCGACCGCTTCTCATGTGACAGGTGTCCGGAAGGCGGAACACACACGCCTGTACATTCACACATCGCAGGCAGTTTGCCTGCTGTCATACGTGACCCACTCGGGCTGTGGATGATTTGGGAAGCCACAGTGGGAGACCTGTAATAAATATATATTATTCCTTTCTGTTTCCCCAACAGGATATTAATGTGAAAGCCTCATAGTTTACATTGTATTTGTAAATGAGAGGTTTTTGACAGATATACGGCGCTGCATGTTTTCTGTAAGGTATAAATTCCTGGTGCCGCAAATTTACACCAGCGCCGTCTCCGAGACACCTGATTGGAGCTGCCGCTCGTTCACCTCTCCTCCCGGCCCTCTGCACTCACACTGCAGTGTCCTGTGGACCCCGAGGTTCTTAACTTGCTCCACCGGTCATGTGGTAGCAGGGCTGGGGCTGGAATGTGTTTTTTAACATCTTTATTGGAGTATAATTGCTTTACAATGATGTGTTCCTTTCTGCTGTATAACAAAGTGAGTTAACCGGGCTGGAATGTTAACGTTCCCCAAACTGCCTTCGGCCCTGGAGAAAGTCCGGCTGCGGCCGTCCTGGTCTCAGAACTGCAGTCCTGAGTCACCATCAGCTTACGAATGGCAGGTTTCTCTCTTGCTGTTGCAGAGCTGCCACTTCAGCCTGGAAGGTGCTGATTACCTGGGCCGGTGATCACTCCTTAACCTTTATATTGCAAAGTGCTGATGTCAGGATCCAGCCCGAGCTGTTCTTGGGTGGTCTGAGCTGTGGGTCTGAGGCTGGGTGGCAGAAAAGGCCACCCAGATGGGCCCCCCAGCGGCGGATGAGGCTCACGAGGAGCCGCCTGTGCAGAGGGCTGCTGAGGCCTGTCCTCCGTCTATGCTTGGTGAGTTGCAAGGCCCCAGGCCAGTCTGCATCAAGATGTGACTCTTCTGTTTTCAAAAGAAAAGGAATGTAGGTGAAGTATCCCATCCCTGGGGAGTGAATCTAACGTGGCTGTAAGTGTTTGTACTTGAGGTATAATTTTTAGCTGAAAGAGTTTTTCTCGGTCCCCAGTGGAGAGGCTGTGGTGGCATCTTGTCCCAGAGGGATTTCCTGATCCCTGATGACCTAACGCTCCTTCCCGCTGCACAAGGGGCGTTTGAAAGTCAAGCTTTCCTGCTCCTGGGAGAGTTTAGCTGAGGTTTCTGCCGGGAGAGGGAGGCTGCCTGCGCCATGAGTCCGATGCCCTAGGCGCCCCCGGGTGCTGAGGGGCAGCTCAGCGCCCCCATGCCGGGCGTTCGGAGACCGTCCGGCTGGCTTCTGGCTCCGGCGCAGGGGTCTGCCAGGAAAAGCCCAGGGCGATGCTGCCAGGTGGGTGGCTGGCTCAGGTGATGAGGCCGAAGGGGCCCACAGGATGCATCGCCCAGGGGCCACCGCCTGGGTTTGAATTTGCCTTCTCTAGTTGGCTCTGTAAACTCAGGCAAGTTACTCGAGCCGTCTGCGCCTCGGTTTCCTCATGTACCCATCTCCTCACTTTTTTCAACGGGGAATAAATCAGAGCAGGGCCTGGTACCCATGGCATACGTGTGGATGTGAAGTCTCCTGGCGTCAGGGCAGGAGAGGCTGGTGCCCCGGCTGGCTGGGCCATCCTCTGGTTGGCATCACCAGCCCAGGGCATCTGGGCCCACTGAGCCAGCCCTCCTCGGCCGTGTTTAAGCCAAGAGCCTCCTTTCCCAGGAAGCACCTCCACCTCTGTGGACCTTGCCTGGGGCTTTTGCCCTGGACCGAGGGTGAGGCCAGGGGGCCTGCAGCCCTTGCCCCTCTAGTGAGGAAACCGAGCCCCAGAGAGGGTGGCTGAATGCCAAGTGGACCCCAGGTCTCTGTAGGGAGAGACAGGAAGCTGTAGGCCAGAACCCTCTCGATGCCCCCCGCCCGCCCCCAGGACATTGTTTCCCAGTTTTACCCCTTAGTCTCTTGTCTTTGAAAATTGTTCCGGGACGTGGTTTTTCACTACGTGGCTGTGTAATTAATTTTTAAAAACTAATTGGCGATTGGTTGTTTTCTGTATCTCGAGCTGTTATTATCTGAATACGGCATGTTATTTGGAAACTTTCCCACAAGGTTTTAATCAGTAAATATTCTTTTAGTTTCATGTGTTCAGTTTCTGACTTGCTTTTGAAACCGTAGGTGAGTGACAAGTGGAAGACAAATTAATAATCGTGGCAACACCGCAAAGCACCCCTGTGAGGGCCTTGGACTAGTTCTGTCAGTTAGATCACTGTTCATGGGATTTCTCTGATGGCCCTGATTAAGACAACTTAGAACTAGATTGCAGGTTAATAGATACACTGTGTGATGATTTCAAGGAGAGAAATCCACATGAAAACCTGGTGTTTGGTTATGATAATCCAAGGAGCCCGGCTGTGACGTCAGACCCGGATGCAAATGCCGCTGTTACTGCCTGTGACCCTTCGTGTCTTTGTCTGTGAGAAGGGGGTTGATGGAAATGAGTGAGTTGGTGGGGACGATGCCGGTGCAGTTTAATGAGGGCTCCTTTTATTTTCACTGGCGCGTGTACTCACCCTTCTTTCTCATAGATGCTTCTGGGGCGACGCTGGGCCCCTCTGGCGGAGCAGGGGCCTGGCTGGGGGCAGACACGCAGGTGGAGGGTAGCTTCGCGGTGTGCATCGGTGACTAGAATGTAAATCAGGGCAGAAGGCTGAGGAAGGAAGCTCTCCCGCCCTCTGTGCTCTCCCTCCCGCTCTCGGACCTGCCGTGGACCCGGGGAGCTCCCTGTTTTTGTTCAGGTTGAAGCTGTGGTGCTGAGCGGGGCCAGAAATGTCACGTTTGGGGCACGTTTAAGAGAGATAGACTGTACTTGGCCAGAGTGCAGTGTACGTTCCCAGGGACACCGAGAGCAAAGCAGACCTAATGCGTTAATGGGCGTGATGGAGCAAGCTGGTAGGATGGTAGTTTCGTGGGTGTCTGGCTTCAAGTCCTGCCTTTGCAGTTCGCAGATGTTCCGGCGGGCAGTCTCCTCCCGGGGCCTCAGAGCCGCCCCCTCCATGGGATCCCCGTGCTCCATGCCCCTCCCCCTTAGTGCTGAGCGGGGGGACAGTCTGGCTCTGGTACCTTCCGTATTTTCTTGGTTACTTATTTATTCCGGGAAGGGAGTGCTGGAGCTGTGAGGAGAGTACTAGTTTCAGAGGTCTGCACACGTAGAAACAGTGGACAAAGCCTAGAAACCTAGCCGTTGCCCCAGCTGACAGTCAGGGGCCTATATGCACAGACCATGCACTTTTTTTTTTTTTTTTTTTTTTTTTAATTTTTGGCTGCGTTGGGTCTTTGTTGCTGTGCGCGGGCTTTCTCTAGTTGCGGAGAGCGGGGGCTACTGTTCCTTGCGGTGCGCGGGCTTCTCATTGCGGTGGCTTCTCTTGTTGCAGAGCACAGGCTCTAGGCGTGCGGACTTCAGTAGCTGTGGCACGCGGGCTCAGTAGTTGTGGCGCACGGGCTTAGTTGCTCCGCGGCATGTGGGATCTTCCAGGACCAGGGCTCGAACCCGTGTCCCCTGTATTGGCAGGTGGATCCTTAACCACTGTGCCACCAGGGACGTCCCCAGACCATGCACTTTTAAGTGCTAATTAGGGACCCGGGATGTTGGAGCTGTGGGTGGGCCTGAGCTCTCTCCATCAGCCCTCGGATGTTGGGCCAGGTGCGCGTGGGTGGGGGGGTCTGCATCTCCGGGATCCTGCTGGTTCAGCAGAGAGCAGGGCTCGCAGCCCTCCGTCGTCCTGGGTCCCTCACCAGGTGCCGCTGTTGACCCCCAGGACTCCGCAGGCTGCTGGGCATCTGCATCCACTAGACTGTGAGCGCCTTGGGGGCTGGCACCTGCTCAGCCCCTCCCCTTTCAGCTCTGCTTCCCCACGGAGATGCAGCAGCAGCCGCAGTGATGCGCCTGCCCCAGGGCGGTCAGGGGAGTGAGGCAGATGAGGGCCTGGGAACGTGTGTTCTGGGAGGGGTGAGCGTTGGCGGCCACCAAGGCAGCATTGGGCAGCTCTACGTGGAGCTCCAAGGGAGCTCACAGACTCATCACAAAGGACCGAGGAGGGCACCTTTGGGGGAGAGCTCATGACTAGAAGGATCCAGCCATGAGGATGTGGTGGAAGACTGTCCAGGCATGGAGAACGTCATGTGCAAACGTCCTGGGGCCAGAATGAACTTGGTGTGCTTGGACAGTCTAAAGCAAAAAGGTCAGCGAATAGAAGTGTGGTGGGCAGGGGCCACACAGGGTCAGAGGGTGCTCAGGGCATGGTATGCATTTAGGAATTTATTTGTGCATGTCGCCATGTTCCCTGGGTGTGGCCTGGCACCCGGCACATCATTGGTGCTCTGGTTGGTGTTCCGTAATATCGGTAAGTGAGACGAGGCTGAGACTGGTGGGGTCGTGGTGGTGAGAAGGGCCACGAGCCTGGGCTCAGCAGAGGGTCTTCTGCACTGTTGTGAGACGTCCTGGCCCTGCCATCCCTCCCCTCTGGGCTTTGCTCCTGCCGCCTGTTACAGCCTGGGGTTAGAGAGCCACTGTGCCGCTTTCACACCGAGCCTCCCGTCCGCGACAGCCGTGGTCTGGCGGAAGTGCTCAGCGTAGGGAGTCGCCGTCATTTCTGGGTGCAGATCTGGCTTCTCTGCACTTGCAGCGAGAATGTGGACCTGAAGACAAGGACAGCGTCCACCTTTCCCTCCGGAGGCGCTGCATTGATGCTGCAGCTGCGTGGGCCTGGCTCTATTTGTAGGTTAAGCTTTTAAATCATCGCCCCTTAATTGGTGTTGGTGCCACTTCACCTTGTCTGAGGACAGGGGGCTGTGCAGGGACTCTGGGGACAGGAGAGAGGTCGCGGGTGATAGGATTTAAATTGTGTTTAAGCAGCCTAGTCCCTTCCGGCTGTGTTTAGAAAAGAGTTTTTCGTTGTTAACCCTCCTTCCACTGATTCATCATCGTAAAGCGCTTCTACATTTAGACGGTCATCTCTGGACAGACACCTGGTTACAGTGGGTTCTGAGCAGCCTGGCCTGCCTGTGTGGGGACAGACCGCTAGACTGGGGGCTAGGCGTCTGATGTTCTTGTATCATTACATTCCTGAGTGTTTGGAGCGACCCCTGGCTCGTCATTTTAACGCTCTGTGCCTTGGATGAGCACTTGTAAAACTGTGGATATACTACTGGCTGGCGGTGTAGGGGCTTGGAGCTGCAGGGACATTGGACAGACAAGATGGAGGTGGATTTATGTTTGTGAAGTGTTGGGGCACCTCTAGGCAACACTTTGAACCCATGGGGGTGGGCACCCAGTCCGCACTTCAGGCAGTGCCCCTAAAGTCATTTGCGGAAGGCAGCGGGCCCTTCGGTAGCATCTGTCGGAACGCCGCAAGCGACCTGTGAAGGGTCTGAAGCCAGCCTCCCAAGTTGAGGGAGGAACGCGGGTGCCGCCAGACCTGTGCCGAGGGACCGGCGAGATTTGTCCACCTTCGTGGACTGTAGAGAACCAGTGATAGGATTTATCCCGGGACTTGGCGTTCTGAGGTGCGAGAGGAGGAACTGAGGAGATTGTGCCCTCAGTTATTTGGAGAGGGGGGCACAGAGTCCTGTGAGCCGACGGCATCTGGCGTCGTTGGAGCGAGAATTTAGCGAGAGGGCATTATGGCGGTTAGTGATGCAGTAGCGTCACTGCCCTGGGCACTGAGTGGCTAGCTCGGCCTCTGAGAACTAGCAGGGCTTCTCCTAGCTATTCTCCCAGTCCTTTGGTCGTGGGCATGGGGGTTGGAAAAATGCAGAGGTCCAGGGGAGAGACGGGAGGGCAGCATAGGAGGGGAGGACTTCCTACAGCAAGACAACTCATCCTTTGGACATCAGGCTTTCTCTCTCTTACATTTTTTTGGGGGGGGGGTTTCTTCATCGGCCGAGGAGGAAAAGAGCTTGAAAATGAGTGGGTTTCTTTGCGTGCTCAGGAGATTTATTTTCCTTTTCACCCCTTGTTCCTCCTCCTTCGTTTCACCCACATACAGCGCAGAACTTTTGCAGCGACAAGGATTCAGTTGTAGCCTGGCTCTCTGGGCGGGATCTCTTGGAGCGGGTCATAACTTGTCATTAATAACGGCTTGCTCAGGGCACAGC
Organism: Delphinapterus leucas; assembly: GCF_059928025.1. Classification (NCBI taxonomy): domain Eukaryota; kingdom Metazoa; phylum Chordata; class Mammalia; order Artiodactyla; family Monodontidae; genus Delphinapterus; species Delphinapterus leucas. The sequence goes on from NC_143144.1 coordinate 5,108,600, forward strand.
CCTGTCTTCCCAGCTGTGTGTCTGCCCTGCTGTGGTGCCTGTGGGACACTGAGTGTGCCCTGGGGGAGGGGGCGGAGGGCGCCTGGTCCCTGGATCCCCCTGGATCCAGTCTCAGCCCTCCTTCCTGCTGTGTCCTCGCACAGGTGCCCTTCCAAGACAGTGTCACCTCATCTGTGAGGTGGAGACAGGAACAGGGCCTACTTCACGGGGCTGTTACCAGGATTAGGTGAGGTGTTGCCTCTTAACCCTTTGCCCATCGGTAAAAGTGTTCCGGACATTGTGTGTGTGCAGGGGTGTGTGTGTGTGTGTGTGTGTGTGTGTGTGCGCGCGTGTGTGTGCTTGCACCTTAATTCAGCTGCTGGAAAGTTGTTTTATGTCTGCAGCTAGAGACACGTACACGTGTGCACACAGATGCCGACACGTGCATGCCTCTTTCCTTCTTCCTGGCCAAAAAAGGCGTACACGGCAAATTTCGTTAGAAATGCAAAGTTGTTTTGTGGAGGTCAGCACGTTTTCTTCCATCCCAGGGAGCCACATTGTTTCAGCTGGGAAGGTGCCGGCAGAGGTGCAGGTGGAGGCCCCCAGCTGGGTCCTGGTTTCCGCGCTCTTCTTTCACGTGCCGGACGCACAGCCCCTTCGAACCCAGCACACAGGCGTGCTTAGGGTTCATATTTTAAGAGCTGTCTCATCTGACGACCAGCCCTAATTACTGAATTTCACAGATGAAAAACCTGCAGGGTGAAGGACTTTGCCTGTTGATTGCACTCACATTGCTGCATTAGAGTGAAATCTCAGGACTGCAGTAGCCTCAGACCGGCTGCTGTCACCTTCTCTCTTCTCGCCCTGGTCCTTCTCCCCTGGGTCTTCGTCGGTTTTCCTTGCAGCTTGTGTCTTTCATCCTTTTACCCCCCTTCCCCCGCCCAGCCTGGGTGCTGCGCCCCACTCCCCCCAATTCACACTGTAGACCAGTGGTTTTCAATCTGGCCACATGTTAGAAACAACTAGGGAGATTTTAAAAATACAGATGCCTAGAACCTACCCCAGGCCAGTTAAATCAGAACATCGGCTCTTGAGCTGAAGCGTGTTTTTAAAAACTCATGGAGTCCAGGGACTTCCCTGGTGGTCCAGTGGTTAAGACTCCGCCCTTCCACTGCAAGGGGCATGGATTCGATCCTTGGTTGGGGAACTAAGATCCCGCATGCCAGAGGGGGGAAAAAGAAAGCGCATGGAGTCCTCACATATATATTTGGTCTATTTTGTAGGGCTTTGAGCTTGAGTTTGGTCTTTCTTTTGGAAGACTTGGGTGCTTGCTTTTATATTCAGGGGTGAATATTGATGGGTATACAGTGAAGTGCCCGTTGGATTACTGAGTGGTGCTCTTGTCATAAGCACTTATTCAGGAGGCTCTGAGAAGCTTACTGTTTACAGTAAAAGTAACGAACAACAGATATGAAAATGACAGTTTGGAGCGTAAAGAAACTACAGCTTCCTTACTGGACTGAATGAGTATTGGGAGTGGCTTGAGGTGTTCGGTGGTCGAGCAATCTTGGATTCTATTCTCCTATCTTATTTTAATCTGGGGTTGCTTTGTTTTCGTTGTTGTTTGCAGGGGGAGGTATGACCCTATGTGTGAGGGTCAGTGGCCACGTGGATGTAATTCTCGAGGAAAACTCTGGGTCAAGTACCAGCTGATTGGAAGGAAGCACTGGGAACTTTTTCATGATTAGAGGGCTCTGGTCATTAGTGTCCTGTGAGCCACTCAGGGAAATGAACAGAGCCATCCCTTCCAGTCTGACCTGGAATCGGTGGGTGACGCGCAGCGCCCCGCACGGCACCCCGTCTGCTCCCCCCGTAGCCCTGCACGTGCCCCCTTGAGTGAAACTGGAGGCTGTCCAGCAGGGTCCTTTGCCCAGTAGCCGAGACCCTCGCTCGGGAAGGATCAGGTGGTGCGGGCTGGACATGAGGGGGCGTGTGGAGTACCCGCCCTTCCGAGGTTTCTGACGTCCCTGGACTTGGGCTCATTCCTCTGTTGGAGGATAATAAACTGCACAGAATTTACAAATGGCGAGGTAGGTTTTCCAGGGGGAAGTTGGAGTTCTTTGTCTGTTTTCTTTACTTCTGTACCATTGTGTGTGTGTAACACATTTGTAGAAACAGTCGAGGCTTACGTGATTATTTTCTTCAAAAGACTTCTCTTTACCCACTGGTCCGTTTTCCAGTGGGTAAAGAGAGGGCCAGCGAGCTGTTTCAGACAGAACTTAAAGAGAGAATCACCCTGGGTCTCTGGGTTTCATAGGTTTGGAAACTAGATGGTATTCGTTCATCTAGAAGGTTATCAATCAAAGCCCGGGGTTTCCATGAACCAGTATTGTAAAATGTTGGTAAACAAGGATTCTGGGTCATGAATTGCTGATGGGAGCGGAGCCTGGGGGAGAGGGCTCCGGGGTGCGTGTGCTCAGGAAACCAGGGCGAGCAGCTGTTCTAGGCATGTTTCCCCTCCCTCTGTGGAAGCTGGATCTGCCTTCATTCTGGGGATGTTTCTGTGCATAGAATCAATACCCTCTCCCTAGGGTGCTGATGGAGATTCATTTTTCAAAAACCCAGTGCGTAGCTTGTTAAACTGTTGTCTCAGCTCCAAATCCTTCTAGGCTCCCCTCTGTGCCGCCGGAGCTAGGACTCTGCACAGCGCGTCTGTGCCCTCCGGGGACGGGTGGCGGTCCAAGCACCAGCCCGGCGGTATGCAGGGAAGGGGCTTGGTCCCTCCTCTCTGTTCCCCCGCTCCGGAGCAGCCCCCGGGGACACGCCTCCCCCTTAGCTGCCCCAGAGAACCCGCTGTGCCCTCCTCCCAGCACAGAAAGAAACAGCCTCATCGCCATCCTAGAGACCCCAGCACCAGCTGAGCAGACCCCCTTCTCGGGGCGGCCTCAGGCCCTCCCTCTGAGTTTGTAAGGCTCACTGATTCCACTTCTTCCCTTGGTTCCCTCCAGCCCAGGGGTGGTGGCTGCTTCCTGCACTTGCTGCCTGCCTGAAGCCTTGGAGTTTTCCTCGTGCCCTTTCAGTTACCTAGTTAACAGCTTGATACCGAGTTAACGATTGACGGTGAAGCCTCTGTTTAAAAGCTTGTCCGTTGTCTGAATTCTAGAAATCGGATCCTGACGGACGCATCTGGCATTCTTCTTAACATTCTTCAGTAAGCAGTCAGCAGAACTATTTCCCAAATGTATTATAGTTAGATTACAGCCTACCTTACATTCCTTGGGTGTTTTGCTTCAATTTTTCTTTGCGATTAGAGTGAGCTATTTCCTGGAAAGATGGCCACAGATGGCTCGCATCATTCATTCCTTTGGTTCTCTTTGGCTTTATTTTTGGAGGGCGACATCGTACCACCTTATCTCCCACTTCTGTGTCCATTATGGAGCAGCTCTGAAATTTCCTTCCACTTCTAGATGATGGCTGTTGTGTACTTAAGCTCCGCATACTTCTAAAAAGATTTGAGGCACTTTATGGGAAAAAAGCATATTATGTGTAAACACAGATTCATTAGAACAAGAGTTCAAAGATCTAGGGCCGGCCTTGTGGTAGAGGTGTAGAGTTGGTGGGTGGGCTGGGATGAGCCGCGCTCCAGGTGGTGCCTGGGAGCCCAGTGGGAACCACGGCCAGTACAGTGGTAGCAACTGGACTGATCGTTGCTGCTGCAGGAGTTGTAGGCCGTTACGCTTTGCAAGCCATGAAGCCATGGAGCCTCAAGTAAAACAAGTTTTTCAAAGTCTACCGAAATCTGCCTTCAGTGGTGGCTAGTACAGAGGTGGGTTTGAGCCCCAAATGGCAAAGCGGGAAGCAGCATTAATACTAGCTGTAAGCCCTACTGCTAATAAAGGAAAAATAAGAGATGCTCATCGATGAGTTGTGCTTTTAAATCACCCAGACAAGGGAGGATCTCCTTATATAGCAGCCAGAATCAGTGACGCTAAAGATTTACTAGAAGGTCAAGCTAATGAGTGAAGTCAATGTATGATGAATTTTGAGTTCTTATTCATTTATGTATAGGAGTACCAGCTTTTTATAATAAAATAAAACTACAAATTTAAAAAATGATTTAGCACAAGCTAAGTCAAAACCTTGGTATAAATTTGAGGATTTTAAACTGGATTATAGAATATTTATAGGTTAATACTCAAGAATTATGGATAAATGCATACCAAAAAAAAAAAATCTAGGGCCATATAATGGGGGAGAGGGGTAGGGCGGGCAGAAAAAGGAGAAGAAGAAAAGAAGAGGATGGAGAAGAAAGGGTGAAGGGGCACCCGTACTGAGTGTCTCCCTGGGCAGGTCCTGGGGGTGTTCCCGTCTGTGTTGAGTCTGGTACTCAGCGTAACCCTCGGGGAAGGGTTGTTGTGGTCCCCGTTGACAGAGCAGGAGCCCGGGCCCCAGAGAGCCGGCCGAGCAGGGCTGTGTACACATGCCTCTCAGCGGGCCTGCACCCAGGAGACCAGGACCGGTTCTTCAGTGCAACGCGAACTTGTATCTTGGTAGCCGAAGCACATGGGAACCGTGGTGGGTTGCATAGCTTTCATTTTCTAATAAAATGAAGCATTTCTTGTGAACAATAAACATTTTCTTAGCCCTCATACTTGATAAGAATCTCGTAGACTTTAAGATCAGTGAACAACATCCTAATGGCGTTGGGGAAAAAAATACCAAACACCAGATGGAGAGATGCAAACGTGGCCATTTATTTAAATCAGTACCTATACTGATTTAATAAAATCAGTATTTTATGTTATGTATGTTTTACCACAGTTTTTTAAAATTTTTAAATATTTTGAAAATGAAAAAAGGTAAGGAAATCTACTTGGTTCACTGAAAACTGATAATCTCAATATGATAAAAATAAAGACCTCCTTATCAGCCGAGCCGAGGCCGGGAGCGTCGGGTCATTGTCGTGTGAAGGCAGGTCTGTGGAGGGGAGACGGTGCCTCTGTCAGTGGCCAGACCCGCAGCTCTGACCTGGTCAAGGGCAACGCGGGCTGCGTCCCTCAGCCTCCATGTCACTTCACGCCTCACAGGCAGCAAAGCATGTTGCTAAGAGGGCAGGCTTTTGAGAAGTGGGTTTGAATCCACCCTGCACCATTTATTGGCCACGTGAGGTGCTTCATCTCTCTAACCTTAGCTTCTCCACTTATTAAATGGGGGCGATCATAGCGTTACGGTTCTTTGGATCGAAATACATGTGCTTTTCCCGAAACATCTGGAGAGCTTATGTTCAAAGGAATATATATGGTAGAGCTAAAAACTATCAGAAGAGACATAAACAGAGCCCGACAATTTGGGGAGGAGCGATAAAGATGGGGCGGGCGGGGGCTGACCCTGAGTGTGGTTAGGTGCCTGGTACGTGTTATTCCGCTTTTTAGACTGGGAAACAGGCTGAGACATGCAGAATCTAACCCTGCGTCCGGTGTGCTTGCAGCCCCCTTCGTGGTGGCGAGGATTAAATAAAGAGATGCAGGTACGGCTCTCGGGCTGGAGCCCCTCGCAGAGTCCGTGGTCCCTGGGTTTTCATGGTGACCTACGCTGGCGCCTCTGTTCAAGCTGCTCTGGCTTCTGAATCGCCCCTCCGCCTCTGGTTCCAGGGGTTGGGTAGAGCCTGGCTCTTCCCCAGGCCCCCAGCGGGGGGGGGGAGCTGCTGCAGCAGGTGGCCCCCGGGTCTGTGGCTGCCCTTGCTGCCCTGGATGGGCTTACGTGTGACCCCTGCAGCGGCAAATGAAAAGCAGCGCTCACTGCAAGCAGGGCCAGCGCCCGCGTGCTCTTTAAAGCTGTGTGTGTGCGCGTGTGTGCGCGCGTGTGCGCGTGAGCGCATTTAGTCCTTATGAGACTCTGCGAGGTGGTGCTGTCATCCCCAGGTTGTGGATGAAGTGTCCGCGGGGTGGAGAAGGCTATATGGGCTGCCTTGGCACTCGCGTGGACGCAGTGGGGTTGGAGCCCACCCGTGCCGGCCCCGGATCGACCCTCTCCGCTGCGCTCTGCCCGGCGCCCACTCAGACCAGCCGCCCGCTGGGAGAGCTCTGGGGGGAAGTGGCCTACGGGACACGGCCACGCCGGTGCCCATGGTGGCAGAGGCCATCCGGCCCTGTCCCAGCAGCCCCCTCTCCCCCCGGCCTGTGCGCTCTGCCCGCCGCTTCCCCATCCATCAGCCTTCTGGTGGCTTCCTTGCTCAGTGGCTGCGGGGGGGCGGGAGGTGGTGTGACCCCAGGCTGGCGCGGCCCCGCCGTGAGAGGCCTGGCAGCCGCCCTTTGCTCTCCTGGAGCCCAGCCGCCGGCCTTGAGCCGTCCAGGCTGCTGCACCAGAGAAGGGAGCCTCCGAGCTGCCCTGGGGTGAGAGGGGCCCCCCGGAGGATGGAGCAGAGGCTCCGCCCCCGCCAGGTGCCACCCCAGGAGGACAGGGTGGCCCCAGGGCCCTGAGAGGCAGGAAACCGCGGCTGTTTTCTCGCAGTAGAGTGGCACGCACCGTGCAGAGCGAGGACCCTGCTCAGCCTTGTGTCAGAAGGAGTGTTTGCTGGAGTGACTTCTCACTGAGCCGTGCCAGCTCCTGCCCCGCTGGCTTTCCGTTTTAAGAAGAACTACACACCAACTACATCTGTGGAGTTTTCTCATTCTAGGACCTGCCAATTTAGGTTGAGCCGTGGTAGAAAATTATCCCCTTTAAGAAGATTTTAATTACTGAACCAAACATATTAAAAACGTACTTATGTGTGATAATTATGACTAAAGAACTCCTTATCAGTGCAGATCAGTCATTTGCTTAAGTGATTTCTTTGTGATGTTTGTTAATATGAGGATCTTGTCAACGTGAATCCCTAGCGGCAGGTGACTGTGAGAAGGGATGGCTGCTTACTGCTGAGGGCGGGGATGGGGCTCACTCCCCTCCTCCGTCCCTCCCTCCCTCTGTCCCTCCCTCCCTCCCTCCCTCTTGCTCACCAGGACCTCTTAAATGTTTCTGCCTTTGACCCTCATCTTATTTGAAGTTTTTTTTTTATCTATTAGGCAAAGTCCTTCTTAATTCCCAATTAATTCCATTTTTCCAGCCTTCCCTGGTAATCCTTAGCAGCCTGGGGGTGCCGGGCTGGGAACTGCTGCCCCTGTTGAGTCTCCTTAATATCCCTTCTCTTCTCAAAGATAGACTCGGTTTGGTCTGAAGTATGTACAATCACAGAATCAGAGATTTGAAACCTCGAAGGCATTTTTTCTTTTTGGGTCTAATTCATGCAGAGGTCCTCCAGTTCAGTGAAGACTTCCCTTCAGCAGCAGATGGTAAACAGATTCTGTAGGCTGAGTAATTCGTTCATTTCTGTCTGAATGGTTTGTTTAGAAGCAAACAGAATGATTCCCTTTTCTCATTAAATATGTTATGAGAACATCAGGATCATACTGAGTTACTGTCCAAAGTTGCGTCTGGGAAGGGGGGAAGGAAAGTAACCAAAAATGAAAGGGCTCGTCTGGCATTTCACAGCTCAGACCCAGGATCACGGGAGACCTTACACACCAAACTCTTAATTTAATGAACCATTGATCCAAATTGTTAAAACTCTGTGTACTTGCTCAGGAGATACTTTTTTTTTTTTTTGGCTGAGTTAGATCTTCGTTGCTGTGTGCAGGCTTTCTCTAGTTTCGGCGAGCGGAGGCTACTCTTTGTTGTGGTGCACGGGCTTCTCATCGCGGTGGCTTCTTTTGTTGTGGAGCACGGGCTCTAGGCGCGCAGGCCTCAGTAGTTGTGGCACGCGGGCTCAGTAGTTGTGGCATGTGGGCTGTAGAGCGGAGACTCAGTACTTGTGGCGCACAGGCTTAGTTGCTCAGCGGCATGTGGGATCTTCCCGGACCAGGGCTCGAACCCATGTCCCCTGTATTGGCAGGCGGATTCTTAACCACTGCGCTGCCAGGGAAGCCTCGAGATACAATTTTTATCATATTGAGATTATCAGTTTTCAGTGAACCAAGTAGATTTCCTTACCTTTTTTCATTTTCTTTTTAAAAATATTTAAAAATTTACAAAAGTTGTGGTAAAACATACATAACATAAAATATTCCTTAACTGTTCTTAAGCGTGCAGTTCAGTGGCATTAAGTAGGTTCACATTATTGCTGCAGCCATCACTACCATCCGTCTCCAGAACTTTCTCATCTTGTAAAACTGAAACTCTGTCCCCGTTAAACACTAACTCCACATCCCACCCCGGCCCCTGGGAACCACCACTGTACTTTTTGTTCCTATGAATTTGACTATTAAAGGGACCTCATATGAGTGGAATCGTAGAATATTTGTCCTTTTGTGATTGGTATATTACTTCATTTAGCATAACGCCTTCAAGGTTTATCCATGATGTAGCATGTGTTAGAATTTCCTCTTTAAGGTTGAATAATATTTCATTGTATGTATCCATTCATCCGTTGGTGGACAGTTGGCGTAGTTCCGCCTTCTGGCTATTGTGAATATTGCTATTTCTTATATTTTAACCTGAAAATGAAACATCATAGTTTAATCTCTCCTTGGTATCAGCAAAGTTTAGAATATCTTTTTAATAGTGGAAAGTTACAGTAAATTACCAAATGTACATCGTGTCACTGATATTTAACTGGCTGGCAATTTCGGGCAGCTTTTACATTTCTGAGTCGTTAGGTTTGGCATCGATAAAACAGATAATGATACTAATTCTACTAAGGTTTCAGGGGTAAAAATGAGTTAATATGTATGAGTGTATCATGTAAAAAGGAGTACATAATTCTTAGTAGTTAATACCAGAATAAATTCTGAATTTTCTTGTTTGTATTCTGGTGAGCAGGTGTTCATAGTAGAGATTTGGAATAACTTCCTTCTTCCAGAAACTTCAAACCCTTACACTCTTTTTAGCACAGACTTGAACTGCATGGGGGTAGTTCGTGGGATTGGGAGGTTTGGAGGCCTATCTGGAGGCAGTGTAGGTTTCTCTCGAGTCAGCCCCCGCCGAATCAGTCTTCGTTCTTCCCCGTCACTTGGTCTGTCTGCTGTTATCCAGTGTGCGGCCCCTCCTGTGAGACAGCATCTCTTTAGACTTCGTGGGCGTGAGTTGTGTAGCTTGTGGATTTGCCGGGGTGTTTCCAGGAATCTGCTTCCTGAGCCCAAGGTGAGGCAGGGCGGTGGGCGGGGTAGCTTTCACTCCATAATGGGGCTGCAGTTCTAGCTGAGCTGGTGTCTAGACCCAGTCATTAAGCGAGTCCACCCGCCCCGCCCTGGCTCAGATGCTCCCGGCTGTGCCGAATCACCTCCTCGTCTGAGCCCTCGCCGCAGCCGTCCTCTGACCACGTGCTTGCTTGCTTGCTTTCTGAGAAGAGTTGCGCTCCTGTTGCCCGTATCCACCGGTGGTTCTCTGATGCGGGTGTTTCCATGGAGCGCAGGCGGCCACCGTGTGCTTCCGGGACGGGGGCGGGGTGGGGGGGGGAGGGAAGGGGGCTGCACTGGGCTGCAGCAGTGTCGGTGCCCCCGCCTGGCTCACCCGTTTCCTCACCCCTGTCGGCAGGAGTGGGGGCACCCAGGCTGGCTGCCATCCTCGGGAGCCAGCCCGGGGCGCCCGGGGCCGGGGTGGAGGGTGCGTGGCCGGGGCCCGGGGTTGGGGCCGCCGTCCTTGGGAGTCTCGGGCCGTCAGGAGGCTAGTGCGTTCATTGTTGCGAGTTTCTCGAAATCATTAACACCCCAGTGTGTTTCCGGAACCTCCAGCGAGTCCACACAGCTCTGGCTTGGCCCCGGGAGGGCTTTCCTCCGCCGTCTGAGCTCTGACGCCCAGGAGGTGCCGGCTGGAACCGGGCTGGAGGTGCTGCGGCCGCCCAAGGCTCAGCAGAGGGTGCTCGGCTGCATGACATTCTGGCCTTTGTTCCTCGAACGAGACGTTTTCTTCCTCGTGTTGTGACGGCTGCCAGGGGGGCTCCCCCCAGTCATGTCCTGGAGTCCCCGCGCCCTTGGGGCCCTGCAGATGGCCTTGCGCACCCAGGCCCGAGGGCCCGGCCCTCCCCTTGGGCCTGGCGCCTGTAGGAGGGGCCAGTCTGGTTCCCGGCTCTTCTCGGCTTCTGTCCCTTCTAGGGTCTGAGGCGTCCGACAGCCCCCCCCCCCCAGGAGCTGTCATACCCGTGGCATCACCAGTCCTGCACAAGTGAATACTTAGCGTCTTCCCCCGCCACCAGGCCCGCAGCTCCTCGAGGGCCAGGCCCGTGGTTTGTCTGCTGGCTTGTCCCAGCTGCCCACACGGTCCATGGAGAAGAGCAAGGGGTTCAGTGTCTTGGTTGTTCAATGAACGATTTTAAAAATGAAGGATTGAGTCCTGGAAGTAGTTTAATTTGCTACGATTCCAGGCCGCTTGCCGCACCACTCTGTACCTCAGGTTTCTAAATTCTGAGGTGTGGCTACTATACCTAAAATGATTCCACAGGGCACGGGAGAGGCTTCCTTGCTGTGCACCTACTGTGCGCCTCGTGCTGTGCACAGTGGGGCCGCCCAGCGCTCCTTTTCAGCATCGACAGTCCTGTGAGGCATAGGTATTACGGATCCGGTTCTGCAAGTGAGCAGCCGTAGGTGCTGAATAACTTACTCAAGGTCACACGCTCTTTCAGCAGAGAGGTGTTACGACGATGAAAATGCAGGGCTGCCTCACTCCACAGCCTTTGTGTGTGTATGTACATACACGTGTACGTACGTATGTATATCTACACACTCAAGTGTCTGGGGGAAATACACATGGACACACAAACCTACACACACATACCCATGTAGGACACACTTAGGAAGTGTGGGAGGGAAATATACACATCTATATACACGCGTGTGCACATACACACGCGCGTATATATCCATCCACACATGTATGTAGATGTGTGTGTAGATGTATATTTCTCCTGACACTTCCTAAATGTGTTGTACACATACATGTATGTGTGTATATGTGTGCGTGTATGTATGTATATATGTATACGTGTGCATGTATATATAATCCACCCCTTCGCTTCCTAAACATGTCACGCCAGGGGTGCCTCCTTGTAATTCCGGCTTTTGCAGTAAATGTTAAATAAGCATCTCCCCCCCCCACCCCGCCCTCTACCCCTGCCCGTTCTTTCCTCCCTGGGAGGGGCTGGGATCCTCGGGCCTTGTGGTCAGCTCCGTCAGGGCTGCCAGGGGGCTGGCCGCTCTCACCCACGCCCTCCCCACTCCCAAGTACGTCAGGTGCCAGCATGTGTTTATTGAACTGAAATTCTTAAGCCTGCAGAATATACTCCCGGTCTGTCAAGACAGATACAAACAACGTGCCTTTTTTAGACTACTTAAAGGCTTCTTGACATGATCCTGATGGTGTTTTAACAAGTTTTCAGGTCCTGGTCAGCCAAGCTCAGGACCAGGCATAAATGTTTGATAAACAACGTAAGGGCGATGGAAAAAGAAATGTGTCATAAGTGGGACTGTGAGTTCCGTAAATCTGTGATGGGCTGTTCCTGCTGTTTTTTGTATGTGATGATTCCTGTTCTGATATTTTCTTCTCTTCCACATGAAACTCTATAATCTGGACCCCTTTCCTGGTCCTTTGGAGCAGGGTGGCCTGGGGCCGAGGATCGAAGTCCGTAGCAGAGATTTGGGGGACAACTTCCTTATCTCCCGTTCTGCCCCTTTGCCAAACAGAAGTGCAAAGAGTGGATGGAATGAGATGCTGCCTCCTGAGATGAGCTGTCCCCGGTGGTTCCCGATGCTTGCTTGGTTGGCAAGGTACAGTTCGCCCTTCCCCTGAGCCGTCTTCATTGTGTGAAAGTGCAAAGACAAATTGTCTGTCCGAGGAGCTAATTTTAAGTGCTAGTACGTTTTAAGGACTTACAAGGCTCAAAACATTTTGGTTCTCTTAGAAGAATCTCTTTTTCTCCTGAAAAACAGGCTCGACTCTTCCTTTTAAAGTCAGGAAAGGGGAGATGAGCTGAAGCCACTTTGGGGACAGGTATGTTTTGTTTACTGTTGAGTCTCCGGAGCCCGACTGGTCCCCGGCACAGTGGGCACCCCCAACCATTGGTGGGAGGTCGGATTTTCCATGCTGTAAACGCAGGAGCGAAGAAGCATCATGAAGGGAGCACCTGCTTGAGACGTAACCGTGGCTTCACAACAAATGCAGCAGTTTTGGTCTCGAGAGTGAAGTTGTGTCTCTCTGGAATTATAAGCCTAAATGGTTGACTTCCTGTTTTAGAATTCCCAGTTTATTTTCTGGAAGAGTTTGCAGCAGATGTGGTTCTATGGAGAAGGTTTATACCTCAGGGGTTCCAGTTTGGGGTCTTTGAAGTATTCGTATTTGCAGGAGCCAGGTAGAAGCTGCTTATTGATCTGACGTGAGGCCGCACGGGCTTTGTGGCAACTGCCTCTGCGTCCGGGTGGAATGACACGTACTTAGTGTGACAACTGAGGACAGCTTGTTTTCCCCGCAAGAGAGACAGAGCAAACTAAGGCACTCCCAGTTCTTTCCCTAGGCATTGATGGAAACAGACTCCATAGGGGAAATAACAAAGAGAGTGTTGGGTAGTGGAGAGTGAAAACGTCCAGCTGCTGGGACAGTGGAACTCCAAGGGACTCTGTCTTTGGGGGGGCCCGTGGGGGGTGGGCCACAGGAGGAGCATGGACAAGGTGTCATCTGAGGACTCCCTCTGGGGCTGGAAGAAGTGACATTTTGCTCCGATGGGTCTCACTGAGGCTGAGACCGGCATCTGTTGGTCTTCCTGAGATGGTGTTTAGAGCACAACGCTTCAGGGATTCTCATAACCCTAGTCATTTGCTTTGCAGAATTTTTAGCAGCCTCAACTTCCTCCGGGGTGAGCCTGTCCAGAAAAACAGTTGCTTGAAAGAGCCATTGACAGAGGTAGAGAGACAGCTGTGGTCCTTTTTCCTTTAATAATCTTTCCTTAGGTTTCACGGAGGCCAAAATCCCCTTAATAGATTTTAATAACATTCGTGGAATCTCGGTTTGCACAGCAGAGACCCTTAGTGTGGCTTTTACTCTCTCCACTGCGGTTTACTTTGTATCCATGAGCGACCCTGCTTTTGTGCGAAGGTGACTATCTTTATTCAGCAAGAATTGGCGCAGGGGTGAGCGTGGAGATGCTTTCCCGCATCCGCGGTCTTTCCTCCAGGACAAGAGTCCACCACCGCGAACACGTTTCCATCCTCAGCCCCGGGGTTGGGAAGAAATGCCAGTCGGCTCTCCTGCTCGATTTGAGGCAGGTGTCGGTGGGCTACAAGGCTGCCTGCATCAGTGGGGCTCTCTGAGGACGCATTTCTACTTCCAGGAAAGAGCTCCCTGCAGGATATGTGTGTGGCTCTAAGGAAAGGAGTTGGTGGCTTTTAAAAACACCAAAAACCAAAACACACGTAATTATCGTGTCGGCCCTGTTGCAGTTAACCCTGATTTTGGCCTCAATTCTGGAATGAGTCAGCCGATGTAGACGAACCCTTTATCAGGTCACGGGTTGTTATTTATTCTTTCCCTTCCCCTAGTCATTTACTTGGCGAGTGATGACCTGACCTTCCCCGAGTAACGATTCCCTCCTCCAGCAGAGTTCGCTGCTCAGGGTGGAGGCGCTTACCCCCGTAAGTCACGGACTTGGTGTCGTTAATTAACTGATTCAGCCACTGCTCCCTGTACACCCACCGGGCTGGGCGCACACCCTGCCCCTGCTCAGTAACTAGCGGCCTTTTCCCTCTAACTCCCGAGCATCCTTAAGCTCCTCGTATTCTCTCAGGATGTAGGATGCCTGCACAGACTGGGGGCTCTGGGACTGGAAGGGGCAGCTGGAGCCGGGCGGGGGCCTCTCTCCCCACCCCCCGACCCCCGGTGTCTCCTCCACTCCTTTCTCCAGAGCTTAATGGAACCACTGTCTAAAAAGGCTGAAACCCTACTTTCTGGGGGATTTGGGCATAGACAGCCCTGCAGTCCTTTCCTATCATGGTAAAATAGGTCATCAGAAGCAGCTGGTGGGCCTCAGAGAGCAGTGGCTGTCGCTGTAGCGTGATCATCAGGCATTCAGCCCCCTGGCTCTCTAGCCTCAGAAATGGGAAGCTTTAAAACCCCTGCCTAGTTGGATGCCTTGAGTTATAAAATAAGTGAGATGTGCTGAGTGAGGGCGGGAGGAGGGAAACGGGTGGCCAGAGCTGCATCGCGCTCGCTACCCACGGAGGCTCTCCTTTCTTAATAGGCTTCAGAAATCCTGGAGTGCATAATTCACCAGCCACGGAGTCCCACCCGTGTCCCCGTTGCTCAAAATGCAAATGAACTTTGCCGAGCTGGGAAAAAGGAGCCGCGCGCCTGTTCTTTCTCTAGGTCTCAGGAGGTGCTGGCGAATGTGCTTTGAGCAGTGATTTGAGCCTGCGATTACTGGTCTTTACTGCTCGCCGAGCTAGTGAAGGGGCAGAAGGCGGCCGCTGTAACGGCGCTTGGGGCTTTGCCAGGCTGAGTCACAGCCAACTTCGGGAAAGGCTGCCTAGCACGCCTCCAGCCCCCCGTCCTAATTGGAGGTCTGCAGCGGCACACTCAGAAGATGAATCAGAATCGGGGAAAGTGTGCGGGAGAGACGAGCCAGGAGTGAGGTGTGGGAGGACCACACAGCGTGCGGGGTTGGATCCCCACCTCTGTTCTGGTGGGCCTTTCTTCACCAGAGGGGTGTCCTGATGCTGGAGGCCAGGGGGAGAAGGGGGGCTCTGGTGGGCAGACCCCTCCTGTTGGCTTTGCTGGGCTCTGCGCACTGACGGGCACAGGGCGCCGTAGGCACAGACACCTTGCACGTTCTCAGCCCAGGGCATGGCAGTGGGCGGGGCATGAGAGGGCTGGCTGATGGGCGGCAGGAACCCTCTACCGTCTACCCCTTCGAGAGCGTGGCGTGTCCCTAGCCCAGATCCACTGAATGAGAATCTCCATGAGGGACAGGGAGCCTGGAATTCGAACAAGGTCCAGGGTTATTGAAGAGCGGCCCCTGCTGGACGCCACCTCTCCATGGGCTCAAACTGGCCTTGGACATTGCCCAGTCAGGACCAGACCCTGAGCTCTAGGGCCCCCTGGGATTCTCATCGCACCGTGCCTCATTGATTTGAAAACGCACTTCTTCCCGCTCACATTTTAACATCTCTGAAATCAGGTTGCATCTTGTCATGGATGGTGCCTCATGGTTTGCTTGCTAACATTTTTCCTCCCGAGAGTTAGGTGAAGTTAACGGCCCTGCAGTTGATGGGTCTTGGATTCGATGAGCTTTTTGCTGCCTCAGCTCTGGTAGGGACGTGGTCTCTCTCAGCCAGCTTGCCCTCGTGGTGGTCAGCGTGGATGAAGGTACACAGAGAGCAGCGTACAAAAGCGAGGGCTCCTGTGGGTGCCGCTGCAGCGCGGCTTTACAGGACACTCGCCTGTATTTGCATCTGCTTCGGGGTGAGCGTCCTAGGGGCTCATAAGTATGATTTCCCCTCTTTTACACGTTGGGGTGTGGGCAGCAGACTCGTTTAGGATGGACAGCTAGTAAGTGACAGAGACCTAGCTCTGTCTGACGCCAGGTCCAGGCCTGTCACCCGTCAGCGCGCTCACTGTATCTTTCCAGCCTCTCCCACTCACCTTTCTTCTCAGCCCTGTCGGTGCCTCAGCGGCCGTCGCAGCGGATGCAGTAGAGATGATTCATTTCTTTAGGTCAGTCTTCGAACCTGACTTCTCAGAGGCTGGTCTTGTGCGATAGATGTGTATTAACCACGTGCCAACTCCATGCCAGCTTCTCCTGCTCAGGGCTGCGCACGCATGGTGACCGGGCATCGTCCTCTGTCTGCTGGACTCTTGAGTGATAGCAGAGTCCTGGGTTCTCCGCATGAATGAGGCACGTACCTCTGGACAGCACGTTTATTCCTCTCTGTGAGGTTGGCCATGCCTGTGGGGGAGGGGGGGTTCCATCGCCCAGAGAGCTGCGGGTGAGGAGGGGCACCAGCTGGAGAAAACAGCACGGTGCCTGCTGCTGGGAGCTGCAGCATCCTTGGGGCCTGGGTGGGTCCCTGGACACCTGAGGCCCTGCGTCCCTACAGTTTGCTGAAACCATTGGTCATTTGGCCACTGCCTTGGAAACCCAGCCACCCCTGGAGGTGCTTCAGTGCTTTTGTTTTGTGTTCGGCTTTAGTGCCTGTCCATTTCAGTTGGCATCAAGGGCTTTTGGGGGGTTGAGGTGGGACAGGATGATGTAACAGGAGTGAGTGACCGGGGAGCGTCTCCTGTGTGCCAGGCGTTCGTGAGAGGGCATCTGCTGATAAAACCTATGGCTGGCTTCTTCTGTCCTTGGTCCTCCTTTAACAGTCAGTCGTGCCGAGCACATGCCACGTCCTCGGACGGCAGGCGGGCCGTACGCGCTGGTGGCCCAGCACAGTGCCTCTGGCCCTCGGTGGTGGCCAGCGCATGTTCTTCAGCTGGCAGAACATGCTAGAGAGTCTTAGTGCTTCACATGTGAGGGTGATGCGCGGCCTGAGGGTGCCCCCACCAGGTGTGGCTGGAGCTGGGGGTGGTGGGGTGCTGCCTGGAGCAGCAGGAACAGCATGGGGATGGCGGCCTGTTCAGTGGGGACCGGGAGCTGGTTCCAGAAGTGGTGGTGGAGAGTTCCGTGGGCTGCGAGCCCTGGTCCTGGGGAGGCGGCTCTTGAAAACTCTGCCCGCCACGCCTCTGCAGGCTGCTCGAGCCGTTGTCCACTGATGACCTTTGATGTAAAGGACATTGTCTTTGGGAACCCCGTTGCACTGCGAAACTTTGCTGCTTGGCTCCCAGGCCTGGTCTGGCCCTAGTAGAGAGGATTTGATGATCAGTTAAATCATCCTCTGGAAGAGCGATCCAGAAAGCGTCCCTGGGCGGGGAGCGGCGGGGTCTTCTCTAGTGGGCGCGCTGCGCGGTTCCCAGGGAGGGGCCAGGTGTGTGTGTGTGTGTGTGTGGGCCTTGGAGGTCAGGGCCTTGGATGCAGCAGGAGAGGCTGTGGAGGCAGAGGAGGCCAGTGGGGCTGATGGAGAGGCAGTAGCCGGGAGGAGTCGCAGAGATGGGATTGGTCTGTGAAGCAGGCCCAACACCACCCCGGGCGAGCTGGAAAGAAGGGCCAGCAGCTGTGGGGTGGGGAGGGGAGGGGGCGCAGTTAGTCGAGCAGGCCAGGAGCCCCAAAGGCAGGAGGCCGGCACGTTCATCTCATGAGTTTGCTACCCTCTGCGTCTTTGGACACGGTGTCCACGTGCCAGGCTTGTTTCTGATTCCTGCAGTGGCATCACGGGTGTGGAACAGGACCCCGCGTGCAGCGTGTGGCACCGGCTGGTGGCCTTGCGGGCAGAGCTATGCAGGGACCAGCGCCCTCCCGCTCTGTGCCCGCCCGTGCCGGTGACCGCGACACCCTGACTCAGGGTGGAAGTGTTGGTCTAAGTTGGGTGGCCTCGGGCCCCACCTCGTCCCCCCCGCATCTGGCTTGCAGCTCTAGGTTCCGGTGCTGCAGGGCTTTCAGTTCTGTGGCCTCCTCCTTCACCCCCTCTTTCGCGTCTTCCTGTGCAGAAGGCTCATTTGGAGGAAGAAAGGTCTCTGTCTCTGAGGATGGGACGGAGACCGTTCTGGGCTGTCCTTGTCTGAGTCACAAACTCTGAGGGCCGGGGCGCCCCCCATGTCCCGTGGGCCAGGACTTGTAAAGCGGCTGGAGCGTGGCTCCTTGGGGTGGGGGCCTGACCCTGCCGCCAGGTGCCCTCCCCCTCCTGGGAGATGCCAAGGCGCGTGAGAGGGTGGGTGCGCGAGTGATGGGAGCACGTGGGGCAGTGTGTTGTACACGGAAGTGACGCGGCACGCTGCTCCCTGCTGCTGCCCGCACGTTATTTACCTGTTTCTAACTTCTTTGCCTGAGCCCTGAGGGTCCCTCTCAGCTGTGCTTTCCTGGGTTTTATTTTTTCTCCAGCGGATCGGTCTGGGGACTTTTCTGTTGAGGTGAGACTGGCAATGCGGGTGCATCGAGTGTGAGTTGAGAGGCTTTGGGCGTCAGCCAACCTTCCTGGAGGGCAGCGGGGCTGCTGCAGTGGGGGAGGGAGCGGAGGTGCAGGACAGCACCATGCGCGCAGCACCTGCCCTTCCGGCCGAGCTGTGCACAGGCCAGGAGAGCAGGTTAGTGGGAGACCGTGGGACCTCGGGGGGGAAATTCACACTCTTCTCTCCAAATGCAGGAAGCACCACTACCAGGCGAGGCTCATAAAGGATAAGTCGAAGGTGTTGGTCATCCCTGACTTGTGGGAATATGTGTGTGTGTGTGTGTGTGTGTGTGTACCTGTGCGTGTGTCTCTGTACCTGTGTGGAGGCACGTGTGTGTACCTATGTGTCTGTACCTGTGTGGAGGCACGTGTGTGTACCTATGTGTACATACCTGTGTGTGTGTGTAGAGGCACATGTGTGTACCTATGTGTATGTACCTGTGTGTGTACAGGTGGGTGTGTGCTTACGAATGTATGCTCCCAGGTGACTCTTCCCGGCTCAGTCTGACCATGATGCTCTCAGGTATTCAAAAGCAGCAACACGAGAAAGCACTGCATCCACAGGAAAGGAACCCAGGTAGGCTTTCTCTTGCCAGCTGAAATCACGAGGGCTTGTTTCAGAGTTTCAAGTTCTGATTTTCACTCCTTTAAATCCCAGACCCAGCACTTGGATGGAAACGAGTTTGCTGTTGTACCTTTTACTTTGATTAGCTTGTTGCATTGAATTAATTGTCAGGTTGCCTGAACCAGAACTTCTTAAAATGAAGACTGTATCACTCAGATAATTTATGTTAGATTGAAAATGGAAGATTGTGTCGTTCAGGAAAGAGAAAAGTATCTTGAATACAGAATCTACAGTTTAGGACCTGAAATCTGGGAGCAAAATGTTTATTGCCCTTTTCCTGTATCACCTGTGCGGAGGCCCCCAGATTCTCATACCAGCAGTCTCTTTGCTCTTCTTTGATTTCTAATGTATTTCCTTTAAAAAGATCTTCTTGGTTACAAGTAAAAGCAGCCTATTGAAGGCTAGCTTCAGCAGAGAACGGAGTTTATCGTGTGGCTGTTAGGGTGTCTCATGGTACTGAGAGTAGGAGGGCTTTCTGGCCTCAGAAGGCCGGGTGAGAATACGGGCCTGGGAACAGCCCAGACCACCGACGGGGCTGCAGCCCAGACCTTGGTGGCCACACTGCGTGCCAGCTCCGCTTCTCCAGGCCTCCTGGCTGCTCTCTCCTCCCCCTGCAGAGGACCCCTACGTCTGCTCGTCCTGAGCTCAGCCCCCAGCCTAGGCGGAGCCTGCACTTCCCGGGAGGAGCCGACTGGCTTAGCTCGGCGTGGGCGCCCACTCCCGGTGCGTCTGGAGGGGTGTGTGGCGTGCCGTCTGCGCACGCGGGGCAGGTGCTTCACAGAGGAAAGAGGCAGTGCCTCAGGAGGTGCCGGGAGCCCTGCGTTTGAACGAGTGTCCGCAACGTCCAGGCGCTTTAGTTGTCCTGGAGTCTGAGGGTCAGGCAGCGCTCCGCCTCCATTTGTGGGTTGTGGGATGGCCTCTGCTCTTGTGTGGATGGGAGGGCTAGGAGGGGACAGGAGGGAGGGGCGGGCGGGCTGAGAGGAAGCTCCATCGGGCTCCCTGAGCTGCAGGCCGCCTTGCGAGGGCTCGCCTGGGAGCAGTCAGCCCTCGAGGTCCAGGTCTGGGCTGTCAGCCGGGGCAAAAACCGAACACGGGACAGGTGTCTCTCCCAGGAAACAGTGTCTTCACGCACCTCCGCAATGCCAGTCACTGTGGTCTGCCCACGGCGTTTTGTATTTTCTTTGCGGTACGTGGGCCTCTCACTGTTGTGGCCTCTCCCGTTGCGGAGCACAGGCTCCGGACGCGCAGGCTCAGCGGCCATGGCTCACGGGCCCAGCCGCTCCGTGGCATGTGGGATCTTCCCGGACCGGGGCACGAACCCGTGTCCCCTGCATCGGCAGGTGGACTCTCAACCACTGCGCCACCAGGGAAGCCCCATTTTTTTTTTTAAGGTTTTTTTTTTGGATGTGGACCAATTTTAAAGTCTTTATTGAATTTGTTACAATATTGCTTCTGTTTTCTGTTTTGGTTTTTTGGCCGTGAGCCACGCGGGATCTTAGCTTCCCAAGCAGGGATCAAACCCGAACCCCCTGCATGGGAAGTGCAGAGTCTTAACCACTGGACGGCCAGCAAAGTTCCCGCCCAGGGTTTTGTTGGGGTCTCTGATGACCGGGAGCGGGACAGGGCCCTGCAGAGACCACGCACGTGCTCGTGTGTTCCCAAGTGCGAGGCTCTCCTCCAGCGCTGCTGGCCTCGCGGGAAGCTCTGCACCCACATGGCTTGGGCGGCAGCTGGACAGAGACCCACACGGTCCTTCCCCTGCCAGGCTTGAAAGCTGGGTGCGAGAAGGTCGCAGTGCGTGGGGCCTGGCGTCCGGCGGGAGGGAGCCCGAGAGCTGCAGGGTGGCCTGGCCTGGTCCCCTCGCGTGACGCCCAGGGCTCTGACGGGGGCTGCGACAGTCCAGCCTAGAGCCGGGGGGCCGGGGAGGGTGGGCCTCGCTCTCCTGTGGGCCTCAGTTTTCTGTGTGCAGCTTCTTCCTCTCTCTCCTCCCTCGTTCAGCATCTAGTCTGCCCAGCCTCTGTGTCCAGTCTGTACTCGGAGCCAAAGGGTGCAGCCATTCTTGCCGGGAGCCCTTGGGAGGGGATGCGGGGGTCCCTCCCTCAAGGACAAGAAGCCTGCACAGAGCAGCTAGAGACCATCTTGGGGCAAGAGCTGAGCTCTTGTGAAGATGTAGAGAAGCATCCCAGGCAAAGTGCAGAAGAAGGGGCTGGGGATGGGGCCGGCTCATCGCTGAGTGCCGTTTGGGAGCTAGAGGTGCCCATTGGGACTTTGCCCAGCACAGACAGCGGTGGGGTTTCAGATGCTCCTTCAGAGTTGCCTTCAGAGCCCAGGGAGTGCTGGCAACTTCTTTGTGCCTGATGAGGTAAGTAAGAGTCCATGTTCTCTGAGAAGGAGATTCTGGGGGGAGGGGACTGGTGCCTCCAGGCTTGCGGGATGGGGCACTGATTTGGGAGGTGGGGCCTCTCTTCCCGTTGCTGCTGTGACTCAACGCCATGGCGAAGGGCTGGTCACTCATCGCCATGGCGAAGGGCTGGTTTCTTTTTTGCAGAGTAATGTTGACATGTGCTGTGCACCTGGCAGACAGCTGAGGCAGTGGACGAAGGACTTACTCTCTGTGCTTCTCTGTGCAGCACTTGACGTGACAGCACGAAGGCCATTGTGTTACAAGCCTTGGGTGTCAAGAGTCTCATTCTAAGGGAAACCCGTTTTGTCGTATGTTTCCTTTAAGTTCAGAGCTGGCTTCCATTAGAGTTGGAGGTTCCCGTGCACTGAACTGCGTCCCTGGTAATCTGAGGTTTTTGAAATGGGCCACAGTGATTCCTTTTTGACCACATTGAACATCAGGTTTTCTGTTGAGTTTCCTGTTCTTTTCACACCTCATTCCAGTGGGAGGTTTAGTCATTCTTGCCCTTTCTCTGCGGTCACCTGGTAGCTTCAAGCTGTTACTTGTGAAGGAATTTTCCCAAGTGAATCTTCCTTGCTGAAACTCAGGAAGGCATGTGAGGTTAGTAAATTGACAGAGATTTTCCATGTTATTACCTCTTTAACTTTGAAAGAATTATTTTTGAGTGGTAGTGAGGTGGAGGGATTTCTTAGCCAGAGGAGGGTGAGTGGGCTTAAGCGGCAGCATGATGACCTCAACACCGGTGATGGGGTGGGAGGGGGACGGGCAGGAGTCCACTGAGCTGGTGGTCCTGGACCTGACAGTGAGCTGGCCTGCTGCGGTGGAGTGTATGCCTGACCTGGGAAACGTGTCCTCAGCCCACCTTCATCTGGTCTAGAACACAGGATCGAGCTCTTGATCTCTGTGGTGAATGTGGTGTGGCATTAATAACAGCGGTAAGGACAGGCCACCATCTCCAGCGTGCAGGCCAGCCGTTGACAAGGGGCGTTAGTCATGCGTAGTGACCGGTGCCACCATCTTCAGGGTCACCACAGTGACCTGCGGTATTTCAATCATAAATAAGGCCAGTCACCCCATCGCGGAGTCCCAACTTAGCGGCTTGGGAGGAAGGGCCCTGCGTGACCAGGTTTTCCCTGCCCTCCCCAGCCTCAGCGTGGCCTCCCTTCCACCCTGTGAGGACCATGTCTTACTTTGTTCAGGCTGCTGTGACACAACACTGCAGACCAGGTAAACAGCAGACATTGGTTTCTCAGGTTCTGGGGGCTGGACGGCTGAGCTCAGGCCAGCAGGGTGTGTTTTGTGGGGGGCCCTCTTGTGGGTTGCAGGCTTCTGTGTCCTCACAGGGGAGGGGACAGGACTCTTTCCTTTATAAGGACATTAGTCCCATTCGTGCCAGCTCCCCCCTCATGACCTGATCACCTCCCAAAGGCCCACCTCCTAACACATGGCGTGCTAGGCTTTCCACCTGTGAATCTGGGGACACAAACGTGCGGATGGCAGTGGGCAGGCTGGTGGTTCTCCTCTCGTGTCGCCCCTCCTGCCCTGCACTCAAGCCACCTCTGTGAGGATGCCACCCCAGCCTGCAGTTCTGATCTTGCAGGACTTGGTCCAGATCTCACCTCCTCTGGGTGGACCTTGCTCTTAGCCCAGCCTGGTTTAAAAAAAAAAAAAAACGTCTTATGGAGAAGTTCAAATAGACGTAAGTAGACAGAATGGTATTATGAACCCCACGCACCTGTTACCCTGCTGCAATCACCAACAGCCTGTGGTCACTCCTGCCCGCCCCCAGGTCCACTCCAGGCAGACCCCAGAAATGATTTTTTCATCCGTAAATATTTTAGTATGTACCTCTCAAATATAAGGACTGTTTAAAAAACCTGACAATGCTGTAGATCATACCGCCAAAATGAACAGATTGCTTAATATCATCAAATATTCGATTATTGTTCACATTTCCAGTTGGTTCATAAATGTCATAAATTTATCTTATAGTTTTTCCTTAATTCAAAATTCGGATAGAGAGGGAGATTGGTTCAAGATGGAGTAGACGGATGTGCGCTCACTCCCTCTTGTGAGATCACTGGAATCACAGTTAACTGCCGAACAATCATTGACAGGAAGACAATGGAACTCACCAAAAAAGATACCCCACATCCAAAGACAAAGGAGAAGCTGCAGTGAGATGGTAGGAGGGGTGCAATCACAGTAAAATCAAATCCCATAACTGCTGGGTGGGTGACTCACAGACTGGAGAACAGTTATACCACAGAAGTCCACACACTGGAGTGAAGGTTCTGAGCCCCATGTCAGGCTTCCTAACATCTGGCAATGGGAGAGGAATTCCCAGAAAATCAGACTTTGAAGCCTAGTGGGATTTGATTGCAGGACTTCGACAGGACTGAGGGAACAGAGACTCCACTCTTGGAGGGCACACACAGGGTAGTGTGTGCATCAGGACCCAGGGGAAGGAGCAGTGACCCCACAGGAGACTGAACCAGACCTGCCTGCTACTGTTGGAGGGTCTCCTGCAGAGGCGGGGGATGGCTGTGGCTTACCGCGGGGACAAGGACACTGGCGGCAGAAGTTCTGGGAAGTACTCCTTGGTGTGAGCCCTCCCGGGAGTCCACCATTAGCCCCACCAAAGAGCCTGCAGGCTCCAGTGATGGGTCGCCTCAGGCCAAACAACCAACAGGGAGGGAACACAGCCCCACCCATCAGCAGTCAAGCGGATTAAAGTTTTACTGAGCTCTGTCCACAAGATCGACACCCACATATACCCACCACCAGTCCCTCCCATCAGGAAACTTCCACAGGCTTCCTAGATAGCCTCATCCACCAGAGTGCAGACAGCAGAAGCAAGAAGAACTACAATCCTGCAGCCTGTGGAACAAAAACCACATTCACAGAAAGACAAAATGAAAAGGCAGAGGACTACGTACCAGATGAAGGAACAAGATAAAACCCCAGAAAAACAACTAATTGAAGTGGAGATAGGAAACCTTTCAGAAAAAGAATTCAGAATAATGATAGTGAAGATGATCCAGGACCTCGGAAAAAGAATGGAGGCAAAGATCGAGAAGATGCAAGAAATGTTTAACAAAGACCTAGAATATTTAAAGAACAAACACCTCGATGAATTAAAGAACAAACGAACAGAGATGAACAATACAATAACTGAAATGAAAAATACACTAGAAGGAATCAATAGCAGAATAACTGAGGCAGAAGAACGGATAAGTGACCTGGAAGACAGAATGCGGAACTCACTGCTGTGGAACAGAATAAAGAAAAAAGAATGAAAAGAAATTAAGACAGCCTGAGAGACCTCTGGGACAACATTAAATGCACCAATATTCACATTAAAAGGGTCCCAGAGGAGAAGAGAGAGAGAAAGGACCTGAGAAAATATTTGAAGAAATTATAGTTGAAAACTGCCCTAACATGGGAAAGGAAATAGCCATCCAAGTCCAGGAGGTGCAGAGAGTCTCAGGCAGGATAAACCCAAGGAGAAACACGCCGAGACACATAGTACTCAAATTGACAAAAATTAAAGACAAAGAAAAATTATTAAAAGCAACAAGGGAAAAATGACAACATACAAGGGAACTCCCATAAGGTTAACAGCTGATTTCTCAGCAGAAGCTCTGCAAGCCAGAGCTTCTGCTTGTAGCACAATATATTCTGTGGCACGATATATTTAAAGTGATGAAAGGGAAGAACCTCCAACCAAGATTACTCTACCCAGCAAGGATCTCACTCAGATTCGACGGAGAAATCAAAAGCTTTACAGACAAGCAAAAGCTAAAGAGAATCCAGCACTACCAAACCAGCTCTACAACAAATGCTAAAGAAACTTCTCTAAATGGGAAACACAAAAGTAGAAAAGGACCTACAAAAACAAACTCCAAACAATTAAGAAAATGGTAATAGAAACATGCATATCGATAATTACCTTAAATGTGAATGGATTAAATGCTCCAACCAAAAGACACAGGCTCCCTGAATGGATACAAATACAAGACGCATATATATATATGTTGTCTTCAGACCTAGGGACACATACAGACTAAAAATGAGGGGATAGAAAAAGATATTCCATGCAAACGGAAATCAAAAGAAAGCTGTAGTAGCAATACTCATATCAGATACAATAGACTTTAAAGAATGTTACAAGAGACAAGGAAGGACACTACATAATGACCAAGGGATCAATCCAAGAAGAAGATATAACAATTATAAATACATATGCACCCAACACAGGAGCACCTCAATACATAAGGCAGATGCTAACAGCTATAAAAGAGGAAATCGACAGTAGCACCATAATAGTGGGGGAATTTAACACCTCACTTACACCAATGGACAGATCATCGAAACAGAAAATTACTGAGGAAACACAGCTTTAAATGACACAATAGACCAGATAGATTTAACTGATATTTATAGAACACTCCAACAGAAAAGAGCAGATTACACTTTCTTCTCAAATGCACATGGAACATTCTCCAGGATAGATCACATCTTGGGTACAAATCAAGCCTTGGTAAATTTAAGCAAACTGAAATCATATCAAGCATCTTTTCCGAACCACAACACTATGAGATTAGAAATAAATTACAGTGAAAAAAAAACCGTAAAAAACACAAACACGTGGAGGCTAAGCAGTATGTTAGTAAATAACCAAGAGATCACTGAAGAAACCATAGGGAATCAAAAAATACATAGAGACAAATGACAATGAAAACACGACAATCCAAAACCGATGGGATGCAGCAAAAGCAGTTCTAAGAGGGAAGATTACAGCAATACAGTCCTACCTCAAGAAACAAGAAAAATCTCAAATAAATAATCTAACCTTACACCTAAAGGAACTAGAGAAAGAAGAACAAACAAAACCCAAATTTAGTAGAAGGAAAGAAATCATAAAGATCAGAGCAGGAGTAAATGAAATAGAAACAAAGAAAACAATAGCAAAGGTCAATAAAACTAAAGACTGGTTCTTTGAGAAGATAAAGTTGATAAGCCTTTGGCCAGACTCCTCAAGAAAAAGAGGGAGAGGACTCAAGTCAATAAAATTAGAAATGAAAAAGGAAAAAAAAAAAAGAAAAAGAAGTTACAACGGACACCGCAGAAATACAAAGCATCCTAAGAGACTAATACAAGCAACTCTAGGCCAATAAAATGGACAACTTGGAAGAAATGGACAAATTCTTAGAAAGGTGTAACCTTCCAACACTGAACCAGGAAGAAATAAACAATAGGAACAGACCAATCACAAGTAATGAAATTGAAACTGTGATTAAAACTCTTCCAACAAACAAAAGTCCAGGACCAGATGGCTTCACAGGTGAATTCTATCAAACATTTAGAGAAGAGCTAACACCCATCCTTCTCAAACTCTTCCAAGCAATTGCAGAGGAAGGAACACTCCCAAACTGATTCTCCGAGGCCACCATCACCCTGATACCAAAACCAGGCAAAGATACTACAAAAAAAGAAAATTACAGACCAGTATCACTGATGAATATGCAAAAATCCTCAACAAAATATTAGCAAAAAGAATCCAACAACACGTTAAAAGGATCATACACCACGATCAAGTGGGATTTATCCCAGGGATGCAAGGATTCTTCAATATACGCAAATCAATCAATGTGCTACACCATATTAACAAATTGCAGAATAAAAACCATATGATCGTCTCAGTAGATGCAGAAAAAGCTTTTGACAAAATTCAACACCCATTTATGACAAAAACTCTCCAGAAAGTGGGTATAGAGGGAACCTAACTCAACATAATACGACAAACCCACAGCAAACATCATTCTCAATGGTGAAAAACTGAAAGCATTTCCTCTAAGATCAGGAACAAGACAAGGATGTCCACTCTCGCCACTGTTACTCAACATAGTTTTGGAAGTCATAGCCACGGCAGTCAGAGAAGAAAAAGAAATAAAAGGAATCCAAATTGGAAAAGAAGAAGTAAAACTGTCACTGTTCGCAGATGACATGATACTATACGTAGATAATCCTAAAGATGCCACCAGAAAACTACTAGAGCTCATCAGTGAATCTGGCAGAGTTTCAGGATACAAAATTAATGCACAGAAATCTCTTGTATTCCTATACACTGACAACGAAAGATCAGAAAGATATATTAAGGAAACAATCCCATTCACCATTGCAACAAAAAGAATAAAATACCTAGGAATAAACCTACCTAAGGAGGTAAAAGACCTGTACTCAGAAAACTATAAGACACTGATGAAAGAAATCAAAGATGACACAAACAGGTGGAGAGATATACCATGTTCTTGGATTAGAAGAATCAACATTGTGAAAATGACTATACTACCCAAAGCAATCTGCAGATTCAGTGCAATCCCTATCAAGTTACTAATGGCATTTTTGACAGAACTAGAACTAAAAGTCTTAAAGTTTGTACGGAGACACAGAAGAGCCCGAATAGCTAAAGCATTCTTGAGGGGAAAAAATGGAGCTGGAGGAATCAGACTCCCTGATTTCAGACTATACTACAAAGCTACGGTAATCAAGACAATATGGTACTGGCAGAAGAACAGTAATATAGATCAGTGGAACAGGATAGAAAGCCCAGAGATAAACCCATGCTCCTATGGTCAACTAGCCTATGACAAAGGAGGCACGGATATACAGTGGAGAAAAGACAGTCTCTTCAATAAGTGGTTCTGGGAAAACTGGACAGCTACATGTAAAAGAATGAGATTAGAACACTCCCTAACACCATACACAAAAATAAACTCAAAATGGATTAAAGACCTAAATGTAAGACCGGACAGTATAAAACTCATAGAGGAAAGTCATAGGAAGAACACTCTTTGACATAAACCACTGCAAGATCTTTTTTGACCCACCTCCTAGAGTAATGGAAATAAAAACGAAAATAAACAAATGGGACCTAATGATACCTAAAAGCTTTTGCACAGCAAAGGAAATTATAAACAAGATGAAAAGATAACCCTCAGAATGGGAGAAAATATTTGCAAACAAATCAGTGGACAAACGATTAATCTCTGAAGTATATAAACAGCTCATGCAGCTCAATAGTTAAAAAGCAAAGAACCCAATCAAAAAATGGGCAGAAGACCTAAATAGACATTTCTCCAAAGAAGACATACAGATGGCCAAGAAGCACATGAAAAGCTGCTCAACATCACTAATTATTAGAGAAATGCAAATCAAAACTACAATGAGGTATCACCTCACACCAGTTAGAATGGGCATCATCAGAAAATCTACAAACAACAAATGCTGGAGAGGGTGTGGAGAAAAGGGAACCTTCTTGCACTGTTGGTGGGAATATAAACTGATACAGCCACTATGGAGAACAGTATGGAGGTTCCTTAAAATACTAAAAATAGGGCTTCCCTCGTGACTCAGTGGTTAAGAATTCGCCTGCCAACACAGGGGACACGGGTTCGAGCCCTGGTCCCGGAAGATCCCACATGCCGTGGAGCAACTAAGCCCGTGTTCCACAAGTACTGAGCCTGCACTCTAGAGCCCACGAGCCAGAACTACTGAGCCCGCGTGCCACAACTACTGAAGCCCACGTGCCTGGAGCCCAAGCTCTGAAACAGCAGAAGCCACCGCAATGAGAAGCCCGTGTATCGTAACAAAGAGTAGCCCCCGCTCGCTGCAACTAGAGAAAGCCTGTGCGCGGCGACGAAGACCCAACACAGCCGAAAATAAATATGAATAAAATAAATAAATAAAAACACAACTAAAAATAGAATTACAGTATGACCCAGCAATCCCACTACTGGGCATATAACCAGAGAAAACCATAATTCAAAGACACATACACCCCAGTATTCATTGCAGCATTATTTACAATAGCCCAGTCATGGAAGCAACCTAAATGCCCATCGACAGGTGAATGCATAAAGAAGATGTGGTTCATATGTAAAATGGAAGATTACTCAGCCATAAAAAGGAACGAAATTGGGTCATTTGTAGAGACGTGGATGGACCTAGAGACTGTCATACAGAGTGAAGTAAGTCAGAAAGAGCAAAACAAGTATGGTGTATTAACGCATATATGTGGAATCTAGAAAAATGGTACAGATGAACCGGTTTGGAAGGCAGAAATAGAGACAGATGAAGAGAACAAACGTATGGACACCAAGGGGGGAAAGCGGCGGGGGGTGGAGGTGGTGGTGGAATGAATTGGGAGATTGGGATTGACACGTATACACTGATACGTGTAAAATAGGTAACTCATAAGAACCTGCTGTATAAAAGAAAATAAGTAAAATGAAATGCAAAATTCGGATAGAGTCACCCTTTACAATTGAAGTGTGTATGTCTTTTTAAATCACAGTTGCCTCTTTTATCTCTCCTGTGTTGTGTGTTTTGGGCTTGTTGGTTTGTTTTTGTGATGCGTTTGTTCAGCAGGCTGGGCTTTGCCTACTGTTCTCAGTGGTCTGGGTTTTGCAGGGTGCGTTCCCAGAGTGGAGTTTAGCCCGTTCCTCGGTGCCCTTTGATGTCCTGCAAATTGGAGCTTGGATCTGAAGTATGGTGAGATTCAGGTTTGGGTTTTATTTTGGTTTTGGAGGGGTGGGCTAGCCGCCCTCATGGGTGGGGTTGTGCTCGTCAGGCTGGGGTCTCCAGTTGAGCAGCTGTTGGCGTTTGTGCCTGCACCCCCCCTCCCTGGGTTACAGCACCTCATTCTTTAGCCACTTTACTTCCTTGTTAGAGGACGTCTGGAAAGGACAGCTCTCTCTCGTCCGACTGTCTGCTCACCTTGGGGTTCTGCCTGGCTGGGAAAGACTGCACACTTCTGGGTTCTTTCTCTCTTATTTATCAGTTTCCAGTCAATGGTGACCAAGCTGTGTGTTTGGTTTGGTTTTGTATCATTATGAACTCGTGGATTGAAACATTTGTGTTTCCGTTGATTGCTGTTACTGCTCTTGGTCACGTTAAACTTGTCCCAGCTTTGCTCAGTCGGAGCGTCTTTAGGTGGCTCCTGGGTCCTTTTGCTGTGATCCTTGTGTCTTGCTGTCTGGTACGACAGGGTTTCCAGCGTCACGATGTGTATTTCCTGCCCCAGACCTGGAATCGGCCTCTTTCAGGGAGTGGCGTTTGCAGCCCCCGTCTGGGCCTTCCTCCCCGGTGCTCTCTGTGCCCCGGCTGATACTTCTGCGGGCACTGCTGCCATATAACGTGATGATCTCTCATCCCATGGTCCTTTCCTGAGATGTACGTGTCCGGGCTCAGTGTCAGGTTGGCCCGCCTTTGGGTTCTCAGCGCGTCAGTGCTGTCACGCAGTTCCATCCATCGTGCCGGGCGCCGCTCGCTAGCAGCCTTTGAGGTGCTTGGGTCTCGCGCCGCCTTGTGGACGAGTGCCTGCGCCCGTATCAGCCTGGCCAGGACTTTTCCTGAGAAGGGTGTGGTCCGTGCCCGGGGCGTGTGTCTGGAGCTGCCAGGCTGCAAATCCTCCTGGGGCCTGAGCCCCATCCGTGTCTCTCCAAGTCTCTGCTCTGCAGAGCACTGTGTTCTGTGTTAAATGGAGCCTGTGCGCCTCTCCCCTCTGGCATCACGGGGCCAGCTGGACACACCGTTTAGGCCCTCGTGGCTCAGAGCCGGACACAGCTGCTCTTTCAGCTTCCCCTCTGCGCTTCCCTCCACAGGACTCAGCACCCACCCTTCCTCCCCTCCCCAGGCTGCCTGGGGGAGAGGGTTCTCCCTCACACACACACACCCCGTCCAGGGTATTGCTCCCCAGTGGCCTTGCCCCGGGTCATCAAACGTGGCCAGGCATGGCGAGGCTGTACCAGCACAGCTTCTGCCCGGTGGTTAAAATACAGTTTCCAGTCATTTCCTTCCTTTGCGGCAGGCCGAGCATCTCATCAGCAAACTTGGATGTAGGCGCCGGGCTAGACGTGGATTAACCTTGGTTTGCGTGTCTCACCTTTTCGCACGTCCATCAGAAGCCCCCTTAGGATGGGTGCATGGCAGGTGCCTCTCCGTGGCGCTGCCTTGTGTGGCCACGCAGTCCCCGTGCAGGGGCGACCTTACAGCAGCTGCAGCCAGTGTCCCCGTGGGATGGAGCCACTTCCCTGTCCGCCTGGGCGTCCGCTCTGGCTCATCCCTCTTGTCTGCTGGGGTGGTGGTCCTCCGTGCAAGGACGTGAGGGGTCCCAGAGCCCCCTGGAGGAGTGCTGTCTCTGCCCCGGGCCAAGGAGGTGCCCAGCGCTGGAAGAGGCACCAGCAGGGTTTTCGCCCATGAACGGACAACTCTGTTTGCTTCCTGTGCTCTCCTCTTCATTTTCCTGATTCCCCCTCTTATTCTTCTGCTTCTGCCGCAATCCGAGTTTCACTCTCCGGATCTCACCTTCCTTTTGTTCATCAGTTTTCTGATTGGCTGCGTCGCTGACAAGGAGAGCTTTAGCGCTGTCCCAGCATCCTCGGGGCGGGGGTCGGAGAAGAGAGGGTTAGGCAAGTGCGCAGTTAGGCGGCTTGCAAGGCTGTGTGTTTGTTGCAGGGGGCACCAGCGTCAGCCTCGGCTCTGGGCAGAGATCTTTTCTTCATGTTGAGCCTCTTGGAGATGGGTGGTCTGACCTTTGGAACCATTAGCGCTATGTGTCCTCTAGGAGGAGGGCCACGCTGGGGGGACTTGTGACATCATCATAAGGAAGATGGGCTGGCTGGATCCCAGCTACGTCTTTTCTTGGAGAAGAAAGTGGCATAACTTTCCCTTGAAAGAACTCACTCTCCATTAGATCCAGGTTTACAGAATCTGAATCCCAAGCCTTGAGGCTCCCAGATCAGTGACCCCCCCGCTGCCCCTGCCTCTCCCCCAGCCCCATCTTCTCGGTGAAACCCACACAGTTTCACTTTGGGAAGCAGGTGTTCTGGGGAGGTCCCGCGTTAGGGTTTGTGTTTGCGCTTTACCTCATGTTTCTTAGTTGCACCTTTTTAATGCAGATTTTTTCTTCCAGGTATAGAGAAACCAGAAAACCCCAGCCAGCCAGTCAGTGTGGAGGGATGTGCAAGGTGGGGCTGCGTGTGTTTTCCTCCAGAGGATTCCAGAGGTCTCAGCTATTATTAACATTGAATTTATTATCTGTATTTAGGGTAAACCCACTAAAGATGATCGGGGTGAGCTAGGGGTTAAGTCTGTGCAGCGTGTGTGTCGGCCCCCGTGCGTCATGCACACCGGGTCTGCACGCGCTCCTGGGCGCTGGCGTCTGTGCAGCGTTGTGGTTCCTGACCTTGATTAGCGGTTCAAGCACTCGGAGTACCCTCGTTAATAACAACTCGTTAGGGGTTGCTTTGAGTTGAGGGTGTGCGGTAGTGATTTATCACGGGGGACTGTAAACCGGAGGGCTGGATTTCAGACTCATCAGAATGCGTGGGTGCAGAGAAGGGGCGACCTCCCCCACGTCCTGCTTGGGGAGGAGCCCCCCTCCCCCCGCAGTATCCCTGCACAGAGCGAGGTTGGAGGGCTGCTCTCGGCGTCACCACCGCAGCTGGGTTATGAGCCATGTGAGAACACGCACTGGGTGTTTTCAGCCCACTGTGAGTTTCTGACCAAGAAAGAAATTACTGAGCTGAGTCACCCACCTTCTTCATGACTCTTGGCTCTGAGCGGTCATTAGCTGTTTCCAGAAAAACAAAACAGCCTTAAAGGATGAAAATTATGCTGTGGGCTCTGGGGGCCCCATCTATGAGAGGAGTTCCAGAAATGTTTTGAGTCATGGCACCATCCCGGGCGTGCCAGAGGTCTACCCTGGGACCGTTTGGTTCCCACCACCGGCATACGAGTTCCAGGACCTGAAAGCAGCCCCCCTGTGCTGACTCTCAGAGTTCAGCGCAGGCTCCCGAGCCTTTCCGGCCCCGGAGGGCTGGTCCCTCACCACCGTCCATCTTGTCTTTCACTCTGTACCTATTTGAGATGGTCCCGCCCGAGCCCATGTTGGGAAAGGCCTTTACTTCATTTTTTGGAGGTCTTTTTTGCTTCTTCGTTTTCTGCTGATATGGAAAGGGGGAACATACATAATAGTTAGAAGTCAGCAAGTGTGCTTCACCCTTCTCCTATACTGTGGGAAACAGAATGTTTCAGTTGCCTTCTTTTGTCTCCTTTAGCCCCACGATCGTAACCTTTGTTTGTTTCTCGGCATCTGCGGTTTTGAAAATGACCTTAGCAAATGTGTTATAGAAACCACACCCCGAAACCACACTGTGCGAGCGCTCTGAACATGTGAGAACACCGCAGTGCTGGTTTCTTAGTCTTCTGCTCACTTGGTGAACTTTGGAGGCCCCAAAGCACAGTTCCCACCGTGTAATTAAAACATGCAGGTGGCAGCTTGCAGGTGAGCTGAGATGCTGGTCCCTGCCCTCTGGACTTCCAGCAGCACTTAAACTAGCCAGGTGCCCGGCTCACATCTGAAAAGAAAAGAAGATGTTGTCATCAGATCTGTACAGTGTAAACAGTATTACCCAGCGTAGCCTCAGAGGGAATTAAATTAAGTCAAAACACTGATAGGTACTTTCTCGGAGTCAATTTGATTATTTCCTTCTCTTTAATTTTGCTGCAAACTTGGAGGTGGGGAGAGGGGACGACGCCAGCTCTGAAGAATGCAGTGTGATGCTGTGTTGGTGATCATGGCTGAAAGGGCTGTCCCTTGACCGGAAGAGCCCTTCTGAGCCAAGCTGTGGTTGTACTGGGCTGTGACAGACTGGCATGTCCCCTTGTCACTAGTGTTATTAAACGTTATTAAAGAGCAAAGGAAGTATAATTAGGAATTCTCCCCAAATCTGCCCGTGGCATGAAAAATCACCTGCTTGCACTGTGTCCGGAAGTAGCTGAGGAATAGCGCAAAGGGGGTTAATTTCAGGTCTCTGGATGCTTCCCGGCGATAGGCGGCAGTTCTCGTTAGATTGGAAAGTGCTTGCGGTATTCCTGAACACACTGACTTGTTTCAGGTCCTCGGAGAAATAAAGGCCAGGGTCTTGGAACCTTCTGCTTACTTTTGGTCGGAGTCCTTCCCATGAATCCAGCAACCCAAATGGGGGTCATGGGGGAGGGCGAGACCTGCTTTCACGGCGCCGCCTAGGTTCCCCCGTGGCAGGTTAGGGTCCATTTGGTCTGGGAATATGGTCTTTCCCTCCAGAACCCACCTGTGTGGTTATTAAATTCAGGTTACTGCACTCCAGTCAGTGGTCTGAGTGTTGGAAGATGCCAGCTTTTCTGCACCACCTCCCTTCAGATTCTGCTTTATTTGTTGAAGAAGTTGGAAAAACTTGACTCATCATGTAACCTGATTTCCACCAAGTCCTTATTCTCTATTCTTGTCAAACGGGAAGACGTCTTAAGCCTGGTTTAAAGTCAATAGACGGCAAGAGAAGACGAACAAACGTTTGAAGATGTGATAACCCATCGCAGAATTACAGTGTTGGCTCCCTTTCCCCAAATCAAACAAACTGAAATGGGGCCAAGGATGTTGTACAGGGTGGGGAGAAGGTGCGGAAGAAGAAAGGACATCTGGTAAAAGGTCCCTGTGCTTTTCAGATTCTGCAGTTAGCTGGGCGCCCCTCAGCCTCTTCCTGAGGAGTGTCACGCCAGGCCCGGCTGGAGTTTGATAGCATCACGAGTTTTAAATTAAAGGCAGATCAAATAATGAAAGATGAAAGGTTGACTTACTGCGTTTGGCTTGTGAGCCTTCCAGCCAAGATTGTGTCTTAAATTTTGTATCTTGTAATATCGCACGTATGGAAATGTCAGTAGTTTTGAAAATATCCCAAGTTGTGTAGCAGGAGGATGGGGGTTTCTCATCAGAGGTCCTAAATTTCGGTGACAGGAGAGCTGTGCATTTGGAGGGGGTTGGTCGCAGCCTTCAGGCACTGAAAACTCTGAGAGTTTCCAACAGTGACATTCCCGTCTTCCGTTTCCGTGAAAACCTAAGCTCGTTTTAAACACTCTTGTCATGCTTCATATCATCTTTTCTTCAGAGCTGGAACACACGTGCCCAGCCCTTCTAGAAAGGATTTTCGTCAGAGTTCTGATTTCTCCTCCTGTCTTTCCTCAATTCTGTGTTTCCGTGGCCACAACTTGCCAGACAGTGGGGAAGGGGGTGGCTTCTCCAAGTGCCCAGAGGCTGGCGGAGGCCACATGTGAATAAAGGGACTGATAGAGAGGGAGATGGGGAAGCCTCTTGGAGAGGGGACCCCGATGAGGGGCATTACCCAGATGGTGGGTGGGGGTGAGATAGTCCTGGCTCATGAAGCAGTCCAGGGGAGACCCCGGGATGGGGAACCTCACAGGGTGAGGTGCCTGGGCAGGGGTGGGCACCCGGAGCTCGTGGTCCAGAGCCCAGGGTGGGTGCACGGTCAGGGAGAGATGGGGGAGGCAGGTACCCCCTGCTCTGCCAGGTGCACAGAGGGGCCTGAGGAAGAGTGTGGTCCAGGACGGGGGTCAGCCTGCGGGCTTTGGAGCTCCCTGGGGCGCTCTGAGGAGGTCAGTGGGACACGGAGGCTGCAGCCCAGGCAGCCCGTGTTGCTCTTGGATTATAAAGGGACTGCAGTTGAGGACCAATGGATGCTGATGCTGTGAGAAGATTGGGCTGAAGAGGAGAGGACCCCCGATCCCACCCGACAGCAGGAAGAAATCTGTTGGTGCTCCCGGGCCAGAGAGCAGGCGTGAGAGCACAGCCCGGGGTCCGCGCCCTCGGACAGGCTAACCTGTCAGCTCACGGGCGCACCTGGCCTCCGTGGTGCCCTCCCCCCGAGGCCAGGAGAGGGACTCCAGGGGATGACGCCGTCCAGCACGGGGTGAACAGTGCCCAGGACGGCCCTGCCCTCAGCGTCAGGAGGAAGGAGAGGCGGGGCTGAGTTTGTCCCCAGACCATAGCCCTTCCCTCCTGTAAACGCACAGCCCCGTTGCTCCTGCTGGGGCTTCTTGTTCCTGGTGGCTGGTCATGGGCATGCCCGGGAGTGTCTCCTCACTCGGAGGATGCTGATCTCTGCACATCAGCAGAGCCTGAATGAGAGGCAGAAAACGCACGCTCCCCCTGCAGGCCGGCAGCACCTGCCCAGGGGCCAGGGCACCCCTGGGAAGAGGGCCCGGAGCAGAGGCTGCCGCTGAGTCCCGCTCTGTCACAGGCTGACCCCTCCTGGGTCCCCTCGGGGGCTCTCCCGGTCGCCTGCTTTGGAGGCCTTAGTGTTTGATTTCAGATTCATTATGAAGTTTTCGAGAGAACGGGCCGTAGGCGCCCTAGCTGCGTGCCCTCCTTGCCGTTGGCCGCCTGCCTGCCCCATCCACTCATCAGTGCCCTCCAGCCGGCGCGGGGGGCACGGGGCCTCTGAAAGGGGTCATCGTGCTGGACGCACTCGTGGCCACAGCGTTGCTTCCGCGGTGTGTGACACAGCGCGTCTTCGCAGGAGAAGACAGGGTGTTCTCGTGCTCCTGCCCCGAAAGCGGTGCTGTGACCTCAGTGCTCCTGCGGGGTCCCTGGGCCCCGGACTGCCTCTGCGGGCTGCGCTGGGGGAGCGAGAACAAGTAGGACCCACCGTTGGCCTCAGAGGCGGTTTTTCTGTCCCTTTTCTGGCGTGTCTCATCTTTGCGGGGGTCGTGTCCACGTCCTCTAGGCCGTGGGCGCAGGACTGTCATCCCCACTTATCACGGTCCCAGACTCCTAAGTGCCGGGGTGCCCGAGCGGGGCCTCTTGTAGGACCTCAGTGGTCCCAGCGATGACGGGGTTGGGGGCACTCGGTGCTGGCCCGGGCGCCGGGGGTCGACGCCGTGCTGCCCAGAGTGTCCCCCCGCTGGGGCCGTGGAGCCCAGGCGTCTGCGTTCCCGACTGTGCAATAAAAACCCCCAGTTGGTTCTCATGCCCTGGGGTTGGAACCACTGGGTTCCAGTTTGTCTCCAGAGAGCCGCCACTTCTTGGGGGAGGGGAGGAGAGAAAAGCGGAAACTATCTCGGAGCGGAGAAGGGAGTTTGCCAGGACATCCGTGTGGGACTTTGCTCTTTCCCGGGTGTGTCTCCCTGAGTGGTCCAAGTACCTGAGCTTCGGCTAGGAAGCCTCTTTCTCCCAGACCCTTCCGTGCTCAAGTTCCAGTCTCCCCTTCTCTGGAACCCCCTCTTCCCTATGCTGGCGTGCTCCCCTTGTCTCCTGAAGGGGCCCCGCTCAGGACAGCCTTCTCGAACCCCCGTCTTTCCAAATCTGGGCTGGTGCCCCAAACCACAGGGCAGAGCACCTGTGCTCTCCTGTTCCCCCGTGCCTTTCAGGGCCGCTCAGCCCAGGCGTCCTGGGCCCATAGGGTCAGCGGGGTCGGGGGAGACTTTCTGGGGGACCAGCATTACTTCTGCACCTTTTCTCCTGGGCCCCGGGACACGGGTCAAGTGCCGGGTGTATTTTGAGCGCTCGTGGTTTTGTGATGAGTTTGCTGTTCGTTTGTAGTCTGTTTCTAATCTGGCTCATCGGGAATTAGCAAACTTGTCTCATGCTCAAAATAGAGTCTGTTGCCAGGGTTTAAAGCCAAATTCTGACTGCAGATATGCTGTGAATTTTTCTATTTCTTACTACTTGTTTTCTTTCCTGTCCTATAGCCTATATGCTATTTGGGGACAAAATCCACACACCTAAATCTTTCGAGAGGAGACAGTGCGCCCGAGCGTCCTTCAGGAGTGGCTGCATGTCTGGTTCCTCCCTCTGTTGCTCATTCAGCATCAGAGCATTAGGTCTGCGAGCTCCCACAGCTGGGCGCAGTGCAGCCGTTTCCCCCTCGGCCCCCCGAGGACCCTCCTGCTGGAATGTTCTGAGCAGGCAGGACCACAGTCCTGTGTCGTCCAGTCTGTGGGGAAAGGTGTGTGTGACCTCAGTCTTCTGAGCTGTAAAGTGCAGGGCTCAGTAGAGAGTCCTCTCTGTCTCCGAAGCTTCTGGCTGGCCGACCTCTACCACCGTGGAACTTTCCGCTCCTAATGCCCATGAAAATGCGCATGAAAATCTCCTGAATATCTGGAAAGCACCACCTTCTCCGGACACCCACATCTTCCCTCTGTAAGCTGAACGTCTCTAATTCCTTCACACTTTAGGGTTTGAGAAGTTCTTTCAACAGCCCCTCCACTGCCTACCGCCTGCGTGCTCCTGGCGGCTTCTGAGCTGGGGCCAGAGCCCTTTTTATGTGAGTTGACCATCCACGCAGAGCACAGGCCACGACTGCCTTCCGTGTTAAGGAAATAACGTGGCCTCAGAGAAGCCTCATTAAATGCCCATTTCTGGCTGCCGCTGTGCGTGGGCTCGGGAGAAGGACGCGCTGTGCTGGGAGCGCGGCTGGAAGGGGTCTGGATGCCTTGTGTGGAGCCCACGATTGGGTGGGTGCCTCAAGGAGCACCCAGGGGACACAGGCCAGGAGGTTCGGGGTCCACGGGGGAGGCAGCCGGCTTGCGTGGCACTGTGTCTGGAGCACGACGGGCCTCGCTCCTCCCGCGTGGGGCGCTCCCGCCCACTTGCCGCGAGGGTCCTCTGCAGACGGGCGGTCTGGAATTTCCGCTTAGCCGGATTTGGAGGTCTGAGCTCTGTGTGTTTAGTCGAGCTTGACTGAGGATGGCTGACCCACTTTGATGAGTTTGTGGGCCACCAGCGGAGCAGCAAACCGGGTCAGGATGGAAGCTGGGGGGATGGGGGCAGAAGCAGCAGAGGGGCTGGCCCCATGCCCCACCCCCAGCTGACTGCTCTCTGTTTCTTAGGGGAGCAGACAGCTGGAGGGTGAGTCTCGGAGAGATAGCGGGGGCTTGGCCGGGCCAGGTGCGGGTCCAGCCCTCTTCTGATCTGGTTTCACAGCCCCAAAGGGGACAGAGATGGGGGGATGCCAGGACCTCCAACCCAAGAACCCGGGGGCTTCTGGGGAAAGAATGTCCCGACTCCTCTCCCGGGAGGGCTAGGTGGCCGTCTGTCCGGCTGATGATGGCGTCCACACAGTGGGGCAGGCTGCCTGGTGGGCATTGAAGCTCCTGGAACCCGGGGAAGGCCCCTCCAGCTGGCTCCCAGCATGGCTGTGGGACAGGAGAGTTGTCTGCCAGGTTGCCCTGCCCCCATCGCCAGTTTTGCTGCAAGGCTGAGTCTTGCTGATAAATGTGAAAAAAGGAGCCTTAAGGAAGGGACTTTGTGAGCCGGGTGACTTGCAGAGTGTCTTGGCGCTAACTTGGGGAAAAGAAGGAGAGGATGGTGATACTTAATTTAAGAAAAGGGACGTCTGTGCATTTCTTGAAGCAGGTAGAGCCGGTGGTTGAAAGAGTTGTGAAGCGGTGATTAAAAATGTTTTGAGCGGTTTGTTGCAAAATAAAGAACGACTATGTTAGATGTTTCTCTTCTTTCTGAATACCACTAAAAATATTCTAGTGTCTGTTGTGACAGCCTCCCTTTGCCTTGGATGAGAAGAGAAGGATATTTGTCCCTTACCCGCACCCCCATTATAGAACTGATGCATTTAATTATAAAAATAGGGAAGAGCATCGTAGGACGCAGCAAGAAGTAACACGTAGTCCATGCCTCAAAAGCAGCGCTGCCATGGCTCCTTCTAAGCTTTATTCTCTTTGTTTCTTAATAGCCTTGAGATAATAACATGTACAGTTTTTTTCCTGCCTTGAAAATTTTAACAGTACATCATAAGTAAATTTTCTTGATCTGAAAAGCTGTAACAATGTGAGGATATCTCCCAATCTACCTAGCTAGTTCTCTGTCGGTCATGTAACTTACAATGAGCACCTTTTTACACAAACCTTGGCTGCATTTTTCACTGTTCCCTTAGAATAAATTCCTAAGAGTAGAGTTACGGGGTCAGAGAGTTTGAACTCTTCCGAGGTAGATGTTGTCACCTCCTTTTCAGAAAGGTTGTACCAGTTTATCCTTGGACCAGAAGACTCTTTTGTACCTTTGCCACAATAAATGTCAACATTTGTAAATAAAATCTTTGTTCATCGTGTACATGGTAGTTGACATGGCCATTTTCAATTCTTTAGTCCTGTTGAATGGAACAGCTTCCCACACGTATTAACTGATCTCATAGCCTGTTTTCTCTCATTATTTTGTATTCGCTGTTGAATAAATATTACAGATTAGATCCCTTTGTCTATTTCTAAGGGCTAATATTTCCCCTGACTTTCTTTTTCTTTTTCTTTTTCTCTTTTTTTTAAACAGGAGGCCTAACTTTGTGTAGTTAAATTCTCATTCTTTTCATTCGTGGTTTCTCCCATTGCCTTCAAGCTCAGAAATGCCTTTCTCGTCTAGAAATCAGGTATCTAGTATTTACTTACACAGTGTTCTGGTGTTTGGTTTCTTTGCTTGCTTTCCATATTTAACTCTTCATCCACCTGCATTTGTTGGATATTGTGGGAAGGGGAGCTCTAAGTCCACCAGACTCCCAGTAGCTACCCTGTTGTCCACACGTGACAGCCATTCATTCTGTTTCACGGCCCATTTCCAGCCTTCCCTCCCCAATCCTCGCATCCTTCCGGGCTGGGGCCAGGTGGAGGGCATCCCAGGCTCGGTGGGGAGATGATTTCCTTGACTCAGCCTCTTCTGAGACCGGCTCTGCACACCCCCTTCCCGCCCCCCGGGTCAGCGCGCAACGTCTCTTGGTTTTGATCTTCAGACGGCACATGGCACAGGGGTGAAGGGGGGTGAGGCAGCCGCCAGTCCACCTGCATTTTGCCTGCGGCATCTACGCTGAACTTCCAGGCTCCTCCGCACGGGCCCAGCTCAGACAATTTCAGTGCGGTCTCGGTGCTGCTACTCGTTTAGAAACACCCCGAGCAGCCTGCCTCTGTCTCTCCACTTTTATTTAAGAGCAGTGGGAATTAAAACATCTATTTGACTGACTTCTGGTTACGCTCCAGTGAGACAGAGTATTTGAGAGGCTTTTGCCTCGTCTAAATGTTAAGGAATGAAACGTTATATCATTTCAGAGCTATATATTGTAACACGTAAGTTCAGTCTTCGGTGTGAGGGATTGTAAGGTTCACCCTCATTTTATTATCTCTAAGAAATAGACCATGACACAGTGTCCCACCGGCAGTGCTCAGACACTCGTCTTCATTTCAGAGCTGTTGAGATCGGAACAGTCCTGCATCCAGGAGCAGGTGACACTTGGTGTGTGGCCCTGACTCTCCTGAGGAGGGAGCGATGGTGGAGATCCTGTCCTGGCCGCAGGCGTGGGTCTGGATGCTCGTGTAAGAATTGCAGTGGAGGACAGTCACCGATAAACCCATACTTACAGGATCTTCATTTTGCACCGATTCCTGAGGTTTGACCTTTCTCCTTGTGATTCTACTTGGTGATGCTTGTTTGAGAGGAGAAAGTATTTTCCATATTTCTTCACCTCGCTTCCATTGTGCTGACAGAGAAACTCTGAACTTAGCCCAGGTGCTTTCCCCCTTTCTTCCTTTGAATTGTCAGGCCACAGATGCTGCCATCGTACCTGCCTTCCCCGTGGAGGGTGGAGGGAGGTGTCGGGAAGGTGACATCTCTTAATGACCCGGTGACGGTGACTTGCCCTTCATCCTGCCCCCTGCGGGGTGGAGGTGGGGGTGGGGGACGGAGGGGCCTTTTGAGCCCGCTGGGCTTGGCTGAGAATGTGTGAAATCTGTCTCTGTCATTTGTTGCTTGAGGGATCTGAGACAAGTGGCATCTTTCTGACCCTCAGTTTTCCCTTCTGTAAAATGAGAATAAAAAGATTTACTTAGGAACCTTGTCAGGAGAATGGAGTGAGCTGAAGTGTGTAAAACCCTGGGCATTCAGGAGACACTGCATAAGCGTCACTTTCCTTCTCGCCTGTCCTGGGAGTTGGGGGCGACACAGCGGAGAGCAGGGGATGTAAATCCCACTCTCGTAACTGCTGTTGAGCCCGTACTTATTTTTAACACCAGATCAGAACACGCCTGATCCGTTCGCTCCAGTCTTACTGTCCAGGCATGTTTGGCCGCCCACCGTCTGCAGATGACCCTGCCATCGAGCTCCGAGGGATGTGGGATCTGTACCTTGTTGATTAAGTGTCGGGTTGTATGCTTTACATTTAACCGAGCATTTCAGGCACGCTGCGTCCCTAAGGCCCGTTTGTCCCGGGTTCCCTGCCCGCTGTGGTTTCTAGGAGGCGGTGTGGCCTCCCGACCGCCACCTGGCCCAGGCCACGGCCTCCCCTCCCTGGGAGAGTACGTCCACCCCGAAGAGGGGGGCGTCACTTCACGGACTCGGGGGTCCTGCTCGCCCTGGAGACCTGGGCACCAGAGCCCCGTGGAGATGATGGGCCGAGTCTGCTGACGCCGGCCTTAGACTCTTCAGAGCACCGCTGGTTTGGAGCCTCCCAGGACTTGGAGCGGACCAGTGGGAGGACGTTCCTGGTCGTGCCCTTTACAGGAAGCCAGGCTGTCAGCATCTGGCCCAGTGTCATCTTGCAAGAGCCTGTGGAAATCACCCTGAGACCCAGAGCCTTTCCTACCGCCTAGCTGTCTCTTCCCCGCCTTCCCCCGCCTCTGGCTCATTCCTGCGTTAAGACTGTCCTCCAGGCAGAGGACTGATCCTGCCCCACGGGCTTCTGCTTCACACCCCTCTCCTGGGGCAGAGCTCCTGGCCAGGGGTGCGAGCAGGGAGGAGGCAGGATGCTTGTGCAGGTGAGTCGGGGTAGCTGGGATCCCTGCTGTGCAGGAGTGGCTGATGCAACAGGAGGATTTCTCTGGGAGCCGCGTCCAATTCTGAGTCACACTGTGCTCAGGCGGATGTCACCCTGCGCTGTTACCCAGAAGGTGCACTTGGCCAGGTGCCGGGGCCAGGCCAGGGAGAGG
This sequence comes from Delphinapterus leucas, assembly GCF_059928025.1. NCBI lineage: Eukaryota > Metazoa > Chordata > Mammalia > Artiodactyla > Monodontidae > Delphinapterus > Delphinapterus leucas. Next base: position 5,151,480 of record NC_143144.1, read on the forward strand.
GTCTTGCCTCTCCTCACCTGCTACCACCCCAGGGGCTACCTGCCCTCAGCTGGGCAGCCCGCAGCAGCTGTTCCAGCAACCAGGGAAAGAATCACTGTCTCTCCCAAGGCTGAGGGGTGGATGTGAATTACTTATTTGCAGAAAGGCCATTGCTCTCTAGTTAAATTCTCCTGGCTCTGGGGCCCTCCCTGGCCGGAGTGTCAGGAACCCACTGCTGCAGACCCCGGTGTCCTGACACAGCCGAGGGTATCTTCCGGCCTTTCTGGAGGTGTCCAGCTTGGATTGCAACCCAGTTAACTAAACACTGAAAGGAGGGAGGAACTAGTGATAAAATAAGATTGCCTCAGTGTTGATGTTGTATAGGGTTCAGCTTTTATTTTCTTTCATGAATGAAAATGGAAACACTTTCTCCTCTGACTTCTATTGACTTTATGGAAATGAAGATTTCCTACAAGCCTTTCAACATCATCATCGTTTTCCCGTTATTTTAGTTGTGATTTGTTTTACCAAACAAATTGCCTCATTCCAGTCCTTCGCTCATCTCTTTCACCTTTTTCGCCTTGGACTTTGTGCAGTGGCGGCTTGATGGAAAGCCCTTGCCTGTCACTGCTGACACCTTTCCCAAGTCCTCTGGCTGCAGCCCCCCTCCATGGTGCCATCAGCTGTCGGCGATGACCGCCGGTATCCGGTCTCCAAGGGACTGTCGCCTGTTGGGACCAAGCAGGAGCCTCGGGCTTTTTCTAGCTGCTCTGCACCATGGACCATTGCAGTCACCTCACTTCCCTGACCCCTTTCCTCACTGTGTGAAATGGGTAATTCATCCGCATCTCTGTATATTTAAACAAGGAAATTTAGGTGAGGGCACTGAGGTCTCGTTGCTGCATCTGAAGAATCGTGATTTAGCATTGAGGCCTGAGCGCTGTTTCCTGTCTGTGTGTCTTTCTGATGGTGAGGGGTGCATCCATCTGTGTCTGCTGCCCCCGTCGCCACCCCCAGCTGTATGGGCTGCACAGAGACGCCTGCTCTGGGCTGTGTATCCCGCTCCCCCCGCCTCGAGGGGAGGATGGTGTACAGTATTCTGCGCACGGAGGAGATTCATGTACTAGTCCACAGTCCCTGCCAGGGAGGTTTGGCTGAGAACTTGTGTTTGGTTTCTGCCCCTGCCGCTTCCTGGCTCTGCCACCTGGGCCGAGTTCCTGACCTTTCCACCACGGTCTGTGTCCGGCAGTGCCCGAGTGGACGCGCCTCGGCCTCTGGGTGCCCATGGGGGTGGAAACACAGTGACTTGTGACGTCCCTTTGAAGCCCACTGCCTGTTGCTATAGAAATTCTGAATTGTGACTGAGTGATGCAGCGGTGCTGGGGAAACTTGTCATTTCTTCAGGCTGCATTTCCTGGGCTGGCTCCCTCCCACCGCTGGAGGCTTCTTTGCAAATGTATTATGGTTTCATCCTTCCCCCTCCTACCCTAATTCTTTCTGCATCGGTGTTTAGATACCATCTTGTTTAGGAACCTCCCCTCGGCCCCGCCTTCCTCTGTTCCTCGGGGAGAGGCTGTGTGCGCCTCAGTGGTAAATGAATTGTCTAAGTCATTTAGTGAAATGTACAGTAAGGTGGCTCTCAGAGGTATGTGCCTTTATATACCCACTTATACAGTATTTAAATTTATTCAGAGGATCTCCTGTCTGATTACCAAATGGTGGTGTTGAAGGGAAGAAAAATTAAGACTTCTGCTTTCCTGGGGTCTGAAAGAGCTGTATCCTTATTTCTCTGGTTTTGTGTCATCATGGAAGAATTTCAGCATTCCTTGCAAACGTGTACGTTTTGGAGCAAACTACAAACTAAGCAAGAGTGCGTAGCTATGTACATAAAGTTCCTTAACAACATTCTGGTTTTTAGGGGGTGGGGTGGGTGGGTGAATTAGGTCCCGGTACAGGAGAAGAGTAGGAGCTGATATGTTTTGGAAACAGTGTGCCGTGGAGTCTTAACCTTACAGCTGAAAGGAGAGACCTTACCCGTCATTCAGGATAGCCTCCAGCTCTGGGTCAAACCTGCACCCCCTGCATTGGAAGGCGAAGTCTTAACCACTGGACCGCCAGGCAAGTCCCCCACCTCCAGAACTTTTTCATCTTCCCGAATTATAACTCTGTCCCCATTGAACATTAACTCCTCATTTCGCGCTCCCCCCAGTCCTGGCAGCCGCTCTTCTACTCTCTGTCTCTGTGAATTTGACCACTTTGGTACCTCACATTAATGGAATCATACGGTATTGGTCCTTCTGTGACTGGGTTGTTTCACGGAGCATAATGTCCTCGAGATTTCGTCCGTGTCGTAGCAGGTGTCAGAATTTCCTGTCTTTTTGAAGCTGAATAACATTCCATTGTATGGATGTATCACGTTTTGTTTGTTCATTCCTCCAATCAGAGGACGCTTGTGTTGTTTCCGCCTTTAGGGTATTGTGAATAATGCTGCTGTGAACTTGAGCATACGAGTCTCTGCCTTCACTTCTTTTGGGTGTATACTCAGGAGTGGAATTGCTGGATCGTACGGTAGTTCTACTTTTAACTTTCTGAGGAACCTCCATACTGTTTTCCACAGCGGCTGCACCGTGTTACATTCCCACCAGCAGTGCACAGGTGTTCCAGTCTCTCCACATCTTCGCCAACACTTGCTGTTTTCTGGGGGGTTTGGGTAGGCTTACTTTGCTTTTTGACCTTGGGTTGTTGAAAGAAATGAGTTAACACATGTAAAGGGCTCAGAGCCTGGTAAACACTCCAAAGCCTTGCCGAGCAGTTTGTGTTGAGTTTCAGCTTGTGGACAGGGATGCCGAGGAGAGACCCTGGCTGCACCCCACGTGCCCTCCCTTGTGGCTGCCCGCTGAGGGCCCGTGACAGCGCTGCTGTCACCCCAGGGCCGTGTCCTGCTGGTAGGTGGAAGCAAGTGATTTCAAAGGGTCCGTAAAGGGTTTTCACTTTTCCGTGAGTTGGTTGTTTGGAACTTGGAGAATCATCGTACTTGGTCTTGGTGTCGGTCAGTCCATCCAGAAAAGCCACGCACTGCTTAGCAAGAGACAGGGCTGTGTTTCAGGACCAGGAAGCCCAGCTGAGGCCAGAGCTGGAGGAGACAGAGGCCTTTGTGAGGGGGAGACTGCAGACAGGCAGGGCCTGTGGCCGGGGAGCCCCATCTGCCGGGCTTTGGGGGGGTGGGATGGTGCGCTCCCGGCCAGTCTCCTTTCCACACCTGCAGAAACTCCAGGTGTTTCTTAAAGCAGCACTTACCCACTCCAGTAGTCCTGGGGGTGGTGGGGAGCCGCGTGGTCAGGGGTCAAGGCTGGGGTCTGGAGCCAGAGGCTGAGTTTACATTGCACCCTTGGGGAGGTGGCTTAACCTCCCTGTGCCTCTGTTCCTCCTGTGTGAATGGGACTAAAGCAGTCCCTGCCCACGGGGCCGATGAGGCCCAGCTCAGCTGGTTTAGCTGAAGCACCTGCCATGCACGGGGGAGCACCATGTAAGCAGGGACTCTGCTGTGGGTGAAGGTAGGCCTGCTTCTGCTGCGCCCGCAAGTCTGGAATTTAACTTTATAAGCAGAGCGTTGCCTGTCTGTTTACTTCCGTAATAAAATACATTCGCTTATTTGCCGAGTGCTCCCTGGGTACTTACAGGACAGCGACTTGCGACTTCTCTTCCCCCTGCCTTACCTGGGGGCCTGCGTATGCTGGTTTTCCTGAATACTCACTTATCAATTATCCTTTTAATGTGCACAGCGGGGGTCGGCTTGGGTACACACTGGAGGAGATGCTGCACCCTGGCGGGGGCTGCCCAGCCAACACCACGTGGGAGGAGTGGGCTGCAGGGCTGCCTGTGTGCCCGTGGCTGCAGGGACAGGGGACGTTCGGCGTGGCCCCGGTATCCAGGAGCCCGGCCTGGAGGCAGGACCCCCAGGGGTCTCTGAGCGGTGGACGCTGGGAATCGGGGGGCCAGGCCACTCTGTCTCATTGCCCGGGAGCCTGGTGACCGGGGCAGGGTCCCCACTTTCCTGCTTTTGGTTTCCACCCCTGAAAGCACAAACCAGGCGGGCTCTGTGATGCATAGTTACCTCCTGGTGAGGGATTCGAGGGGCGCCCTGCCCGGGGGTGAAATGCACAGAGCCGGTTCCGGATGTGTGGGTGTGGGTAGCTCCCGCCCTTCGGGTGACCCTCCTGCCCCAAAGGCAGCACTCGGGGCCAGCTGGCGTCCTGTGAGTGCCAGTGCCACTGTTGCTCTGTAAAGGGTGTGACAGATGCAGAGGGGCCCGCGAAGGAAGGCAGCCCTCAGCCGGGCCCTGCTGTTTGCTCCGGCCTCCCTGCGGCTCGCGTGACTGCAGCGCTGGTTCCCCCAGGCCTCTACTGCGCTCTCGTCATTCAGAGGGTGTCACGCCTGCCTTTATGTGTGACACCACATAGGGGACGTCCGTGAGACGCCCAGACTTTCCAGCTGCGCCAGCTGTTCACGGATGTTTCTTCGGGCGCATTTGACTGGCGCCGAGCTCGGCAGTAAACGGCTCGTTTTGTTTCTCCCTGGTGATGTCCCTCCGGTCATTTGGGCATTTGTCAGATTCCAAGAGTTTTATTTTTAGGGGCTTTAATTGCTAACCTTTCAATCTTAATCATATTAGAAACAGCACCCTTTCCAACAGAGGTGGGGCTTTTTAAAACGGTCAGAAATCTGAATGCTCCGAAAGCTGCTGAAATGTACTTGATTTACAAAAGCACCACCCGTGAACTCTTTGCAGGCTGACGCCGGCGGGCGGAGGCGTGTGAGGGAAGACCTGGCCGGCATTTTGACCTGGATCGCTATGTACATACAGCATTGGGGGGGTGGGTGGACGTTACTGTGCTGCTTTGGGGCCACATTTCAGAGATGACCTTGTTGTTCCCCGGGTTCAGTGTCCGACCAGGTGCTTCTGAGCATGGAGGCCGTGGGTTGTTAATTACACGAGGACCGTGGCTGGAGGCCAGGACGATGGGGGCCACTTGTCTGTAACCAAATGACCACAGATCCAGTGGCCTCCATCCCCTGCCTGGCATTATAATTATGGCTACAGATTCCTAGCATTTTTTCTTTAAAATATTTTTATAGACTCCTAGCATTTTTTCTTTAAAATATTTTTATTATGGAAAATCCAGAGAAGTTGATGCTGTGAACTCCTGTGTAGCCACCACCCCACTTCGGCAGCCATCAGGATTTTGCGGTGCTTGGTTTGTCTTTTCCTGTATGTGCTTTTCTTTCCCCTTCGGCCACTGTACTTGCAAGCAAGTCCCAGGCATTGTTTTTCTTCTTGTGATGCTTACTGCACCATTAACGTGTGTCTGAATTCTCATATGGGGCCAGAAGTACGGGAGGATTAGTGAGAGACCAGAAGCTCTGTTTATGAGGTACAGGAAACTTACGAGAGGACGTGGCTGGGCTGGCGCAGGGGGTACGGTGAGCATTTCTGAAGTGGTGGCTTCCAGACTTGTGGGGATGATGGGACTCTGAGTTAATCTTCTGCAACCTTCAGACACCTGCCCTCGGGCCTTTGGGAGAGATCTTTGGGAGTGACGTCGGGCTTGTCTCGCTCAGTAACCTATGGGACCAAGGAGAGGAGGGGCCGAGGCCCCAAAAGCAGCCCTGGCGGCACCCCAGAGCCAGGGCGGCTGTCGTGTGATGGCCAGACTCTCACTCATCCTCCTTCTTCCCCTTGGTACCGGGATTGTCCTGGGACCACCGTTTCTCAGAGTGTGCCCCACCCCTCAGCCGTGTTGCCTGAGAACAGGCGAATTCCGGTCCAGGCCCTGGGGTCACAGTCCCTGGGAGTGGGCCCAGAAATGTGCATTTGAACCTCCCCCTGGGCACCCAAAGCTTGGAGTCTGGGTCTAGCTTTGTCCTGGAAATCTGGTCTTGTCTTCTGCACCCCGTGGTTCCCCGCGTGTCTGGTGTTCGAAGCCAGTCTCCACCTCCTGTTATATTCTGTGCTTAGAACGCTCTGGTGCTGGGTGCAAAGATGCAGCCAAGCTGCTGGTCTTCAGCCCGTCAGAATCCCCTGGGGGTCCTCAGACCCAGCTCAGACCCTGCATCGCAGGGTTAGGGCTGGGGCATTGGCCAGTGGATTCTGATCCACAGCTAGCGGGACTTTGCTGCATGGTGCTGGGGGACGGGGAGTGGGTGGAAGCCCCACAGAGCATCAGCTGTCGTCCCGGTGGCAGTGATTCCGTCTGGACGTGGAAAGGTCACATTAGAAACATAGACCTTGCCTTGGGTGTGGATGGCGCTCTGCAGTCTTCCCCCTGGCAGCACTGGAGGGAGGGCATCAGGGAAGCCGGCCTGGGGCCAGGTGAGCCATTGGGAGGGTCTCGCAGAGCCCAGGTAAGAGAGCAGATGGGCCTTCCGTGTGGCTGTGAGAATCGGGAGGGAGGGGCCAGAGCTAGAGAAATAGGAGGCCGAGTCCGTCGGGCCAGACGGGTGGTGTGGCATGGGGTCTGGGTCTGGGACTGGGGCTAGGTAGGGGCATCACAGAGCAGGGGGCGGGGAAACAGTAGGGCCGATCCCACGTGATGTTCTGAGATTTTACACCATCCTCAGTTTGGAGGAATTGTTTGTGCTCCTTCCTGGATGTCGCCACTGGATGATAAATACAGCAATTAAAACGAACACCCCCAAAACCCTTTCCTCTGGCGTCTCCTTTCCTAGTTTAACTGACCATGAGTTGTAACAATTTAATGTTTTATTAAAAACATTCATTATGGTGAAAACATTTCACAGCACGCTACCTGCTTCAAGGTGAAGGTGTGGTTTTGCCTGTGTGCCCACTTTGCGAATCCTTGACTCCTGGTGGAAATTACTGGAGAGCTCGTCATGCAGGGACGGCCCCGTGATCTGAGGCTGGTGAGTGCCTCTCCTTGGGAGGGAGGAGAGGAGCCCCAGGACTTATGCTGCTGTATGCATATCCTTCCCTGGCCCTGCCCACCGCTTCCCCTCCCCTGACCACTTCCCTCCCCTCCCCCCTCTCCTCCCCTCCCCCTTCCCTGTCCCTTTTAAAATCTCAGACGGAGCTTGCTGGCTGGTGACGTCGCCCACTCCTTTTTGGGGGTTGAGGCTGCCTTCCCCCCTGCCCTGCCACGTTCCTCCCTTCCGTGGTGGGCTTCAGTCTCACGGGAGATGCCTCAGCCTCACCTGGTGGGTGGGCGTGCCATCGGGGGCTGGCAGTAAGCTGGGTTCCGAGGTGCCATTTCTCCTCACCGAGGCTGCCCTACAAGTGCTCAGGAGCGAGCTTGCAGCCCAGGTCTTCACGGCAAACACTCCCCCGCCCCCCCCAAACCCCGCATCATCCCTCTTTGTTCCTGAAACTGTCCCCACTTGCTGACCCCAGGACGGGTGTTGACAGTAATAAATACAGGTGCGACCTCTTGCACACCTGGCTGGTGTGCCCGGCCCAGTGGACACAGGCCTCCTTCCCCATTTTTCGGCTTCAAGTCTTAAAAGACAGAGACGCCGTCTGGCCGAGAGGTGGGCGATGGATAGTGTGAAGGCCGCCCGCGAGGAGCGAGGTCACCCGGGAAGCTCATGTGCCGTGCGCTCTGCGGGGGCCGAGTGCTGGCGGGGGTCTTCTTCAGCTCCGGACGTTTCAGCACAGTCTCTGTGACTGTGGAGTCCTCCTTGGAGTCTATGAGCAGGGTAGTGGGTCCTCCAGCCCCACAGGACGGGACCAGCCCTTGTCTGGCAGGCTTGTGCTGCCTCCATCCCCACCCTCCTTGCTGCAGAGGCAGCCGGAGGCCTTGTCCTGAAGATGCCCCCCTCCCTCCTCCCTCCTCCCTCCAAGCCAGCGCCCGGTGCTCAGCCTCTTACAGGCTCTCCTGTCTGATTTCGCAGCCGCCTGGCTGCAAACGCTGCTGCTTTTTTTTTTTTTTAATTAATTTGTTTTTGGCTGCGTTGGGTCTTCGTTGCTGCGCACGGACTTTCTCTAGTTGTGGCGAGCGGGGGCTACTCTTCGTGGCAATGTGTGGGCTTCTCACTGCGGTGGCTTCTTCTTTGCAGAGCACGGGCTCTAGGCACACGAGCTCAGTAGTTGTGGCACACGGGCTTAGTTGCTCCGCGGCATGCGGGATCTTCCCGGACCAGGGCTCGAACCCGTGTCCCCTGCACTGGCAGGTGGACTCTTAACCACTGCGCCACCAAGGGATCCCTGCTGCTGCGCTTTGACTGGACCTCGTCTCTCCTGGGAGGGGCAGTGCGGGACCACCTAGGGTGTAGGAGCCTCGGTCATGGTGGCTGCCTAGTCGCTAGCTCACAGTGTGCTCTTCCATCAGCTGTCTGCAGTGTGTGTAGTTACTGGGGTGGCGCTTGGGTCTGGGTCTCGGGGAGGGAGGTTCCCCCTCCTCCCAGTGGTCCTGGATGGGCCATGCTGGACTGGACTCCTTTGGTGTACGGGAGTCAGCAGAAGGTTCGAGGACCCTTACTTGTATTAAGAGGAGTGAGAAAACCACTCGCGTGTGTGTGTGTGTGTGTGTGTGTATCCTGCACACTGTCCTACCTAGGTCGGCTTAATGAGGCAGGTGGCAGGCTTTGTTTTGGTTTTGTTGTTTTATGTCTCAGCCGTGTAAACATAAACAGATTCATTGAATAATTCCATGTCCAGGGTGGGAAATTGCAGCCAAGCACCCTTCACGCTCAGAACAGCGCAGTGGGATGGAGCCCCCAGGACACCGCCTCCAGTCGTGCCCCCCCAAGAGGACTGCCTTGCTGGGGCCGGGCAGCGGCCCCGGGCAGATCGCTGGACTAGCTCCTCAGAGCTTCTCTGGAGGCTTCGGAGCAATCGATCCTGACGTGCAGGGTGCCTATTCGGGCCTCCCACCCTCGATTTAATCCTTAGAAACACTTGGTATCACGCTGGTGTCGTCCCTAATTATGCCACCATGTAGCGTGACGGCTGCACGGTGTGACAGCCCCCAGGGTGAGGATGACTGCCAGGCTCAGAGCCCTGCAGGGCCGCGCCCCATCCCAGGGCTTTGGAGCAGGGAGCATCAGCTCATTTGGTGACTCACGTGCTGCCTGGCCGGCGGCCCACCTCTGTACCTCCGTTTCTCTCCCCTCTCATTCTCACCAAGGAGGCCGGAGATAGGACACCCAGGAGAGACTTCACAGGCAGTATTTCATACATCTCCCAGAAACTTACGTTTGGACAAAACAAACGAAAATCCTTTTTGGAAACTTTTGAACCTATTTCTGAAAGCCACTCTAAGAAGATACACTAAAACAACTTCAGTTTCCTCTGTCCTTATGGTTTGTTTTTGTCCGCAGTCTTCTCCGAAAAATGCACGTCTGCACTGGAGTTTGAACTGGGGACAGGGAGGGGACGTGTGTCTTGTTTTATTCTGAAAGCAAAGTCTCATCCCCTCTCTGGCATGAGCCTTTCTTATAGAGTTCCCTTTTCCCTTTACAGTTTCGGAGTTCTTCGGGGGCTTTTTTGCTTTGTCTTGTTTTGAGACTTCGCACTCCACTTACCGTTCTGTCCAGGGCACCTCTGTAGGGGGGCTGCGGGGTCTGGCCGCCCACTAGAGGAGGTTTGGGGACATCCAGCCCTCCCCTCCCCCTTTCGAGGTGGCACGGGGACACAGGAGCAGCTGTCCAGGCCGTCAGCCTTCTGAGCTGGGGCTCTGCAGCTCATTTCTGACTGTGTGGCTCTGTATGGAAGCCTGCTGTCCTCCGAGCACAGAGGAATCCACCCACCTTTGCTCCTCCTCCCCTGGGGAATCTGTCCTCATGGCCTCAAAGCAACTCCCAGAACCCCCAGGTAGGGCCACTGATGGCAGCTCTGAGGACCAGGCTGGATGCAGCGGGAGTGCAGGTGTGCTTTTGTGTGTGTCCACTCGGCTTTTCTCCACTTAAGCTACACTACCTGAGTTGCTCCCTGGAGCGGTGGATTCTTTCTCTTGCGGAAATATATTCAGGATTTTGTGTGGCCTCGTGGACTGGACTTCGTTCTTTGTCAGCATAATGATTACAGGGCGGTTGTGTTACCGAGTCCAAGCTTCCTCTGCTTACTGCACGACAGGCCAATGAATTGGGAGACTGAGGTGCTGAGGCAGGGAATGTGACTTTATTCGGACAGCCGGCAGACCGAGAAGATAGCAGACTAGTGTCTCCGGAAAACCATCTTATTGGGGCCTGGGTGCCAGTTTCTTGAATAGCATCAGAGAGGGAGAGGCGGTGAGGGAGTAAAGTAAAGGGGCCATTGGTCTTGCAAAACATCTCCTGGAATGACCAGCCTCGGTGAGGGGATGTGTTAGCTTCTCCTTTCTTGCAGCCATCCACAGGTGGACAGGGTCAGATGATCTCCCTGTGAGCTGAGCAGCAGAGGGGCAGGGCTCCCTGAGGCAGGCCATTATGTATGATTATAATAACAAAAGCAACGAAAAGCAAAGGGTTAGTCTAAGAAACAGATCCAACGTGGAGTCCCATTTAGCTCTTCCCTGTCACAGGTGGTGATCACCATGGCCTCTGTCTTCTCTCTGCTTCTCCTGTCCCCTGCAACTCACAGGGCCGCCAGGATGTCCCCCTGCGGGGACGAGCCCTGAGGGTGTGTGTCCCAGTAGAACCTCAGTCGTGCGTCTCTTGCTCTGACTGCCGTTTAGATCCAGACCCGGGTGAGAATAAAGGTGATAAAGGGTCTGATCCTCCATATAGGTGCCCCCAGGAAGCCAGGGGGGATGGCCCTGCCAGAAAGGTAAACTGCCTTCAGAGCACAGGGTGCCACAGAGGAGATAATGCGAAGTCCTAAAGCTCTAAGATCCTGACCCCTGTCCTCTCCACCATGGCCCCCCAGGTGGTAGACTTCCTGTTCTCTGATTAGCTCAGACTTACCCTCCCTGGGGCATCCTCCCTGCTTTGGCAGGGCTTCTAGAGGGCAGGCCTGAGGCCAGCCGAAGGGCCCCTGGAGTTCATCTGTGATCTCAGCTACAGGCGGGAACAAAAAGAAAGCTCTCCGAGGGCTCAGACCAATGGCTTCTTCTACCTCTTAGCCTCGGGCGTGGACTCGTGTTGTAAGCGGACAGGCTAGAATCTTGAACGTGACTTTTCCGAAGACGAGGGCAAGCCCCAAATTCTTAAGTCTCAACCCACTGTGTAGATCATGAAACTGACTTAGGAGTATTTAAAAGAAAAAAATAGAGAAGAGAGAAAATACTAGCACGTCGCACAGTGTAAACGCAGGTAGTATTTTATGAAGCTTGTTACATACTTATGTATGTGTGTGCATATGTGTGGGTATATATGTATGTACCTGTATATTTATTATATAAATTGTGTGCTGTTTCTCTACATCAGATTTCTCTCTTACTGTGCGTCTTGACAAAAAAGTTTGACGGCTGCTGGGCTGCTGGTGCGTAGCCAGGAGAGCCCGTGAGGGAGCTAGCTCATCCTCTTGTTTTTGTGCGCGACGAGTGTCATACACCTCCCCAGCCTCGGTCCAAGCCTAAGATCCGCCTGTCTTCACGGGGCAGGGCCTGTCTACTGCCCACCTGTCCCCCACGTCTCCTGGTCCCCAGTACTGGCAGGAGGGGACTTGCCACCTTCCTTACGTCCCCAGGCTCTGGCTTGCTTCCCTGTTACCTGTTCTGTTGTCTTCTTCCTGGCTTGGCTTCTGGAAAATCACTCCCATCTTCCTGTACCTCGGGGTCTTTTGTCCACTGCTGTGAGTAAAACTTAATACTTGACTAAATGCGTTCAGTCCTTTTAAATATATTTAAATGAGATAAAATTAAATGCGCTAATGAAACCAAATATGCCTGGTGCCATGCCTGGGACCGCAGATTTTCACTGGTGGTCCCTTCTGTTTTTCTTACAACCAGGAGTATTTCCGTAGTCAGATTTGACAGACACTCTGAAACAGTCATTTATGAGGGCTCACCCTTAAACATTTTAGAGATTTTTCTGTCTTCTTTTAAATCTCGGCCAGTACACTTTAATTCTCCTTGTTAGGGAAAGAGAGGAAAAAAATACCCATAATACTTTCTACAGAGAAACAAGCATTACAATGACCTTGGTGTTAATTTACCCCATCCTTTCAAAAAATAATTTGTAGAGAACGTCCAGTTTTGTCTGAGGACGCCTTCTAATTCACCAGTCATCAGCCCCCCGTGGCGCCCTCCCAGCCCCCAGCCCTGCTGTCTTTTCATAATTCCAGCCCCAAGGTCTCGGTTGTGAACCTTCTTTTGTCAGACACAGTGAGCTCAGCCGTCTCCCGGCGGCCTGCTCCCCACTCTGGTGAGATGGATTACACCCTTTGTCCCGCAGCCCAGCCCTCCTGGCAGGCCGGCAGCAGCAGGGGGCCAGAGGGCCTGGGGGCTCCCGCCGGGACCCCTTATCGTTCCATTCATTATCATTCAGTCGCTTCCCTTCATGGGGAGGGGGGGAGCTGGTGGAATTGATACGTTAATAAAAGCTACTGGAACCCCGGCCCTCTTACCAACTTTTATGCAGATTGATTGTGTGGGCCTGTCTGCCTGGGTGTCTGTCTTACAAAGACTCAGAAATGGTTTCTTTTTTCACCCATTATTTGGAGAGAATAATAAGTCTCTGTCAGATTAGCTTCTTGGAGGCGCGCAGCTTTTTGAAAAGACCTTGCATAATCAGTGCCTGATGAGCTGCTTCCCGAGAGCTTATCCCTGTTGTGCAAGGAGAATGCGTATTTTGTATGTTTTAAATTTTTGAACGTCCAGTCTCCTCAGAAATCACGCAGCCGCACACCCTGTGCTCGAAGGCAAGCTGCAGCCCGAGTCGCATGGCGGGTGATGACGTTTTTTTTTTCCGGGTGGGACGTTTCCTTAATAGAGAAGAACCTCGGCCCATTAGCACACTGGCCGCTCCAGCTTCCCTAGGAGATTCAGAGCCCGAGTCACCCACCTTTTTAAGGAACAGTGTTTATTTATTTGTTTATTTATTTATTTTTGGCTGCGTCGGGTCTTCGTTGCTGCGCACGGGCTTTCTCTAGTTGCGGCGAGCGGGGGCTACTCTTCGTTGCGGTGCACGGGCTTCTCATCGCGGTGGCTTCTCTTGTTGCGGAGCACGGGCTCTAGGCGCGTGGGCTTCAGTAGTTGTGGCACATGGGCTCAGTAGTTGTGGTGCACGGGCTTAGCTGCTCCGCAGCATGTGGGATCCTCCCGGACCAGGGCTCGAACCCGTGTCCCCTGCACTGGCAGGCGGATCCTTAACCACTGCGCCACCAGGAAAGTCCTAAGGAACAGTCTTGAGTCAGATGGTCCCTGAACAAATAGCCCAGGTCAGTGAGAGAGAGTATTATCTGTGTTCCCCCAAAAAACAGCCCCAGGACCTCAGAATGTGACCTTATTTGGAAGAAAGGTCTTTACAGAGATAATCAAGTTACAGTGAGGTCATTAGGGAGGGCCCTGCTCCATTGGGACTGGTGTCCTTATAAAAAAGGGGACATTTGGACACAGATACAGGCACACAGAGGGAAGTCCATATGAAGACTCTGGGGCCCCAGAGCAGACTCTCTCCTCGCGCCTGCAGGGGGAGCGGGCGCTGCCCACACCTTGACTTTGGACTTCTTGCCTCCAGAATTGAGACAGTAAACTTCTGTTTTTATGCCCCCCAGTCTGTGGTGTGATATACTCTGTTATGGCGGCCGCAGCAAACGCATTCAGGTAGTGTTTGTCAGTTTATCATAAATCAGCTTTATGGAAGGTTTTACCATTCGGCATGCCGGTCCGAGACCTCTTGCAGTTATGGTAGTTAACCACTAGTACTTAAAAGATTGCTGTGACCTCGTGGGGTCTTTGCCAGGTGGGGCCTTGGTTTGGGGCTTCGCTTTCCACACCAGGGCCCTCCCAGCTAGGGCTGGCCCTCTGCTCGGTTCTCAGTACGTTCTTCAGCTTAAGTGTACCGCCTCCGGCCGTCCTCCGGACAGTTTTCTCTAAAAGTATTTCCCCAGATCCGTGGGTTCCCTCCTGTCTGAGAGCATCACCACAGGGCAGCAGAGGGCAGTGTCCCCCGCTCCCATGCCCCCTGCCCGGGCTCTGCCTGAGGCTCGTGGAAGCCCCGGTGCCGAGCTGGGCTCTCCTGGCCTCTCCTGCTGCCTCTGGCCTCCAGAGAGGGGCCTCCTCCACCCACCGTCCGAGTCACACCTCCCCTCTGACTCCAGGCAGTGCTGCAGCTGGGCAGGAGCTTTTTTAGAACAGCCGTTAACTCAGAAATCTAAGGTAAAATTTTAACTTATTCCAGGACCTTCAGAAACAGGTTGGGAGTTGGGATGCCTTGGGAGAGGTCATTCAGTCCCCTTCCCCCCGAGCGTTACGGGTGGAGGGGTTGACGGCCAAACAGGGTCGCGTCCCAGGGGCCGATGGCGGCAGTGCAGGACCCTCAACACAGCCCCACAGGCAGAGCCAGGCTGTGGGGGGCTGCAGCACGTGTAACCCGAAGGCCGTTCCTGAGCTCGCGTGCTCGTAAGCCCAGAGCGGGATTCCCAAGTGAACAGCCAGGTAGAGGAGCTCAAGACTGACCAGAGGAGAGCGATGAGACGAGCGGCCGGGTCCAGGGAAGGCCGCGGGGGTTGCAGAGCAGTGAAGCCTCAGCGTGCGGACGGTTGCTTGCGGGATCCTGAGCAGGGCTGAGAGCGTTTCTTCCAGGGGCCTGGTTCCATAGTGGCTCGCTAGACAAGAGAGGAGGGAACCATTGAGTCAGGCCGGGGAAAAGCACCGAGTCCACGCCGGGGACTGGGGCGCACTGGCCCGTGGGGTGGTGAGAGGGAGACCGCTGTGGCACCTGTGGAACGTGGGTTCCCTGATGGGGCAGGAGGGGAGGGTGGAGGGAAGGGTGCCGGGGGCTTCTGTGGGTGACAATAGACAGAGGATAAGGCTCTTGTTTCTTTCAGCTGTGAGGGCATGTGTTTGGGGTCGCTGCTTTGAACAGCAAGTAGGCCTGGCCTTGGTGAGGTGACGCCCTGGGGCCCGGCTTGGGAGAGGGGGAGGGGCAGAGTCTAGAGAGGTGGGCGTGGAGCAAAGCCCTGGCTCCTGCATCCCAAGGGGAAGAGTGACCTCGTGGGGACAGCACGTGAGGGATCACTGCATGCACCATGAGGCTTCCAGTGGGGCTGCTTTCCATCACCTTCCAGGGACAGGGCCAAGGCCAGCTGTGTTGTCAGGACCGTTTCTGGCTTTAGCCCTGGTTTCCATCATCACCCTGGGGTGTCTGCTTGTCCCTGGGAGGATGTTAGTTGCTCAGTTAACTCTAGGAGGCTCCGTCTTGTGTTTCTTTTGCCTTTAATGTTTGTTTTTAAAACAGTGATTCTTCCCTCATGTCAGCAGCTGTTTTTACCCTGCACTGTAGACTGGCTATTTTATTACCATTTGTCATGAATCAGTTTATGGTGTTTTCGGGGGTGGGGTGTGTGTGTGGGGCTTTACCTTGACCCCAAACCTACCACATTTTCTGCAACTCACCTGCCCTAACCGTCTGACGCCCCTGGCAGGGCAGATGCGACCCGCAAGTTGTGGGACCCTGGGGCCGTGGCGTGCAGGTGGGCAGCGCCCGCTTTTTAGAGCACACCTCTGCCCTTGGTCTCCACACACCTTCTACATATTCTGATGCGTTCCTGTCAGTCCCTGAAATGCGCAAGATGGAACGGGTAGTGGTGGGGAGACAGGTGCTCTGGCCCCAGGAAGAAGCATCTTGCTTGGGAGACCAGAAGCGTGAGTTATTTTGAGAATACTTTGGTTCTCCATCTAGAGATCAGTGAGGCAAATTAGGGAATTGATTAAGTGCAATAAATGGCAGACTGGGACGTATCATGTTAGGATTTGGAGAAACTGTCACACAGGAGGTAGAGTATTAGCCAGAGCACGAAGGAGCCCCGGTACTTCCTGAAGGAATAAATAAGGTCGTCCTGGGAGAGATCTCGCTGGAGACCGTGAATTTTGCAGTCATTTGACCCTGGATCAGGGGTCACCTCAGCGTCCTCATTTGAAAGCCCTTAACTGTAGAGTTCAAATGAGCATTAATTGAGATATGTGTGAGCCATTAACATGGTACTTGGTGTGTACTGAGTACATAATTGCAGCAAACAAGAAAACTGCGTCATGTCACATACACCTATTAGGATGACTTAATAAAAAACCGAAATGGTAACGGCACGTGTGGTGAGGGTAGAGCAGCAGAGCCGCCACTCCCTGCTGTGGGAGTGCAGAACGGCACAGGCGGTTTGGAGGACAGTTTGGCAGTGCTTACAAAGTTAAACACACGCTCCCAGGCCACGCAGCAACCCCACGTAGATATTTATCTGAGGGAAATGGAAATGTATGTGCTCCCAGAATTCACAAGACTTTATTTGCATTTGCCCCAAACTGGAAACTCCTTAACTGGCCCTCCTCCAGGGAGTGGATGACCCAGCCGTGGGCGCCTGTACATGGGATGCGGTGGCTGGCGGTGGAGACGGCCTCACAGCTCGAGGGAGCAGCACACGCGGTGGATCCCGGGGCGTCATGCGAGCCGAGGAAGCCAGGGTCAGAGGTCACGTGCGGCCTGATTCCGTCTATATGACATTCTAGAAAAGGCAGCGCTCTAGAGTCGACACAGATCGGGCTTGCCTGGGGTGGGGTGAAGGTGCGCGGGGACTTTTTCTGGGTGGTGAACGGCTCTGTGTCTTGCTTGTGGTGGTGCTTGTGAACAGTTGTCAGAAATCAGAGTTGTACACGAGAGTGAATTTCACTGTATTTTATACCTTACTCTAAAAATGAAAAAGAAAATCTCGAGCCTAGGTAAGGAAGTGAGAACGATCTCGGTGTATCCGGGGTACCTGCGGAAACTAGCCCCTCTTACTGAGGGTCCGTGGGAAATGAGCTCAGGGGGTGGGGTGGAGTTGGGGTCTGACTGCAGGGACATCGAAGGAGCAGCTCTACCTGATGGGACGTAACACGGCGGGCCCTCCGCACTGCCCGGGCAGCGGGTGGCAGGGTGAGGGTGGCATTGTGTGTTGTGCAAGGACGGATAAGGGCCCAGTCAGGGGCCGGTGTGTTTCTCCAGCACGTGGATGCGGCCTGAACACAGTGCGTCTAGCAGGGGACTGTAGGGAGGCATGAAGCTGTCGCTAACGTGGACTCCCTTCCTTAGATGGGGAAACTAAGCCGTGAAGTCACCAACTTTCGTTTTGGAAAAACCACCAGAAACAGGAGTGAAAGCCAGGCCTCCCAGGACACTCTGCTGGACGCTGGGCCAGTGGATGGTCTGCAGGATGATGTGCGCCAGGGACCCCCTGTTGGCCGAAGAGCGGAAGTGGTTGGCTGAAGCCGCAGAGCCCGAGCTCCTCATTAGACGGGCAGCCAGGCCTCCTGCAGTGGTTCCCGTCACTCCTCCCTCCGTGTAAATCACATCAGGTCGCAAACCGCCAGACTTGCGGGGCCTGTCCTTTTCTCTCCGTCAGGAGCTCTCGCGTTTTCCGTCCCAGTGGCGTGGATGCAGATTCTGCACCATTAGCCTCCGAGTCAGTTGGATGGATGCTGCCTGGAGGGCTTGTCCGTCCGCAGAGAGCTGCGAGTCTGTGGCGCCAGAGTGTTTCTGAGCAGCGCCCCAGCCCCTCGCCGTCCAGGTCTCCACCGCCGGACGGGGATTTGTTTACTGACAAAGGATGTTTGAAGTGGGTGAAGGGGCAGCTTCCACGTGTCTGGCAAGGCTGCCACACCGCTTTTAGAGGTGGCGGGGAGGGCCAGCAGGTGACGTAGAGCTTCGCACAGAACACCCTCTGACCCACCGTCTGTCAACTCTGCTCTGCGGTTGCCCAGCCCTGGAAAGGGCACCCTCCATCCTGCACTTGGCCGCTGTGGACGTGCTGTTGTGTTTACCTCGGAAACTTCCTTTTCTCTCACTAGCTTCCCCTTCCTCCATAGAAACGTGAACTGTCCCATGGCACCAAGTCCCTCTATTGCTTTTCTCCCAGCGTGTTTACTGCTCCCTTCAGTTTATTAGGGTCTCCGGGCCCTCAGTGTGAGGCCGGGGTCAACCAGAGAATTTCACCCAACTCCCCTCCTTTATCTGGATCCCTGCTTGGCATTTTGGCCCAGTCTGAAGAAGACCCTGAAAACTAGTCTAGTTTGGGACCAGATGCGCCCGACTTTTCTCTTCGGGGGAGGGAGGGTTCTTTGCTCGTGTTTGGCCCTAGGGCTGCGTGCCGCACGGGACCACACACGGAGCCCTCGAGGACCCTGGGGTGTGCTCTGGCCTCAGGGGCCCAGGTCGCTCGGGGCCTTCTTGGTCCTGCCCAGGCAGGCGGCACCACTGACCCGAGGGGAGGCCTGTGCAGGGTGAAGGCCGCCAGTTGTGGAGCGGGGCCGGCTGAACACTGGTCAGCACAGAGGGATGCCTCCTCCCGCCAGGCTGGCCAACTCTGGCCACAGCTGCTCCCTCTCTGAGTCCTAGGCCAGCGTCCTAAGTCTTTGCACCCTCAGCAGACCTTCCTCTCTTTTTCCCCAGGCAGACCACTGCCATCTGCTGACAGCCCCTCCTCACGTCCTCCCTCCTGCAACTTCTCCAGCCCATCTCCGTGTCACAGCGCAACGATGCCACCATTAGTATCAAGATTTTACTTGATGCTACTGGTGATATCGTTAGTATCAATGCTAGGGTTACTGAACATGTAGCCCGTGTCATTGGTAACATAAGTATCGATACTAGTGTTATTGCACGTGTAGTGTGTGTCAGACACTACCAGGAGCCTGCAGAGATCCTGTGCAGTGACCATTAACCGCTGTCCCCAGGGAGGGCACAGATGTGCCCAGGATCACACACCAGGTGTCTGATACTCTTGAGGGCAGGGCCTGACCATGTACAATTATCTCTTCATCTCTGCCTCCTAGGAGAGGACCTGGCCTATGGTAAACATTCAAGAAAATACCTGTTAAATGAATAAATTGGTTATATCAGAGATGGCTTCTGAAACTCAAAAGCTCTCTCTCTCGCTCGCTCTCTCTTTTTTTTTTTTTTTCTTTTCTTTTAGCCCTGCTGATGCACTGGCTCCCTCAGATGCTTTTTTATATTTTCCAGGGGGGAGTCTAATATTCACGATGCAGGCTGTTGCTCAAGCTGTGTGTTTGGCACTGGTTTTGCTCCACGCGGAATCCTTGGCCTGAACTGCCCTGGCATGTCTACGCCCAGGGTGTCTGTGGGCAGCAGCCATACCAAAGTGGCTTCCTGATGCCGTGGAGCCGTTGTTGGGGATTTCCTACTTGGGCCTGTCCTGCATCCTTGTGGCCCTTACCTGCGGCTGCCCAGCCCACCCTCCTGAAGCAGGGCTGGTGTATGACTTCCCACAATCCTGTAGGTCGCCGGACAGTTCTTTGCTGGGCTCCCCGAGGCTCACCTGCATCCCTGCAGTCAAGTGACGGCTGAGTGGTCTGGGTGTTCGAAGACGGCCTCACCCGCGTGTCCTTGCTGCCTGTTGTCTGGGGCGCCTCGGCTCTCCAGGGTCCTCAGCCGGCTTTCTTACATGTGGGGACCACAGGGCCGTGTTCTGAGGGGCTGACGAGCCCCTCCTTGCTTCCTGGTTTCTGACACACAGTCGGCTACAGCAAGTCACAGGGCCCAGCCCGGGGTCCAGATGGCTTGGGGCCGTGCACTACAGCTCCTTGGGTGGGGGGAGCAGCGAAGAAATGAGGCCTCAGGACTCCCCTGGTGGCGCAGTGGATAAGAATCGCCTGCCAATGCAGGGGACACAGGTTCGAGCCCTGGTCCGGGAAGATCCCACATGCCGTGGAGCAACTAAGCCCGTGCGCCACAACTCCTGAGCCTGCGCTCTAGGGCCCGCGAGCCACAGCTACTGAGCCTGCGAGCCACAACTACTGAAGCCCGCGCGCCTAGAGCCCGTGCTCTGCAACAAGAGAAGCCACCGCAATGAGAAGCCCACGCACCGCAACGAAGAGTAGCCGCCGCCCGCCGCAACTAGAGAGAGCCCGCGCACAGCAACGAAGACCCAACACAGCTAAAAATAAATAAATAAATGTATGTAAAAAAAAAAGGAAAGAAACGGGGCCTCTTTCCTCCAGCACCACCTGTGATTCCAAATCCATTTCGTTCACGACAGATTTTAGGATTTTCCACCAGAAATCCAGTGCGTGTTAAGGTACTTAGCACTTCCCGTGTGATGAGAACGTCTGGTCTGAATTGGGCTCTTGCCTGATCATGTCCTGTTCACCTTGGGCAGATTCCTTGCCATTGACTGGTCCTCATTACATCTTAATTCCCGTTCCTGTTACTTCTTTTACTTCTGTTTCTGCGAAGTTCAGAGTGAGAATTCAGATTTGCTTCCTCCTTCCCTCAATCCTGATGTTCCATTTCTTTTGTGTTTCTATTTAGATCTTTTGTTTTAAGCTGCCCAGTCCCTTTTGGAAGAATATGAGCCTTTTGGTGAGGCTCCCTAGGGGAATTTCTTTAAAAACAAACCCTGGCGCTCCCAGTTCGTGGGTTTTGCCGGTGGGATGCAGGATTATGTGCTGTTGTGTAGGCCTGGGTGCACATGAGTGAGAGGGAGTTTGCATGTTGTGCTTGATTTCACTCAAGTCAACTCTGCGGTTTCACACCCATGTAAGGCCCGCCAGCCTTCTGATGAGTTCTTTCCGGCGCTTCATTCATCTGGTCCAACACATCCTCAAGGTGGTAACATCTACCGTGTTCAAAGTATTTCACATTTACTTTCCTTAATCCTCTCAAAATCTAGCATTCTGGGTAATGCTACTGAGAATTCGAAAGATTGATAATTTACACATTTCTGGAACCCAGATTTGAATCTCGTTCTTTCTACTTCCAAAGCCAACGGACACGTGAATGTTTGGGCTGCAGAGAGTAAATTAACAGGTAAACTGGCTGTTTGAAACTCAACATTTAAAAATGCCTGTGTCAGAAGAGGTGGTTCAATTGTCAGACTTTAATTAACATGCATTAGCAGTGAGAGGCAAGCACCGCTTAGAACAAGCTCCGTGGGGCTGGCATATCTCGGTTAACTAACATGCATTAGCAGTGAGAGGCAAGCACCGCTTAGAACAAGCTCCGTGGGGCTGGCATATCTCGGTGCTGATTCCTGAATTCCACGGACTCTGGGTCTGCAGTGGATAGAAGTCTCATGACTGCTCTTTGTACCTGTGGGATCTTGAGTAATTTGGGTGATTTTTTTTGTGGTTTACTTTGCTCTGCCCTAAAATGGAGTGCCTTAACCTTCCAAGGCTGTGGTGTGGGACATGGCTTACTTTTTTTTTTTTTTTTTTTTTTGCGGTACGCGGGCCTCTCACTGCTGTGGCCTGTCCCGTTGTGGAGCACAGCCTCTGGACACGCAGGCTCAGCGGCCATGGCTCACGGGCCCAGCCGCTCCGCGGCATGTGGGATCCTCCCGGACCAGGGCACGAACCCGTGTCCCCTGCATCGGCAGGCGGACTCTCAACCACTGCACCACCAGGGAAGCCCTGTTATGTGCTCTTGATTCAGTTTCTTTGGTTCTCAATTTTCTTGTCTTTTAAATGGAGACGTTAATACTGCCCCTCAAGGATGCCATGAAGAGTGACTGAAATATGTGCACGCAGCTGCCCTAGGGCCCCTGCTCACAGGGAGTGCTCAGTGAATGTCAGGTTTGTGGAGACGGCATCACTGCCATTGTGATCCGCCCCCCTGCGTTCTCTCTCGAGTTAGGGACGGGCCTGGTAGAACAATGGGCTTTGGTCTCTGCACGTAATCACCAGGGAACTTGTGGGAAGGTCTAGCTGCCCCTTAGTTTAATAGGTCAGTGCCAGCCGTGGCCACAAGCACGCAAGATCAGTTCGGTCTTTTGTTGTCCAGTTTCTTGGAAAAAAATGCTCAGTAGGGAAAGGGTTGGACACAGAGAGCTGGGCCCTTCAACAGGCCTGTCGGGGCAGAGTCCAGCAGTCCCTGCCTGGACAGCAGCCCTCTCTGGGCCCGTCTCCAATTCCAGGGCAGGGGAGACCTCCGCGGGCTCTAGAACAGCGCCTCGACCTCACACCTTAAAAGCAGGGCCAGGCTCACACCTGTTTCTAGACCTTGGGCAGCTTTTGTAGCCTCAGGACATATGTGAGCCTGATGCCTTAATGATATGAAATAGTGTGTAGGTTTGAAATTCCAACCTAAACACGCCTGTGTTAAAATTTATTATTCACGAAGGTAATTTAAAAATACGACGGAAAGTTTGAGAAGTGGAAGACAACAGTCATCATTCTCCACTCTCAACACAACCATTTTTATTTTAGTGCATTTCATTCCGGGCTAATCTATATGGATAACCTTTCTTTTTATAGTTTGTTTCATTGTGTACATAAAATTTTGTCTCCTGCTTTTCCATTTAATGTATTATATGCATTTTGCATATGGTTGTGTGGTCTTTATAATTCTTAATGGTTGCATAATATTCTTTTGAGAGGCTGTACCATAATTTAACTCACCTCCTATTGGTGAATGTTTTAAGTTTCTTCTTTTTTTCTTTTATAAACAATGCTGCAACATCCATGCATAAAATCTGTTTCTTATTTTGGGTTAGTTCATGAGGATAAATTCACAGAAATGACGTTTCTCAGCTTAAAAGTTACACGTCTTTCTAGTTCTTGGGATGTGGTGTCAGATTGCTTTCCAGTCAAGTTCAACTAATTTACATTCTATCCTTTTGCTTTTTTTTTTTAAGATGTTGGGAGTAGGAGTTTTAGTAATTTATTTATTTATTTTTGCTGTGTTGGGTCTTCGTTTCATTGCGAGGGCTTTCTCTAGTTGTGGCAAGCAGGGGACACTCTTCATCGCGGTGCGCGGGCCTCTCTTGTTGCAGAGCACAGGCTCCAGACGCGCAGGCTCAGTAGTTGTGGCTCACGGGCCTAGTTGCTCCGCGGCATGTGGGATCTTCCCAGACCAGGGCTCGAACCCGTGTCCCCTGCATTAGCAGGCAGATTCTCAACCACTGCGCCACCAGGGAAGCCCTGCTTTTTTTTTTTTTTAAACATCTTTATTGGAGTATAATTGCTTTACAGTGGTGTGTTAGTTTCTGCTGTATAACAAAGTGAATCAGCTATACGTATACGTATGTTCCCATATCTCTTCCATCTTGCGTCTCCCTCCCACCCTCCCTATCCCACCCCTCTAGGTGGTCACAAAGCACTGAGCTGATCTCCCTGTGCTAGGCGGCTGCTTCCCACTAGCTATCTATTTTACATTTGGTAGTGTATAGATGTCCATGCCACTCTCTCACTTCGTCCCAGCTTACCCTTCATAACCTTTTGCTTTTAAATAAGGGAGTGAGACATCTGTAGCCCATGTTGTAATAGCACATACTTGGAATTGTGTGGAAAAGGCCCCCGGGCAGAGAATGGACATGTAAATAAGTGTGCCAGAGGTAAAGAATCCAGCAGCCTGTCCCTGACTGGGACCGTGCACCTTGTCCCAGGGCAGAACAAAAGAGGGAGGGGCTTCTGTGCAAACAGCACCCCTGGAACCTGCTGGCGGCCAGTGCCCAGCGGGGCTGGCTTTCCTGCTCATGGGGGCAGGTCTCTCCACACGGAGTCCTGCTCTCGTTAGGGGCTGGTCACTCACGTTAGGGGCTGCATGTGAATGGTCCACCTGGCTTCTGTAATCTGATCTAAACAACCTTGGAGGAAAAGGGCTTGGCACTGTAGAAAAACCAGCATTTTGGAACAGGCTCAAGTGGAATCCAGGCTCCGGTGGTACCGCCTCAACCCCCTTTCCCAGGTGTCACTTCTCTGTGAAATGGGCTAATGGTGCATGAGTGTTCAGTTTGCACAAATCCATCGTGAAAGGGGAATTTGTAATTAATAAAGACCTTATTAGAAAAATAGATTTAGGACAACCCTTCTGGAGTGTGTGGGTAATATTCACCTGGCAAGTAGCCGTTGAACTCTAACTCAAGAGAATGTTGATGAGGACATGTAAATTTTAAATTAATAACAATGCTGAACAGTTCCCATTTACTGTTGCTCACGTGCTTGAAATTTCAGAAAATCTCTCCCTGCCATCTCACTGAGATGCTCACGAGTTTATTTCCTTGGTTGCGGTGACATGCATCTTTCAAGATGTACCTCCTACGTGGTGTTTCTGGTACTCTAGGCACATCACTAATTCCCTTTAAAAAAATCCACGTGGTCACCTTCATTTTACCTGCTGACCTTGACGTGAATTTTCACAGATCCTTCAAACACCACCTCCTTCCGCCTTCAGGCTGCCGGGCCTCGCCTGGCTTTGGCCTTGGCCTTGGGCGTGGGCTGGGCCCTCTGCCCTCCCCTCTCCCAGGGCGGCTCTGGGAAAGCTGCCTCCCTCCCCTACTGCACCACGTCTTCCCTTTTCCCGACGCCAGGTCTCTGTGATTCTGGTTGTCTCAGAAGAGAGGTGGATCGACATCCACATTCTCCCTGAACTGAGACTGTTCCCCCAGTACCGGCTGCGTGCACCGTGGTGGGCGGTTACCTGCTCCTGTGCGTTGGGTGTCACTGGGTGATAGGCCTTCCCGCTCATGCTTGGTCAGCTGTTCCTGGGCCACACTTCTAGGAATTTATGATTCTGTGAGGATTTGCGATTAGAGAAGGGGAAAAACACTTAGTTACAAATTTTCCATTTCATTTGTAACCCTGGGCCCCCTTGGAGCCTTCGCATCTCATTCTAGGACCCACTTTTCCCCTGGAGCCGCTCTTCAGAAGACTCAAGATCTGGTGCCCATGGAGGGTCTCGTCTCACCCATCCCTCCCCGGAGCCAGTTCTGACTCAGGTGTTTACCGAGCTGAGCAGGGCAGGGACCTGTGGGATGAGGACCCGAGGCCCCAGTGGAGGGGACGTAGTGCGAGCTGGCGGCACCTACTGGTGACAGGGCGGCGTTGCAGCCGGTTCTGCGAGCCTGCATACACCTGGGAGCCCAAGCAAGTGGGGAAGCCGCTTTGCCAGAGCGTCGAAGCCGCCAGGCTGGGCGTGGAGAGGGTCCTGGAGGAGATGAGAATGCGGGGAGGGGGGTGGCGTGGGCGTGGCCTCTGGAGGTGGAAGGGAGGACGTGTTGGTGCGGGGCCGCCGAGGAAGCGCTTGCTTCTCCCTGCAGCTCTGCTCAGCGCCTGGCCAGGCGGCTACATGCTAACCTCTCTCCTGCCACTTTTTTCCTCATCTATTGGGAATTACTGTTTTTCAATATTAAAAAACAATTGACTTTTACATAAGTCACGGGGGAAAGAATTTTCTAAAATACATTGGGGTTTTTTTTGTTTTTTGTTTTTTTTGTAAAAAGACATTTTCTAGTCAAGTTTGCTGCAATTCATCATTTACCTCAAGTAAGAGAACCTGCTTCAGCTAATGTTGAGAATCCCAGAACATGAGGGGCAGCAGTTAAGAAGGGACTTTGTCCAAGACTCCTAACAGGAGAAGCCGTTTCTCTGTTTACAGGAAGAAAGAGGTGGAATGAGAGCCCGTGATAAAGGAGTAGGCCATAAATGTCAGACGCTTAGCCCAGCTGTGGCCTCTCCTTTGTCATCTGCTTTGGGACCCAGAGCGGTCTTGCATCGTAAACTCTTGCAAGGAATAAGGAATGTTAATAGCCCTCCTTGTATTCCCCACCTGCCCACCCCGCAGGGCCACCTGCCACTCTGCCGTGAGCACAGGCGTTAGGATTGATGGATTGCTCTTGAAAAGGGATTGTGGCGTGAAATAGGTTGCCCCTGGGTGTGTGTCTCATTGCAAAATTGGCTTTAAAATCAGGAAATGCTGACCCACACCTTAGTTCCCTGAAGGGAGAGGGCTTAAAATTGCCATTAAAAATGGAGACACCCTGGAAATACATGGTTGATAGGTGTTGGCTCAGGAGTGTTTAATATGATTATTTTCCTTTTACGTAAATAAGATCTACGGGCACACTTTATCTTTAGAGCTGTTTTAGATATACAGAAGAAAATGGGAACACAGTGCAGCGTTCCTATGCACCCGTAACCAGTTTCGCTTATTATTAAAGAACCAACGTTGGTAATGTTATTATTAACTACGGTTCCTACTTTATTCTCATTTCCTGAGTTTCTCCCTAATGTCCTTTTTCTGTTCCAACAGCCTGTCCAGGTAGCACATTTCATTTAGTTATCGCATCTCTTCAGGCTCCTCTGGGCTGTGACAGTTTCCCGCCTTCCTTGTTTTGATGACCTTGACAGTTCTGAGGAGGCCTGGTCAGGGATTTTGTAGAATATCCCTCATCTGGGGTTTGTCTGATGTTCTTGCCCAGAGGCTGGGATGCAGCGGGCGGGGGCAGGACCAGGCCTCAGGGAGACTGGCCTTGCCGTCTCGCTGCCTGGCTCGCTGGCCGCGCAGGCCCTGATTCTTTAACCCCCAGCCCGTTGACTGTCACCTGAGTAAGGGTTGGGACTCTGGCGGGAGCTTGCTGTTGGAAGCTCACCTGAGCTGTTGCAGCTCCTGCAGCCTGTTCTACCAGCTCTGCCCGAAGTGATGAGACAGGATGGGCTGGGCCAGGACTCACTGCCGCCCACACAGTGTTCAGAAGCGGTGGGGTGCCTGGGCCCAGCACTACCCCTTCCTCTTCCAGTGACGACCAGCAGGGAAGAGGACATTCTTCCTCTTACACCAAGTCACCGTTCCAGCGGGTCTCTTACTTAGAAGCAGCAACCACGCTCTGACTTTATAAATGCAGAGATGTGGGTGTTTGCGGACTGCAGGCTCCCAGTGTTAGGAGACGCCTAGCCTAGCTGAGGGGCCTCCCCAGGCGTTCCGGCCTTCTTTCCTCAGGACCCTTTCCCAGTGAGTTAAAACTACCTTTGTCACTTTGTCAGTGGGTTACATGCCCTAGGTAGAAAGCAGAGGTTTAGATGCTGTCACCTTGTATCAGAGCCTTCCTCACCCTCTGGAGAGAAGACCTCGGGATTCGTCCCCACCCTGACCAGTTAGAAACAAGGATGAGCCCTCTGTGGTTCCCCTGTGGTCACTTCAGAGGGAGAATGCTGGGCGGGGAGGGTCTAGGTCTTCAGCCGGAAACTAAATCCACTCTTAAACGTGCTTTCAAGCAAACCCCTTAACTAGTTTTCAGTGTCTTAGCTTGGCAGCGCGCTCTTAAGAAGTGGGCTGTGGAAATAGAAATTATCGCATCTTTTTAACACATCTGGCAACCTGGCTTTCTTTCCTCAACCTGGCATGTTGCTGTACAGATTGGTCATGGTGGTGGTAATCACTGAACAGTCATCAAGTAACAGTGAAAGGTAGACAGTTGGTGAGAAAGGAATCAGGTAGTCATTCAGATGGTATTTTTGATAACTTGATCTGCCTCTGAGCATACGGTCTAGTCAGCTGAAGGAATTTGAAGGTGACAACATGTATTTCCATAAGCAGAGGGTGAAAGCAACCTGTTTGTTTTCTTTTTTCCTCCCCAGCGTTGTTTTTACCTTTGCTAACAAAGCGTTAGGCATTTAAACTTAATGAAGGCATCCTTTGATGGTTTAGCTGTATACATTTATTCTTTGTTATCTAGTTTTCCATGTGTAGGCATGTTTATTCTGGTGGTGGTTCGTAATTCAAACACGTTACCGTAGGCGGGAATAGTCTTTATATCGGGCGGTGGGTAAGGGGGCAGCGTGAGGTGCGATGACATTTTTACTGCACAGACTTGCACACGCGAATCGCCGTTGGGGTACAGTGGTGTTCTGTCTGCCTGCGGGATTCTCTGGCCTCATCGCTGCCATTGTCAAGTCTTACGGCGTCGGTGAACGTGGTGGTTTTAGAATCTGTGCACCTCCTCTCGCCAGGGGGTCTAGGCCCCTCCTCTTGGGTGCAGGCTGGACAGGACTGGTGACGCGCCTCTCATGGATGACACGGAGCTGCGACCGCGTGTGGTTTCCAGGACCGGGCCTGGGGTCCTCCTCTCTCCCTCGACTCCGCCTCCCCTGCCCCTCTTCCCCTCTCAGGTCACTTACTGGGGGAGGCCAGCAGCTGTGGGTGAGTTCTTGGTGAAGAACTGGGCCTCCAGTCAGCAGCCCTGGAGGGACCCGTCCTGGAAGCATCCCTGGGCCCCGTCGGACCTTCAGATGGCGGCGGCCCCAGCTGACTCATGGGCTCACGAGAGACCGTGGGCCGGATCCAGCCAGATTCTTGACCCTCTGAAGCTGTGCAAGATACTAAGTGCTTTCTGTTTTAAGTTACTCAGTTTTGAGGGTGTTGGTTTGGCAGCAGGTGGGAACACAGAAGTCACCTGGCCCTTCTGGTTCTCTCCTCATCTGTGACATGAGGGTTGGCCTAGTGCCCTTAACAAGTTGGCAGCTATCTGCCGAGCCTCAGGGGCAGCCCTGCCAGCCGGCTGTGCCCGCCCCTCCCACGGCGGCCTCCCCGCCTCTGTCCCACCCGCTTCCCTCTTGGCCCTGGCTCACCCACTGCCGGGACTGGAACTTTGTCTCTGGCAAAAACCAAGTGCACGTTTTATTTATTTCCTCTCTCTTTTTTTTTTTTTTGGCTGCGTTGGGTCTTCGTTGCTGCGCGCGGGCTTTTTCTAGTTGCGGCGAGCGGGGGCTACTCTTCCGTTGGCGGTGCACGGGCTCAGCAGTTGTGGCTCGCAGGCTTCAGTAGTTGTGACTCACGGGCTTCAGTAGCTGTGGCACACGGGCTTTAATAGTTGGGGCTTGCGGGCTCTAGAGCACAGGCTCAGTAGTTGTGGCACTCGGGCTCAGTAGTTGTGGCTCACGGGCTCTAGAGCACAGGCTCAGTAGTTGTGGAGCACGGGCTTAGTTGCTCCATGGCACGTGGGATCTTCCCAGACCGGGGCTCGAACCTGTGTCCCCTGCATTGGCAGGTGGATTCTTAACCACTGCGCCACCAGGGAAGTCCCTTTTTCCTCTTATTTTGAAACAGAGACGGATCACATTGGGAATAGAGTGGAGAAAACCATTTTAATAACTAAACCTATATTTACACTTAATTTTCATAACTGTTCAAGAAACCAACCTATCGGATTTACTGTTTCTGAAAATAACGTCATTTTGTTAAAAGTCGTTGCTGCTTTACCTACTTAGAAATAGGATGGATTTTGTCGGCCGAACTCTTTACTTATGGTAGATAAATAGACGTTCCTCAGTCGTTTATTTTCATTTGGTCTCACTCATGGCCTGATTTAATTCCTCTTGTGCTTCAAGCAATAGACTGTTTCTGTTGTATGCATCTGTAAGAATAATGCATGCCTTGGGCTCTTGGACTGAAAACTAATCAAATTCAAATATCTAATAATAATAACTACCAGCTAGGTAAGTTAGTGAGTAGGGGGAATTAGCGTTTGCAGTATCTGGCCCAAATGCCATCTAACAAGGAAGAGAGGGTCTCAGTGCGCTAGTCGAGGCTCTCTGGGTCTTTCCGGAGGCTGCATGTGGATGTAGCAGCCAAGCCTGTAAAGTCGAGTAGGCGGACAGCGGAGTCGTCTCAGTCTGGTCAGTAGAGAATCCTAGTTCTTGGGTTACATTTCCTGACAGAATTCAGTTTTCAGTGAGAACCAGCTAGCCTTCCCTGGTCTGCATTTGTCTGCAGCATCTTCTGTGTGTGGGTGAGTCATTACGTATTCATAGTATCAGCATCCCTCTGAGGGCGGGAGAAGCAAAGCAGAGATGGGTCTGCATCCTGGGAAATAATAGCGGGCTTATGGATCGGATCACAGGCTTTGAATTCTCTGCAACTTTTGACCCAGCATCAAACCACATCATTACTCCTCTAATCCCAGCAGTTTATGGTTGTCACTAAAAAGAGGACCTGTCTGTCCCTGAGTCTCTGAACACGGAGAAAACCAGCAGCGCAGTTGTGGCGCGTCCTGGATACCAGCAGGTACTGGGCGAGAGAGCCTCTCCATATGTTTGTATTCGGTGCATTTCCATTTTTAAACGGAGCCTCCACTGGTGTAAATTAGTCTTATAATGTATGCAAATGTATGGGAGGGGGGTGGTTATAATGAAAAGCTTCCACTGCAAAGTGAGCAAAGCCAGTTAAATCAATCTGAGTAAATAGGATGAGGGTTTTCTTCAGCTGCATTTATTATTGAGCAGTTACCCTGAGACCACCGCCACGCTTTTGTGGGTACAAAAGAAATGTGCCCGAGCCCCTACCTTGAAAGGACACCTGCAGTGCTTCTAGATACCGACCCTTAGCGGATTACAAGTAGCACGAGTGATCAAGTGCTCCTGCGAGGGGCTGCTCCCCGGGACTCCGAGGGGACCTCCAGGCACTTAGCCCCCGTCCCTGCCTTCGAGAAGACAGGTCACTTGCTCAGCCCCCCAGGGTCACCGGCAGAGCCGTGGCCAGAACCCGAGGCTCTGGCTCCCAGGCAGGGGCTCGTCCCAGCGTGCCGTGGGTCCTACTTGTCCCTGAAATGCTGGCCTCTCCTGCCACCCTGGACCCTGTCCTCACTCGGGTCACCCCCGCCATCCCCCCACTCCGGGCCATTCCAGAGCTCCAGTCACCAATCCGCATCTCTTTTCCGCCTCTTGGTATCTCGCGGTAACCCCAGCATTTCTAGAACAGACGGGTCTTCACTTCCTGGCGCCACCCCTCCCCCACCCAAACGACTTCCCCCGTTTCTTGTGGGTCACTGTCACCCCCTGCCAGCTGTGCCGCCCCGCCCTGGCTGCCTCGCCCTTCGGGCCTCCTGGCCCCTCTCCTGTCCCCTCCATCAGCCCCTCACCACGACCAGAGTGACGTTTCCAGAACACGAGTCTCAAGTCTCTGAGTGTCTCGCCTCTCCTCCCTGTCGTTCTGTTTCCTTGTTTCTCTTGTGGGGTCCGGTCCAGACTCTCTGCTGCGGGGCGGTGACACGGGCACGGGCCATGCTGTCCCACGGGGGTGTCCCCTGGGCCCTCGGCCCTTCCCTAACGTCCGGCAGAGGCGCGGGGCGGTGACCCGCAGAGCAGGCATGACAGGCGGGTGGCAGGCGGTCGTGCGGGCACCGTCTCAGCCGGTGGATCAGGTGGGCCGGCCCGAACTAGAGGAATTTAGAGTGACCTGGCGTGTTCTGACTGGGAAATGCACTGTTTTCCTCTACTTTGGGCTGCCTTGGTGCTGGAGGGGAGCTGTATTCTCCGAGGGCGGGGCACTGGGATGACCGAGACCCTGGAGGCCCTGGCACTAAATTTCCTGCAGCTCATCTCTGACCTCACTGTGTGTTCTGTGTGACTCGGTGTTTGGTGCACCAGCTTCCTCAGCTGTAGAATGGGGCAGTACTAGCACCTTAAGGAGGATGAACTTGTGGGCAGGGTCTAGAATGGGGCTGGGCACCTAGGAAGTGCCCTGTATTAGCGGCAGAGGTGTTCCCCCTCCTCCCCCTGCGCCTCCCTCCTCCCCTCCTCCCCCTCCCCTCCCCCTCCCCTCATTCTCCTCCTCCTCCCCTCCTCTCCCCTCCTCCTCCTCCTCCCTGTCCTCTCCCTCCTCCCTCCTCCCCTCATTCTCCTCCCCTCCCCTTCCTCCCCTCCGCCCCCTTCCCTCCCCTCCCCCTCCCTCCTCCCCTCCTCCTCCCTCTCCTTCCTCCCCTCCTCTCCCCTCCTCCTCCCCCTCCTCTCCCTTCTCCCTCCTCCCCTCATTCTCCTCCTCCCCTCCCCTTCCTCCCCTCTGCCCCCTTCCCCTCCCCTCCCCCTCCCCTCCCTCCTCCCCCTCCCCTCCCTTCCTCTCCTCTCATCTTCCTCCTCCCCCTCCTACTCTGGGAATTGGCAGTGAACATGGTGATTTGCACTATTTGACTTGGAGTCCAGAACAAAACAGTCCTTTGTGGATGACTCCCTAGAAACGTATTCTTGGATTTTTCTGACATTGTGAGAATCACGCTCTTGTAACTTGGTTCAAACTGAGCCCTGGGCTGCCATTCCCATCCTGATTTATAAAGGGCCAACTCGAGCTGCTCGCCCACTGTGTAACCTGGACAATTTGCGTAACTTCTCTGATCTTCTGTGTCCCCATTGTAAGATAGGAATTATAAAGTGGCAGGCTTGTTGCCAGGATGAAAAAGTATCTTTGTACAGTGCCTGGTGCATAGTAGGTATTCATAAATAGCACGTAGCATCATGTCACCTACTGGGACCTTGCGGTGCCCTCGTTATATAGCAGGTCCTCATCCTCGGCCTTAGTTCCATGGTGGGCTCAATTCACTGTCCCAGGGAGTGGGGGGGGGAGGGGAGACAGGTTAGGGAGTGTTACATATGGACCAGTCAATCTTGTTTGTGGGAAGAAGGAGACATTTATTTTCTAAGAAAACATTGATGATTGACTTACAGATGTTGATTTGGTGAATTACAGTGCGGTGGCCACACCAGCCATGTTCACTTTTTTTTTTCATTCACTTTCGATTTTATTCGAGTACAAGGTTAAATGGTGTGATTCATTAGCCAGTGTGTGTAGTAGGCCAGATGCCTGAGGGAAAAAGTTGTTAGCCACAAAATGTTACAAGCAAGCTGCAAAATAAAAATTAATAAGCTTAATTAGAAGTCTACCCAGTGTGACTCTGCTAAAACTTCATTACTTGCTGGGTTTAGTGTTCGCACGTTTCTTTATGTCGTGAAGGCAGAGAGTGGGCCAGATTCTCTCCATTGCAGGCGCCAAGATTGTCTGGAAATCTTTGCCCATGGTAAATTGAAAGTTTATTTATAACCAAGTCATCTCGAAAGCCAAATTACAATTCAAAACATTTTTTTCGCAGCAAAAAGTATTTAAATTGGGATACAGATGCATTTCAATACATTTGTTACAATGTGGGCTAGGATCTTCAAAAGTCGGAGCACCTGGGCCCCTTGAAAGCCTGAGAAGGCCTTGTGACAGGTTGCCGGGGTGGGCTAGGACCACCCAGGCGCAGGGCGTTCCTGACCTGCGCACTGTGTCTACAGGGAGTCATCCTCCCAGTGCCCCCGCCCATCATCCCCATGGTGGCCTTGAGGGGATAAACCAGCTTCACTTCACCTCAGAAGCAACTGAAGGAAAAGCTGGCCTCCAGAGGAGGAGACTGAGGCCATTTCTCTTTAATTACTCTACTTTTTGAGTAAAAATGCAGATTACTGGCAGAGCAAGTTGCCTTTGGGAAAAAGATGTCTGATTTGGCCTAGCCCCTGAGAATGAACGCTTCCTGCAGATCTCGCTTCTCGTCTTAGGAGCCAAAATGCCCCCAGCGGTCCCGCAGCCCATGCTGGTTGGAGGAATGTTAGTGGAACAGACCTGAGCAGAACTGGTTGGGTCTCCCCTGAGGGAGGGGACCTAAGGCCGCCAACATCCTAATAGCGTCTGCTGGGGAAATGGCCAGTTGACAGGGCTTGGCCCACCAAAGTCTGTGTGGGAAAATTACTGGCCGAGGGGTATTTCTTATCTG
Source organism: Delphinapterus leucas (assembly GCF_059928025.1). NCBI lineage: Eukaryota > Metazoa > Chordata > Mammalia > Artiodactyla > Monodontidae > Delphinapterus > Delphinapterus leucas. The sequence goes on from NC_143144.1 coordinate 5,184,832, forward strand.
GGTTATATACGGAAACCTTTCTTATCGTGTTCACAGAAATCAGATCCTGGGTGGTTGAAAAATATATTTAGCTCTGTGGTCATGGGGTTGTTTGATTAATGTTGATAGATTAAATTGTTCATGTAGATGAGTTGAATAAATTCTACCAGAGCGTCTCTCTTCTTCTGGTTTTACATTAAGCCCTTAGTTTGCAGCTCTTTTCCACTGGCAGCCCTTCTAGAGGAGCGGAGGAAAAGCTCCGCCATCCTTTGCCCTTCCTCCACTGTTATTCAGTGGGATGAAAGGAATCATTTAACAATCTCTGAGCAGGGCTCAATGGCCCTGAGGGAGACTCTGATCCTAAGGTGCCCTTAAGCCATAGAAGACATCTGGAGAGCTACCCTTATTTTAATGGCTTTGATTTAATTAACCACTATTGAATTCTCTTATTTAATCCAGTTTCCCTATCTCCCTTCCCCACCCTCCCAGATCCTCAAAGCCCAGGGAGTTTCCAGAGTATTTCTTTCCATAGATAAGTGATACACGTAGACAATGGAGAGAGAAACACAGGTCCTTCCTTGGAAAGTTCACGCCAAGAACTTGGACAGACTCACTTCTGTCCTTGGGTCTCCACCACTGAGCAGGTCTGGGGTGCAGTCCTCCGGATGGGAGGACTCATTGTTTATTGACCTGATGAATGAAGGTGGGCTCCAGGAACCTGTGGACTCATTTGGTGTCTTTGCTCCCCCAGGAGGACTGGAATGACATTGACCCAATTAAAAAGAAAGACCTTCATCACAGCAACGGGGATGAGAAAGCACAGAGCATGGAGACCCTCCCTCCAGGTACTGCAGCAGCTCCCAGGGCCAGGCCAGCCTTGGGCTGCTGGTGGGTGGTGGGGACCTGTCTTGCCCACTAACTGTGAATGAGCTGAATGTGGCATCTGGAGTGTATCGCCTGTGGGGTAGGGAATGCACTTCCTAGGGCAGCTGGAGACACTGCCCTAGAGCAATGTTTTGCTGTCTTCCTTCAGGCCCTTAGTGGGTGGTGAAATGAGTTTACTGGGAGGTGACAAAAATTTCTTGGAAGAAAAAATATCAGTAGAATAAAAAATACAGGATGGGATGTATCGGTTCACAGATTTTTGTTTTTTTCACAGACTTTTTTTTTTAGAGCAGTTTTAGGTTTGCAGCAAAATTGAGCAGAAAGTACAGAGGTTTCCATAGACACCCCCCACCCCCCCACCCCCCACCCCCGCACAGACTCCACCACTATCAACATCCCCCACGAGATGGGACATTTGTTATCGTCAGTGAACCAACACTGATGCATCATCATGGCTCAGTGTCCATAGTTTACATTAGGACTCACTCATGGTGTTGTATATTCAGTGACATGAATTCACCACTACGGTATCCTACAGAGCAGTTTCACTGACCTAAAAACCCTTTGTGCTCTGCCTATTATCCCTTCTCCCCCCAATCCCTGGCAACCACCAATCCTTTTACTGTCTCCCTGGTTTTTGCCTTTTCCAAAATGTCACATAGTTGGAATCAGCTCAGACGTAGCCTTTTCAGACTGGCTTCTTGCACTTAGTAACATGCATTGAGCGTTAATCTATGTCTTTTCACGGCTTGGTAGCACTTTTGTTTTTACCGCTGAATTGTATTCTGTTGTCTGGATATATCACAACTTATTTATCCATTCACCTCCAGAGGACATCTTGGTTGCTTCCAAGTTTTGGCAGTTATGATTAAAGCTCCTGTAAACATCCACGTGCAGTTTTCTTGTGTGGACATAAGTTCTCAATTCATTTGGGTAAATTCAAGGAGCGCCACTGCTGGATCATATGGTAGGAATACATTTATGTTTATAAGAAATTGCCAAACTACCTTCCAAAGTGACTGCACCGTTGTGCGCTCCCACCAGCAATGAATGAGAGTTCGTTTTGCTGCACACCCTCACCAGCAATTGGTGTTGTCACGGTTTGTTTTTTTTTTATTGTGGCCCTTCTGATAGTTTGGAAGTGGTAGCTTATTGATGTTTTAATTTGCAATTCCCTAATCTGTAAAACTTTGTGGAAGTGTCCGTTCAGGTCTTCTGCCCACATCTTAATCAGGTCGCTCCTTTTCTTATTGTTGACTTTTAAGAGTTCTTTGAGTATTTTGGATAATAGTCCTTTATCAGATGTGTGATTGCAAATATTTTCCCTCAGTCTGTGGCCTGTCTTCTTATTCTCTTGACAGTGTCCTTCCCAGAGCAGAAAGTTTTAATTTAATGAAGTTTAGCTTTATGAGTTCTTTTGTAGATTATACCTTCGATGTATCTAAAAAGTCATCGCTATACCCAAGGTTACCTAGATTTTTTTCCTATGCTGTCTTCTAGGAGTTTTATCATTTTGTGTTTCATATTTATGTCTGTGATCCATTTGGTTGTAAGGTCTGTATCTAGTTTTTTTTTTTTTTTCTTGCATGTGGATATCCAGTTGTTCCAGTATTATTGTGGAAAAGGCCATGGTTGTTTCATTGTGTTGCCGTTGCTCCTTTGTCAAAAGTCAGTTGACTATATTTATGTGGGTCTATTTCTGGGCTCTGTTTTCTCTTCCATAGACTTATTTGTCTGTTCTTTCCCCAGTACTGTGTTGTCTTGATTACTTTAGATTTATATTTGGTCTTGAAGTTGTTGAGTAATGTCAGTCCTCCAACCTATTCATTCCCTTCAGTATTGTGTTGGCTTTTCTGGGTTTTTTTTTGTTTGGCTGTTTGTTTTGCCTTTTCATGTAAACTTTGGAATTAGTTTGTTGATACCCATAGAATATAGCTAGCTGAGATTTTGATTTGGATTGTGTTGAATCTACAGATCAAGTTAGTAAGAACTGACCTTGACAATATTGACTCTTCCTATCCATGAACATGGAATATCTCTCCATTTATTTAGTTCTCTTTAAATTGTTTCATCAGAGTTTTATGGTTTTGGTCATATACACTTCGTGCCTATTTTGTTAGACTTGTACCAAAGTATTTTGATTTGGGGGACGCTAATGTAAATGGTATTGTGCTTTTAATTTTAAATTCCACTTGTTCATTCTTCATATATAGGAAAGCAATTGACTTTTGTATAACTTGTACCCTCCAATTATAACAAGCATTGCTATAATTACTTATCGGTTCCAGGAATTTTTTTGTTTGTTGATTCTTTCAGATTTTCTACCTAGACAGTCATGTCACCTGCAAACAAAGACAGTTTTGTCTCTTCCTTCGCAATCTATATTATACCTTTCGTTCCCTTTTCTTGTCTTACTGCATTAGCTAGGAATTCTAGTATGATGTTGAAAAGGAGAGATGAGGGAGGACATCCTTTCCTTGTTCCCGATCTTAGCAGGAAAGCTTTTAGTTTCTCACCATTAAATATGGTGTTAGCTGAAGGGGTATTTTTAGATGCTCTTTATCAAGTTGAGGATGTTTCCCCTCTATTCCTAGTTTGCTGAGAGTTTTTATTCATGAATGAGTGTTGAATTTTGTCAAATGCTTTTTCTGCATCTATTAATATGATCATGTGACTTTCCTTCTTTAACTTCTTAATGTGGTAGATTACATTAATTAATTTTCATATTGAACCAGACTTGCATACCTGGGGTAAATCCTACTTGGTCATGGTGTACAGTCCTTTTTCATTGTTGGATTCAATTTGCCAATATTTTGTTGAGGATTGTTACTTCTATATTCACAAGAGGTGTTGGTTTATAGTTTTCTTTTCTTGTCTGGTTTTGTTATTAGGGTAATGCTGGCCTAATAGGATAAGGTAGGAAGTGTTCCCTCTGCTTCTATCTTCTGGAAGAGATTGTAGAGAATTAGTATAATCTCTTCCTTAAGTGTTTGGTAGAATTCACCAAGGAACTCAGCTGGGCCCGGTGCTGTTTGTTTGTGGAGGTTAATAATTGTTGATTCAATTTTTAAAATAAATATAGCCCTGTTGAAATTGTCTATTTTTTCCTGTCCTAGTTATGGAGATTTTGTCTTTCAAGAAATTGGTCCATTCATCTAGGTTATCAAATTTGCAGGCGTAGAGGTGTTCATAGTATTCCTTTATTCTCCTTTTAATGTCCGTGAGATCTGTATTGATGTCCACCTCTTTCATTTCTGATATTCTAACTTGTGTCTTCTATCTTTTTTTCATAGTTAGCTTGGCTAGAGGCTTATTGATTTTATTAATCTTTTCAAAGAACCAGTTTTCAGGGTTTTTTCCTATTTCTTAGATTTATAATTTTTATTATTTATTTTCTTTTGTTTACTTAGGGTTTATTCTGCTCTTCTAGTTTTCTGAGGTAGAAGCTTAGATGATTGATTTCAAGTCTTTCTTCTTCTCCGTATTGTATTCAGTGCTGTCAGTTTCCTGCCAAGCACTGATTTCACTACATTACACAAATTTTGGTAAGTTGTATTCTCATTCTTATTTGGTTCAAAATATTTTTAATTTCTTTAAGATTTGTTCTTAACCTGTGCATTCTTTATAAGTATGTTGTTGAATGTCTAAGTAATTTGAGGTTTTCCAGTATTGAGTTTTAGTTCCAATGTGGTCTTAAAGCAGATATTATATGGTTTGTGTTCTTTTCAATGCGTTCAGGTGTGTTTAATGGCCCAGGATGTGGTCTGTCTTGGTGACTGTTCCATGTGAGCTGTTGGATGAAGGAATCTATAGATGTCAGTTGTATCACCAGTTGGATGATGGTGTTGTTGAGTTCACCTGTGTCCTTACTGATTTTCTGCCTGCTGGATCTGTCCCTTCCTGAGAGAGAAGTCTCCAGCTATGATAGTGGCTTCATCTGTTCTTCCTTGCAGGTCTCTAAGTTTTTATCTCATGTGTTTTAATGCTCTTGTGAGGCACATACACATTAAAGATTGTTATGTCATCTTGGCAAATTGACCTCTTTAGCATTACGTATTGCCCTCCTTTATTCCTGGTCACTTTCCTTGTTGTGAAGTTTGTTCTGTCTGAAGCTAATATAGCTCCTTCTGCCATCTTTTGATTGGTATTAGAATGGTATCTCTTTGCCATCCCCTTTACTTTTCATCTATGTGTGTCTTTATATTTAAAGTGGATTTCTTGTAGACAGCATGTAGTTAGTTGGGTCTTGTTTTTTGATCCATTCTGACAGTCTCTGTCTTTTAATTGGTGTATTTAGACCATTGACAATGTAAAGTGATTATTAATATAGTTGTATTAATGTCTACCATATTTGTTATTCTTTTCTATTCCTTGACCTTGTTCTATGTTCTTTTTTCTTCCACTCTTTTTCTGCCTTTTATAGTTTGTTTTTTTTTTTATTTTTGCGGTACGCGGGCCTCTCACTGCTGTGGCCTCTCCCGTTGCGGAGCACAGGCTCCGGACGCTTAGTCTCAGTGACCATGGCTCACGGGCCCAGCCGCTCTGCGACATGTGGGATCTTCCCGGACCAGGGCACGAACCCGTGTCCCCTACATCGGCAGGCGGACTCCCAACCACTGCGCCACCAGGGAAGCCCTAAATTTTTTTTTAATGTAAATTTTATTTACTTATTTATGGCTGCATTGGGTCTTTGTTGCTGCACGTGGGCTTCCTCTAGTTGTGGCGAGTGGGAGCTACTATTCATTGTGGTGCCTGGGCTTCTCGTTGCAGTGGCTTCTCTTGTTGAGGAGCACAGGCTCGTGGGCTTCAGTAGTTGTGGCTCATGGGCTCTAGTGCGCACACTCAGTCGTTGTGGCGCCCGGGCTTAGTTGTTCTGCGGCACGTGGGATCTTCCCGGACCAGGGATCAAACCCGTGTCCCCTGCATTGGCAGGTGGATTCTTAACCACTGCGCCACCAGGGAAGTCCCTGCCTTTGGTAGTTTTAATTGAACATTTTATATGATTCCATTTTCTCCCTTTTTTACCTTTTTTTTTTTTTTTACAGCTAATCCAAGTCTAACTTCAGACAACACTGTCCTGCTTCACAGTTAGCACAAGTGTATTACAGCAAAATATTATGAATCTCTCCCTCCCATTCTTTGTATCATTGCTGTCATGCATTTCATACGCCATTCATATATATAAACATGTATAAGCATACAGAATCAAATACACAGTTGCTATTATTATTTTGAGCAAACTGTTATCTGTTAGATCAATTAAGAATAAGAAAAATGGGACTTCCCTGGTGGCACAGTGGTTAAGAATCCACCTGCCAATGCAGGGAACACGGGTTCGAGCCCTGGTCCGGGAAGATCCCACATGCCGTGGAGCAACTAAGGCTGTGTGCCACAACTACTGAAGCCTGCGTGCCTAGAGCTTGTGCTCTGCAACAAGAGAAGCCACCACGATGAGAAGCCCGTGCACCGCAATGAAGAGTAGCCCCCGCTCGCCACAACTAGAGAAAGCCTGCACGCAGCAACAAAGACCCAACGCAGCCAAAGATAAATAAATAAAATAAATTTATTAAAAAAAAATAAGAAAAATTACAAATGTAATTTTACTTTCACTTATTCCTTCTCTGATTCTCTTCCTTTCTTTATGGAGAGCTGCATTTCTGACCTAAATCAGTTTCCTCTCTGAAGAGCCTCTTTTAACGTTTCTTGCAAGGCAGATCTACTGGCAACAGATTCCCTCAGTTTTTAGAAAGTCCTTATTTCTCCCAGAACTTCACTCTTAGAGATTAATTTCACAGGGTCCAGAATTCTAAGTTGATGAATTTTTCTCTCAACCCTTGAGTTATTTCATTGCATTCTCTTGTTGCTTGCATTGTTTATGAGGAGTTGGATGTAATTCATACCTTTGTTTCTCTAAAGCGGTATTTTTCCCCTCTGTCTTCTTTCAAGATTTTTTTTTCTTTATCATTAATTTTCTACAGTTTGAATATGCTGTGCCTGGGTGTAGTTTTTTTCGTATTTATCCTGCATGGTGTTCTCTGAGCTTCCTGGATCTGTGGTTTCGTGTCTGACATTAACTTGAGGAAATTCTCAGTTATTATCACTGCAAATATTTCTATTCCTTTCTCTCTTCTCCTGGTATTCCCATTACACATGTTTCACCTTTTGTAGTTGTCCCACAGTTCTTCAGTATTCTATTTTGTTTTGTTTTGGGCTTGTTGTTTTTTGTTTTTTTTTTCAATCTTTTTTCTTTCATCTTTGCTTTTTATTTGGGAAGTTTCTATTGTCATAGCCTCGAGCCATGAGGTTCTCACATCAGCCATGGCCAGTCTCCCAATGAGCCCCTCAAACTCATTCTTCATTTCTGTTAGTGTTTTTAACCTCTAGCATTTTTTTATAATCCTCCCTTAGAATTTTCATCTCTTTGCTTACAGTGTTCGTTTGTCCTTCCATATTGTCTACTCTTTTCATTAGAGCTCTTAACGTAGTAATCATAGTTGCTTTAAATTCCTGGTCTGATAATTCCAACATCCTGCCATACCTGAGTCTGGTTTTGGTGCTGGCTTGTCTCTTCACACTATGCTTTTTGCCTTTTAGTGTGCCTTGGAATTTTTTTCTTAGGAACCCAGATACGATGTCCTAGGTAAAAAGAACCCCAGTAACCAGGCCTTTGGTGATGTGCTGATAAGGTGTCGGGGAGGGGAGGCGTGCTGTCCTTATGTGGCAGGTGTCAGTCTCCTAGTGAGCCTGCGCCCCAGGTGTCAGCTTCACAACCGCTTCTCAGCTGTCCTGCCGCTCAGGTGGGACAGGATGGTTAGAGTCCCCCGGAGCTGGGCATTCCCCTTCCTCCGGGTTGATTAGCTCTCTCGAGGGCTGGCTTTGTTAACAACGGAGTGCTTCCGCTATTTCAGAACGGCTCCTTCCCCCCGCCACTGGATGCCTGAAGGGGTGAAAGTCACGGAACTGTGGGATCCCTGGGCCTCCCCCGCCGGAGTTCTTACCCGTCAGGCTCGCCCACAGTGAGCCTCCGGTGGTTCATCCTGCTGCTCGGGTCCCTCCCCGGCTCTACCTCCTGCAGAACTTGCTGCCCCGGAAATTTTGACCCTCTGTATTCACCTGCTGGTCTCCCCAGTTCTGGGAGCAGCGGTTTGCCCTGTGAGCTCACTTCTCCGAGGGATCTACGAGGACTTGACTTTTCAGCCTGTTCAGCTTTTTATTTGTTGGAATGGAGTGATGACGTCCAGACTCTTTACATGCAGGACTGGAACCAGGAAGTTAGTTCATGAAATTTTGCTTTGATGGTGACAGAGAATTTGATTGTTAGCGTTTCTTCTTGGGGAGGGATGGCGTCTGCCCAGGGAGTCCAGACCCTCCTGTGTTACACCCTCCACATGTCCCAGCTGCACTAGACTTGGGGGCATGTGTGTGCGTTAGATGTCTCCATTAGGTCTGCCTCCTCCTTCCCCCCCGACTCCGAAGCCCCGAGCCACAGTCCCTTCCTATGTGATGGGCATTACCCGTGCAGTGGAGAGCGTATCTGAATGGAAGAGTTAGCTCTTAAGCGTTTCTTTATTATAATAATAGGATGTACTTCTGCTGTGTGGATTCATGAGAGATTTCCTGTGGGTTGTCTCCTATTAGCAAAGCCAAGTGTTCTCTTGAATTTTAAGGCATATGTGGGGAGTGGGGGAGAAGTCATGTTCAGGGCATGTCCTAGACGTGACCACTTAGAGTCAGACCCCGTAGTTAAAATCAATGTGGCATTGACCCGGGTTTTCATGTCCTTAACTGTTATACAGTTGATTTCCCTATCTTCAAAGGCATAGGAATGTACTGGTTTTCCCCTTTTTTTTTTTTTTTTTTTTTGCGTTACGCGGGCCTCTCACTGTTGTGGCCTCTCCCGTTGCGGAGCACAGGCTCCGGACGCGCAGGCTCAGCGGCCATGGCTCACGGGCCCAGCCGCTACGCGGCATGTGGGATCTTCCCGGACCGGGGCATGAACCCGTGTCCCCTGCATCGGCAGGTGGACTCTCAACCACTGCACCACCAGGGAAGCCCCTGGTTTTCCTCTTTTTTAAGTTATTACTTAATAACCTTTGATGAATGCACCATGTCCTTTTATTTTGCCTTTGAAGGACTTTATCTTCGTTTTTTGTTGAAACCTTTTTTCTTACTCAGCCATCATACACATGATTTTTTTTCCTTTAGAAACTATTTTGTTGTGGTTAAGAAATACATTTTCCCCAAGAATCCTGGGCACAGCCAGAATTCTGTGGTCTGCAAGGAACCATGGTCACAGCACTTTCCACTCTGTGAGTAGGCTGTTCAGGAACTCAGCGGCTTCCTGTGTTCTAGGTGTTGGGTATCTGGTATGTGTAGGTGGATGGATGGGAGGAGGTAGCACTCAGTCCAGTGTGGGCAGGAAATCCACTGGCAGATGGAGAGCCTGATATAAGAGCGCAGTAACGCCCCCAGGCAATGGCCTCCAACCTTTTTTAACCGCTCACCCTATGAGCGAAAAGCATTTGCTCCACATTGCAGGTCCAGGGTGGAGAATGTTTGCCCTTAGATTCCGTGATTATTGTTGCTAATTCAGCATCATGTTTTCTAGCTTGAACCATTGAATTTTTTTTTTCAATGCTGATTTTTCAAGTGTTGTTTCAAATAGAGTATTTATTTGTCAGTTTTTTATTTCTGAAAATCTGTCTGATGGAGATGAGTTTTATCTTTTTTTCCCTGGGTGCAGAAGAATGCTCTTGGGTCTGAAAATCAGTTTCTCCTCGTAATTCTCCCTCCTGTATCCTCTCCTCTTGTCTCCGCAGCATCTCTGATCTGACCGGTGAGACCCGTTGGCAGGGTAGTGGTGACGCAGAAGACCAGTGAAGGAACAGGCCAGCCAGGGGTTGAAGGGCCGAGGTCTGGCTTTCAGGACGGCCGTGGGTGGAGGGAGCCAGGGAGCTCCCATCCTTAGAAGACGTGGCCTTTGAGAGCAGATTTTCTTCTGGCCTTTATGAAACCTCAGGGTCATTCTCGTCATGTTCATTGGGAACCTCGTGTGAGGGGGTGAGCCTGAGAGAGCAGGTAGGGAGAGCGTTGAGGAAGGAGTCGTGATTAGGTTTTGGGTCTCCGGGAGGTCCCTTCCGTCCTTGGCTGGGTCTTCATCCCGCCCCTCTCCCACCCGCTGCTGCTTCATCACCCATGACAGTTGATGTCTCAAAACAGAAATTGCTCACGTTCATGTAAAGATGAATGAAATGGGAATGGCGAAGTGTGGAACAGGTCTTCAGTCCCGGCTGTGAGTTGCCTCTGATGCTCACCACACTTAACTCTTCTGCTTCCCAGCTGTTGGAAGAGAGGTGAGGTGAGCCACCTGTGTGTGTATTCAGCCCGTATGATAAACTTGACTTGAACCAGTGATGTTTCAGATGAGTTAGAAGACCTTGAATACAATTGGCCAGAATTTCCACTGTACATTTTCTCAAACAGGTTTTCCAATACTAACGCTGCAGGGTTGGGGGTGGGGGCTGCTCCCCTGACCTCTCACCCTTCTTCTTATCAAGTGCAAGCTCCCTCTGCTCGCCAGTGAATCAGAGACAAGGTACTGAGGTAGAGAACAGAGAAGGGGGGGAGGGGATGAGGAAGTAAAGTAAAAGGGCCATCAATCTTGCAGAACATCTCCTGGAATGGCCAGCCTCCGAGAGGGGATGTGTTAGTTTCTTTTTCCTTGCAGCCATCCACTGGTGGACAGGGTTCCCTGAGGCAGGCCATTGTGTGTGATTATAATAACAAAAGCAACAAAAAGCAGAGGTTAAATAAAAGTCAAAGAAACAGATAATGTGGAGTCCCATTTAGCTCTTCCCTGTTACATTCTGAGAGGTTTTGTGGGTTGCAGCATTGTGCTTTTTAAAAATTGTGGTAAAATATATATAACGTAAAATTTACCATTTTAACCATTTTCAAGTGCACAGTTCAGTGGCATTAAGAGCGTTCACCTTGTCTTGCAACCATCACCGTCATCCCTCTCCAGAACTTTCTCATCTTCCCAAACTGAGACTCTGTCGCCATTAAACACTGACTCCCCGTTCCCCTACCGAGCCCCTGGCCCACCATCTACTTCCCCGCTCTCCTCCAGGCACCTTGCATACAGGAGAGTCACACGGTATTTGTTCTCCTGTGACTGGCTTCTTTCCATTGGTGCAGCGTCCTCAGGGTTCCTCCGTGTGGTAGGTAGCGTGTGTCAGTGTCTCCTTCCTTCTCAAGGTTGAACACTCTTCCATTTCGCCCCTGCACCTGGACACTGTGAGCGCATCCTCCTGGGTAGCACGTGCGACGCCTGGGGGTGGCAGGGCAGCTAACACCACACAGCTCCTGCGACCCGGACCTGAGGCCCCGGGGTCTGCACAGTGTCCTTGCCAGGAAAAGAAGTACCTCTGAGTATCCCGAGAGAAACATCGCAAAAGCAAGCATTGGACTTCCTTGGTGGCACAGTGGTTTAGAATCCACCTGCCAATGCTGGGGACACGGGTTCGAGCCCTGGTCCGGGAAGATCCCACATGCTGCGGAGCAACTAAGCCCATGCACCACAATTACGGAGCCTGCACTCTAGAGCCCGCGAGCCACAACTACTGAAGCCTGTGTACCTACAGCCCGCGAGCCACAACTGCTGAGCCTGCATGCCACAACTACCAAAGCCCACGCACCTAGAGCCCACGCTCCGCAACAAGAAGCTACCCCAATGAGAATGCGTGCACCGCGATGAAGAGTAGTCCCCACTCGCCACAACAAGAGAAGGCCCAGGCGCAGCCACGAAGACCCAACGCAGCCAAAAAAATAAATTAACAACAACAACAAAAAAAGCAAGCAGCATTCACACATAATTCGATCACCTCTAAATAACCACTCTTCTTCTCCCACTGCGGTTCCTCCGGCCTCGTCCTGAGTGTGCATCTGGGTGCACTCACCCCCGTGTCCGAGGTGAGCTGTCTCTGCAGCCTCTCCATGCACCGGGCCCAGCACCGGAGGCCCCGAGTCCTAGACACCATCTCTGAGTCAGCTCCTGGGCCTTTGGGCCCCTCTGTCCGCTCGTCCATGTTATCCCACCTTCAAAGTTCAGTTTTCTCATGAATTCTTAGAAAAAAATATCCAAGTCGTCTACTAGATGGGTAACATTGCCAAAGACCTTGGGCATAACTGGGAAGTCTACCCACACATGCCGCTCTCTCCCGCAGTATCACCTCGGGGTTCTCCCCAAGCCTCGTGGAGGGCCCCCTCCACCTTCCTCCTGAGGCAGTTTGGCAAGGGCTGCAGGCAGCCCCTACCAGCTGCTTACATCGAGATTCTTACAGCTTAGATACCACGCTGTCCTTTACCTGTTTCTTCTTAGGGTAATATGGCATTAACACCTCTTCATGTCCTTAAATATCTCCTACATTTTTAAAAAAATTTTGTTTATTTATTTATTTATGGCTGTGTTGGGTCTTCGCTTCTGTGTGAGGGCTTTCTCTAGTTGTGGCAAGCGGGAGCCACTCTTCATCGCGGTGTGCGGGCCTCTCACTATCGCGGCCTCTCTTGTCGCGGAGCACAGGCTCCAGACGTGCAGGCTCAGTAATTGTGGCTCACGGGCCCAGTTGCTCCGCGGCACGTGGGATTTTCCCAGACCAGGGCTCGAACCCATGTCCCCTGCATCGGCAGGCAGATTCTTAACCACTGCGCCACCAGGGAAGTCCTCTCCTACATCTTGAATGACAGCAATGTATCCATTACTATAAGCTTATGGGACTTTTCCTATAGTATAGGACATATGCAGGGTTTCCAGCCAGTATCTTTATATGTAAGCCTTATAAATCTTTGTGTGTCCCTAATTATTTCCTTGAAACAAATTCCTAAAAGTGAAATTGCAGGGTCAATGGCAACACATGTGTTTAAGTATTTTTTTATATTAATTGCCAAGTTGTCTTCCGGAGGGCGCCAATCCCTTGCACCATAGTCAACATTAAAAACAAATCTTCCAGGACTTCCCTGGTGGCGCAGTGGTTAAGAATCCGCCCGCTAATGCAGGGGACACGGGTTCGAACCCTGGTCCGGGAAGATCCCACATGCCGCAGAGCAACTAAGCCCGTGCGCCACAACTACTGAGCCTGCGCTCTAAAGCCCGCGAGCCACAACTCCTGAGCCCATGTGCTGCAACTACTGAAGCCCACGTGCCTAGAGCCCGTGCTCCGCAACGAGAAGCCACCGCAATGGGAAGCCCACGCACCATAACAAAGAGTAGCCCCCGCTCGCCTCAACTAGAGAAAGCCCACACAGCAACGAAGACCCACCGCAGCCATTAATTAATTAATTAATTTTAAAAAATCCAAAAAACAAGTATTCTGTTGTCCTTCCCCCATTCCAACGAGTAAGAAAGCAAAACCGAGGACTTAGGTCGGTAGCCGGAAAACAGGTGGAGCTCTTAAAAGAGCATGATTTTGAGCTGGGTTAGTAGAAATATAGCGCCCAAAACAATTCCGGTAGCATCCAGTGCCCTCCGTGCTGTCACCCACCCCTCCGATATTTCATTCTGTTCGGGGCACAGGGTGTTCAGAGATGCTCGTAAGTTCGAGTCGGTCCAGATGATGGTGACTCAGATGGGCAGGAGGCTGGAAACAGCATCTGGTGAGAGCACTTAAAATAAAATGGATGTTTTTACGGCGGGCCGAGAAGGGCGAAGTGGGATCGTGATGCCCAAATATTTGAGAAGGTGCCACAGAAGACAGGCTCATTGTTTTCCTTTTATTTGAGACTCTGGAGAGTGGAAGTTGCAGGGAAGCAGCATTGCTGTAGAAGGGAACCAAGGCCGGCAACTCCAGCTGGCTTCATGTTAGGGGTTTAGTGGGGAGATTTTCACACGTGCATCCCTGGGGCCTTCTGCCTCCAGCGTTCAAGAGAGGCCCCACGCCCTCCATCCAGACTGCACTGGGCCGGGCCGGGGCGGGGAGCGGGTGCCCTGGGGAAGGAATGGGACCTGCACTGTGAGGCTCTTTGGTGCTTGGTTGCAGCCCCACCCACTTCAGAGTGAGTTGTCATCTGCAGTGGGAGGAACATGGCTTTGGGAAGAGAGAGACCTGGGCTTGACTTGTGGTTCCATCTTTTTTTAACAAAAAAAATAATATTTATTTGGCTGCACCGGGTCTTAGTTGTGGCACACGGGATCTTCATTGCCATGTGAGGGATGTTTTTAGTTGAGGCTCTCAGCTGCGGCATGTAGGATCTAGTTCCCTGACCAGGGATCGAACCCAGGTCCCCTGCGTCGGGAGTGCAGAGTCTTAACCACTGGACCACAAGGGAAGTCCCATGGTTCCATCATTTTAGTTTAACTTCCAAGTCTCACTTGCCCAGTTAGTACCATGGAAACAGTAGTGGTCACACGTACTTTGCAAGGTGTTGGTGTACTCCATTCGGTCTGTATGCAGCGCCTGTCCTGTGGGCGCTGGTTAGCGACGCCCTCTTTCTGTCCTCCTGCCTTTCAAGTATCAGCCCCAATTCTGCGTAGTAGGTTCACTTTGATATTTTTATTAATATTTGGGATGAAAAGCCATGCACAACAAACTAAATTTATTGTGTGTAGACCCTGTCACGCGTAGAGGCAGAGAGAGGAGTTTCTATTTAAAATTTGGAAAACAAGTATGTATAGGAAGATTCCGTCATTTCAAGGCAGGTGTAGATCTCAGAATGCAAATCAGACTCTTTCATGGTGGGTTTTAGTTATTTTGACAGCACAAAGAATTTTAAATAAGTTGAGTATTTACCCTATAGCGTCTGATTTTTTTCTTATATTTTCTTCTAACTAGCTTTTAATCACTCCTTTGAATTTTCTTTTTTTTCATCCTTAAAAATGAGTTGTGTAGGATCCCTTATTTCAGGAGACAGTTTCTCACAGGTGAACAAGCCTGTCACACGAGCTATCCAGTGACAAATAATAAAGTATTATTTACATATCTTTGTTACTGAAATGGATATATTTGTCTGTAATCCCGGCCTCACCCTGGTCTTCTCTGTTTTGGTGTAGCATTATGACCTTCTAGAGGAAGAATATGAGGAATTTTTTTCCTTTTAAGCATAGTAAAATTACATTCAATCTGAGATCAACTGAGAGGCTACACTAAATCAGAGAGCTTTGTCCTGTGATTTAGAATTCATTCTCTTTCCCTCCTCAGCCCCTTTCCCGGAAGAGGTTCGCTGTTTCACACAGGCTAGCTTTCAGTTTGTTCAAGCCGTCCTTCCCGGGGAGGACTTGAGTGAAGGTCTGCAGCCTGGCCGTGCTGCCCCGTCCCCTGGCTAGAGGGACCCCAACATCGGGGGCCCTCCCTGCCCCTTGTGCATCTGTGGGTGTGGACAACAGGGCTGCCCTCGGCAGGTGGTATCAGCAGGGGGTCCTGGTCCCCCAAAGGAGTGTCACACCTGAGCGGTCTCTAATCTGAAGACCACGTGTGTCTTGGTGTTGCCGTACGTTCTGTGGGGTTAATCCTCTGAACGTTCATTTTCATAGATTTACATCATTGTTTCTTTAAATACGAGGTTTAGTAAAAATGAAAATTTTAAGAAAGAGATGATGGTGTTTGGAAATGTTTAAACTTATTTGAAAGTTAATTGAACAAGTCGTCCAAAGGCAAGCAGTTTCTTGAACATAAAAGCGTCTTTTCTAAGAGGTAATTGGAGGATTGGGTATTAGGAGCCTAGAATGAGCTTTCCCATGGCAGTGATGTCCCGAGTGGCACCTAGGACCCTGCGTGAGCCAGCCTTGCCCTGAACCCACAGGGCACAGAGCTGGGGCCCCCCGACCTCTGCGCCCTGTGCAGGCTCCGTGGACCGTGCGTGGCTGTGATCCCCGGCTGGCCTCTGCTCCAGGGATGCTGTGCTGTTCTGCAGTCTGGTTGAGGTGGGCAGAAGGGGAAATCCCAAAACTCCACTAGGAAGAAGAAGATTCTGGAAAGACCGATGTAACTCAAGGCCTGGTGGGTGGATAAGGGGAGAGAGGAGAGACTCTGGGTTCCAGAAAGTAAGTGCAAAGGCTTGTGAGGGACATCAGGGGTGACAGAGGAAGAATGTTAGTGGCCAAGCAAGTCGGAGATGGGAAAGGAAGAAAAGAAGAATTGCTGGGCCAGGGAGCTGCGGGTGGTGAGGGCGGGGCGGCCAGTGGACAGGTGTGTGTCCTGCGGAGGGGACCACGGCAGGAGTGGCAGGAAGCCGTCTTCCCAGCCCCCACCTTTCTCCTGGTACTGGCGCTTTTCTCCCAGAGGCAGCTACCCCGGGCCCCGGCTTCTCCCTGCCTCTGGATGCTGTGTGTCTTGGCTGGAGGGCCGGAGCGGCTGCACCGCGCCCTTTCCTGCTGCCCACCTGGACGGCTCGGGGCCGCTGGGTGAGGAGCTCCCATCAGAGACCAGATGAGCAGAAGAGGAGGCCAGAGTGACCGCGGGGCCCTGGGTCTCTGGGTGCGTCCACAGAACTATCGGAGGCTGTATGGGATGCAAGGTCGGACGTGGGCTTTGCAGGGTGTGGTTTTAAACAGTCATTAAACGTGTGCTGTGTGGCGGGTTCCAGCCCTGTCGGCTCCGGAGAAGCAGAGAACTGGGGGTGGTTGGTCCCTGAGCAGGTGACCGTGACAGGGAGGTGCTTGGGGCCAGCGGGGGTGGTGGGGGTGACAGGCTGAGTCGTCGTCCAGCTCGCCCCACCCCCACCCCACCCCCGCCCCCTCCCCCGGCAGGAGGCAGAGGAAGCCGAGCTGATCTCCGGCCTCTCCATCTAGACCTTGATGTCCAGACCGGAAAGCCTACAGCTATTCTATTAGGAGAATATTGAAGGCTGAGCGGCTGAAGAGACCTCAGATGCTTTAAATGAGTGCGTTTCCGAGTCCAGACCGTAAACAGACAGGGCACGTGGTTCCTGGGGACCGCTGAGCCGGTGAGGTGCCGGCAGAGCAGGGCAAACAGCAGTTAGAGGTGAGCCTCGGCAGGATTTTGAGTTAGTTACTAGATGGAGGAGTGGTAAACCCTGTGAGGCCCTGCGACAATAAGTGTGTGAGAAAGCCGTTGTCAGGATGGAGCAGCGTGTGAGGAAGGCCCTGGGGAGGGGCTGCAGCTGGGGATGCCAGGGAGGCTTCCTGGAGGAGGTGGCCGCCCTGGGAGGCTGCTGGCAGCTGGCAGAGCGGAGTAAGTGCGTTTAAAACCAAACAGCCCTGGGCTTCCCTGGTGGTGCAGTGGTTGAGAGTCCGCCTGCCGATGCAGGGGACACGGGTTCGTGCCCCGGTCCGGGAAGATCCCACATGTCGCAGAGCGGCTGGGCCCGTGAGCCATGGTCACTGAGACTAAGCGTCCGGAGCCTGTGCTCCGCAACGGAAGAGGCCACAGCAGTGAGAGGCCCGCGAACTGCAAAAAAAAAAACCCCCAAAAAACAAAAAAACAAAAACCAAACAGCCCTGCCTTCTAGTGTCGCAGTTTTGCCTGGGCTCTGCGTGGATGGTGGGTCAGGGAGGGTTTAGTAAGAGCTCACGGGCCTCGCCCCGTGGAGGGCCGAGGGGTGAGGCTGGCCAGAATGGTGATCAGATCTCTGTCATTAACGTTCACAGAGCCAGAGGTCCTGTCCCTGGGGCCCGGGTTCTGCGGTGGCTCCTGGCCGAGGGGACGGGAGGCCAGCTTGAGAGGGCGCCATTTAGAAAAAGCCTGTAAACCAGTGGAAGGAGGTCTAAGGCCCACGTCCAGCGCATTCGAGAACAGTCCTCAGGTGTGGGTATCAGCAGCGGGAGACCACGTGTGGGAGCCGGGACTTCTTCCGAGAGATGCGCTTCCCCACGATAAGCCCGGGCCGCAGGCAAAGCAGGAGGCTGGTCCTTGCCGGTCAGGAGCCCCTTCCTGACCCTGGGAGAAATGGAACCACAGGGCCATCAGGGGACGATCTTGGCCTCGAAGGGTGGTTGGCGGGGGGGACTTGGGCGGCCACGGGTGTCTGTGGAAGGGGCTGGGAGGCTGCCTTAGGGCTGTCAGTGGGGCGGGGGGTGTCAGCCTGACGGAACCATCAGGAAGCCTCACCTTCGTACAGAACCAGAGGTGTCAACACTCAGGGTCACACAGTCCCTCTTTCAGCTTCACAGACCACGTCTAGGAAGGCCTGTCTTCTGGAAATGAATCTCCTCGCAAAGACCTTCAGAGCCTACTGTAATAAGCGAGCGGTTTCCACAGCCCTTCTCAGGGCAAAGGTCCCTCCCTCCCCTCCTGTTGTTTCAGCACCTGTTCTCTTTTCCTGTCATCTCGGTGATGAAGCTGGCTTCTGTCTTCTCATGAGAAGTTTCATATCTGGGGGGTATTTTCCATCCACTGCTTCTGCTTAGCCAAGTCCATTTTCACTAGATTTTCGTGTAGTTTTTGGAAACTCTTATTCTAATGCTCTCTCTAAGATTTTAAAGCGGTGATAAAAATACAAGATGTTTTATAAGTGTCGTTTTTAAAAAAGTCAATATATTCAGACGCGGTATCTACAGTTTTGATGGTTTCTCTCCAGCCTCTGACTTGCTGCTTCCCTTCCTGCCTGGGGTTGGACCCAGGCATATATTCCCTCTGAGAACCCTGCTCTCGCTGCTTTTTCCTGACTCTGCTCCAACCCTAGCAATTCTGTGTAATACAGAAATAACTGAGATCTGTAATGGTTCTTTAGCCCGGTGGGTCTGACCCATTATTAGTGTGTGGAGCCAGTTTTATGAGTCACACCCACATAAAACAATAGAATATTATTGTGTTCACATGTAGCAAGGGGAAAACCTTCGTTTCAGCCGTGTGTGCGTTTACAGCATGACGTCCGGGCCACGATGTGAGATGTATGTCATAGTCGAACATTTTTGAAAGTCACTGCTGTGCTCTAACATATCACTAAGCTATAAAGTCATTTATAATCTGTCTCCAGTAAAATGGTGTGTGCCTTGGGAAATTAACTGTCACCGGGTCAGGCAGGGCCCCCAGGAGTGCTATAGAGGATGTCATGTCAGAGGGCAGGGGTCACTGTGGGGTGCCTCCGCTGGGGGGGTGTGTCACACCCTCTTCGGAGGTTGAAGAAAGATGTGTTTCTGTGAAGTCACAGAGGGCTTCTTCTCCACTGCATTGCTGGCTGCTGAGCTCTCAGCTCAGATGCTCCTTCCCCAGGAGGCTCTCCCTTCCCGGCACCCCCTTTCCGTCCAGACCGGGCTCCTCTGTTAGGTGCTTCCGTAGAACTACAGTCCTCACCGTCTGAGCACTTAGCTCAGGCTTCAGTGGTGCAGTTGTTACCATGGTCATTATCTTCTTGTCTATATTGCAGCCCCCCGCAGTCTCCCAGAGCGTGACCTCCACAGGTGGGCATCAGCTCTGTGTTCGCTGTTGTACCCGCGGGAGCCAATGAGATACCTAGCATGTAGTCGACACTTAGTACACAGCAATGGCTTGGGGCCGAGGCAGGGAAAACCCCAGCCCCGGAGCGGATTGACATGAGGCATCCATGAAACCCCGTGCTGCCTTATTGCAGAAAGGGGTCGGGGGTCTGATGGCACAAAGAGATTGAAGGTCCAGGAGCTCAGCAGAGGCCTTACCCCCCACCCCCACACACAGACGCCCGACGACCAGCCCTCTTCCTGCTGACCCCAGTTCTCCACGCAAGAAGCAGAACTAGAGACGAGCATCTCTTGGGTGATGGTCCTTCCTCTGGCCTTGGATGGGGCGACGTAGTTCCAAGTTCTTTGTGGCAGTGAAGAGTTTTCAGGCCATTAAACAAATCAGTGGGAGCCAGCTCATTTGGATTCTGTGGTCGGCGCAGCTGGGGTAGATTTTGGCCGAGGCTCCTGCCTCACGTAGCCTGTGAGGGGTGAGGTCATGCAGTGAGAAGGGGCTGGTGTGCCGAGCACAGGGTGAAGGCAGAGAGGTGGGGAGAGTGGATGATCCATAGGTATCTCTAGGGCTGTCAGCGCGGAAAACGTGTGCTGGAAACATTTCATCTTAGATGGAAGAGAATGTGGCACGCGGGCCAGCTCCCGTAGCCAGACATTTATCAGGGGCACCCTGTAGCCTGGGAGCTCGTGGGTTTTGGAATTGCTTTCCTATTTGAGAGGCTGGACCTCTGTGACCCTGAGCATCATTTCCATGGCAACCAGCTGTGATGAGATGGGGGTTTTGACCTCGCAGGACAGTTGTAACAAGAACGTGGATGGGCTTTGAGATAGAAAGTTTTCTTACGACCTGGAACAAATCGCAGGTGACTTGGATCTCAGTTTCCTCATCTCTGAAATAGAGAAAGGAACATGGCATTCTTTTGATGGTGTGCAGAGGGGCCTTTGTTGGGCAAGCACGCCTGTAGGTACACACGCTAGTGTCAGAACTCACTGTTGATCTTAACCAAACGCCCAGCATTTGACACGCTGCAGAAGGGGCCCTGCCCCACCCCGGTGCCTTGGTGCTGCGGCTCCCGTGCTCTTCCCCAGGGCTACAGGGCCACCCTCCCTCGTGAGGGCATCTCTCAGTCAGACCAGCCCTTGCAGAACAGCAGCCCCCAGCTGCCCGCCCCTTGGCCTCCTGTTTCTCTGTTTCGTCACGGCACTGTGGCCACTAGAGCGTTACCACTTCAAGGGGACAGGGGTTGTTGTTACTGTTTTTCTTTCCCTTTCTTTTTTTTTATTTTTTAATTTGGTTTGAGGTTGCACATCTACTGAATTGGCATATTAAATCCTCATGAAAAATCTTTTTTCATTTTATGTATTTATTTATTTTTAGGAAACTTAGTTTCAAAGAATGAATAACTTGCCCAAGGTCATAGAGGTAGCAAGTGATAAACAGATTTCAACCCGGGGTGGGGCAGGTGGACAGTTAAGTCCCAGCTCTGTTTGGTCTCGAGTCACTCTTTCCTCCTACTGTTCTCCCTCTGAGTATCGGTGCATTTGCTCGTCTCTCTGCCTTGTCACGCCCAGGCTTGTCCAGGCTCACCCCACCCAGCAGTGCCCTTCCCTCCAGATCCCAGGCTACACCAGCACTGCCCCTACGCAACCCTGGCACAAACTTCCCGGCCAGTGCGTGTTCTTGGAGAACCCTGTGCTGGGTCCTGGAGCCGCAACAGCTAATCCAGGCAGTGGAGTCAAGGTAACGTATGTGTGGCCAGGCCAGACTACCTCGGTGTCCGTCCCCTCCTGCTGAGAACATGAGTGTGATCGGGGTGAGCGTGCCAGGGTGTGAGCATTCCAGGACATGAGTGTACAAGGATGTGACCGTGTAGGGGGTGTGTGCCAGGGCGTGAGTGTGCCAGGGTGTGAATGTGCTACGATGTGAGGCTGCCAGGGCGTGTGTGTCCCAGGACGTCAGTGTGCCAGAGTGTGAGTGTGCCAGAAAAGACTTCACGTACCATGTCATGGGGTCGATGTGGCAGTGGCTGCAGGAAGTATCTGTGAGGAGGTCTCTCCGGGGTTGTTTTGGTGTCCTGTTCTTTGGGGGTGTTATTTTTGTGTAAACACTTATTTTGTGCCGCCTGATGTCACACGATGGGGTGCCTTACTTTCATTTGTTCAGGATCTTTGTCACCGTGTCTGAGGTGCTTTTTGGCATTACTGTAATCCCTGGAAAGGTGGGACAAGCAGAGCGTATCTCCTTTCGTACGGAGTGTCAATGGTGCCATTCTCAGGGATACTTTGACTGGCGTAGAATTCTGTTCAGGGACAAATACTCGAAGTCTTGGTTTTAACTTTCACGCTGCAAACTGTTGCCAGTTTACAGGCATGATGCTGCCTGCTCTCAGGTGGTTTGCTGGTTAGAACTGCCAGCAGCGGCAGCCCTGGCGCTGTTCCTTGAAGTCGCACTGACGCGTGGCCTTGGGGCCGAGCGCTCTGCTCCCTCGTGCCCTCGTCCCACACCCTGTGCTCTGCTCCTTGCAGGGAAAGTGCGATGGCGGGACTTTAACCAGGAGGCTTACGTTGGCGGGACGATGGTCCGCTCCGGGCAGGACCCCTATGCCCGCAACAAGTTCAACCAAGTGGAGAGCGATAAGCTGCAGATGGACAGAGCCGTCCCCGACACCAGGCATGACCAGTAAGTGTCAGCCCGTGGCCGGGTGCCACCCTGGCCACTTCCTACCTCACAGTGAGTAGCTTCCCCCGGGATGCTCCTTTTTTCTGTTGCTCTGCAAAACAGCGTGTGCCGTGTCTTTACGGGGCCGGAAAACTAGGAAAATTCCGAGGCACATGGTAAAGGATCTTCACCCGCAGGATGTGAAAGGGCTGCTTGGGGCCAGGTTCCAGTCCTCGCGACGCGCCCGGCATGTCCAGAGGCCGCAGGCTGCTGGTCAGAGCATGAGAGTCACCGAGGGAAAGTGGTGTGACTGCCCTCCTCTGTACTGGTCCCTCGTTGTTTTTAAAATCCATTCACAAAATAGTTTTCCATCGTTCACAAGCTCAACGGGAGGAAGTGCTAAAGTCTTGCTTACTGGGAAGCTTTCGTTGGGAATGTTCTAGAGACCAGAAAGGGGAAAGAAACAGCTCCGCAGGGTCGATGTTAAACTAAGCAGAACTCGGAGGCGGGGGCCCGGGGCCATCTCCCCACTTCGAGTGCTGGGGCTGGTGGGAGGCTCTGCTCTACGTCCTTCCCTAGATTCCTCGGGGACCTGGGGGTTCTCGGGCCTCCAGACGCTCAAATGTGCATTTGTCACCACTGACTAGGAAAGTGATAGCATGACCCTCGCTGCCACTCTGTACCTCTGAGCCTTGCTGGTAGCGATCTTTGATTGGGAGGCTGTCCACAGTGGGGTCCTTAGACGGTTAGTCTTGTGGTATTAAAAAATAAGGAGCCACATTTGGAGGGCAGCTGTTGCCCTGGGTCGCTAGGCCTTCCTGCTCACCTGGCTACTTGTAGAGCCCTTCATCCATCACGTAAAGGTACGTGGATCCCACGTCCACTGCAACTCAGACGCTGCACTTGGGTCCCAGGATTCCAGCCAGAGAAGCCTCCCCTGCTCTGGCGGATGGGGAGGTGACGGGGTGGCAGGAGGTGAGGGGGCAGCACTGCCCTTGGACAGTCTGCTCCAGTCCAGCGCGTTCAGGGCACCCGGGTGACGGGAGTCCAGGTGAGTCCTGAGCTGGAGGCATCTGGGTAGGAGGCCAGCGACCGGGCTGTGACAGGCAGCCCTGGTCCCCCAGAGGGCCAGCCGGGTCCCATTTCTCTGGGTGTGAGTTCCCGGGAATGAGGGGCAGGTGAGCTGAAGAGAGACAAGAGCGACCAAGCTCCCCGTGAACACGTGTTGATGCTTGGCTTTGTTTTCTAAGTTAAATAGCACACCTTGAAAGAGGATTTTCCTCTTGTGCTTTCAGGGGAACTTTGTAACCATGTAAGCACCACCTAACCACACAGGCGCTCTCTCCCTGCCCTTACCAAGCTTTTGGGGGGTTGTAGTCAGCTCTGTGTACCCAGAACAGCTCACAGGTGTGTGGAATTACAGTTCTTTCAGACTCAGGATGTGTGTGTGTGTGTGTGTGTGTGATATAATATGTGAAACATATGATTGATATATAAACATATATATTGCACATGATACTAAGAATCTCATCATTTTTCTGAATCCAGCCCAGAAGATTGTCTTTGCTTAATATTCCCTGTAACCCATTAATTTATATTTAAGGCAGCTTTGCTCGGCCCTGTGCCAGGCTGCTGCTTCACGTCAGCCCGGGTAACTGGTAAACACCCATGTGGAATAGGGGTTGCTGAGCAGGGGTCCAGGGACCACGTGGGCTCCGGGAGAGTCCTGAAGCCGCCTGCACGTCACGGGAGGGTCCCAGACGCACGCGTACCCGCCACCCTCATCCCCAGGCTCGTGGGCCCACCGCAGCCAGCCTGTGCCAGCCGCTCCCCGCAGCTCATGGATGGGACACGAAGGTTGTCCTTGCTGCACAGAGAGCAATGTCCATAACTTGCCTGGTGGTGACGAGCAATGGCTGAAGGCCACAAAGGGCCAGAGGGGCTTGGCCTAAACTCAGGAGCGGGTTCAGGTTCTAGCAGAATCTAGCTCAAAAATCGTGCCTGGGGCTTCCCTGGTGGCGCAGTGGTTGAGAGTCCACCTGCCGATGCAGGGGACACGGGTTCGTGCTCCGGTCCGGGAAGATCCCACATGCCGCAAAGTGGCTGGGCCCGTGAGCCATGGCCACTGAGCCTGCGCGTCCGGAGCCTGTGCACCGCAACGGGAGAGGCCACAACAGTGAGAGGCCTGCGTACCGCAAAAACAAACAAACAAACAAACAAAAATCATACCTGGCAACTGGAATTGACCTCCTTGAATTACATCTCCATGAGATGGTGTGGGTTTCACCTCACTGGTTTAAGAGCTGTTTTCCTGCTGTGACCTTCCCTCAGAGCTGAGAGAAAAGGGTGTCCTTTCTGATGGCTCATCAACGTGTGGGCTGGGGCTCTGTCTCCACTGCAAGTCCCTTAAGTGTCCTCAAAACTATATTTTTTTTTTTTTTCAGTTTTTGAAATACGAGTTTGTCCAAACAGATGTTTGAATATTCATCCCGCAGTGGGCTGTGTTTTACGTGGCTTTAATTTTAGTTCCAGCTACTGTGTCACATTCATTTGCATGTGTGAAAGTAGCAGCTGGGATGCCTTCCACGTTTTTTGGGTTTGGGCTAAATTAAAATCTCCCCAAAGTCAATTTGATGCCTGGAACTGAGGCCATGTCTGTCTTCAAAGTATCAGCTTTAGAACAACCAATATTATTGACTGTCAGGTTCAGGAGATCAAGTTACTGCTCTGCATCCATCCCGTCTCCTTCCATATCTAACAGAGGGCTGTTAAAGTGTGTGACCTTCCTATATAAATACAATAGTTTTTGGCTCTGCAGTATCTCTCTTTCTATAGACCGATGGACATGCTTGCCCAGTAGAGTTCAGTCTTCACTTGTGATAAATCTGACAGCAGTGCAGGTGGAGGTTAATTAAGAACAAGGGATTTGGAGTCATACAGACCTTGGTCGCAATCGGGACTCTCCAGTTCCGGATCTTATGGCCTTTGTCTTTCATGAGATGCTGTAACATGATGACGTCTGGTCTGGCTACTGTGAGGGTTAAAGAAATGTTCCCAAGGGCTGTCTCCTCCTCCCCTGAGATTTTGTTCCAGACCCTCCCTTGATCTCCTGCCCTAGGAGTGAGGCCCCGGCCCCAGCATCTCCCTACCCGATTCTTCTCCATGACCCTTACCACCGCCTACACAGCATGTGTCTTGCCTATTTACATGATCATTTGAATGTACTCATTAGAGCAGTGGGCTACACCCGGGCTTGTTATTCATTCGGCCACCTCCCGGCACTTGGTAAACTCAGTATTTGTTGAGTGAATTGCCTAGCCCAGTGGCCAGTATATGGTGAGTGCCCTGTAAATCACTAATAACATGAAGAGTCATAAAAGAACAAAGGCAGATGAAAGGGAGATTTCTAAGCAGTAAGGGAGATCAGATGAACCCCCAAGATGAGTCTTCTGTGTCGGGTTCTCCCAGGACTGGAAAGTGACACGGTTACAATCTACCCCTTCTTCACTGTCTTCTGGGGTAGATCCAAGGAATCAGGTTCAGAGCCTTGCAAACAAACAAAAACCCCATACTTTGGGGTTATGCTTTATTTACCTTTTTTTAAGTATATAACAAAGAATGTGCCAAGAAAAAATATTTACGTGAAGGAGGAAGCATAGAAAAGCCTTCTGTGTGTGAAATACTTGATATGACATACAGGAATTCTTAGAGTCTCTTAGAAATTAGAAAGACGGTAGCCCACCCTAGTCTTGAAAATACAGTTGAGAAGTCAAAAAGAAAAAAGAAAAAGAAAAAAAAAGATTTTCTACCTCATTTAATGTTATTTGAAATTTCAAATAAATTATCAAGACTTAAAAGCAAATTAAACCAATGGGAATTTAGAAGGTGCCTTTTCAGACAGCTTGTTTCTCCCCCGCCTCACCTTTGGAAGCTGTTGTTGCTGTCCTGGCAAAAGGTAATGGGACTCAGCATCGAAGGTGGGAGTCGGTCACACCTGGGCGTATTCTGAAGGCAGGGCCGACAGGATGGGCTGATGGGTAGACAAGGAAGGTGGCTCAGAGCGAGGCCCCTCGTGAGACGGAGGAGCTGTGGGTGAGCAGGTCTAGGGGACACGTCAGAGGGTGAAATCCAGACACGTTAAGTCCAAGGTGCATTAAGCATCTAAGGTGGGCAGACCTGCTGTGTAGGTGTTTGGAAATGTGTCAGGAGAAAGGTCTCAGTGGGGATGTGAGTTTGGGAATGCTCAGTGCACAGGTGGTACTTAAAGCCATGATGTGGGGCATCATCCCCCAGGCAATGAACAGAGACAGGGAGGAGAGCGGCCCAGGACCAGCTCTGGATGCTCCAACACTGAGAGTGAATTTAAAGCCCAGGCTGACTTGGTCCAGTCCAGCATTGCAGGGGCTCAGACCTCACGCGGTGCCGAGGCCCCGGCAGAGATGCTGTGCCACCTTTTAGAGCAGAGTTGTCGTGAGGGGAGGGCCGTCTCCCTGCTAAAGCCTTTCCAGAATCTGGCTCAGAAGGGTTTTGTGTTGTGTTCTGTTTTCTGGTGTTCTGTTTGTCCAGAGTTGCGTCTGATGGGGAAGTGAAGCGTAGAAGTGGGGCGGAGCCCGGGAGGTTTATGGAACATCGTTCTGTCTGCCGGGGAGAGCTCGAGCTGGTTTATTTTAAAATTGTTTATGTAAGTAAAATCGAATAAACCCTTGGGGGAGAAACATTATCTTGTTTTCTTCTCTCCCCCGTCAGCCAGCACTGTTCGTTTTCATTTACTTATGTATTAAGTCCCTTAAAAATGAGAACCACTTGGTCAAGAAACAGATTTCCTTCGGCTTTCAAAAGTTAAATCGTTAGAGAGTTCCATCTTTTCCCTTTTCTCACGAAATTAAAAATGAAGGGTTTTGAAACATCTTTGTGTCTAAAACTGAAGTATTGCTCCTGAGACCAGAGCTGCCTCAATCAACCACGACCCCACGAGGGTCCTTCTCTGGGAGAGGACTTTGTGCAATTCCCACACCTGGTGGGTTTATCCGGCAGCCTTTCTATCAAGGACATATCGTGTTGACTCAGCTTACAAATTACGGTCGTAAGGTTTGGTTTTGTTTCCTTGAAAAGAATCACTAAAGGACTCTGTTTTGACCAGTTTTTAAATGTCTGGCTTTAATGCCGCCCAAACAGAGATCAGAACTCGTGAGGGGCTGGGTTGTTTTTTTTTTTTTTCTCTCCTTTTCTTTTGTTTTTTAGAAAATGTCATCCAGTGGGCAGGCACTTCAGTAATGGGCTGTGCTGATTGCTCTGGTGGAGCGTCCGGGTGGATGTCGGTTGTCTTAGGAGAGCGGCTCATCAGGATGAAGGGCTGTAAGAGGGATGCCGTCCAGACTCTTCACTGTTACTTGGGAAGAGTAAACATTGTTGAAGCCAAGGAAAAGTTCTCAACGTAAACTCAGCAGCTTGGCGTGAAGCTTTGAAGGCCATTATTGTGAGATTCTGTTTTATTTTTAGGAGAGCAGATCTGGGGGAGGAAGAGGAAGCCCAGCTCCGAAGGGCGTCTCCGCTTCTTGTCAGTGGGGTGCCGGAGGGGATCTCATTTCGGGGGCCAAGAGCCTTGTTTGCTCGTTACATTTTTCTTACGGAAGTCGTGTTTCATGAGCACGCACAACCAAGCCTCTGGCGTGGCCGCTGCCCCACCTGCTCCCCATTCGAAGGGCCAGCTGGGGGCATGGCGGACCCGCTCCGGGCCCATGGGGCCCCGTGGGCAGGGTCCTGGTCGGCGGGGCTGGCGCTCCGCGGAGCGGGGCCTGCTGCTTGCTCTGGGCTTTGCTGGCCTCGGAGGCATCTTGGCTGTCGGGGCAGTGGGTTGGCTGTGGCGTGACAGTGAGCCTTAAACGCCTGTTCCACAATGACCACAGCCACGCACTGCCGGACACTGGGTGGTGTCCTGGCCTGCGCTCAGCTTTTCTGTGCTTTCACTGTATTGTCAGCGGAGGCTCCTTCGGAGTCAGCAGGGAGATTCTTCTCTGGGTGACATCGCACGCCAGTCCCCAGAGGCCCCCGACTGCGGAGCCCACGTCCGGCAGGGCAGCTCAGGCAGGGTGGCCCCAGCCTGCTGGGCAGAGGCAGGTGAGATGGCCCGAGGCCCCTGTCCAGGCGCCCCTCTGTGTCTGGAGCCCTTCCCCAGGAGTCCTGGACGTTACTGTCATTGTGCCATGTGCTTTATCCCGGTCCGTACGGCAGGTGGGAGAGCCGGGCCACCGCTGGGGCGTGGGACCACCTGCCTGAGGTCGCACAGGGAGGGGAGGGAAGGAGCGATGGAGCTCTCGGTGGCCAGGTTCCTGCTGACAGTTGTACGTTCTAGACGCAGCGCCTCGCCATCCGCTCTGCACAAGTGCCTTGTCTGCTCCCAGTTTTCAGGCAGGAGTCTTCGGCATGAGGCCCAAAGGCACCCAAAAAGCAGGAAGGCCTGGGTGTTGGTAGCTTGCAGCCAGACTCCTGAGAAATTGTGTTTGCAGCTGACCACATGCGGACAGAATCCCGAGAAATTGAGAAGAACTGAGGCTTTTGTTCCTCTTTTTCCTGCCTCAGGTTCTCCAGGGCAGTGTAATGGCAGAATGTGCTGTTTCCGTTCCCCTGGAACGTTCTCGTGCCCTGAGGGGGGTGAGGCTGCTGCCTGTGTGCCATCAGTGTGACCTCCCTGTCCCGGCGTGAGAGGCGGGCAGGTGCAGGAGCCGGTGTGGCCAGGCAGTGGGAGGGGGCCAACTGCAAGGCTCTTTGCTTCACACCTCCCCCCAACTCAGTGCAGGGGCTAACATGCACCTTATGTGCAAAATTCAGACCAAAACCATGCCATTATTCACCATCTGCCGCTTTGCTTTCTGTTTGTTCAATTGTTTTTATTATTTTTAGTGTTTTTATAAAACCAACTCCAAGTTTTTAGCACCAGACCACTCTTTTTTTCCCTTTATATGTTCTTTTGGGACCGTTTTAGGCCTTGTCTGCATCTCGATTAAAGAATACTCTGAGCATTGAAAGAACATATCTCAGTGTAATAAAAGCTATTTATGACAAACCCACAGCCAACATAATACTCAACAGTGAAAAGCTGAAAGCCTTCTCGCTAAAATCTGGAACAAGACAAGGATGCCCACTCTCACCACTTCTATTCAACATAATACTGGAAGTCCTAGCCACAGCACTCTGATAAGAAAAAGAAATAAAAGGTATCCAAATTGGAAGGGAAGAGGTAAAATTGTCATTATATGCAGATGACATGATACTATATATAGAAAACCCTAAAGACTCCCCACAAAAACTATTAGAACTGATAAACGAATTTAGCAAAGTAGCAGGATACAAGAATTAACATACAGAAGTTGGTTGCATTTCCTTACACTAACAATAAAATATCAGAAAGGGAATGTAAAAAAACAATCCCTTTTAAAGTCACATCTAGAAAAATAAAATACCTAGGAATAAACCTGACCAAGTAGATGAAAGACTTATATTCTGAGAACTACAGAACATTTAATAAAGGAAATTGAAGACGATTCAAAGAAATGGAAAGATATCCCATGCTCTTGGATTGGAAGAATTAACATTGTTAAAATGGCCATACTGCCCAAAGCAATCTACAGGTTTAATGCAGTCCCTATCAAATTACCCATGACATTTTTCACAAAACTAGAACAAATAATCCTAAAATTTATATGGAACAATAAAAGGCCCAGAATTGTCAAAGCAATCCTGAGGAAAAAGAACAAAGCAGGAGGCATAACCCTCCCAGACTTCAGACAGTACTACAAAGCTACAGTAATCAAAACAGTGTGGGGCTTCCCTGCTGGTGCAGTGGTTAAGAATCCACCTGCCAATGCAGGGAACACAGGTTCGAGCCCTGGTCCGGGAAGATCCCACATGCTGCGGAGCAGCTAAGCCCATGCACCACAACTACTGAAGCCCGTGCGCCTAGAGCCTGTGTTCCGCAACAAGAGAAGCCACCGCAATGAGAAGCCCACACACTGCAATGAAGAGTAGCCCCTGCTCGCCGCAACTAGAGAAAGCCCGTGCGCAGCAATGAAGACCCAACCCAGCCAAAAATAAATAAATTTATAAAAGAAAACAACAGTGTGGTAGAAAAACAGACATATGGCTCAATGGAACAGAACAGAGAGTCCAGAAATAAATCCACACACCTATGGTCAATATTCAGCAAACAAGATAAGAATATACAATGGGAAAAATACAGTCTCTTCAGCAAGTTGTGTTGGGAAAGCTGGACAGCTGCATGTAAATCAATGAAGCTAGAACACACCCTCACACCATACACAGAATAAACTGAAAATGGCTTAACGACTTAAATGTAAGACATGACACCATAAAACTCCTAGAAGAAAACATAAGCAAAACATTCTCTGTTTTCTTAGGTCAGTCTCCCAAGGCAATGAAAACAAAAGCAAAAATAAACAAATGGGACCTAATCAAACTTACAAGTTTCTCTACAGCAAAGGAAACCATAAGCAAAATGAAAAGACAACCTAAAGACCAGGAGAAAATATTTGCAAATGAGGTGACCGACAAGGGCTTAATTTCCAAAATATACAAACAGCTCATGCAACTCAACAACAGAAAAATAAAAGAACCAATTGAAAAATGGGCAGAAGACCTAAATAGGCATTCCTCAAAGAAGACATACAGATGGCCAACAGGCATATGAAAAGATGCTCAACATCGCTAATTATTAGAGAAATGCAAATCAAAACTACAATGAGGTACCACCTCACACCGGTCAGAATGGTCATCATTAAAAAGTCTACAAATAACAAATGCTGGAGAGGGTGTGGAGAAAAGGGAACCCTCCTCCACTGTTGGTGGGAATGTAAGTTGGTACAGACACTATGGAAAAACAGTATGGAGGTTCCTCAGAAAACTAAAAATAGAGTTGCCATATGATTCAGCAATCCCACTCCTGGGCATATATCTGGACAAAACTATAATTCAAAAAGACACATGCACCCCTATTTCACAGCAGCATCATTCACAACAGACAAGACATGGAAACAACCTAAGTGTCCATCGACAGATGAATGGATAAACAAGATGTGGTATACACACACACACACACACACACACACACACACACACACACGAATATGACTCAGCCATAAAAAAGAGTGAAATAATGCCATCTGCAGCAACATGGATGGACCTAGAGATTATCATACTAAGTGAAATAAGTAAGAAAGAGAAAGACAAATACCATATGATATCACTTATATGTGGAATCTAAAATATGACACAAATGAACTTATTTATGAAACAAACAGACTCACAGACATAGAGACCAGAGCTGTTGTTGCCAGGGGGGAGGGGGCGTGAGGGAGGGATGGATTGGGAGTTTGGGGTTAGCAGATGCAAACTATGACATATTGAATGGATGAACAACAAGGTCCTACTGTAGAGCACAGGGAACTATATTCAATATCCTTTGATAAACCATAATGGAAAAGAATATGAAAAAGGATGTATATGTGTGTATAACTGAATCACTTTGCTGTACAGCAGAAACTGACACGACATTGTAAATCAGCTATACTTCATTTGAAAAAGAATTTAAAAAAAGAATGCTCTGGGCCTGGGAGAGAGTCTAAGGCTTACACAATAGCGATCCAGCTTGTGTCTGTGTTAGCATCTCTGAAGGGCCCAGCATAGGTCTCTGGAAAGACCGTGAGCAAACATTTGCAAAGCTTCATCCCCGAGTGCCTGTCCGCACTTGTGGCCCCGTTTCCCAGCTGTGCCTCCGGGTTAGCACTGGGGCAGAAATGGTCAGATCGCTCTAAACGAGCAATATAGTCTTCTGTCTTTATCTTTGGTGCCCCTTCCCACCGTCACCCTGGGAACCCAGCGATGACAGGAGCATCATCTGTGGACTCCAGGAGCTGGCCATGCGGGGGGCAGAAGCAGGAGGGGTGACACCCCGCTCTGCATTGGGCTTCATGGAGCTCTCTCTAGCCTTTGTATTTAGACCTGCTGGTGAGTTTCTGTTGTGTTCGTGGGGACTGTGACCCTTTGTCGTTATGAAGTGCCCTCTTTATCACTAGTAACGCTTTTGTCTTGTTCAGCATCAGTGCAGACACACCACCTTGCTTTAATTCAGTGTTTTTGCAACTTCCAGTCGCTTTGTGTCCTTATATATATTTCAAGTGTATCTCCTATAAGTAGCAGATGGTTGGATTTTGGATTTTGATCCCTCTGACGGTCTTGTCTTTTAATTGGAGTTTTTAGTCCTTTCCCGTTTAGCGCAAGTGCTGGTGGGCTGTTGGGGGCTATACCACTAGCGTCTCGCTGTCTGGGTTCTGTTCGTCCCACCTGTTCCTTGTCCCGTCCTTTCATGCTTCCTTTGGATTAAGTATCTCCCCAGCTGTTAGCTTGTTAATTGGAGTCTAATATAAATGAATACTCTTGTTTTCTCCTGGATAATGCACAGACCACTCCCCCTCCTCTCCCTTTTATGCTTTATTGTCATACGGTTCAATTCCCTTTTCATGTGTAAACCCTACTGGACATCTTTTATTGTTTTTTTGCAGTAAATATCCTTTAGAGTTACCCGCACATTGTTATTTCCATTTTGCCTCATTTCTTACCTTTTCATTTTTCCCCCGAGACTGTTTCCCCAGTTCTCATCCAACTTGTGTATTTCTCTTAGTGCCAATTTGTTGGCAATGAATTCTGTCCTTTCATTTGCCTGAAAAAACCTTTTATTTCACTTTCATTTTTGAAGAGCGTTTTCACTGAATAGAGACTTCCAAGTTGACGGTTACTTTCTGCGCTCACGCATCGTCATTTACTCATCTTCTGACCTCCACTGTCCCTGGAGAAATAGCAACTGTTGGTCTTATTGTTGCTTTTCGAAGGCATCTTGACCTTGTCCTCTAGTTGCCTTGAGGATACTTAAGCCTGGGTTGAGCCTGGGTGGGGCTTGTGCCTGTTCCTGAATCTGTAGCTTCGCGTCCGTGTGAGTTTTCTTGCGCCCCGTCTTCTCTCCCCACCCTGGATATTTCCACATGTCCTGTGTCCCCCTTTACACTCTTTCCCATATTTTTTATCCTTTTTCATTCCCTGAGCTTCAGTCTGGACATAATTCTCTTGGCCTTCCTTCCAGTTCACTAATTCTTTCCCCTGCTTTGAAAATCTATTCTGCTTTCAACTCCTCCGATTGAATTTTAATTTCAGTTATTGTATTTTGTTGTGTATGAACAGATACGGAGATATTTAAAGTCCGTAGCTGATGTTTTCATCCTCCAAAAAGGATCTAGTTTTGCTCTCTGGCAGGCAGTTAAGATAGGGCAGATGGCCTTGATCGAGGCTGGAATTGAGCTGGAATAGAGCTGGGGTTCTGTCTTCTGTGAGAGAGCTGGTGAGCGTCCAGATCTCTGTGCTGCTGGGCAGCAGCCCTTTGGGATCCTCCCTGGAAGTCTGGGCTGTTTATCAGAGGCCCTCTTCCTCGGCGCCCTGACCCCCAGCCCCATGCCTCTGGCAGGAGCCCGGCGTGGCCGCCACCTGCAAAGCCATCACTTCTCCGGGCTGGTTCAGCCTCTGGGCTCCACACTGCTTGGGGGATGAGGGTCAGAGAACGTCTGACTCATTCTCAGGGCTCCTGTTCCTTCCTGGCACCTGGCCCTACAGCCCCAGGCTGCCTTGTTAAATAAACTCCAGTGCCTTCAAATAGACGTTCTGGTGTGTTTCATCAAAAATTTCTAGTTGCTTTCAGCAGGTAGGTTGGTCTACAGCAAGGAACTTGACTATCACTGAGAGCAAGAAAAAACCTGAGTATTTTATTTGGAACTAAATTCAGTATGAAGTTCACAGGTCATAAATTTTGCCCTGAGCCGCAATGTCTGTTCCAAGTGAGAGTGCATCGAAATAGCAGTGGAGTTGAAGTTGGGAAGTGTAGCTTTTGTTAATGGCTTTACTGCTTACTACCAGACGAAGGTGGAAGTAATCTCTCTAAACCCCGGACTTGTGATCTACAAAACAATGCCTGCCCTGCCCATCTTACACATTGTTCTTAGGCTCAGATGTCTATGAAAGGACTTCATAAACTGCTAATAACGACACAAATATAGGATGTAATTGTATTGTTGTATGTGCCTAGTGGCATGTGAGTTTGTGAAATCGGCTTTGAGTAGAGAGTGAACTGTTATTCTATTGAGCTTTGCTCCTGACGTGGATGTGGCGTGGAGGGCAGACATTTAGCCTCCCGCGTGTGACACCTGTTACACTGAGGGGCACCTGGGTCTTCTCACTGCAGTGCGAATTGGAGGGTTTCATTATTGACCAAAAGCAGTTGGAGAAACACCTTTGAAACAGCAATCCTACCTATTTCAGAAGAAATCAAAGCAATTCAAATGGGGTCAGCAGAGTATTGCTTTGTTCTGTGGGTCTGAGCAAACCATCCTGTTTGAGCCACACTTTTAAATGAGTTGCTTCACCATCACCATGGAACCATTAAAAAAAA
The DNA here is from genome assembly GCF_059928025.1 of Delphinapterus leucas. Classification (NCBI taxonomy): domain Eukaryota; kingdom Metazoa; phylum Chordata; class Mammalia; order Artiodactyla; family Monodontidae; genus Delphinapterus; species Delphinapterus leucas. The sequence goes on from NC_143144.1 coordinate 5,219,242, forward strand.
AATCTTTTGTATATTTTAGGAAATAGCCAAAGCAGTATAAAATGTGTGTCAACCTCGTCAGTCATTTAGGCCCCACATTTCACCTTTTCTGAAACAGTGTGATTTCAGGGATTCCTTTTAACTTTTCTTTTGAGCTTGACAGCAGCCGTGTTGTCAGTGGACGTACCCACACTCTTACCCCAGAACATCTGCTTGCTCACTTGTGGAACTGACCCGTCCACACGTACTCTGAGGTGTTGAGTGCTAGGGATGGAATCTGCAAGAACCCAGATTCCCTTTTCAATCTGTAAAATTAAAAGTACAGACTTAAAATAACACTCATCTTTTTAAAAATTTTTTATACAGCAGGTTCTTATTAGTTACCTGTTTTATACATTATGAGTATATATATGCCAGTCCCACCACCGTCAACACTCATCTTAACTATATTGGATCAACCATGACTTCCTCCATCTGACGATGAGAGAAGAGAGAAAATTCATGTCTTTGGAAATTCAGTCTATTAAAAAAGGAAATATCCCAATAGGAATATCGCACTTGGATTCAAAATTTTATGTTATTCAGGGTTGATTTCTTTTGATTCTTGCGTTCCTTTATTCATTCTGCAAGGATTTGAGTGCTTGCCGTGTGACAGGTATTTTTCTGGTCACTGGGGAAACAGTAATGAACAAAACTGATAAAAAATCTCTGCCTTTATAGAGCTTACAGTGAGGGAGTGAAAGTAGAAGGGAATAAAATAAATGATTAAATTATATGGAATAAGACAATGTTAAACGCAATAGAGAGAAAATAAGGATGGAGGTCATGGAGTGTGCAGGTCAAGCTCGAGGGTCCAATAATAAACAGGCGGTGAGCACAGCGAAAGGAGCAACCAGCAAAATGAAAGAACAACCGACAGGAAATATTTGCAAATCATATGTCTGATAAGGGGTTAATACCCAAAACATATAAAGAACTCATGTAACTCAATCGCAAAAAATATAATAATAATAATCCTATTAAAAAATGGGCAGAGGGCTTCCCTGGTGGCGCAGTGGTTGAGAGTCCGCCTGCCGATGCAGGGGACGCGGGTTCGTGCCCCGGTCCGGGAAGATCCCACATGCCGCGGAGCGGCTGGGCCCGTAAGCCATGGCCACTGGGCCTGCACGTCCGGAGCATGTGCTCCGCGACGGGAGAGGCCCACACACCGCAAAAAAAAAAAGGGCAAAGGACCTGAATAGACATCTTTCCAATGAAGACATACAGATGACCAACAGGTACATGAAAAGGTGCTCAACATCGCTAATCATCAGGGAAATGCAAATCAAAACCACAGTGAGATACCTCACACCTCAGATTGGCTTTCATCGAAAAGACCAGAGATGACAAGTATTGGTGAGTTTGCGGAGAAAAGGGAACCCTGTGCACTGTTGGTGGGAATGTAGACTGGTGCAGCCCACTCTGAAAAACGCATGGAGTTCCCTCCAAAAATTAAAAATGGAACTACCATAGACCCCAGCAATTCCACTCCTGGGTATACATCCAGAGGAAACGAAATCACTGTCTCAAAGAGATAATCTGAACCCCCATGTTCATTGCAGCATATTTATAATAGCCGAGACATGGAAGCAACCTAAATGTCCATTGATGGATGAAAGGATAAAGAAAGCGTTACACTCTCACACACACACACACACACACACACACACACGCGCACAATATGGGATGTTATTCAGCCGTAAAAAGAAGGAAATCTGCTATTTTTGACTACATGGATGGACCTTGAGGGCATTATGCTAAGTGACATAATTCAGACAGAAAAAAACAAATATTGTATGATCTCACTTATATGTGGACTCTAAAAAAAAAAAACTCATAGAAAAAGAGATCAGATTTGGTTACCAGAGGCAGGGGTAGAAGGCGGAGGAATTGGATAAAGGTGATCACAAGGTACAAACTTCCATTTATAAGATAAACAAGTTCTGGGGATGTGATGTAGTTAACACCACCATGCGGTATATTTGAAAATTGCTAAGAGAGTAGATCCTTCCTGAACTGTCTCCTATATCCTCCAGTAGTTAGATGCATGTCGTTTTATATAAACAACACAATACTGCAGTTGCTGTTGGGCAGCCTGCTCTTTTCACTCGGTACTACATAGGAAACATTTTAAATCTAGCTTTCTTTTTAATTTATTTATTTAATTTATTTTTGGCTGCGTTGGGTCTTCGTTGCTGCACGTGGGCTTTCTCTAGTTGAGGTGAGCGGGGGCTACTCTTTGTTGCGGTGCTCGGGCTTCTCATTGCGGTGGCTTCTCTTGTTGTGGAGCACGGGCTCTAGGCGTGAGGGCTCAATAGTTGTGGCATGCGGGTTCAGTAGTTGTAGCACACGGGCGCAGTAGTTGTGGCACACGGGCTCAGTAGTTGCGGCTCGCGGGCTCTAGAGTGCAGGCTCGGTAGTTGTGGCGCACAGGCTTAGTTGCTCTGCAGCATGCAGGATCTTCCCGGACCAGGGCCCACGCCCATGTACCCTGCACTGGCAGGCGGATTCCTAACCACTGCGCAACCCGGGAAGCCCTCTTTTGGCTTTTGAACCCTCCTGGCCCCGCCGTCTGAGCTTGACCCCCACATGAGCCCTTTTGGTTTGTCTCGCCCGGACTGAGGGTACACGTGGAGACTGGCACCTTTTCAGGTGCTGGGTCTGCTGGAGAGACCGAGGTCAGAGCAGCCCAGAGCTCTGTTTGCTGTCCATCTCCCCAGGCACCGCCCTACGTGTGTACCTTGGTGCAGGGCAGAGGCAGGTGCCACGTCGCTCTTTCCCAGAGTTAAAGCTACTCATTACACCTACTGGCACCTCTCCCCGGTTCACCCTATCCTCCTCTCTGTTGAGTACAGAACTGCCTTTGTTTCTCCAGTGATTGAATTCAGTTGGATTTAAAGCCGTAGGGCAGCTCTGTGAATCAAGAAGTTACAAAGAAAAACAAAAAACCAGGGTAAACCTCAAAATAGAAGGAAGGACGTAATGAAGGAAAAAGAAAAAATTAATGAACTAGAAAAACAAGAAACAATAAGAGGGTAATATAAAGCTTGATTTTCAAAAATTAGAAATCTCTAAGAATACTGATAAAAATAAAAACTACAATTAAAAAATATCAGGAAGGCTTCTCTGGTGGCTCAGTGGTTAAGAATCTGCCTGCCGATGCAGGGGACACAGGTTCGATCCCTGGTGTGGGAAGATCCCACGTGCCGCAGAGCATCTAAGCCCGTGCGCCACAACTACTGAGCCTGCACTCTAGAGCCCGTGAGCCACAACTGCTGAGCCCACGTGCCACAACTACTGAAGCCTACATGCCTAGAGCCCGTGCTCAGCAACAAGAGAAGCCACCGCAATGAGAAGCCCGCGCACCACAACGAAGAGTAGCCCCCGCTTGCCCCAACTAGAAAAAGCCCACGCACAGCAATGAAGACCCAACGCAGCCAAAAATTAGTTAATTAATTAACTATAAATAATATCAGGAATAAAAGAGCAAATATAACTATAGGTAGAGTTTGTAAGGATCGTAAGAAAATTGTAAGCATACTTTAATGCAAATATAATACATTTAAAAACTTATATGGAATGCTTAATTTTCTAGGAACATGAAAATTACCAGAGTCATTCAAGAAATAGAAAAATATGAATACATACAATCCATGAAAGACATTTTCAGCGATAAAAAGTTTGCCTTCCCCGGATTCACGAGGCTCAAGTGGGTTTGCATTGAACACAGACTATTTTAGAGAATTTGTAGGAAAAGAGGGAAAGCTGCCCTGTTTGCTTCTTGAGAACAGGAGTGCCTTGCTGTGAAACTGGAAAAAGAAAGTAGAAGAACAGAAAATTGTAGATCAATTACTGTTATGGTTACAGATTGAAAAAATTCAAAGCCAAATACTAGCATATCTAACATAGCTATATTTTTTTTTAAAAAAGCCATAGCCAAGTAGAGTTTATTTTAGGAATGCAAGAATGATAGAACACCAGGAGATATATTAATATAGTATTCTTTCTCAACGGATTAAAGGAGAAAAGCTATATGATCCCCCTAATAGATGCAAGGGGAAAAAAAAATCATAAAATTTAGCACTTGTAAGGGAATTTCCTTAACCTGATTAAAGGTGTCTGTAAAACATCTATGGCAAACATTACACTTCATGAAAATCTAGTTGCATTCACCTTGAAGATGGGACCAGGGCAAGGGTGTTCTCTACCACCTTTTTTATTGCATGTTGTGTTGCACGCCATGAGCAGTGCCTTATCAAGACAAGAACCGCAGATGTAGAAGTGTAAAGCAAAGGACAAAATGTGGATGAATTGATGAATGGAAAAATCCAAGAGAACCTACAAATTCTCAGAACTAAGAGAGCTCAGTGAGGTTGCTGAGTGAGTGCAGGGTCCACAGCCACAAGCCAGGGCCAGCAGTAGCCTGTGAGCAAATGTAAGAGGAGAGACCCCGTGCACTGTAGCAACAGGGCTGTGAGACTCTTAAGAGCAAATGCAACACAAGATGTGTAAGGCTTTTATGCAGAAAACTAGATAATTACAAAACATAACTGAAGGACGTTAAAAAAAACAATATTATAAAGAAATTATTATAATAATTCCCTTCAAATTAATCTATAAATTCAGTGCAGTATCATACGGTGCTTAAAGACCTGATCCTTAAATTCATAAGGAGAAGCAGATGGCCACAAATAGCCCGTAAAGTCTTGAGGAACACCGCATGGGGATCAGCTTACCTGTCAGATGTGAAGGTCTACTTCAGAGCCACAGCCAGGCAGCAGTGGGGGACAAGTACAGAGAGACGCACAGAGCAGGAGGGGACCAGGGGTCAGCGTACACACATAAAATGTGGTGTGACAGCAGTGACAGCACAAGTCGGCAATGACGTAGTAAACGGTTAAACGACACTGGGACAACAGGCTAACCATATGGGAAAAAATGAGATTACTTAGTCATACCATTCATAAAAATATGTCTAGGCAGGTAGATGGGCAACCTCAATGTTAAAAGCATTTGTAAAAGTTAAAATATTTGGAAGAAAATCTACTAAATTATATTAGAGACCTTAGGTTAGAAACCCTTTTTCTGAACATTACCCCAGGGCCACAGTTTGAGAAACCAAAATTTAAAAATATGTTTGACAGAAGACATCTTAAACAGAATTACAGGATCTGCCACAGACTTGAAGATTTTTGCAGTGCATATGGCTGACAAAAAGGATACTATCCAGAATATATAAATTCCTATCATCAAATTATAAGGATGGGGCTTCCCTGGTGGCGCAGTGGTTGAGAGTCTGCCTGCCGATGCAGGAGACATGGGTTTGACCCCTGGTCTGGGAGGATCCCACATGCCGCGGAGCAACTGGGCCCGTGAGCCACAACTACTGAGCCTGCGCGTCTGGAGCCTGTGCTCCGCAACAAGAGAGGCCGCGATAGTGAGGCCCGCACACCGCGATGAAGAGTGGCCTCCGCTCGCCTCAACTAGCGAAAGCCCTCGCACAGAAATGAAGACCCAACACAGCCAAAAAAATAAATAAATTTATTAAAATAATAACAATAATAATGATGTAAAAACCTAACAGAAGGTGGACAAGGGTATGAGCAGGCAGTTAACAGAAGAAACTATCTAATCATCTCATAAACATATGAAAAGATGTATGCCCTCGCTAGTAATCAGGGAAATGAAAATTAGAATAATAAGAGGCTATTTCATACCAACCTGGTGGGCAAAATGTAAAAATCTGATGCTCTCAAGAGATGGTTAGAATATGGAGCCGTGTGAACCCTTGTGGATGAGATGAAGCTGGGAACAGCCTTTGGAGATCAGCTTGCTGAAGCAAGTAAATCTAGTAGTCCTACCTGTGGGCAAATGATGCAGAGAAACTTTCTCACATATGTAAAAAGACAGTGTCCATGGCTGCATTACTCCTAACAGAGAGAAATTGGCCATCAGCAGAAAGGGATTGGATGTGGTGTGTTCCTACAAGGGACAGCTGTGCAGCAGTGGGCGTGAATGAAATAGAGCCGTGCATGTCAAGACAGGTACATTCCCAAAGGCGGAGAAGCAAAGCACAGTGCATTGTCACCCATACACGTTTTGAATATATGCAGAACACGGCTCTATGTTATTTGTGAAGATGTACACATGTAGTTCGTTGAAGACATACATAGGAATACTGATTTACCAGACTTAGGGTAGTGGTTACCGCTGGTGAAGATGGGATTTGAGGTGGGAAGGACATCCCAGGCCTACAACTATTACATGTCAGGTTTTGTTTCATATTAAAATCTGAATCAGGGACTTCCCTGGCAGTCCAGTGGTTAAGAATCTGCCTTCCAATGAAGGGGGCGCGGGTTCGATCCCTAGTCAGGGAACTAAGATCCCACGTGCCGCAGGGACTACTGAGCCCACGCATGCGCCTCAACTAGAGAGAAGACCGCAATGAAGAGCCCCACGTGCCGCAACGAAGACCCAGCGCAGCCAGAAAAAAACCCAGTTATTTGTGGCACTCTCAATAACAGTAAAATAAAACTTTGAAACATGCTAAGAGAAAAATCTGCATCAAATGCCAAGGTTGCAAAATATTAAGATTTGAAAAGCTGAGTGGAGGGTGTGTGGGCACTTGTATAACATCTTATAGATTTTTTTGTTTTGTTTTGTTTTGTTTGCGGTACGCGGGCCTCTCACTGTTGTGGCCTCTCCCGTTGCGGAGCACAGGCTCCGGATGCGCAGGCTCAGCGGCCATGGCTCACGGGCCCAGCCGCTCCACGGCATGTGGGATCCTCCCGGACCGGGGCACGAACCCGCGTCCCCTGCATCGGCAGGCGGACTCTCAACCACTGCGCCACCAGGGAAGCCCCATCTTCTAGGTTTTATGTTTGAAATATCTTGCACACGTAACCACGATGATGGGGGTGATGACCTGGGAAAAACAGGCCACAGGACATTCATTACCACACTGAGTTGATCACGATCCAAGACTTGATCCTTAGCTTTGTGAACCCAGGGAAATACATTTTTTTTTTTTTGCTTGTTTATTTTTTTCCCCCATGCTTTGCTTTGCTTTGTTTTGTTGTCAGCAAATCAAAGCTAAATTTTCTCTCAGGGGCAGACTCAAACTAAAATCATAGGCTGAGTGAATCCAGAATGCCTGTTTAATAATTTGTAAAGAGAAATGCATGTGACAGCAACCGGAACCTTGAAAAATCGTGACTGATCCTGGTGTCTCCCCTTGAGGTGTCTCCTGGGAAGCTGAGACATGGTGGGAAGACCTGCTGTGGATGCGCAGTAAGAAGTCACTGCCGTGGAGACTGACACTCAGGGTCCCCATTTGCCAGAGGTTTCCCCCTACGGGGGACTCCAGAGCATGGTCAGAACGCGGGCTGGGTATTGAATGCTTAGGGTCGTGGGGTCTACACACCCCTCTCTGGGGACCCTGCTGGCTTAGAGGGGTGGGAAAGATGCCTAGGTAATCCCCACAGGCACTGTTGGCACACAGCTGCCCCATGCATATGGTAACCCTCATTAGGACGACAGGGACCTTTCCAGTATTCAGAGTCCTTCTTCGCTATTTGATTGTCCCAACAACCAGGCAAGATTGTAAGGGCCAGGCCTCCCCGGTGGTCCAGTGGTTAAGACTCCATGCTTCCACTGCAGGGGGCGCGGGTTCGATCCCTGTTCGGGGAACTAACATCCCACATGCCACGCAGTGCGGTCAAAAAAAATTTTTTTTAATTTAAAACAAAAAAGAAGAATAACATATTAAAAAGAAAAGATTTACAGGGATGAAGTGCCTCGGATCACTCAGTTACCAAGGCTACCACAGGCCAGATGAGCTGGGGTGGGGCTGGGGAGGCACCCTGGGGGTGTGGGGTAGAGGGTGTGTTTCTGTGCCCCTCTCCACACCACGGAGCAGCCTTCCACCATATTAAACGGAGCCTCTCGCTTCCCAGTCTGAGGACGTGTGTTTGATTGTGTCATCAGTGTCTCGACCAACCGCAAGTGTAGCATCTGCGTCAGAGACAAGGCTCCCCGGGTTCGTTCTGCACCCCGAGGGCTCAGGAGCTCCCTGCACTTGATGTCAGCTGTTGCAGAATTCAGATTTGATGGCCATGTAGTCTCAGAGAAATGTAAAGCTAAATTAGAGATTTAAAAAAAATCACTGTGTCCGGTTTTTTCAAGTCCCCATTTGACTGGACAGGGAGTTACCAGAATGACCGTTGGAAACCCAAGTGAACTTGACACCCAAAGCCCATCTTCAGCATCACGCTGCTTCAGCCGCATCATCCGGGAGGGAGAACAGAACTGACTGCAGACTCTGCTTGATGCCGACTCCAAATAAACCCCAGCTTCTATCAGTTCCCAAAGAAGCTCAAGGATGAAGGTGCCCCCGGCAGCCAGCTCCCCTGGCAGGTTTCTATATCAGGCGGGTGTTCTTCCCCCAGCTCCGGAGCAGAGAATTCTTCTTGGCAGGGACAGCGCTCTTTACATGCAAGATTTATTCTGTTTCTTTTTAAAGAAATTCTTCAAATACCACCCCCCCCTTTTATCTTGGCACAGTGCATGGACTTAGGATCCGAATTCATATACTAAAGCTGTAACACTCAGACTCACAGGGTATAAGATACTCCTCAGTCTTTACTTGTCATCCCTCTTTACCTTAGGAATGGGATATACCTCTGAAATTTCCTCATTGCCAGTTCCTAGCAAAACTAGGTGCCTGATGCCCTGTGTTATGGAATTTTAATAAAACGATGTGAATGCAGCAGCCCTGTGTGTTCTGAAAAATGTTTCCAGAGCCCCTTGAGAATTCCAAGTGCCTGGAGATGAGGCTTCCTGCAGAGAAACAGGAAACGCGAGAACAGGACCTGATTGGATCGGCTGAGTTTACTATGATTTGAGCCTGAAAAATGCTTCCTTCTCTCCTTTTGATTCTCACGTGGCCTCTCCAGCCCGAGCTCAGCAAGTCATTCAGCGCTGTCTGCTCAGCTCAGCCCTCGCCACTGGGTGGGTTGGGGCCAGATTGCAGAGGGCGTCCCATTCTGGGGTTCTTTCATTAGCATTACAAGACTGGGTTCTTGGGAATGACATTCGTTGGTAATTTGTTTACAGTTCAACCTTGCAGCATCTTATTACTTCCTTAATCTAACAATTGGCGGATTCTTGAAATTAAAAAACAACAACAAAAACCCAGCCTTACCAATCTACTTGTCGTTAAATACTTAGCTGTCAGGAGCTATAATGATCAACAACAGTAATTCCAGAATTCATTCTTTTCCGAAACAACAGCGACTGGTATATTACGTTGTTTTCTCGTGGTTAATTAAAATCCAGCTATCCACATAACTGACATAAACAAAAGAAGCCCATTTTGTGATCTGACCTAATTGCTTTTTAATTTTGCTGCTTTTCTTGTTCATTTTCAAAATTTGCTCTGAAGTAGTTTTACCAGTCACGAGGGAAAATCAGTGTCTGTTGACTGTCTTCCTCTGAGGCGCAGCTGAGCACCAAAGTTTTTTTTTTAATCTTTCTCCTTTTCCTACTGATTTCCCATTTAAGATAGATACCTTTAATTCTGGGAGCAGATCACTTACAGCTGTGGTCAATTCCATTAAGAGCTAAGGAGTAAAACAAGTTCTTGAAAATGTATTGGCCCCATGGAAGGTTTTCCAGCTTCTCCAGTGGAAACCACTGAAGTGATACCTGTGCAGGGACCCCCAGATGGCGAGTGCAGCCTGGAGGGACCACGTCCTGGGCGCCGGCTGGTGTTCCCTACCCTACTGCAGGCAAGACCGTCACCCTCTCCACCTTGGGTACAAAATTACTGGTTGAGAACTGCTTCCAGAGGCCAAAGATACTTTAGCTGTCTGCCCCACCCCTTCCCCCTCCCGGCTTCAGTAGTACCACCAGCCTGGTAACTCCCTGAATGCACTCACGCCACGATTTGACTGTTCACAGACGTCCTCGCGAGCTGTGAGCCCGCCCAGGGGTCTTGTTCTCTCATGGGAGCATCACCTCGACACTGCCATGTTCTTCAAGTTGATGGAGCCTTCAGGGGGTTGAAGGGTCCCTTAGTGATGGGTTCTGCAGAGCCCAGTCTCCCTTTACTGTCGCCTAGTGGGTGATGCCTCAGCATCTTCAGCCTAGGCCCATAGCGTCCTGTGTTTTCAAGCAGCCGTTTACGGCCGTGGAGCCTTGCGTCTGCCTGCAGGGACCAGACGTGACAAGTGCCTGTTGTAATCTGCCCGTAGTTTGCAGGCCTGAATCAGCTTTATTCAGAGCGGTCCTGGGTTCTTTCAGTACTGCCGCAAGTGGAAGGGGGAGCCGACGGGCTCAGGTGCCCACCCATCCTTCCCTCGCTGGCAGCAGCCTGCACTGCTGTCACCTACGTCGTGTGGACGGGGCCTGGCGAGGTGAGGGACGTGTGTCCTGCATTCCAGGATCGGGGGCGCTGTCAGTGGGGTAGTGCCAGGTACCACATGCAACTTTGGGAAGAATCCCAGCGGTTCACGTGCTTGCTGCAGGCAAAGTAGAAAACGAGAAAAGAGCAGCGGTGCACAGTTGGTTCCACCGCTCAGAAATAACCACTGTGAACTGTGAAAAGCACATCCGTAGAGGTGTATCTGCATGTGAGACTAAATGGGATTTCACTGTTTTGAAACACTTTTTTTCAACATGTTAGAAAGATGTTCTCAATATGTTACTTTTCACTGAAATCTCTCATCTTTTAAAATGTTGCTCTGGTTGTGTTTTTCTGTGTCCTTATGTGCCGTTGTCGCCGTATCTCAGAATAGGCCAGGGCCCCCTGCAGACGACAGGTCCACCCCGAGTGCCCATCCTGCAGGGCCACCTGCCCGCACTGTCGGGGGCGCGCCGGGCTCGTCGTTCAGGTCACTCTTTCTCCTCCTTCAGGTGTCAGCGGAAGCAGTGGCGGGTAGATCTGCCGGCCACCAGCGTGGTGATCACGTTTCACAATGAAGCCAGGTCGGCCTTGCTGAGGACAGTGGTCAGGTGAGGCCAGCGGCTGCCATCTGTTGCCACCCGTTGCCGCTTATGCGGGCAGGGGACGTCCCCCGGCAGGGATGCTGAACGAGGGCCGGATCCCCAGCGCAGCCGGGCTGGGGCAGGGGACGTCCCCCGGCAGGGATGCTGAACGAGGGCCGGATCCCCAGCGCAGCTGGGCTGGGGCTGTCTTTGGGGGTGCAGACAGGGCACCTGACTGTGCAGCACCGCAGGGGCCAAGGGGTGAGAATTGCACACCCCAGTCATAGCCTGAAAGGCCTGCAGCTTTATCTTTCTGCCTTTCCTCAGCGTGCTTAAGAAAAGCCCACCCCGCCTGATAAAAGAAATCATTTTGGTGGACGACTACAGCAATGACCGTAAGTAGAGACCGATTCCCCCCGCTTCCAAGCATCCCCCTCCATCTGGCCCTCTGGGTACCAGCCTTCCTGGGCTGTGGGTGCTAAGCATGAGTTTCAAGAAAAGGCCAGAAGTAGGGGCCGCAGAAAGAGGGTGCCTCTCTGATGCCCCGAGGGGCTCACCAGCCCGAAGGTGATGGAGAATCACCGTCCCTGCCCACCGAGCCCTCCGTTAGTTAACTTGAGGTTCAAAAGCTTTGCTTCTTTTCTTTTCCTAGCGGAAGACGGGGCACTCTTGGGGAAAATTGAGAAAGTGCGGGTTCTCAGGAATGATCGGCGAGAAGGTAAGACTTTTCTCAATTCAGTACCAAGACAGTTGAATTCTGACTTTTCCTGAGCCCAGTAATAATGTGAAGAAGCGTTTCAGCTCCAAGAACAATGAACTGTCTCGTGTTTTGTCTGCCTTCCTCCAACAGAGCCTCTTGGGAGCCTCTCCCAGCAACCCTAGGAAGGATATCGAAAGCTTAACTAATTGAAATTGTTTGTGCACCAGGGCAATAGTTCAACTTACGCTTTTATTTATGTATTTAGAAAACTGGCTTCTCTCTTTCTTTCACAACCTACGAAGTCTTATCAGTCCCTTGAGTACTAGGATTTAGAAGAAAAACAGAGATTTAGCAATGAGAACTTTAATGACCCCATGCTGCAGGCATCTGATAAAACAACTGGGGTTCCAGTTTGACGGCCTGCCCAAGGTGAACCATCGAAAACAAGGGAAAGCCCACCGGCGTTACGTGCTTACTGGATTTTGCAAATGCCAGCCTCGAAACCTGATGTCAGTCTTGTCGTTGCTGGAGCTGGGCTCATCGAGCCCACTTTATTGGTAGTTATAAGAGAAGCCCCAGAGAGGAAAGCATTACTTTGAAGTGTCTGGAAAGGAAGCCGGACTCATAATGTAATTAACATCCAGCGCATCCATGCTGGTACAGAGCTGGTGGCTGGATTCTCGGCTCCTCCGTGGTCCTGAGAAATCTTTCTGTAGGAAAATGGCAGAGCTTTAAAACGTGCCGTTTTGGCTGTTTGAGGCTGACGGTTGATCTTGGAGTGGTGGCTGTGCCGTTTGGTCAGCGAACATTGTCTTTCTTCTGGTCCCCTGTGCAATCGAGCTGGAGTCGGGAAATACAGTTTTTCTTAGCAAGAATCTAATCAGCCAGTAAAGTGGGGTGAGCCCGTTAGGGCGATGTCATCAACACCGTATTTTAACCAACTAAGGTCATCAATCCAGATGTTCAAGATGCATAAACAATGGGGTCAGCCTTGCCCCTAAGCAAGCTGTTTGCTGGACTCACATCTGCCCCCCAAGCTGAGATTAAACCAGAATCTTGCATTGCATTTGCCCCTAAAGAAACTACATGATAACTTGTTGAATTCAAACCCAAAGTGTCTGCTGGCCCAGGGGAAAAAAAGAAGATGAGGCGGGAGGAGGGAATAAAAGAAAGAAATTAGCTTTCATGTGGGCATTTTGTAACTGACAAACCACATGCTAGCTTTCAGAGAGGGCCTTTAACCTGCTTAGAAATCAAAAGCAGTCCTTCTAAATATGAATTGTGCATTTGCTTCACGTTAGGCTGTTCTTGTGGGTAAGAACCCACATTAAGGCATTGTTTTGGGAAGGAATGAAGAGAGGCAGCTGTGGGAAGCCAGATTATGATAGAACTATATGGAACAAGTGAGGAATGTGACAGTCAAGTGAGAAAATGCACACACACAAATGTATGTGTGCTTGTGTGTGTGTATCCCAAACAGTTAAACATATACACAAATGCTCATAGCAATGCTACTAGGTGACAGAGAAAATCAGTTGCATAAAATCATGGCCTTGGGTTCATTTAGTGTTGGGGATTTAATTGTGCCAGCGATTCTTAACCTGGCTATTCATTACAATCACTTGGGGAATTTAAAAGAAGACCATGGGGCTTCCCTGGTGGCGCAGTGGTTGAGAGTCCGCCTGCCGATGCAGGGGACACGGGTTCTGTGCCCCGGTCTGGGAGGGTCCCACATGCCGCGGAGCGGCTGGGCCCATGAGCCATGGCCGCTGAGCCTGCGCGTCTGGAGCCTGTGCTCCACAACGGGAGAGGCCACAACAGTGAGAGGCCCGCGTACCGCAAAAAAAAAAATAATAATCATTAAAAAAATAAAAGAAGACCATGCCTTGACCCGACCCACAATTGAATAAAAATTTTTGTTTTTCTAGGGGTGGGGCCTGGACATCTGCATTTCAATAATACTGATGTACTTTGAAGGTTGAAAGCCTAGTCCTTCTTGTTGTGCAGATGGACATATTAAAGCTGAAAGAGGTTGTGTCTTTTTCAAGGTCATCCAGCTATTTAATAATGGTAGTGGAGCCAAAACCGTGTTCGTAGGCTAAGTTCTCTATTTGTCCTGTGTGCTTTTTATTCCTCCATTCCCACTGTCCTGCCTGATTAATTTATTTTTTCCAGTTTATTGAGATGTAGTTGACATATAACACTATGTGAGATGTACAACATAATGATTTGATATATGCATATATTGTGAAGTGATCACCACACTAAGTTTTTTGGGGTTTTTTTGTGTGTGTGTGGTATGCGGGCCTCTCACTGTTGTGGCCTCTCCCGCTGCGGAGCACAGGCTCCGGACGCGCAGGGTCAGCGGCCATGGCTCACGGGCCCAGCTGCTATGCAGCATGTGGGATCTTCCCGGACCGGGGCACAAACCCGTGTCCCCTGCATCGGCAGGCGGACTCTCAACCACTGCGCCACCAGGGAAGCCCTACTTTTAATTTTTGAAGACCCTCCATACTGTTCTCCATAGTGGCTGCACCAATATACATTCCCACCAACATTGCACAAGGGTTCTCCTTTCTCCACATCCTCACCAACACCTGGTATCTCTTGTCTTTTGATGACAGCCATTCTGACAAGTGTGAGGCGATATCTTATTGTAGTTTTGGTTTGAAGCCCCTGATGGTTAGTGACGTTGAGCACCTTTTCATGGACCTGTTGTCCATTTATATGTCTTCTTTGGAAAAAAAAGTCTTTAAATTCCTCTGCCCATTTTTAATCTGATTATTTTGCTTTTGTTTTTGTTTTTGTTTTTGCTGTTGAGCTGTATGAGTTCTTTATACATTTTGGATATTAATCCCTTATGAGTTATATGATTTGCAAATACTTTCTCCCATTCCATAGGTTGCCTTTTCATTTTGTGAATACTTTTTTTTGCTCTGCAGAAGCTTTTTAGTTTGATGTAATCCCGTTTGTTTACTTTTGCTTTTGCTACCTTTGCTTTGGTGTCAAATTAAAAAAATTATTGCCACCACTGATGTCAAGGAGCTTACCTATATTTTCTTCTAGGACTTTTATGGTTTCAGAACTTAATGTTCAAGTCTCTAATCCATTTTGAGTTTATTTTTGTGTGTGTTGTAAGATAGGGGTCCAGTTTCATTTTTTTGCATGTGTCCAGTTTCCCAACACCATTTATTGAAGAGACTATCCTTTCCCCATTGTGTATTCTTGGTTCCTTTGTTGTAAATTAATGGCCATATGTGTGTGTGTTTATTTCTGGGCTCTCCATTTATCCCATTGATCTATGTGCCTGTTTTTATGCCAAGGCCATACTGTTTTGATTACTATAGCTTTGTAATGTAGTTTGAAGTCATGTTTTGTGTTTTTTTGTTTTTTTTTTTTTAGTGTTCCATTTTGATTTTTCTCGTAGCTTTTTAGCTATACATTTCTTTTAGTGGCTTCTCTGAGGATTACAACATGCATCTTTAACTTATAACAGTCTATTTAGAGTCCATACAACTTTACCTTAAATGTAAGACCTTGCAACAGTTTTAATTCCATTTCTGTTCCCTGTCCTGTATACTGCTGTTGTCATGTGGTTTCCTTCATATGTTGTTAATGATGGTTTAAACCCCACAGTGCAGTGTTAAAATGTTTGCTTTAAATAATCAGTTATAAAGAAATTAGAATGTATATATGGACTCTAAAATTTATCCTCGTATTTTTCATTTCTAGTATCTTCATTTTTTCCCACAGATTCAGGTTTCCATCTAGTGTCATTTCCCTTCAGCCCAGAGAACGTTTAGAACTTTATTTTTTCTTGTAGGCAATAAAATCTCTCAATTTCTGTTTATCTGAAAAGTCTTTCTTTCTCCTTTATTGCTGAAGAGTATTTTCTCTGAATGGAATTCTGAGTTGACCGTTAGTTTTTCTTTTAGCACTCTGAAAATGTCATTCCAATGTCTTCTGGCCTCTGTTTTTCTGTTTAGAATGTAGCTGTCAGCTTATTGTTGATTCCTTGTGTGTTATGGGTTGTTTCCTCTCACTGATTTCCAGATTGTCTCTTTATCTTTAGTTTTTAGCAGTTTGACTGTGACTTGCCTAGATTTGATTTGCTTTTTATTTATCCTGCTCCAGGTTTGCTGATCCCTTTGAATATGTAAGTTGAAGTTTTCACCAAATTTGGGAACTTTTTGGCCTTTTATTTCTTCATATATTGTTTTATGCCTCATTCTTGGACTCTAGGCGCACCTATGATATACCACTTGATGTTGTCCATAGGTTACTCAGGCTTTTTTTCTCTTTCAGTATTTTTTCTCTGTTCACCAGATAGATCAATCTCTATTGATCCATCTTCAAGTTCACTGGTCCTTCTGACATCTCTAATCTGCTGTTACGCGCCGTCAGTGAATTCTTTCATTTCAGAAAATTGCAGTTTTCAGTTTTGGAATATCCATTTAATTCTTGTGGTTTTCATTTCTCTGCTGAGATTCCCCATGTTTGCTCATTCCAGTGATCATTTCCTTGGAGTTCTTGGTTATAGTTATCATAGTAGCTGCTTTAAAATCCTCATCTGTTAATTTCAACGTCTGCGTCATCTCAGAGTGAGTTTCTATTGACTTTTTTTCTCTTGGATATGGATCACATTTCTCTCTTCTCTTGTCTACTAATTTTTTAAATTTTATATTGGGTATTGTGAATGGTATGTTGTAGAGACACTGGATTCTGTTATCTTTCTCTAGGGTGTTGATCTTTGTTATACTGGGCAATTAAATTACTAGCTCATGACTTTGAACTTGTGTAGGCTTGTCTTTATACTTTGAAAGCATATGTGTATCTTGGATGAATCCCTTATTCCTGAGACGTAGTCCGTATTCCTAAATGTGTTCCCTCTGGAGTTTCTGTAGAAATGAGGTGTTTGCCAAGTCCTTCTAGGCACAACTCAATTGCCAAAAATTGTGTCCCTGATTCCAGCTGAAATCTTAGTTCTTTCTGTCTTCTAATTGTTTCTCTTCCTGGACTCCTTGGGGTCTCCCCTGTGCCTGCAGGTTCAGGCGTCAGCCAAGGATTTAAGGGCAGTTATCACCAGATTTGGGACTTAGCTCCTTCCCAGGATCTCCTCCTTCTGTTTCCAGCCACTCTCCAGCCCCAAACCCTACCCTCTGACGCCTCAAGCCAAAAAAAGCTGCACTGCAGTGGATTGGAGAGTAACATCGGGGGCAAATACCATGTTTACAGGGATTTCACTCTGTGATTTTCTTCTTTTAAGGGTTGAATGCCCTCTAGTTTCTGCCTGCCCTCAGCTACTCTAGCCCTTTCCTATAGTTGCATTTTCTATTTTGCTCAGTTTATACTTGTTCTCTGAGAGAGGGTTTGCCTGTTACAAGCTGCTCCATAATACCAGAACTTTTTCCTACTCTCGCATGCAGCCCTTTAAGAATCATGGAAAACCCTTTCTGACCACCGTGCTGCCTAAAGAACTCACAACACTGTCCTTACCGGTTGTGAATAATCTCACATCTCCATGCATAGATAAAAGCCCAGCATACATAGCGGAAGCCACTTATGACCACACCATCTAGTGATGAATATTACTATGTGTGATAATAAAAAATGATATTACTAACAGATCACAGCTATACAAATTGTGTAATTTGACCAACAGTGTTACTAATTTTGTGTAAAAGCCAAACGACTGGGCTTTACCAGTGATGTTCATTTGGCTTGTGTCGAGTCTTAGGACACACAGATATTCACAACACTGTTATCATTAAATTATCACCGTTAAATTTGGCCCCATTAGCACTTGAAGTCTCTGGGTGACACGTGCCTTAGCCCAGTTAATTAGAAAACTGTTGCTGTGTCAGAGGAAAGTAGTTTTAGAAGTTCCACATTTCCATTGCTTGATAAAGGAGACTTCAGTTATGTGAAAGCCTTCCTCATAAGGCAGGAGTTCCAAGTTGTTTTCTCAGTCATCCAATTAACTTAAAAAAAAAAAAGGTCCTGACAGAACTCTTACCTGGGTAAACTGCAAGGCGGTATTGATCCCTCCACGCACGTTGGCGATAAACTCCGTGCCCAGCAAGAGGGCTGCGTGGGGAGGTGTCGGTGCAGGTGCTGGGGGTACAGTTCTTGTTTGTTTTTCTCGCGTTCCCTGGGCATTCCCCCGCGACGACGTGTTTTTGACCTCACTCCACAGGCCTGATGCGCTCGCGGGTGCGGGGGGCCGACGCGGCCCAGGCCAAGGTCCTGACGTTCCTGGACAGCCACTGCGAGTGCAACGAGTACTGGCTGGAGCCCCTCCTGGAGAGGGTGGCCGAGGTGAGGATGCGGGCCAGGGGAAGGGCCTCTGCGACATGGTCCTACGAGGATTTTATCCTCCACAGGAATCTATCAGTAGGGGAAATTCATTTGTCAGGTAGGAGGCCAGGGTCAGCAGAGGCTACGACAGCCCTTCCCCTAGGGGGGGTCTTCCTTCCCTGCCTGAAGCTTTGCACTGACTCTCGGAGCTCAGAGGGGGCAGAGAGCTGAGGACAGAGGCCGCGGGGTCCCCAGCCCGGCCGCGCTGCCCTGAGACCCAGGCTGCGGCTCGTGGGGAGGGGCAGAGTCCCAACCACACAGGGGCGCGTGAGGCTGTCAGTTGACCCGAGATTGTGCACCTTCGCCTTCTAGAAACATCATCACTAGTATGACCTTTGGCCTCTTGTGATATCTCTCTCGCCTTCTGCTTGCTTTATTGACTTTCTTTCCTCCCTACTAAGAAAGCACTTCCTTGAGACAGTAAAGTAGATGTAATGAAAGTACTAGAGAAATAGTAAAGTCATTCTTTTTGCACCATAGCAGGGATCGCGGTTGGACAGTGAGTCCTGAGACATGAATAAGACAAACTACTAGTGCTGTGACCGTCACGTTCACTGCCGTTTACTGAGCGCTAACTACGTGCTGGATGCTTTACACGTTACCTTAATCCAGGGTTTCGCCCCCATTTGACAGTTGAGGGAACTGGGGTTCAGGGAACTTTAATCACTTAACCAAAACTCGTACAGTGGGCAGAGCCCAGGCTGCAAAGCGGGATTCGCTGAGTCCCTCCCTGAGTCCTCTCACACACACACGCATGCCCATCCCGGGGGCCCCGTCCCCGGCTACTCACTCCACCAGGCTGTGCGTCCCAGGGACGCAAAGGCAAAATGAAAGCTGCCAAGATACCCGGGCACGTGGAGGCTGCGTGCTTCGCGGTCAGACTGTCAGGGTTATTTAAACAGCCCCCCCACCTCCTAAGGAAAGAATGGGAAGAGTTGAGAATGGTCGTTCTCCCTCATTCTAGTCCCATCAAAAGAAATCAAAATAAAGGGAGTGGACTTGGACGTGGGGCAGTTTACGATCTGTGGCGCCATCCCCGGGCTGAGCCAGGCATGGAGGACGTCACCCTCTGCGCTTGGGGCTCCACACTGTAAACCTGCACCTGGTGGTGGCTGAACTTTTCCCTCTGTTCTCTGATCGTGGTCCTCTGACGTGTTATGTTCTTAGCTCTGCTTGCCCTGTTACTAATTTGTTTCTCGAAGTCTTTCTCTGGCTGATTCAGGTTCTTGCCATGGCTCAGGGAAGCGTCACCCTTGTGTTCCCTGTCGGCGGGGCAGAGTTCCTCCCCAGCACCAACTAGCCCGGTTTAAAGAGGGCAGGAGAGTTCAAAGGTCTTGTGTTCGCAGACTCTAACCAGAGCAGTGGCAGTGTGGCCTAAAGAAAGGCCTCAGCCTAAGGGAATGTTTTGTGTTTGGTGGAACCACGGGTAAGACAGACTCGGGCTCCGGGTTCTCTAGTCAGTTCGGTTGCCGTCCGCCGTGATGCGGTTGGAGCCTCTACACCACACTCGGCTCCCAGGCCCGGGGTCGCATCTGTGTGGGCGTCGCAGCCGTGAGTCCTTTCCTGAGGCTTCCTGCAACTCACACATTACTGGTGTTTAAGTACAGCCGAGCTTAGATCCTGTTAGAATGAAAGTTCCTCCGTGGTTGAGGTTTGACATTTGGGAAAACACTAAATAAAACACTACAGTCTCACGCTGGCGCGCTCTGAGAACTCCTTCTTTGGAATTAATAAAAATTGACATTTGCTCCTGGCTGTTAGGGGGAAAAAAAAAAAAACTCAGGAACGGTCCCAGGAGAGGCTTGCTCTCAGCCAGTGAACACCCGCAGGGCGGCCCCGTGCGCTCGGGCGCCTCCTGGGGGGCAGCGTCCTCTGCGCCCCCGACACCCAGCGCAGCGCAGGGCTGCAGGTGCCCAGCCGGGCCCCTCAGGGCGTGGGGTGGCAGGGGACCGGCGCGGCCGTCTCCCCGTGAGCGGTGATGCTCAGGCCTCCGCCTGTGCGGGTCCCGGCTGCCTCTGACACCTGCTGTTGCCTTCGCTGCGTTGCAGGACAGGACCCGCGTCGTGTCCCCCATCATCGACGTCATCAACATGGACAACTTTCAGTACGTGGGCGCGTCTGCGGACTTAAAAGGCGGTAGGTGCTGCGCGGGTCCCAGGGACGGCGACGGCGCCTGCACGCGGCCGAGCCGGGCCGCGGCCAAGAGCGCCCCTGTGTTCAGCCGGCGGGGTTCACCAGGGGACAGAAACGGCCTTGCCTCCCCTAGACGGTAGGCGTGGTTCCCGTCCCTGGCACCGGCTTGGCGTACGGAGCCGGTGTGGAGACGCCAGGCCGATGGGGGTCTGCCCTCTCCACCCTCCCCCTCACCGCAGCGTCCATCGCCTGCTGGAAGCCCATCCGCCCTTCTCACCCGTGACTTCTGGGCCCCGAGGCCTGCAGAGCGCAGCCCTCCCGCGGCCTGGCTGTCAGCCTCTCCTGCCCGCCGGCCACCCACGTTCCGCCGTGGTGGAACCTTTATCTGAATGACCCTGCCAGCTTCCGGGGGGTCCTCGCGGCTCAAGTGCGACCCCTCAAACCCTCCCGCCGCGGGGTCCCACAGTGAATTGTCTGATACTCTCTTTACCTTCTTAAAACTTCAAATTGAAGGCCCCAGAGAGCTTTGTTCACGTAGGCCGTACCGATCAGCGTTTGCTGTGTTAGAAGGTAAGGCTGGGAACGGTGAGGACACCAGGCGGTGCAGCCACGTGGGCGCTGCCCGTCCTGCAGCTTCCAGAACACTCCTTCCTGCACTTTGGAAAAATGAGATTGAAAGGGGCCTGTAGAGCCTTAGCATAAATCTGAAAGCAGTTTTAACGTCACACACCCGCTGAAAGGGCCTGAGGACCCCAGGGGCTCCTGGACCCCACCTGGGGAAACCGTGTTCTCGTGAGGAGCTTCACGAAGCTGATGGGAGCACGGGAGTCCCGCTAGCCCCGCCTGAGGAGCAGGCTTCTACTGTTGTCTGTGTGTACGTGGGGGTGACCTGTGTCCCTTGGACTGTGTGTACGTGGGGGTGACCTCTGTCCCTGGGGACTGTGTGTACGTGGGGGTGACCTGTGTCCCCAGGACTGTGTGTACGTGGGGGTGACCTGTAGCCCCAGGCTCCCCTGTGTCCCAGGGACTGTGTGTGTATGGGGGTGACCTGTGGCCCCAGGGCTCCCACACAGCCCAGTAAATGCTTCACGCTCTGAATCTCAGCTGGCCGGCAGCCTTGCCTCTCAGACCTCGGCTGAGACCCAAGAATTCAGCAAAGCCTGCTGTAGAGAGAGGTATAAAAGAGATGTCAGAGCCTTTACCTTCTGTGTGTGATTTATTCACTATTGATTTTTCATGCCTGAGATGAGTGAACCCTTTTCCAGCATCCTAGCACCCGTTTCCTTCTCTACAATGAGGGGCTTCTGCTCCCATCCCCAGCATTTTGAGCTGCTTAGGAGATGGACTGTTCCAGACGGACACACAGACTGAGGGTCAACTGACATCCAAAAAAGAACACAGTAGAACCGTGGCCTGGGACGGAACCTCAGAAAGCAGAACCCTGGGGCCGGCCAGGGAGGCCCGGGCTCTGGTGCCTCTTTCAGGCGGCGTCGCCACGGGAGCTGTTTTTCCTCTGCCCCTCGGCGTCCCTGTCTGAGAAACAGGTTGATAATAGTGCAGCCGCACAGGGCGGCCGGCAGAGGGCAGGGCTGTGACCAGGCAGCTCCCCAGAGGCCTCTGGCCGGGCCGTCATGCTGGGAGGACACACTTAGGTTGGGAAACAAGAGTCAGGAGAGTCTTAGAAGATGGTAAGCACGCTGGGGCTATAAAGAGTTCGGAGCCTTGGCTGACAAGAAGGCGTCAGTGTCCAGAGTGTGTCCCCCCGAGGATCTGCCGGAGCTGAGATGTGACGGTTCTCCATCTCCCGTGGCAGCTGCTCACGGCAGAGCCGGTGCAGGACAGTGAGACGCCCTGCGCGGGAGCGGCCTCCCGCTGCCCCAGGGCCAGGCCAGATTCACTCTAAGAGCATTTCACCAAACCCCTTTTAGGAAAAGAGAAAAATCAAGGATGATGTTTTTAGCAGATTTTTAAAAATCTAATACAGCTTGGCTCTTTGGACCAAATTGATAAGCTAAATAATGATGAACATTCCCCCCCAAAATGCAGGTAATGTTACATCAGCTGGCCAGTTGAGGCCTTTGTGTTCTGTCAACAGTGCAGCCGGGACGTCTGCTTTTCCCTGGCTGGCGGTGCTTGTGTGCGCAGCGGGCCGTGTCTGGGGAGAGCCGGGCTCCTCAGACAATCAGCCTGTGTCTGTTTCCTCTCCGTGCATCACTGGTGCCTGGCCCTCCAGCCCCTCACTCGCATTTGCCAGCCCGCTGCGCTCTACAGGGACAGCTGGGGCACCTTTCTGTCCTCTGGTTGAGCCATAATGTGTGCCACGCCGGCCTAGGAGCCCCCGAGCCCCTGTGCCATCCTACCCTGTTCAGGCTGCAGGGCAGATAAATGCTGGATTCAGAGCACACAGACGGAAAGTCTGAACTTAGGCATTGCACCAGCCCTGCGGACAGAAAGCCTGATGGCAGAGGGCTGAGGGATGGACAGCCCTGGAGCAGTGAGGCTTGGCTGTCAGACCCTGGGCAACGCGGCCCGTGCTCTGGAGAGCGTCCGCGGGTTGGGTGTGCCAGGTACCTTCTGAGTAAAGACAAGACCCGACAGCTGTGGACCAGGGGCCAGGCCCGGGCTCTGCCACCCACACGGCCTGTGGATTCTAGAAGTGACGTGGGGCAGGTGCCATGTTATCAGAAGTGAAGCTCGCTTGCCCCTCCATTCCCACCTACTCCTGCCCCCCCCCCCGCTGTCCCTTCCCTGGGACCGTGTTGGGGGCACCTGGCAGATTTTTTCTTAAATCGATCCCTCTTCTTTGTCGCCTCCTTACAGCCCTTGGATATGTCCTCACAGACTCCAGTTCTCTTATTTCACATTTATTCTTATGCATTTTGGTTTTAGAAAAGCCTGACCCACACCTTCTGTTTTGGGTGAGCTTCTTGGGGAAAGAAGATTTCAGTGTGCGTCCTCGCGGCTGGTCTCCCTGCCCCCCCCAGTCACTCTCTTCCCTCTGCGTCGTTTTTGTTTGTTTGGGTTACAGTGAGCGCATTCCAAACACCAAATATTTTTAAGCTGTGACGGACAGCGGTGCCAGGAGCAGACAGCCTGTTCTCACAGCATTCTGTGTTTCTTCTCTCTTCTGTGACCAGCAGGCTTTGACTGGAACTTGGTGTTCAAATGGGATTACATGACACCTGAGCAGAGACGGTCCCGGCAGGGGAACCCGGTCGCCCCCATAAAGTAAGTGGCAGGCAGGCGTCCTTCGGGTGCCCTTCTCTGGGGTGGAAGATGAGACAGCAGGCCCCATGTTCCCTAGGGACCTAGTCGAGCTCTCACCTTCCAGCCACACACCCATTTCCCCTCATGCTAGCTCAGGGGACAGTCTCTGCCTCCAGTTTATAGGGTAAAGTATTTTGAGATTTTT
Source organism: Delphinapterus leucas (assembly GCF_059928025.1). Classification (NCBI taxonomy): domain Eukaryota; kingdom Metazoa; phylum Chordata; class Mammalia; order Artiodactyla; family Monodontidae; genus Delphinapterus; species Delphinapterus leucas. Next base: position 5,242,848 of record NC_143144.1, read on the forward strand.
TTTCTATGTACGTGTATCAAATGTGCCAGTTCCACGTCCTTCGTGTCTTGGTGGCGTAGAGCGTTTTCCCTCACAGGGTGGGGTGTCGGGCTGCCCTCGGGGACTGGGGAGGCAGTGGGCAGCAAGTGGGAGCCTCCTGCCCGCCCCCGGTGGGCTCCGCCCTCCTGTCCCCCAGAGGAAGCAGTGGGTTCACTACCAGCTGGCTTTGAGCCGCGCCCGGCTGGGGTGGGGACGCCTCCCCAGGGACGCGTGGTTACGGGGAACCCCGTGGACACCGGCGCCGTCTGCACTGCGGCGATTGTCCCCCGTGAGCAGTGAGCTCCAGACGTGCGGCCCGGGGCCCTGACTTACCATGGCGACTCCGCAGGCACAGGGCTGGGGTCCTGTCGCTGGCCTGTCCCCAGGCTGATGGGGACGCGAGAAGATGACGGTCCCGTCCAACAGAGGAGGAAGCTGCCCCGGGATGAGGTTGAGGACACGGGTAGCTGCCATCATCGAGCGTTCCCTACGTGCGCTGGGCGCTTTAGCCTCTTACTGTTTGTCATCCTCCAAGGAGACCGCGGCACAGAAAAGCCGAGCACCGGCCTAGGGCGCTGTCAGCAAGTGTCCCAGCCCCAGCGGCTGCTCTCTCGTAGGGAGGCTCCACGCAGCCCCTCGCTCTTGGGAGCATCTGAGCATCCGAGTGGGGGGCACTTGAAGACAGCAGGGGTCAAGCAGAGAGGGGCACCCAGAGCTCTGAGCCAAAGACCATGGCTGTGCTATTGTTCTTAAGGTCGGCCTGTAGGCTTGACCTTGGCATTAGAATGCTGGCGATCTAACCTTGACCTTCAACCTCTCCCTCTCTTCCCTTCTACCCTCTCTGCCTCTTTAGAACCCCTATGATTGCTGGAGGGTTGTTCGTGATGGATAAGTTCTATTTTGAAGAACTGGGGAAATATGACATGATGATGGATGTGTGGGGAGGAGAAAACCTGGGTACGTATGAGCCTTGTGTCTTCGGACACCAAACCGTTTCCAATTCTGCTGAAACCGTGATCTTTTCCTGCCCACCAAGAGGGGTAGAAATGAAAAGTGGAAGCTTTGGAAGGACTGTTAAGCAAGAGTTTGTGGTATGCAGGTGCCACTTGGAAAAGGTTTGTAAAGACATTAAAGTGACCGTTTACTGAACATAATTAGTCCCCCGTAAGGTACAAATAGCACCCTTTTTATTCTTAAAAGTGTCTTGGGGAAAAAAAAAAAAAAGTGTCTTGGGTTGGGCATTATGCTAGATACATATTAAGTCTTTGAAGGGAAATGCACACTTTTTAATGTCACCTGAATCCAAGGTCTGGAAAGCACGCTGACAAAAATGGGGGGAGGATTTCAGCTTCTAAGATTCATTTTTAGCCACATAGGGTGGAAAGTGAGCCCTGGCGAAGCCTGTCGGACTGGCTGAATTGTAGTCATGGGAATCAGATGGGGTGGAGAGGCCGTGGCACTTCGTCCCTTCTTGACTACTTTGTGAATGGTTCTAATTGGTTTTCGTGTTGTTTTGTTTCGTTTTGTTTTTTGTAATCACACAAATCATTTTACCTATGTTTACGGACATTGGAATTTTATAGACTTTGGTCTTTATTGGTAGCTGCATTGTATTTACTCCATAAAGATAAAAAGACTTTTAATTTATTTGTTTGTTTAGGGGTTTTTGTTTGTTTCACTTGAAGCTTTTGAGTTGTCTCCTTGGCTATTGGATGCTGTTAAATTACATTCTCCCCTGGGTAGACGTACCCTGGGAGGAGGGGAGGGGGGCGAGGAAAGGAGGTAAAAAGGATGCCACTGTCACTTTTAGTGGTTTTTACTTGTAACAGAGACTTTGATTTTTTTTAAATTTAAGAGACTAGACAAGCGCATTATTTTTCTCTCATTTTATGATATCAATGTTAGTGATAGCATCTCATCTGTGGAGAGAGCTTGTTCCCTTTGTTGATTCTGAAAGCTTCTTTAGACTCAGTAACTACACCAGGACGAAGGTTCAGAGTCAGATGCCTTTCGGTTTTGTTAACAGTACACTGACAGGCAGGGCTTGATTGAAGGCCGTGGAGCATGTAAGGCTTCAGAGGGATTGTTAACCTTTTGAAGGGAATTCTGAGTCACCCTCGCCCTGCAGACATCCCTGGGGAAGCCCAGCCAGCCAGGACCACCACTGGGGGGACCAAAACACGGTGGGGTTCGCAGCAGTATGTGCCATCAGGCTGACGTGGTTGGAGGGCAGGTGGCCTTTTGTATCAGGGTGTAGAGAGAGTGTTGATTTAAGTATCAAAGGAGACCTTGCACCCAGAGACCAGCGGGAGGGGAAATAATCTTTTCTGTTACCTAGTTTATTGTTGGTTTGGTTTGTATGTTTATGTAGCTGTGCCCTGTGCGAGGTTCCCTGGAAGGGCTCAAGGGGCTCAGGTAGGGTGACGCACGGTGGGCGGGGAGGAAGGGCTGGGGCCACCCGGCCTGAGCATCCTGGCACCTCCTCCCGTGACAGGCTCTGACACGGCCGCTCTGGAGGGGTCTTCTCTCATCAGGGTTAAACAGGCACAAGGGTTTCAGCAGGAAGAGTCCGTGATGTGAGTCTCCCTCTCTTCTTGGTACTGCTCAGACTGGATTTTCTGGGTGCTGCCTGCACACCCCCAGCCTGAGGGCTTGTGTGGGCCCAAGTTAGGAGAGGCAGGGGACAGGGATGCCCGAGTCAAATCCAAACACCCCCTCCAGGTGTGCCCTGCCAAATCCACTAGTGCTGCCAGACTGCCTGACCAACAGTGTAAGTCTAATTGAAGCAATTAAAAAGGACAAAGAGGCCTTCCCTGGTGGCGCAGTGGTTGGGAGTCCGCCTGCCGATGCAGGGGACACGGGTTCGTGCCCTGGTCTGGGAGGATCCCACATGCCACGGAGCGGCTGGGCCCGTGAGCCGTGGCCACTGAGCCTGCGCGTCCGGAGCCTGTGCTCGGCAACGGGAGAGGCCACAACAGTGAGAGGCCCGCATACGGGGAAAAAAAAAAAAAAAAAAACAGTTTTAGAGGAAGATGGCGTATATGATTGCCTGTTACATCAACCTTAGGGCTGATTGTGGGCATTTCATGCCTTTTGATTCACAGCCGTGCGCTGTCCGTTGCCTTTTCTAACTCAGGGCTGATTCCCAGAAGGCGCATGTAATGCTCCACGATGGAGAACCGGCCAGAGAGGAGTTCCAGGCCATGTCTCATGCACAGTGTTTGTGACATTATAGGGACGCATGGTCTGATGCCAGGCGTCTTTCTGTTCTCAGTAGACCAGGGAATCACTCTTGTCTCAGGGCTTCTAGTCTGAATTTGAAAAATGTTTCCGTAGGCTCACTCTTACTTCTTTTTAAATTTCAGATAGAATTCTTTCATGAAAGCATGGGATTTGGTGACACAGGTAGAGCTGGCGTCTGTAATTCTGATCAGTGCTAAAATCGAAGGGAGTACATGTCCCAGTGTGGCATGAATTCTTTCTTTTTGTCTCCACTACTTTACATGGTCTGTAAAATGACACAGTGCTGTGCAGACACCCTCTTAGTGAACTGAAGTAGGACCTTTCATTCAGTCTTTTTTTCCCCTCCACCTTTATCGAGGTTTCAGTGACAACTTAAAATCGTACATACTTCGGTATACAGCTGGATGGTTTGATGTGCCTAGGCACGCCCCGCCCCATAACCCTCGCACGTACTTTCTTGATTGTGCCCTGGAGCCTAGAGACGAGGTGTCAGAGGTCCCCACGCGGGACGTTCAGGACCCTCTGGAAAGGGAGTGCTCCCTGGGCATCGCCTCAGGCCACGGGGGTAGGGTGGGCATCTGCACCCCATGGGGGTGGCCCGGGCTCTCGGTCACCCCGTGTCGTTCACCACCTCAGAGATCTCGTTCCGCGTGTGGCAGTGCGGCGGCAGCCTGGAGATCATCCCCTGCAGCCGCGTGGGACACGTGTTCCGGAAGCAGCACCCCTACACCTTCCCCGGCGGCAGTGGCACCGTCTTTGCCCGGTAAGTGGCCGAGAGGCCGAGCAGGGCCCAGTGCACCACTGACCGCCCTGTACGCAGGGCTGACCGTGGGCTGTGTGGAAACGTGTGCTCTAAGGGGCCGCCACTCGGCGGTGACGAGGGCAGCTGTGGGGACTGAGGACAGCGGCATCCCGCTGAGTGACAGATGCTGGGCTCGGCAGGTTCCATGGGGCACGAGGTCACGTGCAGGACAGCCTCAGAGCGACACAGCTGTCCTGATGGAGAGCAAACAGGGGTGGCCGGGGGTGAGGGTGGGGCGCAGGGTGGGGTAGGGCCAGTGGGACTGGTCACCGAACCGTGTGCCAAAAACGTGTTATGGGGAGATAGGAGAGAGGAGTGCTTGGACTTTTTAAATCACATGTTACCCTTCAAGGTGCAGTATATGAACAGCGCTAAAGGCAGCCACACAAGTTCAAGCCCAGGACCCACTGGGCTGTAGAGGCAGATAACACACGATAGATAATAGATAACACACGATAGATAATAGGTAGATTTTTGCAAACATGAAGACACCAAATGAAGAGTTTTCTGAAGAAAAAACAGCGAATTACCAGTGCGGGGGACGCCGTTTTTTCCTCAGGAATTCTTTCAGATGCGCAAGACAGAACCGTACACAGGCCAGCCAGCCTGGCCCAGGGAGACGGGGGTGTTCAGCTGAAAAGATGACTTCAGACTCCGAGAGATGCTGCGAGCTAGGCAGAATGTGGTCACGCGGCCAACATGCTGGGGCAGGAGGACGGGTTTGCAGGGTGGGCGGGCGTGCGCTTGTCCCAGAGCCAGAGGAGCCCGTGGGCAGCGGCTCCTCAGCGCCGAGACGAGCCTGCACAACAGAAGGCTGCCCAGTATGGCTGGAGCCCAGAGAACGAGGGGACAGTAGGCACCGAGGGAGACTAGACCAGCTGGGTCTGCACCCTGTGCGTTGAGGGAAACTGGGTGTCTTTCGATGCAGGAGGAGGGGCAGCTCCTGTGGGTTTTACGCAGATACTCGACTTCTCTGTTGTGAACTTTAAGGGGGTCCTTCTGTCCCCTGGGTGGAGGGCCGCGAGGATGATGCCAGGAGGAAACGATGGTGCGAGTGACGTGTCCCCCCTCCACTGCAGGGCCGGGCAGAGCTGGGTGGCCAGGGCCAGGTGCCAGCTGCGGCCCCAGGCAGGCGTGTTTACCAATGGACGGGAGGGGGCCGGGGGGACTCAAGGGTGACCCCCAGGCTGCCGGTCACACACTTTGCTAACAGGATGCCCCTACGGACACAGGGAAACCTCAGAGCAGGGTGGGCGTGCACGGGGGGAGGATGGCCAGCTTATCTTTTATGTGGCATTTGAAAACTACTAAGTACAGATTATAAGTATACCTGTGTTGTACAGAAGGTGGATTCTTAGCGTAGCGCATCAACTTTCTAGGGAACCTTAATAGAAGCCAAATGTCAAATGATGCTTCTGACCAAGTTACCTTCTCCTCAAAAGTAGATCCTTCCCCAAATGTTGTCTAAACATCATTTCTGCTCTGTTAGAAACAAAAATATGCTCTTATACGATGAATTCTACAAAATCAAACAAACGGTGATAATGTACGTTTTCCTCCGGGGCAGCATGAGCTGCTTCCCAGAAACCTCTCATTAGAGACATCAAATACTTGGAATCAAAGCACTGATACCTACCAGCAAAGCGTGGGATTTCAGAAAACAGTGTTAAAACACACAAAACATGGCTTTATGCACTTTTTTTTAAAGGAAAAAAGAGGCGCTTGTTTTTAGAAAGAAAACTTTTCCGTTGTATTTTACAGCCCGGGAGTCCCATACACTGGAGATGCGGGGAGGAAAGGGACCCAGGCTTCAGAACTAGGGGGCAGCGTGGGTCTGTTAGGCCTTCAGCATGGCCGTCGCGGCCCCCGCCCTCTCTCTCTCTCTCTCTCTCTAGGTTGACTCACCTAAAAGATAAAGAGGTGGAATGTGTTATTTCTGAGGTCCCTTTCCAGTTCTCTTTAATTTCCTCTAATATGTGGCATTCAATGTATAAGTATTTCGCCACTAAACATTGGGACTTAACAGCAATAGCTAATATTTATAGAGTGTTTCATGTGTGCCAGGCTGTTGAGTGCCTTACAAATATTCACTTACGTACTCTTTATAAAACCTTATGAGTTAAGTACCATTATTAATTTGCACTTTGGGGGCAAGGGAGACTGAGGCACAAAGAGGTTCGGCTCCTTTGTCTAAGTTCACGCAGGTGGAAAGTGAGCTTCATCTCCGGCCCCTTGGCTCTGGAGTCCATGTTAGGTTTTATCTGGACCCCTAAGCACAGTTAGTGCCTGTGGCTGCTGGAACTCCGGGATGAGGTACAGGTTCTAAAAGGCATTCGAGCGTAGCAGGTAGAGGACCACCTCATTTGTGTAGGGTCACTGTGTAAGAGAAGCAGGGGGGGATGAATGAATGGAGAAGTGGCCTCGTGGGGTCCTGCCTTGTCTGCCCCCCAACCCTAGCTGTGCCCTGGGTGTGCCCTGGGCGCCTGTTGCTTTAGGGAGACCCAGGTGATGACACACCTGCAGGATCTTACATACCTCACGTCCCTGGAGACCAGTTGAGAGAGAACCGTTGGGCGGTTCCTGCCTTTGTTTTTTACACAGCTACGTTTCCAGTTAGCCCCTTACAAGCCTCTTAAATAGACTGTTTGGAGAGTGTCGCGTGTGTGCTTGCGTGTGCATGTGGATTAGAGTTTACCCAAAGGCCAGGGGAGCTCCCAGTCAGAATAGCCATGAGGCAGGTGCCTTAGAAGGATATTTGGGTTCATGTTGAGTAGTTAATGGTGAGACTAATTCATGGCGAGGGAAACTACAAATAAATTAAACACAGGAAACAGCGGTTTAAACTTACTCTCTTACTAGACTTTTTTCTGTTATTACCACCAGGCAGTGTAACTGGCCAGTTCTACCCTCTCTGTCTCCTGCTTGCTTCCCGCTAGAGCTACCTTACCTGCACCTAGTGGGGGCAGGAAGGGAGCAAAGGCAGGAAGAACCCGGATAGACGAGAGCGGGCCCAGGTGCCCAGTACCTGCAGCCCCTGGAAGACCGCGTAGCGTATAGGAGGCGCCTAAGAAACATGTGAATAAATGACCTGAAACTAGTGCTGAGCGGCACATGAAGCTCATTCTCTGAAGCTACCTACGTATCTTTTTTACTAAGTAGACAGAGAAAGGGTGGTTTTATATTTAGGAGTTGAGAAATGACTTAATCACTTAATGACTTAGGTGATTTAAAACCACTGTGTGATTGCAATTCATAAAACCTTATAATTTGGAGAAAACATCCTTCAATCTCCCTCTCCCTCTGTCTCCCTCCGCCCCACGCTTCTTTTCCCTCCACACACGTGTCGACTATGTACTGTCCTGCTATCTATTGTAATTTCACCCGTCAAGTCAGGGCCGTCAGTCCATGGCAACAGGCAACATGTACACCAGTATCTTTCATGGCCACGGAGGAGTCCATGTGTTTGACCACTTTACTGTTAACGGTCATATAGTTTCTATTTTTTCTGCCATTATACACTGTGCTAAATTGAGCGTATTTTCATTCCTGGTTGATTATTTCCTTGAGGTAAATTTCTAGAAGGTGGAACTGCTGGATCAGAGGACGGGTGCTCTCAAATTGTCTGCCTCTTACGGGGCTTTCTAAACAGCAATCCATCTAGGTACATATGTCACTTTATACGAAGGATATATGCCCCAAACAAATTATTTTAGTCATTGTAACTCAGATGATTTGAAAGGCTCACCATTTAAAAGAGACCTTTCTAATAGAGGGAAGGTATTCTTGTAAAAGGTGAACGATGCCTTCCTAATGTGTTTATCTTGGAAGAACAGAGCGCCTTCTATACGGGTTCTGAAAGAGCATTGGCTCTATCTAAACCTAAGGTGTGAGTCTACTTTGGACCAGAGTCCAGGGGTACGGAGCACAGAGACTCACTGTCGTAACGCTGCTTCACAGATGCTCTGAAGAGAACTCCGGCAGGAGAAGACGCTGATGCCGTGTGTGTGTGGCAGCCTTTAGTACATGTCACACACTCGAAGGCCGCTTGTCCCGGTGGCCTTGTTGATCGTGGGTCACGGTACTCTCCACAGTTGTGAGATGTAAGCACGGATGCCTCTGGCCTTCTAGAGGAGCCTGTTCCATCTTGCCCCTTCCAGCGCAGGGCAGTAAGAACCCCAGATGTGGGGCACACACTACTGCCCCCACTATTCCTGGTCCAAACAGGACACTCCCTCAGCTCAGCTCTGCCAAAAGTAATTTTTAGAGTAACTGTGGTGTGCTCTTCGCTTCTCCCCGGAGCTGTCTAGTGGTAGCTCTCTATCGCAGCCGCCTGAGAAAGGCTGCAGCGCAGAGGCCAAGGATTTCTTGGCCGTGCGCCCTGGCACCAGCCTTCTGTGGGATGCACAGTAAGAGTTACTGCAGAGTGATTCACTTGTGTCCTTCTCGATGGTACAGCCGCAGTCCCTGCTGTAACATACCTGCCTGTGCTGTAATTCTGACTTGGACTTGTGCTGTGTGACAATCTGTGTTCTGTGAAAGACGAGGATGCGGGTTCTGTCGTTCAGTGAGCGCCTGCAGAACGCCAGCTACCCCAATACAGCCCGGGGGCTGGGGAGCAGCCTGCCCTCTGCTCCGCGCAAGCACCACCGCCGGGCCAGCAGGCCCCGCTCCCCGCCAACGCACCCTCCTCAGCGGCACTTCCTCGGTGCAGACAGGACGCCGCCGACAGGAAGATGGCAACGCGCAGCTCAAGGAGATGTGTTTTGTTTCTAGTAACACGCGCCGGGCAGCAGAGGTCTGGATGGACGAATACAAAAACTTCTATTACGCAGCAGTGCCTTCTGCCAGAAACGTCCCGTATGGAAAGTAAGTGGGACTCACGCCCTCTCTTGCTGCTTTGCCTGGGATCCGTGCATGTGTGTGTGTGTGTGTCTCAGCAGGGTGGTCAGCCCACACCCCAAGCAGCGTTCTGTGGCCAGAGTTGAGAAGAGCCGCCAGGTGTTAAAGGGGGGCCCTACCCAAGGCCGGCGAGGGCCCTCTCGGGAGGTGCTTGGGAGACAGCGGGGTCCTGGGGACAGAAGTGTGGACGGTCCGGTCTCCACCGCCTGCCCCAGCTCTTGTCTCATCGGCAGATCTCCGGCTTTGACGTAGAGCCCGTCTGTTCTTTGCATTTATAAAGAAATCTTGTCCCCTTCTGCAGTATTCAGAGCCGATTGGAGCTCAGGAAGAAACTTAGCTGCAAGCCTTTCAAATGGTACCTGGAAAATGTCTACCCAGAGCTAAGGTGAGGCCCCGGGGCTGGGCTCTGCCAGTGGGTGCGGGGCCTGGAGGTGGTGGAGTGCAGACCATGCTCGGGGCGAGAGGCTGGGAGCGGGACCTCAGTGCTGGCCCCAGCCCTCCCCCCCCCCACCCAGTTCCTCACAGACCTGGAAACCCTCCCAGGTGTCAGTTCATGCAGCTCATCCCCCTGGCGAGATGACGGGGCTCCGTGAGTGGCCAGAGAGGCAGCCCCCAGCCTCCCGAGGGGTGCCCTGTGCCTCCAGCCCTCAGGTCCTCCCAGCCCGGGCCTCACCCTCCCGGCTCTTGCCCTGGAGACCCCAGGCTAAACCAGCTCCATCCCCTCCCCGCCTGTGGGCCAGCAGGTGACGATGCCCAGCAGAGGCCCGGAGGATGGCCTGTCCGGGGTGCCCCCTCCTCCAGGCTGGTTTTGACCTCATGTGTCACGGGAGTGATGATGCTGGCCCCCTGCTCCCCTCCACGAGGACTGATGACACAGAAATACTCCTGAGCTGCCCTCTACACCTGGCCTGTCCTTTTAAAGGACTGCCCGCTCGAAGCCTGAGGGAGCACTCGGAAGACCTGCCGGTCTGCGGGCTTCAGGCTGCACCTGAACTTCCTCTTCTTAAAGGGCTTGCTGGACGGGTTTACGGGTTTTGCCTCCAAGTGGCACATTCCTTTTTCCGAATATTCCAGCGCACCTTATAGCAGGTCACGTGTCTCGAGCATGGGGTCTGTGACTGCAGGAGTCACCACCATCCTCTTGTGTGCTGACGGGCCCTTGAGAGCCCTTGTCGCAGAGATTTGAGAGTCGGGTCCCGCGGCCTGTCCCCTGCTGTTCACTCCCGTCGCTCTTTGGCTCCCTGTGCTTTTAAAGGGAAGCCGTGCGCCCCATGCCCCGAGGGGAAGGACATCACCCGTGGGGTGCCCCTGGCCGTTGCCTCTCCCCTGGTCGGCCAGGGGCTTCACAGCAGTGGGCTCTAGCCCCTAACGGCGCCCACTTCGCTTTTGCTGTCACGGTGGCCTGTGACTTGGTGACGAGACGCCCGATGCAGTGACATTAAAGCACAGTTTCGCCCTGAGGTCCCCTGTGATTTGGGGTGACTTTGGGCCCCGCACCACCTGAGACCACATCTCAAGCGTTCACGCCACGGCGGTGGGTGGACCTGCTGCCCTGTCCGTGCCAGGCAAGGGGGGCGCCAGCCTGACGTTCGCGTGTGTCAGCGACACTTGCTGCCGTCCACTGCCTGCTTCCTGCGGGCCTGGCCCTGCGCTGAGTGCCGGGGTGCGGTGCCCCACGGCTCTTGCGGCGGCCCTGCGGGGAAGGACCGTGCGAAGGGGGCACGGGGCTGGAGAGGATGTGCCTGACCGGCGCACGGCTGGTCCGCGGCCAGGACGGGGCCCGGGCTTGAAGCCTGCCCCGTCCCCCCATTGTGCTGCCTTGCCCTGTTTATACGAGGCCACCCGACAGACCCACCTGTGGTCTCCCCTCTATTAGGTAAAGGCCAATCCTGAGTCTACTGGAAAGTTCCAGGCAGCAGGATCTGACCACATTAACTGCTTTCCTAAATGCCTGTCAACAACTAACCCTGATGAGACAAGGGGCTTTTTCTTTCCCGAAAACTGTCCCTGGTACGAGATAGAAAGAATGCTTAGACTTAAAACCTGCACTTAGGGTTAGGAGTCGAGAGGCTCAGAGCCGTGCTGTCTCGGGGCACGGCCAGGCCTGCGCTGGGGGCACGTGGCCTGGTGGCAGCCTTCTTGCCGCCCGGCCCCGTCGTGAGGCAAGGGCTCTGAGCACGGGGCGGGGTGGGGGGCAGGCACGGAGCCTGCGGCCCTCGAGCCCAGCGAGTGACTCTCTCCTTGGCTCCAGGGTTCCTGACCACCAGGATATAGCTTTTGGGGCCCTGCAGCAGGGGACCAACTGCCTGGACACTTTGGGACACTTTGCTGACGGCGTTGTCGGAGTTTATGAGTGTCACAACGCTGGGGGGAACCAGGTATGTGCACGGGGGCACCAGGGAAGGGGGCCCGAGGCCATATGTCCCACTGCCACCCTCCTTCTGCGATGGCTGCCCCCTCACAGCCGGCCTCGGGGCCAGAGGGGACATCCTCCTGGAACTGCCTTCCGCCTCGGACGGGCTTGTCTGCGGCTGCAGGGCCGTGTGGCCCCCCCTCCCCATCGCCTTCCTGCCCCCTCTGTCCTGCCTGGCCGTGTGCTCCTCCCAGGGCCCCTGTCCGCGTCTGCACCTGCCCGTGTCCCTGCTCACAGACACTTAACCACGGCCGCCAGGGCTGCTATTAGATGATAGAAGCTTAGATCTGAAACGCCCACCCCCTCGGTCCTCGTGGAAAAGGAGGGAGGTAAGTGAGGGCTTGACAGGCCCAGCCGTGGCCTGTGTGTCCCAGAAGAACAGGGCTCTAGAAGGTGCTTTTCCCGTGAGACAGTAACAGGTATTTGGTAAAATGAGGGCCTCATGCCTGAAAATGGCCGGGTGATGCTGGGAATGCTCACCTACTCGGGGGGCGGGGCGGTGGCCATTTTAAACAAAGGCTCTTTAACTCAGTGTATCCCAGAGCCTCCTTTAAATAGAACCGTTTCAAAAGGGCGCCTGCCTTTGTGTGAAGTTGGCTGACCCCATCCTCCCGAGGAGCATCCTAGCAGACGGCAGCCCCGGACTCTTGGCCTCCTGTCTCTTGGTGGTGCTGTCTTCGCAGCTGCCCGGCGTGGCCCAGGCCTGGTGGATTAGACAAGCGAGGCACAGGGAGGGGGCAGCCCCCAGCCGGCTCTGGCCGCTGTCCCAGGCAGATGACCTCCCTGGCTCTCGGCGGAAGAGCCGAAGATCTTCTGGGAAACACGGGTCCCAGGTCCCCCGCCCGGATAGCCTAATTTCATGAGTCTGGGGTCAGAGAGCATCAGGGTATTTGAAAGCCCCCAGGGTGGGTGACCCCACGTGAGTGCTGGGCAGGAGGGCTTCCCAGCAGGAAGGATGCAGGGGCAGGTCACAGCGAGGCGGTGCGCTGCTTCCTCGCTTCCCGAGGACCAGTCTGGGCCAGCGAGCCACTTCCGAGATCAGGCCGCCCAGTAGTCCTTTGTGTGCTGACAAGAATGTTCTAGATCTGCACCACCCAGCACAGCAGCCACCAGCCACCAGCCACCTGTGGGTGGCGAGTGTGACGGGATGTACAGTTCTCACTTTGTTTAACTGTAATTCGCTTAGCCACGCGCGGCTGGGGCCCCGGGGAAGCATCCTGTGGAGGTAGGAAGCCAGGGCCGCAGCGGCTGCGCCAGGTGGTACCCTCGCGAACCTTCCAGAGCGAGTCCCGTCTGAACTGAGGGCAAGTGGGTCCTGGGGATGAGAAGCGAGGGGTAAACGGCATTTTCTTATGGTAAATCGGGCCCATGCTCCGGAAGAAAAAGGTGTGTCATGTGGTTTCTGGCTGGGCCTCAGCAGACACACAGGAAACGGGGAACTTTAAGAGTGGCAGCTCAAAAGAGCGTTTCTTAAATATTCGTGCACTTTAGTTTGCAAATTCCGATCACTGAAATGCGCCAGAAGAAGAAAGTGCAGCTCTCTCTGCTGTTCGCAGAGCTGAGCTCGTTTCTCTGGAATTCAGTGTAAAGCCTGCTTTAAGATAGTGAAGCACGCCATAGCGAGAAGGTTGTAGCAACATTCAGACGTGAGCTTTCACTGGGGATCAGCACCCCCCCAATACCTTCCAACACCTGCTTCCAAGAACAACCGAAAACCCCTCTCCGTACAGAGTCATCCCACCCGTCACTCCTCTTACCCAAGTGGGGACGGGGTCTTTTTGTCACTGGATCACACAGATGGTCTGCTCCTTCCTGGGACCTCTGTGGTACCTGGTGGTGCTTTGAAAACACCCCATTCCACCCCACCCCCCTGTGGAAGGACAACATTGTGGAAGATTGGAACCAACCCTCAGGGCCCGGCATGTGGCCCTTCTGACGAGGCACTGCAGACTCAGAGCCAGGAGCCCCCAGGGACAGGTGGACACAGGTGGACACAGGTGTGCACAGGGCGTCCGAGTTTGGGCAACGGTGGAAAATAGACCAGACAGGACCTTTCAGAGCCTTTGGTAGGCTACTAGTGAATCTGCAAGAGAGATGCGGGGTCCAAATGCAGTGTTTCCCTAATTTACTTGACCTAGAACCAGCTTTTCATAGAATTCCTCACAGAGTACGCTTGGAGAAACCCTAATTAAAAGGTGAGAGGGCTTCCCTGGTGGCGCGGTGGTTGAGAGTCCACCTGCCGATGCAGGGGACACGGGTTCGTGCCCCGGTCCTGGAGGATCCCCACATGCTGCGGAGCGGCTGGGCCCGTGAAAAAAAAGAAAAAGGTGAGAAAGTTGAAGCTGAGGGGACTGCCCAGTCTGACTCCCTGTTAGGGGACAAGGAAGCCTGCCCACAGGCCAAGGGGCTTGCCCTTCCTCTCCTGGACAGTGGCCCGAGCCCACCCCTCCCAGCTGGACCTGTGTCTCACCGCTGGCTGGGGGAGGGGTGCGTGTGTGGCCTCCAGGTGTTAATGCTTTCTTCTTTTAAGATTTGATGAAAGTTCATAATAATGCAATTGACAAGGAAATTTAGTTATTTCTGAGGTATACATTTTAAAGTAATAACTAGAATTATGACTTCTAACATTATGCCAGAACAGAACATATAAGATTTTTAGAAATTTCATGTAATGTCTGAAACATTTATATGAACATATTTCCATACAAATAACCGAAAGAAAGTTTCAGTATGAGTTGTTTTTTTGACACGTATGCAGTGATGTGTATAAAATTGATGACTCATAAGAACCTGCATTTAATGCTTTCTTGGTAACAGAGCATGTGCTCCAAGGTGATTCAGGTACTGAGCAGTGAGGCTTCTCAGAACGCTCTGTATTCCTTCCCTTAGCTCTGTCCCCTGAGGACAGAAAGAAGAAAAACAACATCTCCCTAGCACTTAATCATGCCTAAAGTTACATGACACAAGCACTAGCGTGATACCCGCTCTCCCACGGGGGAGGAAGCCTCCAGCGGGCAGGGCCTGGCCTGTGTGATCGCTGCCAGGAGTCTGAGTCATTGCAGGCGCTCAGCAGACAGTCACTGGGTGGATGAACGGACAGACGGATGGACAGATGACTTGCAGCAGCTTTCCTGGATGTCCAGCAGAAGCAGGGCATGGGGAGGGCACCCCCTGTGGGATTCTAAGTTGGAAGAGGCCTCGCTGCTTCTAGATCCTGAGGGCTCACGTGGGTTTTATCCCTTTGCAAGGGTCAAGTCCTCGAGTGCCGGTCAGAAGCCTCACCCTCCTGTCTCCGTCATAGCCCTGCCAAGAGCAGGCTCCCTACCTCCTCTCCCGCCTTCCACCCTGTGACCCCACTCACCCATCGTGTCCCCTCCCCAGCCTCCTGCCCTTTCAGACGCTTTTGTTTAGTGTTCAGAATACGTAGTTCCGCTCTCAGCTCTTAAGGGACGTGTGTCTGTTTTTTAAGATCATAGGCAAGTTACTTCAGCACTCTCTGGCTCAGTTTTCTCATCTGTAAAATGGAGATAATAATAGCTTCTCATAGGGCTGCTGTTGAAAGGGCTTAGAATAGTGCCAGGCACATCACAGGCACCCAGGGTACAATACCTGGATCCATTCCTGGGGACCTCACGGAGCTTCCCGAGCATCGGTAGGCCAGTTTAGTGCTCAGTGATGAGGCACGTGGTTTATAACTTCACACGTGACAAGCCACAGTCATAAATGCTGTTTCCAAACCACACCCGTGTCAGGGCAGTCATTCCAAGGAAATGTTGACCCTGAACTGTCCACCTTGTGGGTAGCCAAGCTGGAGCTGCAGTGTTCACAGCCCGTGGTTCATGATGGGAGATGGGGTGTGGAGCTCTCACCTGCGTTTGGGCTTAAGTTCTTACTACTGTTGGCCGAGTGCTCAGTTAGTTATGAGGCTCCCCAACACCCCCGGCTGGAGACTTGGTCTTAGGCACAAAGTCCTTTGTTGGCCCTGAGCTGGTCAGGGCTTCTGAAGCCTCTTCCCCGCGTGCCGTCCCCTCTGGGGCCCTTCCTTGTTGCATCCTTCACCCCGCAGCCCCGCGGGCCGAGCCCTGACCTTGGCTTTGTGTTGCAGGAGTGGGCCCTGACAAAGGAGAAGTCGGTGAAGCACATGGACTTGTGCCTGACCGTGGTGGACCGGGCGCCTGGCTCCCTCATAAAGCTGCAGGGCTGCCGGGAGAACGACAGCCGGCAGGTAGGTGCCCGCCGGGGCCCAGCCCAGCAGGCCCAGCTCCCCTGTCCCCCCAGGGTCTGGATCACAGCGGGGATGCTGGGTGTTCACAGGCGGCACCTCTTGACTCGCGCTGTTCTGCGTCCCCGCGTGGAGCCCCTGGCGAGCGCTGGGATGCCTGAGGGGCGCAGGGCGCGGGCTGGTCCTTCTGCCGGGAGGTCACCGTCCTGGTTATTATTCCTCCCCGCTTGCATCCATCTGTTTATGTTTGGTCTGTCCTCTAACAGGCTGCAGAGGCAGGGCTGTGCTTTGAGGCTGCGTGTTCAGCTCCTGCACGGGTCTGTAAGGGCCTCCCAGGCTGGGCACTGGGGCAGGGGGTGGTCCCAACACCAGAGGCGGCTCCCCTCACCCTGGCGGCCAGCTGAGCCGGAAGGGGCCCTTCCTCACACGCGGCCCTCGTGCCCAGCTGTGGGTGCTGTGCCCAGAAAGGCTCTGTCTGGTGATGCCCGAGAGCACCCAAAGGACGGGGATGCTGGTGGCCAGTGTGCGTGGGTCAGCACGCCACCGACCCCTGTGTGGAGGCACAGACCCCTGGTCCAGGAGGGGGTGGGGTGACCAGCGGTGTCCCTGGCCCCTGGCTTCTCTGTAGCTGGTGCAGCCCAGCCAGTGCACCCCACCAGGAGCGGTGCTGGCCCGAGCCAGCCAGAGTTCAGCTTTGCTTTAAAAATGAAAATGTTTGACTTTACTCACGAGAAGTTAATGAAACACTGACCTACAAACCAGCCTAGAAAAGGTGTTGAGGTTCGTGATAATGTCTCACCCCGGTTCACTTCCATTGCTGTTGAACCCCCCAAGCCCGAAAGGAAGACCTATACTTTATAAAAATATGTATAAAGCGGCTTTTATTTCTGAAGCCAGAGGCCTGCTGTGGCTTATTTCCGATTATGTCCTCATTCTCTTCCCCACACCGCTGGCCACATTAAAGAGAAATTCCGCGTGTTTTTGTTTATTTGTGAAGTATTTTTCCTTTTTAAGTTTACAAATTGTAAACGGTTAAGGTGCAACTGGATGAGACGTTACACGCACACTCGTGTTACTTTTTTCCAAACGGTTCAGAACCTATGTTTACCTCTTTGGCCAGTTTTCTCTGACCTGCGCCCTGAGGGTACCTTGGGGGCAGAGCCTTTCTTGGGCCTAGGGGGAGTGGCTAGTGCCACCCCCAAAGGACTTTCCCACGTGCCCACACGGGGAGCCGGGCTTGTCCTCTTCCGTCCCTCCTCACGAGACTCACGGGTCTGGGGAAACTGAGGCCTGGGGCTGGCTGGAGCCGGGAGCCCACGTGGGCTTCCCACCCACCACTCCTTTCACAGAAGGGAAGCTGAGGCCCAGAGCCTGGGGTCCTCTCCAGGGTCCCCCAGGAGCACCGAGGCCCACACCAAGGTCCCTTGCTTGGAGCCCAGTTGTCAGGAAACACTTGAAAAGGGCCGTCTCTCCTCTGTCCCCGCCCCCCACCGCCTGCTTCCAGGTGCCCCCCGCCCTGCTCTGCAGAACCCCAGCAGGTCCCTAAATGCCCATCTGTGTTGACAGCTGTGGCACCCGAGTGAGAAGGAGAGGGGCTGGTAAACACGGAGGCCACTGTCCCCAGCCCCAACCTCCTGGGACCTGCGTCGGGTGAGCACGGTGCTGGGCCAGGTGCCCTGCCCCGGCTGTAAAGGCAGGGGCGTCTAGGGTAAAGGAGGGATAAAGTGATGACTTTATCTGGGCTCCAAACCTTTGTTAAGAACAGACAGATGCTCCATCTCTGGAGGGGTCTCCTTTAGTGAGAGCTTGCTGTACGTCAAGGGCTGACGTGTTCCTGCCACCGTCTGGCTCTCACCCTGAAAGGCTCACGTCATTAAGAGGGAGAAAGGCCTGCAAACAATGAGCTCTTCTTCTGGGTGTGTGGTGAACATAAGTGGGGATCTCTTAAACTGTCAACCCCGAGCCCTTCCTTGCCTGGTAGAGAAGGTGTGGCCCTTTCAGTAGAGCCTCTGCATCTGGGAATCTGCCCACCCCACCACAGCCATCTGGGCCCAGGGCTCCGGGCTGCCGAGGCCGCCTCCCACGGACGGAGCTGGGGTTTGGGCGTTGTTGAGGCCTTCCACCTGGCTGACGCTGTGACACAGGCAGCGCTCCCCAGGGAACGGAGTCAAAGTCCACCCATTCCAGATTCTTTGTCAGGCAAGCCCTGGCCACTCAGTGACACGTGGATGTGGGCAGCGTATGACAGCGCAGGAGGAGTGGCAGCAAAGAGGGAACAGGAATGAAGGAGGAGGTGATGGGCAGGTGACGGGCAGCCCCTCTCCCCGTGCCCATCGGATTGCACTGCGTTTCAGTGTTGGCGGAAACTCCAGGCCGGCAGGCTGGCTTCACAAGCGGCCCAGGGTCCCCACGGGGGTGTCCTTGCAGGGCCCCTCCCTGCCTTGCTTTGCCTCCTTTGCACCTCATTCACTTGCCCTTTGAGAGGAGGCTTCTCAGCTGGTTCTGTCTCAAGGCTGCGCTCCTCTTGCCAGTTGGAACATTGGCTTTCCAAGCACATCTGTGTGTTTGTGTTAGGTGTGCATTTGCAGAGTCAAGGGGGAACGGAAAGCAAGAGTAAGAAAATGTAATTCCACGACGTCCAAAGGATTTGCAAAAATACCAACGGAAGGGAGCTTCTGTGCATAGTGCAAAAAGTTAACTAGAATCACAGACTGCATTAATGAAGCGAGAGCTTATGTAAGAAAAAAGCATGTTCCTTTTTTTTTTGGTAAAGAACAGACATTCGAGATTTTTACATGGGGATAAACAACATGAGAGGCCCTCAGGTTTCCCACGGCTGGGCTGTGGGCCTGTTCGCTGCTTTGCCTGGCCGGTTTGGGTTTAGCGGGGCACAGGTGCGTACCCACAGGCGTACAAAGGCGCTACGCCCTGGACTGTACGGGTGGCACACGCAGAACTCGGCAGGTAGCGCTCGGGGACTGAGGGTAGCTGAGACAGGCTTCCACAGCCGCCAGGGTGGAGAGGGTGCAGAGACCGACAGTGGAGAGGTGATCTCCACAGCAGGGCATTCTGTGCACACGAGCATCCCTTTCCCTCCCATTGGCCTCACCCCATCCCTCTGGCGCAGCACGAGGCCCTACGTGTACGCGGGCACGCTGAGGGGCCCGGGCCCGGCACCGGCCTCAGCAGGGCTGCTTTCAGCAGCCAGGGGCAGGCAGCCCGGGCCCTCCTGGAGCTGACCTGGTTCCTGTGGCTGCTTCCTCCAGGGGAGATATCCGCAGATGAGGCCGTCTTGTGAAAGAACGCCAAGTCTCTGCAGGAAATTCCCCCATGTGTCGAGTCCTTAAGACCGAGGAGGGGCAGGGGCCCAAGCATGGGGCGTGGTCGAGGAGATGCCCGAAGAGGGGGAAGGATGGGGCAGGGAAGCGGTCTCCAGCAGGGCCCGGAGAGGAGGTTTGGGGCTGCAAACTAAGCGGAGAGTGCTGGTTTCTTCCTGGGCCCTCAGCGGACCCTGTTTTGTCCCCGTGAGACAGCAGGGAAGGGGGCAGGGCACAACCTTTGAAAGAATGACGTAGCCCGAGGACACGACATAAACCGATTAGAACCAAATGGGTCCAAGATGGCGGACGAGTCGACTTCCACTAGACCTTGAGCCCCAGTATACGCTCACTGTAACACATCAGCAAGCTAAATGACACACCCACAGGCGCCGTGACAGTTCCAAGAGCGACCACAAGGGTCAAGAAGAGGGCGGTGGCCCAGTTCCTGGAAATCCCCGCCCCTTCCCCCAAACAGCTGGAATACTCTCACCACTCATTAGACTGTGCAATGACCCACCCCTATTAAAACGGACAACCCCAGACCCTGGTGCCGCTCTCGCCTTCTGAGATGGCCCACGCTGTCTGTGGAGTGTGTGTCTCTGAATAAATCCACTTCTTACCTATCTATCGCTTTGTCTCTCGCTGAATTCTTTCTGCGATGACACATCAAGACCCTGAGAAGGGAAGTGTGATCTCAGCTGGAAGCCTGTGGGTTTTGGCCGGGTTGGAGTTCCAGCCGCGTGGGTTCAGGTCCCAGTCTGAGGTGCGTGGTTTCACCCGGGCTGCTGCGATGCCCGTCCGTCCTGGTCAGAGACCTTGTGGTGAGTGCAGGCAGCAGACCCTGAGAGCAGCCCCGCTGTGCCCTCTCCTGGCGGCACCCCTGCTGTAAGGTGTTCTCCTGTCTTTTGCAGAAATGGGAGCAGATCGAGGGCAATTCCAAGCTGCGGCACGTGGGCAGCAACCTGTGTCTGGACAGCCGCGGGGCGCAGAACGGCGGCCTGAGCGTGGAGGTGTGCGGCCCCGCGCTGTCCCAGCAGTGGAAGTTCTCGCTCAACCTGCAGCAGTAGAGCGAGCCGCCCGCGTCCTCCCGCGCCGTCGGGCCCGACGACGAGCCCGACGTTATTGATTCTGTTTCTTAAACTTTCGGAGAAACTATATACCTCAGTATTCCATCATGGTCTGAAGGTCGGAGGACCTCGGCGCGGGGCGGGCGGCACCGGGGCGGCGAGGAGGGGGGAGCTGGCCCACCCCGACCCCGGGCCCCGCTGCCTCTCCCCGCCCCGCACCACGCGGATGGATGCGGGAGCCCCACGCCTGCGGGCGGCCGGACTGGGAGGGAAGGGGCGGCGGCCGCAGCACAGCGAGCGGAGCTCTCCACCTCCACTCGGATCCGCGGATAGCACGTCCGGTTTCCATCCGGGTCACGGTCACGGTCACATCACGGCGTTCGCCCTGCCCCGCCCTCCCAGCTGTCTTCCCGGTGCAGACCCCCTTCCACGTGGCGTACCTGCTCTCTTTGGATATGAACTTTGCTGTGGTGGGACATTGCACACAGACATGTATGAAGAAAGAATGTACGGTCAGTTCCTATGGTTTCTGTAGGTCACCCTCATCCTGTAAGTTGTCCACAAAGCAGATCACAGCATCAGGAGGAGGGGCTGAGCCCTTCAGCGCCCGAGGGAGGAAGCGCCTCCTTTGCCCCCGGAGCCTTATAAGTGGGTAGGTCCTGCTGTGGCCGCCACCCCGGGAGGCTAGCCCTGCCCCGAGGCCCGGACCCCGGCGGCATCTCGGTTTGGCTTCAGCTGGGAGTCGTGTCATGCTCTGTGTCGGAATCCACTTTTCGTGCCCTTGGTGTCTGTAAACCCTGAATGGGTTACTTAATTTGACAGATTATTGCTTTGGGTCTTTGTAAATTAGATTTCTTTTCTCTAAGGATAAAATGAGTAAACAAGAATCTGCCGGCTCCCAGTGACGGTGGGAAGCTGTCCCAGGCAGCACTGGGCTCATGGTGAGGACCCTGGTGTGCTGGCACCACTGTGAAGGTCACCTGGGCCCAGTCCTGCCTGCCTCAGGGGCTTTGGGTAAAGAGTTAGGAAAAGTGAAAACCAAACAACACCCGCTCAATGACGCTGACGACTCGGGGCACAAAACGGGAGCTTTGTGGCTTAGGAGGCGCAGGTCCGCATAAACCACAAGACGGTCGTGAACTAAAAGTAAAGCAGGAAGAGTGGCCTGGACACGGCCCTGACACCCAGGCGTGTCCCCGCAGAGCCCTCCTTGCCTCCGAGGTGCACACACGCATGGGTAGCCCAACCGCAGACCCCACGGGGCGCCCCGGTCACTCTCGTGGCCACTGCCCTCCTGCCTTCCTGCGCCCCCCTCACCCAGCACTTCGTCACACAGATGCCCAGTGTCCAAGAGGCGTCACACGGGCACTCCTTCAGGCCCCTCTGGGAGGGCCTGGGAGGTCACAGAGAAGTGACCCCAGAAAGTTCTGCCAGGTTGGCACTTGGCCAGGTGCAGCTCTCTCCTGCCTGTTTTTACTAGGAAAGGGGACGTTGGTCTTTCTTCCTCCACTGCAGAAGCCCCCCATGTGTTTGCTTTATGACGGTGGGCTTGGGCCTGGAGGCATGGCTGGGTGACTTTGTTCTGCGTCTTTTTGCCCCCTGCCGAGCAACCAGGTGTATCTTCGGTGGACCGGGAGGCCGTAGCTGGATTAACTCGGCACAACTGTATCTTCAGAGGCTGATCGTGGCCACCAGTAGGCTGTTAGGGGGAGTCCTGGGTACCTGTGCAAGGCTGCTGAACACAGGTGGGGCAGGAAGCAGCCACCCAGACCCTGGGTTCCGTTGTCAGGCAACTTCTACTGTTAGGAAAAAAATCCCATGGACGGAAAACAAATTTGGCTTTAAAGTAACACAAATTTTAATCAGGTTCTTGACAAATTCTTTGCCCACACACCTCCACCCCACCCAGAAGTCTTACCAACCTTTGTACCATTGAGATGCGTCCCCCCGGGGCCCTTGGGCGGCAGCTCCACCATCCCTGAGGTGGTATGGTTGGCGGCCTTGGCAGGTGTGGGCATTGTGAGCTGAGGTGGGCTGGGAGGGCTCCCTTGGGTGAGCTATGTTTACATGACACAGTGTGCCAAAGTGACTTACTGTGGCTGCATTACTTTTTAGTCATCGGGACTGTCCCCCTCTCCCACTCTTGTTTTTACAAGTAAAGATCCTTTCCTAAAAGCCCTTGGAGCAAAGCGTGGCGAAGTTAGTTGTCTTCTCTGTGCTGGTCTTTCTTATGTCTTCATAAAAGCTAAAATGATGGTATCTGTGATATGTTTTGCAAATTCAAAATATAGTTTGGTAATTTTTTTTCCAGTTGATTTTTAAAAAGAACTGCTGTACAGAGCTTGTACTTCGTCCATTTTATAGATGGAAACCATCCTTGAAAATTGTTTAACTTAAATAAAGAGGAGATACTTTATAGATAAGCTCTGTGGGCGGCTGCAGTCACTCTTGGTCTTTATAGGATGGACTTGACTGGTGTCTGGGGGCTGTGATTATGGTCTCTCTTGGGAGAGGGGTGCTGCTCGATTACCATGTCTTATCACACTTTTAAAATGCGCTCACCTTTTACTGCCGCACCTTTTGATGTTTATTCTTTTTTTTTTTTTTTTGTGAGGTACGCGGGCCTCTCACTGTTGTGGCCTCTCCCGTTGCGGAGCACAGGCTCCGGATGCACAGGTTCAGCGGCCATGGCTCATGGGCCCAGCCGCTCCGCGGCACGTGGGATCTTCCCGGACCGGGGCACGAACCCGCGTCCCCTGCATCGGCAGGCGGACTCGCCACCGGGGAAGCCCCGGATGTTTATTCTTATTTGGAATAATAGCCGTTATCATCTGTGGAGTGTTTATGATGTGCCAGGCCCCACTCCAGGCACTTCAATACATCCTCATTGCCTTCTCACAGTAACCTGGGAGATAGCATTACGGGATGCATTTTACAGTTGGCTGGGGAAGCTGGTGCTTAAAGCTGCTGGCCTGCTCAGCGTCACAGGCTAACCTGCCCAAGGTCACGCCACTCCTAAGTACTCCCCTGGCCAGCCCCAGGCGCTGAGAGCCAAAGCCTGCCCTCCAAACCAGGGCAGGGGAGAGGCTGAAGGGCCAATATCATCACAGCTTTTAGAGTATTTTAAATGCTTATTCTATTTACCAGTTACCAGGGCTCTCCAGTTCCATTCCAGGCGAACTTGAGTCCTTGCCCCTCTTCCTGGGCCTTTAAAACTACCTTCCTTTGGACAACCCCACAGGTGTGTCAAGGAAACACAATACTGACCAATTCTTTAGCAATTTGGGTTGCAACTGGGGAGGCTGAAAAGATGGCCCCGATGAGTGTTTTGAACCTTCTGGAGGCCCTGTTTCTGCATCCTCTTTCTCCATTATTTGAGACAACCAAAATTTGCTCCGCTGCCATCTGAGAAACAGGAAGAGCTCTTAGCGTAATTGTGCAGGACCCATCAGAGGCCTTTAGGAACTGTGTGTGTGTGTGTGTGTGTGTGTTTACCGCTTTGACAACAGGAATTTTCTGAGAAACTCTCTATGTTGCCCTGATGCCCTGGAGACCTAAGAGCAGGGGGAACGTGTTAAATGCCAGAAGAAGAGGATGAGCAGAGTGTCTGGCAGGCTCAGGGTGGGGCGTTTGGAGACAGGATTGGGTCAGTCTGGCCAGAGGTGGAGTCCTGCATGCTGAGAAAAGACTTTGGGCCGATTCTGGGGGGAGGGGAGCTATATGAGCCTTGGACTAGAGCAGGGAGTATCAGGTTTGCAAAAATATTTAGAGTAAGGGACTTCCCTGGTGGTCCAGTGGGTAAGACCCCGCACTCCCAGTGCAGGGGGCCTGAGTTCGATCCTTGGTTGGGGAACTAGATCCGGCATGCATGCCGCAACTAAGAAGCCCGTGTGCCGCAACTAAAGATCCCATGCGCCACAACTAAGACCCAGCGTGGCCGAAATAAATAAATATTTTAAAATATATATTTAGAGTAAAATACTTAACCCACCTCGGCTCTTTGATTCTGCAGTATATTTCACGTTTTAAAAAATATTCAGCCAGAAAAATAAGATGTTTGCACGCCCTCTTCTGTCCACGGACTTACCTGAAAGAAAAAAGAAAATTTTCTTCCTAGATGTTCTTACATATTCCTGAGCAACTTACTAATAATACAATATATATGTATTTGATTTTATATATTACGTGTGCCTGCACATGATAAACATGTTTCCAAAAGCCCTTGCATCTGTGGGGTCCCAAAGAAGTAATGAGAAGTATTCCCCCAGCAGTTCCTGCCTGAGCACCTGCGGGGCCTGGCCCTGGGTGCTGGGCAGGGGCTGCGGAAAAGACCGTCATGGTCCCCGCCACAGGTTACACCCCCAGGGGAGTCCGACTTGGAACCAGATCTCGAACACAGGAAGATAGACTGAGTCACAGCAAGGTGCTGGCCTCC
Organism: Delphinapterus leucas; assembly: GCF_059928025.1. Taxonomy (NCBI): domain Eukaryota; kingdom Metazoa; phylum Chordata; class Mammalia; order Artiodactyla; family Monodontidae; genus Delphinapterus; species Delphinapterus leucas. The sequence goes on from NC_143144.1 coordinate 5,267,267, forward strand.
TGAAGGTCATGGAAGGAATCCTCGGGGTTGACGGGGGGGCAGGGGGGGTGTTGAGGGGCGGCGGTTTGGTTCACCGTCGAGGGCCAAGATGTGAGAACTCAAGAGTGGCCGGCGCAGGCTCACTGAAGAACTTCCAGACATTAACTGCCCACGATGTTCTTGAAGTTGTGAAGAATTCTCTGCTGAAGCACTTTCAGTGAAGGGTGTCAGAAATCCAACTGAACGTAGTATAAATGGAGACATTTATTATCGCATAGGACAGCAAGGCCCAAGGTGACAGGGTTCTGGATTGGTTCTGGGACGTGACTTCATTGTGAGCAACTACCCTCGTCTGCCCGACCGTGCCTTCCCCTGTCCGTCCCAGACGCGGGAAAACCCTCTGCGAGAAGGAAGCGTTTCCTGCTGCCCTGTGCGTCTTTCTCCTTCTTTCCTGCCCTCCCGCCAGCGCAGACGCCCCTTTCCCAGTGATCACCCCCCCACCCCCGCACAGAACCTCTCGGGCCCCACTGCCCAGAACCCGGCGCCCAGGTGTCATGGGGTGGGGTCTGCCGGCGGGGAGGACAGGGCGGGGCAGCCGCTAGGGCGGGCGCAGCACCTGCCGCATTTGTCGTCCCTGAAAGACGGCTGTACGGCCGAACGGCTGGGGCGGCCACGTGGTCACAGGCTCCTGCGTCCTCGGTGGAAGGCGGCTTCACCCTGGTCCGCTGGCGCCTGCTGGCCACGTGGGGCCTCTTCGTTTTCAGGTGAGTGAGATGTATGGCTTGGGGTCGCAAAGACAAATGATGCCGAGACGGTTATCAAAATATGTTTATGTGTTTCTGAATGCGTTAAATAACGAGGCCTCATGTCTGATTGCTGCCATAATTTCAAAGTAGTAATGCGCGTAAGCAGTAGTTTGAAAAATCTAGTTAACGTGATGTGAAGATACCTGTGATGTGTGTGTGTGTGACCAAGTTTCCAGTTCATTGGCTACGTACGTTCAGTTGAAGGCAAAACAAAATAAAGCTTCTGGAAAACTCTAAGAATCTCGGAGTAGATGACACCTGTCACCCACAGCTGTGCTCTGGGACCAGCTCTGCGCCTCGGCGGCCGCCTCTTCTCCCTGCAGGACAGAAGGAGGTGGGGCAGCGCGAAGCAAGGGAGAACCGCAGGGCCTTCGGGAGCTGCACAGGGCCCGAGCTGACCTTGACCCCGGCCCTGGCTCCAGCCTTCTTTCTGAGGGCCAAGTGGGACAAGCCTGTTGCCCAGGTTACCCACAGTGAGACTGTCCTCCTCCTGGTCCAGCGGGAGGGCAAGGAGCCCGGGCAGGACGCCGTGGGGCGGGGCGGGCTGGCGCCCGGGAAAGCTGGGGAGGGGGCGGGGCGGCGGGGGGAGGGAGGCTTGGGGCGCGCGGCGAGCGCCGGGGGGCCCTCAGCGCCGTTCTTGCCTCCCAGCCCCCAGGTCAGCACAGGAAAGTCACTTCACTGGGTCTGAGAGGGGGGCACGGTCACGGTGAGATGCGGCTCGTGAGATGTGAGAGCCCCGGCGGGGCGGGCCTCACGGCGGGCGGGCGGTGGGCGCGTGCGGTCGTACAGGGAGGGCCCTGGACAGGGGTCCCGGGGGAGGCTTGTTACAGGTGCTGAGTTGCCCGCGACATGTCACTGCCTGGCTGGGGGGCGTGGAGACTGCTGTCGCGTCGCCCCCGAGCGGCCGCAGAAGAGGAGGCGGGAGGCACGGGCCCGACGGGGAGGCTGAGTCCCGGCCGGGGAAGGAGAGACCCCGACGAGGGCCGAGCGAGGCGGGGAAGAGGCGCGTCAAGCCAGGCCCGGCCGCTGCCGAGTGAGCGTGGGCGCAGGGACATCGAGTGGGCTCGCCACCAGGGCCGACGACCAGCGGGCAGCGGGTGACGGCGCGTGGGGTGAGCGGACAGAGGCCGCGCACGCAGTCAGGCTGGGGTCTGCGGGCCAGGCCGGCGGCCCTGGGGGTTTGCAGAAGACGGGAGGGAGGGAGGATGGACCCCACTGCCCTCCAGCCCCTCCGACAGGACGGCTGCCGGGACTCAGGGCGGCTAAGCGCCCCTGGGTTTCCAGGGCTCCCCTCCCCATGGCCACGCGCCACCGACCACAGCGAGAACATGGCCCACGTGTCTCCCATCGGGGACAACAGGGGCCTGAAGGGCTGGGGGAGGGGGAGGGGGGACACAGCTGCCGAGTGACGACACAAAACCACTGGGCCAGCTTTCCGGAAGTAGAAAGTGTATGGAGGCTCGTTAGGGACTGAATTGTGTCCTCTCCAAAATCCATATGTTGAAGTTAGGACCTCAACATCCTAACCCCCAGGACCTCAGAATGTGACTCTATTTGGAGACAGTCTTTAAAGACGGGAGTTAAAATGAGGCCATCAGGGTGGCCCTAATCCAGTATGACTGGTGTCCTTATAAGAAGAGATTAGGACGCAGACAAGCACAGAGGAAGGACCAACAGGAGGACACGGGGAGAAGACAGTCGTCTAATAGCCAAGGAGGGAGGGCTTGGAAGGGACCAACCTGCCAACCCTTTGATCTCCGACTTTTAGCCTCCAGAATCATGAGAAGATAAATTTCTGTTGACTAAGCCACCCAGCCTGTGGTACTTTGGTTTGGCAACCCTAACAAACTAATGCCAACGTTGGTACCAGGAAGTGAGGTGCTACTGTAACAAATACCTAAGAAGTATGGAAGGGGCTTTCGAACTAATAGTGGGCAGAAATGGAAGAGTTTCGAGGAGCGTGTTAGATAAAGCCTGGGTCGCCTTGAAGAGACTGTGGGTGTGAAAGGTGATCCAGAGAGAAGAGGGGGCCTACAGAGACCGCCTCCCTTGTCTTGGAGGAGCACACACACCATCACAGACAGGATACAAACATAAACGCTGAAGGTGCCCCCGGTGAGGTCTCAGAAGGAAATGAGGAACAAGAGACGGGAAGGGGAAGGGAACCTGGAGGAAGGCGCTCCCTGTCAGAGCAGCAGAGATCTCAGCTGCATCACGTGTTCTAGTGTTTTGTGGAAGCAGAACCGGCAGGTGACCAGCGTGGATGCACAGCTGAGGAGGTTTCTTTTTCTTTTTTTCATTTTATTTATTTTTGGCTGTGTTGGGTCTTCGTTGCTGCGCGCAGGGTTTCTCTAGTTGTGGCGAGCGGGGTCTACTCTTTGTTGCGGTGTGTGGGCTTCTCATTGCGGTGGCTTCTCTTGTTGCGGAGCACAGGCTCTAGGCATGTGGGCTTCAGTAGTTGTGGCTCACAGGCTCAGTATTTGTGGCTCGCGGGCTCTAGAGCACAGGCTCAGTAGTTGTGGTGCACGGGCTTAGTTGCTCCACAGCATGTGGGATCTTCCCAGACTAGGGCTTGAACCAGTGTCCCCTGCATTGGCAGGTGGATTCTTAACCACTGCACCACCAGGGAAGTCCCGCTGAGGAGGTTTCCAAGCAAAGTGTTGAAGGTGCAGCCTATTTTCTCCTTGATGCCTATAGCAAAATTCAAGAGGAAAGAGATAAATTGAAGAGGGAACCAGAACGTGTAGATTTGGAAAATTCCCAACCAATCCACACTATAAAAAATGAGAAAAGCTTGTGCTCTGGAGAGAGCACTTAGAGTGGTGCTGGGCAGTGTTTGCTAAGAAGCTTATGGACATGTGCCTGATGGATCCAATCAGCCATCCCAGCAGAAGCCAGGGTAGAGGGGAGCTTCTCCAGGGGAGATCTGCGGAAGACCCTCTTGTTTGGTGGCTTAGGCCCACCAGACCCAAGGTTTCTGAGAGTTTTATATCAGCAGAAATGCCACCAGCTTGGACTGAAGGAGACTGAGACAGGATGAGATGAAGGAAAGGCTGTCCAGGATTCTGTAGGACAGGACCATAGCACCAGCCCGGCAAACATGCCTCATCCTCCAGGCAGAGGGAAGAATGACCCTGAAGAGTGGTTTAAGGTTGCCTGTCACACGGCCCAGGGCACCGCGGTGGGGCAGGGCTGAGTTCTCTATTTCACTCCAGGGCTGAAGGGTCACGGCTGCCACCCTGGTGGACCCAGAAAGAAGAGCATGGAGCCAAAGAGGATTATTTTCTTTTAATTAAGTAGAGTTGGCTTAAAGTATTGTATTAGTTTCAGGTGTACAACATAGGGATTCGATATTTTTATAGATTACACTTCATTTAAAGTTATTATAAAATAATGGCTATGTTTCCCTGTGCTGTACAATATTTCCTGGTGGCTTATTTATTTTATACATAGTAGTTTGTATCTTTTAATCGCCTCCCCCTATCTTGCCCCATCTTCCTGCCCTCTCTCCACTGATAACCACTAGTTTGTTCTCTATATCTGTGGGTCTGTTTCTGTTTTGTGATATTCATTTTTTAAATTTTTTTAGATTCTACATATAAGTGATAGCATACAGTATTTGCCTTTGTCTGACTTATTTCAATAAACATAATACCCTCTAGGTCCTTCCATGTTGTTGTAAGTGGCAAAATTTTATTCTTTCTTTTAAGGCTGAGTAGTATTCCACGCACACACACACACACACACACACACACACACACACATATACACCACACATGCATATATATACCACATTTTATGTATCCATTCATCTGTTCATGGACACTTAGCTTGGTTCCATATCTTGGTAATTGTAAATAATTCTGCTATGAACCTTGGGTGCTTGTATCTTTTCAAATTACTGTTTTCATTTTTTTTCAGATATATACCCAGGAGTGGGATTGCTGGGTCATAGGGTAACTCTATTTTTGGTTTTTTAAGGAACCTCCATACTGTCCTCCACAGTGGCTGCATCAATTTACACTCCCCCCGAGAGTGTACTAGGCTTCCCTTTTCTCCGCATCCTTGCCAACATGTGTTATTTTTTAACTTTTTGACAATAGCCATTCTGACAAGTATGAGGTGATATCTCATGGTGGTTTTGATTCGCAGTTCTCTGATAATTAGTGATGTTGAGCATCTTTTCATGTGCCTGTCGGCCATCTGTATATCTTTTCTGGAAAAATGTCTATTCAGGTCTTCTGCCCATTTATTTAATCAGGTTGTTTGTTTTTCTGATACTGAGTTGTATGAGCTGCTTATGTATTTTGGATATTAACCCCTTATCATAGCATTTGCAAATATTTTCTCCCATTCAGTAGGTTGTCTTTTCATTTTGTCCATGGTCTCCTTTGCCGGGCAAAAGCTTTTAAGTTTAATTAGGTCACATTTATTTATTTTTGCTTTTGTTTCCTTTGCCTGAGGAGGCAGATCCTTAAAAATATTGCTACAGTATCTCTCAAAGAGTGTTCTGCTTATGTTTTCTTCTAGGAGTTTTATGGTTTCCAGTCTTACATTTAGGTCTTTAACCCATTTTGAGGGTTTTTCGTTTTTGTTTTGTATATGGTGTGAGAAAAATGTTCTAATTTCATTCTTTTAGATGTAGCTGTCCAGTTTTCCCAGCACCACTTACTGAAGAGACAGACTGTCTTTCCTCCATTATATAGTCTTGCCTCCTTTGTCATAGATTAATTGACCATAGGTGCATGGGTTTATTTCTGGGCTTTCTATCCTGTTCCATTGATCTCTATTTCTGTTTTTGTGCCAGTACCATACTGTCTTGATTACTGTAGCTTTGTAGTATAGTCTGAAGTCAGGGAGCCTGATTTCTCCAGCTCTGTTTTTCTTTCTCAAGATTGCTTTGGCTATTCAGGGTCTTTAAGTTTCCATATAAATTTTAGGATTATTTATTCTAGTTCTGTGAAAAATGTCAGAGGTACTTTGATAGGGACTGCATTAAATCTGTAGATTACTTTGGGTAGTATGGACATTTTAACCACATTAATTATTTCAATCTATGGACATGGGATATTTTTCCATTTCTTTGTATCATTCAGTTACCTTCATCAATATCTTATAGTTTTTAGAGTATAGATCTTTCACCTCCTTGGTTAAGTTTATTCCTAGGTATTTTATTATTTTTGCTGCAATTGTAAATGGGATTGTTTTCTTGAATTCTCTTTCTGATAGCTCATTATAATGTATAGGAAAGCAACAGATTTCTGTATATTAATCTTGTGTCCTGCAACTTTACTAAATTCACTTATTAGCTCAAAAATTTTTTTGGTGAAGGCTTTAGGGTTTTCTCTATATAGTATCATATCATTTGCAAATAGGGACAGTTTTACTTCTTCCCTTCCAATCTGGATACATTTTATTTCTTTTTCTGGTCTCATTGCTATGGCTAGGACTTCCAATACTATGTTCAAGAAAAGTGGTGAGAGTGGGCATCCTTTTCTTGTTCCTGATTTTAGAGAAAAGGCTTTCAGCTTTTCACTGTTGAGTATGATGTTAGCTGTGGGTTTTTTTGTTTTTTTTGTTTTGCGGTACGCGGGCCTCTCACTGTTGTGGCCTCTCCCGTTGCGGAGCACAGGCTCCGGATGCACAGGCTCAGCGGCCATGGCTCACGGTCCTAGCCACTCTGCGGCATGTGGGATCTTCCCGGACCGGGGCACGAACCTGTGTCCCCTGCGTCAGCAGGCAGACTCTCAACCACTGCGCCACCAGGAAGCCATAGCTGTGGGTTTTTAATAGAGGACTTTTATTATGTTGAGATATGTTCCCTCTATACCAGCTTTGATGAGAATTTTTATCATGAATGGATGTTGAATTTTGTCAAATGTTTTTTCTGTGTCTATTGAGATGTGATTTTTATCCTTGCTTTTGTTATTGTGATGTATCACATTGATTGATTTGAGGATATTGAACCATCCTTGCATCTCTGGAATAAATCCCACTTGATCATGGTGTATGATCCCTTTTATATATTGGTGAATTTGTTTGCTAATATTTTGCTGAGGATTTTTGCATCTATATTCACCAAAGATATTGACCTGCAATCTTCTTTCTTTGCAGTATCAAAGAGGATTATTCTTAAACCTTAAAATCTAATGGAATTTGCCCTGGTAGGTTTCAGACTTCCTTTGGACTGTCACCCCTTTCTTCCTTCCAATTTCTCCCTTTTGGAATGTGAATGTCTATCCTATGCCTGCCCCACCACTCTACTTTGTTATAGCAGTTCTGACTGGCTAATACACTGTTGCCCTCATGAATCCCCAAAGCCACATGCACAGCTCAGCTTGGCCTCCTGCCAGCTCCAAACCAGATGTCCATAGGGTGCACACATCTGCAGGGACAGCCCTCAGCACTGGACAGGGGCTCTAAGCTCATAGCCCATGATGAGCTCCAAGAGCGCAGGTTCAATCCCTGATTGGGGAACTAAGATCCTGCAAGCCAGTATCCTTAGGGTCAGAGGCCTTTGAGTGACAGAACTTATCATAATGATAAAGTAGACAATAAAATGAATAAGGGTTGCAGAAAGCATTCAAATATAGACAGTGAGAGCTCCTTGGGGGAAAAGAACGGCTTGATCGGAGCAGGGACGAGAGAATCCAGTTCCATGTGGCTCCTGGGCTCAAGCCTGAGGCTGACGGCTCATTCCTGGACTCTGGGAGAAGGTCTGTGTGTATCTCCGACACCTCTAACCAGCCCTGCTGGATCGGGGACTTAGGTGATAAATAAACTAACATAGACAGGCCCACTTCCATCACCTCCCTCAAAGGGGGAGGAAGTAGAACTGAGAAATGTATTTAAAGAAAGTACATTAGTGCAAGTTCTTCTTTTGGTCTATGCTGATAGCTCAATGGGGTTTTTTGGTATCAACTCCTTAAGGAAGCATATGGACTTCAGGCCAGTTCTTTAGGGGAAGCAGTGAGGATCCGATTGGGACACGGGTCCTCTTTCCGGGTGGCTGCTCTCACAAGCCCTGCAGCCAGAGCTCACCACGTGCCCCTCTGTCCCTGTAATAAACGGGCCTTTACCCCGTGCTCTCAGCTGCAAAGAGCACGTGCGGAAGGGGAGGAGATGCATTCCTGAGGCCCTGGGCATGTTGGCCGAGCCGACCTCTCACTCCGAGAAACACCCACCGTGTCCTTGCCTTCCTGGGACAGCAGGGCTCCTGAGAGGGCCGGTGGCTCCCACCCAGGGAGGGCCGGAAGCAGAGCTGCCAAAGTGATAAGTGCTCTCGTCTATCAAGTCTCTTTTCATGACGATAGTTTTGGGGACAGAGCTACTCAGACCATCAGCTTGAGTCCCACATGCCGGACCTGAATTTTATTAGCTGCATCTCTCTCTCTCTCTCACTCAATGAAAACTCAGACTTTCCCTCCAAACACAGTCTTTCACTGATGCATCCTTTTATTTTAGCCAAGTCACCCCAAGAGACAGAGGATCCAGACTGTGAGGGATGTCTCCAATAGTTAGAAGCCCGCTGTGGCAGCGAGGGCCTCCAGCATGCCCATGGTCACACCACTGCAGGAGGACCAGATGGCCAGGTCCGTGTCTGCATTCCAGTGGCCAGCGTCTAAAGCCAGCTCTTACACGGAGAGGTTGCCTGGGTGATGGGATTTTAAAAGATCGCGTCACCTCAGACTATCATTACCTGTCAATCTGTCACACCACCAGCAGTATTATCATTAAAATCAGTTGTCCCTCAATGGATATGAGTCTTATCGAAGGGAGGACCACGGTGCTTTTTAACTTGACCATCAACTACTCAGAGACTGAACTCCCCTGACAACCAGATGACAGCCTCACAGGCAGCGAGAGTGGGCAGACACCGGCAGGGGAGCCAGAACCCCTGTTCAATCACAAGATGGGGCAATGGGGGTCCTGACAGTTGCCGCCTGTGCCCCGATGCCTGGCCCAGGGCTCTTTTCTCTGAGTCACCCGTCATCATGGAAATGAAGAGCCCTCACTTCCAGGAGGCTCGTAAAAGCTTCTTCCTAAGACACTTTATATTAAGGCATTTTCCTGTTAAGAAGACACACGGCTTCTCACCGCACACAAGGCTAAGCCAGATGCCATGCTGGCGTCCGGGCTAGCGTGCGGGCTCTGAGGACACGGGCAGGTGAGTTCTGAAGAGGCTGAGGGGACACTGGGCAACGGAAGGCACCTGGAGAGAAATCGAGGCAGAGGTGAGATGCTAGGCAGAGGGCAGCGGGGACACTGCTGCAGGGCAGAGCCCTGTCACCCCTGCGGACTCGGGACATCCTGGTCTCGCGGCAGCTGAAGAGGACATGGATCTGTGATTGGGCCCGTTGTTCCCAGGAACGTTCACGCCACGAGGCCACGCCCCAACTTGCCTCCTTCCTGCCCTGCACGGACTCAGCTGGCTTCCTCAGAGCACGTGACGTGTGGGTCCTTCCAAGGCACCGTGTGCGGGGAGAGGCTGTGGATGGGGTCTCACAGGAGGCTGTCGTTCACGTAGGAATCCGTGGGGCTCCTCCTGGGAAATTTGGGGGCCAGGGTGACGGAAGAGCTCAGACTTGGCCCGGCAGGGCTGGGTGCCCAGCTCAGTGGTCACTTCCCTGTGCAAAGTGATTTGCCTCACAGGTCGCTGTGAGCAAACAGGTGGCCAGTAGAGGAGAGGCGGGCTCCCCTGCCCCTGTCTTCCTCAGCATCCAAGGGGGCCTGCGGAGGGCCGGGGCGGCCACATTCGCCGAGGCCCTTGCTCAGAAGGGAAAGAAACAGCTGTGGGGGCTTCCCAGGTGGCGCAGTGGTTGAGACTCCGCCTGCCGATGCAGGGGATGCGGGTTCGTGCCCAGGTCCGGGAAGATCCCACGTGCCGCGGAGCGGCTGGGCCCGTGAGCCATGGCCGCTGAGCCTGCACGTCCGGAGCCTGTGCTGCGCTACGGGAGGGGCCACAGCAGTGAGAGACCCGCGCACCGCAAAAAAAAAAGAAACAGCTGTGGACGGCTACCCCAGAGCTGACCCACAGGCCAGAAAGAAAACGGGGCTGGAAAGTTTAGTTCAGTAAAGGTCAGGCGGCCTGCATAATAATCATCAGTCAGGCTTGTCTGTTATCAGCTAAGATGCAACTGTGCTAAAATGTATTCTATCAGCTAAGATACAACTGTGCTAAAATGTATTCTATCAGCTAAGATGAAACCGTGCTAAAATGTGTTCTATCAGCTAAGATGCAACCGTGCTAAAATGTAGGGAGATGAACGGGAGGAGTGAATTGGCGAAGGAGATGCAACTGTGCTAGAAGCTATGAACCGTGCTAAAGGCATAGCTAATGAACCGTGCTAAAGAATAGCTGAGATGCAACTGTGCTAAAGAATAGCTAAATGCAACTGTGCTAAAAGTGTCTATCAGCTAAATTACAACTGTGCTAAAATGATCATCAGCTAAGATACAACTGTGCTAAAATGTATTCTATCAGCTAAGATGAAACCGTGGTAAAATGTATTCTATCAGCTAAGATGCAACCGTGCTAAAATGTGTTCTATCAGCTAAGATGCAACCGTGCTAAAATGCGTTCTATCAGCTAAGATGCAACTGTGCTAAAATGTGTTCTATCAGCTAAATTACAACTGTGCTAAAATGTATTCTATCAGCTAAGATGCAACTGTGCTAAAATGTATTCTATCAGCTAAGATGCAACTGTGCTAAAATGTATTCTATCAGCTAAGATGCAACTGTGCTAAAATGTATTCTATCAGCTAAGATGCAACTGTGCTAAAATGTATTCTATCAGCTAAGATGCAACTGTGCTAAAATGTGTTCTATCAGCTAAGATGCAACCGTGCTAAAATGTGTTCTATCAGCTAAGATGCAACCGTGCTAAAATGTGTTCTATCAGCTAAGATGCAACTGTGCTAAAATGTATTCTATCAGCTAAGATGCAACTGTGCTAAAATGTATTCTATCAGCTAAGATGCAATTGTGCTAAAATGTATTCTATCAACTAAGATACAATTGTGCTAAAATGTATTCTATTAACTAAGATACAATTGTGCTAAAATGTATTCTATTAACTAAGATACAATTGTGCTAAATACTCTTAATAAAGATACTCTTTGACACAATAATATCAACGGACACCAGCATAGTGCTAGCAGCAGAGTCAACAAATAACCACCCAAAGATAATAGGTCCTAATCCCTGGTGCCTGAGCCACGGGACCAGAGGATGGAGCCTCAAGCCCCAGAGGGTGACTCCCAGACCTTGAACCTAATGGAATCAGCCCTGCTGGGTTTCCAAAGGGCTTGGGACTGGTGGCCCCCTTTCCCCTTTCATTTTCCCCCTTTTGGAATGAGAATTTCTGTAGCTGTTATTCTAGGCCTGTCCCACAATTTGTATTTTGGGAATAAAGAATTTATTTTCTAGTTTCGTAGGTCCAGAGGTGGAGAGGAAACTTCCCCCAGGACGGTTCAAATCCAGAGTCTTACCGAAACCTGATTTACACGTTGTGATTTGAGGCTTTTGAGCTTATAGATTTAGATGAGATTTTCAACTTGAATTGATGCTGTAATGGGTTGAGACTTTGGGGGATGTTGGGACGAGGTGAATATATTTTGTAATTGGAATGGACATGAACTTTAGGGGCCAGAGGATGGACTGCTGTAGGGTGGCTGAATAATGGCCACCCAAAGATATTAGGTCCTAATTCCTAATTCCTGGAGCCTGTAGATATTACCTTATAAAGGAAAAGGGTCTCCGCAGTTGTGATTAATTTAAAGATCTTGATATGGGGAGATGACCCTAGATTGTGCAAGAGGGCCCTAAACCCAATAGCAAATGTCCTTATAAAAGAGAGGCAGGGGAGAGTTGCCACCAAGGAGGAGAAGGCGATGTGAAGACAGGCAGAAATTTGTGCTCACAAATGCCTGCAACTTTAGGAAGAGAAATGAAGCCTCTGGGTATGGAGAGATCGGATTCCTGTATGAGGGAAGCTGCGATGCAGGGAGGATCCGGGAAACCCCTGCTTAGAGACGCCCCGAGAAAGGTGCACCTGAGGGTGTTCTCAAATTTGTTGCTGTGAAAGAAAAAGCATCAACTCCTGCTTCCTGAGGCTGTATTAACAGACCCCTCCCATCTCCCCACCACCATCCCACCTCTCCGGGGTCAGGAAGCCCAGCAGACCTCCTCCCCTCGCAGAGCCTGGGGAGAGGGAAGCGCTGGCCGGTGGCTGACCTCCCAGGAGAGTCGGGGTCAAAGCCCCCACTTCCACCCTCTGAACTTCCACCAGAAAAGAAAAAAGAAAAGAAAAATAACAGCGGGGGTTTTGCTCAGTGCGAAGCTTTAGCATCACCGGTTGGTGACAGAATCGCGTGAGCAGCGGGGCAAGGGTGCTGGGCGCTGCTGTGTCCCGGGCCCGATTCCCGGGGCCAAGGGCCAGACGCTGTCCCGAGGGGCAGAGGCCTCCCAGGCGCCTCTCGGAGGTTCCTTGGCTCCCGGGCTGCTCAGGACGCGGGGTCAGGTGGTGCGGTCAGAACCGCTGGGCCCCTGTCCCAAGATGCCCGGCACGAGCCAGCTGACCGGGGCGTGGGGCTGGGGTCCTGTCTCCATGCCCTTCTGGAGCCTCCCTCCCTCCGGCGCTGAGCCAGGGCTCCCGCAGCCCCCCTCCTTTAGGGAAGCAGCTTCCCAGGCCCCCTTACCCCTTGCTATGTGGGGCAGGGGCTCTTACTCTGAACCTTCGCTTCTCTCAACGTAAATTGCATTTTCATTTTGTTATTTTTATTTTGGCTGCACTGGGCCTTAGTTGCCGCAGTCAGGATCTTTCTTAGTTGGGGCGTGCATGTGGGAGCTAGTCCCCCGACCAGGGATGGAACCGGGGCATTAGGGGCACCGAGTCTTACCCACTAGACCACCAGGGAAGTCCCTAAACTGCATTTCTAAGAAGCCACAACAACCAACCTGGATTTTGTGTTGCCTTGCGTGTTTTCTAAATGGTCTCATACGGTGAAATCCTGTTTTCCCAAACTGGCTAAAACGGACTTGAAGCCACATCTTAGTGATGCCGTGTGATAGCTGAGGGTGAGGTCAGGCTGCCTGAGTTCACGCCCTGGCTTCATCACTGACTGGCTGTGTGATTTTTGACCAAGTACATAACCTCTCTGTGCTTCAGTGTCTTCATCTACAGATTAGTGACAGTGACAGTGCCTGCTGCTGGGGCTGTTGTTAGTATTAAAAAGAACTAATTTATGTACAGCACTTAATATAGTGTGTGGTACTTAATAAGTGGTATGAAAACAATGTCAGCTGTTATCATTAAACTTTTCTATAAGCCCTGCAGCACCCAGAAATATACTAGGCACCCAGTGCCTCCACTCAGTAACTATTAATGATTCCGAAAGAACACTTGTGTGAAAGCACCTGCATGACTTTACATAGTGTCTGGTCTCAATTCTCCGTCTACGGATGGTGAAACTGGAGTCTAGGAAGAGTCCAGAGCTTGGGGTCATAGTGGACCTCACCCTCCACCAAGTCTACCCTCACTTTCTTTGAGAGAAGCCCTTTCGAACCATGCCAGCAGCTCACCATTCAGTGAACAGATTCCCAGCTGCCAGGGTGGCACAGCTCACAGCAGATCTTCACATTATCAGGACAAGTTCTCTTACACGGAGCCCAACTCTGCCCTTAACTCTGACCACTAATTTTACTGAATTAGTCCATTTGCCCTTGATCTGACAGCACTTCAAATACTTGACAAGGAGGAACTCTTCAAGGGTCCACAATGGTGCTCCAAGTTACAAGTCAAGAATAAGTGATTTAGCTAAAAGTTAAGCAACATAGTCAAGGCCCCTCAGCCAGGCTCATGTACCTCCGGAAACAGAGGCTCTGCTCCTGACCCCCAGTCCACACATGCTCCCCAAGGCCTGGGAGTCAGGCTTCATCACTCTTTCCTCCAAAACATACCCCAATTCAGGGGTGATGCTTATCTTCCACAGCTACCCCAGACCAAGCCCCTACCTTCTCTGGCTGGCCAGCCCCTACCCCTTTGCATCCATGCTTGCCTTTCTTCAATACTGTCTTTCCCAACATCTAAAGTGATTTGTTAGAAAGAGATCACTAGCGAAAAGATACTCGACCTCAGAAATCACTAGGGAAGTACGAACTGAAGCCATAAGAAGACACCACTTCATACCCACTAGGGTGGCTATAATATAAAAGACAATAATAATAAGTGTTGGCAAAGATGTGGAGAAATTGGAACCCTCACACATTGCTGGTGGAAATGTAAAGTGGCAAAGTTGCTTTGGAAAACAGTCTGGCAGGTCCTCAGAAGGTTAGCTATAGAGTTACCGTATGACCCAACAATTCCACTCCAAGGCATCTTCCCAAAAGAAATGAAAATATATGTCTACATAAAAACTTGTACACAAATGTTCATAGCAGCACTATTCAAATAGTCAAAGTGAAAATAAGCCAGACGTCCACCAACTGATGAACAGATAAATAAAATGTGGTAAATACATGAGAATAGTACTCAGCCCTAAAAAGGGATGAAGTGCTGCTACATGGATGAACCTCGCTAACATTATGCTGCGTGAAAGAAGCCAGTCATAAGAGACCACGTATTGTCTGATATGAAATGTCCAGGATAAGCAAATCTATAGAGGCAGAAAGTAGATTAGTGGTTGCCCAGGGTTAGAGGGTGAGACGGGGGTGGGAGAGGGGCGTGTTTGCTAATGGGTAGGGGGTTTCTCTTGGGGATGATGACAGCGTTCTAAAATTCGATTACGGTGATGACCGCACAACCCTATAAATATACTAAAAACCACTGGGCTGTATACTTCAAAGGGGGGAATTTTGGGGTATCTAAATTACGTCTCAGTACAGCTATACACTAAAAGTGAATTTTCGTCGCCATTTATTTTTTATTCGGCAGCTTATATGCTTAAGACTAGTGCAACTGACACAACTGACCACACACGTTTTCTACCTTAAGAAAAAAGAAGAAAGAAAAAAATGAGCCATTTCTTTGTGGAGACGGAACTATCCTGCTAGTGGTGGTGGCATCTGGGGGCTGCACACGTGATGTGGCGTCACAGAGCTGTACACACAATTTCTACACGGAGAGAGAATCACTGCACCAACGCCAGCTTCGTGCTCCCCTCACACAGGGCCCAGGGGTCCCGAGGTCCAGGAGGAAAGGCCTGTCTGTGCCCGGACGCTCGTGGTACTGCCGCCGTCCTGCTCTGGCCGCGCAGCTGTCTGCCGGGCCTTTTAGAGCGCGGTGTGTTTCTGTACAGACACACCGCTACTCAAAAGCTCCCAAAGTCTTGCCCTCACACAAGGCAGGGGTGCTTACAGATTCCTTTGCAAATCTGATCAACTCTACAGCCTTCTTTCCAGAAAACAAAACCAAACATATGCATACACAAAACACTATTTTCCTTTAGCCTTGGAGCCCCTACACCTGCCCTACAGGGGAGCAGAACAAACCCTTCCCTGCCCTGCCGTCCCCACCAGGTCCCTTTCTCAGCGCTCCCTCACCCCACAGTGGCCGTCCAGCGGACATCTCTCCCGGGGGCGCAGCGGGTTCCCCTGAAGCCCCAGCTTCCTCTCAGTCAGCTGCTCTCCCTAGGGCAAGCTTTCAGGTTTCGAGGCACTTTGCACAGAACTCTAACCTGAGTGCGCAAGTGTTCATTGCTTCTGCATCAGGACGCCCCCTCCTGGCAGGACCGCTGCTGTGGAGGATCTGGGTCTCACCGAGGGGTGTCGCTGGCATTTAGGAAATAGTTAAGATCCTTTATTTGTGCAAGGTTCTTCCTTGAATGACTGGTTGAATGTATTGAATGAATGATGGCAAGGAACTAACTTACATTAAACAGTTAATGGAAGACATTATTTTTTTTTACTTTATTTTTTAATATGCTGTTCTTTTAAAAAATTTTTTCTTTATTTTTTTGGCTGCGTTGGGTCTTCGTTGCTGCGCACGGGCTTTCTCTAGTTGTGGCGAGCAGGCGCTACGCTTCGTTGCGGTGTATGGCCTTCTCATCGTGGTGGCTTCTCTTGTTGTGGAGCACGGGCTCTAGGCGCGCGGGCTTCAGTATTTGTGGCGTGCGGGCTCAGTAGTTGTGGCTCGTGGGCTCTAGAGCGCAGGTTCAGTAGTTGTGATGCACGGATGTCATTGCTCCGCGGCACGTGGGATCTTCCTGGACCAGGGCTCGAACCCGTGTCCCCTGCATTGGCAGGCGGATTCTTAACCACTGCGCCACCAGGGAAGCCTGGGACTTTTTATCTTAAATGAGAGACGGTGGGCAGTGAGGTGGGCAGGGGACAGCGCAGGGTCTATGAGATCATAGGGGTGAGGCCCACCCCCCCCACTGCCCACTGCCGGGCTCCTTGCATAGAGCGTGGTGTCAGCTGTGACTGTCCCTCGGGTACCATCCGCAGGAGCAGAGAACTTGCTTATTCTAACGCACTCCTGCTGAGTGAGCCAATCCTCAGGTAATCAGAGACCCGCGAGGTCCCTGTGTCCACGCTGTTCATTCTGTTTGTTTACGCTTGTCCCAAAAGACATCCCGAAAGAAAGGCACCCAGTCCTTCCTGCAACATCCCTGAGGCCGCAGTCCCCCTGGACGGCAGGGAAGCCCTGCTGATTCAGCTGCTGGAGCCCAGCACACAGTGGAGACGGGTGGGGAGCGTGGCTTCTCCCTGCCGGGTGTCTGGCTGCTGCATCTTCTGTCTTTACATTTTATCTTATTGTGGTAAGAGCACAGCGGGAGCGCGAGCCTAGAGCTGACGGGTTTGTACGCGTCCAACACGGTGTTGTTGACCACGGCCAACGTGACACAGGATGTCGTACGGCAGATCCTAGCACCCACTCCTCTCGCCTCCCTGAGACTTTACGCCCCCTGACTGCAACTCGATTCCCCCCACCCCCCGCCAGCCCCAGCAGCCACCATTCCCCTCCCTGATTCTGTGAATTTGGCTATTTTAGGGACCTTATGTAGGTAGAGTCCTGCCATATTTGTCTTGCCATGTCTGGCTTCTGTCACTAAGGCTAAGGTCCTCAAGCTTCATCCACATTGTCACTCTTGCAGAATATCCTTCTTTTCAAAGACTAACGTTCCATCTTATGTTGACGAAATAAAAATTCTTTTGAAGGCAGGACAAGCGAAAGTTTTAAACATAAAATGATCTCTCTGTCCGTTTGGGCCCTACCCCTCTTTAGTGTGCGTGGCGCATCTGTATTACATGTTAACCACGTCCCTTAGAGGACGCAGAAAAGCCTGCTCGCCAAAAGAGAAAGACAATTTCCTCCCGGCGCCAGCGTAGTAAGTGTTCAGGAGATAACATTTCCTTCTCAATCCTGTAAGGGGTCACAGTGACCCGCTACTCACCTTGCTGGACTATGTACTCTGTCCACATGTTACCGTGATGTGGGATCCTTTGTCTCAAAAATGTACACAACTGTGCTTTGTCCTCAGAGCTTTTCTGAATGTCTCCTGGGTTATAATCCTCATGTTGGCTTGAATAAAAACTTCCACTTCTTTCTTAGGTTGACCATTGATTAACTTTTCGTCAACGACGTATGTTCCACGTTTTCTTTATCCATTCATCTGTCGGTGGACGTCAGGTTGCTTCCACATCTCGGCTGTGGTGGATGGTACCGCAATCATCATGGGAGTGCTAATGTCTTTTCAAGACCCTGATTTCAATTCTGTTGGATAAATACCCGGAAATGGAATTGCTGGATCATGTGGCAGTTCTATTTTTAATTTCTCCAAAGAAGACATACAAATAGCCAACAGGTACACGGCGGGCGGGGTGGGGGGGGAGCTAACATTGCAGTCATCAGCAAAATGCAAATCAAAACCACAATGAGACCTCACACCTGTTAGACTGGCTATTATCAAAAAGACAAGGACAGCAAGTGTTGTCAAGGATGTGGAGAAACTGGGAGCCTTGGACGTCTTCCGGGAGGATGCAAAGCAGTGCAGCGGCTGCGGAAACCAGCCTGCAGGCTCCTCTGTTTTCTACTTTGGACTCTGATGGTAGTTGGTCAAGAGAGCACAGTCTTAATACCTAATTAAAGCCTTTTGATTTGACTTGGAGGCAGACCCTCTTCTGAAAGCACCTGGACATCCACAGTCAGCTTTGGGCCCCTGGGTGTCCTCTATCCATCCCCATATTTTGAGCACCTTCTCTTGTGCCCTGAGATGTGCACACATTAGTGAACCTTTTAGTAGCAAATGTCGCCTGTTACCAAAAGGAAGGGTGGGCACTCTGCAAGCAGGGGCGGCTGGTGAAAGACACAGATTTAGAAGAAAGGAACCCCTACAGGGCTGGGGGTGGAGGGACCTAGGAGGCTTCCGAAATCTGTTCCGGCCTCCCAGCTCCTAAGATGTGGACAGGGGGCGCCCCCTACGGCGCCCTGCCCGTTGCCGTCATCCCGTTGCCCACATGCCTTGGACCCGTGGGGTCCCTCGGCTCCCCTAACCCCAGCCTGAGCCGGACTGTGTCTCCACCAGCTTCTGCTGGTGCGTGGCTTGGAAGAAAAAGGGGACACAGGATCCCCCATGAACCCCCCCCCCGGGATCTCATCTTTCAGGGGGTCTAACTTTTCACCCTGGAAAGATCGGCCTCTTCCTGGAACGTGCCCTGCGTGTTCCATCCTTTACTTGGCCTTCCGTTACCGGGGGGTGGGGAGGTGGGGGAATGGGGGGTGTGCGTAGCTGCACACCAGGCCCCCGGAGGGCCTGAGAGCAGGAGGCCTGGGACAGAGCTGACCTCCGGTGTCACCGGGTTTGTCACTCAGCCGGCCGAGCTCGCGGTCGTTAATGGGGGCAGCAGTGCCTGGGTGTCTACACCCCTCACATCATCAGGGTAACCTTGGGAAGGAAGCCAGGTAGGTATTTTATCCCCAGAAACCGAGGCCCAGAGAGGCAGTGGGCGCGTTCAGGGCGGAGCCTGTGCTCGGCTGGAAGTTCCGAAACCTCAGAGGGCATCCCCCCTGCAGGGGGTCATCCAGCATGGGATCCCCAGGACCCCCACGGCAGGGCCAGGCTGTACAGGGCCGGCAGGACTTGGGCTTCACAGGAGACACCTTCCCTCCGCCTCCCGCTCCCTGTGGGCCAGTTCTCTCTGCCCCGGACGGTCCGGCCCTGCAGCATCCTGTCCTCCGTTCCCGCTGGGCCACTGTCACGATGGTGGGGAGAAGCTTCCTGAGATGCTCCAGGCTGCCCCTCTGAGGCTGCAGGGACACACAGGGGACACGCAGAGAGCTCTGGGCAGCCCTCTGGAAACTTCCAAAGGGTGTCGGGGCCCCATGCGGAACCCACCAGCTCTGCGGGGTCAGACTCTATGTTCTCCTTGGCCTTTTGGGGGTGTGGCCAAAATGGAAGCTGGGAGACTCCCAGTCAGAAGTCAAGGCTCACCTGGCTCGCCAAGGGGGGACCCCAGAGGAGGGGACGGTTCTGGAAGCTGAGACCACCCGGAGACCACGGCAGCTTGTTCGAGGGCGCCCGGCCCGCAGCCCTCCCTCCATCTCCCTCCCCCCTCCCCTTCCCACCCTCTTCTCTCTCCCTCCCTCCCTCCCTCTCCCCACATCCAGGAACCACTTCCTCTTGATAGTGGGTCAGCAGTCAAGTAAGCCATGAAACTGTTAAAGTCGGTTTCCTCTATCAATGTGCAGGTGTTTTTTCTAACCCAAATGCAAGAGTGCATCTATATTTTATTAACATTCTTTGAATGCCTACTACATGCAAAACATGACGCTAGTTTCTGCTCCGACACCCTCCGGGGGTCCCTGAGTGAGCCTTCCCCGTCCTGCTGGGCTGGTCATCTCCCCCACCGCAGCCTGTCCGGCCTGAGGTCGTGCTCTTCCCCAAGGGCACCGGGCGCTGCTGCTCTAGACCCGCAGCGCCCAACCTCGGCCTGGGATGGGCCCAGCAGCCCTCGCGCCCCCGCACAGCCCGGCTGAAGACGAGGCTGTCGTGGGTCCCTGAAGCTGCTGGGCCGACTCTCCCCTTGGGACTTGCCCCAAACAGGCCCTCTCAGCCTAACCTGACCACCTGCTGCCTCAGGGCTCCCCAAACCTGAACCTTCCCGTCTTCTGCAGAACTGGATCTCTTTACAAATACTATACAGGCACTTTTTGGTTTGCTATGTCCTCTCCGCCCTTCAGGAGGGCAGGGGTCTTTGTCTTGTACCCACAAGGGCCTGGACCTAGGAAGCACCCAGCACACATCTGCGGGAGGAATGAACGTGGAATTCAGCACCAAGTTCCCTTCCCACTCCCGCCCCGTGACAGCACGGTTGGAGGTCTATGACTTGTTTATGGTTCTCTCTCCTCGCTCTGGAGCAATAGAGACCTCGTGTGACTTTCTTACCTTGGCATCCACGGTGCCTTAGAACCCTGTGGGACCCTAACTCAGCACCTCTATGGAAGGAACGCGCTGTGTCTGCAGCCGCGAGAGGCGCACGAGGTGTCCTCTGCCGCCCTCTGCTGGGCGGACGTGGAGAGGCTCACGGAAGGCGGGCGGATTCTGGGAAGGCAGGGGCTGGACCAAAGACCAGGTGTGAAAACATCGTTTTTCATTCTAACACTCTTGAAAACAAACAAAGCTGCCCCCACCTTCCCAGCGCTTGTACAGTCTACAGCAGGACAACAATCCTTCCAGGTTTTAAAATATTCCATCCTGTTATCTTCATGAATAAACTTATCTGGCCGGCCGTCTCAATTTAGGGCTTTGCTTACTTGTGGTCTCTAGACTTTCTGCCTTGGAGGATGGTGACTGTGGATAAAAAAAGCCACTGCTACCACCTGGCTTGATGCAGGCTGGCCAAGGTCAGGCTGCTGCTAAGAGCTGGGGCAGCCATGAGAGGGCAGAGCTCACCCCACCTTTTTCCAGTTCCTGGCATGGGGGGAGGGTGACAGGGAAGGTGGGTCAGCCGCTGCCCCCAGCCAGGATCTGCCTAGCAGAGACCCTGTGTCCAGCTGCCAGCAGGGGTGTCCCACCCAGTCCCGCCTCCTGCCCACCAAGAACGCTGCCTCTGGTGCAGGATGTTTAGCAACAGGCAGGGTGTCCCCTGCTTTCGGAGGCGTCCGGTGCCCACGTGGGGCAGCTCTAAGTGCTGGAAAGCGCTTCCCCACTGAGCTGAAGGCTGCCTGCTGGTGATGTCCACTGTATCCCAAGAGGGACTAGGAGCCCAGAGACCCCTGGCATGCACCCCTGCCCCGAGTCAGCGCTGCACCACACTCATCACCCCGTTTGCCCAACTGCCCCTCGTAGCATCCAGCTTTGATGTGGACCCACTGTCCTTGCCTCCTGGACCCCTGACTGGTCCATGTCTCCTGCTGTAGGGAGGGGCCAGGACTGGACACGTGACTTGACTGGTACAGGAGCTGGCAAGAGCACCCGTCCCACTTTGGATACTGTACTTCTAGTGATGAGTAGTGACAAGGGGACAAAACTTCTGAGTCACATACTATGGCATTATGTTGAAATGGACGAAAGTTACCCCAAAACGCCTCTATCAAAACTCCCACAATCCCACAGCTCCAGATCTTAAATTCACACCTAAAAATGTATACAACTGTTCTGAGTCCACCTTTTTAATCTACTGAAATCATAGAAACCCCTTCCCCTCCTTCCTTCTGTGTTCTACTCACAGGAAGGAAGCTCCCAACTGTGAAGCTAGATGCAGTTTTTTCTTTTTAAACAGCTAAGTCTAGGGAAAGAGCTAATTAAAAAAGCTAAAAATCTCATTTGCCCAATTAATCATTTTTTCCACCACTTTTCTGCCTAAGCTGCGGCCCTTTCTTAGTGGAGGAAGGTGGGGAAAGAGGTGAGCGCACCACGCTTCCTGGGAGAAAACAGAACCAGGTACAAGTTGCTGGGGGAATGAAAGGAAGAAAAGGGTCACAACTGCATATGAGTACTGATGAGATGAGAAACTTTCTTCGTGCTTGGTGATGACCTCTTGAATAGCTAAGACCACTTTTTGCCTTGTTGCCCCACAGATGCCACGCTTTCCAAAGACACTTATGTATAAACCGGCAAGTCCTGGTCAGAGGCAGTCTCGTCCCAGGCTTCCGAGATGCTCAGATCCCATCTTTCCGGGTCTGTGTAAGCAGGTGTGTCTGGTGCCTGCGGACGTGGAACACCCCACATTTCGGAGGGGGCTGTGCCGTGCACCCAGCAGCAACGCCGACTGCCACCTCCACCACGCGGGGGGCTCGCCCCTCATGGAAACCTTTCTTCTGGGCAGATCTCAGCCTCCATTGAGCCCCGACGTACTTGCACCCCAACGCCCTCGAGGCAGAGACCGTGCAGTGTGGCTCTTGGTACCACGCCTGCCGGGAAAGCTGAGCCGCCCGGGCGTTGGTGGGAGTGACTGAGGTCCACCCCGCGCCTCTGCCCCCTGGAGCCCTCACGGCTGTGAGGCATCACCTTCCCCCCCTCGAGAAATAAGGATACAATAAGGGGAAGCTGGGATGAAATGAGAGAGTGGCATGGACTTATATATACACTACCAAAGGTAAAATAGCTAGCTAGTGGGAAGCAGCCGCGTGGCACAGGGAGATCAGCTCGGTGCTTTGTGACCACCTAGAGGGGTGGGATAGGGAGGGTGGGAGGGAGGGAGACGCAAAAGGGAAGAGATATGGGAACATATGTATGTGTATAACTGATTCACTTTGTTATAAAGTAGAAACTAACACACCATTGTAAAGCAATTATACTCCAATAAAGATCTATCAAAAACAGACAGAAGGTGTTTGGGTGTGACAGTGAAGGCTACAGAAATGCAGGGGCTATTCGACATTGCTCTTTTCCAGAGGGGGCTGTGGCGTCCCTGGGGCAGGGCTGGGGTCACTTCCTGGGAACCGTGCTGTGATCTTTTGGGGGTTCCCTTTCCTCTGGTACCCTTGGCTTTCTATACCCAAGACTGTTGACGAGCCTTTACCCAACATGGGGACAACACCAGACACATGCTGGCCAGTGGGCAGCACCTGAGGAGGAGGGATTGAGGCCATTCTGGAGACGCACCCCCTACCCCAGCCCACCACCCACAGGACGGCATGCACCTGGGCACCTGGGGAGAGGCTCCAGGCCGGCCCTCCCCTCGTGTTGCCTGGTGAGGAGAGGCCAGCTGCAGCCTAGGGCCCTTCTCTGGCTGAACGCCCCCCAGACCACAGCTCACCACCAGGTCAAGTTGGGCTGCATCAGGCCTTCAGCCAAAAAACACCCACCTGGTCCAGGGCAAGAAGGCAACACAAGTGAGCGAGAACGACACAGGGAGGGTGTGCACCTTGACTGTCTGCAGTATTTGAGGTCAGAAGACAGGTTTGATCTCTCTTTTCTGTAAAGCCCCAGACAGGAGAGAGCACCGTATAAAGGACTTACGTGAATCAGGCCTAAAGCTGCCGACCCTCACGGTGGGTCTGGGCAGCCAGTGTGTGCAGTGGCGAGAACGTGGCCTTGATGTCAGGTCCACTGGCTTACCTGGGAAAGCTGTCCAACGCCCCTGCCAGCTGGGGATGGTGACGGGAGGAGGGAGCAGGGAGCCTGGAAGGAGAAGAGCTGGGGCACAGGGAGCTCTCTGTGCTGCACGGACATGGCCCTGGCTGTCTGCCTGTGGCCGCCCGTGGTTGCCTCGTGGTGGACGGCACGCCCTTTCTCTCTCCCATCACCCTGTCGCTGAGTTGCTCTCCTGGACCTCCAGGACCTGCTGTCGGGGGAGGGGGGGGATGCTTTTTCCCTTAACCGCAGGCTGGAGGAGCATCACTCACTGGTGATGGCGAGCCTGCCTCACACCCGCCTCGCTGCGGATGCCAGGGCGGGGTTCTGGAGGGTGACAGCGGTGCCCGGCCACACACTGTGACCCAGGACCTCCCCGCTCCGGCCGGGCTCTGCGACCTTCTCATGTTGGCCACAGCTGCAGAGTTAATTCGATTTTGGTGGCCAGGCCTTGTCTAATTTAGTCAATAAACTGGATACCTTTACCCAGAATGATCCAGACACCAAGGTTTTCCTATGTCACTCACCTGAGTTTTGAAATACTCATGTAATGTTCCCGTGACCAAAATAAGATATTGTTCAAATCTGAGACTTTTGGGGAAGCAGAGTGCGGGGGAGAAAAGACGATGCGTCTGGAATATAGACCCGGAGAAAGAAAGCACCAAATACAATCAGAAATTCATCCAAGTCATATTCTCCTAAGAATTATCTTACCTACTTCCAGAGACAGCTGAGGTCATGTGACTACGTCACAAACTGTGGAACCAAACAGGTTAACCTGCATTCGGTCTAACAGATGTTCTCTGGAGAAGCTTAGATGCTCCAGTGGTGCTTTGTTTTGAACCAGGTTGGGAGCTCATCGTCTGTCCTTCCTTCCTAGACCCCATAGCAAAGACCTCCCACCGGGACTGGTATGCCACAGCGGCAGGACCTGTGCGGACAGGGGTCCCAGCAGCCACGGGATGCAGGGAGGCCACCTGCCTCCCAGCCTCTGCCAGGCCTGTGCTGGCCGCCCCTCCCCTGCGAACCTCGCACAGGGCCCCTTCCTGGTCACCAGTAATGGCGAGCTTCTCAATGAGCCCGTCCAGTGGGGAGCCGCCGTCCCTCAGACCCAGGGAGGTACGGTGCCTGGTGAACGTCAACAAGTCACTCCACAGCCCATCCAAGGGTGAGGTCCGGGTCCCTGCAGGTTTCCCTCATCTGTGCTGCCTGTCACTCTGTCCTCCTCCCGGAAAGGGAAGAGACACTGCCCTCAACCTGAGAGCTGGTGCGGTCGCCACAGCCTCCGCTAGAGCCCAGCTGAACTGCCGTCCCCTCAGTCATTTCTCAGAAACCAGGTGGCCACCGTCTTGAGTTCAGAGCACTGAGATGGTGTAAGTACTCTGTAATCGCTTGGCGATGTGAAGTCACCTGCTACTGGTCACGGCAGCGCCTCTTGTGTTGAATCAGAATGACACACAGCCCGGGAGAGGGCGGACCGCCAGGCTGGGAGACAGGCACGACGTGTCTGACGGCAGAGGCACTTGCAATACAACTAAGCACTCACGGGGGGGACCAGGCCTCCGTACACGTGTCTACCAGTCAACACTTTTAGCTGAATTCCTCTTCTAAACTGCTCACGGGCTCACGGTGCTAGAACAGTCAAGATCGTGTACGTGGGATTATATGAGAAATCAAGACTTAAAAAAGGAGCCTGGATTTTTGTCCCTGACCTTTTCAACAAACTCACGTATTAACAAAGAGTCAACATCTAAATAGACTTTTATTTTTTTTCTTTTACTTATTTGGACAGAAAAGAAAATTCATCAGCTTTCATTAGAGTCTCCCTAAGTGTTGGAGACGCATTAAACTCGGAAATAGTGGACCTTGTAGAAAAGCATCACAAATTAAAAATAGATTTCTCCACGTGGTAAAAGTGCTTCCAATCCAATTAAAGGACACGGCGAAGGTGTGTTGAGACGCGATTTAAAATTTGGCCTACGATCCGTGGCATCGGATTAAAGCCACAGGCGAGGTGACCGTCACGAACCCGGGGACAGAAATGTGAGTTGGGAGCATGCCGCCAGCAACACTTTTAATTAACTGAGTGACAAGGAAGAACGTCCCAAAGCCTGAGTAGAGTAGGTTTGCATCTGTAAAAATAAGGGGGCGACATAAACTGGGTCGAAGGGGGATCACGTAACTCTAGGAATGACTTGCTTCTTATCTGCGGGGACAGCCAGACCAGCCGACCACCCTGGCCGAGGTCTCCCAGGGAGACCTGTGGACCTCGGTTCAGAAAAGGCCCAAGTGTTCTGGGCAGTAAGCAAAGCCCTTGCTGCCAGCTGCTCATCACATAGGCCTTTCTGGCTGGCGGTGAGCAGGCCCCCGGCCCGCGGGAATCACGCCCAGCCAAGCTGGTACCGGTGGGTTTGTCAATGCCCACCACAGCGTTCTGAGGGGTGCTGTGAGGCCGGCAGACACTGCCCGGTGACCATGCGAGGGATAGAGTTAGCCAGTGGTCATCCGCAGAGACATTCTGGTGTCTCAGCCATGCTGTGTGTTTTCCAAAACAGGTAGTTCTGCTAATGATGACAGAGCTCAAGGCCTGCAGGCCCCCGTGCTCTGATGGAGGCGAGGTGCCCTCTCTGGCCCAGGTCTAGGCCTGTGATCATATGCAAGGAGCCACGACAGGGTGGGGTGAGAGGGGGAGGGCAGAAAAGAAGAGGGATATCTCCTTTTACAGAAGATCTGAAGCAACAGTAAGAAAGTAACCTGAAGACATATTTAAAAACAAAAAGCAGCCTCACACTTCACTGTCATCCTATCGCCGTTCTCCCTTTCTCCGTGTCCACCAGCCACGCAGGGATGGGCAGGAAGGCCGCGTGGACGTATCAGAGGGCCCCGCTCCCCACGCCGTCGCTGCCTTTTAATGGCGCCGGGTTGTGTTTCTTCTTCTACGAGCCCCGTTCTAAGCTGCCTGCGCAAGGCAAACGCTGGAAAACCCTCCGGGCTCCCGCACACACCTGAGCGGTCCCAGCTGCGCAGAGCCCACCCGGCTCGCTTCCCGCCACTTGCAGGCACGGCGAGACGCGGACCACGTCACGGATGTCTCTCCATCTTCACCAAGCAGAGCACGCTCCGGCTCATCTCATCCCATCCCTGGCGCCCCTGGTGGCAGCAGCCCTCCCAGGTCCCCTGTGCTAAGCGGGCTCTCCCGCGGCCTCCGGGGGGTCTTGAGGGTGCCCTCTATGGCCCCTCGCTGGCGGCACGGAGGGTCTGGTTCAGGGCCACACCTGCCGGGTGCTCGCTCCGAGGCGGTGGCCGCTCTCCGGAGGGAGGCCGTGCTCTTCTTTGCGTGGAAAGCGGGATGGTGCCATCCTCTGACCAGGTCCGTCCTGGTCCCTCCAGAGGCCCCGAGCACCCCTCCCGGGCCGCAGCCCCACGCAGGGCGTCTCCGGGTCTCTGGCCGGTGGGTCGGACGTCAGGCTCCCCCTCCCCTCCCTGGACCTGGTTCTTACCTAACCTGGGCCGCGCCCCCGGCATCAGAGGCTCGGAGAAGTGTCCTCCAGGCCCAGCAGCTCTCGCACGAGTCTCTCCCCGAACTGGGCCCGGCTGTACCTCTTCACGTGGTAGGCCTCCGACATCTTGTACAGGATGTAGGCGTTATTGATGGCAATGCTTATGGCAAACCAGAACACCTGTTGCCAGGTCTTGTTTGGTTTATGAGAAATGAAATACCTACGAGGACAGAACGGCAAGAAAGGCTGGCTCAGACGGTGCCCGGGGGCCCGGTGCAGGAGAGACATCCCCAAAAGGCCTCATCGGGGTCAGCGAGATGCTGCAGGGGACGCGGCGGTGGGAATCCGGCTGTGGGGAGGGGCAGCCTCTCTCTGAGGCTCGGTCACGTGAACCGTACTTGAACGTGCAAACAACCCCTATCAAAGATCAGGTGGGAGGAGGCGGGTCACCACAGGGGACACCGAGACCAGGAGCCGGGCCTCCGCGGTGCAGCCTGGAGCTCTGGCGGGAACCGGGCCTAGGGGCTCCCCTGCTCGCCGAGGGCCCTGCGCAACTGCGGCACAGCCCAAGCCATCTTGCGCCGCGTCCGCCCGCAGCTCTGTGCGTGTCTCTTCACCACGCCCGCCTCCCCTCAGATGGAGGCCTCCTCTGCCCCGAGGCGGAGGACGGCGCTTCGCCCCGGACCGCCAACTCAGAACCCATCCCTGCACCGCGCCCTCCGTCTGCACGTGTGTCTCTGCACCCGGGGGGCCAGGGGCACCACCGAGACGCCCAGCCAGGGCGGCCATGGATGTCCATTCGCTCAATCGTGCCGATTCCCCTGGAGCCACCGCGCAGGCCCACGAGGTGCCAAGCACACTGCAGGCTCCGTGGAGCCCGTCCAGTGACTCCCTGGGCAGCAGGGCTCCCTCTTACACCCGGGCTTTCCCAGGAGACCCAGGTCCACGTGCTGCCCTCCTCGCCCACAAGCAGCCCGGGGAGACGTCCGTGGCCCTCAAGGAGGGCTGAGAAAATGCCCACCACCTTTGGGGTTAGTGCAACCCTGTTTCAGGCTGTGAGGCTCAGGCCCAGTCATTTCATAGGCAGACCGAGGTTCAAGGGCAATCACTTTTTCCCTCCTGTTGTGGACACAGGAGCTCGCCCCGAGACAGCAGGGGGCCGTGTACATGCACACTGTGCGGGCACTTGACGACGACCCCACACCTGAGACTGCGCCCGCACGCGAAAGAGCTCCGTAACCAGTGCCGGAAAACATGTGGCCCAGCCCGACGGCGCCCAGGGCCCAGAGGGTGTGGGGTGAAGGCCAGCGGCTGGGCCAGGGGGGAGGGGCAGAGAGGGCATTGGTGCAGGAGGTGGGGGGCTGGGGGGGCCAGGCCGCGGGCCCAGGATTTTCTCTCTCGGGCTCTCCCGTTGTCAGCTCTGAACCTGGGGAGACTGACCGCCCAGCAGCCCCCCTGCTCTCGGCGGCGAGGCCTCCCCTGCCGGGGCGCCGGCTCACTTACTTGCTGTACTTGTCATCGTACTTGCAGATGTAGCTGAGGTGGGC
Organism: Delphinapterus leucas; assembly: GCF_059928025.1. Taxonomy (NCBI): domain Eukaryota; kingdom Metazoa; phylum Chordata; class Mammalia; order Artiodactyla; family Monodontidae; genus Delphinapterus; species Delphinapterus leucas. Next base: position 5,295,619 of record NC_143144.1, read on the forward strand.
GGCGAAGGCCTCCACGGCCAGGGGGCAGGGGATCTCCCCACTCCTCCTCTTGATGATCACTCCTGCGGGAAACAGTCGGAACATCCCCTCTGAGCCGCCCCCCGCAGACCCCCGTGCAAAATGCGCCCCCTCCCCCCTGCCTGCTCGTCAAATAGACGGCAGGGGACGAGATGGAGGGAAACCACAACCAACACCGCCACTGCAGCTTCAGGGGAGTGCAGGACACCAGGCCACGGCAGGGCCACGGCACGGGGGCACGGCACAAGCCACGGCATGGGCCACAGCAGGGGAGGAGATGGAGGGGAACCACCACCAACACCGCCACCGCAGCTTCAGGGGAGTGCGGGGCACCGGGCCACGGCAGGGCCACGGCAGGGGGGCATGGCAGGGCCATGGCATAGGCCACAGCAGGGGGCATGGCAGGGCCACAGCAGGGGCCACGGCACAGGGGCATGGCAGGGCCACGGCACAGGGGCATGGCGGGGGGGAGATGGAGGGGAACCACCACCACCACCGCCCACCGCAGCTTCAGGGGAGTGCGGGACACCGGGCCACGGCACGGGCCACGGCAGGGCCCGCTGCACCCGATGGGGCCTTGAGAGCAGGAGGGGAGCTCAGGACCCACCTTCCCCCTCCCTCCCTCCCTCCCTCCCCCGGGCTTCAACCCCTCCCGCCAGGGTCTGAGCGGGGGTGGGAGGAGGTGGCCGCCAAGGTCAGGGAGCCGGGGGTCCCTTCCGCCTGCCCCGCCACCCCCATCAAGGCAGAGGGTGGCACTAGAGGCTCAGGAGAGGCAGGAGCTGCCCCGACCCCAGGCTCTTCCACGCCTCGCGCCGCGCACAAAGTGCTTCACACCCAGCCGCCCCTGGCGCTCCCTCTCTCACACGCCTTCAAACGCCTCTTCCTCCCAAATACACATGGAACCGCGCGTCCCAGGGCCACTCGCCAAGGTCACGGCAAGATTCAAACGGCCCACTGACCGGGCATGAGAAGCAAGAGGCCATCAGTCCTCTTCAGCCTACTGCCCAACAACCTGTCTTCCAAGACCTGCCCCGCCCGCCTGGGTGGACGTCCACTGCGCCCACGGAGGTGACGCGGCGGCGGGAAGGACGCTCCTGTGAGCGAGGCCGGGATTACAGAGCGCTTCCTCCGCGCCGCCCGCCCCCATCCGCGCTGCCCGCAGAACGGTGTGATTAGCGGAACAGTGCCATTCAAAGGGCTGTGGGTTTTCAGCACTACTTAAATAGGCGTAACCGAAGTAGAAATGGTCACACAGGTCCATCTGCTGAGGCTGAGCCCTGAGCCGGGATCTCTTTTGTCTCCCACCCCACTCCCCCAGTACTGAATTTTTGCACTGAAGAAGCACCTGGACATCTTGTGAGAGACTGAGAAGCCAGGCCCCGCCCCTAGAGCTGTGGTCTGGGGAAGCCCGGGGCAGGACCTGGGCAACACACTTCCTAAAACCTCCAAAGCTCAGAGGATCTCCGTGCCCAGCCAGAGGGTCCTGGGCCCTGGTTGCTTAGGGATCCTTTCCCCACTCAGAGAGACGTTCTATGGTCGGGTGATGCAGCCGCATGTGCATCCTTCATGGCTGGGCTCCTGCCTCCAAGGAGGGCTGTGTCTCTGCAGCACCCTTCCTGAGGGGACCTGTGCTGGTGTCTTTGCTCACCACCCCGCCCGACCTCAAGTCCAAGTGGGCAAACACCCCAGTTTCACACCCCGGCCCAGGCACATGGCCTTGGGAGGTTTCCCACCTCCAGCTCCATTTTAATTTGCCCGACTTTCGACCACAGCCTCCTCTGGGACTAAGGAGGCGCCTGTAGGGCTCCCCGGAGTCCACGTGTGTATGAGCAGATCAGACCATCCCATAAGGAAATAAAACCCCCTCAGTTCTTTTCCCAGAGGAAGAGGACAACTCACTCCGAGTCACCAGGGCTCCCAGCGGGTCAGGCCCACTGTCCGAGGGCCTCGGCCAGCACCGTGCCCCTGGGGCTCCCCGCCTGCAGCTCCGGCTGCCGCCTTCTGCACAGCCAGGGCCGCCGCTGTCCCAGCACACCCAGCCGTGCCAGGCCTGCTTTCCTTCTCCATTTCCCTCCCATCCCTTTGAATGTTTTAACTCAACATGAGGATTGCAGCTGGAAATCTCAGGGGACTGGTTTCAAAATCCAGGTGTGCGTCAGTTTCTTTGAGCATTTCCCCAAGTTCATAAGCCAGTCCACACTCCTCTCTGCTGACGTTTTGGATTTTAGATACTATTCGAGCTGCAAAGGGTAAGACTGCTGTCCTATAGTATCCTTTTCTGAGGACTGAAAAGCTTTAGACATTGGAAATACTGACAAGAGGTGATGTGACATTTATTGTGTCCTCTGGCATCATAACCAGGAATGCCGTGCTCTCCTGGGTGCACCCTGTACATTTACAGCCGTGTGGGGGACCCTCTGCGCACAGCTTTATTCCACGTGTCTACCTCTGTGACACTGTAGGTCCATGTGAGCCTATGAGAGAACCACGTTGTCTTCATGTTCCAGTGAGTTCTGTCTCCTGCCTTCCCCAGGCTTTTTCTGGCTGGGCTGACCTTCTTTCCGTCCTTCTGTAAGCCTGAATGAATGAGTCAAGACCTGACTCACAGACCCATGCAGACATTCCACACTCACATTAGCCTCATGGAAACTGAACCCTAAGTGGGCAAAGACGGAGATGGCAATGAGATGGTGGACTCGAAATGGATTCTAGAAGAAACGCAAAAGGATGTGGTTCTCAACGGGGATGTCCCTGGATGAATGACAGCATGTAACTTAAAAAGCCTGCATGTGCTCACCGTCTCTGAAAGAGGGCTCATTTCCCCTTAGAACCTGGGGTAAAGAATAATAAATCAATCCCTAAAATGTTCATAACTAGTTAAATGTTTGCTAAAATTCGAAATTCTTCTCATGTTCTAGAAGAGCAAATACGGTCACGGTAGAAGACGGTATAAAGCTGAGAAGCAGCCTTTAGAATACAGGAGACTTTGTCATCTGGGTGACATGTAAAGTAGGTAGAGAATAAAAGAATTCTTTGATAAATGGTTCAGGTACACAGGTGGGGCTGCCTGGTCAACCAACCTTTGCTACTTAAAGAAAAAAAACATCGTAGCTGCCCAGCTGGTGCCATGACCAAAATAAATTCCAAGTGGATGGCTGCAAAGAGCACAAACTCGCCCTATGAAACAACCAGGTGAACTGTACTTACCTGGCCTTGGGACAGAGCTGGGGCTTTTAGGCATGAGAGCAAATAACATGATCAACAGCTGTGCCTATGCGGAAATGAAAAACGCTTTTGATGTGAAAATTACTGGCCATAAATAAAAGCAAAAGGAAAACAAATGAAGAAAAATGTCTGCTATAGGCATAAAATCTGCTTTCAATTTCGGAAGACAAATACTTCCAATGAAAAATTGACAAGAACATGAAGAAAGCATTGAAACTTAGCTAAAAACACAGGAAAAGATGTTCAATCCCAACAACAGTCACCGCAATTTATATTTAAAATTCTGCAGCATTTTCAGCCATCATATTGACAAATTTAGAAAAAAAAAAACAACTAGTGTTGATAAAGCAGGAGGAATAACCCACTGCAACGGCAATAAGTACAGCCTTTTGGCAACACAGCATCAAGAGCCTTAAAAACGTTCAGACCCTTTGGCCCAGCCGTTCAACTTTTAGATTTATCTGGAGGAAGTGATCAAAGATGTACCTGAAGATTTATATATGAAGATCTTCACTACATCATTCTTCATATTATGAAAAAAGGATCATTCATAGGGGCCAAGATAAAGAAATTATGATACATCTAAGGATGGAATATGAGGTGCTTTTTATTATTATTATTTTTTGGAGGGGGTACGCAGGCCTCTCACTGTTGTGGCCTCTCCCGTTGCGGAGCACAGGCTCAATGGCCATGGCTCACGGGCCCAGCCGCTCCGCGGCACGTGGGATCTTCCCGGACTGGGGCACGAACCCGTGTCCTCTGCCTCGGCAGGTGGACTCTCAGCCACTGTGCCACCAGGGAAGCCCACGAGGTGCTTTTTAAAAATCATGTCTTTGAAGTACACCGAAAGGAAAACTACCTCCTTCATTAAGAAACGAGGCCCTAGGATGTGGGCCAGGAGAAGGACTCCCGGTGGGGCGCGTGCCGGCCACACGGCCTCCGCTCTGAGCCCCCTGGGCCGCACCCAGGGTCTCCTCTCACCTGCCGGGCTCCCAGTGTCCACAGGCCCTGGGGGTGCCCAGGGGCCTGGCGGTGGGGGTCAGTCTGTGGCCAGGCTGTGGACACACTCCATGGGATTTTCAAGGGCGACTAGGATTGGGGACTGCATGATGTATAATAGAGTACGTACTTTAGAAAACTACCACGGAATTGAACACAAATACCAGTTTCGGCGTATTTAAAAATCACCCCTCCCAATTTTCTCATCTAGCCTCAACAGCCTCCCGCCTCCTTCCCTTGGTGCCTGATTTAAGGGTTCTTAGGTGTGTCATCTTCAGTCCTATTGCAGGCTTCTCCCTAACCTCCCCAGGTGCGGTCTTTTCTCTGCTACCTCATTTCACCCAGCTCAGACAGGTGCGAAGTCCTTGCTTCGGGACATCGTTTCAGAGACTATCATTTAACATAACTTGGTTGGAAGCAGCTCCCATGCCCTACGCCCACACCTGTTCCTAGAGACTCTCTGGCCCCAAGGCCCCAACCGCAAGAGAGCCGAAGTCCAACTCAAACTGGCCTTCAGCTGACAAGGTCAATTCCAAACCTCTCCTCTAAGTGCCCTTGACATAGCACTCGAGGGGAGGGGTGCCGCTTTCTCCACCCCCTACACATAAGTAGGGTAACGACACCCACGTGCTTGAGTACCTCGATTGCAATCTCCACTGAAATGTAACACAACTTAGGTGTGTGTGTGTGGGGTGAAGGATGGGAATAAATGAACAAGAGGTACTAAATACCCACATACCACATACATGCACACATACCACGCACACGCAGACATACACACACACATCACACACCCCTGAGCTCCTTGGCAGTGTTCCTTTAATAGAGAAGAGGAAAGACGTCTTAATGTAAAGGAACACAAGGGACTTTTCAAATACACTACGCAACGATAAATATTTTTGTAAAGGGTCCCTTTGTCTCTGCAATTTCCTTTTCTGTTGTTTAATCGTGTTTGAGCTGTAGGTTACCTTAAATATAGGCTCCTTGCTAAATGAATCCCCTTGTTAGCAATGGATTTTAAAACCCAAGGAAAATCAATGATACCAGCTGAAACCCCCAAAACCCAACGCTAGCGATTAACTTCTAAGGAAGACATTTCAAAGATAAGAATGGTTGACTATTCCCCCGCCTCCCATCAGAACAGATTTTTCACAGAATCCTAGATGATGATCATGTAAATACCGTTCAAACGGAGCCTATTAATCACACCGCGTTCGACCTGGGGGACCTGCAAATGCCAGCCTCACGGCTTCTGTTGACGGCTGGCAAGTCCCAGGCAGCGGACAGCCTGCGGGCCCAGGAAGCGCTTGCCGCCCCGCGAAGGGCAGCAGCCGTCACCCTGCGGCCCAGAGCCGAAGAGGGGCAGGGGTCACCCGACGCCAGAGCTCACCCACACCCCTGCCCCGGCGCCCACCGCGTGCCCACCTTGCTGCACGGGCGAGTAGGCGTTGGTCAGGAAGCGGAAGTGCCCCTTGTTGTACCAGCAGATCAGGGACATGCTCCCCTTCGTTCGGATGCTGTGCTGGCCCCGGGCGGGCGGCAAGGCCGGGCTGTTCAGCATGGAGGGCGGCAGGCCGGTGCAGTCACTCTTCCTGGGGCTGAGCAGCCCGCAGCAGTAGATCCCTGCGGGGACACGGACCGCACGGCCTCAGGGCGTCTCCCCCCGACCCCCCGGGCTCGGCCCTCGGGGGCCCCCTAGAAGAGATGGTGAAGTCCGGGGGCTTTCATCCCATTTGTGCTGCCGCCCCCAACTTCCAGACGTACTAAGATCGCAGGGAAGAGCTAACGCAAGCAGGGCGTCAGCAGTAACAACAGCAGCTCTCGCGGCCAGAGGGCTGGCTACCTGCCAGCACAGGGCTGAGCCCGAGGACCCAACCTCCCACCTGCTTCTAAAAACTTCTGAGCACATGCGATGCACCAGAACTGCAGGCTCCCGGCTGGGCGGGCAGAGACGGGCATCATTAGCACAGATCTGTCTGCCATCTAAGCCTGACCCAGCTAGTCACCCTGCCCCCTCACCAAGACTCGCTGGGCACCCGGGCAGCCCCGGTCCCGTGCAGCCAAGTGAAAGGCAGAGGAGGCAGGGAGTCCTCACAGGACACGTGCTACACAGGGTCCTGCCTGTGCTGTACGCCAGGCCCCTGGGGGGGGCGGGGCTTCCCTGGGGCGGGGCTTCCCTGGGGCGGGGCTTCCTGGGGGGGCCTCAATGCCCAGCACGTTCCACGGGGCAGGAGACCCTCCAGGCAGAGACCAGCAGGAACAAGGAGGCTTCTCTAAATTCCGCAGGGACTCAAGGTCTTTCCCAGCCCTCCCTGCTCGTGGTCTCCGGCTCTCCCTGTGCCCAGGAAGCAGTGGGGAAGCCCGCCCCTCCCCACACCCGCGGGGAGGGGGACGTGAAGGGGCACTTTGACTGAAGGCCCGCGAGCAGTCCGCCCCTCCGGGCTCACTGACACTATGGGCACATGTCCCAGGCCCATGCGCTCCTCTCCACTGCAACCCCCCCAATGCTGAAAGGACCGCTGATGACTTCCTGTCCTCCTTGCCGCCCCAGGAGCAGCAGTGGGTGAAGAATAACACCCGCGGGGGGGTGTGGGGGGGCAGGCCCAGTCTTGCTGCCAGAAAAAAGAGGGCTCCCTGCGGCTCCCATCTCTACAGATCCAACTACCCAGACTCTGCTGGCCTTGAGATTTAAGAAGAACGTGTCTTCCAAACGGGGAAGAGGATTAGACAAATGGGGATAACGTTTTAAATCGCCCATCGGGCTCGGTGAACCCACCCACCCAAAGGGCAGCTGCATTCTCCTAACAGGGGAGGAAGAGAATCCAGCAGCACACGAGTTTACTTATGAAAACAGCCCATCTTGTGTGAATATCCTTCCTGGCTGTTGTTTGACAGGGCAGTCTCTGTGCGCCCAGGAGGGACAGCCAGACTCTCAGCTGGGACTCCTGTCTTCAACCCTGGCCACCCTGCCCGTTAGACGCCCCTGGGGGCACCAGGCCAGACAAGGCAGTCAGAGTCCCTGCGGATGGGGGGCAGCCATCCGTGAGCGACGTGGAGACAACCTCCCCGCGTGTCAGTCATCACAGGGGAAGCCCAGGAGGTCGTGTGGGAGGGCTCACAGCCTCAGATGCTTCTAACAAACAGGCGAAGAAATCTCTGTCTACTCTCGGAAAACTTCAAATTCCATGTCTAATTATTTTCTTCCCACTGGAAGATTCTCCTCCATCCTCCGCTAATTCCCCGTGAGGGGAGGGCCCAGGCCAGCAGCCCAGCTCTCAGGGAAGCCTCTGGCGTCCTCACTCAGCACCCCACCAGCCCACATGCTGCAAGCGGGTCCTGACTACGTCATGCGGCTCTTGGCCCAGGAGACAGGGACACCCACGGTGTGGGGCAGGGAGTGGGCCTGCAGGGCACACGGATGCTGTGGGGGGCAGTTCTGGGAACCCCAGCGGCCATGCACGTGACACTCACCCTGGGACCCGCACGAGCGGGCCAGCGGGTCACCCCACGCTCTGACATGGGCACCCATTGTGCTGGGTTAAAGTGCGTCAGCGCCAGTTTTCTCCAACTTGGCTCCACGGCCCCTCTTCACATAGTCTGACCTCTCCACACGGAATTCTCTCAACAATTAAGCCCTGAGCCCCGTAGGGACCAGGCTTACAGATGAGTAAGACGCAGCCCAGGCCGGCAAGAGCACAGGGTCCAGGCTGAGGCCGTAGGTCGGAAGCTGTGGGCTCCCCATTACTTAAGAGGGTTTGTTTTTTTTCTTTTTTTTGGCTGCGTCAGGTCTTAGTTGTGGCACACAGGCTTCTCTCTAGTTGCAGCACGCAGGCTCTCTAGTTGAAGTATGTGGGCTCAGTAGTTGTGCACGGGCTTAGCTGTCCTGCAGCAGGTGGGATCTTAGTTCCCCGACCAGGGACTGAACCCACATCCCCTGCATTGGAAGGCGGATTCCTTACCACTGGACCAGCAGGGAAGTCCAGAGGAGGTTTGGTTTTAAGGGCAGACATCAGATCTGTTGCTAAGCAACAGGTCTGCAATTCCAGCGTCTGGAGTAGCTGAGTGGGGGCTTTCTGTGTTTCTCCCGAGTGGACTGGATATAAATCCCAGATGTAGGATGAAGTGAAGGCAGATACAACCTGCCATGGGGCTTCCTGACTCGGCCCAGGTCTGTCTCTATAGCCCCATTTCTGCCAGAGCCCTGGAAGGCTTGCCCAGTCTTTGCAACAAACGAACCAGGCATCTTAGCACTGAGGGGAACTAACACCTTTCTGAGGCCCATTGTACTGCTGCCTGTATTAATGCACACAATTCTCTGCCCAGCTGGAAGGGGCCACATTACAGACTGGGGTGGGGAGTTCAGACTTCCTAAGAGTCTTTGTAAGAGCTGTGCCTTGGTGCTGCGGATTTAACATTTGTGTCCGCCACACCCCAAATTCCTATGCCGAAAACCTAATGCCTGAAGTGATGGTATTTGGAGGTGGGTCTTTGGGAGGTGCTTAGGTCATGAGGGTGGAGCCCTCATGAATGGGATTAGTGCCCTTATAAAAGAGGCCCTACACAGCTCCCTAGTCCCTTCCACCATGTGAAGACACAGGGAGAAGTCTGCAACCTGGAAGAGGGCCCTCACCCGACCACACTGGCACCCTGATCTTGGACATCCAGCCTCCAGAACTGTGAGCAGTGAATTCCTATTTATAGGAACTATAAAAAGGATTTATAGGGTGGTCTATAAACCACCCACTCTGTGGTACTTTGTTATAGCAGCCCGAATGGACTAAAACACTAGGAAGACTCCTCGGATGGCCATGGCCTTACCACAAAGGACACAAAGAGATGTGCCTGGAAGACCTGAACTGACCTGTCCCCCAGACCACGAGTCTGGTCTCCCTCCAGACCTCCAGTGCCCAGCAGGGTGCAGGCAGCCGGCAGGTTGGCATGACCTGTCCCCCCGGGGGAGGGCCTCCCCGCCCGGCATCCTATGCTCTGTGCTGCCCGCCACACGCCTGCATCCCCAGCCTTGCCCACCACTTCTCGGGGGCGGGGGACTGCGCTCGGACCCGCTCCCCACTTGCCAAACCTTGCTTTTCAAACTCCTCAAACAGGGTCAGGCTGGTGATGCTGGGCCCCGTGAAGATGATGTAGTTCCTCCCGGCCGCGGTCCGGCACAGGCTCCTGGCCACCATGCTGTGCAGCTGTGGCTTGTTCTTCAGCGCGTCCAGCCCATCAGGGCCCCCGCCTTCCTTCAGGTGGACGTAAATCTGCAATAGAAACACACAAGGGTCAGTGAGCTCACAGAAAGGTCGGGCAGGGGTCCAGCCATTCTGGAAGCACAGGCTTCCGTCTCCAGGCCGGGTGTGTGGGAAAGCCACCCCTCCTCGGGCTTCCGGTTCCACAGTCCCCACCGATCCCAGCATCTCTGTGGCCCACAGAGGCCACCAGTCACTCCCAAGGCTGCCCATCAGCCTGGTGCCTCAGCCCCAGACTCTGCAATTTAGAAATGTCAAGGTAAAGAAGGGAAAGGTCAAACTGTTACAAGTAATGAATCTGGCAGCTGAGATCAAAAGCAAACACATCCCCCCATTCTGAAGCACAGGAGTCATGTTCACAGTAAACAGAAGTAAAGGCTACTTCGCCTGTAAGAGAGAAACATATCCGTGCACATTCTGTTTGCTTTTTAATTCACAGAGCACATCCACAATTACCCCCTTACTCTTTACAGTAATCACCGTGTGGGCAGAAGGGGTAATACTGACTTCATACTGCAGAGGAGGGGACAGGATCAGGGATTTAAAACTCACCTGACGTCCCAGGACCAGCAAGGATATGCTGCAACTACTACACAATAATTTTAAATTCTGCCCGTGAACATCCTCGAGGAACATCATCTAAGAGGTGGGTGCGGGAAGTGGGAACGGAGTCAAGAAGCGTGTGGTCCTTCCTACGGCTGACTGAGCCACGCAGAATTATCATATGGGTATTAACCACTAACCTTCAGGGAGAACAGCTCTTCTCATGGAACGTTCTGGGTGCCTTTGCTGGCAGCGGTTCACAGACAGTGTGCCCGTCACACTGATCAGGGACCCTGACTGTCCTCCGAGGCACAGAATTGCTGAGTGCAGGCCCATCCGTGCAGACTGAGCACAGCCGAGGGCGGGCACAGGGAGGACCGGCAAGTCCACGGTACCGCCCTCAGGCAAACGACTGCGGACAATCATTCGCAAAATACAGTGTCTCAGGTTCCTGAGGCAGACGAACAGCAGGCGGTGTAGGTCCTTCTCTAAAAGCAGCTCATCCTCGAAGCCTAATTCTGTCCCGAATACTCATCTGAGACGTCCCCAGGGAGGACCGACTTGCCCGCAGCCCAGCAGGCAACAGCGGGATCACGCAGCAGGACCCCAGCACTTCATTTTGGGGTCTTTACGCCTTCACCACCTCATTCCCAGGAGGAACCTCTCTGATAGAGAGTAAAACACCGACACAGAGAAGCCAATCGTCTTGGCCACGTGTCACGTGAGGTTGCGACCGAGCAAGGACATTTCCTCAGAACCCGCCTGCTCTCCTTCAGCAAAGCCCAGTCCTGCGGCTCCCACCATGGGTTCTGCACCAAAGCCAGCTCCGACTCACGGCCCCTCCCAGGTATCCTGCCTGAACTGCTGGCACAGCCACGCTGGGCACTGTGTCCCCAAACCTACCTGGGGACAGTTAGTTTTGTCCCGTGTGTCCCTCGAAAAGCAATCATCTGGCTACACACACCCAGGATTCTCACCAGGGAATAGAAGGTGTGCTGCTGGAAACTCTCAGGCCAACCCTGATGACACCCCATGTGGCTTCCAAAGTCCCCCTGAGAGACGGGCAGACCGTGGCATAGTTGGCCTGAGGCAGGCAATATTTCATAGGATGAAATGCAAAATCCTACAACCAAGTTCAAAATCTTAACTGCATCTAGTACAGGATGCAAGAAACGTGACTTAGCAAGAATATTTTTGGAAAACAAACACTAAACCCTTGGAGATGGCCAACTGCAGGCCTCAGATACCATGACTGGCCTAAGTGATCATGACCCGCATTAAAAACCAGGGTGGTGAGCATCTCATCCTTCCCTGGTCAGGCGTAAAGAGAAGGGTGGTGGTCGGCATATTAGTTTGCTAGGGCTGCCATGACAAAGAACCACAGAGGAGCACAGAGGACTCCAAGAACTTTGCTTTGGCTAGAGAGCTGTGTCATGGAATGATGATTAAGAGCTTTCTAAGGCAAAACCAAGATGAATGTATACAAACAGAAAACAGATCTGCAAGCATCAGAGCCCTTACTAACACTCAGAGCTGTCCAAACACTGAATGGGTGCCCTCAGAGAGGCTCCAGGACAAGCTGGTGGCCCCTCGGGAGGTCTGAGCTTCAAGTGCAGGGGGTGTATGCCAGTGTCGGAGGACGGTTCAGAACCACACAGATGCCAAGTTCAGGTGCCCCAACAAAGCGGCACATAAGACCCTGGAGCCAGCAAGGCTAAACGTGGCCATCGCAGGGCGAGCGACACCAGAAGCATAACCTTGCCCTGGAGCCAGCAAGGCTAAACGCGGCCATCGCAGGGCGAGCGACACCAGAAGCATAACCTTGCCCTGGAGCCAGCAAGACTAAACGCGGCCATCGCAGGGCGAGCGACACCAGAAGCATAACCTTGCCCTGCGTCAGTCCTAACAGCAAAGGGTGTTGGAGTCTAAATTCAGAGAACACCGCTTCTCTCCTGGATCTAATAATACCCTGGAGAGAATCACGTCTTTCTCACCAACCGCTTTCCCAGCTGAGGCACTGCGTGAGCCAGGGCCTTATAAACTTGTTTCCAGCAATAAAGCCAGTGTTTTGGAAGGTGGGTTATCCAGGCTCCCGGATATGAGATGCTTTCAAAACATCACCCCCCTGGATTTCCAGACCCGACTCAGCTGCACAGACTGGTGTCCTCCCCCGTCCCGCCCCCGCCCTCTTTGGAAGCGTGGATGTCCTCGGGGTCGGCGGGTGGGGAAGGGGTGGCACGCAGGGGCGGTGAGGACCTGCCACAGTCCCTGTTGGGACAATGCTGGGAAGGGAACCGGGGCGCCCGGTCAGGGGACAGTGGATCCCTCACACGGCCCCGAGAGACTGGCCGCTTCTGTTCATCACAAGACATGCACCAAGGTATGTGAGCCAGGAACTGAAGGCAAGGGAGGACCGTCTTGTCTCAGACTCACCCATCAGGGCAGAAGAGGGCCGAGGCACCAGCTCCCACTTAGCAGTGATGTGCAGCCCTTCCCAGGACCCAGAGCTGCGAGACATCCCCTGAGGTTGTGTCTCAAAGTACCTCCCCTACTTGCCAGGCCACGGGCAAGGTGACGCGTGCCCCCTTCAGGGCAAACGTTGTCACTCCGCAAAACAGTGAGGCGTCAGGACTGCGTTGTGACTTTTGTGGGCCCTTTTGCTTCCACGGGCCTCTTCCTCCATGAAAAAGTATTTGAAATTATATTTTACAAGTGCATTGGCATACAGAGAAGTATTACACGTCGAAGCACTTCCTGCAACTTACAAGTTCGTTATTTTGTCCCTTCTGATTTTAAGAGAAACAGAGACACCGTCGCAGGCCCCTGAAGTGCTGTGGGCCTCGGCACTGATCCCGTCGTGCTGTGGAGCCATCGGCCCCGGGCGGGCGGGTGAGGGAGGAACACACGAAGGCCGTGAAGCGGTGGCCCGGGCGGCAGGTGGTGCGGGCGGGATGCGCGGGCCCCGGCGTGGTGGCGCTGAGGGCCGTCCAGGCAGCAGCTACGCACAGAGGAAGGTGGAAAGAGGAGACGGTCGGGCGGGCAGATACAGGGGAAGAGTCGGCGCCTGTGGGTGCCAGGGGCTGAGCCGGGCCCCTGGGTCGCCAGCATTGGGGGGCGGGCCGCGGAGGAGAGGCTCACAGGGAGGCGTCGGGGGGATGGGGGGGAGGGCACCCGGAAGAGGAGGGAGGGCTCAGGAAGGCCCAACAGCCCGGCTGGAAAGCAGTGACCAGGGGGGACACCCGAGGACGCTGGTGACTCCTCCAAGGCCACGGGGCTCGATGCAGAACTGAAACAGAAATTCTGTTTCTAACTACATGTTATTTAAAATCCGGTCTAAAGGACGATTTCTACCTTCACACACACAACTGTCCTCTCCTCACGCAACTTATTCAGTATTTCTGGACAGATATCCATACTCAAATGTAGACACATTGTGCACTTGCCGCTCCTTTTCTGCTGGGTCACGAGTCACCACAAGCCTAGTGGCTTATACAACACCCGCTGGCACCCCGGCTCTGCAGGGCACCGTCAAGGTTCTGCTCAGGGTACTTCGGGGCTGCAATCAATCAGCATCGCTGGCTGTGTGCGCCCCGTCCCCTGCTGGCACGAGCCGGGGCGGGGGCTCTCAGTTCCTAGAGGCCCCTGCCCTCTCCCCCCAGGGGCCCCTCCATCCTCAGAGCCGGCAGTGGAGACTCTCCCTTGGGTTGAATCCCTCCTGTGCTACAAGTCCCTTTGCCAAGGAGAGCCCTGTTCCTTTTAAAGGCTCACCTCGTTAGGTCAGGTCCACCTGGGATCATTTCCTTTTTAAAGTCAGCGGGTTTAGGACCATAGTTATACCCGCAAAATCAAATTCCCTCCACAGCAACACCTAGATCAGCGTTTGAGTGAAGAGCTGGGGCCATTACACGGGGGCGGGAATCTGTGGACGTCTTCGATTCCGCCTGCCACCCACGGGGGCACAGCGTTTCAACAGCCGCGTGCCTATGCACCTGACGGACCCAAACACCACGGCTGATGAAGGGAACGCTCCCCCATCTCAGTAGTAACACCAGCAGGGTGCCAATGATGTCATAAAGTTGCTGATGTAAAAGTAAAGTGGATGATGTCAACTTTATTCCCTGAAAATAGACTGATTCCATGTACAACGTACGGAGACCAGCAGTGAGACCTCCCTACCCAAACACCCCACACGGGTGAGGGTTTGGGAGTGTTCATCACTGCTGGGAACGCTGCCTTGGTAGTACAATCTTTGTGTGCGTGCGTGCGTGTGCGTGTGTGCATGTAGATATGTTGACTATACCCTTAAATGGCTATTTTTATATGTTGCAAGTATAGATAATTTGAGATTTTTGTTTTGGATGCTAAACACTCAAGCCAATTTAATAAAAAAGACAAACTAAATATAATTATAGAAGAGCCCCCCATCAGGGTTACCCAAGCATAGGCCCACGTGGAACTCGTATCTACTCCCGAGACAGCCCCACCTCAGTTAGCGCTTGTTAATATGCACTGCATTAAGCCCACACCAGGAGGTGATGACAGCCTCTTCCCTGGGATAACACATTTCTCCAAAAGCCATGACGTGTGGTGGTGTTACAGGACCATCTCAGATGACTTAGCTTCGTATGCCCACACAGGCAAGTCTGAACACTGGTGTTTCCCCAGATTCCAGCCAGTCCCTTCCCAAGGAGTAGACACTCAGCTGCTGCATCAGGAGACGGGGAGAGGTATGGGGTCAGACATCTCCCTGTTCCTATTAGGAAATCTGGAAGAAGCCTGAGGCCAAAAAGTGGCATCAATAGGAGTCCAGGGAGGGTCTTGAATTATGGCACTCAGTACTAGAAGGTAAGGTGAGTTTATCTTTAAAGTGAATATAGGGCTTCCCTGGTGGCGCAGTGTTTGAGAGTCCGCCTGCCGATGCAGGAGACACGGGTTCGTGCCCCGGTCCGGGAAGATCCCACATGCTGCGGAGCGGCTGGGCCCGTGAGCCATGGCCGCTGAGCCTGCACGTCTGGAGCCTGTGCTCCGCAACGGGAGAGGCCACAACAGTGAGAGGCCCGCGTACTGCAAATAATAATAATAATAATAATAATAAAGTGAATATAAAATAGGATCTAAATAGGGAATTCCCTGGCGGTCCGGTGGTTGAGCCTTCGCCTTCCAATGCAGGGGGTGCGAGCTCGATCCCTGGTCGGGGAGCTAAGATCCCACATGCCTCGGGGCCAAAAATACCAAAACATAAAACAGAAGCAGTATTGTAACAAATTCAATAAAGACTTTAAAAATGGTCCACGTCAAAAAGTCTTTAAAAAAAAATATATATGATCTACAAAAATAGTAACCTCGAAAGTCCCAGCTGAGGGGCACGGTTTCCAATGAAGTGTTAAACTGGGCAGTCAAAAGGCCACACAAGGACTCAACCTGCCTGGCCAGCGCCGCTGGGTCAGCCTGGTCCAGCTCCCACTGGTCTGGGTTTGCTTTGACTGAATAACTTCAGCTGGTCTAAGATGTGAACCTGTAACCCTGAGTTGGATGAATGAATCTATGAGTCTATGAAAAAAGTCATAAGCTCCCATGGAATCTTACCCCAACTACACGCCATTGCTCCAACTGCTGAAGACAGGCGGCTGATCATGTGCAGATTTGAAAGCCCGCCTTAGACAATCCCATCAGCACCCCGACAGAGGCAGCCCCACTGAGCACCCCCACACACCCATACACCGTGCTGGCGGCCAAGGAAACGCCACACACCTAAATGTGTAATTGCTGCCTCGTTGGCTTTTCAAACGTTCTCTCTCTCCGTCCACGCATGCAGAGAGCACCGTCGCTGTACAACAGCCCCTCCTCCAGCAGGGAGGGGCACGGGGGGGGGCTCCCATCACTGCGTAAAACGGAATGTGCGGTTGAGCCCGTTCCCCTCTGAGCTACAAGCTCGTTTGACAAGTGTCGTTAGGGCAGAAAAATGCATCTTTCAGTTGCCAAGCTTTTCACTTTTCCTGCAAAAAAGTTCTTCTTCCTCCTAGGATTTATTAACTTTTTCATATACAGATTTAGAAAGAGAAGGAAGAAAATTTATTGATATATGATATCATACGGTATTACATTTTGCTCCAGGATGTTATTACTAATGTTGTGTATTTTTTATTGACATCGTAACAGAAGGAATCTTAGGAAACATGGAGTACAGTGGTAATGCCTTGGGAGATGCCTGTACCACGTGACTGTCTATCTTAGCCCTACTTCTGAAATGCCCCAAGACCTCGAGAGGTGGGACCTAGTTCATCACCGCCTCCCCCAAAAGAACACTGGTGACAGCTGCCATCACGGATGGACTCAAGGGTCATGAAGATGCACCAGCTGACGCCTCCACTAAGCTGTCCCTGGGCTTTGCTGGTCTGGACCACTGGCCCTACTTCTCTCGCAGAACAGAAGAGAATCGGGCTTTTCCATGGCTGGTGGAGGGCATACCTGCGGACGGGGAAGTCATTCGTCGGGGACTACGGTGCACAGAGCAGGTGTAGGCTGTAATCCCAGCAGTGGGGCAACAGCACAGGAGTGCAGGGGCCGCACTCATGGAAACCACGCGGAACAAGCACGTGGAGATGGGTGGGGCTGTCACCCATGTGGGGGGACGGCCATGCGTGAGAGCCATCAGGTTTAAAGGATGCTCACTCATCTCGCGAGGAACGGAGTCTGCCACCAGGAGACGATGAGGGCAGAAGACCTGGATTCGATGGGCAAAGCCTCTGCCATTTAGAGGCTTATGTGATTTGGGGCCAGTTACTTAATTGCTCTGAGCCTTGATTTCCTCATTTGTAAGGATAGTACTACTCTCTGTACCTCGCAAGGCCACTGTCTTTACGTGCAAGTCGTGTACACAGAAGTGATTTTTTTTTTTATGGCAAAGCTCCATATCTGTGCTGTAGCCTCTAGATACATGGGGCTGTTTTAATTTAAATTAGCTGAAATTAAGTACAATGAAAAACTCAATTCCTCAGTCACACTGGTCAGGTACGCAGCAGACACATGTGGCTAGTGGCTGCCGTGGTGGAGCCCACGGGTACAGGACGTTCCATCCTCACGGAAGGTTCCACTGGACATGCTGCCTTACACCATCCTTGGCTCACCAGCCTGGTTTTCCAGCAAAGTCTCCATGCCATCACCTTGTGGACGGTTTTTACTACCAGTGTTTTCTCAGGTCACCTCTCGCCACGACCACGGCCAGGAAGGGCTTGTGCACTGAGACCGTTCTCTACCCCGTCTTCTCCAGCACCTTCGGTACTACAGGCCCTTACAAGAACCTTGCTTTGTTTTATCCCAAAGCTCAAATAATCGGTGAGTCCGTCTTTCAAAATGACGGATTGCGGAGGAAACTCTAATTCGAAAAGATACATGCACCCCAATGTTCAGAGCAGCTCTATTTACAACAGCCAAGACATGGAAACAACCTAAATGTCCATCGACAGATGAATGGATAAAGAAGATGTGTACCTATATACAATGGAATACTACTCAGGGACTTCCCTGGTGGTGCAGTGGTTAAGAATCTGCCTGCCAATGAAGGGGACACGGGTTCGAGCCCTGGTCCGGGAAGATCCCACATGCCGCGGAACAACTAAGCCTGTGCACCACAACTACTGAGCCTGTGCTCTAGAGCCCACGAGCCACAACTACTGAGACCGTGAGCCACAACTACTGAAGCCTGCACGCCTAGAGCCCACACTCTGCAACAAGAGAAGCCACAGCAATGAGAAGCCCACGCACCGCAACGAAGAGCAGCCCCCGCTCGCCACAACTGGAGAAAGCCCGCGCGCAGCAACGAAGACCCAACGCAGCCAAAAATAAGTAAATAAAATTTTAAAAAAAGAATGCTTTCTTAAAAAAGAAAAAAAAGAAATACTACTCAGCCATAAAGAAGAGTGAAATAATGCCATTTGCGGCAACATGGATGGACCTAGAGATTGTCATACTGAGTGAAGTCAGACAGAGAAAGACAAATACCATATGATGTTGCCTATATATGGAATCTAAAAAAATGATACAAATGAACTTGTTTACAAAATAGAAAGAGACTCACAGACATAGAAAACAAACTTATGGTTACCAAAGGGGAAAGAGGGGGAGGGATAAATTAGGGATAAATTATACACACTACTATATATAAAATAGCTAAACAACAGGGACCAACTGTATAGCACAGGGAGCTATGTTCAGTATATTGTAATAAACCATAACAGAAAAGAATATGAAAAAGAACAGATATATAACGGAATCACTTTGCTGTGCTAACACAACATTGTAAATCAACCAACTATGCTTCAATAAAACAACAACGGATTGGAGGAGAAGGTGGGCTCTGCACCCCTCGCATGAGTGTAGTTCCTTGGGGAGAGGGCCAGGGTTTAATCTGATCCAGTTAGTGCCTGATGCACCTACACGGCACTTACATTCTTTACTGTCTCTCCTTCCCTATACGGTAAGAAGGGCTGGGCAGACTAAACCATTCCACAGAATGAGGAAGGGATTAGCGCTCAGCCACTTGCTCAAAGACACTCAGGTCTGTGACAGATGTCCTGGGCCCCAGCCAGTTCCATCCTGGGACATAGCCACATTCAACCTGGACAGGATTGAAGCTAGCATCCCGGCCACTGCACAATTAAACAGATGGGTATATGCGCTGCCCAGTTTTTGATTCCACAAGCAAAATTCACTCTTGTTAATTAATTCCATTCTGAGCCTCATTTTTCAAGCTAATCCGGTTAGTTTTAGGTCAGGAGCAATTCACTAGTACACAAAAAAATTAAAAGTCAAATAAGAAAAAAAAAAACCTTCAGTGCAAAATCCTCAAGTTCTTTCAGTATAAAAAGCATGTCTCAAAATAAGGGAGATCAGTGACAATTTGAGGCTAGAACATCAATCACACAACAATCAAGTTGGTAAGAAACAGAGACTTGTTTTTTGTCTAAAGGGAGAAAAGTTATCTTCCTGGGGACAGATCATACCCTAGTGGTCCAGAGGG
The DNA here is from genome assembly GCF_059928025.1 of Delphinapterus leucas. Lineage (NCBI taxonomy): Eukaryota > Metazoa > Chordata > Mammalia > Artiodactyla > Monodontidae > Delphinapterus > Delphinapterus leucas. The sequence continues at coordinate 5,314,672 of NC_143144.1, forward strand.
TGGGCTCCGGGGTTGGGAAGGCTGGGTTTAATCCCAGGTCTGTCCCTTTAGGCTGAGACTTCGGACGAGGTAGCGAATCTCTCTGGGCTTTGGCTTCCTTACCGTGAAACAGAGGCAGGAGCACGCCTACCTCCCAAGACGGCTGTGAACAGAAAAGGAGCAATGCACGCACAGTGCTTAGTTGTGGAGCCTGGCCCGCGGCAAGCGCTCCATGGATGCACACTGTCCTTTTCTGAACTGCAGAAGCAGCTCATAATCTACTGATAAGACTGAAGGGAGGAAGAGGCTCCCAGAGCAGCTGGTCCAGCCACACCAAGTGTGCGGCCCCTCACAGATGCTGCCAGGTTCCCCTGGACACCCCCGGTGATGTGCACGGGGTCAGGCGGCAGGGTCCCCTGGCCTGGGGGCTCCGTTTGGCTTCCGACTTCTGAAGCCCAGTGTCTCTGGTGTACGTGCACTCACTGAGCGGTAGGACCACGCTCGCCATTTAGAACGGCTCTGCCCCCGCTCGGCACCCAGCACTCAACCCTCTAGAGACTGTCCAGTTGTCCTCTGCAGGCAGAGCACCGGCCCTTAACTAAAGCTCCCGCACGGGCCTCCCAGGCCTCCCTCTGCCAGGTGCTCTCCCAGCCGCCACCTCCGGCTCGGGGACCCTGGGTCTCACACTGCAGAGGCAGGCAGCCTATTTCAACACACTCAAATGGGAGAATTCGGCGCTTTTGACCATACCAGCTTTTTTTTTTTTCGTTAGTAGACTCTTTTCTTTCTTCCCCAAAGAGTCTCAGGGCTGCACATAACCACCATAGGTCAACACAGCATTAACTAAACTGTGCTCGTTTTCCCCACTTTATTCTCAATCTTTCTGACATGGTAGAGACAGAACAGCAGTCTCTACAGAGACAGTTTCCTCCTGTGCCCATGGAAGGGTCACAGGCTTCCAAGATGAGTGACCTCAGTGTCGCAGACTAAGAACCCATGGACGCCCGGTGACACGGCTTCCCCTGAAACTGGACATGCCCTCTTCTGTACAAACCCCTCCTTGCACCCCTCAGCTCACTGGGAGCCACGGACGACGGCACAGGCGGGGCCCTCAGCTCGCAGGCGGCATGGGCCGGAAGACCTGCTGGGGTCGGGGCAGCTCTCGGCAGGCCTGTGACACACCAAGAACATTCTCTCCAGTGCACCACATGCCTCTGGTGTGGAAACGACAGTGGTTTTGCAAAAAGAAGGCATCAGCCGTGGTCTCAGAGCACAGAGCTTTGTACCCGAGGAGCAAGTGCGTCTCGGGATGGTCAGAGCCTCACGTCACCAGTGATTCCCCGACCTGCTCATTCCACTGCCGTCAAAACCTGGGGTCACAAAGCCTACAGATCCTCCAGGGGACCCGCGACAAGTACTCCAGGCTGTGGGCGCCTCCGTCTGCCTCGAGGATTCTCCACTGTGGACAGAAACGCCGCGGATCACCTGATTCTCCTGAAATGGACACTTCAAAGGCGAGTCACAGAAACACTCCGATGGGTGTCAAAGACGCCCGCCCGTGTTTGAAAGAAGATACTGCATGGGCACGCACTGGCCCCGAGCCGGGTCACCGGGTGTCTCCTCTCCCTCCCTGAAGGGGTCCTGGGAGCGGAGACCGCGGAGTAGGGGGCCGGCCAGCCCTGTGGCTCACATCCCTGCCTCCACCTATCATCGCCTGGAGATCTGGGGTAAATGACTCAATCTCTTCGGTTTTCCCAGGTGTAAAGTAAGGACAGCAAGACGCTTGTCAAGGTTGCGTCCTCTCAGTGGCCATGCTCAGGGCTGGCCTGTGGCGAGTGACACTGGCTCTCACCTGTCAACCTCAATCCCTGCCTGCACCATCCACCTTCCCCTCTGGGGCACCCGGGAGCCTTTCTTAGCCCCACAGGCGCCACCCTACAGCCTCACAACATTCCACACACCCCTCACACACAGGTCACAATGTACTGAGGAATATTTTTGAACTTACTTTTTTATTGAAGTGTAGTTGACTTACAGTGTTGTGTTATTTCTGCTGTACAGCAAAGTGATTCAGTCATACCTAGACATGCATTCTTTTTCATATTCTCTTCCATGATGGTTTATCACGGGATACTGAATATAGATCCCTGTGCTGTACGGTAGGACCTTGTTGTTTACCCGTTCTATATGTAATAGTTTGCACCTGCTGACCCCAAACTCCCAATCCTTCCCTCTCCCACCCTCCCTCCCCCTTGGCAACCACAAGTCTGTTCCCTATGTCTGTGAGTCCGTTTCTGTTTCGTTGATAAGGTCAGTTGTGTCATATTTTAGATTCCACATAGAAGTGATATCACATGGTATTTGTCTTTCTCTGTCTGACTCACTTCACTTAGTATGATCATCTCTAGGCCCATCCCTGTTGCTGCAAATGGCATTATTTCACTCTTTTTTTATGGCTGAGTAGTATTCCATTGTATCTATTACTCATGAATATTTTTCATACTTCCATCTCTCCTAGGAGGGAGGCCATTAGGGCTCCATTCACTTCTGGGTCTTCAGTGCTGAGCACAATGCTAATCCCATAAACTGTGGTTAGAAAACAACCTGCACTTAGGTTTTCCTTTGTAGACGTCTTGTTTTCCCATCTATTTTGTAAACTCCTTGATTATAGGGATGTCTCCGACTTCAGAAGAAAAAAAAAAAAAGCTGGCAAGCCCCGTAGGCTCTAGAGAGGGAAGGCTGAAGAAGTCGTGGTCCCTGCCCTCTAGGAAGCCAGGGAGCCTCAGACACAAACAGGCTGTGTGAGTTAGGTGGTAGCGGAAATCCCTCTGCAGTGGAACCGACGGGATGGAGACAGAGATACAGAGAGAGTTCTATCCATCTATCCATCTAGCAAGAGACAGAGGTATTTATTTCAAGAAACTGATCGTGTGATTACGGAGGTTCGTTAAGTCCAAAATCTGCAAGACAGCCTGGCAGGCTGGAGACCCAGGGTAGAGCTGCAGTTCGTATCCAAAGGCCATCTGCTGGCAGAATTGCCTCCCCTTTCAGTGAGGTCAGGCTTTTTCTATTTAGGCCTTCAACTGATTGCATGAGGCCCACCCACACGAGGGAGGGCACTCTGCTTTACTCAAAGTCCACTGATCTAAATGTTAACGTCATCTAAAAATACCTCCACTGGGACATCCAGAATAGTGTCTGACCAAATATCTGGGTGTTGTGGCCCAGCCAAATTGGCACGAAATTACCCATCACGCCCTCCGAGCCCTGCTAACGTCAGAGGGTAAAGCCAGAAAGGCCGGGTCAGAAAAGGGGTGAAGCAGAGCAGGCATTCACGGACACCCTGCAACCGCCCCCTTCCCCTCCCCCCGGCACCAGAACCATCTGACAACAGACTGCCCGAGAACACTACACGTGACTGCAAGCATCTCTCCTGCGCGGAACGCAGACGGCCCGCGCTGGGACCAAAAGCCGAGCACATACCCTGTCCCGGCCACTCACCTGCCTGTAACTAGGAGTCCCAAAGTCACAGCAGGTAGAGCAGCCTGACCAGGGGGAGTGTGACCAGAGTTGAACATTCAACCAGACCAGGGTGCCAGGTGACCCCGCCTCTGAGCTCCAGAAGCATCCACAGTGTATCCGGAGGATGCCTTTGCTTGGGGGGAATTCACTCTTTCTGTGTGATCGTGTATCATCCCGCAGCTAAGAGAGATGCTCCCAGCTGTTTGGGATGATGAAAAAGTTCTGGAAATGGATAGTGATGATGGTTGCGCAGCACTGGGATGTATTTAATGCCACTTAAAGGGTAAATTTCACGTGGCGTACATTTCACCACAATAAAAAAAAAAAAAAGATACGCTCCTTCAGGATAGGCCCACAAGATACAATACAAATTTCATCCCTCAAAGTCCTCGAATGAGTTTGCCAGATTACCTCAGACTCGTGGCCCCAGTCCTACAGGCAGCAGTCTCCTTCCCAGGGCAGTGTGGCTGCCATCGTCACACGCTGATTCGGTATTCAGCGTTCGGTGCAGGGGCAGACCCCAAGGTAGACACCTTGGGTCCGAGGGCTTTTGTGGTGAGTAGGCCTGCAGGGAAGCTCTACAAACGCCAAGTGGGGGACCGGCCCCACCACGATCAAGGCCTCTCATACAAGATTCTGGAAGGAGGGCTGGAGGAGAGAGCTGAGGACAGACGAGGCGGCACCACCTCATCACACGGGACAGCATCTCCACGCGGGTGTGACTCTCTCTGCAGTGACCGCACCTCCTCTGATGGCTTCTTCCTCCTGGAAGAAATCCCTCCCTCCCTCTTGCACCCCCAGAAGTGAAACCCATTAACTCCTTCATTTTCAGGGCGACACAGTTCACCTCTTCTCCCACACACCTCCCTACCGTCTCCTCACGGGTTAGATCACCCAGGACTCTTAACCACTTCCATCTGATTCTGAGATTCCCCTTCAGATGAATTCAAGAGTAGTGAACCTATAAAAGTACTGGAAATACCGGGGTTCCCCTGGACACCCTGCCCGTTAGCAGCAGTGTCTGTCAAACTGTGGGTTTTCCTTCCTCGCTCGGGTGCCCTTAGAGGAAGCACTCACCACTTCTGAGGCTTGGAGCTCCTGGTCAGCTCTCACAATGACCTTTACTGGGACCACTTGAGAAACCACGACCCAATATGGAATGTTTTTTTCCTCACTTAAACCTTGATCTAGAATCTTTCAAGCGGAGCTAATCCCCAATGCGGCCCTACCTCAGAAGCATGCAGTCCAGTCAGCAAACCTTACAGTCTTGGCCGAATGACACTATAGAGCCAAAGCCAGGCCATGGGTCTCCTGGAATCCACTGTCCTTTCCAGGTATCAGCTGTGTCCATGACAGGGTAACAGGAGGAAAGTTATCTGGTCAGCTTTGCAGACCCTAACTGGCAGGCCCCGGGGCAATTCTGTTAACTGTGTCACACACAACAGCAAAGCCTCAGTGGCCCGCGATCACTTTTATGAGTTCATGGTTTCAGGACTCGGCGATCCAGCTGGGACATCTGCCCATGGTCAGGGCGGAGAGGCCAGAGGAGAACCATGCACACGCCCTTTCCAACCCCTTCATGCGCCACGTCTGCCGGCCTCCCATCGGCCAGCCTCAGACCTGCTACCAGCGGGAGGGCAGCAGCATGGCCACAGCCTCTTTAGGCTCAGCAACCGGGATCCTCCAGTGGAAAGTTATTTAGAAGAAGAATTTATTTGACAAACTAAAATGAAGAAAATGGGCTTGTGTACACCATCCCACAGGTGACGTTAAAAAAGAAGAATCACAGAACCTTGCAGTAGAAGGGGCCTCACTGATTAAGGCCCCCCATCCTTTCACTATACAGCTAAGGACACTAAGATCCAGGACAATTTGGGAGCCGGCTTAGTTCGCACAGGAAGTAGCAGAGCTGGGCTTGTAGCTGGCCCCCAGGACTGAGGAGGGGGTCCCTAAACATTAGCAGCACTGAGCCAACTCATCTGGGAAACGGGTGTGCACACCACTGCCCCCTGTACCTCACGGCTGGTGTGAGAACAGAGGAGATGCAGGTGTGAAAGCTCGGGGGTGGGAGGCTCCCCCTGCCCCTCGCCCCATGGCTGGATCTGCCTGGGCCACTGCCTAACCAGGATTAGGGTCTGGGGGACCAAGACAAGGGCCAGGATGTTAAAAGGACAACCGTCCTCAGGCCGCGTGGGTCCTTCTCAGACAGAGGTGTCCCTCCCTGCTTTGCTGCCACCACAAACACCTTCATCTTGACCAACGAACTGGGGAGGCCACGGAAGTCCTCGCTCCACCTGCCACGGGACAGCCTGCAGTCAAGGGTAGGTACCCCTTCAGCACCTGCGTGCACGGGGCTTCCAGTCACCCCGGCCTCGGCGGAGGCCAGACTGCTTGGGACCAGGAGCTGCCAGCTTCCATCCTGACTTCTAAATTCAAACCCTCAAGCTGCACAAAGCTTCCTAGGATCAGAGAGTTTTAGAAATAAAAGGAAATTTCAAGGTACCATCCGAACCTTTTATCTGACAGATGGGGATTTTATAGGTTTCACAGAAACTAGGAGGAACCTGCACAGAGAGGAAGAGAGAGAGAAAGAGAGAGAGAGGGGGGCCTTGCAGGTAATGGTCGTGACTCCTCGCTACTCGTCAAGTTTACAGTAAAAAGGAAGTGGTGGGCTTCCCTGGTGGCGCAGTGGTTGAGAGTCCGCCTGCCGATGCAGGGGATGCGGGATCGTGCCCCGGTCCAGGAGGATCCCACATGCCGCGGAGCGGCTGGGCCCGTGAGCCATGGCCGCTGAGCCTGCGCGTCCGGAGCCTGTGCTCCCCAACGGGAGAGGCCACAACAGTGAGAGGCCCGCGTACCGCAAAAAAAAAAAAAAAAAAAAAAAAAAGGAAGTGGTGCCAGATGCACACAGAACCCACATGCGCACATTCCTTCAAAACCCGCACAGGCAGAACCTTGGGAAGGCAGAGCCATGACTTTGTACCCTGGTGCCTGGCACGATGCTGCAGGCCACAGCACTCAGCAGTTAAGTATTTATTCAAAGAATGACTGAATGTCATATATATACAGTGAAACGGGCTCCCCTGTCCCCAGGGCAGTGTCACTGCACAAGATACTATAGCGATGGCAGGGGTTGTGTGGGGAGGGAGGGCCCAGGCTGTACGTCCAGAGTGTTTCCCGCTCTGGGGTGGGTCTGTCTAGCAACAGCCTGAAGCCTGTGCATGAGCCCAGCTGGAGAGCCTGGGCCCAGCCCGACCTGAAGCCCCCCGGCCTGTGGGGCAGGGCGGGCTGCTGCTTGGGGCACATGCACCTTCCTTGCCGCGGCTCGAGCACATGCGGCACGGAGATGCTCAGCTGAACCTCCCTACGAATCCTTCCCTGGCAGGGGGAGGGGGGTGCAAAGCCCCTGCACCTTGGGCCTGGGGCTGCAGCCGGGCAGGGCAGTGAGGGCCGCTGAGTGGCCTGAAGCGGCAGGGCGGGAGGAACCAGCCCAGCCGGGGTCCGCTTCGCCAGCCCCATCTCTTCCTTCCGTGCGCCCCGCACCCTGCCGCTCCGGCAGCTCGGCGGCGTCTGATACTGTTCCCGCAGCAGAGCTCGGCCACCTCTGCAGGGCAGAGCCAGGGAGCAGGCAGCAAGGCAGGCTCAGAGGGCCGGGCTCCTGATGCCGTTGCAGGCCTCTGAAGAAGGTGTCCTTAGGACAGAGCCCCGGCGGGGTCTGGGGGGTGTTTCTGGGGCGTCACACGGCGCGCTCTCGAGAGCCATGGCAGCGACCTCTGTGCCCAGCATTCTGGTGAAGCCTCTGGCTGACACTGTAAGGGCCTGAGCCCTGATCGGTGTTTACGGCTGTTGTTTAACCGCAGGGGCCGGAGTGGGCAGGAAGAACGTGCAGCGGACAGCGCCAGCTAGCCCCGTGCCCCAGCGAGGGAGAGAGCAGCGCAGCCCCGCCTAAGCTACAGCATCTAGTGAGGTGCGGTGAAAAGGGCAAGTGGGCAAGTTCACCGGTCACCAAATCCTCCCTCGGCCTCCAGGGCCGGCCCGGGGCTCACCTGGACGATGAAGCCAGTGGAAGAGCACTGCCGGACCCAGAGGCTGAATTTCCGCTTTTTCCTCTTCCGCAGCTCCCGCTCTGTGCACGTGGCAATGAACACAGGGTCCTCATCAATCAGGGGTTCGTGTAGCACCTGCCGGGAAAGAAAAAGCAGAGATTCTCATGGAAGGCAGCGTGAGCGCAGGGTGGGTCTTCAGGTCTGGGCTCAAATCTAGTCTCTGCCTTTGACCAGCTGTGTGACCTTGGCCAAGTTACTTTACCTCTCTGATCCTGAGTCCCCTTGAGTCTCCTCGAGTCTCCTCATTTGTCTATACCAGTGTTTGGGGGAGGATTAAATGAGAAACTGGCACTTAGCAGGTATTTAGTAAATGGAAATCATCATGACAGTTATTATTACTGGCCCAAGGTCCTCAGTCCAAACTCTCACTTGGGAGAGGGACCTCCAGCAGGGGTCCTGACTTCCAGCTGGACATGCCTGGTGGGGACACCCACTTCCTTTCAAGGAAGACCTTTCCACTGATGGACGCTCCAACCGTTCACTGAGGCAAAGGTGACCTACATCTAACCTAAACCTACCGACCCAACTCCACACGATTCTTTAGGTTCTTTAGGTTTTCCGGACAGCTCTCATGCTGGCCCGTGACCTTCTTTTTCCCAGGCTAAACATTCTCTTTTTAAAAACTCTTCCTGAAATGACCCAGTTCCCTCATTGCCACGACCGAGCCTCTCGCTCTCCTCTGGGTCATCACGTCCTTTCTGACGTGGGACTCCCCAGGCAATTTTTAAACTTACTTCACCTATTTCCACTTCTAGATGGCACGGTGACAGGACTTTTTCAATGACAAGACAATAAAGTAAAAGGAAATGGCATAAAAACAGGTTCCAGGGGTTCCCCAAGTTTTGTTTCTTCAAGCTAAAGCTTTTGGGGGGACTTCTGGGTAAATTTTAGGAAGCTGCTACACTTCCCTTCCAATCCAACTTCAAGCTTCCTTACGGACTGGTACGTACACGTGTGGTTCACTGAAATGAAGAATGCTGGAAGTACTATGATTCCAAGAACTCTCCACAAAACTCCAGATCAGGGGCTGGCCCACTGCCCGCTCTAAATGAAGTTTTCCCAGAACCCGCCGTGCCCCTCACTGACGTGCTGTCAGTGGCTGCTTTTGGGCTACAAGGTCCCAACACAGACCACACGGCCCCCAAAGTCTAATATCTGGCCACTGACAGAAAAAGCGTGCCAATGCCCGCTCTCCATCAGGGCCTTTCAGCTTGAATGAACAAACTAGTCACCTGGGAATCTTATGAAATGTGGGTTCTGTTTCGGAAAGCTTGGGGCAGGGCCTGAGTTTCTGCATTCCCAGCGAGCTCCCAGGTGATGTCAGAAAGTGGCCTGGCGAGGGCAGAACAGGGGATAACACTGACCGAGCGTGAGATGGACAGTGGCCTTCCACTCTCCTATCAATGTTACCTCGAATTCCACTTAAGAAATAACGGCCCTGCAGTGTTGGGTCTTAGGTGTGCATACCAGCCCCTCCAGGGTTCTGTTGCTGGAAGCGGGGGGCATTAAGCCCGGCCTCCCCTGCCTTGAGCTCACGAAGGGGAGGCTGGAGAGGCTGACCTCATGCCCGGTTCCGTGCGGCTCCCCAAACCTTCAAAGCCCATGTGGAACCACTGTAGCAGGATGGCCACGTCCCACACATGGAGGGGCGGGCGGGTGGAGTAGGGAGTGAGGAAGATGCGGCCCTCTCTCTGCTCTCCAGAAAGCCAACGTCCTCTACTCCACCTGCACTTATCACAGAATCCCGTTCAAGTTTCTATTTAATCACCAAAGCAAAAGAGCCAGCAGGAACGCCTGGCCTTCCATGGCTTCTCCTCTTTTCTACCCTCATTACAGGCATGTGGAACGGGTCACAGCTGAGCGCAGCACGGGGTAGGGCGCTCTCCAGAGCTCAGAAAACTGCCCCCTCCTCTGCCAGGCTGTCGTCGGCCAGCACTGCTGTCGCCCAGCTGTGTGTTCTGAGTCCCTCCCGGGTATGACGAGCTCAGGCTGGGGGGGCAGTGGTTATGCAGGGGAGACACGGCAGCCATGTATTGACTTCCGCAATCCCTCCCCCAACCCTCCTTTAACTAATCTGCCCCCGGGCTTGAGGAGATGCAGCATCTCCCCATTTGGTAGCTGTGTATAAACACTCGTGCCTGGGCGCACCCCACTGCTGGGGTTACTGATCGAGTCTGGAGACTCTGTAAGCTCATCCCAAAGGGTCACATTTGCTGGAATTAAAAGGCTCCAGAGACTGCAGGGCAGAGGGTGCTGTGTGTCGTGTGCCCAGGTGCGGTGTGTGCGTGGCGGCGATGCAGAGCTGTTCCCCGGAGCCTGGAGCGCAGTCTGCTGGGGGATGGGACGGGGACTGTTCCCACTGGTCTCAACGGGCAGAGTGAAGACCGGTCAATGGAGCCCTGAGGCCTCGGGGTGGAGGACTGCAACTTGAAAACACGCCTTCTCCTTGAATGGAATGTTCCAGAGCCAACAGGGACTTCAGAAAAGGAGAAGCTGGAAAGCCAGGAAACCTTGAGGGTTTCCTTTATTTTACTTAACGAAGACATATATGACCCTGATGTTTCTACGTGTAAGAACGAGGCAGCCTCTGCGGCAGCGAGGCAGAGGGGCTAAGGGCGTGCGCGTGGGTGACCAGAGCCGCCGCTCGACGGCCCACGTTGGCGGGACCGCCAGCCCACAGGAAGGCCCGAGCATGCTCCAATCCACGCTGCACTTTCTGGTCTCACGTCCTTTGGCTGGCCCTCCTCACGCAGAGCTGGCTCAATGGGGCCCAGAGTCGGGAGGAAGAGGAAATTCCAGGTGATTACCAGCGCACTGGAAAGCCAATCCCAGGGACTCGGACTTCCCCTCTGCCTCATGTTCCTGTCTGGTGGGTGGACTCTACCGGGTACTGTTTGCCCCCCAGACCCCCTTTCCATCTTCCTACCCTGCGCTGTGTCCTGGTGGCCAACCTCTTATAAACCGCACACCCCAGGTCCCTGCCCCCAGCACCTGGCTTGTGTGGCCACGAGGGAGGGATGAACAAGAGATGCGAGCCCTGCCTGCCTGCCCACGCCATCGCCACAGGCTCACGGCGGCTTCCCGCTGCTGCCAGCCCAGGTGTTCGCCACCCTGGTGATGCCCCTAAACCCTGACTGTCCACAGTCCCTGCTTCCAATTCTCTGCAACTGCCCTTCTGGAACATAGCATTTGTTTCCTGCTGGGATCCTGACCAACATATAGAGCACGGGATGGAAAATGGTAGCGACAAGAGCACATAAGTTTGCAAATACAAAGGTAAAAATAAAAATTAAATACAAAGTAAAATTTTAAAAAGAAAAAGCAAAGTGGGGGGAACAAAAAAACCCAACGTGAGCAGAGAGCTGAAAGCCCTTCCCCAGACTAAATCTCACGTCAGCCCCTCTTTTCTCAGTCTCATCAACTGGACGCAAAGAAAAGATGTGGGCGGCAAGAATAAAGTGACCGTCTCTCGAGGGTCTCCCCTCGTACCCATCTGAGCCGTACGACACAGGAGGGCAGAGCTGCCGCCCCAGACACCTGCCCCCCTCACGGCACCCATGTCTGGGGTTGGGAAGGGGTGAGCCCACACAGCTCAGAATTTGCTAGTGGGTGTTGCAGTGTGCCCACCGGCTAAACGGACCCTGGGGACACACACACAGCATGGCGATCGCCCGGGACGCAGGTCTCAGGTGTCTGATGCTGCAGTTCCAGAGGGATCAGACCGCCCGGGGCCGGCACACGGCAGGCGCACACAGACATGGGTGTAATCACGGGTACAGCTCGTCTAGGGGCCGGAAGGACCCTGGGCAGCCTTATCTTTAGGCTGTTATATATCAATCATCCATGGAGTTGCTTGCTTGACTCTGGGAAAATGCTTAGTCCTAGTGAGCTCACAGCCCTCCAGCAGCTCTTCAAATGTTTGATGCCAAGGATGGCCAGAATATTGTTTTTTTTCCCCTTGCATCCCAGCCAATGTGTCTCTGGTCTGGCTCATTTTCAACCAAGCAAATATTCAGTGACACACACAAAAAAACCACGCCCAGCCCTGAACTTGGTCCTGCAGGGCCTGTTATAAGGCAGGGCGTGTGTCCCCAAAGACCCCACCTCCTGGTAAGAAGGAAGGTGAGTGACAAGACAAAACGGCATTCGTTGCCCTATCAACAGTCGGGGGATTCGGGAAGCCTGGAGTCACACGGGGTCCTGGAGATGGGAAACCTGCAAAGGCAGAGAGGAGGGAACACCTCCCAGGAGTCAGAAGGCGCATCACAGACACCTGGAGACCCTCATGAGCCGGCACATTCACAGGACAGCAGAGCAGAGGCAGGAGAACCGTGCAGGGACCGCGGACCTGACACAGGACATTATCTTCCCCACAGAAGCCCTGTGCTTTCCAGCTGTGCGGAGAAGGTGAGACAGGGAATTAGGAGAGGATCTCAAAGAGAACAGCGAAAAGAACTTGAGGCTCGTGATGAAGGCCTTTAAGGAAAAGCACAAGGAAAAGTAGTTGGGTGGGTGGGTCTTTAAATGTACAAATAAAAGAGAAGTAAGATTTTGTCTCCGTATGGAACAGGTCAAAAGGAACTGGGCTCACGTGGGCCAAGAACCTCCTGATGTTTTCCTTAGAGAAATTTCTAGAAAGAGCCACCTCCTCAGTTTCCCGACCCGCAGAGCAACTTTGAGGACGATTCTGAGACTGTTTCACCACAGCCAAATGTGATTGCCTCAGCCAACCAGAGGCCGGGGCTCAGGAGCTGAGAGCACACACAGCCTCCATTTAGGAAGCGAGGAAGGTGAGGGGCCGTAACAGTCAGGGCCGGGGCTCTGTCACCTCCAGTCCAAAGGCACCCAGCTCTCCATGCGGGACAGGGGACCTCAGCACCTGAGCCACTCCGACGGCCTGAGGACGGCTGCAACCCCAGGTTCGTTCCCTTCACCCCCTAGAAGGCCTCTCGCCTCCTTTCACCACCAGCAGATGAACACGTACTCGGAGGATACAAGAAAATTAACATTACCCTGAGCAAACCATCATTTACAAAGAAAGTGTAATTAAAGGAGAGGGAGGGGCTTCCCTGGTGGCGCAGTGGTTGAGAGTCCGCCTGCCGATGCAGGGGACACGGGTTCGTGCCCCGGTCCGGGAAGATCCCACATGCCGCGGAGCGGCTGGGCCCGTGAGCCATGGCCGCTGAGCCTGCGCGTCCGGAGCCTGTGCTCCGCAATGGGAGAGGCCACAGCAGTGAGAGGCCCGTGTACCACAAAAAAAAAAAAAGAGGAGGGAAACTGCATCTCGGAGCAAAACGCTGAATGTGGGTTGGAGCTGTTCCTCCATCAGCTCCCTCTGATTGGATGGGGATGGATGGGCTGGTGGCCTGGGGGACGAGCAGGGATACCCCGGAGGTGACCTCGGGGTCAAGGCAGGATGGGAGGGTGCCAAGGGCACCACCCACCGTTTCCCCAAACCACGGCCACCCCTGAAGGCCCGGCCCTGGCTGGCGGCCTCACCTGGGTTTGGGAAGGCCTGAAGGCGGCGTCGAAGCCATTCTGCAGGGAGTCCAGGAAGGGCTGGACCTTGTAGAGGCCGTGTGTGGTCTGGCTGGAGCGGAAGGCCACGACGTGGAAGTACTTGAGGATCTTCTCGAAGCGGGCCTGGCTCATGACCAAGGCAAGGCTGCGGTTGCTGTAGAAGCCGCCACTCCAGATGCTGAGGACGGACTCGCAGTGGGAGGTGCTGGTGGAGATCACGTAGCCCAGGAACGCCTTCATCTCCGGCAGCGTCACGTCCACCCAGGCCCCGTCGCTCCCGAACCGCTCCTGGAACTTCTTGGCGTACAGGTTGGTCTGCACCACCATGTTCTTGAGGACGTTGTCAGGGACGAAAAGCTGGAAGAAGTCCACGGCACTGGCACTGGGCGGCATCTTCCGGATGGGACCTGGACAGGCAGGCCAAGCGCCACTGCTACAGCCACTGGGTCCCCTCGAGGCCTCCGCCCGAGCGCCACCTTCCCTCCCGACTCCCTCCAGGGAGGAGCCCAAACACGCGCCCCGAAGCGTCCTGCTCTCCATCCCTCCCCCGACAGGACACGCCGCCCCGCTTCCCCACTGCGCCCTGCACTCGGCCCCGCCTCACAGATCTGGCAGACCAGAAACACCATCGGAGAGAAAGGCCCGCGGGGTAGGAGGGTGGAGGGCCCCCACCAGAGACACAGCGAATTCGGAACAGAGGAGCTCGGCGTGGCGCTCTGGCTCTCGTCTCCTTGTAAGTTAAGGTGACTTTGGAAATAAGAATCCTTTCACCACTCGGGGCCCGAAAGATTCCGTTCAAGCGAGACGGCAACCTATTAGGTACTGTCTGGGTGGTGACTCTTAATTTATTAGTAAATAAATCTGAAGGGTCTTGTTTAGATAATTTCACCAATGCAATGAAAACCTCACAGTTTTTTACAAATGCAAGGACAGTCTTTTGAAACACACACACACACACACACACACACACACACACATCCTTAAAGAGACATGGCTTTCAACTCCATGTAAGCCAGGCTAACAGTACGTAGAGACTTGAAGGGGACAAGCTTTGCTTCTACTGCATCCTCATAGTGACTTCTAATAAAAGCTGTGCACGTTCTTTGGAAGCTTAAACTCACCCCCAGCCCACCCCCAACTTTCCTGTACGACTGAATTAGGCAGTCTCTGAAAAACAACTTTTCTACAGCAAAATTAAGACTGACAGTGTACATGAGGCATCCCAGGTCTTAAATACAGATGGACAGATCTGGGACGTGCAACCCTAAATTTACTGCTCGCTAACTGCACGGCCTTGGATAGATTTCTTCATCTCTCCCGTTCATAAAGTGGGCACAGTAATAGCTGCTTTGCCAGGCTGTCGTGTGGGGCAGGCTGAACGGGGGACGCAGGGGATGCACCGCGCACAGTGCCTGGCCCTACGGAGGTACCTACAACTGGGTAACCTTTACTGAGACATTATCCACAGAAGTCCACTGACGGCGGGCTGAGGGCTTTAGAATGCTCTAACTGCCCTCATTTTACAGAAGAAGAAACCAAGGCCCAGAGAGCAAAGTGGCCACCATATTCTCTTTCACCAGTCGTTTCTTGGAAGGGCTCCAGGTGGTCCTGGTGCCATGGGCACCGGCCCTGGCTGACCTGACAATGAGGCCGGGAAGACGGCTCCACGGCCGCCCTGACTGAAATCATTTTATTTCCGCGAACCTTGCAGTAGGTGAAGCCATAAATTATTCAGGGGTAGCTTTCAAAAAGGAGGAAAACCAGCATTTTAATGGCTACATCATGCTGAGTAAGCAGAATGAAATGTTCTCTTCCAAAAGTTATGTTTAAAGTCATTTTGCCTCTCAGACCATTTCAAAATGAATTCACACAGGGGCCTGGCCAACCGCTTAATGAAGAAACCGGGAAGTAGCTGATACCCTTATAAACTCACACAGCCGTCTCCCTCCCCTCCCTCCTCACCGCCACCCACCCCATCGTGTCATCACACCGCTCCTTCAAGGCCCCATCGCCACCACCCACCTGGTTCCCTCGGCCTCCAGGGGATCAAACCCAGGATGTGGCAGCAGGTCTGCAGACCGGGGGGCCCCGACAGTCGCTCAGTGAAGCTCCATCCCCCAGAGACTCCCCAGCCCACCGCATGCGAGGAAACCCTAACGCCCCTTCTCAGCAGCGGCTACAAAAGCAGATGTGCTGTTTGGAAAGGGGACGGTCACTCGAGGGTGGCAGGGAACCACCATTCAGTGAAAAACGTCGTGGTGACCCTGGGAACAGAAAGGAGTGCGACCGGTATTCCCTCCCCAGACGTTCTCGATGGGGTGAGGGGAGCAGGCCATGGAGAGTGACCCGGTGACATCAGGCTGGGGAAGGCTGTGCCCACGAGGGACCCTGAGTCCAGGGCCTGGGGACAGGGTCCGGGAGGCTCCCTGAAGGGGCCACGTGAGCTGGGCTTCATGGGTGGAAAGTCATCAGCCCGTGGCGCGGGGCTGCAGACGTTGCAGAGTATTTCCGGTAGAGAGAACATCTCATGCAAAGGCCCTGGGAGGACGGTAAGCGGCTCGAGGCGTCGAGGGGCACGGGACCTGGGCTGGCACCGGGGCCGGGCCAGTGAAGCACCATGAGCACGACGGACCACACCTCAGGGGATCCTCGCTGCCACAGAGTGGGGGAGGTCTGGGCAGCTCCTGAAGTCACTGAGACCCGGCGGGGACCCAACGGAGCGGGAAGGGTGGCCACGGCCCATCCCTGTGCTTCTCGGGCTCCTCCCCTGGTCCCCCTGCAGGTGTGCTGGGCACGGGCATGGACTACAGGCGAGGGGGCAGTGGGGATGGCCTGAGCCCGGGAGCCTCCATGCAAAAGCGGCCACATCCACTGATCACTTCTGGTGGTACCAGGACTGGCACACAGGCTGATACCTTAAGCTAATGGTGTCTGGACCGAAACCCAAGGTCCCCCACTGCGCCCCCCCACCCTCTGCTCCTCCCCACCAGCCCCCCAGTTACCTGGGCCAGACACCTGGACCACCGTGGGTCCTGCGCCTCCTGCAGCCCACGCCCACCCCTGCGGCACATCCTGCCACCCTCACCGCCACACCGTGCCCACCAACCAGCGCATGCGGCCCGCCCTCCCACGCGGCCGCCACCTCTGCCTGGACGATTAAAGCAGCCTCCCGCACGGGCATCCCCCCTCCCCAAATAACTGACAGCAACAGGGAAATTATTTTAAAGACACAAACCGGATCACAGTGCCCCGCTGCGTAAGGAAAACGCCCCCACGACCGCCCACTGCACTTAAAGCAGAGCCACATTCCTCCCCGAGCGCTCAGGGCTCAGGGCCCTGCATGCCCCACCCCCAGACTCGTCCTGGGCCACACTGCATGCCGGGTAGGTGCTCGGCTCATAGGTGGAGCTGGTGTCAGGCCTGGGCCCCGGCATCTCTTCCCACCACAGGGCCTGCGTCCACGCAGGCCCGTCTGCGGGGACAAAGCCCTCCTGGCCTCTGGACTCCCTGAGCATCCCCGGTAGGCTTTCCTGCCCACCCAACTGCAAGCTGACCAGCGCCGGGCTTCTCAGTCTCGGCCCCCACTGGGTCTCCCCGCTTATGTTCATCAGCCTACGGTGGTTTTCTTAGGGACTGACACTTGCTGTGGCCTGCCTCTGCTGCCCCACCCTCAGAGGTCGAGGCCGTCGTATCACCCTGCAGCCTCGGAGCCCAGTACACGGTATGTTCAACACATCCCCGCTGATGGTGGATGGAACGTGAGTGGCAGGGAGGAAGGAGCCACGCCCACCAAGGAGGAGGGGCATCGGTGCTGAGCCCCCTAGGCAGGGTCTCTTGTCTGGAGAGCAGCCCCCCGTGCTAATGCCTGGTGGAGAGGCCAGGTCAGCCAGCAGCTTCTGTGTGTAACAGGAGGCCTGAGTGGGTGGGCAGGGCGGGGCAGAGCTGGCACACCCCTGGCTGCACCTCCCTGAGGACACCAAGCTGGGGCGGCCAGGTGAGCCCTGGGTGGGAGACACTTGGTCACGGACAGGATGTGGGAAGGGGTGCGTCACAGACACCTACCAGGTGCCCAGCTTCGGTGAGCTGGCTTGGGGTCTTGTTGGGTTTAATTTCCTCCCTCCCTCCCTTCCTGAATTGAGGGGAACCACTGCAGAACCCCCCCCTGGCCCTTCTGCACCTTCTGATGCTTTTTCCCCCTTCCCTGTCCACAGCTGCTGGCTGTATGACCTTAGGCAGGCCACATAACCTCTCTGTGCCTCAGTTTCCTTATCAATCAGATTGGAGTAATAACCGCCCTAGAGCGAGTGGAAGTCAGACAATGGCCGGTCCCGGCCAGTCCGCCCTGAGGCCCGCTGGGGCGTGGGTCCCGGTCCCCAAGGAGCTTCTCCAGCTGCTCCCTTCCCTCCACGCACTGCACCACCCAGACCCGAGGCAGCGGGCACCCCGCGTGTGGCACTGACCCCCACCTCTGCCCTGTCTGGAAGAAAAGGCTGGCTTTGTGTGCTTTCGAAAGCGTAACCTTTTAGAGACTGAAGCTTTCATTTTGAGATGAGATTGGCATTTTGCATACACTGGCACTTTGGGGTACAAATAGTCAGCAGTTTTGCAACATATATGAGGAACGCAGTATTTTGAATGAACGGTTTAAAAATTAAAAAAAAACTTATCTCCAGGCCAAATCAAATGGCATAAAAATATAACGGGAGGACTTCCCTGGTGGCGCAGGGGTTAAGAATCCGCCTGCCAATGCAGGGGACACGGGTTTGAGCCGTGGTCCGGGAAGATCCCACATGCCGCGGAGCAACTAAGCCCACGTGCCACAACTACTGAGCCCACGTGCCACAACTACTGAAGCCCGCGCCTAGAGCCCATGCTCTGTAACAAGAGAAGCCACCGCAATGAGAAGCCCACGCACCGCAACGAAGAGTAGCCCCCGTTGCCGCAACTGGAGAAAGCCCACATGCAGCAACAAAGACCCAATGTGGCCAAAAAAAATTAATAAATTAATTAAAAAATATAACGGGAACATCCTGGATCATCACAAAAATATTCCTCTCACTGGAGACACTGAAAAACCTTAAGGCAACAGTCCATAAACGGGTAACGCAGAAGACAGGCGGACCCGTTGTTCTCATTACCAGCTGCCGCTGGTCTTCATCTTCGGTGGACGTAATCGTCCTGTCTCTCGCATCCTTCTATCCTTCCCCCAGGGGCTGATAGGCAGGACAAGCCAGCTATCTGACAAACACTTGAGGTCTAAGTCTCCACTGCAGAATGCAGCCAGGCGGCCACGGGAGAGCTCTAAAGCCTCTTCCCTTGCGTAACTTTTGCTCACAGCTAAGTGACAGGTAACAAATGCAATTCAGCCGGATCAAGGGGTCTCCAGGCAGGGGTAGGAGACCCGGCTGTGTTCCCGACATCCCTGGATGTGTGGCAGGGGGAAGGGGGATACCCTGCCCTATGTCACTGGGCGGCTGTAGGCAGCACCAAGGCTCCCCTTCTGTTTAGGCCTGATCTGCAACGCTTACCAACATACGGAAATGAGCTCAGATCAGTGCTACAGTCCCCGAAATGGTGTCTTCCAACAGAGGAACATCTAAGGCTAACCATCCTCCACAGAAAACCTGCAGAAACCTGGCCGGAAAACCCCACGAACGGCATCAGTCACGTAACATATCAGCTGTGGAGCTTCCTTGTTAGGGACGTAACAGTAAACTGTGCACGTGTGTGCGTGTGCGTGCGTGTGGTCTTCGTCGAGCTGATGCAGCCCAGTGGTTGGCAAAGCAGTTGACCACACAAAGAAAACAGTTTTGGCGCCGGGCACCTGAGTTGGTGCCGTTCATAGCGAACAGACCATAGAATAGCAGCGTGTAGTCCCTACAGAAAGAGGCTAGTGGGCTAATGGAGACACTAAATCCAGAACCTTGACTAGACGTCATGTGGCAAAGCACAGGTACGCAGAGAAGGGGTGACATGCACCCGAGCCCGACGTGTCACCTTCAGAAACACTGTATGAGGCATATACACACACGTAAGAAAGCCCTATTTCACACGAAACGTTAAGGTTTCTGTGTGACAGCCAACGCGAGTTCCTCCACCCCCAGTCAACCTGCTCCGAGGGGTCTCCTGGGAGTGCTCTGCTGGTCAGAGGTGGCCGTGCCCATCTCCACGTGCACTGAGCTAAGACAGCCCTGGAGAGAAAGGATGGCAGTGCCCGCTCCCCTGGGCCCGGGGAACCCCCCAGCCCGACCGTGTCCTCTCTGTCTGGAGCAGCGGTGTCTCTACAGTCGAGCTCACGTGCACAAACTATTCTTTGGACTCCGTTCGCGAAGAGAGATCAGGTCAGACATGTTTGTACAGACAGAACAGGAATTCCTCCCCCTCCGACCGGATCTGGTTCTCAGCGTGAGTAGCAAGGTGATGACGCCGCAGAGCAGACGCAGAGGTCACATGAACGACAGATGTCACTGTAACTGACTCCTTTATTGGCAGTAGCCCAAAGGCCAGGAGGCAACAAGGCTATTCTGCGACAATTTGTGAGTCTGTGAGTCCTGCCATGCCCAGTGTGCTGTGGCCTTCAACAGTCCACGCTACTGAGAAAGCCTGGACCAGGCTCCCCCTGCACCCACCCTCCCCCCAGGCTCATTCCCAACCCACCACCCGCCCTGGACCAGGCTCATCCCACTAAGATACTTGGGCACCAAGACACAGCTTCCCCTCTCCCTTAGTGCTGGGGGGTGGGGTGGTGTTAAGGGTTGAAGAAGAGCTGCACACAGCTGGGTCTGGGTCTGGGTCTGGTCTGGGACTGGGGCTGGCTCTGGGGCTGGCTCTGGGTCTGGGGCTGGGTCTCTGGGTCTGGGTCTGGATCTCTGGGTCTGGGTCTGGGTCTCTGGGGCTGGGTCTGGGTCTGGGTCTCTGGGGCTGGTGCTGGGGCTGGGTCTCTGGGGCTGGGTCTAGGGCTGGGTCTGGGTCTGGGTCTGGGTCTGGGTCAGGAGCTGCCCTGCTCCAGGCTCTCGTCTACCTGAACCTCCGGGAAGCTGCTGTTTCTCTGGGTCTCAGCTTCTTATTGGTAACTTGCATCATCTCCCTTCCAAGACTAACGAAACAACAAGACGATGATGTAAGTTATCTCGAGGAATGTCAGTAATCGCATAAAAGTCTCATATCGTCATCCTGAAGTAGCTGCTGTCCAGACACGTTGAGGACAGCCCGTACTGGGCCCAGGTCCCCATGACTCGCCAGGCGTGGGACCTTGGGCACGTTGCTTAACCTCTCTGTCTTGGTCTGTTTGGGCTGCTACAACAGAATACCACAGGCAGGGGCTCAAACAACAGAAATGTACTTGTCACAGTTCCGGAGGCCAAAAGTGCAGGGTCAGATCGAGTGCAGGCAGATTCGATGTCCGGCGAGGTGACGGCCGCCTTCTGGTTCATAGGGGGCTGTTTCCTCGCTGTGTTCCCATATGCGGAGGGGACCAGGGAGCTCTCTGGGTCTCTTTTATAAGGCACACATCCCATCACGAGGGCTCCACCCTCGTGACCTGAGCACCTCCCAACACCATCACACTGGGCGTTAGGTTTCAGCATATGAATTTGGGGGCACAAACGCTCCGTCTGCAGCACCGTGATCTGCAATCTCCATGTCAGTAAAGGGAAGAAATTCTGTATGAAATTCAGGGTTTGGGTGAGGATGAAGTGGGGCGACGTAGGTCAGGAGCCTAAGGTGCGTCGCACACGCCCGACGCCCAGTAATAGCGCCTCACCACCTGCGGACGGCATCCGTGAACCCCGCATCCCCGGCCCCTGTCCCTCTTCCAGGAGCTCGCGTACCAGATGGCTGTGACAGAACAGCAGGCTTGGCGACCACACTTTGTGTTTCATTTAGACACCGTGTCTATTTTTCACACGAGGCTGTATTTTGAAAGCTCTGCTTGGGTACAGAAAGGACAGAAGGACATTTTCCCACTTGGGGAGCACCTGATGGGGGAGGGACGTGGTGGTGACGAGCAGTCCAAGGCCTGCCCACCTCCAGCCCCAGTTCGTGCAGAGTGGCCAGGGAGGATGGGCCACCCAAGATGCCGAGTTAACGTCCCCCATCGCTTCCCAGATCTTCCCTGATGCCACCACACCCACTGCAGCTCTTCAGCCCCAATCGCATCGGGTCTGTGCCCAACTTCCATCCACCCAGGACACTGTTTATTCCTCAGGCTCCTTCCCCAGACCTACCTCCTCCCGTTCATGAGGGCTCAGCTGAGGCCACTGAGGTCCCCAACTTGCTGCCAGCCCTGGCCAGTTCCAGGTAGCATGGCAACCTCACCCGCACCCCCCAGACCACCCTAGTCCCTCCTCCACGAGAGGTGACAGACGCGGACCACGCCATCAGGCGCCGGGGCAGAAGCAGTGAAAAGGATGTCACCACCCTAGGCTTCTAGAAGGGTGCCCTTGACAGGACAGAAGACCCTGAGGCGCTGGTGGAGGGTCTTCTTGGCATCGAGCACCACAGCGGGAGTGTAACTGGCAGTATTTTCCTCTTGCAACGGTCAACCAAGGAGGCACTGGGATGCCCACCTCGCAGCTGTGGAGGCTCAGGCTCACGGGAACAACTCGTGCGAGGTCACCTGACCTGGGGAAAGACGCGCCGGAGGACCTCGCCCCGATGCCCCTGCGCACGAGGGCACAGACGCCCCACACGGGGGGTCCCTCTGGCTTTGTGGTTGCTTGCGACCCTCCACGTACGTGATGAAGCTCTGACCGTGAGGTGGCTGTGAGGCAGCAGAAAGGAGGGAAAGCTGGAAGCCGACCGCCGGCGCGCACGTGGGCTTGGGACGTCTCCTCGTGGCTGAAGTAGATCCTCAGAAAGAACTGTGTGCTGTTGACGTGAAACGGCCCCTCCCTGAAAGCCGGCGGGGATGTGCCAACAGGAAGTCGTGGATATTGTTAGGATACCGTCGGGGAAGTCAGGGTGATTTTGTCACTTACGGTGACTCCCGGGAGAGGGGGTAACAGAAGGGGTGCGTGTAGGGTCCACAGGCGGGGGTCTCTGTCTCTTCTGTTCCCTGTTGCATCTTCACCGCCTAGAACACCGTCTGGCCCACGGGAGGTGCTCAGCAGATACCTTGTCGGGTGAGTGATGAATGAATGAGGGAACGAGGGAGTGAAAGGGAAATGGCTCTTTAGGATTTGAGGGCAGTAAACAGAGGAGGTCAAAAGCATCGAGGGTTAGGGTTATGGAACCCGATGAGGGAGGGAGAAGACAAAGGGGCAGGTCCTGGAGCCTGGGACCCTTACCAAGCACCTGTGTGTGCGTGCATGCATGTGTGTGTATGTATCCAAAGAGGTGAGGGACCCGGGCCTCAATTCCTCAGGACCCTAGATGTGGACCTTTGTGCTTACCTACACATGAGATTAAATACGTGGCTACAGAGACACACACGCTGGGCCGCGCACAGAAAATGCGCCGTTTTGGGAATCCTGTCTTGGCACTGAAAAAATGCTGGGAGCCTGAAGAAGCAAACAAACCAGAAGCAAGTGGCACAGGCTGGTCCCGAGCCCTGGAACACCTCAGCCACAGGCCAGAGAGGATTAGTCTGGAGAATCCAGAGGCCCTGCGAGGCCCCCAGGGAAACGGTCCGGCCCTTGCCAAGCCAAATGAGAAAGTTAACGGTCACATGGCAGCCTGCCCCCAGACAGCGGGCCTCGGAAGGTCAAACCTGGACCTCCTCTCCGGGGCCCAGCCCGGCCTGAGCAGCAGTTGGTCAAGGATGTATGTGGACATGACAGCCGTTAGATCACTGATGGGCGGGGGTGGGTGGGGACAGCTGGTCCGTGCTCTGCTGGCCCCTACAATCCAGGCACTGCTGGCTCCCAGGCTCCCCTCTCCAGAGGGCAGCGGGCTCCGCCTGGTCCGTGCACGCAGTGATAGGGGAGGTGGGTGGCACTGGACTCCCTCTGCAGGCGGATCTGCAGGACATGGGTGATAGCCCCCCACCCTGGTTCTCTTGGGCAACGCCCCGACACACACACACACACACACACACACACTCTCTCTCTCTCTCTCTCTCTCTTTCTCTCTCTCTCTCTCTCTCTCTCTCTCTCTCCTGGCTTAGAATCACTGGTGCGATCCATTACCCCCTCTTACAGACTCGTCAGTCACTTGAGGCCACACAGCCCAGGTCTGCAGACCCACACACCGTCCTCCTCCTTTTCCACCATCAGCCCCTCTGGATTTACTCCAAGTGTCTGTGTGTGCTGGGGACAAGGGGGTGCTGCAGAGTAGCTGGGGTTAGGAAGAAGCTGCAACAGCACAGGGCTGTAGCTTCTATCCCAGGGCCCCGCGGCGCCCCACAGACAGACAGACGGCCGGTGCTGGCCCTGTCTCAGCACAAATGAAGGCACAGGCGCCGCTTGGTCCCCGGATGCTGATGAGATCCCTCTAATTCCCTGCACACCCGCCCACACCCTGGTGGGTGAGAGAACGCAGGACGAGAGACGGAGGAGATAAGGAAAGGGGTGCTGGGATGGAGAACCAGGCCCTGAGGCGGGGGGAGGGAGAAAAAGCCTGGGCAAGTGAGGGACAAGCAGCACGGGCCCAGGATCCCCGCTCTCGGCGTGGAGGCCGGGCGGGGACGGGCAGGACGCTGCAGGTGCAGACGCGGGAGGGCGACCCCGGAGACACTGTGGGCAGAGGCTGACCCCGTCCCGCTGGTCACCCCGTGGCCTCCAAGACAGATGGCACGTCTGCCTCACTTTCCCACCAGGAAACAAGGACCAGAGACGGTCACAGTCACAGTGAGTGAGCTGGGGTGACTCCAGCCTCTGGCCTGCTGGTAGCCTTTCCCCTTTCAGGCCACACTCCAGAGCCCAACTCCACAAACGCTGCCCAGGGAGATATTTATATATTTATCAGTAAGTAGAAATAAATCACATTTATTTTACTTAACAAAGACCTATATGACCCTGATGTTTCTACGTGTAAGCACAAGGCCGCCTCTGCGGCAGTGAAGCAGAGAGGCTAAGGGCTCGCGTGTGTTTGCCCAGAGCTGCCCCTCGACGGCCCATGTTGGCGGGACCGCCAGCTTCGGCCTAGGCGACGGCCCTCGGCGAAGGCTGTGTCACCAGGACCTCCTTTCCCCTTCTGGGTCTGGGTGGGGCTGGGCACCCGCAGACCCCAACCTGGGCCCGAGCCCTCTCCCTTCACCGGGAGCTCCACCATCACCTGACCAAACCCACGTCCGGGCACCAGTGCCCGGCTGTCCACGGCAGCACGAGCTCGGACAAGTGTCTGCCGTTTTAAACTGCAGTTTGTTTTCCAACACAAATGCTATTCTTGTCGCCCATCTCGTGGCAATGTTATTTTTTCCTCAGCTTTAAATCATGCAGTTTCAGGATGAAGTTTGTACGAAAATTATCGGTAGGACAAATTACCCAGATGAGACCTGCTCTAGAAACACGATCACCTGTGCATCGTGGGCCGCTCTGCCTGAAAGGCCCACCTGCTGCCATGGGCTCAGCCCCTGGCCACTGGAAAGACAACCAGCTGACGCCTGAATTCTAAAGGATTCAAGGATGTTTAAGAAATACGTAGTCGTGCTCGCTTCGGCAGCACATATACTAAAAAACTGGAACGATACAGAGAAGATTAGCGTGGCCCCTGCTCAAAGATGACACGCAAATTCGTGAAGCGTTCCATATTTTTAGAAACTAACACACCATCGTAAAGCAATTATACTCTAATAAAGAAGTAAAAAAAAAAAAAAAGATACAAGGAGATAAAAATTTTAAATAAAAATTACTCAAAACCACCCCCCCCAAAAAAAAATAGAACTCAGGCCTACCGGACCTACTGAATCAGAATCTGCGCTTTTACAGTCTCCCCAGTGTACTTGCGTACCCATGAATAGCTGAAAGGTACATTTCTACCTCGACATGTCTTTTCTGTCTGAGAAATACACACATTTCATCCAATTTGATATAAATAAAACACTCAAAAATGCAAAAAAAAAAAAAAGACTTAGTCTTTGAGGAACAGAAGGCGCAAAGGTGACCGCCACCGAGGCCCGGCTTCAGAGAACTTGAGAACAGAAACCCAGAGCCAGTTGTCTCGTGCCCAACAGGTCTGTTCAAGCTGGACAGTAGTCAGATTATTCCTTCAGGAGGGGAGCCTCTGAGGTACATCCTTTAATTCCACAACATACCTAAGTTTGAGGTGTCCGGTATGGGGAGGGGACCTTCATTTAGGGCTGGTGATGTGCCCAGAGCTGCACTGGAGACTCATGTACGTTAGCACCACATTTCTAAGGAAGTTTTACGGATGAGGAAGAAGAGACACAGATCTCGGGCCAACTGTTGAAGGTCAGAGCCCAAGCGTGAGCCCTAGTTGCCTCCTGACTCCATGCCGCTGCCCCGTCACGGAAGCATGCCTCCCACCACAGCGCCCCAAGTGCCATCCAGCCGGTGCACCAGCTCCCTGGGCACCGAGCACGAGGACGCGGGCTGGGGGGATGGAAGGCAGTAACAGGTCCCATTGTGGGGCAGCCCTCCCCAGCCAAGGTGAGTGATCTCTATCACCTAAGCGTCTCATAACAGAGGAGCGGGTCTTCCAGGCAGGCGAAGGGCCCACGGCACACAGGCAGCTGCACTTGTAACGTTGTGAGCCCAGGAAGAGCAGGGTGCCCTCAGCTCAGCGCGCCCTCCGACACGTCACACCATGCGGATGAGACAGCACCCAGACCACGTTTACCCAGCACTTTTGGAGCTACTGCGTTGTTTAGATTTCCTTCCTGTTAAGGGTGACTCCACACTAGAAAGGCCAATTGCAAAGCACATACACAATGATTCCTCATTTTCATGCATAAAGATAAAAAACTAGAGTGAATAATCAAAAGTGAAAGCAGTTAGGAGACCCAGAACACTATAAACCACACCTAGCAAATGCCCTACGTGTCTTCCCCACCACCGTCCCCCTGTTGTCCTCTCATTTGGTAAGGAGCTCGCCCCACGTATGTGCTAAGAGCACAGAATGCACCTTTCCAACGGTAGCCCTTCCAATTGGAGCAGATGCCGAAAGGCTGTCCTCCTCCTATAGAAACTCGGATTACGTCATATCTTCCTTAGAGAGATGCTCTCTGCAACAGACTCCGCTGGCTAAATGTCGACGGGGATGAAGTTGGTACTCCACTCACCCCTGTTCATGACCAGAAGCCAATCAGCATACACGACGCACAGGTCCCCTCCAGAGAGCCTCACTGCGGTCAGCCAGGTGAGGATGACCTGCAGCAGGTGGCCTGGGGTCTCCTGTCGCCTCCTGCCGGCCCGGCCTTTCGCCATGGTGCGTCTCCCACCCCCGTCTGTCCCTCACGACTCCAGCTCTGCAGCTCTGCCAGGATCTTATTAGAGAGCACCTTCAGGTATGACCCTTCCCACGGGGGTTTTCATTTTAATAAAGGCTTTAGTGACCATCAAAGGCTTAAACTTCCTAAATCACTGCAGTGGCAGAGTGGCTAGGAGGTATGGAGAATGACACAAAGTGGGGCTAAGACTTGTAGCCTTCGTATCGCCCAGGGTGTGTCCAAAACCCATCTGTGCAGGTGCCACCCGACACCCAGCGCATACACAGGCGCTCACCTCCCCAGGAGTGAACAGAAGAGGACCTCACCCTCCACTTCAGCATAGGTGTCAATCCCTGTCCAGAGCTCGTGTCAATTCCAGTAGCTAGCAGCTGCCTGTATACATGTTAAGGAGGATTCTGAAGCCCTGTCTGGGGCTGGGGGAAGGTGGTGCTGACTCACAAGCAATGCTTGCTGTGAGGGCAGGTGGCCAGGGGCAGGGCCGCCATTATAAGCGATTTCCATTTTTCATACTTTTCTGAATGTGATTTCTGGGACTAATGGATATAATTAAATATATGGCCTTTAAAATTAGAAAAAGAACAGCAAATGACATTTTAAAGACTGGGCACTTGAGGTCCTGGTGTCCTTCTACCCTGCCTTTCAAGGCAAAGGGTTGGTTTCACTTGTAAAGCTAGAGTGGGATTAGGGGGTTTCTAGAATCCTTTCTACAGTGATATTCTGTGCATCACGGCCTATCTGCCTCGAGCACCAACTTCTACTCCTTAGACAGGAAGCCACATGAGCAGGAGAGAAGTCGAGCCCCAGGCCCCACTTCTAGAGCCCACGGCCCCCAGGCTCCAGCTCACTGCCTACAGCACTCCCACTGGGCGGCGAGGGGCAGAGGGCCCTGGGGCGAGAGCTCTTCAGAGGCTTCCAAAGACTTCCAGCCCCTTTTTCCTCTTTGGGATTCCACCTCCCCGACCTAAGTTTCTAAGAAGGAATAAGCGAGCAGACAAGCCAAAACACCCAACTTATGGAGACTGAATGCAGTCCAGACCTCAGAGGGTAAATTTTTTATGAGGCTGGAAAAAATATAAGAATCCCTCAAAAGTTAACACGGTAGTCAAACACTTGCTTGTGCTTGCCACTGGTTACAGATACTCCTCTTTGTAACCAAGGGTGTTGTTTGTCAAGACTTGGGGAAGAAAAGGCAGCCTGAGCAGATGTTGGCAAAATGCAAACGCAAGCGCCCCAGCAGGAGGGGGGTGTAGCAATGAGGGGAGAGGCGGGGAAGCTCCGCACCCCAGACTCTTGTCTTCCAATCAGCTGTGCGCTGCTCCCCAAATCAGAAAGCAGGTTTCCAGGTTGACATTTCCACGCTGGACGCCGGAGATGCACTAAGGAGAAAAACTCTCCATCCTCGCAACCCCTTACATGTGAGAGAGATGGCCGGTCGGGCTGGGCTTTGAGTTTTCAGCTGAGCTTTCCCTTCCTGTTTGTGTTTTTTAAATACAGACAAGGGCTTCCCTGGTGGCGCAGTGGTTGAGAGTCTGCCTGCCGATGCAGGGGACACGGGTTCGTACCCCGGTCCGGGAAGATCCCACATGCCGCGGAGCGGCTGGGCCCATGAGCCGTGGCCACTGAGCCTGCGCGTCCGGAGCCTGTGCTCCGCAACGGGAGAGGCCACAACAGTGAGAGGCCCGCGTACCGCAAAATAGAAAAAAATATATATAGAGAGAGAGAGAGAGAGAGAGAGACAAAGAACCTCACAACGAAACAGCAAAACATCCAGGAGGATGTGAGCAGACCTAAGCGAGAGGGCATCTCTCTTCCCTTTTCTAAACAGGCACCAGTGTCAGAAGCCATCGTGGGTGCTTCTACATGAGACTTCTTTTTCATCCTCCCACGGCCATGGGGGGTTGAGAGTGAAGCTTCCGGCACAAGCAGCGCAGGGGTGAATCTGCCACTTGTTAGCTGTGTGACCTTGAACGTGATGCCTCCTCTGTGGGCCTCAGGCCACCTACCTCACTGAGCTGTTGTGAGGATTAAATGAGTTAGCACTTATCAGGATGCACTCAGGAACCATGGGTCACTCCTCCTCTTGCTGTTGTTATTATTTTCATGGTCGAGCCGCAGTCTCTTGATGTGACATGGAATCAATGGAGAGCAGAGCATGGGCAGAGGGCCGTGGGATGGCCAAGCTGTACAGACTCCTTCCCTTCTAAGGAGGCATCGTTCCAAAGGAACACTTTACAGAGGAGAAGCTTTGCGTAGTTTTATTATTCTTTTTTTTTATATAAATTTATTTATTTTTATTTATTTATTTTTGGCTGCGTTGGGTCTTCCTTGCTGCACACGGGCCTTCTCTAGTTGCGGCCAGCAGGGGCTACTCTTAGTTGCGGTGCGCGGGCTTCTCATTGCGGTGGCTTCTCTTGTTGTGGAGCATGGGCTCTAGGCGCGCGGGCTTCAGTAGTTATGGCATGTGGGCTCAGTAGTTGTGGCTCACGGGCTCTAGAGCGCAGGCTCAGTAGTTGCGGCGCACGGGCTTAGTTGCTCCACAGCATGTGGGATCTTCCCGGACCGGGGCTCGAACCCGTGTCCCCTGCATCTGTAGGCGGATTCTCAACCACTGCGCCACCAGGGAAGCCCTATTATTCTTTTATTATTTATTCTTCGCTAAGGCGAGAATCCCAAGCCACCCAGGAGGCAGGCAGCTCCCTACCTCTCACCAAACCTGGAGCTGGCCTGAGCGTCTACTGGCCTTACTTTCCTGGACTCAGCCCGCCTGACCTGCTCCATCCACTGGCCAGGGTTCTTACACTTTGAGGTCCTGGGTGACTACAGAAAATATAACGATCATCCAAACAGCAGTTCTATTTACAAGTGGGCAAACTGAGGGCCCGGGCCCTGGTTTCCCCTCTGGCGGCCCCTGCGCTCTGCAGAGCGGCCCCAGGGCCGTCACTGTCATCGTTCAATGGTCTGTTCACGTCACCGTTACTGAGAATTCTTATTCTAACCCCAAGGACTACTTTTGGCACACACTGCAGGGCTGGGGCCTGCTGCCTGCTGGCTGGGGCGGGCATCACGGGAGAGCTCCGACACTAGGGGGCAGAGCAGGGGCGGGGCAGCACGTGGAGATGGATGGGCCCCCGGCCAGCTGCACCGCCCACGAGCAGCCTGATGCCAGGCAAATATTCGTCTGCAGAATAAAGGGGTTGGACTGAGACCACCTAAGGTTCTTTCCAGCTCTTTCAAAAACATAATTGCTGTCCACAGCCAAGAAGCAGGCCCTACGAAATCTCCAGAGACAGAACGTTGATTATTGGCTCCTTGGAAAGTGGAGGCAAGGAGTATGCAGGGGTAGGGGAGTGACAGCTGACAGATAAGGCGTTTCTCCTTGAGATGATGATGTTCTAAAGCTGTGACGATGGCTGCGCGTATTTGCGGCCGTCCTAAAAACCACTGAATTGTATACTGGAAATGGGTGAACTGTATGGTATGTAAATTATATCTCAAAAAAGCTGTTATCCCCCAGAAAAAAAAGAAGCAGGCTCTGACTTCATTGCTACTGCTCCTGCTGGAAGAAGGGGACATCCCCTCTCCCTCACAGGGCCATCAAGACGGTATCCGAACAGTTCTGAGCGCAGTGCCTGGTGCAGCCCACGTGCTCCGTGCACAGCAGCCAGTGGGGAAGGGCCTGCTCCTACAGAGAGGGCCCTTCTCCCAGGGAAATCTTAGAAGGGAGGTGAGGAACTGCCCTGCCTTTGGCATGAGGTCAGTCCTCCCGGGCCAGACCAGCCCCTTCCTAATCACAGGTGCACACAGCCCCCTGCCGCGGGAGGAGAGCCTAAGCGCGCAGGTGCAAGGTGCTGAGTGTGGATCCCTGTGAAGCAAATTCCTTGAGATAAAGGGGGTGAAGCTCATCTCCCACAGCAGAGAGGGACCAAAGTCCTGCAGACAACTCAGTCTGGACGCTAAAGCTGTGTGCCGCGGGGGCTTGTGGAATCGGAGAGGCGAGTGGTGACTGCAGAAGTGGAGAAGCAATGGCAATCGGTGTGAAATGCTGCCGCCGACGGTGCCAGGCATGGGAGGAGAAGCAGCTGTGGTGCTGATGACGCCAGCAACGCAAGGAGGATGACCCGGTTTCCAGAGATGGAAGGGTCTCGCCAGGGCAGCTCTGCCTGGGAGTGGATCTCTCGACCGCAGACCCTGGCCGAGCACCGAGCTGACCAGCTGCTGCTCCTGGCCCTGCAAAGTCTCCGAGGATGCTCTGCACGAATAGAGCACGGGGGCTGCAGTCAGGCAGAGCTGACCATCAAACAGAGCCTTGGGCAGGGCACATAACCCAACAGAGCCTCGGTTTCCCCGTCTGTAAAATGGGGATGATTGGAGTATCTGCCCCCAAGAGTAACCACGAGGATAAAATTAAACACTGCACAGAAAGCACAGCGCAGCAGCTGGTACACACTAAAACTGGAAACAGCACCAGCTACTGCTATTAATGCTGCCTGCCAAGCGCTGCCACGGGGCATGTGCCTCTCGACACTGACATGATGATGAGACTCAAGCCTCTTTCCTAAAGACCAGTGAGGCCAAATGAGGACGCACCCCCGGCTTGATCGGAGTCTGAGGAGGAGGGATGCTACAGCCAGAGACTGAAGATAAAAAAATGCAGATTCCTCATCAAGGTCCCATTGTGGGTGTCCATCCCAAGTCTAAGGACAGGAACCCATCAGGAGAGCACATCACAGGGTAACGAGAGCACTTTCGCTTTTGGGGATCAAGGGCAACGGAAGTTATGTTGGGGACACCTTGTTTTGGCACACGGGTTTCTGACTATGATTTTAAGCCACCACGCACGAAGCGATATTCCTACTTTCCACTGCCTCTCGGTAGGGCCAGGATCTAATACAGCACTAAGGAATCACATCATCTCCTGTGCAGGGATTATTAAAAAAAGGGTCCTCTGGTGGTCCTTTCACTCATGAGACATGCTGTCAAGTTGATGCTGTCTGCAATGGGGGCAAAACAGGGTCCCCCACCCCATGGCCATACCTGCCATTCCCTCTCTCTCGACATTGAAAACCCTCCCAGTCACCTGGAGTCGTGCGGCTCGTTCAGATCTGCTCCCCTACGTCCCCAAAGCATGCTTCAGAGTCGGGGAAGAAACGGCACGGGGGGCCCGCAGGGAGCCAGGGTATCTCCTGAGGCTGTGCCGTTCTCCGCAGGAAGATGCTGCTTCTCTCTTAACCTCCCTTGGAACACTGCCCTGCTCCTCGCCTGCTCTACAAACCCCGGGGGGCAAACGTCCCCGTCAAGCTCCGCCCTGAGCACGAGGCTTCCCCGCAGCCGCCGGATCTCAGCGCGGCCACCGCCCCCAAGACCACGATGTCCGTGCGGAACGAGGCCCGCAGGCGGCCCATCTCCTCCGTCATCCCCGAGACGGGGGCCGATTTTATTCTCCTTTGTGGATGAAGACAAGAGAGACAACCCAAGGAGACAGCCCAAGGTCCTGCTGTGATATCCGCACGAGACAGTAAGGCCGCCCGAGGACCAGTGGGCGCGCGTCCACAGACCGCAGCCCACGCCGCACGGCCTCCCGCGCTCACCCCGGCGGCTACGCTCCAAGCTGGCAGCTCCACGTGCGCCCGCGACCCAACCTGCCCGACCCCGGCTCCTCCCCTCCCCGCCCCCTACCTGCCCCGGGACGGTCGTTTGGGCCACCGGAGCCCTCCGTCCACCCCCTGCCTCTCCCAAGGCAGGCCGTGCAGCTACACACGCTGAACGACGTCTCCCCCAGGCCCCTGCGCAGCCCCTCAGGCCACAGCTGCCCAGCCTTCTCGCAGCTCCTCCCCCAGCCTGCCATCACGCCTCTGCTGGCGTGACCCCCCCCACCACCACCTCGCAGCCCTACGTGAAATGCCGCGGGCCGCACTGCCTGCAGAGGACAGGTCACCGACCCTCCGTGAAACGTTTCTTATTGTCTTCAAATTAAAAAAAAAAAAAACAACAACAACCACTTCTTCCTCTGGATTCTCAGCCCTGCCCAGTGCGTCCTGTGAGCCCAGAGCCTGTCACGGGGAAGCTCCTCAGCCCTGTAGGTTTCGACGCGGGGTCACCTCTGGTTGTTCAAGAAGCCCCCATTCACAGCCCCCGTGTGTCCCCTGCACAGGCAGAAATGCAGCACAGGGCGCCTTCCTGACCTCAGACACAGCCTGGGCCGCCCTGTGCGCACAGCCCCGCAGGCATCCCCAGGCTGGGGGGAGCGGATCTCCCCAGGTCCACAGGCCATCCTGGGCCAGCCTGTATTCTGCCTGTTTTGTCCTTCATTCTAATTCTGAACCTAAACCATACCAGCTCCTTACTAAGCAACTGAATCGGGGTCAGGAGAGACAGGTACTCTCAGTAAAGGTGACACTATTATTGGCTCAGAAATAATGAATCCTGGAAATGAGGTTCCAAGTAAGGTCATTTCAAAATATGAATGTCTTGTCTTTTTTTTGTCCATGCCTCTCTACTCCTTCCCATTTAGAAATTTAAAAATTTTATACGAAGGACACTCTACGTACATGCACACATATATATACTACCTGTCTGCTAAACTACAAATTTTATTTAAAAATTAAAAGTTCTTCCAGCTCCACGTTCTAAAAAAAATCCAGCATCAAAAAATAGAAGAAAATGGTAAATGCATGTTTCCAAAGTTTGGTGAGGTGCTTCAGAGCCCCTAAGGTAGCAGGGACACATGACGTTGGCTCAGAGTTAGTTGTTCAGTCGTAACCTCAGACTCACTTCTTCTAAGGCCATGAGTTTTAGGTGGGAAGGAGGAAAGTCTCTATAGTGATGCTGAACATTCTCCCAACTCAGGCTTCCTCTCCGAAAATCCCCTCCTGCATTTGGAACATAATCCAATAACAGGACAAAACACCATGTTGGAAATTGGAACTACATTTGTAACATATTTCACAGAGATAATATCTAAATGTATAAAGAGTTCTTACCAAATCAAGAAGAAAAATGATAACCACCTCAAAGGAACACCCACAAAGGACTGAACAACAGGCATAAAACGAAAGGCCAATAAGTAAATGAATTCATGTTTAACAACACAAGTAAGCAGATACATTAACCACTGGTGATGAGGCACCATTTATTTCTGTCAAGCTATCAAAGATTTTTTTTCAAAAGGGTAACGGCCAGAATCAGCATGGGAAAATGGGCACTCACGACTCCGACGGGAGTGAAATTTGGCATCTGTCATCAAAGACCTTCTCTTCCACTGATGTATCCCAGGTAGGTGATCAGACAGGGAGACGAAGACATTCGGTATAAGGATGCTCACCACAGCACTGATTATAAAAGTGAAAATCTGTACAAACCCTATACGTTCAGATAAGCTCATCTTTAAATTAAACATAGACACACACACACATCCAGGTATGTGGAAAGATATTTACCAAAATGTGGGAATGTTGGGTATTTTTCTTTTTGCTTATTTGTATTCTCTAACTTTCCCTATAATAACCCAGCCCTCCTTGTGCACTCGGAAAGGGGTGGGAGCAGAAATCGACTCTGACTCGGCACATGGTGCCCATCGGAGACGGCCTGGACCATCTCCCGCCTTTCTCATCCTGCCATCACTTCAATGGAAGTCAAGCTTTCTTTTCCAAAATCCCTTTTGCATCAGGAAGGGGGGTACAAGTTATTTTAAAGTTTCGTTTCATTTTTTTCTGCCATGTAAAAGCTGTGGGTCTGGCCCTTTAAAATGCTGCTTAAAATTCTCCCTTAAAAAACAAGGCGATTACTTGCCAAGCCCCTGCTGCAGGAAGGAAACCTTGTAACTACCCAGCATCTGTCTCTCAATTCAAAGTCAAGGCTCCCCAGCCAGGAGACACTGTGATTCAGAGAACAAGAGGACCACGTGAGCTATGGGGGAATCTACACCCGAATCCTGAAATACCATGTGCGGGAGACTAAAACTTCAAACCTAAGGCTGGGTGTGAGTACATCACATGAGCAAAAAAGAAAGAAAAGCAGGCCTCTTTCATTTGGTGCGTTACGCCGCTGGGCAAAATAAAAGGCAGCAATTCTAACTGCCACCTTTGCAAAGAGCAAAGTCGAGTTCAGTGACTAAAAACGTGTTTACTCAACAATAGTCCTTTAACTAGAGTAAGGAAGAGTGAGTAAGCCACGATGCCTAGAAAGTCAGCAGGCTCTGGACCAGCAGTGCTATTTTTGGAAACAGCTCTTTAGAGCAACGGTTCAGCACTAAAAGGGGGAAGGAAGATGGGGAAGCACCTCTGGGTACAGAGACTTGTGTTGAGGACATGGAACACTATTTCCTATAATCACAAGAATGCCCATTTTACAGATGAGGAAACTGAGGTAAAGTGGCACCATGGCGTGATGGGAGAGTCCAGCGGACCTGAGATCCTGCCCCAAGGTCCTGTGTAGGCTTGCACGAATCACTTCTAGCCTCTCCCTTTCCATTTCTTTATTTGTAAAATGTGGATAATAAAACTATGTGCCATATTTGTGAGGCTGGATTGAGGGCACATATGGCAATTTTCTAGCAGAGTGCCCAGCACACGGCGGGTGCTCAGCAGACGGAAAACACTAGGAGGAGGGTTTATACTTGGCCCAAGGACCCCAGGCCTACATGCCAGAGGGCGGATCTGAACTTGGGTCCTTCTCTCCCCAGAGTCCCTGCACACAATCTCACTGCACTGTTTCCCTCAGAACCCCTCTCCCTCCCCGTCTCCCACTTGTGAAACCTACATCTCACCAAACTCTCCGGTCAAAACATCACAAGTACTAACACACGTTCCCTCTTTTGACTACTTTAGTTTCTTGTTTTTATTAACATGATATTCAATAATAATCTCAAACTGAATCTTAATGGTTGCATGATCCAATGTTCCTCCAACTGTCATCTGCATGTCCCAGATCCTCTTTCCGAAAAGTATTCCCCCCGAAAAAATCAGTAATCTTCCTATCCACACAGCAAACCAGTTTCTTTGAAAGTCAAGAAGCTTTTTCAAGAGCTTGACTGGACACGAAGGTATTTTCGCCTGGAACGGACGAGGATGCCGCCGGTCCCCCAGGTTCCATCACCATTGTTGCTTGGTCCAGAGCCTCACCTGCCATCGGCACCTTGCTGTCCTCACGCCTGGGTTTCCGCTCCCGTCACTGCTCACCCTGGCAGCCCACGTGGCCTTTTGTCCCCAAGGCACAAGCACACACGGTGCCTCCGATAGGAAGGTGCTTTCGTCGGGGAAGCCAGGAATGGAGGCAAAAGCCAGGTACAGCCAGCTGATGGCTGCCAGGCTCTGAGCAGTGAGCTCTCAAACACCCACAGAACTCGGCCCCTTCAAAGGCCCACCAGTCCCAGATGCTGGCTCTGTGCTGCCCCCAAACTCATGCGTGTGGGTCTCTCAAGAGACAGCGAGATGGTACAGGACCACCGGCCAGAGAGCTCCCCACCAAATGCCAACGGGAGAAAGTTTAAATAGAGGCCAGCATCCTTGCAGTGAAGTGACCACAGCATCTGGCATTTAAAGAGCCCTTAACACCTCGCACGTGCTTTCATAACAGACTCATCTCCTCGGGTGACCAACCGCCAGTTTGCCCAGGACTGTCCTAGTTTTAGCGCTGAAAGTCCTGGGTCCCAGGAAACCCCTCAGTCTCACGCAAACCTGGACGGCTGGTCACCCTGTGACCCTTATGGCAGCAAATGAATCAACCAACTCCGTGAGGTCCGGGATGCCCAGATCCCAACAGCCGGAGCTCCACCTGGCCATCACCAGCTCCACCTGTTCAGTCCAGAACAAGTGCTCACAGACGGTAAACTATGGGCCTGGCACTCACGGCTCTTCTCTTTACGTTATTGCTTTGAAAAACCTCCCACTTGTGGAAAACCTTGAAATTCCATCACTAGGACTTCACTGCTTTGGGTCAAGACCCTTGTGTCTTGATAAAAATTAAAATACTTCAAAATGCTCAGGAAGAGAAACAAATCATTAGCGTTAACACCTAGACAGAAAGATTCTTTCTTAAATGTCTTTTAACAGGGAGAAAGGAGGAAGGGGAAGAAACGTTTCTAAGAGGCTGAGATCGTGTGGGACCTGGGTCCCCAACATGAATTCCAGCCATCTCGCCACATTGCAGGTTCGCTCACCACCAGCCTTAAGTGGAACAGCCTAGAGACATTCTCCATTTAGCTTATATCTGATCTCTCCTTTTTTTTTTTTTGCGGTACACGGGCCTCTCACTGTTGTGGCCTCTCCCGTTGCGGAGCACAGGCTCCGGACGCGCAGGCTCAGCAGCCATGGCTCACGGGCCCAGCCGCTCCGCAGCATGTGGGATCTTCCCGGACCGGGGCACGAACCCATGTCCCTTACATCGGCAGGCGGACTCTCAACCACTGCACCACCAGGGAAGCCCTATATCTGCTCTCTTATCTCAAAGCGGCACTAAGAGAGATTTAGGACCGACAGTCCTATTTCTCCAAATTCCTTCTGCTTCTCAGATACATTCGCTTCACTGAATACTGAAATGTGTGAAGAGCAGCCATCAAACCTGAATGTGCTGGAAACCTCGGGGCACCTGCCACGCTGCCGGGTCGGGGGTCTGGGCGTTGGACCTGGATTTCAACCAGCTCCCGGGTGATGCCCGGCCTGGGAGGCGCCAGGCCGTGGATCAGGGAGCAGGCAGGAAGCAGAGTTCTGCCCCTTGAATCACGGCCAATGACCAAATACTTCCCCAATTCTATTCAAAAGAGGAGTGACTCAGGTTGGAGTTTAGGTGACTGAGTTGCAGTTACCAAGTTCAGGGAACACAGTTTGCAGTGTGTCCTCTGGGGGTGGCAGATGTTCCCCAGGGAATCTGTGAGATGGGAGAAGACGGGCCACAGGCAGAAATGAAAAGACAGACAAGCATGTCCCCACGTCACCAGGCCCCTCAGCACATGCCTCAGGAGTCAGACACACAGTCGAGAACAGGTCCTCAAAAACAGAGAAGGTCAAAGTCATTTCCAACACCCAGACCCGCTGACTTCTCTTTAAACACAGTCCTAGGGCTGCCTACGTGCACGGTGGCAGCCCTCCCAACCCAGGGAATGGCCGGGAGGAGCTGTGGCCACCCCGGGCTCTGGTGAGTCAGGTCCCCAAGTGGGAAAGGAGGGGCCCTGGTTGGAGAGAGGAACAGACGGAGTTGGGGGGACCTCAGGCCAGGGTTCCTGTTCTGGCCCCTCCAGCCAGGGAGACCGGAAAGACACCGGCCTGGGGCGTGGGCCCAGCTGCAGGGAGCGCGGCCGAGTGGGCCTGGCCCTCCAGCCACGCATCCTCCCCGCACATGTCGGTACCGAAAGCTCCACGTTTCCAGGGCTTCAGGCGAGCTTTCTGCTGCAGTGCAAATCCCTTGGAGATTCTGCAAGAGTGATGAAATTTCTCCGTATAAACATACACATGCACACTTACATGTAAAACTTTCCATAAAATATGAAGGGGTCCAAGGACTCCCCAAACCCCGTCTATGGACCTGCGAGCACAGGTGTCCAGCATCTCTGCAGGCAGGCAGGCGGGGCCTTTTCCTTCCTTGGGCACTGCAGACACAGCACCTTCAGAAGGGCTGTGGAAATGCTCCAGCCCTGAAAAAGGTTTTACTGACTCCGTAAAACAGAAAGAGGACTGAAAAATCCAGTCAGTAAACGTTTTGTTAAAACATGTAAAGTGTGGCCTTGTGTCAATTGGTCAACAGCAGCCTGACACCTATTACTTAGAATTCCCAGGTGACTCGATGTGGAGAATGGGACCTGTCTGCCATCATTTGGGATGGGACCTGAGAACACTACCCTGTCCCAAAGTGAGCCTGCCTAGGGCAGGAGGGCATCACCCATCGCTTTTATAAAGATGGACACTGGGGTCCAGGGGAGGGGGGAAGGGCAGAAAATAAAGCACAGCTTTGGAGTTCGCAGTGACTGCCAGGTTGGGATGCTCCCAACTGACCATAAACAAGGCTCCGGAACAGACAAGGTGGGACATGCACAGGCGGCGTCCACACCATAAGATAACCGAACGTCCCAGGCTCCATCCGCCACGGCGGCCACTGTTGCTTTATGCTGCAAACCCGGCCCACGATCACCCTCCACCTTCTACATAAAGGTGACCGAGATGCTCTGTCACTGATGAGTCTGGACATCTCCCGGTCGAGAACTGGCCGCGGCTTGGTGTCCTCAACCTGCCTTAGAATCACCCAGCAGAAGCCCAGACCCCGTGCAGAGCCCTCCTGATGCCTCTGACCTCTCGCCTGAGGCCCTGGGGTGCTCCCCTCCCATCCCACCCACGCCCTGCCAAAGCAAACTACACCGATCCACGTTTATTAGCCAGTGGTATTCCTGGCTGTCTCTGCCGGTGACCTCCAACAAGGAGAGGGCAAAGCTAGGCTGAAGCTGGGTGTCCCAGCCTTGCCATCAGTTACTGGCGCGCTCCCACGCCGCCCAGCCTCTCCGCGCTCAGAGTCACCCGGGGGTTAGCAGGGCCCAGTGGCCGTTTCTCCACCCCCATTTCAGACTGACGGGTCGGGCACCGGGCTCAGTCCTTCAGGAGAGCACAGGGCACGTGGCCGAGGATGGAGTTTGCCTGGGCATTTGTGTGACTGGGGGCGGGGGCTGCTGACGGGAGGCATCTGGAACGAAGCAGAAGGGGGTTCGTGGCCGCAGCTCAAAGTGAGGGTCCGAGACAGGGTCCTGACTCACTCTCGTATTTAGTCATCAAAACATTTAGGAAGGATTCAGAAACTGCATATGGTACCACTGTTTAGCACTTTTCCAATTTTGCCCCCCTCATCTTTTTCCCCAGCAAAAAATACGTTTGCTCTCTCCTTCCCCACAGGGATGTAACAGAGGTCTTACAGACAGACTGCGTCTCAGACAGCAACATTATAAAATGGTACATACGGTGGGGTAACCCACATATGACGTTGGTATCAGTGAAAAGTGTAACACGCTACGCAAATGTAACACCGACTATTGCCCGTCAACACCTGACGGGCTAAGTCCTAACATGCTTTTCTCCTTGTACCAGAACAGTGTCCAAGACCAAACTGTGTGATGCTGAGAGGACAAAGAACTGTATTTTGGTCATCCATAAAATACGGCTCCGACAGTATTTTTGGTGCAGTTAAGAGAATGCGCTCTTTCCAAGAGAAACAAACCTCATCCTCACCATCTCTAACGGCCAATAAATAGAACGGGCTTTACAATTATGAAGCGCCCCCAAATGCCTGGCGCCAATCCTCATTACAGCATTAGACAAAAAGGAAGCCACGAACGGCAGGCCTTTCTTCCAGGCTACGCGGCAGCCCAAGCCTGCCATGGAGAAGGGGCCGCAGGGAGCCAGACACAGGTGTCCTGCTGGGCATTCGCTCATTTAATGATGTGGTTAAGCAGAATATGAAAGGAGCGGAAGATGAAATGAACTTTTTACTGGAAAAGGCAGGACTGACGCTTCCCAGGACCATGAAGCTTCATTCCCAGATCTCAAGCCCAAATGAAAATCTGACCTGCTTTGAATCTTTTATTTTAAAGTGCCTGCGTGAGCTCCCCTGGTGCTGAGTCCAGAGGAACAGCTGGCCCTCCCCAGGCCTCAGGGCGGAACAAGGGCCAGGAGGCAGGTGCTGGCCAGCGGGAGCAGGTGAGGGATTTGGTCCCGATTCTGGGACAGGTGAGGACCCTTCTGATCGTGGGCAGGAAGGGGGCTGCTAAAGGTGTCCCTGCCCACACGGGCTTCTCAATTTCACACACATCAGTAACAATCTGAAAAACAGAAGAGTACTCATAGGGTCCCAGAGTTTATTTTGCCATAAACTCCCTCCCCCTCAAAAACAAACAAAAAAACCCTCAACCATTTTAACATTAAAAAAAAAAAAAGGGAGAAAGGACGAACTCTCAATCAAGGACACATTATGAGACCATGACCCCAGGGTCCTGACTCATTTTCTTTTCACTGTGGACCAACAGGAACTTCCCTGTTGACCAGCAGTGGTCTGCAGGCTGGCACGGGAGTCCTCGGTATAAGCAACAGATCCTGCTTCCTACCACCTTGAATGGCCTTTGGGACGGTTTGGGCGCACCCACACACTGCCCTGCAGGGAGCTGTGCAGCCAGACCCAGCTCTGCGCCGAAAGCCGAACCTCCCTGAGCCTCTGCGCTCGTATCTGTGAAATGAGGGATTCCCACTTATCTCTAATACAACGCATGCTGAACACCCGACTCCGCGCCCAGCACACAAGCAACAGCTCCTCTCCCCTTGGTTGTCCCCAAGCCGGGTGCATTTCACACTAGCTCCACAGCCGGGAATGCTTGGTGGGGCCCCAGCTGGGGTCAAGCAACAGATGACTACATCTACCGGGCAAAGAGGATCCGTATCTGCATCGGCATCAAAGCCGGGTCCGCACCAGCATCCTCCCTCTCCTCACGTGCCCTGCATCCTGAAAGATCGAGCAGAGAGAAGGCAACGGCCACTTAACAGCCACCGGGGTCTCCCATCAAAGGGCTCGAGGCATCATTGAAAAACTCTGCTCTTGTGTCTGCGGACTGCAGCAAGGTGTAAAGAGGAGAGGACTCAGAAACGAGAGAAGATAAGCCTTGGACTTGGTCTTGGGCACCTGCTCCAGGTGGCCTCAGCACCTCCTGACCCCTATTCCACAGGCATGGCACTGAGAGGTGTGGAGGAGCCAGGTGTCACCGGGGATTGGCCCTGTAGATGAAGCCCTGCGGCCACCGGGATGCCTGTGGCCGCCTCTGCCCGCACCCTAGGGGCCTAGGGCTGGGATTACCCCCCAGTCTGTCCCACTAGGTGGGAGCAGCCCAGCCGATGAGGTGGAGGGCTCTGGTGGCTGCCGTCTGAGCCTGTTTCAACCTAAAGAGTCAAGTGTTGTTTAATTCCAGGCAGCTCTTTCCCCCTCCAAAGTCAGTTAAAAAGCACCCAGAGCTCTGGCACTTTCACTCAAGGAGCCCTGGAGGGCAACGTGCCGGAGGAGGAAAAGGCGGCTCTGGGGGCTCTCAGGGGACACGGGAGGGTCTGGTCCTGGGGCACAGACTGGCTGCTTCCAGCGTCCGCCACCAGCTGGGGACAGAGCTCAGCAGAGAGGCTACCCATTAGGGTCCCACACAGCCCGCTCTGCTTAGAAACCCAGGTGGCTTTTAAAGGCTTTGCTGCCCCTGGCCGTGGGGTCCTGCCCTGGCACCCAGCACCCAGGGCCCCGAGCTCCTAGCCCTACTTTCTCTCTCATCCCCAGCTGGGCTGTGGACCCTCCATAATCCCTTTCTCTTATTCCAACCCTACCTATGGCTCCCCAAAGGACCAGCCCACATCCTTTACCCAGGTTTTCAGGGAAACATGCTGTTATCTTTTTATCTCCCTGGAGACTACCCACCCCTTGGTCAGGATTATTCCCAAAGCACGAAGGTAAGGTGCCCCTCCCACCCGTGAACCGGGCAAGCACGCTTGGTGACCCTGCCCATCGCCCTCACCAGCCCTGGTGTGGTTTCCCTTACAGCTTCCACAGGGCCCAGGCCTGAGCCAGCCCTGCCGCTGCATTCGGGGCAGTGTTTCTGAGCGCCGGCAGGGGAAGATGCTCCCTTCGTCTGTTCCCCCCCCTTCCTCTTCCACCCCCTTGCCCCCCCAACGCCCTCCCCTCCCACTCACCCCCCTCCCCTCCCCAAGCACCTCTGCCTGAACTCCTCATTCCCCCCCTCCTCTCTCCTCACTTCTCCCCCCTCCCTGATCTGCCACACCTGTGGGGCTCTCCGTCCTAGGGACCTGCAGACCCGTCTCTGCGTGGAGTGTGCTGCTGTACCTTCACAGCAGG
The DNA here is from genome assembly GCF_059928025.1 of Delphinapterus leucas. NCBI lineage: Eukaryota > Metazoa > Chordata > Mammalia > Artiodactyla > Monodontidae > Delphinapterus > Delphinapterus leucas. The sequence continues at coordinate 5,356,996 of NC_143144.1, forward strand.
GGCAGGTTCGGGACACCCCCAGGAGGTCCTCTTGGATTGGTAAGTTCCGCAGGTACTCCAGGAAGCCCCATGGATGCTGAGATCAGCATACCTGAGGGGCATCACAGGAAGCCCCTGGGTGCACCTGGCCCGCCCCTGGACCACCGAGAGCCTCCATCCTTTAAACCAGGACAGAGCCACCCGTGGGCCGTGTGAGGACGAGAGGATTAGTGTAACCACTAATGAGGTATTTAAGTAAACCGATCACTCGAGTTTTAAACCCAGAAGGGTGCCTTGAAACTTCATGCACCTGGGGGCCACAGGGGTTTGGAGTCACACCTCGGGGTCCTTCCTGAGATGACAGCTGAGAGGCACACTGGTGCCACAAAGAGGGAGTTCCATTTTGTTCAGGCCGAATCTTCAGCTCTCTGTGGCCCAATTCCGGGCGCTGGGAATAGACACGCTACTGAGATCTACAGCTACCCGGCCACCCACACCGGTACGCGCACCTGAAACCTTCAACCTGGCCCCTGCGGTTGAAATCCCCCCGCCACCATCCCAGCTCGGGAAGCTGTAAGGAGGGAGAGGACGCCCAGCTGTCAAGCTGTGATGGTTTGCCAAGTGCTCTGCTACCCTCACGGGCTAACTTGTCCAATTTAAGTTTAGGACACTGTTCCCCTAACTGTGGAATCTAAAGCAAAAACTCACCAATTGCACTTACACAGAAAACATTAAAAATTTTACGACGTGAAGTTCTACAGCATAACAACACCAGTAATCTAGAATCAAGTGCTGGTTTTACAGCCTTCAAATTAATCCAGGCTTCAAATTCTTAGTGTTTGACCTTGGAGGTGACATTTTTACAAAAGAAAATGAGTCTTTAAATGGCAAACTAGCCTAAGCAACAGAGGGTATTAAAGAATATTTACCAAATTCATTCCTAAGAACAACGATATAAAAATAATTTTAATTACCCAGAGATGTCACTGCCATAAAAATAGCTCTAGGATAACATTCTTTGGAAGCCTCCCCCAGAACACATGGGTATATGCACATGCAAAACTCGGTTGAGCTGTGACTCTTCCGTTACATGTTACCGACTAAGTGACAACTAAGACACGTAAAGAAGTTCAGCGTCCTCAAGGAAGAGCGACAGCCCCGTAGCTTCAGAGCTGGATGGTATTTTCCCTGCGAGACCTGCCTCCTGCAGGGCTGAGATGTCTCATCTCAACCCTGGGAGGCCAGCCTCCCTGCCTTGCTTTCTCGTCTGCCTTTCGCATCTCCTTGCTGATGGTCTAGTCATCGGCTGGACTTAACAAAACAAAGTACCACAGCCTGGGAGCCTTAGACAACAGGAATTTATTGTCTCTCAGTTCTGGAAGCTAGGAGTCCAAGGTCAAGGTGTCTGCAGGGGTGGTTTCTCCTGAGGCCTCTCTCCTTGGCTTGTGGCGGCCGTCTTCCCCCTGTGTCCCCAAGGGGCCTCCCTCCGTGCGTGTCTGTGTCCTGATCTCTTCCTATAAGCACCAGTGACATTGGATGATGGCCCAGCCTAATGACCTCACTTCAATGAAATCACCTTTAAAGGCCCTATCTCTGAACACAGTCACATTCTGCGGTCCTAGGACTTCAACATACAAATTTAGGGAGGGGACATAATCAGCCCATAACAGAGGGAGGGGATACCTAGCAGAGTAGGTGCTCAGGACAGGGCTGGAAGCAGAGGTCTCCCCAGCAAAGCAGACCATAAGCTCTCACAGGGCAGAGCCAGCCCAAGGCCTCTGTGCCGCTGGCACCCAACACCACTCCCACGGTTCCTAGTCCTGGATTTTCCAGGGCTGAAGACCTTGAGCCTCGGTCCTCAGCACTGCCTCATCCAGGAGGACTTAAAACCCAGCAGTGGGCCAGCAGGGAGTCCCCTGGCAAAACTCACGTGGGAGAAATAGGAGAGGAAGGGCAGGCTGTACAGGGCTCTGATGAGAGCTCGGGATGAGACCTGATTCTCTGCTCAGACGACGGGGAAAGACGGACCCAAGAACACACAGAATCTTCTCCCCACACAATGAAGCGTCTCTTCCAAAGTCAAGTCGGTTACTCGGCAACTCTGACAGGTTACGAAGGTGCACCTCGCCCATTAGCAAGGACACACCAACAGAGGCTAGGCAGGTTTAGCAAATTTAAATACAGGACGCCTACTTCACTTTGAATTTCAGATAAACAACAGTAATGTTTTCATACAAGTATGCCCCATGCTGTATTTGGGGCAAACTTACACTCAAAAAAATGATTCACTGTTTATTTGAAATTCAAGTTGACCTGGCACCCTGTGTTCTATCTGGCAGCCCTCCTGCAAAAGTATAGCCCTCCCAGCTTTGCCGACGGCCACTTGGCATCTTCTCAGGAGCCAACTACTCAGAGAGCTGGAGGTCCTGCCCGGGGATGCCCAGGGGAGCAGGTCTTCTCAGGAGGGCTCCACAGCAGGGATAACCTTGGCCCCTCTTCCAGAGCCCCTCCCACTGGCCCGGTGATGCTGGCACATGCTCACCTCATAGGGGAAAGTGGTTAAGCCCACCTCCTTCATACCTGGGAACTCAGCCATAACGGCCAACGCACACCAGCCCTTGCGGTCTGGTCCTCAGACAGCTGTCACCAACACCACTACCACCATCACCAGTGACAACGATATTAACAAGGACACGGGGGAGGCCGAGGGCGACTCAACTGCAGGATGTCAGGAGACCCTGCTGACGTCAGCTCCACCCGGCGTCAAGCCAAGCTTTTGGGAAAATGATGCATCTTTCTTCCGTCAACAGTGCCGACGATTCCTCCAAAGCTCAGTCCCCAAGGTCAGATCGTTCGATCCATCAGGGCACGTGGTTGATTCTAGTTTCAAGACACACCCATCGCGGCCTGCACTCCTCCAGCCCCGCTCTTCAGGTTACTACGTGGCCAGATCCTACACCTGCCCCAGAGCATCTCTTTAAAAGTTGTGTTGGGCCAGGCTACTCTTTGCTGAAAACACCCCAAAGGTTCCCCATCCCACTCCAGTTAAAGCCATGCCCCTACGACGGCCAGCAAGACCCTCCGTGATCCGCCTCCAGCCCGTCCCTCTGGGACTGCCTGTCCTCCGCACCGTCACCCGCTCTCAGCAACTCGGCCTCCCTCCCCTCCAGGCACACCTCCACCTGGGGCCTTACACTGGCCGCTCCCCTGCCTGCCCAGGAAGGATATCCACCTCCCTCACCTTTGCTCCAATCTCACCTTCTCCACGGGGCCTAATCCCGTCCGCCCTACTGAACCGTGCAGCAGACTGCTGTCCCCTGCTCCAGCACCCCCGAGCCCCCTAATCCTGTCCACTGCTTCTTTCCTAATGTTTCCATTCTAACACACCATCTGTTCGCCCTGGTTATCGCTAACTGTCTGTCTCCCCCTCAAGAACGTATACCTCACGCAGGCAGGAATCTGTCTTGTTCGCTGACGAATTCCAAGAGCCTAGAACGGTGACTGAAAGAAACACAGATGTGCTCAATAAACACTTGTCTACTTCACCGTCCACCGCATGGACACGGGAGACCAGGAACAGGAAAAGGGCCAACACTTCCTGGGCGCCTTGTTACATGCAGGCACCACGGAAGGGGCTTTACAAATGCTGGACAGGTCAGGCAGGGTGAGGGGCCCTCCATTTCCTACATGAGAAACCTGCCTCCGAGGGGGTCACTTGGCTACCAAGGCACACGGTTGGGAATTCGGACGAGACGTGAAATCCCAGGCGATTCCATCATCCCGAGAGGCGTGTGCTGTCTGCCGTCACCTGGGAAGCACCGCTGTCCCCGCAGCACTCACGCTGTCCCTCCCGCCTTGTGCCTGACATTTATCAGCAGGGGCAGCCCCGTGCAGACTGTCGGGCATGGACTGCCACGTCCACCTTTCGGGAGGCTGTGGGATGTGAGGAAAGGATGCTGCCTTTGGCCCCCGGGTCACAGGCCACCCGCGGCCGTGGGGTGCACACAACGCCCATGAGACGCGGCCCGCGCCCGGCCCGTGGGGCATGTGAATGTCCATGCCCTCAGCATTCGGGAGAAGCTCAGTGACTGCCTCAGTTCTCACAGGGAACTCCTGACCTGGCACGGGGAGGACCTCAGTGCCTGCGGCCTGGGGACAGAAGGGCGAGCAGCAGACCCTTCACAGGACAAGTTCAAGGGCAGAGAGGGGCCGTGGTGCTGGGAGGGGCTCGTCGGAGCTGAGGGCCTGCCACGGTCAGGCCGGGGAGCTGCCCGGGGTGCCGGGATCCAGCGCGAGGTATCTTCTTTCTGAACGTGGGGATGGCAGCCAGAGCAGGGAGGAAAAGAAGTGTATAGAGTTTCCGCTCTCCCCTGACTTCCGGAGGGTTAAAGAAACACGGAAAACACGCCGGCATCAGTAAGTAACCAGGTTTCACACGCTTCCTCATCTTCTGATCAGGATTTCTGCTGCCCGGGCATCTCCCGAACTAGAGGCCGTGGGCATCTGCACGGCCGGCAGGGCCCAGGCAGCAAACACCTGCCGACCCCAGACGAGGCGGGAGAGGCACCTGGATGGAAGTGTGATGCGGAGGGGCCTGGGGAAGGGGGACCAAGGGCCGGAACTGCCTTACAGTGTAAGAGGGCAGGACCCCAGCCACAGAGCCCCTGCCAGGAGTGATGGCTGATAGAAGCAGGGGCGTCTGCCAAACAGGGCATCCAGCCTAAACCTGTGAATTCTCAGACTTGCCCGGTCTTTCCTGAAAAAAGAAATGCTTGTGCCAAACATTACTCAACATATTCTACATCCACACTTCTCACGAGCAACGCTGTCCAGATGAACGGATTCTAAAGGAAACCGACACCCACGTGCACATCTGACTGGTCACCCGAAGGGAGTGAGCCTGGGGAGCCCGTAGAAGCTGCCCACGTGGCCCAGAGTTTCTCCTCTTCATCCTCAAGAAAGGCCTGGGAAGGGTTCAGGGGACAGACAGAGCAGGGGAAGGGGACAAACACTGTCGGAGGACTTGCTAAGGGTCAGACACAGACACTTTACAAACATGTTATGCCTTCCGACGAGGCTGTGAGGACCCACTATGTCCCCATTCTACAGATTAGAAAACTGAGGCTCGGGTTAAATTACTTTGCCAAGTGAGTTACCGGAGGCTGGGAAGTCTGAGAACTCAAAAATTTGGCTGGACTCACAGCAGGCCTGGGAATTTTGACTCAAAAAGTTCTTTACACTCTCAAGCTTCACCCAATATGAAGCCAGAAGCTGCCGAGGCGTCTGACAAGCTGTTTGGCCGATGCGGACACGGGCTGGCTGAAGGTCACGGAACCCGGCCGAGACAAGACCAGAAAACTGGGGCCACCTTCTCTTGGCTCTGAGGAACTAGTCTTTTAATCTCCACGTAGAAAGCGTGGAAAATAGGTCAAAATCATTTTAAGCGAGGCTAAAAGTCCAAAACTAAAAGTCTTTTATGATAGCAAGAACAACGTTTAATAGGCCTCAATTACGTAATATTTGGCCCAGCTGAACACCCGTCCCTCCGGCCAAAGGCCACTTCAAGCCACTGCTCACATGGTCATGACTTTGGGGTTCCAGAATGAGGGTCTTCAGGGAGACTCCTGCCCTTCTTTAACGGCTTCTTGTCTTCATCCCAGCAACTACCAGACCAAGTCCTTGTTAGAAAGTTAAGGAATGGGAGATTAGGACTGACATACATACACCACCATGTGTAGAACAGACAGCTGGTGGGAAGCTGCTGTACAGCACAGGGAGCTCAGCTCCGTGCTCTGTGATGACCTAGATGGGTGGGATGGGGGGTGGGAGGGAGGGAGGTCCAAGAGGGAGGGGATATATGTATACATACAGCTGACTCACTTCACTGTATAGCAGAAACTAACACAACATTGTAAAGCAATTATATACTCCCCCCCCACCAATAAAAGAGAAAGAAATGCCCCCCAAAAAAGAAAGAAAGTTTGAGGAATGGAAGCCCTGAACATGAATCTCATTGGAAAGCCACCCACCTCTCCGCTGTTTCCTCCAAAGCACCCACGTTCGTAACCGTGGGGATGGCAGAGCAGTACAGGACGGTACGAGCCAACATTCAAGGGCATGCTCACTGCGTGCCAGGCCTCTTCTCGCGGAAAGACCAAGCAGCCGAGTTAGACCCCTGCTTCCAGCACTACTGCTTATGGTATACATCCCTTAACCTCGCAAAGCCTGTTTCATTTGTATAATGGGGATAACAATACTTACCCAAGTGTGCAATAAAACATTTTAAATGCTACCCAGTAGACCTTTATTCTTTTCCTTCAGATAGTCTTTGACGTTTCTCTTTGAAAGAACACGGTGACTCCGACACGGCCCTTACCCGTCCCCACCAGGCCCCTCCGGTGCGGAGACCCGCAGGCTCCGGGGGGAGGGGAGCCTGCCCCCTCCTTTTCCTGCCTCACGCTGGAGGGACCGCCCCGGAGCCCCAGGTGCAGGAGGCCTGAGGACACCTGTGGACCTGGGAGGACGGTCAGCCTCACCCGTGTGCTCACCTAGATTCCCAGGCTCCACAGGTAGAGAAACAGCGGGAGAACAGGCGAGGCTTCCTGCCCCTGAGCCTGTGAGAACAAGCAGGAGGTCCTGCAGGTGTCAGCCGTGGACGTGTCAGCTGCCTTCTCTCTACCACGCAGGCCCACAAGCCCACAAAGAAAGACAGTCGCCCTTCCAAGGGTCTCACAGCACAGGGAGTATGGTGACTCAGAAGAAACAGAGCACTCACTCAGGGAGAGAGAGCTGCTGGCAGATACAGACGCCAACTTGAATTTTAATTAAAATAGGAATAATAGCACTCAAAGAGATGCAACGGCAACACACATGGGGGAAAAAAGATTTCCTGTAACTATAAAACGTGATTTCCCCACTAAACAACTCTTCAGGCAAAGAGAACGAGAAGGTGGTCACAGATGATCCCTTGAATCACTGACTCAGAAGATTGAGTCCAAGAAATAAAGCAGAAAAGCCCAAGTATGAAGAAATGAAAAGCGTAAGGGACAGGCTATGAGACTTTCAAGCTACATCCTGAGACAGAGAGAAAAGGACAGATGAAGGACAGGCACTACAGGGCACCCAGCTCTGGACATAAGGGATAAGACAAGGGCCATATGCCAGTTAAGTTTCTGAATCTAAGGATAAAGAAAAAAAAAAGACTGTTCTTCAGGCAGAACGAACTCGTCCCTAAAAAGGAAACAGAACATGGAGATGGACACGAACTGGCTGTGGACGATGTCAGAGCAGCCCGGATGGTGAGAGACCGTCTGGGAACCACGGGACGTGAAAATAGCTCCCCAGGCATCAAAATAAAGGCTCCTCAGCTATCACGATAAAAGGAAAGGTCTTTGAAGACAAGAATTCAGAGTATATACCACTAGGCACCAGGCACCACAGCAGAGGAAAAACAAGGAAGGAAAAGCTCTAACAACAAATGGAATGGAACAAGACTCCACGGAGCAAAGAGGAGAGAAAACTGATGACTAACGAGCTGAACGGTCTTGGCCTTGGCGAGGCTGAAGGCCGATGCCTGCGTCAGTGTCATTTCTGACACCCCTGAAGTAATGGGTGATCGACACCATTTAGTCAGGTAGGTTCTCATCACGCCTAAGCAGTACAGCCATCTCAGGCACAAGGCACAGGACATGCAATTCAGATTGGTTGTTAATATCTGAGTATTCACTTTCACGACAATGAAGCATTCGAGATGTAACCCAGGCTGAAAATACAGACTTATAAGCTTTCTGTGGCGGAATTCTATAAGTTAAAGTACAAACGTATATTTACTGGTACGAGTAAAATGTTGCAGTAATTAAAGACTGGAATAGCTGACCATTTTATTAAAACAAAAAGTAGTAAGATTAAGAGCTTTCAAATACTTAAATCAAGAAACAGAATGACAGTTAACACAAACATTACACGCACGTAGTCCAGATAACTTTAGAGAAAATATCTATCCTTTAAAACTGAGTCATAAAATTTAAGTGATGACAGAAGGCAGAAAAACAGTTTAGATTATATCAAAATTATAATCTGTGTAGAATTATTTCAGGCACTAGCTTTCGTAAGACTAAAGCAAACAGCCCTTGAGAACTTACTGTAATTTTATAATCATTCAATTTCATTCAGGCTCTGAGTATTTCAAGAAAAAGTCCTATTTGTGAATTCTTCACCTAGTGAAGATGAATTAAAATCAGAAAGTCAACTCTGCCAGCTTAAAAATTCAGGAACAGAAAAAAATTCCACAATCATTTATGACAACATCCACAATAAATCACTTTCAATCTATGAAAAATAATAGAGTATGAAGAAAAGAAAGTGTTACAGAATAATTTTGTTTCCATTAGTCATGTTTTAAAATAACCTTACAAGAGTGCCCTTTAAGAAGACAACGTCTTGTAGTTTTAAGCCTATGGAAACTAACGCTACACTCAAAGTGTCTGTTGAAATGATTACCATGTGGGTAACAACTACCATTTTCAGTAGTTAGAAGATGAAGAACTGTTGAATCACCCAAACTATGAATCCTAGTTACGAAGTTCCTCCTGGAAAATGTGAGTCTGAAGATCTGTTCCCCTGAATTAATGTGCTCCTTCTGCATCTTGCACAGCACACGTGTTAAGGTTGCAAACACATCCAGAGGCCTCTGAACGCCGAAAGCCTACAGTGGTGAGGGAGTTACCCCCGGTCCTGCCTTTCTGGCTGGGCTGCAGAATCCTGGGTCACCAGGCTGACGTGTCACAAGAGCGTAAGTGTTCTTTACGTGATACGAATCGTCTCCTAGGGAAGACGCCAAAATCCATGCACATAGCCATGCCCGTATACCAAAATTCGAGGTGCAGACAGAAATTCAGAAATGATTTTGTTATCGTGGAAGAAAAGCACACTGTTCCACTGCCACGTTCCCAGTTTTTCCTCAAGGGACTGCAGGAGGTAGCAATTGCAGTCGGAAATATTAGAAGTAAAAGTTACAAGTGAGGCAACATCTGAAGTTTACTCCTAAAAAATACTCAAAGGATACCTGTAAGCAGCCAACCAAGGTTTAGTTCGTGGGATTTTGCCAATGACATCTCATCACCCCACAGACTGACCAAGTCCTCAAGTCTAGGAGATGAAAAGAAGGTAAGTCTCTACCTTCAAGAGCTACTGTGAGGGAGGAAGGTGCATTGTCACTGGCACAAGTCCCTGTGTTGGCAGACACGACCACCTTGCCCCTTCCCTAGCCCAACAGGAGGTGAACACAAGTGTTCACAGGTGCGCAGTGGTGCGACTATAGGTACAGGAAAGCCACCGACAGCATGAGAAATGGCTATTCCTGTACTAGACTGTCAACCTCTTGAATTTTGACACCTAAAATGTTTAATAAAATATAAATGCTTTTTTAAAAGAACAAAACTTCAGACTGTGTCTTTATCCTAGAAGTTCATTCCACAGTTGGCTTCAGTCCTGCCTTAGGCAAATGTTTAGCCATTTGGACAAAATGGGCAAAAAACGTGAACAAACATTTCTACAATATACAAATATATGAACGGCCAACAAGCACATGAAAAGATGCTCAACATCACTAATCACTAAGGAAATGCAAATCAAAACCACAATGAGATACCACCTCCCACTCATTAGCATGGCTACTACCAAAAAGACAAAAAACAGGACTTCCCTGGCGGTCCTGGTGATTGAGACTTCGCCTTCCAATGCAGGGTGTGTGGGTCTGATCCCTGGTCGGGGATCTAAGATCCCACATGCCTCACGGCCAAAAAACCAAAACATACAACAGAAGCAATATTGTAACAAATTCAATAAAGACTTTAATAATGGTCCACATTAAAAAAAATCTGAAAAAAAAAAAAAAAATGATACACTGCTGGCAGCCACCCACTTTGTAAAACATTTTGTCAGTTCCTCAGAAAGTTAAACAGAGAGTTACCATACAACCCAGCAATTCCATTCCTAGCTACATACTCAAGAAAAATGAAAACTATGCCCACACTAAAACTTGTACATGAAGGTTTTGGCTTTATTCATAGTAGCAAAAAAGTGAAAACAGTCCAAATGTTCATCACCTGATGAGTAAACAAAATGTGGTAAATATATCAGTTCAATGGAATATTATTCAGCCTTTAAAACGAATGAAATTTTGACACATACAACAACATGGATGAACCTTGGAAACATTATGCTAATGGTAAGAAACCAGTCACAAATCACCACATACTGTATGATTTCATTTATATGAAATTTCCAGAACAGGCACATCTATAGAGACAGAAAGTAAATTAGCCGTTGCCTAAGGCTCGGGGTGACGGCTAAAGGTTTCTTTTGGGGATGACGAAAATGTTCTAAAACTGACTGTTCACACAATTGGGAATACATTAAGAGCCACTAAATTGTACACATAAAATGGGTAAATTGTATGGCATGTGAATTATATCTCAATAAAGCTCTTATCCCCCAAATGGAAAGAACTTCCCTATTTATTGCATAAAAAAAGAATAAACAACTTGATCAAAACACCAAAAACAGGGAAAGAGTACGGAAAAAAAGTGAATTAAATAATATGGAAGGAATAAAATCGTGCTTGTTTGTCATCATTTTAAGTGTGTACAGGGACTTCCCTGGTGGTCCAGTGGTTAAGGCTTTGCCTTCCAATGCAGGGGGTGCAAGTTTGATCCCTGGTCAGGGAGCTAAGATCCAACATGTCTTGTGGCCAAAAAACCAAAACATAAAGAACAGAAGCAATATTGTAAGAAATTCAATAAAGACTTTAAAAATGGTCCACATAGAAAAAATCTTTAAAAAAAATTTTTTTAAAACTAAATAAAATGGAAAAAAAAAGTGTGTACAGACTGATTTCTCCAACTAAAGAGTCTATCATGTTGTGTCAAAAATATACATCCATCTATATGCTGTCTGTGAAACACAAATAGGGGCAATAAGGGGTTGGAAACAATGCACCAGGCAAGGAGATACCTGGCAAATGCAAGGGAGGAGAAAGCAGGAAAGGCAAATTAACAGCCAACAAGCTGGATTTAAAGTTAAAGGTACTAAGCAAGATGAAGAGGGACATTATTACAGGCACACTTTGGTGGGAAGATATAAAAGGTATAAGTACTCATGCACCAAACAACACGGCAGCTAAAGACTCCTAAATATGCAAGCATATGGTAAAAACTCAGCTCTTCAAATGGGAATATCTACTAGACAGAAAAAAGAAAAACAGAGAGGATAGAGAAACAGACAGACACCCTTACTTCCCTCAAATAAAAAATACATTTTTTCTTACCTATGTATGCCATGTTTGTAAAGATTAACTAGATATCTGGCAACAAAGAAAACCTTTACAAACCTTTCAAATTAAAGATTTAAAGGACAGCTCTTTGATCACAATCCAATAAAATTAGAATTAAATAATCAGGTAACAAAAACTCTTAACTAGTTAGAAATTAAGAAATATACTCTTAGGTCAAAGAAGAAATCAAAAGGAGGAATGGAAAAAATTTGAAAGCAATGGAAAGGATACCAAAACTTACAGAATACAGCAGAAGTTATACTCTAAGGATATTTTTGTGTCAAATGCCTTCAATACTAAAGAGTTTTTAAAATAAAAAACCATGCACTCATCTAAACCAATTAGAAAAGGACAGCTCAATAAGTCAAAAGAAAGAAGTTATAACAAAGATAAATTTTTAAATTAAAAAAAACATAACAGGGACAAATAAACTCAAAGCTAATTTTGGGGTTTTTTTGGGGGGAGGGCCGCACCACGCAGCTGGCAGGATCTTAGTTCCCCGACCAGGGCTCGAACCTGGGCCCCCGGCAGTGGAAGCTTGGAGTGCTAACCACTGGACCGCCAGGAAGTCCCTCAAAGCTGATTCTTTGAAAAGACCAATAATACAGAAAAACCTCACATGCCCAATTAAAGGTAAGAGAGAGAAGGTGGGTGATGGGGGGAGAGGAAAATTGGAGAAAGTGAAGGAAGGAGGGGAAGGAGAGGAGGGGATAGGGGAGAGAGAGGATGTACAAACACAGAAGACCAGGGCTGAGAACAGACACATAAAAGCAAGTGCAGATTACAAAAGCAAATCCGAAAGAACCATTTTGCAAAACCGCATGGAATTTTACATTAACAAATTTGAAAACCTAGAATAGATGATTTCCTAGGAAAACATAAATCATCAAAACGATTCAAGACGTGGAAAATTCAGAAGTACTGGGACCAGACAGGTTCACAGCTGAGCTGTATCTAACGCATAATTCCACCGCTGAATGGCAACAGACAATTAAACAATAATAAGCCAATTCATTTTATGAAGCTGAGCATTATTTTAATACTCAGACCTGAGAGAGATGGTGGGGGGAGACAGTGAACAAATCTGGCTTAGGATGGATTAGCTACAGAAACACTAAACTAATACCAGCAAACAACAGAATTCAGCCATCTATCAAAGAGACCAACTTGGATATATTCCAGGAAAGGAAGGGAATCTCAATACCAGGAAATCAGTGAAATCTACTTCGTCCATAAATTAAATGTGAATAAAAAATAGGACCACAGCGATAAATGCATTTTGATAAAAATAAAGGCATTTGCTAAAAGTTTGGCAGCCATTCCGTATAAAAATAAACTAAGCTAGGAATAGAAGGAAGTTACTGATGAAGTATTCTTGAATGAGAAGAGCATAATACAAAGTATATAAAGTGAGTCTGTATTTGTTAAACAGTGACCCCAAAACTCCTACACATGACGTATATGCACAAATGTGTTTGCGAATGAGCGACAAGTGGTCAACACAGACTACAGGGAGGCAGGCAGTGAGGAGAATTCTAACAAGAAAGGGTGAAACAGGACTGCAGTTAAACTCCATGTATGATATTAATGCATGTAAATAAAATTAGTTCATGTGTATAATTTTTAAAAGACTGCACAGTATGAAAACTACCAAGAAAAGAAGTATTCCTTTTCTTTTTAACTCCACAACCATCACTGACTTTTTTTTTTTATTCCCAGTAACAAGTTTAGGGTAAGATGATCTGTTGTCAGTATCGCCTTTAGCTGGACTTCTTAATGGAAACGGGAATCGGCTGCAGGTCAGAACGTGGGCACAGCTGTGATCCTTCTATGCAGAGCGATCCCGCGTGCCCAGCTCCTGATATCCCATCCCGGGGGAGACACTCTGGAGCCGGTGAGAAGCAGGTATCTGAGCAAACCATCCTTGGCTTCCCTTGGTGCCGTGTGCCGGTCACATTTACGGATCTACAGAAGTGCTGGTCCTGGCAGCTCCCACAGCACCAGGATGCCCTTCCTACGACAGCACCCACCATACGGGTCACAAGTCTTTGAGCACTTCCTGTCTTCAGGGCTGGGCACCATGCTTTCCTTATCCATTTCTCAAGCCCTAGCTGCTGACACAGTGCCTGGCCCATCACAGGCCACATGAATGAAGTGTATTCAAAAGAAGAGATGACGTCTGAACTCAAGAGCTTTTCTTTTGGGGGCCATTTAACTTTAGCTTTCCAGGCAGCTGTACTTAAACGTTTTCCAGCCCTGCTGCCAATGACCTGCTGGGGTGAAAGAATGTTGGCACACCCCAGGGGGCACATGGCTTTGGCTGGTCCTTTGGCAGCAGGGACACTGGGAATTGCTCTTAGGAGCCCAGCAAGACAGTGGGGAGGGTACTTCACCGAGTGCCTCCTCTGTCAGACCACATAGGATCTCGTTGGGTGCCTGGAGCTGCCCTGCAGGAGGCGGCGCTTTGGATGCTGAGCTGGGACAGGTCCCCCCTCCCTCCCAACAAAGCATCTCACGCGGAGTCTGGGCTGTACCCTGGCAGCCGGCCACTCCAACTTCCCTGATGGAATCTGCCGTCTCCCTGAACTTACCGTCATCTTTTCAAAATCTTTCTATTTCTTCTCTGCCAAACTTCTTGAAGACAATGAGTCTATAAACGTGTGATACACGCTGTGAATTTACACTTGCTGATTTTTACCTAAAATTCACCTCTTCCAATCTTAAATGCCTTCTCACTGGAGTTATCGCCAATTTCCAATTATGTAATTTTCTAGATTCCACTGGAATTCTGAATGCATGTCCCCTCAGGTGAAATACCTGTGCTGTGGTCCAGTTTCTCAGCTAGCCAAGGAAGCCTGACTGGGAATTTTGCTGAAATACAATAGTGCTAAGAGCAAACCAAATGGAACATTTTTATTTACCTCAAACGCTGGGGCCCAAGGAAAGCAAGCATCATTACAGGCAGTTGAGGAAGAAGGGGTAGATTTTTTCAAGCGTGAATTCTAAAGTGAAGGTCTACTCACGGAACCTCGGCATCTTTACTCAGCACACCCCACTGACACAGCGGGGGTCCCAGGGAAGCTTCTTTAAGATACTACTGATTCTCCACTTCCCCAAATGTAGAAGGAGCTCACATAAGCAAGCCCTTCATTAACCACTCTCTAAATGATTCCACTTGTTTCTATTTTTTTTCTTCCCAGAAAATTATCCTTTATCCCCATCCCTTATATTCTCTTTGTAACTCTGTTTTCCAAACTTGAGAAAACAGGTCTCCTCCCTCTCTGGTTCTTCTAAAGTAATTAAATTTTTAATCGCCTTTGCCACGGAAGCTTTTTGGTGGCTCTGAGACAACAATATTGCATTCACCTACAGGTTTCCTCTCCACCATGGGAAAGAGGATGGGGCCCAGCAGAGCCAAGGACACTAACTGCTTCTCACCGATGTCTATCACCTGCCTGTGGAGTCTCTCTCCCCACCCAGCCTGGGTTCCACCAGATGAAGGCCCTCGACAGATGGGAGAGGGGTCCTGAAGCACCTCACAGGGTGCCACGCGACCGAGGGCTGCCAGAGAGGGTGGGGAGGCCAGCTGGGTGGGTTCTGGGGCCTCTCCCTCCAGCTTCCAAGAGAGCCTCCTGGTTTTGTCCTGAGGTTTCCGGTTGCTAAAAAGTTTTGAGAACCTTCTAAGTAGCACAATATCCATCCATTTTGGCCACATAGGAAAAACGTAGTTTAAAGGAATGAGAATCAGCTACCTGGAATGAAGCACCAGCTCTGTGCTTTCCCGCATGTCTTTACTGATTCTCGGTGCGGAGCTCCACTGGGTCCCCTGCCCAAGACTGCAGGGCGAGCACGCAGCAGAGCCCAGGCCCTTTACCCTGGGCATGCTCGCTCCCACCAGAAACCGACCCCCAAGCCCCTTTCAAACCCTCTACCACTTCAAAACACCAATGTGCAATGAATAACTGCGTCTAGAATACTCCATGCACATTGCTTACCTGCATCATCTCACCTGTTCCAAAGTTACAATGGGAACTTCACGGAGAGAATGCAAATAATTCTTTTTTTTTCTCTAGGCTTTTTTCCCCACAGTCTCCCCTCGTGAATCCTGTACAGGTGATCAGCGAGAGCCCTGCTGGTCTGAATTCGCTTCCCCCATCCGTCTCTGTTCTTCAACATCTGTGCAAATAGGACTCTGCTGGCTCCTGTAAAACCCGCCCTCCACCGCATGCCCCTGCCAAGAGGGAAGTTCATTTCTTCATAAATTTAGTCCATGACAGACATGACTGATCCACAGGTGGCTGTGCTCCAAATGCTGATTCAGACACAAGGTCCTCTCATCTGCTGGCCCCAGCATCTCTGACGTGCGGCCCAGAGGAGCCTTCCTCCTGGTCAGGCCCGAGCATGGGGTCCACACTTTGCCTCATCTTCCATTGCCCAGAACCCAGGCATCGGCCCTTCTCGCTGCACAGGGTGGGGTGGGGGGTGGGGGGGCGTTGGAAAATTAAGTGCAGCCAAAGCCTGGGATGAGAGTCAATGGGTGAGACAGATTTGGAGAATGACAATGGTCTTCAACTCAGAGCCCCCTGCAAGGGACTTATTTTTAATTAGTTGATCTGACCGGCATATACCATGGTTCAAATTCATGCTTAAGTATGATGCTTACTTGTACCCTAATCAAAGGGACCAGTCCATACTATGTCACTTAACCTCTCTGTGACTCAGTTTCCTCATGTTGAAAATAGGAAAAATAGGGCTTCCCTGGTGGCGCAGTGGTTGAGAGTCCGCCTGCCGATGCAGGGGACGCGGGTTCGTGCCCCGGTCTGGGAGGATCCCACATGCCGCGGAGCGGCTGGTCCCGTGAGCCATGGCCGCTGAGCCTGCGCGTCTGGAGCCTGTGCTCCGCAACGGGAGAGACCACAACAGTGAGAGGCCCTCGTACCACAAAAAAAATAAAAATAAAAAATAAATACAGGAAAAATAATAGTCCTGACCTCACAGGGTTGTTATGAGGATTACATAGGTTAGAAAGTGCTCAGGACGCTATCTGGCACACAGTAAGTGATACACAGGCGTTTGTTAAACAATTAAGCTGTACAAGGAGCTGGTTCCCTGCAAATTCCTAACACAGTCCTGTCTTGGAGGTCTCCAGCTACTAGAAAGTGGGCAGGTTGTAGAAGCCCAGGGCTGGAGTGTTCCCCAGAGGCCAACGAGTTCAGTCTTCCATCCAGGATGGAAATCCCTGTTAAACACATCCTAGACTTGCTTCAGTGCCTTCCTGGGAAGGAACTCATTCCCCATCCACGCTTCCACAATTTAGATGTTAAAAACGCACAGATCCTTGTAAACGTTTATTCACCGACACCAATTCCCACCCCCATTTAAAAAATCTACTTCCGCATCCATCTAGTCTTTTGTTCATTCATTCATCCAACAGAACTTGAGGAATTACCATGTTCTAACCATGACCAAGACATCCAAGGTCTCAGCCCTGGGAAGGAGTTAGCTTATATGGGTGCTAAAAGGGATCAGAGGGAAGACAGTGATTTTAGGTTCCTGGAGGCAGTGACATTTGAACCAAGACCACCAATGACCAACAAGCAAGGGCTGCTATTCGAGTATTGGGAAGAACATTACAGGTGAAGGTCTGGCAGGCACAAAGGCTCTGAGATGGACAGGTCACGTGGCGAGAGAGTGCTGTAGGACAGGTACCCAAAGGAACGTGGGACAGGAAGGCTAGCAGGCCCTGCGAAGGACTTGGGAATTCCCTTTGGCTTGAAGTTGAAGCCACTGAAAGGTTTTAAGCAGAGAAGTGAGTGGATGAGCTCCGGTTTGTAAAGATCACTCTTCTTCCACAGCCAATGGGAAGAGAGATAGAAGCAGGGGGCGGGGCATCAACAAAACTGGAATCTGGGAATCCCAGCAGATGAAGAAGGCTCCAATGCCTTGACCAATGAGTGATGTTGCCTTGGTTAAAGTTGGAAGCAATGGCAAGGATATAAGAAGAGAAAGAATTTGTGGTTCTAATTGTTTTAATAAACTGATTTATTAAATACACACCTAATATTTAGTATGCATTTAATAAATCAAAAAAAGTATGGCCAGACAGTCATACTTCTGTAGTAATTCTTCCTGGAATTCACAAACAAGGGGAAGAAAGTTCTTTATACCATGTGCCAATCCAGGCAGAGCGTCCCTTTACATTACAGGATATTTTAGGTATCCTATTGTTCTTGTAGCATGACATTCTCCCCCTCACCCTAAGTTAATATTGATACTATACATCCTTTGGCCATAAAGGTTTTACCACACTGACTCTGGTAGTCATTCATATCCCCTCTTCCTTCCTTAAAGAAAAACCCCTAGTGCCTCTCCATGGATTCCACCCTCTCTAAGCACTTATTTCTCGCCAAACCTGCCGAATTCCCCTCACTGGGGGATCTAGCATTTGCTAGGTAAATCCGTACCCATGCCTGGACTTCAAGTTCAGATTCCAGCTACAGTTTTCTTGCAATGGTAACAATGACAAACATCAAATTTCAAGCCATTTTCACTAAGGCCTCAAGTAAAGATGCTCAGCTCGAGGGAGAGTGGGGCTGCCCATAGGCAAAGATGGCACAGC
Source organism: Delphinapterus leucas (assembly GCF_059928025.1). Taxonomy (NCBI): domain Eukaryota; kingdom Metazoa; phylum Chordata; class Mammalia; order Artiodactyla; family Monodontidae; genus Delphinapterus; species Delphinapterus leucas. Next base: position 5,374,926 of record NC_143144.1, read on the forward strand.
TTCTTTCCACCTTCCACCCCAGCCTTTGCCTAAGTTGCTCCTTTGTTTGAGATGCCTTTTTCCTTCCTTTTCACCTGATTCATTTTTATTCCTCAAGATGCAGCTTCGGGGCCACCTCTGCCAGAGGATTAGGTGCAACCCAGCTGGATCAGGTGAGGTACCTCTGGAATCCCATCTAAGTGCAGGTTTACTTTGATCACAGACTCTTACCTCTTTTTCTTCACTTTGTCTCTCCTAGGAGACATGCCTTACTTAATCCCAGCAGGGTTCAACATGCTTGCTGAATGAATACATGGCACATCTCATACACCACTGGTGCATGTATAAACTGGAAAGCCATTTGGCAGTACCTACTGCAGCAGTGGTTCTCCACTGCAGATGACTTTGCTCCCCAAGGGACACTTGTTAGTGCCCGGAGAGAAGTTTGTTTGTCACGACTAGAGGAAGGCATGCTGTTGGCTTTCAGCGGGCAGAGGCCAGGAGGGCTGCTGAGTATCCTTCAACGCACAGGACAGCCTCGGCGACGAAGGATCCCCCCGGCCCATGGTGTCTACGGCGCCAAGGCTGAAACGACACACCTGTTCTATGACCCAGAGATCCTACTCCTAGGTATATACGCCCCAGGGAAATTATGTATATGTCTATCAAAAACATGCTCAAGAATATTGGTAGCAGCTTTGTTCATAAAAGCCTGAAAACAGTCCAAGAGTCCACTGATAGGATAATAGATAACAAACTGTAGTATTTATACAGTGGAATGCTACAAGGCGAAATAAAAAAGACTGTAAAAATAAGACTTGGATATGGGCTTCCCTGGTGGCGCAGTGGTTGAGAGTCTGCCTGCCAATGCAGGGGACGCGGGTTCGTGCCCCGGTCCGGGAAGATCCCACATGCCGTGGAGCGGCTGGGCCCGTGAGCCATGGCCGCTGAGCCTGCGCATCCGGAGCCTGTGCTCCGCAACGGGAGAGGCCACAACAGTGAGAGGCCTGCGGTACCGCAATAAAAAAAAGTACTAGGTACTGACTGGGAAGGGGCTGGAGGGACTCTACCTTGACCTGGGGAGCTGCAGGGCTGTGCTGCACACGGTGACTCGTGTGTGTCATACCTCGGTAAGCTTTATTACAGGGAACACCCTCTCAGGGCCACACTACCAGCAGGAATCACACGTTGGTTTGCTGCCTTAGAAGCCAGACTTTCTAATGGACTTCCCGGTACACTGCTGGCCAGGGCGTAAGTAGCTGCATTTCCAGAATGCTATTTTACAGGAGAGACCAAAAATGTTAAAATGTACAGAATCCTTCTTCAACTCTGCTTTGATCATTTCATGCTAAGGAATATATTAAAGATGAGCACACAAACTTAAACTTCAAGAATATTTATCACAGCAGAATAAACATAAATAAATATACGTAAACGGCGGGGGGGGGGCAAGGAACCCAACGCCCACCCAAAGGGAGCTGGTTCATTAAAACGACACTTTAAAAGTGAAATGGAAAATGTTTACAATATACTAATTAGAACTAAAAAGCAGGTCACCCGATAATATGTCACCTAAGATTTATGAAGGGTACACTCAATGAGTTAACTGTGATTATCTCTGAGTAACGGGAGATTATGGGATTTTTAAAAATTTTGTCGTTTTTCTTTTTGGTTTTTTTCCTAAAATGAACATATATTACTTGTTAATAAGAAAAAAATATATACTCACAGCTCTTAAAAATAAAGGTGAGTGCCACACTGTAAAACTGAGCACTAGATCACACTAAACTCCCAGGGTGCTGGCATATTCAAAGCCCTGCTCCCCGCAGAGGAGCTCTGACCTCCTATTACCATGGCTCAGGGGAGCAGGGATTAAATCAGAAGCTAGATAAAATCCTAGGCCTTCTGTTTCAGTCCCGGACTGTGGGACTGAAATCCCACTGAAATACACAAATCCATACCTGCATTAAGCCTCACAGGACTATATATGGTTCCAGAAAAGGGAATGGCAAATCCACGTATAAACATGAAAACCAGTATAAATATGTTTGACTGGGAAGAATTCTAGGTGAAAAACAAACACACAAACAAACCCAACCCACTACCTTTCCTGAATTATGAAGTCTGAGCAGTTAGACGGTGGTGATCACTTAACCAAGGTAATCTCATTGCCCCCAGACTCTGGCAGAAAAGCCCCATCCGTCTTTCTCTGTAAAGTGGAGAAGAGAACTCCCACACAGAGTACCTGTGACGATTCAGTGCGATAATGCATGAAAAAGCAAGTTACAGATGCAAACTGTGGGTTATTATACTCCTCATGAGCTCAAGTTCCCCACCACAGGAGAAGACTCCTAGGAAAAGAGCAAAACACCTCTCCCAGGAAGCTCCCTTCTCTGAAATCTGCGTGGCCGCGCATGCGCTTGAGTATTAGGTAGCACTGCATGCGATTTATCTCATAGCTCACCATGATCTGAGTTCCCCCCGGAGCCACAGAGCTAAAGGCGGGAGCAGCTGCTTACCTGACACCAGAGGGGCCCAGTATCTTAGCTGACAAATCCACTACGGTAGAAGGTCTCGGTTTAATTCTGGTTTTAAGAGAAAGGTGCTTCTCTTCTTCCTTGTTAGTCAAAAAGACTCTAAACCAAATAAACCAACAACAAACTCTAAAGATAAAACATTTCAGTGTTAATTATCAATGCCATACGTCCCCCCCCCCCCAGCTTCTCAAGGTCACACCTCCCCACTGCATGATGACAGAGGGTGGCTGACATGGGAAGACAACTCCTGTGAAGTCCACGCTCTCATGGAAAGAGTAAATAGCTCAGATCCCAGCTTCCCATGACAAAGGACCCACAAAGCCAAACAGAAGAAGCCCCCGAGCATCTGTCAATCTGCCTGTTCCTTTGCCTCCTCAGAAACAACGAATCACAAGACTGCTCAGAAAGGGCAGGAGCTCCCAAAGCAGCTGAATTTCATGCTGTTTCCAAAGAGTGAGCTTGCATGCTGTGCCGGTTATTTGCACGGTGGGCAGACGAGGCTGACAGCTTGAGGGGGCTATTTTAGGGGGATACCCTGCGAGTCTGGTTGGAAGACAGTCCTGGGCCCTGAGCTCCCAGCAAGCACTTTCTGCTCCCAGGCAGACTCCTCCATCCACCAGGGGTTAAAATGACCCACACAGGGTCTTTGTACTTAAACCATCCCAAGAGGACCCAGCGGGAGGAGAGAGAAGGGAAGGGGGTGTGAGAGAGAGGACCCCCCCACCCATAAGTGCACTTCTGGAGAGCCTCCCTAAGTGCACTTAGGGAGCTAAATACACTGAAAAAAACAGAACGAAGAGGCTGAGAAGACAACCTTAACTACAGAAATGCTTCCTCCGGGGCATCAAATGTCTCCCTACTGTGTACTCTCCCTCCCACGCCGGGCCAAAAGCAGCTCTGAATGCAGATCAAAGGCGGCTCTGAATGCAGATCAAAGGCACAGTGGTGCCCAGCGTCTCTCTCCTACACAGGGACTCTCTGAAAAGGGTTCCAGGTCATCAAGAGGGCTCCCAGACAGCGGTCATAACCTCTTTCTGATAGAAGAAACCAGGCTCAGCACAAGCGATAACGCATTTTCACTTAAGACAGTCACATGCATACACGCCTATTTCCATACAGACGCCTACGTGGTTTTTCACAGCAGGAGGCAGGCAGGAAGCCTGTTCCACGAGTCTAGAATCCTTTGCTTTCCTCATGTGATTCTAGCAGCAACAGCAATTTCCATTAGGGGTTTTCTTTGACGAGGGCTGATTACAGATCAAAATGCCACCCTCTGGCTTGGTCTCCTTCCCGCCGTACCAGCCCAGTGAGATCCATCAACAAACTGGGAAACAAAGATGGAGGGAGGTGCAGGCTGCGTTCCTTAAAAGTGGGGAGCACACTCTGGCTGGAGCGTCTGAGCTACTGGACTTGGTAAACTTTGCAGGCTGACCCTTCTTTGCTCAGGGCATCCAGGATGCAGCTCTCAAGCCTCTTAACACGCCTCTCTCTCCGCACCAGTAAGGCACAAGGATTTTCCCTCACCAGCAGCGTATTTCTGCACCTATTTTCAGCCCCCGTAAACCCTATTCCATTGTTTCAGGGGACCTGAATTCTTACTTAATAAACCATCAATGTCATCCCTCCACCGCTACCCCAAATTCCCTCAGGGAGAAGGCGCTGCAAGGAAGAAGAAAGTTCTTCATTAGGGCTGTGCTCCTACACAAAATAGGAAAGCAAAAATAGGTATAAATACACCATCAAATAACCACTAAGGTCTTTGCTTATGGTGCTTGACTGCAATTCTCAGGTCCAGGTGTGAACTCAGTGGACACGTGAAGGAAGCAGAACTTGAACCTAACGCCAACTGACACACGATGCTGCTCTTCCTGACCGTTTGTGCTGCAGTGGCTAAACTGCTCTGCAGAACTTCTCCCATTTATAGGTTACTAAGAAACATAATATTGCTTTAAAATTTCAGTGTGTTCAGCCTCCTCAAACCAGCATACTCATGAATCTTATTCATAACCAGGCTGAACCCAACACAATTTCCCTGTTTTCCCCTGAGACAGGGGAAACGCCGCATCCTCCCAAGCAGACACGCATCACAAGTGTTCCAAGATCAGAAACTGGATCACAGACACTCACTGCATAAAGCCTGCCAAACCAGGGCTCTGGGTAGGTACAAATTCTTAAGAGCCGATATGAAAAACAGCTGTCTGGGGCTGGAAGACTTTATGACGTTTTGGAAAATATGGGGGGGGGGGTAAAAGGATTTATACAGAGTGATGTGACTGAAAACTCCCACACTCTTAATCAAAGCCCAAATAAGAACCTGCTTTTAAATGTACCCACCTCCAACACTGCACAGCTAACCTGGACTCTGGAGGCCTAGCTGTAGCTTAGCATATCCACACTGCAGCCTGACTGCTGGAGGCTTGCAGACCACTCCTTGCTGAGAGTCCAGCCAGCCCTGGCAGCAGGCTGCAGCCTGATGTCCTGATCCGAGTCCAGCCACCAGCCAGGGGTCCCTTGGTCCTGTCCTCCTATGGGCTGTGTTCCCGACCAGTCAAACAATAATCGGGGAGAGCCACGGGGAGAACCACAGGGTAAGCCGCAGCTCACCCAGCATCATGCCCACTGCGGCCACTCCCTGGTCGTCAGCATCACCGGCTGCTTGCCATTCCACCCATGAAAACAGTGTGCAGAAACCAGGGGCTGCCACGGAAGGCGGCGCAGAGCAAGGAACAAAAGCATCAGAGGACAAGTGCAAATGGCTGGCCTCCAGCTCCGGGAGAGAGCAGAGGCTACCGAGCTTCCGCGGGGAAAGTGGAGATATTTTAAAACCACCTCCCAAGAAAGGAGGCAGCAAAGAGGACCTCAAGCAGCCAGAGCTGCCAGCCCTTCTCCAGGTATCAGGGGCTGGTCTATGACCGTAACAGTAAGCAGGACACACGTGAAAGTGCCTTCCGGTGCAAAAGCATACGCCTTGATGCTGCCCAACTGGTCCTTTCACTCTTCCCTGTTTTTCGCAAGAGATTCTCAACGGCACGGACACGGAAAGTTTCTCAGATTAACTGCAGAAAACTAAAGCCCAGTGAAGACGCCATGGGTGGCCTCTCAGCCCTCCCAGGGCCTCGCTCCAACCGCTACCTGCCCCACCCCTGGCGCCCGGGTAAGGCTTGCTCTGGGGCCAGCAACGCAAAATGACTCCCCCGCCCCAAGACACGCCAGGTTTTCAGGATCCCCTCAACTAGGAGAACCTAACTCTGGCCCAACCCCCAGGGGCGAGTGGCTTCTGGTGCGGGACGCGGGGACACTCCCAGTACGTGAGGGTACACTCCCCCGTGCTGCCGCGGCCTCGCCTCATCCTGTCCACCCACGAGGAACTCGGCGGAGCCCCGGCACGCTGCCGCAGCCTCGTGTGTTTCCTGAAACGCACAGCTGCCACCCGCAAGCCGACCCGTGGAGCTTCGGGAATTCTCGCGCCCCCGCCCCCGGGCCGCGCCTTACCGCCGGTGCCCTCGAAGCGCGGGGCCGGGCGGTCCCGCAGCGTGGCGCTCCAGCCCGCGCCAGCCTCGTCCTCCTCCGACTCCTGCGCGGCGGCGGCGGGGGCGCCGGGGCCCCGCGCGGGGCCGGGGCGCTCGGCTTCGTCGTCCGAGGATCCGGCCGAGGAGGAGCGCGAGGCGGCCGACGTGCTGTAGAAGGGGTTCCCGCTGCTGTCCGGGCCCGACTCGCCGAACACGTCGTCCGAGATGTGCAGGCTCTCGTAGCGCGCGCGGGCCGCCTCGAGCAGCGCCGGCGCCCTCCTCCGCGCGCCCCCGCCGCCCTCGGCCATGGCCCCGGCCGCCGCCCGCGCGCCGGCCCCCCACAGCGCCTCCCAGCCGCACGCGCCGGGCCCCGGGCCCGCGCCGCGGCCCGCCGTTCCCCACCAGCGCAGCCCGCAGCACAGCGCCCGCCGCCCCGCGCCCGGCCGGCCCGCCGTCTTGGCCGCCTCGGGCCCAGCGCCCGGGGAAGCGCCTCGGAGCTCGGGCGCCGCGGGCTGCGGGCCGCGGCAGGAGGCAGGGGTTGCGGCCCGGACCAGGGGCCGCCGCTCCCGTCGCCGCTGCGTCTCCTCTGCGCCCACCGCTTCGCCGCGCGCCCTCCCCGCGGCGGCTACCCGCGCTCCCCGGCCAACCTTCCCGGGCGCGAGCCGCCAGAGGCGGGCCCCGCCTCCTCGCGCCTCCAGCCTGCCGGCCAATGGGGAGCCAGACCCGGGCCGGGCGAGAGGGCCTGGGCGGGCCCTGCGCCGGGAACGCCCCCCCGTCCGCCCCACCGGGGCGGGGCGAGGCGAGGGGCCGGGGAGGCGGGCAGGGGGCGGGCAGGAGGCGGGCGGCGGCTCCGGCCAGTCCCCTCGCCTGTCGGGACGCGCCTCCCGGGACGGCCACCGCAGGCCCTTCTCTGCCCCTGGGGGAAAAGGGAGGAACCAAGTGGGTCTCCCTCAGGAGGACGCAGTGTGCTCTTCCGCCGCCCGAGCCCGCTGAGGGTGCGCGGACCCTCCGCGCTCACGTTCCCTTCCGCAGTAGGCGCCCTGCACCGGGCGCCGGGGAGCTGTCCGCCCCGGTGGTTCTGAATCAGGCGCTGCGGAAACGCTCCAGGTAGGCGGAGGGTCACAATTCCCCGGCTGCTTCTGCGCTGCTGCTGCCCGTGGGTCACGGCGGGCTGCGCCGCTTGCTCCTATAAATACAAGGGCTGTCCCGCTTCCGGGAACCTTGCTGCGATTAGGAGCCGGCCCCACCGGTCCATTTCTGGGGTCAGTCTCCCTTCGTACCCCTGTAATTTGAGGGTGGCGGCATCTGCAGTTAGGTAGATAGTCATTCGTCATCGTCTTTGACGTTTGACATCCTTTAAATTCAACATATTCACTACCACCAAAATATTGATTACTCTAACACCGCTATTTCAGTATCTCCTTCCCTCAGACATTTGACACACTCGTCTGTTAAAATACAGCACAATCACCCTGGCTTCAGGGCTCTGATAAATAGAACAGAAAGGTTCCAACTGCCCCTCTTCCATGGACAGGAGTGTGTGGCGGTCATCCTGTTGATGGTGGTACATAGGATCCGTCTGTCTGTCTTCTTGCGCCCCCTCTCCCTCCCACAAATAGTGCAATAAGTCACACTGATGTTAATTGGGTCATAAAGTCACTATCACTCTGAAATAAAATAAATCCACAGCAATGTGAGGGCTTACAAATCCTACCGGGTATTAGCTAAATAATTACACAAAATGGAAAGGCATGTTGCTATTTCTAAGCAGGCATAAAGGATAAAGATGTGGGGACCATTCTGCCGTCAACTGAGGTCAGTTCTGTCAGGCAGGCAATTTCTGTTCCTGACCTCTCTTCCCAGCCCCCGTGTTTCCTCCTCCCAAACCAGAGCCACTGTACAGGCAGAACTTCATGAAAATCACCGCAAGACAACATATAAGAAGGAAGGGATTCGCATAACATGGCTTGCTTTATGGATTGACTGACAAATGAGAAGTGTTTGCAAAGCATTTCAACTCCCTTGGAAGAATTATGCCACAGAAAAGAACTGATTTCCAACATATCTATATACTGTGCCAACCAGCCGAAGAGTTTGAAGAGGGTATGTACAGGTCCTCAGGCTTACCACAAAGGGTCATGTGAAGCGTAGACTGAAGATGCAAGGAGCAAAATAAGACTCCATACTTCGAGTACAAATCCTGCAATTAGAAATTGTGTAAGACTCCTGTGAGATTTCATGTTATCTATTAAAAATAATTGAATAGGATCCAGAGGGGTGGATTCTATGGGAAAGAATTCCTCCTTCTCTTCTTCAGGTAGCCAATGAAAGAGTCAGCAGCTAAGGCAAGTGTGTGTTTTTAAAACAATGGATTGCTTTGCTACCCCTAGGAAGCACAGAACAGAGCAGTGAGAGTCATGTGGATGGACACAGCCTTCCACTGTCCTTAATTTGCATTTGTATGGTACTAATCCCAAGGAAATGCCGGGCCTTTGTGCATTCCTGACCTCAAAGTGCTTGTAGCTCACACAGCATGTAACAGTGGGAAGAGGATTATTTGGTCACAAAAGACCAAATTTCCAAATCAAATTGTTACCCCAAAGCTTGTCAAATAAAAATTAGATGACTAGTCCTGTTTAGAATCAATGTTTAGCATGTTACTTTGTTTAACCCAGTAAAGTAAACACCTAGAAAAGTAAAAATATTCCAACCTTTAAAGACAGTGGCTGCTTCTCATTGTGGAGGGAAGAGAGGAAAGGAAGAAAACAATTGGAAAACAAAAGGCAAGAAAACTTTCCCATCTGCCTGGCAACTTCCTACTTGAAGCTACCATGATGATTCTACATCATTAACTTTTATAAGTAACATATTTGTGAGGATAATTACAGAACCAATGTGACACTAAGATCTTTTAATTTTGAGTCATTTGAAAACATCTTCCAAATAATATAACTTTGTAATATAATTAAGTAATTGTAGGTTAATATTGAGCTTTTGGTTTATAGTCTTCTCAAAGAGCTCCAGGTAGCAAAAGCAGTTCATTTGTGTAGGAGATTCCTTAGGTTTTGTTAAACCAGGGGTTCGTACTTTTATGTACCTGGGGCTAGTAGCCGTATTTCATTGAGTCTAGGCCTCCTTTCATGGTATAGTACACTTTTGTTGTATGTATCACCACGAAAGAAAAAATGCTACCATTTAAACTATGATACAGTGTTTTCTTTTCCCTAATAATTTAAATTTAAACATATCAAAAACACCTCTTTGATAATTATTTATAGTATCAAATCTAAATACAGATACAGATTTTTATCATGTAGCACTCTAATGAGCACATAAAAATACGTTAAAATAATTGGTTAGCATTTTCCTAAAACTTCACCTCACTAGTCTTATTTACTTTCCCACTGAGAGTTTTCAATGCCCAGGTTTTCCCCATGGGTATGTTCCTCTGAGCCACCCAGAGCCTCTGTCACACCACACTTCTTATAGAAGTGCCTTGAGGTCATCCAAGTTGCTGCCCTCTGTTCTGCACGGCTTAATGCTGGTATCTGTTTGTTTGTCTTATCCAAGGTTTTCATACAATAACCAGCTTTATTTTCCTTCTTTAATTGGTCATCAAAAGGTCCTCAGCCTAAAGTACCGAGGGGAATAGACAGCCAGGCGTGCCCTGGAATCGTAATCTTGCTGACACAGGCTCAGGCTACGTAGGAATTCCCACTTGCCCACCACCAACTACAAGACGATTCCTGATGTTTGAGATGTGAAATGTGCGAGAGAGAGAGAGAGAGAGAAAAAAGTGGGTATCTTAGAATAATAAAATATGGTGTATATTTCTTCCTGTCGGTACTTTTACAATTTTTATTTTGCAAATGGCCAAGCTGCTGCAGGGAATGGAAACGCACCAGAGACTGGCCTGGCCAGTCCCAGACTTCACAGGCCAAGTCAGGCTTGGGCAGTCTGTGTGTTGCTGGGTCACGGTGGGCAGAGAAGGCAGAGATGGAGTCGGGGCAGCTGCTGCCTCTCCCCACATTGAATTCATCACCCAAAAGGAGGGAGCTAGAGCTGAAAAGGAGCTCCTGGAACCGACAGGAAGGAAGAGCCACAGCTGCTGAACCATGGCCAGTATGTGGGGGGAGGAGGTTGAAGGCAAGTGTACGTGGCAAGGTGTGACTTTTGGGGTCATATCTGACATAGGGACCTAAGGATTAACCTTGCTCAAAATTATTTTATATGAAGAATTTATCCAGGAGTCAACCCAAAGAGGCAGAGAAAGAATGATACAGGGTAACACGATAGGAAACTATGGGGAAAAAAATCCCTTTCTGGGATTGAGATGCCCTGACATTTCCATTGCTTGCTTGCTTGATTGACTGATTGATTGATTCATTCACTAATTCATCAAAAATGTACTGAGTACCTAGTATGGACCAAGCCCTCTTCTAAGCACTGAGAATAAATCAGAAAAAAAAAAATCTGTTTTTATAGCACTTACATTCAAGTAGAGGGGAAGAAGAGAAACAAATAAATATGTAATACATCAGTTGTTGATAAGGGGTAAAAAGTAGAGGGACAGAGATCATGGTGAGTGTGGTGGTGGTGATAATGGTGTGTGTGTGTGTATGTGTGGTGGCAGACATTGCCCTGGTAGAAGACACTGGGGCATATCCTTGAGAGAGCAAGTCCAGTGCATTCAGGAAGAGGACACAAGTGCAAAGTCCCCGAGGTGGGCGCACACTAGCTGTACTCAGTGAGCACTAAGGAGGCTGGTGCAGCTGAGGCAGAAAGTGTAGGAGATGAAACTGCAGAGGAAGTTGGCTGTTAAATCTTGTAAGACTGGATTTTGAGTGAAATGGAGAGCCACTGGCGAGCTGAAAGCAGAGAAGTAACAAGATCTGACTTGTATTTTAAATGGATCGCTCTAGCTGCTGAGTGGAAGATAAACAGGAACAGAGCAAAGACGGAATCCGGAAGACCAGTTAGGATACCACTGCAATAGTCCAAGACGTATAAAAAGGGTCAGAGTGGTACAGAGTGGAACAGAGTGGTAGTGATGGAGGTGATGAGAACTGCTCAGACTGAGAATATATTTTGGAGGTAGAACCCACAGCTTTTACGGAAGAGTTAAAAGCAGACAGTGAAAGAGATGAGTCGAGAATGATTCCATAGTTTTTTACTTGAGCTACTGCAAGCGCAGCAGGATTGTAGGGAAAGAATAAGAACCTGGTTTTGAACGTGTTGGATTTAACACATCTAAGTGGATCTGGAAAGCAGGCAGTTGAAGAGAGGAACCTGGAATTCAAGGCTCCGGCCTGGACTGGAGCTAGAAACGTGGGCGTCATCAGTAGGTAGGTGGTAGATAGTGGACAAGACCACCCAAGGATTAGGAAGTCTGCGGGGCACACTCATATTTATTGATTTATTTAAGCTTTGCATTTTTTCAATTTTATTATTTTTTAAATTAATTTTTATTGGGGGATAGCTGCTTTACAATGTTGTGTTAGTTTCTACTGCACAGCAAAATGAATCAGACATACACATACATTTATCCCCTCCCTTTTGGACTTCCTTCCCATTCAGGTCACCACAAGTGCATCAAGTAGAGCTCCCTGTGGTATACAGTATGTTCTCATTAGTTATCTATTTTATACATAGTATCAATAGTGTATATGTGTCAATCCCAGTCTCCCACACACTCATATTTAGACATGAGGGAAATGAGAAAAAACCACCAAAGGAGACTGAGAATTCAGAAACCTGAGACAAAGCAAAGTTTTAGAGGCTAAGCGTGTATTCTGAGGAAGCTGTAAGTGTCAAATGCTGCTGAGAGATCTAGTAAGATGAGGGCTGAGAATTAATCACTGGGTTTGACAACGAGGGGATGAAACTGTGATTGGAGTGGATTTCAGAAAATGAGAGAAGAAATTTGGGTATTGAGTAAAGACAAAGTTTGAGGAATTTTGCTGCAAAGAGAGGAGAGAAAAGGGAGGTGGCAAAGGTGGGTTTGGGACTGGAGAAGAGATTTCTTAAAATCAAGAGAAGTTTGAACAGTTGTGGACATGATTCAGTAGAAAGGATACAAGGGAGATGCTGGAGAGAGAGGGCGCAGTGACTAAACGAAGCCCTTGGTTGCTCGAATGGTGATGGGCTGGAATGCAGAAGCAGAGGGGTTGGTCTTCTCTCAGAAGTGAGTGAAGGCCCCGTACAGGTAGATTTGGTGAGAGTCTTTGGGTGTTTTTTCCTTACTGATTGGATTTTCTCAGTGCAGTCATCAGAAGGGTGATCAGCTATGTCTGAGGAACGGGTTGGTCCTCAATCTTGGCTGTACACAAGAGTCACCTGGAGAATTTTAAAAGCACATTCATAGGGCTTCCCTGGTGGTGCAGTGGTTGAGAGTCCGCCTGCCGACGCAGGGGACAGGGGTTCGTGCCCCGGTCCGGGAGGATCCCACATGCCGCGGAGCGGCTGGGCCCGTGAGCCATGGCCGCTGAACCTGCGCGTCCGGAGCCTGTGCTCCTCAACGGGAGAGGCCACAGCGGTGAGAGGCCCGCGTACCACAAAAAAAAAAAAAAAAAAAAGCAAATTCATAGCAAGGCCCCCTGTCCTATCTACACAATTAAATCAGACTTTCTGGAGTTGGGGCCTGGGCACTGGTGCTTTTTACAGGCTTCCAGGTGATTCAAAGGTGTGGCCAGAGTTGAGGATCCCACGGTTGCGGGTTTGAGGAAAGAAGGTGTGAAATAGTTCTCTAGGGGTGCAGGGACTCAGTCGACTAGAGATATACAGTTGGATTTGTGGTCGAGAATTTACTGTGAAACCTGCCAGCATGGTTGTATTTTTCTCCAACTGCGTTCAGCTGCCAGGAAGAGACGCGGGGCTGACAGACTGCTGGGTTTTACCCAGGTGGGATTTTGCCAGGTGTGTGTGATGGAGGGTGACAGCATGAGAAAGTGACTTTAATGACAGACCTGGAATCTATCAAGTGAGAATTTGGGGAAAGATTAAGGGACATTAAAAAGGAGTTGGGTAAATGGCTTTTTAATCACAGGAATTTTTTTTCTCTTCTGAGTGGTTTAGATCATTAATATTTCCACAAAATAATTTAAGGCAGCTAGACCCCTGCAAAGCATCACAACCAACTCTGATCAGTGTTTCCACCTCCCTTTTATTCCCAGGGTTTGAAATCAATTTTTTTCCACAAGTGAACATATGAGACATTGAGAGACAAGAAAAATACAATACAAATTGGAAGTTAGCTTTACACATTCTTAGAAAATGGTATAGTTATGGAGTCAGGGCTGAGTCCAAAGCCCTTCCCACAATTTCGTACTTTTGTCTAGTTCCTTTCCCTTCTCCTCTGGAGACATTTTTCCGTTTTTTAGCACCCCCACCCCCCATCACCAACAACAACTTGTTCTCCGACCAAAGAAAGAGATCTGGTATGAACACCATCCCTAAAACTCATTTGCTTTTAAAGGAGAAACTGCAGTGAGAGGTTAGGGTTTAACACAAGATAGTGAAGCACTTAGTAGTAGAAACTCAGATATGCTAAGAAACGGGGAGAGATGCTTCCTGGAAGAGAGGGGACCTTCTCCACGTTCCTAAATTCACAAACCTATAGCAGACGCTGACACAACTCAAAGTGTAAACTGGCGTTGCAGGGTCAGGTGCTGTCTGGATTACTGAACTGATATGGCGTTGTAAACTCGATGTTAAAGCATCTCTGTCCCTCAGGCTTCTCAGAGTGGGAGGGACCAGAGGATGATTCTTACGAGGGTGTCTGTGAAAGGCCAAGCGCCTACAAAAGCACGTAGCGGACCTGAACCGTCACCTAAGTAGGATGTAAGCCGCGTTCTAACCGCAGGAGGAAGAGAAGAAACGCTCATGTCAGGGCTTCCATCGAATGTACTGCAACCTCCCATCGCTTCTCTATCTTCACCTGCACTCATCTTTTGTAAGCATTCACGTGGGGATTAATAATGCCCTTGGTCACAATAAGCAACTCAATTATCAGCAAAACTTTAACGTTTCTTCTAATTGCTAAAGCAGAAGAGCTAACAGAATTTAGAAGATTTTCAGCAAGGTTTAAGCAAAAAGGATTTTCCACTTCGTTCTAATTAGGTCAACACAGATATCACTTTCCCATAACATCCGAAGCAGTTGGTATTTTTCCGAGATACCTTTTGGCTCTTTTAGAAAGACAAAAACAGAGGTCCATAAAAATGGTAACCAACTGTCATGTGTGCCTTCTGAATGCCAGGAAATGTGCTGAGTGGTTTACCTGGAGTATCTCATTTAATCCTCAGGACAAACCCTGTGAGGTCAGTAGTCTCATTATTCTCATTTTTTGTTAACAAAATCATGGTTAACCCTTTAATTATTACACTTATATGTACAATTCCAGTTTATGAGCGCGAAATAAGTCATTCTTTAGACGTTCAGCTATATTTAAAGTAGCACATTTTATAACTTTTGCAGGACTTAAAAATGCAAAGAACATCCTAAAATGACAATAAGCGCCCATTAATATTTACATAAAAACGAGAACATAAATTATTGGCAGAGTTGCGAGAAACAGATGTGCTCTTGCAATTTGACTCAGGTTGTTAGGAGAGCAGTAAGACACAGAGCAATAGAAAATGAGGTGTATCAACTGTTCCTGCCCGTTCTTCAACCAGGTCACCTGACTTTGGAGCAAGTGGCTCAAAGAATTAACTCAGAAGAAAGAGAAAGGAATCTACATCGAGAGGTTCATAGTGCATTATTCATAATGGTCGCAAGCTGGAAACACCCAACGCCGTTCAATAAAGACAATAGACCAGGAGACTTCCCTAGTGGTCCAGTGATTAAGACTCCGCACTCCCACTGCAGGGGGCACGTCCCACGTGCCTTCAGTGCAGCCAAAAAAGACAAAGAAAAACAAAAAAAGACAATAGACCAGACACTAGTGTTAATACCGAGAAGTGCATGTATGTAATGGGTTTCACATACTGATTGTAAACGTGAATTCGGTACATCAAAAAAGGAAAAAGAAAATAAAGTAGCATATTGTTTCTCTTTTCCTTATAAAATATCAACATAGAGAGTGTTTCTTTGAGTCACAAACAAAATGACTTTTGTTGTATCAGAAAAGACATATTGAATACATACAATGGACTATTATTCAACCATAAAAAGAGAGAAATCTTGCCATTTTCAACAACATGGATGGATCCCGAAGGCACCATGCGAACTGAAATAAGTCAGACAAATACCCCGTGATCTCACTTATATGTGGAATCCTAAAAACCGCCACCACCAACAACAGAAAAACAAACAAAAAAAACCCCAAACAGCAACAACTGAATTCACAGATACAGAGAACAGAGGCAGGGGGGTGGCGGTGGATGAAACAGGTGAAGGAGGAAGGTGGTCAAAAGGTACAAACTTCCAGTTATAAAATAACTAAGTTCTGGGGATGTGATGTGCAGCCTGGTGACCATAATTAATAACACTATATTGTATATTTGAAAGTTGCCAAGAGGGTAGATCTTAAAATTTCTTGTGAAAATATTGTAACTATGGATGACAAAACTGATCTTAGAGAGGTGATTTTCCACGGCCATACGAGTAATCTACGAGGGAGTCAGAATTAGAGCTCAGACCGTCCAATTCCAGCCTGAATTCTGTTTGACTGTAACCTGCTCCAACCCCACTTCCGTCTGGGGACAAGCTGCAGTACCTAAACCACAGTGGCCGTGCATGAGGGGCGACTGCTGGCTTTGATTATTTATATGCAGGGTGGAAGGGCTGCCTCGTATGTTCTGCTCCTTCCTCTGCCCAGGGAAGTATCCATCCTTCAAACCATCAGTATTAATTGTTGTTCAGAGATGAATTCCGCTTCAGGGGTCACACACAGTGTACTATGTCGTGCATATTTCTTTCAGAAAACCTAAATAGCATTCGCTTGGTGACAAGGAGGAATGACGGGGGGCGCGGGGCAGGGGAGGATGTTCAGAAGGGCTCCCGGAGGTATTTCCAGACCAGTAACGATCACTAGCCCTTATGTTACTCTTGGCGTCATTTTGCTGATTCTTGAAATATATCAGTTTGCCCTAAGATCACGTGGCCCCTCATAATAATCAAAAGCTGTCAGGGTGGGTCAACGTGTTACCCCATATGCTGTGATTCTGCAGTTTGAATGTATTTCTCGGGCCCTTTCCTGAACATGCTGTTATAAGGGGAACAGTGACAGGTGGGCAGACATGGGACAAGTGACATTATCAGGTGGGAGGGCGCCTGGGACACTGGCAGGAAGGAGAAGCCCGTGCTCCCTGCTGACCTGAGCCTTTCCCAGGAATGCCCGCACCCTCTGCGGCTGAGACCTCTGCTCTCAGTCTCCTGCCCAGCCAGGGCCAACAGGGCTCTTGCTAAGGGCCCTTTGTTCGACCCAAGAAGAAACACCAATCAAGGCTTCTCCTCCCTTCATCTTCTGGCTTTGTCTCCCTGGCCAGAGACTTGGCCGAAGCACCCATTTGGGCTTCTAGGCTGAGGCAAGAGGCCACATACGGAGCGAATAACGTTAGGCAAGTGTTGGACTGCACCGAACCTTGATTGTAACACCTGAAAGGTGGGGAATGTGTGAGGACTAATTAAGACAATGTTGAATTGTTATCATGGAATTGAGGAAAATCTCTTGAATGCAGTGCATTCCATCTTACCCAAATAGTGGGCAAATCATATTGAATTTTATATGTGTAGATATAGAAATGTGTATATATGTAAATTAACACATAAATACATTTAATATGTGTATTTATATTTAGCTTGAGCTGCAGCAGTACCCTCCTGAGCAATGGAAGAAGGGCAGGTTTTTGCCGTGATTCACCAAATGGTCCGACCCAACAGAAAGGCCAGCCTTGCACCACGTTATAGGGGAAAGCCTGGGGATTGGGAGGGGACCGAAAATACTGAGTAAAGAGAGTCAATTAGTCTTGAAAAAACACCAACCCACCACAGCAGTAAAGCATTGGACATATTTCTTTAGTTTCAACTCCAGTGTCCAAAGCCTGAAGGTCCTTGGGGAAGGGCAATGGAGAGAGAGGCAGGGTGGACTTCACGGTGGGCAACACTTGGAGTTGCACAGGGCCCCGCCTCCAAAAGGCCCCCCTCCCAGAACCCCCCACCCCCAGAAGGGCCCACCTCCAAAAGGCTCCAGCCCCAGAAGGGCCCGCCCCCAGATAGGCCCCACGCTCGGAAGGGCACCACGCTAGATTTAATGCTCAGCTGTCCCTTGAAGTTCTTAGTAATTTTCTTTTCTTTTCTTTTATTTATTTATTTATTTTTTTTACAGTACGAGGGCCTCTCACTGTTGTGGCCTCTCCCGTTGCGGAGCGCAGGCTCCGGACGCACAGGCTCAGCGGCCATGGCTCACGGGCCCAGCCGCTTCACTGCATGTGGGATCTTTCCGGACCGGGGCACGAACCCGCGTCCCCTGCATCGGCAGGCGGACTCTCAAACTGCGCCACCAGGGAAGCCCAGTAATTTTAGTTTTGAACTTGTGTTTTGTGAGTGAAGTGGATGGGACAACGGAGCACATATGTGAGCAGAGGAGACGGCCCATGTGCATGTCCATGGTTTCTTACCTTCTCATTAGCATAGAGCGGTCGCCCTGCCTGTGAGCACAGCATTGAAGTGGACATGCTATGCTCATTGACGCTCAAAGTGAGTACAAGGTAAGCACTCACGTCGATGACCACGCACCCTTTCCCTGCAAACCAGAGCTTGCTTTAAACACAGAAAGAAGGCAACAGCCTTTTGCGAACAACCAAGCACCTTTCTCACTCACGTTATTTCTCTGTTAACCGACCACTAAAGCTGAAAATAGTGACATAGAAGGAAAGGGACAGAAAAGCAGCCTCCTGTTTCTGAACTGTTCAGCTGTTCAGTACGATGATGGATAGGAGGGTTGGTAACAGATGTGTGTGTCAAGTGGAATGAGCTAGGCTTGTGCAGGATTTCCACTGTTCTGGTGAGAACAAGATACTTGTGCACCTACCAGCTGTGAAATAGGAACTGTGAGTCCCCATACAAATTATTTACAACTGGCATTGTCCAATATAAAGATGAATGGTAAAATTCGTGCGAATAATTATTTACTTATATCGACATTAAATAGCATCCACAACAAGGAGAGACCATGGAGGACAGGAGCCTTCTGTTTTACTACCTTTAACAATGCTTTGTTCAAGCTTTTGAGCAAAGACCCCAACATTTTCATGTTGCACTGGGCCTGCAAATTATGTAGCGAGCCCTGGGAACACCTGTGCAGTGTCTGGAAGGCCCAGTGGGGTAAATGTCATGAACCTCCTGCCCTGACACAGCAGCATAACACAAGCTCCCCCAAACTGAAGCAAAACTTTAGGGTAGGGCTTCCCTGGTGGCACAGTGGTTGAGAGTCCGCCTGCCGATGCGGGGGACACGGGTTCGTGCCCCGGTCTGGGAAGATCCCCCATGCCGCGGAGCGGCTGGGCCCGTGAGCCATGGCCGCTGAGCCTGCGCGTCCAGAGCCTGTGCTCCGCAACGGGAGAGGCCACAGTGGTGAGAGGCCCGCGTACCGCAAAAAAACAAACAGACAAAAAAACTTTAGGGTAAAAAGGGGGGCTCCTCAAATTGAAAGAGACCATTTCTGAAACACAGCTGTATTCGTTTGCTCTGGCTGCCATAACAAAGTACCACAGACTGGATGGCTTAGACATCTACTTTCTCACAGCTCTGGAGGCTGGAAGTCCAAGATCAAGGTGTCAGCAGGATTGATTTCTTCTGAGGTGCTCTCCTCCACGGGTCCATGGCCATCCTCTCCCTGTGTCATCAAATGGCTGTCCTTTGGACTGTATCGTCTGTGTCCGAATCTCCTTATCATATTGGATCAGGGCCCACCCTAATGACTCCAGTTTACATTAATCACCTCTATAAAGGCCCTCTCTCCAACTACCGTCACATTTTGAGTTCCTGGGGGTTAAGGCTTCAAGATATGAAGTTGGGGGGACACAACTGAGCCCATGACAACCGGCAAAACTGGATTCAATAAAGAAATTTACACATTTAAAAAGAAGTAAGATCGTATTTTTTGTGCCCCTTAGTTGATAGACTGAGATGTATTTGCAGCCTTGCAGTGAAACATTCTTTGGAATGAACAATAGAGCTTCCATGTAATTCCACACATCTGCTGTCAAAACAGACCCCGAGGCTTCCTAATTTGGGATTTGGCCACTCTCTGTTCAGTGGCAACAGAGACTTGGGGCTTTTCTTTTGTTCTAGCAGAAAATCAGCAGGAAGAGGAATTAAGCACTTAGACATCTCGGTGGTGTCTGTTTTTAATCATTGAAACCTAATTAAGCTCTTGGCTTCATAGAGGAGGGATGATGTTAGTCATATGTCATTGGCCACAATGTGCCTTTTTAACATTATTGTTACTATTTGTGTTATTTTTAGGAATAAGAGACAAGCTTTATCTTAGCTCAGGTTGCTATAACAAAAATTACTGTAGATTGAGTAAGTTAAACAGCAGACATCTATTCCTCACAATTCTGGAGGCTGGGAAGTCCAAGATCAAGGTACCAGCCAATTTCACGTCTGTCTGAGGGCCTGCTTCCTGGTTCATAGTGCCCATCTTCTCACTATACCCTCAAGTGGTGGAAGGGGTGAGGGATCTCTCTGGGGTCTCTTTTATGAAGGCACTAATCCTTTTCAGGCAGGCCCTACCCTCGTGGTACAAGCACCTCCCAAAGGCCCCACCTCCCAACACCATCACCTTGGGCATTAGGTTTCAACATAGGAATTCTGGCGGGGACACAAGCATTCAATCTATAGCAGGATTCATTGAGCATCTTCTGTGTCTAAGGCACTAGTAAATGGCAAAATTAACCATTCCCCCACAGCCTTTGAAGAGCGAGCCATTCTCCACTTTGTCTTCCTTGAGAGCTTTTTTCCAGGGGGAATCCTGAAAGATTCAAAAAGGATTCAGAAGAAACCCACTGACAGCTGGCTGAATCATTCTTCCTAGTAGAGCAGAATTTATCCTAAAACAGGTTCATCTTGGATATCCAGGCAAAGAGACTTTGCTTTAAAGTCATCTCAAATTACGTTTTGTTATTATGAATAATAATAACTGTGATAGCAATACGACGCACCAGGTACTGCTGTGCACCTGCTACTCTCTCAGCGTCCTCACCATAGCCCGCTGACAGAGACGCTGCTCTCATCTCCAGATTAAGGGTGAGTACTAAGTCCTGGCAGAAGTCCCACGACTCTCCCCAAATCACGTCACTACCAAGGAGACGACTGGCTCTGCACCCACTTTGATTCCAGAGCCTGTGTTGGCACACATGGGCTACACTAGCTGTTCAGGCCCAGGGGCTGCTGATAGGGGCAGAGGGGAGACAGCAAACTCCTGGGGCCACCCTTTTCCCCACACCCTGGCCGTGACTGCCCGAGTTGGGGGTGAGGTCTGGATGCAGAAAGGGGTGTATTTCAGAGAGCAGATGTGGCGGCAAAGGGGCTCACAGAATGGACACAGGGAACCAGGACTCGGGAAAATGTCTATAGACTGGGTCTATAGAGCAGAGGTCTCCAAACGTTCGTGACTGCGTGCCTTTCGTTCTCAAAAAAAGGTGTTTTTTTTTGAGAACATACCAGCAATGTAAGCATATTTATTTGTGTATGCATACTTATTTACAAATTATAAACTTATACGGCTGCACTAAATTACTATGTGCATTATAAATGGTATACAAAAGATAAACACTTAAAAGGATGACGTGGAAAATTAAATACAAATTAAACTTCTAATATTTTCTTCCTGCTCCATACTAGACTATCTTTCAAACATCACTTGGGAGAACACTTTTCAAAAGAGAGGTAGGGCACTTCGATTTTTACCATTAAATCCCAGGACTAATATGGAAAGTGGGAAAAGAGCTTGCTTTTTAAAGAAACACACTGACAGTGAATAAAGAGGGAAGCCAGTGCGTTCCTGGCCTGCCTGTCCGTGATGCAGCATTCATCCGAGTCTCGAAGCTGCAGCTCTAGGACAAGCCCTCTCCTCCCTGACTCGCCAACTCAAAGCTTTAAAAACGTATTTCACTTAAAATCAATATCATCACAAAATTCTTTTAGCCGTTAGTGCTCCCAATATCAAAGTCAATGTTTGCGGCCTTCTTCCAACAAAACGAAACTGACAAACCAACCTTTGGGGACATCACATTACTTTCTTGGGAGGAGGAAGCAGAAACATAGCACATGACAACGAGGTTAGCAGAGAGCTGATCACCCCCAAAGGGCTGACGGTACAGAGGAAAAGAGAGAGATGTAGCATCAGAACTGACCAGGTTGTAGAATCTGACCCAGCAACTTCCCATGGAGAGGAGAGCCCTGTGAGGGCCCTGGAGCCCCGGGGACTGGGCAGCCATTCCCCCCTCCCCCGGGGGAGAAGAAGACAAAAGGGATTTACTCTCCAGTAACCATAGCAATGTGTGGATGCGGTAGGTTAGGTAGATGTCTGGATACCTGAAAAAGTCAGGGAGGTCCCCGTCCTGCCATCTCGTCAGCATTATCCGCAAGGCTCCCTTTTAATGGGATGCCGAGTGAGTTGATGGACGAATCTGACCACTGGCTGCGTGTAAAATGGTTCAGGTTGTGTGTGCCAGCGGCTCCCACCACCGAGGGGATGCCCTTAACATTACAGATATCTTTAGTATTTTGAAAATGTTAAAATATTAAGTTTTGACTCTAAAGATGGGCAATTCGTTGCTTATTATGACAATTTTTTGGTAGAGGGCATAAAACCCTCTTCATTTCTTATTAAAATCAGTATGTTACTGATTTTCTGAAAGATGGAAACAAAGTGCCCCCTTCCAGCTGGGTCCGTACACGGGCATATCATACCTATTGGCCTTGCAATAGAGCCTAGCGTTTGCAAAACATGGGCGCTTCTCAATACAAAGACTTTTGCTGATGTTCATATAGAAAACATTCCCAAACCTGGTCCAGGTTGCGGATGAAACCTTCACTATCATCGACAAGGCAAAGAAAAAAGGTTTCCTACAGGCAGTCCATGGTTATGGAAGAAATTAACCCTGCAATTTGTGACTGATTTCAAAGGCTCTAAAGAGGTGGTGGGTGCCCAGGCAGAGCTGTAACTCTTCCAGAGGCAGCAGGCATGGGAGAGATGTCAGGGAGCTCCTAAAAATCTCCTGCTGCGGGATTACTGACCACTGAGCTTGAGGAAGACCACGGCAAAGACCTGGAAAAGCATCAGACCAAGCCCCTGGACGCTGCTGGTTTAAAAATTCCATGAGTGCCGCTATCCCTGTTCTTAACATGAGGCCAGAGGATGGAAAGCCTTGCTTGAAAAATGGCCTCATGCCTCTTTAACACCCTACAAAGAAATGGATACACATAAGTGCTGACAGTATAAGCAGAGCTCCACTAGCAATTTTTTCTCTATATAGCGTCACCCACCTCCTCTGAAGATTTATCAGCATCCAGGAACATCTCCAGCAGCAGCTTCTCGAGTTTTGTCAGCTCCAGGCGTCTACCTCACTTGGGGAGCTGCGCTGCAGGAAATTGCCCTAATATATTGTAAGCATTTTCTCTAGTAGATCCATTTATCGCTGTTTGTAATTTGCCGTGCTATACTGCAAATGCAAAATTGCACGCAAACCTACGGGAATACAGAGCAAGTGTTGGCTAACACCATGTTCATTGTGGGGTGATCAGGAAGCAGTGTTCAAAGCATTTATATCCCTTTGTGTGTTTGCTACTTACATGAAAGCATTTCACTGCGTTTTAGTCGTCTTAGTAAGTTGGTTATGGAGTTTCTGTTGACGTATAATGTATAGTAAATTTTCCCGTTGAAAATAAGGGGGAACAGATTACTTTTTGCTGTTGTTGTTCAGAACATTTGAGTGTCAAGAATGGATTAACTATTGTCAAGTGGGAGATGGTTCTGCTTTCATTATGAAATAAAAACAAGTTGGTAAAGGAAAGATCTTTTTGCCCAAACAATTTCTCAGATAAACTGCTCTAGGCAAAGAGCTGCTTCTCTGATTCCTTTACTGACTGTGGCTATCTTCAAGTGAAAAATGATACACCATTAATATTAGATACTGGCTAAATTTAATCTTTGAATTCGATTCGTTGTTCATATCTTCTGGAATTGTTTGCTAAAAACAGGATGGTATTTTGAGTTCCCAGTTTAAATCTGTAAGTATTTTTATTGTGACACAAATCATTTTTAATAGCTAATATTCATTTATCATTAATAAGCCACAAAGTATTACATAGAAATAAGTTAGACGTTACTACAAAATGGTCCACTAATTGTACTATAGCAGTTACTTTCAATGACATGGAAATTTTGTTGGTATAATAAATTGCCTACTTGTTACATATATTATTACTTTAAATTACATTTACTTATTACTTTAAAATGTTATTACGTATTACCTTAAAATTTTATAAATTCTAAGTTAAAATACTACCAAACACTTACAAAGACTGAATCTAGTAAAAAATAATTTGAGCCAGGCCTACAACTTTGCTGCAAATGTGCATGGAAAACACAGTGGATTAAAGGAAGATACTTAAAGCATATTCTGGGACATTCCCTTCTTCTGTACGTTATTAATTTTTATTTTGAAACGATACAAAAACTCAGATAATGAGGAACATTTTCCCTAAACCATTTGAGAGTTCATTGATACTCTTGATGTATCATCACTCCTGAATACTTCAGTGTGTATTTCCTACAAATGAGAATGTTCTCCTCCACAGCTACCACACAAGCATCAAAATGAGGAGATTCGCCTGGGTACAGCACTACCGTTTCATGCACAGAGCCCATGTGCATTCTGTCACCTGTCCTGATAACCATGACGGGATGCAGGGAGCTGTCAGTCTCCATCTCCTTCAGGCCGCAGCAGCCCTCGGTCATTCCTTCACTTTCAAGACCTTGACGCTTCTGAAGATTACAGGCCAGTTATGTTCTAGAGTGTTCCTCAGTTTGGGTTTGTCTGAAGTTTCCTCAAGATTAGATCCAGGTTATGTGTCTTTGGCAGGAATAACACAGTACTGCTACTGTGCTTTTCTCCCTGCATCCTAGGACGTGGTATAGCATTTTGATTTGCCCCATTACTGGTAGAGTGTGCCAGTCTTCACTGCAAAGTTACATGTTTCCCTTTTGGAATTCAGAGTTATCTTGTAGAGTGGTATTTTAACATGATGTAAGTATCCTATTCCTCTTTAAGCATTTAATTTATTATTTATTTTTTTGTATTTGTATGGAGGCACGTTTTCCAATTTGTTGAGTGGAGTACAATCTGTTACCACCATTATTTATCTTGATATTCACGTGGTCCCCAATCTGACCAGTAGAGGGGGCCCTTCACGCTGACTTTGGGTTTCTTTCGACATGTCCCATCATTCTTTGAGCACTTCAGCACAGCAAGATGTTCCAGGTTTGTACTTTCCCTGCCCAGCCCTAGAATCAGTTAACTTCTCCTGGCACCTTTAAGTGGAGAAAGCAATTTAGAAGCCAAGATCTGCACCCTAGGTGTGCTCATTGCTACTGAGATGTCATTGTTTCCAAGCAATTTATTGAACAGTGCTACATATATGTATGCATATAAATATGTCTGTGTACACATGTATGCATACATGTGTGTTTTGGAGCAAACATAAACACATTTCCATTTGTGTTTACTTCTATCTATCTATATATTTTGGACTTGAGTTCCTACAGTTCTTTCAATCCCAATTCAATACACAGGTTTAATTCTAGTTCTTTTCCCCTTTCCATATTTGTAACCACCTTCGCCAAATGTAAGAAACCTGGGTCCCATTATCCTTAATAAACTAACATGGTTTGATCAGTTCCCCTGTTCATAACTAGTCTTGCATCTTCCCTGCACGATGTCCTCCTCACCACACGCTGGCTCAGCTTCTTGGGGCTGCACTGCCCCCCACTCACATGGACACCCTCCTCGGCCTGCTCAGACTCTGATGGCCAGCCTGGCTTCCCTCCACGGGGACTCCTTCTTCTCCCTGTGCACTGGGCTGCTACCCCAAACCACCCCGTGTGGGTCAGAGGCCCCACGCCAGGCTGCCCCACAGAGGGAAGCTCTTTTCACTCTGTTTGGACTGTGATACTTCACCTGAACATTCTTTAAACTTAGCAGGAAATGCACATTTACCAAACATAAATTTGAAATATTGTTGGACACGTGGTGGGAAAGTTGAGCTGATGCCTTCATGCCATGAAAAGTCAACTAGAAGCTGTATATAATTTTGTGTTAGAAATTCTCAATGTCCAATAAAGACATAAATTCTGGATTTCAGCCAAAGGTGTACTTTTAAAAAATCTACTTTTAAATGTATTTGTTCAGGACTAATTTGGCATGGTGTTTGAAGAAAAATTAGTATAATTAGCAAAGAGTTATAGGAACTAAAATTCCATGTACATAATAATCCCAAAAGCATTGCAGGGATTTAGAAATATTTTGAAGAAAAACAAAGAGGCAGTATTTATATTTTATTTTTTTTTATTGAAGTATAGTTGATTTACAATGTTGTGTTTCTGGTGTACAGCAAAGTGATTCATGTATATATATACACACACACACACATATACACACATATATCTTTTCCATTACATATGTATAGATGTATATATCATATATATATATCATTTCCATTCCATATTCTTTTCCATTATGCTTTATTACAAGATATTGTATATAGTCCCCTGTGCTATATTGTATAGTGGCGTGTATCTGATAATCCAAAACTCCTAATTTATCCCTCAACCCCCTTTCCCCTTTGGTAACCATAGTTTGTTTTTTATGTCTGTGAGTCTGTTTCTATTCCATAAATAAATTCATTTGTGTCATATTTTAGATTCCATATATAAGTGATATCATATGGTATTTGTCTTTGACTTACCTTACTTAATATGATAGTCTCTAGGTCCATCCATGTTGCTATAAATGGCATTATGTCATTCTTTTTGATGGCTGAGTAATATTCCATTGTATATATGTACCACGTCTTCTTTATCCATTCATCTGTCCATGGACATTTAGGTTGCCTCCATGTCTTGGCTATCGTAAATAGTGCTGCTATGAACATGTATCTTTTTGAATTATAGTTTTATAGTTTTGTCTGGATACATGCCCAGGAGTGGGATTGCTGGATCATATGGCAACTCTACTTTTAGCTTTTTGAGAAAACTCCATATTGTTTTCCATAGGGGCTGCACCAATTTACATTCCCACCAACAGTGTAGGAGGGTTCACTTTTCTCCACACCCTCTCCAGCATTTATTGTTTGTAGACTTTTTGATGATGGGCGTTCTGACTGGTGTGAGGTGGTACCTCATTGTAGTTTTGATTTGCATTTCTCTAATAATTAGTGATGTTGAGCATTTATTTCATGTGCCTGTTGGCCACCTGTGTATCTTCTTTGGAGAAATGTCTGTTTAGGTTTTCCATCCATTTTTTGATATTTTTGTTGTTGTTATTGAGATGTATGAGCTGTTTGTATATTTTGGAAATTAATCCCTTGTCAGTTGCATCATTTGCAAATATTTTCTCCCAGTCCTTAAGTTGTCTTTTAGTTTTGCTTATGGTTTCCTTTGCTGTGCAAAAGCTTATACGTTTGATTAGGTACTATTTATTTTTGCTTTAAGTCTTTAAGCCATTTTGGGTCTATTTTTGTGCATAGTGTGAGGGTATAATCTAACTTCATTGATTTACATGCGGCTGTCCAACTTTCCCAGCACCACGTGCTGAAGAGACTGTCTTTTCTCCATTGTATATTCTTGCCTCCTTTGTCAAAGATTAATTGTCCATAGGTGTGTGGGTTTATTTCTGAGCTCTCTATTCTGTTCCATTGATCCATATGTCTGTTTTTGTGCCAATACCACACTGTTTTGATTACTGTAGCTTTGTAGTATTGTCTGAAGCCTGGGAGGGTTATGCCTCCAGCTTTGTCCTTTTCCCTCATGATTGCTTTGGCATTTCTGGGTCTTTTATGGTTCTACATAAATTTTATGATTATTTGTTCTAGTTCTGTGAAAAATGTCACGGGTAATTTGAAAGGGATAGCATTAAATTTCTAGAATTGCTTTGGAGAGTATGCTCATTTTAACAATATTAATTCTTCCAGCCCAAGAGCATGAGATGATTCTTTGAATCATTTTCAATTTCCTTTATCAACGTTTTATGGTTCTCAGCATAAGGAGGTTTTCACCTCCCTGATCAGGTTTATTCCTAAGTATTTCTTTTGGATGTGATTTTAAGAGAGATTGTTTTTTTTACTTTCCCTTTCTGATATTTCATTGTCAGTATAAAGAAATGCAACTGATTTCTGAATGTTAGTCTTGTATCCTGCTACCTTGCTGAATTCATTTATCAGTTCTAGTAGTTTTTATATGGAGTCTTTAGAGTTTTCTATATATATTATTATGTCATCTGCATATAATACAATTTTACCTCAGAGAGGTAGCATTTATAAAATATATATTATTGATATTCAACAACTTGCAGATCTCCTACACTGATGCAAGAGATATTAGAAAAGGTATAGTGAAAACCCATTTAATCTCCAAATCCTATGATCATCCCAACTATAATCCAAAATTAATTTGAAAGTAAAATTCTTTTTTCTATATTTGTTACAACAGTACCATCTTTCAAAGATAAGTTTTTGATACTGAGTATCATGACCTACTCAGCAATTTAGATGCCATGTATTTGAGAATGATAAGGACCATGGAGTACTCTACTATGCAATTTATGAAAGAAATAGATTGGATACATATAAACAATGTGATATTGATGAATATCAACAAAAGAAGAGCTAAAACCTCAGGTTACTTTCTAAAATCGAGTATGGCATCCGTTAGTATATTTTAATATTTTTGCAGCAACAGCTTATCAGATGCCTTTCTGCATACTTATGTAGCTTTCAGGATATATTTAACTGTGCCAATATGGTTTCTCAGAATGAAAACTTACTTTAAAAGACTCAAAGCCTAAAATGTCACAAGATAGGCAGGCAAATCTT
This sequence comes from Delphinapterus leucas, assembly GCF_059928025.1. Lineage (NCBI taxonomy): Eukaryota > Metazoa > Chordata > Mammalia > Artiodactyla > Monodontidae > Delphinapterus > Delphinapterus leucas. Next base: position 5,403,052 of record NC_143144.1, read on the forward strand.
GCAACTATTTCTCCAGCAAACAAGGTATTGGGACAAGTAAATGTCACCATGAAAGCAAGATACTGAGCGTAATCATTCTGTGGTCCGGTGACCTTGAATTTCTAATCAATTGTGATCAAGTTTTCCATTTTCAATAATGTTATATGCAATAATTGAATTTATAAAATCTATATAGGTTGACATTATTTTGATAATTATTATTACTGAGGAACAACTAATTTAGGAATTATAGGTCTTTACCTATGAAAGAAGCTCTCTTCTAATTTACTAAGAGGTGTCACGGGAGCCCACACCAGCCTTGTGTCCTGGGTGACCCCCAGCTCTGGTTATTGTGATCTCTGCAGGAGAGAGGGAGCCTCCACTTCACCTCTTACTACTTTTAGGCCAGGAGGGGGCTGTATTTTTGACCCCCTAGTTTCAGTGTTCCTCAGTTTAGAGAGGTTTCCCTCACCCACCTTAGCCTAGAAAATCACTGCTTAACCTGTGGGTTATGGATTTTACGTGCTTCACGTACGGTCCTCCAAGACTTGTAGGCCAGTTTGCAGGCCCGGTCTCTGCTCCCAGACCACCCTATTCTTAGTTAGCAACTACAGGAGAACATTCTCTAAATGTGCTACAGGTCAGGGCTTCGGCCCCTCCGGCTTTGGTATTTCCACAGAGGGTTACCCAGTTATATGTGGATTTCAGAAATGGGACGTACTTTTACTAATACATTACTCATTGTTGATATGAAATTCCAACTTAGCTAGGCTTCCTCTTGTTTTGTTGCTAGTGTGTTTATTGTTGGTGTTTGCTAAATCTGGTGACTGTATTCTCCAAGGCCGAGAATAGCGTACGCATGGCAGGGAGGTTCTGGAGATTCTTGGGAAACTTGCTAGATTCTGAGAGAGCCTGACTGAAAGATGGACAAGCATATACGGAAATAATAAGGCGGCTGTTCCCCAACTCCTTGCAACAGTCGACCTCCTTTAGATGAAAGCCCTTTTAAATTAGTTTGGAAAGATCCCACTCGTTTTCCTCAGGCCTGAGCTTCTGCATGTGAAAAATCAGGGCGTTTGGACTCTGAATCCTTGAGGATTTATGAAAGCTATAGACCTCTCTCCAAAAACATGCACATAACAAAGGTACAGTTTCAGAGGGCCACGCCCCCTGCTTGAAGGCCTTCCTTGGCCCCCGGTCAGGGCTCCAGAGACCATCTGGATCATCTGGCCTCTATGGACCTTCCAGCCATGAGGTCGTCATTCTGTGGCTCTCATCGTACTTAAGGAATAAGAAACCGATGTGCAAAAGCAGAAAACCATGAAGCTCCTTGCTGATACCATCTTGGAATATTTTTGTCAGACGACGTCAAAGGTTTTACTAATGTTGACCTATTAGTTCCTGCATCTCTGCCCACCTGATAGGTCAAAAGTGGTTCTGTGTGTGCTGTTTATATGAGGAAACAGAGTCAGCGGAGGAAAGGACTTCTCAGGACTTGAGAAGAACTCTCTAAGCATCATATCCTATTGGACCCCTGTTTCCATCTCTTTTGAATGGAGATGAGACCTCAGGAAAGGCGAGATTCCCTGATATAGTGGACTCAGAAGTGTCTGGGCAAAACTTCCTGGGAGACAACCTGGCCGAGACATCCAACATGATAGTGAAGCTGGAAGAAAATACTGCCTGGGGACTCTCAGTGGGAGAGAGCAAGGTTGCATGAAGTTAGTTGCTGATTGTTGAGCACTTGCTCTAAAGGCAGTGTGCCAGGAGCTAGCTTCATTTCTTCATTCAACCCTCAGGACAACCTATCATCACCCCCATTTGATGGAAGAGGAAACTAAGGCTTAGAAAGAAAAACTTTTTCAAGGCCATGGAGGCTTCATGATATTCACCTTAATCCATACAATACCCCATGTGGCACTGACGGGGTGGAGAGAAAGTAGGGTCCCACATCTCTATTCTTTAATTCCAGTAAGATCCCGTGATGCCAGACCACCAGGAAAACCTGAAGGCAGAAGGCAGATCTGGGGACCCAGACTAGTGGTTCCTGCAGGACAGGGGGCTCGATCTCACGGCCTGAGGCAGAGCTGCCATCCCGCTGACCTGGCTGTGTCACAATGCCCCTCGGGGAAATGATTAAGGGAACACATCAAAGACATGACAATCACACAGGATCCCTGGAGCGAACTCAGCTCCCACTTCAGAGTGACAGAAATCATTACACAGGTCAATAATGCAAAATCAACCAAAAATTACTTTCATTTTCTACGGTAGTAAAATGATAACACCAACCAAATTCAAATTCAAGACATTTGCCTTGAGAATAAAGATGACAGTTTTTAAAGGCTTTTGTCAATGAGCAGCTTCTATCATTCACCGCTTAAAAAAAAAGAAAAAGATCTGAAGTTTAGGGAACAGACTCCAGAAATGACTTTTAACCTTGCCATTATCTAAATCGATTCCATTTGACCCAGTTTTCCTTTGTGTCAAGGTCAAAAGCACTTGTGGTCTTATGGACTGAATTTTTCCATCTCTAAAGAACAGAGAGATGTTCAGAAAATTGCCAGTGGGAATAAAAAAAGGTAACCAAAATCTTGCATTAGTTGGACCAAAGCAATCGGGATGAAGCATTGTCTTTTATTTTTCACGGCAAGATGGAGAATTAACGTTTTTGGAGCAATTGTTTCGTGCCAGATGCTGATGCTGAGCACATTATGTACCTTATCTTATTTAATCCTGACAGAAATTTTGTCAGGCAGGCATTATACTCTTTGTATTACATATGAGTAAAGAGAGGCTAAGAGATTTTCCAGCCAGTAGATGGGATTCAATTTCACTAGGTCCAACTGCTTCCCGAGAGAAAAGAACAATTCTTCAACTCTTTTTGGCTAATATTTGAAAAATAAGTTTTAAAAAATTGAGGTGTATTCTATATACCATAAGATGCGCATATGCATCTAAGTGATCCATTTGATAAGTTTTCACAGTTGTTTCTGTTCCTGTGACCACTACCCAAAGCCAGGTTGAGAATAAATACCTCCACAACCCGAGGAAGCTCCCTGTGGCTTCAGCCAGTCAGTGCCAGTGCACCCCAGGTGAGCGCTGCTCCGATATTTGTCACCAGAGGCTAGCTTTGCCTGTTCTTTGAAGTCATATAAAGTGAAATAATATATTCCATTATTTTCTTGTGTCTGGCTTCTTTCACACAACATAAGCTTTTGAGATTCATACATACTGCTTTTTGTATTAGTAGTTTGTTCATTTTCGTTGCTGAGTACTATTCTGTTTAAGGGAAATACCATAATTACTTATCTATTCTCCTGTTGATGGACATTTGGGTTGTTTCCAGTTTTTAAATGTTAGGAATAAGGTTGTTATGAACACTTGTACAGGACATTTTTGGGGGCGGGGGAGGCATATATTTTCATTTCTTTTAAGTAAATTCCTAAGAGTGGAATTGCTGAGTCATAGGATAGAGGCTTATTTAACTTTTTAAAAAACTACCAACACATCTCCAAGGTGTTATATTCTTGGATAAATATTAAGGTTTATTCAACAAATATTTATCAAGGGCTAATAAATAGAACAAAAATCTCTGCTGTGAGGGACAGCTAGTTGGGGAAGACACAATAAACCAATAACAAGTTAAATACAAAATGTCAAAGGGTGATAAGAGCTGTAGAGAAAAATGAAGTTCCAAGGAAGGTGAAAAAGCATCTGGCTTGTGCACAATTAATGTTAACTATTGCCATTTTTAAAAATAGAAACTAGGGGCTTCTCTGGTGGCGCAGTCCTTGGGAGTCCGCCTGCCGATGCAGGGGACGCGGGTTTGTGCCCCGGTCTGGGAAGATCCCACATGCCGCGGAGCGCCCGTGAGCCATGGCCGCTGAGCCTGCGCGTCCGGAGCCTGTGCTCTGCAACGGGAGAGGCCACAACAGTGAGAGGCCCGCGTACCGCAAAAAAAAAAAGAGAGAGAGAAACTAGGCTCTGCTTCTTTTGTGACTCAGAAGTCGGCTCTGTGGATTTTGCAACACGGAGATGGTTTAGTGACCTCAACAAGAAGAGTTTCAGTGAATCACAGGACCTTTTAGTTAGCTATGAGTCATTCTTGCCAGTGGACACAGAAGAAGAGTTATCAACCATCCTAGCAGGCAGTCTGGGCTCAAATCCTGGCTTTTCCCTTACTGAGTGCCCTTGGGCAAGTTATTACTTTCTTTAGGTCTCAGTTTTCTTATTTGCAGGTAAAGATAAAAGTGCTCTCCTCATCGGATTATAAGGTCAAAGGAGATAATGCTTGTCAATTGCTTGACACAAAGACTGAGATACGATAAACACTCAATTAACGTTGGTTTTCATCATTTTTTAAAAGGAGCCTTTTTTGTTTCTTACGTGACCTAGTTGAGCATTTGATCGTCATATCCTGTATTTTCTCCAAAATGTCCGCGTGTTCCCTGAAATTTACATTCCCGTGGTCACGGCTAGCTGTGAATCGCTGCCTCTGTAAGGACCCTTTGAGATCACCTCCATTTTACCTCCTATGGTGTCTTTCTCTTCTCTGTGCTGAGCCAGATGTGGAATTCAGCCTCCATTTCTGGATTTCCCCTCCCAAATCTTGATTTCACACAAAACAGTTAGGTATAGCAGACATAACTGATGGGAAGGGAAGATGAAAAAGGGGGTCAATGCATGTGCCAGCACCCAACAGCCTTGAAATGGCCCAAACCCCATGGAATCGGATATTCTGTTCCAGAGCCTGGTCCCTCTGATGCCGTGCCATCTGCTCGGTCTTCCGCCGTTGTTTTCTATTTCTCTCCTCCCCTCTGCTCTTAGCATCCTTCCACCCCAAATCTCTGTTCATCTCTCCCCAGAGAAGTTTGTCTCATTTGTTTTCTTGTTCTCTGAAACCCAGTCTCTACCACCGAGCGGCTTTTCAACACAAACTTTTCCCTCCAAGAGAAAGTTTTTATGGCATTTGTACTTGATAAGCAACATTTGGCTAATGTTATCTCTCTTTTTTAAAAAAAAATAAATTTATTTTATTTATTTTTGGCTGTGTGGGGTCTGCTGCGCGCGGGCTTTCTCTAGGTTCAGCGGGGGGGGGGGGGGGGCTACTCTTCATTGCGGTGCACGGGCTCCAGGAGCGGGGGCGTCGTAGTTGCTGCACGCGGGCTCAATATTTGCGGCTCACGGGCTCTAGAGCGCAGGCTCAGTTGTTGTGACACATGGGCTTGGTTGCTCCGCGGCATGTGGGATCTGCCCGGCCCAGGGTTCAAACCCGTGTCCGATGCATTAGCAGGTGGATTTTCAACCACTGCGCCACCAGGGAAGCCTTTAACGTTATCTCTTTTGTCCTAGTTACCCTTATGTGTGAGATGAGATGTCTAATTTTGGACGGGGATTGACATTTCCCCATTGTCTGTCTGAGAGCCTGTGATTTCTCAGTAGAGGTGATGTCGAAGAGCCTTGATTTGGCTTTCTGACCAGTGGAAGAGAGATTTGCGGTTTGTTGGGCCCAGGTTGTGCCTTTTCTTCCCTCCATCTCCTGCTTGCCTGGCCTGGGGCCATCCTTAGGGTATGGTGTAGGGCGAGTGGTAAGGGCCCTGCTGGCTGTGTACTCTGCTCTGTAGAAAGCTCTCCAGCCCTGAACTCTGCTCCTGGGCTTCCCTTGTAAAATATCACCTCGTTTCCTGCATGTTTGTTTCAAAGGAAAACTTCGTTTTTTTTGTTTTTTATGCCTTTTAGCAAACTGTATTCTGTTCTTTTGGTATTTTGTAATTGCAGTTATGCCTTGGATTACAGCTTAATTGTTTTTCTTTTACTTTACTTCTCTGTAATTACCAAGCTTTCTAATTTTATTTTCTTTTAAAAATACTTTTAAGTAACTCTCTTTCCTTAGGACCAAAAAAAAAAAAAAAAACTTACACACAAATCTAACAAAGTATGTACAAGATCTATATGAGGGAAACTACAAAGCTCTGATAAAATAAATCAAAGAATAATGAAATAAATGGAGAGATACTACATGTACATGATAGGAAAACTCAATAGTATAAAGGTATCAGTTCTTCCCAAGTTGATCTATAGACTCAGTGCAATCCCAGTCAAAATCCCAGCAAGTTATTTTGTGGAAATCAACAAACAAATTCTAAAGTTTATATGGAAAGGCAAAGACCCAGAATAGCCAACACAATATTGAAGGGGAAGAACAAAGCTGGAGGATTGACACTATTTGAGTTCAAAACCTACTGTGAGCTACAGTAGTCAAGACAATGTAGTATTGGCAAAAGAATAGACAAATAGATCAATGGAACAGAGTAAAGAGCACAGAAATAGACCCACACAAGGATAGTCAATTGATCTTTGACAGAAGAACAAAGACAATTCAACGGGGAAAGGATCATCTTTTCAACTAACGGTGCTGGAACAACGGGACGTGTACATGCAAATAAATGAATTTAGACACAGATCTTAAAACTTTCATAAAAATTAACTCAAAATGGATCATAGGCTGAAATTTAAAATGCAAAACTATGAAACTCACAGGAGATAACATAGGAGAAAATGTAGTTGACCTTCCTTGGGCTTGGCAATGGCTTCTTAGATAAAAAAGCACAGTAAAAGAAAAAGTTGTACTTCATTAAAATTATAATTAAAACTCCTGCTCTGTGAAAGACACTGTTAAGCAAATGACAGGCAATGACAGGCAAATGACTGGGAGAAAATATTGCAAAACACATATCTGAAAAGGCATAGTGTCCAAAATACACAAACTCAATAAGAAAACAAACAACCCAACTTAAAAATAAGCAAAAGATCTGAACAGACATCGCACCAAAGAAGACATACTGATGGCAAATATGCATATGAAAAGATGCTCCACGGCTTTTGTCATATCTCAACAACAATGAGATACCGCTACATACCCACTATACCAAATACTGGCAAGGATGTGGATCAAACATAATCTTTCATTCACTGCTGGTAGGAATTCAAAGTGGTACAGCCACTTTCAAAGATAGCTGGGCACTTTCTTACAAAACTAAACATACTCTTACCATATGATCCAGCAATCGTGCTCCTTGGTATTTACTCAATTAAATTGAAAACTTATGTCCACACAAAAAGTATAGAAGGTACTACACAAGGAGTACACCCAAACCTAATCTATGGACTTTAGTTAATAATAATACGTCAATATAGGCTCCTCAGTTGTAACAAATGTACCACACACTCATACAAGATGTTGGTAACGGGGGAAACTGTGTGTGTGGTGGGGCATGTGTGTGAGGGAATATACAGGAACCCTCTGCTTTCTGATCAATTTTTCTGTGAACCTAAAATCTCTCTATATTAGTTTGCTAGGGCTGTTGTAACCAAGTATCACACACTGGGTGGTTTAAGAACTGTAGAAATGGATTGTCTCATAGTTCTGGAGGCTAGAAGTCTGAAATGGAGGTGTTGGCAGGGTCACGCTCCCTCTGGCTCTGGATGGGACCCTTCCTGGCCTCTTCCAGCTTCTGGGATGTGGCTGGCGGTCCTTGGTGCTCTTGGCTTACAGCTGTATCACTCCAGTCCCTGCTTCCATTGTCACATGGCCGTTTTCCCATCATCTTCCCTCTCTGAATGTCTTCCCTCTCTGAGGGTCCAAACTTCCCCCTTTTATAATGACACTAGTCATATTGGACTAGGGCCCATCCTAATGCCCTCATCTTAACTTGATTATCAACAACGACTCTATTTCCAAATAAGGTCACATCCACAGGTAGTGGGGACTTCCACATATCTTTTTAGGGGATACAGTTCAAACCATAACATGCTCTGAAAATAAAGTGTGTTAATTAAAAAAAAAAATCCTCTTTCCTCCTATGGATAGAAGGAAGATAGGGAAGGTGGAATCTTAAAAATAATACAAATGAATGTATTTACAAAACCGAAACAAACTCACAGACATAGAGAACAAACTTATGGTTGCCAAAAGGGAAAGGGGGGGGATAAATTAGGAGTTTGGGATTAACATATACACACTATTATATGTAAAATAGATAAACAACAAGGACCTACTGTGTAGCACAGGGCACTATATTTAATATCTTGTAATAACCTATAATGGGAAAAGAATCTGAAAAAAATACATGTATAACTGAATCACTCTGCTATACACCTAAAACTAACACAACATTGTAAATTAAAGAAAAGAAGGAAGATAGGTAGACATGTGACGAAATAACTTTCCCAAATTTGGCTTAATTCCCTGGCATAGATATTTGACAAGTAAGAGCTATAAATCCTAAGGCTTGATGGCATTAATAATATGATTTTACAGCATCCTCAGTATTCTGTCAGAGTAAAGGGAAAATATTTAAGTCAAAAGAAAAATGATCCCCTCCTTTTTTTATATAACATACATAAAAAATTTAAAAATGCCTCCAAATAAAGGCTATAATGGATATCAATGTCTAAAAAGCAGCAAATTAAACTTGAATAGTTTTAGAGATGATGTCTTATATTCAATGGCATTGGGGCAACGAAGTTAGGATTGAGGGAAGAGAGAAATACAGTTTGTGATTGTGTATATGATTACCTAGTAAACTGGCTGGTTAGCCACCTTGGCTGGAATACGGTGCTAATGAGGACACGGCCTCAGATTTCCTTACGAGCCAGAACTGACCTCTGTTCCAAGCCGTGGGCTGTGATCTGGACCCCAGCCATCTCTCTGTCTCATCAGATCAAGCAGTGTCTCTGGGACAATGCGTACAGATCCACCTGTGCCAGAGACAAGTGGCTGCCTGCTGTTCAGTAGCCACTCCCCCCTCCCCCTAACACACGTAACCCTGATTTTGTCCAAGATCATGTGCCCGGTTAAGAACAGCCATCTCCCTAGGTTCCAGGAGACCTAATTCTGCTTGAATCACTGTTGGGCGTCCCAAAGAAGGGCTCTCAAGAACCTGGCCCTTTCCTCCTCTTCCTTCCTGGGTGTGGATACAGTATCTGGAGGTTTTGCAGTCCAGTCTTGACCATGACTAGGCAGGCCTCCCTCTCAGGAAGGGGAACGGATAGAAGAAATCTGAGACACTGAGCAAACCCATGGGGCTGCTTCTCCCTCTCTCTCTCTTTTTCCCCTCCCCCACCGTTTCTTGCGGTTTTATTTGTTAAAGAAACTAGGTCATTTGGCCTTTATGATTTGCCACAGTTGGGGTGTTGCTAAATTGCATCTGTGTGCTATCAGCACATGCTTTCACCCCGTTTCCTGTAAACTGGTAGCTCTCAGGTCCTGCTCTGATTCAAGCTGGAGTCTTTGGGAGGATGGGAGGAAATAACCTCACAGATGCTTCCATCATGAGAGACACAATGTACTTACCTGTCTTTCTGTGACGTTAGCAACCACTGATGATCTTGAGGGGCTCCAAATATATGATAATCTATCATTTTCGTATTCTTTCATTTCTAGGCAGTTGATAAAGGGAGACTTTTCCTCACCAACTGTTTGGCTGCTTTGAGGAACAGTTCATACGGAAAAGATAATATAAACTCTTGATTCTTTCCCTTTATTCACCACTTACCAAAATAATGGGTTAGTTTCCCAGTATCCTCAAAGACCACTAATGAAGAGGTTTTTAATATGCTCGTTTGTGTGTTTGTTTGATCATGAATTACTCCTGGACTAAAATATATGTGAGTGTTTAAACCCGTAGCTGTTACTATTTTTAGTAATGCTCAAACCATCCTACCTTTGGCCCCAGTGAATCTCTTCAGGTGGCTTCTGGGTCCATGTTATGCAACCCCAGCAGTTTTGACAGCTTCCTTGATGCCTGGTCTCACAAGATGCTACAGTCCCATCTTGTGTATCTCCTGGAATCAGACATTTCTCCAAGGAGCCCTGGTTCCTGTTAGTAGGAAAAGGTACTAAGAACCTTAATCTGGTACTTGTGGTACTTATTAATAGTGGGCTGGTCATTGTTCAAGACTTTTTCAGTGGACAGAGCTAAGACACATGCATTTTTAAAAGGTTGAATATTAAGTACATTATGAGTTTGTGAACTTCCTTGATTTTATATTTGACACTGAAATCTTACTTCCTAACCACGTTGACACAATTATTTACTTGCTTTTGCTCTCATCCACCTACCTTGGTTTCAGATTACCAATAGCAGCATTATTACTAACAATGTGATTACACATTTTAGAGTTCTTAGGATATATTTCTTTAGAAATGCAAAATCAAATTACTCTGTTTTAAAGTCAATTAGAATAATTTTCTCTATGTGGTTATGCCAAACAACTCAATATACAGTTAGATTTGTTTCATTTTGCTTTAGATTTTTAGGGATTAATATGTAACTTTGTTTTATAAAACATTTACATAGTTTCAAAATTAACTCTATAGAACAAGTTGTATTCAGAGAGGTCCAGCTTTTATCTCTTTCTTTTCCATCCTGTTTCTTTCTATCCCTTAGAAATAACCATTCTATTTTGTCTTTTAATTCATCCTTTCATGTTTTATTTTAATATAAAGGGACATATTTATATACTCATATTCACCCAATGGTAGCATAGTATATACACTTTTTCACCTTGCATTTAGCAGGGTATGGGGACATATTTCACAGCAGGGTATAAAGGCATGCCTCATTCCTTTTTTTTTTTTTTTTTTTTGCGGTATGCGGGCCTCTCACTGTCGTGGCCTCTCTCGTTGCGGAGCACAGGCTCCGGACGCGCAGGCTCAGCGGCCATGGCTCACGGAACCAGCCGTTCCGCGGCATGTGGGATCTTCCCGGACTGGGGCACGAACCCGTGTCCCCTGCATCAGCAGGCAGACTCTCAACCACTGCGCCACCAGGGAAGCCCCAATCCATTAATTTTTTTTTCAATCCATTAATTTTTAAAATGTATTGGCATAAAGGTGTTAATCATATTTTCTTATCTATTTTATTTCAGCAGCATGTGTCTCCTTTTCTTTTCCTGTATAAATCCCTCGCTCTCTCTCTCGCTCTCTCTCTCTCTTTTTTTTTTCTCTCAGCTTTCTTTTTTGTTTGTTTTTTTGGCCGCGCCGTGCAGCAGGCGGGATCTTAGTTCCCCTACTACGGATCGAATCCTTGCACCCTGCAGTTGAAGCACAGAGTCTTAACCACTGGACTGCCAGGGAAGTCCCTCTCTTTTTCTTAATAAATCTCAACAAATGTTTTCTATGCATTTAATCTTTTCAAAGAACTAACCTTTGTTTTGGTTGATCCTTTCTAAGGCAAGTTTGTTTACTTTATCATTACCATCTACTTTATCATTCCTTCCTTCTACTTTCTCTGGATTAATTCTCCCGTGTTCTTGAAGTTAAGTTGGATGCTTACCGTATAGAGTACTATTTTGGCCGTCCCACAAATTTGGTATGGAGTATTCTCATTATTTTTTATGTCTAAATATTTTCTCATTTCCATTACAATTCTTCTTGGACCAATGGGTCATTAGAAGTCTATTTTTAATGTCTAAGTGTATGATTTTCTATAGGTTTTTGTTGTTGCTCTTGTTAATGTTCTCTAGCATAATGTCTGATGCCAATCCTTCTAAATTTGACGGCGGTAGCTTTATAACCTAGAAAAATGGTCAGTTTTTGCAGGCCTTCCATATGTGCTTGAAAAGGATGTATATTCTATAATATTTAGGTATAACGTTATATATTATCTACATACTCATTACTATTTGGTTTGCTTGATTTATCAATTATAGTTTGTCAACTACAATTATCTGCAGAGAGAAATATTAAAATCTCCCATCATTAAGATGAATTTTTATTTTTGTTCTTTCAGGTAAGTCAAGTTTCGATTTAGGTATTTTGAAGTTAAATATGAATTTCCTACAAATTCATTCTTATGCATTGAAACTTTTATCATCTTTAACACTAGTAAATCTGTAGCAAAACTTTTTTTTTTTTAAATAAGTTTATTTGTCAGCTTTTGGGGGGTTAATATTTACCTGGTACATGTTTTTCCAGTCACTGACTTTCAATCATTTAAGATTCTTGTGTTTCAGGTATACCTCTTGTAATCAGCATATACATAGAATTCTTTTAACTCAGTCTCATACGCTCGGCTTCTCACTGCAGAGTTTAGTCATTTTACATTTATTATAGTTACTGATATACTATATTTGGAGTCATTACTATAATCTTTTATGTGCTTTTATTAGTCTGCTTTTTCCTATTTATATTTTCCTCCTTTTTTGCCTTCTTTTGGAATGATGGAGGGTTTTTTACCCCCTCATTCCATGTTTTTCAGCCTACTTAGTTTGGAAATTATTATTTTTTTATAGAACTCCACTGCATGGCTGTATCATAGTTTATTCAACCAGTCACCTACTGATGAACATATGGGTTGTTTTCAGTCTTTTGCTTTTATACATAGCGCTGCAATAAATAGTCTTTTACCATTTCTATTTTTTAAGAGTGGTTTCTAGTCTTATGATAGCTACCCTAGATCTTCAAATACATGTGCATAGCTTATAAAGACTAAAATTAAATAACATCTTTAACCTCCTCTTGGATAATACAAGGACTTTCAAAAACTTTGATAATGACCAATGCTCTTCCAACTTACATTTCATGTTGTTCAGAATTTTAATACTTCACTGTTTTTTTTTACTATAAATCAAATCTTATTAAATTATTTTATACTGTAAATGTACATTAGATTTACCTACATATTCATCATTTTCTTTGTTTACCATTTTTCCTTGTATAACAGGTCTTCCATCTGCTTCCATTCCATTTTAGAAATCACGAGGCTCCTTGGATCTGAAAGTAGGTGTCCTTCCACAATACTGGAAAAATTTTCATCCACAGTCTTTTAAAATATGGCTGAATTTTTGTCTCTCATGCTGATTCTTTGTTAAGACATGTCACACCCTATCATGTTAGCCTCTCTGTTTCCCATCTCCTCTTTCACATTTTGTTTCCTTTGCCTCTCTATGCTGCATTCTGGAAAGTGTCTTTGACCTGTCTTCAAGTTCACTAAATTTCTCTTTAGCCATATCTAATCTGCTGGTTAATCCATCCATTGAGTTTTCATTTCATTTATTGCTTCTTAATTTTGATTGTTCTTCTTTTCAAAAAAATCTTCATAGTCATTTTGTGTGATCTGTTGTTCCTAGCTCATATTTTCAAGTTCTCTTTGAGGATTTGTTTCTTGTTTCTCTTTATTCTGCTGGATCTCACACATATGACCTTATTTCTTGTAGATTTTTGTGATTTGTGCTATAAGCAGCTTATTTCCTTGGACCACTATCTCTGGAAGTTCTTTGAGTTCTGGGTTGATGTTAAGCTCATCGAAGAGGATTTACATTTAGTTTTCACAGTAGCCTGAAGGGGCTACCAACCTGGGACCACCTTAAATAAAATTATCCACTTGTGATTTTTGGCAGCTACAGAGCTTATTTGAATTTAGTCTGAAAACTTGTATAATATCTTATTTAGAGTTATATATTGCAGGGGAGTGTCTCTCTTTTCCCAGCTCTGAGTCTGGACAAGTAAGTTTCCTTCCTTTACCTTCTGCACATTAGGGTTTATTTCTGGTTCATCCTAAAGCTTACAATCACAGGCCTTTGGGGGCCCAGTCTTATGTAAGTCTTTTGCGTCAGATTCCTTACTAGGGGTGGTTGCCAGGATTTTCATCTGGACTCACACCTATGTACTCATCAAAGCAGAAGCCCAATCCTGTTTTCAACAGAAACCCTCAAAATGAAAGCTAGCTTTGTACTTGCTTCACTCCTAAAGTTTGTGATTTTGCTTTGTCTTGAGTCTCTGTGGATTTCTTACTTTGGTTCCATCCATCAACGCATTTAAAAGGAAAAATGTAATATTTATTCAACAATGTAGTCATTTCAGCCCAAACTGCCTGAACTGCCAGAAACACAACTTTACTTTTGGTTTTTTTGGTTTTTTTTTTTGCGGTACGTGGGCCTCTCACTGTTGTGGCCTCTCCCGTTGTGGAGCACAGGCTCCGGACGCGCAGGCTCAGCGGCCATGGCTCACGGGCCCAGCTGCTCCACGGCAATGTGGGATATTCCTGGACCGGGGCACCAACCCGTGTCCCCTGCATCGGCAGGCGGACTCCCAACCACTGCGCCACCAGGGAAGCCCTACTTTTGGTTTTGATGGAAACTCTTTGGTGACTCGGGGACTAAACGCAAATGGCCCATAGAAAACTATTCACACTCCACCTCTCCTCCATGATGGGTCCCTTAGATGAAAGTCAGAACAATGAATCACCAATTTATAATAAATTACGAATGGTGACGTTCCTGGCATGTTACCTGTCACAGATGAAGGATACATTTTTCTAAGCGATTCTCTTGAGGAGAGAGTGGATTGCTCTTGTGTGAAGGTTAAAGAAATCTGATAAAACTCCTCCAGCTCTAAGATGAACTTTTCAGGACCGTTTCAAAATGTTCCAAAGAGAATGATATCCAGGTTTATAATGAGTCCTTAAAGCAACACTTTAGCTGCCAAGAATAGCTCAGAGCATTTTGAATCCTACAGTTACCGTCTCTCCTGAGACTCAGTGTTGTAGCCGTTCACAGCTTGAAGACCATGATTTATTTATCCCCCAATACTATGAGAACCAAAATGGACTGAGCTCATTTAAAATGCAGATGTCACTGCACTTTAATTACAATTGCCCCTGTGATTTTTATTGTGAAGCACAAGCCCACAGATAGAGATTAGACAGATCTGGGTTACAGCAGCAATGAAATATTGTGGCCTAAGATTCAAGTGAGTTTTAAAACACACACCAAGAAAAGGGGGAAACCTGCCCAGAACAAACTTGGCTGACATCAAATTTTTTTCTCCCCTTTGATAAGTATCTTGCTTCAGACCCCATGGAGGGACGTTCCTCATGACCTCGGGTGGAAGAAGGAAGGGGGTGTGTTAATTATTCCATGGACAGTGTCTCCTTCAAGAAACTAGAAGAAGCTGGTGAATATTTCTAAAGGCTTCTTAGAGGCACAAAACTAGCTCCAATTCATGGAAAATGTCATTTCCTTTAGAGACAAGGCCGCATCTCCTTTTTGGGAAACATGACCTATTTAAATGAGATACCAAGGATGCAATTGCATCCAGCTCACCCTTGATACTCACACCCAGACCGCGGCTCACATTGCATGCTTGTCAGAGATCATTCCTGAGCCACACACACCCGAGAAAACCAACAGAAAACCCAAAATAAAATCTGCACCCACTGTTAGAAATAACTCAAGGAGGCCACGACAGCACCACTTTACCCTGAGGCCTTCCGCCTCATAGTGGTTCAAATTTTGTGACATGTTGGACTAATCTTTTCTTGTCAGTTTGCTCCTGTTCATAATGATGCCTACATCAAAAGAGGTCGTGAGGCTAAATGCACGTGAAGATAAAGCCTGTGCAAATGTTGGTTGAGATAAAGCATGTATATATACAAAATCATGGCTACGCGAATTTTAGAAATGGAATGTAGAATAGCAGGAATCCCATGCCCGGAATGAATAGACCCAAAGTATACTCACTCCTCCTTTGATCCTGCTGACAGCTCCTTTTCAAGTTACAATGTCCACACGCCATCATGACAGAGAGTGGGAGGACAGCAGCTTAAACGTCTTTGCTCTGTTGGAGTAATGGACCCTGGGATGGGCAGGGACAGGCCCTCAAACCAGAAACTCACACAGATGCAGATGGCCCTCTCCTGTAGGGGTTCCTCTATTCAAATGTTTGTGTTTTGGGGGCAGTATATTTTTTGGCTGCACTGGGTCTGCGTTGTGGCATGCGGGCGCTTCACTGCAGGCTTCTTTCTAGTTGCAGCATGCAGGCTTCTCTAGTCGTGGCACACAGGCTTAGTTGCCCCGCGGCATGTGGGATCTTAGTTCTCTGACCAGGGATCAAACCTGCGTCCCCTGCATTGAAAGGTGGATTCTTAACCACTGGACAAGCAGGGAAGTCCTGGGGCGAGTATTTGTTAACAGGGATGGTGATGGGGAGAGGTTGCCACTGGCGAAACCTTATGACCAGCTTTGCCCCCCAAATCCCGAACTAGCCTGTTTAAGCAATGTGCCCCCTTCTCAGAGTCAGGGAACCCCTATCCTGTTGGTCCGTGTCTGATACATGTGGCTCCAGCACCTGGTCACAGGTAAGTGGATCGTGGCGGTTGCCTTTCCCAAAGCCGGCTATGGGCTGGCCTGTAACCTATGAGATCAGGTATCGCAGACAACTCGGTGCATCTTGGATGATGGGAACTAACTGAACCAATCGTCGCTTTTTTTCAGAGCTTCTGAACGTGAGCTAGACCCCAGAAGAGCGCTCTTACAGGCAGCAGCAGGAGCAGTGGAAACAGTGTAGCAGAGGAAGTGAGCCACAGCTTCCTCTACGGGAAGAGGGAATAGTGGAGATCTGGGGTGTCCCCAGGGCCACTGGCAGTCTGTGAAAGCCACTGTGATCTGGAATGGTGCCTCAGTCTTGAACATTTGAAATTACTTCTACTCCATTGTTGTTGTTGTGGGTTTTTTTGCGGTACGTGGGCCTCTCACCGCTGTGGCCTCTCCCGTTGCGGACGCACAGGCTCAGCGGCCATGGCTCACAGGTCCAGCCGCTCCACGGCATGTGGGATCTTCCCAGACCAGGGCACGAACCCGTGTCCCCTGCATCGGCAGGCAGACTCTCAACCACTGCGCCACCAGGGAAGCCCACCATTGTTTTTTTTAGTAGAGTTGTTTCTTCAAGAAAACTGCTCCCTGATCTTGGCTCTCCCTTGCCTCTCAGACCATGTGCGTGTCTTAGCACATCTGGTCGTGGTCGTCCAGTTTTCCTGATCACGTTGTTACTGTGCTGTGAAAAATGGAAAATGTGAGTATGGAGGATATATGGTCTTACAACGTGAATTACTGAGACTTGCAATGTAACAGCTTATCGATCCTTGGAGATATTGTTATTTGATATCTTCTTAGGGAAAACTTGTCTCTGAATCTTAAGCTGGAAAGTCACTAGAAAACTGTTTAGAAATAAAATAAAATCACATGTCTTCTTATTTTTTTTGGTATGTGCATTAAGAATTGCTGTCAGGGCTTCCCTGGTGGCGCAGTGGTTGAGAGTCCACCTGCCGATGCTGGGGACACGGGTTTGTGCCCCGGTCCGGGAAGATCTCACATGCCGCGGAACGGCTGGGCCCGTGAGCCATGGCCGCTGAGCCTGCGCGTCCGGAGCCTGTGCTCCGCAATGGGAGAGGCCACAACAGTGAGAGGCCCGCGTACCGCAAAAAAAAAAAAAAAAAAAAAAGAATTGCTGTCAAATTTTCCATAAAGTCTGTGTACTGATCCTCAAAACAACCGATAAAATCTTGATTATGAAAGGGAAAAGATCTGAACAGACACTTCACCAAAGAATACATACAGATGGCACATAAGCATGTGGAATGATTCTCAACACTATTTGTTATTAGGGTACTGCAAATTAAAAACAACAACAATGAGATACTACTTCACGCCTATTAGAAGGACTGAAAGTCCAGAAAATTGACAAGACTGAGAAGAATGCGGGGCGACTCTCATCCATTGCTGGTGGGAATGCAAAATGGTACAGCCTTTGGAAGACGGTTTGGTAGTTTCCTATAAAGCTTAACCTGGTTTTATCATACAATTCCGCCATGTCACTCCCAATTTACCCAAGTGAGTTGAAAATTTATGTCATACCAAAACCTGTACATGAATGTTTATAACATCTTTATCCATAATCATTAAAAACTGGAAGCAACCAAGATGTCTTTCAAGACAAATGTATGAACAAACTGTGTTACACCCTAAAATGGAATATTATTCAAAGATAAAAAGAAATGAGCTATCGAGTCATGAAAAGACACGGAGGAGACAAATTTACTAAGTGAAAGAAGCCAATCTGAAAAGGCTACAAACTGCATGATTCCAACTATTTGACGTTCTGGAAAAGGTAAAGCTGTGGAGATAGTAAAAAGAGCAGTTGTTGTCAGGGGTTTAGGGTATTAATTGTAGCAAATGTACCACATTAATGTCAGATGTTAACATTAGGGGAAACTGTGGGGTGCTGTTTCATACACTGTAAGCAATTTAGTGGATATTGATGCAAATGACTCTTGACCACAGACATTAAAACATTTTTTTTCCCAATGGAAGTATAATTGGTTTCCTTTCTACCACGAGAGAAGCCAGTGTTGCATCTATTAAGCCAATTCATGTTAACATTCTTATTGCCTCTATACGTATCTGCTCTTGGGATTTTCCTTTTAATCAGTTGAAACCAATTATTGTTCCTAGGGAGTGAGTAAAATTAACTCTTAGACATGTGTTCACTTTATATTAGTATGAAGTCACGATATTATACTTAAAAAATGGACCCTTTAACAATCCTATAATATACAAGTATAATATACAAACAATTGGTTTAATATAACTAAAACATAAAGTTTGTTCATGAAAGCCTTTATAATGCTAAGCTTCAGGGCTTGGCTCTCATTATGTATGTGATAAAATGTTATTAATAAGAAGTTTGAATCCAGGCAGTGACAGGGGCATATTCAGTGTCAGCTTCACGGAGGTGAACCTGATGGGACCAGACTGGAGGCAGGACAACCGGGTAAAAAACCACCATCAATGTCCAGGTGAGAGATGACAGGGGTTGAATATGAGCAGCTGTGCATACGAGGTGAGGACTGCTTAGCGGGAGCTGATAACTGATGGGTCGGAAAGGTCCAGTGAGCACCAGGTCTCTGAGTTCTGTGAGCAGGTGGAATTTACATTGGAAATGCAGAAGGCAGAGGTAGAGAACAAACGTATGGATACCAAGGGGGGAAGGGTGGGATGAAATGAGAGATGGGGATTGACATATATAAATTATTGATGCTAGGTATCAAATAGATAACTAATGAGAACCTACTGTATAGCACAGGGAACTCTACTCAGTGCTCTGCGGTGACCTAAATGGGAAGGAAATCCAAAAAAGAGGGGATATATGTAACACCCCGTCTCCCGTGAACACCCCCTCTCCTATGAGCATCCTGCCACAGAGCAGTGCGTTGGTCACCATCAAGGAATCTACATGGACATGATGGTCCACAGTCCAGAGTTTACGGACAGTTTCACTCCTGGAATTGTACCTTCTCTGGGTTTTGTCAAGTGTATCTCATACATACTCGTGAGAGTATTGTTGGGGAGGAAGAGATTATATTCAGCCTTTCTAGGTTCTTCTGGCTGCTCTAAGAATTAAATTGCTGGGAGACAACAGACGAACTGGAGAAAATCAAACAAAGTTGAATAACACATATACGTGGGAGAGACCCAGGAAAACTGACTGACTCACCAAAATGGGTGAAGCCTTCCTCTTCAATACCATCCTCACCTAAAGGCAAAAGGGGATGTCCAGCCAGGGTGGAGAGAGCCCGTTTGGGGAGGTGACCAGGAAAAACACAGTAGACAAGGGTGACTGTGATGCAGATTCAAGTCCCTGCCTTTTCCTCTCCACCCCGTCAATGTCCATCGTCTTCCTTGGTAAGATTTTCTAGAGAACAGGGACTGGTGGGTCAGGCTCCTCTTCCAGGTCTTGGCAGGGAGTCACCTTTACCAATGGAAAAGCAAAGGTTCAGCAAACCAGTGTGTGCTGTGCCACCTAGGGATGATGGATGGAACCCAGTGGTGTGGCCTCAGATCTCCAGGAGTTTCCCCCACCACAGCCAGCCCTGTATTCTTTGCCCACATCTCTGGCAATCGCTCTATTTCTGTCGTCAAACACCACACCCCACCCCATCCTACCCCACCCTGATCTAAACTCTAATTCAGGCAGCTAAGGTCCTTGCGGAGTTCTTGCTGGGCCTTGATTGTTTTCAGCTCGAGAGAGTCCGCGTGCTCAAGAGACACTTTGGGAGGAAAATTGGGTTCCCCTGCAGTCCTGCCTGTAAAAATTCTAGTATGAAGTTTCACGGTCCAGAAGCTGAATCAGTAGATGGTTCCATCTCAGGAAACCAGTCTCTCGGTAAAGGAAAACTAAGGTTCATGGGTGGGGCACATGATAAACCCGGGTTCTGAGTACCGGGTGCTGCCTGTCAGGCTCGAAGCATCTTGGGCAGTTTGAAATGTCTCTGATGCTGCATATTCAGGTCAACTTTCCGAGTGGCTTCCACTATTTTGCTGTACAGTAGAAACTAACACAACCTTGTAAAGCAACTATACTCCAATAAAAATTTTAAAAACACACAAGCAAGAAATGTAGAAGGAAGAGTGTCTTGGGGTGGGGCAGGTGATGAGTGCCATTTTGGACAGGCTTCGTGGGAGGTGGTTTGGGACTCCCAGGTGAAGAGGTCTAGAAGGCAGCTGTGTAGGCTGGTCTAAAGCTCGAGGGAGAGGTCAGAGCTGGAGTCACACTTAGGAGGTGAGGGGTCAAGACCAAGTGAATGGGTACCACAGCCCAGGGAGAATGAAGATGGTGGACCAAGCCACCTCTCTTTAAACACAAGTGTTTACGAGGCAGGTGGAGAGAAAGCTAGTTCTGAAGGAAACCTAGAAGGGACAGTCAGAAAAGTAAGTAGGGGGAAGCAAGAAGGAAAGGATTTCCATAAGAATGGAGAGGGCAGGAGAGTCTAATTCTGCAGAAAAATGAAACAATTCAAAGAATAAACACAGCCATGCACTTCCACTGCACTGGGGAATATGCTGGCCACAGAGGGACTAGAGCTGTGAATGGGAGGCAAGGGTTTGGAGGATCAATCTGGCAGGTCTCTGGAGGAAGCTTTAATTTCAGAACAAGAACCTGGTGAAGATGTGACTGAAGGTGCAGACGGGGGAGAGTTTATGGCTGGAGAGCCCACTGGAAGTAGGCCAAAGGGAACCCAGAACTCAGGGGAAAGAAGGGTCTTGGGCAGGGGGAAGGACACCTGTGCGCTGACCTGCAGGGGAGGATGGGCAGAGAAGAGCACATCCTGTCCACCAGGAAGCGGGGCAAAGAGGAAAGTTAGACCCAATGGCCTCAACTTTCTGGATGAAGTCCGGGGCAAGCTGGCGGCAGAGTTTGAACGTGTAAGTAGAGCTTCTCAGGGAGCTTAAGGAGAGGGGGAAGGTTGGAGCTGTCACCGAAGGGAGCTGAGGACAGATGGACTGAGCACAAATTAAGGGGCCCACTGAGCATGCACTCTTCAGTGGCCCTGGTCTGCGGCTCCCTGACGTCTTCCCGCAGAGCCCAACCACTCAGCAGAGGGACACAGGTGACACACAAGGAGTTCACTGTCCAGGGCTGAGCTATACTTGGGCGGGGGCAGCTGGAAACCTTCATGGCCAGAAAGAACTGGAATTAGAAGGAGGCTGGAAAGGAAAGATAAACTGCGGGGGCCCTGGGGTGAAGATTGGAGGCGTCCATCCACCATGAGAAGGATTTCAGAGTGGACGGGCCTCCCTCAGAGTGGGTTTATTTCATGAAAGAGTAGAAAGAACGGTAGACAGAGTCAGGAGGTCAGGGGCCCCCTGTGGAGCTTTGAGAAAATTCCTTAACCTGTATCTCAGCTGCGTCATCTGTCTAATGAGAACGCTGGGCTTAAAGGCTCCCAAGGTTTCTCTAGCAAGTAGCCTGGCATTTGTGTCCTGTCGGGTATTTACTGATGAGCGGTCAGTATCTCAGGTCCTTTCTACCCTCTTTCTTACTGGAAAACTACCAAACTTCTACCACAGTCCTTGGTCTTTCCGACAAGTCTTATCTCCAGGTATCCTTCCATCCAGTGTTGTCTCTGACCTGGCTTCAATAACCAAGCAGTTGTTTGTTCATCCTATAGTTTCCACTTATGCTTCCAATACCAGATCGTCTGCATCACCGGTGGGACAGTGGTTCCCGCCACACATGCTGCGTCTTGCAGAGGCTGACTTGGGTCAGCCAGTTAGATGCTCTCCCACAGTGTGACCAAATTTGTTTTGATCAGTAAACATAATAACTCCTATTGATCTCATCTAAATTTTTCTTCCCTTTGTGGGCTTCCCTGGTGGCGCAGTGGTTGAGAGTCCGCCTGCCGATGCAGGGGACACGGGTTCGTGCCCCGGTCCGGGAGGATCCCACATGCCACGGAGCGGCTGGGCCCATGAGCCATGGCCGCTGAGCCTGCACGTCCGGAGCCTGTGCTCCACAACGGGAGAGGACACAACAGTGAGAGGCCCGCGCACCGCAAAAAAAAAAAAAAAAAAGGTTAAATAGACATAGCATTTAACCATTTGTAAGCGTACAGTTCAGTGACGTGAAGTATACTCACACTGTTGTACCTCCATCACCGCCAGCCATCCACAGAACCTTTTCATCTCCCCAAACTGAAACTCTGTCCCCATTAAACACTAACTCCTCTGTCCTCCTCCCTTAGCCCCTGGCAACCACCATTCTACTTTCTGTCTTTGTGAATTTGATTCCACTACGTACCTCACATAGGTGGAATCATACAGCATTTATTCTTTTGTGACGGGCTTATTTCACTTAGCTTCACACCTTCAAGGTTCATCCATGTTATTGCATGAGCCACAGTTTTCTTCCTTCTTAAGACTGAATAATATTCCATTGTTATTTTTGTTTATCTATTCATCTGTTGATGGACATTTGGATCGTTTCTGCCTTTTGGCTATTGTGAATAGTGCTACCATGACCCTTAAACATTTTTTAATTGACAAATGTAGGATAAAGGGGAGAGAAATACAGAAGTATATGTGGATGTTAGTGGGACAGGAGCTGGTTCATCTCTGTGTAGAGAGAGGGATTCTCAGGTCAGAGCACATCAATGATTGGCTTGGAGGAGATGGTGCTTCCTGACTGCTTGACTGAGGGAGCATTTGTTGCATCCCCTCGGCCTTCCGGGAGAGTGGGCGGAAGGTCAGCCTCACTGGCACTCATCCTGCACGTGTAGGAATGTGTTTCCCTCTGCATTTGTAGAGGTGGTGCAGAAAGAGCATAAAGTACAGATAGTCCTTCTCCTTTCTGGCATATCCTTTCCTGCCCACAGAAACTCTGTGTCCACGGAGGGGCTTTGTGCACGGTAGGTGCTTAGGAAAATCTGTGAAGTGATTGACTGAACAGCTGGTGTATTCACTGACTATGGAAAATGACCCACCTGGAGGGGTCAATGCGTGGACGCGCAAGGTGGATTCCATACTGGACCCCACAGCTGACGGCCAGGAGAAGAAAAGGAAATACCTGATGGACAATTCAGCACTCAGCTGACCCTTCGCCCAATTATTGATACTTTTTATTTGCTACCAGCATTCACTGGAATGTCTTTTTAAGAATGAGATGTGATATGTATTTTGATTCCAAGTGTCTGGAGGGATCATAAGTTGGCTTCCATGAGAAGTGGTACCGAGGTGCCATGTGATGAGGGTCTCCCTGCAGGAAAAGAAGAAGGAACTATAGCGCTTACGGGACTGGTGAGAGGCGCTGGCTTGGTTCACAGTGATAGCTTTCATCACTGGGTACAATTTTGGGAGGTGAGGGTGAGCTACCCTTTAAGGAAAACTGAGAACACAGGCTGATGCGCCAAAGCTGATCTTTGAGAGAGCGTGGAGCTGGGCTTTGCTCCCGAGGTCAGCTCGGAGTGGATGTGGAAGGGCCGGCTGGGATATCTGTGGGAGTGTGGAGCTCAGTGGACTCGGAGTGCTCCTTGGCCTGGCTCTGCGGTGGCTGACAGACGGATTGCAGAGCATGTGCTCTCCCTCCTCCTGGCAGGTGGACATGGACTGCTACGGTCAAGAAAGCCCTGGTGAAGGGCAGGCGGAGGCTGTGGTGCCACAGGGCCTGCGGGCAGCACCAGACCCCAAAGTTAGTTGATGAATGTCATGAATTTGCATATGAACAAAGCCAGGGCCATCACCATCTAGGTCAAAGGGATAAGTGTGGACCAAGACATTTCTAAAGCTCCAGTCCTTCCTGTTGTCAAGTGATGGGATAGTATCAGGAGAGATGGGAGGAGTGGCCTTTCCCCCAGTTTGTTCAGAAATTTTATTTCATTGTGAGGCTTGGGCATCTTATGACCCATAAGTCCCTCCCATGAGTAAGAAAATTATTCCATATAGATTCAGATTTTTCTTGACATCTAGGAATCAACCATATTGAATAGATTTGCCCCTCGTCCCATATCAATGGCTAAGAAATGGTAATAATTTCAGCCAATATTTACTATCCACCCACTTCTGTCCATCTCACCACTACCAGCCCAACACTGGCTCCAGTGATCTCTGAACTGTACTATGGCAGCATCCTCTAACCTTCCACTCTCCACTCTGGGAACCTCCGATTGGCTCCAAACTGATGCCTGAAGGATCTTCTAAAAATGAATATCTGATTTTGTGTCTCTCCTCTGAAAGCCCTTCATTGACTTTCCATTGCTCAGAAGATAAAGACAGGTTCCTTGATGTGGTTGATGAAGGCTTGCATGGTCTGACCCCACCACCCGCTCCAGCCTCACTGCCCAGCTGGGTGCCCTCATTC
Source organism: Delphinapterus leucas (assembly GCF_059928025.1). Classification (NCBI taxonomy): domain Eukaryota; kingdom Metazoa; phylum Chordata; class Mammalia; order Artiodactyla; family Monodontidae; genus Delphinapterus; species Delphinapterus leucas. The sequence goes on from NC_143144.1 coordinate 5,427,509, forward strand.
CCTGAGGCCCAGCAAACTGGCCTTCTTTTAGTCTCTTGTATTTGCCAAGCTCTCATCTGCCCCAGGGACTTTGCACATGCTATATTTCCTGTCTGGAACCATTTTCCTCTTTTTATCTAGTTAATTCCTACTCATCTTGCTTCAGTGATCACTTGTTCAAGGAAGCTTTTTCTGATGTCTATAACCAGTTCAAATTGCCCTGTTATAGACTCTCATAGAACCATGAGCATTTGTACTTAGAAATAATTGCAATTCTATATTTATTTGTATTTTTAAAATTGATGTTTGTCTCCCTTCCGAAGTCAGCTCCATGAGGGCAGAAACAATATTGCTTTTGCTCATCACTGTATCTCAAAGCCTGCCATTCACTCAACAAATATTTATTGTTCACCTGTAATGTGCCAGGCACAGTTCTAGTGCTAGAGATGCTGGGATAAACAAAATAGACAAGGTCCCTCTCCCCATGGAGTGTGCTTTTTAGCGCATATTGGTCTACTAATACTTGTGTAATGAAATTATTCAATGCCTATAATGGGTGTGGATACCAAAAATCATATAAATCTTATATATTAATTGAGAAAGATAAAACATTCTAAAACATTCAACATATTTACTAAATAAGGAAGTAGAGTGTTTTAATTGTGCCTAAAACTAAAGAACAAAGGGAGGAAATATTAGCCACGAGGGTTTGACTCTAGGCCTTTACTGCTCAAATAAGGAACCAGAATGTTCTGATGGCAGCCCCTTCAAAGCTCTAGTGATAATGGACACAGACAGCAGCATCCAGGGCATCACATCTGGTCATGGCCAAAACCAGTCAGGTTCATTGCACACTGGACATGCAGTAATGTAGTGGAGTTTCATGCAGGGAATTGAACATGGGGACATCTGACATTCCTCACAATTTTATGATGCCCTTGTTTGGCTTGTGAGTCTATACGCCAGCTCCTTAATTCAACATTTACTGTGAACAGAGGTTGAAGGCACCGCCACTACCCTCAAAGAGCTCAAGGCTTAGTTAGGAGACAGAAAAAAAAAACTATTAAATATGGCAGGACCTTTGCATTAACACAGACCCAGACAGACCTTTATTGCAATACAGACATGAGATTACTAACTCAGGCTGGGAAAAGACAGGGGCTTTCCAGAGAGGGTGATGCTTGGAAGGAGGAGTAGCAGGCAGATATGCAGACACGCAGAAAGGCTTCCACGTGTCTGGAACTGCACGTGCAAGAGTACACAGGTGAAGTAATAAATGATTTTATCTTATTGAATGGTAAAACAGTACTCTTTACAATAGCATTAAAAAAATCAAATATCTAGGAGTAAATCTAATAAAAATGTGCAAGAGTTTTACCCTGAAAACTACAAACATTGTTGAGAGGAATTAAAGAAGATATAAATAAGTGAAGAGTTATACCATATTCAGGGGTTAGAAAGAGCCCACAGCCCACAGCCAACATCGTCCTCAATGCCGAAAAACTGAAACCATTTCCACTAAGATCAGGAAAAAGACAAGGTTGCCCACTCTCACCACTATTATTCAACGTAGCTTTGGAAGTTTTAGCCACAGCAATTAGAGAAGAAAAAGAAATAAAAGGAATCCAAATCACAAAAGAAGTAAAACTGTCACTGTTTGCAGATGACATGATACAATACATAGAGAATCCTAAAGATGCTACCAGAAAACTACTAGAGCTAATCAATGAATTTGGTAAAGTAGCAGGATACAGACTTAATGCATAGAAATCTCTTGCATTTCTATGCACTAATGATGAAAAATCTGAAAGAGAAATTAAGGAAACAATCCTATTTACCATTGCAACAAAAAGAATAGAATACCTACAAATAAACCTTCCTAAGGAGACAAAAGACCTGTATGCAGAAAACTATAAGACACTGATGAAAGAAATTAAAGATAATACAAACAGATGGAGAGATATACTATGTTTTTGGATTGGAAGAATCAACATTGTGAAAATGATTATACTACCCAAAGCAATCTACAGATTCAATGCAATCCCTATCAAGCTACCAATGGCATTTTTCACAGAACTAGAACAAAAAATCTTAAAATTTTTATGGAGTCCCAAAAGACCCTGAATAGCCAAAGTTATATTGAGAAAGAAAAACGGAGCTGGAGGAATCAGGCTCCCTGACTTCAGACTATACTACAAAGCTACAGTAATCAAAACAATATGGTACTGGCACAAAACCAGAAACAGGATAGAAAGCCCAGAGATAAGCCCATGCACCTATGGTTAACTAATCTATGACAAAGGAGGCGAGGATATACAATGGAGAAAAGACAGTCTCTTCTATAAATGGTGCTGGGAAAACTGGACAGCTATGTGTAAAAGAATGAAATTAGAACACTCCCTACACTATATGCAAAAATAAACTCAAAATGGATTAAAGACCTAAACGTAAGGCCGGACTATAAAACTCTTAGAGGAAAACATAGGCAGAACACTCTATGACATAAATCACAGCAAGATCCTTTTTGACCCACCTCCTAGAGAAATGGAAATAAAAACAAAAATAAACAGATGGGACCTAACAAAACTTAAAAGCTTTTGCACAGCAAAGGAAACCATAAACAAGACGAAAAGACAACACTCAGGATGGGAGAAAATATTTGCAGATGAAGCATCTGACAAAGGCTGAATCTCCAAAATATACAAGCAGCTCATGCAGCTCAATATCAAAAAAACAAACAACCCAATCCAAAACTGGGCAGAAGACCTAAATAGACATTTCTCCAAAGAAGATATGCAGATTGCCAGCAAACACATGAAAGGATGCTCAACATCACTAATCATTAGAGAAATGCAAATCAAAACCACAATGAGGTATCACCTCACAATGGTCAGAATGGCCATCATCAAAAAATCTAGAAACAATAAATGCTGGAGAGGGTGTGGAGAAAAGGGAACCCTCTTGCACTGTTGGTGGGAATGTAAATTGTTACATCCACTATGGAAAACAGTATGGAGGTTCCTTAAAAAACTAAAAATAGAACTACCATATGACCCAGCAATCCCAATATTGGGCATATACCCTGAGAAAACCATAATTCAGAAAGAGACACATGGAACTTCCCTGGTGGTGCAGATGTTAAGAATCTGCCTGCCAATGCAGGGGACATGGGTTCGAACCCTGGTCTGGGAAGATCCAACATGCCCTGGAGCAACTATGCCCATGCACCACAACTACTGAGCCTGCGAGCCACAACTACTGAAGCCCGTGCACCTAGAGCCCGTGCTCCGCAATGAAGAATAGCCCCTGCTTGCTGCAACTAGAGAAAGCCTGCATGTAGCAACAAAGACCCAACGCAGCCAAAAATAAATAAATATTTTTAAAAAGAGACATGTACCACAATGTTCATAGCAGCACTATTTACAATAGCCAGGACATGGAAGCAACCTGAGTATCCATCGACAGATGAATGGATAAAGAAGATGTGGCACATATATACAATGGAATATTATGCGGCCATAAAAAGAAATGAAATTAAGTTATTTGAAGTGAGGTGGATGGACCTAGAGTCTGTCATACAGACTGAAGTAAGTCAGAAAGGGAAAAACAAATACCGTATGCTAACAGATATATATGGAATCTAAAAAAAAATAAAAATGGTTCTGATGAACCTAGGGGCAGGACAGGAATAAAGACGCAGACGTAGAGAATAGACTTGTGGACATGGGGAGGGGGAAGGGTAAGCTGGGACGAAGTGAGAGTAACATTGACATATATACACGGCCAAATGTAAAATAGATAGCTAGTGGGAAGCCACCGCCTCGCACAGGGAGACCAGCTTGGTGCTTTGTGACCACCTAGAGGGATGGGATAGGGAGGGTGGGAGGGAGGGAATATGGGGATATATGTATACATATAACTGATTCACTTTGTTATACAGCAGAAACTAACACACCATTGTAAAGCAATTATACTCCAATAGATATGTTAAAAATAAATAAATAAATAAATAAAATGAATAGACAAACCACAGATAGGGAAAAACTATGTGTTTTATTTGTAGAACATATATCTGACAAAATACTTGTATTCAGAATAAATTATTAATTAATACATGAATAGGAAGATAAACCATCCAATTCTTAAATGAACAAAAAACTTGTGCAGGTACTTCACAAAAGAAGCTATGCAAGTGGCCAAAAGCACATGAAAAGATGCTCACATCATTAGTTGTCAGAAAAACGCAAGTTAAAACCACAATGAGATGCTGATATCCACTAGAATGGTAAAATAAAAAATACTGACAATAGCGAACGTTAGTGAGGAACTCTCAGATATGATGATGGAAGAGTGCAATGGTGCAATCAGTTTGGAGAACTGCCCAGCAGTTCCTAGTAAAGTTAGACATATAACTACTCCGTCACCCAGCAATTCCACTCCTAGGTATTAGCCCAAAAGAAATTTTAAAAAAATCTCTTCACAAAAAGACTAGCACAAAAATATTCTTAAGAGGCTTATTCATGATAATCTCAAACTGAAAACAGCTCAAATTGTCCATCAACAGAAAAATAGACTTTTAAATTGTGGCACGTTCACACAATGGAATGCACAAAAGAATGCATCCTGTATGATCTCACTTATGAAGTTCCAGAACAGACAAAATTCATTTGTGGTAACGTCAGAAAATGGTTGCCTTGGGTTGGGGAATAGTAGATTGACTGGAGAGATGCACAAGAGAGCTTTCCAGAGTGATGGAAATGTTCTGTATCTTGCCTTGCATATATAATTGCTAAAACTCGTTGAACTGATCACTTAAGACTTTTAAATTTTATTGTATGCTAATATATCAAAAGGAAGAAAGGAAGGGTGGGAGGGAAACAGGCAAGCTGGCAGGCGGTCTGGGCAGAGAATCTTGAGTAGCTGCATATGCCTGGAACAATGGTCCTGTGAAGGAAAGGGATAGGAGAGGAGTCTGGGTCCTGCTCGTGAGGACCAAGCTGACTGTGAATTCTTTTTCATGTAGTCAAAGAGGAAGCCTGAGTGATGCTACACAGGTGAATTCCCTTTGTGCCTTAGAAAGGTTCCTTTGATGATAGAGGGGATTTAGGGAGTTTGGCATCTGCAACCACCAGGGGGATGTTACAGAAGGTAACTTGGAGATCCTAGTTGGTTCCAGTGGTACATACAATGTTATTTTTAACCCCTCAACAGGTGGGAGTAGCATTTCTCTGGTTGCTAGGAAAATTGTGTTCCTAGCAATTACATATTGGTTCCTAATTTTAAAAGTCCTGTGGGAAAGAAAAGTCTTAGGGAAAGTAGAAAGCTTTATAAGCCAGCACTGGTATGTCATGCTAGGACTGTATCCCTGCTAAAATGGAGCTATTTTTCTCTTAATGTACTCATGGGTGACTGTCACCATAGCAACAACGATGCTGGACAACGCTGGGTCGTTAATGGAGGACTCTTGCTGGCTGTGTGATGAAGCATTCCAGGGAGTCCGGTTCAGGACTGCAGGCAGGTGTTGGAACAGATGGGGTGCCCTATAGCTGACAGAAGTGCCAGGGCACAGGGTGAAGTTGTGGGCTGAGGGTCATCTGACAGGAACATAGGATTTCTGCCAGCCTGTAATTACTACCAGGCAAAATCCTGCAACCCCCTCGGCATTAGACCAAAGCTTAGAGTGGTTTCTTGGACAGAGTAAAGTGAAAGTGCATGTTTGTCAGGTGAAAAGCACATCGTGCTGGCAGTAAGAGACGAACCCCAAATTGCCCCAGGCTCTGGAGCCATCAGCTGGGGCTCTAACTTCCCCATAATCTCCACCTAGCTGCACGGGGCAGTTGGCCCAAATCTTTTGTAAAATGCTAATAAGACACAGTTTAGCATGCCCTCCTCCCACCCCCGGCCTCTGAAAATACACAGGACCATCTCTGGCAGAGCCCAGGGCTGTGTCTCAGCACCCCCGACCCATTTCAATCCCCAATGCAGTGTTCTTTCCACTTCGCCACTGGAGAGCCATGTTAGGCAGCTTGTCAGTGTCTTCCAGGGGCCATTCTGTGATGAGATACAGGGGCTTCCCTTTCTTCTGGCCTTCCACGTGTTTGTGCAAGTGCGAGTGGGTGGCACACCACCATCTCTGTCTCCACCCTGCTCCCAGGCCGGCCCTCCTCTCCCCACTGCAGGTCAGCAGAGAGCCTTCAGAAATTATCCAGACCAACAAGTCTCACCATTTTTCCCCCCTGCCAACGTCACACGTGATGGATGAAGTCCACATGCTTGACAGGATTCAACGGATGCACTTGGATTTTGATGGAACAGCAAGAAAATGGACGAAAAAGGCCCTGCAATGATGCACAGTAAAGAGCGCCGTCCTGGGTACCGCTGGAAAGGACGGTCGCCTTGACTCTGGGCTGGGACTGCAGGGTGCCCTCCACCCCTCCGCCCCAACCCTCCCACTCTCGATGTATTTTGAATGCGGGGAGTCAGTGTGCATTTCTCTTGCGGTAATCTGAAATCAACTCTAATTCCTTTTGCAACACGTTAAAGCATCCACAATCTTACAGTGAACTGAGAGTCACTGAACTGTCAGCTGCTCCACCCCCTGAGACCCGTTTGTCGTTCCTGCCATCCTTCACTTTGCGGCTCTGTCCTCCTTTCTCTCCACGTAAGCTTCTCACTGTTCAAAGACGTGGAGGAGAGGCACCCCATCTGCCTAGATGTGCAGGGCATTGATTTGCAGGGGGAGAGAGGTTTAGTCTTCTGCCCCACCCCTTCCCGTAGAAGGTGGAGTTTTGGTGCCCATCCCAACATCTGCATCAGAAGAGTCGAGAGGTGTGGACTTCGATTGCTTACACGTTTTCCCCAATGCGTCCTAGAGTAAGAGGCTGAGGGCAAAAGCAAGTCCCCACCGCATGCATCCCTGACCACCTGCAGAGTCCTCCCGTGTCCCACCACGCCGAAGGACATGCGGGTCCTCCCTGGAACAGTGGCCAGAAGCAGTCATTTTCTAAGGAGATTTGGGGAGGGAGGTGCCCCAGGGGAGGAGAACCAGAACCTTCTAGAAGGAAGGCGGGCCAGGGCTTCATATTTAATTGGAGGCAGCGCTCTGCCCTCTCCATCTCATAATTTTGAGAGTCATAACTCTCTCAAACCTGCAGAGGGGCAGTGTGAGCGTGACTTTAAATTTTTTACTGTGTTTGTATCTGGAAAACTGGGAAACCCAGGATTATGTGGGAGACATCATGCAGGGTAGTGCCCAGTGCAGGGCTGTTCTCCAAAGAAGTTCAAGACCACCTGACATCCAGGGGGAGGTGGGAAGAACTCTGTACTCGGCCCAGGATGACCCGTGTCAGCCGTGACCTTGCAGAGACGATTTCCACAGTGTGGATCCGGCTAGAGTATGAGAGGCAGCGTCAGCATCTGTCCCTGGGAAGATTGTCCCAACTGTCCCACGAGTGCCAGCGAAGTTCCCTAGAAGAGGGCTGGGCCCAGAGGAGAATTAAACTTGAGTTTGATGCGTCTTGGACAATTTCCCTCAAGGTCCATGTAGAAAACAAGACTTTATTTGTTCTTTTGTTTTGTTTTCCTCCTCTCTCCAGGGTTAAAATATCCTGGGTGTCCTCCTCCCAGGAGAGGAATGGAGAAAGTTCAAAGGATGGAAAGAATGAGATTTGGAGGGGCCTCCAGACTTGGTTCTCCTCCAGGCTGCACGGGTCCAATGAGACAGACACATTTGGTTTGGATGCTAAATTAAGTGGAGAGGAAACCTTATAATGGGAGCTGGGCAGAGGAATAAATCAAATAAAAGAATAAGGCAAGCAGTTATCCAAGTGAAATGGGCTTCCAACCCTGGATATTAATGAGGCTTTTACTTTAAACGGCTGAGTTTAATCAGGCAGTGTTGTTTTATATTGGGAGCTGGGGGAATTGTGGTGATTGTGTTGGGATCATGCCCAAACGACGTTTGACTGTGTTATCTTGTGCAGACAGAAGTGGCCAGCGGAGTGAAGGAAGCCTGGAGACAGGCTGAGGGATGCTGAGGGTGGTGGAGGAGGAAATAAACACACGTCCTGGCTGCCTCACACTGTTGGTGAGACTCCAGGTCCTGGAACTGGACTGCCTGCCTTTGCATCCAGAGGCCCAGGAGAGCAGACAGAGGTGGGGCTGGAAAAGCCTCAAGGGAGAAGGAGAGGAAGAGCAGAGTGACAGGGACACAGGCCCCCAAGAGCAGCAAGATGCTGCAGCATCGTCCGGCATGTATTTGTCTGTCTCCTTCTGTGCGTGAGATCTAATGATGGGATGGGGAGGGAGAGGAGGGTCCCCGAGAGGGAAGAAAGCCAGAGTGAGAAGCTATACAAGTCACAGTGCTTGGTGCCCCACCACCACCACGCCCCGCCGCCTACTATGGGAGGAACTGGTCTGTATATGACAGCGCTTACAACGCTCGGCAGATTTGTGTACTTGTCACGTTAGTGACGTGGACAGTAAGTGCTTGCAGGCAGCGCTATTTCAGAGGGAAAACATGCCTGAACCATTTTCTGGAATTTCTTTCTCAGAAAAAGTAAGCCAGAATGGCATTTCAGAATCTTGTGTTTGACAGTATGACGCCAATGGATAAAATACAATGTTCAAATCTAATAACGAAATGAGCTATTATTAAGCATTTTATGTCACCTACGGAATAGGTGTATTTTTCCAGGTGCTTTTAAAACATCAAAGACTTCCACTCTCCTGGGTATGCCCCCTCAGGGTCAGCGGTACCAGGGAAACTCAGAAAAAACAGACGGGGCGGGGCAGGGTCCTGTGGACCAGAGTTTCGGACACCAGGTAGCGCACCTGCCCTGGAGGACGGGGAGGTGCTTCAGCATCTCTCCGCCCTGTGCTTCCAGGAGGGCTGGCCCCAGAAGACCAGAGAATGGAGAGCCTTTTAGCAGAGCTGGGTAGTTGCATGGAGAACCTCAGAAGGGGACCCTGGAGGTCTAAGTCTGATTGACTTGATGAGGGGGTGGTAAGGAGAGGGGTTGTAGAAGGAGATCTCTGTGGCACCGAAAAGAATTTCAGAGATGAGAAGAGCTGTGAGTGGCAGTCCCCATGCTGCTACACCAGCTCAGCTAGAACAATCCGGAAGAGATTTTCACTGGGCAAATCACAGGGGTGGGTCTTGACACAATCTTAGATTTTTAAAGTCAAAGAGGATTTTTTTTTTTTTTTTTTTTTTGCAGTACGTGGGCTGCAGCTGCTCCGCGGCACGTGGGATCTTCCCGGACCGGGACTCGAACCCGTGTCCCCAGCATCGGCAGGTGGACTGTCAACCACTGCGCCACCAGGGAAGCCCTAAAGTCAAAGAGGATTTTAGAGATGGTCCATTTCAACCCCTTCATTTTACAGATGGTGAAACTAAGGCCCCAAATAGTGGAGGATCCTGCATATATTTGGAAGGAATAAAATAATGCATTTAGTTCCCAGTAAAGGGGGTCAGAACTCATGAACATCTGAGTGTCCTCCCCTCAGTCCCCAAGGCAAAGATGGCGGCAGCCCTTCTTTCTCCGTGTCCTGGTCCAAGTCTCCCTCCATCTGCCCAAGGGCTCTGTGGTGGTTTATGAAAAATGGCTGCAAATTCTTGGGCTCTCCCCCCATGTGAGTTGGGGTCTCTGTCCCCTCCCCGTGGATTTGAGCGAACCGGTGACTTTCCATCTACAGAATGGCAGGAGTGGCCGGATCATGAAAGGCGATGCTGTTTCCACTTCGCTGTTTTGAGTTGCTTTTGGAGCCCAGGGGCTGCTCTGCTCTGGGAAACCTGGGCCCCCTGGGGACTCCCTGTCCGGGTGCCCCTGTCAACAGCACTCCCTGAGCTGAGAGCTTCCCTGGCTACCCAGCCGAGGTAGGTTCCCAGCAGGGAAACCTTCAGGAAGAGAAGACACTTATGCACATTCCAGTCCCAGCTACTGAAGCCTCCCCCCACCCCGTTGCTGAGGCTGGTCCTTGGGGAGCAGAGACAAGCCACCCAGAGGGCTCTGTTAGTGTCCTCGACCTGCAGCATCAGCAGTGCTGGGAGCTGTGCGTTGGGATGATCTAGAGTGTCCTTAGGCAGGGCAGTTAGTAGAGTAGTCTGGCTCAGCAGTTCTGGAGGGAATTTTGACAAGTTGAAGAATCACAGATAAATTCTACATACAAAGATGTTAGTAGGCAAGACGAGAGGGAAGGTACTTTCAGCCCTTGCCCTGAGTGCTTTAACTGCTTTACAAATATCTCATCTGGTCTTCCTAATGGCCTCAGGAAAGGATGATTTTACAGAGGGGGAAACCAACTCTGAGATCAAGTCCTAGTTGCCCAGGGTTGCACGGTGACAACTGGCAGAGTCCAGGCTCGCCTCGGGCCTGGCAGTGCGGTGATCAAGGTTCCCGCTGCCACGCTGCCGGTCTTTGGTGGGCTCTGTGTTGGCTTTGTCTCATATTTATGTTTCAGAAATTGGAAACAACCCCAAAGTGCAAGAGTGTGTTATGGTATACCACTTCCTTAAAAAAAAAAATACAGCTAAGTTGCCAAAGATAATTTGAAGTCCTTGCAGATGCAATAATAATTAATAATAATAATTAATAATAATAATTAATAATAATAATGATACAAAAGAGTGTTGGTGAAAACAGTGAAACACGGAATTCTAGATAGGCATGTGTATGGTGATATGGGCTGCAATGCGTCTCCCGAAATACGTATGTTGAAGTTCTCGGCCCCAGTACCTCAGAATGTGACTGTATTTGGAGATAAGGTCTTTAAAGAGGTAATTAAGTTAAATGGGTTCCTTAGCGTGGACCCTTATCCAATATGACCAGTGCCCTTATAAGAAGAGATTAGGACATACAGACCTACAGAGGGAGGACCATGTGAGGATAGAGGGAGAAGACAGCCATCTACATGCCAAGGAGAGAGGCCTCAGGAGGAACTAACACCTTGACCTTGGACTTCCAGCCTTCAGAACTGTGAGACAATAAACTTTTATTGTTGAAGCCACCTGGTCTGTGGTGCTTTGTTATGGCAGCCCTAGTAAAGCAATACAGCTAGTATTGTAGAATGGCTTTAATTGTTTAAATTCAAATTGAACCAGGAATCGCTAAGCCTCTTAGCTTCAGTGAAAAGCATTTTTTGTGACCTCACCGCAAAGGATGGTCAATGCCTCTTCAGGCATTAGAATAACGTTATTGTTTATGAGTTGATTTGAGCAGCCCAGAAGCCACAGGGGTTAAATCTAGCGGGCTTTGAAAAATAATGCAAGGAAGGCTACCTGCTATCACAAGTCCTTTATTATTTCTTCTTTTGAAAATCTGCAGAGCATACATGTGAAATTTCCTCCCTATTTAGGGAGTTGCTGCCTTCCAAAGGCTCAGCTGCTCTCCTTTAGCTGGTGGAGAGCAGGGAGAGGGGGCAGGAAACGCACCAGCCGCCTCTTCTAATCACCTTCCCCACGGCCACAGGCTGTGGGTGATGTGTGAAATCGGCCGGTTATACGTCCCCTTCTCCCAGGGGGAATGTGAATTTTGCACTGAGTGTTACCTTCTCTCCAATCTGGCCTCAATCCCTCTGAGCACCCAGGTTCCTGCATGGCCACAGGTGCAGAGGGCACTGGACTTGGCCCTATGGTGGGGAGAGAACAAATATTAATGCGAAAACATCTTAAAGTCCACCTACCTATCGAAATGGTCTCAACGTGAAATGGAATTTTCCATTAAAATAAGCCAAAACACCAAATCTTTCCAAAAATGACATTGGAGTGATTCTGGGGAGGAAAAGTGGGCCTCCGGGAAATGATTGCAGCCTGACCCTTTCCCTCTGCTCCCATCCTGGTGGGCTCAGGAGGCAAGGTCACCTGGCAGCGCGTTTTCCCTCCCGAGCACCACTGTGGGCCCTTACCACCTGCACTCCAGGGCCTGGGGCAGGGGGACTGTGACGTATCCACACGTCTCCCCAGCACGACGCTGGCAGCGGTGGCCAGTGGATGAACGGGCCAACGGGTGAGTGCACACACCATGGTGCCCCTCTGCACACAGCCCTGACCCCTGTGACACCCTGCCCACTCCAAGGATGCCACAGGGAGGGAGCCTAGACTTGCCTTCCCACCCAGCTTCACTGCTGAGCTGGAGCTTGTTTTGTGGTTTTCCCCAGAGCTCTGTGTTTCAAGGAATGAACACACTCTGTAAACGATACCGCCTGCACCACGCCCCCAGTCTCCGGCCCCCAAGATGTATTTCTCTGTGCACCCCTTCACTCCCCTCCCATCTGGGGTCGTGTCTCAGACTGCGTGTGGTCCACGGCGGTGGGGAAGGGGGCCTAGGGGTAGAACTTACCAGAGTCAGAGGAGTAATGAAAGAAAAGGAGGCCAGGTTGGAACTTCGCAGTCAAGCCATAAATGAGCTTGTTTCTCATTTCAGCGATTTATAATGGAATGGCTACTTTAATTAATCTGATAATAAATGCTCCACTGAGAAAGCTAACTACTTTAATTCTCGGAGCTTCAGTTTCCTCATTCACAAAAAGGAGCCAACCTTGCATTAGTTTTGTGGTGAGAATAAGAGAATGTGCTTGGAATGACTTTGTAAACTCTAGAGCATTACGCAGGTAGAAACAGTAATACTAATAATTATTTTATATAAAGAATTCACTACTTTTGATCTTGAGAAAAACCGGGGGTGCGTATGAAGAAACCTGCCTTCATATTATGAATTAATTGATTTTTCAAAAAATAATCAAAACCCCCTTTCCTTTCTCATTTTTTGGCCCAACTCAGCCAGAAAGCTTACCTTTGATAGTAGAATCATCTACCATTGCTTTGTGTTGCTGCGCAATTGTTTTCCATGGATGAAATGAGACAGTATATAGGAGAAGTCTGCAAACTGTATAGGGCTGTACACATTAAAGTGGAATTTTAGTGGCTCAGTGCACTGACGCCCAGAAACTGAGGAGAAAGCTGCTTCGACTGCAGTGTGGCATCACCCAGGTCTCAAGGTGGGTGTAAATCCTTTGGCTGTAGAAATGGACAGCAAGTCCTCTGATTGTTGGGTGTGCAGGGTCTGTGCCTGGTGCTTCGAGTTTCTGTGAGGGATATGGACAAATTGATGGCCTCACAAGGTAAGTCCTCAGTCCTGCTGACAACTTGAAGGTCTCGAGATGTGTGAGGGAGCTGACCCCACCTGGGGCGACTCCCTGCTTTACCATGCTGGGTGCTGTCTGAGCAGATCTCAGGACCTTTGAAGAAGAACAATGTGGGCCCAATAGAAGGGCTGTGTAAGGATTTGCAGCTCTGACGCAGGGTCCAGATCTGCAAACCTAAGGGGCCAAGTGCAGAGGTAGGAAGGGGGGGTGACAGTGTCACCTCATAATTCCAAGCAAAAAATGATATGGAGGCACGATTCTACCCAAGACTTGAAAAGGGGCTTTGGCCTCATTGCAGAAGCAGAAATGATAGAATTCAATGCCAGGAAGAGACTGACGTGCTGTGGATGATGGCCGCCACTCCAGACGACGGCTGCAAAGCTGTAGCCAGTCTGAGTTCACTGCTTTGGCCGAGTCTGCCTGCGTGATGACAAGCGTAGAGGTCGGCGTCAAAAGCTCTTTAGGATTGTGGGAACAGAGCAAGCCTTAGGCATCCGTCTTGTGTAGGCCGGTCAGGGAAGTGGAGCGCAAAAGCAGTCCGTAATGCTGTGACCGATGGTCTGAAGGGCTGAGGCCAAAGTTGGCTGGAGCGTTCAGGGGATTAATGCACTGTGGGCGGTTTTGTTTTGTTTGTTTGTTTTTGCGGTACGCGGGCCTCTCACTGTTGTGGCCTCTCCCGCTGCGGAGCACAGGCTCCGGACGCGCAGGCTCAGCGGCCATGGCTCACGGGCCCAGCCGCTCCGCGGCATGTGGGATCCTCCCGGACCGGGGCACGAACCCACGTCCCCTGCATCGGCAGGCGGACTCTCAACCACTGCGCCACCAGGGAAGCCCCGTGGGCGTTTTAATATAGGTTTTATTATGATTTAGGGATAGTAAGGCCAACAGAGCAGGAGACGATTGCCACTGAAAAGATAGTTTGTTGTTGATGATTCCTGTGAGGAGAGGACGCACCATGCCATGAGAGAAGGGTACATGGGGAGGCTCCAGGGTGGCCAGGAGGCAGAGGGAGAGGGTAAACGTGGGCAAGAGCCTTTACTGTGGTTTCCAGGGGAAGGAACAGGTGAGAAGGGTCAGCAGGCTAGGATTGGCTAGTGTGAATCATTTCAGTGCTCTGGGTATAGGAGCTGCCCCTGGTTGTCTGGTACCTGGCCTGGGTGATTAGGGCAGAGGGACAGTGGTCCCAAGTGACAGCCCCATACAGGAGGTGGTGGGATGTGGCCTCTGGATTGGTTGGTTTGCGTATGTAGGGCGTGTTCACAGGCTAGTCATTTTCCATCACTTGGAATTGGGTGACCCTGGAAAGATCGGTTCCCCACAGAGTCAGAAAGGCCCTGGTGTACAAGACATCAGAAAACAGAAAATAAAAGAAAATGTTAACAGAGTGGGAGTCTAACTTTTTTTTAGGGAGGATAAGGAGAAATCCTGGAGACAGTGGGCAGAGGGGAAATGACAGAGGGAGTGTTTCCAGGATGCAATCACTGCCCAGCCACTGTATCTGCTCCTGGCGTCAAGGCCCGGGCACCCTCCGTGCAGCATCCAGCCCGGCTGGCTGTCGTTTGTCCGGGACTGCTGTTTGGAAGCAGAATGGGCAGAAGCAGGACATTTCGTGAGCCATTTTGATTAAACAGCCCTAACAGAAGATAAACACATTTTTGTGGTTGTTGTTAGTAAGATTTCAAACTCGGGCTTAGGCATATTTTGTGTGCAAGTGAATTAAGGTTGTGTGGCTGCAAAGACTTCTACATTTTTAAAACCTAGAATCTGAATATAATTCATGAAATTTTAAAGCTAGAAATACCTTACTCGTTGCATCATCCAAGCCCATCTTTTTTACATGAGGAAACTAAGGCTCAGAGATACCATGTGGAATGCACTACATTTTTTTACTAACAATTGCAACAGATAACCTTGACGCTTACACCCCTTCCAGCTCCATCTCATCCGACAAACCTTGCAGGGTTGTGGGGAGGGGATCGTCAGGGAATGAGTAAAGATAACTGCTCTTCCCATTATTTAATAAAAATAAACCTGGAAGAGGAGTGCTTTTGAAAATTGTAAAATAGCTAGTGGGAACCTGCTGTGTAGTTTGGGAGCTCAGCTCGGTGCTATGTGATGACCTAGATGGGTGGGATGGGGGTGTGGGAGGGAGGCTCCAGAGGGAGGGGATATGGGGATGTGTGTGTACATGTAGCTGATTCGCTTCCTGGTACAGCAGAAACTAACACAACATTGTAAAGCAACTATACTCCAATAAAAAGAAATAAACTAAAAAAAATAAATGAGCACTCTCACACACAAAAAATTGTATAACGATTCATATAGATGAATTATAGAAAAAATTAAGGTGAGGAAAAAAGGCCAAGTATGCCACCATAGGTTAGCAAAAAAGGCCATATATATGAAGACAGAGATTTGCCCACTGGCAGTAGGGATTTGTCACGTTTTTAGGTGCCCCCATCCAAAGCCCCTTGTCTCGAGGGAATCCCTTGTTGTGGGTGCCTCAGTAGGAGGCTCTGGCTTCCGCTGTGGGAACCAAAGTGAATCTCATCCTTTTCCCCATGCTTTGGGAACCTGGTGTGGGCGCATCCCCCAGACACACCCCTCCTCCTCCTTGAATGCTTCCCCTGGGGCTGCTTAAATGAGTGGTGCAAAGACGAGAGGTCTGTCTGTCCCCGAGTCACGCAGGAGCGGCTCAGGTAGTCCAGACTGTCCTTACAATAGAGCCAGCCTTATATGACCTGATTCTCCCGTCATGCAGGGGATCTGGGCCTCCCCTTGGCTGGTTCCCTGTGAACTGGATTGAACTTAGGTGGAACTTGCCTGAAGAAGCTCACCGACTTCTGAGGTCAAGATGCTCCCAACTGGAAGATCATTCAGTGCCTTATGAGGGGACCTTTTCTTTGTGGCCTCAGCCCCTTACCCTCCACACTCAGGGCCTCACACAGAAGCCACTGGCAGGGACAGCTCCCATCAAAAATGTTGGGAACCCCTGGTCATCTCCAGGGAGAACCCAGCTCATGGCATAAGGAGCAAAATGCGAAGTATCACATCCATAAACCAGTGTGCATAGTATATTACTTTTTTTAAAAAACACACACACATACACACACACACGTATGTATATACATAACTCTAACCCTTGTAACCCCATTGTAAGTCAAGAGCTGTATGTAGATATGTACATATACATATATATATACACACACATACATACACATTTAGAAAAATAGAAAAAAATCTGGAAGAGTATACTAAATATATCTGTTAAAGAAGCTATCACTTTGGGAGGGTAGCATTATAAATGCTTCTTCACCTTCTTTTTTAATAAATTTATTTATTTATTTATTTTTGGCTGCGTTGGGTCTTCGTTGTTGCACACAGGCTTTCTCTAGTTGTGGCGAGCAGGGGCTACTCTTCGTTGTGGTGCGCAGGCTTCTCACTGCGGTGACTTCTCTTGTTGTGGAGTGTGGGCTCAGTACTTGCGGCTCGCGGGCTTCAGTAGTTGTGGTGTATGGGCTTCAGTAGTTGTGGCATGCAGGTTCAGTAGTTGTGGCTTGCGGGCTCTAGAGTGCAGGCTCAGTAGTTTTGGCACGTGGGCTTTGTTGCTCCGCGGCATGTGGGATCTTCCCAGACTAGGGCTTGAACCCGTGTCCTCTGCATTGGCAGGCCGACTCCCACCCGCTGTACCACCAGGGAAGTCCCGCTTCTTCACCTTCTTTATCCCTTTTGTTCGTTTTGTTCTCAAAATGTACAGTTTGCAGGTATTTTATCTCTAAATCTGTTTTCATCTGGGTGAAGCACAGAAGTTCATTCTTAGCTTATTAAAGTGGTCAGAGTTTCCTTACGCTCCAACTGCAGCAGCAGAGTGCCCTGGTCCCTCCTAGCCAATGCAGGGGCTCCAGTCCTCCGCCCTGCCCATCTGGAGGAGGTGTCACTGAGCCGCAGGAGGCTGGGGGCTGGTCCCCTTTACACCCTTGGCTCGTCCCCTCAGTGCCCATTTCTTCATGTGGTTAAACTGCCTGAACGCAGGTTACATGAAGAGCTGAGGCCCTTGGAGAGAAAACCTGAACGAGCCCAGCGATGCAGGTACAACTCTGGATGCGCTCCTGGAAAGCCTGCTGCCGGCCGTGGGCATCAGCACTTGCCTTCTGTGCACCCAAGACAGAGCATTGCAGCAGACGGGAGCAGAGGCCAGAGGTGGGCCGGCACCGGTCAAATGCTGGCCACATGGGTTACACGTGTGAGGAGCTCCCCTTGTGCATCTGTGAAAACGAGGAGGACTTCACAGGATTATTGCAAAGTCAAATGAGACAATATACACTTAGTATGGCTTCTGGCATGTAGGTGATTAATAAAAGGGAGCTGTCCTGGGCTAAATTGAGAGAAGTGGAAATACAAAGCATTGGCCAGGATTTGGAGTATGAAACGCCCATGTGCTGCTGGGTGGAGTGTCAGCTGGCATAGCCACCTTGGAAGACTGATAACGTTTACTGAAGCCGAACTGATGCAACCCCATGACCCAGAAATCGCATTTACAGGTGCAGACCCAACAGAAATACATACGAATGTGCACCATATAAGAATGTTGTAAGCAGCATGATTCATAATGGCCCAGACCTGAAAACAACTTAAATGCCCATCAGCAAGAGAACGGATAAATTATTTGTGGTTTATTCCCATAATGGAATCCCCACAGTGTCCAGGATGAACAAACTACACCCACAGAGAACATAGTGACTTTTACAAACACAGTCTGAGTGAAGGAGCCAGACACTAACGGTCACATCACATACAAAAGTGGGTGAGGTGGGCCAGGTGTTCGAAGGCCTCACGATGAGAGGCCACCCACGCTGGGAGAGGTGCTAGAGAGGGGGCGAGCCCACATGGGCTTCTGTTTCTCGATGTGCGTGCCAGTTACGCAGGCGGCTCTGTTGTAAAACGTATCAAGCTGTACGAGTGTGATATATGCACGTTTCTATATATATTGTAATTGTAATTCAATAAAAAAGTTTTTAAAAGGAAAGCATGGTTTAAAAGTTTTAAACAATCATTTAGTTATTATTATTATCTCTATTGTTACTGGTTGGAGCCTGAACTGAACTCAGGTTCAGCTGCTCATCACTCAAAAGCCAATGTTCGAGGGCTTCCCTGGTGGCGCAGTGGTTGCGAGTGCGCCTGCCGATGCAGGGGACACGGGTTCGTGCCCCGGTCCGGGAAGATCCCACATGCCGCGGAGCGTCTGGGCCCGTGAGCCATGGCCGCTGAGCCTGCGCGGCCGAAGCCTGTGCTCCGCGGCGGGAGAGGCACGGCAGTGAGAGGCCCGCGTACCGCAAAAAAAAAAAAAAAAAAAAAAAAGTCAGTGTTCGAGAGGCAAGAGTTGGTGGACAAGAAAGACGTTTTATTCAGGAAGCTGGCAATCTGGGGAGATGGCAGACTACCATCTGAGTCACAGACCAGAGGGCAAGAGCTTTTAAAGGAAAGCTTGCAGGCTGTACCGGGGTGCTGCGTGCAGAGCAGCACGTCAGCTCCGCCTGTCATCCGGAAACTGGTCACGTGAGGGTCTGGTCAGCGCCATCTCGATTGTTTTAAACGCACTTAATCTTCAATTCCAGGGTCAATTTTTTCCCATTTTCTTAAGGCCAGTTCCTGGCATTGTGCAGGCCCCAGGTTCAGTACTGCCCAAGATGGAGCAGCTTATGCCATGGCTACAGTCTGGTCATCATGCAGTTAGCTTTTTCCCTCTGGTGGTTGTTTTAGTATCTGCAAAACAACTCAGGAAAGTGCACCAGACACTGTTATCTATGTCCTTCAGGGAGGAACTAAAGATTCTGTGACTGTTCTATGGCCAATTCACTGTTTAAATTGTTACCAGTTCTCCAGGCCTAACTGTGCCTCTGTCACTCCATGTTTACATCCTGTCAATCCTTAATGCTTGAGCCAGGTTTTTAGGGGAGGCCTAGGAGACTAAAGCCTTTTCCTAGGAACAAGAAACGGGGGACAAGGAGGGGCCTTTGTACCTGGGAGGACCTCGCAGTGTCCTGCTTGGTTTCACCACCAGTATCATCCAGCTCAGGGTAGGATGGTCGTCTTGCTCCTGTGGAGACTTTCTTTAGTAGTTCATTCAGTGCAGTTACACGGAATGTCTTCTGAAGGAGACTGGCTGCTTTGGGGTGATAAGTACAGGTTATTCAGGAGAGACAAGAGCTGTCACATTTGACCTTCTCACCCCTGTGGCCCCAGGATGCAGAAGCCCAGCTGGGGAGAGGAGAGGGCTGTGTGGCTGCGCTCCTGCCCCGCCGGCCCTCCCCAGGGCTGGGAAACGCCCTTCGGAGCCTCACGCTTGGCAAATGGTGCTGCATGAGGGACCCGCAAAAATGCAAGATTTCATCAAGTTTAAGGGAAGCCAGGCATTTCAGAGACTAACAAGAAAGACGGGTGACCCCTGAAGTGACTCATCACCTGGAATCCGGCATGAACTTAGAGAGCTGTCCCACAAGCACGCTTTGGGTGAAGAAACCTAACTTAGAAAGGGAAGCTGATGTATCATGACAGAAGTGTCTTCCACTTTATAGAAGGCTGGCTTTTCTCTCCCCTCCTGCCCCCCTTTCCTCTTTTTCTTCCACCTTCTGCTCCCCCATTCCCCTAACTGGCTAAATGAATGGGGGCAGGAGAGCCTCAAACTGTGCTAAAACAACATCGTTCTAAGTAAGCCTGTTTTTTTTTTTTATTAAAATATTTTTTGCTGTTATTTGTTTGGCATATCACAGTCTATGGTAAAATTCTTTTGAAATTTCAGGAGGTTTCACCTTACTAAAGGAAAAGAGAAGTGATTGACCCATGGCTTGATGATAATAGGGTTCAAAGAGAAATGGTGGCTTGAAAAATCAAAGGGAAAATGTTGGAGATATTTTCTTACATAAACCTTTAAAAGCTCAAGGATAACATGCACACAGTAAAGTGTACAAGTCACAAGTATGTCTTGAGGAATTTTCATGTAACCACCACCTAAATTGACTATTACCACCGTGAGCCCCTCATGTGCCCTGCAGTCCCGTCCATATCCTTCAATATCATAGATTAATTTTGCCTTGTTTTAAAATTATAAATTAAGAATTGGATCATACAGAATGTATTCTTGTGTGACTGGTTTTTTTGTTTGTTTGTTTTGTTTTTTTTGGCTCAATGTTATGCTGGTGAGATTCATCCATATGGTTAAGTGTGGCCATATTTTGTTCACGTTTATTGCTGGAATAAGAGTGTATTTTAATACATTTTATTTTATTTATTTATTTATTTTGTGGTACACGGGCCTCTCACTGTTGTGGCCTCTTCCGTTGCGGAGCACAGGCTCCGGACGCGCGGGCTCAGCGGCCATGGCTCACGGGCCCAGCCGCTCCGTGGCATGTGGGATCCTCCCGGACCGGGGCACGAACCCGTGTCCCCTGCATCGGCAGGCCGACTCTCAACCACTGCACCACCAGGGAAGCCCAAGAGTGTATTTTAAACAAGCGTCCTTGGTGATCGCAAGGCAGGCAGTGCCCAGCCTCATTGTGAGAAATACTGCCCCAGACCCCGTCAACATAGGTACACAGCGGCCCTATTCCATTCCCCTCACTTTTAGAATCACAAGTATAGGAAAAATCAAAAATAGTCCTGCAAAAACCAGAGCCAGGTGCAGATTTTAAGTTAATTGAGGTCAAGAGCAATTTTGTGACCCCCCTGAGTATAGCATCTGAAGTAGTGCCATGGACAGACTACAGTTCAAAAACTACTTTTTCTTTCTTTTTTAAAACAATTTTTTTTCTGATGTGGACCATTTTTAAAGTGTTTATTGAATTTGTTACAATATTGCTTCTGTTTTATTTTTATTTATTTAAAAAAATTTTTGACTGCGTTGGGTCTTCGTTGCTGTGCGCGGGCTCTCCAGCTGCAGCGAGCGGGGGCTACTCTTTGTTGTGGTGCACAGGCTTCTCATTGCAGTGGCTTCTCTTGCTGCGGACCAAGGGCTCTAGGCTCCCGGGGTTCAGTAGTTGTGGCTTGAGGGCTTAGTTGCTCCATAGCGTGTGGGATCTTCCCGGACCAGGGCTCGAACCCGTGTCCCCTGCATTGGCAGGCGGATTCTTAACCACTGCGCCACCAGGGACGTCCCTATGTTTTGGTTTTTGGCCGCGAGGCATGTGGGATCTCAGCTCACTGTCCAAGGATCGAACCTGTCCCCGCTGCACTGGAAGGTGAAGTCTTAACTGCCAGAGGAGTCCCCCCAAACTACTTTTTCTCCCATGGAGTCAGCAATATCAAAATCCTTGAGGAAAGAAACATGTGTGTGCGTGCATGAGTGTGGTATGGGTGAATTATGTCCTCCTCACATTCATATGCTGAAGCCCTAACCCGCTGTCCCTCAGAATGTGACTGACTGTATTTGGAAACAGGGTCCTTAAACAGGTAGTAAAGTTAAAGTGAGGTCGTCAGCGTGGCCCTAATCCAATGTGACTGGTGTCCTTATAAGAAGAGGAGATTAGGACACAGACAAGCACAGAGGGAGCACAGTGTGAAGAGACACAACAAGAAGACAGCCATCTGCCAGCCAAAGACAAAGACCTCAGGAAAAGCCACCCCTGCCCACGCCTTGATCTGGGACTCTGGCTTCCAGAACTGTGAGAAGGTAAATGTGTGCTGTTTAAGCTCCCGCATCTGTGGTACTTTGTTAGGGCAGCCGGAGCACACCAACACCGTGTGTGTGTGTGTAGGAACAGGCAGCAGCAGGGTGACCATACTCCCACACCCACCTCTGCCCCACTTGGTTGGAGGCCCCCCCGACGACCCCACCTCGCCTCTTCCTTCCTCTGCTACCTGGACCAGGCTGGCCCAGCTGTGCTCATCTGAGTGGCAGCTCTAACTGACGCGAGGCCAGGCAGCCTCTCTGGGGGGATCTGAGAGGGAGGACAGCCGTGAAATGGTAGGAAAACCTTCTCCCTGCAGCTCAGACCAGGTGTGGGTGGGGAGATTAAAAACTAGGCTTAAAGGAAACAAAAGATGCTTCATGCAACTCCATTCAAGAAAAAGAAACAAAACGCATGCATTTTCCTCACCATCAGGTCCTTTGAGAAATTGCATCAACGAATATAATTTTTATCCTAATGTTGAGTCCTTTAAGCATAGCCAGGGACTTCCCTGGCAGTCCAGTGGTTAAAACTCTGTGCTCCCAATGCAAGGGGCATGGGTTCCATCCCTTGTCAGAGAATTAAGATCCCACATGCTGCAGGGTGCGCCCTCCCCCCCCAAAAAAAAGCCAGTGAGGAGAAGGGCAAGCAGACTCCCTCCCACTGGAGGTGCTGAGCATCAAGGAGCCTGACTCGTAAGGAGAGAGAAGCCAGGAGCAAGAGGGAAGCTTATCTTCCCTCTCATGCCTTAGTTCCCTATGTGGTGATGAACAACCCCAGTGCTTGAGACTGAATTTGCAGTTCTGCAGGAGGGTTTGTGAAACAGGGAATTTCTGCATCACAGTTGATCCTTGTGAAGCATGCCACTCTCCTCTGTACTCCCACAACTCAGAATCATCTATACCTCCACATACGACCATCAGGAAAATTTTTGTACTGCCTGTGTGTGCATTCTGTAAAGGCTCAAGGAGTAGAAAGGTCTTTTAAAAGTAGTTGTGTGTTGGGACTTCCCTGGTGGCACAGTGGTTAAGAATCCGCCTGCCAATACAGGGAACACGGGTTCAATCCCTGGTCTGGGAAGATCCCGTGTGCCGCGGAGCAACTAAGCCTGTGCGCCATGACTACTGAGCCTGTGCTCTAGAGCCCGCGAGCCACAACTAATGAGCCCACGTGCAGCAACTACTGAAGCCCGGGCGCCCGAAGCCTGTGCACCTACAGCCCGTGCTCCACAACAAGAGAAACCACCGCAATGAGAAGCCTGTGCACCGCAGCGAAGAGTAGCCCCCGCTCGCCACAACTAGAGAAAGCCCGCGTGCAGCAACGAAGAACAAACACAGCCAAAAATAAATAAATAAAATAAATAAAATTTAAAAAATAGCTGTGTGCTTGTGCCCAGTGCAAAACACTGATGACACCAGATGGTGGTGAGGATGTGCAACAACAGGAACCCTACAAAACCAAACATACATCTGTGCTATGATCCAGCAGTCACGCGCGCCTTGAATGAGTTGAAAACTTATGTGCACAGAAAAACCTGCACACACATGTTTATAGCAGCTTTATTTACAATTGCCCAAACCTGGAAGCAACCAAATGTCCTTCCATAGGTGAATGGATTAATAAACTGTTGGTATACCCAGGCAATAGAATCTATTTAGCACTAAAAAGAAATAAACCATCAAGCCGTGAAAAGACATGGAAAAGCTTAGATGCATATGACCGAGTGAAAGAAGCCAATCTTAAAAGGCTACATACTGTATGATTTCAACTATAATGACACTCTGAAAAAGGCAAAACTATGGAGACAGTAGAAAGATCAGGGATTGTCAGGTGCTGGGAGGAGGGAGGGATAAATATGCATAGCATAGAGGACTTTTAGGGCAATGAATCTATTCTGTATGATGCTATAATGATGGACACACATCATTACACGTTTATAAGACCCTCAGAATATACAACATAGGTGATGAAGATGTGTCATTGTAGCTCATTGACTGTAGAACATGCACCACCCTGGTGGGAGGTGTTGGTACTGGGGGGCTGGTGGGGGGCAGGAGGTCTATGGGAACTCTCTGTACTTTCTGCTCAATTTTACTGTGAACCTAAAACTGTTGTAAGAAATAGTCTGTATAAATAAATAAAATTAAAAGAAAGTGACGGGAGAAACCATACCTATAGACGGAAATTACAGCCTAATTTTAATTGAACTGGGGAATAGGCAAAACTGTTGTGATCTGGTGGCAGTGGCAGGGGGCAGTAGCAAGATAGGTCCCTGGCTGTAGAGACGATGTTAATGTGGTTTGACAAGAAACCATAAAGGGAGAACACGGGGCACCCACCCCTGAGTGAATGAAACCCCCTGGGGTCTCGTGAAGGGGTCTAAGATGCTGTGTGAGCAAGGAGTGCCTAAGCCTGACAAATCTGGTTCTTTGAAGGAACCGTGACTTTCCTCTGAAGTTACAGATGGAAAAGGGAGACAGTGAAGGGAAGAAGAGATTAGGGGAACAGAAACTTGAATGGGACTGGGTCCTTAGAACTATACTAGAGAGCAGAGAAGGGAGGTGCAGGAAAAGAGTGGGGGGAAAGGCAGAGAGTAACACGCGGGAGACCGATTTTAGGTCTGTAGTCCTACTTTTAGAAGTTCTGAAAAGAAGGATAGATTATATTAGTATAGAGATTTAATTATCCAAGCAATCTTGTAAAGTGAAAAGACTATTACGACATTTCATCACATGTAAGATGTCGATTATTGAAAAAGCACATTATTTTTGGTGTTATAAAGAAAGACAAAAGTTTGCCAATTAAACTGTGACACTGTTCTGCTTATCCATTGCTGCGAAGCAAACAAGCGAACTACCCCAAGACTTAGTGGCTTACTACAATCACCATTTGGTGGTTTCTCCCAGTTCTGTGGGTTGACTCCGCTCACCTGGATGACTATCCCTCGGGGGGTCCCGTGTGGTACCCTCAGATGTCAACTGGCGCTTAAGGCGTCGGAAGGTTTGATGGGCTGGACATTTGAGATGGTTCCCTCACATGCCTGGAAGTTGATGTGAGCTGTGGGTGAGGAACTCAGCTGGGGCTCTTGAATGGAGCACTATGTATGGCTCCACAGGGGGCTGCTTCACAGCATGACGGCTGTGCTCCCAGAGAGGGCATCCCAAGAGTGAATGAAAACACCCAGGGCGAAGTCCGAGGCTTCTTACCTTGTGACCTCAGAAGTCCCAGGACAACACTTTGGCTGCCTGCTGCTGGGCCCCAGACTGACAAGAAGAGGAGTTAGATCTTCATTCTGATGTGGGGAACAGCAGGCACACACGGGGACGAAGGGCTTGGCCCTCTCTGGCTGCCATGGTCACTACCTTAAAGGTTGACTCAGGAGATACACACATGGGTCATACAAGCCTCTCAGTGCTCTGAGATATCATTCATCTCCTTGAAGGGATTTGGTAATTTCTCCCACTTCTCATTGTACTGCTTGGTGAGTGAAAGGCAAGACTTTCGCATGGATCGCAGTACAGAATGTAACACAGCTTTCTTGACTGTGGGCATCTTCATTTCTTAGGATCTGTGAAGCACTTGGTTGTTGCTTTGCAAGAAGCCATAGAATTGTGAACATAACTGCAGGGATGGGATCGCTACATGGTACCAGTCAAGGGTCAATCAGGGAAGCAAAACCACCAAAGAGCAGGGAATAACATAACTGCAGGGATGGGATCGCTACATGGTACCAGTCAAGGGTCAATCAGGGAAGCAAAACCACCAAAGAGCAGGGAATAAGACCCTGCACGGATCTGGGAGACACTGAAGAAGCCAGGGCCCAGAGAGGGAACAGGAATCAGAGAAGATTCACCAAACAGCCCACCTGAACACTGGTGCAGGAGGACAGGTTGAAGCTGTCGGCTGGCTACGGAAGGGGTCTGCTGCAGAATCTGGGAAAGCTGTCACCTCTGAGTGTACTCATGCTTCTGCAGGGCTGAGCTAAGTGTCTCGTGGTGGACTGGGGCTGCTGTTGGACTGGACAGCTTGTCAGCAGCAGGGAGAAAAAGACAGGAATGGAGCTGGGAAAGCAAAGAGCGGGCTGGAACCTGCAGCCCCCTCGGCATCTGCCCCTCACTGCATCTGACCACAAGGGCCACCTGACAGTGATGGCAGCTTCTTCGTGTCTGTGTTTTAAATGTCATGCAGAGTCCTCTTTTGGTAATTTCTAACCTGAAACCTCACAGGTTTAGAGATTCTAAGAAACATACTTCCAGCTTAACTTGATACAGCCCACTGCTCATACACGAATATCAAATCTACACTCCACTGCTCTTTTCTGGGCTTTTCTCCATGCATGATGACTTTTGGTTTCAGTGGTAAAAGAAAGTGTTTTCTCTTTCTGAAGATTTTTTTTAAATGGCAATTTAATTCAACACGGGTAGTTCCAATACAGATATTATCAACCACAGTGATGACTATGAACAGCTGTGACCAAGTTTGCACATGCACAGGTCATGACAACAATGTCACAACTGGCTGGCCGTGTTTATGAGATGCTGTCAGCTGCAAGGCACATCTCACTACAGAGACATTAAAGTGTGAGAAATGTGCATCTTTATGAGTTATTATTATTTCCATTACTTTCATTTACAGGTGAGAAAATTGAGAAACAGAGTCTAAGCAACTTTTGAATTAAGGAAGGTGACAGAAAGATGGATATCACAGAACATTTTATCCAAATTCTTCAATTTGTAGATAAACAAACAGGTCAGAGAGCTTAAGTGTCTTGTCTGTTTTAACATAACTCGGTCAACATTGAGTCAGGATGTAAATCTTTTATTCCAAGGCCAGCTACTGCATTTGCTTGTATTATACTGACTATAAAGCACAGAACCCAAGTTTTGATATGGCTTAACACAGAATTTTTCAGTTTGTTTTGATGATGACTCATGCTAAGAATTACATTTTACTTCTCAGCCTGATACACGATACATAAATAAATACATAACTGAAACAAAAGTTTTATGAAGCAATGTTAACACTTCTACACATTATATATTCTAATATTTTCTGATTTGGGGGTAATTCTTTTTAATGTTAAAAATATGCTGGGTACTTCCACTTCCGGCAAAAGAAGAGAGCTTGTTTCAGACCAATCTTCCCGTTGAGAAAGAGCAGAAAAGCTGGAACAAATATTTGTAAGAGATTTGATTGCCAGAATAAGAGATATCAAAGCAGTGAGGACTTGAGGGGTCAAGATCCCAGAGAGAAGGGAAACCCAGAAAGATGAGCCCTATGTTTGGTGCTGCACCTTCCATTGAGGCAATTAATTATCTCCAAGTAAAACTGCCGCTCAGAGACTGAAAGGCTGAGCAGAGCCTTTGACTGAGGCTGGGGCAAAATCTGATGTTAACAACACCAAGGAAGAGGGACCATGGTGAACACCCCAGATTTTCAGGTGAGACACTAGAAGTGAGAGTGAATCAGAAATAGACCAGCTCTCATAAGTGCTAAAGTTCAAATCAGCTCAGTCCAAAATTATTTTAAAGTCATCCACCCCTTGCCCAATTGCTTGTTCCAAGCACAAGTAAATGGAAGCTGGCATATTGCGCCTCAAAATATTTTTCATACAAAATGTGAACATTCAATTAAAAACTACCTGACGTGAAAAGATATAAGAATAGACCAAAAGCCAAGAGAAAAAAAAAATCACACAATAGAAACAGTCACATAGGAGATACATTAAAATAAGACTTTAATATAACTATGATATATATGTTCAAGAAGTTAAAAACAGTATGGAAAATTTAGTCCGGAGAAATGCAAACTACAAAGGATAAAATGGAAATTTTATAACTAAAAATAATGATTCAAGGAATAGGTTTAACAGCAGATTAGACACACCTGAAGAGAGAAATAGTGAATTGGAAGACAAACCAGAAGAAAAATAACTGGGTAGGAGTAAGAAAAGACAAGTGGATTTTAGAAATACAGAAAAGGAAACAAAAGTCATATGGTTTATAATATATATGTAAATTCAGTTGAAGAATTAGAAAAAGAAGAAGAAGAGGAAGAGAAAGAGGAAGAAGAAGGGGAGGAGGAGGAAGAAGAAGAATGGGAAGAAGAAGGAGAGTGGGAGGGAGAGGAGAAGGGGAAGGGGGAGGGGGAGAGGAAGAGGAAGAAGGAGAAGAAGGGGAAATGGACCTATAAAAAATGTTTTAAGATATAATAGCCAAGGATTTTTCAAGCTGAAGAATAACATCAAACAACTAAGGTAAAAAGCTCTGTGTAACCCAAGCAGGATAAATACAAAGAAAGACACACATAGGCAAGTCATACTCAAAGTACTGAAAACAAAAGACAAAGTCTTCAAAGCACATAGAAAAATCAAGATATATTTCCTTGAAAGAGGCAATAGTAAGACTGACAGTTGATTTTTCCCCCAAAATAATGGCACTAGAAGACAGTGTCATTAGTCAAATTGCTGAAAGAAAATACTGCCAAGCTAAAATTCTAAGCTTGGTGAAATTGACTTTTAAAAATAAAAGTAAGATAAAGATATTTTAAGACACACACACATAGACACATACTGAAAGAATTTGTCACCAACTTTCGTCCTACACTAAAGGATATATTAAAGGGAGTCTTCAGGCCATAAGCAAGTGATCTCAGGTAGAAGTTAACAATGGAAAAAGAATGTAGATAAAGAAAAATGAACTATTACTCTAACAATAATAATGTCTGGTAGGATTTCAATATATAGAGATAGAAATAAAAGACTCAATAACAATAGCATGAAAAGCAGAAGAGGGATAAATGTAGCTAAAGTGTTTTAAGGTCTTTGCATTATCCAGGAGGTGACAAAATTAATGACTTATATTTTAATGAGTCAAGGGTGTATATTTTTTTTGTCTTCTTTCTTTTTTTAAAATTTAATTTTATTTATTTATTTTTACACAGCAGGTTCTTATTAGTTATCTATTTTATACATATTAGTGTATAGATGTCAATCCCAGTCTCCCAGTTCATCCCACCCCCCACCCCCCTGCTTTCCTCCTTTGGTGTCCGTACATTTGTTCTCTACATCTGTGACTCTATTTCTGCCTTGCAAACCAGTTCATCTGTACCATTTTTCTAGATTCCACATATATGTGTTAATATATGATATTTGTTTTTCTCTTTCTGATTTATTTCACTCTGTATGACAGTCTCTAGGTCCGTCCATGTGTCTACAAATGACCCAATTTCATTCCTTTTTATGGCTGAGTAATATTCCATTGTATATATGTACCACATCTTCCTTATCCAT
This sequence comes from Delphinapterus leucas, assembly GCF_059928025.1. Classification (NCBI taxonomy): domain Eukaryota; kingdom Metazoa; phylum Chordata; class Mammalia; order Artiodactyla; family Monodontidae; genus Delphinapterus; species Delphinapterus leucas. Next base: position 5,456,585 of record NC_143144.1, read on the forward strand.
TCATCTGTCGATGGGCATTTAGGTTGCTTCCATGACCTGGCTATTGTAAATAGTGCTGCAATGAACACTGGGGTGCATGTGTCTTTTTGAATTGTGGTTTTCTCTGGGAATATGCCCAGTAGTGGGATTGCTGGGTCATATGGTAGCTCTATTTTCAGTTTTTTAAGGAACCTCCATACTGTTCTCCATAGTGGCTGTATCAATTTACATTTCCACCAACAGTGCAGGAGGGTTCCCTTTTCTCCACACCCTCTCCAGCATTTGTTGTTTGTAGATTTTCTGATGATGAAGGGTGCATATTAATTTAAGATACTCATTAAAGGAATAGTAAAAGAATGTATACCCCAAAACTATTAGATGAGGATCCATGGAGTTACAAAAATGCTTAAACAAATGAAGCTAAGGAATATAATAAAAATCAAGGACCATGCACAGCAAGTATAAACTGTCTGGGGATTCACTTAACAAAGAACTCACAAAACCTACACAGATAGACAGAACTTCTATGCTCTTGTGAGTATGTGAAGGATCAATTCTACCCCCAAAATCAGTAAATTCATTGCAACCCTAATCAAAATTTAAGCTGACGCTTTTCATATATTTGATAAACTTATTCTAAAATTTACGTGGAGGAATAAAGGGCCATGAATAATATAGTTGACTTTGAAAAAGAAGAGAGGGGTGACTTGCCCTGCTAGATATCGAGGCACAAGTTATGGTAATAGAAATCGTCTGTTACTGGCCCAAGAACAAACAAAAGGCATCAATGAAGCAGAAAGGAGCGCTCAGAAACAGACTCTTGAGAACGTAATACATTTCAGAAACGCTGTCACAAATCAGTGGGAAAAGGACAGACTAACTCACTAGGGACATGAAGAAAATAAAACTGAACGCTACCTGATATTATAACTACAAATAAAATTAATAGAAGACAATGTTAGTGGCCTAAGAGGGGAAAAGCTCAAAAGTACAAACCATAAAGCAAAAAAGATTGGTGGGTTTGATTGCACCAAAAGAAAGGATTCCTAGTCAATGCAGGTGGGATGCCATGGACAAAATCAACAGATTAGGAGAAGATACATGCAGTATCTAAAGCCAACAAGGGAAGATACCTAGATTAAACAAGAGACTGGCAAATCAGAAGGAAAAAGAGAGAACCCTGGTTGAAGAATCAGCACAGAATATGAACCGGCAATTAACTGAAGGAAACATGAAAGGTAAAGAAACATGTAAAGAGATGGTAAACCATAGTAATTAGAGAAATGTAAATTGAAACAACCGTAAGATCTCACTTTACACTCAGCACATTAATACAAATTAGAAAGGTAGGGGGGAAAAAGGAAGGTAAGAAAGTAGAGAGAAAGAAATATTAAAAAGTGTAACAAAAATTGTAACGTAATAAATTTAATCCCACACATATCAGCAATTAGACACTAGACACTTCAATTAAAAAAAGAAGATTGGTGGGCTTCCCTGGTGGCGCAGTAGTTGAGTATCTGCCTGCCAATGCAGGGGACACGGGTTCGAGCCCTGGTCTGGGAAGATCCCACATGCCGCGGAGCGACTAGGCCCGTGAGCGACTAGGCCCGTAGCTTACTGTTTCATAAGCTACAATTTCACAGGATTTTCAAGACAATCCAGAGCATGAGGAAACATTTCCCACCTAGGCCTTGACAAGATGATGCCTTTTTTCTTGCTACAAATACTCTAAACAGATTTTGATCCTCCCCGTCCCCCGTCCTTTTTATCCTCTGGGTTATCTGCTTACTAGAATATTCCATGCTCATTCCCATTTCTAGGCCTTTGTCAGTGCACTTTCCCCATCTGAGGTGAGCTCACCATTCACTACACCTGTCCAGATCCTGGCCACTCTAAGGTTATAGTGGACATCTATTTGTTTTGCCTGCAAAGCACCTTTCTATGGAAGTGGTATGGGGGACACTGTGGTTTCCACCCCAGACTCCCATTGCAGGGCCCATGTATCTATATCTTAGAGTCTGGAATGTCAGCTGCTGACAGCTCACAGCTGCATCCTTCCCAGTCACAGGGAACAGCTTTGCCCAGGGTCATGTCCCCTCCCAGGGCTGCCCTACAGCAATGACCTACTGATACAGAATTCCCTGAAGGGTCACCTGAGGCTTCAGTTGCAGCTGCAGGGTGGTGGTTTCTCCCTCTGCCAACCCTTCCCTCTTCACCCCCCAGGTATCTTTGCTGAGAGCACCTACAGAAAATCATCAGCACAGGGTCTGGTTCTGAGTCTGTTTCCAGAGAAGCCCATCTATGGCCATTGGTACCAGCAGTGGTCGTAGGGAAGTAAACTCTTTAGAGTCATTTCAGTGGGACTGTAGACTTGGATCATTCAGAGTGCAGAGTTGGCACAAAGATACCGTCACCAGTGGTAGGAGAAATGTGGATAGGACTGCATGCTGTAGAGGTGCAGCTGTTATAATTTTCACCAGTGGCAAAGTGGGCCGGGATCCACCAGGATGAAACAATGGTAGCAATAAGGACTACGAAATTGGATGGTTGTTGCTAAGTGCCCTTGATTCATTGATGAAAGGTAATGACAGTCAGGGTGATTAACCATCAATTCAGGGCAAAATGTGAAATTCAAAAAGTTTCTTTGCAGCATTTAAGGAAACCTTAATCTCTTACAGCAGGAGGGCAGACGGAGTGGAGGGCCAGGCTCAGAACCGAATCCTAAAAGTAGAGGAGCTTCGGAGACATTTGAGTTCCCACCCCCAGGAGGTCTTCTATACCAAGATCAAGGCCTTAATGGGGAAGGAATAGACCTCTGAATCTTGGAATGAGGGTTTCTGGGTAGATACATTTGAGAGCCTTGAATCCCTAGGCCCCCCTGAGCCAGCTGGTCCTGTAGAATCGGTTCATTTCCCCTTCTTAGAAGATGACTCTACCTCTTTTTCAGAGATTGTGCAGGGTCCTCAAATGAGTTGGTATCTTCTAAGACACTGCTTATCTCCCTTAAGGTCTACTCCACCTCCCATCCTGGTAGCCAGACAGATTACAGGAGTCAAATCCCAACTCGGCCCTCTTGATGGGGTGCTGGGCCTGTTAAGGGAAGAGGGGGACAGAGAAGCAGCAGGGTCTGTCTGACGTGTTCCTGCAGAAGCGGGAGAGTGGATGCATGGCATGGTGTCTTGAAGGTGCTCAGTCAAGGGGAGACAGAAGATAAAGTTGAGTGAAAGGTTGTTTATTAGCATGGGATTTTCTCCCGTGATAGAGGATTAAGCGCCCTGGAAAAGATCCTGGGAAACTGTGCTAATATGTTGCTATTAGATTTTTGAAAGTTTGGAAAAAGGGATGGCTCATATGAATCGAAACAAATGCCAAGGCTTCTTTGACAGATCGTAGAGGAAGGCATCAAAAGGCTCAGAGACGTGGGCGTGCTAAGATGGACAGACTACGTAAGGCTGAGAACCCAGAGCTGACTGTCCTGTGAGAGGCCCGGAGGACACCTGTTTATCAAGACCGCAAGGGTGTCCTTGGGAAGGGGCTCCAGCATTGCTGAGAAGCTCAGAGAAGGCATCCTCTGTCTGCCAGGGTTGATGGTAGCAAAAGGAATGATAGGATCCTGAAATAATAGAGGCCAGAGGGTAATAATGATCCATCAGAAGCAAGATGGGCACAGTTATCACAATGAAAGGCGAGGCTGAATGACAGCAAGGGAGCTGACGTACAGCAAGCTAAGGAGCTGGTTATAAAACACGGGCTTCTCAGAGGTGAGATAAATAGGCACCTGACAAGGGTGTGGCTTAGCTTACGGAATGGAAAGAAAGCAAGGTGGATGATCAGAAAGGCCAAGGCAGCGGTCGCGATAGAAAGTCAAAATCCTTTGCCCAGTTTTGGGGCCTGAGCCAGTTCTCAGATCTGGAACCCAGTGACTGAAGGAGAGACAAAGTCTCTTTGAGGAAGGGTACTTCAACAATGTAGCAAATGTGTTGGATAGTAATTACCCAGATGTATCCATCAAGGTGCTGAAACAAAACAGAGCCTATAATATAATACAGTACAATATAATACATCAATAATACAACATAATACAATACAAGGTAATATAGCGGGGAGAGGGAGAGAGAGATCTGAATTCATTTGCATGGATTTCACTCATGCAGTTGCGGTGGTTGGCAAGTCTGAAATCCATACGGCAGGCCAGCAGCCTGAAAATTCGGGAAAGAGTCGACGTTGCAGTCTTGAGGAGAATTTCTTCTTCTTCACGCAACCTCGGTCATTACTCTTAGGACCTTCAATTGATTGGCTGAGGCCCACCCACATTACGGAGGGCCATCTACTTTACCCAGAGTCTACTGATTTCAATGATAATCACGTCTAAAAAATACCTTCACAGTAACATCTGGACTGGTGTTTGACCAAAGATTTGGGCACCATACCATGGTCAAGCTGACATATGAGATTAACCATCACACCAGACCTTCTCCCAGTGTGATCTACTGCCATTTACTTGGATACTGTACATTGAGGGCAAAGGGAATTCCCAGCCCTTTCAAAGGTCTGGATTGCCATTGATATCTGGGGTCCTGGCCCTGGTATGATTTACAGGGGGTCCATCAGGGAGGTCATTTTCTTGGTTCCTAAACGAAAAACTGGAATGGACATTCTTGGTAGGTGGCAGCACCCTCAAATTTGTTCTTTGGCCTGTAAGCCGTAAGGTATTAAAGTAGGAAAGGCCAAGGAGAAGCTCTAAACCACTCCTCCCCTGGCAAATGGTAAGGCAATAAGTAAAAAAAGAATGCCACATTCCATGGATTAGAGCTAAGTTCAGAAACCTAATGAACGCAGGAGTGATGGTTCTGTGATAACCCAATGAACCTCACCAGTCTGGCCTCTGCAAAAATCAGTGGATCATGGCCAATGACAGTGGGTAATGAGAAACCTAACCAAGTAGCAGTGCTACCTGCAGCTGCTGTGTTGGATGTGATGTCTTTGCTAGATTAACCTCCAGCATGTGGTATGTGGCCACTGACCTGCTGAGTGAGTTCTTGTCCAATCTATTCGGAAAGGATCAGAAACAGTTCATGCTCATGTGGCACAGACAAGAGTGTCCATGTATGGTCTCGCCCCAGAACTATCCTAACTTTCCTGCTGTCTGTCAGAATGTAGTCCAGAGAGATCTGGACCATCTGGACATTCTACAGAGTATCACGTTGGTCCACTATATCAATGGCATAATGTAAAATAGACCAGATGAGCAAAAAGTGGCGTTGGAAGACGAGATGAGTCATTCACTCCAAAAAGTGGGAGAAAAATTGTGTGGGGATTCCGTCCCCTCCCACACTGCAGTGCCCTCCAAAGTAAGAGACAGGCGATTACATCTCATGCCTCCCACTGTTAAGTAAGTACAATGCCTGGTAGGCCTCTTGAGCTGGAGGCAGCATAGTCCATACTTTGAAAGATGCTCTGACCAATTTACTGGGTAATATGGAAGGTTACTAGATCTGAGTGGGGTCCAGGGCAGAAAAGGGCGCTGCAGCAGGCCCAGGCAGAAATACATGCAGCTCTGCTGCTTCAAACGACCCAGATACCAAAGCTATCTGTGGTGGGAAAGGATGCCTTGTAGAGTTGATGGTAACCTCAGTAGGAGAATCACAAGGCAGACCTCTAAGATTCTGGAGCAAGGCCATGCCACCTATACAGAAAACGGTATACCATTTGAAAAAACAGCTGTAGGCACTCTATTAGGTCTTGATAAATGGAGACCTGCCCATCCTGAACTGGATTCTGTAGACACACCAAATCGTAAGGTCAGGTGGCTCAGCAACAATGCATCAAAATGTGGAAATGGTACATCTGAGACTAAGCAGAAGGAGTGTCAGAAGGTGCATGTAAATTGTGTGCACAGGGAGCCCCAACCTCCATGGCATCCATCACTTTTGCACTGGCCTTGCCTCCAGCTCACAGTGATGGCTGGATGGGAGGTTCCTTTGTGACCAGTGGAAAGGGAAATATTGAGCTTGGGTTGTGGATGGGTCGGCTTGTCAAAAATAGATCGCAGCTGCACTGTTTGGAGGTGGCTCTGAAGTAGCCACTGAATTTCTGAAGGGCTAGGGATCCAGGCAGCAATACCTGGTCACCCAACTATGGAAAAAAAAGAGGCTCAAAATAAGCATAGACTGAGACTCATGGGCAATTGTGAGTGGCCCGGCTGGTTGGTCAGGGCCTGGAAAGAGAAGGATTGGAAAGTTGAGAACAGGGACGTCTGGATGGAACCATAAGAGAACATCACCCATTAATGCCCACTAAAGAGTATCCACCTTGGGAAAGGCTCCAAACAAGCTAGGCAGAATGACTCAGCAAGTGTAAGTCAGCCACTCCAGAGCTGGCACAAGGGCCAAGTGAACAGAGTAGCTCCGCGGCACAGATGGAGTTTATACACGGGCTCAACCGCAGGAGCTTCCACTCACCAAGTCTCATCTAGATACCACTACTGTCGAATGTCCACCCTACCAGCAGGGGGCGCCAACACTGAGCCCTGACACAGCACCATCCCTTGAGGAGACCAACTCTCCACTTGGTACAATTGATTTGAGTGGAAGGACGTACATTCTTCCGGGTTTGCCTTTCCTGTCCATGGGACCTTGGCCATTATTTCATCCATTTACAAAAGGATCCTGTAAATGTTATTGCAGGCCGAGGGACTTACTCTACAGAAAAGAAAGTGTGGCCATGGGCAAAAAGAATCCACTGGTCCTGTTACATCATCACCCAGAAGCCACCAGCCTGGGAGAGAATGCATCTCAAAGATGCAGCTTGTAGATGACACCCTGTGAGGGTGGGATCATCCTCCAGGATGCATATATAACCTAAATCAATGACCATATGGTGTTGTGTTCCTTTGGGACTGAATAGGAGTAGCCACACTTACCAATACTCTCAGTGACCGCTTTGGGAGTTTGGGCTTCCCCTTTCCATTACTTTAGGGTCTGAGGGCAAGGGAAAGAGTCACCATCCTGGCAGGGATTGTTGATCCCAGTTGTCAGGAAGAGGTAGGACTGGTGTTGCACCAGAGAGCAGGGAAGAACACGTTTGGCATTCGCGTCCTGCGTGATCAACAGGAATCTGTCGGTGCTTCTACGTCTGGTTTCAATGGTAAAGGGCCATCAGCAACAATGGCCTGAGGAGATTATGGTAACCAGGGTCTCAACCCCTCAAGGATAAGGGTCTGGGTCATCATGACAGGCCCCGGGCAAGGGTGGGTTAAATCTAGAATGGGTAAAGGAAGAGACGATGTAAGTATCAGTTATAACCTCAAGAGCAACCTACAACTTTCTCTTGTAAATTTCTGTCAAAACAAGACCCGGGAAAATTCTGGAGCAGCTGTTCCCATAAGGGACAAATTCATCATAAGAAGCAAGTAGGTCTGAGCCGTGCAAGGGGTGGACAGTCCCGTGTGCTGTGGTTCCTGAACCCAGTACCCTCTGTAGAGACAGTGAACCCCTTCCCTGATGTCTAGGAATATCAGAGGCTGTGTCCTTCACTGGGCATGACCCTCAGCTTCAGAGATCTGAAGGTTGCACCCTCTCCTAGAGAAAAGGCCCAGAACAATGGGGACATGGGGGCTTGGCCCCCTTGTCTCAGCTTGGGACAACTCTTGTAATCGAATTAGGTCATACGGACCCCCACTTGGGTCCTAGCCTGGTTGAGGTCCCCTGCCTCGGTGGGGAAGGTTCTTTTACCCTTCTGGTTCGTGCAACCAAAAGCAAAAAGCAAAGCTGATGCAGTGCGAGCTTTATTCAATGGCCAGTGGGAACTCAGCTCACAAATCAACTTCTCACCTGGGGAAAGATGAAGACAAGATTTTAAGGGCAAAATTAATGAGGGGGAGGCATATGCCTTGGTTTTCTGGGAATAGGCAGGGTTCTTGGAACTGGAGTGCCACCTCTTTTCTGCCCTTTTATGGTCCTTTGGCACCTGGGTTGGAAGCAGGTTGAACCATCGTGGTGCAGACAGGCAGAGATCTTAAACTGACTGATTGGTGGTGAGGAAATAGGGAATCAACATCATCGCCCTCTGGTTCCAACGTGCTCATGGGTAGCAGTTAACTAACTTCTTCCACCTGGTGGGAGTTTCAATGTCTGCAAAACAGCTCAAAGGACATGGCTCAGGAGGAACTAAAGGTTCTTGGCTTTGTTAAATAACTATTATTATTATTTTGTCTTGCTTGACTATTTCCCTTTATTTTTGCATTTTCTCATTTTTCTGATTAAATTTATTCTTTGGGACTCAGGGAAGGCCTTAGAGGCTAAAGTTTTTCTACAAACAAGAGGCAGGTGGAGGACATGGTGGGGGCAGTGTGCTCTGTCCAGGAAGGCCCCATAGGGTCCTGCTTGGTTACACCCTCAGCTCCAGAGCTGCCCGGAGGATCAGCTGAGCCTCAGGTGGAACCACTGCCCAATCCTGCCTTGTTTCGTCCTTACAGGTGTGTCCCAGGAGCTGTCCAATAAGCCTTTGCATGCAGTTTCCCCTCACAGCATCTGTTTCCAGACCTTGGGAGGGACCTCCCCGCCAGCTGCAGTCATGGCTCTCACTGGAGCCAGCCACCAGAGCACCCTGACCCTGCTGGCCCAGGGCAAGGTCGTTGCCTTCCACTTGCGGGGAAAGACAGTCTACGATAAATGAAGCAAAAATTAAAGAAAAAGAGTCTTGATTTAGTCACTATGGGGGGTATCCCATAGTGCTCTAGTTCCTTCCTTCCTTAGATATATTTGTTTAGTTTTCTCTGAGTCTTGTAGGGGGCTTGAGGGCTTTGGGGTTGATCAAGGAAAAAAGTATGATTAGGAGAGGCAGTAATGCACAAGCTTTATTGGGTGGTGCTCGGACAGACGGGTTGTGTGGGACAGGAAGCATGGGACCACCCAGAAGGGAAGTGGGGCAGGGAAATTTTGGGAAAGAGCAGGTTGGAAGAGGGGGCTCACATATCTAGGTGATGTCGCTCAGCAGCCCAACGGGGTGTCTCTGGCTCAGCGAGCATGAAGGCCCCCAGCAGCTTGTCTTATAACCACAGGTTCTATCGGACCAATGGCCAGCGATGTGGGATGAGATTCCACGGGGGATGCAAAGCAGGCCATCTCTAAATGGCTAAAAATGTGCTCCTTTGGACTATTTTTAAATAATCAGATGTATAAAAATTTGAGTTTGGTGTCGATGGACTTTGAGCTAACAGGTCTCAGCCTGCAGTGAAGAAATAAACAGCCTGGGGCCCAACACACAGGGCATCCTTGGCTCACGTATGGAACAAGCCTGTACGGTCCTATCTATCCTTTTAAAAACATACCCCTGGGACTTCCCTGCGGGTCCAGGGGTTAAGACTTTGCCTTCCAATGCAGGGGGTGCAGGTCTGAACCCTGGTTGGGGAGCTAAGATCTCACAGGTCTTGTGGCCAAAAAGCTAAAACAGAAGCAATACTGTAACGAATTCAATAAAGACTTTAAAAATGGTCCCCATCAAAAAAAAAAAAAAATCCCCAAAATACAACCATTCCCCTTTGGTGCTCCAGCCGGTTTGAGCTGAAGTTCTGATAGCTGCAGTCAACTATTAGGTCCTGTCTGATACAAAAGCCTAGCTTAAGTCTTCCTGTCTTTATGAAGCCGTGAATGAAGATTTATTCCCCTCCCTGGTTGCTCAGGGCAGTGAGCTCACACCGCCTTGGCACTAGGGTCTGCCTTGCATTGTTCTTTCACAGTTTCATGTTTTGTCTTGCCTGGCCTCTCTAGCTGGTTAGCTCTCTGAGGGCAAGGCCTGGCCCGATGGCCCACTTTTCTCAGGGCCCCGGGGCCTGGAGTTGCCTCCTTCCTTTTCCTGCAGTCAGAAGTGTCCCCTTCCACCTCCCCGAAGGCCTCAGATTAGCCAGCTGGGGACGGGCTTTACTCACAACAGTAGAGATGTGAGATCCTGAGCTGATCCAAAATGCTGCCTGAGTCACCAAGGCCCTCCACGGTTCTTGCCCTTTCATGTATCTTCTTATCGTCAGTTCCTGAGTGCTCACAGATGTCTGGGACTTTGGGCCACCTGCCTTGTTTAGCCCTCTTACCAGCCTGGTACCACAATCAATCAATTGTAAAAAATAAAGCCTGGATTGGGAATCGGGGGTCCTGGTTCTGGTCCTGGGGCTGTGTGGCCTTGGACAAGTCTCTTGGGTCCTCAGTACCTTGGTTTCCCCACCTGCAGCACTACTAGTAACCACGAACATGTGATCCACGCTTCCCATGTGTCGGGCACGGGGCCCGGACTGTCTCGTGTAACACAGCAATGTGATATGAAGTCGTGAGGACCCCTGGGCTTACGAGACGTATGCAACTTGCCTGAAATCACATGCCAGTAACTCCGAAGTCTGCGGCGAGGTCTTGGATGGCCTGCCCCTCGAGCCCACACTGTCTACTGACAGCTCTACTGTCCTACGTTCTCCATCTGGGCTCACTCAGCTGCCCTGTCTCCAAACTCTGCACACGGTTTCTGCCACCCAGCTCCCAAATGCCCTGATTGCCTGAGAACCTGTCTGGAGTCACGACATTCTCATTAAGCATCAGACAAATTTGTGAGATTTCAGGCAAATCACTGTGTCTGGACTTCCTCACAGGAGACTTAAAACATTAAAGAGGCGATGTTTAAAATGGGTTTGGGGACTTCCTGGTGGTCTAGTGGCTAAGACTCCGCGTTCCCAATGGAGGGGGCCCGGGTTACATCCCTGGTCGGGAAACTAGATCTCACGTGCTGCAACAAAAGATCCCGCATGCCACAACTGAGACACAGTGCAGCCAAATAAATAGATATTTTAAAAAATAAATAAATAAAATAAAATGGGTTTGGCTACTTGCTTGCTCCGTTGAGGAGAGTGTTATTTCAGGGAATGGATCTGATTGCCACTTTTTGCTGCCTGAGGAGGACTGTTTAAAAACACATGTAATGGGGCTCCCCTGGTGACGCAGTGGTTGAGAGTCCGCCTGCTGATGCAGGGGACGCGGGTTCGTGCCCCGGTCCGGGAGGATCCCACATGCCGCGGAGCGGCTGGGCCCGTGAGCCATGGCCGCTGAGCCTGTGCATCCGGAGCCTGTGCTCCGCAACAGGAGAGGCCACAACAGTGAGAGGCCCATGTACCACAAAAAAACCCAAAAAACAAAAAAGAACCAACACATGTAAGAAAGATGGTTGAAAAAAAATAATGAGCAAAATAAAATGGTTTTTGGAGATGCTGTGGAGAACAGAGCTACAGAGCGTCCAGAATCACTGTCATTGATTTGCTATTTGTTATGTAGTCGTTTCTCTCTGCCCCATCCATTTCAAGCGGGTGGACGCATGTTCAGGGAGTGCCAGCGGGGTTCTGGGTGGCGGGAGGTGTTGGAAAGGGCTGAGCTTTCTCACTCAGCAGCAGGGTCTGGGGAGCGCAGCCAGGGAGGCTTAGTTTTGGAAGATGCATCGGCCCAGCAACCTCCTGAGTAGGTGAGAGGATGTTTTTTTTCTTTTGAAAACGCTTTTTGTTTTTTTTCTTTTACATCTTTATTGGAGTATAATTGCTTTACAATGGTGTGTTAGTTTCTGCTTTATATCAGAGTGAATCAGTTATACATATACATATGTTCCCATATCTCCTCCCTCTTGCGTCTCCCTCCGTCCCACCCTCCCTATCCCACCCCTCTAGGTGGTCACAAAGCACCGAGCCGATATCCCTGTGCTATGCAGCTGCTTCCCACTAGCTATCTACCTTACGTTTGGTAGTGTATATATGTCCATGCCACTCTCTCACTTTGTCACAGCTTACCCTTCCCCCTCCCCGTGTCCTCAAGTCCACTCTCTATGTCTGCATCTTTATTCCCATCCTGCCCCTAGGTTCTCCAGAACCTTTTTTTTTTCTTTTAGATTCCATATATGTGTTAGCATACGGTATTTGTCTTTCTCTTTCTGACTTACTTCACTCTGTATGACAGTCTCTAGGTCCGTCCACCTCACTACAAATAACAACTTCGTTTCTTTTTATGGCTAATATTCCATTGTGTGTATGTACTACATCTTCTTTACTGGGCATATCCCCTGAGAAAACCATAATTCAAAAAGAGTCATGTACCACGATGTTCACTGCAGCTCTATTTACAACAGCCAGGCCATGGACGCAACTTGAGTGTCCATGGACAGATGAATGAAAACACTCTCGAATGCCTCCGTGCTCCAGTTGCCCTGGAGCCGAGCAGCTGCTGCCTTTCAGAGGAGCTATAAATAGGCCTCGCCAGTCTGAATAAACAATGCAGCAGAATAAGCGTGGAGAGGGCCAGGTGCGCTGGGCAGCCTGACTGTAGCTGGGGGTGAACGGGGCCTGGGGAGAGGAGAGGGCGTCCCAGGCCCAGCTCCCCAAACCCAAGGGGGCCCCCCGGGGGAACGTCAAACAGGAGCCTGGGACTCTGATGCCTCTCTGCCTGAGTGAAAAGCGCCAGGTGGAGGGACGGCGCTGTAGCTATACTCAGCCTGGGTGTGACAGCTGCCGGAGCTGCTGTCGGCGCCTCTGACCCGAGGGGTCGGTGTGCAGTGGATACGTGCGTCGGCTCTCTCCCTCCGGGCTGGGCGTGCGCGGTGGCCGCCTTGGAAAGGTGCCCTCATGCATCCAGTGGCTTCATCAGGGGTTGTGATTCTGAGTGTTCTGAGCCGTAGGGGTGAGTCCCTTTCTGGCAAAGATAAACACAGGACTACCTGAGGCTCGATGACCAGGGATCCTGACTTGGAATGTCAACACTTCCGCAGCCCCTGCTTCTCCCCTATGCGTGAGCACCTGTTTCTGTTACCATCAGGACATGCATGTTCTGGACTCACTGTGCTCTCTTGCATGATGTGAGAAGCTAACAACTTGTTTTGGAGAACTCGCTTCCAACCCAAGGTGACCTCAGCCCAGGAGACAGAGGAACGTCGTGTCCCGAGGTTGGGCCGAGCCCTCAGGGAAGTCAGTCCCGTTCGATCACGTCCATGCCAACCTCCCGCCTGCTTCTTGGGGGAGCCCGGGGACAGCCGGCCCCAGGGGCCAGAGCTGTGGCACAGTCTCCCAGTCCCCCCAGGCCCGCAGGGGAAACGTGATAGAGCTGGCACTGCCAACAGCATTGCCCAGGACAGATGAACATTTTTGTCTTCCGTTTCCACAGATCTCCTGTCCTGGACTTTCTACCACCCGTGTGGAAAAAGACGTTTGATTTTCTGAAGACGTGGACTCCGTAAAAGCCCCTTCAACAGAGCAGCCACATGTATGATTCCAGGTCTGGACTCCAGGTTTTAAAACCAGAAAAATGTAGGTGGGCACAGGGACAAGCTCGGGCACGGACTTGCCCTTTGCTGCTGTGACGTGAGAGTAGTAGGTCCAGGGTGGTTTCTGAAATGAAGCTTGGGGAGCACCCATGGTGACAGTTAGAGGTCATGGGGGGATCTGCTGCCTCTGCCCCCTAACCTGACCCCCTCGTCCACACGGACCCACGCCAGTAATTGGTGCTTGTGTTGTAGGCTGTTTATAAACACGTGGGGAGAAGAGAAACCCGTCTCTGGCCCTGTTTATGGTCGACGTCTTCCTGGAGCCATCTTCACAGGGTCTGGGAAAGCTGCGAGGCCTGTGAGTTCTCTAACTAGTTGTAATGGGAAGGGTTGTTTGGGGTGAAGGTACCCCTAGAGAAATAACAGCTCTCTGGCTTAGACACATACTGAGGCGTGATACCAGGTCTTCCCGCAGGGTTTGTCTGGTCAGGTCCCTGTGAGGAGGGAAACAGACAAAGGACACAGAAGGGGCCTGACTGTATCTGCCCAACCCATGTCCAGCCAGGGCCGGCCAGCAGATTGACCCAAGGGGTACCTTTGGTCAAATTCTAAAGTTGCTGTTCCTCACTGGCCTCCAACCAGGTGGGTCAGAGTAGGCTCCTGCAAACATCCTCGGACCTGAAGGACTACCCGTGAGGACCCCCTGCCCATGGCCCCGGAGGAAGCTCTGTCATCTCAGAGGAGTCAGCTAAGCCCAGCTTACGAAGTGCTGCCCTAGACGAGACAGCGTGAGACACCGGGGGTAAAGCTATGCAGGGCTATCCAAGCGAGGCCGATGCTGACAAGGTCTCCGTGGTCCCGAGCACACGGCAATATTGACTTTCACCCAGTGTGCCCAGACAGCCGCGGCGCAGCACGTCATGGGATCAAACGAGGCACCCTCCTCGCCCTGACCCTGTCGCCCTCAGAGTCTGGACCCATCCATCCTTCTGCTTCTTTCTCTGCCATTTCTCCTCCTGAACGAGACCTCTGCTGCCCTAGTCAGGTGGATGCATTGCTTAAATTCCTCACACACATCCCATTGGCTTTTTCCCTTTGCTCACACTCATTTTTCTGGTTGGAATCTCCTTTCTTGCCATCTCTACCTAGTCAAATATTCAAACGTCATCTGACTTACTCATCATATTGATTCACATCTGTTCTGTTTTCATGGAGTTCTTACTTTGTGCCAAGAGATTTACACATATTAATTCTGGTCCTCTCAACAATCCCATCAGACAGAGATTATTATTCCCACTTTATAGATGAGAAAACCAAGTCCGGAGAAGCTAAGTAACTTTTTGAAGATCACACAGAACTGACAAAGCTGGGGCTCAAATATATGAATAAATTAATGAATTAATAGGAGTCTGTGCTGCCAATAAGCAAGTGAAAAGATGCTCAACATCCTTAGTCATTAGGGAGATGCAGATAAAAACCACAATGAGATACCACCTCACACCCACTAGGATGGCTGGAATAAAAAGCACAGACAATAACAAGTGTTGACAAGGTTGTGGAGAAATTAGAACCCTCAAACATTGCTGCTAAGAATGTAAACTGATGCAGGCACTTTGGGAAATGGTCTGGAATTTCCTCAAAAAATTAAACACAGAGTTAACATATGGCCCAGGAATTCCACTCCTAGGTATATACCCAAGAATTGAAAACATCTGTTCACACAAAAACATATTCTTGAATGTTCATGAGATCATGATTCATAATTGCCCCAAAGTGGAAATGACCCAAATGTCCGTCAGCTGTTCCATAGATAAACGAAGTGGTATATTAGTCAGCCACAAAAAGGAAGGAAACCCTGACATACGCTGCAACATGAATGAATCTTGCAAACATTATGCTGAGCAAAAGAAGCCAGTCGCAAAGGACTACATAGTGTAATAATACCATTTACAAGAGACGTCCAGAATAAGCACATCTATGTATAGAGAAAGTAGATTAGTAGTCACCAGGGGCTGAGGAATGGGAGAAATGGGGAATGACTACAAATGAGTATGGGGTGAGGGAAATGTTCTCAAATTAGATTGTGGTGATGGTTGCACAACTCTGTAAACAAACTAAAGCCCATTGACCTGTACACTTTAAAAAGGTTAATTTTATGGTATATGAATGTATCTCAGTGAAAAAAAAGAGTCTATGCTACCTGAATTCGCAGAATCATTCATCAAGCATTTTTTGAACACGTGTTATGTTCCTAGAATAGTGTGGCCAAAACCTAGCACATAGTAGGCACTTTAAAATATTTGTTGACTCGCTGATTGGGTGTCTGTACTTAGCCCTAGGAATAAAGAGATAATGAAGATGTGATTTCCCAAGAAGCCATAAACATTACATATCGTATTATTTCATTTATATAAAATTATATGAAATGCAAACTGAACTATAGTGATACAAAGCAGACCAGTAGTTGCCTGGGGATGGGGAGGAAGACCAGAGAGGGGAGTGGGGGAGAGATTACAAAGAAGCACTAGAAAACTTAGGAGTGTTTATTTATCTTGATTGTGGTGATTTTGCGTGTGTGCGCGCGTGTGGTGAGAATGCTTTTATTGCATCTCATACTTCTGGGGACATGTTTTTTCCCTTTCATTTGTTTTGAGATACTTTTAAAATTCCCTTTTGATTTCCCCTTTGACTCAGCAATTGTTCAAGAGTGTGTTGTTTAGTTCCCCTATTTGTGAATTTTCTCCTGTTCTTGTTGTTATTGATTTCTAGCTTCATTCTGTTGTGGTCAGAAAACGTACTTTGAATGATACAGAGCTTCCTAAATTTGTCAGGATTTGTTTGGTGACCTAACGTGTGATCTGTCCTGGAGAATGTTTCATGTGTGCTTGAGAAGAATGTGTGTTCTTCTGCTGTTCTTTGGAAAGTTCTGTATATGTCTGTTAGGACCATTTGGTTTATAGTGTTGCTCAAGTCGGCTGCTTCTTTACTGATTTTCTATCTGGGTGTTCTATCCAGTATTGTAAATAGAGTATCGGAGTCCCTTGTTATTATTGTATTGCTGACAGTTTCTGCCTGTGGATCTATCTATATTTGTTTTATATATGTAGCCTATGAGTGTCTTTCAGGCTACGAGTGTCTTTAAATTTAAAGCGAGTCTATAGTAAACAGCATATCACTGGATCTTGGGTTTTTCTGCCTGTTTGTTTGTTTTTATTTTTAATCTGTTTCAATCTGTTCAGCCACTTTTGATTGGGGAGTTTAATTGACTTACATATAAAGTAATTGCTGATAGATGAAGACTAGCTGTTGTCGCGTTGTTATCTCTTCTTCATTTTTGAAGGCTAATTTTGCCACGTATAGTATTCTTGTCGGGCAGTTTTTCCTTTCAGTACCTTGAATATATCATCTTACTCTCTCCCGTCCCGCAAGGTTTCGGCTGAGAAATCTGCTGATAGTCTTCCGGTGGTTCCCTTATCTGTGACAAGTCACCTTTCTCATATTGCTTTCAAATTTCTCTCTCCACCCTTGACTTTTGACAATTTGATTATAATGTGTCTTGGTGTAGTCTCCTTTGGACTGATGCTGTTTGGGACGTTTTCAGCATCACGAATCTGATGTTCATTTCCCTCCCAAGATTTGGGAAGTTTTAGCTATTATTTCTTTAAATAAGCTTGCCCCCTTTCTGTCTCTCTCCTCCTTCTGGGACTCCCAAATGCATCAATTGGTTCTTTTGTACCAATAAATCTCATGGGCTGTGTTTACTCTTCTCACTCTTCTTGTTTGTTTCTTTTCTCCCGACTGGATAATTTCCATGGTTTCTCTTTGAATTCGCAGACCGTTTCTTCTGCCTGACCGAGACTGCTGCAGATGCCCTCTACTGCATTTTCCATTTCGTTTGTTGAATTCTTTAGCTCCAGAATTTCTGTTCAGTTCTTTTTTTTTTCTTTTTTTGCGGTACGTGGGCCTCTCACTGTTGTGACCTCTCCCATTGTGGAGCACAGGCTCCGGACGCGCAGGCTCAGCGGCCATGGCTCACGGGCCCAGCCGCTCCGCGGCATGTGAGATCTTCCCAGACGGGGGCACGAACCCACATCTCCTGCATCCGCAGGCGGACCCTCAACCACTGCGCCACCAGGGAAGCCCCCAGTTCTTTTTTTCATGATTACTATTTCTTTCTTCAACTTCCCATTTTGCTCATGTTCTGTTTTCCTGACTTTTCTGAGTGTCTGGGTTCTCTTTGTAGCTTGCTGAGCTTCTTTAAAACAATTATTTTGAATTCTTTGTCAGGCAATTTATAGATCTCCATTTCTCTGTGGTTGGTTACTGGAAAATTATTGTGTTCTTTCGGTGGTGTCGTGTTCCTTTGATTTTTCAATCTGTAGTCTTGCATTGCTGTCTGCACATTTGAAACAGTGGTTATGTCTTCCAGACTCTATGGTCGGGCTTCCATGGGGGAAAGACCTTCACCCATGGGTGGGTGTGAGGGCACCAGCTGGGTGGGGTGCAGCAGCTCCAGCTAAAGGAGGTGCTGTGGTGGCTCTGGCTCCAGGGGAGTGCAGTAGCATAGACTCTGGGGAGCTCTATCAGCTGAGCCACATTAGTGAAGGCTGCAGGGGTCCTCAGCGGCCAAGGCTGGGAGTGTCTGCAGTGGTGGTGAAGGCTGCTGGCATCCTTCTGCTCCCCTTTTCTTCTACGAGGGGTAGTCACAGCCAAGGCTACCCCTCTTGGTCTTGGGATTTAGGGCACAGACGTGCAAAGTGGCTGCAGAGGTCCAGGGCATGGGCACGTGGAAGCTGGCAGTGGTGCCAGGGTCTGTATTCCAAACACTTTTGAGTGTGAATTTTCTTTTCAGTCTACCTATCCTGCAGAGAAATGCTCCTATAGGAAATTATTCACTTGACAGATGGAGAGATAGCCATAGGCTTTTTTCCTTAACAACTTAAAGCCCCGATTAGCAATGTGCCTTGGAGAAGAGTTTCCTCCTCATCAACACAATATAGGCTGTGGATATGCACATTTCTGTGAGTGATGGACAAAGTTTCTAAAATAAAACTCTGAAATAAGTAAGCCATCATAAATACTAAGATTAATTTTATGAAGCTCCCTGAAGTTGTTACTCTCCTGGAATCTGCTGATGGCACCCAGAGTGAAGCCTTTTGTTCTGCTAACTTTTGGTTAAGAAAATCTTGTTATCCATTTATAGTGCGCTTCACTTGAATAGGGTATGACTCAGGGCCTCCCAAACTCACACTTCCCACGTGGAGCTCAGCGTGACATTCAAAGTAGTTAACCATCAGCAGGCGCAAGTAGTAACCAAGCATACAGACACGAACCAGCACGCCGTGCCGGTGCGCACCAGCTAAATGTCACTGCCACTTAATGTTAACCTCTCGCCTCACTTTTAGGCTCAAAAGGTAAAATGATTTCACAGATACCAAAAGGCCTTCACCCAGAAACTCCTATAACTGCAGTTGTGCACGTGAATTATGGTGTTGCATTTCTAGAAAGCTTTGCCTAAGAGAAAGGATAAAGTAAGTGGCAAAGTCATAGGCATTTTTGTTGCAAAAAATTATCTCACTGCAAAGTGGCTTCCTATAATAATGAGGTACATGATGGAAAATTTTGTTGAAAGGAAGAGTAAAGTAGAGTTGGTGAAAATTACTTTTTATTCTATTTAAAACTCATTTTGTTTTGTTCAAATATATTTAAAACATTCGCAGGGAAAATAACTGGTCTCTTTGGTTAATAACTGGAAAATTAACCAAATTTTGGAAAATAACTTGTCTCTTAAGGTTAGCTGCCTTAAAGAAGTTGCAAGTAGAAGCAGTTTGGTAAAATGTGAGGCCCGTAACTTAATAAAGAAATCTTTCTCAATGTTAAAATAAGCATGATTTGGTGGTGGGGGAGATTGGAGTGTATGCTGGGAGAGGAGGTGAGACAGTGATTACAAAGCGGGGGATAAAATATCTTGCACACACCATCTGTGTGTTGTGTACAGCAAATGCTGGGATGAACCCTGAAAGCAACCCACAGATTTCCATGTGCATCATTACAGAGTCAGCCTAGTTTCATAGTGACTTCAAAGTAGGGGATCAAATGTGTGATCATAGCTGATTTGATGCCTCCCTGTCCCTCCTCAACTCAGCCCAATTCCAGGCCAGATGAGGTTGTGAGGGTGAGCGGACTTGGCAGAGGTCACGTGGCAGCTGTGATTGGCATTTTGCAGGCCGGAAGGAGCCCGTATTCAAGGGTGAGACAAGACAAAATTTTGGAATTAATGATAATTATCCAGGACATATTTCCTCCCTTTGCGATGGACATTCCTCTTCAGTTTTTTGATACTGACCATTTACGCTTGTGCAGCACAGGGCTAACTCAGCAGCTCTGGGGCTGTTCAAACCCTGCACCTTCCAAAGAAACTAGCTCCTGACCGGCTCCTGGGAGATGAGCTTCAATTCCTTGGAATAGGCTGCCTGATAAGACCGTTTCTGTGTACCTGAAGCTTTGAGCCCTGCCATATAGTTTATGCTAACAGTGTGATTTCTGGCGGGGTCCTTGGGCCATGCCATAACCGTTTGAGCCCTGAAGTAGCTGGAGACTGAGAACTAAGTTCAGCCCTGTGGGCGTTCCATGCTTATGTGCCAAAACCCCAATAAGAACGCTGTACCCCAAGGCTGGGGGAGCTTCCCTAGTTGTCAGTGACCCACACACGTTGTCACACATCTTTGCTGGGAAAAGTAAGTGGTATCTACACAACTTCAGGGGGAGACGACACCTGGACCTTGAGCCTGGTTTCTCCTGGATTCCATCCCCTCACTCCTTTTCCCTTTGCTGGTTGTCATCTGCATCCCTTCACTATAATAAACTGTAACTGTGAGTATAACAGCTTTTCTGAGTTCTCTACGTCTTTCTAGTGAATCACTGGCAAAATTTCTATCCGAGGGTGGTCCTTCTGTCTCACTTGAGGGTGGCCTTAGGGACCCCTGACCACAATGTTGTTCTCGCACAAACCCAGACGATCTTCCTCCAAACAGCCCCAGGCTGTGAAATACATTGCCCTCCACTCCCTTTTATCAAACTTGCACTCCTTCTAGCTGATCTCTGAGTCCTGAAAAATCCAAGACGAGCACCTTCCAGGCCCAGGGTCGCTCTTGGCCAAGCAGTCAGAGTGACAGTGGGTACTTTTGTGATGGAGCCTCATCTCACTCCCAAGTATAATAGTGTGAGGCCGGGGCACTGTGTCCCCACGATGTCCACCCAATCTGTCAGGCAGACAGCTTCGACTTTGATTTTCTAGTTACACTGAAGTCTCACCTCCCCCGCTGAACTGGAGCCCAGCCCTAACCACCAGCGAATGGTTAAGGCCCAGACCATGTTCTTACTAGTTGGTTCCCCTCTGCCCTAGAGCTGGGCCCTCTCCTCCGTGTCCCCAGGGGCCCCCAGGCCATCAGGGGACATGACCACCCTGATCCAGGTTCTGGCCTAGTCCAGTGCCTCCAGATCACTGCTGTGGTTGAAAGCAGCCCAGACTCCCTCCTCTAAAACATACTGAATCAGGGGGCAGGACAGACTAAACCCCAAAAATATATTTTCCAGCCGACTGTCATCCTTACCTCGGCCTCCACCTATAGAGGACAAAGCACTGTGTCCTTTGTTCCTGGAAGACTTGGAGCTCTTAGCAGGATGTGAGTGTCGTGTCCAGGCTCCATGCAGCTCACTTCCTCGGCCACCTCAGGCCGCCCCTCCCCTTCCAGCTGAGGCTCGACTCCCACTAATCATTCAGATCCCGGTTGATGTATTAATAATTCCTTGGGGGAACCTTTCCCGTGCCCCAGTCTAGGTCAGGTGCCTTTGGTCTATGCTGTCATAAAATTATGATCTTTTCCTTCCAAGAGTTCACCTGTGTTTGTAATTACTGGATTAATGTCTCTCCCTTTGCAGACTGGGCTCCATGGATGTTACGTCCCATTCTGCTTACCATGTATCCCAGGACTTAGCAACGTGCCTGGGCTCAAGACATGGTTCTTGGACTACATATGAGGTCTCAATGTCACAATCACCTTGCACTTTAAAAAAATTATGACAATGTTCTCTTCCAGATACGTAAACTCAGTCCTCAAGACCTTTTGCTCTTGTAACTTGGTCATCTGTTCGCAACCTTCAAAAAATTAGAGGAGTGATTGGTTGCCAAGGTAACCCATCTATAACTGGGAAAAAAGTAGCCCTGCAGGAAACAGATGTGCAGGCCTGTGTGGATGAGTCATCCTTCTCCACGCCTTTTCCCTCACCGTAGAAGGGAACGGAGCTAATTCTGGGGAGCTGCGTGGACAACTACACAGAGAACCAGTTCTCCTTGAAAAAGTGGCTGGGAAAATTCTGACACGTGCTACAACATGGATGGACCTGGAGTGAAATAAGCCAGACAGAAAAGGACACACACTGTAGGAGTCCACTGATATGAGGTACCTGGAAAAGTCAAATTCATAGAAACAGAAAGTAGAACAGTGGTTGCCAGGGGCTGGCAGGGAAATGGGAGTTGCTGGCGTGTAGTTACAGTTTGGGAAGATGAGAAAGTTCTGGAGATGGATGGTGGTGATGGCTGCACAGCAATGTAAATGTACTTCATGCCACTGAACTGTACACAAAAAGAGTTAAATTGGAAAATTTTGTCATATATATTTACCGCAATAAAACGAAAAACAAGATGAATGAAGAGATCTTTCTAGTTAATCAGGAATTCAGAGGAAGCAATTGATGCTTTCTTGTTTAAATACTATAATCAAAGAAGTGGAAATTCTGTAAAGACACACAGTGGGAAAACATGGCCCATGAGCAACAGATAGGGGGTCTCCCTGTGACAGGTCGAGGACACCTTGGTCCCGTGCAGCAGTGGCTGAGGATCGAACGTACTCATGTTTATTTAATCCTGTCCCGTAAAGTGTGAGGGAAGAGTCCCTGCTTCCTTTGGAGCGTCTCTGTCAGTGTTCCGTATGTCTCCAGGCTGTACATCGAGAAGACCAGTCAACATGGTGAGGAACGCTTTCCCAGATGCTGGAGAAGGGGAGTGGCACATGCACAGCACCTGCCCTGCACCTGCAGCCTCTTTGCTCTTCATTAATCCTCAGACACAGGAAGCACACCCGCGACCTAGCTCAGGAAGGTTATGAGAGAGAAGGAACTGCCTGGAGGTTACATCTTCTAAGAGGCAGAGACAGATTTAAATCCACCTGTTGCTCTCGAGGGCGGCCCCCTCTGAAAGGGGCAGCACGGGTCTGGCTTCAGCTTTCCAGACTGAAGTGTGCTACAACCCCCTGGGGTCCCCTCCCCCTCCATGATTACATCCCAGACACTCCCTCCGTGAAGGATGTTGGCCCTTTCCTTGGTTGGTGATGTGGGATCTGTGTAATCCTGGAGATTTCCTGCAAGAGGAACTCAAATGCCAAGAGGTTGGGCTGAATATCCCCAGTAAAAAGGGTTCACCGGGAGAAGCTAGAAGGGAACCCCCCAAAACAAACACATTCAAGCAAAAGGCAAAGTTCCCAGCATTGCACCAAGCCCTCCCTTCTCTCCGCCTAAAGTTCTCGCCAGGCTGTCAGGCAATGCAGGTGGTGACGGTGCTCAAAGTGAGCTGCCCTTTGGCAGGACATAAGGTGTGGCATTTGGGAGAAGCGGGCTTCCTCCTTCACGCAGGGCCCACTTCAGAGCGCCTCTTCCGGCATCCAAACCCCAGGTACAGTGATGTCCACCCTAACAAGCGGCATCATACAATCCCCTCTGATTCTGGAGCCAGACGCGTCATCACCTTCCTTAAGTTACTCCAAGATCCCCAAAGGGCCACGACTTCTGGCAGAGGGGACCTGATGTAAAGCTCCGGAGCCTCTGTTTCTCCACCATTGCTCTCCAGAAAAACCCATGCAGATGCTGTTTTTTTTCCAAGCGAAAGAAAGGAGCTGATTTGACTAGACTGGGGAGAAACGTTGTGAAAACACGTCCGGGAACTTCCTGTAGCGCAGAGGCTGGATGCTGACTCCTGGAGGCCGAAGGCTGTCGGGTGGCGGCAGCTACAGTTCACGTTGTCTCGGCATCAGCAGGGAGAGAAAGCAGGCGAGGAAAGCGGACCAGAGCCCTGGGCCGGGCGGCCGGGTCAGCGCGGGTGGTGGCTGCAGACAGCTGGGTCATCAGTGAAGGGCTGAGATGGTCAGGAGTCAGGGCTGGGGCAGGCATCCGGGGACCCGAGGCGGGGTGGGGCCGGAGAGTCTGCGGGACGAGGCAGCGTGCTCGTGGTGAGATGGGAGGGACTTGGGATCACGCCGAACTGGAAAGCTCCTTCGTTGTAAAAAATAGCAAACGTGATAGATGCTCAATGTCAAAAATCCAAACAACAGAGAGGCGTGAGCGTGAAACTGAAAGTCCCTGCCTTCCTTTTCCAGCAATTTCCCTCTTCTCCCCGGGGATGACCACTGTGTAAATACACCTCTCTGGTCTTTCTTCTAGGTATTTGGAAACACGTAGACTTCAGTCTTCCAAATCAGATGTCATATGAAATGCTAGATTCCTTTATTAGTATTCTAATCAAGTTAAATCTGAATCCAAGCCCCCATCCTCCATCACCGGGGCTTTCCCACTCCAGAGCGGCACAAAGATCCCAGGGTCCTGTGCCAGCCGAGGAGTTATCAGCTACTGTGTGAGCCCACAGGGTCCCTTGAGGTCCGGAGCCTCTCCGGATTCTGTGCCTCGTTGGAGGCTGGGACACTGGCGTCTTTGACAAACAGATACCGGTTCCCTGGGTCCAGCCCCACAGGGCACATCAGGCTCTACCCTCACTGAGATTTGCCATCCTGTGGGCAATATCAAGCTTCCCTCTGGGCCTAAACCCCTACCTCCTGCTGCTTTTTAGTTGGAGGGATATCTCTGTCTTGTTCTTGCCTCTGAGGAGGCATTCTCTCTCTCTCCCTTTTCTTACCTTCAAACCGCGCCCTCGTATAATCTCTTCACTGAATGGGTTGACTTCTAAGAACCTCTGTTTTCTACCTGCAAAAATCACTAAAGCAAGAAATTACCAACCGTCTAAGCGCCTTGAGGAAGGGAGTAAACTGCAAACAATGCACAAAATAATAGAACACACACACAAATATTACAGGGTTACATAAATGGGTCCCACTGTACATAATAGTCTAAAGCTTGCTTCTTTCACTGAAGAATAGACGAGACATATTCCTTTGCCAGTATATTTAGATCAACATCTCCTTTTTCAAACAACTGAGCAGAATAGTATTCCATGATTTATTTAGCTATTTCACGCTTAATGGAGATGTCAGTTTCCCTTAAGAAAAACCCCACATTATCAGTGCCATACTTGTACACATACCTTTAAGTGCACATGTACGTTATTTCTCTAGAAGAGAAACTTAGAAGTGGAATTACTGGATTTACTGGATTGGCGGCATATGATCTTTATATTTAAATAAATATTGCCAACTCCTTAAACATACTGAGCCAGTTTATACTTCCACGGGTTCTGAGCACACCTGTTTCTGTATCTCCTCACTAATCCTGAACCTTATCAGTGATTTTCTTTTTTTGCAATCCATTTTGTGGGTGAAGAATTGCACCTCGTTATGATTTTGTTTTGCATTTCCCTAATTACTAGAGAAGTTGAGCATCTTTTGAAGCTTACTGGCCACGTCTATTTCTTCTTCATGATCTTCTCCTAGCTTTAATCTATTAGTTAAAAAAAATTCTTTTCTTATTGATTCTAAAGAGAATGCACTTTTCTAATTCATGAAATTAAACCTTTGTCTTAACGTAAGTTACAATTTTTTTAAATTCCAGTTTGTCATTTATCTGTCAGCTTTGTCTGTGGTTGTGATTCTGACTTAACTGGTAAAGGGCAGGAAAAGTCGGTAAACATTGCAAAACTGCATAGGGTAATTCCAATCAGCCAGGGTTGAGAAACACCAGTGCAGAGAATAAAACACACAGGGACAGGGAACCAGAGAAAGCTTCCAGGTGTAGCTGAGTTAATGAGCAGTCTTAAGTCACTGAGCTATAAACATGAGGCCACTTTTATACCAGCCCTATAGCCTCCCTAGTTTTGCCTTACTTTCCATTTCATTCACCATACGGAAGCAAAAGGGGACGACCAAGTTTCTCTCCAGCCGGACACCCTTCAGTGGCACTGCATTGCCCTTATAATAAAATCGAAACTTCTTCCCCTGACTCCGTAGGTCCTGCATGATCTGGCCCCTGTCTATTCAACTTCATCCTAAGTCACCCCCCGCTTTGCTCTCATCAGCCATTTCTTCCTGCTCACTCAGGGCCTTTGCACCTGCTGCACCCTCCCTTCCCGACTCCCGCCCACCTCTCACTTGCACGGCGAGTGCCTTCTCCTTCTCTCTCCTTCACAACCCTTCAGAGATGTCTAAGAAGACTACCCCACCCCCTTCTCTACTCTGTGCCCTATTTATTTCCTTCACAGCCTACCACGACTTGTCATTATTTAACGCACTTGTTTATTTTGTTTGGGAAGCAAGTATTCCCCCCGACATGGGGACTCCATGGGGGTGGCCACCAGGATATTCCACTGCCTGGCACATTTTGTGGCACATAGAGGTTGCTCCATCACTGTTTGTTGAGTGATGGAGTTACAGCACGGCCCCCCCAGTGTTTCCTCCAACTCCAGCCCCTCCCCTTGGCATAGAACAACGGCTGAGGAGAAGAGGATGAGGGGCCCCCCCGGTCCCCAGGTGTAACTTGTGCTGACACTGTCCTCCCCTATGGACCGTGCCTCTTGGTCTCCCAGGTGACTGATGTGCTGGTGAATCTCGACAGCTGGTGGGTGCCGGGGCCTCTGCTCCTGCTTGGAAGTACCAGAGCTCTTGCCCTCCCTGCCTGCCGCCCTTGACGCCCACTCGGCAGCACCTGGACTCCTCTGTCTTGGACAAATAGCTCCTCTTCTGGCTCAACATGGCCTCCTTTCACCTTCTGCCCATCGAAATGTGGGGAGTGAAGGGAAGGTGAGAACGTTCCCCAGAGGCATTTTGTCTCCCTTCGGAAATGGACTTAAAGCCCCAATAGAAGGCAGGTATGGTCCCCCCTCAATTTTTCCATTTCCATCACCACATATCTAGGAAGACCCTAGGACAGTTCAAAGGACCCAGATGCCAGACCTTCACTCTGGTCTTTTCAGAAGCTTTAGACCCAGCAAGGGGAGGGGCGGGGCTCGTGGTCTCAGAGGGAGACACCCCACGGTGCTGTGTTATGGGCACAGGGTCTGCTCAGCCTTGGAGTGCTATCATCCTGTCACTTTAGGTGGCTTAACATGCCAGCCTTGACTGCAACAAGTTGTCACATCTCTTTACAGTGACAGCCTGCAACCCGTCCGTCTGGAAAACAGGAATTTTACATCCAGGTGGATGCTGAGAAAATTGACCACCAAGTACTGCTGGCCACACCTGGCCCGGCGGTGCTGAGAAAATTGACCACCAAGTACTGCTGGCCACACCTGGCCCGGCGGGAGTTCTTGACTAGGAGATGGCATTGGTGGGCGATTCTACACGCCGCTTCCAGGGGACCACAGACAAGGTTGTGGGTATGATGACTGGGAATTTGTCCCTTGACCTGAGGCTTTTCCTGTTCAATCCTGGGTCTTCTGAGAAGGGCATACATATGAGAGAGCCAAGGTTTGCCCTTTGGGATGTAACCTCTGAAACTTAATCATTCCCCTTTTACTGAAGCCCAGTAGATTTCCTGGTATAACCCACAAGGCTCCCTAGTCCCCAGGGGACAAAATGTTAATTACCTGGAGAGGCCCTTGGGAATATGGCCTTTGTACTGTAGTGATTAGTATCAGTCACTTCAGCTTTTTTCCAATTCTAAACTGTCACACAGCCTTAGGGGAGCACAAAAGAAGTGTCACCAACACACCCTGTCCCTCCTACACTCCTATACCACCACCTGCTTAAATCTCCCTTAGATTAGCTACTCTACAGCCCTTCACTGGGGCTCTGCAGAGGGTCCTAGCTCGACCTACCTTTATCCTGTGCCCCACTGTGAATAATGGCGTCACTCCCAGGCCCCTGCCCCCCAAATTCCTGGGCTCCAGCGGGTCATGGAATTTATTGTTTTAAGCCTAGATTCAGTGCTCTGGCTTAAGGCTGAAAAAAAATTTTTTCATCCAAAATAAAAATAACTTTATTGAGCCTCCTAAAATGCATATCATTTCAATTGAATTACCTATCTTATTGAATAAAGGGATTGAAGGAGAAATCTGGGAATGCTCATTAGCTACTAAAATGTCAAAGTTCTGCTTTCTGCGAGAAGCAATAACGAGGAAGCAGTTTTTCTGGGTTTCGTACAGAAATTAGCTCTGGACTCTCCCAACACTAGGCTGACTGGTGATAGCCCTTTACTGCTTTCCCTGTTCTCTCTTTTTTTTACTTGTATTCTTATAGTTTTTGCTTTTAATTTTTTTAATCTTTATTGGAGTATAATTGCTTTACAATGGTGTGTTAGTTTCTGCTTTATACCAAAGTGAATCAGTTATACATATACATATGTCCCCATATCTCTCCCCTCTTGTGTCTCCCTCCCTCCCACCCTCCCTATCCCACCCCTCCAGGTGGTCACAAAGCCCCGAGCTGATCTCCCTGTGCTATGTGGCTGCTTCCCACTAGCTATCCATTTTACATTTGGTAGCGTATATATGTCCATGCCACTCTCTTGTTTTGTCACAGCTTACCCTTCCCCCTCCCCGTGTCCTCAAGTCCATTCTCTAGTAGGTCTGTGTCTTTATTCCTATCTTGCCACTAGGTTCTTCATGACATTTTTTTTTCTTAGATTCCATATATATGTGTTAGCATGCGGTATTTGTCTTTCTCTTTCTGACTTACTTCACTTTCCCTGTTCTCTTGGCAATTACATCCACCCCCGTGGAGTCAGCTGTTAACTGACGATGACGGCTGTGATAACTCCAGTTCCTCAGCTACAGCCCAAACCTTTCCAGATCTCCACGTGGATGTCCTGTGGAAACAACTGCTCAGCATGTCCAAGTGACCTCATCCCCTAAGCCTTTGGAATCTGCCACCATTACAGCTGCTGCCTGGGTTCAGACCCTCTACCCTGGCATCCTTAATATCTCTCTTACTGTACCCCCCCGTACGGCATTCTAGCCCCTCGATTCCGCAGCATGGTGGGTGTCTGTGTCCTCCCTGTTGTCTCCTTTTCTGCCAGGAGCCCCTCCAGGCTGCCCAGGACCCCCATGCTCCCACGTCTCTGCCCTGGGTCACAGTTCACTTGTCCAGGGTGGGCACACAAGGCAAGCTGGACCACGTGGACTCCTACTCCAGGATCCAAACTGGGCCACAGAAAGATGATTTCTGGTGGAGGGAGGTGTAAGGATGAAACTCTAGAGAATTTCGCTGCCATGAGGAGGAAATGAAGCCAACACACAGAGTCAGGAGGTGGAAAATCATCTTGGGGGTATTTGTATTTTTGAGGCTCAGATACATCCCTGCCCTTCCTTGGTGTTTGTAGGTTTGTGTGTTTGCTTGCTTTGGGGAGGAGAGTTTGTTGTTACAACAAAAAGAGGACAGAAATGTCTTATTTGTCCCCCGTCTGCCCCCTGCCCCAGCACCTAACACAGAGCCTGGCACGTATTAAGTACTTGAGTAGCATTCTCAACTGCTTGTCTCTCCCTCTAGGATAAATCTTTGAAGACATAAAGCCGAGTCCTATTTGTACGCCCTGCACCAAGCACACTGCTTGATACATAGACAATGCTCAAGAATGTTTACTGCCCTTGTCTTAAGTGCAGGAAGAAACAGCTGATGTAGAGTAGCCGGGGGCTGTGATAGAAAAGAGGGTTGACCTGGAGCAGTATTTGATGGTAGAATCAACCCACCCCGATGGGACAACATGGGTGGTCGGAACAGAGAAAAATCAGCAGATCTTCTGGTTTCTGGCTGCCTGGCTTTGGTAGCTGTGTGGATGGTAGCACCCTGCAGTGTGTAGAGAACACAGGGGAGAAGCATGTTTCTTCTTCTTCTCTCAAGGTCGCCTGTGCTTCTCTTTGACCCCAAGGAATTTTCCAACACTTCCCACTGTGCCCCAGGGACGTAACTGCAGCCATCCTCGAGACAAACACCCATGAATACCTGCTGTTTACAATACAAGTAGCTATTTTTGGATTCCTGTCGGTTAAAAAATATAGCCCTCACATTCCAAATTATCAAAATTCTAAAAATGAATAAAGTCTTCTTATTTAACTAAAATTTTTACTGGGAAATAACGGTTTTTAATGTGAAAGTTCAAAATTTTATCAAATGAATAAATTCAATTAATTTCATGCACTTAAGATGCAGACTCAGTCCCTGAGAGACGGGGCTAGAGATGGGACTGCAGGCACGTGAGGGTGTGGACAAGTTCCTGCCACCGCATGGCTATGATTGAAACCCACAATTTTCCTGCTTTTAGAGAATAACGAATCTCCCTGGGTGTGTTTTCTATCTTTGTTTCCATCTGTCATTTGGGGTTCTTTGGAGATAAGTCAAGCTACCATCTCATATGGACAGTATCAATGCTAAATTGAAAAATAATCATAGGCTGAAAGGAAATTAAGACTGTGTCAAGGTGTGTGTGTGTGCGTGCGTGCCTCTGTGTGGTGAGAAAGAAAGAGTGGACCAAGGAGAGACATCCTAAAGAGAGACTCCCATTTCCCAGCCACTTGTGGAAATCTACGTCAGGTCACCTGGGACCAGTTGTGAGTTATGGCCTTGGGCAAAATTTCTATATGCAGTCAACAAATGAATGGGTGGCACCTTGAGATGGGTTGGCCTTAGCTGAATCAATGTCTGATATGGCAATCTTTCCTCAGACCAAATTCCCACTGAGGTTCCTAGGTGGGAACTGACCGAAGGAATGGATGGATCCTTGAACTTCTCAGTCCTCTCATGTGTTCATTAAATGTTCATTTAGTTAAAGAAAAGACAATATTCTCACAGAGTAGCTCTTTGCATTATGATGAAAGTCTTGGTTTGTAGGTGTTTTCATATAAATACGAAATGGCTATTACTTTTTATTCCTGAAATGCATATTTAACATGCAAGCTACAAAAGTTAGAAAGAATATTAAAGTAATATTTGGGGGGGGTTGGTGCCATGCTTTGCTAAGGTTAAAGAGTAACTCTTTCCTTCCCTCCAATTTTGAGGCAATTTTTAAAACCCTCTATGGCATGTAGCTGAACTCAAGCTGCCCTTCTAAGACCTGGAGACCCAGAGGCTAGAAACCAAATTATTTTTACCTTAGAGAAATGAACAATCACACAGGTGCACAAGGAGCTTTGTATAAGGATGGTCTTTGCAGCATTTATTTACGGTAGCTGAAAACAAACAGCAACCTGAAAGCCACATAATTGTAAATCATAGGGGAATGGCTAAATAAACTTTGACTTATCTGTGCCATAGAACACAACAAAACAGTTAAAAAGAACGAGGTGGAGCTCAGGCACTTATTAATAAGGACCCAACTCTAAGACATAGCAATAATAATAATAAAAAACCCATACTGAACTCTTTTACACTATTGGTGGGAATGTAAATGATTCCTCCTTGTGCACCTATGTGATAAGGAAAACAGTATGGAGGTTCCTCAAAATATTAAGAATAGATCTACCATACAATCCATCAACTCCACCTCCGGGTATACCCTCCAAAAAATGAAAGCAGGGTTTTGATGAGATGTGTGCATGACCATGTTTATCACAGCATTATTCACAATGCCCAAGATATGGAAACAACCCAAATACCCATCATCGGATGAATGAATAAAAATGAGGTGGGTTATATATACAATGGAATATTATTCAACCATGAGAAAGGAGGATATCCTTATGACAGCATGGATGGGCCTTGAGCGTATTATACAAAGAGAAATAAGCCAGATGGAGAAAGACAAGTAGTGGATGATATCACTTATATGTGGAATCTAAAACAGTTAAACCTGTAAAGAACCGAGAGTAAAATGATGGATACCAGGAGATGGTGGGGAGAGGAATTAGAGTGATGCTGTTTAAGGTCACAAACTTATAACGAGCAGTAAATAAAACATAGAGATCTAATGCACAGTATAATAAACATAGTACTCTTGTACTATAATTATGTAATGTGATAAATACCCCTATAGCAGCCACCATACTACAATATATAAATGTATCAAAGTAACACTGTACACCTTAACCTTACACAATGTTACATGTCAAATTTATTCAATAGTAAAACATTAAAATAATGCATACTATTTACATTAAAAGCACACTTACACACGTAAAACAATACTTTATAGTTTCTACGTAGAGGAAGGTCTGTAAAGGAAACTTGATAAACTGATAAAAGACTCCCTTGGAAGAGGCAGGGGCAGAATTGGGATTGAGAATGGTGGTGACAGGGGAGTTTAGCCTTTTATGTAATGTTTTCATTTTTCACAAAGAAACTGTATCCATATATTATTTATATAGTTCAAATTTAAGCCCTTGTAAACAATCACAGTATTACGAGGTTAAAACATTTATTTCCTGCTTTGGTCTATTTAACCAACCCTTAATATTGTCCTAAAACTCAGCGAATCTTCTCCCTGAGGCTTATTTACTCCAGAGGTTCTGTTCTAGCAGAGCAATGGGAGAGGAAGGGTAAGCAAACTAGACTCTGAACTAACTTTCCACGTGGAATAAAACAGTTCAGGAGGGCTTCCCTGGTGGCGCAGTGGTTGAGAGTCCGCCTGCCGATGCTAGAGGACGCGGGTTCATGCCCCGGTCCGGGAAGATCCCACATGCCGCGGAGCGGCTGGGCCCGTGAGCCATGGCCGCTGAGCCTGCGCGTCCAGAGCCTGTGATCCGCAACGGGAGAGGCCACAACAGTGAGAGGCCCGCGTACCGCAAAAAAAAAAAAAAAAATTAATAAGCAAGCAGGGACGATTCTGGGAAGATGTTGGAGCAGGAAGCACTAGTAATCTGACTCCCCATCAAGACAATAATTTCACTGGCAGAATCTGTCTGATATAACTACTTGGGAACTCCGGAGTCTCTTGAAGGCTTGCAACTTCCAGGGGAATTTCAATTAATTTCAGTCAATTTCAGCTCTCAGCACAGTAGCAGCTGCCCATCACCCACCTCCACCCTGCGGCAGGCAGCTGTGCAAGTGTTCGTGGAGCAGCCTGCCCAGAGCTTGTGCGAGCCAGGCTGGACAAAAGGGACCCTGTCCTCCAAATATTGGGAATGTGTGCTCTCGTTGATGATTGCTGCTTGTGATTACAGAGGTGCAGACCAAGCAGAGGCAGCCATTGGTATCCCTCCCCTCACTGCTTCAAGCTCCTCCCCATTTGGCTGAAGTGACTTCTAGGGGATTTTAAGGGCCCTTCCTTTTCTCCCTTCATTTTTCTCTATTTTCCCGTTTGGGAGCCATACATTAAAGACTAGGACATTCAAAAACAACTCCGTATCTGGGGGTGGGGGGGAAAGAAAGAAAGAGAAAAGAAAACAAAACAAAACTCAAGACAAATAATGAGAACAAAAAAAAAACAACAAGGGCTTCCCTGGTGGCGCAGTGGTTAAGAGTCCGCCTGCCAATGCAGGGGACATGGGTTCGTGCCCCGGTCCGGGAAGATCCCACATGCTGGGGAGCGGCTGGGCCCGTGAGCCATGGCCACTGAGCCTGCGCGTCCGGAGCCTGTGCTCTGGAGCAGGAGAGGCCACAACAGTGAGAGGCCCGTGTACCGCAAAAAAAAAAAAAAAAAAAAAAAAGTAAAAAACAAAGAAAGCAAAAAACAAGAAAACAACCAACCAAAAAAAAAATGCCCCCAAACCAAAACAAATAATAAAAACAAAACTAACAACAACAAAAAAAGAAAAACAAAAAAATAAATGAAAAATAGCAAAGAGAACAGGAAGCAAACACACAAAAATGACAAAAAAAGAAGATAAAAATGAAACAAAACATCAAAGAAACCAAAACAAAAGATAACAGCAAAAAAGAAAATACAAAACAAAAAAAACAAGCTAAAAAGAACACATAATAAAATAATAATAGAAAAATTAAAATATATTTAAAAATGATAAAACAAAAAAACCCACAACAACAACAAAAATTCCCTGGGGCCTCCACTATCAGTGTCCTTGACCCCATGGTGAGCTACAGCTAACCACCACCTCCCCAAGAGGCCCTCCAAGGCCTCTACGTAGGTCTCTGGACCCTCTGTGTCAGCCCCACCTCTGTGTGCATTCCTCCCACCACTGTCTGCTCCTGAAGCTGTCCCGGAGCACACGTGCCTGAGCAGGCGGCAGGGGCGCAGGCATCGATGGGCATGGCTGTTGGGGCCGGAGCAGCTGGAGGAGGCTTTCATGGGGGCTGCTCATGGGCCTACCTGGGCTTGTGCAGAGGGAGCTTTGGTGGGGACAGTGCTCAGGCCCCCTGGGGCCTAGGTGGGCAGGAGAGGCTTTGGCTTGAGGGGCAGATGAGGCCGCTCAGGAACGCACCCCTGCTATTGCCCGTGGAGGCTAGGGCTAGCGGGTTGGGAAGGGCATCACAATGGCGGTCCTGCCCCTTGCACACCACTCAACCATGGCGCCTTGCTTCTATGGTGGCCCGGGCTTCCTCCACATACCTTCCTGGCTCTGGAGCTCCTCACTCCCGTTCTCTCAGGCTGTCTCTTCACCACCAGCAGCTGGCCCCTCCCTGTGTCCACTCTCCAAACCCCGCTTTCCAGAACCCAGCCCTCCTTCACACCAAGAGACACAAGAATCAGACTGGGTGCACAGGGCTGCAGCAGGGACCATGCACACAGGTCTTATTCTGTCCTGCCTTCCACAGACCAGTTGCTGCATTCCCCTCTGATCCCCCAAAGGTCTCTCTCTGTCCCAGCTGATACCCGCACCATGAGGGGGCTTTTCTGAATGTGGATACCTTTCCTCTCCTTCAGCTCCTCCCCAGGGGTGCTGGTTCCATCTCATTTCCTCTTTTCTTTTTTTTCTTTCTTTCTCCTACCCAGTTGCATGGGGATTTTTCTTGTCCTTTTAGGTGTCAGAGGTCTTCTGCTAGTGTGCAGTAGGTGCTCTGTGAGAATTGTTCCATTTGTAGATATATTCTTGATGTACTTGTGAGGAGAGGCAAACTGCATGTCCTCCTATTCTGCTATCTTGACTCCATACATGAAGCATTAGCTGTAAATCCTCATTCCAAGTTTTGATCAAGATGTAGCAATGAGATTTTGGACCACATATTGCAACATGTGCAATCATTAAAGGTACTAGGATCAGCTCATTTTGAATTTAATAAATCTTTTAATAGTTCAATGCCAGAGTTTTTCTACATGCAATGCCCACCCAATGTTACTCAGCAAGCAGAAGGCAAAGCCAGGATTCAAACTCAGGACCTCTGATTCTCCCCCTCGGGATTTTGCCATCAGCCTTTCCATGAAATATGTGACAGCAAAGATTTAGAGGCTAGGAAGTCCAAGAGCAGAGTGCCAGCATGGTCAGGTTCTGGTGAGAGCCCTCTTCTGGTTGCCGACCACTGACATGGTGGAAAGAGTCGTGTCTACTTTTTGTATCAGGGTAACGTTAGCCTTGTAAAATGAATTTGGAAGACGTCCCTCTTTTTCTATTTTTTGAAGAGTTCTAAAAGAATTGATATTAATTCTTCTTCAAATGTTTGGTAGAATTCACCTGTGAAACTGTTCCTGGACATTTGTTTGTTGGGAGGTTTTTGATTACTGACTCAATTTTCTTACTATTAATAGGTCTGTTCAGATTTTCTATTTCATCAAGATTCAGTCTTGGTAGGTTCTATGTTTCTAGGAATTTATCCATTTCTTCTAGGTTGTCCACTTTGTCAGGATATGATTGTTAATAGTAGTCTCATGATTCTTTATATTTCTATATTTCCATAGTATCCGTTGTAACATCTCTTTTGTTTTGGACTTTGAGTCCTCTCTCTTTTTTTCTTGGTAAGTCTAGCTAAAGTTTTATAAATTTTGTTTATCTTTTCAAAGAACCGGCTCTTAATTTTATTGATCTTTTATGTTTCTAGTCTCTATTTCATTTATTTCTGCTCTAAATAATTTTTGTTATTTCCTTTTTTGTACTAACTTTGGGTTTCTGTATTTGAGACATTTTTTGTTTCTTGAGGTAAACATTTACTGCGTGAATTTCCCTCTTAGAACTGCTTTTGCTGCATTCTGTATATTTTGGTATGTCACATCTCTATTTTCATTTGTTTCAGTGTATTTTTTAATTTCTATTTTGATTTCTTCTTTGAACCATTGGTTATTCAGTGGTGTGCTGTTTAATCTCCACATATTTATAAATTTTCCAGTTTTCTTCTTGTAATTGATTTCTAGTTTCATACCGTTGTGGTTGGAAAAGATGCCTGATAGATTTCAATCCTCCAGTTTAAATTTATTAAGACTTGTTTTGTGGCCTAACATATGGTCTATCTTGGAAAGTGTCGCATGTGTATCTGAGAAGAATGTTTATTCTGTTGCTTTTGGATGGAATGTTCTGTAAATATCTGTTAAGTCCACCTTGTCTAATGTAACATTTAAGGCCAAAGTTTCTTTGTTGATTTTCTGTCTGGATGATTTATCCATTGATGTAAGTGGGGTACTAAAGTCCCCTACTATATTGCTGTATATCTCTCCCTTTAGGCCTATTAATATTTGCTTTTTATATTTAGGTGCTCCTCTGTTGGTTGCAAAATATTTATAAATGTCATATCCTTTTGCTGGATTGACCCCTTTACATCAAGTAATGCCCTTCTTTGTCTCTTATGACAGTTTTTATTTTAAAGTCATTTTGTCTGGTATAAGTATAGCTACTCCAGCTTTCTTTTGGTTTCCATTTGCATGGAATAACTTTTTTCATCATTTCCCTTTCAGTCTTTGTGTGTCCTTTCATCTAAATGGGTTTCTTATAGGCAGCATATAGATGGGTTTTGGGTTATTCTTTCATATGTATTCTTGTTACTAATTAGCATCCTTTCTTTTCAGCTTAATGAAGGATCTTTAACATTTCTTGTAAGACCAGTTTAGTGGTGATGAACTCCTTTAGCTTTTGCTTGTCTGGAAAACTATTTATCTATTCTTCATTTCTGAATGATAACTTTGCTGAGTATTCTTTAATGGAATGTTTTCCTTTAGCACTTTGAATATTTCATGCTACTCCCTTCTAACCTGCAAAGGTTTTACTGAAAAATATGCTTATAGCCTGGCTGCTTTTAATCCTCTTTTTTTTTTCCTTGAATTTTGAAATTTTCATTATAATGTGTCTTGGTGTGGATATCCTTGGATTACTCTTATTTGGAGCTTTGTGGGCTTTCTGGATCTGGATGTCCATTTCCTTCCCCAGCTTAGGGAATATTTTCATCCATTATTTCTTCAAATAAGATTTCTTCCCCTTTCTCTCTCTCTTCTTTTTATGGGAGCCCTATGATGTGAATGTTCATCCATTTGATGTTGTTGCATAAATCCCTTAAGCTATCTTCACGTTTTTCATTTTTTTTCTTTTTGCTGCTCTGAGTGAGTTCCACTGCCTTGTCTTCAAGCTGACTGATCCTTTCTTCTGCTTCATCTAGTCTGTTGTTGAATTCCTCTAGTGTATTTTTCAGTTAAGTTATTGTATTCTTCAGCTCTGTGACTTCTATCAGATACTTTTAAAAAATATTTTCCATACCTTTTTTGAAGTTCTTACTGTGTTCATCCATTCTTCTCCTCAGTTCAGTGAACATTTTTATGTCTGTTACTTTGAACTCTATCAGGTAAATTACTTATTTCCATTTCATTAAGGTTTTTTTCTGAGGTTTTATCTTATTCTTTCATTTGGAACATATTCCTCTATTTCTTCACTTTGTTTGACTCTCTGTGCTGGTTTCTATACAATAGATGAAACAGTTACTTCTCCTAGAAGTGAAAGTGTGGCACCATATAAGAGATGAACCTTGTTGTTCAACCCTGCCCCAGCTCTTGGTTGTCTCTCAAACCTTTGTGTTTTTCCAACCAGCCTATTATATTTTTAATAGCTCCCAGTAGTTGAGGATGTGCTAAACCTGTCAGTGTCCTAAACA
Organism: Delphinapterus leucas; assembly: GCF_059928025.1. Taxonomy (NCBI): domain Eukaryota; kingdom Metazoa; phylum Chordata; class Mammalia; order Artiodactyla; family Monodontidae; genus Delphinapterus; species Delphinapterus leucas. The sequence goes on from NC_143144.1 coordinate 5,493,946, forward strand.
GGAGGACCTCAGCACCTATATTCAGGCTGACTAGAAAGCAGACTCTTAGGCATCAGCTTTTAAAGGTATGTAAGTATATACAGTCTTGTGGGACCACAAGCTTAAGCCCTATTGGCCACTGGAGCCAGGCAATCTGCCTTGGGCAGCAGTTACAGAAATTGGGGCTCTAGATGAGTATATAATCTCTTTGCTGGGTAATACTGGTGAGCTGGGGCAAGGCAGAGAAATGGCACCAAAAGAACATCCACAGTCTATGTTCCTGGAGAGCAGCTCCATATGTCCCTAAATGTGTGCCAAATCTGAAGCCTACCCCTCCAGCTGAAGCTCCAAGATAAGCAAAGAGACCTCCTTCACTGAAAAACTGTGTAGTATGCTTCATTCCACTGTCTGTGCAGTACTCTGGGGGCATATCCTGCCAAGAACTGTCTCTTCAATTGCCACAGTCTTGTGGGACCCCAAGGAATGCAAGCCCACCTAACCACTAGAGCCAGGTGATCAAGGGGTGTTATTTGGGCTGCAGCTACAAACACTGGGGCACCAGGTGCATAAAAACCAGGGCACTAGACACATAGAAAGCTTCCGCCCCATCCCCCAGAAGGCAGTGGTGCTCTGGAGTGTGGCAGAGAGTGAATGCAAAGATAACACCCACCCCCCAAGGTTTCTGGAAAGGGTTTCAATAAGCCCCTAAATGTGTGTTTAATTATAATCCTGCCCCTCAGGCCACAGTCATGGTGATCAGCTAATAGACCTCCTTCAAAGAAAGACCCAGCTCCTGGGTCTGCTGCCTCTTGCTGTGCCCTGGGGATGATAGTTGTTTAAGAACTCTTTCTCCATTGGTTACAGCCCTGGTGACCCTTTAGTATAAACCCTGCTATCCACTAGGGCTAGATGTACAGGTGTCCCCTGACAGCAGTCATAAAATCAGGGCACCAGACAAGGGTATGAGTGCCTTTCAGGTGACACCAGTTATTAAAGTTCCATGGGACCAGGAACGCAAGCACCCTCAGCCTCCAGAGCCAGGAAATAAAGTGGTGTCCCCTAGGACACAGCCACAAGAATTGGGGCACCAGATAATACAATAATAAACTATCAGAAAGAGAAATTAAGGAAACAATCCCATCTATAATTGCATCAAAAAGAATTAAATACCTAGGAATAAATTTAATAACTACATGACATTAATGAAAGAGACCAAAGAAGACACAAATAAATGGAAAGATATTCCATGATCATGGATTGGAAAATTAATATTGTTAAAATGTTCATGCTACCCAAAGCAATATACAGATTAAATGCAATCTTTTTTTTTTTTTTTTTTTTTTGCAGTACATGGGCCTCTCACTGTTGTGGCCTCTCCCGTTGTGGCGCACAGGCTCTGGACGCACAGGCTCAGCAGCCATGGCTCACGGGCCCAGCCGTTCCGTGCCATGTGGAATCTTCCCGGACCGGGGTACGAACCCGTGTCCCCTGCATCGGCAGGCAGACTCTCAACCACTGCGCCACCAGGGAAGCCCTAAATGCAATCTTTATCAAAATTTCAATGACATTTTTCATGGAAATATAACCAAAAAATCCTAAAATTGTATGAAATCATAAAAGACCACTAATAGCAAAAGCAATCTTGAGAAAGAAGAACAAAGCTGGAGGTATCACACTCCCTGATTTCAAACTATATCACAAAGCTATAGTAATTAAAACAGTATGGTATTGACATAAAAACAGACACACAGATCAAGGGAAAAAGGTAGAGAGGCCAGAAATTAACACACACTTAAATGGTCAATTAATCTATGACAAAGGAGTCAAGAATATATAACAGGGAAAAGACAGCCTCTTCAATAAATGGTGCTGGGAAAACCAGACAACTACATGTGAAAGAATCACACTGGACCACTTTCTCTCACCCTATATAAAAATGAACTCAAAATGGATTAAAGACTTAAACATATGACCTGAAACCATTAAACTCCTAGAAGAAAACATAGGCAGCATGCTCTTTGACATCAGTCTTAGCAATATTTTTTGGATATGTCTCCTTAGGCAAGGGAAACAGAAGCAAAAATAAACAAATGGGACTACATCAAACTGAAAAGCTTTTGCACAATTAAGTATTGGGAAAATGAAAAGGCCATCTAATGAAAGGGAGAAGATATTTGCAAATCATATTCCTGATAAAGGGTTAATATTCAAAATACACAAAGAACTCATACAAATAAACATCATAAAAGCAAACAACCCCATTAAAAAATGGGCAGAGGACCTGATAAGTCACTTTTCCAAAGAAGATGTATGGATGGTGAACAGACACATGAAAAGATGCTCAACATCACTAATCATCAGGGAAATGCAAATCAAAACCACAATGAGATATCCCCTCACACCTGTTGGAATGGTTATCAGCAAAAAGACAACAAATAACAGGTGTTGGTTAGGATGCAGAGAAAAGGAGTACTTGTGCAGTGTTGGTGGGAATGTAAATTGGTGCAGCCACTGTGGAAAGCAGTATGGAGTTTCCCCCAAAAAGTTAAAAATAGAGCTACCGTATGATGCAGCAATTCCACTTCTGGGTATTTTTCTGAAGGCAAAAGACCACGAATTCAAAAAGATATATACACCCCAATGTTCATTGCAACGTTATTCACAACAGCCAAGACATGGAAGCAATCTAAGTGCCCACCAATAGATGAATGGATAAAGAAGCTATATATATATATATATATATATATATGTATATCTTCTAGTTACAAAATGTCTAGTTACAAAATAAATGAGTCAGAATAGAGTCAATTGTATAACATTTTATGGTGACAGATGACTACTGGACTTATCATGGTGATCATTTTGTAACTTATAGAAATATTGAATCACTATGTTGTACACCTGGAACTAATGAAATATTGTAGGTCAATTATACTTCAATTTTAAAAAACTGACAAAGTCATCTAAAGCAAGGAAAGTTTGAGAAACTGTCACAGCCAAAAGGAGGCCAAGGGGACATGACTACTAAATGCAATGTGGCGTCCTGGATGGGGTCCTGGAACAGAAGAGGGGCATTAGTCAAAACTAAGGAAATCTGAATGAAGCACGGAGTGAAAATTAAGGGTACAGGAGAGAGGTAAGAAACCTGAAGGGGACGGCTGGCCCCTGCAACCCAGGGACAGGTGTTCAGTCTTTATTCTTCGGTTTTCCTGCTAGTAAAGTGGGCGTAGTACTACCTACTTCAAAGGATTGTTGCAAGGACTAAATAACATGAAAGTGCCGCATACTCCATGAATATTAGTTTCTCTCCTCTCAGAATCTTGTTCAGTTAGTCCTTCTTTGTACCTCTCAGGCCTGATTTATTCGTATCAGAGTTTGGGATCAAGGCTTCATTTCATTCATTCATTCAGCATATTTGAGTGCTTACTGTTAGTTACTAGCCCTGTGCTCGGCTGTGGAGGTACAGGGGCAAGCGTCTGGAGGGCGTGCAGACCCAAGTGTGATGTGCGCTGTGCTGTAAGGGGCGACAGGGGGCTGGGGGAGCACCTGCACAGACCTCCACGTCTCGGACCCCACAGGACGGGAGGAGTGCGCAGGCCAGGTGAGGGAGGCCAGCACAGCCAGAGTGGGAAGATGCTGGGTCCGGTGGAGGTGCAGAGGGAGGGGTCCGCTTCAGGCAGGGCCTCCGTGAGGCTTTTCAGGGAGGTCAGCCCCACGATCCCCAGCTCAGCGGTGGTGTGGCCACACTGAGACAGCTCAGTGCACACGGAGTCTGGGCTCTGTCCTCAGGCCCTGGGGAGATGCTGCGGGTTTCTCAGCAGAACGTGTGTGATCATATTGGTGTGTGGTGGATGCAGTGTGAGGACTTGGTCACGCAGGCTGCGGCGGGGGCGAGCAGTTAGGACGCTACTGTAATGGCCTCGGCGCGCTTCCACGTGACCTGCCCTGGGTGACGGCATGGAGGTGGCACAGAGGCAGACTGGACAGGTGCGCGGAGGAGAGAAACACCAGCGCTTGTGATGGATTAGATGGGACAGACGAACACCGGGGAAGTGACCTGGGCCACCAGGGTGGCCATGGATGAAAGAATGGATAAGGAATTGTGTCATATATTTATAAAACAATGGGATATTACTCAACCGTAAAAGAGAATGAAATCTTACCTTTTGCAGCAACGTGGGTGGACCTTGAAGGCATTATGCTAAGTGAGATAGGTCAGACAAAGACAAATTACATAGGACCTTTTATATGTGGAATATATATACATGTATATGTATGTGTGTATATATATGTGTGTGCATACATATACGTGTATATATATATATATTTTAAATATATATACATGAAAACCAAACTCATAGATACAGAGAACAGATGAACAGATTGGTGGTTACCAGAAGCAGGGAGTAGGGGATGGGAAAATGGATAAGCTTTTGTTTTTTTTACTTTAAATAAATTGCATCTTAAAAGGGGGGAGGGGACATTATCGACCACTTACTCTCATGGTTTTCACTGCAAATCTTGCAGTTTTGGGTCCAGTTAGATAGAGAGAGAGAGAGCTAGAGATAGAGACATTAATGCACACACACATATATTTACCAAAGAGAGACAGAGAGATTGATTTATTATAAGGAACTGAGTCATGCGAGTAGGGGGGCTGAGAAGTCCCAGGCTCTGCCATCTGCAGGCTAGAGACCAGGAGAGCTGGTTGTGTGATTCAGTCCGAGCCCAAAGGCTTTAGAACCAGGGGATTTACCAAACTATAAATCCCAGTTTGAGGGAAGGAAAAAATGAGATGAGATGCCTTAGCTTGAGCAGTGAGGAGAAAAGGGGTGAATTCCTCCTTCCTCCACCTTTTGTTCCGTTCAGGCCCTCAACGGATTGGACGGTGCCCACTTGCACTGGGGAGGGCCGTCTGCTTTACTGAGTCCACAGATTCAAATGCTCATCGCATCCAGAAATACCCTCACAGACACACCCAGAAATAACGTTTGATCTGGGCACCCCATGGCCAGTCAAGTTGACACATACAATTAGCTATTGCAGTATAAGTATATATGTATATGTGTAAATATATATATATACCTATCTCTACCTACATATACACACACAATATGAATACATATACTGGGTCTCAAAGTAAAACTTATTTCTTACTGTTAAAAAACAGATCGAGTTAAAAAACAGAAAGCCGAGGAAATCCTGACATAGCCCCAGACAAGAGGGGCCAGGGTTTTCTGTAGCTCCCATGACACCAAGTCCACAGCCTGGACTAGGTAGCACCCTCTTGTGTCCCTTGGGGAGGGAATAAAGAAGAAAAGAAAGGTCATGGAAAGGGTTTACACTGGGTCAGTGGATGGTGGTAAGATTCATTTCACATTTTAAAAGATCACTTTGGCTGCTATGTAGAGAACAAATAGAAGGAAGGCAAAAATAGAAACAAATTATTCTTCAGTATTTATGCAACACCTGCCCTGTGCCAGGAGATGGAATAACGAAGAAAAAGTTGCTGCCCCCGTGAAACTTCCATTTTAAGAGGAGAGCCAGACAATAAGCAAAGCAATGTACATACCTATCAGGGAAGGTATGTTAGGGAGCATTCTAAGACAGCCTTGTGACAACTGTCCCCTTCTGTTATAGGTCTTTTGAGAGTGGACAGAATCTAGGACTTCCCTCTAACCAGTAGAATTTGGCAAGGTAAGGGGCTGTCACTTCTGTGATTACATTATATTATATAAGACTGTGTTTTTGCTGATTGGAGGGAGAGGCCCTCTTGCTGGACTTGAAGAAGCAAAGAGATGTGTTTCAAACCACCTGTGGAGTGAGCTGTGTGGCAGAGAACTGCAGGCAGCCTCTAGGAGCTGAGGATGGTCTCCACTTAAGAGACAGAAGAAGGCCCCCTCCGCCTCAAATCATACAGGTCCAAGGAAATGAATTCTACCAACACCCCAAGTGAGCTTGGAAGAAGACTCTTCCCTAGTCGAGCCTTCAAATGAGAATGCAGTCTGGTCAACATCTACATTTCTGCCTTGAGTGAGACCCTGAGCTGAGGACCCAGTTAAGTGTGCCCTGACTCCTGGCATACAGAAATTATGAGACGATACATGTCTGCTGTTCAAAGCTACGAAGCTTGTAGTCATTTGTTATGAAGTAACTGTTAAAAACAGGACAGTAGGCCCCAAATGGAGTCGCTTATGCTAAGCCTCATGTCACCAAACCAAAACAACTTAATTACAACGTCTGCTCTCCCTGAAGTGGAATCTTAAACCAGTCAGTCAGGAATCGCGTGGTCAGCACTAGTGAGGTCATCTGTCCGATAGACCCCTGCCCTCCCCTAAAGGAAAGCCACCTTGCAATAACCGATCCCATTTTTGCCTAGAATAACTTCCTTGTTCCCGCTCCCTTCTGCCTATAAAAGTCTTTTACTTTGTACGGCTCCTCGGAGCTCCTTTCTATCTGCCTGGTTGGATGCTGTCCAACTCGCAAATTGTTGAATAAAGCCAATAAGAGCTCTAAAACTTACTCCGTTGAATTTTGTTTTTTAACACCACAGAAAACTAAATCTGAAGGCCCTCATCCAGGGCACACCGATGTATAAAGGCCAGGAAGTTCCAGGAAGACCAACAAAGAAGACTGAAGGGACAAAGTGGACACAAAGCGAGAGTCAGAAGCGCCAGGTGCACACGATATAATCACATATAGCAAGTTTAAATAAATGGACTGCCTGTCGTTTAGGACCGACAGGTGGAGTCATATGAGACCTGAGAATTAGATCCAGGGCCACTGGATTTGGCCCTGTGGTGGTTATTAGTGACCTTGTGAAACACCTGTGTAAGCGTGGTAGCAGGGCCAGAGCCTGACGGCAGTATCTGAGTTTAAAAAATATTTGAACGGGAGCAGTGGATATGAAGAGCAGCGGCAGAGTCTGAGTTCTGTTTTGGAGGCAAAATCAAGATAAGGGAAAGGGAGGAATCGTCCAGGGGGCTGAGGCTTTGGCCACTAAGCAGGTGGGGTTACCAGGGAGACTGGGAGAAGGCCAGGAGGAGGAGGAAGCAGGTTAGAAATTATGTTGAAAGTAAGATGGCTATTGTGTATTCGTATGGAGCCACGCTGTGGGCAGTGGGGCATACGGGTCTCAGCTCCAAGGAAAGGCCAGGGTTTGAAGTACTAACTTCAGTTTATAGAAAGTACTTCAATCAACAACACTGGATGGAATCGTCTAGAGCTCAACGACACTGGATGGAATCATCTAGAGCAGTGGTTCTTAAACTGGGGGCTGAGGGTAGGGGGGCTGTTGCAGGGCACGTGCAGAGACACTTTGGGATGTCATAGCTGAGGGAAAAGGTGCTAGAGGCATCTGGTGGGTGGAGGTCAGGGACGTTGCTCAACACCCTACAGGGCACAGGACGGCCCCACAACAAAGAACAATCCAGTCCCAGGTGTCAACAGTGCCCAGGTTGTGCAACCCTGATCCAGAGAGAACACGGCTACAGGAGAAGACCCAGGATCAAGCTCTAGGGTATTTAAGAGTGTAGAGGCCAGTTAGAGAAGAAGGGTGAGAATGAAAGTCCAGATGGTGGGAAGAGAAACCCAGGACAAGAGGGCACTAAGGAGAGAAGGGGACGTGAGTGCCTGGAGCCCCGAGTGCCTCCCTGTGCTTGCTAAGAGAATCTGTGCACCACTGCAAACAGTTCTAGGTTGACGCCTGAAATTTTTCATCACAAACTTTTCATCGTAAGTTTACATATTCTTATTGATTAGAGGTTGAAATATTAAACATTAAAAAATGAAATAGGAAAGGATTGACTTAATTGAAATAAAATTTTCCTGTTACAATTTGAGTTTTTAAAAATACCAGCAACCTAGTTTTCTACTGTATCATGTACTAAGCCACACTGAATCTGAAAGAAATCAGTTGAAATGCTTGTTTGTGTTTTTTCCTATTGTATCTGGAAACATCTTAATCCCTCAAAACAATAGAGTTGAAAAGAATCAGTGTCACTGACCCAAACTGATTCTGCTTTTCTGATTTCACAGCCTTTCAACATCGGCCCAAATGCCCTTTTTCTAATGCTAATTTTCAACCTTAACTAGAAGGAGAGGAAGCCCTAAGGGTGGGAGTCACCAAGATTAACCGCTGAAGGAGGTTACTTGAGATGAAACCAATATTTCAAATTTGGGGTCACCCCAAGGCACACGCTGTAATAAGATTTGGAAGGAAGGGGGTGTACTGCTCTCTTGTAAAGTGAGAGAAGGAGAATTGTGATGCCTGACTTGGGCATATCAGGTTTACTAAAGAGCATTAGAGGAGTAGAGGATCTGGAAATGGACTCCCTTAAAATGATCTGTGCACAGGATTCTTTTTTTTTCAGTTGAAGTATAGTTGATTTACAATGTCGTACAAGTTTCAGGTGTACAACACAGTGATTCAGTTATACACACACGCACATGCACATATATATTACATATACATTCTTTTTCAGATTCTTTTTCCTTATAGGTTATTACAAAATATTGAGTATAGTTCCCTGTGCTACACAGTAGGTCCTTGTTGGTTATCTATGTTATACATAGTAGTGGGTATGTGTTCATCCCAAACTCCTAATATATCCACCCCCCCTTTTCCCCTTTTGTAACCATAAGGTTTTTTTTTTCTTTCTATGTCTGTGGGTCTATTTCTGTTTTGTAAATAAGTTCATTTGTCAGATGCCACATATAAGTGATATCATATCATATGATATTTGCGTTTCTCTGTCTGACTTCACTTAGTACGATAATCTCTAGGTCCATCCATGTTGCTGCAAATGGCATTATTTCTTTTTTATGGCTGAGTAGTATTTCATTGTATATATGTACCACATCTTTTTTTCTTTTTGTCTGCCCTGGGTCTTAGCTGCAGCATGTGGGATCTTTGTTGCCATGTACAGGATCTTCAGTTGCGGCTTGTGGGATCTTTAATTGTGGCATGCGAACTCTTAGTTGCAGCACATGGGATCTAGTTCCCTGACCAGGGATCGAACTCGGGCCCCCTGCGTTGGGAGCACAGATAGCCACTGGACCACCAGGGAAGTCCCTGTACCACATCTTCTTTATCCATTCCTCTGGCGATGGGCGCTTAGGTTACTTCCATGTCTTGGCTATTGTAAATAATGCTGCTATGAACATTGGGGTGTAAGTATCTTTTTGAATCGTAGTTTTCTCTGAACATATGCCCAGGAGTGGGATTGCAGGATCATATGGTAGCTCTAATTTTAGTTTTTAAAAGAACATCCATACTGTTCTCCATAGTGGCTGTACATTCCCACCAATGGTGTAGGAGGGTTCCTTTTTCTCCACACCCTCTTCAGCATTTATTAATTGTAGGCTTTTTGATGGTGGCCGTTCTGTCTGGAGTGAGGTGATACCTCTTGTAGCTCTGATTTGCATTTCTCTAATAGTTAGCAATGTTGAGCATTTTTTTCATTTGCCTGTTGGCCATCTCTATGTCTTCTTTGGAGAAATGTCTATTTAGATCTTCTGCCCATTTTTATTAGGTTGTTTGTTTTTTTTGCTATTGAGACTGTATGAGCTTTTCCTATAGTTTGGAAATTAATCCCTTGTCAGTTGCATGGTTTGCAAGCATTTGTTCCCAGTCTGTAGGTTGTCTTTTTGTCTTGTTGATAGTTTCCTTTGCTGTGTTCACAGGATTCTTTAGAGAGTTTTCAAGTGCATGTTACCCTAGTTGGGCAACCACAGGTATAGGCAAACATTTTAGAAGTTATACTGTGAATGAGAAGATGTTGGGTCAAAGGAAGCTTTTTGTTTTTTTTTAAAGATGGAAGCTGGTTTGTATGCTGATGGGAATGCTCCCTTAGAAAGGAGACGTTGATGCTAACTCTGGGCGTGGAAGCCTTGAAAGGGTTGGAAAGAATGAATCCTAAACACAAGGAGGGCCCCCCTGGTGAGAGCTGGGAAATATGCTCCCCCATAATAGTCTATCACGGCTCTTCTCCATCAACCTGCTTTATCTTTAGCAAACACCCTCTTTTTCTTTGTTTATGGTATGTTTCTCTGATTACAACGTAAACCCACGATTTTCCTTATTGTTCATCCCTGAATTACCAACACTCAGGGCAGTACCCAGCACACAGTGGGTGCTTAATAAATATTTGTTGAATAAATGTTAAAAAACAGATTAAAATGGGTACCGATGCCGCTCTAGATTTTATCTGATGGTGAGGATAAGGGAATTCCTGGCTAATTTGCTTTTATTTTCTCCAAGTTGACACTAGGCATGAGCTGAGAGTGACGGGCGGGGTTAGGCGTTGAGGCAAACCCCTAGGTGGGAAATGGTCATTTCCATTAGAAAGGAAGCAAACCACTGGAGAGAGAAGGGAGTCTACAGTCAGGGCTGAGCATCTGTTTGAGGTCATGGTACAGCAGGTTGGCTCAGTTGTGTGAATGATTCCTGGGTGTCTGGCCTATGCAGCTGGCATCTGGTGAAGCCATTTATCAAGAAACAAAATGAGGGAGGATAAGCAGGTCTTTCCGAAAAGATGATGAATCAAGAGTTGAACGTGCTGAGTTTGAGGCACCGGTGGGACATCACCGTGAAATAGCACAGGTAGGTGGTCTGTTACTTGGCCATGGTGGGGAAGAAAGAAGTGGATAGTGGGGAGGCAATGGGAGAGGAGCTGCCTTGTGGGTGGGAGCTGAAACCAAAGGCATAGTTAAGATCACTACAGGAGAGGGTAGCACGGAAGAGGAAGGTTAACTGAGCCTGGAGGAACACTGATGGGAAAGTCACATCATTGGTCATGCATGACAATGACAAAGCAGGTCACAGCTTCCCAGGGCCAGATGCCAGGTCTGGAGCCTCATTCATTCCCCACCTCTGGCGTAGTGCTGGCCGCACAGAAGTTAATTCTAAAATTCACCCTGATTTGATTTCTCTGCACTTTCATTTACTAGAATCCTATCACAGCTTATTATCTGAAATGCTGCTAGGGGAAAGCTTTTTTGAAGGTAAAATTATGACTTTCATACAAATATAAAATGAACACTTGTAAAGATTTTATTTAATTCATTAATTAACAAGGAAGTCAGTAAGACATTACCACCACTCCAAGGGAGAATCCAAAGAGTAGACACATAAACAAACAAGAATGCTTAAAAGAATTTGCTTTTATAGATGCAAATAGATGCAAAACTGGATTCCTCCAAAGGAAAGAGGGGATCAATTGTGCTTCCCATGGACAAAATTCATTTGTATAGCTACAGATAAGAATAATTTGCATTGATATCAATTATCTACAGTTTACAGGATTGTCCATAGCTCAAAGACAAGAAAGGCACACAACACTCCCACAGAATCGGCCCAGAAGGGTGTGCTAGAAAACACCTATGTTTCCTTTGAAGACTCTATATTCTTTCACGTTTATTTCAAAGTCTTTCATGTTTTTCCCTATAACGTTAAAAAAAAAAAAGAGTTATCCTTACCACTTTTATTAGTTGGGTCTGTTACAAAATACACATGGAAGAATACTCCAGTACTACCATACCCAAACATGGGTACTAATTGATTAGGGAGATGAGGCTAAATTTGGGATACCTTAGGATTAATCTGTCTCTTAGTTAGAATGGGAAATTCTAAGATTCAAACCAAACCACCTCAAATCTACTGTGGAACGTAGTGGGATATCAATCAAATACAGAAGATGTTGAAATGGTCCTGTGAGCTCACTGCGAGCTTGCCAAGTTGGTTGAAGGCCTGGAGCGTGATGCTGGTTCCACCCCCGCCCCTGCCCCAGCCCATGCCTGCCTTCCTCTTGGAATGGAAGAGTGTCAGACTATATACGTAGCCTTCAGTTCAAGCATATGATCCATATAAAAATGGAAAGCCTCCTCTCCTGCAGTAGCGAACAAAGATGACTCCGGTTGCTGTTGGAAGCTTTCGCTGCTCTAGCACGACAGTTCAGGAGGGATCAGAAAGAAAGCACATTGATGATTACTGGAGAAAATGCTCATATGAATTCCCTGAGCACAGTATTTCTCTTTGCAAATTTTAAGTGTTCCATGGCAAGTCTGCCAAAAGTGTGAGAAGTATAAATAGGGAAGAGTGGGAAGGAAAAATGGGGACCTGTCACGACGCCACTGAAAATAGGGAACTAAGAACTTTCCTGAGATCCAAAGTCAAAGGGGGCTAATATTTACTTGGAGTAGCAGGCATGAGCTTTAGCATGAAACGAAAGGCAGAAGAGTGAAATTAGGGAATAGAAGAGAGAAACTTGAAGATAGAAAATTGTGTCAAATTGAAGTCCTGCTCTTACAAAAAGTACAGATCAAAGAATGAGGGAAAAGGGGACTTCCCTGGTGGCACAGTGGTTAAGACTCCATTCTCCCAAGGCAGGGGGCCCGGGTTTGATCTCTGGTCAGGGAACTAGATCCCACATGCATGCCGCAACTAAGAGTTCATGTGCCACAACTAAGGAGCCCTCGAGCCGCAACTAAAGAGCCTGCCTGCTGCAACTAAGACCCAGTGCAACCAAATAAATAAATAAATATTTTTAAATAAAGGAGAATGAGAGAAGAAAATTAGGATACACTGACTGCTTATTATGTCTTGCACTGGTTAGGAACTTTATATCTACTTTTAATTTAATCTTTCAGTTCCTATTTCCTATGAAATAGCTATCTCACTAAAGACGATATTCAAATGTTTAGCAGCACAGACAATGAACAAATCAGAAGCTGGACAGAGGACCCCTGCTGAGCTAGGCCTTAACCCTTCATCAATCGGCTTCCCAGGTCACAGTAGGGATCTTGGGAAGGGCTCAAGGCAGCAAGGGGACAGGAAGCAGGCTCTAGACAAAGGCCACGCACCAACATTTGCGTGAGTGAAATGATGTGTACCAACTGAACATCAGCTCTGAGTGACACCTGTCCTCTGGGCAGGTTCAGGCTTAATCTCCATCTTCACTTTGTCCTTTCCATGATGCTCCACTAGCATCAGGGGTCTTCTCTGCCGCTCCTGTAGAGGCCAGAGATAGATGGGCTCCAGACTAGACATTTACAACCGGCCTCCAGTTCACACCTCCTGGGGTGAGAAGAAGATGCGCCGCAGGCCTACTGTTCACTACCAGCCTCTTATTTACATTTCCTGAGACAAGAGACAAATGGGCTCCTGGCTACGTATTTATGACCAGGCTCCCGTCTGCATTTAAAGATCTGCACTTTGATATAAGAAACAACAACAGGAATAGGGTAGATAACTGGACATTGGACACTTTTATGGCAGGAGGAGAGAGGGGCTAAAGCCTGTTAAGAGATCAAGAGATCACACATTTCCCGTCCTTGAGGCAAGGGAGACACTACCCATGCCCTAATGGCCTCATGGGGTCAAAAAGGCAGGGGTGCCAGACCATAATAAGTGTTGCCTTTGCCCATGCCAGACGCCTGTGCGATGAAATCCATCTTGACTGAGGGGTGCATGCTCACCTAGGGGAGGGTCCCAGGACAAAGTAGCCATGGGGTCAAAGCAAGACGATTAGCCAAGAAGGCAAAGACCCAGAAGACTGACCCCTTAGAAAGGATTTAAACTTCCCAAAGGCATGACTCTCCTGACTCTCTCGCTGAGTTCTCCCGTGCGTCTTTCCGCATGTACTCTGCTTTTCTAATAAACGCTTTACTTTCCTCTATACCTTCCTTCTCCTTGTCAGATCCTTCCTTTCAAGGTAGACAAGGACTGGGGGTTTAAATTCTAGCCGCTGGCCCCCGTGGTCTAGCGCTTAGGATTCCTGGTTTCCACCCAGGCGACTAGGGTTCAATCCCCTGGTCAGGAAACTAAGGTCTCGCTTCAAGCCGCTGCTCGCTCACTGCTGCATGCGTCCAAAATCACGGCGGGCAGCAGTAGGGACCCTTGCTCTCCTTTACCCCCTAATCCCTTCAGCATCCCCATGATTAGCATGCCAGCCTGTATAAATTTAGGTACATTTCTTTACTAAAGGCCTGGGAACAATTTCAGAAGGCAATTATAATGAAGGAAGGAAAGAGTTCAAGTTCTAGTTCATTTAGACTTCTAGAAAAGGCAGGGTTTCCCAGACATTTTTACTTGGTCTACCCAGCACCTTCCCCGCAACCCCCCATCTTGGTGCCTTGGTTAAGGGTGTGGGCTTTGCAGTCTGGGCTTCCTGGGTTTGCAACTGTCACTCAGTAACCTCGTGGCATTGGGCTAAAAGTCACACCTCTCAGAGCCAGTATTCGAACTGGTGATTTTTATTAGGTGTGGTGATGGCATTGGGGGCTTGTAAGGAAGTATCTTTTTTCTTCTTTTTCTTTGATGTGTAAACAGAGGTATTTGGGGAGCAGGAAATGATGTGGTGTTTGCAATTTGTCTCAAAATACATTCCAGATGAAAAACTGGGAGTGGTAGTGCCGCGGTAGGAGAAAACAGTTGATTGTTGAAGCAAGGTGATGAATACGTGGAAGGGGGTGAGGTATCTTGTGCTCTCCAGACTTTTGTGCGCGCTTGAAAATTTTCATAAAAGGAGTAAACAAACCAAAAAACAAATAATGAGCCTTTCTGGCTCCACATTTTAAAAAGAATAGCAGGATGTACTTTTCATGATTGCAATTTATTTTGATTTTCCAGATAGATCCCACCTCTCATCCTATCCATCAGCTTCTCTAGACATTAGCAGGGAACATTCCCTTTGACAAGACTTGCCAGGCCCAGTGGTAGGGAGTATATTGTTTTGGATTCTATACCTACATTTTAAAAATGTCACCAGTTTCCTATTTGCAGTAACTTGAATGCAAGTGTCTTATCTTAAGGTGTTGCTTTCCTCTGTCCCACTCCTTCCCCCCCCCGTAGGCTTGCCATTTCTTTTTTTTCATTTTCCTACACCTTTATTGGAGTATAATTGCTTTACAATGTTGTGTTAGTTTCTGCTGTATAACGAAGTGAATCAGCTATATGTATACACACATCCCCATATCCCCTCCCTCTGGAGCCTCCCTCCCACCCTCCCTATCCCACCCCTCTAGGTGGTCACGAAGCACTGAGCTGATCTCCTTTTTAAGGACTATTAGGGGTTAGCGTTATCTCCAAGGAGAAAATAGCCTTGGGAGGAACAGCCTACACCCTGGTGTATAAAGGCAACGGGCTGCTGGAAGGAAAGACGTGGCAGGGTGAAGAGTGTTTACTGAGGTTCGTGGTTAGGGTTATCAGGGTCTCACGGAAAAAAAAGAGAAATGAATCATCATCATTTGATCATGGTATTCACAGCCGGAGGGAGGGACAATGGGAAAAAGAGAAACACAAAGAAACCGTCAAAATAAAACTGGGATGTACGAGGGCAGGAGGAGGGAGAAAGTCTGAGAAACGGGGGCGGGGGGGATGTAATCGCACCGATACTGGCCACAAACACAAAAATTTGCCCATTCCTGGTTTACATTAAAAATGAATATGTATGCACATGTATTTGTCGGCTGTGTCCCGACTAGGCAGGTGATGAGGCGCTCCTTTAAGAACCTTGAAGACCCAAAGTTGCACTCAGACCGCCCACCTGGATCCGAGCCCAACCCTGGACCTGAGAACCGAATGGCCGACTGCAGCCGTGGCTGTTCCCTCCGCCCTGGAAGGGCTTGCAGGTCGATTTTTGTCAGTGGATCGAGAGGGAGCCCCGGAGTCCTCCAGCCCGTGCTCTTAGCGCTCAGCCCCCGCCTGGACCGCCCGGTCGGAGCCGGCCCGAGCTGCAGGGCCGCCCTCCGCCGCACGGGGGCAGCAGCACCTGCAGTGCGGCGGCGGCCGTCCCGGCGCCCCTCTTGGCGGCGGCGGGCGGAGGCCGGCCCGCGGCGCGCTCGTTGATTGGCCGCGGCGCGGGCGCTGCCATGTTGGCGGAAGCGGCGCCTTCTGTACCGTGGCTGCGGCCGCCGAGTCCGTGCGCTCAGCGTCCTGCTCCCTCGCCTCGTCCGGGTCTCGGCGCTGAGAGGCGGCGGCGGCCGGCGGGATGGAGAAAAGTAGGATGAACCTACCTAAGGGGCCGGACACGCTCTGCTTCGACAAGGACGAGTTCATGAAGGTGCGCGCTGGGGCTCCGCTTCCCGAGCCGGCGGCGGGGGGCCTGCCCTCCTTTCGCTCCGGGGCCTCCTCGGGCCGCGCCCGTTCCGGACCGGCCCCCGGCGGGACCTCGCTGCTCCTCGCAGTGGGTCTCTTGGCCTCAGGTGTGGCCGGGGCACCCTGGAGAAAGCACCACTGTGAAATCGTGCGTAGTGAGCGAAAAGGCCTCGAAGTTGTGTGCCAGTGGTTTTGAGCTAAGTATAGTAAGCCCCTGTTATTACCCGACCCCGTTAGCATGCAGTGCAGTAGGATTGCCAGTCCCCTGGCCGGACAGAAGCTTGTTGACCAGCGCCTTGCACCTAAAAGCTCAGTACTAATGCATTGACCAAATCTCTGAACCCACGTCCATACCGAGGGATCAGGTGGGGGGGAAAGGCACTAAATCGAAAGATTTTCCTTAACGTTCACCTAAAGCTTCTGAATGAGATATTTAAAAGATGAGAATCTTCTCATTTTGTTGCGATACAACAAAGCAAGCTATTCTCTTTTTCTAAAGTTGTCCTACTGCTCTTTATAAGGTGACCTCGAAGTTGGTCTGCATGTCATTGTAGGACATAAACTTACATAAACAGAATAGCAATATAAACCGAAAACATTTTATGGATAATAAAGGTTCATCAGGCACAGCCTTGAAAATATCCAAGATTTGAATCAGAGCTAGGAGGAACTTTGCATACCTATTTGGTGTAACCCTCTCGGTCTGTACTTAAACTACCAAGAAACATATTTATGTTTTATATTTAAGGATTGGGGGTTTTGATACCACTAAGTGGCTGTTTTCAGTGTTAAAAAGATAAACGTTTTGGCTCAGTAGACGCTAAACTTTTAAGGAAGTGAGTGTAAGTCCCTTACTGTTCTTTTTTGATGACTTTAAGTCATACTATGTTTTTTCTTATTTTAGGTTCATCACTCTCTCTCCCTTTTTGATATTTGCAGTCAGATCACATCTCTGGTTTTTAAAAGTATTTATATCTGTTTTCTTTATGGCTGAGTAATATTCCGTTGTATATATGTACCACACCTTCTTTATCCATTCCTGTGTTGATGGACATTTAGGTTGCTTCCATGTCCTGGCTATTGTAAATAGTGCTTCAGTGAACATAGGGGTGCACATAACTTTTCAAATTATGGTTTTCTCTGGATATATGCCCAGGAGTGGGATTGCTGGATCATATAGTAGTTCTATATTTCGCTTTTTAAGGCACCTCTATACTGTTCCTAAAAAAGAACGAAATAACGCCATCTGCAGCAACATGGATGGACCTAGAGATGATCATACTAAGTGAAGTAAGTCAGACAGAGAAACACAAATATCATATGAGATCACTTATATGTGGAATCTAATTTTAAAAAATGATACAAATGAACTTATTTACAAAACAGAAAACAGACTCACAGATCTTAAAAGCATACTTATGGCTACCAAAGGGGAAACGTGCCGGGGAAGTGATAAGATGGGAGATTGGGATTGACATATACTCACTACTGTGTATAAAATAGGTAACTAATAAGGACCTACCGTATAGCACAGGGAACTCTACTCAATATTATGTAATAAACTATATGGGAAAAGAATCCAAAAAAGAGTGGATATAAGTATAACTGATTCACTTTGCTGTACACCTGAAACTAACACAATCTTGTAAGTCAACTATACTCCAATAAAAAAATTTTTTTTAATGTGGTAAAAAACAGTATTTCCATCTGGATTCTCTCCAGTGTGGCCATATCATTTTTAGTATGCGGGGCTGTCCAGACCCAGGAATAATGTACTCTTGTTCTCGTACAGTGGTGTTTCTGCTAAACCACGGGAAGGAAGAGCGTAACTTGTCAGGGATGTGTGAAAGGGACGGAGGAGTGAACTTGCTGATCCAGGAATGCTTTGTTCCACCCCCTGGCTGAGAGCTGCCCTGGAGCGAGGGTAGAAAGAAAGACCATGATGAGAAGAGGCGCACTAGAAGAAGAAAAGGCACAAGCAGAGATCAGGGGCTTTGTTCTGACTTCTGATTTCAGGAGTCTCAGAATACAGAAAACTTAACTTGTCCAACTTTTGCCTTCTTCAAGGCTTCCTTCAGGCTCAGTACCAGCATTCTTTCGGACTTGCTAGCCCCACCATGTTTCTTGCTCTGAGATGGCAGAATGCCTTTGGCAAGAGCAGCTTCAGAAAGCAGAAAGCAGAAACCTCAAAATATAAGTTCTAAAGTAGAACCTGCAGTAAGGAGAGGGCAAACTGGGAAGGTGGCTGGAATGGCCATATTCTTTCATGGCTCCTAAGCCTCTGAATGTGCCCTGCAATTTGTAGTGCTAATAAATGTGACCACTTCACATGTAGAAGAAAAATACCTAGGACAGCTATCCTGTGTTAAATGTTTTTGATTTTCTAGGTGAGACCTGGAGATAAAGGTTATTTGTGATCTGTGTTTCCTTCAGAGAGACATTTTATAAGTTTTAGTTCCATGGCAGAAATGGTGGGTGGAGAGCTTGCTGTCGGGGTTATATTTCTACCTCTGTGTCTCATTCAGCACATTTTGTAATTTGTTCCTGTGGGAAAGTTAGGGAATGTCCTATTTGCATTAGGAGAGTTGAGATTACTTGAAATCCAGTCGTTGGGTTGGAAACTGTGTCATTAGTCTGCCATACATGACGAGGGCCTGTTAGGACAGTGGTAGCAGTTGCTCACTTAATAAACAGTCATTCATTGATCACCTGCTTTGTGTCAACCAGCAATCTAGACGGGATAGTACAAGGGTACATAAGATATGGTTTGGGCTGTTGAGTATGGTCACAGGAAGACCACCGTGTGTGCTGAGAAACTGGACCTAGTCCAGAGAGGCTGGAAGGCTGGCCAGGAGTGAGACCGGAAAGGTAGGACGGCAGCTGCCGTCACGTTTAAAGCAGGAGATTACATGGGCATGTCTGTTGCATTGGAGCAGCATTAGAGGGCGCTGTGCCACTGGTTACTTCAGGTTAATATCGGATTCCAGCTCAAGGGAAAATTGTGTTGGATTTGAACTGATGAGCTAATATTTTGATACGGACCGTTCTTGCACATGTGTTTCAGTCCTAACTCAGTGCCTTAGTGGTATCTCAGACCTTTAGGAAAGTATTTAATAAATTCTTAATAAATAGCAAACTACCTTTCTGAACACAGAAAAAAAAAAGAGGCTACTAAAAAGTTATTTCAGTGGTCCTTGTGAGATCTAATGAGAAAGAGGAGGGGACAGATTTGTGGAAGATGGAGGTGATCAAAAGACAGGAGTGGCAGATGGAAGAATCACTTGGGGCAGAGGTGGTGATGACATCATACCGTTAGCTTCGTCACCTTGCAGAAATCTTTAGCGCGCGTTGATAGTCAGCTATCAGATGAAATAGGACCTAAGATCTTGGTAGCAGGGAGAGAAAGCGGCCTACTAACAAAGATAAATTAGATCCCTTTACCTAGGAGTGCTGTTGGAATCGTAGCTTTTCCCTTCTAGCCCAGCGTACGACTTCGCTTCCTGTTTTATAGCAAAAATAGTGTCATCGAATGGGAACTCCTTCATCTTGCTGACGATGACGGCTCTTTCTTGTATTTGTGCCCGTTCTCTTTCTCCTCCTCGCCTGTTATGTAGAGGGGTTTTCCTTCCTTCCTTCCTTCCACCCATGCTTGGAGCCCAGGCCCTCCTGCACTCTCCCCACTGGCTTTCAAACACTCTTGCTTTAGTCTCTTCCCCTTGACCCTCCTGCCTCTAGTCTGTCCTGTCACACTCTTCCACATTACAGCCAAATGCTCCAGTTGTTGTTACTTCCTTCCGTGCTTTTTGGCCATTTGTGTGTCTTCTTTGGAGAAGTGTCTGTTCAGCTCCTTTGCTCATTTTTTAATTGGGTTATTTGTCTTTTTATTGTTGAGTTGTAAGAGTTTTTGTATATTCTGGATATTAGACCCTCATCACATATATGACTTGCAGATATTTCCCACCATTCAGTGGGTTGTCTTTTCACTTTTTTAATAGTGTCTTTTGACACATAAAAGTTTTTATTTTGATCGCGTTCAATTTTTCTGTTATCTTGATGCTTTTTGTGTCATATCTAAGAAATGACTGCCTAATTCAAGGTCACACGGACTTTCACCTGTGTTTTCTTCTAAGAGTTTTATAGTTTTAGCTCTTCTATTGAAGTCTTTTGATCTATCTTGACTTAAATTTTCGTTTATGGTGTGAGGTTGGTGTCCAAATTCATTCTCTTCCGTGTAGATATTCTCTTGTCTTAACATCAGTTGTTGAAGAGACTCTTCTTTCCCCATTGAATGGTCTTGGCGCCCTTGTAAGAAATCAGTTGACTATAAATGTATGGGTTTTAAGTTCTTTCTTTTTAAATGTTTAGGAAATCTACAGTGTAAAGTAAAACTATTTCTGATGAATGAAATGTGGCAGTTGTTACATACCACTGAGTTTGGGGTTGTTTGCTGTCATAGCAAAAGCTGCCTAATTCAATATTCACAGATGTTCTAAGTAATTTAGTCTTGTGCAATGCAACGCTTGTTTATCTAAGCACAAATATATAATTGGCAAGTTGAGCGCTAATATTACCTAATAGCATTTGTTTGTGAGAGTTGAGTTATATGATTTAGAATGTCACCATGAAGTTCATACCTGAACTTCATCCATCTGAAGTTCATACCTTCAAAGATTATGTACTCAGGCAAGCAGAGTGCTCTGCACAGTCATACAGCTGGTTAACAGCAAGGCCAGGATGTCAGGCTGAGGCCTGCCCACACGTTCTTGCTGCGATTGCTGTGTAACTATGGATGTAAGGTGTTACCTGGGGTCGTCTCAAGCAGCAAAATGTCTAGGCTAATTCTGGCTCTAGGTAAAGAAGCAGATGGTTTTCACTAAGTGGCTGTGAAATTACAGTTTGGTAAGAAATCCTCTTATCTGACACTATCAGAGCAGGTGTTTGGGTGATTAATTAAGAAAGTCAGTTTTTAAAAGTACTCAAGGGATGGTGCTTGAGTCCTTAACGTTTTATTTTCAATCATACATGTGTACACTTATTCTCCATTGATGTGGCACCAAGCTCTTTTCTCTGAAAATTTGTCTGCTGATTCGATTTCTAGATTGTCCTTTAAGTCGGATGAGAACCCTAAGGCATCTGCAAAGAATCTGGTATAGGATCCTCCAAGATTTGTATGACCCCCCTTCCCGCTCCCCTACCTGGTTCATGGTCATGTGATAGATAATTGAGTAAAAATTGTCTTATCAATTTCTCAGTATTGGGTCTTCACAGAGCATCATAGTTTTCATGAAAACAGTTATCTTCTTGCACTTATATTTTGTTGGTTTATATAATGTTTAATAAAATTTTGTAATTTTGATGATAAGTACAAGTGACCTTAACAAGTTCGGGAATCATCACATCTGATTCTTGATGACTAAACAGCTCAGCTAGTAGCAGAGTCATAGGTGCAATAGACAGTAACCTGCTGGCTGTATGCATGTCTGCCTACCAGGGGCATCAGAATGTTATAAAGGGAGATGGCATAGCGAACCTGTGAGACCAGTACTTGGAAGTTGGCTTTGAAAGATTCTGAACATCTGTTCAGTGGAATACTCAACATCCATATAAAATGTCAGTACAGATTTATATGTATTATGAAAAGACATTGAAGTTGTATTTTTATATGGGGAAAAGTAGCTTAGAAAAGGTTTATTAAGATTGTGTGTGTGTGTGTGTGTGTGTGTGTGTGTGTGAACACAGGAGGAGGTCTGGGGTTTCGTTGAAGATGGTGACGTAGGAGGATCCTGAACTCACCTCCTCGCATGGACACACGAAATCGACAGCTACTTAATGGAACAATTTCCTCTGAGAAAACCCCCCAAAACTAGCTGAGCAACTCCTGCACATCTGGCAAACAAGCAAAAACCCACATCAAAGTGGGTAGGAGAGGCTGAGACACAGTCTCACCATACACCCCTCCGCCAGTGTGGTGACCCACAATCAGGGGGAACTCCCATCCCAGGCTGCTCCCCGAGGAGCGAAGGGTGTGAACCCCACCCCTGGCACCCCTACTTTCAAGATTTGCACCTGAGAGATGAGCCCCCAAAACATCTAGCTTTGAAAGTCAATGGAGCTGGCATCTGGAAGACCCATGAGGCTACAGTGACCTGAGAAACAGTTCTTGAAGGGGCAGCATGAACTTACCCTCCCCAGGGCCTGACACAGACACAGCAACTGAAAAGGGCCCAGACTTGCTGTGAAAGAGGCTTGTTTATCTTAAAGCATCGGCCTGAGGGGCAGGCTTCTAACTTCGCCCACGTCTGGGGGCTTGGAGGAGGCCGGCAGGGCCATCTGTGCTCTCTCTCTCCTTGCTCCGCTCAACAGTATCTCCTGGAAAGGAACGTGTGTACTTGGTCTGGCGCCCTGATTTTTGCAGCTGCTGCCTGGGGACACCTCTTAGGTCACCTGGCTCTGGTGGCCAGTGAGGTTTACGCTTGTAGGTCCCCAGTGTTCACTGCAGTATTATTTGCAATAGTCAAGACGTGGAAGCAGCCTAAGTGTCCATGGATGGATGAATGGATAAAGAAACTGTGATACACACACCACACACTGGGATGTTATTCAGCCACGAAAAAGAAAGAACTCTTGCCCTCTGTGGTGGCAACGTGGATGGACCTTGAGGGCATTAGTGCTCAGTGACATAAGTTAGAGAAAAGATGATCGTGGTCTCACTTGTGTGTGGGATCTAAAAAGCAAAGCAAGAAAAAATGGACCCACAGGTACTGTTCACATGGGTGGTTACCAGAGGCAGCCGGTGGGGAGTGGGCAGAATGGGCGAAGGGGGTCAGATGGTACAAACTTGCAGTTAATCAGGTAAGTAAGCCTGGGCATGTGGTGTACAGCATGGTGACTGTAGTTAATACCGTGTTGTGTATTTGAAAGTTGAAGGGAGTGAACCTTTTTTTTTTTTCAGTCTGTTTAGAAAAGTCATTAAACAATAACAACTACGATAAGCAGCAACAGCGACAAGTCCTCGGCAGTGGAGGGTTGGTACAGTTATTATCGCCCGAAGTGCATCATTTACATTAAGATTCGTTCCTGGTGGTGTACATGGTGTGAGTTTTGGCAAATGGATAGTGACCTGTATGTACAGCCACAGTGTTGCATGTAATAGCCCTAAAGCCCCTCTGTGCTCTGCCTGTCCATCCTTTTCTCCCTCCGACCCCAGGCAGCCGCTCATCTTTTTACTGCGTCCATAGTCTTGCCTTTTCCAGAATGCCATATAGTTGGAATCCTATAGGATATACCCTTTCCAGGTTAGCTTTTTTCACTTTGTAATCTTAAAAGTTCTCATAGCAGGAAAAGGAAGTGTGTAACGGTGTGTGATGGATTTTGACTAGACTTACTGTGGTGATCATTTTATAATAGATACAAATGTGGAATCATGTTGTGTACCTAAAAGCCATATAATGTTATATGTCAACTGTATCTCAATTTAAAATATAATTTATATTTTAAAGAGAAAGTCAAAAAAAGTCTGGAAGGATGTGAATCACGATGTTAAATAGTGAGAAAAACATTAATAGTGCCTATCTGTAGAGCATCAGGACTGAGTGATTTTTTTTTTTTTTTACTCTCTGTCTTTTGTGTCATTATAGCCCACCCTCCTTCTCCTCGGGTTCCACATCTGTGGATTCAACCAACCATCCATCAGAAATATTTGGGAAAAAAAATTCCAGAAAGTTTCAAAACGCAAAACTTGAATTTGCTGAATTGGCAACTATTTACATAGTGTTACCATTGTATTTACAATTATCTGCATAACATTTACATCTTATTAGGTATGATGTAATCTAGAGATGATTTAAAGTATACGCAAATACTGCGCCATTTTATATTAGGGACTTGGGCATCCCCAGATTTTGGTGTCCTAGGGGATCCTGGAACCAGGCCCCCATGGATGCTGCGGGATGGCTGTATTTCTTTGTTGGTTGAAAGTTTCACAGTGAACATTTGTTACTTTTAAAACTAAGGGAAAAGGAGCAATTTCTGTTTTGTGAGGAGCCTATTTAACGTGTGTAGTTAAAAAAACACTAAATCCCTTGTAGAATGTAGGCAACAGGAGAGAATGCTCTTGGTCAGGGGCCACCCTCTTGGCGCCTTGATAGTGCACAAGCACCTTTATGTCACGTGTACTTAAAAGGACTTTCTCCCAACGGCAGTAGCCTTTCAAATGAGTAGAATGGCGTTTATCTCTTATTCTTTCTCTCCTTTTATTTCTGTGTGTAAAATGTGATATCGTTGCAGTAATTCTTTTTTCTGGTTTTATTTTCAGGAAGACTTCGATGTCGATCACTTTGTGTCCGACTGTCGGAAGCGGGTCCAGCTGGAAGCACTGAGAGATGACCTGGAGCTCTACTATAAGCTGCTTAAAACGGCCATGGTCGAGCTCATCAACAAGGACTATGCAGACTTCGTCAACCTGTCAACGAACCTGGTAAACTTTAAATCCAGAGTTCCTACCAGTCAGTGTGTTTACATACGTACTACACACTCTCTTTCTCACTCATGTTTATTCTTAAAAGTGCTGAGTGTTTTTAGAAACCTTTTAGTTGATTTTTCCCCCAGAAACTTGGAGAGATTACTAATCTTATTAATAAAAGAACTAAACTTTCTTGATACACATTTTTTGTTTTGAGTTTAGTTTGATTATATTTTGAATGACTTATTAAGAAGTAGTGAAAAGTAAAGGATAACAATCTCAAGAGTGGTTGTTTTTGTTAGTTGCTAAGTGATTACCATGAAATCTCACTGGTTTAGACTAATTTGCTAGAGCAGATACAAACTATTCCTAAGGAAGTGCTTAATTTACTTTCAGGTACTGTGCTAGCCAGACATAGGTTGAGGAAACATTGGCCAATATTGACCTTTAGGTGGCCTGGTTTTATAAAAACACAGGAATGGTTTGTGAGAAGCGCATCAGTTACTTGGAAAAGTTGTTTAGAAATGCTTGAGTTTTAATACTTGGAAAAGTCTTCTTGTTCATACTTTATTTTGTTGTTAAATCTGTTTATCCAAAGAAGTATAGAAAGTCGCCATCTCCATGGGAATTTCAGGAAGCATTAAGAATAACGAGCTGTGTTTGCTTTTGGGAAGTACACCAGTAAGATAAATGTTCCAGTAGGATTAGAAACCCTGAAAATTTTATTTCCATTCTATTTAATTTGTATTTTTCTCAAAGGCTCTAATAATACTTAGGAGAGATATAGCTCATCAGACTTTCACATCAGCTGGCTGAACATCATAAGTATAGAGATAGCTATTTTTCCTGTTAAAGTTTTTTTAATTCATTTAAAATTTCATCCAGAGGCAAACTGTACACGAGGAATCTTTGATTTATTACGACTTTCCCTATTTGCATAGTTTCATGTATATCAACAGATTTTTTCACTTTCTGTGAGCAATATTTGTGGTAAGATAGCATTTCTGTTATTTATCTAGTTATTAGCAATATGTGATTGTACGGAAAGAATAACCTAAGTCTAGTACTGCTTTGCTCGTTAAACAGAAGCTTCACTGTCACTCCTGACTCTGACGTGCTTGTGCCAACATGATTTTGCCTTTAGGTTGGCATGGACAGAGCCCTCAGCCAGCTTTCTGTGCCTTTGGGACAGTTACGGGAAGAGGTTCTGGTAAGTCCCCAGGTGCCGGTAAACAGTCTATATGTATAAAGCACGTTACGCTCGTTTGCCTTCTCCAGGAAGAACTCCTTTAATGTGTTAGGTTGTTGTGGTGGTGGTTTAATGGTCCATGATTATAGTACTCACCTTCAAAACTGGTGAAAATGATTCTCTACTTTTTGCATGTGATATTACAGACTAAAAACGTGTTTGGTTTGAAGACGACAGATCGTCAAAGAGTAGACACTTTTAAATGTCAGGGCAGAAAAGAAGGGTATTTCAAAATTTAACTTGTTAATACCACCTCCCCCATCTGTAAGTGGTCTCCAACTTAGAACTGGCTGACGTATAGTTTAAAATTTGTAATTTTACAAGTGTTTTCCCAGACAGTGTTTTACATGTGGTTAGGTTCCTGGACCAGTCTACAAAAGCTGTTTAACCCCTGTATGTAACTGAAGGATAATATAAATAGCATGTAACGCCTAGTTTCTGGGAGAAACTCTCTCCCGTGGGAACGGGAGTGTCTGCCTGTAAGCCTTGAGGACAGGGACCCCATCTGGATGGACAGTGGAGCGGGAGTTTTGGCATCACCTCTGACAGGAGACCGTGTGGCCTGCCCTCCCCTCACCCGCTCGTCTGTGCTAGGCACCCCGACCTCCATTGTCCCTTAGTTGTGATGCACTGCACCATCGCTTCCTGTGTGTGTCACCACTGGACCACGCCAGACCAAGTGGCCTCATGCACCTTGCCCCCGAGACAGCGCCTGGCACGTGCGAAGCTCTCAGTAGGTAACATAGGTAAAGAGGCCCTGCCTGGATAGAACTGAAGGAAATGCAGGGTAATGGGAGTGTCAGAGCTGAGAAGTCCCGAGGAGGGGTAGGCGGGAAAGACTTCATAAGAGAGATAAGTGTTGAGCTGTGCCTTGAACTAGCAGATGTGTTTGAAAGTGTATGTCTTTGAATTTTACAAAAGCTCATTACAGTGCTTTTCCTTGGAGTGGAAGGAAAGGGGTTTGTGGCCCGCTGCTGGGCTGCGCGGCAGCTTCTGCGTGGCTCTCCTGCCTCCTCCTCGGTGCTCCCTCACCTCCCAGCCTCGTGGCTGACGTCTCCTGGGCCTCAGCCTGTGGTAACCTCCCACTCTTCTCTGTGCGCTCTCTCCACTCTGCTGACCTGTGCTTTGAACTTCCTGGGCTGCTCTCACGCCTCCGGGCTCTAGTCCTGCCCTGCCACCTGCCAGTACCACGTCGCCTCCCTTATTCTGCAGCTGTCTTTATAGCCACCTTTCTCCTCACCAGCCACAGACCTCACCTGCCTTTTTGACCTCAACTCACGACGCTGCTCTGAGATTCTACGATCATTGAGGGATAAGACTGTTTCTGTCTAATTCATCATTGTAGCCTCACTGGCTACCGCGGTAGCTGACATTTAATAGACGTTTCATAATGTTTATTGAATGAATGAATTCACCTCTCCATAAAACGTTTGTGATTTATCTAGTTTATTCTGATCGTTTCCATTACCTTCATTTTGGCCTCAATTCTTCATACTTGGCTTAATTTATTAGCTTCTGGACATGTTTCTCCACCTATGACCTCTGGCTTTTCCTGGCCATTCTGTTCCTTACTTCTTGATTCCTACCATCCCCCAAACAGCATTTCATCAGGAAATATCAGTGCTTCGGGATTCTCTAGTTCCCTAAAATGTGTAGAATCTAAAGTCCTCCTAAATCAACCCCTCCCTGTTTATTTCTACTCCTCTGCAAAATGAAGCCTGCAGTGCACCCAGGTGCATGCCTCACCCACCCTGAGTGTGCGCCGTCAGTTGTGTCTTCCCACCTTTGTCTTCTGATAACCTCCTCTCCACCATCGTCAGCTTCCACAGGTTCTCAGGGTCAGACTCAAGTCCCATCCCCTGTGCCAGACTCTCCTATCCTTTGATTCAGATGATTTCTTGAACGACATTGACGGTACATGTATTATTATTCCTTCGGCCGTTAATCCTCCATAACCTTGGCTTTATATGTCATTTTGCCCCCAAACCATGAGTGCCCTCGACAGCAGTTGTATCTGATATTATGTATTTTTGTCCATATCTGCATAATACCGGCCCGAAGATAAAACTAAGTTCTGTGGAATTTAATTAAATGTGTAAGTTTCGTAATGTCACAGAACAGTTTCTGCTGTATGTTTTCTTTATTCTTTTAAAGAGTCTTAGGTCATCTGTCAGTGAAGGAATTCGGGCAGTAGATGAACGAATGTCTAAACAAGAGGACATTAGGAAAAAAAAGGTAGGTTGCCCATGGCTTCATGGTAGCACCTTGGAGTTAACGGCACTTCCGCGCATGTGGTCTGATTTATTTCTCTTGGTACCTTGGCAGAGAGGAAGTGTGGGGTCTCTCCTTATTTTTAGGCATCAGTGTTCAGCAAAGTTCGCGAGGGGTCGAGGCAGAGCTGGAGCCCAGGTCTTCTCACTCCTGGGCTGATTAAGGTCCTGTTAATAAGAGAGGTGTGCTAAGGTAACTAATAGAAGGAAAAGACGAAGAAAATCGCGTATTCTTCTCGTGCGTTAATTTATTCATGACGGCATTAAAACTTTTAAAGAAAACTGTAGATTTCTTATGCTGCATGCCAGCTAAAAGCCCTTCCCTCGTGTCTTCTCACACTTTTCAGTACTATGAAAGTGGTTTTTCTCAAAGCCTTTTTCTATGTATCTATATATACTTACGCTTATAACGTCATGTCAACTGTTTGAAATAGTAAGACAGAATTTTAGATGTACCCAAGTGGTCACAAAATTAACATTCCTCAATTTTTCCAAAAGAAGAAACAGTAATAACTGGTATCCGTGAAACACTTTACAGTTTAACAGGCATATAACTAATTTCTCAGCACCCCTATAAAGAAAATATTAAAATTTTAGACATTAGGGAGTAAGTGGGCTTTCTAAGACCAACTCTTCCAATGTTCTACTGCAGGTTGAAAAACTAGTATGTTGCTCTCATTCTGCCACGTTTCTCTCTTCTTTTGTTTCCACTTGTTAACTGTACCTCTGCGTGCACTACCTTTACATTTTACTGGTCCTGTGTTTCAATTTTATTATCTGACTTTAAGGATGTAATGGCAGAGTTAGGATTAGAATTTGAGACTTCTGATGCTAGCCTGGTGCTCGGTCAGTGTTTTCTAAATTTATTAGCATATTTTTCAAAATCTCAAGGGAGAGAAGCCTATTTTGAAACCTTCTGTTTAATTCTCCTTTAAATATCAGCTTCCGTCCAGAGATTTCAAGAATGCAGTGCCTTTCTAGAAAAGACTGTAAGCTTTGTGAGGGCAGGGGATTTTTGCCTGTTTTATTCACCCATGTCCTCACTGTCTAGAAGAATGTCTGGTGCACAATAGGTGCTCAGTAACTATTTTAATTTTTTTGTCTTTTTTTTAAATTAATTTTTATTGGAGTATAGTTGCTTTACAGTGTAGTGTTAGTTTCTGCTGTGCAGCAGAGTGAATTAGTTATACGTATATCCACTCTTCTTTCGATTTCCTTCCCATTTAGGTCACCACAGAGCATTGAGTAGAGTTCCCTGTGCTGTACAGTAGGTTCTAGTAACTGTTTGTTTAACGAATGACCTTCTTTTTGTTCTTTTAAGGATGAGAGTTTTTATAATATTCCTCAACCTCTTTGATAATATTTATTGTGTAGTAATGTCTTCAATGAATTGACGCTTAGGCATATAATTGTGTCGTATACATGTAAATAGGATAAAGATGACCAGAAACTAAAATTAAAACATGAGAAAAGGGTCATAAGAAAATAAATGTAGTGCCTATACAGGGGTTCATTTAAGATGGGGAAAAGAAAGAAGAAATAAAAATGCAGGAAATGAGAAAACAAAAAAAGTCTCGTTTTTTTTCTTTTTTTAACTATTAACTTGTAATAGAATATTGAAATATGCTTCTTCTGGGCAGCTAAAATTAAGTTTTACATTCTTGGGAATTCAGTGTTATGTAGAAGTATTCAAACTGTAGAGTGCTCTACACACTTTAAGTTGACTTTTGGCTTTGTATTTCCCTGCATTTAGAAAGGGGAAATAAGATAATTAAGATTAAACAGCATGGTAACTTCTTTTTGGCTTCATTTTTATTTTTATAGATATGTGTGTTGAGGCTTATACAGGTTATTCGATCAGTTGAGAAAATTGAAAAAATCTT
Organism: Delphinapterus leucas; assembly: GCF_059928025.1. NCBI lineage: Eukaryota > Metazoa > Chordata > Mammalia > Artiodactyla > Monodontidae > Delphinapterus > Delphinapterus leucas. The sequence continues at coordinate 5,523,884 of NC_143144.1, forward strand.
AAATTCTCAACATTCTAAAGAAACATCTGCACTGGAAGCAAGCAGGTAAGTATTTTTTACTAAATATCACATAAATTAGTACTTCACACCCAGGCTACTTTTTTTTTTTAGTTAAAACACTTTCTGATAAAGAAGAAAAGCCAAGTGTATGGCTCAGTGTTTTTGAACGTAGCTTATGAAAAGTGGAGGGCGTGAGACGGTAGAGTTTATAGTACATCCCTCTGAAACCTTCGTGGTGATGGACCACTGTTCCAACACGTCGCCTTACAGGGAGTCAGAGGAGTGTGCTTTCAGTGGAAGATTTTTATCTTTGGAGTCGCCTTGTGTAAGCACTGGCAGAATCCTTTGATCTTGCAGGTATGGAATGGCTTTCATCTCTCGTAAGTTTATGTAGACATTCCCAGACTATCACCATTCATGTATCTTGCACTAGCATTGTAGCGTTAAGGAACGGTATAGGACACATTTAGTTAAAATTTATAAACAGGGGAAAGAAACCTTGTGAAATTAGAAAAAAATGACCATTTCCTTTGTTACACTGTGACCGTCTTATTACCTTCCTAGTGTGAATTCTAAATCAGCCAGGTAGATGAGTGGCTCAGAAAATGAGTAGATCACAGCAGCACCGTGGTGCCATGGGAGGAGCACAAGTTTGTGCCGCGTCTACCACTGGGCAGCCTGAGTCATGGAACCTCAGCTCCCTGTGTCTTGGGCAGCGTAAGGCTAATAGTAACTCCACTGGCAGGGCTGTCTGACAGTCAGCTCGGTAGCCTGCACCCGGCATGTCGTAGGCCCTCACACATCTAATTTGGGTCTGACAAGAGCTTCTCCTAAAGGCACGTGGACAGCCATAACGTTTTTCCCTGAGTAATATTGGATAATCTGCTGCAAAACCAACCAAAGCCAAATTGAATATACCTATACCAAAGTCTTACCGTACGATAAAAGCATGTTGGATTTCTTAATTTTAGGAATCAAAATGTTAGATTTGGGAGCACCTTAAAGGCAGTATGCTCCATATCTCTCGTATAGATTGAGGAATGCGGCATCCAAAAAGGAAGTGATTCTCCTGTCCTGGGTCTCTACTTCCTTTCATAATCAAGATGTACAAACAAGTGGTCAGCACTTGCTGTCTCTGTCCCTTCAGCCCCCCCGCCCTCGCGCTCCTGCCCTTACCTCCGCTGGCCAGCATCTCCGCTGCTGTCCTTTCTGACCCGTCCCTTCTGACCCGTCCGGTGGAGCCGTCTGTCTTGAGCTGCTCCGCGTCTCTCTCACCCTCAGCAGCATTGGCAGCTCCTGCCAACTTGTCCGCACTCGACATCCGCCATACCTGCCTCCCTGTTTTCTTTTCACTTGGGTCCGTTCCTACTCCCTTCCTCACTGATGTCTTTTTCTATGATACTATTCCTTTGCGATGTTCCATCTTTTTTTTTTTTTTTTTTTTTCTCCTTTTTGGCCGCACCGCATGGCATGTGGTATCTCAGTTCCCCAACCAGGGATCGCCCTGCAGTGGAAGCGCAGAGTCTTAACTGCTGGACCGCCAGGGAAGTCCCTCAATGTTCCATCTTTAATGTAATAGATATTATGCTGTTTCTTGCTCAGAATCACCTTTGAGTACTTTTTAAAAATTCAGATCAGCAACTTTGAGCTGTAGAGAAAGGAAAACCAGGGCAATGTAAGTGAATGGTAACTACAGCATGCTTCCTAGTCCAAGAAACGTTCAGATAATTTATAATTAATAGATCCACACTAGGTTACTCAGGAAAGAGGGATTGACCTTTTGGGTTGGTCTTGCAGGGGAATTGCTCTCCCTCTAAACTAGTTTTTTTGTGTTTTTTTTTTTTGCGGTACGCGGGCCCCTCACTGTTGTGGCCTCTCCCGTTGTGGAGCACAGGCTCCGGACGCGCAGGCTCAGCGGCCATGGCTCACGGGCCCAGCCGCTCCGCGGCACGTGGGATCCTCCCGGACCAGGGCACGAACCCGTGTCCCCTGCATCGGCAGGCGGACTCTCAACCACTGCGCCACCAGGGAAGCCCTAAACTAGTTTGAATGCTACAGATACAGGACTGGATAGACCTGAAATGGATAGCATCTCATTTCCTTGTGATGTGGATTTTTTCCCCTCACTCACTGATAGGTCACCATTAGATATAGGATGCCTCAAGAGAAGCCCAGCAGATGCTTCAGTGCCTTTACATTTTTCTTCTTTTGCTATTTAGCTTCCTTTTGAGTGGTATTGTTGCAATGTATTTTAGAGGAAAGAAGTGCATTTATTACACTTTGTGGCAGATACACAATGAATGTCCTTTCACTAGGACCCAGAGAATACAGATTGACTGCTCTTTCAGCTCTTTGGTAAATGAAAATTTAGAGCTCTTCTGACTTATTTGATGTATTGCCGCTAGAGGGCTGCTTTTATTTTATCAAGGAGACAGCAGTATTTGGTATTTTAGAAGTACTGGAGGTATTTTAGAGGAAGAGAGAATGAGACAGAGCAGTAGAAGGGGATTCAGGTGTAAATAATAGGATAGGGCAAGAGAGGGAAGGGAGGTTAAAGATGAAGAAGGCCATGGACAGGAGAGCCTGGGGGAGGAGGTGGAAACACCCGTCACACCCACAGTGGCCTGGTCCAGCTCCTGCTTCTTGCTTGGACCCTGTGGCTGAGGCCAGGCAGCGTCAGTGTCTTATACTGAAGTAGTTGCCCACTGTCCTAGAACATGCTGTGCATGTGACTTATGAAAGCTGATGGCACGAAGGATTCTTTAGCTACTACCTTGTAACAGGGGGCTGTGGAAAAACACAGTGGGTGCTAAAGCATCACCATTGCTAATCATGTGATGTGTTCTCTCGGAAACTTAAAACCTCTAGGAGTTAAATTTCTCTAATTGTCTCTACTAGCCCACTTCTGACTGGACAGATTTTGGAGAGAATTGCCACAGAATTTAACCAGTTACAGTTTCATGCTGTTCAAAGCAAAGGCATGCCTCTTTTGGACAAAATAAGACCAGTAAGTGTTGTTTTAGATTTTCACACTTTGGTATTTAGGAATTTGCTAAATAATTTTGGTTTTACCTGATACAGGCATACCTCATTTTATTGCCCTTCACTTTATTGCCCTTCACAGATATGTTTTTGTTTTGTTTTGTTTTTTAACAAATTGAAGGTTTATGGCAACTCTGCATCAAGCAAGTCTATCAGCCTACCAGCGCCATTCCAACAGCATTTGCTCACTCCATGTCTTTGTATCACATTCTGGTAATTTTCACAGTATTTCAAACCCTCCACCAGCAAAATGATTACAGCTCCCTGAAGGCTCAGATTATGATTGACATGTTTTAGCAATAAAGTATTTTTTAATTGAGGTAATTAAGGTATATACCTTGTTTTTTTAGACATAATGCTATTGCAGACTTAATATACTGCAGTACAGTATAAACATTTCTTTTACGTGCACTGAGAGACCAAGAAATCCCAGTGCCCCGCTTTATTGTGGTACTGCTCGATTTATTGTGGTCTGGAACCACACTCGCAGTATCTCCAAGGTATGCCTGTAATGCCTGTGATAATTGTTGATCTGCAGGATTTTGAAACTAGCTTTGAATTTTTTCCTTCAGTTTTTGTTTTTTGGACCCCCTGCCCCCTAAGTGTCACACATTGTAGATTTTGTGTAAAGACACAGGCATATTCTCCGAATTATAAGGGTAAAATTAATTCTAAATTTCATGTAACTTGACGCACTGTATGATGTAGTCAGAGTTAATTTATCCGAAACTCTCGACTGGGCTTTAGATTCATGATGTTTGTCAGATTTACTGTGTAGCTTAAGAGGAGAATAACTTCTTTTCTCATTCTGCAATTCTGTCTAAATCCTCCTTTGATATAGCAGAGATTTACTTATAAAGAGATATGGAGTGGAGGAGAGATTCATTGTTACGCTCCAGAAAATGTTAAGATTTTAATTTTACACATATTCTCTTCTAGTGCCGCCAGAGATTTGTTATGTATATATTTGAGTCTTTAGAAATTGTTCCAGCTGCTTTCTTACCTGTTTTTCTTGCAGCGTATAGCTGGCATTACAGCCATGTTACAGCAGTCACTGGAAGGCCTCCTTTTGGAAGGTCTGCGGACTTCCAGTGTCGATGTAATCCGGCACTGCTTACGGACTTACGCCACGATTGACAAGGCACGGGACGCGGAGGCGTTAGTTGGTCAAGTCCTAGTGAAACCATACATGGATGAGGTTTGTGCACCCCCAGGCCTTCATTCAGCAGGCGTTCATAGAGCGTCTGCTGTGTCCTGGATGCTTCACTGGGCGTGAGGGTGGATCAGAGGTCCTTCTGTAAAGATTCTCATAGTTACTGCAGCATCAGTTGTAAGAAAAGGTTGGTCCCTGGTGGTTACAACCAGCATGCAGGAGTCAGGCACCCTCTCTCGTATTTTCTAGTGATGCCGTAGCCCAGGGATTATCTTAATTTAGTAGGGGGCAGGTCTTCCCTAGGGAGAAGGTGTGTATCAGAACATTTTTAGGTCAGTTTTATGCTATGTAAATTATTTGCCAATAAAGTTTTTAAAACGAATCTTTAACTACTGGTCTAGTGGGTAGAATGGAACAAGTAAAGCAGATGCCAGCACCGCAGCTCAAGTGCCCCATGGTGGGACAGCGGGCCAAGAGCCCTGAGCGTGGAAGGTCTGCGTGGAGGGCTGTCTTCACAGACGTGCTGAGGAGTGTGTGGGCCAGGAAGGTGGGAGGGAGGGAATATTCACAGATGAAGGGCTTTCATAGGCAAATTAGCAGCGTAATACCTTAAATCCAGAACTTGGCTATCCAGTGTTCTTCACCTACGAGGATATAGTTAAAATTTGGGAAGTGAGCATGTTCTGCCTTTGAGCAGCCAGAATATATTACAGATTGTACCATGTGAAGTTGCCAATACTCAGCATTTTCCGACACGCAAAAATGGCAGCTTTGTCTGGTTCAAACTGGTGGAAGTCACAGGCCCGTCCTCAGTGTTTGCAGACTTTCTTCAGTGCCACATCAGTGTGGACGCTCTTTCTGTCCAGTAAGTACAAAGCCCTACTCACCGTGACTTTGGGGTGAAAGTCTCCCATTTATAAATGGGGAAAATTGAATGTCATTGATAAAAATGAAACTTAAGGATTAATTTCAATAGTCCAGTCAGCTTTCGTTAGGATTTCATTAGGATTTCATTAGGATTAGTAAAAATAAATGATCTGTCAACTTCCTCTGTTTGTATCCTGTTGTACTTCATAGCTGTCTCTCTATAGGAGTGAAAAAGACAAATTACCTACACTATTTCTTTATCACTAAGTGAAAATGGTTACTAATTTATGCCTTTGTTTTTCATTGAACTGAAGCTAATGTGCTAAATTAAAGAAACGTTTGATGTTTCAGTGGCATATTAAATAAACTGTGGCCACATTTTAATTGTATTTAAATTCGTATGCTTGTCATTCGCCTCTTGATTCTCAGCCTTAACACAAAAGATAAAATAATAATAAAGTAAAATAAAATATATTCCCTTCCATCTTCCTCTGTCTCAAACCTTCCCCTAATCTGAATAATGGTATTTAGAAGAAGAGGCCACGGTCAAGACAGCAAGGAGCTGTTGTCATGGGAAATCATCGTTTTATTTCGTTTTCAAGCTCAGGAGGGAAACAGGCGAATGTGTCTGGCTTTTCAGCTTCAGGCCAGTCTCTGTCACCCAGCCTGTGTCTCCCCCAGGTCAGAGCTATGCACCCGAATCCTGGAACTAGCTCTGAGTGAGGCTGTTACTGTTAGGAAACATGTCAGCTGGGGAGGAGGGGGGCGAGAGGAAACACACTTTTAAGGTTTTCTTTCTTCTTTTCCCTGTGGTATGTAACTCATACTTGTCTTTTTTAAAAATGATGCTCCTTTTACTAGGTGATTGTAGAGCAGATTGTCGATGCTCATCCGAGTGATCTTCAGCTCATGTACAGGAAGCTCCTGGAGTTCGTTCCCCTCCACTGCCGCCTCCTTCGAGAGGTCACGGGAGGAGCCACCTCAAGGTAGTCTGAGCAGCTGTTCTCAGAGCTCCCGCGGTCCGGGGCTGCGCCTGGGAGCCGCTCGTGCCCTGCTGGTTATTGCTGTCTCGTGTGGACCGGGTTCAGATGCCCTTTCCTGTCTGTGTGTTAGCACAGTGCTCTGAGCTGGGCAGGGGCCATTAGCCTCGTCTTACAGAGAAGGAAACTGTAGTGGGTGGAACGGAGGTGAATGGTGTGTCTCTCTTGAATCCACAGCCCATGCTTTGCCCTTTCCTACACTGTCATTTCCCTAAACTAGGTTTGAAATAAAAGTTGGTTTCCTTCCATTATCCTAATGTCATAATCTGTTAATAATTATCAATTCAGTTTAATTCAACAAGTTTTATAAGATGTTAATTGTGGTTAAAGTCATCTTCAGTTTTCCCTCCTTTTGTCTGATTTCCATGGTTTTCAGTTCTGTTTTGTAAATACCCCACTGCCTTCCACCACTGCCACTGTCCTGGTCCAGGCCTTTGTCATTTCTCTGTCCACAGTAACAGGTTTTCCCCACCTGCTCGCACGTCTCAGTCTGCCCCTCTGCTGGCACATTTACCCACAGTGCTGAGATTCATGCCCTGCCTTCTTCCTAAGTCTTTAGTGGCTTCCTATTGCTCATTGCGGAAAATGCAGGCTTCTTGATCAGCACACAAGGCCCCTTGTGCTCTAGCCCCGGTGGTCCTCGGGTGGGGCCCTCTGCTCTGTGGTACCCTCGCCCTGGTGTTCTCCAGCACACAGCTGCACTTGCCCGCCCCAGCACACGCTGGGCGGGTCTGTGTTTTTCCTCGGAGTCCCCTCCGCCTTTCCCAGTCCCTCTTTTTGTTGACCTGTCACTCCACGTGAAGCCCCAGCTCAGATGCCACTTCCTTCAAGAGACCATCTTTTACCCTGATTCTACCTTTAATCCTGTTCTCTGCAGGCCATTGCACGTCGCTCTCACTTTTTCCATCTCAACAGCGTGCTCCCCTCCCGCATGGCCCACACCTCCCTCCTGGCACGGTGTCTTGAAGGCAGTAACTACCCAATGTTTGCAGGGTGAAAGACTTAACCTCTTTACAGCATTAGAAAGGCAAATGAGGTCCCTGTCTTCATGGAGTGAACGTTATATTTGGTCTTGAATTTTTGTTCTTTGAAAAGAAAATACACTGCTTGACTTGTGAAGTACCCTATTTCCACTACACGATTTCAGATGAAGCCGTGTTTTGCCACTTTTGCTTAGTAACATGAAGATTTAGTTGGATTTGGATTTGGGGTAAGAATTTAATAGAAGTCATGGGGTAAAATTAAAGAAGCCACAGTTATGAAACAACCAGTCATTAGATTTGACAGGCCTAGTCTTGGTCCTGAAATGTCAAGTTGCAGAGCCTCACGTGCTCTTTTCCATGGTTTCCAGTGTGGCAGAATTCATGTAGACGCCTCAGAAATCTGAGGAATCTAAACTGTACCTTGGTGGGCCACCTGCATTTGCTTGAGGCCCCGTCGTCCCGCCGCTCCTCACCTTCCCTTGCTCATCTTCTGCCTCCAGGTGCCCTTTATAGCTGGGGACACCAGCGATGTTCAAGATTTGTCTTCCGAAGAACGTGGATTAGCTTTTCTAACTGTTGATCTCACAGATTTAAGTTTTCTCTTTGGGGCTTTAGTTAGACATTTACTTTGGGAATGAGGTGATCTTGTCCTTCAGTGTTGTTCAGATTATGTGCATTTGTATTTTAAAATCTTCAATTCTGTTCCTTCTTTCTTCCGATACCTTAATAGAGCTACTTCTTATTACGATTGAAAGTATATGATATGACACATGGAATTGGGTATGTGGGACACAGGCATCTTCTTTCCCTCCTGGACCCTCCTCCAATCCTGCCAGTAATTTCTCATCAGTTCCTACCTGTTATAGAATGAGATTATCTGATAGCTCTTTCTGAACAGTAAAGCTGAATAAGCTCTTTGTCTTGATAGTTTTTGCTAAGCAGGAAAATTATGAAAACTTTTTACTGTTTATTTTTAATTCTTATCAGAATGTTAAATGCCAATTTGTTATCACCACTTAGCTACACAACTCCCCGTTTTGCTAAAAAATAAGACCGTATATTGCATGGATGATCAATTTTAAAGACAGTTATCTTAATATAGAGCATATCAATAACGGAGCAGTCAGAGTGGGTCGATCAGTGAGATGGTGTTGCTTAAAGCTACTTACAGGTCTTTAAGTTCAAGAGAAACTTAAGGAACCTGCTTTTTTTGTTTATGTACTTGTGTATTTAACCACTATTAACATAGCACTTATTGTATGCTAGGCACCATCCTAAATGCTTTACAAATATTAATCCATATAATGACCCTGTGAGGTACGTATCATTATATCATCCCTGTTTTGAAGATGAAGAAACCAAAACACAGAGAAGTTAAATGACCCAAAATTTGAACTCACGTACTCTGGCTCCCGAGTGCATGCTTTTATCTCAGTGTTGTCTCTCATCTAAGTTTGTGAATTAGAAACCCAGAGTCCAGCCTTTTGGCTAAAAATGCAGAATAAAGCATGCACACACAAAAAACATTCCCGTTATCAGTTTTTTGTATTAAGATTTGTGATCGAGATTTTACGTAAAATAGTCATAGAACTTTAGAACTGAGGGTAATCTTAGGGATAGCTGAATCAGAAAGTTGTTAGTAATTGGGCAATTAGCGTGATTTATAGTGCTTTAGAGTTGAGTGGTGTTAAGGTTGAATACAAGACTGCTTTTCTTTTTTTTTTTTTTAAATATATGTGCTGTCCTGTAGGCATTATTGTTCCATTTACAGAGCACAGGCAGAGCAGATGTAACATAATTCTTCTTTTTTTAAAAAATATTATTTATTTTTGTCTGCGTTGGGTCTTTGTTACTGCGTGCGGGCTTTCTCTAGTTGCGGCGAGCGGGGGCTACTCTTTGTTGCGGTGCGCGGGCTTCTCATTGAGGTGGCTTCTCTTGTTGCCGAGCACGGGCTCTAGGCGCACGGGCTTCAGTAGTTGCGGCGCGCAGGCTCGGTAGTTGTGGCTCGTGGGCTCTAGAGCGCAGGCTCAGTAGCTGTGGCGCATGGGCTTAGTTGCTCCACGGCGTGTGGGATCTTCCTGGACCAGGGCTCGCACCCGTGTCTCCTGCATTGGCAGACGGATTCTTAAGCACTGCGCCACCAGGGAAGTCCCACAAAGACTGCTTTTCCTGTGGTATTAAACTGCTTCTTTTTCAAGACAGAGTATAAACATGGTAGCCCATTTTAGGGGAGAAAATTGTGCCAAGTTAAGTCGGTGTAGTTTTCCATTATCCTTGACCCCAGCTTGCTTACTACTTGATAGATAGATGTAGGAGTCAGGACACAGAGGATGTGTCAGGTTCAAGGTGAGAATGAGATCAAGGAGTGAAATAGAAGTTTGGGTCTAAGAACAAACTAATTGACAGATACCGTTTTTTTAAAAAGGTTGAAATAAATTTTAGGCTGAGGAACTTCTATTTTAATAAAAGCACCACAGTGGAATTTTGCTTTTTGGAAGTAGAAGATTCTGGTGTATTTGACTGAAATTTTCCTCTTATCTTACAGTGAAAAAGGCAATACTGTTCCCGGATATGATTTTTTGGTGAATTCTGTCTGGCCAGAAATAGTACGAGGATTAGAAGAAAAATTGCCCTCACTTTTTAATCCTGGGAATCCCGATGCCTTTCACCAGGTACCTTTTCCTCCATCGTCTTGATTCTTGAAGATGTTAACCTGAGACTTTAGGATAATCATATCTTTTCTGCACAGTCTTGGTTCTGTGGTTTTAGGAAAAACCACAGTTTGAGTTACGTAGCAAGCATTTACCTTAAAACACGCACTGTTTTATTCAAGTCATAGTCTCTGATAACTCCAAGGAATAAGAATATTTTTTAGAATGTAAAGTAAAATTCAGTCTAGATGCAATTGGGACTAGATCTGAATATTCTAATTTTTAAAAAGATCCTAAGGACCGTTAAAAGCAAGGCTGTTTGCAGTTGTTTTCCATGAAAAATTAAGTTTGTAGATATCTACTGTATCGTTTTGAAGGAAAACGAAGTATTGGATTGGATTTTAAAATGCAATATGTAAGTGTCCTCTATAATTTGAAAGATTAGGAGGCCTCGATATTTTCATTTTTTTTAAAAAAAACATCATTTAAAAGACTTCATGGTTGATATTTCAGTAGACTCATATGTTAATTTTCCGTTGTACCATTTTTTAAAGATAGTACGTAGGGTCCTGGAGAAGAATAAAGGCTCTTGGCCAGGTGGCCTGAGTCCATGCCCAGCTCCCCTGCTCAGTACTCTGTGGCTCAGCCCCTCGGCGCCTCTCCTCTCCTTCCTGCTCTGGATTTTGATTTTTGGGTTTTCGATTGTTTTATTCAACATGACAATCTTTGTCTTTTAATTAGGTAATTTGTTAAATTTACAATGATCGTAGTGACTGATATATTTGGGGTTTCTTTGGTTCTTCCTATTTGTCCCATTTTTTGTCCTTCTTTTCCTTTCTCCCTTCTTTTTTTCTTTCCTTTTCCGCCTTCTCTGTATTTTGGACTTTTGGGGATTTGTTTTCCTCATTTATTCTGTTTTTCCCCTCTACTAATTTGGAAGTTCTACCCTTTATTTCTTTATGTATTAAGTAACATTAGTGGTTACTTAACAGAATCTAAAGTTCACTGGTGTTTTTCAGCCTCCCAAACAGCACAGGGATCTTAGAGTACTTTGATGCCAGTCACCCCATTCCATAGTATCTATTACTGTTTCCAGGGTCTTATTTCTATTTTGATTTTTTTTATCCCCCAAATTGGGCGTTATTTTTATTGTTTTACGTGGTCGTCATTCTCCTCTCAGAATTATTCCACGTGCTTATCATTTCCTTTGCTTCCTGTTCCTTCTTGGATGTTAGACCTTTTTTCTTGGATCATTTTCCTTCTTCCTGAAATTCATCTATTAGCAGGGCCTGTTGATAATAAGTTTCACTTCTTTGTGATAAACCCTCAGTTTGTATGTCTGACAATAACTTTATACCTTTTGTGTTTGAAAGGTAGTTTTGATGGAAGTAGAATTCTCTGCACTTTGAACATTGTCTCTTGACTTCCGTTATGAAAATAGTTACTGTTGTTTCTTTGTAGTTATCATGCCGTCTCTCCCAAATCTTGCCTGTGACTCTAGTGTGCTGTTTCATTATGAGAATCTAGTGTGGGCTTCTTTTTCTTTATCGTATTTAGGATTTGTTGGGTTTCCTGAATCTGAGGATTGGTGGTTTTTTAATCAGCTCTGTCTCATTTTTATTCATTAACGCTTCAGTTGTGCTTTTCTCTCATTCCTCTATTATTTTCTTCTAGAACTTTTGATTAGACTTCCTCACTTTATCCTTTGTGTTTCCTGAATTCACTTTTTAATTTTTTGTCTCTTTGTGCTCATTCTGGATAATTTCTTGGGACTTTGCTTCTAGTTCACTGATTCCTTCTTCAGATTTGTCTAAACTCCTTTTCACCTGTTTCCAGTTTACCCTTATGTTCGTTTCTAGAAGTTCTATTTGCTTCTTTTTCTAACTCTGCTTGGTCAAATTGCATATTAATTTTTAAAGTGTAGAGAGGCACAAGGTGAGTGTGGTGAGCCTGGGGCCTGGTAGACTTCAAAACAGGTAAGACAACAAATTGGGAGCTTTATTATCCCAGAAATACCACTGATCTGTTCTCTTGGCCCGTGTTACAGTGTGTTGAACAATATGAGGTCTTAAGCATTAGCTGTTTAAGACCCTTTTCATTCCTCTTTAGAGAATCATTTTGATCGTGTTAGGCTCAGGAGATTTTTCAGCTCAGAAATGAAGCTTTCTGATAGAGTGTCGACTTTAGAATTCTAAACCGATACTTAACGTTTGCGGGTACAAACATTTCTTGCAAGAAATGCTTTCAGCTTTCAGTTTTAATGGGACATGCTTTTGTGAAGAGAAAAATATTTTTGTATTTTTTCAACACGCATTATATGCAGGGGTATAGTTTTATCCCAAAAGGGATGAGTAATACCTTTCTTTGTCTCAACTCCACACATGTAGACCACACTCAGGGGATTCAGTAAGTGTAGCTCAAAACCAGTTGAAAGAAATGGAACACCTGTGGTAGTGTTACTGCACTAAAATTCCCACATAAGCACAGACATCATCATATTCAGGTGATCGGTTTGGTGACCCAGAACAGAGTCCCTCTTAATGAGAAGCGCGTGGGAAGTCCTGCGGTGTCCTCCCCAGAGCCTGGGGACTGGGGAATAGAGCCCTCGCCGAAGGAATGTGCAACTGCAGTTTTGCACTGCTGGCTGGCGAGGGTTCTGTTTCCTGTTTCCTTGCTTTGTTTCTGGGTAAATTCTCTCTGAGCCTAAGCAGAAGAGGAAGCGTCATTTATAAAATGGGGGATGGTATAGAAGTAGTTACCGGGTAGGGCAGTTTTCTGGGTTAAAGTAAGTAAGACAGTTTTAAGCGCTGTGTGAGGATGATAAATATTAAGTAAGTGTTAGCTTCTGCTCTTAATGGTGGTGTTAGATTCCTCCTGTCAGTCTTCATGCTGTGCCATCTATAAAAAGGATGTAATTACTCACATGGTTTGAGTCTTTCTTTCCTTTTTAAAATTTTCTACTTCTTCTTCTGGAGAGGCAATGAAAATTATACCACTTAATCTGCAATCTCTTGTGATTCCAGTGGACTGGGTTAGGGGTGCCCTAGAAGATGGGGGAGAGCTGTCGCTTAAAGACCACTGGACTTAGGATGCCTGGGTCTCCTGACGGGCTTGCCACCTAGGACCTTGAGCACGTCACAGAACCACTTTGGGCATTACTTGATCTTTAAGCGGGGACCTTGGAAGGAAGATCCCATAAGGTCCTTATCAGATCCAGAAACTATGATTCTGTGTGTTGATCTTTATCTTGATTACAGCTTTTTTCACTATATGATCCCAGTTCTGGTTAGTTCACTTAAAATGAAAATGCCACCTGTTTGTTCTTATTTTAGAAATATACCATAAGTATGGATTTTGTAAGAACATTTGAACGGCAATGTGGATCACAGGCCAGTGTAAAAAGATTAAGAGCACATCCCGCCTATCACAGCTTCAATAATAAGTGGAACTTGCCTGTGTATTTTCAAATAAGGTCAGTAATTTACCCCCCCCCCACCTCCACCCTTCTAAAATAGAATTTGAGCACCAGTTAAGTATGTTGGCTCCAGCTAACAGCCCCTTCTTGATCATCATACTGTTCTTTGGGAAACAAAATGTAGAGTGGAAGTGCACAGGAAGTATCGTGATTGCCAAAGTTCTGGCTTGTATGACAGAAAGATAAGTCTTACTCCTTGGTCATTAGACAACTGAGAACACTAGACTCAGAGTGAGCTAGACCAGGCCTGGCTTCATTCCCACGTGCTACGTCCTCGTTCGTCGTGAAGAGACAGAAAGAGCGGGTCACCTAGCAGCTCTTTCTCCCCGTTTTCCTCTCTCATCACCTGCTTCAAATAGCAGACCTACCCTGCATTTGTTGTTTTGCTCATCTGGAACATTTTTTGTCCTCAGAGGGAGTTGGGAGAAGTATTCTCTCTTAAAGTAGTCTCCGTAGCTGATTCCGTCTTAGCAATTGATAGTAATTCTACCTATTGTTTTGGATTCCTTTATAATACTTTGTGACATTTTTTCTCTCTATCTGGAAAACGGTGACACTTTTCTTCCAGATGTCGTAATGATATCACCTGTGTCAGTAAGTGGTTCTGTAGACTGGGGAAATTTAGGATAAATTCTTAACAATATGTGTTCCCTTAGAAGAATAGGTGATAATAGCCATTTCTGCAGATTCCCTTGAGTGAGATCACGGTAAGCTCCTCCATAGAACGGCATTAACGAGAGCATTTGAGCTAGAATGCTCTTTAAAGACTCAGGCTTTTTGTTTAAATTGTTGGATGTTTTCATTAATTATGATGCAGTCCTTCCCCAGGGTTCTAAGGAATAATTACAGAGGGAAATATACTAAGAACTAGATACCTTGATTTGTAATTACTCACCATGATTGAGAATGTATGTAATCACCTTTTGATAATGGAATCGTAACTGTCAGACTGTTAGTAAGATGCCCTTTTACACACAATACTGGGTTTTATGCTTAATTTTTCAAGGTTACATTATCCTGTAGGTAGGAAATTAAGTATTTTTTTGTGTGTAAGATACTCATGGACTGCATGGGAAGTAATCATTACGTGATGATCAAAACTAAGCCAGGGCAAGAAGCCCTTTTGGTTTGTGAGAAGAATTTAAAATGGTGAAGCATCATTTTATAGCGTAAGACTGCAGTAGAGAAATAATGTTTCAACTGTCCCATGTCTTTTGTAGTCCAGGTTCAAAGTTAGATTGCTTTAGATATCCAATGCCATCAGCCCATACTCCCGTCTACTGCCTCCGAACCCCTCTTTTCTAGTCATTTTCCCCGGACCCTAGGGCCCCATGCTTGGTAATCTTGCACTGTCACCTTGCTTCCTGGAGCTCTGGGCCCCGCAGGGACGGCACAGCCCGGCCTCGGCAGGTTCTCCTCTCATTATACGTTCTCTCAAATCTGGTGATTGAGCCTTAAACTCTGTCGGAACTCAGCCAGCTCCCTGAAAGACGTTTTCACCTTCAGCAGATTTTAGCCATAGCATTCAAAGGGATTGGTTAACTTTTCTTTGTAAACAGTTTTATTTAAAATGTATAAAATTTTTTTTTAATGTATAAAATTTTTAAAAAATTATGTTTGAGTTATGAAGTGTGGAACTTCATAACTTTCAATACATTTGTTTTTCCATTTAAGAAATAAATTCAAGTAATACTTTCTAGGACACCGTTCTGTTGATTTTTCTCAGGCATTAGATTGTTTATTCTGAGGGATGACAGTGTTTTGCGAACACCGCTGGGGTCAGAGTTGTAGTGTTACCTGATTCACCTCAGGGTCATTTAAAGTAAGCCTAAAGCCAGTGGGGTGATGATGTGTTGACATGTTTCTAGGAAGAAGTATTAATATTGCACCCCCAGTAACAGGTGGATGCTCCCGGCTCTGACTCTATGCCTGCATCCCCGTCACCTTCAGGAAAAAGGCAGCCCTGGCCCACACACACCGTTCTGTGAGCACTTGTGCACCCCTCCTGCCCCTGGTACCCCACTGTGTCTGCGCTTCATTTGTTCTTACAGGAGTATCGGAAAGTAGGCTTAGGACTCCGTTTCTCATAGGAAGAGATTAAACGTACATGTGCGCAGAACGGTCTCAAATGGGAGCGAATCAGTGGCTGCCTGGAAACTGGGCTGGTCGCCCTTTAACTGCCACAGGCAAAGTGTTAGGTCTTTTTTAATTGAAATCTCGCTAGAATGTTATATGCTCCCAGGACGGTCACATGTGTGTTCTGTGTCTGTCACATTCAGCACGCGCTGAGCATGGTGTAGCTCCTTTATGACGTGGAGTCCGTGTGGCACTAACGTACCTTCCTTTCCCTCCACCCTCCGCAAGTGTGTGCCTGCGCGAAGTAGAGACATGCGTTGGGAAGTGCGTCTCCAGACCCTCCCCAAACCCAAATGTAAGAATTTGGGAGTGTTTGTATTTGGGGTTGCCTTTCTTACAAATCTCCTATCAAGAGTAGAATAGCATCCCATATACACATGAAGACTACAGCACAGCTTTTCAAATTCCACCAAAGTAACGTCTCACTTTGTTTCTTTTCTAAGAAGTATAACGTATCACTTCAATCCTGGAAGTTACTGCCCAGCAAGGCTGTGCCAGGGGCTGGTGCTGGGCTCCTGGCCCTTGGGGGCTAAGGGGACAGCTGGGTCACGTGACATAGACAGCTTTCCTTTCAAGGGTCCAACAGCTGGTCCCACACAGTCAGCCCGTCTGTGTGAAATGCGCTGGTGTCGGGTCTGCTGCATTTTTCTTGCACTTTCTCGTTTGTGTGTTTATCAGAATTGTCACAGACGTACATATAATTTTATCCCGTGTCTTTACTTACACTGAATTATACCTGCTCTTCTCATGGCTACAGAGCTTCGAGCTGACCTCTCTTCATGCTGCGCTCAGCATGGATGTGCTGCGCGTTTACAGGCCCTTCCCTTCCTTGGGGCCTGGTGTTCCCTGTTGTGAATGGTGCTGTGTTAGCTGTCAGGCCTTTTCCGTGTTTTGCGTGGATTTGGAGGAAAGGTGGGCTGAGGGTCTGAGGCTGACGCAGGTGCTGGTTTGCTCCCTCCACTGCGGGGCAGCCTCTCCCCGTCCTCACTGTGCTCGGGGCCACCGCCTCCTTCGCTGGGCCCCGGCGCTCTCTTCTGTTCCCCGCTTGCCTTCTGTCACTTGCTCTCTCTCTGCCTCTCCCTGCTGCTTGGAGACACTAGCCTTTCGCAGGCTTCACAGGGCAGAGGGCGAGTCCTTTCCCTCCCTGTGGTGTAGGGACGCTGCAGGCACCGGCCAGCTCCAGTGGCCAGGGCGGTCCAGAGTCCTCCGCTGTCAGCCACTCGCACCTTTGTGGCGGACGGGGCGGCTGCTCCTTGTGTGAAGTGCTTTTACTCCTGAAAACCAGTCTCTGAACTGCTTTTAAAAAGCACGTGAGTGCTATCCAAAAACCAGAATTACGACTTCAGTAAATTGAAGCATGGGTCAGAATGTATTGCTAGCAAAGGAACTAGCGGGTGACAGAAGAGTGTGTGGTAAAGAAAGTATGAAGACGGAAGAGCTGTACAGTTGGGAAGAAAGGTGCTGCGTAAGCAGCCAGTTAAGGAAATACGCACACACACAGTTTTCATTTCAGAGTCACAAAAATGTGTCCACACTAGTCATTAAAATAGAAGTCTGTGACAGGATGGTATGAGGGGACAAGTGGGCCAGCAGAGGAAAAAGAAAACCCATCAGGAAGCAGATCTTGAGCCTCAGGGCCAGTGGGCCAGTTACCATGACAACGTGAGAGACCCGCAGCAGATGTTCGAGGAGCGCCAGGCAGAGAGCTGTTCTGGTGTAATCGCCTCCACCTTCAGTGATTTTTCTCAAGCTGCGAACGAAGACACAGAATGCAGCTTTCCCATTTCTTAGTTTGGGGGACATTCACTTTCTTCTGACAGGGCTGATGTAAGGGGACTGGAAAAACCAGTCTTACGGCCTTGAAGTGATTACCTGATTATAGCCGGTGGGACTTGCCAGAAATGGCTTCGTAGTGGATTAATTGAGACACGTTTTATTTCCTGCTCGGTAAAAAAAAGTCTGGAGAACAGGCATCAGGGCTGGTGCGGCATCTCTGACAGCGCTGACCTCACCAACAAGCCAGTGGAGGAAGGTCCTGTGTCGTGGGGAGAGGGGAGGATGGGTGGGACAGCCGCCTGCAGCAGAGAAAACAACAGTTTACGCTCTTGTTTTTCTCTCAGATTTAGAGAAATAGCGGGATCCTTAGAAGCAGCACTTACAGATGTCCTGGAAGACGCACCAGGTAACTTCCTCAAAGTGACAAATGACAGGCTGTCACTGAGTTAAGCAGGCTCACCAAGTCATCTTGGGGATCTCAGTACCCTGGGGGCACTTTCACCTTTTCCTATCTTCCAATAAGTTAGACCCAAAGATGTACTTTAACTTCTTTTTTTAAAAAGGGTTTATAGGGCTTCCTTGGTGGCGCAGTGGTTGAGAGTCCGCCTGCCGATGCAGGGGACACGGGTTCGTGCCCCGTGAGCCATGGCCACTGAGCCTGCGCTTCCGGAGCCTGTGCTCCGCAACAGGATAGGCCACGGCAGTGAGAGGCCCGCGTACCGCAAAGAAAAAAAAAAAAGGTTTATAGAGCTTCTTGCTGTACAGAGATGATAAAAACGCTGCTTTAAGAACACAGGAAGGAGACCTCATTTTCATTCCTCAATATAACATGTCAAGGGGATATAACTGCTGCTGTGCTTAAGGGAGCAGCCCTTTTTGTAGCCAAGTGGCCACGCTCCGCTTCTCTCCGAAGCTGAGGTGAAGGACCAGGGTGGCCTTCCCTCTGGGGGGGGGGGGGGGATGGCTCACAGCGGGGGCTCCTTGCCCCGGGCCTCCAGAGCCCTTGGGCCAGTGCTGGGACAGTGCGCAGGTGACCAGGGTTAGGATACACTTTGCAGACACGTTTGCATCATTTGTATCCCTACAGCCTCGTTCACCTGTGTCACGTTGTAGCCATGCCCGGTGGCCACTCACCTAGTAGGTGGCTGTTCCTATAGCCACAAGGGTCTTGGGGCAGCTCCACTCCACTTTCTGCTCCCTTTCGTGCAGCCAAGTTCCATCTAAACTGTACTCTTTTAGCCTCAAAGTTAGTTTCCAGCTGTTTTTGCCAAAAATGGCCATATGTAATCGACATCCTGTGTTGAAATAGCATATTCAGGAGGGAAGGAGAAGACAGGACAAATTCAGAACCGAAGATGAAACCCTTGCCAGTGACTGCCTCTCCAGCTTGTGTTTGTTGATTTGGTATGAAGTGCCTGCCGACTGATGATTTCTGAATTCCGTTCATGTTTAATGCTTATCAGATGCCTGGGAGGGGGAGCCATGTAAAATTAGAACCACCTCCCTAAAGCTTTGCTGACAACATAGGGTTCTTGAGAAGGCCGCTGCCTTCACTCTTGGGGTGTACGTTGAAGATTTTAGCCGTTAGCCCTTCAGCTGAGATTCCTTAACCGTATGTTTTTTGTCTAGCTGGAAGTTCGTATTGCCTCTTGGCTTCTCACAGGACGTGGAGCAGCCTGCAGAGGTGTTGGTCTGACCAGATGTTCTTGCCGTTGCTGGTGCATCGTCTGTGGAGACTCACTCTGCAGATTCTCGCGCGGTACTCCGTGTTTGTCAAGGAGGTGAGGGCTGGCGGGTGGCTCATCCCTAATCGAGGCCGAAACGAATTAAAGATGGGTGAAGCTGAACGTGCTGGGAGTCTTAAAGGCCGTGTTGTCATGAGAGGTTGATGCGGGGACTGCAGGCCAGCTTCTCAGTTGCTACCCAATTCCGCTTCTGGGTTTCCTTTTCACTCGTGCGTGTGGCCTCGAGGGGCGTCTGCTGTCACGTGGTCAGTGCTTTGTCGTTTGGAAAAGCCCACACTGGCCACCTCGTTTTTCCCTTCTGAAAACCAGGATCTTTGCCTCCAGACTAAAACAGAAATGCTCATTCAAATGAAAATGATTTTTAAAATGCGTACTTTAGTACCTAGTCTTTGGAAGTGTAAAAACTCCAAGTGGCTGAGATTAAAAGGTAGTAAAATTAATTAACCTTCCCTCCATTTCAGAAGTAGTAGTTGGATGCATTAAGCGTCCGCACGCCTCTGATGGTTTATTAGATATTGTGCGTAAAGCCACGGGAGTACTCGTGTGGTCCGCTGCTGAGCCCCCAGCCCTGCCAGGCCCTGCGCCCGTGTCTCAGAGATGCCTGCTGCACGGACAGCTCAGTGACAGACGCACCCCCCGGCCACAGCAAGGTGATGAGTATAAAAGATGTGAGCGGAAGCTTAGGGAAGACGACACGAGGAAGGCCTCATCCATGGAGGGGAAAGCACTCTGCCAGCTGGAGCAGAGGGCCTCAGTGGAAAGAGCGCAGGCTTGAGACAGCGTCAGACCTTGGCTCTGCCGCTCCTTATCTAATTTCGTGGTCTTAGGGAAATTGAGTCTCAGATTCTTCATCTGTAAAGGAGGAAAACAGCTTCTATCTGTGCTTGTCGTGAGGAGTAGAGAGAGGTTTGACCAGCAAACTGATAACCAAGGGGCCTGGCAGACAGGGGCGCTCCACGGCAGTTCCTTTCCTCCTCCGCCTTTGCCTCTCTCTGCTCAGAGGGGTCTCAGGAGGCCACCGTGCTCCATGAAACTGTTCACGAAGACCGTGCAGCTCCTGGGCACGGTCGGGTTGGTACACTTCTGTTAGGCCTGGGCCTGCTACGCCACGCCCAAGCAAGATGCTAGCCAGCAGTTCTTCTCACATCCAGAATATTCCATTCTTTTCTCGATCCCAGTGCACGTCTCGTAGGTTTTTTTCCCTTGTAGCAAAAATCCATTATGCAAAGAACACTTCTGTCGTTTGTGTTATTTGAAGCATAATTAAGGTTTAGATTTTGATTTTTTTACCCTTACGATGATGATAAATTTATTAAGCAGATACCGTAAATTATTTACCTTAAGCAGTTAATTAATTTTTTAAAACCTATGATGTTCCAGATCTTAATTTTCCTTTAGTTGAGGGGCCTGTTGTTTCATTTCTGCCTGTTACTTAAGGAGGGGAAATGCACATGGGGTTGCAGTTTGTCCTGTTTCTCTGTTTTCCACACCTGCCTGGGGAGAGGGTTGTGGTGTTTTGTCATGAGTGAACTTTCACTGAATCCTTTGTAGACAGCTGACATTTTATGGTGAGTCATTGACCTGTATAAATGCTCATGTATCTTGCTGGTGGAAACACATTTAATCGTTGAAACCCTTTTGTTCAGCTTTTACTCAGGCCCATCTCTAATGAAAGTGCCAAGGATATTAAAAAGCCTTCGGTAACTGGCAGCAAAGATCCTTCCGTCGCCCAAGGAAATTGCGAAGACCGAGGAAGCGGCCCTTCCGAGACGAAGCCCGTCGTCCCCGTCTCCAGCACTCAGCTTGTTTACGTGGTCGCAGACCTGGACAGGCTTCAGGAGCAGGTGAGCCTGCATCCCGGAGGAGTTCGAAGTACCGGCTTCAGTGTTTGCAACGGCTGGCCTCACGGGGCTTAGAACTGTGGGCCCAGGGCACCCTGAGAGCACGTCCGTTCACCTCGCTTCTGGGTGTTGCTCCCGTTTCCCTGCCCGGCGTGCTCGCTCCCCCGTGCTTGCCAGTCCCGCCTAGGATGTGCTAGCCCGGAGCCTCGGCTTCCCTTCCAGCAGTGACGCCACGGTCTAGCAGCACGCCAGGCACCGCCGTTTTTTGCATTAGCTCCGCTTACTCTGTGCAGGCATGACCTTTAGTGGTTGGATTTTAATCGTTTCTAATTCGCTTACCCAGTATTTCAGGGTAATATGTAATCTTCAGTTATACTTTGAAAGTGTTGACCTATTAACACTTCTTCCTGTTTTCTCCAAATAGATTCCATGTTCTTGCTTTTACCATTAACAGAACTTTGTGGGATGAATGTGTTTAAGTGCTGTGATATGTAATTCTGCTTTTCTCAAGTTTGAATATTTTGTGGTGCTTGGACAGATATTGTATGTTTGGAGCAAAAACGTGGTCTTTACCACGCGTTTTTTTGGTACTGGGGAGAGCTGCAGAATAGAAAAGGATTTCACATGTTTTCTGGGTCTGTTAATAGCCGTGAAAATGCTGTTTTCCATGCTGTTGGATTCTTTCATAGTGAAAGCATTAATTAGGAATTTTGTTTTCTTCTGATGAAAACCACTGGAAGTTCTGAGTTTAGTTTTATCGTTCATTAGTAATATTCTAGAGTTCGTAGATGCATAAAGAATTGACTCTTCCTTTGATTTATAAAAAGTAACTGAATATATAAAGTGCATATTTATTTCAGCTTCCAGAGCTCTTGGAAACAATCAGGCCAAAACTTGAAGTGATTGGCTTTAAGAATTTTTCTTCTATCTCAGGTAAAAATGAATCTTTAGATTCAGCAAATCTTTGAATAAGAAATAATTTACAATAGAATTTTAGAGACTGTAGGATCAATTTTAACTAACCATTTTCTTCTCTAGTTGTAAGTCCTTGGTGGTTTCTGTATTCTGTTCTGTGTTTATAACTTCCTTGAATGAGATATTTTGTTTAATTCTAATAATTTGATTTGATTTGGTTTGTTGTAGTATGCTCTCTAAATATGTTGATGGTATTTCAAATAGAATTCACCCCTGGGCCTGGATAGTGTGATTAAACACATGCTTCTGTGTGTGCAGCAGCCCTGGAGGACTCCCGGCTATCTCTGTCTGCCTGTGTGCCTGCCTTGAGTGACAGAGTCACCCAGGACTTGAGTGAGTCTTGCTTCAGTCACCTGAAAAGTGCCCTGGAGGTTCCCAGGCTGTACCGAAGAACCAACAAGGTCAGTGCCCTCGCTGAAAAGGGTTTCGAGGTTGGGAAATATATATCAGGAAGGCCAGAGAGGGAGGAAGTGGTTAGGCGAGGGACAGAAATAGGTTCTCGGGGGGAGAATCCGTCTCATGGAGAGAAACCCTATTCGTGAGAAGGGGGCTCCTCAGTAGATGTGGCACAGACACAACTTAGGTAGTTGGACTTGCACAGCACGGACCTCTGGCCTTAAGGAAAAATCGTATTTTCAAAGAAAGCATTTTAATAAAATACTTTTAAGTCTTACCCTTCTTTTGGTCTTCATATCTTATACTTGAAAAGATTTGAATTTACCTTATTTCTTTTATATTGTCATTGGAAGTACCTGCTTTCTCCTGTCTTTTACTGGGTAAGGTATAAAAAAAAGCTGCATTAAAAAATATTAAAGGCATTTATAAGGTGAAAAATTAAGCTCACACTGGTGTTCAAAGTCGAGTTCTGTGTCCTCACTTTGTAGAATGGGGATTTGGGCGGATTTGTTTTTACCAGCGTTTTAATTTTCCCTCTTGAACTCCCATTTTCATGCGTTTATTTATGCTCATTTCATTTTTGTCAGTTCTCACTTATTTTCCCTCTAGATTTTCTTTTCTCCCAGTTGGATAGTTGGATTTTAGGCCATTTACAACTGAAATTATTCTCAGGAACTGTGAGAATCTCCTGCAGCATTGTGCTCCTTTGGAATATCCCGGAGTTCCTACAGACACGCCTGGGCGGGGTCGCGTCTTTGTTGTGCGCTGAGCCTGCGGCCTGGTCTGCTGCTGTCTGGTCTGCTGCTATCGGGGTTACTCGTCCCGCCCTGCCCGTGTTCTGGGTGCAGCGAGCGGCTGGGCTGAGTGCTGAGCTGAGACCCAGCTCACCTCCGCTGGGGCTGTTCTCCTTTTCCTTTTAAAATGTGGGACACTCCAGCAGAATTCCCATTTCTAGCAAGAGTACCTTATCTCCCGATTTTCTGGTCTGAAGTGGGAGAGACTTATTTTATTTTGCCAAATTCATTACTTTTCCTTTAGGAATCTAGCAACTTTCCCCTTTCTCTTCAAAGGGGTGTTACATTTACCGAGCGCTTGCATCGTAGGTCAGACACCGTGCTAAAGACTTTATACCCTCATTAGTCCTACAGAGTGAGTGCCCGTGTCCTTACTCAAGGATGAAGAAACCAAAACTAAGAAAAGTCAGACACCCTAGATCCTAACCTCTCACATGGTGGTCTGTTGGCCAGCAGCGGATGGTCGCTGGTGGGAGCTTGTTAGAAATGTGCCATCTCAAAACTTGGCCCCGTTCCCCTCCCTGCAACACACACACCGAATCAGACCCGGAATTAACGGGGTGGCCAGGTGATCTGTGTGGACAGCAGGTTAGGGAACCTGAGTCCAGTCGCTCCGGGCATCGTCCTCCCCGGCTGTCTCTCCACGGCTCCCTCTTGGTCTCCAGGGGTCATTCTGTGGACAACGCTTGTATGTGTCTCAAAACTGGTACCTGCGTAATGCCCTTTTGAACGTGAGGTTTGGGTAACTTACTCTCTTTCTTCTTTTTTTTTTTTTTCTGTTCATCTTTAACCCCTACCAACGTTATTCCAGGAGGTGCCAACGACAGCCTCCTCTTATGTGGACAGTGCTCTGAAGCCGTTGTACCAGCTTCAGAGCGGGCACAAGGATAAGCTCAAACAAGCCATAATTCAGCAGTGGTTAGAAGGCGCTCTCTCTGAGAGCACACATAAGTAAGTAACTTAAAAGCGGACTATTCTGGACTTGCTTAGAAAAGCCCTAAGTCAGACATCACTGGGACCATCACAGGCTGCTTGTAGATAAGGTAGTAAGAACATCCATTGGCCTCATCGCTGGACAAGGCAGGGTGCGGGCACTCAGTCCCTCCCCGACTGTGCTCGCTCCACCCCACCCAAGGCTCTGCCTGGCCTCTCCCAGCTCACACACCTTTCGGGGCCCAGGCACATTGCACAGTCCCCCCGGCACACTGCCTTGGACTGTCCTTAACGTCGCTTCATGCAGGAATGTTCTGCGAGTCCGGGCACGCTTTCTCCTTTCAGGTCCTTTCTCTTCAGCTCTGTCAGTCCATGATGGCTCCAGTCATGCCACATAATCAGCAGACTTGCGCTGGGGCGACCCGTTGTAATCAAGGAAGCGGAAACACTCATTGTGCAGTAAAATTACAACTGTTGAAGGATGGGTGTCAAAATCCTAAAACTAATGAGAACAGGGGAGGTGTTCAGTATCACTGTGGTCGAGCATCTCTTCATTTCCGATTCCCCCTACTTTTCCCCAAATCCAGCACTGAGTTATGTCAGAAAGTATATTATTTGATTTTATTGTTGGATTTTGTTTAATTATTAATTTTGCAGTACTATTTTGTTTCTTTCGACCAGTTATGAGTTAAGCAGCATGTATGAGTTAACTTAGAACATAACAGTGAGTTATAATACTCTTTCTGTGGGGAAATGTATTCCAAATGCCAAATAACCAGCTTGTAAACAAAATTTTGAAATATAACTCATTTATAATTTGGAAATTATATTGAAGATATTTAAAGGCAATTAGTTTTATTTAAAAGTTCTGAAATACTTTTTAAAAGATGAGCTGTTCCTAGAACTGATGGTAAATGAGTTTGTTCCTTGCATTTGGGGAACGAGCCGCAGCTGTTCACCCTTGATATGAGAAAGACAGTTTGGCCTGTGATTCTCGCTTAGTGTTCAGGACTGAAATTTTAGACAGAATTCATGTACATAGTTGTTATGTTCCGAGAGGATGCAGTGCTAGACAGTCAAGACCCTGTTTTTCTTCCAGTCTTGAGAAACAGTATTTACCATGGCTGGTTGTTTTTTTTTTTTTTTTTTTTTTTACTGGAATTGAATTTTTATCTTAAAAATCCCTGTTTTGGTCCACAAAGCTCGCGGGCGTGTTTGGCGTTGTGTCTCTTTCACCAGTCTGTGTGTCTCGTGCTCAAGGTACTATGAGACCGTGTCGGACGTCCTGAACTCCGTGAGGAAGATGGAGGAGAGCCTGAAGAGGCTGAAACAAGCCAGGAGGACCGCTCCCGCCACCCCCGCCGGGCCCAGTGGCGGCGGCATGAGTGACGACGACAAGATCAGGCTGCAGTTGGCCTTGGACGTCGCGTATTTAGGAGAGCAGGTGACCCGAGCGCCGCCGTCCTTCCAGGGGGCCTGACTCCACATTCCGAGGGCCCGGCAGCCAGCCGGTGGTGCGCCTGAGCCCAGAGATGCTGGGAGGAACCGGGAATCCATTCCCGGTGCTGGAAAAGAGGGCCAGGGCCCCAGACGCTTGAAGGAGGAGGATGGGCCCCTAGGGAACGTGAGAAAGAAAAGACAGACTTTTTGAGGTCCAGGGAATTGACATCCTCTTGGCTCGCTGGCATTCATGTTCCCGAAGCCACTGGGGCTGTACCCATGGGCAGAGATGGTGTCCTTTTGGTCCACTGCCTGGAACGTGTCTGATACGTCCCGGGTGCCAGATGAGGGTCTTTTGAGATATTTGTTAGTTTGACTTTAGGATAACTAGAGAAGAGTTAGGCCGTTGACTTCTCAGTGCGGTGCTTGAAAAATATCTCAGCACAGCTTCTTTGCTTCCCTGCCTGCGTTTTGTAGGTTTTCTATAAAACACAGATTTTGGTGTCACAGCGTGTGGACATTCGCGTAGGTACCGTCACGTAGGGGCAGGTGTGGATTCCGCGCACGGCCTTGCGTCCTCACAGACTGTCAGAGCTTTGGGGTGTTCAGAAACTGGCTTTGTCAACTGCTTAGGTTTTCTGTAGCAGTAGATCCTCAAGGAAGACCTTTTTGCTAGAGAAAAAGTGGGATCATAACATTCCCATCAGAAGATGCCTTGTTTTCTAGTCACTCTTTCATACAGTTCAGGGTCATCACTAAAAATCTCAATTTTTCCCCTTTCGGGTGAATTTAGAGATGCATTCTGGCAGAAGTCCATTGCCTTGTTTCTTTATTTCTCAAGAGAAACTTAGAAGTCTTTGGACAGGCAGGAAAGTTGGTTATAGACACGTGAAGAGCAAACAAGCAAAGGAGTTGTGGGCCGGGGAGGGAAAGAAAAGGCAGTCCTCGACCCCAGCCCCCAGACGAGCCACAGCACGCCGGCAGAGACTCGATACTCTGTCTGGGTTTTTCCAGGTCCGCTTGTGCACGCGTGCACGTGTAGTTCCTGACGGCTGTGGGGTTAAGGTGGGAGGGATGCTGCGTGCTGCATCTCTGGCACTGAAATAACCCACGGCAGCTGCTGTGCAAAGCTGTCTGACTGCACCCGCTTCTAAGAAAGGCTTGTGGACGACACACTAAGGCAGGAAGGTCTCAGGCTGGTTGTTTTTTGAGAATGATTCAGTTAAAAAATTACTTTATTATTTCTCTTAGTGTGAATTTTCTCTTCCAGTCCGCACAAGAGGCTCTTATCCTGGTGAGAGTCTGATTTAATGAACTGAGATAACTTAACACTGGCTTCTTAGAATGACCCCCCGAAATAAATTCTACAATAAGGAAATTCTTTTTTACTTCATTTATTTGAAAGGAAGAAATACCCTCCCAGTCACTAGGGAGCTGCCCTTTTCTGGTTCCGTGGAGGGTGAGGTGAGGGTGCATGTTTTGTTTCCTTCTTTGTAAGGGTCTTCTCCACGTTCAGCTCACATCTCAGTAACTTGATTCATCCCCGTGGCCTTTGCAGATCGAAAAGATAGGCCTGCGGACAAAGGACATAAGAAGCTTTCCAGCTCTTACAGAGCTTGTTGCCGCTGCGAAGGACCAGGCAACGGCGGGGCAGCCTTAAGCATCTTGGAAGAGCCCAGGGGAGAGGAAGTCGGGCCTCGCGCCTGCACGGAAGAAAGCGGCTCTGTTCTCTCACGGCCTGCAGCCAAGAAGCGCTTGCACAGGGTCCCAGCAACGCGCCAGGACGGCCTCCCACCGCAGCGTATTTGGGTTTTCTTTCACCCAAAAAGAATACAAAAGCCTTTTTCCGTTGTATGGAAGATAGTTTTTAACTAAGACATTTGAAACTTTCTACTATAGTTTACAGAGCAAATTATTTTATTTTTATCGTAAATCTTAGCGTGGCAGGGCTGATTTCTAAAATATGATTGAAGGAAATATATATATGAATATAAAAAGTCATCTCCCTGATCCTGCAGTTAGAAGTGGCCGGCTGCAGAGGGGTGACCATACTGTGTGCAAACGCCCTTCTCCACGATGCAAGTAACTGCCCACTTGCTGACTTTCTGGAAGACGCAGTCCTGGTGGCTCCCACTCCCCCGTTAGGCGTTCAGGAAGAGTGCAGGTCACCCAGGCCTCTGTCAGGAGCGGGAACCAGCGGGGGGATCGGTCTCCTAAATAAAAGAAGAGTCTGCCAAAGCCTGTGTACCTCTAATGTGTGAATTCCGCACAAGTCAGATGCTCCTCCACAGTCATGCCTCTGACGGCACGTCTCCTCTTCTTGGCACCTGCAGGGTCCTGTCCACCCAGAGCCTCCCTTCAGGCGCGTGGCAGTTCTGGTCCAGGGGAGGGTGACCCGACGCACCTTCCCGGCGACCGACGCCTGCGTGTCGGGGAGGGAGAAGAGTTGGGAGTGCTGGAAAGAGGTACTGAAAGCGCGTGGCTGGTTCGTCGGTTCGCAGGTTCACACGCGCGTGCGAGCCCGCCGACGATGCGAGAGCAGGTACGCCTCCTGCTCTGCCTTTGCGTTTCCTCGTGGCTCAGTCTGGTCGAAGGTTAGCTCTGTGGGGGAGAAGGGTGACCGGGAGTTAAGGGAGCAGACCTGGGAGGCATCAGCGGGGATTGGGCAGCGGAGCCAGAGCAGGGGCGGGGGAGGGGAGGGGAGGGGAGCCCCCGGGAGGGCAGCGGGCGCAGCTGGGCAGCGCCCTGGCCTCCTCCGCTCCCCGCAGGGTGGGCCCCGGGCCCCGCCCTTGGACGGATGGGCATCCTAACTCTGCACAACATGAGGAAGCTGGCCAGAGGCACAGGAGGGCGAGTGAGACCGTGGGAGGGCCTGGCGCGAAGGGGCTGAGCCCGCTTGGCCGGGGGTGCCGGCGCCCCATTGTGCGGTGCTGGGCCCCTGGGCAGCAGGGGCCGGGGCGGGGAGAGCCGGCCCCTCGGCGCCGCCCCGGAGCTGCACGCACACCTGGGAGTTGGGGCGCGGCCTCGTGCCAGGAGGCGAGCCTGCAGCTCGGCGTAACGGGGTGTGCTGCACGCGCTGCATCACTGCCTCCGCATCGTGCGGGCTCCCTCGGGGCCTCGGCGGCCTCGTGCACGCCTGACACAGCCTGCCTCGGCAGCCACGTGGCCCGGTCTCAGCGATAGACTCCGGTGCTGTCCCCGTCTCCCCGGCTGCTTTGCCTTTATCGGTTGTTTCAGGACGTGGTGGACAGGGATACAGTTTATTAGCCCCTCCAACTCCAGCACTGTTGTTCCCAGTTTGCAGGTGAGGAAACAGAAATTAAGGAGTTGAGTCGGTAACAGGTTTGGGATCTGATGACATTCCTCGGGAGCCGTGAGGCGCGTCCCCTGGCCGTCCTTGGGCCGGGGCTCGTGCGCAGCTGGAATGTCAGATTGAAGGGACCTGTAGTTGTCAGATGACCTTGTCACTGGATAAGCACTTCGCAACCCCGGGAAGACGCACGGTTGGCTGCAGAAATGTGTAAGAGAAACAAACCCCTACCGTTAATCCGTTAATCCTTTTGTGTCAAGTGGTGCACAAGACGTCGGTCCTGAGTATCCTTGCAGCATCCTGAGCCTTCTGCGCATCTGTGAAAGAGCTCCGGAGCGGAGAGCGGCAAGTCCGTTAGTGTCCTGCCGGTTGCTTTTGGAAATAAGGCCAGAGCACAAACATCCTCGTCCTCTGGCCGCCGTGGTGGGGCTGCCCCAGGTCTATCCAGGCGACTTCACCCAAAGCTGGGCACCCAGCAGCCGTCACAGATATTTGTCAGATGCAGGAAGGCATGTGCTGGGAGGATTGTTTTGAAAGGCAGCTCTGAATCCAGTAGTCAGCACCTGTTTTGAAAATAAAAACCGTTTTTCGCCTGAAGTTGTTTTAGGAATTACAGGAGACACCACGATGGTTGTGGTTCTGATTTGCAGGTGCTTCTGTCCCCTCGAGACCCTAACTCCAAGTGGTGGGTCCTGACGGGTGGTGGCCACGTTCCCGTCTAGAAGCATGTGCTTGGAGGGGGGGTTTTGAGCATCGCTTAAAGCAGTGCTTCCTAAATTCTAGGTGATCCCCGGGCCTCCTGCAAAGATACAGATTCCGACTCAGGAGGTCTGGGCGGGGCCTGCGGGGCCTGCCTTTCTCCTAGGCTCCCAGGGCAGTGCTCCCCCGGACGCTAGCGGAGGACCCTGCCCTTCCTGTGCAGCTTCGCGGGGCTGTCCTCACTCCTTGCCCCGTGGCCCCGTGTCACATCTCCCTTCTCCTCCTCCAGTCTCTCTGTTCCCCCCTCTTACAAGGAGACCTGTGACTGCACCCAGGGCCCACGCAGATAATCCAGGATCACCTTCTCGCCTGAAGACCTTTAATCACATCTGCAAAGCCCCCTTTGCCATCTAAGGTCACATTCAGAGGTTCTAGGGATTGGGACCTGGGCGTCTTTGGGTGCCATTATTTAGCCTGCCACAGCTGCCCACAGATAGGCACCCCCTTCCTGCCGTACTTTTGCGGAGCAGGACTTCCAGACAGGGAGGTCGTGGCCTTTGTGTGGACTGAGGGCCATTGACGTATTGGTGGTGGTTATTCAGTTTTTCGTTCAGGTGTTTCCCATTTTACAAATAAAGGCAGGGAGGCCCAGAGAGGCAAAGTAACTGGATCTGGGGCACACAGCAGTTCGTAAGTGTTGGAGCTGGGCTTCCTGCCCAGCCGCCCATCTCTGGGATGCCTCTCATGTGCCCGGCGCAGCAGACGGCTGGGAAGGACAGCGGTCTCCCCTGACATCGAAACTAGGGAGAGGTGTTTAGACTACAGAGGGGGGCTTGGGCGTGTGGGGAGAGAAGCTGAGCTGCTGTCCCCTGCTGGCCTCAGTGGTCGGAGGAGCAGACACCCACCCCGTTGCCACAGTTCCGTCCGGAAGAGCCGGGCCCTTGGAGCGGCTGCAGGGGCCCAGTCTGGGGTGGGCGGGGCAGCTCCTACAAGCAGAGCAAAGACGCCGTCCACTCCCAGCCCTCGAGCCTCCGGCTCCCTCCCCTGCTCCTTGGCCCTTATGGGTAGTGGCCACACTTCAAGACAGCTTAGTCCTTTCATTGTTCATGGAAGGCAGGGACCGAAGGTGCTCTGCGTGCATTTCACAGTTCGGGGCGAGCAGCATGGGCCAGCCTGCGAGGGCCCACCTCCCTCTCGGGCTCTGTCTGAGACTTAGAAAGTGGGGGACAGGCAGGCACTCAGCAGACGGAGAGGGACGTGCCCACGTTCACGGGTGAAGGTTTCTCTCTCCGCCTTCCAAGCCCAGCCACTGTAAGTAGCAATCCCGGGACGTGTCTGGGAGGAAGGGCCTGGCTGTCTGCCGCCCGGTGCTTCCCAGCGGGCTCCGCGCAGCTGGTCTGCGCACCTGGAACTTGTCCAGATGAGGCGAGGACAGCCTGTGCCTTCCGTGAAAGCCCCGTCCAGACACGGCTCCAAGGCCGAAAAGGCCGTTTTGTCGGTACAGCCTGTCAGCTGCCTTGCACACATTAGTCCCGCTGCTGCTGCTGAGTGAAAGAGGTTTTCATTTTTGCTTACTGTTGCAAGACATTTATTAACACCGCAGGGATAGCCAGCCATGGGATTACAGTCTAACATACATTCAGACGCTTGTGTTGTTTTTCGTAATGTGTTTTTCAAAAACCACAAGTATCAGGGGAAAGAAAAGCTGAGAAACCCAGAGAAAGGAACGCATCGTGGACCACTTGCAGGTCATCGTCACACTCAATAAGCCAAAGGTGAGCCTGGGGCAATGAGAAAGGGATGTTTTAATCTTAAAGCCCGATTTCTGTCCTCGATGATAAAGGAAACCATTTTGGGTTTCAGAAACAAGCTGGTGTGTTCAAGCTCTTCCAGGAGCAGTGGCCTGTACCGAACACGGGCTCATGGCCCTGCATCCCCCCAGCCGCCTGAGAAGGATGCTCATTGTACACAGCGCGCGTTTCCCAGGAGGAGCGGCCGCTCTCGGTGGACTCCGTGGAAGAGAACGGGGACGGGTGGTGACACCGGCGGTGACACACGGGCAGCGGGCCTCACGCAGCGCTCAGCGGGTTGGACACGCGGCCCAGGAAGTGCAGGGCAGCCGAGTCTCGCTCCAAGACGGCCAACAGGAATGGGCTGTTCAGGGTCACCTCCAAGACCTCGGGCCCAGCTGGCTGTGGTGCAGACTCCGTGGGCTGCTCTCCCTCGTCTGCTTTTAGCTCAAAGAGAACGCTGTTCAGCACCTGCAAAGCAGCGAGCCTGGGGGTCGCTCCTGAAGGCCCGGGCCCGGGGGAGGACCGCTCTCCAGCCTGTCTGCCCTCCCTCGGCCCGACTCACACGATGTGATGGCTCCTCCCCAAAGTGTCCCCCAAACCCGCCCGTCTCCACCTTCCCCTGCTGTCCCGGGCGGGTGCTTCTCTCTGCGAACTCAGCGCAGAGGGCTCCGGGCCCAGGACTGTGAGCCACCCGGCCTCCCCTCCCTCCCAGCGTGCAGGCATTTCTCGGTTGCGGGCGTCCATCGCCCCCTGTGCCCCAGGACCGTCCGTCTGCTGCTAAGTGCGTCCCTGAAGCCAGGAGCTGTGTGGCAGGGCCGGCAGCCGGCCTAGAGGCACTAGTCCCCGGGTCCCCGTCCTGACCCTGCTGTAGGATCTGGGGAGGACCCGAGGCTGGGCAGGTGGGACAGAGCCCAGAGCACGTGGTGGGGAGAGGTTTGCCGCTCTCCAGCTGTCCCTGGCAAGCCCCCGAGAGCTCCGGTCACTTCTCTGCCACCCTGGGCCTCCAGCCGCCCGGCCACGCCCTCCTCTCTCTCCTCCTGCCTCCCACCCGTGCCTCCCGACTCCGGGAACACAGAGCCCACGTCAGGCACAGACGCCGGCGGCACGGTACCTTTCCAACTCTGAGGTTGGCATCGCTGATTTTGCCCAGGTTTGCCTCGGCGCCCAGCAGGGCGGGCAGCTTGGTCTGGGCAAGCAGGTCCTGCAGGTCGTAGGACCCTTTCAGTGTCAGCTGGGGCATGGTCAGGCGGATGGCCCTGGGGAGATGACACACGGTTACCAAGCTCCAGCTGTGAAGCCCCAGGCCACACCGGACTCACGGAAGACCCGGGAAGCCGGGTGGCGTGTGTCCCCGAATGAGGGGGCGTTTGCTAGCCTCACCCAGCTAGGGTGTCTCGGGAAAATTTTCAGCAACAAATGCAATTTAAAAAACCTTCATTTTCTTTGAAATTCTGCGGGAGGGATGTACAGTATTTAACAACGGTGCTCTCTGGGGGTTGATGTGAATAGTTGTCTATTCTTTTTTCTGCTCCTTTTTTAGGTTGGCTGCATTGAAAGCATACTCGTTGGTTAATTTTAAAACGCTGTCCTCTAAAATAACGTGTCGTGTCTTACTACCTTTCAGTGGTGATCTCCCCGTGGGAGGGGGAGAAGGTACGATGTCAGCCTCTGTGCCGGGCATGTCACTTATGTCAAGTCAGTTCACCTCCATGTACTACCTCTGCCTTCCTTGGGCAACCCTGAGAGCCCATAGATGTTTCCAGCAATGCACCAGACCCTTACAGGGTTGACAGTACACCCATGTCCAGAGCAGCGCTATTCACAACAGCCAAAAGGTGGAAGTGACCCAGGTGTCCATCAGCGGATGGCTGGATAAACAGACCGTGGCAGATACCACACTGGAATACTACCCAGCGCCAAAGAGGAAGGACATTCTGACACGTGATACAACATGCATGAGGCTTGAGGACATTATGTTCAGTGAAATAAGCCCAACACAAAAGGACAAATACTCTGTGATACCACTTACAGGAGGTACACAGAGGAGTCGAGTTCATAGAGACAAAGTAGGAGGGTGGTCGCCAGGGGCTGCAGCGGGGGGAAATGAGTTGTTAGTGATTAATGGGGACAGAGCTTCAGTTTGGGAAGATGAAAAGTTTCTGGAGACAGATGGTTGGTAGCACAAAAACGTGAAGGTATTGATGCCACAGAGATACACACTATAAAATGGCTCGGCTGAGCCATAAATTCTATGTTATGTGTTTACCACGGTTTTTAAAAAATGACTTAAAAAGACTTGACCTCAGGAGGCCCTCTGTGCCCCTTGGTGCCTGTCTCAGAATCTGGACCCGCTGCTCTGGGCCTGATACGTAAGCAAGTCTGATGCCGCAGTCGCAGTAGGAAAGAGGAACAGATGACCCAGGCAGCAAACTAGGGGAGTCCTGGAGTCAAGAGCAGCACCCGAGAAAGCCTGCCTACTCCCAGGGCTCTTGAAGGAGCCCCAGGGCTCCTGGAAAGTTAGCCCCCAGGAATCTGTTGGAATGCAGCGGATCACACATGGCAAAGGTCCCCTCTCAGAGGGAGTACTGACCGTGGGCCGCCCAAGCCTGCGGGTAAACGGAAGCACGGGGAAAAGCGGGCCTCCTCCCCTACCTCTCCTGCACCCAGAGAAGGACCCAGAGAGCTGGGTCCACGGATGGAGGGTGCACTGGTGGGTGGAGGGTGCTCAGGCACCATCGCCACCCTACCCTCTGGGTGCCCAGGGCTCGGCCCACACCGCGCCCGTGGCCACCCATGCCCCCCACCGCCCGGGCAGAGCCGTCCATGCAGCTCCCCACTCCAGGGGCGCAGCCCAGGAGGGTCCAAGCAGTTTCCCGGAGCCGTACCGGGGAGAGAGATTCTTCATCCGGGTCAGGAAGTTGTGCTGGAAGGTGAGGGCCTCCACCTGCCGCAAGTCGGGAGCGCGGTGCGGCTGGATGAGCAGCAGGCAGGCATTGGCGCTGAGGGGCACGCGGGTCACGGAGAGGTTGTTCTGGGTGTCGCTCCAGTAGTGGAAGGTGCCGATGCCCAAGAGCATAGGGACCGACACTGAGGTGGTGTTGTCCACCCAGAACTCCTGGAGCCCCGGCAGCAGGGAGAACCCCTTCATCTTTCCTGGGGACCCGGCAGGAGACAGGAAGGGAAGAGTCAGGAGAGGGAAGGCGTGGGACAGGGCTGGGCCGCAGACCCCCTTCCCCTCCCCTCCCCTCCCGTCCCCCTCCCCTTCCCCACCAAAGCCTCGCCCCTGCCCCAGCCCCAGGCTGCTCTGCACTTTCCCGGCCCCCGAAGTTCACCAGCCCCAGGACCCCTGACCATCAATTCTTCCTCCTGCAAAATCCACCAACGGCCAATGTTGAAGGCGTAGTCCACACCAGGCCCCAGCCTGAGGCCCACAAAGGAGCCGAGCTTGAGGATCCTCCCGTGCTAATAACCAGGTAAACTCAGACCCAGAGCTGTCCTGGCCCCAAGCCTGAGCTCTGCCATGCTCACTTTAAAAAACAAACAACAAGCCAGAAGAACCACTTTATTTCTTAGAGCCGTTTAGGTTCACGGCAAAATTACGAGAAAAGTGCAGGTCTTTCCTGTATGTCCGCTACTCCCCCCTCCCCAGCACACAGCCCCCCTACGACCAGCATCCCCGCTAGACGGTACGTTGGGTAACACTGAGGAACCGATGTGGCCACATCATCGTCACCCAGAGTTCCAGAGTTCACACAGTTCATGCCTGGTGCTGGACGTTTTACAGGTTTGGACAAACGCTCAATGGCGTGTCCACCGTTACACTAGCATACGGAATCGTTTCACGTTTCTCGGTACTGCTTGCTGCTGGGGACAGACAGATGATCCGGTGACCAGTGGATGTGAGCGGAAGTGCTACGTGCTACCTGTGTGCTGCGCCCTGAGGGGGCCGAGCCCTCCCTGCCCCCTGCCACCCCCAGGGGCAGGCTGTGGCATGGGGGTTGCAGAGCTGAGCTGTTGCTGAGCAGCTTGCCGAAGGCGCTGGCACCTGGGGCTGCACCAGCACATCCCTCCCTCTGCGGTCATCCCAGTGCCCTTGAACGGCCCAGTGTGGTTGTCCCTGGGAGAACAGGTGAGGTTGAGAGATGAGCCCATCGCAGAGGGGCCCTGGGGCACCTGGCACTTGGGAGATCTGAGCAGATGTGACTTAAATGAGTCAGGGGTCCCTTCTTATTGAGCCCGAGGTCTCCAAGGAAAGAGGGGTGAGGGAGCTGGGGACAGGGAGCCTGGGTCTTGTGAGGAGGGAGTGGCCAGGGCACCCAGCCTCTGCCCTATCCTCCATCCTCGGAGCCCTGTGTGTACAGACAAACTCGGCTTCGGGAGGGCTGCTCACGAGGAGCTGCAGTGTCCGTCCTCTGGCTCCCCAGGGCACCTCCACGCCGGCCCACAGACCTGGCAGGCGGCTGGTTTGTGTATAGGGAAAGAAGGACTAAATTTTTTCCACCAACAAACTAAAAGGGAAAGAAGGATGCTGCCTCCAAAAAAGATATGGGAGTCTGAAACAAAGGTGGCTGCCCGCTACTCTCTGCTCGACTGAAGAACACAGCACCCTGTTCTCATCCAGAGATTAAGGACGTCTCGCCAGGTTAGGAAAACTGGTGAGGCCCTTTCTGGCGCCAGTGGCTCTCTGGCCCTGCCTTATGGGGGGCAGGCCTTTCGCATTAAGCTCTCCTCCCAGGCTCCTCTTAGGGACGGCGGGCCGAGCTCACAGGCCCCCTCCACCCTCCATGGGGTGCGGCCACCCCTGGCTGCATGGCCCCTGCCTGGACTCTGCTCCCGGGACCTGTCAGCGCGGGGACCTGCGCCCTCCTGGGGTTAGCACCATCCCCCTGCTCCCAAAGGCAGGCTGGAGGCCTTTTCTTTGTAGATTTTCAGCCTTCCAGGATATTGTCAGAGTAAGGAAAGGACCGCGCTCTGTTCAGCCTTCGCCTGTCCCCACAGCCCTGCCCTCCGACCGCCTTCCTTGTCTCTCGGCTCTGCTAGGTTGCACGTCCTGATAGCACCTCACGCGCAGCCCTCCTCAGCCTGCCCCTCCGTTCACAGAGCCGAGACCTCAGGGCCTGCTCCCAGGAGAGTTTGCCGGGCGATTGCATAACCTTCCAACCACTCTCCCAGCCTCCAGTCCCCACAGTGCAGGCCAGGGATGACCTCTGCACAGAAAGTCTGCCACTCAGCTCCCAGACACCCACAGCTCCAAACTCCCAGCATCACATCCAAAGTCTCAAAGTCTGGCCCTGACCCATCTTTGTGGCCTTGCCTAACACTGTCCCATTCTCTCCTTCTGAGCTCGGGCCAAACAAAGCCACTCCTGTTCTGGTTCCTCGCCCTGACCTTGGCAGCCTTGTGCCACTTCCCAGGCCTTCCTTCTGTCCTCTCCCAGGTGACGCCCCTCGCCGAGTGCGCTGAGCCCCGGGCCACCTTCCCAGAGCACCTTACCTGCAGCTCTGGGGCTGAGGCACTGGTCCGGGGGATCCAGCTTTCTGGTAAACCACAGTCAGCAAGCTGGGGGCGGGGCCTGTGCAGCCTCCCTGCTTGTCCCCTCTGAGGCGCCAGCT
The DNA here is from genome assembly GCF_059928025.1 of Delphinapterus leucas. Taxonomy (NCBI): domain Eukaryota; kingdom Metazoa; phylum Chordata; class Mammalia; order Artiodactyla; family Monodontidae; genus Delphinapterus; species Delphinapterus leucas. The sequence goes on from NC_143144.1 coordinate 5,560,545, forward strand.
CAGAGTCCTACAAGTACTACATCCTCAATGATTGTTTTTGAATGAATGAACAGCCTGTGTCTTAGGCATTTTTTTTGGTAATAACCTCTCTCAATATGAAAGTGATGTAAGCAAACTGGTTATATTTGCATGGGACAGTGACCTTCTCAAGGATGAGAACCCTTGATCTTCTCAACAGACAGGCACCCGTCCCTTCTGAGCGTGGAGCTGGGCCACGGCCACGAGACGTGAGTTTAGAACCTGGGACCGGTCCCTTTGTTTCTCTGAGTCTGTTTCCTCACTGGTAAACAAAGGCAAATCACACCTCTCACCGCATCACGTGGGGATTCAGCGATGAATGTAAAAGGATGCAGTGCAGTAGCTGCACATAGTAGGGCAGCAGCGGGGGAGGCGGATGCTCGGCCAGTGCCCATCCAAGGAGCCCAGTGGGGCAGCCACTTCATCCTCCGTGAGGGTGGCCCCAGGTACTTCTCCACATCTGCTACCCTGCCCCTCTCCAGGCCCAGCCCTGCTCAGCTGAACTGAGACGTCGGACATGAAGTCCGTACAGACAAAGAACTGCCACCCTCCTGCACCGGCCGGGGGCAGAGCCCCCCCCGAGGGCTGGCCTTACCTTGGAAGTGGACGTAAGTGTTGAAGAGCAGGGTGCTGTCTGGATTGACCCCTGTCAGGGGCCTGCCCATCTCCCACCCCGTCACAGCCTGCATGAACCTGTTGATCTTCTCAGCAGCGAGATCTGGGTCCGTGGACAAGTCTAGCGAGCGGGAGAGGGTGACAGGGGAGATGGAAGACAGGCCCTGCACGAATGGCTGCTTCAGGCGCAGGCCAGGGGCCGTGAACAGCCCGACCACCGTGGACAGGAGCAGTCTGGCCCGGCTGCCGGCCCCGCCCTGGGCCACCAGGAGGCCCTGGATGGTCTGCAGGGCGGACAGGACCTTGTGACCATCCAGCCGGGAGGTGCAGCCCTGATCCTCCCCCGGGACGCCCAGGAATGCCTGTAGTCTGCTGGCCGTGGGGTCCAAGGCCCCCAGGTAGAAAGAGGTCAGGGTGCCAAAGAGAGCCACCGGGGAGAGCACAGCCCCGCTGGCCGCGCTCCGTGTCTCGCTCAGCATCTTGTACATGTGGAAGCCCATGAAGTTGAGCAACACCCCCACCTTCACGGCCCGCAGCCGCTCTTCGGCCTCCAGCTGCTGGGTGGCTCGAACCAGCTGCTCCCGCAGGGCCTGCTCGTCCACGGCGGACGACTTGGCCTGAATCGGGACAGGTGTGAAGGTTGGGTCTGGGGGCGACTCCGCCCTGGGTTTCTCTAGCTGGTCACAGCTGCTCTTGCTGTAAACAAGGAGGTGGAAGGGGTGTATATACACCCGGTCTGCAGTGGCCAGGCGAGCCCAGGCCAAGAGGCAAAGGACGGAGGCCCCCAGGCTCAGGCCAGCAGGAGCCATCTCTGACGGGGTGCTCACTTCTGCGGACCCTGAAATATTTTGTGAAGGGTGAAAGAGGATTATTGAATGCCCTCTAGCCATATTCCCTACAACCAGTCAGCACAGGAGAAATCCCTCCACATCTTAACAAATGTCAGAGAGGAAGTGGTTCAAAGCTCTGCGGAAAATATCTATGTCTATGATCCAGGTGCAAACTGCACTGTCATGGGCTGAGTTGTGCTTTCGTGGGGTTTTATTTTGGGGTTGGGTTTGGGTTTTGTTTTGTTTAAATTTTAGAGTGGTGAGGATGCCTGAATACGAAGGCATTTGTAGATTTTAAAGAAAAAATATGAAATGGCTCATTAAGTCAAGTAAAAAATGTAAACAAATGTTTTCACAAAATATCGCAAGCATTTTTCTTCAAGAATATGTGAGTGGCTTGCATTATTTTTACCTTGTGCTAACTAGTGATATGATGCTTTGGTCAATAATTGCATGGTTAACAGAAGAGTGATCTGGAAACATTTTAACTTATTTTTAAAGGAACACTTTGAGTCACAAAGTATCATGATATTTATGCAAAAATTTAAAAATCCAAATGTTGAAGTTGATGGGAGAAATGTTTACATACTGAGGTATGGGGAAGTCATTCTGGCTTATCCAAAGTGGAGCTGGGTGGCCACTGCGGTTGTGGTTTCAGACATGTTCGTGCATCACTGAGAACTTGAATTTTCTGAACTCTATCAGACTCAAGGACACCACCAGCCATTCTCAAAATCCTATCAGCTAGCCGTTGCCAGCTGCCGCCTTATGGTCTCAAGGTCTCCCCTTGTAACTATGCAACCTTTTTGGACCCCAACCAATCCTTGCTAAACAAACACCCTTACTTCTTGCCAGTGCCCATCCTAATTCTTGACAAACAGCTTATGTAATTTTGCAGTTTTTGCCTTTACAAGCCTCCTCTATTTAGTTGCCTGGTGGAACCCAATTCAAGTGCTTCCTGTATCCGTGTCTCCCTGCTATAGTCCCCAGTTTGGCTCAAATCAAAGAGTTTTTTCTATTCCTAATATAGATTGTTTATTGATTATTTTCATCAACAAAGTTCTGACCCCCAGTGCCTCAAAGTGTGACTATATTTAGGGACTTCCCTGGTGGTCCAGTGGTTAAGAATCCGACTCTCAGTGCAGGGGACGCAGGTTCGATCCCTGGTCGGGGAAATAAGATCCCACGTGCTGCGGGGCAACTAAGCCCACGCACCGTGACTAGAGAGAAGCCCGCTCGCCGCAACGAAAGATCCCACGTGCCGCAACTCAGACCCGACGCGGCCAAAACAAAAAAAAATAAATATTTAAAAAAATATATTTTAAAGTGACTATATTTGGAGACAGAGTCTTTAAAGAAGTAGTGTAGGTTAAATGAGGCCATCAGGGTGGCCCTAATCCAATCTGACTGGTGTCCTTATACGAAGAGGAGATTAAAACACAGACAGGGAGGACCACTCGAAAATACAAGGAGAAGACGGCCAGGAGACCGACCGCCTGCAGGCCAAGGAGAGAGGCCTCAGAAGAAGCCACCCCTGCCAACATCTTGATCTCGGACTTCCAGCCTCCAGAATCAGGAGAAAATAGATTTCCGTTGTTTAAGACCCCAGCGTGTGGTACTCGTGGCAGCCCACGGCACTAATATGCCCACATGGTTATGGCTATCAGTTTTCCCCAGAGAACAAAACGTGGGGCAGACAGCAGGTCTTTGTGGGCCTCCAAGCCCCAGGGTAGGTGGTACACCAGCTTGGAGTACAAGACTAACACACACAGAGGTTCTTCCTGTGTTATAAATCAGCCTGGCAAGAGCAATCCAGCTGTGTAGTATCCCTGGGGCATGTTCCCCTCGTTTCCCAGCTATGGTGTATAATCTAAGAAAGGAGACCTTATATTTGTTTGGTACGTGACAGTTCACCAAAGCCCTTTCCCATAGATCATCCTATCTAGTCGTTACACGATAGCGTAAGGAAGGAATTGTTTCCCTCCTTTGCAGACACACAAAGGGGAGTTCTAAGGTGTGGAGAAATGTTCCCAAGGTCATACAGCAAGGATGGAACAGACAACCGATTCCACCCTACTTTACTCTCCCCCGGTTCTCAGGGGACTCACCCGGGAAGCCTTAGAAACTGTGAAGCCCTGGGCCTCACCACCAGAGATGCTAGCTAAGTGGCCCTGGGGAGGGGTCTGGGGAGGGGATTTTAGTCTCCCAGCGGTCTCAACATGCAGCTGGGATGAAGCACCGTGGGCTCAGCCCGGGGAAGCCCAGGCATCCCTCACCTGCGTCAACCCCACGCCAGCTCCCTCTTCCCTGCTAGTGGAATCCCCGAGGAGCTCTGTCACCCCGCCAAGCCCCACCCACCGACAGCCCGATTTCACTGGTCTGGGTCGCGTTCTCCCAGGCGACACGGATGTGCCGCAATGGTTTAGAGCCTCTCCCTAGACACGGGTCACCCGGGGCGGGCGGGACAGTCTCCAGCACCCTTTGGGCTCAAGAGCCCTGCGACCCTGCCCCAGCCTCACCTCTGGCCAAGAGCACGGCAGTGGGCCGAACCCCTGGGAGAGGAGGCCCCTGGGCAGCTCTGCCCGTTGATTCTGTGATGGTTCTCACTGAGAGGGCGAATGCCGCCTGTACGGCTTCATTCAGTTCTAGCCATTTTCACACGACGCCTCCCTCGTGGCTCTGAAGGGATGTGCTGTGCTACCAGCCTACTGCTCAGCTTCCCCCCCCCCCACCCCGCTGCCCTCCCAGAGCCGGCCTGGGCCTCCTTGGAGCTGTGGGACGTCCCCTCCGCCTCCAGGTCACCTCGAGACCTGGACGCTTCCTGCACACCCACGCATGGCCGGTCAGCGTGCTGACTGCAGCTGCCCTCGGTATCCAGCCCCCACGCGTTGTGTGCTCGCCCTGCTCTAGGCGCCGGGTTGCCAAGGGAACTTTGACCTCTGGTCTCAGCCCCTGCCTCCCCTCCTTCCAAGGCATTTGACACAACCCACTGTTCTCACGAGGAACCACGCGACACGGAAACAAGGGACAGAAGATTCTCCCCTCTTCATAGGCCCTCCTGGTACGCCGGCCCAAGTTGCCGGCTGACGTCTCGTGTAAAAGGATGTAAAAGGCCACAGCAAGTCAGGTCGCCGGGGAAAGCGCTGGGGCCCGAGCGTGCGGCATTCCTTCAGTGACAGGCCTGAGGGTCCCAGGTGGGGGCCAGGCAGGTGATCGCAGCCCCATGCTGGCGTCCTGGAGGCACAGCACCGTTCCAGGTGATTTCCGAGCCTGCCGCTGGCTCTCACTTGTGGTCCGTGGCCGCAGCCCCGGTTCTAAGTCGGCACCCGGCCGGCCTGGCCTGACGCCCTCTCCTTGGGTTCCATTCTCTTCCACCCACCCGTCCTTGGTCTCCCCCTTCACCAGCCCCTCCTTCTAGGCTTCCCTACTTCTCAGGGCCCCGTGCGTAAGGGTAATGGTGAGGACGGCAGCTAAGGCATGTGTAAGGAGGATCACTGTTGTAGCGATTTCAAGGATCGTCCTCCAACCCTCACAGCAGCCCTACCTTCCTGCCCACGCCTCGCCGCCGCCAGATTTCATGCTGCGACTGGCCACGCCACGCCTGGCACTCTGGACTCACTCCCCCTGCCCTCCTTTCCCTTCCCCATGCCACTGGTCACCTGCCACACTCTGTATCACTGAGTTATTCTTTTATTTCTTCTGTTCAGCGTGTACTGCAACGCTAAACGACGAATGCAAGTCCCACAGGAGTGAGGCTTTTGCTCTGTTTTGTTCACGGATGTGTCCCACGTTCCCCAAAATGTGTCAACAAGTACTCAGCAAGTAGTGGCTAAATGAATGGGTTAGTGCTGTTGTGCAGAGGAACAGAGAGAGGTTCAGAGACTTGCTCAAGGTCACACAGCCAGTAAGAGACAGATCTAGTATTCAAACCCAGAGCCCCTGACTCCACAGTCCACACTCTCAAGCACTAATCTATACTACACGTGAGCCAAAATAATAAGGCCGTGTCTTTTTCGTTCATTCTAAAGTTTAGGAAGCACTTTCAGGTTGCATTAGCACTCTTAATTTTTAGCACAGTCCCTGAGCAAGGGAAGCCAGGCGTTGCCATTGGTTCCATTTTATAGATGAGCAAACCAAGGCTCAGGGAGCCCGGGACCAGAGCCAGCACTGCCTCAACAGAGCTGCAGGAGACGAGGCCACCGCTCCCCTGAGCCCTGTGCGGACACAGCCCTGGGTTCACTGAGCCTGCCCTTCCCCCCAGCTCCACTGCCTGCACAAGCCTTGCTGCCCCTCTGGCCAGAAGAGGACCCAGTGGACTGTTGTTGACCACAGTGAGTCTTCTCCCAGGCCAGCCCCGCAGGACCCAGCCCTGCTCAGAGGAAGGCCAGCCTGCCTGTCGCTGAGGGGAGCAGGTCCCCTGGTGAGACCCAGGGTGGGCTCAGAGGAAGGACCGCCTAGGCCTGGGGGAAGAGACAGCCTCAGCGTCTTCAGTGGTAATGTCCGCCGCAGCCCAGGTCGCCACTGGCCCCTGGCGCCTGCGTCCTGGGTGCTGTTTAGCCGTGGCCTTCCAGCAGCTCTTCCCCTGCCCCCAGCAGAGCCCCCAGCTTTCTTCCCACAGCGGACAAGCCCCCCGCAGGGAGAGAGCTGGGGAGGGGTAGGTGTGGAGAAGGCTCCCGCTTACCTTCTGCTCTCGTCCCCAAGACAGGGGTGGCCTCTTCCTCTGGCTGGGCCACTGAGGCCCTATTTATGTCTGAAGGGTGGGGACCGTGCCGTTCCCAGGCTGCCCTGTGCTCAGGCTCGGGGGAGGGGTTGCATCACGGCGCCGGGCCATGGGGGTGGGAGCTTCAGGCAGCTGCCCGCCTAGGGGGACAGACCCCAGGCCAGGCGACTCTCATGCTGGGCCTCCGTCCAGGAAGCCAGGGAGATCGATGCACGCTGTTGCCTCTGACAGACTGAGCCGGTACACGGTCGAGTTACACATTTACTGAAGTTCTCCCGAGCAGAAGCTGTTGCTATGGGACACAGGAGTGTCCCGTGTGGTGGTGTGATGCATCTCGGCCCCCAGATGTGACGGCCCGAGGCCAGCCCCCCAAGCCTTGGGCCGGAGTCCCCTTGGGATGTGCTTCTGAGAGGCCCCAAGAACGTGCGGGCTCATGGGCGCAGCGGGAAGGGGAAAGCCCCGCTCAGGTGGCCTGGGGGTGGCCTGACCCGACGGCCTTGAGCGGCCCAGCCGTTGTCCAAATAGCCACTGGGCGCCCACTCCACGCGAGGACCTCTGACAGGCGTAGGGAGAAACACACAACCAAGCAAAAGCATCTTCTAGAATCTCGTGATTTACCTGAGGAGACCATTAGACACTAACTAGACTTAGACAGGTGGGAAGGTGCCCACAAAATGCTTTCAGATTGTGAGACACATCAGTCCCTCAAAGCTGGGGAAGGTCTCAGGGTTCTCCCTGTCACTTGAGTCAAACCTTGAAGGATAAATAAGTTGGGCTTGGAGGTTAAAGAAGCACTTTTCAAGGGTAGAGACAGATATGACAGTAACAGAGGTGGGGAAGCATGGGGCTTGTCTGGGGGTCACCAGCCAGCCCAGGGGCTGGAAGCGGGGGGCAGTGATGGCAACCAAACTACTGCTGCTCCTGGGCTGCCCCCCACCCCCCGGGGATGGCGAGAATCCCCCAGACATAGAGTTTCAGGCCAAAGTCTGCAGGAACTGGAGTTGACACACAAGATGCCAGCCTGGGTCTGGGCTGTGTAAAGTGAGTGACAGGGAAGGAAGGATGTTGGTTAGAGCCCGAAGAGCACTTCGGAGGGTAGAGGTGACGCCCGGAGAGGGAGGGATTGAAGACCTCTGAGCAAAGCGGGGGGCATGATGCTGGACTTCTCCTTCAAAAAATTCACTCTAACAGCGACACCGTCATAGGAGGTCTGGAGGAAAAACGAAGAACATACAGGCATCACATTTCCAAGCTGAGGCTCCTGAGAGAACGATGAAACCAATAACCCCCGAGAGGGACACGGGAGGTACAAGAGCTCTGGGGAAGGACTGCACAGAGTTTGAGTTTGGATGGGTTTCTTCTGAGGTGTCTATCGGAACCCAGTGCTGAGCACTTGGGGAGACGGTTCTGACGCTCCAGAGGGCGGTCCAGGCTGGGGACGCAGACACGGGAGACAAGTGCACCACCAGCACGTAATCCAAGACCAGTGGGAGGAGGTGTTTTACCCAGGGAGAGTCAAAGTGAGGAGAGGAGCCGCTAGGGAAATCCAGGGGGAGAGGGAATGGGATAGGAGTCAGCCAGCCTAGGAGGGGTCCAAGGGGGCAGTGCAAGAAGCTTGAGGTGGAGTTCCAGAGGCCAGGGGGCAGTTCTGATAAGTGAGGAGTTACAGCCTGAAAGAGGTCTTCTGAGCAGGGTGTCACATGGCTTAGAGTCATTGGTACTGAGATGTGTCCACACAAAGCATTTTTGATCAAACATTTACTAACCCTTTAGCGTTTGTCAAAGGCCAAGAGGAGGTGGGTTGAGGTCATGGGCAAGTTGGAGAGTGGCCTCAGGGAAAGACGAGGGAGGGACCAGGCTCAGATGGTTTGAGAAGACAGTGGAAGGAGAAGTGGGCAGATTGAACTGTGAGCTCCTTTTTTTTTTTCTTTTAGATTTTTTTTTGATGTGGACCATTTTTAAAGTCTTTATTGAATTTGCTACAATATTGCTTCTGTTTGATGTTTTGGTTTCTTGGCCGTGAGGCACGTGGGATCTTAGCTCTTTGACCAGGGATCGAACCCACACCCCCTGCAATGGAAGGTGAAGTCTTAACCACTGGACCGCCAGGGAAGTCCCGTGAGCTCTTTTATTGAATGTGATAATGAAAGAAGAGGCATTATTCTGTATCCTCAACTCTAAAAGAGAAGGAAGAGAGAATTAATATTTATGGAGCAGCAGCTGCATGCCAGGTATATAAATCTTTCAACATGGCTGCAGTATAAATTCTACTCTACCCACCACCTAGGGAGAGAAAACTGAGGTCCAAAGAGGCTCAGCTATTTGCTAAACGTCACCCAGAAGGAATCCAGGTCTGTCTGACCCCAACGCCCATTCTTTTTGTACCACTTTTGTTCATTTGCCCAACAACTATTTATGGAAAACCTATTAGAATACATGCCAAGAATGGAACTCATCTCTGAGGTGACAACTGGAAACAGATCAGGCACAGTCGCCACCCGCATGAAACCTACAGTTTTGCAAAGTGTCAAAATTAATCCGTAATTGCATAAATAATGATTTATTTGCAGTTGGGATAAACGTTAGGAAGAAGAAGAGTCGTGTGCAACCTGAGGATAGAACAGGAAGCCTGGTCTAGGCTGTACGGTCAGGGAGACTCACTTTGAGAAAGGAGAAGGCAGGGCAAGGCCTTGAGGATGAGTGGGTGTGGCCCCGGGAGCAATGTTGGTGGGGCCCGGACCTGCACTGGCCGGGGTCAACCTGGACCCACGTCTAACAGTCTACGACTCTCTCAGAGACAGGACGGACCAAGGGACAACATAGTCCTCTGGGCAGGTCTCTGTCCTGCTGGGCTGGGAGCTGCCCCTCACTCCTCCCTCTGTCCTGAGTGACCACAAGCACCCTTCTAGCCCTAGGAGTCCCTTATCTACGTGTCAACTCACCTGGCCGCACAGATTTCCCTGCCCTGAGAGAAAGATGCACCCAGCCCAGGGGAGGGTCTGGGCTGAGGAAAGTGCTCTCCCACTGAGCACCCCACTTGCCCCTCAGGCACTTAGTTTGGGCATTACAGATAAAATTTAGATTGTGCTTGTTGATGTCGCATTGAAATGGGTCTTAGCCCAGCTCTCAAAAGGACCACAAGTGTTTCACAAAAATGATAGTATCAAGAGGTGGTGGGAGACATCTGCTATCTAGACAAATCATAATGCACAGGTTTTTATTAAACTAGTGAATTTGGGGGAGGGGCCCTGAACCCCAAATATGTGTGTAACTAGGTTTTACTGCATCATCTCAAAATGGCCCAACAGCAGTGGGAAAACTGAGGTGTGAAGAGTTGAATCTTGGGACCACAGAACCGGAAGGGGCCTCCCGACAGTGCCACCCTTAGATCCCACAAGCCACGCTCCAGGGCACCTTCCTCTAAGTGTTCCAAGCTCTCTGGTGCCTGGGACCGGCAGGGTGGCAGGACCATGACCTGTGTGGCCCCTGGTGGCTGCTTTTCCCCTTCAGTGCACTCATCCCTCAAGTGGCACCAGGGGTTGACCAGATGTCCAAGTAGCTCCAGGACTCTTGCCTATGGAGTATCCCAGTTCTAGGAAAGCCATCTAGTAACAGGGTCACTCTTGCTGCCCGGCACAAGGTTTCCTTCACTGTATGTGTGTAGCAGGATGTGGGGTGTGTGTATGTGTACAAGTGTGGTGTGTGTACATATGAGTGGTGTGTGGGTGTGGTGTGACGTGTGTGTATACGTTTGGGTGCGGGTGGGGTGTGGTATGTGATGGTCTGTGTGTGTGATGTGGTACGTGATGTGTGTGGTGGGGTGTGTGTGTATGCACTGTATGTACGTGTACGGTGTAGTGTGGTGTACGTATGTATGTGTGTGGTGTCTGTATGTGTGAGGTGTGGTGTGTATATGTATGTGTGTGGTGCTTGTATGTTTTTGTGTGTACATACGTGTGCGGTAGGGTGTGTGTGTGTGTTGTGGTGTGTGTAGCGGTGGGGAGCTGGGCATATTGACTGGTGTTTGCCCATCCCGTGTCTCTTCTGTGCACACGTCGCCTCCCTGGGTCACCCAGAATTTTGTCTCCCGGCCTGTTCCCCAGCCTCTCTGTCAGCTGGAGGGGAATAGACACCACGTTGCCCAGTTCCTTCCTCTCTTCTCCAGACTTTCCCTGGGTCCAGGCTCTGCGGGTCCTGCCCCCTCTATCCATCTTATTGTTTGTGAACTCACCGGTTTCCCAGTTCAAGCCTGCAGCTCCTGCCTGTGCTGGGCGGCCAGTCCTCTGAGCCCTCAGACCAAATGCTCTCCTCCCCATCTCTAGCCTCAGCTGTGCCCACCCACCCCCCAGACCCAGGTCACCTCCAGCTGCTCCGGGAGCTTCTGCAAACCCTGCCCTGGTGTAACTCCGCTTGGCGAGGGCCCCCCTCAGCCCTGAGGGAGCCTGCCACACGATCATACATCTTTTAGTATATTTGAAGCAGCTTCTCAGGGATCACAACCCATGTCAAAGTTCATTTCAGCCTTGTCATGAGGAGTGGGGCTCTAAAACAAGGCAGAACATTCTCTCTTGGTAATGACACGATATTGGGGAAAAATAAGGAAATAATCGTTGTCGGGTTGGACTCAATAAAAGGACGCCTGCCTACATTTTCTGCAGGATTGGTTCAAGGCCCTTCATCAACTTTCAAGAGTGACTATCAGATGGGTGGGTTTTCTAAGCGAGGCTTTTAAGCTCATTAAAATAAATCAGAAAATTGCTAGAGCATTTTATCAAGAATGTAAATTATCCCTGGAAAGAGCAGCCCCTTCCAACAAACCACAGACTTTTGACCCAGTCAGATTTAGGACGACTTCTTTGCAATAGGTGCTATTTCTCGTGCTTTCATCCCAGCAGTGGATGTTGGGGACAGTTTATCTGTGGCTAAATAAAGACTTGAATGAAAGCGAGCGCTGGCTGTGGAGGAGGCTTCTCTCAGAGTCGGACCGGGGACCCAGCCATGGATACAGTCGGCAGATGTGGTGACATACTGGTCAGAAGGTGCCCCTCGGGCTGACGCCTGTGTGGCTCAAGTCTATTCTGTGGCTGTGAGATGAAGCTTGATCTAAACCAGAATCCCCGCCTTCCCAGCTCCTGACCAACCAGCTAGTCACGGGACAAATACACACAGACTCCTGCTGTGAAGTAAAACAGAGCCAAACCAGGAGAGAAGGAGGTGCTTTATTTATATATGTGAGGCAATCCTGCTTGGAACCAGCTAGCACGAGGTAAGGAAACAAGGAGGGGTCAACACAGGAACTGGGTTTCCATTTTTGCGTCTAGGAAAAAATTAATTGTTTCACAGGGGATTTGTTTCTGCCTGGACCAGACTGTTTTACCATGAACGTGCCTTGTGCAAGACCCATGGCCACTAAACTCATCATTTACTGGAACCAGAGGATGGGGAGGGGCTCGCTGTCCTATGTCCAAGGTTTTCCGTTTATGACAAGGACTGTTTCCACTCCTCCGGAGTCCTCATTGCTTCTCCCTTGCATCAGGAGAGCCGGGGCAGACCAGAGGGCTCTGCATTTGTAACATGTGCTCTTTAGGGGAAAGTCCACTTCTTTCTAATAAACACTCACATACAAAGAGTTTTCTCAGTTGGCTCAAATGAGCTTTAGATTTCTGGTAAATACAACAAAACAGTCCCAGCTCCCCCATTTCCCCAGGAGGAATCTGCTCCCCCGTGTAGCCCTTTTAGACCTCTCAGGATGCTCCGGGCCGTGCCCTGCAGACTGCTGCAGGCCGCCTTTGTCTGGCAGAAGTGTGGCTTCCACTTTGGACACCGCAAACCATGGAGTGGAGAAGATGGTGATTTGGGATAATGAGATCTGGGAAATTTTGTGATTGGACCATGTTTCAGGTGTCATAGCCAAACTGATGGCTTTTCTTGGTCACCAATTACAGTTTTATAAATAAGAAGTGTGTTGTTTGTCCCTATCAATTTTAACATGAGGTGATACAATTAGTGAATTCAGTTGCATGTTCTTTTGAAAAGTAGTAATAAAGTTGTTTTTTTTTTTAATTGGGGTATAGCTGTTTTACAATGTTGTGTTAATTTCTACTGTACAGCGATGTGGAGTTTCCTGTGCAATACAGTGGGTTCTCATTAGCTGTCTGTTTTATACATATTAGTGTATATATGTCAATCCCAATCTCCCAATTCACCCTACCCCCTCCCCCGCTTTCCCCCCTTGGTGTCCATACGTCTGTTCTCTACATCTGTGTCTCTATTTCTGCCTTGCAAAGCGGTTCACCTGTACCATTTTTCTAGACTCCACATATATGCGTTTATATACGATATTTGTTTTTCTCTTTCTGACTTACTTCACTCTGTATGACAGTCTCTAGGTCCATCCACGTCTCTACAAATGACCCAATTTCATTCCTTTTTATGGCTAAGTAATATTCCATTGTATATATGTACCACATCTTCTTTATCCATTCGTCTGTTGATGGACATTTAGGTTGCTTCCATGACCTGGCTATTGTAAATAGTGCTTGGCATAAACTTTATTACCACTTTTCAGAGAAAACCATAATTCAAAAAAACACACGCACCCCAAAAACACATTCTCCCCCTACACCTTTCTCCTTTGTCCACATCCGTGTAGAAATTGAGAAAAGTAAATACTCGCTTTCTTAGCCTCCTCTGTAACCGTTAGTGACCAAATAAAAGAGTTCTGGCCAGTGGGACATAAACAGAAATCTGTTGAGGGCTTCTGGAAGTGCTTTTGCTTTCCTTTTATTAGCAGAGTCACTGGCTCAGACTCTACCCCTTCTTCCTCCCTCAAATGTTGATGTAATGTCTGGAGACAGAGCAGCCATCCTGCAACCATGAAACAACAAACGTAAGGACCAAAGGCCAACAAGTCAAGAATGATTGAGTGGAGCGACGGAAAAAACCTGGACTTTTGATTGACATATAGAGCTGCTACACTAGTACCAACAACTGCCCGTCTCTAACCTCTACTTGTCTGGACCCAACTAGTGGCATTTTTAGACAGTTATGTGCAGCTGAAAACACCCCTAAAAAATACAACTTTTACTCCCACCCAGAGGCCAGAAGAGCATTCTTTAAAAATTCGACTCCGTTGAGTATAGTATATTTCCTGTCAAATTTCAGCCTCTTTGTAATGGGTTTTCTGTTTCATATTTGTTTCAGTTGGTTTTAATTTTAAGGGAGCATGCAAAGTGTAATGAAGTGTAGCAATTTCCCAATTAAGTTCAGAACTTAATCTGCTGTGCGCAGATGAGGTTAATGACTCTAAACCTTGAATGAATAACAAGGTAAGTGTCATACCTTGCTTTGCTATTAGTTTTTATTTTATCATATAATTAACCCTGTGATGAGGGTCTGGACAATCGTTCTGCCTTCACTTTCAATAAGGTGGGAATATGGTTACCTTCCCTATATCCATTCCCAGGAGGTTTATGGTTCTTAATTTAGCACTGCAGGGTGTTGAGGTCTTCTAAGAAAACTAGGTATGACTCTGACGATTCACACATTGTTGGTGTACAGACTTCTTCTTCTTTTTTTTTTTTTACATCTTTATTGGAGTATAATTGCTTTACAATGGTGTGTTAGTTTCTGCTTTATAACAAAGTGAATCAGCTATACGTATACATATATCCCCCATCCCCTCCCTCTTGCGTCTCCCTCCCTCCCACCCTCCCTATCCCACCCCTCTAGGTGGTCACAAAGCACCGAGCTGATCTCCCTGTGCTATGCGGCTGCTTCCCACTAGCTATCTACCTTACGTTTGGGAGTGTATATATGTCCTTGCCACTCTCTAATGTGTACAGTCTTCTAATAACAGCTACCATCCTGAATGACTGGGTGAAAAGAAACCATTTCTAATGTGTATTCCAGGACCTCCCTATTCATAGTAGTCTATGGTCAATCTTGGCAAAGAAAGGATACTTTTATAAAACAAATAGAATGAACATCTATTCCAGGGATTGGCAAACTATAGCCCACGGGCCATATCTGGACCATGTGTAAATAAAGTTTTATTGGAACACAACCATGCTCAGTAGTTTTCATACAGTCTATGGCTGCTTTCAGGCTACAACAGCAGACTTGAATGGTTGTCACAGAGAATGTATGACCTGAAAAGCCTAAAATATTTATTACCTGGCTCTTTACAGAAAAAACTTGCTGACCCCTAACCTATTCTGTTAATTCAGATTGCCAGTGACAGAGGCGATGAATCTAGACTTGTATATTCTCTCCTTTTATTTAAAAATTAGCATTGTAAACATGTACTGTATTTACAGCACTTATTTCATGTATAATTTAATTATTTCATTCCTACATGAAGGGATGGCTACTCAGGGAATTCTGAATATAATGACACACACAAATTAGATACCATATTTTATTCAACTCATAATGAATATGACAGGTAGAAATAGTCTACACAGCCTATCCACAGACAATGGCTAAAACTGCACCTTACACACTTTGTCACCACCTGAAAATTGATTTTAAAAATTAAAAAATTGATTAAAAAAATTTAAGCCTTAGAAAATGGACCAAGGTGGGGTGGGAAGCAAAGAAAAACAAAAGGAAATTTTGTATCTGGCCATAAAAGAAAGCTTTCAGTGGCAGAAGTTATAATCAGGAAAATTTGATAAGGACAAAAGCTAATTGATCAATCAGCTCTTCATTATAAACTCTAAAGAGAAAAGAATTTATCCTGATGAAAAGTACTTTTGAAAAATCAACCTGGAAAATGTTTCATTAATTAATTTTAGAAAAATAAAAATGATTTAACCAATATATAGATATTGATTAAGGAATTAAATTGGCTTAATCGGTTTTATTCCAGAAAATACATTTTTCAAGGAAAATTCATCAGGAGTCATATAAAAGTGCATACAATATTCTTATTTAAAATGGCGAGACTTCCCTTGTGGCGCAGTGGTTAAGAATCTGCCTGCCAGTACAGGGGACACGGGTTCTGAGCCCTGGTCCAGGAAGATCCCACATGCTGCGGAGCAACTAAGCCCGTGCGCCACAACTACTGAGCCCGCGAGCCACAACTACTGGGCCCAAGTGCCACAACTACTGAAGCCCATGCGCCTAGAGCCTGTGCTCCACAGCAAGAGAAGCCACCGCAATGAGAAGCCCGCTCGCCACAACTAGAGAAAGCCCGCGCGCAGCAACGAAGACCCAACGCAGCCAAAGATAAATAAATTTATTTAAAAATATAATAAAATGACACATTCTCGGGTATCCTGTTTGTTTTGTGGGTGCCTCCTTAGTTCAGGAATGGCCCTGGACAGGCCTGGGGAGACATTTCTGTGTCAGTAGAGTGAGGTGCTGTGAAAGCAGATACAGAAAGTACTATTTCTAAATCCATTTCTCCATTCAGACTCTCTGGCCCTTATACTACTGCAAGCAAGGTGGCTGAACTCCAGGTGTTTGCTTTGGCGCTCACGCAGCTGGGAAAAGTCTACGGAGGACAGTTCCACTCACCGTTTAATAAGTTTAGATAAGACGTGGCTGTTGAAATGGAAAAATGTTGTCACCCTTTTCCCACTGAAGCGCAGCATTGTTTGTGATGGTAGAAATTCTGTGCTGTGAGCCTGAGATGCTATCTCTTATGAAACCAAGCTCCAGAGATAATATTTATTTAATGATCGGTTTCTCTTCTAGGAAGAACATGCAGAGAGATTTGGAAAGAGACATATTAGTGCCTTCCTACTGCAAAGGAGGAGAAATCGGAGGACTCAGCCTGGGGGAGGCCGTCACTGCGGGTCTGCGGGGAAGGCTGGCGGCCACAGCAGCAGGGAGGGGGGTTCCCAGGCACCGCTGGGCGCCCCCAACCCCCATGATGTTGTGCAGAGAGTTAAATGGTTCCTCCTGCCTGAACATCTGTGTGAGGAGAGCACCCACCACAGTCCCTTTTCTCCTCTTCACCATTAGAGGGCCCAGCTGCCTTACAACTGGTCCAGTGGCAGATGGTCAAACCAACTGGACGTAAGGCTTGGC
Source organism: Delphinapterus leucas (assembly GCF_059928025.1). Taxonomy (NCBI): domain Eukaryota; kingdom Metazoa; phylum Chordata; class Mammalia; order Artiodactyla; family Monodontidae; genus Delphinapterus; species Delphinapterus leucas. The sequence continues at coordinate 5,576,766 of NC_143144.1, forward strand.
CTTACATGTCACCCTACCACCCAAGGTGGGAGAGAGCTCGATTTGATTTGCACTTACAATATTTTAAAAAGCAACACCAAACGAAAGCAGTTAGTTCGATTGACCACTTACATTATTTTATTATATCCTTAATCAGCAGTAGGATGTCTGCTGGGTGAATAAATCTCTTCTGGCATCCTTTCTAAACATCCTTGTTCCATAATTCAATAAAGAGTCATCTGTGGGTGTTCTTCAAACTGAAAGACTCACAGAGGTCCAGATGACCCAGGGTCAGCCACCCCCTTCTTCCTCCTGTCTTCAGATTTATCTCCCCTACTCTTCCCACAACAGGGCCTCACTGAGCCCAGCTACCATGTCTCCCCAACACTTGTCTTCCCACCTCACTATTCCCTTGGATCTCAAAATATTTTCCAAGACACCTGGGCTATCTGAGTAAGGAATAAGGAATATGGACAAAACACCTGGAAGTCCTCCCTTCTCTCTCTCTCCTAGATGGTCATGTCATGGCGTCCTTCTCAAGTCAAGGTTGCCCTCTCCGTTGTCTGTACCATGAATGATGAATGGTGGCACTTTCGGGCACCCCAGTGGGCCTTGGAGAGCCCAAAATCCACACCAGTGGTGCCCAGGTATGATACCCAGAAAGGACTATCTCTCCTCCTAAAGATTCTAGACAATAGGAAAATACAACTCCCGTTAGCTCCCTGCCCCAGACATTAGTGATCCCCCGTGCCAGGAATTGCTTCTCATACGTGAACCCAACTGGGCCGTCCCCCAGGCCAGGGCAGAGAGAGCATCTCATAGCACCAACCAATCCAAATTGGGAATCCCAGATGTCTTCCCCAGGAGGCAGATATCCAACTGCGCTCAGTTCTTCCACGATCATAATCTAAAACTATCAATCAACTGTTAACAAATATTTACTGAGCACATATAAACAGACCACAGTTACAGAAGAGAATGGAAAACTGAGAGCTAATACTATATACAGCTTCACGCCATGAAGGGGGAAAACCTAAATGACATGTCACAGTTCTCTAGCAAAATCCGCATAATCAATACAGGCTCAGGAAGAAATAGAAATCCTAAGTAAATAACCGAGGAGGATATAAAAAGTTCAGTCAAATTTCTACCCCCCAAAAGACACCATGCCTGAGTGGGAAGATGGCAAGTTCTCTCCACTTGTAAGGAACCAACAGTTCTCCTCTTCTGTGAATGATTATCGAGCACCTACTCTGTGTAAGGTCTTGACGTAGGGCCGGGAGGCATATAAGATAGGAAGTTCTCCAGCCTTCAAGGGTCTTACGTCAAGCTGGAGAGGTAATATTTACACACATGAAGATATAACCGGTGAAATATTAGCAACAGTAATAAGATACTGCCAGTTACCAAGCACTTTATTTATTTATTTTTTTACGGTACGCGGACCCCTCACCGCTGTGGCCTCTCCCGTTGCCGAGCACAGGCTCCGGACGCGCAAGCTCAGCGGCCATGGCTCACCGGACCAGCCGCTCCGGGGCATGTGGGATCTTCCCGGAGCAGGGCACGAACCCGTGTCCCCTGCATCGGCAGGCGGACTCTCAACCACTGCGCCACCAGCGAAGCCCTACCAAGCACTTTTGATGTACTTGACATCTTTATCAAGCACTTTTACATCTACTTCTTCATTTCATTCTCCATAACACGGTACACAGAACAAGGGTAGCGTGTACTTTTTGCCCTGTAGCTCTTTCAGGGCAGGGATTATTTTTGCTCTTGCATCCTATATTCTTTAATTAAGGTCCGGGAACATACCTGGCACATTTTTTATACCCTGTAATCCCCAGTAGAAAAATTCCTATCTCTGGTTTGTTCTGAGGATTAAATTAGTGAACACAGGCAAGGCTTTGGAGCAGAGCCCGGCTGCAGGGAGTGTAGTTTAAGCATTAGGTACTCTCGCTCATGAAAGGTCAGCTGGTGGCGTGGTTCTCAACCAGCAAGCTGGGGAAAGAGAGGAGGTCCCCACGGACCTGACTCGTCCAGGCTCACAGCAACGGCAAAGCAAAGGCAGCCTGACCCTCCCCCGACCTGGAGCCCGCGGCTTCCGCAATTTCTCCATCAACTACCTTGCAGGGCTCCCACTGCCCTTTGGCGGCCACTTTGCACCCGCTCCCTGGCCTTTCACCCACATTCAACAGGGGCTTGATGATGCTTGCTCCCTGTGCCCCTGGCCCGGGTTCCCAACAGGCAGCGGACCCTGTGCAAGGACAGATAAAAGTCTAAAATTCTTCCTGTTGAGAATGGGGAAGAGATTCCCCTCCCATCCTTCTCCTCAGGGCATTTACTTTAGAAAACGCACCACTGTAAATACCTTCTCTTCCTTTTGAAATACAAGCATTAAGGGAGATGGTGCCCTCTCCTCCAGTTCAGTGGGCACCTGGCTCCAAGTTGCAAAACCACTTCCTGCCATAAAGATGTGAGAGTTTGTTTTTCCTCTGGATGAGGCCAAGTAGCCAACACAGATGGCTCTCCAATTACCAGGTAAAGCCGGGATGAACTCCGTGTGACCAGTGGCGCAGTCAGGCCCCCTCACGTGAGGACGAGTTGCTGTTTATCATGAGAACATATGTGTGATTGGTTGTATCTGCTCATCTGCATAAAAAGTCAAGGTTGCTTCCTGTCTTTGCAGCCCCTTAGCGGAACGCCTGTGATGCCCGTCACACTCTGGTTTAGATGCTTATTCGATAATAAAAGTGTTTGCTTTCCCAACTGCTTGGTAGAGAGGACGTCTGGGTTGGGAGTACCCAGACGTCCTCTCTACCAAGCACAGCATCCCATGCTGGCACTGCTGGCACTTCGTCCCCAGCAGTGCCCCATAACTCTGCCTCGTGTGTGCCTGGCTCGTCCCGCAGGCCTCCTGACTAGGCCCCCTGCTTCCCCTGCTGCCCCTTCCATCTGTTACTCACTCAGCTCTCGGTGTAAATCAAATCACATCATATTCCCTCCCGGAGTCAAAGTCCCCAAAGGCAGCCATTCCCGTGAGCCAGCTGCTGCCTCTCTCTAAGCCTCACCCTGCCCCCCTCCCTTACGGCTGGGCTCCAGCCACGCTGACTGTCTCTGTCCCCTGAACACAGACTTTCAGTGCTGTCCCGTCCCCCCACCCCCAGCGTGCTTTCTTCCTCAATCTGGAGCAGAGGTCCCTCGCCACTTGAATCTCAGCTGGAATCGCACCCCAGAGGAGCCCTGCCTGCCTCTCCCCTCTCAGGACAGCCTTACCTGTTTTTTAAAATTTTAAAAAGATTTTTGGCCATACCGTGCAGCATGTGGGATCTCAGTTCCCCGACCAGGGATCGAACCTGTGCACCTGCATTGGTAGTGCAGAGTCTTAACCACTGGACCTCCAGGGAAGTCCCAACCTTACCTTCTTTACAACAATTGTCATCACAGGAATTGCGTTATTGATGTCTGGGTTAATAATTTATGTCTGAGCTCAGTGAGCTCTCTGAGGAGTGATTTTGTTCGTTGCAATATTGCCACACCTAGAGCAGTGTCTGCCTAAAGGTAAGCCCAAGAACTGGTGTGTCCACCAAGTCGTGGGGCAGGTAGAGCTGGGGCAGGCAGCCTGGGCTTTCTGGTGAACTGGTGGAGGGCTAAGCCGGCTCAGCACAACTTCAGAGAGGCCCCTAAAACCAGTCTCTGATGGGCTCAAACGAGCAATTGGCCCATTAAAAGTCAGCCCCGTGTTGTGAAAACTCCTTCCAATGGGAATGATAGAATATTACTATCAACTCCCAAACTCAACTCTTTACTAGATGTTTCCAGGCACGCTTCTGTGACAGCTGGCATCTGTGACAAATACTGGCAGGAACTGGTACCCAGTGATCACCTTTGGTCGTGAGGCTGTTTCTTTTACTAAGCGATTTGTGTGCATTTACCTATATCCCAAAGGCTGTCCCATTTGCCACAGTTTAATAAACCCAGTCGTACCAAAATGGTATCTTTGCTTATTGTGTGAAAATAGGAAGACTTTGAAGGAGTGACTTTCCTCTTTCAGGCAGCAAGGGGGGATGTTCAAAGGTTCTTCCTGAGTCTTTTGTGCCTTCATGTTTTTCATCTCAAAATAATCTGCAAGCCGGAGTGACACATTTTGGGGTGGCGGCCCTGAGCCCCATCAGTTCCCTCCTCTGAAACTTCCCTGGAAGCTTCACACACAAAAGCTGAGCTGGTGGCTGTGGAGAGAAAAAATGGTATATAACCAAGTAGTAAGGAATCTGCAGAGGGAGAAAAAAACATAGATTGGAATGAGGATCAACCAGGAGACAAGAGCAGAGTTGCCACCTAAAGACTGTCCCTTGTCATCTGCCTCTACAAGAATGACGTCACCAGCCACTGCCATCGCTGACCTTCAACACCCCCCGAAAGGAGTTCAGGGCGGAGATCAGGAATGCGACGCTCTGTGCTCTGGGAAAAACTGGCAGACCAGGGCTTCAGATAAATATTTTCAGCAGAAGATTTTATGAGCCCAATTCTAGCATCTGCTCACATCTTAGAAGCACTAGCCTCACGAGCAGAAACATTTGCTCCCCGTGACTAACAGCCTTCTGCCAAAATGTGCGCTTAAGTGCACACGCCCCCTTCACCAAAATCACATATATATTGACTTTCTCCCCTACTTCTTCCGAGCAGCTCCTCAGAGCTATGTGAGACGCTGGCTCCTGGGCTATAGTCCTCATTTTGCCCAAAATAAAACTTAACTCACGACTCTCATACTCTGTATTTAAAAAAAATATTTTTTTATTTGGTTGCACCAGGTCTCAGTTGTGGCTCACCAGCTCCTTAGTTGCAGCAGGTGGGCTCCTTAGTTGGGGCATGCATGTGGGATCTAGTTCCCGGACCAGGTATTGAACCCGGGCCCCCTGCATTAGGAGCGTGGAGTCGTATCCACTGCACCATCAGGGAAGTCCCTTGTGCGTTTCTTTTTCAGTCGACAGAGCACATTACCTTACACCCCACTGACCCAGGCCATCGCCCTGGGAATGGGCCAGTCCAATGAAATGTTTAAGCTTCATTTATCTAATGGAAAATGCTAAAATTTTTTAACATCTTTATTTGAGTATAATTGCTTTACAATGGTGTGTTAGTTTCTGCTGTATAACAAAGTGAATCAGCTATACGTATACATATATCCCCATATCTCCTCCCTCTTGTGTCTCCCTCCCACCCTCCCTATCCCATCCCTCTAGGTGGCCACAAAGCACCGAGCTGCTATCCCTGTGCTATGTGGCTGCTTCCCACTAGCTATCTATTTTACGTTTGGTAGTGTATATATGTCCATGCCACTCTCTCACTTCGTCCCAGCTTACCCCTTCCCCTTCCCCATGTCCCCAAGCCCATTCTCTATGTCTGTGTCTTTATCCCTGTCCTGCCCCTAGGTTCTTCAGAACCGTTTATTTTATTTTATTTTTTTTAGATTCCACATGTATGTTATAGCATACGGTATTTGTTTTTCTCTTTCTGACTTACTTCACTCTGTATAACAGACTCTAGGTCCATCAATCTCACTACAAATACTTCAATTTCATTTCTTTTTATGGCTGAGTAATATTCCATTTTATATATGTGCCACATGTTCTTTATCCATTCATCTGTTGATGGACACTTAGGTTCCATGTCCTGGCTATTGTAAATAGAGCTGCAATGAACATTGTGGTACATGACTCTTTTTGAATTATGGTTTTCTCAGGGTATATGCCCAGTAGTGGGATTGCTGGGTTGTATGGTAGTTCTATTTTTAGTTTTTTAAGGAACCTCCATACTGTTCTCCATAGTGGCTGTATCAATTTCACCACTATTATTCAAGATAGTTTTGGAAGTTTTAGCCACAGCAATCAGAGAAGAAAAAGAAATAAAAGGAATCCAAATCGCGAAAGAAGAAGTAAAGCTGTCACTGTTTGCAGATGACATGATACTATACATAAAGAATCCTAAAGATACTACCAGAAAACTACTAGAGCTAATCAATGAATTTGGTAAAGTAGCAGGATACAAATTAATGCATAGAAATCTCTTGCATTCTTATACACTTATCATGAAAAATCTGAAAGAGACATTAAGGAAACACTCCCATTTACCATTGCAACAAAAAGAATAAAATACCTAGGAATAAACCTACCTAAGGAGACAAAGACCTGTGTGCAGAAAACTATAAGACACTGATGAAGGCAATTAAAGATGATATAAACTTATTTTTGGTAGATGTAAGTTAGACACTACTTGCCCTGTTTGATTCACATAAAATCAACTTTTTCCACGATGATTACACAGGCTCCTCCTTGCTGGGCAGTGTATCTGGGGCATGCTGCTTTGGAGCACCCCAGAGGCCAGGATGTTAACTTCGAACTGGAGTATTTTCAAAGTTTGCATACTGGTATTGAACTCTTGTTCTATTACCATGGAGAGATTTAAGATTGCCTTTTCCAACTCATAACCTCTAAAGCTTGGGAATAAGACCCTCGATGCTGAAAAGAGCTTGGAGTTGTGGTACACAAGGAGATTCTCTACAGTTTCTTTACTGGCACAGTTATGTAGCAGAACTTCATGAACAAAGAAGCCCAGGTTTGTAACTTGGCTGGCATTTGGGGTGGAGGATTTGGTGACAGAAGAAGCCAAGTGCCCAAGTCTACATCATCCAGACCACTGAGGTGGGAACCTTTTATATACTTTGTTCCCACATAAGATTAAAAAACCAGTGTGGTTTGCAGACAAGGTTAGAATGGAATCTGTAATTCCCAGTGTCTGGAGCATTCTATGGCCTTTGTCATTGGTGTCCCCAAACCTCCATTTCCCATGTGCTTCTGTCAATCTTTGAGAACAAAACAGATTGCAAAAGAGCCGGTACAGGAGGCCTGTCATCTGGTTTTGGCAGCTGTAAACTTTGGTTCTGTCATGTAACCAATTTTAGTCCAGGGTTGTTGTTTTTTTTTAATATTTATTTATTTGGCCATGTCGGGTCTTAGTTGCAGCCCACTGACCCACTGTGTCGGGTCTTTGTTGCAGCATGTGGGCTTCTCTAGTTATGGAGGGCAGGCTTCTCTCTAGTTGTGTCATGTGGACTCCAGAGTGCAGGGGCTCAGTAGTTGTGGCATGTGGGCTTAGCTGCCCCGCAGCACGTGGGCTCTTAGTTCTCCGACCAGGGATCGAACCCACGTCCCTTACATTGGAAGGCGGATTCTTAACCACGGGACCACCAGAGAAGGCCCAAATCCAGAGTTTTGATCCACCCATATATAGGTTGGGTATTGGCCAGTTTAATCATGGGGGGTAGCTACAATACCCAAGTTGTTCAAGGGTGGCTGTGAGCCATTTGGAACATGCGGTGATTTGGCAGACGTTTGTGTTTGAGTCGCTCACTGCTTTCTTGAGAGGTTTGAGGATGCCACCTGTGGGCTCAGACTGCAGAGTCTGGCTGCAACATTGTCCTGGAATGTCACCCAAGAAAGGTCCAGGGTTCTGTTTGTTTTCAATGCAAAGGGAAAAGTTTCCACCTATGGCCCTTATCTGGGTAAGGGACAGACAGTCCTTGGGCTTCTATAGAGTTTTCTGGGGTCCAAATGACTGTCCCAAAAGAAGACAGAACATGACACTGGACCTTACCTGGAGTGTGTTTTCTTCAAAAGACCCTGATGTACACCCAGTCTCCTGATCTAAAGGGATGGCGAGCCTTGTCAGTCGGTGGCGGCCATGCCCCTTTTATCTGTTGGTGATGTGCTTCAAGTACACTTGTTAGTTCTTGTATCTAGGTAGTCATAGCATTGATTGTTCACGTAAGACTCCATAGTGTTCATATCATCCAGGAATGGAAGGTTTACAGGTGCCAGTAGGCATTGGTTGTCCAAACACTAGTTCAAAAGACATTAATCCATGCCTCCTATTTAGAGTTTTCTGATCTCTACAAGGGCCAAGGGCAAAGACCATTCTGTGGTTGCAGGGCGATCATATGGGAGAGAGTGGGTTCTCTGTAATCTGGGAGGTGCAGCGGAGGACCTGGGGTCAAGGGGTTACAAGACTGAGAGGATGAAGGGTTAGTTAGAAGAGCCTGCCCAGAAGTGGTCTTGCTGTGTAGAGAGGTGTGTGTCCTACGGACGCGTAAGGTGGCAGGCACGGCCTGGGGAACACGGAGACAGATGCGGTCTAAGGTTACAGCACTGATGGCAGCTGCAGCCATCATATGGGGCAAATCTGATGCTACGGGATCTAACTGCCATGAGAAACACGCTATAGGGCGGATCCAAGAGGCACAAGCCTGTCCTACAAAGCCTGCAGCAATCCCATGATTTTCATGGTGGTATAGATAAGGAAGTTTGTCAAAAGTAGGTAAGAGCTGGGGGTGTGGATAAAGCTTATTTTAAGGCTTCAAAGGAGGTGCATGTCTCTGGAGGCCAGGAAATGGGCTCTGGAGTGGTATCTGGGAGGCGTGCCTACAGAGGCTTAGCAAGGGCTGCAAAATTAGGCATCTATCTTCAGCAGTAGCCACCAGCTGCCCCTAAAAGCTTAGATAACCATTTTTTCATTTTAGGGAGAGGGATGGACAACAATGACTCTCCAGGTGTTTAGGGTGAGCCTTTGAATGCCCTGAAATATCTTATGCCTTAAGTAGGTAACAGTGGTTTGCACCCATTGAAGTTTAGATCTGGAGGCTTTAGGCCTCGTTCAGCCGGTCCCTTCAGGAGAACAAGGGAGTCTGTAAGAGCTGATCACAAGGTAAAAGGTCGAGACTTCCCTGGTGCCACGACGGTTAAGACTCCGCACTCCCAATGCAGGGGCCCTGGGTTCGATCCCTGGTCCGGGAACTAGATCCCACATGCCTCAACTAAGAGTCCACATGCCTCGACTAAGAGTCCGCACGCCACAACTAAGAGTCCACATGCCTCAACTAAGGAGCCAGAGAGCCTGCCTGACGCAACTAAGACCAGGTGCAACCAAATAATTAAATTAAATTAATGTTTTTTTAAAAAAAACAAAGTAAAAGGTCAACATACTGAACAAACATTGGAGCCTTGGGTAAAGACTACAGGATCTGGTTTGCCTTAAAGACTTGGGAAAATGCTGAGAGAGACTCACAATATCCCTGAGGTATGAGAGTCCATATTAATTGTCTCCCTTTAAAGGTAAATACAAAAAAAAAAAAAAAACAGAATGCGAGTCAGTGTGCAAAGAGTTTGAGAAGAAAACTGAACAGAGGTAAATTACTGTAAAGCAGGAGTCTGCGTCAGCAGGAATTATTTCTGTGAGAATAACAGCTGGACCAGGGACCACAGGACGTCAAGGAATTGCAAAAGAGTTCATGGCTCTTGCGTCTTGTACAAATTGATAGATTTGGTTCCTGTCAGAATCAAATTTGACTTCTTTCTCTGTTGGCAAGATTGGGGTGTTACAAGGTGAGGAAGTAAAGACTAGTATACCCTGCTTCAAAAGGGAGTCTATTGTATAAGTTACAATATATGAGCTATATTGTACACCACAGGGAATATAGCCAATATTTTATAATAACTAAAAATGGAGTATAACCTTTAAAAATTGTGAATCACTCTACTGTATACCTGTAACATATACAATATTGTATACCAACTATACTTCAATAAAAAAGGGGGAATCTATTAGAGATTTAATTCCTTGCTTTGCATCCCTAGACAGAGGGATTAGGTTATGCTTGTGATACCGAGCAGAGCCCTGTGGGGCTCCTGGGCACAAAAGCCTTCCTGTGTCCCCCCATTTCTTAATTACAGGAAATAGGCTTCATTCAGCCTCCAAGACCTTCCCTGAGTTCCAAGGGGTAGGTTCAGCCCGTTGCTAATCAGGGAAGGGAGGGGATGCAGAGACAAGGGAGGAGCAGTCAAGAAACAATAGCGCAGTCTTGGGACAGCGGCCTGGTTCCCCCTCAAGGGACACACAGAACAGTGCCTTTGGGCTCTTTATAGAGCTAAACCCCCCAGTAAATGGAAGATGAAGCAATCCTCCTTCCAGAGAGAAGGTCACTGGATTGATAGCCTCGGAAAACCAGAGAAGCTTATCTGGAGACCACGTGAGGCCAGATTAAAGGAGTGCGGGTCCTGCACACACCCTGATCTTATCAGCACCCCTGAACTATTTGCTATAAAACTCCTCACCAAAACCTCCCGGCTTGGGACACATACTTTTTCAGGGGCCTGAGCCCACTGTGTTCCCCTTTGCCTGGCAAAGCAATAAAGCTATTCTTTTCACCCAAAACCCTGTCTCCAAGACTCGATTCAACACCAGTGCACGGAGGTCGAGATTTTGGCATCAAATTCAATAAGCCTATTTACGATAAAACCCAGAGGTAACTTTCCAGGTTTAGAATAAATCTTTACCATGGATGCAAGAGGCATCCCTGGTGAGGGGGCAGATGTAGCCCTCACGATTCAAAGGTTTACTCCCAGAAATAGTCTAAAAAAGTAAAGACCTTCGTTGCAAAAGTGGTAAGGATGGTATAGCGAAAATGGTGTCCCTGGTCTCCCACAAAAATGTGTGGCACCTTTGCCTATAAACCCACTAATTATGTGGCACTGGGCAGGTAGGACTTTTCCAGCACTAACAAGCAACAGAGTTTCCGACAACGAAGGCCCCTTTCAGACTGGGACCCCTTGTGAGAGCTGGAATGGCTGGACACAGAGGGTGCTGTTTTTGACTTAGTGTCTCAGAGTCCTAGAGTCTACTTGAATGGCCACAAGATGCACCCCGTAAATGCCCCTTCCAGATGGCACAGACAAGAGAGAGGTTTCTCACTGGCCAAGAAGCCAAACTCTTCAGGACGTAGAACAAGACAGAAAGGAAGACTTCAACTTTTTCTTACCTGCACATTAACAGTTTGCCTGGGTCTTGAGTTCCTTGGGGTCATGCTAATGCCTGGGAGGGTAGGGAGTGGGTAACATTCTACAGAGTACCTTGTTGCATGGAAATTTTCTTGAGGTTGGTGGGTGACCTAGTGTCAACCTGACAGGTTCTGTGACCAGCTTACCCCCTCGTGGGTGTCTTCTTGGGGGGGCGAGCACCCTAATGTCTATTAAGTGCTTGCCTTGTACCCACCAATGGGGCAGCTGTGGCTTCCAAAACGTCCCTTAGCTCTAACCTCGTGGGTCTATCAACCCACAGCAGTGTTTTTCTACACAGACTCGTGGTCTGTGAGGTTGGCCTGAACAACAGGCTTACAGGGCCTGTGACTGTATCCCACCCTATGTAATTTCCTTCTTATGACAAATGACACAATACAGACAAAGAAAGACAGTAATCATCTCTGGGGGGCTGAGGGGCAGGGAGAATGAACACACCAAGAGTGCTCTACCAAATTCCCAACCAAGTGTCACTGAGCCAGGGAATTAGTTCCACAAATATTTTCTCCTGCTAGTCTAAATTTAGAGACAGAAAGAAGGAGATTCTCACCACATTCGTGCCCCTGAACCCCACAGACAGGTTCTGGGAGGCCGGCATGCTAAGAAGTATCACCTTCTGCTGGCCTTTGTCAGGTGTCCCAGCATCTCTTCACCTGCATCTGTCTTCAGGAGGAAGCAGCTTTGCACCCAGAGAAGGCAGTTTTTCAGCCAGATGTTCCCAGCCAGGGAAGTATCCTTCCAACTACGCCAACTGTGGGGAAGGGGAAATTTCCCCTCTTTCCCCTCCTCGTTCTTTTGTCTGGCAATTCAAATGACCTAGGGAGAGTAACAGGAGAAACTCAACTACGTTACCTGTGCACAGGGAATGTACATAAGTATGAAGGATTCCAAAAGCAGTGAGGCCAGGTGAGGTAAGGAGAAGGAGGTAGGGGTTTGAGGACTCAAGGGGAAGTAAGGTAACTCACAGAAGATACAAAGTAATGTTTGGTAAACAAATGTTTTCTGGGCCATCCTTTTTTTTTTTTTTTTTTTTAATAAACAGCTTTATTGAGATATGATTCACACAGCACAGACTCACCTGTCTCAAGTGTACAACTCAATGATGTTTAGTGCATTCACAGGTATGTGCAACCATCACCAGGGTCACTTTTAGTACATTTTCATCACATCAGAAAGAAACTCCACATCCTTTAGCTATCACTCCACCTCGCCACACCCACCCTCCCACACTCCCCCAGCCCTAAGCAACCACTAATCTACTTTCTGTCTCTATAGATTTTCCAATGCTGGACTTTCATCTGAATGGGATCATATAATATCTTAGTCCGTTTGCGCTGCTGTAACAAAAATATCAGATTGTGTGGCTTAAACAACAGACTGTTCTAGAATCTGGGGAGTCCAAGGTCAAAGTGCCAATAAACCTGGAGAATCCATTTCTCGGTTCAGAGATGGCCATCTGTTCACTGTGTCCTCACATGGGGAAGGGACAAGGGAGCTTTCTAGAGTATCTTTTATTAAAGGCACTAATCCCACTCACGAGAGCTCTGTCCTCATTACCTGATTACCACCCAAAGGCCCACCTCCTAATACCATCACATTAGAAGTCAGGTTTCCACATCTGAATTGGGGAGGGACACAAACATTCAGTCTATAGTACATAATATGTGGACTTTTGTGACCAGCCGCTTTCACTTAGCGTAATGGTTTCATGGTTCGTCCATATTGTAACATGTATCAGTATTCCATTCCTCTTTATGACTGACTAACACTCCACTGTATCGATATGCCACATTTTTTTATCCATTCATCAACTGATAGACACTTGGATTGTTTCCACCTTTAGGCAATGAACAATGTTGCTATACACTTTCCCGAACAAGTTTTTGTGCAGACGTATTTCATTTTGGGGGAAATATGCTTAGGAGTGGAATTGCTGGGTTATACAGTAACTGCTGTGAAATAAAACTCACATTCTATGGCAAGACCAGAAAAATTTAAACATACAAACTCTTCTTTGCCCTTTGGCCTCCTCTCTCCCCATGCTGTGCCTTGTGTGTCTGCATTAGGCATCGACCAAGCCTCCCCCATGGTCAGAAATACCTGCTCAGCCGTAAACAGCAACCTTCTCCCAGCATCAATGAGACAACTCCTTAAAGACAACGTTCCTTCTTGATCTCGTAAGGGACCACGATAGCGCTTAGCTCTGGACCGTGTAAACTGTGAATAATATCTCATTTTCTGTCCAGCCCTCTGCCTCAAAAAACTTACATAACTGTGTCTGGACTGCTAATGGGCAGGACAATTCTCGGGGTTTTCTGAGATGCTGTTCCCGGGTTAGAAGCCTCAAATTTGGCACAAATAAAATTTTCCATTTCTTTCTTAGATCAACTGATTCATTCTTTTGTCAACTCTGTTTAATCATCTGAGGAACTACCAGACGGTTTTCCCAAGTGGCTGTACCATTGTACATCCCTACCATCTCACACATTTTTAATTACCTACATTAAACAGGAAATTATATTTATAAATCGGTCATACTAACTGAACTTGTTACTGTAGTCCTTCATACCATAGGACTCAGAAGAAAAACAGTCCTGTCAAAAAAAGATTATTATGTTCCTTTATGTCCTCACAGCTATGACTGACAGTCGGTGACTTTATAAATTACCTTTTCATAGGAAGCTAAGCTAATAAATTCCTTTGGAAAGTTGGATCATAAAGATTGCTATAAGATTTTAAGAAAGCCATTAGCTTAAAGAAGACATATAGTTCTTTCCCTGAGCCATTCATCCACAAAAACACAGTGTGTTGCTGCCTAGCACTGTCTTCCCAAAGTGGGAGGATACGTCATTTATGAGAATCTGACAGTGGTGTATCAAAAACAGGAAATATAAAGTGACAAAAGAAAAGACACAGGAGGAGATGCTGAAGATAAACCTTGACCACAAGAAGATGAGAATTAAATCAGATCTACGTCACGTAACTAAATACGCAACTGTACTTGTACGGAGAGCGCCAATGAGATATTTTTAATGAAATCAATTCATTTAATAACCCAGAAGTATTATACTTGGAGAAGATAAAAATCTCTATAATGAAAGGATTTTCTTCTACGTCTCCTTCTGCTATAGAAGAACTTCACAAACTTTGACCTCCAGTAGCCAAGAACCTGATTTGTCAGCGGTTATTCACGCTAGTCATGCTCTGGCCACTGTGCCCCTACTTCTATGCATCAATGACCTCTCCAGTGTTCCCTGTGATTAAAAATAATAAATGCCCAAACATTAATATTGTTGATAATAGGATACAAGTGAGGAGAAGATATCTTTTTTGTTCGGCTTATCATTTTGTGTTAGAATCTCAAAAATCACAAGAATGTTAGAACTGGAAACCATATGGGAGATAAGTGGTTTTGTGGTTTTTAAAAAAATATTTATTTGGCTGCATGGGTCTTAGTTGCAGCACGCGGGATCTTTTGTTGCGGCACGCAGGCTCTCTAGTTGTGACGCAGGGGTTTAGTTGCTCCGTGGCATGTGGGATCTTAGGTCCCCGAACAGGGATTGAACCCACATCCCCTGCATTGGAAGGCGGATTCTTAACCACTGAACCAGCAGGGAAGTCCCAAGATAACGAGGTTTTTAACTCAAGGGGAAACAATCACATTTGGGAATCTGGTGAAAAATGTGGACTTCTTTCCTAGAAAAATGGGTAGCAACCATAAACAGTATCAGGGTTGCTAATTAGCCATCCCTTATCCTGCTTAACCAGTAGGGTTGTGAGTGACACCCTTACCTGCAGGATTCTCACAGAATAGATGTCCTTAGAGTCTGTTGATGGGGCAGAAAAAATCGCAGGTGGTCAGAGACTTCTGGAGATTAGCCTCTCCGGGCAGAGGCACGCAGATTGCCTCCAGGGGCAAACAGCAGTTGTCAGTTTAGAAAAATACGTATTTAGGGACCTTAGGGAGCTGACAGTTCCCCGGGGAAGGCAGAGACTCGGGCTCAGAGAGAACAAAGCCAGAAACAACACTCGACCCCATCAGGAGGCTGCGTTAGAGAGATGGCATTGTCACTGCCGCTCGCAGAGACCTTGCCCTCCAGCCATCCCTTCCCTCCTGCTTCTCTCCATTGCTGGCTCTGGATCAGCCTCGTACAGGAGCATCTGATGAGCAGAGCCCGAGTCAGGAGGCCGGGCCACCGGGAAGACCAGGGAGTGCGGTCTGCTTCCAGCCCTGGGACATGGGGCTTATAAAATGGGAAACTCTCTAGTTAGGAAGAAGGATGCCAGGCAGCCCTAACACAACTTCCACTGTCTGGGAGGGTCTGGCTGAGACTTAAGAGCTGGGGAAGCGGGACTTCCTTGGTGGTCCAGTGGTTGGGACACTGCACTGGCAATGCAGGGCGCCCTGCAGGTCGGGGAACTGAGATCTCACATGCCACGGGGCAACTAAGCCTGCATGACACAACTAGAGAGCCCACGCACCGCAACGAAAGATCCCACATGCCGCAATGAAAGACCCCACGTGCTGCAACTAAAGATCCCGCATGCTGCAACTAAGGATCCTGTGTGCAGCAGCTGGGACCCAGCGCAGTCAAATTTAAAAATATATATATAAGAGTTGGGGAAGCAACTGACATTGGAGAGACCTGGCGGGAGCTCCTCATTAGGGGAAAATGTTGGACTCAGGCTGAGCCCAGGGGAACGGCAATGCATGGTCCCCGGTAAGAAACTAAGACGCAGGTTACACCAGCCTTGGTCCTTCCCCAGTGGACCAGAGGTCCTGCCCCGATGCCCTGGATGCATAAGGTCTCCCTCTGTTCCCATGCCACTACTGGAAAGGAAGGGAAAGGAAGACTATGGGAGAAATGAACTATATAGGGTGTTTAAACTTTCAAGTGACTGCTAATTTACAGACAGAGAGAGAGAGGGAGAGAGTAATCCAAAATGAAAGAGTGTGTCATACAGCAAAATATAAATTGAATTTTTAGTACTAGACGGAACGGGAGCTTCAGAGCAAGAGGGGATAAAATATATAGTTTAAAAAAGTAAAGATAGGGCTTCCCTGGTGGCGCAGTGGCTGAGAGTCCGCCTGCCGATGCAGGGGACACGGGTTTGTGCCCCGCTCCGGGAGGATCCCACATGCCGCGGAGCGGCTGGGCCCCTGAGCCATGGCCACTGAGCCTGCGCGTCCGGAACCTGTGCTTCGCAACGGGAGAGGCCACAACAGTGAGAGGCCCGCGTACCGCAAAAAAAAAAAAAAAAAAAAAAAAAAAAAAAGTAAAGATAGCATGTTTGCACCCTAAACCATAGGGCGTAAACGCCCAGGGTTCAAGTTGCCCTAAGAGCTGTGTGCAGGGGCTTTTAATCTCTGGAATGAAGTTAAACGGCAGGGGGGGAAGTGCTGGGGCGGAAGTAGCTGGGCGATATTTATCCTTCGGCAGCACAAGACTTTTTTTACTTTATTTTTAATTGAAGTAGAGTTGGTTTACAATAGTATATTAGTTTCAGGTGTAGAGCAAAGTGATTCCGTTATACATATATATGTATATACCTATATCCCTTTTTTTCTGTTCTTTTCCATTATAGTTTATTACACGATATTGAATATAGTTCCCTGTGCTATACAGTACATCCTTGTTGTTTATCTATGTTATATGTGGTAGTGTGCATCTGTTAATCCCAACACTGGAGTTTTGAGGAGTAGAGCTCCTTCTCAGGGATGCAATTTCCACAGTGTCAGCTGGGTCCAGGGGTTTACTGGGGAGATTAGGCCTCTGGAGGAAGCTGTATTCCACAATAGAGCCTCCAGGCAGCTTCAGCAGTCCTGGGAAATGGAAGGGAAGTTCATGGTCTGTGTGACTCCCAACTGGAATCCCTGTGGGTCAACGGAGGCCCAAGATGGACAGAGAGCATGGGGGGATTGGGCGGGTGCCTGGAGATGACCTCTCACCCCATGATGCGATGCCTTTGCGAGGCTCATTCCCACGCAGGAGAAAGTGGGCTCCTGGGGGGGGAGGAGTGCACAGCCCGACGGGGGGATGGCGTGTGTTCCAGGAGAGGGAAGCGAGTCCCGCCTGGCAGCCAGGTTTGCTGATATGAACTTGGCACGAGGAGCACAAGCTCTCACCTTCTAGGACACGCAGTGACACTCATGACCACCACTGAACCTCCTTTTGCAAAGCACAGACTTCTGGGGACAGCCCAAAAAGGGAGACAGAGCTCGCCTGGAACAATGACATCATTGCTCCGCTCTGAGCTTCAAGCTGGGCTTTTAAGTCTATGGTGAGGCTTTGGAAAGCTGGGCTGTCAACTGAGGGCAAAGGATCTCTCAGAATCCACAAAATGACATTTTTTTTTTTTTTTTAAGATCAAAGCTTGGAGATGTAACTGGAAAGTAAATCATACAGCAAATCGCCAGGGGACAGCAGTTATAAGGTCAAGGTCATGCCCACCTAAGAGAGAAAGCCCCCTGGGGCCAGGAGATGTGACAACCTGAGGTGGGGAGGGCAGAGACCCTTCCCCCTGCCCCCATGTGCCCCTGGGGAGGGTGGAGCGGGCAGAGTCACTGCAGACGGTGCTTACCCTGAGAGGGCTCCGCTTTGGCCTTGAGACCGTAATATTTAAAACCGACCGAGAACTTACTGCATTGGACTGAACACCCTGCAGAGGCCCAGGAGAGACGTGCACTCCATGCAGTTTTCGGGCTCCAGGGCCACGGGGAAGCAGGTACAAGAAAAGAGGGAACTGCATTTCTGTACATGTGGGACACAGGGTGTGGATTTTGAGACCTCAGGCCCAGCTCTCACTGCAGAAGCTGACAATTCTCAACCTGGGTATGTGGAGCTCCTTTGCATACGCTGTGAGTGCCACGTACCGGGGCACAGGTGGCAGGTGACGACCAGGACAGCCAGTAAGGGAAGAGTGCAGAGTGTTCCGTGCTGGGGGGATACAGCCACCAGGATCCTATGGCAGAGGGGCTTGGAGTCTGAGAGAGGATGACGGGGCATCGGCCAGGGCATCCTCCCTCTGTGAAGCTGCCCTGAGGTATCACCACCACTGGGCCTTGCCCTTTCATGGGCGTCTCAACGTAAAAAGAAACTCAACCAAGTAAGCCTAGAGGGTTACAAGCAAAAACGCATTCCCTGTACTCAGTCCACGGCTCTCGTTATGCCTCGTGTAATTCCCAAGAGAACTTTATGTGGCTGTAAACGCCATCCTGGTCCCCCTTTCTCCACAAATGGGAGCGTCCTCTGCGTGCTGTGCCGACCTTGACCTATCGGAGACCTTCCATGTCAGCGTGGAGGGCTTCCTGGCTCTGCTCCGTGGCTGCCTGGTATCCCACTTCGTGATTGGCTGGGCCATAATTTTTTTTGTCATTCCCTCCAGTGGTGGGCGCTGAGTGTTTTTCAACGTGTTCCTAAAGTGGGAAATGCTGCAACGAAATGGATAAGCTTGAACATCTTCACTTTTCAGGGGTGCAGGTTCGTCTGCAGGATAAGTTGCCAGGAGGGAGTGGCTGGTTTTAGAGAGTGTGTGCATTTGTAATTTTGATAGATATAAATAAGCTGCTCTCCAAAAACATTGTACCCGTTTACACTCCCACCAGCTATTAGGAGGGTATTTTTAGCTCAACAGACCCAAAGTTTTGAACCTTTCTTCCAAGTCTGCCCCTCCTTCGTTCGTTTGCCCAGGCCTGAAAGCAGGAGGCCCCATCTTGCCCCCCCACCCCCCACCCCGTGAGGAAGTCCGGGCAGAGATTCTCCGAAGACAATCTGTCCCTTCCTCTCGCCTTCTCTCCTACCACACCTACCCTGCTCACCTGGACACCTGTGTGAGCCTCCTGACTCACTTCCCCCCTCGTATCTTCCGCCACCTCTTCTCCACACGCAAGCAGCGGGGCCCATGCTACCCCCAACCCCGCAGGCAGGCTCCTGACCGCCTCCCGCAGACACCCAAAACAGAGCAATGCCCACTGCGGGGTCGTCTGTTTTTCACACCTGTGAAAACCTGGTGCTGGTGCTGAGTCTGCTCTGCTACTGTAACTCCCGGCCCCCGGAGGCCAGGACAAGTTCTCTGCGCCCAGGTGAAGGTTCAGAGCGTTGTTCTTGGGTTTTGCCCAGAGGCCTCACAGACCCACCCAGGGGGCTCCTTGCATCCCACTGCCCTGATACACACACACACACACACACCACACCACCCCCGGGCTTACTCGGGCCTCTTCTCTGGAGAAGGAGAAACACAGCGGCCTCTGCAAGCTGAGGGTGTGGAGAAGAGAGAAGGAAGGGACAGGAAGGCCCCAGGGCCAGGGTGAGGGTGAGTTAAGCTGGAGTCACTTTAGCAGTTGTTCTGTTCAGTGGAGGAGAATGCAGCTAAAGTGATGAGTGGGCACCGCAGGGCTCAATGCCACGCATGCCTCTGGGCTGGTGACAAGTGGGCAGGCCTTGCGACAAGCAATGTGCACCGTCCTGTCCTGTTTGTGAGCAAACCCACGGGCCTCGCCCCCCGGGCGGGCAGAGCGCTTCCCTGCGTGTGTGCCGCAGCTGCGCGCAGGAGGCCGAGATCCCACTGGCCCCCAGAACGCATGGCTCAAGGTCCTCTAAATATTCCATCCAGAGAAGAAGCAAAGGTTTGGAAGATTCACCTGAGAGGCTCAGGTACGGCGTCTGCTTTCCAAGTTCCCACAGCAAACGGGCAGCCAGCTCCGACCCGCCGGGCTGAGCTAGGGCTGGGCTCAGAGGTTTTGGATGTAGCCCTAGGTCCAGGCAGTAAGCTCTGCTGAGTGCCTGCACCTGGGACGTGGCCGGGGCACGGGTGGGGGGTGTGGACATGTGACATCTACAACAGCACTCCTTCCTGCGGACCCTCCCCGCAGACCCTTGCAGGGTCCTGGCAGCTGGCCTGCCCCCTGCACTGGGATGATGTCCCGGAGAGCAGGGGTGTGAGATGACCTCCAGGGGACTAAGGCACCTCTAAGCGCTTTAAGTGTTATTTCCCGCTCGCGGGTGTTTCTGCTTTAGTCACAAATGGCAGTGCAGTCTCTGATTACCTAGTAACTAAGATGGGCTTTAAATAAACATGGGTCCATCCAGTCCACAGGAGAGACCAACACGGCAGGACAGGACCCCTTGCCTGGAGAGGTAGGGGCATGGTATACGGACATGCATCCTGGGGCCTGGAGAGGGTCCAGCATCATGCAAACCCTTTACGACATTGAGATTGTGTTGGATTTCACTTCAAGGTCCTTCCCCCCCACCCCGGTCCCGGGGTCGTTTGAAGGGGAAATTCGGAAAAATCTGAGCTGGGGATCATTTCCCTGAGCAGAGCGTCACAGAGATGGATGGCCCTTGCTGGGGATCATTTCCCTGAGCAGGGCGTCACAGAAATGGATGGGCCTCACGCTGCTGCATCTGTCTCCCTGGCTGCTCTCCTTAATCACCTGGAACAGAGCTGTCTTACAAGACGCCGGCAGATCCACTGCCTCTGGCGGAGAATTATTCCAGAATCCTTTATGGTGTGGTCAAAGAAACATAAGAAGCCTTACTAGAGGCGGCAAAAGAGGCTCAAGAAGGGGGCTCTGAGATCCGGTGTCTAGGGCAGGGCAGGGGACAGACAGCACAGGGAAGGAGGCACCTGCGGCTCCTGACCCGGCCCGTGGACCCTGCCGGCTGTTTGTTCCCAGCCGCCCCTCGCGGCCCTCACAGTTGCCCGTCATCCGAGTCACTGAGGAACCGGGGCAAAGAGGCCCTGCCCAAGGTCACCCCAGGCAAATCTGAGAGTCCAACCCCAACTTCAGTGTCTGTACATCCCTGTAGACCATATGCAGGATTCTCTGGACAGAAAGTATGTGGAGGCAAGTGAACGTTCCTGGGAATTGGGGGTCGTGTAAAAACTCAGGCCACAGGCTTCTAACCACACCTATTAACTCCAGACCCCTTGACTCCACGGTGAAGCCCTTAGAAGCCCCGGGGCTTCACGCGGCCGCTCAGATTTTTACTAAACTGCTGCTCCAGAACATCATTTCTTCTCAAACGTGACAGCCTGTTTGTAGAGTTTGGCAGGGCAAGGAATTTCATTAATATGATGTCTGCTTCTGCAACTGTTTTCCAAGACCAGCTGCCAGGAAGGATGGAGGCAGAGGCATCCTTGCCCTGGAGGAGGGGCGGATGTCCCCTGTGAGTGCACCCACGTCGGGGGTCAGAGCCATCCAGCGGATGGGGCACAGCCTCGCTGTTCGGTTCGCACAGCATCGTGGCTGTTTTGCTCTACAACCCAAAGCTGAGTAGCTGCAACACAGACCATACGTCCCACGAAGCCGGGAGGATTTACTATCTGGTTCTTTACAGACAAAGTTTGCCAACCCTGCTCTAAATCAAAATGGGAGGCTGTGAGAAAGCTGTCCATGCAGCATGGATTATTGCGATTCACTAAGTTCTCTGCCAGCTACAGAACACGGCGACTCTCTGATTTGAGGTGGTTGAAGATCACCCTGTGCCCTCTCCCCACAGCAAAGCCCACGCTGCCTGCCACCTCCGGGACCAGTTTGGTATCTTGTGCTCTTTTGCCATAAAGCCACCCTCTCTCTCCCACCGGGCTCCCCCGTGCATTAAGCAGAGAGCGCTGTCTCCGCCCAAACCCGGCTCAGCCTCAGAGCTCCCGCTGCGCTACAGGATCCCCTGGGAGGGCAGAGGGCTCTGTGACAGTTTGCCGTCAGGGTGTGCCCCGTTTCCGTCTAACAGGAAGGTTCCCAGGAAAGCACGCGGAGGCCAAGGTCCACTTAGCCCAGTGTTGCCTCAGTGGTTCCTTTTGACTGGCACCTGCATCTCCCCTCTCCCCACCATCACTGACCCCGAGTCCGCTGGCCCGAGGACAGCCATGCCTTACCTCTACCGGGCCCCAGGACCTCAGGAGCCCCCCGCCCCCAAGGATGCCCGTATCACCCACTCCTCGGGCCAGAGCTTGGAGGAGCTGAGGCAGGCATGCCTGCAGAAGGGCGCTCTGTTGGAGGATGCAGACTTCCCAGCCAACAGCTCCTCTCTCTTCTACAGCGAGAGGCCCCAGCTCCCCTTAGTGTGGAAAAGGCGGGGGGTGAGTGCTGCCAGGGCGGATGGGCAACAGACAGGGGGTGTGCAGCTCAGCAGCCCAGGAGGGGGCATCAAGGGAAGGATGGCCTGGGAGGCGTGGGCTATGCACAAACTGGACTTAGGCACATCTCCTGAGACCCCTAGAAGGTATGCGGTTTGAAGGCAGGAATGATGCTCGGGGGGCAACTGGCTGCTCTGGGTGGTGGCCAGGGTGTCTGGCTCCATGATTCCCCACCGAGGCCCGGGACTCAGGATCAGAGAGGGTCTTGTCACAGGTGGTGAGTGGAAGTCAAAGCTTTATCCGGAAGTGTCAGGTGACATGTCCCACCAGAGCCCAAGGGCAAACACGCAGAAACGGGTGGGAGGTTGTTCCCCGCAGATCCCTTGCGCTAACGTTGAGACAATGCGCCCGAGGTGCTCAGGGGCTTCTGGCCAGAGCCTAGGATGCTCAGAGTGGACAGAAGCTCACTCAGCGAGCACTCAGGACCTGTGCGATGGACAGAAGTCATGTGAAGCAGGGATTCTCTCCCCAAACCATCTCCCTTCCTGGAGGGCAGCCACCATCTGTGTCCCCGCAGGCCCCCCGCCACCAGCAGTCTGGAGGTGATGGTCCCACGTGGCCCCAGCTGGTGCCTGGGACCAGGAGTCGATATTTGCCGTGCTGGATCAGTCAGGGCTCGACCTCTGACTGGGCGCCGGCTGGCTCTCCTTCCGCCAGGGAGGGTGCTGGTCTGGGAACGGCTCCTGTGGGGACAGGACGCTGTGGGCAAGGCTAAGGGTGCCGGGCCCAAAGAGGAGACCCTGAGTGCTGGTGCCACCCTGCCGCTAACCTGACCCCTGACCGTGGTCCTAGGCCTCAGTCTCCCCACCTGTAAGGTGGGAACGTTAACGACCAGCGTAGGTCCGACGTCTGGCACACGGAAGTTGCTCAACAAGTGACGGCTGTTGTTCTGATCGCGGTTGCTGTTACTGCAACAGCTCTGAATCCCATCTCACCATGAGCACCGTGTCGACCTCACCATCTCCCTACATTCAAATAATGGCGATATTGTAAACATATAACATGTCTACTTTAAACAAACAAACACGAAAACCTCCGGCCTCTTCAGGGCCGGGCCCAAAGCACACATAAGCTGTTATTTACACAGTGGTAAGCTCTTTTTAAAAAATTAATTAATTAATTTATTTATTTATTTTGGCCGCGCCAGGTCTTAGTCGCGGCACACGGGATATGCGTTGCAGCACGCAGGCTCCTTAGTTGCGGCACACATGCGGGATCTAGTTCCCCGAGCGCAGAGTCTTACCCACTGGACACCAGGGAAGTCCCACGCAGTGGTTAGCTCTTTACTGCTATTTCCCGTTGTAGACTGTGTGTGTGTGTGTGTGCACGCGCGTGTGAGCGCACATCTATATGCCATGCTGCCCTGGTTCAGGAGTAAGCCACTTCTGATTGTCCAGTATTTTCCTAAGTATGACAAGGCGATCACGGAATGGCTCAGCCTTTCTTCTGAGAAATTCCAGTCTCTTCCTTTCCTCCTAACTGGTCTCCCTACTTCCAGCCGCAGCCCGTCAGGCCACGTCTACTGTAACCAGGGGCCTTGCCGTCCCCTGCTCTGCGCCCTCAGTGAGCTCAGCATTAGCCAGGAGTGAGGCCCAGGCTCCCACATAGCCCCTGTCCCCAGGCTGCCCTGCACCCGCCGCCCCTCCCCGCGGTCGGACCCTCCCGTCGGAACGCCCTGTCCATCTGGGAGGCCCTGCTCTGCCTGGGGAATCTGGGCTGTTGTTCAGGGGCCTCGCCCACCAAGCCTTCCTGGCTGCCTGAAGCACCGTCGGCCGTCCCATTTCAGCACTCATGCTGTTTAAATGTAATGACCTGCCCGTGTCCCTCCTCGGCGCCCAAGCCTTCTGAGAGGCAGGCCCTCATTCATCCCATACCCCACTGCACCTCAGCTTCCAGCACCTTCTGTCACCTTCTAAACAATGATATCAGCCAACAGTTACTATGACCGGCCAACACTGACTGTTCCAGGATTATCTCATTTAATCCCAAACAGTCCTAAAATCCGGGCATTGTCATTCTCCCCGTTCTAGCGAAGGAGAAGCTGGAGCCTGATGGTTGACGTGCACAGGCAGCACATGAGAGAGCCGGGCACCTCCCCAGGCACTGCCCCAGAGTGTCGGCCACTGGTGTGACTGGAACCCAACGCCGTCACCCACGTCCAGGAGGGCGCCCACCCTCCAGCCTGCATGGCCATCCCCTGGCTTCAGGCGTCATTCTGGAGCCTATGGCTCGCCCTCTCTCTGCCAAAGTTGAAATTGCTCCACGATAAGAGCGTGATGTGCACAGGCCAGGCTGGAGACCGTCTTTGTGCCCTCCTGGAACGAGGGCCCCCGGGACCCCCAAGGGATTCCAGCGCCCCAGACCTCAGCTCTGGGAGGTGCTCACCTTAACATTGACGTCTGCTCAGTGTTGCCCCGAATGATGGGCGAGGCTCCCACCCAAAAACCTGACACCTCGGGCCCCTCCACGCTCCGCTTTGATGTATCATAACTGGGCAGCTGTCCTTCCTGCATTCACTTTCAGAATCCGTTCTGCCCCTTGCTTGGTCTGCGGCTGCGTTCACCCGCTCTGTCTTCAGTCCCAGAAACACACTCTGCGTGTCTCCTACTCAGGGAGGGCAGGGGCCTTGCATCCCGTCTGACACACGTCTGTGAAGTCTGAGGCAAGGACCCGGGTGGGGATTGAGGCTGCTCTGGCAGGACAGAGCCCGGGGTCCCCGGGACGGGGTCAGCCAGGGCAGCAGTGCCACGGGAAGAGTCGCGGCGTCCCTCTGGGAGCCTCCGTGGCTCAGGCGCTGTCTGCCTTTCTCCTCGGCCCTCACGTGCTGTGTGTCCCAGCAGCGACTGCCTGGCTGTCCAGTGGGAACGTGGGGCGGGCGCTCTGCCAGCACCACCTTCTTGGCAAACACAGCTCTGCTTGGGGGCCGGGGAGCGGTGCCCAAGAGCAACCAGAGCCAGGAAAGTCAGAGGACGTCCGGGGGTGCTGGAGAGGCGCCTCGTCCCCCCGGGAGCCCGGGGCAAGGAGGCTCCGAGGGGGAACCTGGGCCTGGGGTTGGGGTAGGAAGGGGAGGTCGCCCGGGGGTGAGCCCTTCCCAGGCCTCGCGGGGAGGGCTGTGGATCTGGGGGGGCGTCTCCCGGCCTGATGGGGACACAGCCGGGGTGCAGTGCAGCCGAGGGCCTCCCTTCTGCGCCTGCAGCCCGAGCCCCTCAACTCACAAGCGCCTCGGCTTCCCTTCGCCCCCCGACTTCCTGTCTGCCTGCTCCCATCTGCCGTCTTCCATGCAATTCCCTGCTGACTCTTAGGCCTCCTGAAGGCCCCGGTCCCGCCTCGAGCCTGGGCTGACAGCCCCTGGCAGCCTGCGTGCACCATGGCACATGGCCGAGACCTCCCTGCACAGTGGGGCTCCCTTTGGGGCTGCCCTCCCCCCAGAGGCCACTGTGCTCCAGGTCCCCCTTCCCCCACCCCGTGCCCCCTTCTGCCTCGACAGCCCTGGGCACACAGCCAGGATCAGTGCACAGCCGTGGGTCGTAGGGCCCAGCCTCTCCAGCCTTGTTAGAAATGCGGCTTTTCCCTTCGTAAATTAAGTACTTAATAGAGAAAAGTCTGTGTGTTTGGCTGAGCCCCTAATGAGGTACAAGGTGAACCGTACAGCCCTGAAAGCAAACATTCCTGGACGTTCGGTCCCAAGTCCTCCAGTCCACCTGCTGGTGCCCAGGCTGGCCTCCCTCCCCGGGTCCCCAAGCCGCAGTCTGGGGTCCCCTCAGGTCTGTGGAGACCCCTCTGATCCTCCCTTCACAGGACGGTGGTTTCAGGTAACCCTCGTCCTCAAGCCCCCAGACAGCATTTCTCACGAACAAACACACCTCTGGGGCCCACACTCATATGCAGGACTCCCAGGCATAAGCGCCACGCACGGGAGCGCACACGGGGCACACGCGTGGGCCCGCGCACTCCACATGCCCACACACGTCACACATTTCAGCAGAGGAGGCACCCACACCCGTCAGCACACGTGCCACGTGGCACATGGGCGTCTGACACTCCCACGCAGTGCCCCTTCACACACAGATGAATATGTAGAGCACAGAGGTCTTTCTTAGGGCAATGAAACTATTCTGTATGATACTGTAATGGTGAATATATGACACCATGCATTTATCAGACACACAGAACTTTACAGCACAAAGAGTGAACCTTAATATATATGAACTTAAAAATCATCTAGGAGGATAAAGGAATCCCAGAATGAAAAGCAGCCTGTGACAAAACAATCTAATAGTATTACAAATCTATGAAACAAACTCATTGAAGGTGTAGGCGAGAAAGGCGTTGACCTAAGTAACTCTGGAAATGAGTGCAGTCTGTGAGATGGAAAGCCAGAGAGATTGGGACTTCCCTAGTGGTCCAGTGGTTAAGACTCTGCGCTTCCTAATACAGGGGGCGAGGGTTCCATCCCTGGTCGTGGAACTAAGATCCCACATGCCACGTGGCAAAAGAAAGAAAGAAGGACAGAGAGATTGTACACAAGCACTGTACACTAGCTGGTTAAGGTGTTTCTCGTGGGGTACAGGACAACAATTCTGATACCATTATACATATCTACTGAATTGGACAATTAAGTAAATGGGTAGCAGATGGGGGAGGCCAGGTTTCTCACCGTTGGAGTGAGAGGTTACGAAGAAGTCTGGTGGAGGAGGCTAGAATGATATAAGTGGTAGTGTGTCAGAGTTGGGGACCTCAGTATGAACTCAGGTTTAGTTGAATAGAGATGGTTACACATTGATGAGTATATGCGTCACTCATGGGTTAGTACACAGGTATTATTTCCTTGTTTATCAGCTGAGAGGGCCTAGAAACAATGACAATCCCATAGCAACAAGCACTCTTAACTTCTCAGGTCTTGGTTTCTAACACCATTCTCCAATCAAAGGAACCAGGGCTCCTTGGAGATAAGGCTGATTGTAGAACTGGGGCAAGAAATACAGAAGATGAGCCTAGAGTATCTTGCAGTGTCAGGAAATGAATGTGTGTGTGTGTGCTTTAAACACACACACACACACACACACACACACACAGTGATGGAGTTATGTCAAAGGGACACAGGAGCCAACTGAAGGAGCCGAAAGTAGCCAAAGCTGGAACAATTAGAGCAGCAAAATAAGTAAAATGGTATTGGATTATAAATCAAAGTATAAAATTAATATTCATGAGTCCATACTGATGTAAATAAATCATTGAATAAATAAACGGGGGAGAAGAGACAAATCTTTCACATAGAAGAATTCCGGGGAATTTATGTAGACTCTCTGCCCTCAAGGAGGTCTAGCATGACCCCCACTCCTAAGTCCTTCCAAAGAGGACAGTAATGGGGGGTGAGAGGAAGTTCACAGAGGAGAAACATGACAGACAGGGGACCTCCACCAGTGATCAAGGCGACATCCACAGTGACAAGTCATGAAGACACGAGGTATGCTCGCTACGACGTGTTGAGAACGGTACTTCACCCCAGTCTATGCGTGAGAAAACCAGCAGACACATCCCAACTGAGGAACATTCTACAGAACACCGGCAGTGCCTCAAAACCGTCCAGGTCTGGGAGGGAGGGAGACACAAGAGGGAAGAGATATGGGAACATATGTATATGTATAACGGATTCACTTTGTTATAAAGCAGAAACTAACACACCGTTGTAAAGCAATTATACTCTAATAAAGATGTAAAAAAAAAAAAAAAAAAAAACTGTCCAGGTCATGAAAAACAAGGAAAGCCTGAGAAACTGTCACGGGCCAGAGGAGCCTCCGGAGACTTGACTAAGCGTGATGATGTGGGATCCTGCAATGGGATCTTCCAACAGAAAAAGCACGTTAGGTGAAAACTAAGGAAACGTGAATATGGTGTGAACTTTAATAACAATGACGTACTGGTTCAGTCACTGTAACAAATGCACCGCACCGATGTAAGATGTTAATGTACAACCGTATTAATCAAAGATGTGAAGAGAGAAAAGCGGCTGGGACTACACGGGTCCAGAAAGCAAGAGAAATGCCTCCATCTCCCTCTCGGTCTCATACAACTAACAGCTTCACGCTCAGGCCCCACTCCACGTGAGGCGAGGGGAGGCTCATTGCAACCTCACGGCAGCCCCAGGAGGAGGCGTGCAACCCCATTTTGAAAAGTAGGAGACTGAAGCACTGAGTGAAAACGGCATCCCTCAGCTTGTAAGCGGGGGAACTGACACTTGGACCTGCAGTCTGTCAGGAACCCGGGCTCTCGGCCTCCTTAATCAATAGAGGCTGATCAGAGGCCAGGCAGGAAAGTCAGGCAAGGCTTTATGGGGGCCCCTGCTACAGCAGGGGGTAGCGAGATCAAGCAACATGCTTCCTTTTCCCCTGGGGGGATGGGGCGGCGAGCTTGTTCCTTATACGGGGTGAGAGTAGCGGGTGCGTCCAGGGGTCGGGCCGGAGGCGTGGCCTAGGCAGTCTGCCCACCCCTTAGGTGGCGTTGCGTGCGGGGGGCGTGCGCAGTGCCCTGCTTTTGCTCGCGGCTCTTCAAAAGTGGCAGTTGGTTATTTTTCTTGGTCTCTTTTGTCCAGAATTTGTCTCAACTGTGCATGCACGTGGTTATTTTTAGTCCCATACAGTTTCTTTGTATTCTGTTGCTCAAGGAGAGGTGTGTCCAGGTGCCAGCACGGCAGCCCCGCAGCCAAGGGTCCCAGGTCCCCGCCTGTCTCCTTACCACCACACCCACTGCCTCTCTCACAGAGTTCTCAGCATCTCTGGTTTCCTCAGAGCTCCAAGTAAACCCCATCCCTGCTTCCCACGTTCTTCCACACCTCCAGCCGGGGCGAGCCCCGGGAGGTGGTTCTTGGTTAGAAAAACTCTGGCTGAGGGGCGCCACCTAGTGGTAATCCTTGTTCCCTGCAGCCGTTGCCAGGCTTTCTTGCCGCCCTCACAGGCTGAACGGGAGCTACGAGGCTCTGAAGGGGGCAGCGCCATCGAGGCCATAGAGGACTTCACCGCGGGCGTGGCAGAGACCTTCACAACCAAGGAGGCTCCCGGGAACTTCTCTGAGATTCTAGACAAGGCCTTGAAGAGGGGCTGTCTGGTGGGCTGCTCCGTTGACGTAAGTCGCTGGCTGGCCGCATCCCAGGCACTGTTCTAGGCTCGGATGCCAGGCTGCCCACGGAAGAGGCATACATTGCAGGGGGGCGGGGGCAATGCTTATTTATTTTAATTAAAACAAACGTTTGTGTTTAATGGTTTTCGAGTTGCAGAGGTAAGACGCCCTTGCTGTATCAGGTGGAAGAATCCTGAGATGATGGACAGGGCAAAACTCTGTCTCCCTCCCCCGGTCCATGCCGGGACGCCTGTCGGGTGTCCGTCACGCCTCTGTCCTCGCTCATGCAACAGGCACGCGCGTATATGCACAGACTCGGGGGCGGTGTTTACTGAATGGAACCTTACTATACACGTTCCTGAAACTTGTCTCTTTCACTTCATAGATCATGAAAAAATATATCCGTGGATAGAAACAGAACAGCATTTTTTCTAATTTCTTTATGCATACAAACACACGCATGTGATTTTAACCTCATCTATTTTTTGAATCCTATTCAACTTTTCTATTTCCTCTTGGATTATCCTGGGGAATTTATCCTTTGCTAGTAAATTTCCTCTACTTTTTCAAGTTTGTGACATAGAATTGCATGTCATAGGGTTATATTATTCTTACTGCCTCTTTGGTGTCTGTCCCTTGCTGTTGCCACGTGGTGGGAAAGGTCAGGTTTTTCTGTTTGGGGGCAAGAATGTCAGCTCTTCGGTGAAGTCCAAGCAGAGAACGAGGGGCCTCCACCCTGGGAAGAGGCTGGGAATCGCTGTATGTCACTGCTAACCACTTAGGGGGCTTCCCGTGTACCCATTTTATACGCCCACTCACAGGGCCCTCACCTGAGGGGGCAGGAGGGACTGCGCCAGACATAGAGCTGTGTCTGGCCAACTGGGGAAGGTTTGACGTAGATACTGCTCCTTTTTTGTTTTAGATCAGAAATGCTGCAGAACCTGAAGCCCGGACACCTTTTGGTCTCATTAGGGGTCATGCCTACACAGTGATGGGCGTTGACCAGGTAGGCGACAGGGACCCCTGTTGACAGGGTGTGGGGACAGGCTTCATAAACCTATATAGCGCATTGCAGTTTTGGACATGACAGAGGATGTCTCATCCAAAAAAGAAAGGCTGGAATTCAAAACAGCAAACGGGAGAGAGAGAAGAGAGAGAGAGAGGGGAGAGAGAGAGAGAGAGAGAGAGAGAGAGAAGAGAGAGAGAGAGCGACCTGTGAGGCCGGCACAGTATAAACTTGGTCAGCAGCTGCAAGAACCTGGTCTTTGTTTTTTCTGTTCTTTTCTCCCCTGATTCCACACCAGTCCTGTCATAGTCACTGTTCTCCAGAGAAGCAGCACCCATAGGCTAAATCTGTATGTGAAGAGACTTAGTAGTCGGAATTGCTCACCTGATTATAGAGGCCGAGAAGCCCTGCATTCCACAAGCTGGAGCCAGTGGTGGAGTTCCAGTCCCAGCCCAAGAGCCTAGGAACCAGGAGAATCAGTAAGTCCCAGCCCAAGAGCAGAAGGGGACCAAAGTCCCAGCTCGGCAGTCAGGCAGGGAGGACAAATTCTCCCTTCCTTTGCCTTTTTGTTCTTTTTGGACCTTCAGCTGATTAGATGGGGCCCACGCACAAAGGGGAAGGCCATCTGCTGTACCCAGTCTACCAGTTCAGATGCCCATCTCGTCCAGAAACACCTTCACAGACACACCCAGAATAATGCATAACCAAACATCTAGGCACGCCATGGCCCAGTCAAGTTGACACATAAAATTAACCATCACAAGCTATTCTCTGCAGCTGTAGTTCAGGGTGGAACTAATCCCCGGGGCGGGGGGGGGGCACCCAGACCCCACATGGCACCACTGTAACTCCGGTGAGTGCTTTGTTTGGAGGAGTGCACGGGAGAGAGGAGGGGAGAAAGTGAGATGAGAAGCAGAGGGTGGCGCCCTTGCAGGGTCAAGTTCAGTGAAGTCCGTGCCCCACTTGGGTGAATCTCAAACCCAGTAGGTAGCGGACCTGGGCACCTCCGGTCTCCTCCAGCGGCTGCCATGTTTTGAGCGACATGCTCCAAATGAGTGGGGAGCACGGGGTGCAGAGGGAGCCTGTCCCTCCCCCTCAGCGGGCGGCGTGAGCAATGTGTCCTAGAGGGAGAGGCAGCTGGACTCTTTGGAGTGTTAGCTCCCTCCTCGCCCCTCCCTGTCTACACACGCCTTCCAATCATTCACTGGAGCAGGCCTGTGATTCCTGATGTCAGATCTTCTAAATGTTATTCCAAGAGATGGCAGAAACCTTCCCATCGTACACTCTGTTCAACTGCGTTTGCTTCCCCTCCACCTGTAAGGAATTCACCTCCCCACACATTTCAACGAATGAACCTCTTTCATGGCGAACTTGGACTCTGGAGAGGTCCTACTCACTTAAATGATTTTGCACGTAAAAAGAGAACATTTATGCCAAAGTGTTCCGAGAACTAAAATTCCTGGATCGTTGATGAATCGAAGTCTTTGACTCTCACCCTTCCACCCCCAAAACCTCCCTATGCATTGGTGCACTTTCCTGCTCTGGGCAGAGCCTGAGGGCTGAGTCCTCTTTCTGTACTGGCTCAAGGGCTCTCAGTGTGGCAGCAGAGACCCTCATGTGACACCTGAAAGGGGGAGAAGATCGGATTTAGAAGACTCAGTCGTGGGTTTCTGTTTATTGCGGTTGTTTAAACTCCCAGCATGTGCTTATATTCTGCTCATCTGGGAGTCAGGTGCTAAGGATGAAGAAAACTCAGTGTTAGACCCACTGATTTCTGGATTCTGAAGATACACGAGAAATAAGACTCGGCCTCTGCCTCTGGGGGGTTCCAGCCTAGAGAGGAAACTCACTCGTTTGAAGATTCCTGAGGACTCACTTCTTGTTCATTACAATTCCGCTTTGTTTCCCAGATGCGACGTAACCATTCTGGGGTGATGAACGTAACGTCGCGTTCAATCGGAATTAGGAAATTTTGAGGGCTAGTTAACAACTGATGAGTTTTGACATGTTCTGAGTGTGTCAACAGGCTTTCAGAAAAGGCAGCCTCAGCTGGAGAGAACCCACCCTGGAGCTCACAGATGGATTTAGCATCTCACATTTCTCTGACGCTTTTCCCTTTTAGGTAAACTTCCAAGGCCAGAATACAGAGCTCATCAGAGTCCGGAACCCTTGGGGCCAAGTTGAGTGGACTGGGTTCTGGTGCCACAGGTCAGTCTCCGCCCATCCTTCTGACAGATCCCCACCTCCCTACGGTTCACAGGGTACGAGGCCAGGGCTGGCTTGTGCACGTGTGAAGAGGGGGAAGCCTGACTATAGTTCTCTCCTAGCTCCCGTTCAGGGAGGGTCCTGTCCTGCGTCTGGACCTTACTTCTGCCCTCGGGCCCTCCACGCTCTCAAACTTGAAGACTCACTGTGCCCTTTACCTTTCACAGAGTTGTATTATGTCAGTGACTGTATTACCTCCCATGGGAACTTTAAATCCTATGGTATGGTGAAGGCTTCATCCCAGTGATGAAGAGCTCGTGTGTGTGTGTGTGTGTGTGTGTGTTTGTGTGTGTGTTGGGTGCAGGTGGGGTGGCAATGAGTACTTTAGGTGTGAGAATCCCTGAAACATTGCCAAGCAGGTCGCTAAAGTGTTCTCTCTCATGGTCACTGACCATTGGCCAGAGGCCCGGTGGCCCACAGTGAGACAGAGGGAGCGGAGCAGGAAATTCATCCATCACAGAGCAGCCACCTGGGCTATTTATATGGCCCCCGATTATACAGAGAGGGCTGTCTGTCTTGTATGTGTCCCCTCCTCGTTCCCCGGGGAACAACCTAGGTGACTGGGATGGGGGCTGTTCCAGCTCAGGCAGGGCCCCCTAACCCGTCCCCACTCCTGCCCACCCACGGCTTGGAGGGCCCCAGGGAGCCTGGCAGCGAGTCTCGAGCTTCAGTGAAACGGGGCAGCGTTTGTCCTCGGCTCCCACAGAGGCACCAACCCCCTGGCCGTCGGTGTGCTGGGGGCTTCATTAAGCAGACTCCACAGCCCGGGCCTGACTGTCGGCCCCATCGCGGGGCTTGTGCCACCATCCCTGCCGTCTGCCGGGCTTCTGTCTCCTCAGACCCATCAAAGGAGGGAAGAGATCAGCCTCCCTCTCCAGTCGGAAATGGAGAGAAAGAGATAAACCCACATTAATGACACTGCTTCCTACGGTGAATAGATTTGGAGTCTCTCGGTTCGGGGATTGCGGTGTGTAAAAGGGCCGAACCCTTTTTCCCCCTCCTGGGGAACACGCAGAGGGAGAAATAAAGGAAGTGCATTTTCGCTGGCTCGAGGCTGGACACCAGCTTGCCCTCTGACCCCACTCGGCCTTGGGGTAACGGGGAGCTGGTCCACAAGCCGATCCCTGACACTGACCCTGCCTGCTGTGAGAGCAGGGCTGAAGGGGCTGCTTACTCCCCCAGGCCCATGGGGTGTCCGGGGAGGGGCCCTGGGTACTGCTCTTCCCTGGACTGCAGAGATATTCTACCTGAGTTCTCCCCGCCCCCATCCAGGACAAGGCCTACAGGGTGTAGGTGAGGCAGACACATCACTTACAGCACCGCAGTGGTGGTGACTCAATTTGAACTATTTAGAGGTGGTCATGGGGGTCACAGAAACTCCATGCACCTGGAGGTGGAACTCCTGGGTTTGCAGGACAATGGGCGCTGTGCACCTGAGGCTTCTTGCCCATAGGCGGGCTCGTCTACCTGGCAGAAGCCCACCGGGCTTCCTAGCGCGGTCTTGTAAAGAAGGTACTTGCTATGTTTAATGCCAAGCACGCGTGAACATGAGGTATTATCACCACTCTTCAAAGTGTCAGCTTGTAAACCAAGAGGAGAGGTAGAGGGCGTGTTCCAGGTCCCACATCTCAGCCCGCTGTGGCTGCTCGCTGGGCTCCTTCTGCCACCCTGTTCATGTTCAACTCCCTGTGACGGCCCCAGGAGAATCTTCCGTGGAGGAGGGTCCAGTGGTCCTGAGGGCCTTTTTGCATCAGCTGCACTTGGAGATGTACTTTCCCACCAACCTTTCCACCCACTGGCACATTTCCAGGGCCCCGATCAGGATCCATTCCCCACATAATGTGGACCCTGGTTCCTAGGGAGGGGCAGGTCCCACCCCAAGGCCAGTGTTGTCCCCATTGCCGTCCGTGACCTTGTACCTAATGCTGGCTTTGTTCACCCCTAGTTCTTCTGAGTGGCATTCCGTTGGCCCAGCCGAGCAAAAGTGCCTGTGCCACACTGCTGTAGACGACGGGGAGTTCTGGTACGGTGCTTGTCTCCGTTTTCCTTTCCGCATTAACTCCATCACAGGTGTGAGCGTGTCTCACTGCCCTTAGGTGTAAGAAACACTGCTTCTTCTTCTATTTTCTTTTATTTTATTGGTAAATCAAATCCATTTTTCTCAAAACCCAGGCTGGCAGAGAATGTAATGTCACGTTTGGGGGACTCACCCTATCTACAGGTTTAAGAGGCCCAGGGGAGTTAGTGCGATCCAGAAAACATGGGGCTGAGCCTCTGGTCTCCGGCCCAACCTCCTTCCTCTGAGCACTCCATCATCCCCGTTTGCACGTGAATTCGAAGACAGGCAGCCCTGACGCTCACAGGTACACTCCCTCCGTGCCCAGCTTGGTCACAGGGACCCTTGAAAACTTTTACCTGAGAGCATCTAAAACTACAGACCTAAGTGGGAAGGAAACACTCCTAACCTGGACTTTCCACAGGGCTGAATCTCTGTTTAACTGAAAACTTTAATGGGCCTTCATCTCTGGAGGCTTTTTTCGATCTTATTTCTTCCTGTCGGGTCCAGAAAGAGTTCGTGCATCCAGCCCTGCAAGACCACAAATTCTTTTTTTTTTTTTTTAAGAAATACATACTTTTTAAATTTGTTTATTTTTGGCTGCGTCGGATCTTAATTGCAGCATGAGGGATCTTTCGTTGTGGCACGCGGGCTCTTCTGTGGCACGTGGGCTTAGATACCCCACGGCACGTGGAATCGTAGTTCCCCAACCAGGGATCAAACCCGCGTGCCCTGCGTTGGAAGGCGGATTCTTAGCCACTGGGCCACCAGGGAAGTCCCACGGCCACAATTCCTGGGTTTCTAGCTCTCTTCCCTTTCATGTGCTCAAACCAGTCCATTCTAGCCTGAACTCATCTCTTTTTTATGACACCTTATTAAATACAACATGCAAAAACTAGCACACAGTGACTAATATTCCAGTTTCTTCCCTTCTTTTCCCCTCGAGCGCAGCGTCAGTGAGCATTTGCTCTGGCTTCAGTATACTTACATATTTTCCAGACAACAACTGTGGCAAGTATTTTTGCCCTTAATAACATGGACATCTATTTTCCAGCTCCAATAGTCCCTTTCATCCTGCTGCCCAGCTGCTAAGCTGGCTCACATATTTTAGATTCCGTTATGGTGGTTCCACACTTCCAGTGACCCCAGGTAGCACCAGCTGCCGTAACAAGTAGATTCAAAATGTATAGACTCAAACGCAATCAAGTGTATTTCTCACTCATTGTAACCGTCCAGGAAGGCATTCCTGTTCTGTGGGTGGCTCTCTCCATGCAGAAGGATGGACTCAAGCTCCATCCTTCGTGTGGCTCTACCATCCTCTGGAGTGACACAGTCACCTGCAGAAAGCCAGCAGAAGAGGGGGAAAAAAACAAAAAAACCTTTGGAGAAGATATCCCCAATTCCTAAAAGCCTTGACCCAGAATTAAGACACGCCACCGTTTTCATCCTCCACTAGCTGGAAGGCCCCGCCTAGTGAGTGAACTTGGTGTCCTGCTAGCCATCTGTCTCAGGAACCATGAGTTCATAAGTAGAAGAAGTTTGTGGAAAACAATCAGGGTGTTTGAGAGATTGACAAGCTGTTGAATTGGACCTTAGACACACATCAACCTTGAATTTTGAGTACTGTACAGGGTTGATGAGTTACATGAAGAGAACAAACCCGAAGAAAGCGAGGTCTGGAATTCGGATTCTCCCATGAATTGCCAAATAAGAGCAGGCGGGCGAAACAGAGTTTGAGAGGCTACGTGAAGTCAAGCTAGTGGAAGGAAAGTCAGGCCCAGAAGGAAGGAGAAACAGGGCAGAGGAAATGAGGAAACCCCCAGGGAGAGACCCAGCAAAGGGAGTGCCCTGTGCACGGCCCACGGTCAAGCCCTGCACCATGACTGCCCTTCCAAAAGGAGCTGCGCCCAACCCCTGGGGCTGAAACTGGCCCGGGCAATGTGTGACACTAAAACTGTCAGCACTCTGAATCTGGAGCCTTTCCTCTGGGAATCTTGACACTAAAGCCTTTCCAATCTCTTTCCACTTTTATCTTTCACCGCCCCTCCTCCCAGGACATACTCCCCAAACTTTCCCCTCTCTCATTTATGAACTCCTCTCCATCACTGAATCATTTTCATTTGCAGTACAGTGCTGTCATTTCGCCTACTTCAAAGGAAAAGTGTTCCTCCTGGGGCTTCCCTGGCGGCACAGTGGTTGAGGGTCTGCCTGCCGATGCAGGGGACGCGAGTTCGTGCCCCGGTCCGGGAGGATCCCACATGCCGCGGAGCGGCTGGGCCCGTGAGCCATGGCTGCTGAGCCTGCTCGTCTGGAGCCTGTGCTCCGCAATGGGAGAGGCCACAACAGTGAGAGGCCCGCGTACCGAAAAAAAAAAAAAAAAAAAGTACGTGCTCACACCCACTACCCCTACCTGCACCCCGGGGACCCCAGGACTCCCATGGAGGGGACAAGGGACGTGTGACGGACGCCTGCCGCCTCGAGCTCCCCCAGAGCCCCTGCTCCTCCCAGCTGCAGACTGGCTTTTCAGAGCTGACGTTAGGTAGACTTTAAAAATAGCTTTCATTGCTCATTTCTTTCTTTTCTAAAAATATTATTTATTCTATTTATTTACTTTTGGCCGCATTGGGTCTTCGTTGCTGTGTGCGGGTTTTCTCTAGTTGCGGCAAGCGGGGGCTACTCTTCTTTGCAGTGCACTGGGTTCTCATTGCGGTGGCTTCTCTTGTTGCAGAACACGGGTTCTAGGCACGCGGGCTCAGTAGTTGTGGCGTGCAGGCTCAGTAGTTGTGGTTCGCGGGCTCTAGAGCGCAGGCTCCATAGTTGTGGCGCACGGGCTTAGTTGCTCCGCAGCATGTGGATCTTCCCAGACCAGGGCTCGAACCCTTGTCTCCTGCATTGGCAGGTGGATTCTTAACCACTGCGCTGCCAGGGAAGCCCGCTCGTCTCTTGATTACACTAATGATTCAAGTTTATGGTAAAAGATTCTGAAAAATGCAGAAAAGCCTAATGACAGAGGCAAACATCACGGCTAATCTCACTACCCATACATAACCACTTTAACATATATGTGTGTGTCTTTGTGTATGTGTTTATGTACCAAATGTGTAGTCTGTGGGTGTGTGTCTGTCTCTGTATATATAGGTACACACATAGTAGGTATTACACTATAGATGCAATATTATTTTTGAATTAACAGCTTTGAGAGTTAATTTGCATACTATACAATTTACCCATTTGAAGTATACAACTCTGCTACGTGAAATAAATCAGACAGAGAAAGACAAATACTGTGGAATCTAAGAAATACAACCAACTAGTGAATATATAACCAAAGAGAAGCAGACTCACAGATACAGAGAACAAACTAGCAGTTACCAGAGAGGAGAGGGAAGCAGGGGTGGGGGAAATAGGAGGTACAAACCATAGGGTGTAAGACGGGCTACAAAGATGTATTGTACAACAGAGAATATAGCCAACATTCTGTAATAACTGCAAATGGAAAATAACCTTTAAAATTGTATAAAAAATAAAAAAAAATTTTAAATAACATATACAACTCAGTGGATGTTAGCATGTTCATAGAGCTGTGCAACCATCACCACAATCAATTTTCATTTGATTCAGAGCACTTCATCACTCCAGAAAGAAACCACGTACCAGTAGCATTTACTACCCTCCCCCGAACCCCCAGCCCCTGGCAAGCACTCATCCGTTTTCTGTCTCCATAGACTTGCCTGTTCCGGACTTTTCATATAAAAGGAATCATATAAAATGTGCTTCTCTTTGACTGGCTCCTTTCACTTAGCCTGACACCTTCCAGGTCCCTCCACGTTGTAACGTGCCAGGACTCCTTCACTTCTTTTTATGGCTGGATAATATCCCATTGTCGGAATATACCAGGTAGGGTTTAGCCATTCATCCATTGATGGACACTTGGGTTGTTACCCCTTTTTCGTTATCATGAATAATGCTGCTATGAACATTCGTGTACAAGCTTTTATGTGGTCATGTGTTTTCATTTCTCTGGGGTGTATAGCTAAGACAATTGCTGGGTTAAATAGTAACTCTATGTTTGCTTCTTAAGAGCCTGCCTATTTTCTAAAGTGATTTCTGTTCCTTTCCACTAGCAGTATGTGAGTGTTCAAATTTCTCCAATAATTTTAAACCCTGTCTCCTAAACTTTATTTTTATGAGCATTTCCCCAGAAATGATCTTAAGAATTAAAGCATGATTCTTAAGGATTGTGTAATAATCCATCATGTGGACATAAACTGTTGTCCATACCCTTCCATTGGTCATTTGTATCATTTCTAAGTTTTTGCCATTACAAATAACCTGATGATAAAAATCTTAACTTATAATTCTTTGCTTGGGACTCTTGAAACTCCGATAAAGAGTGGAAGGATATCCCCATTTTTAAAGCTTTTAAAGCTTTTTTTATATTTTGCAAATGTTCCTCCCCAAAGACCATGCTCTACTCTCACCAGCATCTGAAGAGCGACTACATCACCACCCTCACCAACCCGGATCTAACCACCCTACTGGACTTTCAGCAGATGGAAATAGGTTTATCTTATCAGGGGTCAACTGAATTCTGCTTTCTTGTGTGATTTCAGAAAGGGACATCAAATTCGAGAAGCTAAGCCTGACTTCCTGTAAAAAGGTCATTTCTCTAATGGACGTATCCTTCCAAATATGCAGGCAGAAAAAGATGTTAAGTGTTCTTCTCTAATGCAGACTTTCCTAGAATGTGGAGAGCCTTCTTCACAGAGAATAACCAAAGCCTGGAAGACACTGGTGCTAGAATTGGAACAAAATCAAGAGGCACACGGGACTTCCCTGATGGCGCAGTGGTTAAGAATCCACCTGCCAATGCAGGGGACACGGGTTCGAGCTCTGGTCCGGGAAGAACCCACCTGCCGCGGAACATCTGAGCCCGTGCGCCACAGCTACTGAGCCTGCACTCTAGAGCTCGCGAGCCACAACTACTGAGCCCGTACACCTAGAGCCCATGTTCCACAACAAGGGAGGCCACCGCAATGAGAAGCCCGTGCACCGCAACAAAGAGTAGCCGCCGCTCGCCGCAACTAGAGAAAGCCCGCGCGCAGCAATGAAGACCCAGTGCAGCCAAAAATTTTAAAAAAAAAAAAGAGGCACAGACTGGCCAGTGGGGGAGTGTTTGTGAAGGGACTTGGGAATCTTTTTGCCACTTTGGGGTGCTGTCCAGGGCAATGAAGAGTTCTTCATATGTGTGTTTTCAACCTTTCTTTTGCCATCCCCCCTCACCCCTGCCATGCCCCCTCTTCAGAGATTCATGGCTTAATAATTAAACCCCCTCTCTCAGAGCCCTGAGTCTGTGTCACACATGTCAGCCATGCCAGCCCATTGCCCTCCTCCCCTGCAGCCCCAGGAGCCTTGGGGTGATATGATGCTCACGTCTTCCTTTCTTCCTTAATTCACTTGCACAGACAAGTGGCAATGGGAAGCTAGTGTTTGGTGAATTCAGAGTGTTCTGGGACAAGCTGAAGAAGAGGACAGTATGTAACCCAGCCAGTGCGTGGCTGCTAGGGGACTGTACAAGCCTAGAGCAGAAGGGGATTTTATTTTATTTTATTTTTAAATATTTAAATATTTATTTATTTATTTTGGCTGAGCCATGTCTCAGTTGAGGCATACATGCGGGATCCAGTTCCCCGACCAGAGAGGGAACCTGGGCCCCCTCCATTGGGAGCACAGAGTCTTAGCCACTGGACCACCAGGGGAGTCCCAGAAGGGGATTTTAAAGGTCCAGGTGCT
The DNA here is from genome assembly GCF_059928025.1 of Delphinapterus leucas. NCBI lineage: Eukaryota > Metazoa > Chordata > Mammalia > Artiodactyla > Monodontidae > Delphinapterus > Delphinapterus leucas. Next base: position 5,617,027 of record NC_143144.1, read on the forward strand.
GCCGACCAGAGGATTTGTGTTTGAAAAGGTGGAAGGGAGGAAATCAAGATGGAATTCCCATATTTACTTCCCATACTTATGGGAGTACCGCAGGGCTTCCACCCAATATGAAAGGAAAACAAAGGGACCCACACTTTTGGAGACCCTAAGCCTACCATTGCCCCTTCCACCTGGTGAGAGGAGTCTCTCCCCTGCATGGACCCCATGACTGCCATCAAAGGAGCCTCAACGGGGGCTTCTGCGTGCCCGCATTCTCAGTGCCTCTGCTCTCCCCCTACAGAACCTTTTCCTTCAGTTTGACGCTGACAAATCTGGTACCGTGTCCCCCTACGAGCTGCGGACCGCCCTGAAAGCCACAGGTAAAGGGAAGCCTGGGCCGCGCAAGCCGTCTGCGTGCCGGGTGCTGTCTGTGGCAGCCACTCACCTCTCGTGGCCCAGGGAGGGGGCTGGACTTTGACCAGAATCGATGCTTCTTAAGGGCAGGGCCCAGCCTCAAATTCAGGACTTGTTCAGTCTCATCAGGGATCTTTAAAGTGCATCCACTGGGGCTGAACTCCGCCTGACCCCAGGAGGCCTCAGCCTCTGGCCAATTCTCTGGCCAAGCAGAGTTATACACGACTCTGGTGGCAAGCTCCCAAACCTTTAACTTCTGCTTTCAGATGGCGATTAACACAGAGAGGCAGGGCATGTCCATCCCATGGTTTGGGGTCAGGTTTGGGGTACACAGAGTTCGTGTACCCCTCTGCCACGGAGGCCCGTCTCTGGCTTTGTCACCAGCAGACTGAATCCAAACCAATGATTCCGTTGTCGTTTACACCCATTTCCTGAATGAGGGATGGGCTCCAGGTGGCATTCCTAACCCTCTGGCAGCCCCTGCCAGGGCAGTCCGAGTCTCTGGGGCTCAGCTGTCCTTTGCATAGGACGGCCACTGCAGCCTACACCCCGCCAGGCCACAAGGCATTTCTCACAAAGCAGGCTTCACAGACATACCCCTGGGCCCGGCCAAAGCCTGGAATCTGGTTCCCTTCCAAGTAAAATAAACATCGGGAAACACTGTCAGCTTCATGGTATGATAATGGGACAAAATCAGGACCAGCTCGGGTCCTGTGTGATGGCAAAGAAACGAAATTAATTACAAATGTGGAGAGTGCCACAGAGGAGAAGGGCCTGATCTTCTTAGGGTCTGCGGACCTGGTTTCTAGGGCAGAAGGACAGAGCAGGGGGAAAAGGGAGCCCTTCAGAGAGGGAGGTGTGGCCACGTCCTTCTTTTCCCGGCTTGGGGAGGGGGAGGGAATCGGCCCTCACCCCGCCCTCTTTCTGCCCCACCCAGAGCAGACGCCAGGACTCTGGGTGTTGCCCCCAGCCAGCTCCACTGTGCAGGCTCCAGAAACCATGTCCTTCCTCTGGACTGGCCCCCTCTTGGTCTGGAATCGGGAACGAGGACACAGGAAGACCCTGGGCAGGTTTCTAAGCAATATTTGAAACATTTCCTGGAAAGGGAGCATGCAGGCTGAAATGAAAGAAGGCAACGCTGGTTAGAAATCAAAGCCTTAAGTGCTGAATCTATAAGGAGCGTTACCATCTCTAAACTCCTCATTCGACCAATGAGCAAAGAGGTCGAATGAGCAAAGAGAAGGGAAGCAAAGCACCCAGGCCCAGGTTCTCGCTCCATTGTGGGCGTGTGTGAATGAGCCTAGCATGGGGTGTTTCACTGAGGGCAGCGGCATAACTCGGTCTCCAGAGCCCCCAACACCTCTGGGTTAGAATGCCCATGAGAAACAGACACTTACTGCGGGTGTCCTGGCTGGAATCCCCCCAGGGCCAGCGGGAGCTGGAAGTGGAGCCCTAGAACCAGAGGGTGGCACCAGGCTTGGGGCTTAAACACTGTCCAGGATCAAGTTCTCCCAAGCAAGGCTTCCTGAAAAGTCAGCAAGACCCTATGGGTGATGTGAGGTCAAAGCCAAGACCCTGAACTTGGCGAACTCAGAAGGTTCACCAAGTGACACTGTGGGTTCCCCAATGTCCCCCGACAGAGGCTCACTGTCATACTGCATCGGAGCCATGGGTGCCGGGTAGACACTGGCTCCCTTCCTTGGGGCAGCCCTGGGCCGACTGGTGCCCCTGAAGGCGCACCTGTGGGGCTCAGCCAGGGCGGCCATCCTCCCCCTCTCCCCGCAGGCTTCCAGCTCAGCTCTCCCCTCTTGCAGCTGATCGTTCTCAGGTACGCAGACCAGGAGCGCCAACTGGGCTTCGATGACTTCCTCAACTGCCTGGTCCGGCTGGAGACTGCAAGCCGTAAGTGTCCGGGGGGCTGCGTGTTCCTGAGCCCAGGGAGAGCACACCTCCCTCCATCACCTTACAGGAGCATGTAAGGGGCAACCTGCTGAGAACTGCAGCAAAGGCGGGCTGAGCCACACGCCCTGCCATCTGTGTGCCATGTGCGGCTAGCCGAGGGGTGGGTGTGCACGTCTTCTCTGCAGTGCGCCTGGTGCCGTCATCCTCCATCCGCTCCCAGTGTCTTTGTGGGAGGGTAGCTGGGTGGGAATGGGGCTTCTGCCGCGAATCAGAAGAAAGGTCAGATCCCATCACAGGGCACAGAATCGGGAGTCTCTCTCTCTCTCTACCTCTTTCCGCCCCCCTTCTTCCCTCTCCATCCCTTTGTGTTTACAAAAGCCCTAGACACTGACCCGATTGTCTCAAAGAAGATCTGTTTGTTAGCCCAGGAAGAGAGAGAGAGAGATTACGTACAGGTGGTCCTTAGCGTTTGCAGTTCATAGCCACCCACCCCTCACTGGGTAGTCACGCAGTTGAAGCTGAACGAAGCACATCCAGAGCCTGTGACTTAACACCAGGGTGACTGCTGTGCAGGTGTCCCCCCGGATGCCCACGCTCTGGGGTCACCATCTGGAATCTTAATAATTTTTAAAAATATTTATTTATTTATTCATTTATTTTGACTGTACGGGGTCTTAGTTGCGGCATGCAGAATCTTTAGTTGCAGGGTACAGACTTCTTAGTTGCAACATGCATGCGGGATCTAGTTCCCTGACCAGGGATCAAACCAGGCCCCCTACACTGGGAGCGTGGAGTCTTACCCACTGGACCACCAGGGAAGTCCCTTGAATCTTAATAATTTTTTTTTTTTTTTAGAGTTTGTTGTTGTTGTTGTTTTTAATTTATTTTTGGCTGCTTTGGGTCTTTGTTGCTGCACGCGGGCTTTCTCTAGTTGTGGCGAGCAGGGCCTACTCTTCCTTGCAGTGTGCGGGCTTCTAATTGCTTGTGGCTTCTCTTGTTGCGGAGCATGGGCTCTAGGCGTGCGGGCTTCAGTAGTTGTGGTGTGTGGGCTTCAGTAGTTATGGCTCGCGGGCTCTAGAGCACAGGCTCAGTAGTTGTGGCACATGGGCTTAGTTGCTCCGCAGCATGTGGGATCTTCCCGGACCAGGGCTCAAACCTGTGTCCCCTGCGTTGACAGGTGGATTCTTAACCACTGCACCACCAGGGAAGCCCCTTAATAATTTTTTTAACAAGGGGTCCCACAACAAATTATGGAGCCAGTCCTGCTTGGCACTTTCTAAAGTATGTTTACTGGGTGACTTCCAGGCACTGGCTAAACCAAGGCAAAGTCTGTGCTCCTTGGTTCCACAGTGGGGAGCTCCAGCTGCTTCTTTCAGGACACTTAGAACACACGGAGTTACTCATTTGAAGCTTGTCTCCACCAGACTCTAAGCTCCAAGAGAGCTGTACTGAGTGGACAAGCAAGGTACACATGATGACTGATGGGGATGATGGTCTGAGACAGGCGGGCAGGTCCTGCAGGGCCTGGCCGGTGACCTCAGGGCCCAGGCTTTCTCTGGGTGTGAGTGCGAGCTAATGAGAGGTGCATTGTAGAAACAGCCTCCTCAAAGGCGGCCGCTTATTAGACTTACAGGCCAGTCAGAGCTGACCTCGAGAGAGTGAGATTTGGCAGCTTCTCTTCTCTCAACTGCCCTTTTCCTTTCTGAATCCCCTCAGGCCCAGTCCTTTCCTGCAGGGGGTTCTCAGCTCGTTCTTATAATTGAGGAATCCTAGCGAGAAGACACTCAAAACTGAACATCACTGGTCAGTTTAGCTAAAAGCATATCAATATTATTGATCTTTTCTAAGAACCAACTTTTATTTCCTTGATTTTCTCTGTTCTTCAGTTTTCTAGGATCCTTATGTTAGATTCACCATCTGGAGAACTTTAAAAATCCCAAAGTTAGGGCTTTACCCCAGGCTGATTTTAACTTTATTCTAGAAATTTTTGCTCATACACCTAAGTATAAAGTGGGATACGGAGGGTGGGAGGGAGGAAGACGCAAGAGGGAAGAGATATGGGAACATATGTATATGTATAACTGATTCACTTTGTTATAAAGCAGAAACTAACACACCATTGTAAAGCAATTATACTCCAATAAAGATGTTTAAAAACAAAACAAAAAAATAATAACCGGTCCCCGTGTGCCCTCCACCGGTGCCTCTCAAACCCTGTCCCATGACAGTCCCCAGGTGAGCATCCCAAACTGTTAATGATCAGGCTACAAAGACCAATTAAATTAGAATCTAGGGGGTGGCAACACAGCATCATCTTTATAAAAATTCCCCAGTGGTTCCAGCGCCTTCCACCCAGCCTCACTTGTCACCTTGCTCACCTTTTCCACATGACCCCCTAAAGCATACTGTTTTTCCTGAGTTATTTAATAACAGATCTCAGAAATTTGGTCCTTTTGTCTGTAAACATCCCTATCAGAGAGACTTCTTTTTAACATAATCGTCATGCCGTTCGCACCCCCACAAAATTCTCAGTGAGTTCTCAACATCCTCTAAGCCCCGGTCCACACTGAGATTCCCCAGGTCCCCTCAGGACCTACTCACTGCACGTGGCTGCTGGGTTCTGTCTCTTTTGTTCTGTGGCAGCCCCTCCTACTTCCTGGGGTACTTTAAAGGTCCCGGGTGAGGCTCAGGTAAAGCCAGTGTGGACTGGTTCCACCACCTGGACTAAGATGGGGAGACTGAGGCCAGGAGAGGAAAGTAACTGTCTCGGGTTACTCAACGCGGCACACGGGCTCTCTTCTACCCCAGCTCTGCCTGCGTGTGGGGCCACCAGCGCTCACCTTCTCAAAATGGACTTGCAGAGACTCAACAGCTTTCAAGACTCATGCAAACCTTTGTGTACACGTGCTTTTTTTTCCTCTGGAGAGAAGGTCCATGGATCGCAAGGGCTCTGTAGCCCCCAACAGTTAAGATAGGGGAGATGTTTCGGGTCCACGAGCTGGCCGGCTGACCCACATACAGTAAATGAAGAGACCCACTCCCCAGTGCTCAGGCCACCGGCTTCTGCCATCACAGGAATTCCAGAGGCTCCCCCAGTTGAGAGACACCCCGCTCAGGGGACCTGAGTCTGGCCGCCGCCCTAGAAGATGCTCACCTCTTAGCAACAGATGGAGCGGCTTCTCCACCAGCCTCTCTGAAGGCCCCTTGGCCATGGGAAAATAGCTAAGCTTGTTGAAGGAACTTCTCCGCAATGATACCTTTCTTGTGTCTCTCCCATCAGGGATGTTCCAGGCCCTCGGCACGAAGAACAAGGAGTTCATTCATTTCAACATAAATGAGGTATGACCCAGCCAGACTTTCCGCTCAGGGACCCAGCCAGGGCTAGGCCCAGCCCACACTCCATAATGCTGGCTGAATGCATGATCACATGGGAGGGTCCACATCTACCCTCAGGGTAATAATAATAATAATAATATTGCTAATAGTTGTGAGGCACTATTCATGTAGCAGTCAGTAGAAGCCCACAGTAGCCCTTTGAGCTAAGGACTAATAGTATCCCCATTTTGCAGAGGTGGAAACTGAGGCATAGAGAGATTAATCCCCTGGAAGAGTGAGCGAGCAAACCCTGCCCTCTTGTCCCGTCCTCCTTCTGCCACATGGGCTCCGCGGCCTCCTGCCCTCTGCCTTCCGAAGTTCACTTCTTCTTGTTCATGACGTTGTCCTGTGGGTCTCGAGATTCTCGGGGGGCGGGGGGTGAGCGTGTGTGTGTGTTTCTGCGCATGCACGCACACCTCAAAGCCCCTAAGGAATACACAACTTTTACCTGTTGCAGGGGCTGATCACAGCAAAAATGATGGAGGGGAGAGAATGGGTCAGTTCTGGAGGCTTGGATGAGGGGTCCCAGGAGCGGATAGCCCTCCCCCGCTGCCCAGAGTGTGGTCTGTGGGCCAGCGGCATGGCCATCACCTCGGGGAGCTTATGAGAAATGCAGAGTACCACATAGTGATCACAGTCAACAGTATGGTGTTATAAACTTCAAAGCTGCTAAGAGACGAGATCTTAATTGCCCTGACCTCAAAAAAGAAATGACGATGTGATATGATAGAGGCTCTAGCTGACGCCACGGTGGTGAACATCTTACAATATATCAATGGATCAAATCAATGCATTTACACCTTATACTTACACAATGTTACGTGTCAATTATATCTCAATAAAAGAAATCAACAAAATAAAAGCAAAAAAAGAAATCCAGAGAACCAGGCTCCACTCCAGACCCAGTGGATCAGCTCTCATTTTAGCAGGATACACAGTAATTTCTAAACCCACTAAAGTCTGAGAGCGCTGGTTAGACACTCTTCTGCCCAAAGGTGCGGCGGGGGGACTACAGGACACTTTCCTTCAATCGTTCCGTAATTTTTTATTTCCCTTTTTTTCCATTCTCTCCCTGTGCTTTCTGTCCAGCTCTGCTTTCCCTTGGACCTAAGGGCGGAAAAGCCGGGCAGCCTGTGTCTCCTCCATCTCTGAGCTCTTTCTTCTCCCCACACGTTTCCATGCTCACACTGCACACATCGGCTCACTTCCAAATTCAGTAGTAACTTTGGATGTGGGTACCATTTTATTGACTATTCCAAGACGAAGAGTTGGATGATGGTGTGTATTAGACAGGGGATGGAACTGTCAGTCTCTGTGCTCAGTTTCACCTTTTGCAGAAAGAGGTCTAGGCCTTAATCTTGCACCAGAAGTTTGGTTTCTAGTAATATCATGTAACTTAGCAATTTATTATGTTGACTCGTCACTGATTTTCTCATGTGGGTCTCAGATTCCTGGGTACATTATAATTTCACCAAGAATAGAAACTGGACATTTTTCTTTTCTAGTATTCTCTTTCACCTTTAGCACATACAACACATTCAATAAGTGTAGCTCCTCTGATTGATAACATGTAAAACACCCCAAGGATGCCAAAGAAAGACATACATACTCACATAGTCCCTTATGAAAACAAGACAGACCCCTACACCCATCTTTATTTCTCATTTACCTCAAGGTTTTGCCACCAATAAGTGTGAATAATGTGTGGGAGTTGCCATGTGTCCATGGTGCAGGGGAAGCGTGAGCGGGTTTTGTATTCGATAGCTCTTAGCCAGTCAAAGGCCCCAAAGTACCAGAAGCATGGAAGGAAGCATTGCTTTGCTTCAAGTTCTAGGTGTCACTTCCAGCCCAAGTGTCCACAGGTGTGGGGTCTGGAATGAGCTCTGTGTCCCCATTTCCTCTTTCTCAACAGGCCAAGTCATTTTGTTGTAAGTGCTTGCGCTTGCCCCATACTTACCACCCTCTGAGACAACAGGAAAAATCTTTGAGTTCTCCCCCTCTCCTTCTCCCTTTAAACCTGCCGTCCTCAACTCTGGCTGGAAGTTAGAATCATCTGGGGAGATTTTAAAGCCTCAACGGCCTGGTCACATCCCAGACCAATTAAATCCAGGTCTTTGGGGGCGGGACCCAAGCATCAGTATTTTAGAGATTCCCCTGGTGAGCCCAGTGTGCGGCCAAGTTGAGAGCCACCTTTTTAAATCCAGAGCCTACACCCCAACTACCTCCTTTATCAGGCTTTCACACTCTAGGCCACTACCCACCTGCCCTAATCGCCCCACTACCAGATACTCAAAACCAGGGACAGACCCTATGCCCTAGACCCTGCTGCAGTTATTCAAACTAGCCAGTCCTCAGCCTGCTTACCGTGCCTCACCTTTTCCTTCCCATGGAAACCACAATAAAAACTCCTGCCCACATATTTCCTTCACTCTTTCTGCCTTGTGATTGATCCTGGTGCTTCCCCATGTGACCCTGAATGGCTTGGTGAACCCTCCTCTTCTTGGGATCTGTGAGTATAACAAGTTATCTTTTCTGATCTGTTGGCCTCACACCAGATGATAGCTTGACTTTGCAGGAAGAAATTAAGAGCACTGGAAATGGTATCTGGGTAAATATAAAAAAAGGTTGTGTAAATGTATTTTTTCTCTTTTCTCCTAATTTTGTTAAAAGACATAATATTATATAAAGTAATAATTATAACACTATACTGTTGGGTTAATAACATATATAGAGATATGATAATAGTAGCACAAAGGAGAGGGGAGGAAATGAAGATATGTTAGAACAATATTGCTGTATTTCACAAGAATTAAGTCAGTATTAACCTGAAGCAGATGGTATAAGTTAGCATGCATATTGTAATTTGTAGAGCCACCACTAGGAAAATAACTCAAAGCTACAGTAAGGCAACAGAAGAATCAAAATCGTACGCTGAAAAATTGTTTAGCACAAAAACAGTGAAGGAGGAACAGATTTTAAAAAGACATATAGAAAACAAAGTGGCAGACCTAAATCCAACCATGTCAATAATTATATTAAATATAAGTGGACTATACACTATAATCAAAAGGCAGTTATTGTCAGACTGGATAAAAAAATCAAGATTCGATGGATACTGTTTATAAGAGACACATTTCACACACACACACAAAAACCCCACAAATAGGTTGGAAGTAAAATGATGAAAAGGGTATACCATGCAAATGGTGGCAACTAGAGAGCCAGAGGTGACATATTACTATCAGACAAAATGGACTTTAAGACAAAAATATTACTAGAGACAAGGAGGGATATTTCGTGATGATAAAGGGTAAATACATTAGGAAGATATAACAATTTAAACTGTAATAGTACCTATCAGCAAAGTCTTAAAATTTATGAAGCAAAAATGGATAGAATTGAAAGAAGAGATAGACAATTTAACAATTATAGTTAGAGATTTCAATACCCCACTTTCAGTAGTTGGTAGAGCAACTGGACAGAAAATCAGCAAGGATGCAGAAGACTGGAACAGTACTATCAATCAATTTGACATGTATAGAACACTCTACCTAAAAATAACAAATACACATTTTTTCAAAAGCATATGGAACATTCTCCAGTTTATATCATATACTAGGCCATAAAACAAATTTCAATATATTTAAGAGGATTTCAGTCATTTAGAGCCACAAAGGAATTAGAAATTGGGAACAAAGAAATTTGCGAAGTCCTCAATTTTTAGAAATTAAACAACACATTTCTAAATAACCCATGAGTCAAAGAAAAGAATCACAATGAAAATTAGAAATATTTAGAGCTGAACTAAACAAGAATAAAACATATCAAAATTAATGGGATGGAAATAAAGTAGGACTTAGAAAAGCAGAAAGCTCTAAAAACAATAACTTAAGTTTCTGTCTTAAGAAACAAGAGAGACGGAGAGAAAGAAAGAGAGGCATTAAACCCAAAGAAAGAGTAAGAAAGGTCAGAAGAAATCAGTGAACTAGAAAACTGAAGAATAGAGAAAATCCAGGAAATGAAAGGTTGGTTCTTAGAAAAGTTCAAAAATATTGTTATACTTTTAGCTAAACTGACCAAGAAAAAATAAAGACACAAATTTACAACAGCAGGAATGTAAGGGGGCATCACTGCCGACCTTACAGAAATTAAAAGGATTATAAGTGAGTATTATGAACAACTTTATGCCAACAAATTAGACGACTTAGATGAAATGAAAAGAATTCCTAGAAAGAAAGGAATTGCCAATACTGACTTAAGGGGAAACTGAAAGTCCTGAATAGATCTGTAACAAGTAAAGAAATGGAAATAATAGTTTAAAAATCTTCCCATGAAGAAAATCTCAGGCTTTTCTTTGCATCAGAATTCACTGGTGAATTCTAATATTTAAAGAAGAAATAATACCAATCTAATACAACCCTTTAGCGTACAGAGGAAGAGGGACCATTTCCCAACTCATTCTATAAGGCTAGTATTACCCTAACAAAGCCAGAAAAAGACATCAAAGAAAAGAAAACCACAGACCAATGTCCCTATTGCAACAGATGCAAAAATTCTTAACAAAATATGAGCAAACCAAATCCAGTAGCATATAAAAAATGTTTAAACACCATGACCACATAGGATTTATCCTAGAAATGCAAGGTTGATTTAATATTCAAAAATCAATCCAGGTACTATACCATTCAAACAGAATAAAGGACGAAAACCTCATGATCATCTCAAAAGATGCAAAAAGAAAAAATTCAACAAAATCCAACACCATTCATAATTAAAATTCTTAAAAAACTAAGAATAGAGGAAACTTTCTCAACTTTATAAAAAGCATCTATGAAAACCCTACAACTATCATACTTAATGGTAAAAGACTGAATCCTTTCTCCCAAAGGTCAGGAATAAGGTAAAGATATCAGTGCTCACCACTTCTATCCAACTTTATACTGGAGGCTCTACCCAGTGTGATGGGGGCAAGAAAAAGCAATTAAACACATACAGGTTGGAAAGGAAGAACTAAACCTGTTCACAGATTCACAGATGACGTGAATTTGTATGCAGAAAATCCTGAAGATTCTACATAAAATCTACATAAAGAACAAAGTAAGAATACTTAAACCACTCAATTTCAAAACTTAACTACAAAGCTGCCGTAACCAGGAGAGTGTGATTTTGGCTTAAGGACAAATCATGCAGACAAACTGAACGGAACAGAACTCCAGAAATGAACTCTTACGTTTATGGTCAATGAACTTTTTACAAGGGTGCCAAGTCAACTTAATGGAGGAAAGGATGATCTTTTCAACAAATGATACTGGAAGGATTGGATATCCATATAACCATAGGTAAAATAAAAACAAAAACAAACTCAGATTGGTATCTCACGCCATATTAAAAAAATCAACTCAAAACATATCATACTTAAATGTAAGTGTTAAAACTGTAGTCTTCTAGAACAAAACATAGGAGTGAGTCTGTGACCTTGGATTAGGCAAAGGTTTCTTAGATATGACACCGAAAGTGCAATTCATTAAAAAAAAAACCTTTAGTAAATTAGACTTCATTGAAATTAAAATATTTGCTTTTCAGAAGGCACCATTATATTAAGAAAAGCCACAAACTGGAAGGAAATACTTGCAAATCAAATATTTGCAAATCATGAATACATATCACGTCTGATAAATGATTTGTATCCAGGATATATGAAGAATTTTTACAACTCAATAAGGAAACAAACAACTCAATTTTTTAAATGGACAATATTTCAATAGACATTTCTCCAGAGACGATATACAAATGGCTAATAAGCACATGAAAAGATGTACAACATCACTAGTCATTAGAGAAATGCATACACCTACCCATTAAAGCCACAGTAAGATACCACACATACGATGGTGCTCATGAAAAAGACTGATAATATCAAGTATTTCTGAAGATGTGCAGAAACTGGGCCTTTATCCCTTGGTGGTACTGCCAATTTGCAAAAGAGTTTGGTAGTTTCTTTAAAAGTTAAACATAACACTTACAATATAAATAAACAATTCCAGTCCTAGGTATCTTCCTAAGAAAAATGAAAACGCATGATGTATACGCAAAGGCTTGCGTGTGACTATTCATAACACCATTATTTATAAAGCCCCAAAATGAAAACAATCCATGATGGGGGAATGGATAAACAAAATTCTTTACAGTGGAATTATTATAAATACTGTAAAATAAACTGCTGATGTATGCTTATTCCATTTCCATTTCCATAAAGCTCCTGAAAAAGGCAAATCTGTAGAGACAAAAAGCAGATCAGCAGTTGCCTGGGGCTGGAAGTGGGAATGGGGATTAACTGCAAACAGCATGAAGGAACTTTCTGGGGTGTTGGAAATGTTCTAAAAGTGGATGTGGGGGTGGCTGCACAGCTCTGTACATTTACTAAAAAGCATTTGTTTGTACACTTACAGTGGGTGTGTTTTGTAGGATATAAATTACACCTCAATAAAGTCAGTAATAAAAAGTACGTGATCTAGGAGAGAAGAGACAGAGACAAGGATATAAGAGAGAAAATAAGTAGACAAATAATGTTGAATTAATCGATGTCTGACTCAGCCCCCGGTCTTTGTTAAATCAGTCAAAATGATAATCCATGTTGGTGTTTTACTTAGTTTGAGGAATAACTGTTGCTTTCACTCATCATTTAGGGGACAAGTGCTCCTATTTAGGGTAGTAGCGATCAGTTCAATAAGACACATTTGGAGCTGAGGTTGAACACATCTATGTAGGCTAATCTATTAATTTTCAATTTTTTAATAACAGAAGCTTCGGCTTGGTTGAGTGAAATATGTATATATATAGGCAGGTCGCGGCTCCTTCCCTGACTGCTGCTGGGGTGATATTCAAAATATTTAACCACCACATAGACCTTTGGTCAGGCGACCGTGTCAGTGGATTCAGCCTCTGTTGCCCATCCGGACCTTGGATAAGACATTTTAAAATACTGACTTAAGAGTGTGTTTCTTTCTTTTTTTTTTTTTCTTAAATTATTCATTTATTTATTTAGCTGTGTCAGGTCTTAGTTGCAGCACGCAAGCTTCGTTGAGACTCGTGGGCTTCTCTCTAGTTGTGGCACGCAGGCTCAGTAGCTGCGGGCTCTAGAGAGTGCGGGCTTTGTTGCCCCGTGGCATGTGGGATCTTAATTCCCCAACCAAGGATCGAACCCGTGTCCCCTGCATTGGAAGGCAGATTCTTAACCACTGGACCCCCAGGGAAGCCCCGAGAGTGTGTTTCTTGGCTTCCGGCGTCTGTAGGTTTGTCTGTTACCTCGGGAAGACCAGCGAAGGCCTGAGGCCTCTCCAACTTCTCACCCAGGGCCTAGTCAATGAATTACAGTGGAAGACAAGACCGAGGTTGCTTCCTGAGTTCACCCTACTCATTCAAATGAACAGTCATACTTTCTAATTAGCTCCATTAATATTTGGACCACTTTTCAAGTTTGATTTTCTCATTCCCATAAAATAGATTTTAAAGCAACCTAAAGTGAGGCTCAGAAGGGCTCAGGAAGCAGCCTTGAATGCAAGGCTGACCGCTTCTGGTTCCAGCAGAAGTTGGACAAAGAGGTTGAAGACTTGGCTGGAGGACACAGCATCCTTCCCAATGTTGCGATTCTATGATGCTATAAAATAACCTGAAAATCATTCTTATAATAGTATAAGTGACTAATGACACTTTAAAAAAATCTCCTCTCCTACTTACATCTTGAAGGGAGATGAAAGCCTTAAGCTTAAGGAATGACGTTCCTCAGTGGGATTTCAGGTTCAGAGAGGAGGTAGATGTTATTTTCCAGAGTGGACTTTCTCCCCTTGCAAGCGGTTGCCTGTTCACCGGGGCCAGTGTAGTCCAAAGGGTGGGCTGACTATCTGTGTATCTTAACTTTCCCGTGACCTAACTTTCCTGGACTCAAACTGTACAGTGGATGACAAATGGAAATTCATGTATGTGATAGCAGTGTTTGACACACTATAACATTGTAAGTCCTCAGTAAAGTACAACCTAAGGGAAAAAATTCTTGAAACAAAGACTTCCATGGGCCCTGAGATAGAAGGGGGACAGCCCGTGGGCCACTCCTACAGCCCCATTCCCTCAGGCAACAGGAATGATGTGTCTTCCCCCTCTGTCTCCCCACGGGGCTTTTCCCCAGATCTAAAGTCGACCACAGTGCTGTGTCACATCTAAAGAGCCTGCAACCAACTCAGGGAGTGCAAAATCTTTCCCCAAAGATCCTTAGACCAAATCCCTCAGACCCTACCAGGAGCGTCACAGGCTGTAGGCGCCTTGATCTGAAATCTGGAGCCCACCCGGTTCCTCTCCACCGTGGCCTAACAGAGCCACACGGTGCACCGAGGGGCCCGGCTTCACAAAGTACCAGAACACGTGACCGGGTTGGCAGAGACGCGGAGGTCATTGGTGCCAGCTCAGTTCAGTGCACTGGATCATTTATGATACAAAGCGCCATTCTACCGAGAGCCAAGTACCAGTGGGAAGGCTGCGTGGCACCACAGCTGTGAATCAACAGTAGCCTGTGCAGCTACGGATGCCACCCGGGGCATTTTCCCAGCCTCACTGTGCCTTTCTGAAAGGCGGGAGGGGTTGGGGAGAAGAGAGGTTGGGGGAGGGGCAGAGGAACATCAGTAGAGAGGGAGGGAAAGAGAGAGATGGATTTAGCCCCAGCTAGCTGTGTGACTTTAACCATATCACTTAACCTCTCTGGGCTGTCTTTTTTTTTTTTTTTTAACATTTGACTTTTTATTACTTTAAAAAAATCCAACTTCAGTTAGATTAACAGACTAGATTAGAACTTCAAATGTGATACATTATACACTGCCCTGGATTTCTATTACTCAAAAGCCAGTTGGAATGTGGCCTACACAAATCACGGGCGAGTACAAAAATGGAAGTAATCATTGAGCGATACCTATTTCCTTCCACCCCGTCACCGATTATCCGTACTCTGGGGACTTATAAATTCAAGTTTGACACAGTTGAAAAGCCCAAGTGGGACTGCTTTTCCAAAGATACTCTGTTGTCCTTCAGAGACATGTTACTTCCTCCTTGCACTGTGCAATCGTATGATTCCTTCCCTAACCCTGGGACCTCGAAAGCAAGTCAGATGTGGCTCGGTCCTGGTCCAGTAGCTGGAGACAGACTGGTAGGAGACAGTAGAGGTGGGGCTGGCAGGCCTGAGAATTCATTCATCCGATTTCCCGACAGGGCTCAGGGTCCTGGGAAGAACGAGACCAGAGCAGTCTCTCTCGGCCACGTCAGGACCTGGCTTCTAGGAAATACTCTGTACTGTCCACATCTCAACGAGCTCAGCTTCTCCCTCCTGTAAACACTTTCTCTCTTGTCCCTTACAGTTTGGGTCCTAAACAGACAGTCATCCGCCTAGACAGTCTCCCCTGTGACCACTAGACGATCTCCCCTGTGACCGCTCCTCAGTGCTCTGCTGGAGCTGGCTGCCTCTCCCCTTTGCTGACACCTCTGTTGGGATGCTGCCAGCTCGGGGGACCCCCATCAGGCCCCATCCTGTGTGAGGTCTCTGCAGTTCTGGGTGTTTGGCCACGCCCCTCGGTGTGAAGGACTCCTTCGCTCTGGGCCCCGTTACCTCTGGCTTCCCCTGCCTTCCTGGCCACTCTTTGACCCTCTCATTTCCACGCTCTCTTCACTTTGTTCAGACTTAAACACTGGTGTCCTTTGCGAATCAACCCTCGGCCCCTCTTCATCTTAGTCTATGCCTCCTAGGTTTTGTGTCCTTGTGGCCTCGATCACCATTTCTCTGCCACTTACTCCCAAACCCATGTCTCCCTCCTCCCCTCCCTCCACTCCTGGGCTCCCCGACCACACGGGTTGGAGGAGAAGTGTATCTGCACTTGCCCTGAGTGAGACCTTCCACAGGCGTCTCCACTTCTGCATTCTGCAAACATTGACGGCTCAGCCAGCGTGGTGATGGCTGCCGTGTCACCCTACTGCTTAAAATATGGTCATGCTTCCTCACTGCTGCCAGGAGAGCCCCGCTTATCTCGAAACATCTTACCTCTTCCGCTGCTTACCTCCTGGCTGCATCGCCCTCGTCCTCTGGGAAGCAGCCCAGAGCCGGCCGCCTGTCCTCCCATTTGCCCCAGGCCCTTGGTCTTGCTGGATGCCAGCACTGCCTTTACTGTGCTTTTATCCTGTCCGCTGTGGAGTCCCCTGCAGACAAGGAGCAACTTGATGGCGGGGACTGGGTCACCCACCTCTGTGTGTCCCAAGTGTCTAGCACAGCTTCTGGCCCATGTTAACGGTTGGGCCCTGTCTTTTTTTTTTTTTTTTTTTTTTTTTTTTGCGGTACGCGGGCCTCTCACTGTTGTGGCCTCTCCCATTGCGGAGCACAGGCTCCGGACGCGCAGGCTCAGCGGCCATGGCTCACAGGCCCAGCCGCTCCGCGGCATGTGGGATCTTCCCGGACCAGGGCACGAACCCGTGTGCCCTGCATCGGCAGGCGGACTCTCAACCACCGCGCCACCAGGGAAGCCTGGGCCCTGTCTCTTCTGCTCAGTTAGTGTTTGTGAACCACAAGCGTGGAGGAAGGGAAATTAGACCCAGCACATGCATGCCTGTGCCCCTTTGATCCATTTGAAGAGTCAGGATAGGCTTGGCTTTGTGGATATTGGAAGGGCCGCTCACTGAACACTTTTGCCGGCCTGTGGCACTGCCTCAGTTATTGCTGAACAGCTCCCAGGGCGTTCTGCTCCAGAGACAGCATCATGCCCTGCAGATACTAGAAATTTCAAGCATGCAGGGGGCCTGCACTAAAGCAATGAGCACTGTGGTAAAAAAAAAACCAAAAAAACCTTTGACAGAGAACAGGTGCAAGTCCCTTTTTCTAAACAAAAGAATCACGGTGCTGTTCATGGAAAATGCCTGAGCATTCAATAATTACAATTTTTAAAAAATCACCCTATCCAAGCAGCATTCAGTTGGTCAAAATGCCCTGGAAAAGTCAGAAAACATGGGGTTGAGAGTCTCACAGAAATCCCACATCATGTTTACCTTTATTTATTACTGCACTTGGTAGAGATGTGTACAAATCAGTCCATTTTTTGCAATTGATCACTGTATCTACAGAAACAGAAGTTTCCTTAGCTGAAATCACAGAGGTATATAGGATTGTGGTGGCAACATATCACAGGGCACGCACACAATAATAATTCAAGGAGCTCTTGCAGAGCAGTTTCAAGGCCTATTATAAGCCCTCATATTTCTAAAAAACAATCCCAGTTTCTTGTTGTTGTTGTTTATTTATTTATTTTTGGCTACGTTGGGTCTTCGTTGCTGCGCACGGGCTTTCTCTAGTTGCGACGAGAGGGGGCTACTCTTTGTTGTGGTGCGCGGGCTTCGCATCGCGGTGACTTCTCTTGTTGCGGAGCACGGGCTCTAGACGCGGGCTCAGTAGTTGTGGCACACAGGCTTAGTTGCTCCGTGGCATGTGGGATCTTCCCAAACCAGAGCTCCAACCCGTGTCCCCTGCACTGGCAGGCGGATTCTTAACCACTGTGCCACCAGGGAAGTCCCCCCAGTGTTTTTAAAACCACTTTATGTTGTTCTTATTATATATATTACAAAGAGTTTAAGTGATAAAAATATGAGGAATGAGGTTGAAAAGATCATCCCAAATATCATCCAGATAAAATTTTTTAACTTTATTTTATTGTGGTAAAATATACGTAACATAAAATTTACTATTTTAACCATTCTGAAATATACAGTTCAGTGGCATTAAGTACACTCCTCAGTGTTGTGCAACCATATCTATCCATTTCCAGAACTGTTTCATCACCTCAACAGAAGTTCTGGACTCACTAAACAATCACTCCCCATTTTCCTCTACTCCCAGCTCCTGGAAACTTCTGTTCTACTTTATGTCTTTGTGAACTTGCCTATTCTAGGTACCTCAACTAAGTGAAATAATACAAGTTTTGTCTGTTTCTGTCTGGCTTATTTTACTTAGCGTTATGTTTTCAAGGTTCATTCAAGTTGTATCATGTGTCGGAATTTCATTCCTTTTTATGGCTCAGTAATATTCCCTTGAGTGTATATACTACATTTTGTTTATCCATGTATCTGTTGATAGATATTTGGGTTGTTTCCATCTTTTGGCTATTGTAAATAATGATGCTATGAACATGGATGTACAAATATCTAATTGAATCTCTGCTTTCAATTCTTTCGCATATATACCTAGGATTAAAATTGTTGGATCTTATGGTAATTCTTTGCTTAATTTTTGAGGAAGAGCCAAACTGTTTTCCACTGCAGATGCACCGTTTTACATCCCCACTGGCAATGCCCAAGGAGTCTAATTTCTCCACATCTTCACTAACACTTGCAAATTTCCTTTTCAAAAAAATAATAGTCACCATAGTTGATATGAAGTGGTATCTCACTGTAGTTTTGATTTGCATTTCTTTAATGACTAATGATGTTGAGAATCTTTTTTTTTTTGATTAATTAATTTATTTATGGCTTTGTTGAGTCTTTGTTGCTGCACGCGGTGCGTAGGCTTCTCATTGTGGTGGCTTCTCTTGTTGCAGAGCATGGGCTCTAGGTGCACGGGCTTCAGAAATTGTGGTACACGGGCTTAGCTGCTCTGTGGCATGTGGGATCTTCCCAGACCAGGGCTCGAACCCGTGTCCCCTGCATTAGCAGGTGGATTCTTAACCACTGTGCCACGAGGGAAGCCCTGTTGAACATCTTTTAATTTTGCATATCTTCTTTGCAGAACTGTCTGTTCAAATCCTTTGCCCATTTTGAACTGGATTGTTTGGTTTTTGTTGTTGAGTTGGAGGAGCTTTTATTCCGGATGTTAATCCTTTATTAAATATATGATTTGCAAATATATTCTCCCATTGCATGGCTTGTCTTTTCCTTCTCTTGACAGTGTCCTTTGATCCACAAAAGTTTTAAATTTTGATAAAGTCTTATTTATCTGTTTTTTCTTTTTTGCCTCAGCTCTTGGTGTCATAACCAAGGAATAAATGCCAAAACAAGTGTCATGAAGATTTTCCCCTATGTTTTCTTCTAGGAGTTTTGTAGTTTTAGCCATTAAGTTTAGGTCTTTGATCTGTTTTGAGTCAATTTTTGTGTATAGTGCAAGGTAAAGGTCCAACTTCATTCGTCTACATGTGGATATCCAGTTTTCCTAGCACTATTTGTAGAAAAGACTGTTCTTTCTCTCACTGAATCGTCTTAGCATTCTTGTCAAAAATCAATTGACCATATACGTGACGGTTTATTTCTGGACTCTCTATTCTGTACCATTGATATATGTTTGTCCTTATGTCAGTGTCACACTGTTTGATTACTGTAGCTTTGTAGTTCATTTTGAAGTCAGGAAGTGTGAGTCCTATAGCTTTGTTCTTCTTTCTCACGATTGTTTTGGCTATTGCCCTTGAGATTCCAAATAAATTTTAGGATGGGTTTTTCTATTTCTGCAAAAAAATGCCATTGGGATTTTAATAGAGATTGTGTTGAATCTCTAGATTGCTTTGGAATTGACACCTTAATTATGTCTTCCAATTAATAAACACAGACTATCTTTCCAATTTTGTCTTCTTTCATTCCTTTCAGCAATGTCATTTTAGTTTTCAGTGTACACGTTTTTGCCTCTGTTAAATTTATTCCTTTTTATTCTTTTTAATACTATTATAAATGGAATTGTTTTCATTTCTTTTTTGGATTGTTCATTGCTAGTGTATAGAAATGCAACAGAATTTTGTGTGTTGATTTTCATTGTGTCTTGCGATTTTGCTGAATTCTTTTATTAGTTTAACAGGGTTTTGTGGAGTCTTTATTTTCTATGTACAGGATCATGGCATCTGCAAACAGAGGTAATTTTACTTCTTCCTTTCCAATTTGAATGCCTTTTATTTCTTTTTCTTGCCTAGTTGCTCTGGCTAGAATTTCCAGTACTATGTTGAATAGAGTTAGTGAAAGTAGGTATTTTGTCTTTTTCCTGATCTTAAGGGACAAGTTTGGTCTTTCACTATAGAATATGGTGTCAGCTGTGGATTTTTCACATATGGTTTTATCCTATTGAGGACGTTCCTTTCTATTCCTAGTTTGTAGAGTGTTTTTTTATGAAATTTTGTTGAATTTTGTCATATGCTTTTGCTGCAACTGAGATCATCACGTGTGTTTTCTTCCTTCATTCTAGTTTTTTTTTTTTTTTTTTTTTTGACCACGTCGCACAGCTTGTGAGATCTCAGTTCCCCGACCAGGGACTGAGCCTGGGCCACAGCAATGAGAGCTCCGAATCCTAACCACTAGACTGCCAGGGAACTCCCTCCTTCATTCTATTAATGTGGGGTGTTACATTAATTGGTCTTCATTTGTTGAACCATCCTTGCACTCCAGGAGTAAATCCCACTTGGCCATAAAAAATAATTCTTTTAATATGCTGCTGAATTCAATTTGCCAGTATTTTGTTGAAGATTTTTGTGTCAATAGCCATCTGGGATATTGATTTGTAGTTTTCTTACAGTGTGTTTGTCTGGCTTTTGTATCAGGGTTACACTGGCCTCATAGAGTGAGTTAGAAGTGTTTCCTCCCTTCAATTTTTTAGAAGACTTAGAGAAGGATTTGGACATTCTTTAAATGTCTGGTAGAATTTACCAGTGAAGCCATCTACTTCTGGGCTTTCCATTTGTTGAGATTTTTGATTACTGATTTAATTCCCTTACTAATTAGAGTTCTTTTCAGATTTTCTATTTCTTCATGAGTCAGCTTTGATAGCTAGTGCAGCTCCAGGAATTTGTTCATTTTATACAGGTTATCCAATTTGTTGCCATACAATTATTCATCGTATTCCTCTTATGGTCCTTTTCATTTCTGGGAAATTGATTTTAATGTCTCTGCTTTCATTTCTGATTCTAGTAAGTTGAGTCTTTTGCAATATTTCTGATGAGGAAGCTATTGTCATCTTTATTTTTGTTCCTTTGGATATAATGTGCCCTTTTTTTCTGGCTTCGTTTAAGATTTTTCTTTCTTACTGGTAGCAAGCAATGTAATCGTGATTGATGTGCCTTTCTAGTTTCTTTGTGTTTTTTGTGCTTAGCGTCCATTGAGATTTTTAAGTCTGTGAGTTCATAGTTTTCTCTAAATTTGGAGAGTTTTCAGTCATTTTTAAAAATATTTTTGTTTCCCCATCTGCCTCCTGTGTTGGACACTTCCAGGCCACTTGAAGTCATTCCATAGGTTACATGCTCTATTTTATTTCAGTCTTTTTTTCTCTCTGTGTTTCATTGGGATAATTTCTTTTGCTACATCTTCGAGTTTACTAATTTTTTCTTAAATGTCTACTCTGCTGTTAATCCCATCCTGTGTTTTTGTTTTTTTTGTTTTTTTTTTAATCTAAGCCATTGTGGTTTTCATCTCTAGAGGTTCAGTTTGGGCTTTGTTTTTTTTATATATATTCCATGTCGCTACTTAACATTTGCAAGTTTTCTTCTAGCTTCTTGAGAAGCTAGTTATAACAGTTATAATAACAGTGTTTATGTGCTTGTTTACTAATTCTATTGTCTGTGTCAGTGCTGGTTCAGTATCAGCTGATTGATTTTCTTTTCCCTCGTTATGGTTTGTGTTTTCTTGCTTCTTCACGTGACTGGTAATTTTTGACTGATCACCAAACACTATGACTTTTACCTTGGTTGCTGGATATTTTTGTTTTCCTATAAATATTCTTGAGCTTTGTTCAGGAACACAGTTATTCAAAATAAGTTTGATCCTTCTGAGTCTTGCTTTTAAGCTTTTTTAGGTGGAACAAAAGCAGCATTTAATCTGGGGTTATTTTTCCACACATCCAGAAAATCCAGGATAACCTGCTTTTTTTAAATTCTAATGTAGGACTGAATAATTAAAGGATTTTATGGATACAACTACTGAATAAGAACTTGCCCACCCAGTAATTGTAAAACAAAATACAGACAATTTCCTTATAGTGGGAATTGTCTTATCTGAATTACCTTATCTAATACATAGATAAATTTTCCAAGAAAATAATATTAGGTTGGCCAGAAAGTTCGTTCGGATTTGTCCGTAAGATGGCGTGAAAAACCCGAACGAATCTTTTGGCCAACCCAATACAATCAGGATAACCTGCCTGTTTGAAGGTCTGTGACCTTAATTACATTTACAAAATCCCTTTTTCCAGTTCACGTAGTATAACCAGAGTTTTCCGGGATTTGAGCATAAACATCTTTGAGGGGCTGTTATTCGGCATAACACAGTTCTCCCTCTAGCGCCCCCTCCCCCAAACGCAGGTCTGTTCCACACAAAAGATACAGGAGCCTATGAGCCTTCCCCTGCTGCTGCACCATCCCGAACACCGCAACAACTGGCAGTGCCAAAAAGGTGCCGCCTCTGTGCAGGCTTCCAGAGTCCAGACCAGCCCGACTTCTGCTCCGGCATTACCCCACTCTTGCTGCTTTACAACTGCCAGCAGCTACTGCACGGTCCAAACCGGAAATAGAAGGGTCTCCCTTCCTTCTGAGTTCTGTGCTTCTCCCAGAGCCTCTCTCCTATTGGCAGCAGTCACCTTACCCAGCAGCGTGCAGCCTGGAAAGAGTGAGGCCGGCTGCACTGGCTGCTCTTCCCTCGCCTGCCGTCTCGAGGTCTGATCAACGGAATCAATGCCCAAAGAGCGATAGCCGGGGGTGAACAAAGACTCAGATGTATTCATCAGTGGGCATTGCTAAACTCTGATGGCAGTGGGTGAGGTGTGCGGGGGGCTTAGGGAGAGCCGTGATGTGACCCGGCTGCGGTGGGAAAGAAGGGAGGCTGGGCATCCCTGAGAGAGGAAAGAGGAGAGACAGGGCTGCTCCAGATATGCTCAGCAGCCCAGAAGTAGGAGTGAGGCTCTATGGGGAGATGCAGGGCCTGGGCTTTCACAGGACCTCTTGCAGCCAAGGAATTTAAAGTGAAGGAGGGGCTTCCCTGGTGGTCCGGTGGTTAAGACTCTGCGCTTCCAATGGGGGGGTGAGGGGGGGCACGGGTTCCATCTGATAATGGAATGGAATATTTATAAATGGAATATTTTCTGCCATATCAATAAACAAAGGATGTCACAGTCATCAAGTATTGCAACCCTCCAAAGCGAACCAGTGGGCCTGAGGAAACTGAGGGCTAAAAAGAATACCTGCCACCTAGCAGCCATCAGACTGCAGCCACTCCCTGCGGTGAGCCCTGAGGAAACTCAGGATGTGAAAATACAGGATGCTGGCCCCAGAGAGCCGAGGTGCATATCAGAGGAATGATTTCAGTGGGCCCAGACTCTTGCATCTGCCCATACACAGAAAGGCGCTAAATTCCTTAGCTTGAGATACCTGGTTTTCTTTAATCAACAATAATCTTTTGACGTTCAGACTACCTGCCCTTTGTTGCAAAACTCCTATGTATCCTGGCTCCCCCCTCACCTCCTCCGAGCAGTCTCTCTGAGCTTTCTGAAAGCTGCCTCCCAGGCTGCAGTCCTCCTTTTGCCCCAAATAAAACTTAACTCGCGACTCTCACGTTGTGCATTTTTTTCAAGTCAACAGATCCCTGGTCGGGCAACTAAGATCCCGCATGCTGCGCAGTATGGCCGAAAAGTGTATTAAATAAACAAACCAACAAACTAATTGTCAATTTTTAAAAAATAAATTAAAAAAAATAAAGTGAAGGAAAAGATACCTATGGGAGTGGGGGGCAGGGGGAGAAACCTGGCAGAGGGCACCTGGCAACCAGAGCTGAGCAGGTGTTGGCGAAGGGACGGGAGGATGTGGCTGGAGGCATCTGCACCAGAGGAGTTACACCCTTGCCCACCATCAGCACTGCCAGGTCACAGGAGAAACAGTCCTGCAAACGTGAGGCCCTCGACCACCATCAGGGCTGATCATTCCCCCTGGGTCAGGGGACCCCAGGCATCAGGACACCAGCATTGTCTCTTCAAGATCTTGACACAATCTTTCGAAATGAGGGAGATGAGAACACCCACGCAGGGTCTGAGATGCCCACGTGGCGGGGAGAATCAGTTTTCCACGTCCTGCCCTGTGTGGCTCAGCCAGGCCGGGCCGGGCTGCGGGAGAGGTGCGTCACTGAGGCACGATGGCTCATGGCACGGGGCTCAGGAGGCCGCCTTCACCAGAAGAGGCCTCCTGGCCCCTCTTGTCCAGGGAAACCCTGCCTTCCTTCCTCTGGGAGAGCCGGTGCCATCCGGCCGGGGGGTGGGGGGGCCAGCACCAGGCAGAGGATTAACCACGAGGCCCTCCCTCCGGTAGAAAATGGAACTCCCCACCTCTCCTGCCAAAAGGCTACTCACACTGGCAGGCCTGTTTTCAAAGGGTCTAGGAGCTGGGCGGCAGAAAGCGAAATGTGCATGAAAATCGAGCTGCCCAGTAGCGTGAACCCCAAGGAGAAGCAGCAGGTCCAGGGGAGTACCAGCCGCAGCCGGGGGCTGAGGGCTGGTTTGGCTAGATTTCCAGAAACAGCCGGTGTGCAGCCGGCCAAGGAAAACCTTTTCTCCCCAAAGCCTGGGGAGCTCACACATCGAAGCATTTTCCCCTGGAGATTCAAGTATTTCTGATCCAGTGTTGAGGCCTGGCCGGGGTCTTCCCCTCAAAAGCGCTGGAGGTGTGGGACCGGGGGTCCGAGAAGTAAAAAGGTAGCTCAGAGATGGTTGTGCACCTCATCCAGTTAGTGAGGCTGAATTTCCCGGACCCCAAACTGCCTCTGTTTATGAATTTCTACCCTGTTCTAAAGAAAACCAGTTTTGTAGAGAAAACTGACAACAGTATTTTTATGCCTCTAGAAACTGGGGCAGCTGAGGGGGCTGTGAAGTACCGCAGAAGGCATCTTCTTCCTCCAGCGATGGCCCTGGGGCCCAGGCGACAGCCACCCTCTGATGTGGTACAAAAGCCATACTAGATCACATCCAGCAAATAGGATGATGGAGATGGGGCTAGGCCAGCAGTGTGTCCCAGGAGACGCCCCGGAGAGCCTGTGGATGAGGAACGAGAGGAAATGGTTCTAATAGGAGCATCTGCATCTAATTACTCGGGAAGAACACAGTACTTTGGAGAATGCATTTTCTTCCTCGGTGCAGGGCAAAATATAAATGCCATGCAACAGCCTGTTCCACCCCAGCTTTCTCTCAGAGTCACAGCCCCTGGGTCAGATTCAGGCAATGTCTCTATCCCTGTTGGAAACCTGTCGACAGGACTGAGAGGTCTATAATTTAGAAATCGAGAAGGTCTGAGATGGAAAGGACCCCAGAGATCACCCTGAAGAGTGGTACTTTTTTTTTCCGGGTCGGAGACCTTTGAGAATCTGAAAAAAAGAGTTCCTGGCCCTTTCCTCTGGGAGGTGCACACACACACAGAGGTGAGCACATCATTCTAGAGAGCTCTCCCACCCTCTGATGCCTCTCTATGTGCAGTAGGTTAGAGCCCCTGCCCCCTGTTTCCCTGAAGTCGTAGATGGAGAGGGGGATGCCCGGCTGGTCATTTCCAGAACAGGACTGCAGCCCAGGCAGTCTTTTCTTGCCCACACCACCGCCATCCGCCCAGCAGGTCTTCCTCGGAGACTGGAAGCTTCCCTGGCTCTGGGGTGAGCTCAGCCTCATCCACCTGATCAGCCGGCCGCCGGCTATGGGGAAGGAAGGACACCCCCTGGGACCCCGTGCTGGGCTGTATTAAACATCTAGCTGTGTTTCCGCTTTGTGTTTGCTGCACAAGATAAATATTGATACAGTGAAAGTGCAGAGAGAAAATAGATGTCACAACATTTCAGGGTGAGAAAAAGCTTCAGGGAGCTGATTGCAGGTGGCTTTCATGACGGGCTCACTAATAATGATGGTGTTACATCATAATGCTGGAGTCCAAGCTCGCTCTGCTTGCCACATGACAGGCCAGTAAATCGGGAGACGAGGCGTTGAGGCAGGGAATACGACTTTGTTCGCTAAGCCGGTAGACCGATAAGATGGCAGACTAGTGCCTCAAAAGAGCCATCCTGTCGGGGTCTGGATGCCAGTTTGTTTTATAGCACAGAGACGGGGAGGAGATAAAGAAGTGAAGTACAAAGGCCATAAGTTTTGCAAATATCCCCTGGAATGGCCAGCCTCGGGGAGGGGTGTGTTAATTTCTTCTTTCTTGCAGCCATGCACAGGTGGACAGGGTCCGGATATTTCCTTGAACAAAGGCACTTTGGTTTAATATCTAGGCAGAGGGGCAGGGTTCCCTGAGGCAAGTCATTATGTACAGACAGGATCCTTTTAGTGAACAAAAGCAGCGAAGAGCAAAGGTTACAGTAGAAGAAACAGATGCAGCATGGAGCCAGGTTTTGTTCTTCCCTGTAAAGTATTTGCTGTGGACGGGCCCTGCAGACCGTGCTTTCCATTTTTACCTATTTGGTCCTCACAGAACTATTATTTTACCTGTAGTGCAGGTGAGGCACCTGGAGAACAGAAAAGTTCAGTAACACGTCCTATGTGGTCTCCTGACAAGAAGGCACTTAGAAACAGTAACTCTGCTGTAGGTCACGGGAGCAAATCTGACTGTGGCCCCGGCAGGGGAGATAACGGAGGACATGAGAGGATTTTGGTGAGAGGTGTGGTTCTAGAAAGCAGGTCATTCATGGAACAGCAGGGTCTCCTAAACGGCACTGCAGGGACTAGTGTCCCATGGGATTTGGGGTGCTGGCAGTGAGGTTGAGAAGCCGTAGAGCCCCCCACCCCGCCTCAGCACTGGCTAGGGTGAGGATACAGGCTGATGCAAGGTGAGCGATTCTAGAAGAAATCGCTGTTCTGCCTGCCACACACAGTGTTCCAGAGCTGTGCCGTCTCCCTCAGTGCATGAGCACAGAAGCAGCCCCCAAGTAGGAGGGGGGCCAGGGCCTGGGGGAGCAGAGCTGGTGTGAAGCATGGAAGGCAGACAGAGTCCACTGAGGCCAATGCTGGGCACCCGCCAGGCCCACAGCTCAGGCTGCCGGGTTCCTCACCACTGTCCCTGTCCCCCCCACCCCAGCCCTGGCCCCCGCTGGGCACAGAGCCTGGGGCAGGGCTGGACAGGCCGGGGCTGGAGGCTGGGAGCTGGCACGTCTCGGGCACTTCGGTGCAGTCCAGAGCAGGCACCTGCCACCCCTCAGTGGAGGCACCTTTTGGAAGGTGGGAAGATGGCACTGCAGGGCTACCAGTCCCACCTCCGGGAGCCTGCCCGGCCAGGTGGCAGCAGGAGGAAGCAGAGGAAAGGCTCATCGGAGCTGCCTGCAAATGGGAACAAAGTCACAAAATGGCATCGTGCCCTCTGAGGGGCTAGGCGTCACCTTGGAGGTGGTGGCCAGGAGAGGGGACAGGAAGACAGCTAGCTGTTTGGAAGGCATTTTAGGCACCAAGAGGGGAGCCTCCGCCTCCTTCTCTCCTTCCTTCACCGCCTTGCTGAGTTGTCACGTGACTGCCGTTAGGATGCTGCCCTGGGAACGTTCACTACCCGCCAGGCGTTACGTTAACCGTGCTTCTCGCTAACGCTCTCAGCAACCCCATGAGGTCCGTACAACCTCTTGAAAAAGGTCATGTAACCTCCCAGGGCATGCAGCTGGGAAGGAATCTCAGTCTGCGTGACTCCAAAGTCCATTCTTAGCCCCTCTACCCGCCAGCGCATCCTGACCTGGGGCTCCCCAAACTGAGACCCGAGGTGGGGTCCAGCAGGGCCCCCCAGTGAGTGAAGGTCAGAGACACCAGTGGGGTCAATCTTGTGCTCCAAAAGAAAGGAAAGCTGAATGTGGAGTGGGCAAATCCTGTACCCAAGTTCGCTAGGGCTCAGGTCCCGGATTCAGGGCCCCCAGGCTGGTGAGTCCCCATGTATCTCCTCCGCCCAGCCCTGAGCCCTCAGGGATGCTTTTAGAAGCTGTATTTTAGAGGACATGGCTGCTGCCTGGTTTGCTCCACCCTGCCGTCCAACAACAATCAAACCCACAGAAGGCCCTGAAAAGGCACAGGGGAGGGATTCTCCCGGCCCGACACTGGCACTCCCATCAGACGTGGGGCAAGGCTGGGGGCGGCACCAGGCCTGAAGGGGTCTCACCCAAGGAAAGGACCAGTGGCTCTCCAACACAGACAATGTGTCCAGCCTCATTCATGGACCACGAGTGTCACGGCCACTCATCTGTGCGGCCGCCCTTGGCCAACTGCCCCACTTCCTCCTGCCACGTTCAGCCTCCTTACCTCACCTCCCTTGCTCTCCATGCCCCTGGACACTGCTTTTTCTCTGCCATTGTCTGGTTGGGTGCCATTGAACAGAGCACTCAATCTCTCTTTTCCTCTATTTTTTCAACTGGAAAATGGAAAGAATGGTCACCATCTTCCTGGAGGAGCAGGGGTGGGGTGAAGGAGTCATTAGAAAGAGTGGTCTGGTAAAGATTCAAAACCCATTCGTGGGCTTCCCTGGTGGCACAGTGGTTGAGAGTCCGCCTGCCGATGCAGGGGACACGGGTTCGTGCCCCGGTCCGGGAAGATCCCACATGCCGCGGAGCGGCTGAGCCCGTAAGCCATGGCCGCTGAGCCTGCGCGTCCAGAGCCTGCGCTCCACAACGGGAGAGGCCACAACAGTGAGAGGCCCACGTACAGCCAAAAAAAAAAAAAAAAAACCCACTCGTTATTTGCAAAAAAAGCTGCTGCACGGAGAAGATCCTTGACCCAGGACCCATTTTGTACAATTCTTTGAGGTCAATTTTGTTTATTTTCCTGACTCCCCATCCCAAAAGGTCGGGGTAAGCCAACAGGCAGACCTGCCCTTTGCAGGGGTCCTCTCCACTCAAATTAATCTGACAATGCATTGGTCCAGCAGGTTGGGAGGGAGTGTGTAGCCTTGAGGCTCATGGTGGACCCCCTGCAGGAGGGAGGAAAGGGAGCTTGCCCAGCAGGGACAGGTGTCACCCCCCAAGTGGAAAAGCCTTCTCATCCCCTTATGAGGTTGATGACACCTATGCTACACTGTCTGGTCTTGTACACTGTCTGGTCTGAGCTTTCCAAGAACCATGGGGGCCTGCCAGAGATCCCATTTTACAGAGAAGGAAACAGGCTTGATTGAAATCACAGGCATCATAATCAGGACGAGGTCTCAGCCTTCCGTCTACATGACTGATGAGAATCCAGCGCACGCCTCAGTCCTACGCGGAGCTGTTGCACAAATCAAACGGAAGAGTGCATGGGAAGGCCCTCTGGAGGGGACGAAGTGCTGCACCATGCTGCCTACTAGGAATATAATGTGAGCCACCATATCATTTTTTCTAGATTTTCTAACTGGAAGTTTGTACCTTTCGACCACACAGAAAGGGTACCTTTCTGACCCTCCCCCAACCCTTGCTTCTGGCAACCACCAATCTCTTCTCTGTATCTACGAGTTCTGTTTTGTTTTTAGATTTCACATATAAGTGAAATCATACAGTGCTTGTCTTTCTCTTGTCTGACTTATTTCAGTAAGCACAATGCCCCCAAGGTTCATCCATGTTGTCACAAAAGGTAGATTTCCTTCTTTTTATGACTTAGTTGTGTTCCATTGTATATATATCCATTCGTCTGTTGATGGACACTGGTATTGCTTCCAAATCTTGTCTATTATAAATAATACTGCAATGAAGGTAGGGGTGCATATATCTTTTCAAGCTAGTGTTTTCATTTTCTTCAGATAAATAACCAGGAGTGAAATTGCTGGTCGTATGGTAGTTCTATTTTTTTTTAAGATTTTCTTTTTGATGTGGACAATTTTTTAAATCTTTTATTGAATTTGTTACAATATTGCTTCTGTTTTATGTTTTGGTTTTTTGGCCACAAGGCATGTGGGATCTTAGCTCCCCGATCTGGGATCAAACCCACACCCCCTGCATTGGAAGGCGCAGTCTTAACCACTAAACTGCCAGGGAAGTCCTTGGTAGTTCTATTCTTAATTTTTGGAGGAACCTCCATACTGTTTTCCATAGTGGCTACACCAATTTACACTCCCACCAACAGTGTAGAAGTGTTCCCTTTCCTCCACATGCTCACCAATACTTGTTACTTCTTATCTTTTTTTTTTTTTTTTTTTTTTTTTTTGCGGTACGCGGGCCTCTCACTGTTGTGGTCTCTCCCGCTGCGGAGCACAGGCTCCAGACGTGCAGGCTCAGCGGCCATGGTTCACAGGCCCAGCCGCTCCGCGGCATGTGGGATCTTCCCGGACCGGGGCACGAACCCATGTCCCCTGCATCGGCAGGTGGACTCTCAACCACTGCACCACCAGGGAAGCCCTACTTCTTATCTTTTTGATGAGAGATAATCTGAGGTGTGAGGTGATATCTCCTGGTGGTTTTCATTTACATTTCCCTGATGATGAGTGATGCTGAGCACCTTTTCACGTGCCTGTTGGTTATTTGTAACTCTTAGGAAATTTTAAAATCTTCTGGTAACTACATCTAAAAATGTATAAAGAAAGGGATTTTAATATATTTTATTCAACCCTGTATATCTAAAATATTATTTCAACATGTAATCAATATAGCAATATTATCAATGAAATATTTTACCTTCCTCTTTCATACTAAGTCTTTGAAATCCAGTGTTGTATCTTGCATTTCCAGCACATCTCAATTAGCACTTGCCCCATTTCAAGGGGTCAGTAGCCACATGTGGCCAGGACTGCTCTATAGGACAGCTCAGCATTATCCAACAGCGGTACAAGTAGCTCCTGTAGACCTTTCTAATCTGGGACAGCTTTGAGCTTAAATAAGGCCAGCTCAGAGGACTTGCAGGACTCCTTAGGCTCAGAGAAGGGGAGAAACCAAAACAACCCAGCACTGACACTACCCAGTGGACTCCAGCCTTGATTTTTCCACCAGAAAATTTTTCACAACACAGATCTGATGTAAACCTCACCATAGAAAAGAGATCAAATTAGAGCTCTCCAGATGAAGGGGGCAGACCAGCCACCAAACTTCTCCAAGGTGTCCCCCAAAGCAGGCCCTCAACGTTTTAAGACCTGTACTCCAAAAACTGTAAGATACTGATGAAAGAAATCAAAGATGACACAAATAGATGGAGAGATATATCATGTTCTTGGATTGGAAGAATCAGTAGTATCAAAATGACTTTACTACCCAAAGTAATCTACAGATTCAATGCAATCCCTATCAAATTACCAATGGCATTTTTCACAGAACTAGAACAAAAAATTTTACAATTTGTGTGGAAAAACAAAAGACCTCAAATAGCCAAAGCAATTTTGAGAATGAAAAACGGAGCTGGAGGAATCAGAATCCCTGACTTCAAACTATACTACAAAGCTACAGTAATCAAAACAGTATGGTGCTGACACAAAACCAGAAATATAGATCAATGGAACAGGATAGAAAGTCCAGAGATAAACCCATGCACCTATGGTCACCTAATCTATGACAAAGGAGGCAAGAATATACCATGGAGAAAAGACACTCTCTTCAATAAGTGGTGCTGGGAAAACTGGGCAGCTACATGTAAAAGAATGAAATTAGAACATTCTCTAACACCATACACAAAAATAAACTCAAAATGGATTAAAGACCTAAGTGTAAGACCGGATACTATAAAACTCTTACAGGAAAACATAAGGAGAACACTCTTTGACATTAATTGCAGCAAGATCTTTTTTGATCCACCTCCTAGAGTAATGAAAATAAAAACAAAAATGAACAAATGGGACCTAATTAAATTTAAAAGCTGTTGCACAGCAAAGGGAACCATAAACAAAACAAAAAGACAACCAACAGAATGGGAGACATATTTGCAAACAAAGAGACCGACCAAGGATTACTCTCCAAAATATACAAACAGTTCATGCACCTCAATATCAAAAAAAACATGAGCAACCCAATCAAAAAATGGGTGGAAGATCTAAATAGACATTTCTCCAAAGAAGACATACAGATGTCCAAAAGCACATGAAAAAGTGTTCAACATCACTAATTATTAGAGAAATGCAAATCAAAACTACAATGAGGTATCACCTCACACCTGTCAGAATGGTCATCATCAAAAAATCTAGAAACAATAAATGCTGGAGAGGGTGTGGAGAAAAGGGAACCCTCCTAAACTGTTGGCGGGAATGTAAATTGGTACAGCCAGTATGGAGAACAGTATGGAGGTTCCTTAAAAAACTAAAAATAGAGCTACCATATGATCCAGCAATCCCACTCCTGGGCATATATCCAGAGAAAACCATAATTTGAAAAGACCCATGCACCACAATATTCATTGCAGCACTATTTACAATAGCCAGGACATGGAAGCAACCTAAATGTCCATTGACAGATGAATGGATAAAGAAGATGTGGTACATGTATACAATGGAATATTACTCAGCCATAAAAAAGAACGAAATGATGCTATTTGCAGCGACATGGATGGACCTAGAGATTGTCATACTGAGTGAAGTGAGTCAGACAAAAGGACAAGTATCATATGATATCGCTTCTATGTGGAATTTTAAAAAATGGTACAGGTGAACTTATTTACATAACAGAAATAGAGTCACAGATGTAGAAAACCAACTTATGGTTACCAAGGGGGCAAAGGGGGAAGGGATAAATTGGGAGATTAGGATTGACATATACACGCTACTATACATAAAATAGATTAACTAATAAGAACGTACTATATAGCACAGGGAACTCTGCTCAATACCCTGTAATGGCCTATATGGGAAAAGAACCTAAAAAGAGTGGATATATGTACATGTATAACTGAATCACTTTGCTGTACACCTGAAATGAACACAACATTGTAAGTCAACTATACTCCAATAAATATTAATTTTCAAAAAAAGAATTCAATTATCACAGATTGAAAAATGCCAGTGGACCCCAGCCCCCCACCCCACCCCAGCGTGGTGGTGACTTAGGGGCAGGACCACATAATTCTCCAACCTCTCCCCCATCAGCTTGAGGGCTTGGGATGTAGTGCTGATGACCACCACTGAGGGTCCAGGACTTTGCAAACCTGCACTTATGGGGCCTCACAACTCTGTAAAGTGTGATGATTGGGCTCATTTTGCAGAGAGGAAACTGAGGCTTAGAGAGGGAAAGTTACCTGTTTCAGGTCACAGAACTCGAAAGTGGAGGTGGGCCCTGACATCGACCTGTCCCATAGATTTCCCACTAGACCACTGTGTCAGCCCCAGACAGCCCTCACAATTAGAGTCCAAATGCAGGTCAGGACATGGCTCCCTATAGGACATTAAGATTTTTGAACACATGCTTCATAGGCTGTGTCATCCAGGCTTTGAAATAAATACATTTGCTCTGTAGTATCTGAAGCACTATACAATTTTAAAATATTTTTTTAATTAATTAATTTATTTATTTAATCTATTTTTGGCTGCGTCAGGTCTTAGTAGCTGCATGTGGGCTCTTCATTGTGGCGCAGGGGCTTCTCCCTAGTTGTGGCGTGAGGGTTTTCTCTTCTCTAGTTGTGGCGCACAGGCTCCAGGGTGCATGGGCTCTGTAGTTTGCAGCACACGGGCTCTAGTTGAGGCACGCGAGCTCAGTAGTTGTGGCATGTGGGCTTAGTTGCCCCGTAGCATGTGGGTTCTTAGTTCCCCGACCAGAGACCGAACCCCCATCCCCTGCATTGTAAGGTGGACCACTAGACCACCAGGGAAGTTCCCTTAAAATATTATTCTAAAATGTCTCATATGGATAGATAAAATTTATGAGGGACATAATTTAAATGCATCTACAGCCTAACACTATGCTATGAAGGAGTGTGGATTCATCTAACATTTACTGAGTGACTATTTTGTGCCAGAAATTTCAAAGATGTTATACCATGCTGATGCTAATTTGGAGAGAAGGGTAATGAAGCTCAGAGAGGGGAAGTACCAGACAAAGTCTGAAAGCCAGGAAAAGAGACGGCCAGGGGCTTCCCTGGTGGTGCAGTGGTTGAGAGTCCACCTGCCGATGCAGGGGACACGGGTTCGTGACCCCGTCCGGGAGGATCCCACATGCCGCGGAGCGGCTGCGCCCGTGAACCATGGCCGCTGAGCCTGCGCGTCCGGAGCCTGTGCTCCGCAACGGGAGAGGCCCCGACAGTGAGAGGCCCACGTAAGGCAAAAAAAAAAAAAAAAAAAAAGAGAGACGGCCAGGCAAGCTACTCCTGCTGCTGTACTTTTTAAAAAATATATTTATTTATTTATTTATCTATTTATTTATTATTTTGGATGCGCCGGGTCTTAGTTGCGGCGTTCAGGATCTTTAGTGGAGGCATGCGGGATCTTTAGTGGCGGCATGCATTAGGGATCTAGTTCCCCGACCAGGATCGAACCCAGGGCCCCTGCGATGGGAGAGCGGAGTCTTACGCACTGGGCCACCAGGGAAGTCCCCTACTGTACTTTTTTTTTTTTCCAATAAATTTATTTATTTATTTATTTGGCTGCATTGGGTCTTCGTTGCTGTGAGAGGGCTTTCTCTAGTTGCGGTGAGCACGGGCTACTCTTCGTTGCGGTGCTCGGGCTTCTCACTGCGGTGGCTTCTCTTGTTGGGGAGCACAGGCTCTAGGCGCTAAGGCTTCAGTAGTTGTGGCACATGGGCTCAGTAGTTGTGACTCGCGGGCTCTAGAGCGTGGGCTCTGTAGTTGTGACACACGGGCTTAGTTGCTCCGTGGCATGTGGGATCTTCCCAGACCAGGGCTCGAACCTGTGTTCCCTGCATTGGCAGGCGGATTCTTAACCCTTGCACCACCAGGAATTCCCCTGCTGTATGTTTTGAAGGTGACTTTTCCTCCTATGCTGGGCTGCTTGTCCCTGAGAGGAGATGCTGTTTTCCCCTCCCAGAGATGGCGTTCTTTAGACACAGGTCCCCTCTCCCAGCGACAGGCAACGCCACAGCGTATCTCCGTTGTGGGCACTCAGAGATTCACCCCAAATGGGAATGGCAGCGCAAGACACCAAGGGCCACTAGAGGACAAGGGAACAACAGCTTTTATTAAAAAAAAAAAAAAAAAATCAAGAACATTATTCATGTAAAACTGGGTGTTAAACTGACCAAACTAATTTTTCACTCTACACCAAATAAGCATATGAAAAGAAGGGCCAGTGTGTAGCTCAGGAAAATGGGCTCTTTGTAGCTTTTGTGCTCTAAGGAAAGAAAGGACACAAGGGTTTTGGGAATCACAGCTCAGTGAATTTGATGTTATACAAGAGGAAGCATGAAGATGTTTCAGAGTAAACAGATTTCCCTTTCAGGAAACCACTGCTTTGTTGAGTTTGAAGGATAGTATGACCTCTGCAAAACAATCACGCATGTGCTTGGAACTCGGGTGAATGGGGGCTTGAATCCCAGTTTGGTCACTTACTGGTTGAGTCACCTCGGAGAAGTTACTTACCACCTCAGTTTCATGGTCTGTAAAATGGGATTAATAATAATACTATCTTCACTTGTAGTATGGTAAGGATTAAATGACATAAAAATAAAACACCCAGTATACCAGTTGGCTGGCATATGTTAAGTGTTTAATCAATGATAACTTTTATTATATTAATTCAAACGTACCAGAGAGCTCTTGCTGTCTCGACCACAAATGAGACCACCCCACTGCCACAGGGAAAATGACATCTTGCCCCCCCCACAGCTGTTCCATCTGAGAGGGGTCAGGTAAAAAGTAGCACAGAAGGTGAAATCCTGCTTGCTCCACACCCCTGCCCTCTGATCCGTTACCCTCCCTAAAGTCCCGGCAGTTGGTAAATTGCAGTGACTCTTTCAACTGTAGCTCACTCTAACCCCCCAGCGACACTTCCGGGAGCAGCAGTGACGCATTTATACTCCTTCGTGTCTCCCCCGAGGGGCAGTGCACACCCTCTGGACTTACTGTCTTGGCATGGAGGATGGATGCTGGGCATCACGGGAAGGGCTATCTTTAGTTCCCACCCCCAGAGTTCTCGCCAGCCTCCAGCAACCCTGGCAGGAGGCTTTATCGTCATCCCAGGGTTCCTCGTTCCCCTACAGCCCAGGGGACCACCATCAGTCATCTCAGTGATGGAGAGAGAATGAAGGCAAGTGCTCTACAGATGGCCAAGGACCTCCAAAGGTAGGGCAGCTGTGTGCCTATCTATTTATCATCACTAAGTGAAGAACACAGTGCAAATAGTCACTGGGTGCTACTCCACAAGGCATTATCTGCTGGGCAAGGTTTCTTTGGGTTTGATTTTTTTTTATTTATTTTAATTTTTAATTGAAAATAGTTGTACAATAGTATATAAGTTACAGGTGTACAATATAGTGATTCATAATTTTGAAAGGTTATACTCCATTTATAGTTATTATAAAATATTGGCTCTATTCCCCCTGTGGTGCAATATATCCTTGTAGTTTATTTTATGCATAAGAGTTTGTATCTCTTAATCCCCAACCCCTATCCTGCTCCTCCAAATCCCTCTTCCCACTGGTAAACACTAGTTTGTTCTCTAGATCTGTGAGTTGTTGCTTTTTTTGTTTTATTCACTATATGTATTATGCTATATTCACTTTTGCTGCTGACAGTTTGATATTAGCTCAACGAGACCTGTGCATTAGACTTCTAACCTACAAAGTGTAAGATAATGAATTTAAAGCACCAAGTTTGTAGTAATTTTTTATAGCATCAATGGAAAACCTATACATATCCTCAGCCAATTCACAAGCCTCGCCCCATGCAGATAGATGCCCACTCCAGGGGTAAGGATTGGGAATGCGATGAGAGATGGGCATGGTACCTGAATGAGGTACGAACAAGGAACTGTGCACGTTCTTTATCAACAATAAACTGTGGTTTTCATCGTCGTACATTTTTATTCAGCTATGTCCAAATAGCCACTTCAAAATAAGAGTCCCACCATCAAATTGGCTATACAAGAAAGCTGGTTAAAATCAGCTCCTTCAGAATATCTGGCTTAATAAACCAGCCTATTCAACATTCAATTTAACTGAAATATACTGTCTTGATAGGCCACCTCATCCGTCACCATGCCTTCAAGTGGATCCAAACCAGACCAGTTTGGTGCCTGGGGCCCACTCCTGCCTGACACTACCACTTTAACTTCCAAGACTTTTCTTTCAGTTTACAAGGTCCATTCAGCTGGGACCAGCTTTTGAGAAGTTACAAAAAATTCAGCTGCTATTATGGGCTCTAGAATCAGCTTCCTTTTTCATGTTCCCTTTTGGTCTCTTGAGGAAAGTACTGGGGGCAGAGGCTGCATAAGGGCAAGCCCCGTGGAGGTCTCTAGGGAAGCATGACTGCAAGTGGATGTAAAGAAAATTACCCCCTGTGGGCTAAGTAAAAGAACCCATCCCAACACACCTCCTAGAGAATGACCACGCAGACCACTGCAGCCTTAACCACAGGCTAAGACTTTTCCAACCCAACCTCCTCTGCTTCCCTCTTTCCTCTGCAGAGGTTAGAGCTGCATTGCAGGCCGATGGTTCTCCCAGCCTCCTCCACCAACTCCCCATCATTTTTCCTCACAGCTGTTTCCCCCAATACATCTCTTGCACGTCTCAGACGCCATGATCTTGGCATCTGCTTTTCCGAGGACGGAAACACACGCCTCTAGAATGCCCTACATTCTAGATTAGTCAGTTTGCTTTTTTGTGGACCCATCAATCTTGTTTCTCTACCATCTCGTTTTTCCTGTTAATGGAGGATAACTGTAGAGGCTTGTCTGCATTCAGATTTAATCTTGTTTTCTTTCTGGCAAGACTCCTTCCTAGGTGGTGCTGTGTACCTCCTCTCGTATCCTAGAGGGGTCCTCATGGCAGAGGCCGACAGGGATCGCTGGTTCCGCACTGTGCCCAGGCCAACTTGTTCAGCTCTCCCTGTGATACAGTGGTGGGTTCTCCCAGAATCCTTCTAATACATACAATTACTATTTTCTTCTATATATTTTAAACTTTTAATTTTTCTGTTTCTGTTTATGATCCATTTGAAGTTAATTTTTGTATATGGCGTGAGGTAAGGGTCAAAATCATTTTTTTTCCCCAGATGGATATTCTTCCAGAACCATTTGTTGAAAAGTCTATTCCTTCCTCATTGAATTATTTTGGCATATTTGTCAAAAAAATTCAACTCTCTATGTCTGGGTCTGTTTGGGGATTTTCCTTTCCATAATTGTCCTTATGTCAATACCACAGTACCTTGACTACTCTGGCTTTATAATAAGTCTTCAAATCAGGCTAAGTCCTTCAACTTTGTTCTTCTTCTCAAAACTGTTTTGCCTATTTTAGGTCATTTGAATTTCCATATACATTTTAGAATCAACTTGTTGATTTCTACAAAAAAAACTGTTAAGATTTTATTTGGTTGGCATTGAACCTATAGATCAATTTGGAAAGAATTAATATCTTAACAATATTGAGTCTTCCAAAGCATGAACATCATGTATTCTCCATGTATTTAGCTGTTTTTAAATTTCAGCAATGTTTTATAGTTTTTAGAATATACACAGTACATATATTGTGTTATAATGTCATGGTTTTTGATAATCTTGTAAATGCCATTAAATTTTTAAATTTTCCATATTACTGCTAATATATAGAAATACAATTGATTTTTTTATATTAACCTTCTGTTCTGTAACATTTCTAAATTTGCATATTATTTCTATGGATTCTTTAGGCATCCACATGTATATCATATGTGTATAATCATGTCAACTGCAAATAAAGAGAGCTTTTTTTAAAATTTTATGACACTAATTTCTATCTCTTGCTTTATTAAGCTGTCTAGGACTGCCGACTCAATGCTGAGTAGAAGTGGTGAGGGAGGAGATCCTTGCTTATTCCTAATCTGAAAGGAAAAGGATTCAGTCTTTTGCCATTAAATATGACATTAGATGTAGAATTTTCAAAGATGCCCCTTACCAGGTTGAGGAAGTCCCTGCCTACTTCAAGCCTGCTGAGAATTTTTAACATGATTGGGTGTTGGATTTTGCCTAATACTTTTCCTGCATCTACTGAGACTATCAATTAGCTTTTCTCCTTAATTCTGCTAATACGGTAAATTACATTAACTGAATTTCAAATGCTAAACAAATTTTGTGCATCAGTGTTCTCCAGAGAAACAGAACCAATAGGGAACATATATATACGTGAATGACTTATTTTAAGGACTTGGCTCACATGATTGGGGGGCCTGGCGAGCCCAAAATCTGAAGGGCAGACTCAGGCAGGACTTGAACTTCTTCTCTGTGAAACCTCAGTTTTTGCTCTTAAGGCCTTTCAAGTGATTGGATGAGGCCCACAAATATTATCAAGGGAATCTCCTATAAAGTCAACTGATTGTAGATGTTAACTGCATCTATAAAATACCTCACAGCACACTTAGTGTTTGCTTATATCACTGGGTAGTATCTATAGCCTAGTCAAGTTGACTACCATACCTTGAATTCCTGGCATAAACCCCACTTGGTCATGATACATTATTATTTTAAAATACTACCGGATTTGTTTTCCCAATATTTTGTTAGCTATGTTTGCATCTGTGTTCATGATATGAATATTGATCTACAGGTTTTTGCTTTTTTTTTCTTTATTGTTTTGTAATGTCTTTGTCTGATTTTGGTGCCAGGGTAATGTTGACCTCATAACATGAGATGGGTAGAATTCTTCCTTTCTCTATTTTAAAAAGTTTGTGGAAGATTGGTATTATTACGTATTTTAGTAGAGCTCACCAGTGAAATCATCTGAAACTAGAGATTTTGGGGAGAAAGATTTCAAATAA
Source organism: Delphinapterus leucas (assembly GCF_059928025.1). Lineage (NCBI taxonomy): Eukaryota > Metazoa > Chordata > Mammalia > Artiodactyla > Monodontidae > Delphinapterus > Delphinapterus leucas. The sequence goes on from NC_143144.1 coordinate 5,656,493, forward strand.
AGATAAATTTCTTTGTAGGGAAATTCAGGGTTTCTATTTCCTTTGAATCACTTTTAATAGGTTGTAACTTTCGGTGAAGTGGTCCATTCCATCTAACTTATATTTGGAATAAAACTGTTTATAATAATCTTTTATTATCATTTTAACATCTGAAGTATCTGTAGTTATGTCCCTATTTCATTCCTGATGGTAGTAATTTGTCTCTTTGTGTGTGTGCATGTAAATGATATATCTTTGTTTTTCATTAGCCTAGCTAGCAATTTATCAATTTTATTGATCTTTTCAAAGTTCTTTTTTTTTTTTTTTTTTTTTTTTTTTGCGGTACGCGGGCCTCTCACTGTTGTGGCCTCTCCCTTTGCGGTACGCGGGTCTCTCACTGTTGTGGCCTCTCCCGTTGCGGAGCACAGGCTCCGGCCGCGCAGGCTCAGCGGCCATGGCTCACGGGCCCAGCCGCTCCGCGGCATGTGGGATCTTCCCGGACCGGGGCACGAACCTGTGTCCCCTGCATCGGCAGGCGGACTCTCAACCACTGCGCCACCAGGGAAGCCCCAAAGTTCTAACTTTTAAAAAAATCTATTTTACTATTTTTGGCCCATTTTCTGTTTGATTTCCACTCTTTATTATTTCCTTCCTTCCACTTAATTTGTTCTTCTAGTTTCTTAGGGTGGAAGTTTAGATAATTGGTTTCTCAGACCAATTTTCTTCTTTTCTAATATAAGCATTTAAAGCTGTAAATTTCCCTCTAAACGCTGCTTTAGTTGCCTATCACGAATTTTGATAAGCTGTACTTTCAGTTCAGAATATTTTCTAATTTTTTTTTGTGATGACTTTTTTGACCAATGGGTTATTTTTCAGATGTAATATTTAATATTTAAATACATTAGGATCTTCCATGTATCTTCCAGTTATTAATCTCCGATTTAATTACTTTACAATCAGAGGTCCTAGTCTGGAAGGCAGCTGTCCTCACCACTATGCCACCAATGCTGCTACGAGAGATCACACTCTGGATGATTTCAATTCTTCTCATTTTACTGGGACTTACTGTATGGCCCAACACATATTGCATCTTAGTGAATTTTTCACATACACTTGAAAAAATTGTGTATTCTGTGGTTGTTATCTATGTGTCTCTGTGTGTGTGTGTGTGTGTGTGTGTGTTATAATTTTGCCTTTGGTTCTGAAGGATTTTTGTTATTGTTGTATATTAACTTCTAGCTCGATAGTCCTATTTTTCTTTTTAGCACTTTAAAAGATGTGGTTCCATTTACTTCAAGCTTGCATATTTTGGGATGATAATTCTGTAGTAATTCTGTCTATTCTCCTGTTTGTACTTAATATGTCTCTTTTTCTCTGACTGTTTTGTAGTTTTTCTCTTTATTACTGATTTTCAGCCATTTGCAGCATGGTTTGGGGTGTCTCTGTGTGTATGCTTGTCCTACTTGGGATTCATTAAATTCTTGTATCTGTGCATCTATAGTTTTTATTGAATTGGGGGAAATTTGGCCATTATTTCTTCAAATATTTTTTTCCATCCCTCCCTCTCTTTTTGCCCTTTGAGATTTTGATTACTGGATCAGTTAATATTTTCCCACATGACACTGAGGCTCTGTTCATTTTTTTCCCTAATCGTTTTGCTTCACTTTGGATAGAGTCTAGTGCTACCTTCACATTCACTTATCTCTGCAGTGTGTCATTTAATTTTAATCTACTTTGATGAACTTTTCATTTAAGATATTGTTTTATCTCTGTAAGCTCCCTCTCTTCTTCACATTTTACTTTACATCCTTGAGCATATGGACCATATTTATAGTAGCTGTTTTAAAGTTCCTATCTGCCAATTCTATCTATTCTGTCATATCTAGGTTGGCCTATTTTCTCCTGTTTAAGCCACATTTCTCTGCTCATTTGTATGTCTAGTAATTTTTGATTGGTTGCTGTACATTGTGATTTTTATGTTTAATGCTGGATTTTGTAGTTTTCCTGTAAAGCATGTTGGACATATTCTGGCAGGCAGCAAAGTTATTTGTGAATTGGTTTGATCTTTTCATGTCTTGTTTTAAAACTATTTTAGGGAAGACCTAGAGTACCCTTTGTTTTTAGACTAATTTAACCTCACTTCTAGTGCATGCCCTTCTACAATCTCTGTTGAGATGCCACATATTCAACATGGCCTGCGCCCTTACTGGAGAGAACTTGGATGATTCCTGGCCTTGTGTGAACTTTAAGAATTGCTTATCTTACAGCTCCCTGATAACTGGAGGCTATTCTTCCTTGGAAGTTGTTCTTGCCCAGCACATTAAGAGTTCACCCAGCACATGTACAGATTTGTTTGGGGCCAAAGACTTAAGGAGTTCCTATGCAGAGTTCCTTTCTGGAACTCTGCCCTTTTAATTCTAGTCCCCTTTGCCTCCCCAACTCCAAATTCATTCTCTTCACCTCAGGATGACTGCCAGGCTCTGTTTGGATTTTCCCCTCCCTGTGCTGCAGTCTAGAAATTGTCTCCAACATACTCAAGGGGAATCCTAGGCACTTATCTGGAGCTCTTTCTCTACACAATTCCCCCCTGCAAATTCCAACTATCTTTTTCATCCCTGAACTCATTCTCCTCAGCTCAGTGAGACTCCTTGCAACAGTCTAAAAAATGCCTCAAGTCAGAAAACCAAGATTATAAGACTTTCACTTCACTTGTTTCCCTTCTCTCGAGATCAGAGTCTTGCGTTGACTGTTGTCCAAAGGCTATACAAGCTGCTGTTACATATATTTTCTCCAGTTTTCTAGTTGTTTATAACAAGAGGGTTGAGTCTAGTCCTGATTACTCTATCATTGCCAGAAGAAGAAATCGTTTACTTTTTTTTTTTTTTGTGGTACGCGGGCCTCTCACTGTTGTGGCCTCTCCTGTTGCGGAGCACAGGCTCCGGACGCGCAGGCTCAGCGGCCATGGCTCACGGGCCCAGCCGCTCCATGGCATGTGCGATCTTCCCGGACCGGGGCGCGAACCCGCATCCCCTGCATCAGCAGGCGGGCTCTCAACCACTACGCCACCAGAGAAGCCCCTTGTTTACTTTTAACAATCTCCAACTATGAAATTGTGTGGCCATATGCATAGTCTACTAGAATGTAAGCTGCGTGAGGGTAGCAACTCTGTCTGTATTATACACTATGAAATTCCCAGTGCCCAGCACCAGGCTGCAACACAGTAAGAACTATGAAGAAAAAAATATATTATTGCAATCCTGGAGCTAGATGTTGACATGAATCCGTGGAGGGAGACAAGATGAGGGGATGGAGGGAGAGCAATGGAGCACACGGCACAAAGAGAATGACCAGGGCCCATGTGGTTGCCAGACTTGCATCTGGACCTCATTTCCAGTCTAGGCTGTCCCTGTGACACATGCTTTCCATGCTTGGACTTGGACACTTTCACAATAAAAGATTGGCAGTAAATGCTTCAAGATGCCAGTATTGTGTTAAAGCAGTAGACTATGTTTTCTACAATTTCTGTAGTGTAGTTAGAAGATTTAGAATAATTTTTAAAGATCCTTGCACATATTACTGGGTATAATTTTACTGCAGATTCTTAGTTGGGGTAAACTTCAGGTTGCTGCGGTAAAGGCACTGGCCAACTGATGAAATCATCTTCTCCTCCGCAGAGGGTCCTGTCCAGTCTCACACAGCCTGTGTCATCTCTGTTCCCTAAGGCACAGGGCATCAGGTGTCACTAATTCCCACCCCCACTCTCCTCCCAATCTGCTTAGTTGCCCCACCAGCTATTAGAGAAGTGCCTGGATTGATTCAGGGTTTAGAGATGTTGGCTGATGTGCAACTGCAGAGTCACACAAATTAAAAGCAAACAGAGCCAAGCCACAAAATATCTAACCAGTGCTGGCCAAGGGCCACCTCCGACCTAACACACCAGTTAAACAAGAGTGTCTCACATCCTGTCTGATGTGAGAGATCAGTAACAGACCTAGATGACAAAAGATGGCAAACTTGTTTGCCAAAAGGCATCTACTGAAACATGACCACCACCGGTCCACTCTAGAGCTCTCTGTTATATTTCTTCCCTGCTACCCTTATTTCCACCTCTGTTCCCCCCACAGGCAATTATCCCACTGTTAAATGTCTTATTTTGTGTGCATGTTTCTAATTTATGCAAAAGGGATTATTCTGTATCCCATTGTTCTTGCTTTTGCTCAGTAGTTTAGTTGTTCAGATCCACCCACGTTGCCATGTGCACATCCAATTTGCTGCTTTCAGTAATGATCCATGGTGTGGGTCCATCACATTTCATCAAAACATCTTCCCACTGATAGCAGCTACCTAGCCTCCAACTCCCACAAACAGTGCTGCCGTGAACAGCCCTGTACATAGTCCCTTAAGTACCTGTGTGAGAATTTCCATAAGACATGTCCTGGAGGGGAACTGCAGGGTCCCAGGACATACGAACACTTAGTTTAGCAAAATAGCACCAGATTACTCCTGACACATGGCTGTACAGCTCCTCTATCCCAGGCTTTCTCAACCTCAGCACTATTGACATTTTGGACCAGATTATCCTTTGTTCTGGGGCTGTCCTGTGCACTGTAGGATGTTTGGGAGGATCTCTGGCCTCCACCCCCTAGATGAAACGGCATACTCTCCCTCAGTTGCGGTGACAAAAAAAAAAAATGTCTCCCAACACTACCAAAGGTCCCCAAGAGGGGCAAAATCACCCCCAGTTGAAAACCAGTGCTCTATCCCCTTTCTGCAACACTTGGCATCATCCAGCTAATTTTTTCTCTGATTACCAATTATTTTAAGCACCTTCTCATATGCTTGACAGTTTTTAAGGATTTTCTGTAATGTTAATTCTGTTAAGGTTGCTGGCCTCTTTTTGTTGATTTGCAGGAGTGCCCTCTGTATTCTTGATATTTGTCCTTTATTGGAGTTGACATAGCAAGTATCTTCTCCCATCCTTTCCACTAATTAACTCTATCCACAGTGCACTCCACTGACAGAAATCCTAAATTTCCATCTATGAGAGTCATCAGTATTTTGCTGTATGGTTTGTCCTTTGGAACTTTTATTAAAGAAGTCCTTCCTGCCCCTAGGTCACAAGATTTTTCCCTCTATTAGCTTTACACATTTACCTTTTATAACTTGGTCTTGAATCCATATGGAGCCCAACCTTCTATGTGGAATTGTGTAGGAAACCACTTTTATATCTCCTACAGTGAATCCGCCTTTCCCCTGCCAATCGGTGATACCACTTTGACTGTAAACTAAGTCTCCTTATATGTGTGGGCTTGTCCCCAAGCTCTGCATTGATCTAATAATCTAGTCCTGCCCCAATACCCATAAACGTGTTTTCAGAACTGACAGGCAAGGCCCCCCTCATTTTCACTGAACTATTATCTTTCCACCTAAAATTTAGTGTAAATTTATCAAATTTACCAAAATATCCAACTGCCGTTTTTGTTGAGGTTGCACTAACTTTATAAAACGATTTGAGGAAAATGAACATTTTTATAATATTAAGTTATCCCACCTAGGATTATTCAGCTTTTCTTCTACATCTTCTATTTTCTTTTTTTATAGTTTTCATTAAAGACGTCTTTGTATACTTGCTGAAGTTGATTCCTGAAATCACCCTAGCCCAAAGAGGCAGCAAGTACAACCACTTGCTCACCCAGAAATCTATGGTCCCCACGGCAGCAAGGCCCCACTGTGCACGGTAACTCAGGAGAAGTCTGACAGCCTGAATCCCCATTTTCTTGAGGGGATATTAGTTTTAAAAATTGACATCTAAAAATTCTCATCAATCTACAGCTGGTAACTTACCACCGGCACCTTAATGAACAGAATAGATTGACGGGCCATGCTTAAATCTGCATGTCTTCCAAGAAAAATCAGGTTCAACCACATTGGAGGTGAAAGCATTCGGGGAGATTGCACCTGCTCTTCTGAGTCAGTCACCTGATGCAACCAGCTGGCCCTGGAAAGACACGCCGTGCTTTCCCTGTCACAGGAAGGCTGTATGAGAGCTCTCCGGGGTAAAGCCCACCTCGTCTGCTGGAGGCCTGCACACCTCGGCCACTGCTTCCCACCAGCGGGCAGGGGGCCGAAGGCAGGACTGTGCAAAGTGGGCTGGTGAAGGGGTTTCAAGCTGCCTTTCACCAGTACGAGTCCTTTTCTCCTCCTCTGTGTTCCACAGCAATCATCCTAGCAGGCTTCCTGACCCCAGCGGAGGTCCCAAATAGACACGTCGAGCAAACTTTAAATGGCTTTATTAAAGGCTGTTAATATAAAATACAACCAAGTTATGAGTAGTCAGTAAGAAGTTTCCATTTTTGAAAACATATATCAAAGAAAGGGAGGCTGCTGTGACACCCACGGGGCGGGTGCGGCTGGGTACCACACCCTGCTGTTCCCAGAGCGGGTGGCACTCCCAAACCCAGAGGGCAGGGGCAGCGGGGGCGGGGGGGGGGTGGTCCCAGGTGAAAGAACTGAGACTGGTCTCTAGCCTCCTGGTGGAGATTTTCCAATGACGGTCACCCAAAGCAAGACACTGAATCCTTGAGCTGAACCCCAGGGGCAGACAACAGGGTGGCCAGAGGGAGGGGATGCAAAACCACATTAGGCTTCAACTGAAAAGTGTGTGTTTTTAAAATGATAACTAGAAACTTCTGGTTTTAGAAACGCCCTCTTGATACATGGCAAAAAGGGGGCAAAACGTATAAGAGTTTAATTTTTCCTTTACTTGGACACACTAAACGTAGATTCCCAGGAGGGCAGTGAAAGGAATCGTCTTTGCATAGGCTGCCCGAGCTTACGAGGAGAATCTGCAGGGTCGGGCGGGATGGAGACCCATGAGCTCGTGTCCTCCAGGCCTTCACCTCTCCCTCTCACGCTTCTGCGCTTCCGAAAGCAAAGCAAAGCAACACAACTTCAGAACTCCCTCTAGGATTTCCCAAGTTGTGGTTTTACATTTAATCTCAGGAGGCTGTACCTCTACGAAACTTTCAACACTGTTACAGATAACTGAATACTCTTGGGTACTGGACCCCAGATGGTGTTAAAGAAGGTGGAAGCTCTCAAAAGTCCCCGTGCCCCTCCTTTCCCAGGAGAACCTGAAGGGAATACTGGGTCTTATGAGAAATCAGAGTCACCTCCCGAAAGAACAGACACCTCAGCTCGGGCTAACTGTCCCGGGATGCAGATCTTTCTTCCCTGCTACACCAACGCCAAGGAATGCAAACTCCCTTCTAGACATCTTTTTTCTTACGGGGACCCTGCTGGCAAGCATGGGTTCTAAGGTCACTGCCCTCAAAGCTGGAAGCGAGGGCAGGTGTCGAGCCCGGCTCCGAGGCTCAGCAGCTGACCTGCAGGGCTGGCACCCGGCTGGGATTTCGTTTTCCCCCCACTGCCGTGCTAGGAATCTTTTTTTCTCTTGAGTGTTTCAACTATACTTAAACAGTACAGAAGGGACATGTATTCACCACGATACCGTCGGTCACCAAAGGAGGAAGGTCAGATGCAAGACCCCAAGGGGCCAAATGCGGTTTAGGGACAGGATGCAATTGGCAGAAACCAAACCAGAAGCTGGCGAGGCCACAGCTTTGGCAGAAACTTTCCTGGAAAACACAAGTCGCCATGTGCTTCACCTTGGAGCCAGATAAAATATTCTAAAAATCATTTCAGAAGGTCCTATGAAACAGAAAGGCATCGTAAAAAGACACACTTTGATACTGAATCTAGGTGCTCACTGGCAGGACTCGCAGGGATTAAGGCGCCAGGTGAGGAGAACACAGTGAGAGGCAACGCGGAGACCACGCTCGGGCACGTACTGCAGGCTCGCACCGCCCGGGGCCGCGGGGTAGCGGCTCCCCGCCCGCCCTACCCCGCCCCGTCCTCCCGGGCAGCCTCGGAGCTGCCCTAACGCCCCTCCCCAGCAGCAGGGAACACAGGTCAAGCGGGCAGCCGGGTCCACCTCCAGGAGATGCTGTTGCCATGACCACGGAGGCCTCCAGGGGGCGCCGCTCGGGCCATGCAGAAACTCGACTCCGCTTCTGCTGGCGGTCAGGGCTGAGGGAGTGTCCACCGTGACGCAGCTTGACCAGTCCTTGGGTTGAAGGACATCCAGTGCCCCTGACAGCTTCACGCTGGAAGGTTCTAACACAACTAATCAGAAGGGCCTGATCTGCCAGCAACGCCCGCAGGTGCCCAGGACAGGAAACACCCAACAGGCCCCAGAAGTAGCAAAGAACTTCCAAAGGGAAACTGGTACAAACCCAAGAAAAGTGGTAGCCCTACAACTGCTACATCTAGGTACAAAATAATGTAAAGTTAATACAAAACTTCTAAACATGCAACTCGTTAATAAACAATGATGAATAGTTTGAATAAGTACCACGGCAGCCTAAAGACGACCTCCATCACGTGCCAACAACCTGCTTCCTGGAAATGATGTGAGAATGAGGGGTGGCACGTGATGCAGAAGTGTGGCTTCAGCAAGGGAAGCCTGGACAGCCGGAGCGTGGCGTTGAGGACTCCCGCCACGTGGGGCAGGTCTCCCCATGGGCACAGCCAGCACCCAGCACCATTATTGCTGAGGACAGCCACCCACTGAAAGGAGCCCCGTGCATTTCTAAAAGGGAGGGGATACAGGAGAGGAGACGGAAATCACTTTATGATTTTTGTGACAGGGTTGAGAAACATCTTTCTCTGAGGAGGGGGAAAAAATTGGGTGGAGCTAGAACAGAACTTTTATTTACAAGGTTTACTGAATTCCTAAGAGTTTTTAAAAATTCCAAATGTAAAACTTCTGTTAATCAAATCGTTGAAAATAGCACAGGTATCTGGTCTTACCAAAACGGGAAAAATCTGGAAAGCTGGACAAGGCAAAATTTACCAGTTTCCAAACGGTTAAGAAAAGAGTGTACAGAAACTATCAAAAGACACAAGGGAACGCTGCCCTTCTTCTCCTTCGCCACACCACTTTGGAAAACATTTTGGGATTATTGGTTTGTTTCGTCTAACACATTTTACCAATTGTCCAGAAAATCAAATCCTGTCTTCAAGATGACATTACTTGAGCTGACCTGTAGAAGGGACAAAAACACCAAAATAAGGCATGAGACTAAGTTAGCATAAGCTAAAAACAGCACCTCATTTAAAATGACCCAAATGAAATAGTCTGCTCCCGTCTCAGAGGCTCCCTGACCTCAATTTGCCTCAGTGCTGGGAACCAGAAAGTTAAATAAAGCTCAGTGCAAGCCACACTCCGCCAGGATCCAACACGTAACCCGCTCCGTCCCCAGGCATGTCCGAGGGCAGCCTGCGGAACCTACCCACAGAGAAAAGGAGAAGAACGTAGCTTTTCTATGTTTGAATGATGGGCACGTTAAAATTTAGTCACTGTGGAGTGAGAGAACAAGTTACAAGTTTCATATGAGCCTAATATGAAACACACACACACACTGACAGACGAAACAAAATAAAATAAATTACCAAGCTGAGGGAGTGAAAAATATGGAGAAAGGATGTAAAGTTTATTCTTTTCAGATGATGCGGAAGGTTCTGGAGTGATCTTCCCTAACCCAGGGCCATTCTTCAGGTCACAGACTGCCCACTCACAAGACATGGGGTTGGTTTAAAGGGCCGTCTGTGAGCACAGGCCGCTAATTCACACACATTCGCACAGGCTTCCGCCAGCCGCCTGAGGTGAGAGGCCCGTCTCCCGGGTCTAACACAAGTGCGTGTTTCCCTGGTGGCCTCAGTCTTCCCGAGCGAGGGAGCCTTGACCCTGTGCTCTCCACACACCGGCAAACAGAAGATGCTGACGCAGAGGCCACAGAGCTGAACGGCTCCCTCTGAAGCAGGTCCCAGGCCCAGTTTTGCCGCCTCTCGGGTTGAGCCAGAGCCCGAAAAGCCAAAGGCGTTCAGGCACACGTTCCTTTTTCTGGTTTCCTACCAGTGTCTTACGTGCAGCCGCACTTCACGCTGTGCTGTGCACTCATAAATCTGTTCTTTCAAAGGGTTTCAGGTGCTCTGTCCTACTCACAGCCCCCAACCCCACACACGCGCTTTCCTGCGTCTCGTTACAATGAAGACCCTCACGTAGCTTATGTAGATGCTTCCTTCGGAGGAAGTAGACCCCACTGCGGAGTGTCAGAGAGAGAACACCAGGCAGGAAGATTAGGGCGGAGATGGAGCCGGGCACCAGAGCGGCAAGGGAGGGGCCCAAAGTGCCAGCCTAAGATGGCAGGAGACCCTGAAAGGAGGGACAGGCTGGACGATGGAAGGCAGAGGGCCTCCCGTCCCAGGGCTCCCCTTCTTCGGGAGGACAACTGACTAGGTCATCTGCCTAGAGAGGCGTGGACGTGCCTGGAACCCCAATCCAGGAAACACCCAGAGGATGACCACAGCTCAACAACAAAACCCACAGCCAGGGGCTGCCCTGCTGGCACAGTGGTTAAGAACCCGCCTGCCACTGCAGGGGACACGGGTTTGATCCCTGGTCTGGGAGGATCCCACATGCCACGGAGCAACTAAGCCCATGCACCGCAACTACTGGGCCTGCGCTCTAGAGCCCACGAGCCACAACTACTGAGTCTGCGCTCTAGAGCCCACGAGCCACAACTACTGAGCCCGCGTGCTGCAACTACTGAAGCCCGCGCGCCTAGAGCCCGTGCTCCGCAACAAGAGAAGCCACCGCAATGAGAAGCCCGTGTGCCACAACTACTGAGCCTGCCCTCTAGAGCCCGCGAGCAACAGCTACTGAAGCCCTTGAGCCTAGAGCCTGTGCTCCACAACAAGAGAAGCCACCGCAATGAGAAGCCCGCGCACCGCAACGAAGAGTAGCCCCCGCTCGCCCCAACTAGAGAAAGCCCGCGCGCAGCAACGAAGACCCAATGCAGCCAAAAATAAATAAAATAAATAAATTTATTAAAAACAAAACAAAACACAGCCTCCCTCTGAAATACACCTACCTATTTATTTATTTATTTTGGTTTTGGGTGACCCTTAACCAAACATTTTCTCTTCCCTTTGCTGAGTTTTCTCAAGCAATGCAGAACAGCTGGTAAAGACAACAGTTGGCGCTCCACAAAACTGGGAAAGCATGGAGAAGCCACCCACGCTGCCTATTCTCTTGTAGGGCCCTTTCTTCACGACACACGGCACTGCAGCCAGTGAATCTCTCACATCTTTCTCTTCCTTTCGCTCTGTTCCCAGAAAGAAGTCCTTTCTTTAGGACTCCTCCCTGGACACCTAACCCTGTTTTGCGTGGAAACGAGAAGCAGCCCATCATTCCTGAAGCAAGTCTCCCGTGGTCCCCAAACAAGCACGGCTGCTCTCCTGGCAGAGGCTTGGGGTCCCAGCCACTTCCCCCATGTCCCTCGGGACATCTGTGGGTCCCTTCCTCACCGACACTGCAGCCCAGCCTCCCAGGCCCCTGCGTGGAGCCGGCATCCAAAACCCACCCACACTGCCACCTTCCCCCTCGAGTCCTCTGCTCACTGCCCCCTGCGTCCCTTCCGTACCTGCCCTCACACAACTGGGGAAGGGTGGTGGGCATCTGGGACACAACCACGGAACAGGCAAACAGGTCACGGCACCAGACGGCTTCACGGAACACGTCTCCTGCCTATATGTTGGTCGCCAAGCTGAGCGACAACCCAGCAGACCTGAACCCAGAAGTCCTCCGAGGGATGGCAGAGGAAGGAGAAAATGGGGGCATCTGTGGTCCGCCCACCCACGTGAGGTGGCCCTGGTCACTCGGGAGGAAGGAGCCCCTGGCCTGAAGCAAGGTACCCACCTGTACAGGCATGGGTTCCGAGAACAGAGCACCCTCCGTGTCCCCCACAGGCTCGGAGGCGGCGGCTTCACTCAGCAGGCTGCTGCAGGCCTGGGCGGGCTGGGGTCTCTCTCGCTCCACGCTGATGCTGGGCAGGACCCACTGCTCCTGGCGCAGGCTGCTGGACTTTTCCACCTTGGCCTCCCTGGCCTTCGGGGCGGGATCCTGCCGGTAACAGACAGGCAAGACCTTTTCCCCTTTCTCCATAGACTTGATCTGGCTGGGGGTCAGCGACTGGAACTCGGCCTCAGGGCCCTCCCCCCGGGACCGCTCTGCATTGATCTTCCAGAAGGACGCTTCCTCTTCCTTCCGGGCGGCAGGACCCAGAGCATCCAGGCTGGAGGACTTGCTGCCCTGGGAGGGTCGGAGGGCCTGCGCGCCCTGAGGAGCTTTGGACAGCGGCCTGGGCTCGGTGGAAGTGCTGCAGCTCGGCTCTTGGATGGACAAGAAGGACACGCTGAACTCCATCTGACTCTAGCGGGATGCGGGGAGGGAGGGAAAGAAGAGAGCGACACATGCGGTCAACGGGACAGGTGTGCCGGCCCACACGTCCCCCCAGTAGCAACAGCGCCGCCTGCTGTCCATTTGCTGGCACTGCCTGTCCGCCATCACAGCCCTGAAACACGGCACAAGCTTTGAGAGCCGTCACATCCTGTCACACTGGAGGCTACGAACAGCTCGGACTCCTGAATCTGACTGGCGACTAAGGCCTCTGCTTGGTGGGCAGATCACCCACCCGCCTCTTCAGGAGGGACTCCCGCCCCTTCCTGAGGAGGGTGACTGCCCCCCTGGGTATGACAAGGAAGGGTGCACAGTCAGCACGACAGCACTGCAGTGAGGGTCAAAACCCAGAACCAAGTCCCCACCTCACGGGCCCCTGCCTTCCTGACCGATGGCAGCCAGCAAGGGTGAAGGAAAAACCAGCAGCCAGACCCTGCTTCCCTGGACTAAACCAAGAAAGTCAAAGGCAGGCCTGTGTGCGGCTGCAAAGATGTGATCCCCCTCCCACGCCTCCATCCCACACTCCGCCTGCACGCCCGCTACACACTGCATGTTTGTGTGCCCCAAATTCACATGTTGAAGGTCTAACTCCCGAAGTCAGTATTTGGAGGCAGGGCCTTTAGGAGGTTTAGGTGAGGTCATGAGGGTGGAGCCCCCAGGACAGGATTAGTGCCCCGAGAGATGCTCTCTTTCTGCACCATGTAAGGACACAGTGAGAAGGCGGCTGTCTGCAAATCAGGAAGAGGGTCTCCCCAGGACCAACCCTGCTGGCACCGTGATCTCGGACTCCCAGCCCCAGAACTGTGAGAAGCAGACGTCTGTTACTGGATGCCCCCAGTCTGCGGTATCTGTCACAGCTGCCCGAGCTGACAAGACAGTCTTCCTCTCCCGTGATCTCCTCGGTGCTACCCTGCTGCTCTCAGCTTGTCCTGGCCCTGTTAGGTGGGGAACCCCCAAGGGCAGGACAGGGTCCACACCCCACATCCAAGTGCCCCAGAAACACTTTCCTTGATCTGATGCTGCTAACCACTGTGACCTCTAAAAGTGGTAGGGCTGAGCTGTCCTGACCAATAAACCACTGAGCGGAAGCCTAACGCCTCCTTACAGTGGAGCACCCTGGAGGGTGGCGTCCCCAAGTCCTGCAGAGTGAGCAATCTGCTGCCTCAGGCATCTCTCAAATTAAACTGGAACATTCTTCTCTTCCTCTCCACTTCTGCTCCCTCATACATTCCCTTCCTCTTCTTCTTTTAAAAATAAAAGTATTAAAACTACATACTAAAATTTGAGGAATTAGAAAAAAATCATTCATAACCTTTCCCTCTTCCCATAATCTCTATTAGTTTGTGTAGTTTCGTGTAATCTTTCTCAGATACGTATTTTCTGACCTTGCAGTTCTGTTATGCATATAATTTTGGGTATCGTTTCTTCACTTAACCAGAAGCGTCATCAATGGTGTTATGTTGTCTTTGTAATCATTAGTTTGAATGGGCACAAGATATTTCATTGAGTGGCTGTCCCACCATCTACTTTCCCATTTTCTTTTTATCAGTTTGCTGCTTTTAATTTCTGTTGTTATAACTGAGGCTGCCAGAACATCTTCATGTATACAGCTCTCCCCCATTTGGAGTTAATTTCTTCAGACAGATTTCCAGAAGTGAAGTAGCAAACTACAACAGGTTTAAACCTTTCTTTTATTATGGTTTTGGGTGCATACCAAATTTGTTTGCCAGGGGCTGCCCTGATTTCTAATGCTGCCAGCTATATATCAGAGTAGCAACTGCAGCCACCGCTTCCGTGTTGTCACTGAGTATAATTTAAAACTGTGCTAACATGGTTCTCTATTACTTTAATGCATACGCCTTCACTTCTCTCTGGCTGAGACTTTTCCTAAAAGCCCAGATTCTGATGGGCACAGGTCTCTCCTCAAGATGATGAAGGCACAAGGAACTCCAGCTCCAAACACAAGCACAGGCTGCCCTGAAGCTCAGGGTTATAAGAAATAGAACCCAAGAAAAAACATCAAAGCCCATGCAGAGCCTCAAAGCATAGCACAGCAACAGGTGTGCAGAGGGCAAAGCGGAGAGAGACCTGCACAGAGGGTCTGTGCAGACCGGCACTCCCCAGCCTGAGGCGCTTGTCTGCTCCACTGCTGGAGCAGATGGGGGCTGGGTGCTGAGGCTCAGGCTTCGGGGGTCAGACCCTGGGGAGGGGACTGGGCCTTCATCAGAAAACAAGACAAATCTCAAGTAAACAAACTAACCTATCACCTAAAAGGATTAGAAAAAGAAGAACAAAAACCTAAAGTCAGCAGAAGGAAGGAAATAATAAATATCAGGGAGGAAATAAATAAAACAGAGGTTAGGGGCTTCCCTGGTGGCGCAGTGGTTGAGAGTCCGCCTGCCGATGCAGGGGACACAGGTTCGTGCCCCGGTCCAGGAAGATCCCACATGCCGCAGAGCGGCTAGGCCCGTGAGCCATGGCCGCTGAGCCTGCATGTCCGGAGCCTGTGCTCCGCAACGGGAGGGGCCACAACAGTGAGAGGCCCGCGTACCGGAAAAAAAAAAAAAAACAAAAAACAGAGGTTAAAAAAAACATAGAAAAAATTAACAAAACCAAGAGCTGGCTCTTTGAAAGGGTAAACAAAATTGACAAACCTCTAGCCAGGCTCACCAAGAAGAAAAGAGAAAGAACCCAAATAAAATAAGAAATGAAAAAGGAGAAATCTCAACTGTTACTGCAGAAATACAAAAAAACCATAAGAGAATACTATGAACAATTACATGCCAACAAATTTGACAACCTAGAAGAAATGGACAACTTTCTAGAAACTTACAGACCACCAAAATTGAATCAAGAAGAAATAGATAATTTGAACAGACTGATCACTAGAAGTGAAGTAGAATCTGTAATAAAAAAAATTCCTACAAACAAAAGTCCAGGACCAGATGGCTTCACAGGTGAATTCTACCAAACATACAAAGAAGAATTTATACTGATTCTTCTCAAACTCTTCCAAAAGATTGAAGAGGAGGGAACACTCCCAAAGACATTCTATGAAGCCACCATCACCCGGATACCAAAACCAGACAAAGACACCACTAAAAAAGAAAATTACAGGACAATATATTTCATGAATATAGATGCAAAAATTCTCAACAAAATATTAGCAAACCAAATCCAACAACACATAAAAAAGATCACACACCACAACCGAGTGGGATTCATCCCAGGTTCACAAGGATGGTTCAACATACGCAAATCAATCAACGCACACCACGTTAACAAAAGAAAAGTCCAAAACTACATGATCATCTCAATAGATGCAGAAAAAGCATTTGACAAAATTCAACATTCATTCATGATTAAAAACTCTTACCAAAGTGGGAATAGAGGGAACATATCTCAACATAATAAAAGCTATTTATGACAAACCCACAGCCAATACAATACTCAACAGTGAAAAGCTGAAAGCCTTCCCACTAAAATCTGGAACAAGACAAGGATGTCTACTCTCTCCACTTCTCTTTAACATAGAATTGGAAGTCCTAGCAGCAATCAGACAAGAAAAAGAAATAAAAGGTATCCAAGTTGAAAGGGAAGAAGTAAAATTGTTACTATATGCAGATGACATGATACTATATATAGAAAACCCTAAGGACTCCACACAAAAACTACTAGATCTAATAAATGAATGCAGCAAAGTAGCAAGATACAAGATTAACGTTCAGAAATCAGTTGCATTCCTTTACACTAACAGTGAAATGTCAGAAAGGGAATGTAAAAAAACCCAACCAAACAAAAAAAAAGCTTTTTAAAATTACACCAAAAAGAAAAAAAAAACCTAGGAATAAACCCGACCAAGGAGGTGATTTATACACTGAGAACTATAAAACATTAATAAAGGAAATAAAAGAGGATTCAAAGAAATGGAAATATATCCCATGCACTTGGACTGGAAGAATGAACATTGCTAAAATGGCAATACTACCCAAAGCAATTTACAGATTTAATGCGATCCCTATCAAATTACCCATGACATTTTTCACACAACTAGAACAAATAACGCAAAAATGTATATGGAACCATAAAAGACGCAGAATTGCTAGAGCAATCCTGAGGAAAAAATAAAAAACAAAGCAGGAGGCATAACTCTCCTAGACTTCAGACAATACTACAAAGCTACAGTAATCAAAACCGTGTGGTATCACTACAAAAACAGGCATACGGATAAATGGAACAGAATAAAGAACCCAGAAATAAACCCACACACCTACAGTCAATTGATCTTCAACAAAGGAGGCAAGAATATAAAATGGGAAAAAGACAGTCTCTTCAGCAAGTGGTGTTGGGAAAGTTGGACAGCCGCATGTAAATCAATGACGTTCGAACACACCCTCACACCATACACAAAAATAAACTCAAAATGGCTTAAAGACTTAAACATAAGACAAGACACCATAAAACTCCTAGAAGAGAACACAGGCAAAACATTCTCTGACATAAATCGTACCAATGTTTCCTTAGGTTGGTCTCCCAAGGCAACAGAAATAAAAACAAAAGTAAACAAATGGGACCTAGTCAAACTTACAAGCTTTTGTGCAGCAAAGAAAACCATAAAAAAAAAACCCGAAAAGGCAACCTACAGAATGGGAGAAAATATTTGCAAATGATGCAACCAACAAGGGCTTAATCTCCAAAATATACAAACAACTCATACAACTCAACAACAAAAAAAACAAATAACCCAATCCAAAAATGGGCAGAAGACCTTAACAAACATTTCTCCAAAGAAGACATATAGGTGGCCAGTAGGCACATGAAAAGATGCTCAACATCACTAGTTATTAGAGAAATGCAAATCAGAACTACAAAGTGGTACCACCTCACACCGGTCAGAATGGTCATCACTAAAAAGTCTACAAATAACAAATGCTGGAGACGATGTGGAGAAAAGGGAACCCTCCTACACTGTTGGTGAGAATGTAAGTTGGTCCAGCCACTATGGAAAACAGTATGGAGGTTCCTCAGAAAACTAAAAATAGAATTGCCATATGATCCAGCAATCCCACTCCTGGGAATATACCCGGACAAAACTATACTTCAAAAAGAAACATGCACCCGTATGTTCACAGCAGCACTGTTCACAATAGCCAAAACATGGAAACATGTTTAGGAAACAACCTAAATGTCCATCGACAGATGAATGGATAAAGACGTGGTACATATAAACAATGGAATACTACTCAGCCATAAAAAAAGAATGAAAAAATGCCATTTGCAGCAACATGGATGCAACTAGGGATTATTATACTAACTGAAGTAAGTCAGAAAGAGGAAGACAAATATCATATGACATCACTTCTATGTGGACTCTAAAATGTGGCACAGATGAACCTATCTACAAAACAGAAACAGACTCACAGACGTAGAGGACAGACTTGTGGTTGCCAGTGGGGAGGGAGAGGGATAGACTGGGAGTTTGGGGTTAGCAGATGTAAACTATTACATACAGGATGGATAAACAACAAGATCACAGCACAGGGAACTATATTGAATATCCTGTGATAAGCCATAATGGAAAAGAATATGAAACAAGAACGTCTGTACGTGTGTAACTGAGTCACTGCTGAGCAGCAGAGATGGCACAACACTGTAAATCAACTACACTTCAATAAAAAGAATTTTTTTTTAATCTAGACATTAAAAAAAAAAAAAACCACCAAAGCTCAGGTGCTGGAGCTCAGAACAAATGCAGACTCTGAGCACATCCAGTGCACCAGGCACAGTTTTCTTTGTTGTTGGGCTTTTCTCCTAAAACGTTTTTATTCTACAACGGAGAAAATGGAGGTCTGGAGCAAATGAGTGAATTGTCCTAGGTCACTAGTCCATTAAGAGCAGCTGGGATTTCAATCTGGAGCAAGTGATTCCGAGGCCTGCAGCTGTGCTGGGCATCACACCACATCTAAAAAGCCAGTGGCCGCCAGGGACGATGTCCATGTGAACACCAGCGATCCCCATACGTGGCAGGATTTCTGTATGTCAGTGACCTAATCTGATTTTTAAAGGGCTGTTTCTGAGTGAGTCATTCTCAATACTCTGCATATTTCCAAACTCCACAATAAAATACAGGGAGAATGTGGGCACAGAGATGATGAGTTCTTTAAATAAGCAAAGTGCTAGAAATAGCTTGGAAGTGGGGACTGAGCCTGAGAGAACAGAGTTGAGATTGATCGGGAAATTGCGGGGTAAAGAAAACACTTTGAGTGGTTCGTCAAACACTAGGCTCTTTTAGGATCAGCCATCTCTCCAGTGGGGAGAAGCTCCCGGAAAGCTGGGCTGAACATGAGTCTAGGCACAGGACCACACCGGGCCGAGCCAGGGATGCTGGGGAGAGAAGTCAGCCACAGTGGTTCCAGGACTGCTTCAGGTCCTCGATCAGGGCACCGCGCAGCACTTAGCTGGCTGGAGTGACAACCTGCAACAGAACCACGGAGGCTTTCAGGGCTCCTTGGGCTACCGGAGCCCCCGTGAGAGCCCCTCAGGGAGGGTGACGTCTTGGTAGAAGAGAGGGCCAGGCTGACGGGGATGGCTACTTGGTTTGGGACGCCCGGGGTGAAAATGGGGAAAACAAGAACTTACAGAAGAAAAAACGTTCTAGTGTGTCAGCTTCTGAGCCTTTTTGCCCAGGCATTTGTTGTTTTCCATTCTGCAAATAAAATATGACTATAACCCCCTTTTAAGAAGCAGTCCTCCTTGATCAGCTGCACTGGAGGGTCTCTTTCTTTCCCACTCCTCGCCCCAAAGGGCAAAGGTTTGCGGTTCGTGTTTAAAACACGTGCCTGTTGGGAAGGGGCGGGCAAAGAAAGAAGAAGAGGGGCAAAGGGTCCTTTTTCCTGACCAGAGTTCATCTTACTTGGCTCCAAGACCCCAGAACGCCAGCAAAACTGGACCAGGACATGGTGAAGAGGGGTTCCTGGTCATTTTCAAAGACGCGCTGTTGTCCAGGTCACACAGAAGTGGCACCTGCACTGCAGCTCCCTCTGTGCTTTAGGAGAGCTTTCATTGCTTTTTGCTCAGTGACTCCACCCTCCCTGGGCCGCCCCCTTCCCTCCCAGACCAGGGCTCAGCCTGGCGCCTCTGCTCCCTCCCGTGCTTTCTCCCGGGAGGTGCCCTAAGCCCCAGGTCCCCTTCAGAGGCGTCTCCAGCTCACTGGCCCGAAGCCACAGCTACCTTCTTCCCCAAGCCAGCTCCTCTCGGTAAAGGGCAAACCCACCAACGACGCAGCCTGAGCCTGGACTCTTTTCTTCTCTAGTAAAATCGAAGTATTCTTACTCCCTGGGCTGTTGTTTTAGAACGAGGCCCGGCACATAGTAAGTGCTCAGTAAACGCAGGCTACTGGGCTCTGCTCCTGTTCTGCTTGGTCAGAGGCATCTAAGCTTCCTGGGGGGTCAGCAGTACTCCCACTGGATCCCCTCCGGGCGCTGGCCCCTCCCCGCCTTCCTCTGGTCACTGGGGGCGTGGTGCCCGTGGCTGGGACATGCGGGCTGTGTCTGCGTCCGGAAGTAAGCGCGACTCTGAAGCCCCATCCTGGCCCAGTGTCTGGCGTGGAATCTGAGCTGAGACACTCCCCACAGGGATGTACTGCAGCCACCGTGTTGCCCCTGGACCCCCCCACAGAGCCTGTGCTTCCGACAGGGTCTCTGACCTCACCTTCCCCCGTGGCCCTGAGGCTATGCAAGGGGGCCCTCTGACACTGGAGCCGATCAGTGACCAGGGGAGGCCAGCCCTGCCTCGCGACCTGACAGCCCAGCAGGGGGCTGCGTCTGGAGCCTGTGATGAACGCTAGCAAGTCAGGAAGTTCCCGTGCAATCTTCTGATTTCTGGGAAAAGTCTGTTTTTCTAGGTGTGGACAAAGCTCTCGGGAACCCGGTGCCCTGCGCCGAGCGGGGCCCAGTGACAGGAGGCTGCCCAGGAGGCTGCTCCAGGTGAAGAGCAGCCCCCAGCTCGCACAGCAAGCCGGAGGGGGACTCAAGCCCGCAGTCCTACACGAGATGGCTGAGACGGAACAGTGAGGGGCACTCAGGAAGCCCTCTCCCCTCCTCACAGCGATGCTGACGGCGCTACCCTCTACGTCCCAGGCGCCCCGGCTGGAGCCCCAGGGCTACGCACTGAGCTGGGCCTGGGTGTCAGCCTCCCCATGTGGGAAACTGGGTCTTAGCTGGCCACGTCCGTTCTAAAAACAGAAAGCCCAAAACTGAGCCCAGTGTCTATTTTTACGTCCCACTCACTGGAGAGGAATGTGTAATATTTCAGTAAAGGAGGGTGCAGGCGACCAAAACTAGCTGTTTGGCTTGGCGGCCTCTGGCGGGTCTGAATTGCTGAGATGAAGGCTGCAGAAACATTGTCAGAAGATACAATAGCTTTACTGGAGCAAATCCTAATAAATTCACAAACCATTTAACATTTACCCTCCTCCACCTCCCCCGCCAAAGGAGGAAAAGGAATAAGAAGAGGGGAAGATACGAAAAACTCTTAGAATCTAAAAATTAGTAGATGACAAGCCGGTGGGGAAGAGACAGCACGGCCTAGCCACTGAGACTGGGGGTGTCAGACCCTCCAGGCCAGCGGGGCAGGGGGCACAGGGTCTGGGGACCACCTGCCCCTAACCGCGAGGCCCCAGGGACTAGAGGACGCTCCTGTATTTTCACCAGGGAGCCGGGCAGACGATGGATAGGGCCCAGCCGTTGGGCCCCATGGCAACGAGCCTGGGGAAAACCCACCAGACACCCACCAGACAGTGGGTGTGCAGGAGTCTGCGGTTATAAGGCCACAAGGGAAGGACAGGAGCCTCTGCCCTCCAGGTGCCTGTCGTCTCGCAGGGACAAGACGCACCAACAAAGAGCATTAACGTGTGTCCGCCTAGCGCAGAGCTTCTCAGAGGGGACACAGAAGGGGGACAGTTGCAGACGCTGCGGCAAGGGGTGAAGCGCACGGCACTGGGCTGGGACATCTAGCTCACACCCCCTCACTCTGGGCCTCTGTTTCCTCATCTGTCCAAGCGCGCACTGTGGGGATTCGCTGAGGAAATGCCCCCAAGGTGCTCAGCACAGATCGGGGTCCTGTGGGAGCTGCCCGGCTGTCACAGTAACTGGGAGGAACACAGGAACGGAATCTGCTCTGGGTCTGGGGGCAGGTGGGACCTGCACAGGGGGCTGGGGGCCAGGGGGCTGGGCAAGGCACCGAGGCAGATGAGGTCGGTACCATGGGGCAGGGCTGTGGGGCTGGAGAAGAGACCGGCGGGAAGGACCCTTGGGGCCACAGCAGCAGGCTGGGCCCTGGGCTGAGGAGCTGACAGGTCACTGCACCTACAAGAGCCAGGAAAGGTCCAGAGCAGGGGGCCACAGGCCTGCTCTGGATCTCAGGAAGGTGAGCTAGAGACGGCACGGGGGAGGGGCAGGGGGAGGGGGAGGGAGGCTTCACTGCTGGGCAGAGACAAGGGTCTCCGTGAGGGTCCCCAAGCAGGAGCGATGCTGTGATGGGAGCACGGCGGGGCTCCACGGCCCTGCATTTCTCAGAAACTTTGGGCTGGCGGTGAGGGGTGACAGCCAGGCAGAGCCATACCTGGGAACCCAGGGAACGCTCCATGTACGGACATCCCGACGGAACACCCTTCTGTCCCGCGTGGGCAAGAGATGCCTGTTAGCCACAGACAGACCCAAGCTCCAATCCCTCTTCCTCGATTCAACCCGCCCCTGCCCGTTACCACCGCCCCTGAGCCCCGGCATCCGGCCCGCGGCGGGGGCAGCAACGCTGACCTCCTGGGTGAGAGAATTTGACGTGCCTGCAGATCCCTGGTGTGGACCCCAGCCGGCGGAGACGCTCTGGCTCCCAGGCTTACTTCTCCTCCTGAGGAGCGGCTGAGAGGCCTCCCTACTCCAGGAGTGGTCTGTGTTGACCCTCGGAGATCAAGGAGCTGATCCCCACCCAGCTGACTTACGATCCCCAAAGAGGCAGCCGAACCTCGGGTGAAGGACTCGGGTAGACAGAAAGGGAAAATCCAGACTGCCTGGGGGGAGGCGAGCACGGTGGGCGTGGCGTCCCCAGAGTCTAGCCACCCGGCGCTAGGGCCTGACCTGCCTCTGCAGGGGTCTCCTGTAAACCCCCCAGCCCAGAGGGGCGGCAGCACGAAGCATCCTCTCCTCCCGATTCCCCTCTCTGGAGCATTCCAAGTGCTGAGTGTTTTCCCCGTGGAACCTCAGGACAGGAGAAAGGACTCCGCCATGGGGCCCTGCAGGTGCCCTGGCCCCCAGCACACCTGCCAAGCTGACGGTGAGGGGAAAGATGATGACCAAGGGCACCTCACCCGACCGGGACGGGCACTTCTGCCTCGGAGCCTCCCTTCCGGAACGACAGAGGCATCAGGCCGGGCCCGGCCTTGGCAGGAGGCGACTCAGGAGGGGAGGGCAGGCTGGAAGACCGAGCAGGATCTGAGGAAACGGGCAGTGCTTGCCCGGCATCGAGGCCTCTCCTGGTCAGAGCCGCCTTTCAGGGACAGACAGCACCAGCTCGTCCACGCTCTGCAGGTCTCTGCGGGTCTCTGCAGGGGTCCTCGGCCACGGGCTGGCCCAAAGGAAGGAGCCCAGACAGAGGTGCAAAAACTGGGAAGAAATCCCAAATCCCTGAGATTCTCGGCTCTGTGCTCAACAGTCATCGCCTGGGGTCTGGCCTCAGCTGGTCGACTGGTGGCTGAGAAGTCAGAGCTGAGAAAGAGCTAGGCACTTAGTTGGCCATCCTTAAAGTCTACAGAAGTGGGGACCTCCCTAGTGGTCCAGCGGTTAAGACTCCGCACTTCCAGTGCAGGGGGCGCGGGTTCGATCCCTGGTCGGGGAACTAAGATCCCACATGCCGCGCAGCACGGCCAAAAAAAAAAAAAAAAAAAAAGTCTGCTGAAGTGAATAGCTGCAGAAGGCATGAGACCGTATCTACCAACGTGTATGTAAATATGCGTCATGTGAATGAAGGAAGATGACTGGAGGAAGGATCGTGTGGCTAAAGTGGTCCTCCTTGTGAGTTCTGCCCCAGGCGCCGTCATCCCCACGCTGGGATCTTTGCCGAGAGCAAGTGTTTACTCACCTTTGAGCCTTAAGCATAATGTCTGTCCCAGAGTGGAAGGATAATCAACGTCCGTCAGATTTTTGAAAAAAATCAGTGAATGATGTCATAGAGACAGGAAGTAGAAGGGTGGTTGCCAGGGGCTGGGGGAGGGGGAAAGGGGGCTTTCGGCTTAAAAGGAACGGAGTTGCAGTTAGGGAAGATGACAGAGCTCCGGAGATGGCTGGTGGCGACAGCTGTACAGCAGTGTGAATGCACTTAAGGCCACCGACCCGCACACTTACAAACGGCTAAGACAGTACATTTTATGGGATGTGTATTTTACCACAATTTAAAATTCAAAAAAAAACGCCAGTGGATGATAGACAGTCAAATGAGACGACCCGCTGTCGGGGCTGTCAGAGCGTGGAGTCTTTGATTTGAAATGGCACAAATTCCCTGCAACTGTCCACCAGCCGCTGCGGTCCATGTTCTCACCCCACATCCGGGCTGGACTGTGCCTCGATCTGACCATTAGAACAAAGCAGAGGGGATACTTTGGTTCCCAAGCCTCAGCCTCGGAAGACCCTGTCGGCTTCCACTCTCACCCGAGGGAACTCTTCCACCAACACGTAGCTCGCTGGACACATGTGGCCCCAACCGGACACAGAAGAGAAGGTACCCTAGAGCAACCAGCTCCCATCGGCCGTCAGATGACACATGAGCGGTCCCCGGCGAGGCCCACAGAAGAACAGCCCGGCTGAGCTCTGCCCAGACCACTGACCCCCAGAATCAAGAGCAAAGAAATGGCTGCTTCAAGCCGCGAAGGAGTGAGATGCCCGCCATGCATCAGAGTCATCAAATGACAAAGAGTCTCCAGCCTTGCAGCTGGAGGTCAGGGCCACCCTGCCCTGGCTAACCCAGCTCCTGCATGCAGCTCTCCAAAGTCCTCATCCGTCTTTCAGTCCTAAGGAAGAGCGTGACAATGCAGAGAGGTGGGCACTCGCGCTTCAGCTGGGGAGAGGCGAGTGGTGGAACTCTGACTCTTGATGACAGAGCAGGGTAACCTTTGCTCTCTGGAACGCTCTCTGTTTTGCCTCTACAAAGTTCTGACTTTAAATCACGTAAGTGTGATTTTGAGAGCTCAAATCAAAAGGTGAGGACACAGCCCACCTGTTCATGAAATAAGCTGGTTCTCTCATTGAAAGGGAATGTGAAATGAATTGGGAGATTAGGTTTGACATAAATACACCACCCTGGGTAAAACACATAGCTAGTGGGAACCTGCTGTATAGCACGGGAAGCTCAGCTCGTGCTCTGTGATGACCTAGATGGGTGGGATGGGGGGAGAGGCGCGGTGGGAGGGAGGTCCAAGAGGGAAGGGATACAGGTATACATACAGCTGGTTCACTTCATTGTACAGCAGAAACTAACCCAACACTGTAAAGTAACTATACTCCAACGGAAAAAAAAATGAAACTGAGAACTGAGCCACAAAGACTATACCTTTTACTAAAAAAAAAAAAACCAAATAAGTTAATTAAAATGAGCAACACATATTGACTTAACTTTATCAAGCCTTCTCAATTTATGCCAGGTTCCTAAGGGACCTGGATGGTGTCTGTGGACAGTTAACACCAGCACGAGTGTGACCCGTGCTGGACTGGGTCAGCACACCTTGTTCTGGAGACCTTTTCCCGGCACCTGTTCCCACAATGAGCCTCATTCTCAGCAGCCCCCCCAGGTGCTGCCCCATCCTTGCCCCAGAATGTCATCTGCATCAAGGTAATAATAGATGAAACATCCCATCCCACAAACGGCTGACTCAGGAACATTTAACAAGGCAAATTCTTACGAGAGTAGATATCCTCGTGGGGGGCACGATGGACTTAGGGCTCGGGGCATTTTAACTAATTCGACTTCTCTGTCTTCATCACTGAGACATCATCAAACACAGGGCCCAGTCCAGTAACATCTGTGCTGCCTTCGGGGCCACTGTCCCCGAGGCTGTCCACTCCCCCCTGCAGACTGCCCATCTGCCTAGGGTTACAGTAAGGCCCCTACATACGAACGAGTTGTATGTAGGTACCCAACTAACACAATGGGCTATCTAGTACTGTACTGTAACAGGTTTAAAATACCTTTCCCACAAATAACACATAAAAAACAAACAAAAGATAAAACATGTTTAGTCTTACAGTACAGTCCCTTGAAAAGGACAGTAGTCCAGGACAACAGCTGGCGTCCAGGGGCTGGCATCGAGTGAACAGGCAAGAAGAGGTACTGACTGGAGGAGGGAGAGGAGGTGGGAGACGGTAGAGCTAAAGGATCGCCAGCAATAGGAGACGGAGAAAGCTGCAGTTTCCCTCACGCCTGACGTGGATGGTTCCCATCTTTGAAAGTTTGTAACTTGAAGGTTCCTACGTAGGGGACTTAACTGTAGTGCTTGTCAGTTACCCATCTGGGGAACCCATATAAAAGGAATATTGATGGCCCTGGCTGAACGTCACTGTGGCGAGGTCCCTTCTAGCCACCTCCAACTCCCTTTGCCCTGTCACTGGACAAGGGATTTATGGGTGGGTCTCGGAGCTCGGAAGCTACAATCCCAGGCTGCCCCTCACCCTCTCTGGCTGCCTCCCAGCCACCCTCGCTGGTTCAGCCACCCCTTAACCAGTGTCCAGATCCTGAAGGAGACTCCAATTCCAGGCACAACGTCGTCGCTCACCCGGCCCTCTGCGCAGACCTAGGTTATTAATCTGCCACGGAAATAAAAAAAAATCACGCACGCAGGATGCAGGCATTTGCATCTTTATTTTTAGGATGTTTAGGACCTGACGTTCTGGACCCCCAAAGGCAGGAGTCTGTGCTTGCGGGAGGAGCACGGCCATCCGCATTAATGCCACGTATTCGCAAAAGCCACCTCTCAACTCTCACGTAAGGGTCCCCTCGACTTTCACAGGCTCCCTCATCCTAGGGCGGCTCGCGTCACTTGGGGCAATCAATCAGCTAACCAACCGCGCCGCCTGTGGGCAACGCCGCCGGCTGCCCTCATCCATCTGAGCCCTCATCAAATCCTTCATTTTAAGACACAGACCCCTACCTGAGGGCCTCTCAGGTGGCTTGCAGAGCCCCCCCCACTGCCGCATCCCGCTCTGACCCACCCTCCCTACAGCCCCCTGGACGCCGTTTCTACCAGGATGAGCAACTGTAGGGACAAGTGGAAAACCAAGAAACAAGCCCCTTCAAGTGTCAGGACTTGAAAGCCCTGATCCAACCTCAAGCCTAAGCCCTATTGCAGGTACACAGCCGTCCTGGCCACCCCCATTAGGGAAAGGACCCTCCAACACACAGCAGAGAATGTTCTAGAATTCAGAGAATCCTGGTCTTTTTCCTTCTCTTCCTTGGGTTTGAGACACCTGCCTTTTGGTCATTTTGCGCTACTTATTAATGCACTTGTACCGGGACAACTAGGGAGAATGGGGAAATGGATAAACCCCGTTAAGCTTGATACTTTTAAGCAACTTTGGCAACAATAACACTAACAGCAATAAACGAATGACTGGGGACCAGCATCA
Organism: Delphinapterus leucas; assembly: GCF_059928025.1. Taxonomy (NCBI): domain Eukaryota; kingdom Metazoa; phylum Chordata; class Mammalia; order Artiodactyla; family Monodontidae; genus Delphinapterus; species Delphinapterus leucas. The sequence continues at coordinate 5,683,499 of NC_143144.1, forward strand.
GGCACCCAGGCTGGGTTGCACATCTGTATCCACCGGCTATTCCAGTTTCAAAGGGTACCAAGGGCACTCTTCCCCTCCTCCCTTCTTCCCTCAGGACTCTGCCTTTGAGGTGACTCTTGCAGGCAGTTCTGATGCATCTGCAGTCTTGTCTCCACATCCACCCACCTTCCTGTCTCGGCTGCCCTTCGCATTTCACTTTAACAAAAGCAGCTCTTAACCACCCCGTCCCCCCGCCAAGAAAAGCTTCCCTCAAAGCTTTGCCTTATGGAGCCCCCAACAAGGCACTGAGTGCTGGTGGGCAGAAGTGTGAGCCGAGAAAGCCCCCCGAGGGGCTGCCCCTGCTTTTCCCAGGACAGGGGGGCCGACCGTGCCCAGCGCGCCGACCGCCACGCTTCCATCCATCACCAAGCCCAACGCGGCGCAGGCCCCGCCCCTCCACCTCTCCTCTCCCACCGGCAGGGGGCGCATCACCCGCAGCCCGCGGCCGTCCGAGCCCACCAAGGGCTGAACGGAAAATACCTAAGGACGCCACGCTTTTTAAGAAGACAAACAGTTCTAAATTTAACCCAACTTACCCTCGTTTCCCAGGAGAAAGGGGCAGAGTGCTCATCTTGCCAAGTTATGTCCTGAAATAAAAATTCAAGAATAAATCTGAAATCCAAACCCAAAGGGACCCCGCGCAGACAACCACCACCCGAGGCCATGGGGGAACCAAACTTCAGCAAGAAGAATCCCAAGTCCCGGCTCAAAACAAGCCTGAAATTGTCGCGCTCTGCAGAGAATGTGCTGACCTTCTTGGTCTGGCTCCCCCGTCACCCTGCTGGCCGCGGCTGCCAGGTACGCCCGTCCCCTGCCAAACGGACATTCGATGAATGCCTGGGAGCCCCAGGACGGACTCGATGACAGGGAGGCCGAGGGGAAAGGAAACAGGGCTTCCGGGCTCAGGTCTCGGCCCTGCCAACGCCTAGCCACACGGCCAGGGGAAGATGACTTAGCCTTTTGAGCCTCAGTTTCCTCATCTGTGAAAGGAGAACTGCGCTTCCCCTGCGGGGCTGTTGTGAGGATAAAATGATGTAACAGAGGAAAAGGAGGCCGGGTGATTATCTGCCAATCAACACCTGTACTGTCTGAGCATCGCCCCCCGCCATCCCCCTAAGTGCCTACCAGAGATCTGAAAGGCAGTGACCAGCCTGTCAGTGAAGAAAATGCCAACTGAATGCAGCTGCCTAATTATAGAGAAAACTCTGAAATCCTTGAGACCCTCACAAGCGGAACAGGAGAGAAGGAGCCCTTCGAACAGTCACTGAGAGTCTGACCTTGGATCCACTGACCCGAACAAAGGTTTGTAGGATCGCCTTTCCTACGCCACCCCTCCAACTCTCCAGCTGTATTCCTATACTAGCAAATGTCTCACGTGTGCCCAGCTTCTGCTGAGGAATCTTATTTTCTGAACCAAAAACTGGGACATCCTGGGCGATACAGACTGAAAATGGCATAAAATATTTTGAACTGAGACTGTCCTTGCATAAAGCACCCCAGGTACATGATGTCTTCGCACCCAGAGGCACTCCCTAGCCCCAGAGCTAGGTTACCTGGCTCCCCTCCCCCTCCTGGAGTTCTGCAGAGGGTCCACTTCCTTCAGTACCAACTCCATCCCCAGCCTTGGCCTCTAAGCTATGTCTCCTATTCACTCCTGGCTGTCGGGCAAAACTTTAGAAATGAGAGGGAACATGGGCCACTACGCTCCCATTGGGAACCTCAGTTAAGTCCAAGTGTACTCCTTAACTTAAAACTGCGTCCCTCCAAAAGTAGAAATGTGAGTTAACAAGTCTCGGCTGAGGGGGCTCCTGCATCCAGGTCTCTGTGTGTGTGGTCAGGGCGTGGGAGAAGAGCGCAGTTGAGCTCAATGACCTGAAAGTCCTTAAAATTCTGTGATCTCAGGACCCTCTAAGTTCCTCTTAGAAGCAATAAAACAAGAAGGACTTTGTTTTCACATGGGAAAAATAAAGGAGGCTGATGGAATGTATGTTCCCTTTGTTCTAGATTTGGACCTGTGGAAAAGGGCAAAGGGAAACCAACTGGTAAATGTGCTCCCTCTATGGGGAGGTGGCGAGGGGGGGGGGGGGGCGGGACAAGCCCAGTGGCCACCTCAGGGGACAGAGGAGGCGTGTGGAGATTCAGTGGGCGGGCAGAGGCAGAGAAGGGGACAGGACCACTGACCAAAAGCAGGACACACCGGAGATGAACACCCTTTTTCATGTGATATGATCGATCCTCTGAATGTTAATTATGCAGCTTGAGTCCCTTTGAAATCTGCAAAGAACACAGTAAGAAGGTTTTTGGCTTTGGAAGATGAATGAGTGCAAGACTGAGGAAAAAAGATGTAGCCTGGAGCTTGGTGAGCCAGCAGGCTCCAGTGGCTGCAGCCCAGACAGGCTGAAATTCCAAGGGGGCTGCAGACAGAGGGGTGCACTGTGATTTCTCCCCAACTTGGTGTCAAGTCAATAATCTTTTGTTTATTCCAGCAAGAAACGGAGTCAAGGGGCAAATTCCTTAGATTTCTGCAATTCTGAGCTCATAAAAAAAAAAATAAATAAAGCACTTAACAAAAATAAACATGCCAAACAAAAATGTGATTGAAGCTCTGATGTCAGCCACTGGCTGCACACTCCAGCCACAAAGAGCGTTGGGGGCAAGCACAGGCTTTCCAGGCAGTTGGATGCAAAACGGCATCAGGATTGCAAAGTTGTAGAAGTGGAGAGTGGTGGTGGCTGTACAACACGGTGAACGTACTGACTGTACACCTAAAAGTGGTTAGCACGGTCAATTTTATGTTCTGAATATTGTACCACAATAAAAGAATCTGAAAAGGCTATATATATTATATGATGCCAACTATATGACATCCTGGAACAGGTAAAACTATGGACACAATAAAAAGATCAGTGGCTACCAGGGTTGAACAGAAGGGCTGAGTAGGCAGAGCACAGAGGATTTTCAGGACAGTGAAAATACTCTGTACCGCGCGGTAATGATGGATACTTTTCTCAAAACCCACAGAATATACCACAGCAAGAGTAAACCCCAGTGGAAACTATGGATGTTGGGCAGCAATGCTGTGTAGGTTCATCCATTGTAACAAATCTTCCACTCTGGTGGGCGTGTTGGTAGTAGCAGAGGGTGCACATGTGTGACAGTAGGCGGTAGTTCAGAAATCTGTACTTTCTACTCACTTTTGCTGGGAACCTAAGACTGCTCCAAAAATTAAAATCTATTCTTCAAAAAAGTGTCCCCTCCCCCCCCCAAAAAAACCTGACAAAGGTAACAAATGCTAAAAACATCGTTTCCTAATGACTTTAGTCCCTCTTGCTATTATCTGTGCTCTTGAGGTTACTTACATCTGTTGCCCCTGCAAGATGGAAAGTGCATCTATAACACCACACAACGGGGTCACCGCACCTCCCTGACGGGCTCTGATGCAGTGAGCTACCTGGGGGCTTGGACAGCCCCTGGGGGAGCATCTCCATGGCAACCAGCACGTGCTCCACATCAGGGCTGCTCCCCTCACTGCCCTGGAGCCAGATGTTAAACATTCCCGAACACACCACAAGCTGCAACCAATATCAGACACACTGAAATTCACTACATTCTACACTAAATGTAACTGCTGCTCTTAAATTTTTTAAGGATTTTGGTAATTTTGCTTTAGAAATTATTTGGTGACAAGTAACTCATCTATAATTGGTTGATTCCTCTGTAAAAGTCAGGACTGTTCCAAAATTATTCTAAAATGAAAAATTCTGGACTTAGAATTCATTTCAAACGCGAAATGTTATAAATATTAGCCTTTCCTCTTCGTGAAGTTGGAGACTAATGGGACATTTATTCTTTTATAACTTTCTTTCCAATTTTGGGGCCGGTGAATTTCATCGTGTCTCAAGTGTGTGAGGTGGACAGCACCTGTAAGTGGCACTGTCCACAGCGGGCGTCCCTTAGTGCGGCCATAGGTCAGCCTGAGCAAGTGGGGCAAGGAGCACGGGCGTCACAGAGCAGCTCTGAGCTCCCCCTACACAAAGCCAGGCCGCTAGCAGCCCGCAGACGGGGAGCGGCACCTTTCCTGCAACAGTCAAAAGAACCGCTTCTGAGACCCCTGCAGCGCTCTGAAAGTCTCGCTTCCACTCTGGGCCTCTCTGAGGGACAGGCTAGGGACCATTCTGCAACCTGAACAAACTGCACCTTCCTGCAGATGCCCTCTCTCTGGCATACCTGTCCCAGGTAGCCAGAGGGGATGACCATCTCCTGGGTCCTTACTGGTCTTGGGTCCACGCTGGCGCCATTCACAGCAACCAGACTCAAGACTCTCTGAAGAGCATCCCTAGCCTAGAGGTTCTAGGTCTGGCTGTAAATCAGAATCACCTAGGGACTTCCAGGGTGGCGCAGTGGTTAAGAAGCCGCCTGCCAATGCAGGGGACGCGGGTTCGAGCCCTGGTCCGGGAAGATCCCACATGCTGCGGAGCAACTAAGCCCATGCCCACAACTACTGAGCCTGTGCTCTAGAGCCCGCGAGCCACAACTACTGAGTCCGTGTGCCACAACTACTAGCACGCATGCCTAGAGCCCGTGCTCCGCAACAAGAGGAAACCACCGCAGGGAGAAGCCCGTGCACAACGAAGAGTAGCCCCCGCTCGCTGCAACCAGAGAAAGCCTGTGTGCAGCAACGAAGACCCAACGCAGCCAAAAATAAATTAATTAATTTAAAAAAAAGATTCCACCAAATGAATTAACAAGTTCATTTAGAAGGACAAGACTCCCACATTAAAAAAAAAAAAAAAGAATCATCTAGAGTGCTGTTTTAATAGGCAGAATCTGTGGGTCCCACCTGACTTAGTTTTAGAAAACCAACAACTCCCTAGGTAATTCTAAGGCAGCCGTTCCCCTTGGGCAGCTTACCTACTTCAGTCCTCCACAGGACACCTGACTGCCTCTTCACACTGGGGACACTTGGCCACACAGGCTGCACTTGCCGACCTCCCAGGCTCAGGGACCCACCTCTGTCTTCCCAGGCCACCCCACCTGCCAAGGTGGCCTCAATGAATACTGCTAGGTGACTCTCATCATCCCCAAATAAGGACTTGTACTAAACCAACCAGGGTTCAGGCTTCCGTCACGAGGAGCCCAAGGATTTCTGGGCTGGCTCTCACCCACCCAACTTTGGAGCAGGCAGAATCACGTTCTGCGTATCAGTATAGTCAACCAAGGCACACAAACGGTCTCCTAATACACAGCAAGGGCCCAGCAAATCACGTTTAAAGGCCGCTTTCATTTCATTCTTCCCAGAGTTCAAAGATTACATAAAACTACTGCAACAGCGTTTCTAATCATGCCCTTAGTATGTAACCATAAACAATAAACACTCTTAGGTGGTAGTCAGAATATGGTGCACTGTTTGTTAAATTTCTCCTGCCACCTAGAGGGCTGAGTCTCTAAGAGTTAGAATCCCAACCATTAAGCTCCCCAGAAATATATCTGATTCTTCTTGAGTGATTCAGAAACAGTGCTCACTGGAACAATATACTGTCACTGTCCTCCTGAAGTCCATAAATGAGGCGAGTTTCTGGTTGATAGACAGTGGCATCTTGGCTTAAAAGTAAGAAATGTACTGGGCATATACCCAGAGAAAGCCATAACTCAAAAAGACACATGCACCCCAGTGTTCATTGCAGCGCTATTTACAATAGCCAGGTCATGGAAGCAAGCTAAATGCCCATCGACAGACAAATGGATAAAGAAGATGTGGTACATATATACAATGAAATATTACTCAGCCATAAAAAGGAACGAAATTGGGTCATTTGTAGCGACATGGGTGGACCTAGAGACTGTCATACAGAGTGAAGTAAGTCAGAAAGAGAAAAACAAATATCGTATATTAACGCATATATGTGGAATCTAGGAAAATGGTACAGATGAACCGGTTTGCAAGGCAGAAATAGAGACACAGATGTAGAGAACAAACGTATGGACACGAAGCAGGAAAAGGAGGGGGGGCGGGCGGGGTAGGGGGAGGATGAACTGGGAGATCGGGATTGACATGTATACATTAATTTGTAACAGATTTGTAACAGATAACTAATAAGAACCTGCTGTGTAAAAAATAAAATTCAAAAAAAAAAGTAAGAAGGGCTTCCCTGGTGGTGCAGTGGTTGAGAGTCCACCTGCCGATGCAGGGGACACGGGTTCGCACCCCGGTCCGGGAAGATCCCACATGCCGCGGAGCAGCTAGGCCCTGTGAGCCATGGCCGCTAAGCCTGCGCGTCCAGAGCCTGTGCTCCACAATGGGAGAGGCCACAACGGTGAGAGGCCCGCGTACCGCAAAAAAAAAAAAAAAAAAAAAGAAAAAAGTGAAGTGTAAACTCTTGGCTCTGGGTGATCATGATATGTCAGTGTCGGTTCACTGGTCGTTCACAAATGCACGGCTCTGGTGCGGGTGTTGATCCTGGGGGATCACGGGGTGCAGGGGTATATGGGAACCCTCTGTACTTCCTGCTCAATTTTGGGGAACCTAAAGCTGCTTTAAAAAATAAACCCTACTTTAAAAAAGGGAGACGTGAGGAAGAAGAATATGCTCCTTTTTTTTTTACCAACTGGTTATTCTTAGGGACTATTGTTTATATGTTTATGGAATCGATGTTTTCCCCTTTGACTTGCAGTATATTTAATTCTGCTGAGATCAGAGGGTTGCCATCACCCGAAGTACAAAAGGGCAGTTCCAACAACAGAAAAGCAGTTATGATTTAACTCCTGGGCAGGTTCCACCATGAATACAAATACAGAAACTCAGGCCTCCTCAGACCTCAGCAGAAACATGCCAAGGTAGTGATGGGAGGGTGGGTGGGGGACGGGTCTAAGGAAATGAAGAGAAGAACGAGCCAGAAGTTTAACAGACAGGTCTGGCCTTGATTTCTTTTTCTGAGAAATGGGTACTTTCTCTGGCACTAAGGAAATCTCTCATTTTAGAGTGTAAAAGTAACTCCCGTCAATTATAAGATGACTCCAGACCTGCCAACAGGTTTCCCAGCTCTGCCCCCTCCCTCCCTGCAAGACAAGGAGCCAGTCGTTTCTTTGCAAAACCTGTTCCCTGGTAGCCACTGGGCCACACACCCACAGGGGCCAGGGGGAGCCTGTGTTGCTGCCTCAGCTCCCAAGGCCACCTGTTCAATACAGCTCCCCCACCCGAGTAGCCCCAGCTATGGAGAGTCCCAGGCCAGGTGCTACTCTGGGCAGAGGGCCATCTGACCATCTCAACTGGATGGCTGAGGATGACCGTGTTCTCAACTCCTGCCTGGAGCCCGGGCACAGACGCCAGGCGCAGGGACACGAAAAGCCAGGTCCACCCTGTCACCTTTTCTAAAAAATGCACGCATCTGCCAGACAGAAGGTGGGAATCATAATTACACACTCCGCCTTCCTTAAAAAACAAGTCCAAACGCTGAGAAAGAAACTCTCAAATTTCTCATTTTTTGTGCCAAAGTCTGAAAAATAGAAGCCAAGCTGCTGAAGTGAACGGGGAAGAGGCAACCTCACATGTCACAGGTCCTGCATCAGGAAGACACATATCCGAATAAGTGAGGAAAGTTCTGGAAGGGCACTACCAATTTCTGCTTCATAATGCTGCTGCTTTCTGCATTGCTTGAAACTTTTAACAGTAACATACAGGGTCGTTATTTTAGAAACTGTATACCCATTTAATTAGTTTATTTGCAAACACAAACAGCTGGCCAGCCTGGACCCTAAGGAGCGAGGGCAAGGTGGCCCTTGGCAGGCAGCCCCAAGGGCATGGACTGGATGACAGCGGCTCGGCGAGGTCTGCTGCACTGGGGGATTCCATACTGACCCCCAGCCTCCCGAGCACTTCAGGGAAAGGTGCTTCGTCAGCCAGCTGGGAGCAGAAGCCGGATGGGCAATGGGCATGGGAAAAGCCACGTGGCCTTCAGAGGCCTGCAGAAGGTATCCAGGGGTCAGGGAGGCCAAGACTCAGCCCCAGAAAAGGAGGTGAAGGCCAGGGAGAGTAAAAGAGCAGGCAGCAAGCCTCCAGGTTCCTGCAGGAGGGGAGGGAGGCAGGTGCTAGAGAACACCTCCTTCTGAGAGCGGCGGGTCGTGCGAAGCTGCTGAACAGGGGGCAGAACTGCCTCGCTCCAGGGCTTAAAACCTGTGCTCTACAGCACGCGAAATCCAGGTCAGGGTCCCCGGGGCTGGCATGTGGAAACCCCCTCCTGCCCAGCCCCACCTACTTTACAGAGAAGTGAAACAGGCAAGCAGGTCCCTGGGAAGCCAATACTCCGGCTGCCCAAACTTCTGAGTTCACTTGCTTATGGCCTGTTGGGAGCCAAGAATGTGGCATAGTGCTTGGAACTCTGTGACTCTCACTGACGTGCTCAGATCAGTGGAAGAGTCTGGGAGTGGGGGCAAGGGGCAGAGAGCGACACATGCCTGCAAAGTCAGGGTTTTCGTTTTTCGGGGTTTTTGTTTCTTCGTTTTGGGTGTGGTTTTTTTGCTATTTGATAACAGGAAGCAGCAGAAGCAGACTGGGGTGATGGCTAAATCCCTCTAAAATGAAAACTCTTCATCTCCCAAAGCAAGCCATTCCCAGAACTTTGACTGCTGGAAGAAGAACGCCGTAATTGAGAAGCACAGGGAAAGCCAGACTGCTCAGAGCATCCATTCGCTTTCATCCATTCCATGAAACATCCATGCTTCAATGTTCAGACCAAGTACTTGACCCAAAGGGCAAGCCTGTGTCCATGTCTGTTCCAAGCAAGGCCTATAACCCGAGAGAAGTCCAGGCAGCTGCTCCCCGGTGGAGGAAGAACCCCGCCCTAAGAGGGCAGCCGGACTGCGGCAGAACCAGAACCAGGTATGGGGACGCCAGGTGCTTCTCTTCCGTTGCTGAGAGATAACTGTTCCACCGGCAGCAGCTCTAGATTCTCTGCACAGGAGGGGGCTTGGGGAGATGACCAGTGGGCAGGAGGGGCCGGCAGCCTTGCACTGAAGCTGTACTGAGATCATATGTTCACGTGGAGGGATTTCTAAAAAAGCTGGTGAAAATCAGGGGAAGACTAAGCGTCCCTAAAGCATGAGCAGCTCTAGTGTCTAATACACTGGGCTTTGGGAAATAGGCACTCAATTGACTGCCAAGGTGCTAAGAACCAAGAAACCGACAGGACCCTTCACGGCTTCAACGCGCAAAGGCAGCCATCCTCCCTCTCCTCGGCAGGCGCGCCCTCCAAGCAAGGGTGGATCTGGGCCTGGACGCTGGTCTCCTCACTTTACAGACAGCGAAGGTAAAAACGAAGACGCGGATGGCACACTGCCACACCTGTCCTCCACGGAGTGGCCCCAGCTGGGCAGCTTGGGCATGTGAGCTGAGCCCTGAGCCCAAGCAGGCTTGCACTCGTTTGTTCCCTCAACGCGTAACCATGGCTGGATGGCAGTCCCATTTGAAGGCCATATGGGCATGATCTGACGTCAAATGCTGCTGTGTGGGACACAGAAATGTTACCAGCGATGAGGGAGAGTACTCAAAGGAACAGGCGACATCCTGGTCCTTCGGGGTAGCCGAAAGGGGGGCCCAATCTGAGGCGGGTGTGACTGCTGATCAGGAAACAGGGCACATCATGGCCACAGTGTGGACAGAGCAAGCCCAGCTTTCAGTATGTGCCCCGAGGCCCATTCCTAGAGCTCGGCAGTGCAGAGCTCCTTCTCACGTGGGACTCTACGTGGCCAGCTCCAGGCTTAGCAACAGGAGGAATTTATTGATTTCACGACAGTGATTTTCAAAAGTGGATGTGGACAGACAACAGCTAACAGCCTTCATATTCTCACCAGCAGCAGCCATGTTTTATCCCACAGGCCTTTCCTAGACGCTGTCTCTACTCTCGTCCTGTAAATGTTCTTCCCGTCGCAGGAGCTCAGAGAGGTTAGGGGTTCACCACAGTCAACAGGTTAGTAGATGGAAGCCAAAACAAAGCCAAGACTCACAACCAAGCCCAGGCGCTTTCTATTACAGCCTTAGGAAAGGCCCTCAGAACCCAGTATCCCAGCTGGTCTTTCCCAAGTATCTATGGGGCCCACCCTGCTTATCATCCAAGGTCAGATGCTGGCTAAAGCAAGAGCTGGGGTGCCCCTGAGCACCCATCCTTCAGTGGGCCCACGGTGGATGCTGGCAGTGGCAGAGCTAGGATGAGGATTCTCTGTTGCCAGATTGGCCGTGGAGGCCCCAGGGGCTACATCTGAGGACAGATCAAACAGGAAGGGACAGAGTGCCTGACTCATTCTGGTTCAGGGCCCTTCTGGACAAACCTGGGGCCACCTATGCAGGCCACTCTGTCCAGCAGCCTACCGAGGGGTCACCCGCCACCCTCTCCTTATCATCGCCCCTTGTGCGCAGGAGCCAACCCTCCTCCAAGTACAACCCTCCTCTTGGGCACGAGACCACCAACTCCACTTTGGCGCCAACCTCTTGCCAAGTCCAGGTAACACATTTTAAACTCCCTAGTGGGATGAAATCGCTCAGCCGCTGCAGGAGGGCAGGGGGAGACAACAACAACAAAAAAAGCTCTGAGCAAGGTACCTCCGTACCTGTCCTCAAACTCACTGTCCCTCCGCCATCCGTGCTGAGAGGTTGGTCGGAGGCATTCCAGGACATACTCGCAACCCGTTTTGCAAAGCTGAGTTCAATTCTGAAAATCAGGGCTCCCGTGCTCCTGAAAGGACATGTAGGTCCCACAGCAAAAAGTTCTGTTGGCCGTTAAATCGCTTTGCGTTTACAAATTCGCAAACAGCTCAGTCCGGCACCCAGTTAAGGAATCGGAGCACAAAATTCACTTGGCCACATCTTTCCTTATCAGCCACACTGGACCCTTATATGGCACGGGCTTTTGGATGGTGAACGGGCACGTGGATATTCTTGGCCGGACAGCAAGCTAAGGGAAAATGACAGGGACCCTGCAACATCTGTAAGTACCTGCAGGTTTATTTCTTCTCACAGTTTATTTCTTCGTGACTTTTCCAAAGAGGGGCTGCCTGCTTTTCCATCACCCAAATCTGAGCCCCAACCCTGCGAATGTCTTTAGAGAGATGCATATGCTCACACTAAAAATGCTTCAGCTCTGGGCTTACATTTTAAACCTATATTCTCATCTCTTCCGTTACCACACCCTCGTTTTTTTCCTGGCGAAGCCTTCAGAGTTTAAAATCCATGGAAGACTCTTCTTTTAATTCTGTCAGTATAAGGCAATGTTGGAAGCAAAGTTTTGCTCTCTCACACTTCCCCCACGTGAAAGCGGGTTTATGACCACAAACATTTTGTATTAATAAATGTCTCAGCACAGCCACGCCTGAAAATCAGATTAAAACCTCATCCTCAACTAGAATTCCTTCCACAGTCTACGACTTCCTTGGAAAACCTCTCCAAGCCCAGCCCCTCCTGCCTGCAGGCTCAGAGCTCTCAGGGCTGCGGATTTCCCTGTATGCTGCAGGCTCCTTTGGACTTCTTTGACCCTCACCACAAAAGTTGAGTCTGAAAGGCCAAAGAGCCGCAGATTTGGCACCAAACAGGTTTTAGTTGAACACATTTCCAGGAAAAGGCCGGCTTTCGGAGAAGCACAGAGCACTCCGGTCTTTGTGACTTAGTATGGGTCACCCCTGAGTTTTTTCTAGTTTCAGTGTTTCTTCCTCCACAATGTCCGGCCCTCTAGAAGGCCCAGCAGAGTGTCTAGGTCAGAGGCCCAGGCATGCCCTTATATGCACCAAAGGCTTGCGACAGCTCATTTGCACGTATCCCTCGTTTTTCACTGGAAACAGGAGGCCACCGTACTTATTCCCAAAACTAAGCAGCTCATCGGGCTCACTCGGAAACATCTTAGGGCTTCGGCTTTTGCCTCCTAATCTTGGAAGGCACCTCTTGCTTCTTGTTACCTTGCTGGACAATTTCACTCTCCGCACACAGCTCATCACAAATAGTAATATTATTACGTATAAAAGGCTGACTGCCTTCCCTGGCAGGCCAGGGGTGGATATTATTATTCCCGGGGGGAACTGAGACTCCAAAAGGTTAGGTCACCCACGGCCAGAGAGCTAAATGGCAGAATGGATCAGAACCCAGGCCTGCCTGGCTTAAAATCCCTTGTTGTTGGCACTTTGGTCTGACAAGTCTCGGGTCCCCTGTGGCCCGGCGGGGCAGCTCCAGATGGAGGGTCTGGAATGACCTCCTTCCTTCTCTCGGCGGTCCTCCACGAACTGCCCCGGGGAGCCCCCCAGCCCCACACCTCCGGCTCCGGGCCGCCCGTCCCACCCACCCCGGTTCCTGCGCCTTCTCCTCTCCAGCCCCTGCCCGCGCGCCTGGCGGGGGCGGCTGCTAGCGGGCAGGGGTCCGCCCGGCCGGGGGCGCCTCGGGGAGCGGGGAGCCCGGCCCGCTCCGCACCTACCTCGTCCCCGAAGCGCACCACCTTCTGGCCCGTGGGCCCGCGCAGGCCGGGGAAGCGCGCCAGCTCCTCGGGGTCCCCGGAGTCGCGGGGCGCCGGGGCGCTCGGCGCCACCAGGCACCGGTCGATGATCTCGTCCTGCTGCGCGGGCGGCAGCCGCGCCCACTCGGGCCCGTACTTCTCCCGGATCTTTTCCTTGTCCTGCATGATCTTCCTGGCCATGGGGCTCAGCGACGAGAAGTAGGTGAAGCGCTTCCGCTCCCTGTCGTCCAGAGGCCGGTTCCCGCTCATGACGGCCGAGCGCGAGGCCGCGATCGCCGCCGCCATGGACGCCATGCCCGGCCTGCCCGCCGCTCCCCGCCCCGCCCCGCCCCGCCCCGCGAACGGCGCCCTTCCGCGGCCCGGAGCCCGGCGCCCAGGGCCCCAGCGACCCCGCCTCCCGCCCAGTCCCTGAAGCCGCGCCCCCCGCGCCCGCCCAACGCCGGGGACCCCGCCCTCCGCGCCACCGCCCCCGAGGGTCCCGCCCCCTGTGCCCCGCTGCTTCCGGGAACCTTGCGCTCCTCGCCCCTCTCCCCCCGGGAGCCCCGCCCTCAGCGCAGCTCCCAGAGCCACCGTCTCGCGCCTCCTTGCGTCCTCCGGATCCGCTCTCTCAGGGCTTACAGCGGGGCCCCCGCTTTTCGGGGCTCCCCTCGGCCAGCGCCGGAGGTGGCTGGCGCGTCCCCAGGTCCGCGCCTGGCAGCCTGACGGGACTGTTGGGGGTGACCGCCATAGCGCCACGTGGTCACTTGTTTGACAAAGGAAACTTTTTCCTCCTTACGAAGTGCGGCATTTCTGGTCCGAGCCACCGGCCGCCTTATGCCTATTGTATTCCCTTTCCCTGCCGAGCCATCTTTTTCGCTTTCTTTGAGCTGTCCCAAACCTGGGCCAGGGTCCTGGCGCGGTGAGCTGATGGAAGGGGGTCGCGGGTTCAGGGCAGCGAGGGCGCCGAAGGTACGAGCTGGGGAGACTGGACTGGTGTCGGGAGTGGCGAAAGAAAATCAGTTTCCGTGCCTCCTAAAGAGAGGAGTAAAATGAAGTGCCGGGTAGCTCACAGTACCTTTCCCTAAAAGGGAATGTGGAACTGCCGGCAGGCATCTGGGGCCGGCGGGCTGGTGCACCTGCACTTCGTTTTGCTTTTGCAGGTGAAGACGTATTCCCCGAGCCGGCCGCGGGGCCTTTGCTTTCTCTTGGAAGCTCACGAAAATCACGAGAACTCTAGGCGGCTTGATGTTTGCAAACCAACTGAAGAGCGGCAGAAAGTTTTCATAGGCAGGTCAGCTGGGCCATTTTGAAGTGTGCCCCAGAGCACAACGATTAAAATTATACAGAGCCCTCATCTGCTTTACTTTCTGGCCGATTTGACTGTAACAGGTCTCAGGTGAGAATTAAATGTCCACATTTAAAAGAAAAAACTGCATTTCAGCTGTTACTTAGGGTCATTGCCTCTGAAGTAACACTTGGCTAATTCTGAAACTTGTATAGTGTTATAAACCAGTGTTGCCTCAAATAATAACAATAAAGCACTTGGATAATTCTGAACACAGTCATAGAAATCACTTGCAGGGTTCTGTTTTAAATGTGAGATGGCCTTATCTTCTGGCGCAGAATTCCTTAGAAAATATTTTTAGAATGCCATGAATGTGACAAGCTCTGCAATAAAGCATATTGCTCTCAACAGTGTTATCGGCATACCATATTGAAAAGCAGTGGGAAAAGCCACGAAGTAATAGCCTGGATTGCACGGTATTTGAAGGCCTATTTATGAGGCTAGGAGGTTGAGTTCTTTGCTACTATTCTATCTCTAGATAAGTATTTTATATAGGCTCAATACACCAACCTGAATCCTACTTTCTCACCTCTAAGACTTGTTTAATAAGGTGGGTGATGTTTAAAGATGTATTCTTGAAGTTTAATTATCATCTTTAAGGTTGCTTTGAAAGCCACATAGAAAGGGTTCTGTGCTGTTAGAAACTTGGTTGCATGTGGTTTTCACAGCAATTGCAACAATAAATGTTGATTGCAGAAAAGCACAACCTGATTAAGTGTTTCAGATCAAATATAATTTATTACTAGAGAAGCCATAATATAAATATAGTATGAAGTAAATCAGGGACGTCAGCCAAAGTATGTAAAATCCATTATCTTGGTGATAAGGGGTAACTAAAAGAAAATTTCTTCCCAATTAAAAGAAGACACTCAGGAGAATTAAATGGCTCTGACAGATGACTTTGCTGAAATTAGGAGATAAATGGGCAGATAGATAGATAGGTAAGATATTCACTCCAGAGAAGAAATAAAGATAGCCCAACTCCAAATATGTAGTAAGATGAAATAGTGGGATGATTCGAGCGCTAAGCATCTTCTTAGGCAAGAGTTTGGATAGAGGCAGGCTGCCTTGTCCTTTGTGGATTTGGTTTAGCCAGTGGGCTCTTCACAAAATGAAGAGAACAAGCATGTGGTCACTGACCCTCTGAAATGCTTTAAAACCTTGCACTGTTCCAAAGAGCATTCCTTTATTCATCAACATTTTATTGAGGCATTTGGTGTTTGTTCCTAGAAGGCTTTTCTTAAGAACTAGGGAGACATAGCAAAGAGTGCTTTAACTAAGGTTTAAACTGTCTCGGTGTCTTGAACTGTGGAGCTCTTTCTTGGCCAGTGTCATTTCAGCTGTTTTTCTCAAAAGAGTTCTTGAGTCCCCACCAGAATGTAAACTCCACAGTAGGGAGATCCTTATCTGTCTTGTTTACTCTTGGGAACAAGCATGTGCCTGATTCAGAGTTAAGGGTTCAGTGACTATTTGCTGAATGAATTATGAATGAAGAAATGAACGAATGTTGCATAGTTTACATTATTATCCCATCTTTACAGATAAAGATACTGAGCCATCAAAGGAAAAAAATTCACCTGAGATCATCCCCCATCGCCCCTCATGTGATGGAACGGAGAGTCACAAAACAGAGGTTCCTTTGCCTTTTGTTAAATCTCTAACATTAGATTAATGTGTCTAAGGTTAATTACTGGATTATTAATAATAAACTGGGTTTATGACTACAGTTTATTAAAGCTTCCAAATTACTCATTAGTAAAAGACGTCACTCATTTTTTCAGTATAATAACGGAATACCCGAGACGATCACGAACATTTCCATTATACGTCTGACGTCTCAGCTAACAGTTGCTGGCCTGGAACTCCTCTCCCCAGGTCAGCACCTTTCTTAAACCTATTGACAGAGACGCAAACAGCAAGGCCATCCCCAGGGTTGGAGGCTGCCCTACAGGCACCTCTGGGAGACCCGGGGGCTGCCAAGATTCAGTGGCTTTGGGGAAAAGTCCAGAGGCAATGAAGTCGGGTGCACCTGAAGTGGGGTGCCGTGGTCAGGCACCTGGCCACCACAGAGGTGCTCAAAACTTGTTGAAGCCTCAATCCCTTCACTTTTTTTTTTTTTTCTGCGGTACGCGGGCCTCTCACTGTCGTGGCCTCTCCCGTTGCGGAGCACAGGCTCCGGACGCGCAGGCTCAGCGGCCATGGCTTACGGGCCCAGCCGCTCCGCAGCATGTGGGATCCTCCCGGACCGGGGCACGAACGTGTGTCCCTGCATCGGCAGGTGGACTCCCAACCACGGCGCCACCAGGGAAGCCCGATCCCTTCATTTTTGATACAGAGACAACTATACCAGCCTTCAAGGGTAGCATGTCAAATGAGAGGGGTGGGTGACACGTGCAAAAGGCCCTCCCTCAGCCAGTTAGTACAAATGTCTGTTGAATGAATTTGTTGTCCCAAACAAACCATTTGTGAGCCCACTCCCCCCATGAAGACACTGCCAGCTCATGGGAAACCACAGGGCACGCATTCTAGCCCTGCTTCTAAGAGCCGAGTGACCAGCTGTGACATTTTACAAGCCGGTTATTGAAGCTCATGGTGAAATTCCAGGCACTGTGGCAAACATGACAGTTTTGGGAAGGGAATCTGTTGGTGACATAGCAGGCAGTCGGCTGGTAGATAAAGCCAGCCTTCCTTACTGACGCTTTCAGCTTGGATGCAGGCAGGCTCCCTGAGGAGGATGATTCATTCCTGCATCTGGTACTGGTTATTCCAGATGCTGCCCTGAAAGAGGACTGTTCTCTGTTCTTCACTCCCATACCCAGAAAGAACAGGAGATGGAAGAGAGTTGGCCTGGTCTATTTAGAAGACCGACTTCCCTGTATGATTGGAGGGCAGTGTTCTTGACCAAGACAAAAAAGAGATGCAGCAAGAAAGAAAAGACAAGGAGATGATTTTACAAATCTACTACGGGCAGGAAATGTGCTTTGAATATTTTGAAGGTTTGGGTTATTTTTGCCATTGTAGGGAGAGTTTTCACTGACACAACCACAGTCTGTCACCACGTCCGGGCAGGTGTGAGGCACTCCCTGTGCCAACAGGAGCAGAATCACCTTCTCTGGGTAAGGCTGCATAATCCACGTGAGGCTCAAAACTGGGTCCTTCCCTGTCAACACCATACTTTACATAGCAAAGACAACCGGCTTAACTGCTCTGTGAAAAATGCTGAAAGACCTCTTGAAAACAACAAGACCCTCCCTGTCCAAAATTTTCCATTTAGAAAAGCCTCTGCAATTTTTAGTCCTTCGTAAGAATATAAATAAGTCCAGAAGCAATTGTTCACTTTTTCCCCTTCACCTGAAATTCCCACCCCACTGTCGCCAACTATAGAAATTCCATCCTTAAGACCTAGCCCAAATGAAGTCCCCATGACCACCCACACCGAAGAGAAGGTAGGTAGGCACAAAAGAGACAGTTTGTCTCCTTTATAATTTGATCTCAGGTAGACCTTTTTATTTTAATATTTATTTTTGGCTACGTCAGGTCTTAGTTGTGACGCGAGGGCTTCTCTCTAGTTGCGGCGTGCGGGCTCCAGAGCACACGGGCTCAGTAGTTGCGGCACGCGGACTTAGTTGCCCCTTAGTATGTGGGATCTTAGTTCCCCGACCAGAGATCAAACCCACGTCCCCCGCATTGGGAGGCGGGTTCTTAACCACTGGACCACCAGGGAAGTCCCCCTCAGATAGACTTTTGTGTCCTGGGAAGAACAATGCCAACATTTTTGGCATTGTACATGTGTGTTATGGACTGTAGGTCAAATTCACATGTTGAAGCCCTAATTCCCAATGGAATGGTATTTGGAGGTGGGGTCTTTGGGGGCTGATTAGGTCCTGAGGGTGGAGCCCTCGTGATGGGATAGTACCCTGATAAGAGGATACAAGAGAGCTTGCTTCTCTCACTGTTCCCCACCGTGTGAGGACACCATGAGGCCATCTGCAAACCAGGAAGCAGGCAGACACCAGATCTGCTGGCACCTAGATCTTGGACTTCCCAGCTTCCAGAACGATGAGAAATAAGTATTTGTTGTTTGTATCCTTCTAGCGGCCTGAACTCAGACAATGTGGAAATGGCTTCATATAAAATCTTTGGCTTACTGAGAATGTATAGATGTAGTTAGAGAGAGGATGAAGGAGATAAAAAATGGCTGATGGAGAGGAGAGACAAAAGTATGTGGCAATGGGGACTTCCCTGGCAGTCCGTGGGTAAGACTCCACGCTCCCAGTGCAGGGGGCCCGGGTTTGATCCCTGGTCGGGGAACTAGATCCCCCATGCATGCCGCAACTAAGAGTCTGCATGCTGCAACTAAGAAGTCCACATGCCGCAACTAAGACCCGATTCAGCCAACATAAATAAATAAATAAATAAATAAGTTTTTTAAAAGTATGTGGCAATGATTTACTGATTGAGAAGTAAAGGGAATTCCTCTCTCTCTGTTCCTCTAAACAATCTGCGCTCAACTTGTACACACTCCCAGATGCGGAATGTGTTTTTCTTCCTTCTGTTTTTCTCTTCATGTCAGCTGCCCTGACATTTGTCAAATGGGCTCCTGGCTCTTGGCTTGTGGATGTCACCACTTTGAGATCTGTAGATGGTTGTCCAGGCTCCCTGGGGGAGTTCAGTAGAAGTCCCTGGAGCTCTCTGCTCCACGGGAGACACTAGGCAGCTTGCTCCTTACCTCTTTCATCGTTAGCCAGAGCTCAGGCACTCGGTTAAAACTTTATGAAGTTAAAAAGACTGACTTTCGGGGACCATAGTATTTTCACTCTATGGTCCCTTTTTGGATTTGATCTATGTCCTTGAATCTTTTTAACTTGAAATATTATCAAAATACCAAGATGCTATGGAGAATGAAAATGACTGGAAAAATGAAAACGGTTGTCTGTTAAGTTTCTGTGATTGTATTTTATTTTTTAATTTTTGTGAAGATGTTATTTAAACATTTGATACATTAAAATTGTCAAGTACTGTGAGTCACTCACATTTCCAAACAGAGAGTGAGATGCTACTGAACACTGGACATACGAAATATATGTGCTGTTGTCAGTGAACCCGACCCCGTCTAACCTGCAAGACAGGAAATAAAGGAGAGCAGCTCCCGCCTTTGAGTAAATGACAGTCACTGACCAGTGCCCAAGGGGAGCCCTTAATAAATACTTGTCAAACGGATGAGAGGCGGGTGGAGGAGGGAATCTCACCAACAACTTGGCCCCCATCGTGTTGTGATACAACTCACAACTTCATCCTAGAGGTCAGCTCAAAAAACAAGTTGCATCACATTCGTAATGGTCTTCAAAGTATCTCTTCATCCTTTTCCCAATGTCCCCACCATACTCCAGGTCCCACCATCTGTCCTGGCGTGGCCGGCCTTCCCAACTCCAAGCCACTCCCTCCAAGTTGCCTCTGCCAGCCTCCTCTTTCACAGCGCCTCCAGTTGGGTGTCTCCCTTTTTTTTTTTTATTGTGATATAGTTGCTTTACACTGTTATGTTAGTTTCTGCTGTACAGCGAAGTGAATCAGCTGTACGGATGCATACATCCCCTCCTTCTTATACCTCCCTCCCGTCCCCCATCCCACCCATCTGGGTCATCACAGAGCACAGAGCTGAGCTCCCTGTGCTGTACAGCAGGTTCCCACTAGCTATCTGTTTTACACATGGTAGTGTGTATAAGTCAAACCTAATCTCCCGATTCATCCCACCCACCCCTTCCCCCCAACCCTGTGTCCATACGTCCCTTCTCTACATCTGCGTCTCTGTTCCTGCCCTGTAAATCTCTACCATTTTTCTAGATTCCACATAAATGCGTTAATTTACGGTATTTGTTTTTCTCTTTCTCACTTAGTTCACTGTGTATGACGGACTCTAGGTCCATCCACGTCTCTACAAATGACCCAATTTCATTCTTTTTGCTACCACTTTAGGCCCAAACTCTCTCTGGCGATCACCTTCATCCTTGTTCCTAGCTCTGTGCCCAGCTGTCCATTTGGTTAGGAAGTCTTTCTTCCTCACGACCACCTGTCCAAATTGTACCTATTCTTGAAAGTTTGGTTTAAATGCCATGTCACTGACCCTTACTGCATCCCCTCTCGCTGTAGTGTGGTAACCATAGCATCCATGCCCACCGGCACAGCGTGGGCATTGACCTGAGTGGCTCCGCGGAGCCCATCGTGGTTACACAGGTGGCTGCATGCCCGCCTACGGGCGAGCCATCCGCTGGGAGCTTCCCTGCCCGCCTCCACGCTGCCGCCCCCAGCCCCGCCCCTCTCCCTGCTGGTCCAGCGCCTATAGGCTGTCACCCTTCAGTGACCTCCCTCGGTCCCTAGAACTGTTAGGCTAAAACCCCAGAAATATGGAGAGTTCTGATTAAGCTGTTTTGAAAACATCATACAACAGAGGCCAGAGAGAGGTCGAGAAAACTACATTGCAGAAATATTAGTTATGTTTTTATATCAATAACCAAGAGCTAGATGGAACCACCTATTGCACAATCGCTGCACGCTCCTCTAAACCAGAGTCAGAAACACAAAAGCCAAGCTTGCTGTGTATCATATATTTGGGGGCAAAGTCAAGGAATTTTCTGAAGCTGAGCCCATCCGTTTAATAGAAACGTTCATCTAAGAAGATCTGCGTGCTCTAAGCGCGTTAGCACCTAGGTCCTGATAACACCCCTATTAAGAAAAAGACAAACAAAAGAAAACACACCAAGCTCATAAGTATACAGAACAGATTGGTGGCTGCCAGAGGCGGGGGTGAGGGGAGGGCAAAGAGGGTGAAGAGGGGCAAAAGGTGCAAACTTCCAGGCTTCCCTGGTGGCGCAGCGGTTGAGAGTTGGCCTGCCGATTCAGGGGACGCGGGTTCATGCCCCGGTCCGGGAAGATCCCACATGTCGCGGAGTGGCTGGGCCCGTGAGCCGTGACCGCTGAGCGTGCGCATCCGGAGCCTGTGCTCCGCAACGGGAGAGGCCACAACAGTGAGAGGCCGGCGTACTGCAAAAAAAAAAAAAAAAAAAAAAATGGTGCAAACTTCCAGTTACAAGATAAACAAGTCCTGGGCATTCCATGTACAGCCCAGCGACTCTACTTAATAATACTGCATTGCATATTTCAAAGTTGCTAAGAGATGAAATCTTAAAAGTCCCCATCCCAAGAAAAAAGTTTTTATAACTATGTAATGGTGACAGATGGTAACTAGTCTTATCATGGTGATCATTTTGCAATGTATAGAGATATTGAATCATTATATTGTACACCTGGAACTAATATGTCAATTATACCTTCATACAAAAATTTTTAATAAAAAATTTTAAACAGAGGGAAGTTACATTGCCTTCCCCCAGTGGTGGGGAAACTAGTAAAGACAGAGAAAAGTGATTTACTTGCGCTCAGGGAACACAGTGGCGGAGACGGTGTCTCACGCTGGCGTGCCTCACGGCCTGTTCCTTGATGTTCATTTGTTCTTTCATCCACTGTGCGCCAGACACAGGGCTAGTCACGGGAAGCAAGCATGAGCAAGGGCCTGCCCTCAGCCAGCTTATCATCTAATAGGTGTGGACAAGGTAACCAGCGTGGGTCTAAGGGAGCAGTCTCCACTGAGTCCTCACCATGCCTGGCATTCCCCCTCACAGCACCTCATGAAGGAAAGATTTACCAGCCAGGACACGGAAGCCCAGAGGCTGCCCACCAGCACGTGCAGAACAGGAATCCGACATGCTGCTGTTTCCCCGGTGCCCATTCACCCTGCAGCCAATGTCCCCCCACTCACAGGACCCGCCTCCCATAGGCAGCCCCGCCCTGGCCTGGGCCACGGTGCCTGCTTTTTCTCGTGTCCTTTGGATGCCACTTGAGTCTCTCCTTGCTTGTTCATCCAGGAGGACAGGCGAATGGTCCCGGAGACATGAAGACAGACTTCTTGGCCTTGGAGGAGACCACAGGACGGTCTCCAAACTCCCACCCAAAGAATAAGCCAGCTTCGCAGGGTCACACAGCACCAGGGGCCTCTTCAACATCCCCTGCAGGTCCACTAGTCTCCACCCTGGCCCGCTCGCAGCGGGAGTTCACTGCATCGCTCACCTCCCCCGGCCGCGCCAGCCTGCCACCTCCATCACGGTGCTGTCGGCCCCTCTAATCCTTGCAGCCTGAGCTCCATATGTGATGTGTTTGCCTCCTGACATTCAAAGCTAAGCTTCTGAAACTCAAAAAAACCCAAAAATCCCTCTTTCTCCTACATACACATGGAGCCTGGTACATAGAGGTCAGAAACATCTTGGATGTCAACTTTCCTGCTTTTTCTGGGTTGAGGAAGACGATTGGCCCTTCATTCTGCTGGGTGCTTTTGCATCTTCTCCTCCATGGGGGCCAGTGTTCCCCAGCCGGAAGACTGTGTCTCCCCCGGTGGAGAAGGTCATGGGCTGCGAAGAGAAAGCACGTCTCATAGGGGCAGAGGGTGTGAGATGTGGAGCAGGGCAGCCCGCATCCCGGTGCTGTCACCACTGTCGGTGCAGTGTGACGGGGACAAATTTCCACATACATGAAGTGCTGCAAAGAGCGCCTGGCACAGATTAAGCTCTCAAAGCTATTAGGATCTCAGAATTAAATTCCATCACCAGAGCAGAGTGGGATATGGCTGGATGGCACGCATTCACAAGGAACGTGGTGTGCAGAGACCTCCACCCTTGAGGACCAGAGAGGAAGATCTGGGAGCTGCCAGATTTCAGAGCAGATATGAATGGGCTGGGAAGGGTAGAGGATGAAGCAGGAAGAGATTGGGATCACGGGGGGAAGGGTGGGAGGGAAGGGAGGGTGACTGTGGGAGGGTGGAAACCAGGCCAAGGAGGAGGGCTGCCATTGTGGGGAGGGAGTGGGGAGCAGAGCCTCGGCGCCTGGAGGAGCTAGATTTGGGAAGGAAACATGGAGTGCAGAAGCCTCAGCGGTCCAAGGGGGACCCCGGCTTGCCCCGGAAAAGCCACTACTGCCAGGATTCCCATGGTCTCAGAACCATAGGTAAGGGAGATGGCACCCAGATGGGTTTTTAGATAGTGCGGGCTCTTACCGTGAAGCCTCTCCCGTCTTCACCCAGACCAGGAGCGTCCTTACTTAGGCCAGGAGGCTGAGAAACGAGGAAGCCCTCTGTGGCTTAGCTGGCAGCACCTCTGAAGGCCAGGGAGCTGGGCCTAGGGAGACAGATGAGAGCGATGGCCGTGGCAGCCTGATGTGGAGAGGGGTGTGGGGTGCACAGGGTTATTCTAGGACGGCTGGGTGTTTGCAACTTGCGAGGGACCAAAGCTGCCCCTCCATCTCCAGGGATAAAGATTCTATGTTGGCCAAACTTTAGTCAGACTCCTGAACCTTCTCCTAGGCCCATCTGCGGACCTCTTTGTAAGATCCAGTTTCAGCAAGAACCTTGCTAAGTCAGTTTAACCAGAACCCCACCCTCCGTATCTGATATGGTTGCTCATCACTCCCTCCCCACATCCCCCAGAGGACCTTTGGCCATAATAATAATTTTCCATGCATGGATAATTGTCCATCCACTGGTCCCCACTCTGGTCCTTGGCTATCAACTCCCGCTTACCCAGGTTGTATTCGGAATTGAGCCCTGTTATATACTGAGGTGTCTTTTGCCCTATTGCAATAGTCCCGAATAAAATCTGTTTTTATCCCTTTAACTGGTGTCCAGCTCTGGTTTTTCTTTGACACTGGCTGGGTTCTCACCCTCTGCCCAAGATCCTTCTCTGCTTCCCCCAAAGCACTGGGGCTGCTGTGCTGTCTCCGTGGTCCCTTCATCACTCAGATGTGTGGGGGACATTTCCTAGCTGTTTCATCTCTTAAAAGTAGAGTGAATTCCTCTCTATTTCCTTATTTATTTCATTCTTTTTTCTCACCACTTTCAGATTCTTGTCATCTTCCCCTGCCCTCTGGCCCTATAAGCCAAGCCCCTCTGAACACACCTGGCTGTTGTACTCTATCCCCTCATTGCCAAGCCTCAGGGTCCCCCCTGCTGAATGAGACAGCCAGGCCTGGTGGCTCTGGGCCCTGGTGGGAAACTCTCTTCTCTCAGGCTTCCACTGCTGCGCTACCGTCCTGCATTTGTTTCTGCTTTTCTCACCATTCCTTCTCTGTTTTCCTATTCTTCTCCAAGGCCCAAGCCCTGGCCGTCTGTTCTCTCATCCTCTTCCCTGCCTGAGGATTACCTATAGCACTGACTGCCTCTCCTCCAAATGCGTTCCTTAGGATCCCAAGGAATAGTGAGTGAATGCTACCCCTCAGCAGCTGAAACTCTGCATTTCCACCCCGCTTCCAGGGCTGAGGCTGAGGACCTGTGGACCACATTTTGAGTAGCAAAGGTCTAAAAAGCAAAATGCCGTGCAGAAATTTAAATTCCCTACCTAATGACGTAATGAGCATTAGGCTTTCCTTGCAGCGTAAGAGGATCTAGAAGAGGGGTGATGGATGAGCCGGGAAGGTATGGGGAAGAGACGGTGAGAACAGCCACACAGCATCCCAACCATGATTTGAAGACGTTTGCGCTGTGCGGTCGAGTGGCCAAGCCCCCGCTGCTTCTCCTCCCTCTGACTCAGGAGAATGTGATAAATGCACAGTCAGCCACCCTGACATTCATGGGCCACGGCAAGGGGGCAGGCAGAGGGTCATATGCCCTGTGTCTCAACAGCTAAAATTATAAATCAGAGTAACAAACTATTTAAAAAGTAGATTCTATAGCCTCCTAACTTGAAAACTGTACCTTCGTAAAGACCTGGAAGACC
Organism: Delphinapterus leucas; assembly: GCF_059928025.1. Taxonomy (NCBI): domain Eukaryota; kingdom Metazoa; phylum Chordata; class Mammalia; order Artiodactyla; family Monodontidae; genus Delphinapterus; species Delphinapterus leucas. The sequence goes on from NC_143144.1 coordinate 5,708,161, forward strand.
ATGTTTGAATGTACAAGTTTTAGAATCCTTGGAGCTCCACGTGAATCGGTGGCACAGGGTGGCACCCAGATAACTCCTTGGCCCTCCCAGCTCTGACTGGCACGGCTACGGGCTGCGAGTGCAGGCATGTGGACACCTTGACCCATCCATCTGAGCTATGTCAGCAAAATACTATCATATCTCTGCTTAATTCCTACCTATTGAATTATCGGTGCTTAGCAAAAAAGAAAATAAGAAAAAAAATTAACGGAGGGGGCAGTGTGGCTGATGTTCCGTGCCACCCTTTCCATAAGCACGTGCCTGGAGTGTGTACAAGAGAAGAAGATGCAAATCTGCTGTGTTCTCTGTTAGTCTTGAAGGGTAGCAGAACCTGCCACCCTAAAACATGCTATTTTGTTCTAAGGATTATTTTGAGCTGAAGGCAATTGGAAGAAGAAGATACCAGAAAAGCTCCCTGCTCTCCCCCTATTTGCCTAAAAGCAGGATGTAGATTTGCAAAGTTGTCCCCCCTCACCTCCCTACCAGAAAAGACAAAGGCTAATTCCCCTAGACAACTTTAGACCCTTATCCAGGGAGAAAGCTTGAACTCAGATCTGCATAACAAGCCTCACTCGTGTTTACGATGTTTTCCAGGTAACCTCCCAAAACTCTTCTACCCCACACCTTTCTTTCTTTTGTCTTTAGCTCGAGATGGTATTTAAGCTGGAGTTCTAAGCCACCTTGGAGAGTTTCTCATTTTTCCCTGGGTTTCTCCCAGGTATACCTGAGGTATACATGTTAATAAACTTCTGTGTGCTTTTCTCTTGTTAATCTGCCTTTTATTGCAGGGGTCTTAGCCAAGAGCTCAGAAGGGTAGAGGGAAAATTCTTTTCCCTCTTCCACAGTTTCAATTCTTTCTTGTTTGTTTTTCATAGAAGAAGTGTTTAAAAATACATTCCCCCCCCCCTCAAATGGCTTCTAAATGCAAAAAAACTACCTTATGTAGTGCTGGACATAAGAAAGTGCAATCTATCCCCATGCTGGAAGAAAAAAATATTGTGTTTTCATGTTGTGGTTGGACTTCTGGAGAGATGGTTTGTCGGACTTCAATATGGCATTCAAGGGTAATTTGGACTCTGCTCAATATTTACCTTATACATGGTTCTCTATAATCGGAACAGTGTTTTAGAAATTATAGCAGAATAAGATGACCCAGGAGAACAGGGGCTATTGTACCTATAACAGCATGGAGGTCTCAAGTAGGACCGGGAGGCATAGATGTCAGAAATCAGTCAGACTTGGTAAAGCCCATCTTTCCTTATTTTTAAAAAATATTTATTTATGTATTTATTTATTTATTTTGGCTGCACTGGGTCTTAGTTGCAGCACACGGGATCTTCGTCGTGGCATGCGGACTTCTTAGTTGCAGCGTGTGGACTCTTAGCTGTAGCATGCGGACTTCTTAGTTGCGGCATGCATGTGGGATCTAGTTCCCCGACCAGGGATGGAACCCGGGCCCCCTGCACTGGGAGCGCAGAGTCTTACCCACTGGACCGCCAGGGAAGTCCCAAGCCCATCTTTCTGAACAAATCTAATCAAGTCATTGCCATGCTTTAACATCTCCCTCAGAGAACAAAGTCCACAGTTCTTAGTACAAGTGCAAGATCTCTTAGTACAAGTGTAGGCTCCACACTACCTTTCCAGCCCCATCTACAAAGCCATCTCAAGGTGCCGGGCACTTTCACATCTGTGATTATTTTCTCCCCATTTTGCCGCTTCTAGGAAGGTTCTTCTATCCAACCTGGCATACTCTTATTCACCTCCAAGACCCAACACACTCATCACCTCCTCTGAGTAGCCATCTCCCAGCTATCTACTTAGGCAGAAATAAATCAGTCCTTTTGGTTTTCCCACAGCACTTTGTTCTTCCACAGTCACCATCGTTTTGTATTATTTGTCTTCCTTCTGAATCAAGCCCGAGATCAAGCAATCCAGGCGAGGGAAGCAAGAAAAGGCACCCAACAAGAAAGCAGTTGGAAAATAGCAAAAGCCAGGGTAACGCTAGGGCCCTGGACAAAGTAAGACAAGGGTATCAAATCAGAGGCTAAGGTAGAAACGAGAGACCATCTGCAGGTGAGGCCGGAGCACAGAGCACGGTCCAGAACTGTTACGTCTGGGCGGAGTGACAGCATCTGATTTACATTGATGGCAGCTGGTAGGAAATGCTTCTCGGAGCCCTCCCTGATCTCCCAGGAGCTCTGCACTCGTGGTGTTGGGGAACAGAATGAGGACAGACACACTTGTCTCTCCTGAGGTTTCATAACACGCTTTTCTAACTCATTTTGACGCCTTTCCCAGCTTTTCCAGATTTGATCACATCACCAAGATTCCTGGTAAAACCTCTTTCAAAACCCCCTATAGGATGCTCCCCTCAGTGGTTTTATTGTCTTTTTGAAGCTTGAAATGCTGGCTAAGTAATGCGAGAAGTGTCCGCCTAGATTGATCGCCCCACAGCTGCCTAAACAACCGAGGAATTGTTTCTCGCGCCTCAGTTCTCTCACTTCACTGTAAAGAAAGAAAAACCAGTGGTTTATATAGGACAATGTGATTGTCATTTTCCACTGAATATGTTTCTCTCTCTGACTCGTCCACCTTTTCCTACTGCTGTCCTATTGTCCTCTACTATTCCTAATAGTAGAGTTATTGTTATTCCTGATTTGCATGCAGTATTTAAATTATACATTAAAAAAAGACACGGCTTTTTAAGATGTTTAAAAACCTGACTTCTAAAACAATGTGACTTCAGGCCAGGAACTTTTTCAAACTCTTGACTTTAAAAGAAGCATTTAAATAGAACATCGCAAGTTTTTGTTTTTTTTTTAACTTTTTGGCCACACCCCACAGCATGTGGGATTTTAATTCCCCTGACCAGGGATTTAACCAACAGCCCCTGCATGGGAAGCAGAGAGGATCTTTACTGGATATAGTTCTTGCTAGGAATCAAGTGCACTGTTTAACATTAAGTGCTACCAAAGGGAAAGGAACAAGCTTATCTGTTTGCAAGGTATCAACAGAGCCTTAACTTGCATTTACAGGGATGTATGCTATAATCGTAGTGGACGTGCATACGTACAGGACCCAGAGTACAACTGGAATTTTCCTTGTGAGAGGCTGAGGCTGGGGTAATTTTCCTGACTAACGTGAAACAGAGAACTGTTCCTATAAATTGCAGTAATCGAAGCCCATTTGCAAAGAGGCAGAAGACTTGGGGGCCTGTTGCTGTCATCTAAGCTCATTTTAGCAGACTTGGTAGCAACTAAAGGTTAACTCCCCATTTCCTGGGGAGGGGTCTCTCCAGAGGAGGACTGAAGCCCAGTAAAGGTGAGGCAGCGTTTGGTGGCCATGTCCCCGGTATGGCCCACAGATGTCATTATCCTGGTCTTCATGAGTCCTCATGCTCAAACCTTCCATGACTCGCTCTTTTATTAACTTGCCACCTCTTGCTTCTTGTGATTTCTTTCTTTTCTCTTTGTTGCAGCGTGCGGGCTTAGTTGCTCTGCGGCATGTGGGACCTTAGTTCCCCGACCAGGGATTGAGCCCACGCCCCCTGCATCGGCAGGTGGATTCTTAACCACTGGACCACCAGGGAAGTCCCGCTTCTTGTGTCTTCTAACCGTCTGTTGGTTTAGTAGCGGGACACTGACTTCACACCGAGGCATAGTAGAGAAAGGTGAGGGAAAGAGCCTCATGTGCCTCGTGAGGGTCTGGCTGGACCACACAGCTCAGCCTGCTTTCCTGAGTTCCTTTTAAAAAGGAGAAATTCCCCTGCAGCTCTTAGGCCCTCGGGTATCCGCCCACTGACACCTGGCAAGAGCCACGCCCCCTGCGTTTTACAAACAGGGAACCTCGCAATTGCCCAAAGTTAGCAAGTTGGGGGATGCCTTTTCCCCAACCCTCAAAACTAGCTTATTTATAATGTCCCAACACCAAACCAATGAAAGTAAAGTGAAACCTGAAGCGTCAGTCGGGCGAGGACGGAATCACGTGTCTGCGCACAGAGAAGAGCCGCCCTTTGCTCCACCGAGGCCTCGCTTGGCCTCACCCCCAAGCCCTTTTCAATTTTGCATTGCAGATGTCAGTGTCCCAGGGCACCTCTCACTCCTCTGTCTCAGCCCTTCTCTCACTTAGCCGTCATTACTGATTTTCTCCAGAGACACTTGCTGAAGATGGTAAAGACGTAGGCTCTGGGTCACATGGCCAAGGCTCAGATCCCAGCTCCGCCATCTGCTGGCTGTGTGATCTGAAGCGACTTTCTTTTTCTCCTCTTCCATTTTTACATGGGTGCTACCTTATTTCCGCTTCTACGTGTCTCACAGGAGGACTAAATGAGACAAGTGAGTTCTTAGCACGGTGCCTGGCAAATAGTCAACGCTCAGCAGCTCTCAGCTGTGACTATTATGATTGCTTGTCTCTTTCTGTAACTCAGCTATGAGCGGGCAACGATTATGTCTTTTTCGTTTCTGTTCCCCCAGCGCTTTCTTAGCTCAGCGCCTAGCACTTATGATGCGTTCTCAGTAAACATCTATTGGTTGGATGGACGGGATGAATGAAAGAATGTATGAACTGGAGACAGACAGTTCAGTGTAAGCAGTGTCCTGTGTCCCACGTTGTTCTTTTCTCTTGTATTGGAAAGACACGTGTAACGCTGAGAACCAGTGTAGGGACAGGTTCCTCTGCATCCCTGTTAGGTGGACACTGTGTCCCTTGTCTACTGTGTCATGGTCTGAGAACTATCTTTTCACCATAGTCACCAACGTTTTTCCCCAGACAAAAGCTACCTACCTACACTTACGACCAAGAAGGTAGACTAGGTAAGAGCGATGGGTTTAGCTATCTCAACAAAAGCTCGGTTCTACAGAATCTGTTTTCTCATGATGCAAATTGCTGCAGATATAGCCACAAGCAAAAAGAAATAGCAGAGGGGCTTCCCTGGTGGCACAGTGGTTAAGAATCCGCCTGCCAATGCAGGGAACATGGGTTCAAGCCCTGGTCCGGGAGGATCCCACATGCCGTGGAGCAACTAAGCCCATGTGCCACAGCTACTGAGCCTGAGCTCTAGAGCCCGCGAGCCACAACTACTGAGCCCGTGTGCCAGAACTACTGAAGCCCGCGCGCCTAGAGCCGGTGTTCTGCAAAAAGAGAAGACACCGCAATAAGCCTGCGCACCGCAATGAAGAGTAGCCCCCGCTCGCCACAACTAGAGAAAGCTGTGCGCAGCAACGAAGACCCAATGCAGCCAAAAATAAATAAAATAAAATAAATAAATTAATTTAAAAAAGAGAAATAGCAGAGAAACACATATGTGTAATAAAATATAAAGAGATACATGGACCATATGATCTCACAATTCAGGGTCAGAGTTACGTCTTAGGGACGACAAGGGCTGCTGATGAGACGGGGGGGAGAGTGCATGGAGGGCTCCAACTGCTTTCTTAAGCCAGGTGGTGAGTGCCTAGGTGTTTGTGTATCATTTTTTATACTCCTTGTGTTTATTGTTTAATAAGTTGAAAGCAATAGTCAAAGTCATGAAGACAGTTCAAAAAGGAAATACAAATGGCCAATAAACACAAGAAAAGCTGTTAAAGTTGGGGGCTGGAGAGGGAGGGAGAGATTGAGACAGAGACAGAGACAGAGAGAGTGAAGGAGGGAGAGAGGGGAGTGGGGAGATAGAGCAAGAAAGAAAGCCTAGCTGGATAGAGCAGAGAAGGCTCTACCAAGAGGAGGAAAGAAGCAGCTATGTAACGAGGGGGTAAAGGAGGACAGGCAGTGAGTCGCACTCACACACTCTGCCTCCTACTCTTTTTAAAAATTTATTTATTTATTTATTTGGCTGTGTCGGGTCTTAGTTGCAGCACGCAGACTCAGTAGTTGCGGGGCGTGGGCTCAGTAGTTGCGGCACGCCAGCTTAGCTGAACCGAGGCATGTGCAATCTTAGTGCACCGACCAGGGATCGAACCCGTGTCCCCTGCATTGGAAGGTGGATTCTTAACCACTGGACCACCAGGGAAGTCTCATCCAACTCTTGACATTAGGACAGAGTGAGGGATTTGAAAGGCTTTCCTGAGCGTGAGTCTGAGGAGGCAGAAAAAACCCAAAGTTTAGACTATGAAATTATTTATGGCCCTTATGCCCAACACAGGGTGGTTTAAGGACAGTGAGAGCCAGAACTGGACTGGTCTACAAAGCGGTACAAACTACAACTGTGGTTGCTTTCTCCCACGTCTGCCATGAAGGATTCAAAGTGCAGAGGCCTTGGGTAGAGGTTTTATCGGTATAAAAGTCTTTGTGGTTACACCAAATGCATATAAAAAGGAGAAACTATTTTAAAGTAGCTCTGACTTTTCTGAAAGAATCTTCTCAAATTAGTTAATTAGAGATCATTTGATTTAAGAATTTGTAGTTGGATGACTATACAACAAGCAAAAGTTTTAGGGCCAGAAGAAACACTGTGGATTGTTTAGGTTCACACTTTCATTTGCCATATAAATTAAGGCTGGAAGGATTAAGCGATTTGCTTGGTGGTAGGTGGCAGGGCTGGTTCTGGAACCCAGGTCTCCTGACTGGATGCTGTGCACAGCTCATGTGGCTGCCTTGGTTCTAGAGCAGCCTCGGGAGGATTCCGACTGTGAAATCTCACAGGGACGTCGGGACATTCTGGTGTCCTCACACATGGCACAGCACATCCCGGTCTGCTCCTCTAACTGCAGGAACTGAGACACCCAGTGTAGGACTGACCCTGGATGAGGTGGCCCAAATTCACTGTCAGAAAGGCATCCTGATGTGACTCTCCTGTCAACAGTCATCGGTGTGATGAACTTCTCAGCTTTGGATCATGCAGCCGATAAAAAGAAGAGGCACAAGCCAATATGCCAGAGTCAGCAATTTTGAGGTTCATGTCACCTGGTCCATCCAGTTTCCTCAGCAGGGTTTCTTCCCTGCTCTGTTCACACCAGATTTCCTAAGCTGTATTATACCGACCTAATTTGTGTTCTCTCTCCTAGTAGGGCCATGGGCTCCTTCGGGACAGGGTTTCTTACTCAACTCCAACTCCACTATCTAGGACACTGCTTGGCCTCTAGTGTTGCTGGGACCAAATGATGGCCAAATGTGTCTGGGAGGAAGGCGCCTTGTGGACCAATCAGGAATATAAGTTAATGTTCATGCTCGCCAAACAAAAGACCACTTATAATCAGAGGCACTGTATGAACGCTCCTCTAAACCAGAATACCTTTGAATGAAAAGGGGGACAATTAATAATTACAGTGGGACAACAGGCATAAATCAAGACTGTTCTGAGCAAACTGGGCTGTATGGCCACCCATCTTATAACTTAGGTTTGGGAAGTTTCTCCTCTGGAAATCATGCTCAGTTAGAAAAGATATATTATTCTAAATACAGGTAAATGTATGACTTGAAACAGCTAAGAAGAAAGGTCTGCTGAACAGAATAAAACAACTACATTCTATCAAAGCATATTGGACAAGGTGGGGATTGTCAGCCCAGCAATGCCCATCCCCTTTTCGTCGTCACTACAGGGTCATCACAGGACTCTACCCTATGGCCACAGTTGATGGTCCTTCTGCCATCAATGGTCACCTGACCTCAGCTGGCCCATCAGGGTCCTTTCCCTAAGACCATCCTGGAACTAGGACTGAGGCTGATGGCCTGTCTTTGGGTCCTGGACCAAAGCCTAGTGCTTGTGGTAGCCCTGAGCCTACCACGTGGGGACCGAGGGTGTGCAGACAGCAACAGGAGCAGAGACGGGACCGCCACCTTCCAGCCCGGCCCTAACATTCTGAGGGCCTGAAGCAAGGCTAGAGACGGAAGCCCACATTTCCTATGCCTAAATATTTGGAGGTTGTAAACCCATTGTCGAATAGAATACGTTATGTCCTCCTATCTTGGTACATTTCATAATAACAACCGAAAAGGAAAAATATGTGTAAGTGTACAGCTTTTATATGTTCCAAGGTTGGCAAAATACCAAAGACACCTGAGTTTTTTTTTAAGTTATAATTTTTAAAAAATTTTTATTTATTTCTGACTGCATTGGGTCTTTGTTGATGTGCATGGGCTTTCCCTAGTTGCAGCGAGCAGGGGCTGCTCTTCGTTGTGGTGCACGCGCTTCTCATGGCAGTGGCTTCTCTTGTCGCAGAGCACGGGCTCTAGGCACACGGGCTTCAGTAGCTGTGGCGCATAGGCTTAGTTCTTCCGTGGCATGTGGGATCTTCCCAGACCAGGGATTGAACCCATGTCCCGTGCATTGGCAGGCAGATTCTTAACCACTGTACCACCAGGGGAGTCCCAGACAACTGAGTTTAATCATTATTACACATGGGTGTGTGTTCAAAAAATTTTAGGAGAAATGTAGCAGTGTGTAATCTCAATACTTTCTGGTTTCATCCCGTGCCACCAGAGTATTGGGAAGCTTGGGACTGCTCAGGCTGAACCAGTCTGTTTCACCAGGTGGGCCGGGACTGGGCCGCCACGCAAGTGCATCACCAATATTAGGGTATAGTTTAGTTGATCCAAAGGTGGAGAGGAAGGAGATATAGAAAGGGAGAGAAGAGAGGTTAAGAACATAGGGATAGGTGAAGACTATTTTAATGAAGGTGTTCCTGATACTGAATACATTGCAGAAGTCAAGACTTTATTAGTCAATAAAGGCACTTAAGATGCAAATTTTCATAGACCAAAGAGTTTTAAAATCACAAACAGACATATAATACCAATTATATAATGATAGAATTTTTTTAAAAAAATTGGAGGCATAAAGTCTGGAATGAGCTTGAGATATTATACAGTTTTTCTCATTGGATTAATCCTAATAAGAAATTGCTTATTGAGAGGACCTGAAATGAAAGAATTCACAAATTAAGTATAGCCACTAGGAGATCGGAGTGGGATCAAGAGGAATTCAGGGATCACTGACACTGGAGAATGTGGCTGTTGATTTCACCCGGGAAGAGTGGGAGCTCCTGACCCCTGCTCAGACGGACCTGTACCGAGACCTGATGCTGGAGAACCACCTGTGTCAGTGGGGTATCAAGTTAGCAAACCTGGAACAAAGAGAACCACCACAGACCTTAGAAGATTAAGTTCATAGTCACCCCCTTCCAGAAATTGAGAAAGTGGATGATCATGTGCAGCCACGCTGGCAAAACCATAATATGCTGAAGAAGATGGAACAGTGTTATGAACAGAATGCATTTGCGAATATTATTTGTCAGAGCAAAAGTTGTTTTCCTTTAAGGCCAAATCATGACGTATTTGATTTACAGAGGAAAACTTTGAAATCATTTTCAGATGTAATCAACCAGAGTAGAAGCTGTGATTAAAAAGGAGCCTGCTGAGTTTAAAGGAGATGGGATATCTTTTCTCCATGCTAATCATGAGCAAACTTATACTGAAATTAAACATCAGCAAATACACAAAATAGAGAATGCCCACGAATGTACTGAATGTGGGAAAGCCTTCCTCAAGAAGTCTTGGCTCAACGAACATAAGAGAATTCATACAGGAAAGAAACCCCATGGACGCAGTGTGTGTGGGAAAACTTTCTCCAACAAGTTCAAGCTCACTGAACGTCAGCGAACTCACAAAGGAGAGAAACCCTATGTGTGCAGTGAGTGTGGAAAAGCCTTCCTCAGGAAATTTTAGCTTACTGAACATCAGAAGACTCATATGGGGAATAAACCCCATGCATGCAGTATATGTGGGAAAGCATTCTACAGAAAGTTCAAGCTAACTGAACACTTGAGAACTCGTACAGAAGTGAACCCCTATGAATGTACTGAACGTGGCAAAGCCTTCTGCAAGAAGGCAGAGCTCATTATACATCAGAGAAATGAAAGAGGAGAAAAACCCCATGTATGCAATGAGTGTGGGAAAGGTTTCTCCAGAAAATCACAGCTCATTTTGCATCAGAAAATTCATACAGGAGAGAAATCTCATATATGTAGTGAATGTGGAAAAAGTTTCATACAGAAGGGCAGTCTTATTATACACTAACAAACTCACACTGGATAGAAACACTGTGGATGCACTGAATGTGGTAAAGCTTTCAGCCAGAAGGCATGCCTCATAGCGCATCAGTGCTTTCATACAGGAAAGGCTCCCTGTATATATGTACTGACTGTGGAAAATCTTGTTCACAGAAATCAGGACTCATTAAACATCAGAGAATTCACACAGGAGAGAAACACTATGGATACAGTGACTGTGGGAAAGCCTTCACTACAAAGACAATGCTCATTGTCCATCAAAGAACTCACAGGGGAGAGAGGCCCTATGGATGCAATGAGTGTGGGAGAGCCTTCACTACAAAGACAATGCTCATCCAAAGAACTCACACGGGAGAGAGGCTCTATGGATGCAACGAGTGTGGGAAAGCTTTCTCCCACATGCCATGCCTGGTTAAACACAAGAGGACACACACAAGAGAGAAAGAAGTAGATTCAGTGAAGGTGGAATATCCTTCCATAAAGGGTCACAGCTTATTAGATACTAGTGAACTCCTGCAAGGGAAAAGCCCTGTTAATATGGTAACTGTGCAGATGCCTTCTGCGACCCCTCACTCATCATTACACATCAGTGGGCTCCTCACAGATAGGAATGTAGTCCTTATGGAACAGTCAGATGCCAGAGCTGCACCCTCGGGACATAACAGAAAGTTTGTGCAGGAGAGGAACTGCATGAATGCGCTGAATGTGTTTATGCCTGCAGTGGCCAATTACATCTTATTTTATGGCACAAAAAACACATAGGGAAAACCTGGTACATTCTATGTGGAAAAGCCTTGAGCAGTAATGTATAGCTGATTATATGGTTATGTATAACCAGAAAGCCTATGAATGCAGAGGTTAGGAAAGCTGTGTTTTGGAAGATAGACCCTATCATCAGTGATCACCATAGGTCATCAGTGAGCTTATACTGGGTTAAAATATAAGAGTGGGAATTCCCTTCCCTCAATACGTGTCATTACATACTGGAGAGAAACTGCTGGAAAGCAGTGAATGGGGCAGGGTTTGCAGTGGTACATTCTGCCTCATCCATTAGCTGATGAAATCATATACAAATAAAACATTGTGAGCACACTAAAAAAAAAAGAAAGGAAGGAAGTAAATTATTGCTGACACAAAACTAAAAGGGCAGGTAGTGTATTGAATGACAACTAGATTTTGTAATGAAGTGAAAAAAAGAAAACAGGTATAAGAAAGCATGGACCCATACTGATAAGATTGTCCTTGATGGAGATTAAAAGATCAAATGGTAAAGCTTTATTAAACAAACATACTCACAGCTAGGGAAGAGTTAGGTTAGGGGTTTTTGGTTGACTTAGGTCAGTAGTGTGATTAACTGTCTCACAGAATTACTGCAGTCTTTGTTATATTTATATAAAATTTATGACATATATTTACCATGCATATATACATATATAAATTCCTGGGCTTCAGGTAATGTTCTGTTTTATCATCTAGATGCTGTTTATAAAGGTGTGTTGGGTTTGTGACAATTCATCGATGTGAACACATATGTGCATTTTTCGTATTATGTTGTACTTCAACAAAAAGATTTTTCAAAAGAAAAAGATAGCTCCTTTACACACTGTGCTGGCCAGACCATAGCTGGACTGTTATTTTTATAAATGTTTCATTTTAAGAAGTAAGAAGAGGAGGTATAAGTTTAAAGAGGAAGGGAGAAGAGCAATATAAGGGGCGATTTAGCCTGAAGAGGAGAAGGCCCATGGGGTGGAGTGGTCAGAGGCTTTGTGCAGTAGAATCAGCGATGGTGCCCTTTATAGCCCTGTCAGCCCTCACTGTGTAACTTGGGAAACTCACCTCTTCATATCCCAGTTTCTTCCGTTACAAATTGCAAGAGCTCAACCAGATAATCTGGGAACCCTTTACATTCTAAACTGCTGGACGCATTGAAAGGCGTGTACCTTAAAACGGGAAGGGTGTATTTCAAGTTTTCTTTTTTTTTTTTTTTTTTTGGCTGTGTTACGTTTTTGTTGCTGCGCGGGGGCTTTCTCTAGTTGCGGCGAGCAGGGGTTACTCTTTGTTGTGGTGCTTGCGCTTCTCATTCCGGTGGCTTCTCTTGCTGCAGAGCACAGGTTCTAGGCATACGGGCTTCAGTAGTTGTGGTGCATGGCCTCAGTAGTTGTGGCGCACGGGCTTAGTTGCTCTGCGGCATGTGGGATCTTCCCGGACCGGAGATCAAACCTGTGTCCCCTGCACTGGCAGGCAGATTCTTAACCACCGCGCCACCAGGGAAGCCCTGAAGTGTGTATTTTAATGGTTTGTTGGTTCCGCCCTTGTACTATTCTTCTGTATTGCATATATTCGTATGTATTACTTTAAACCTTTGTGAAATGGGATGGATAGTTAACATACACATATTTCCTGAAGCAGAAGATGCTATATTCACTTCAGGGGTGACTTTTACACAACAATGGTAACTTAGGACTTAATTTCCATGTAAAAATTGTTCTAGACCTACTAAACTTACTAACTGAAAGATTCATTGATTCAGAATCTATTTTTGATCAGAGATGTATTATTTTAAATTCTGATCCTAGCAAGTGACAATTGTTAGTCTTAGTTGAGATTATAAGCCTTAACAAATTTGTTCATTCTTAGGCAATCTCTAGAGTTGCATTAAATTACAAGCCAATCTATATGGTCCCCCAATGGATGACCGCTGGGAGATCCTCTAAAAACCTGGTGGCATTTCTACCTGGTATATGGTGGGAAGCAGTCAGTGCACTTTACAGCTTTTTTGCTTTCTCCCTCCCTCCCTTCGTCCCTTCCTTCCTTCATTCCTTCCTTTGTCCGCCCAGGTCAAATCCCAGGGGGCATTCATCCCTGGGCCTGCTGTGCTCAAGACAATTTTATTTTTCAATGAAACATGGTAATTTTCACATTTTATTGCCTTTTAATACTTTTTTAAATTGAAGTAGAGTTGATTTACAATGTTTCAGCAAAGTGATTCAGCTACACACACACACACACACACACACACACATCCTTTTTCAGATTCTTTTAGATTATAGGTTATTACAAGATATTGAATATAGTTCCCTGTGCTATACAGTAGGTCCTTGTTGTTTATCTCTTTTATATATAGTAGTGTGTATCTGTTAATCCCAAATTCCTAATTTGTCCCTCCCTCCACTTTCCCCTGTGGTAACCATAACTTTGTTCTCTATGTCTGTGATTCTCTTTTTGCTTTGTAAATAACTTCATTTGTGTCATATTTTGGATTCCATATATGTGATCCTATGCTATTTGTCTTTCTCTAAGTATTTTACTTAGCATGATAATCTCTAGGTCCATCCATGTTGCTGCAAACGGCATTATTTCATTCTTTTTTATGGCTGAGTAATATTCCATTGTATATATATGTGCCACATCTTCTTTATCCATTCCTCTGTTGAGAGACGCTTAGGTTGCCTCCATGTCTTGGCTATTGTAACTAGTGCTTCTATGAACACTGGGGTGCATGTATCTTTTTGAATTAGAGTTTCTGTCTTTTCCAGATATACGCCCAGGAGTGGGATTGATGTATCATATTGTAACTCTATTTTTCTTTACCTGATTGACTTAGTAAGCGGACATATATTCAGGGGTTAAGGCCAAGGGTACCAGAGCCCGCCCCCCCCCCCCAGTAAATGCTTGTTTACTCAGTGGCAAGCACTCGGGCAAAATTCAAGAGCTGTAACGGGCAAGTCACTCCCCCATCTGAGCCATCGAAGTAGAGATAAACTGGTGCTTACTTAGAAATATGCCAGCCATAGTAAGTGCTCAAGCTGTGTTAGCTCCAGAGGGCCCTCCCCCGGGGAAGATGGCAGCCAGCCCCATGGAGAAGTCCCCAGCCCAGCACAGGCCCCGAGAACAGAGGAGCGACAGCCGATGGGGGAGCCTCCAGCGTGGGTGGACGGTTCAGCCCCGTCCTGCTCGCGCAGCACGGTGTCCAGTGGCCGCCGAGGGGAAGGGGAGGTGAAGAGGCCACGCATGCACCGGTGGGCCAGCGATGGCCGGACACAGTGGCCGCACAGACGCAGCCGCTGCCAGTGAGCAGGGCGCACACGCTGCACCCAGTGGGGCCCATTGGACAGCTGAGCTGCCCCACTCCGGGTCAGACCATCCTGTCCTGTTTGACGGGGAGCTTCAAAAAGGCAGCTCTTTTTTTTTTTTCCAAATAGTTATTTATTTGCCGTGCTGGGTCTTAGTTGTAGCATATGGGATCTTCAGTTGCGGCATGTGGGATCTTTGGTTGCAGTATGCAGACTTCTTAGTTGCAGCATGCGTGCGGGATCCAGTTCCCCGACCAGGGATCGAACCCGGGCCCCCTGCATTGGGAGCTCAGAGTCTTACCCACTGGACCACCAGGAAAGCCCCCCAATAAGGCAGCTTGAAACTGGAAATGTCCAAATCACCGTGATTTGGTGATTGGGTTACATTTTCCAGTACTGGTAGAAACTGGAGCTTGTGAACTTAGTTGTATTCAATTATAGAGAAATACCAGTTTCACATACGTCTGCATATCCAACTTTTGTGGACTACCAGTTACGATACTGGTAAAGTTGAGGCTTGCAAATTGTAGAACTAAAGTGATTTTATATTTGCGGGAACGTAGCTTGAAGAACAGAAGGGCCACCATAATTCTAATCGCAGCTCTTATTCAAGAAGATACTTGGTTCTGTGGGGTTTCATAAAGGGGAGGAAAAAAAACCCTCCCAAAGCAGCGAGGCAGGTTTTCATATCCTAGCTTGATGCTTCTCACGTATGGTTCCTGGACCACCTGTGTGTGAATCTCCTCGGGGAGGACGCAGTCCCCAGGCCTATCCGCAGATCCCCGAGTCAGTAATCAGTGGAGATTTTTCAAGCTGGTGGTGGTGACTTCCTTTCTCTCTCCCCTCTCCCATTCATCTCCCTGCGCTGCAACTAAACTCTGTGATTTTTACCCCAAACCCCTCAAAACCTGTACTCTTGCTTAAAACCACAGGACTCCCACTCTAATTATCGTCTGACGCACAAGCATCAGTGGAGGGGTGGTCTGTTTTCAGGGTAGCAGCACCGTCCAGCACAACTTTCTGTGATGATGGAAATGTTCCCGTCTCTGTCCCGTCCAATAGGGCAGCCACCAGTCACCGGCGGCTCCTGGGCACTCGGAATGGGGCAAGTGTGACTGAGGAATAAGTGTGTACTTTCATCTTATTTAATTGCTTTAAATTTAAACAGCTTGGGCGTGACAGTGATGATGGCTGGACAAGAGCATATCTGGGACACTTTGGAGTCGACTGGACGGGCCAGGGCAGGCTTGGGGAGGCCTCTGGGGCTCTGGCCGGAGCTGCTGGGTGGGAGGGGGTCACTTAGGGAATAGGGAAGGGTGGGGGAAGGAAGTGACGTTGGGGTGAGGAGTCACCAGCTCCAAGACAGACATCTTGAGAATGTTCGTGAACATACAGCCAACTCCTGCTGGTCTGGGACACACAGGTTTCTCCAGGTGACTTCGCTGATCTCTGCTCTGATTCGTATAAATCTTGCCTGAAAGGCAAGCGTTGGAGAGCTGGAGCTTAGTTTCCTGTCCCTCACACTTTCCTCATCAGGAATAATGTTCCACGCAAAATTCCTAGTTTGCTAACGTCTTACCTATAGGATCTTCTGGTCTTTTGAAAGTTTGAACGTGTTGTTCATAGGAGCCTTTTTACAAATGGAGCTGAGATACTTGGAAAAGTCTATAACAACGTGTTCATAATATAGTTGATTACCACCGGAGGACACCATTTGGGATTATTCCCATGACAAAGCTTCTTCTAGTCTAATTCAGAACTCTCTAGGCTGTGCTATCCCGTATATTAGCCACTAGCTCCATGTGGCTATATGAATTTAAACTCTTTAAAATAAAGTAAACGTTCAGTAGTTCTTCGGCCACACTCACCCCACTTCAAGCGCTCAGCAGTCACATGTGGCTGGCGGCTGCCATACCGAACCAGGCACAGCCCCCTCTAACACACACTTCAAATCATCTAGGGGCTAAACGGGTCCTAAGACAGACAACTAGTAGGCAAATGAGTTACTCAAAGAATATCTAATGGTAATAGCTGTAGCATAAGAGAACAAAAATGCAGGTACACAATTAGACCAACTGGCGGTAGGCTCAGGCCGAGCAGGAGAGCCCTGATTTCTGTGCCACGAAATCGAAAGGATCAGGGTATCTGATGAGCTAAAAACCAAACACAGACAGAAGACACGGAGCAGCCTTGTTTCTTCAGAATGATCAAAAGTTTTCTATATGAAATTTTAAGGATAAAGGTGAACCTGATTCTGATTTTAAAGACTTAAATGTTTTTAAAAAGCTTTAAACAGAGGACAACTTGTACGATGCAACTCTGATTTTTAGGGGAAATTGTTCAATGTAACAGAAGATGTGATGACTTTAAACATTATGATATAAAAATGCATTCCAAATCTTCATGATCTTCTCGAGACAAGAACCGTCAAAGATGGGAACGGGAGCCCAGTACCCTCTCGGCCACCAAACAGACCTGCTCTGTTCAGACCACAGTCAGGTTGGCTCAGGTATTTTGGGACCTGGAGCAGAAGATGAAAGGTTTTCCCAGAACATCTTGGGATCACAGAATTTGAAATTTCAGTATGTCTAACGACATGATAGTTATAATACTCGCATGAGGAGAAACTGGGCTATTTAAATGAAAGCTGAAACGTAGTCATTTGGAGTTGGTAAACTAAGTTTCAAGGAAAAATTACATACTAATTCTGGGGTTTTGACACACTGTCGTATATTTTAGAAAAGTCAGCTAATTTATTTGGACCATTTCCCCAACTGAAAGATGGGTGTCTCACAGTTAAAAATCTTGAAGAGTTGGTGATAAAGTAAAGAAAAGTCCTTGATAAAGTTGAAAGATTTTGCTTTTGAGATAATAAGCAAAAAAGAGGGAAAAGTTTAAAAACGTATTCATTTCTCCTTTGTTTAATCTCTGCAATCCCTATCTCACTTTGCAATGCTGTAGGCTATATGTGGATGCAGCTCCTCTGTGGCTTCAGAAGTCTTCAGGTAGCCCAGTTTGGTCAAACAGCATGAAGTTGAGAGTCCAGAGAAATGTAACAGATAGATGGAGATTTTGCACGGAACAGCGTTAAGTACTCTGAATCTTGAGAAGAACCTGCGAATGAATCCTTGGTGCCTCGAGACCGTGGTGAGGCAGGCTAGGCCCTGGGGGTCAGAGAGGCCTGGTTGGATCCTAGCACCTTGGCTTTTAATAGCTGGGGGACCCGGGAGAGTCATCAACCTGCCGGAGCCTCAACTCCCTCATCTGTAATATGAAAATGAAGAGCCAGGGGAAAGCTGGCCTGTGGGTGTGAAATCTCTTTCTAAAGTGAGGTGTGCCTGACAATTTCTATCACCATCCAGATGAGAGGAGAAGATGAGCCAATCTTGGTGGCTGCTCTGAAGCACACGTCGAGACCCAGAACAGCATCTGCCCAAAGGCAAGTCCTATCTGACCCAATGGCCACATTCAGCTGAGACCATAGACAACTCTGCCAGCGCCCAGCGTTAAGTCCCTGCCGACGAGCGTGGACGCCTGCAGACACTGCCGTGTCCCTCTCGTGCAAGCCTGCGAGCCAAAAACTAAGTGACAGAAAGAAGCAGTGACTAGTTTAACCCTTTAACAAAAATCAAAGAAAAATGAAAATGATTTGGAAATGGCAACAGTTTAATTGAACCCATTTACTGGCATCTACCCTGTCTGAAAAAGGAAAGCAGCAATTTTCTGACTGTTCTTATAACCTGACAGTGAAACTGGTTCACACAATGAAAACGTACATAATCCAGTGTCAAAAACTGGTGATTTACAGAAATCACCCCCATTTATTTTTCCCAGCAAAGAGGAGAAAAACAAACACGTTTCCACAATTCAGTGTTTGAATCACTGGCAAAAACTGTCTGCCTCATTCAACGTTCCCGGCCACGAGCTCCGGGAACACTCTGATGGCCACGAACCTCCCGTGGTTCAAACGAAACGGAGAGCCCACGCATGAGGGTTATGTGAGTTGAAGACAAGATGCCTTCTCACAATGTGCCTAAAAAGAAGGTCTTTGAAGAATACCCAGATCTTCAAAGGAATGAAAACACTCCTGTTCTGTTGTTGATTTTTGGTTTTGGGAATAAACTTTCTTCACTGGGAGGAAGGGGTTGTATGACTTTGTAAGTGGAAACCAAGAGGCCGCTGGCTAATACGTATGCCTCCCCTCCCACAGGGCTCTTCTGTCGCCCCAACACCCTCTTCCATGAATTTTGTTATGGTTCGGAAAGGTAAGGAAAATGACTTCAAGTATTCGATTCCTATCAAAAATTGGTATCAAAAGTAATAAAGGACCTAATTTCTTTATAATTCCATGTTTTAAAAAATAACTTAAGAAGCAAGAGGTCCGGCCCTTTACTTGTATAAATACCACAGCGTAACTAGAGTTTCTTAAGACAACGTGGGGAGGAGTCCGTGTTGAGCACCTCGATCATTGATCTTAACGTTGGGAACGTCTCAGACACGGACGGAAGAGTCTTATAAGAAGGTGAGATACTGAAAAAGAAAAACACAAAGCAAGGGTGTGAAAATCAACACAACTGTACAAAAAAGGCAAAGCTTACGGTCTATTAATTCCTATTACGATATTCACTTTCCAGTACTCCCCACGCACGACAGCAGACAATGTTACAAAGCAGGGGGCGCTGTGAACAGAGCAGGCCCTGCTGCAGTGATGATGTGGGGTACGGGCAGGCTCCCACCACGAGCTGCTGGGAAGTTCAGCCAGTCTTCAGAAAGAAAAATCAACCCCTGATTTGCACAGTGAGCGTTACGCACACACGTCCCACTGGGGCGCATGCTGGACACGGAACCGGAAGACACAGGTTTCGGGTCCAGCCTTGACCCTTATCAGCTTTAGGGGTTCCTCTCAGCCCCGCTTCCCATATCTGCAGCAAGAGGGAGAGGGTTCCTAACTCCCAGAGCTAGCAGGAGCATGGGACGGGTGTCAAGGTACGCTGTGAAACGGCAGCTGTACAACGTAGGGTAGTATTGCTATCTTTTCCTTAAAGAGTTGTTGAAAGATCAACACAGTAAAATGATGTAGGAAACAGAGGCGAGGGCTTTGACCTTATGGTCGTGTCACTAAAACATGTGTAAACTAGTAAACGTGAAACAAGAATATACCGCAACAAGGTGTAGCTGTTAGGAGTTTCCATTACAGAGCTCATGGGATCCTTGCAAACCGGACAAAAGTGTCCTACAGACACAAATTTCTGTTTTAAACAGAGCACAAATTATCCAGCCACTTTTAGAGAGGTTGCTGTGTTCAGTAGGTAACGAAAGGCAGACTGGAAGTGGTTATGATATAAAGGAATAAATAAGGTTGAACAGTGAGATCTGCTTATTCTTAACTAACTCTGAAAGCATCTGTGAGTTTAATTTCATTGCAAATTTACACGTTCCCCGTGGTGCTTCGGAAAACAAGGGCCAGGAAAGATCAGAGTCTGCTAGGCTCTCCCACCGTAATCGTCAGGGGTAATTTCTGGCTAGCATTTCCTGACTCACGTGTATTCCGCACCTAAATAACAATGAAGTATCACCTTCCCAAAACCTAGAGTGCAGGAAAAATGCAGCTGAAAGGCAGGCACTACCACCCAGACTCAGTCTGAATCGGGTGCAGCTCAGCGTTCAAAGTCGCTCCCGAATACTGACCCTGAGAGTCTGGGACAAAGGGCGGATTAGGCAAGAGATATGGATATCTGACTATATAAATAAGACATTTGTAACCCTTTCTTCACAAACTGGTTCCCTTACTCTATTCATTATTCACGTTTATCCATATACTCACCTGTTAAGGGGTCTTACGCGACAGCAAAAACATTTTAACCTTGAAAAGTGGATTCAATTCATTGTATAATCATAACTCATAAAAATGAGTACAATTCCAGTTTCACGACGCTCGAAAAGTAACGGGGAGCCCCTTCTTTCCCTTTTCAGTTGTAACATCCTTTTGTTTGACCCCTATCCAGCAGTTACCTTTTCAAGTTCATCCAGCTTTTAGCTATTTTGCTAAAGGCCTCTGAACCAGGGGCGGTCATAGCTTCAAAGTCAACCAACTGAAAAAGAAAGAAATTTAACAATGTGATCAAACATGGAGGGGAAGCTCCCTTTGGGATCCGTTGCATTCGTGTGTCTCAACACAAAACTCCACAGATTGGGATTTAAACGTTTCCCTTCCAGCTCCAGCTCCGACATACCTTCCCTTTGGGAATTTTTCCTGCTACTTCCTTTCCACTCGCCATCAGGGCTCCCACAATCACTGAGTAAGCGATCACACTGTTTAGGTAAAGAACAATTACCGGTCAGTCCCAGGCCACGGACAGTTACCACGTTAGAGCTTACCACGGATTTTCCATCCTAAGAGATGACATTTTATTTCTCTTAAGAATTCTCTGGACATTAAACATAAGAATATTTTCATTTGCCTTAAAAATATTTACTAATTTACTAATAAAACTATTTACTGATTTACTAGTTTCAGGGTAAACGTGTAAGAATAATATTTTTCTGAGAACAAAGAGTATCTTCTAATTAGGAGTTTTCTCCTCACTTGGCTTTTCTCTTCTTGTGAAAGAGTGAATTAGAAAATGTGCCTGCTTATATTTTTAACACCTTCATGAGGCGTGGCTTTAAAACGCAATATATACGATATACTTTGTAAATGCAAACATATTAATATTATCGTTTAAACATTAAACGCTGTGGCCCCGAAGACGAAACAAGCAGAGCGCGTTTGCAGAACGCACTCACAGACTGGCCCGAAGCCGGCTGCGCTACGGGGACATCCCGGCGTGTCCGGACTCACTCTGGATCCTGACGTCTTTGTGGCACCAGCTCTGTGCCCTGTGCCAGGCAGCCCAGGACGAAGACAACTAAGACAGACGTCTTGCCCCGGCGAGCGGACACCAGAGAGAGTGAGCCCGCCCCGGGGTCGCCTGCCAGGGAAGCCCTCACTGAGGCCGCGGCCACGTGCGCTGCACCTTCGAGGGCCACGGGTGGGGCCCCCGAGGCAGAGGAGGGGGAAGCGGACCGGCAGTGGGGGGAGGAGACAGGAAGGTGTGGGCACGGGCTGGGGGCGTGGGGAGGCAGAGAGCAGGGCGGCACAGCCGCCGTGAGGACACGCGCGTGCACAGCGCCTGCGAGGGCGGCGGGCGGAAGGCGGCACGTGGAGGGCATCGCGGGCACATCTAATGACGACTGTCCCGAAGGCACAAGGTTTATGTTCCCATTTTGTTTCAATGCCGTCGTTACCGTTATGTAAGTTCCGTGTAAGGGCACGCACCCGTCTACACCGGAGTGCTCACCACAAGCCTAGTTTCCATCCATCACCACACAGGGGACCCCCTTCGCCCATGTCGCCCACCCGCCCCCAACGCTTTTGTCATATTATAACAACATTTACTATCACATTTTGGAGAGTTTTACTTTCTAAAGTAGTACTTAAAGATCAAGACATTTAAGTGTATTACTTTAGCCAAAGCGTCTTAAAGTCAAACATGTGCTAACGATGGCATACGCCATTCGCATGATTTACTGTACACGGTACCAGAGAACAGGGAAGAAAAAGAAAGCTCTACAGATGCATCCCTGTTTGAATGACACCTGAAAGATGCCTGGTGAATTCAGTAAGTAGCAAGAATTCATTCATAATAACAAAAGTACTTTGCAATGATTGGTGACCCAAAAGTATTAAACGTTAGGGCTAAAGGTCAATTAATGGCCAAAACTTGGGGGCGAGGGGAGAACAGGGCAGGGTACAGTCTGGGCAAATATCAGGAATTAAAGCACAGGGCGCACACGTGCGCACACAGTGCGACTTCGAGCTCCAGCCCATAAACGCCAAGCACCTTCTTTTAAAACTACCTTCCAAGACTCTTGGTGATGCAGTAGATCAAGGACATCATGTTTGGGTGGACTTTGAAAAAAACCAAGGGGTCTTCCCGCCATTGCTGGGGTACCTGTACCCAGGGCCACACAGGAGATGTAAGCAAAAGGAGTGCGTTCTTCACTCCAAAAACTGTCAGATTAGAGGATATCACTCACCTGGATCCGCGAGAGAGCGGCATTAAATTATAAAAGTAATAAACTAAAGATAAGATTAAGTTGCCAACAGCATCAGTCTCCTAGGGAAAAAAAAAAACCATGTGCTTATGAACTTAAATAACAGATTATGAACTCATTTCTTATCAGGTGACAAGACACATCAGAAGCATTTACATTAGGAAGAGGATTATTTCCTTCTTCTTCTACAAGAACCTACTTTCCACATCCTTGAATATTTTATACTCTTCCCAATGATGTTTTTTCTCACGAGAGGGTATACATTCAGCTCGGTTTAGAGCAGTACGTCCCCAGCTGCCTTTAAAACTGCAACCGTTTCTGATAAACCTAGACATCTGTTTCAGTCTATAATGTTACTTGAGATGTCGACATATACATTGAGATTAAAATAAAACAAAGCACTTATTAATACTGAATACACTTTCTCAGACTACAGGCCTCTCTACTCCAGGGTTCTGTCTAGTGCCCTACCCCCACCCACTGAGATTTAGGTGATCAGTATACCTAATTTATGGGTATAAACTGATTAAGATCCTGAGAAACAAAGTAACTTCCCAAGGGCCACGGGCATCCATTCCAGAATGCGGATGGAGTGGCCGCTACACTCTCCACACAGTGGACAGCTACAGCGACGGAGGTGACGTTGCAGCTCCTGCAACCAAGGAGCCCCACCTTGAGTCGGGGAAGCAACGGAGGGCAGAGGTCACAGTCCAGGAGAGTGTCACTAAATGCAGCACAGGTCATGTCCATCGTGGACCAACCTGTTCTCTTAAATCTTGACAAAGCCCAAATTTCTGATACTATGACACAGTCACTACATACATGTATCATTCCCCTTCCCCAGTTTCTGTACTTACTAAATACGGGAATTGTCTCTACAAGAATATTAAAAGAAATATTTACCACTCAATTAAAGCTGATTTCAAGCATAAACTGTGTAATCCCAAGGAAAGGGTAAAGGCTTTAAGCAGTGTACAAAAGAATCAGAAGAAGCATGGATAAAATGAAGATAAACGAAACCTACCCCAAATTCTGATGAGAGAATCAGTACTTTTCCTTTCGCTGTTAGATCTTTATAAAGTGCATCTATTTCGGCGTGATATAACTGTGTCCTTTCTTCTGTGGTCTGGGTTTCCACGGAAAATAGTATATTGCCTACCCTAAAAATACAAGAAGGTGTGTCGAAGGCACGTATGATATGGTTCAAAGAGCTAAGCACAGAAGGGTGGGGAGGGCAGCGTGGCGACGGGGGCACAGGACGCAAGGAAGACTGTCTCTGCCTCTCTGAGCAGACAGATGGGGCGTGGCTCACAGCAGGCAGCTTTTCCACAAAATACGGTTTTGCTCAGTCTAACTGCAGGCCCTGCTTACATGAGCTTCAGCTAACACAGGAGGAGGAAACTACACAGAGTAGAATGTATTTCAATGCCCAGGAAACATTTTATCAGACAGCCACCCTATTACAATAGAAGAGCAGGGGCCGGGGCTGTGCCCTGAAAGCGAGTTCAGGGCCTCCGCTGTTTCCTTTTCTATTAAGCTTCTGCTGCATGAGCTCCACGTGAGGCTCTGTGGAGGATATAAATTCTATGCAACAGGTAGTTACTGGATAACGCCGGTACCCAAACGCTGAAAATACTCCTCAGACCCTCTAAGGGACAACACAGCAGAGCTGCCACGTTGCTGGAGGGACGCAGGGGGAAACGAGGCCACAGACTGTGATGAGCCCATGCGTAGAGCCGTAACAGTTCATCAGAGGTCTCAAGGAGAGAGAGTTGATCTACTCTGGAAGACATGGAAGAAAACAGGAAATGCTTGCGGAGGAAGGGGCCTGAGCCTGGGTCTTGAAGAGGAGGACGGCGATGCCAGAGGCGCAGAGCCAGGAGGTGGGAGGTGACCTCGGCGAACAAGCAGTCCAGCTGAATTAGCAGGCCAGGCGCTGGCAGGAAAGTGCTTCAGGGAGGCAGGAAGCGTTGTTTGAGGCCATGATTACAAAAGGCCTGAATGTACGGCACGGGGGCCGATTTTGGTGTCAACAGGCCACGGCAGGGTATGGACTGGGGAGGGAGTTCTGGAGCCACGGGGGCGCCCCACGGACCCGGCCTTAGGACCCGACGATGCACAGGTCAGCCACAGGAGACCGGAGATGGAGGCATGGGTCATGAGTAGGGGTCAGAGGTCCCGAGCGAGACTGACAACAAATGGGGTGAGACAGACAGCTGAGCAAAGATGCTGCGTTTCAGGGAAGGACTTATGGACTCTTACTCGGCAGTTGCATTTCTGCCTGGGTGAAGAGGTAGGAGAAAAAAATTTCACCTCGACAGAAAACCCTGGAATTCCTTCTTGGGGGAGGATGACCCTTATTGGGAAAGTACTTTGATAAGTGGCTTGGGTTAGAGATGGAGACCTCAACGACGTGGCAGAGTCACAGAATCTGGAAGTTGCTAAACGGGGGTTTCCTCATGAAGGCCTGTGTAAGTTTGGACAAGGAAACCAGAGCCCAGCAGGGGCTGAGAGGACATGGCTCCCACCGCTGAGCTGCCGGAAGTCCCTGATGCAGAAGTGGTGGAGCCTCCTAGGGAAGCAAATGAGGAGTGCGGTGTTTTGGGGACGGCAGTGAATGGAGAGGGTCAAGGTCATTCCACCCAGAACTCAAGGGATATGGAGGCTCCTAGGTGAAGTTTGGATTTCAGATGTAAAGAAAATGATCATTAATAAAAACGGTCGCTGCGGCGCTACTACTGATAAGGTGAAAAAATGGGAAACACCCTGAATGATCAATGACAAAAAAATTAGTAGGAGCAACTCTACAATATCCCTAAAATGGAATACTATGCAATTTTTTAAAATGCTTCTAAGAATAGGATATGGGGAAATGTTGGTAGTAAGGGTAGAAAACAAACAGGTTGTAAAACAATATGTACAGTATAATCTCAGTTTTTAAAGGAAACAATGATTTAAAATTTTTAATCTTTGCTTATCTGTATTCTAAAGTTTCAATAAGACTGCACTTATACTCTCATACTACATTTTAAAACCTATATTTAAAACCTATATTTAAAAATCCAATAATAGCCTTCAACCTGCCAATCTCTCATCTTTTTTCCATTTAATTAGTAAAAGTCTTACCCACGACAAACTTCAAGAACCTGGAAGAATGCTTTCCACAAACCACATGAGACATTATACTTGGTATCTAGAAAGCGGTTAGATTCGGCACAGTCAGAAAATCTACCTGCTGCTGTAATAATCTAAACGTCACGCTAAAAAGAAAAAGAAAAGCTGGTTCTCGTTACACACTGGACCTTGATCATCTCCGTTTTAGGAGACAGCCAAAGCCCAGGAGGTCCGATCTCCCGCAGCAGCGCCAAGCGTCTGCATGCCTTCTGACACCAGCCCCCGTCTGCGCACCCGCACGTGGGAAGCACACGTACTTGTCTCCTGTAATAGTGATCGTGAAGCCGTCATATTCCTTCCCTTGGTCTTTGAGGCTGGGAACTTTTGTGTTCACAGTGAACCCATCCTTCGTTTTAGTATTAAACTGCTTTCGGGGAAAAAGAAAATTCACGTTACTGGTGAGATTCACTGTAAATTCCCAGCTGCCACTGTGCAGCGCCGACTCCGACGTTCATGTCTTTAAGAAGGGTCACGGTGTGCCAGACACCGTGTATTCTCTGTCCTGGCCCCATGCCCCAACCCAGACTCCCAGCCCAAGTCACGCTCCCCGTGGCCCCTGCCAGAGGGCAGCAGAGAACCTCAGAGCAAAAGGCGCACAGCCTCCCTGCAATGGCAAGGCCCTGCTCACTGCTAAGAGCTCCCTTGGGGTCTTTTCTCTTGTTCATCTTAAGCGGCAGCCACACTGATACTTTGCAGCATACTTGTATTCAACAGCCTATAATTCGAAAGAGCACCTTGTGTTTATTCTACTGCTTCTTCAAAGTAGACTCTCATCTGTCTGCAAATACTCAGAATTTTGTCACCTGAGAATTTTATACACACGCGTGCCCACACCCCAACTCCGCAGACCACAGAGTGACAAAGCAAAGTATTCTAAAGGAATTACACAGAGATCAGAGTGGCCCTTAAGGGTGATGAGTATGAACACGGCTTTCTGTTGAAAACACTTTTGGCAAAGTGAAATGCCAATAAATTACTCCAGAAAAATCCTCCCCAATTCGGTTATTTAGTGTAGCCAACATTTTTTTAGGATTGACGGACCTGAATAAGAGAATCAATGGTAAAATTAAAAGAGGTCGTGCTTCGCATAAGATACTGGAGGGAAAGTTTGCCCGAAAACAGCGACAGCCAGCAGGCGTTCACCAAGGTCCAGAGAACGACATAGATGAAGGGACGTCAGCAGGAGAGCGGGCGGCAGGGGCCGAGACGGGAGGTGTCCCGTAGGAGGACAGAGACTTGTAGAGGCAGAAGGCGCTAACACTTAGTATGTGCCAATGCTCTTTCATGCCCACAGCATGCCCATAAGACAGGACACGACCTCCATCTTACAGGTGAGGAAACCAAGTTGGTGAGATGAGGTGAGGTCTGGCCCGAGCTGGCACGAGGGAGTGGCAGAGTGGAAGCAGGGACCCAGGCCCTCTCGACGTCCAGTCCCCTAACTTACTAACCAGCTGCCCCGAGGGGAGCTGAGGTACATCTGAACTTGGCTTTTCAGAAAGCAAAAGTGAATGTGCTGAAAAAGTACACGTACTTTTCAGCAAAAGTACCTATATCTCAGTGGAGGCTGTCACGGCATCATATTCACCAAGCACTTTAAACACAAAGGCGTATTTTTACATACTTCTACGTGTGCCTTTAGAAAGGCCAGTGTGCCCACAGCCTGGCTGGAGGTGCGGTGCAAAACCACAGTGGGATGGCCACTCCCAGATGTGGCCAGACAGGCAGTGACTTTGCACTGGGAGCCAGGCACTGGGCGGGCGATGCCCGGCCCCTTAGCTGCTCTCCAGGCGACTGCAGCCTTTTCTCCATTGTGCTTTTCTTTTTAGACCAAGATATACATATATTAAAATATCCCTAAGCTGATTTTGTATTCTGCCTAATATAGTAAATTTAAATGCCTAAAATACCCACAGGACAGCTAAAGACTAAAACCTGAGTCAGGCTCTAGTTTTCTTTCTGTCTGGTGCATCCAGCGGCCCTCGGTGCGGCCCTTCTGCCCCTTCGGGGGCGTTTGGGGAATTTATAGGATAATGTGGTGGCTGCGGGGATGAGGTGCTGGGGACGGTCACACAGGCGCGACTCCCACTGGACTTCCGTGTAGATGAAGAACGTGTTTATAATGTAATGATTATCTAGGCCTGGAACCAGACTCCGTTTTACACTCACACGCTAAATATTTGTTACAATTTTAATACACACTGACTTTCCTAGGAACGCAAACAGCATATACATTGAGGAAAGAGGATACTATACATTGTGTGGAACTTTATTAAGTGTGGTTTACCATTACAGAAAACCGTTATCGCCAACATCGTAGCTCGTGATACTTGAGTCACCAAATGACACATGGATACAGGGCTGCATCTGTCGCTGTCACGTTCACCAAGATTATACACATATGTGCAAGCAACTGGCTACTTCTTTGTGGCTTCTCATGAAGACATGCCTGAATGTTGACACACTGAAATACATGGTTTTCTACTATAAACAACTTACCTTTTAGAACTCCCTTACGGCACTGTGGTGACTTTTGAAATAATTTTTTGAGTAGGTGGGATACATCCTTTATGAATTTCATTCTAGTGCAGTAAAGGGGCCATCTGAACATGTTTACTGAGTTAAGACGGGTCTGAGAAGACTGAGAACCACTGCCTCAGTTCATGAGACCCTCACAACGAGCAGGTCAGCCGGAATCACGGCTCTCCAACACATGAGAGCCTGGGATGAGACCGGGAGAGCCTGTCAAACCCGGCGAGCAGACTGGACCCTGGGTACAGAGTCAGCTCACGGCTTTGTCCATGACGGGATGCTTCCTGGTTATTCTTTAGAAATGGATAAGCTTTGGTCAGTCATAGAAATTTCTTAATGTTTATTTGATGTAAATCAATCTCATCTACTATAGCTACAAGGAGAACATTGATTCAAGTTTTATGTTATAGTTCAAACCATTAGCTGAAAAAAACCAAACCAACCTGCTGCTGGTGCATTATGGGTAGTTATGTTCCTAGATGGAGAAAAGGTGCATAAAATTATAACTTCTTAATGGATTGTACTTTTAAACAATATAATTGCTGTCCCCTGACACGCCCTTTATCTTGAATTCCAATGTTTCTGATACTGATACTGCCACACCTGCTTTTCTTCAGTAGCATTTGCCTGCCTACCTTTCCGCCTTCAACGTTTTGAATGTCATCTCGTTGTAGGTGTTTCCTGTGAACAGAACCTAGCTGGGCTTTAAAATACCGATCTGAGATGCTCATTCTTTCAGTGAGGGATCGATTATTAACGTCATGTTGAGACCCAGCATCCATTACAGACATTTCCTCCTTACCTTTATCCCCCCTCTCTTTCTGTAAGCTTTTAGTTGAACTGACTTTGTTTTCTTTATTCCATTTTCCTACCTTCTAGGGTCCGTTTTGTTTTATTTTCGTTATTCTGCAGAACGTGTTTTTATCAGTGTTTTCAAGTAGCACACTTTATAAAACTTAAAATACTTGTTAACAAACAGGCATTTAATAATTACGAGTTCGTTTTGTAAAAAGTACCGGGCTTCCCTGGTGGCACAGTGGTTAAGAATCCGCCTGCCAATGCACAGAACACGAGTTCGAGTGCTGGTCCGGGAAGATCCCCCCATGCCACGGGGCAACGGAGCCCGTGCGCCACAACTACTGAGGCTGCGCTCTAGAGCCCGCAAGCCACAACTACTGAGCCTGCGTGCCACAACTGCTGAAGCCCATGAGCCTAGAGCCCGTGCTCTGCAACAAGAGAAGCCACCACAATGAGAAGCCCGCGCACCGCAACGAAGAGTAGCCCCCGCTTGCTGCAACTACAGAGAGCCCGAGCCCAGCAACGAAGACCCGACGTAGCCAAAAGTAAATATAAAAATAAAATAAATAAATTTTTTTAAAAAGTACTAACTGTTTCCCCTAAAAACGCCTACTGCGATTTTGATGATAAATTTACCTTCATAATTGGAAGGAGGTCTTCCACTTTGTGGACCTTTTCCAGAGCTTCTCTAACTTCCAACAATCCTTTAGGATTATTAGCTCTTAAAAAGGGAAAGAGAGATGGCAACTAAAATTAATACAGAAATTAATAATTATGCTCTCACCTTTAATTTAAATAAATCATCCTTAATTACTAGTGGCTTTGTTTGTGGCTAAACCACAAACAAAGTTTTGAAATAATGGGATGGTTTAATCTAATGAGTATTGGGCTACAGATGAGAATTAAGGAAACAAGAGAGCAGTCTGTCTAGAATGTGAACTGGGGAAAACCTGAAAGGATGGACAGCCAGCGTCTGTGTGGACATGCATGGGTCTGGGCTTGGTCAGAACACCTTGATCCTCCTATTCCAACTATGAAATTAGAAGTGAGTGTTTTTTCTTCCTAAAGTTGCTCAAATGGAAGTACCCTACTAAGCTCTTATACCAATTTTATATTTACCTGGTGAGCTAACATTCAGAATTCCTTCTTCCCCAGCATTCTGTCCGCTGTCCTGTCAATGCTGTACTGCCTCTCAGTTGAGGGAGAATGAGTATTAAGGCGAAAATCCCTCACTTAATCCCGAATTAAGAAATTCAAGGAAACATCCTGCTTTGAATTCAAAGAAAGCCTAGACGCTTTCAAAGAGGCTAGAAAAGTCACAGCAATGTGTGTAAGATAAAAATACTCGGTTAAGGTCCATGGATTTTGTGGAGCTCTTAAAAAGAAGGTTGATAAATGATTATGAAAGGTTTTATGGTTCCGAACAGTATGTAAAAATATGACGTATTTTGTTTGGTCTGTCAATAGGCTTGGTTTTCAAGTTTCATAAATATAACTAATGTAAAATACATAAAATTTATCCATTACTATGAAAAGAAAATTGAAAGATTACCCATGATAAACTAGGATTCTATCTTTAATAAAATGAAGAATTTTCTCAAAATATTCCAGGTATCTCATGTTGATCACCTGACCCCTGTAAGAAAAAACAATTAAGAATGTTTTTACAAAGAAATATGTTCCACACAATATTTAATTTCAAAGTTAATTCAAAAGGACAATAAGAGAGCTGGGAAATTCGCTTGTTTGCAGCCAAAGAACGGGAGAAACAAACACCTGTCTAAGCAAGACTGATGGTCAGCGACTGGGCTTATGCTGGTGGGAAAGGCACCAAACTCAGCCCTGGAGATGCCAAAACAGGAAGAAAAGTCCTCAGGTACTTAAACGGGGCTCAGACTTGTATCCCCTTATGGATCCTTTCCCTTTTTCGGCAATATGCTCCCTCCTGCCCCTTGGGGCTCCTGATAGCACTAGGGGCTAATACTCCTTCTTGCTGTCCAGCTTAGTAGCTGTCTTCATCTCCTCTACCACTCTAAATAGTATTTTCCTCCCGTTTCTATCCCCACCCCCATTTTTAAAACTCTCCCAGAACCTCACGTACAGCCAACACGCCGATGTACCCATCCAGCTGACGCACGTGTCCGGCAACACACATAGCCAACTGCTTCCCGGGCACCGCTCCCTGGACTCCCCGCAGGCGAGTCAAACCTCAGGTTCAGGAACTCACCCCAGCTCCCCAGCGTGTTCACCTACGTTCTGCCCTGGGGCTTCCTGGCCTACTGGGGCAACCACGTGCCCGCTCGGCAATGGGACCGCGTGCCCGCTCGGCAATGGGACCGCCTACCCGCAGCTTCACGCTCGCCCTCACTTCTAACCCACCCCCAGTGTTCCGACCCTGCCTTCTCAGTATCCACTCTTCCCCTCCAGCTCACTTCCACAAAGCTTTCCAGACCTCGGGACCAGTGCACCGGAATGTTCCAGAACTTTCTAACCAGTCCCACGCCTCCAAGGGAAGTCGCTGTCCTCTCATCTATTCTGCCACCTGTGGCCAAAGTGATCACCCAAATGTGTAAATCTGTTCAGCTCACTTCTCTGCTTCTGATCTCTGAATGACTCTCTTTTATTTCAGGACAAAAAGTGCCTGAGCATGGATATGTTAGCTATATTTGGGGGGAAAAAAGCTGTTTATGTTTCAGCCTCTGCCTGTCTTTCCAGCCCCGACTGCTGACAGCCCCTTAATCATAAACTAACCACCAGTCATAATGAATTAGTGATACCTCCCTGACCATGCCTGACTCACAGGTGCGGCCATGCCTGACTCACAGGTGGGGCCATGCCTGACTCACAGGTGGGGCCATGCCTGACTCACAGGTGCGGCCATGCCTCACCCACCTCTCTGCTTGCCATCTTTCCAAACAGCATCACCTGAAGGCTGGACTGGGACCCCCACCCCCACCCCACCCCCCACCCCCGCCCTCCGGCATCCTGTACACGTGACCACCACCACTCTTAACACACTACACGGTAGGCTCATAGCTTAGTGAGGTCCATCTTCGTCACTAAGCTACAAGCCTTCTGCCGTGAGAGGCTGTACTTCACGGCTAAATCACCATCATGCTGCACAGCACATGGAGAGTGGCCTTTAGTTAAAGCTAGTTGAGTCTACCTGTGAATGTCACAAATTATTCTGCAAGAAACAGGAATATACAAGTCACAAGGGGAAAGGAAATTTATTTTCTAGGAATTAAAAAAATAAATGTCTTAAGAACATTTCCATTAAACTTAAATGTCAAAGTTGTATACTATACTATTTTCTTGATTCAGGGTTCTGGAATTCGAAGCATTTTAGATGTGACACAACTACCACAGGTGTAAAATTTACCTAAAATTAAATTCAGTGGGTCTGATACTGAAGCTGATACTCTTTAATATTTGCTCATCATATATCTAGAGGGTGGCTAAGCACATGAAGGGTCCGGTAACGAGGTGAGCACTTCACCCACGCCCCTAACTTGCCAGAGCCTCTGGACAAAACAAAAGCTCTCCAGCTAACCTGGCTCATCCTCCCAGGAAGGCAGCTTAGCACCCAGACAGCGTTTTTCATCCAACCGCCTTGGGTGTTGCAGGGTTGGAAGGGGGAGTTTTCCCCCTCACCACAAGAACTCCCGATATTATCGGGATCTTATGGTAATGTAATATTCTCCATCTAATTACTTTCTATGATGTTTTAGGGCCCTTTAAAGACTGACATCTAGGCAAAAATCTGGCACTCTACCCTTCACTTGAGTTCTGCGGCAAAGAGCCTGGAGAAGGGGCACAGCATTTCTTTCCGCAACCAGGCTAGCTCAAAGGAATGCGGGAAGGACCTTGCAGGTGCAGAGCTGATTTGTGTCAAAAAGTCACCGAGGAGGGAGCACTGGGCTGCTCGTGGTCTCCATGAACTGACGATTTAAAATAAACTCCTATGAGAACAGGAAAGATAAACAGAATGTTCATACCTGATCAAATTGATGTGGTTGTTAAAGCCTCTGCTAAGACTTCGCGCTGGCATCTGATCCAACCATAACACTGGCTGGTCTGGGTCCGCAATCCTGTAAAAGAGAGCTTATTGAAAAACGAAGACCTGGGCTTCCCCGGTGGCGCAGTGGCTGAGAGTCCGCCTGCCGCTGCAGGGGACGCGGGTTCGAGCCCCGGTCCGGGAAGATCCCACATGCCGCTGAGCGGCTGGGCCCGTGAGCCATGGCCGCTGAGCCTGCGCGTCCGGAGCCTGTGCTCCGCAACGGGAGAGGCCACAACAGTGAGAGGCCCGCGTACCGCAAAAATAAATAAATAAATAAATAAATGAAGACCTTATAAAACCTAGAAATGTTCAAAAGCTTTCAAAATAAAACATGTAGAGGTCTTTGGAAAACAACTGCTCAGTCCATTACATCTAAAAGTATGAAACACAAACCTGCAAATTCCAAAAAGATGTTCTAACTGGGCCAAGGAAGACGTCAGTACAGGTTTGCTAGCAGAGCAGAATTTTTCTCATGAAAATGAGTATCAGCGGTTCCCCCTCTAAAATGTAGCTGGTTGGCCAGGCCCGCACTTCAAGCATAAGAAGACTGGTGCACTGAAGCTCGTTCAAAGGTACCACAGGTAATGAACGATATGCTCTTCCAGAGAGACCGCTTTTTCTACAACACCTCACTTAAAAATGTGCTCGGAAGCACGGCAACGATCAATTCCTATTTCATAAATATTCGCCGAGTGTATTTCAAAGAATAATGATGTCAGGAATTTCTGACAAACTGTAGAGAGGAAAACATAACTTACAAGGCCAATTATTAGTAAATAAAATGGGATTCAAAACCTGTGAACTAGAGGAGACTTAACATTTTCTGACAATGATAAGACGTCTAGCTTATTTTCACTGAAACGTCAGTTACCGTCTCCACTTCACTGCGATGTCAAACATGTCTCTCCACTGCATCAGCCGCGTTTTCCCATTCATTCGAACCTTTGAACTGGTCCACGTACGCTGTACAGCTTGCATGACTTCTAAGGCTGCCAAACCCATGGCTAAAAGAAGGAAATGTGGGGAAAACAGAGTTTGTAGGTACCCTTTAGAGGGAATGATCTTCGCCGACAACTCGGCGAAAGAATCACGGAATCTAAAAAAAAAAAAAAAATGGTTCTGATGCACCTAGGGCCCGGACAGGAATAAAGACGCAGACGTAGAGAATGGACTTGAGGACACGGGGAGAGGGAAGGGTAAGCTGGGACGAACTGAGAGAGTGGCATGGACATATATACACTACCAAATGTAAGGTAGATAGCTAGTGGGAAGCAGCCACTTGGCACAGGAGATCAGCTCGGTGCTTTGTGACCACCTAGAGGGGTGGGATAGGGAGGGTGGGAGGGAGACGCAAGAGGGAGGGGATATGGGGATATACGTATGCATATGGCTGATTCACTTTGTTATACAGCAGAAACTAACACAGCATTGTAGAGCAATTATACTGCAATAGAGATGTTAAAAAAAATGACAAAAAATTTTAAAGGCAAAAAAAAGAATAAAAATTAAAATAAACCGGGGGAAACAAAAAGAATCACAAGTATTGGTAATTTAACAGGACCATAGATGCATTACATGATGGCCTGACTAAAGCTCAACTCTATCAGAGGAAATTGGAGGCAACCTCACACTTGTCTGCTCCCAATCCTGAAAGAACTGAGGTTCAAATCCCTCCTCACCCTACAGTAAGGAGACAGCTCTGGTGGATGAGCTGTCTGATTTACAGCAATGACTGAAGACCTACCTCCTACATCTACACCAAAGCAACAGCATAAGAGCCAAAGTTGGAAGCACTCTTCTCTCAGAATTCAGTGTGAATGAATCTATACATTTCTGTTCTGATCACATGGAGATTTTCAGTAAGCACAACATACGATTCTTTTCAAAAGTACAACGTGGTTTTACCAATCCTCAGCTCCTCTGTCATAAACACTTCCATTTTCAGATAGTTTTAAAATACCTCTGTGTATTCTCTTGTTTGGCAGGAAACCAGGTGTTTCATACTGCATCAGAGATCCCAAACGATCAGCTACACAAATCAGCTCTTGGACCTCGGGCTTATAACTCTCAAAATTCTGATGTAACACGTCTCTGGAAGAAACATTACGTACATGATAAAGTCTTTTACCACAGATATCTGGTTATCCAGTTTCACCTGAAAAGCAGTCGCTTCTTCCACTGCAAAAATAATCAAGGAACTTCTGACCACATGATCTTTACTTCAGTGGTCTGTACCCAACCAGACACGAATTCAAAGCAGGACTCTTCATGACAGTGTGTGTGTACAGTCGCTGTCACGTGCTTGTTAGTAACGCTGATAACTAGTCTGCAATTCAGAAGACACGTCTGAGCCTTATTTGTTCTGTAAACCTCTCCAGAACACAGGGACTGCCTCTTTTGACAAGCAACCAAACCCGACCCTACGTCCATCTCCTGCTCCGGCCCCAAGTTACATGATGCCAAGTGTACTTGGGACTGTGTATGTGACTGCTACTGTTTACCCGCCAACCTGCTAAAAGTTTTCATAACAAAGACTGCAATTCTAAGTTACAGGCTGTGTCAGCGTCCCCAAGGGTTTAGTAATTCACTAGGAGGACTCCCAGGCTCTGTGTACAGCTGTACTCGTGGCTCTGAGGACACAGCACAATCGTCAGAGGGAAAAGGCACGTGGGGCGAGGTCCAGAGGAATCCAGGCGCACTTCCAGGACCCTGGGGAGACACGTGGCACTAATTCCCCGAGTGAAACGCTCACTGGCCACGCCGTGCCCAGGGATTGTACTGGGGGCTGACCACGTGAGCACCCCTGCCTTGCAGGTACCCTAGGCCCCCAGAGGAGGGCAGGTGTTCAGCATGAACCACACTGTTCACACACATGGCGCAGGTGCTGGGAGCCATTCTTAGCTCTGGGCACTTGGGGGTAGGGGGAGATCCCGAAATCCCCGTTCCCAGACGCCAGCCCAGGGCCAGCCTGGTGAGCAGGCCTCTCCAAGGACAGCCCTTCAGGCGCCCCCGCTTTCCTGCACATAAGTATTTCTCTAAAAAGGGGTGCTAGAGGACATACATACCTCTTTGAGCAATCTATTTGGTTTTTATTATCTTGATTATTGAAACTTACAAAAGCATACAACCTCATTACTCAACGAAAGGACCTGAACAATTATGTAGCTCTACCTACTTGTATGCCACTTTCCTGTCCTATCCTCCTGCCTCCCAGGAAGAGGTAACTTATCTTGAATTTTGTGTTCACGATTCCTTGACATATCCCTAAACAATATATTCTATGGTTTTGCTTATGAGCTCTACGGGGAAAATGATGTGACCCTGCAGTGTACCAACTTGCTGTTTTTACTCAACTTTATATTTCAAAATTAGTCCACACTGTTGCTTGGGTCATTTGTTTATACTGCTGTATAATACCCCACTATGTGACAGTATCTCATTTATCCGTTTTTCTGTTCATGAACATTTGGGATGATTTCGTTTTCAGTTGTGAACAAAGAAACTGCTATCAACAGGTCTCCAAGCAGACATGTGCACAGGTACATGGTTGTCTCCTGAATATACACAGGAGCGGAACTTAAAGATTGTAGGACGTGCAAATATTCGATTTTACACAATAAGGACAAACTGCTGGCAGAAGTTCATGGAGCAATTTATCCCCCAGTGTAAGGAATTTCCCCATATCCTCCTCCTGGTCAATACTACTATTATCAGACTTTGTATTGCTAATATTTGTTTACCTAGTGGGTGAAGCATCTCATGTGGTCTTATAGATTTATGAACTGAAGCATCTTTTCATATGCTTGCCATTCATGTTTTCCCCTTGATGAAATTACCTGTTCATGTCTTTTGCACTTTTCTAATCAGCTGTTTGACTTTTATTTGCAGAAACTGTTGGTGTTGAAAGGTTTACAGTCAGTCCAATAATTGACCCTAAGTAGGTGATATGACTTTCCTATTTTTAAGATTTTTCTCTTTACCTTAGGTGTTCTCCAGTTACTTATGATGTGTCTGAGTGGATTTTTTTTCGTTTACCCTGCTTTTTTAAAAAAAAATCTATGAATGTGTTTCCTTCGTTCTGGAAAATTCTTAGCCATTATTTCTTCACATACTGCCTCTCCTCCATTTTCTCCTTCGGGAGTTTCAATCACACACACAAGTGTTAGCCCTTCTTACATTTTACGTACCTGCTCTCTTTCAAGTTTTCTAACTCCTTGACTCTCTGTGCTCTGTCTTCCAATTCTGCAATTTTCTCTCAGCTATATCTAATCTGCTTTTTAGCCAGTATACTGAATTCTTCATTTCAGTGATTATATTTTCTATTCCTAGAGCTTATGTTTTTGGTCTGCGGCATGTGGGTCTGTGGCATCTGTCTGGTCATTTTTTATAATCTCATGTCTCTTCCTCATGTTTGTGATCTCTTAATAATTTCTTCAAGCATTTCATTTGGAGTTATCGTAGAGTCTGTTTTCAACAATTCCAATATCTGAAGTCCTTAAGGGTCAAAGTCTATTGTTTGTGGCTTCTGTTGATTCTCACAAATGGTTTCGGTCATCTTGGTTTTCATTCTCACACTCATGATCTTAATCTGTGGGAATACTGGGGGTACAAATGGGCACTAATTTCTCCCCAGGAAGGATCTGCGTCTGCTTCTGTTGAGATCCTGGGAATGCCTCCAATATGGGATCACTTTAGCCCTTTGAAGGTCAACAAACCCACCCTGCCATGCCTCAAGGCACTCCACTGGATAGGATGCCTTCTTCCGTTAAAATGTGTTTACCGTCCATCACTGTAGTTTGAATACTTTCTCTTTTCTTTCTTTTTAGGCATAGAGGGAGCTGATCTTTACAGATTTTTCCTAATTTTTAAGACACTGCTAGACTGCCAGGAATTAATTTCTGTTCTAAATCTAATTGTTCTGTAATGGGATAGCCTTTTAAGCATATCCATTTTGCCATATTGCAGCAGTATTGGCCAGTGCTGTAATTTCAGACTTTTAATATGTTAAGAAATTTGTTTTAAAGTAACATGGTAAAGGAATAATGCATATCAAACGCTACCAAGAAGTATAAGTACATTTGAAGTTACCCCACATTAGCAGGGAATGTCGCGCTAAAAGGAAAGACGATGCCCAAAGGTAAGCTAAAAGAAATATTTGCGGACATATCCAATTCAAAAATAAATTCATCAGAAACATGAATAGAAAGCCATTTACTACTGACCAAGAGAGATTATGATGAACTTACAGCTCAGTGTTGAAAAAGAAAAAAAAAATCTTCACTTAAAGCGCTCACTTTGAGAG
This sequence comes from Delphinapterus leucas, assembly GCF_059928025.1. Taxonomy (NCBI): domain Eukaryota; kingdom Metazoa; phylum Chordata; class Mammalia; order Artiodactyla; family Monodontidae; genus Delphinapterus; species Delphinapterus leucas. The sequence goes on from NC_143144.1 coordinate 5,746,237, forward strand.
TTGCACTGACATATATACACTACCAAACGTAAAAGAGATAGCTAGTGGGAAGCAGCCGCATAGCACAGGGAGATCAGCTCGGTGCTGTGTGACCACCTAGGGGGGTGGGATAGGGAGGGTGGGAGGGAGACGCAAGAGGGAGGGGGTGTGGGGATATATGTGTACGTCTAGCTGATTCACTTCGTTGTACAGCGGAAACTAACACCACATTGTAAAGCAATTCTACTCCAATAAAGATGTAAAAAATAAACAAATAAATAAAGCACTCACTTTATGTGGGGTTGCAGCCCTGGCTGCTCTTCGTAGTCTTCTATGAGGAAAGGCAGATTCTTAGCCCAGTGGTCTTTAAAGCTCCCGGGCAGGTCCGCGTCAATGTTATATTCCGTAAGGGGAGTATCAAGGTGGGCATGAAGATATCGAGAATACTCTGCAGATGGGAAATGGGATCTGACACACCCGGATATGCCAAAGAGACGGTTTTTATAGCTAACTGTAATTTTTTATGGCCAGTCTGTACAAATACTTCATAACAAACCGTTATTTAATTACGAGGATTCTGGGACTTCCCTGGTGGTGCAGTGGTTAAGAATCCGCCTGCCAGTGCAGGGGACACAGGTTCAATCCCTGGTCTGGGAAGATCCCACATGCCGCGGAGCAACTAAGCCCGTGCGCCACAACTACTAGGCCCGCACTCTAGAGCCAGCGAGCCACAACTACTGAGCCCACACGCCACAACTACTGAAGCCCACTGCGCCTAGAGCCCGTGATCCGCAACAGGAGAAGCCACGGCAATGAGAAGCCGGCGCACCGCAATGAAGAGTAGCCCCGGCTCGCCACAGCTAGAGAAAGCCCGCGCACAGCAACGAAGACCCAACGCAGCCAAAAGTAAATAAATAAATAAATTTATTTTAAAAAATTACAAGAATTCTAAATGGAGACTCCAAATTTTAGCAAGTCACTCTTATATGATAACGGAGGTGGCCTGCCACTGACTTGAGTTACCAGGGTCAAATACAAGCCAGCCAATCAGGGTCCACTTCGGCGAAATTTTAACCACCTTTCCATAAGCAACACCAAAGATCTCACTATTCGATTCCAGAGTCTGGGAATGCAAGTTCAGTGTTAGACAGAGCCTGCTTCCTTCTCAACTAATAGATCTACGGACTACGTATGCGATGTCATCAACTGACTGACCAACTGCTGCTTATCTCTAGGGACGCGGTGTAGAAAAAAACCAGGATATGGAGTGCCCCCAGCTTCAGTCTATAGTCCACAAGTCCAAGTTCTCCTAAACCAGGAAAATAGAGGGAATTACAATTTAGAGTAAAGAGCTGTGCTATCGAAAAGGTAATCCCTAGCCAGCCGGCTACTGACAACTGAAGGGGTGACTAGTGCGGCTGAGGCACTGAACTTTAGATTTTACTTAATTTGAAGTAATTTAAACTTAAAACTGATATTTTATTCAATTATTAGAAAACTGCCGCAGGTTTGGAACAACTTACGTATATCAGTCTACTTTTACAACTTTAAACTTTATGAAATCTACGTTCAGATCAAGTATTTCCAATGAAAATTTAGCGTCCAAATTGAGATGAACTGTAAGTGTAAATTATAGGCCATATTCAAAGACTAGTACCAAAAACTGTAAAACATCCAATAAAGAGTGCTTTCATATTAATTATATATTGAACTAATATTGTGCAGGTACCAAGTTAAATAAGATAAAATATATTATTAAAATGAATTCCACCCGTTCGCCTTTACTTTTTTAATGTGGCTACTAGAAATTTAAAATTACACACATGGCTTGTAAATGTTTTCACTTGGACAGTGCTAGTACAGAGGGCTAATGATAAAGGAAAGAGAAGGAATAAAAGTAAAGATTTGGGCTTTATATGAAAAACAAAAATGTCTTTGTGTATGGCAGAGAAAGGGTAAGACTGACTAATAAAAGGATAACCCAAAGATCTGCTTTCTTCTTCATCTCAATTTAAATTCTCCAAACTATGTGGGAATTCTGATATGAAGGAATGACAGTTCAAAGATACCAAGTTTTTATTTAACAGTATAAACCTCATAAAATGTTCCTTTCCTGTCATTCCTATATCTCTGGATGAGGTGTGACAAGTCATGGATACCCAGATGATTGTCACATTTAGGTCGGAATATGTTTTTTTGGCATAAGTAAAATTTTTTAACTTTAGAAAGAAAAAATGTGAGGAAGAGGGAAAAAAGAAAAAAAAAAGCACTGGATCGGCCTTTAGAAGACATGGGCTCGTCCCTCTAGTCCAGATACCACCACTAGCCAAGGGGCAGCTGAGGACAAGTCACGCAGCTGCTCTGAGACTCAACTGCCTAACACGGAACATCAGAGACACAAGCAGTATCACTCCTACTCCAAGCACTCAGCGTCAGTGATTCTGCAGCTGTTTGACTTACCTCGGAGATACTTCACTTTAAGGTACTCTGGGCTGGCCTTCTGGCCTGGGAGAGGGTCATTTAGCATAACTTTAGTTTGTGCTTTTATCCCTTCATAAAACTGTCCCATTGCTACGTGGCTGAGTCCTTTCATGTACTGGCACACCTCGTTATACGGTTCCAGCTGCAGACACCGCTGAGGCATCGAAGGAGAAAATGCTGTATTAGAATCGATACAGTTTAAGGAAACTTTAAAGTACTTTCTTCTTTAATCTGGAATTAGGGAAGTCTTCTCTCCAGGTTAAATCAGACCAAATACATCCTCAGTAAGTCAGTCCACAGGACCAGGCCATGGTTTTTTCCTCTTTCTTTCTGCTGAAGTATAAGCACTATTCTTGCCCGCCCTCCCCGCTGACCCCATTCACTTCACTGAACTTTGTTGAAGAATGATGCAGAATTGCAGTTACACTGCTTCTCACTTACGGATGCTCACCTTGAAGTTCTTAAGGGCTTCCTGCAAGCTGCCATGGTGGTAAAGCATCATTCCCCGAAGCTGGAGGGTCTGCACGTGATTTTGGTTCAGCAACAGAGCCTTTTGAAAGCTCTCAGTGGCTGCTTCAAAATTGCCCAGCTCTCTAGGTGTTTAACAATAGCAATGAACATAGTATAGGCATTTCAGTAAACATACAGAATAAGTTATCCTCAGAATTATGGTTCAATCTACAAATACGATACTTTAAGGTGGGTGTTTGCTTTTTTATTTTACCACTTTATAGCTGCTTAGCCTTTGACGCATCACATCCTACTTGCTTTTTCTAAATCTTACCAGATTATAGGATCACCACAGAGCTCTTGAAATTCTTTGGGGGAAAATTAATTTATTGATTTCCAAAGACAAATGCTTATTCAAATCCCTTTCCCCAACTCGTGATCAGCTCCAACCCCTAAAAAATCTTTGTGTAAATTTTAGTTATCTGGATAGAAACATATGTTTCTCCTTTGGAAAAAAGTAAGTAGGTTATAATCATACAGAGGTATAACATTGCGAATCAAATTCATAGGCTTATAATTTAATTTTTTCTGTCACTGAAGGTACTTCACTTAAAATCCAGTAAATCATTATCTACTTTAAAATTCTGAAATAAGAAGTATATTTCAGAATTGTGATCATTTCAGAGTGGAAATGGTTATTACTGACCAGCCTTGCCCTCTTTTATATATCAACATTTTTATAAATAATTGAAGAACCTTCAAAATATCCCATATGTCAACTTTCTATAAATAATGAAGATTTAAAAAATATATATATAACACCCACTTACATTTCTACAGCACTTTACTATTTACTAGGTGTTTTCAAATCTGTTTTCAATTTATATACCCAACAATTTCGTGGGACAGGAAGGATAAATATCATCCCTTAAACCTAGAACAAATCCAAACACGCTTTGTCCAAGTTAGTATGAGAGCTTTTCCAACGATGGCATCAGGTAAATAAGCTCTTAAATGTAATCCTTCCTGAATAAGGCACCTAACAGGGTTTAACAGGGGATTTCCATGACTGTCTCTCTCTTTCCTAACTTTTTTATAGCACCTTTACACGAGTCAGAATGTTAAAAAAAATTTTAAGCCAGAAGTCAGAATGGCTTTGCTGGTCAGGGCAATGCATGTAGTCAGGAAGCCAGGGTCCAGGCACAACTACTCATACCCTACTGAGATGCATCATAACTGTAACATTTCCATCCCGCAATTCTAGGAATCTTCAAACAGATCCTAGTGATGTGGGTATTAACCTTAGTTACTGCCTAAAAAGGCAGCAGCGTCTGTAACTCAGCAGCTTATAATGCCACTATTCAAAGCAACAACTCTTGAAGGACTAACGTCTTCTAGACTAATATATACAGACCGAGGCTGTTTTAAGACACAGTAACAGGTATCACGATATCCTCTTACCCGTGGTTCTATGTTCCAGAGAAGATCTTAATAAGTATGTGAATGCCTATGTGATTTAGAACGACCGTCTCTTTTGGTTAAGAAATGCATTTTTTTTTTAAAAAATCACTATTATTTGAGGCTATCCCACTCTACGCCCTCCCTCCTACCCCAACTATTAGTACTTTACTTACCTATAGGCCTGCCCCAGGCTTTTATATGCATCAATAAAATCAACTTTCTGCTTCAAAGCTTCTTTGAAGGATTCAATAGCTTCCTGTAAAAAGTATATAGAAAATTATTTCATTTGCTTAACTGTTAAAATTGAGTTTCTCTCAAATCACTAAAGGACATATATATATATATATATATATATAAAATACATGGTCTCTGAGTACTTTTTTTTTTTTAAATAGGAGGACTTAAAAAAAAGAGAGAGGTAGAAAGTACAATAAACTATGAGTCTGGAGGATTTAATTTCAATAGTAAACAAATGCATTACTATGAACAACAACAGAGCCTTAAGTTTCTCCTTCCAAAATGGGAAAACAGCTTCTCACTATCTTTTTCATTAGGGCTTTAGTACTGATCACACCTGCATTTTAACATCAGTTCCTTAATTCATAAAAACCCTATGGAACAAAAGTAAGCCTAATAGCTGTGTGAAATGATGCAAAACGATCACAGCTAGCAGCATTTGAAAGTGAACCAATAGAAGAGACAAAAAAAGCAAGCCCAATGTGAAATTATTTATAGAACAAGAAGAAAGGCTCCCAGGATAGCTACCTGAAGGACTCCCATGATCTACGAGGAAAAAAGAAACCGTAAAATTCAGGAGAAACCTTCAAGTTGGGGGCAGGTGGGCATGACTCCTGCCAGCACAGCTCAAGGCGGCACTAAGGGCCCAGAGCTGCACCCACTATGCTTTCAGGGGAGCCCTCGGAACCACAGTGCACTTGGCCGCAGGGGGACTCCCTGGGGAAATTGGTGGTAAAATAAAAATTGGTGATGAAATGTTTCAGAATAAACATCCTAGGCTTACACTGGGATTGAACGTACTTTTCATTATGACTCTATTTATTGTGATTAAAAAAAAATTACGAAGACATTTCCCACATTTCCCAAGGAAAAGACATATCTGACTTAACGGCTATAAAGGCTCACAATCTCTAAGAGCTTTAACTGAGAGACACTTGACTTTAAAACTTCTGGAATAGATCATTTCAACCTGATTAGAGAATTCAGAGCAGAAAACCACTAAAGATATCAAATGCCTTGCCCATGGTAGGCACTCAATAAATATTTAATGCCCCGGTAGGCACACAAAATAGTTTTGCAAAAGCTATACAATCTTGATTCTTTTCAGAAAGTCATTCAGCCCCCGCTCCTTGATTTTCTCAGAAGGGGCCAGCAGGGCAAGAGAGGCTGGCTTTGAAACTCTTCAAAGGCAATACTGAGGACAAAATTGCCTCATGAAGGAATGCCACTGAATAGCTACTGTTTGGGTGAAAGATGAGAACGGATAAATTTTAACACCGAAGAAACGTAAAAGGGCATTCTTCATCGGGCTTCCTGCCGTGACATAATCTCGATCTTTTAGGATTTGTACAACTGTGCTTTTAATTCGACAAACATGTATTGAGCGCCTACTATGTGCCAGGGATAGCAGGAGGTAAGGGGACACGAAGATGGGTGAGTCATTACCTCTGTACTCTGAGAACTCACAGTGTCATTAGAAAGCCAAGTAGGTAACCAGTTTATTAGAATACAAACTAAGAGCTACGGCAGAGATGTGAGGAAGAGGCTCTGGGAATAAAGAGAAAGAAACCACTAAACTGAGCCTGGGAGACCAGAAGAGGCTGTACAGAGGCGCTGACAACTGAGCTGGGTCTTAAAGAACGAGGAGTCTGGTAAAGCAAGAGGGCATCTTGGACGGGGCAGGGGGCACCGCACAGCGGCACAGAGTGCTCACCGACGCTGGGAAAGCCGGAGGGGCAGGAGTGCAGGGGGCATGGGGTCGGGGGGAGTGGGGAAGAGGGAAAGCCGGGGCCAGTAGGAAGGAAGCAACGAGGACTGGGGGCTCTGAGGAGGTGTGGGACCTCACCAAATTTACTCTTTGTAAACATGAAAAATGCTGGTAAAAAAGGAGAAGACACGCTGGAGAGGGGAGAGGATGGGGCCCAGATGCGAGGCGGCTGTGATGGAACAGGCAAGAGATAATGCAAGCTCAGATCGAGACAGTGCCTCTGAGGAGAGGGAAAGAAGGGTCAAATTCGGGAGAGAGTTTTAAAGGCAAACTAAGAGAAAATCTGGTGGCTGTCTGGGTACGAGGGAGGGATGAGGGAGAAGAGAGGGCAGGGAGAGTCTAGGCTGAGAGCCCGGGTGGAGGGAGGCGTTAAGGAATGTTAGGAAGTACGGGGAGGTCGTGAGTCCACTGGGGCGTGTGATGTCTGGGGTGTTTGTGGACGTCTAGTGGAGATGCCCGGGAGGCGGCTGCTGCCCACCGCACTTACTGCATGCTTGGACGCCACAGTTCTTCAAAGTCTGATTTCTCTTCAGCTTTTAAGTCTTTGGTTTCGGGGTTCCTGTCTAATCACTGCACAGCTCTCTACCTCATTCTGCCAAAGAGGGGACATAGCAGAATCAAGATTTTGAGCCATTGGGAACAAAGAAACTACGTTTGTTGAATCAATCTCTAAGCACATGAACTGGCTCTGAATTTGTTGGCATCGTGAATGCAATCATCACCACTTAAGTCACCATCTTCTTTACTAGCTAAAGGGCAGCCATCGCCCTGGGGCTGTTCGGTGTAACTGAACAGAACAAACGCAGGTAACTCTCAAAGTAAAGGCTTATAATATACAATTTTTGAAATATCCTTACAACATGGGTAGAATTCAGTAGAAAAGTTCTTGCTGTTCTACTCCCTAGGAATTTCCAAAACGTCTGATATATCTTCTGAATTGGACAATTGTGAAACTTGTCATGTAATATATCCTAATATATTTCTAAGGTATTATACCATCAAGTAAATAAGCCATCACCCGCTCTGTTTCTAAACTGCTGTTGACCTGGAGAGACCACCTTTAGGGTACAGAGCTAGCTCAAACTCACTGGTCCCTTTAATACTTCGTCTCTACAGTTAACGAGAGAAAGAGAGATATCTGAACTAAGTTCATTAATTTAATTAAGGCATTTCACCACTGACTCAGTTTTCCAATCTCTGTAACTGGGACACCCTCCGCTCCTTCTATACTTCACGGGGATGCTTCTGGGATGAGTGAGACGCTACGGAAACACCCTGACCTCCTCGGACGGCAGATCTATAAAATGCAAAGAAAAAGTCCCCATCTATTACACACGTTGCTGCTGTGTCGGTGGGCATGGTGAAAAGGAGGGAAGACCAAACCGTTTGGTGAGACTGGTTCACTGAGGGGCTGCCAACACTCAGAGAATGAAAGCACTGTTTCTAGGTCTTCATCCGGGAGGTTCGGAATAAACCAAACTGAATTTTGGTCCATGTCTATTTTCTACTTAGTGTCTCTGTTATGGCTCTTTGCTGAAAAATTCTCATTTCGAAATAACACAAAGGGCCCTGCCCACGTTCCTAAACATGGCTTTACAGTTAAAAGTGAAATCAACTGTTTGCATTTGTTTACTTTAAAAATTATCTGGACCCTCTTAGTACTAATAATTGGCCTTTTTTTTTTTTTTTCTATTTCAGATCTCTTTCTCCTCCATGTGATACTCAAGGGAGAGACTCTGAACACAGCATTGCGATTCTCAATTTTTTAACTGAAGGGGACTGAGAGAAGATGAGAAGACAGACGGCAGAGACAAAACAAACTGGAAGACGTCACCTGGCAGCTGCTCAAAGCACATGTTAAATAACTCAAAGCCTGCACTGCCTGTCCGAATCCTCAAAGGGGGACGGAAAGGGTCCCTGTTAGGACCACCTCCACATATTTGCAAAACGGAGATGAGGTGTATGAAGTAAGATTTGCAAAATTCCTTCTAGTTTGGTTTTTAACGGACGGGAGTTATTTTTTTAGAATCCACAAAACTTCGATGAAATTACATTCTCACATGTAAAATAATCTGTATCATAATCAATACCCGATTCTGGTTTACAGTTTATAAAGGGCTTTTCACACGTGTTGTTTTATGGAAGCCTCACTCTCATTCCCAGAGGCAGACAGTAGCGTCATCTCTGCCTGGTAAATGTGGAGAGACGGGCTCAGAGTTCAAGCAGCCGCTTCAGCAGTGCAGTTAATAAGATTCAGAGCGAGAGCTCAGAGCAAGGCCTTCCAACTCCAATTCAGCTCTCTGCCCTTGACATGCATTTACCCCACTGATTCTTACTGAGCACCTACTATGTGACAGGCACTGTCTGTAACACGGAGGACTTACAACTTGTGGCCTTTTTAGAGGTAAACCCTCTCCCCACCCTCCCAGTGTGTGTGTTTATGTGTGTGTCAGATCCTCAGAACTATTTTTAATAATAACACGCGTGCTCTCTCTGCCAGAGTACCCTTCTCTGCCACAGGTTGTTGAAGCTCTTCCCGCCTTTCCAAGTTCAGGGTTAAGTGCAGCCTACTCTGAATTCTCCACCTCCTGGTCAGAATGAGTGTCTTCACCTAGGCGGGCGGGCAGACCGTCTGTGACTCTCAGGCCGGCTGTCTTCAGTCGGGCAGTTTGGAGTGTCAGGCCTTGGGTGAGAGCCAGAGCTCCACTCTCAGCCGTGTTTCTGCCCCTCACCCCGGCCGGAAAGAAGCTGCTGTAGGACAGGCTCCCCAAACAGGCTCGGAGAACGGAGAGTCCCGGGCAGGAGGAGGGGCAGGCAGGCTGGCAGTGACGTCCCTGCCCCACTCAGCTGACACAGAGCCTCTCCTTTGTCCCTCGCCTCCTTCTTCCCACAGCAGCCTTCAAGGGACAGTGCTGGGACCGCTCCTGCAGCCCCCAGAGGATCCGAGGCAGTCTGGCCGCCCCTGACCTGAACGTGGCCAGCGACCCCCTCAGCAGTCCCCCTGTCCCTACCCTCCTCGGCCACCGCTGTATCAGCAACCACTTCCTCAATACAGATTGGGTCTCAACTCTGTATGTCCCCCCAGATCTAGACTTCACAGCCCCTCTGGGCCTAGCAACTCAAGTCGGCACCGGAGACCTTTCAGGGCCCCTCCCCGTGCTGCAGCCCTTCACACTCAGCCTGCCTATTTGCTCAAGGGCCTGACCACGGCCCCGCCCCCCACGTCATCACTCACACCTTCCTCTCGCCCTCAGAGGCCCTTCTCCTTCCCAGCCCTGCTCTGCCTTCCAGGTCAGGACGAAGTCCACTTGCTCTCTGGACCTTCCCTAACTCCCGAGTTCAAATGAATCTTTCTCACCTCTGCTTCCAAAGCACTCTGCTTCTACTGCTTTCTTTCGTGTGTTCACCCTATGATAAGTTATCTGTGGCGAAAGCCTTTGGAAAGTGTATTCGTCCCAAGTGTAAAGCATTATTTCTCCCTTATAACCTTTCGCCCTCTCCCCTTCTGCACCTTCCTCCAAGTACCTATCAGATAGTAGGCGCTCAATAAATATCTCGATGCAAACGACTTTCTAAAATAAACCAATGAGACACTTGAGACGTCATTTTAAAACCTGCCAGACTTAACCCCGCTCAGTTCACCGCAAAGGAGAAGCAGGATTGCTGTAGGTACACGTATTGCGCAGCACTTTCACCTTCAAAAGTCCTCTGTGAAAGAAAGTTAAACCTTTGTATAGCATAGCTATGGGCTGGTTTTTGTTCAGTTCTAAGGACTGCTGAAAGTCTTCGTGGGCTGTTGCATAGTCCTACAAAAAGGAGAATGAAAAAAAATAAATAAAGTAGTATTCGTTAGACATTTGGACATGTCCTACTTTCGACTGATAGAGGAAAAGAAATCCCAATTTAGTTTGTGCCCTTTCTGGCTTTAAAGGAAACATTTCATGACCACGAATATTAGAAGAATGCTTACACTGTTTGTTGAAAGAGTCGATTTCAATTGACAGGAGAAACTCACAAAGGTTTAATTTAAGCACACTGTCTCAGCCGCAAAAAAGAATATTATTTTAAATTCAATTAAAGTCATAATCTGTTACAGAAATTTTACAAATTATTTTCTGGTACTAGCATTTTATTATACTGAATTCTAAAATAATTAGGACATAGATCAACCTTAAAATGTGTTATGTTGAGATTTTTTAAATCTACTTTCTTTTGCAATAGAAAATTGTTATTAAAATGACTGCAAGCCCACAAAAATAGCTATGGCAGTCATAAATACCACTCTGATGATAAAAGATAATCTTGCTAGATTGAGAAGCTACAGTCTGGGAAGCCGCATTAGTTCAGGTTATGGTTTTCGGGTTGGGATACCCAAAGAAATTCAAATTGCACCTCTAAGTTTAACGATCACACATTGACAACATGCATACCTGCTTCTCTATGCTGACATCCGCAAGCACAGTTAAGGTATAATCTGTAAACCAAATTTCTCTTCTTCTGTTTCTCACTCTTTCTTTTCTCCCCCAGCCCAGAATTAGTTACTGCTGACAGTTCAAGCAAGAAAACGTGTTCCTGGTACTTAATATTTCTCCACTGGGTTCGACCTCAGCTAAAGAAAATGCTTTCATAACTGTCTTGTATCACGAGCTATTATAATACAGCCCCAAACCCAAATCTATCCAATAGCAGCTTTCTGAAGTAGAAGGAAAGGCGAAATCTTTATCATCATGAAAGGGCATGTTTTAAGGCAAGAACAATTCACCTCTGATATGAAGTACAGGGTCCCGCGGTGTCTGTACAGCCGTGCTGAGGGCTGAAGTTGAATAGCTTTAGTGAGATCATTCACTGCTTCATTAATTCGTCCCAGAGGGGACAGAATCTATAAACCCAAAAATGTAATTAGGGGAGAAAAGTCCCAACGATCGCCCCTACAACCGTCAATGTTTCTGACTTTTCAATTCCGCTTCACCACCCCACATTCACAATGTGACCCTCTCAGCAGTCTAGAACCCTTGACGCCACGTAGTATGCAGTGAGGTTCAAAGTCAACAGCTGAGGGGCTGCCGATCTTGTCCAGCCAAGGGGATGCAGATGAACTATGACCATGGCAATTGCCTTGCCATTGTTTCACGTTCTAGGTCAAAGCAGATGTGGCTTTTCTTGAAGTGTGACCATTTGTTCCCCAACCTATCATTTACCTTTCAAAACAAAATTTGGCATGTCAAATTAATCTGAAGGATAACTTTGAGCCATTAAAATAGAGGAATTGTTCAACACGGATTGGAGTCCTCCGTGGCGTCTAGCTATGCCGTCTGCAGTATTAAGTGCTGAATGGCAATTTCTAGGATTCCAGGTGTTTTGTAAGCCCTCTTCTGTGAACGACTCTCAACTCAGCAGTCATGATCTGCAAGGCCGTGAAGGAACATCTGCAGGCCTGTTCTGAATGCCCTTTTGATGGAGCCATCGGTGGTGTTCAGGCAACAATGACAATACAGAAGACAGCTCAGAATGCAGAAGTTCACCCAAATGACATAAGAAAACCCAAAATGGGTATCAGTATTCATGCAATCAAGCTCAAGCAATTTATCCGGAACAGATGTCCTTAAATTAGGGTTAATTTTGTTCTTATAATAGGTCATTTCCGTCAAGTTTTACTAACTGGTTTCCTCCTCTGCAGGAGCTTAAAAGCAGCAAGAGAGGGAAGATTCCGGCAGGCACATGACCAGGGGCAAGAAAGCTCAGAGAGAGGAAAGAAATGGAAAACATGCCCTTAGAGTTCAAGAAGCATAGGGGTCTAGGGTTATATTTTCAAAGGAAAAACATCCCAACCCAGTATATTAACCCCTAGAGACATAAGTGAATTATCACACCCCAGCACAACAATCAATACGCATAGTAATGACCAGAGTAACTAAAAAAGGTTAAATTATGTTCACTACATATAGACTATTTCAGAAAGTGTAAAAGCAAATGCTTTCTTATAAAATAATTCCTGACGTATATAAATGGTATCCTGTAATTTAGCTGGAAGAAACACTATGTCGTGACATTATTGCCTGATGATGCCAGAAAAGGGGGATATTACTATATATATTTTTAAGATCATTGGAAATCACTTTTCTGATTACTAACATCATTTGGGGTACACAGTTAGCTTTTTATTAGATATACAAATTTTTTAAAGCTGCTAAATCAGTCTTCTTTCTAAGTGTGCTTAATTAAATTCATGCTTTATCATAACATTTTAGCACAGCATCAGCGTAATGGCGGGGAAAAGCACAGTACCCAGTCCCTGGAGCAGAAGGTCACCAAGTGAACCACCAAACGCTCACCCTAAAAACCAACAGGACTCTCGTGCAGCAGCGGACAGATTACGGTCACTTAACCCTTAGGGTTACAATCCAGAAGTGCCATGAGAAAACGAATTCTTTCATTAATTGAGAAGGAATTTCCTTCAGAAAGCCAAGTCCCCAATAAAACAAAAAACTCATTTTAAGAAACTGAACTGTAACTTCAGACACTATAATTTTGAGAACATCACAAATGCAAACATCACAAATGCAGTTTTAAAATTACTAAAACACTTAGTGTGCCCTTTGCTTGCTAAGTTTTCTCCCCCAAGAGAGGGGGAAAAAGTCATTTGTCCCTTTAGTCCAACTATGAAATCCCACCAGATCAGATAATTAAAAGTTACGTTTTATTCAGATTGAAAACATTAACATAAATTCTAAAGCATTTCACATGGTTAAATGTGCAGTAAAATAAATACAACATGAAACCTGGATAGTTTACTATTGTTTTATGAAAATGGTAAAATGGACCCATTTCATTTAAAAGGGGTGCCTTTGCACACATTCCTTTCTCTGGCCTGAACGCCCTTCTCTACCTTGCTCCCCAGGACATGGCTTCTGACCAGCTCCAGCATCACCTCTTCAGTGAGGCCTCTGCAAACACCACCCACGCCTCTCCCCTTGCCAATCTGTCCCAGGGCTCCGGCAGACCACGCTTCTCTGCTCCTGACCAAGCAGCCCCTCTCCCGGTGTCCACTGTCACACCCGTTACCTGGAACTGTCACCACGTGTTGCCTCTCTGTCTCCACCGTGAGTCCCAAGTTCCAGTTATGGTCACCCTTACCTGACCTACATGTCTATGTAGATAGGTATATCTCATAAAAATTACATCCAAGTGTGCGCGCCCACACGCACGCACACACACACAAGCACACGCACACACACATGCTTCCAAAGGCTATAAATCTCATTTGACCATACTGTCACATTGTTTTGCTGAAGCAAGTCATGTATACAATAAACACGGTGACATATTTTTCAACAAACATTGACAGTGGTAGTACACATCAAAACTGTACACCTTAATACTAAATGTTACTGTTATATGTTAAATCAGGAGTATCACTCGGCCCATAGTTTTCTAGTAATTTCAACTGTGTTTAAGGGCGTTATGTATGTATGGAGGAAAACACAATAGGTATGCGGGAGTTTTAAAATTTCTCAGTAATAAAATAATAGGAAAAAAATCTGAGATTCGACTAATCCAATAACAACAGAGGGAAGAAGAAAGCCACACTCACTTCTGCTCGCTGCTCAAATACCTCTGGACGATCTGGTTCCAAGGTAATTACTCGGCTCAGTTCGAACAGAGAAAGCTCAGCATTCTTAATGTCCTTGAAAAGGCATTAGCTTAGTATGAGATACACTGTTCCTCAAAACCAGCTTGAATAGATTTTCTGAAAAAACTAATAATTTAGCAATGACATAACTACTTATTTAGAAATAAATACGAACTTAGCTTCTAAATAAGAGATCGGCCAAGTTAAATAAGCTCTATTACAATTACTTAACTCACTCAAGTCTACCTACCCATCAACAGCACATGGGACCTGGCTACCTATCCCAAGTTCCACAGAGGGCAAGACATTTTCTCAATTTAACCTATTGAAACACCACATCAACAAATTTCAAGGGATGAGCATGTATGGACACCAGTGTGCAAAATGATGCTGACCAGTGGCAATGAGGGAACAGAGAGGAGCCGTGTCAGCGTCAATCAAAACCCCTAGGCCTACACACCTACACCTGGAGAAGTCTAGGTAAACCTGTTCTCTTTAAAATTTACACATTACTTTATATCAAAAATATATGAGCATGTTACTTTTACATTAAAAGTGCATTAAAGATACAAGCAAATTTCACATCAAGATATAAAATTAAAAGAGATGAGAATGAGGAAGAAGCGCTTTATCGCTGACCTTTACTAGGGCAACTTAGGTCATTTACTGATGCCCTGAACCTAACTAGGGCTATTTATTGATGCTCTGAATGTAACATTGTTTCCTTCCTAAACATCTTCATTCCCAAATCTGAGTTCCTGCTCAGTCTTCCTTCTCAAGTCTCAGAAATATACAAATATTATACAAGATTTCTCCAGTAGGCTGGCAGGCAATTAGGACAGTTTTTTTTAATTGGCAAAGATACAAAAGTGACACTTCTCCCTCAAGACATAATTTCATTTGAATATTTTTAATAGAAAATAATAGAAAAAGTTTACGTAGAATGTTCAAGACTGAAAATTCGGACATCTGATCTTAGACCACTTCGTTATTTACTATATACTCTCAGGAAAAGTCTTCATTTTTATACCATAGTGCCTTTGTTTGACCAAAATATATTGGGTTGACCAAAAAGTTCATCCGGGTTTTTCCGTAACATCATGAGACATACTGTTATTCAAAACCAGCTTCAATAGATTTTCTGAAAAATCCAGTAATTTAGTAATGACATAACTACTTATTTAGAAATAAATATGAACATCTTATGGAAAAACCCGGACGAACTTTCTGGCCATCCAATACTTATTATAAC
Organism: Delphinapterus leucas; assembly: GCF_059928025.1. Classification (NCBI taxonomy): domain Eukaryota; kingdom Metazoa; phylum Chordata; class Mammalia; order Artiodactyla; family Monodontidae; genus Delphinapterus; species Delphinapterus leucas. The sequence goes on from NC_143144.1 coordinate 5,761,495, forward strand.
CTTTCTCCTGCGTTCCTCAGAGAAATAAGGGGAATAAGGCTCCAGAGACATATCTATCTGGGAAAGTATAATGTATGGTAACAAATTAAAAATAAATTTTACAGAAAAACCTTTGTTCTTTTATTCAACCTTTAAAAATTGTGGAAGGAACTCAGATTCTAAGTCCTACTACACTACTGATGCCCCGTCTCTCTTTTACAGCAATGAGTGTTTCTCAGGAATTCAGTCAAGGTCTCGTGTTTTTCTAGGCTTATGTCCAGCTCATCATGAAATAAAGTTTAGGCTGCCAAAGGCTGTCCTTTTGGAATAGAAAGTAACCTCAGAAGACCCGGGCAGAAACTCCCATCCCCCCACATCCCAGCCACTTGATCTTGGAGAAGTCTCCTACGGCCATGGTCTCATCTGTGAACTGGAACAACACCACTGCGTGTTCCCTCAGAGCCCGGGGAGCGGTGAGGGGCTCTATGGGAACCCTGGTCCGAGTCTGATCACGTAGACACTATGGCAGGCATAACTATTCCATACTCACATGTAATCCCTTCTTTCCATAGGCTATCCCTCGGCCATAAATTGCACTAACCAGATCAGGTTCCTCCTATTCAGACCAAAACAGAAACACGTCAAAAACCATAAACAAAACAAAACAAAACAAATCAGTTTCTGCTTAAAGCACGTTAATGCCACAAATGACAGCTCTACATTATGCTACCACTACTCATGTCAGTCAATACACAGTCCCCAACCACGAAAGTCTATATTTCTAAAGCTCATTTGAATGAGACATGAATAAGAGTTTTACATCAAAAAAAAAAACAACACTTAAAAATAGAGAAAACCAACATTACTGAGCGCTGTGCTAGTTTCTTTCGCACAGTCGTCTTACTTAAAATGCAATCCTCTCAGCAGCTCTATGCTGGGCCACCAGCAAACACAGCTCAGAGAGAAAACGGAGGTTCGGAGAAGCAGATACAGGAGTAAAGGGCCTGGGTGACACCCCCTCCTAGTTGGTCTGCTTTCAGGTAGTCATGAAATCATCTGAAAAGCAGAGAACCCGTCGGAGCCAGCACAACAAGGAACAAGAGGTGAGTCGACTCCACAGACTGTTGGGGATTAATACAGTCCTTTATTCTAAGGGGTCAGAGTGAGAACCAGACCCTTTCTGCAACCTGCTCCCATGTGGACTGGACGCAACGCCTCTCAGTCCCAAGGACAGGGCGTCTGCTGCCCCTGCCATCGAGTCCCTACGTGTGGGGCAGTGGCGTGAACTCCCGTCCTCATCTAACCTGTGCAATTCTTAGCCTCTTCTCTGAATGCTTCCCTGCATATTTAAGAAGGAAGAGTACACAGCCTCTGGCTATAAGGTCCTGAAGGAAGAACCTGACAGGGCTACAGCAGATGAGCTATTCTAGAGGCTAATCTATCTATTATCAGTTTCAAATCTGAGATCGGGTGTCTGCGGGTATTGCCGAAAAAGACACATCAACTTCAATGATGAGAAAGTGCGAAAAAATAAAGGATAAGATGCTGTGCACGGAAAAACAAAAAAAGGCTACTATAAACAGAATCAGGTACATCACCTCAGGTAGCAAGTGGGTGCATCGCTGCCTACAGCCCAGCCCGCAGATGGACCTCATGGTATATGGAGAATTGGAAAAATTCAAGTAAATAATTACAGATTTCTAGCTTCTCTTGGAAAATAAAAAAATCCAACAATGACAGACCCACATTCGGGCATGGGAATGTGAGAACGTGACAAAGACATAGGCACCGGCTGCCTATTTCGATGAAGGGCGTGTACTCACCAGCTTACCATGAGCCCACCCTTGGTCTCTGCACTACGTCAATTCACTTTGCTCATCTAACGTGTTTCTCTGGCTCCCAGAGAGTTCTGGGTCTCTGATTCATAACGTATGTGTAACCGACATGAAAGGTTGTCCACGCTAAATTTGCTAAATGGGAAAAAGTATGAGTGACAGAACGAGAGAGGAATGGTAGTCACTTCTGATAAATAACGCTTACATAGGATTATGTGGGCCAGTAGGTGCATAGAAAAAAAGCTCTAACAGTAGTTTTCTCTAGAGAGTGGGATTACTAGGTGTCTTCCTATTCTGCATAATACACTGATGCATTCCTTTTAATTGTTTAAAACAAACACACGTACAGTTATAATCAGAAAAAATATGTGTTAAGTAAGGCATATTACAGAGAATAATAGAAAACTACTGTCAACTGAAAATATCGTATTTAAATAAATAAAGAGAAAATTTATTATAAATTATAGAAAATTTAGGAGATGAAGAAAAGCTCAAAAAATAAGGTAAAAGGCATCCTACAATCCTGTCACCCAGAGATAACACTAAACATTTAAATGTTCCTCTGGAGACTTCCCTGGTGGCGCAGTGGTTAAGAATCCGCCTGCTAATGCAGGGGACACAGGTTCGAGCCCTGGTCCGGGGAGATCCCACGTGCCGCAGAGCAAATAATCCCGTGCACCACAACTACTGAACCTGAGCTCTAGAGCCCATGTGCCGCAACTACTGAGCCCGCGTGCTGCAACTACTGAAACCCGCGCTCCTAGAGCCCGCGCTCTGCAACAAGAGAAGCCACCGCACTGAGAAGCCCACGCACCGCAATGAAGAGTAGCCCCAGCTCGCTGCAACTAGGGAAAGCCCACGCGCAGCAACGAAGACCCAACGCAGCCAAAAATAAAAATTAAAAACTAATAAATAAACACATAAATATTCCTCCTGGCTTAAAGAAAGGCAGAGCAAGTAGTTTGAGAGAGGGATACAGGTACAGAGGGTGAGGAGAAGCAGGAAAAAGAGTTCCCCACTGAGGAATCAAAGTCAGGCGGTCTTCACGTTTTTCCCTAGCAACGGCACCTGCCAGAAGACAGAACAGTCAACAGAGCAGCACCTCGGCCAGGCTGGGTGGGGCTGGTGAGCCCACGCAGCTCACGCCTGCTGATGACAGGCCTCCAGGGAGAGGAAACCCCACTTTCAGAGAAGCTTTTCTCCTCAACTGAGGAAAATTTTATACCAGATGACAGGAGGTTAGTTAGAAAAAAGTGCATTTAAATAACGAGTTATTCTACTTGCGCGACGGACATCTCCATACACCCAGTGGCCACTCCAGCCACCCTGGGAGTCGTCCTCATGTCCCCAGCCAACATATCTACTCAAGATATCCCGGTGCTTTCACCTGCTGATCGATCAGCCACTGTCCAGTTTGCAGCCTTCCCCTCTCACCTGGCTACTGCAATGGCCTTAAGAACGCTCCTGTTTCTTCCCATCCAGTCTCCAGGCCCACACTAAGCCGTCTCAGGGTGATCATGACACTCCCCTGGCTGAGACTGTTCACTGCCCCCCAGCACCTACACTAGCAAAATTCGAACATTTCCACTCTCATCCACAGTAGGAAATACATTTTACACCGTAACCCAGTACACTCATACGTGTATACATAAACATACACACAAACACACCAGAAACAAGTGTCACTAACGTCGCATCAAGAGCCTCACTACACACAGTGTAATCTGGTACTTCCTCGTCTGGTATGTTTCATTAAAAAAAGCTAGTCTTGACTCACCAATTAATTTCAGGGCCCACTAAAAGGTAGCGCCTCGTAATTTGAAAAACAGTGAGGTAATATCTAAATGCCTTTGCAAAAAGTACTGATCATTTTCCTGCCTCTCTGTTCACCTCCTTCCTCTGCCCCACTCACAATTCATACTCTAAAAATTGGCTTAATGGGGACTTCCCTGGTGGCGCAGTGGTTGAGAGTCCGCCTGCTGATGCAGGGGACACGGGTTCGTGCCCCGCTCCAGGAAGATCCCACATGCCGCAGAGCGGCTGGGCTCATGAGCCATGGCCGCTGAGCCTGCGCGTCCGGAGCCTGTGCTCCGCAACGGGAGAGGCCACAACAGTGAGAGGCCCGCGTCTCGCAAAAAAAAAAAAAAAAAAAAAAAATTGGCTTAATGGGACTTCCCTGGTGGTCCAGTGGTTAAGACTTCGCCTTCCAATGCGGGGGCTGTGGGTTCCATACCTGGTCGGGGAGCTAAGATCCCACATGTCTCACGGCCAAAAAACCAAAACATCAAACAGAAGCAGTATTGTAACAAATTCAATGAAGACTTTTAAAAAATGGTCCACATCAAAAAAAAAAATCTTAAAATAATAATAAAAATTGGCATTACTTAATAGTTCCCTAGATACAACAGGGTCTCCCAAGCTCGGTGCATTTGCAAATGCTCTCATCTGCCTGAAACACCCACCCACGGCCTCTGTGCCCAAGAAAGTCCTTCAATCCTTGAACCCTCTCTTCTGATGCCTTCCAGATGCCCCTGGAAAATAGATACGCCCCTCTCCTCTGTTCCACTATATGTCATATGGATGTGAGTCATTCATTCAACAAATATTTACTCAGGGCCAGCTATGAGCCATGTCCCGGCCCATGTGCTATGAATACCATAGTAAGCGAAAACCAACACAGAAGGCAAAAAAGATTCTTGCCTTCTTGGAGCACAGCCAAAGAATCACAGACATAAATGTAAAGTTACACCTTCAGTAAATGCTAGAGTAATAAATGGTGCTTTTAGAAAACGTATAAAGACTTAAACAAGGTTAGGAAGGATTTCCTACGGGAGAGATACCTGGGTTGAGATCTGTAGAGGATGGGGGAATCCCAGAATGACTGGTCCAGGCAGCGGGGGCAGACGGTACAAAGGCTCAGAGGGACGCGGGGAACACGGCATCTCCAAGCTGAGGTTGGAGAGGCAGGTAGGGACCTCATTAAGGATTTTTATCTCTAACCTAAAAGTAGCAGCAAAGTATATGTGTGTTTAAAGTACATGTTTGTATGGTATGTACATGTGAGTGTGTGTGGAGGGTGTGAGGAGAGAAGCCAGGAACCGAGAGCCCCATCTGTCATCTGGCAGATGGAAGTGGCTCAGCCGTGGTTTGAACAGAGCCGGGAGTAGCAGATGGACAAAGGAGATACTTAGGAGGCACACAGACAGAGCTGGTGATGAAGTAAGTGGCACACATGTGTGTGGAACATGTAGCCTCACATAACCCTGCGCCATTCATTGAGCTTGGCGACACTAGGATACGAGTAGGAATTCTTTTTCAGTTGTGGCTGGGGAGGGTCTGGTGGGATCAGGGGAGAGCAGGCAGTCGATTTTGGAACCCGTAATACTAGACTATAACTATGATAACTACCGCAATAACTAAACATCCTTCTGTGCGGTTGCAAGAAAATTCTGAAAAGAAGAGTCAGTCGAATGGAGAAAACCTAAATACGTTACAGATGCACATGTTTGTTTTCTCTAGTATTCAATTTACATGTTCTTTTTAGAATTTCTTTTCGACAGCGTAGAAGGATCTATAATTATTGTGGCTGTTACCACACCACAATATAGCCTAGTATTACAGGTTCCTAAATATAAATAGTAGATTTTATTGCTTTTTCTGATTGATACAACTTTATTACTTTATCACTGGCTTTGGATGTTAACAAGTCAAAACTCTTTCTTTGTGAAATGTCACAATGAATTATTGTTTCAAATAAAAAACAATGTTTATTTCTAAAAACTAATTGAGCTCAGAATATCATTCCAAAGTATTTTTGAATACACAAGTCTAATAATATTTACACTTTATAAAGTTTTCAGAATTTTAAATAAATTAAATTAAACTAATATTTCAATCATCCAATATTACCCACTTTATGCAAATGCAAAATCATGGTATAATAAGACTGTTATCTTACTGGATCATGTCCACTTAAACGTCTCAATTCCCAAAAGAATCGATTTTTTTAAACCCATAAAAGTCTAATTTACCATCTTCATTATATTGTTTACATAGTGATTTTAAAATTTACAAATATTTATTTTTCCGCCACAAGGCTGGCTTTTTGTTAAAACTCGAAAGTCACTGGATCAAAGACAAACGAATAAGTCAAAAACGTCACTGCACAGCAACGTAACAAGGATTAAGTTCTGTGTAAGTGGCAGGCGCACATACATATGTACATAAAAGATGGTTACAAGATCATGTGCAGAGGAATGTTTTACACTTTGTCTGCTAATGCAAAGTTCTTTCATGAATTCAATTCCACCAGAATCACATCAGAATCAGATGAGCTCAAGGTCACACAACTAACAGCAAAGGCCAACTGCCTCATAACACTGTCACAGCACTTACGTCACCCAGCCCTGCATGAGCATCAAAGCAGCACAGACATCAGGAAAGGGTCCCACTTTCAAGAACGCTATGATGGAGGTGCTGACACATGTGCAAGTGACACAAGGACACTGACGTGGAGACAATACTGACTGATACGCTTTTAAAATCAAGAGGTTCCAATGAAGACGGACAGATCTATTAAGTCTTGAAATTGTGCTCAGTTGGAAACCTTGATGCTCAAGGAACACTGTATTCCTTTATAGACGTGCCAAACAACCCATACTTGGATAAATATTCAAAGGAACAGTTTGAAACAACAAAGATTATGGAAATAGCCCTTAAGTTTGTTCTCTGATGCTGGAGCTAAGACCACAAGAAAGTATAAAAGCTTTACATCAAAAGGTCACTCTGGAATATGAGTGGCCTTCATGCATAGATCCAAATTTCACGTTAAATGATCCTATATAAATGGTGACTATAATAAAATCCTAGCCCCCATGGCCCCATCTGTCTTCAGCTTTCTATGAATGAAGTCCGATCCTATGCACTCCTGCTTCACCCTGGAGTTCGCGGGCTGTCCAAGAGAAACACTTTGTCGGGAGATAACAAGCTAAAACAAACTGGAAAAGCTTGTCTGTGAACAGTTATCACTGAAGATTTGTTAAACGATGTTTATTGGCTTAAAAATAAAGAGTTGGGCTTCCCTGGTGGCTCAGTGGTTGAGGGTCCGCCTGCCGATGCAGGGGACACGGGCTCGTGCCCCGGTCCGGGAGGATCCCACATGCCGCGGAGCGGCTGGGCCCGTGAGCCATGGCCGCTGAGCCTGCGCGTCCGGAGCCTGTGCTCCGCAACGGGAGAGGCCACAACAGTGAGAGGCCCGCGTACCGCAAAAAAAATTTTTTTAAATAATAAATAAATAAAGAGTTGTCGCACATGTGGAAAGATCCTGCAAGGAACAGGTGAACATCTGATAGCATATACTGACCAAAAATGACCCTCTGGTGATGCTGAGTTGAGTCCTAACTTGGCATCCCTCCATGCTTGAAGAAACGCTTTACCACTATTCTGAATACTGGATACGAAAAAGTATTGCTGGGGTAAAAATCAGTTTCGTTACTGCCAAGACCCAGTATTGCTGCATTTGCCAATAAAAGAAAAGGAAGAGCAGTTAGATTTAAAGAATGGTCATACTTTAAAAATACAATATAAAGAGATTGATTTATGCAAATTCTGATTCATGGTAAGAAAAGGAGTTTTGGTCAATTAGAGAAGTAGCAATAACTAATCTTTGGACACTTGCTACCGTGTGGTTGTGCAGTTTCTTGATGAGATTGGCTATCAGAGATTTGAAGAAATCCATGAAAAGCTCTTAAACAGGAATTATGTGCATCAGTTTCAAACATAAAGCCTAACATGGAAAAGTTATGTCCAGAAAAGCAGGATCAAGTCTCTTATTAAAATTTTTAAAAAGAATTTTAGCACTTAATGTCAAATCTTTGTATTTTGCATTTAGCATAGTCATATAACGTAAAGAAAATGTGACAGATTTTCACCAAGCTCTATCTGGATGTCTCTAAATGTGCTCCTGCTTACTCCAGCGTGTCATGATTTTCCACATGTGTTATAATGCAGAAAAGGCTGGGAAGCACCGAAACAAAGGGGAAGAGAGACATCCCCAAGAAGAGCACCGGCAGGAAAGCCAAAGGCATTGAATTCCCATGTAAAGACGCGTCATGAATGACAACGCAGTCTCGTCTTCTGCGGGCCCGTAGCATTTGAACTTTCTGCTGCTCCATCATCCTCTATTCCTGCCCCATCGTAGCCTGAATCACCAAAGTCACCAGTCCAACCTTATAACCCACACATTCTCAAAGAAAAATTTACCAGTCGAAAGCAACCCAACGCAGATTGATGAAAATGTTATATCAAACTTCAACATATTAATACCTTTTCATAGCACAAAGAGAAAAATTCTGATCTACTTTCTGAATGCAACTGCAAGGAAAAGATGTTTTACGATAATAAATGGACAACAGAGATACTATGGAGTCACTAAAATTATGATTGTAGAGAAAGACTGAAAAACATTTATAAAATTAAGTAAAAAAGTAACACAAAATAGTACATAAGTTCAGATTATAAAAAACAAATGCATACTTTGAAAAGGTCATAAACTTAAATAATGGTAGAGTGGCAGAATTAGGAAATTTTTCATTACTTAAAGTTTTTTCTTTAACGTTGTTATATTGCCTTCAGCTAGACGGATAACAATATTTTTCAAAAAGTTAAATGAATTGCTAATACGTCTGCAAGCCTGTACTGTTGTCTTCTGTTGGCTACCGTAAATTAGCTGACATTTGCTCCTATAAATGTATCAAAACCTCCCTTTCAAGCCAGGGTGTTAAAGTGCTTTCTTACCTTTTTAAATACTGCAATGCTAAACAGAAAGGCGATTTTTAAAACTTTATAATCTACCCATCGTACTTTAAACTCCACTGAAGAATATTATTCCCTATGACCACTCAAACACATAGCCGCTTGGATCTAAGCACTTTAAAGTAATAACTATAAAAATGTCTTATTGATTATTTGAGAGTGAAGATGGAATTGTCAACATAATTAATCATATGTTTAAAAAGAGAAAACAAAAGCAGAGCAAAAATTTCAAAAATAATACTTTAAAATTAAGTCTGCCTGCTGGATTGTAAACTATCTATTGGCTCTTACTGTATTAGCACAGATGAATATGCCAGAATGGTCCTTGGAATAGCTGAAATTAACTGAGCACTTACTATGTGCCAGGCACCTAGTAAAGTACTTTTTAGGATATTTCATTCAAACTGAACGAGAATATTTTTGGAGGTAGTTATTATTATGCCCATAATCCAGGTGGTTAAATAACTTGCTAGTAAGCAGCAGAGTAGATGAGAGCTTGGGTATTTCTAACTCTACTTGACCCTCCTGGACAGAGAATGGATAATGGCCAGGCATCTACCAGAGTACAGTTAAATCATGACCTGAGATACACAGCCAGCAATGTCAGGCTGCATTGCAGGTCTCCTATGCAACTCTTACACTTGCGTATGAAAGCACTTGGTCTGTACCGGATTTTAACACAGCCATCAATCAATAGAGGCCCAATACTTCCACTGAAGAGTCTCATAATTACACTTTAAGGTGAGAAACAAATCCACGAACGGACTTAAGCGTGCAGATCAACTCCTGCATGGAGAGTAAACATCCGTAGCTCTAAGAATTTCCAGTGTCCACATCTCATGGGAGACATCAAGGTAGAGAGGAAAATGAACTGAAGCTAACGTCTGTCTTTTTGAAACTTGGTTTGAATCTCACCTCTGCCACCTGATGGTGGGGAGACTACAAGCAAATTGCCTGATCTCCTTAGATCGCATTTTCCTCCTTTAAAATAAAGTAATACTGCAAAGATTAAATGAGAGCATGTTACAAGGCCTGCACTAAGAAAGTGCTCAGTCAGGGCTGATTTCCTTTACTTTCTTGTAAAATCTTAAAATCCATGTTTTATTGCAGCACTTTCGCTATGCGTAAGTCCATATTTTTGTCGTGACTATAAACTTGCAATCATATAATTAAGAAGAAAAATTACCTGAAGCATTGTTGAAAAATGTCTTATTGCTTCATCATAGAGACCACTGCCAATCAACACATATGCAATAGCTATGAAAAAATACAGAAACATTAAAGGAACGAATAAAGGATCTCAGACTGGAATCGGTAACTAAATTCTTTACCAAATCTTAAAAGGCAGCTCCAAGGACTAGAAGCAGTTAAAGAAAACCTAGAAGTTAATAAGATGTAATTGAATTCTCCTACCACTCAGCACTTGCTAATCAGTCTTCTATTTCCATCTAGATTTAAATTATTAAAGCCATCTATAAAACACCCGCCTACAAGAAGTAATTATCTTTTTCTAAGCCCATCACTCACTTTCAAATACCAAATAATCTTTACGATGTTTCTTATCTATATATACAAAAGAGCTAGTAATAAGCCTGAATAATGTCCATATAACATGGCAATGTGACTTTACTGTGAAAGTTAGAAGAAATACCCCAATAGCATCACATATCTCGATTCCTGCAGGTGCTGAATTTACTGCCAATTACCTAGTAAGAACAAAAACAGAGGCTCCAATTAATATATATTAATATAGTGCTTAACTGTAGATATAATTCACAGCACTGCAAAAGGCCACTAGTCTTTTCTCTAGCTCTTCTATTCAAAATACAGTCAAGACACTACTCAAAATATACTCTAAAGATCACAAATAGTTTTTAATCAAATTGTTTAGGTAAGTGGTATTTTGAAATTAGAGCCATGAATATCTCTTAAAACATGGCACAACTTAGACTAAACGTTTTCACCTGTCAAAAAAACCAATAAATTTTAATATTCTAGATTACATTTTTATCTATAATATTTGCCCTAACTCCCTAAAGTCCCAAATATCCCTGAAAAATTGTATTCCTAACTCAACATAATACTATTTTGATCATATTTCTTTGCAAAAAAGGCTTTATGCAACCCTCTAATTCAAGGACATAATTACGTGTTCAAGAAGATGGGTAACTAAAACTTTTAATGTCATTCAGAGTTTAAATTCCTTGACACTAAAAAGTAGTCAAAACATTAAATGCAGAAAGAGATTTAGAGTATCTTTATAACTAACCTGAGAAAAGTAAAGTTCAGAAACATACAAGAGCTTTTGGGGGCATTCATCAACATGAAAAGAGGACCGTTTTCATGCTAATTGTTTTGGAAAGATAATTAAGCTCAAACTCCTATTCAGAATAATGGGAATGGATGCTATTCAGGTAGTTGTAGCAGACAATGAGATAACCAGAGACCTCTTCGGCGGGGGTCAGCGGCATTAGTAGTAAAAACAACAACAACAACAATAATAGTTACATGTACAGTACCCTTAATACGTGCCAGGCACAATCCTAATTATATACATGTATTATAGCCCATTTACTCCTTAATCGCAGTGAGGTAGGTACAACTGTCATCCCCATTTGCAGACAAGGAAATGAAGCATTTAAACTGTCCAAAGACAGCATGCGGTGAGACGAAGGAAACAGGCTGCCTGGCTCCAGGACCCACCCATCTCTGAGAAAAATCTGGGCTGCACTGAAACTACTGTGCACGGGGCTGGACTGCAAAATCGTTTGAATTCCTCGATGATTGGATGAACAGGGACTGAAGTATAAACTTGTGCATTTTTGAGTGTAGGAAGGTACTTTAGAAAGCCAAGAACTGGGCTCAGATTCTGGCCCCGCCACTCGCTGGCTGTGTCACCACAGGGACCTCAGTCGCTCTCATGACTCTCTGAGTCTTGCTTAACAAGCCTGTAGAAAATTTTCTTAGATTCCTTTCAGATCTAAATTTTCAGAATTTCCTACCTATCTTCCCATAATCAGTAAATATCTGTTGAATGAACAAATGAATAAGTGACCCATAAAAACATATACGGCTTTAGCGGATAAATGTTATACTTGGCGACATGTTGAAAACTTTCGTCCTTGGCTAGCCTACTGAGCTCCACTCAAATAAAATCAAATGCAGCTCTCAAATATTTCCATCTAAAAGTAAATATTTTTTTGAGAAAACCCCAAAAGTATGCATTAAAAAGTAACCTAAATCTTGGACAAATATAAATAACTGTTCGTACTAGGATCTAAATTTGGTTGTGGGAGTTCAAAGACATAAAGGAAAAACCAGGATAGCTGGAATCTCCCAGAAATTGTTAATAACCAGCAATTCCACATCTCCGCACAACGTGTATGTTGACAGAGGTCATTTTTCCAAGAAAAAACAATACTGAGGTTCAAAAGCTCCTAAGCCAGCTCAGGGACTATCCTATCCCAGGGTGTACTACGATTATTCTTAGAGCACAGGACAGGCCTGGCACACGTCAGACTCTTAATTCATTATTTAATAAATGAATATAAGGCTGAACAGAATCCAAGGGCTACAACAGAGACCAGATCTGATGCCTTAAAGGATAATTAATTCTCAAAGCCCGCTCAAAGAATATAAACAAAAAGTGATTAATACTTTCAAAATAGTCAACTCTCAATTATCCGCACTAACAAAGGAAGAAGCCAATACAAGAAGTGCTCAGTCTTAATATAAAATGCATATGGTAGAAGAAAGGATAAAATGGTTATGTGTAAATCAGACAGAAAAAAATTTCTGCAGGTGCTTTGGGCCACCAGGCAACCTGTGGGGGAACGCACTTATGTGAAATCTGTCCAGCTGCAGTGTTCAGTCCTCTATTCAATTTTGTTTCCACTCTTTCAAGTGTGAGCTGACCAGGCACTGATGGAGACACACCCAGAGCATATCAGACACTGGCGAAACCAGACTGTTTTAAGACATGCCTCGAACAAGCCAAACTGCATGACCCGTTTGCCGATTAGAATGAACTCAACTTTCTACACCCACATGCTTAGACCCAACAATAACTGATTGGCCCCACAGTAAAATTAACTCAAACCTAGCTATTTTATTACAAAGAAGACTGAAGTAGGTATGATTCTCTCCTGCTTTTACTTCTCTATTGTTCATATTTGATGACAGCACACAAATAACCTTCTAATGAATGCTAGTAGCTCATAAGAACTCGTTACCATAATTATTAATCTCCATAGAAACACAGGTGTGGAACAGTCCTTACGGATTCCATCCAGACCTTTTATTTTATGACTTATAGTACCGAGACCCTCACAAGGGTTGAATGCCCTCCCTACCCAAGATCAAACCTCTCGTGCTGGCAGAGCCAGGCTCTGTGCTCTTTCTGTCTCACCATCCTGCCTACCTGCTCTGCATCTGATCATAAATTCTAGGCAAATATCCCAGGAACGGCCCCCGAGTCAAGTCTCACCTAACTCTTCATTTGTGCTGTCATTATCAGTAGCAAATGGGAATCTCTTTTGTTCGGCAATAGACTTGGCCTGGCTCTGAAATAAAAACAAACATACATTTTTAGCTTATCGCAGATGAGAAACTTACCATGAAACCTGTATTTAAAAGAATTAAAGCTACATTTGATTTATATGAAAGCAAGAAAATATTCACATTAAGTCATAGCAATCATGTACTTCAGGGACACAATTTGTGCTGTAACTGATTTGCTTCCTCTTCTTATCACTAGTGGTTTTTGGTTTCCAGGAACACCTATCGTCTTACTTTCATGGGGATTAATCTTCCCGGCTGTTTCAAAGCTCCCTCCACAGACTACTCAATGACATCGATCACGTTACAAAGATCACACTCTAGTGTTTGGTCTCCAAAGTGGCTTGATAACAGAATATTTTTTTAAATAAATTTATTGATTTCTGACTGCGTTGAGTCTTTGCTGCTGCGCGCAGGCTTTCTCTAGTTGCGGCGAGCAGGGCCTACTCTTCACTGCAGTGCTCGGGCTTCTCATTGCGGAGGCTTCTCTTGTTGCGGAGCACGTGCTCTAGGGGCGCGGGCTTCAGCAGTTGTGGCTCGCGGGCTCAGTAGTTGTGGCTCGCAGGCTCTAGAGCGCAGGCTCAGTAGTTGTAGTGCATGGGCTTAGCTGCTCTGCGGCATGTGGGATCTTCCCGGGCCAGGGCTCGAACCCATGCCCCTGCATTGGCGGGTGGATTCTTAACCACTGCACCGCTAGGGAAGTCCCCCAGAATATTGCCTTTTAAGCTTTAAAAATAGTTTAGAAGTAAGAGCTACAGTTTGTTGGGACTTCCCTGGGGGGTCCAGTGGTTAAGTCTTCGCCTTCCAATGCAGGGGGCCCAGGTTCGATCCCTGGTTGGGGAGCTAAGATCCCACATGCCTCGTGGCCAACAAACCAAAAAAAAACATAAAACAGAAGCAATATTGTAACAAATTCAGTAAAGACTTTAGAAATGGTCCACATCAAAAAAAATCTTTTTAAAAAAAAAGCTATAGGTGGTACAGGGATGACACCATAATAGGACCAGCAAAACCTGACCAAGAAACAAGACATGCTATTAAATAACGCATAGCAGGCGATGAACATAACCACACTACTTGATGCATATGCAGACTTGGCAGAAAAGCTAAAGCAAAAGCGGAAGCTAGGGAAAAAACTAAGCAAGTTAGCTTAGCAATTGGAAAGATTCTATAGGCAGCAATGGTCCAACATACAAAATGACGGCTCTATTGTGTTTTGGAGACAAATCATGCCTGATTATGCAAACAGCTGTCACTTTGCCAGAAGATTTGACTGTCGGCACTAAGTTGTGATATGCTTAGCCTACAGGGTACACATTAAAATGATAACTTCATACCCGATTCACCTAAGATATGATTAAAACTTGTACACACACATAGACAGGAAAAGCTAAGATAATACAAGACTAAAGATGTCGCTTTTGGCAAAACTTTACGATCAGAACCAAGTGACATCTCAATTATTTGAATTCCTCTTTTTGTTAATCCATTGTACAGATGCCTACAGGCATGTATGACAGCCAAATAATTCTACACAGGTGACTCTTCTGACTGATGGATATGCTCTTTGGCTAATGATTGGTACTCATTAGCCATAGTCTCTTGGGCTTCACTGACTCAACAGAGTAACAGGTATTTCCACCTATATTCCCTACACACTTAAAGTCAAGATTGATGTTCAGATACAGAGTGGTTTTGGGTTTGCCTGTAAAACAAGTCAAGAATAAGCTACCTCTACTTAGAACACAAGTTAAAAGACACAGGTCAGAAGGGCATCCCATCTCAGGAGACTCAGAGTTCTCGCTTCATTCCATTCAGGACCCCAAACCAAATGAAACACCTGAAAATTCTACCGCTTTGGGGATGTTTATACTTTATTTCTTCCAGTAAAACCTTGATGGCTAGAGGGGAACTCTGTCAGCTCTTTCTTGCCTTGCTCTATAGCTGGGAGCTTCCACACATGGGAACCTCATTCGGCTTCTTTAGGAAGTGGTAGATTCCACAACACGTGAGGACAGCACAGCACTGTACATACATCCAGGCGTGACCAGACATAAGTCCTTCCTCTTTACCAGCTGCTTACAGACAAACACATAAGTGCAAAACATTTTCTACTTAATAAATTGCTTAGAGCCAAGGAAAGGGGTCTATAAACAACGCTTTTAATGCTTCAAAAACTTTTTATTATTTCATCCAGTATTCAACGAAGGTCTTGGCAACCATTTGCCAAGACTGTGTGCAAAAAGATGGGAAGAGAAGAGAAATGAAATCCCATAAGAAGAAGAAATCATTTACTAAGCAACAATAAGAATATGCTGAAGAGCGTATCTGATTTTAAAGGGTTTGTATTATATTAGAAATAAAATTTATAACAGAAGTGGGCAGGCAAAGTATAGTAGGGACAAATTCATTTCCTGATCAAAAAGAATCTTCCCCACGTCTAATACTGCAACTATAGATATCTTCTGTGGACAGAGTGGAGCAGCTATGATCAAGGAAGTTTAAACCCACAACCCCACATTGCTAGTAGACTAGCCCCAATCCACCTTTCAGGTCCCTGCTCATGGTTCAATTCCTGAAAGCTGTCTTGCCTGATACCCCTAACTTAAGGGAGATTATGTTGACCCTTTGTTTTTCCTTCATATGATTTGCACAGTTATACGTCTATGCTTACTTGTATAATTATTTGATTAGTAGCTATAGAGCCCTAAGTGCTGGGACCAAGCCTCTCTGGCTCACCGCTCCCTGGCTAAGTACTTGCTTAGCTCAACGCTTGACAAAAGTAGGTGCAAAATAAATATCTGGAAAATGAATGAATAAATGAAGAGTTTAACTCCCATATTTTCAACCTAGGGAAAACAAAAGGCCTAGACGTATCAGCTTTCTCCCATAGGTTACTAGCTAGTGCCATCTTAAACTGGAAAGGCAAATAGTAGGTAATATTTGAATTACTATCAGCAAGAAGGTCCCTAATAACTCTAAGAATCTAATCACTTCTCCAAGGTGGGGATGATCCAGTTTCTATTTCAATGTTTTCAGTGATGGCCAACTCACTACTTCACAAGTTAGCCCATTCTGGTTTGGGACAAGGCTAATTCAAAAGTTCTTCCATATACCACGTTGACGGCTATGCGATGAGTTAAGTAAAATCAGTTGATCATTCTCTAGTTTGCAGTTTTTACCCATACTGAGTAGTTCTTACATGAAAAGGCAGAAGAGCTTTGTCTGGAGAAGAAAAGAGTATCCCTAAAGGGAAATTTTAAACAAAAGAAGCCAACAATATCTATGTGGATGTTGAAGGAAAAGGCCTGGTGAAAAACTGTTAACCTTGGGCACTGAAAGAAGAGCAGCCTCACAGAATTAAGTGTGAACAAAAATACCCTGGCACGTTGAGGCAGCCGGGCCAGAGGGGGACACACGCTAGCACGATAGGTAATGCACGTTACGTGGCACGGTGCCAGGTGCTCGTCCCTGGAATGGAGAGGTCTCTGGTACAGCTTAGCTGGTGCTGATTAAAAAAACATAGATATAAAAGATACACAGGCAAAGGCTGGAAAAATAAGATTATACGCTACCTTCAAATCCGTAAGGCTCCTAGAAGTAAGGTTCAGCCATGCTCTCCTTTATTCCTTGGAACTTGAAAGTAAAGAGTCCTAGGTCCAGAATGACCAACCATCCAACGCATAAGACATAATAATTCAATGTGACTAAACACCAGATGACCTATCATTACCTTATGCAATTGGACTCAACTCCTAGTTGATAAACGGACGCAATCTCCACCTTTTGGAACTAGTATCACCATGTTTCAGGTCACAAAAACAGAAGGCATAGAAGATGCATACCAGAATCTTTTCAGTGTTGAGAGAAAGCAAAGAGTCACAGGGTGGTGGTCCTTTGGGTTCGCAGTCGGAGTCATGGAAATTCAAAAAGGATGACTCTGAAAAGCAAACAGTCCTTGTTATTCTCCTTACTTTAGATGTATGGCTCTTAGGCGCTTAACTATGAATTGCAGTGTGAAGAATCCACAAAATCAAAACAAGGACAAGGGTAAAAAACACTAAAAGGGGCATCATGTCTTCCACCTCTACAACTGGGTAACATTTTATAGTTTCCAAGTATCTCACACACGCCTCGGTGATTTTGTCCTCACAACAGGGAACACAGCTGTTAAGATCCTTTCATGGGATACCTCTGATGTGGCAGCATTTCCCAGAGGTTAAAAAAAAAAATCACAAAGAGGGGAACAAAGTCAAGCCAGGAAGACCTGATGTTAAGAGGTATGTGCTAAGGATCTAGTATCCAGAATATCTAAAAACTCCTCAAATTCAACAAGAAAAAGACAACCCCATTTTAAAAACGGGTAAAGGACTTGAACTGGCAACTCTCCGAAGATATACAAACAGCCACTGAGTACATGAAAAGATGCTCTACATCATTATTAACTAATGAATACAAATCAAACCACAAGGAGGTACCAATTCACACCCACTAGGATGGCTATAATTTTTTTTTTTAAACGGGAAATCACAAGTGCTGGCAAGGAGGCAGAGAAATTGAACCCTTGTGCAATGCTGATGGGGATGTAAAACTGTGTGGCCACTGTAGAGTTGGCTGGTTCCTCAAAAAGTTAAAGATAGAATTACCACCTGGTCCCGCTATTCCGCTCCTAGGTACGTACCCCAAAGAACTGAATACAGGGACTCAGACAAGCACACATACGCACATGTTCATAGCAGCACCATTTACAATAACCAAAAGGTGGAAAAAGCCTAAATGTCCATCAACAGAAAACAGATAAACAAATTGTGGTATATACATATAGTGGAATATTATTCAGCCTTAAAAATGAATGAAGTGGGGACTTCCCTGGTGGTCCAGTGGTTGAGAATCTTCCTTCCAATGCAGGGGACGCGCGTTTGAGCGCTGGTTGGGGAACTAAGATCCCACATGCCGCGGGGCAACGAAGCCGCACGCCGCAACTACTGAGCCCGTGTGGCACAACTAGAGAGTCCGCGCTGCAACTATAGAGCCCACACGCTCTGGAGCCTGCGTGCCACAACTCGAGAGAGAAAACCCACGTGCCACAACGAAAGATCCCACGTGTCTCAACTAAGACCCAACGCAGCCAAAAAAAATAAATAATTTTTAAAAAACGAATGAAGTACTGATACATATTACAACATGGAAGAACCTCCAAAACAAAAACTAAGTGAAAGAAACTAGACACAAAAGGTCACATATTGTATGATTCCGTTTACATGAAGTGTCCAGAATAGGCAAATCCATAGACGCAGTATGCACCTTGGCGGTTGAAGGAGGGAATGGAGAGAAACTGCCTGACGGGCAAGGGAGTTTACTTTGGAGTGATGGAAATGTTTTGAGGTAATTGCACTACCTGGTCAACGTGCTAAATGCCACTGAACTGTTCACTTGAACATGGTTGATTCTACATTATGTGATTTTTTTTTTTTTGCGGTACGCGGGCCTCTCACTGCTGTGGCCTCTCCCGTTGTGGAGCACAGGCTCCGGACGCGCAGGCTCAGCGGCCATAGCTCACGGGCCCAGCCGCTCCGCGGCATGTGGGATCTTCCCGGACCGGGGCACGAACCCGTGTCCCCTGCATCGGCAGGCGGACTCTCAACCACTGCGCCACCAGAGAAGCCCAACATTATGTGAATTTTGCCTCAACAACTTATTTTTTAAAACATGCTCTAATGCAGCAGTCATTAAAGAGCACAAAATTATGTTCAAGAAACCACGTGAACCAATTTAGCTGAATTCTCACATGTGTGTATCCTAACGACAGGAAGAAGGACATGACGGATCCAAGCGCCCTGGTGGGGAGCAGTGACTGAAGCCGGAATGTTAAGCCTCACAAGGCACAGCGGGGTTTAAAGGATGGATGGGTTCAGACTGGCGGGCAGAAAGGGAATGGATACTCCAGGCAGAATGAGTGGTGTACAGAAACACAAAGGCAAGCAAATGCAAAGGGGCAGTGAGCAGACCACCCTAGCTAGAGGAGGGAGTCGGTGCTGGAAAATAAAAAAGGTGAGTGGTCAGACTAGGAAGTCATGGACCCAGAGAAAGGCTTTAGTCTGACAAGAATGAAGAACCAGTAATGCTTGTTGATAGGCAGTTGGATATACGTTCATCAATAACCTGTCTCCCCTACCTTTCAAAAAAGGTACCATTTGAGAACTCACATGTTGAGCCCTGTGCAAAGCACTACACAGACATGGCTGTATTCTCTTCTAACAATCTCTCCACTTTATGGAATATTTTTTAGTTTCAATAAATAAACATCGACATAATTTTATTTTTTATTGTAATTGAAGTATAGTTGATTTATAATATTAGTTTCAGGTGTACTGTTTTTTTTTTAATTAAAAATATTTTTTTAATTTTTGGCTGCGTTGGGTCTTCGTTGCTGCGCGCGGGCTTTCTCTCTAGTTGCGGCGAGCGGGGGCTTCTCTTCCTTGCGGCGCGTGGGCTTCTCATTGCGGTGGCTTCTCTTGTTGCAGAGCACGGGCCCTAGGCGCGCGGGCTTCAGTAGTTGCGGCACGTGGCCTCAGTAGTTGTGGCTCGCGGGCTCTAGAGCACAGGCTCAGTAGCTGTAGCGCATGGGCTTAATTGCTTGCGGCATGTGGGATCTTCCCAGAAGAGGGCTCAAACCCGTGTCCCCTGCATTGGCAGGTGGATGCTTAACCACTGCGCCACCAGGGAAGTCCAAACATTTATTTAATTTTAAATGGTTGCACAGTATTCCATTGCATGGAATTTAACCATACCCCTATCATCGGATAATTAGGATGTCCTTTCTTTTTCCTTAATACAGACACTTTCAATGAGTATCCTTGACCTATATTTTTGCGAATTTACCCAACTGGGCAATTAAACTACAGTATAACATATGTAATTGCTGAGGCAAAGGGTGTAAACAATTTTAAGACTTTCCATATATATTGCTCCATTTCCATCTCAATGCTTAATAATTTCATTTCCATTCACAGTGTATAACACCACTATTTCCCTCTGCTCAAAGTAGTGTCATTCTTTTTATCTTTTCCAATCTGAAAATAGTACTAGTAAGATTAAACTTTTGGTTGTATCTCTTTTGTAAATTGCTTATATCCTTTGCTAATTTGTAACTCATCTATTCTGGCCTAAGATTTAGAGAAGAATTTCTAATTATCTACTTTCTCACCTCAGGACCACTTATGAAATTATCAATTTGAATGCCACCTTTATAACACATTATAGTCACTGGGATCTGTTTCTAGACTCCTTTTTTTAAAGGAATCTTTGAGATGATTTACATCTACCTTCTGCAGTAGCTCTGACAGATGACTCTTCAATCTCTACATGGACATTTATTTCTAAAAAATTATAGTAGTTATTCACGATCGTTGTAGAAAATACAGAAAAATCACAGAATGTAAATAAAAGTCACTTACAATACCACCATGCGTTGAGAACCACCATGAAAATTTTTGGTGTGTATAATTAGGAGTGATAATTCTGAAGTCGGGTGGCTGGGTTTGAATTCCTGTTCTCTACCACTGCTTACTAGCTCTTGGCCACTGACTTAGCCTCCTCCATCTTCAGTTTCTTCATTTGTAAAACAGGGTCAGTGATAAGTTATCTACGTCACAGGGGTGGTTGTGAGATTTAAATAAGGAAATATAAGTAAAGCATGTGGTATAGTTTCTGACACAAAGAAGGAGCTCAAAAAATGTTTGCTACTATTGTTATCATGAGGTTGTGAGAACTGAATGAGCTACATTGTTTTATAAGCTGCCCTTTCAACTTAATAATATAACGTAAACACTTAACTATATGATTACATTTTCTTCTACATTATTTAAATTTAAACTTGGTGAGATTATATATCATTTTAACACTTTAGACATAAAATTTCAATTCTCTACAATAAACCTGCATTTTGTTGTTTTGTTTTGTAGACTTTCTAATCCCTTATAATGATGTTTATTCTGACTTCAGTATCATTGTTTAAATTACTATAGCTTTACAATGAGTGCATACAGGTTAATGTAAAAGCAAAGCCTCATCACCTTTTTTTAAAAAAAAATTTCTTGGCTATTTGGATAAACATTCTTCCTTCAGATAAACTTCAGTCATTTTGTTACGGTTCCAAAACAAAAAGCCCTGTATGGTTTTTATTAGAATTGCATTAAAATTGTAGATTAATGAGGGGAGAAACACTTGACTTCTTTACAAAATTTAATCTTTTATTAACCTATGTGGAATTTTATAATTTTTATACAGGATGTACACGTTCAAGTCTGCTGTGATCTTAAAAAAAAAAAAATCGCTTGATAACCACAGATTCATCGGTGGTTGAATCTATTATCTGTTGAGCATCTACTATGTTCCAGTCACGGCCTTAGCCTCAATGGTCGTCAAAACCATAAATGACCCCAGTCCTTGTATATAGCATTCAGTGGGGAAGCTGACAGTAATCAGAGCCACATAAAAAAATGTCAGAATGCAACAGTTTAAGAGTCATGACCTAGAGCATAATCGGGAGAAGAGGTGTGTGTGCTCAGGAAAAGCTTCCAGAGGACTGAGTAACGCCAGCCAATACCAATATAGTCACCATGTATAGGTACCCTTCCAATCCCCTTTTTTTTTTTTGGCGGTACGCGGGCCTCTCACTGTCGCAGCCTCTCCCGTTGCGGAGCACAGGCTCCGGATGCGCAGGCTCAGCGGCCATGGCTCACGGGCCCAGCCGCTCCGCGGCATGTGGGATACCTCCCGGACCAGGGCACGAACCTGTGTCCCCTGCATCGGCAGGCGGACTCTCAACCACTGCGCCACCAGGGAAGCCCCCAATCCCCATTTTAAAGAAGAGGAAAACGAGGCCGACAGCCTAAGCAATTTGCAAAAGGCCACCCTCCAGCAAAGCAATGGAGGTGTTGGTTGGCTGTCTGCCATGAAAGAGTGAAGGCAGATCTAAGCGAAGTTAAGGACTTCACAGGTGAAGGTCCATGGGAGGCTGGTAGGACCGGGAGAGTGGCCCAGGCAGAGATGCAGCATACTGTCTATCTTTTGCCTTCTTAGCTGACTAGAGCTGAATATTTTATCTGTCCACATTATTGAACTTTTACCAGCTCTATTAATGTCTTCATTTACACACTGGATAACTGTGCCATCTACACGTAATTATATCAAGGTCTTTTTAATATTTATACTCACTTAGCATCTTATTTTACTGGACAAAACCTCCCCAAAGTGCTCAATAATACTCGTGATAAAAGGCACTCCTGCTTAGTCCTGAGGTTAACATGTCATTTGATGACCCAGAATTTCCTCAACTTTTGACAGTAATACTTTTAAATTTAACATTTACAAACATCCAGTGGGAAGCTGCTCTATGTGCCTATTTTGAGATTGATATATTTTACCATATAAAGGAAGGGTGGAGATCGATGCATCTTACCATATAAAGGAAGAATTCTCCTATTCTTTGCTTTACCCAAAATTTTAAATCAGGAAAGCTGGCTGAAATTTATCAAGTGATTTTGGATATTTCTTTATGACAATCATGATTTCTCTCCTTTGATCTATCAAGGTGATTAATTCCTTAAAAAGTTGAACCATCTTTTGTACTTCTAGAATAAACTAATTGATCAAGGCAGATTATTCTTTTGTTTGCTGGCTTCAGTTTACTAATATTTTACTTTGGATTTTTATAACTATGTTAATAGCTTTCTTTTCTGCCCCCGAACTTTATCAGATTCTGGCATCAGTGTTTTCTGCTGGTTTGGTAAGGTCTGTGATACAAAACTAGTTTGTTCTAGTTGTAACTAGAGTTGTCTGGAACAGGAGGTTAAATTTGTTCTTTAATCTAAAAATATTTAACTCACCATGGATTCAATTATTTTCAAATAATAACCCAACCAGCTGTATTTGAATGCTACAGATTTCCATGAAATTAGGAAAAGTCTGTTTTCTTCCTTGTTCAGGTCATACAAGTAATGTCATTGTGATTACTGCAGAAATAGTCTCAAAACACATTATAGAATCTCATCTTTTTCTTCTGCATCATCTTCCTGGATATTTCTCTACTGCTTCTTATTTTTAACCTATTTGCAGAGGTTTCTGCACCGTTGTCTCTTAAATTCTAACAGCCACTACGGTTGCGCACATACCCCCTCATTCATTACATGCAGTTGCATCTGCTCCCTACTTACACGTCAGCCTTATCAGATTCATCTATTTTATTCTTTTTTAAAGAAGAAGCTCTTGGGTCTATTGATCCATTCCGTTGTTGCTCTGTTTCTAATTCATTTATTCTGGCTTTGGTCTTCTTAGCCCTGCGATTTCCTTTATTTCCTCTTCTAGTTTCCCAAGTTTAGCATCCAGTTCATTTATTCCCTTTCTTCTTTAGTATTAAGATGCCATGGACGGCTTCCCTGGTGGCGCAGTGGTTGAGAGTCCGCCTGCCGATGCAGGGGACGCGGGTTCGTGCCCCGGTCCGGGAAGATCCCACGTGCCGCTGGAGCGGCTGGGCCCGTGAGCCATGGCCGCTGAGCCTGCGCGTCCGGAGCCTGTGCTCCGCAACGGGAGAGGCCACAGCGGTGAGGAAGAAAGATCAAAGACAGTGGGGAGAGAAGGAGATATGAAGGAAAAAGGACAGAGCTTTGAGAAAATTGGGCACAGGAAGAGGAAAGAGGCACCGTTTCCCGTTTGTGCAGCTAGAGAGGGGTAATGCCTGTAACTGAAGTGGGGAGTCTAAGAGGAAGAGTGCTTTCAGAGGGAAGTAAAGCGCTAACTCTGGGTTTAAGCAATTGCTCATGAGATGCTAAACCAGGAAGCTGTCTTGCAGGTCGTTAGGAAATTCCAGAGAAAGAGCTACAGATATAAATCTGATAATCATTAACTGATGGTAGATGATTAAGCAGGAAACGTAGGGAGGATCTCCAAGAAAGCTTAGGAAGCGAGAAGAAAAGAGCTGACCCTGGTGGGAACAAGATACTTTAGAGGCAGAGGGAGAATCAACTTGGTGATTTACCTTTTTTCTAAAGAGCTACCTATTTCTTTGAACTGTTCTACATCTTTGTCATAAAGCTATACAGAGAGTTATAATGATTCCTAAAGGCAAATACAGTTGACCCTTGAACAACATGGGGGTTTGGGGTGCCAATCCTCCATGCAGTTGAAAATCTGCATATAACTTGTAGTTAGCCCTCCGAATCCGCAGTTGCACAACTGAGATTCACCAACCACAGATTGTGTAGCACTGTAGTATCTCCTACTGAAAAAAATCCATGTATAAGTGAACCTGCACAGTTCAAACCCGTGCTGGTTAAGGGCCAGCTGTATTTGTTTCCTCTCATTTTTCTTGATTGCCCTTGCTAGATGATTGTCTAAACTTTACCAGTTATTTTCAAACAGCCAGCTCTTCTACTTAAAGCTCCTCTTTCCCTGACTTCAAATGTAACTAGTTCTGCAGCAAAGTAACAGAGGGGTTCAGAGCACAGGCTGTGGTGCCAGGCTGGCTCAGATTAGATGCCTAACTGGCTGTTTGACTTTGGGCAAGTCCTCTCATTTCTCCTAGCCTCAGATTCCTCATCTGTGAAACAGGAGTAACTACCACCACATACCCTCTTCGGGCAACTGTGAGGAATAGACATAATGCCCACAGTTCACAGAATGATTGTTAAATGTTAGTATATACATCTAGGCTAAAATTGCTGGGGTTTTCTTGTAAATTTCTTCTTCCTGCTTTCCTGAAGTTTATTTTGGCCTTCACAGTACTTTACGGCTTTCAAAATACTTTCACAGACATTCTTTCTTTTGGTCCTCCATCCTCTGAGGCTGGTGGAACATACCTTGGGCTCACTGTACACGTGGGGAATGATGCTCAATGTTAATGGACACGTTTAAGGTCACAAAAATGAAGAAACAATGAAGCGAAGATTCGCCACAGATGCGCTCTAGGACACCCCATCGATAGGGGCACACGGCACATTTATCACCGCTCATTCTGCCAAAGCGGGGTCCTAGTAATAGTCTACTACAGCAATGCCATCCAACTTCTTTCTTCTCCCCCTCAACCTTACACACAGCTGACTTTAAGAAGAGCTTCTTTGGTGGAGAGACAGGAGCTGACTGTAGGACATTGAGACAGTGTATATAAACATCTTCTTTGAGGAATTCTGCTGTAAAAGGGAACAGAGAGATGAGGTGGTGGCTGGAAGGACTCGGCGGTCCTGTCTCTGTGGCCTGTTTTTTCAAGATGGGCGCTGCACCAGGCAGAAGCCACGGGTCCTCCAAGGAGACAGGACCGCAGGCAAAGGCTATAAGTACAGCTGTGGGCGGGTTGACAGCTAGAATGGTGGGAAAGCGTGGAAATTCTCAATCAAATAAGAGGACAGCATTGCCTCCTGCTGAGGAGAGGCGGTGTTACTGCAAAGAGCATGCGTGTGTCACACATTCCTGTCCTGCAAGGGAAAGCTGACTGAAAGTTTGCGTTTCCCCGAAGGAAAATGTTTCATAAGGAATTCCACAGCTGCTTCCGTGCTCATCACTGGACCACCTGGCTCTAGGTATAACAGACGGTGGGCCAGGTTCACCTGAACACAAGGATGACTGGGCTTTTCCCATGGAGGAGCCAGAACTTGGAAGTCAGGTACCACATATTTATCGACAATTCTGGTCCCAGGTGTAGGGTAACCCGGGAAGAGCAGACCGCATTACCGTGGCTGGAGGAGCTCCCTGAAGGTCAAACAGGTGCTACACGGCATCAACTTGTAGTGCCTTTGCTTTTTTTTTTTTTTGTCAATAATTGGACTTTAATAATTCTGGTAAAAGCGTTTTTGCACAGATATGCAGGTATAAAACACATATAAAAAATGAACAAAAAGATTCCTTCTCTCCTTAACTACATCTTAGAACAGCCATGACTAAGTTTAACGTGATATATATTTCAGAGCTTAAAACCCAAGAAACTTTGCTTTTATCAGTTTCTGCATTTGTAAGACAACCACCGTTGAGAGTGAAGCTAGGTCCCCCTGAAACCGAGCTGCCCTGTCAAGTTTATGATTAACCTTTCTATTCAAGACTTTATTCTCTTTCTTATCCTGCTCCCTGTTCCCCCTCAAGATTGAGGAGTATCAAAGAAAAGGTGGCGGGGGAGGGTTGACCCCTGCGGGGTCCTCCCGGGTACCAAAGCCCATCCAGGTCACCTGTTTCTTGTTTGTGGAAAAAGGCTTTAGTCTCCTAGGTCTGCCCTGAGTTCCAAAGAGCAGACTCAAGCAGTTACCAATTAGGGAAGTGAGGGAATGCAGAAACTAAGGAAAAAAGGTCAAGCAAGAAACGTAATGGTAGCGTAAACAGTTCAGCGACAGAAGTCCTAGTTCCTCCTAAAGGACGATAACCTTGGAGTTGTTCTGCAGAAACTAAGACCCCACCCAGGTGGACGATGGTGATGACCTGCTGATCACAAGCCTGTAGATCCCAGACTGGTTGGAACCAGAAGCTTGATGATTAAGATCCCCAAAACATCACCTTATTTCCTCACCACCAAGCAATCAGAAGGAAGTGCACGGGCTACAACTCTCACCCCAAATGTTGCCTTTAAAACCCTTCCCTGAAAGCCATCGGGGAGTTTGGACTTTCTGAGCATAAGTTGCTAGCCCTCCTGGCTTGGCGCCCTGCAAATAATCGAACTTTCCTTCACCACAGCCCGGTGTCAGCAGACCGGCTTTGCGGTGCTGTGGGTGTGCAGACTCAAGTTCGGTTCAGTAACAAGGACGTTGTCGATTACCTTGCTGGGTGGTCCCAGGTGGTACTTTCCCTTTAGAATGTAATAACAGGAAAAGTGATAACAGGGAAAATTCTCCTCTGAAGAATTTATATGCTTCTTTTGTTCTAATAAAATACTCTTCATCAGTGCCTGAGGTGTGTAAGGTATCATAAAACAACTTGAAAACAGAGGCCGCCCACTGAGAATCAGGTTATACGGTCAACATATAACTAGTCCTCTGGAACAAGGATCTGCAAAAGCCATCTTAAAAGAGACAGAACGGCTTTTTAGCAAAACATAAATGTAATTTGACTGAAGCTGTATTAACTCAGTAAAGTACTTTAAAAGTAAAGTACTTGTAAAGAATGTATAAAACCAAAAGAAAAGGAGTTGGTCAGCTGCACAGAATGGAAAAAGAAGCATGGAAGCAAGTTACGGGGCGCCCATCCAGGAACAGAA
This sequence comes from Delphinapterus leucas, assembly GCF_059928025.1. Classification (NCBI taxonomy): domain Eukaryota; kingdom Metazoa; phylum Chordata; class Mammalia; order Artiodactyla; family Monodontidae; genus Delphinapterus; species Delphinapterus leucas. The sequence goes on from NC_143144.1 coordinate 5,788,912, forward strand.
CAGGATGGCAGGTGCTGCCGCCAGCATACTGGGCAGCGGGCCTTAACCACAAAGGCTGCTCACTTAGCTTGGGGTTATAAACTGCGCCGAAAATGCAACGCAGGCTCAGGGTGGCACGCGCTCTTAAGAGCTGAAGACTTTTCGCATAAGCCCACGCGTACTGTCAAACGTCATCAGCTCTACTGGGAAAGCTGAAGCACATCTAGGCAGTGATGTGAAACCGTCAGAGATAAGGAAACACAGTGTCACTTAGAACACTCCAAACACAGGCAGGAAAAAGTCACAAGGGAAGTCAGCTGGTCTTTCGTGCAGAAGTCGTGCCAGGTGGAGGACAGACCACCTGACACAGGACCCCCGGGCACCTGTGTGAAGAACGCCAGCGCCTGAGCAGAGTCCATGCACTGTGCCGGTTCCTGAGGCAGAAATGAAGCCACAGCAAACATTTCCCAATGAAACAAGGGTGACGTAGAATAAGACTTTCTTAGCGTGCTTAAAAACAGATAGCAGCTATTGGTTTGGGGTTCTTCCTGGTTACACGCGTTACTCAGTTTGTGAAAATTTATGGAGCGTCACACTTGTGATGCACACATTTTTCTGCATATGTCATATTTCAATAAAGAGTAAAAATAAAGACAGCAGAAGGAAAATGTTGGAAAGCATTAACCCGAAGGGAAAAGTATTAAAATTCTGTTATTTTAATAAATTTTGTACTTATTCTATCTGCAAGATAACAAGCCCAAACAAAAAGATAAGATGACCTCTTTAAAACACTACACTGTGAAAAGGGGATGCTTTATAAGTTGGTCAGTCAGGCAAGTATCTACTGAGTGCAAAGAAACCAAGCTATCTCTACAGGCTGTAAAAGAGACTCCTTGAAAAGTTTTTATATAGAAAGTACTCTGCCACTTCCTGTAGTCATATGCTCCAGGTAGGTAGGTTTAAAAACCCAGGCCAGAACTTCCCTGGTGGCACAGTGGTTGAGAGTCCGCCTGCCGATGCAGGGGACGCGGGTTCGTGCCCCGGTCCGGGAAGATCCCACGTGCCGTGGAGCGGCTGGGCCCGTGAGCCATGGCCGCTGAGCCTGCGCGTCCGGAGCCTGTGCTCCGCAACGGAAGAGGCCACAGCAGTGAGAGGCCCGCATACTGCCAAAAAAAAAAACAAGTACTAGAAATGCATATGTTTGAACTAAAATACAGGTGGACCATCTATAAAGAACACATAAAGACATACTTAATACAGACGAATGCTGCACTGGAATAAGATGTAGCTTAACTTTGGCAGGAAGAGCAGAGGAGAAAACCTGAATTCTTGAATCAGTGGACAAGTTACAACTAGACCTTACTTTACCAGATCTGTGACATCAGGGGGTCAAGTTAAGATATGGCTAAGCTCTCTCTCTGAGTCTCACTCCATCCGGGTCTTTGCTCGTGTCACCTTAGCAGAGGCCTTCCCAGGCCACCTCTCAAAGAAGCATCCCCACACCACTCTATTCCTCAAGGCGCTTATCACCAGGCCTATCGCACACCGCTCCTTCCCCCACCAGAACACAGGCTCCACTGAGGAACTCAGCCGACCGTGCTGTAACCCCAGGGTCTACAACACTGAGTAGAATCTAGGAGGCACACAAACAGGTTTTCAGGTAAAAAACAGATCCAGGGACTTCCCTCATGGTCCAGTAGTAAAGAATCTAACTTGTAATGCAAGGGATGCAGGTTCGATCCCTGATCAGGGAACTAAGATCCCACATGCTCCGGGGTAACTAAGCCCGCGTGCCACAACTACTGAGCCCGCGTGTCACAAACTACAGAGCCCACGCGCCCTGGAGCCTGCACGCCACAACTAGAGACGAGAAAGCCCACACGCCGCAACTAGAGAGAAGCCCACGCACCAGAATGAAGAGCCCACACACCGCAATGAAAGATCCCACATGCCTCAACAAAGATCCCACGTGCTGCAACTAAGACCCAACACAGCCGAAGTAAATAAAATTTAAAAATAAATGATAAATAAATCTTTAAAAAAAAGAGCAGATCCAGTCCCCTCTACGGTTCAAGTATTAGGCTCAATGGAGCATCCTTGCACATAACGTAAACATAAAATTCTAGGACAAGTTACCTAAGACTATAGCCTGCAACAAAGCTTAAGGGCATAGGACTTTATCAATTATATTAGTACGAAATTATACTAACACGCAAATATTACTGACGGGAAGTTTACAAACGGTCGGGAGGCCAGGTTCAAATCCTGGCTCGACTCTCTGCGTGACCATTCTTAACTTCTCTTTGCCTCAGTTTCCCCTTACCTGAAATGGAGACAAAAACAGTACTTACTTCAGTGTCAAGTACTGTGCGAAATAAGGATGCAGTGTTGACAAGGATAAACCCGAGGGAAAGAATTAGGGGAAAACTTCTGTTCCTTATTTCTTCCCACAGTTCCAAACTACAAACAGGGCAAAGGTAACAAGGAAGGGAGGGGACATTTACTTTTATTTGAAAAATATGTACATTACAGTGTTCGTGTTTTTAAAAGAGCAAGGTAATTTTCACCATGGGAAAACAGAATATCCGAAGTCTGTGGTTACACATGCTTTTCAAATAAAAAGCGAAATGTAAAAACGTGCTAGAGGAGAAAGAGCTGAAGGGGGGCTGAGGTCCGTGGCACTGAGATCACCCGTGCTTGCCGTCTGGGCAGCTGGGCCCCCTGAGGCTGCTCCCTGGGGCCTGGATTCCGGCCACTGTCATTTTGCTGTCCAGACAGCTCCCACCAGCCGTCCTCTTCGGCCCTACAATCACTGGAGGTTCTGCCTTAAGAGAATACATACGCAGCTCATCTGAAGGTGTGCAGATTCAGACCCATGCAGGCATTAACTCAGTCATTTATACCCAAAAGCAGGGGGCAGGCTTCTGAAAAGTGGCTGTGCAGCCGCGGCTGCCCTCTGCATAGGGATAGGCTTGGGCTGGATGAGCCAGCAGGGCCAGTGACGTGATTAATAAATAGTTGGTGAGGGCAGGGCTTGATTCTGAATAACTGATCAGTTCTGGATCCCGGCACTTGCTTAGACCCTAATGCTGACCATATGGGGGCTCTCGATGCAGAGCATGAACCCCTCAGGCGACAATCTGGCTCGCTGTAAATCCTGAATTGCTGTTCTTCCTGGAACAGAGAGGGACCGAGGCAGGTTTCACTTGCTTCTACCTGGCTGTCTAGGACAAGGAAGGAGAAATGAGAGACAGGTGGGTGAGTTTCTACCACAAAAGAGACGGCTTTTGTCACACACTGCAGCCAGCAAAGCTAAGCGGAACACCTGGAGGCCCAGGTAGCATAAGCAGTTGACCCTGGGAGTCATTTCCTGAGGTGGCCGCGGGAACAGGAACAGCAAAGCCACTGCAGCACCTGTCGGCAGCCACTGGGACACTCACGTCAGCCCAGGGAAGGCCGTCTGGAAGACGTGTCACCAATTTTCAACAGCACGTTCTTAATTCTAAACTAAGAAAATAAGTACTACACGGAGGGGTTAAAGAGAAAATGGAAACCTTTAAATAAATTATGCTTAAAGCCTCAGAATACAGTGTTTATCCTCTGAAGCAGAGGACATTAGATAATGGTGTCCAGATGTGAGGGAACGGAGAATGAACAGGATTCCCCCAAATGCCCCGGTTCTAACAACCTACATTTATCATGATTTGGGTGAAAAGCATAATACAAGTCAGAGGTGGCTCAAACAAGGACTCTTAACCATTGGCGTAAGCCTGACGCTACAAAGTGAAATGAGCCACCTATAGCAATAGTATCAATTGATTTCATAATTTGTATCTTTCATCGCCTAGCATCTGGGTCTCCCTTAGCCAGTGAGCATCACATGAATACAAGAGGGAAAGGAAAGCAAGATTTACACACTACCTACTGTATGCTTGTAAATATTACAGATGCTTTTTCCCTAACTATAATCATTGAGTGCTTCAGACAAATGCTGTCTGGAGTCTGACCACCTGGGCTCCTCCCCTTCCAGCTGTGGGCCCTCAGGAAAGTGATGATTTCACTGTGCCCCCATCTTCTCCTCTGAGAAAAGGAGCTACCACCCAATGATGTAGTTACCAGCGCTCTGACAGGCTGAGGGTACTGCCTAACCAACCTAAGGCTGTCACAACGGCACAGGGCACACAGCAAGCACCGCGTACGTGTACGATCACGATTTCCCATTTCCCTCACGGCATCCTTGTGAAGAAAATAAAACCCTGTAATTGGGGAACAGTGTCTTCAATTTACAGAGGAGGCAATTTTGCAAAGACAGGCAATCAACCTGCTTGGAGTCACAGAAAGTGACAGAGGGTAAAAGCCATCCTCTTGCCACTGTGCAGTGCTGGCCATGGAGTTCATGCTGTTACGGTACTACATAAACTGTAAAGAGCCATAAACAATGTAAAAGATCTTTTTTGAAGTTCAGTGTGGACTGTGGAATTACACTATAGTAGGCTTGACCACCGTAATTCAACAATGGCCACTATAAAGAACCGCATGAGAATCACCCCTTGTTTCAAAACCTTGGGGAATCATGGTGACTACCGGTGCCCAGACCACTGCGTGGTCCAGCGCTGAGCGGCCACGCACAAAATGCAACATCACTGAACTGCAGCCGAGGCCACTGCGGCCACTACAGTTAAGGTTTGCAAATCACTTCCACCCTCAGGGTAGGGCAACTTCCACAGAAGCATTTCTTATTACTATCATATTAATGGTCCTGAAAGCACATGTCAAATTACTTCTGCCCCGTGTGCCTCAAGGAGAGAACACTGAAACTCCGCGGGTTCTCACAGCAGATGCATTTGGATCAAATGGCTCATAATTACTGCCGGGATCGGTGAAGGGGAGTGGGCAGCAAAACCACAACCTGGCTGTGGCCAAGGGGCCCCCACCGCAGTCGCTGATAAAAGGGAGGCCTGTTAGCAAGTGAGATGAGAAGAGAACACGAAAGGAGTTACGCGCTCTTGGCTGTCTTAACAACAGCAAAATGTCACAGAGGAGGTGGTGTTTATTTCCTTCTTGGGCCGAGGCCCAAACATCAGTTGATATGAAAGGGAAACAAAGACCCATCTATGTACTATCCATCTGTGCACGTATGGATGCTATGTACGGTTCCAGACTAAATGTTCTATTTAAACAGACCCGAGTTATGGTCAAGAGTAAGCGGTTTCATTCATAGCTTCCATTTAAAAAAAACAACATTAGCGGGGTTTTTTTCCAGTTTGGAGCTAACGACTGATGTGACAATACTTCATTCACTGCCTGCCGCAGAAAGTTGGGACACCCCAAGACAATTTTCCAGGAGAGAGAGCCAAGGCCCAGGGCTCCACAGCAACTGCAGTGAAACTTCTGGGGTAGCTGCCATCCAGAGCCTCCTCAGGGATTTGTTGTCACAATCTCCATAACAAACATCTCCCGTCACACGTTGACTGAGACTCATTATTACTCACCAGGAAGTACCCTAGGAAAAGCTTTCGTTTTTTTGGCTGGCCAAAGTGTCCTTTAAAAAATGCTCAAATAAGGGCTTCCCTGGTGGCGCAGTGGTTGAGAGTCCACCTGCCGATGCAGGGGACGCGGGCTCGTGCCCCGGTCCGGGAAGATCCCACATGCCGCAGAGCGGCTAGGCCCATGAGCTGTGACCGCTGGGTCTGCGCATCCGGAGCCTGTGCTCCGCAACGGGAGAGGCTTACCAGCCACGGCTTACTTCAAAATACAGAAGTCACATAGCCCTCGGTGAGCGAGACGTCCTCAAGGAAGTCAGATTGTGCTGAAAGGAAATCAGACTGACTGTGCTAACCTCGACATTTCATCTCAACCAAAAAACACTTATTGTCTTCCCAGGTACACAATGCTAGACTGCTGTCAGGCCATAAAAGCAAGCAGCCAGCTCCTAGTGAGTTAGGTAGACCCGGACGTTTCAAAAGCGAGCCTTAGGGGAACTCACGGAGGGCAAGAGGAAAGGGAAAGGACAAGGGAGGGGATTAAACAGTAAAAAGACTCACTACAGACCTTCAAAACGAAACATGTACATATCTACCTTGCCCCTGAGGAATCTGCCCAGGACCTTAAACTGAGGCCAATAGCGCCCAATCTTAATGAATGAACTGGCCCAGTTCCCACACACACACAGCTCTGACGTACACAGGCCCGCAGGGCCCTTTTGACTCTCTGGGAGACACCTGACAGATCACAGGTCAACCTTAAAACGCCTGGGAGCAAGATGTCAATGAACAGATTCAATGGGGTTACTCTTCTGTTCCCTCCTTTCTTCCCTGGGATCACATTTTTACAGACTATGTTTGATACAATACGTCAATCGGGAGGTCAGGAAACCTGATTTCCAGGCCTAAGATGGGCCAGACAGTCCCGCTCCGGGCGCGGGTCCGGTCCTCTTTGTCCGTCGGTCCCTCCCTCGCTCCCACAGCACCCGCGGGGGCCAGAGCAGGGACTGGGGCTGCCCCGGGCCACCTGCCATCTCCTCCTCCACCCTCTCAAAAGTTGCCAGGGCTGCAGAGAGGCCGCCCTGGCCTCGGGGGCATGCTGTCAGCTCTTTTCACTATCCACCGGCCTCCCCACGGCGGCCTCGGGAGGAGGGCGCGCAGCGGCGTGGGTGTGAGCGGCGGGAAGCAGCCCCGGCGTGACACTTCGCGGAGCCGGCTCCCGCAGGAACACACGCCGCGGCCGGTGCCGGCGAGGCCCGGGCGGCCCACACATCGGCCCCGGGGCCCGCAGTCCCCGGACCCGCCGCGCCGGCGCTCCGCGGCAACCCGGACGCCCGCCCGCCCGCCCGCCGCCGCCGCCGCCGCCGCCGCCCACTCACCGCCGCACTCGGCAGAGTACTGGTCCCCCCAGTCCCCGGACTGCGGGCTGCAGCCGCCGCCCGCCGGGGCCTCCTGCTGCTGCCGGTGCTGCAGCTCCTGCTTGAGCAGGGACAGCGGCGAGTAGTGCTCGGTGGCTAGGGCGCCCGGTCGCGGCCCCCTGGACAGAACCCCCAGCAGCAGCAGCAGCAGCAGCAGAACCAAGACTCGCCGGGCGGCGCCCGCGGCGGCCACAGCGCCGCCCCAGCAGCCGCAGCACCAGCAGCCGGCAGGTGCCATCTTCCCTCAGGGCGCATGTGCGGCGGCCCTAGCCGCGCACTGCGGCCTCCCAGCCTGAACCTGCGGCTGGCAGGTGGGCCGTGGCGAGGGGGCGGGAGAAGGGGAGTGGCAACGCCTCCTGGGAGTTGTAGTCCCAGCTCGGCCAGCCTGCGAGCCCCTTTTCAGTGCTGGGACTGCGAGTCCCGGTAAGCACCGCGCCGCGCAAGGCTTCCGGTCTGGCGTCTGACGTCTTCCCCGCCACTGAATCGGAAGTTCTCGCCCGCAGTTGCGTGGAAATGAGCACTGATGGGCGGAGTGGGCTTCGGCCCGGCAAGGGGAACGCCGAAGGGGTGACGGCTGGAAAGGGGAAGACGGATGGGGTGGCAGTGACTCCTCCTACTGCTGCTACCTCGGCCTCCTGCCAGTACAGGTGCATCGAATGCAACCAAGAGGCCAAGGAGTTGTACCGAGACTACAGCCACGGCGTGCTGAAGATAACCATCTGTGTGAGTTGTCAGGTGTGGGCTGTCCTTGGGGAAGAAATGGCGCAGCGAGGTTTGGGAACCGCGAGAGCCCATGGTACCTCTACCAGATTTTTAGGGTGCTAAAAATAAAAAACCAACGAGTTTCAGGGTCCTCTAATACAGACTTCAGTTCGATGCTTGACATTCCCGTTCCTGCTCAGTAGAACCTTTGCATGAATCCCTATAGTGGTAGAGAAGTCATACCCTACAGCGCTTTTCTCATGCCGGTCACGTTTGCTGCTCCGGGCGAACGAATCCTCGGACGGAGATGGATGCAGGTGTTGTGCGTAGAAATTTAAAGATCGGATTAGGGTGACATTTGGGCTCACGCCAAAGCTATTTCATTCTTATTCTCCCTTTGATAGATGTTACCATCTTTACACTTCATAACCTATAGTAAATTCTCCTAGAATACTTTTTCAAGCTTCATCCGTTGTGGTTTTTGCATGTAGAGTATTATGTGCAAAGTACGATGCTAGACGTTGGTGATATAAAAACCAAAAATGAGGAAGTAAAAATTCTTTGCCTGGAACAGTCTTCTCTCAGGTATCTGTGTGGCTCATTCCCTCACCTCCTTCAAGGACTTTTCTCGAATATCTTATAGAGAGGCCTACTCTGACCACCCTATTAAAAATGATGAGCCCCCCTTCAAGGCTGGTATACCTTATCACCCTTCCCTGCTTATCTTTCTCCATAGTACCTATCATCTTCTAATATTGTATATAATCGACTTTATTATTTATTGCCTGTCTCCTCCCACTGGAATGTAAGCAACACAAGGACGGAGATTGTGTATATTTTATTCATTAATGTAATTGGACCACCCAGGACAGTGTCTGACACATAGTAGGTATTAAATATTTGTTGAATGAGTGAACCATTTCTAGGTTTTTTAGATGATCATATCCTAGGCCATCCTGGTATGAGAGAACAGTAAGTTATATGTGGTCTAGACTTAATGGCTTTGGACTAGTCCAATTAAATGGCCCGTCTAAAAGACGACAGCCACGTAACTGTGAATATAGTTTGTCCAAAGAAAAGCTAGTAAATGCCTATGCATTTTAGTTAGCAGTGATTTGTAATGTAATCTGTATTTTAAAAAAATATTGGCATTAAGCTAACAACAACAAAATCCCTGTTCAAATCATCAGACACTGGCTTCTCTATACCTTTACTTATGTAAAGAGAAAATAATTATTGGATAGCTGTTTAGGTCAACAGCTATACTCTCCCCCCACTTTTTTCCCCCAGACATTGCACTTTCTCACCCAGGAGACAGATTTTAGAGTAGTATTTGGAATACTGAACGGTGGTACTGTACATTATGGATTACTGTACACAGTCATTCCCTAATGAAACAGAGTAGGTAGTATCCTTGTTTATATCATGCTAATGCTTAATGATATGCATGATTGCATTACTCAGACAAATCATTCATGTGATGCCAGACTCTGAAAATCAAACCATAAATTATTAACTTTGTAAAGGCAGCCCAAGTCCTGGGATTAAAAGGAAAAAGTGTTTATTTAGACATCAGGCTCTTTGTTGGGAAAAAAATATACAAAGTTTCTAAGTGGTTACAGCCGGTAACTTATAGGTACTTTGATCTCTTCTCTGCTGTATTTGGAGTCAGCAGTATACTCGGCCTGATCTCCTACCAGTATTTTTCATTCTAATCTCCCTTCCCTTTGCTCTTCTTGCTTTTTCCTGCCATTTCTCCCAGCTTGCTTATCTGTGTTTCTCTAACTTTCTTCTAATGGAAGCATGTCCCTTGCTTTTAGTCACTCTCTCTGCTTCAGCGCCTCACAATTTATTATAGTTATATTAAAGATATTTACTTTTAATATCCTGAGGAGCCTGGCCTATTTTAAGTGCTCAGATATTTGCTAAATCCATTATGGTAACAAAACAAAACAAGACTCCTTTGAGACTGTCTCAAGTTTTAGTTCTGTTCAGGGCAACAAGATGCAGCTTTCACCCCTGGGTGCTGGGTGCAAAGATGAATAAGACAGCACTGCCCTCACAGGTTCCACTTCTCAGATATGTTTGCTTATTGTGGAGCTAAAATTTGAGAATGAGTGGGGAAGGGGTTAGTCCTGGAGATGATGGGAAGGAAGAAGCAGCAAGAATATTCATGAAAAAAAATGGCCAGTTTATATTCTGAAAGAGATGTGATTCATTATAGAATTAGAGAACATAGCAGCAGAAACTAAGCCATATCCATGTTAAAACTGAGCTGGTGGAAGCAGTATTTCAGTTCCCAGGGTGTACACGGTCCCTGTGCTGCAGGGATTTCTTAGAGGACAGCTTTCTCTTTCAGGATACTTGTCTGTTGAGTAATAAATGATACGGAATAGAACCATCTTGCCAGAATAAGAAAACATTTCTACCACATTGAGCTATCTCCCAATCGGATGTTTTAGCACATTTGTTCGTTTTGTGCGTGTGTGTGTGGTTTGACTCATCACGTTCAAGGTGAAGGAAGCACTCAAGGGAAAAGCAAATAACAGAAGCAGAACAAGGAAAAAATGTGGCCTAAACTGATAGGGAGGGAACCAGCAGACTTTAATGAATTCTCCGTGTTTCTAAACTACTCAGCATGTTGGGAAGGGGAGATGGGCATAGCGCATAGCATGTCCCATGATACCAGCAGCTGCCTCTTCTGTTGGGGTTCATGTCACCCTGTGCTCATTCCATTGTAGCACTTACAGTAGCATGTTTATTTGACTTCCCCTTCTAAACTGTAAGGTCCTTGAGGGTAGAGCCTATGTCTCAAGGAAAGTATCTAGCACTGTGGAAGTGCCTGGTCCATAGACATGGCTAAGTAAAGAGAGCTGTTGTGAGTGTAATAGGCACTCCAAACACGTATGTCAGACAAATGATTGCAAAAGGAGTAACTACGCTGCTGTGTCTCCTGCTGCTGGTTTCTGCCTACCTCCTTCTAAAAACTGTCCAAAGCCCGTCTTAGACTTGTGATGCTGTCAGAAGATGGGTTTTAGGGAACTTTTAAAGGACAAAGAGAGGATCCCTGACCAGTCTGCAGTTTCATTTTAAAGTGAAGTAGCATCTCTGGTCTTCCGTTCTCATTTGTATAAAGAGAGGAAGTGTTCTCCACATGAGGAGCACAGGGAGAGGTTCTAGAAAACAGCTCTGTCATGTATATAGAATTTCTGATTCTGTGGCTTCTGTTTAGATACTGGCTTACTCTTTGCTCAGCTAAAAAGCCTAACCTCTTAAACCTCAGATCTATTAGGTGGATTTAAATTTGGAGTAATAGCACATCTCCCTTCATTGGTTCACCTGATGACTAGACAGACATACACACTTCTTGTAATGACATGAGTGAAGTGGAGAAGCTTTAAATTGGAATTGAATCTAACTTCGTGACATTGGGAAGGCAGGGTTCATATTCTTCAACGCACTCCATTCTTCTTCTAGCACTTTGATATAATTAAAAGGCCATCCTGGTATGTGTGCATATCCATCACTTCTTCTATTTCTATTTTATCCCCTCAATGTTTCAAAATGTTTTGTGTTTCAATTGTAGCCATTAGTTTATGCAGTGAATAGGACATTTGATGCAACTTTGTAGCTAATACTCTCTCAAATGTCATTTCTAATGAGCTTGTTCTCCTATACCTGCATTTTATATGTTCTGATGGGATTGGGATTTCATAACATTGTAATCACGTGTCCAAAAAAAAAAAAAAAAAAAGCCCTTTAATAGGAATGGCTGAGAGCCCAGGGAGCCTTGATTTGGGCAACTCAGAATCAGGCGGCACAACCCCGTTCCTTGCATACAGCCAGCGTTCTCCACTGTCTACTATGGCAGAGAAGGACCATTTTCTTGCCATGTTCTCCATGGAGAGAAAGACAGGCTTCTCTTGGTATGTGCCACCCGAGGATTCCTACCTGCCTGGAGCTCTCAGAAGCTCTGGGTGCAGGGTTACTTTTCTGAACCCTTTTCTCCAAATCATGTTTCAAGAACCACAAAGTTGGGGCCATCTAGCCAACAGGCAATGAAGGTACATTATAAACTTACTTATTTTATAATAATTCCTACAAATTGAAAGTAGCGTGCTCTGAGATACTTTCCTGCCTAAAATCAGTCTTTAAATGAAATATCTTTTGGGTCTTCTTAAATATGAGATTAAAAGATTAATATTTTTAGCCTAGAAGATTCTATTTAGGCATTTCTGAAACCAGGTCTTATGCAGATGAACATCTTGTATCTGAATGGAAGTTTATTTAAATAAATGCTGATATAACCTTATTGCCATACAAATCCAAACTAGACTCCGCGGTTTTGAAATCCTTTAAGATTTCAGAATGTATGAATATGTTTATTCTAATGTTATCTTGCATTATTTCAGAAATCCTGCCAGAAACCTGTAGACAAATATATCGAGTATGATCCTGTTATCATCTTGATTAATGCTATTTTATGCAGAGCCCAGGCCTACAGGCATATTCTTTTCAATACCAAAATAAATGTAAGTTGTTATAATTTTTTTCTTTTCTAATTTTACTGGATGATTTTGCATTTTTAAATAATAATATCAACAATTTTGAACAGAATTAAAGAATATTATTTAAACAAAGAAATTCTAACAAGAGTGGGTCTTCTATCTCAACAATGTCTGGAAATTTCTAGAAATAGCAGGCACTGCTTTTTAAAAAAGTGTACAGTGTTTAGTGTATGTTTAAGAATATGAAAAAAAAAAAGAATATGGTCACTAGCAGGAAGTTGACAAACGATAATCTGGATTGCCTTTTAGTAGGTTACCTTTTGAAACAGACATCAATAATTTTGAACAGAATAAAATTAAATATAATCTGGTAGGGAGAGAATTATACCTAAAAGAAATAAGCAAACATTGAAAGAAAAAGATTTAAAAACATAACTTATTGCATGTTATACTCTGCTGTTCAGGGAACACATGAGGTGAAAAATCAGAAAAGTCCTAATATATGAAGTTGGATTTTTTTTTTTTTTTAAATATACGTTTAATGTACTGACTTGTGAACTCTTTTAATAGTTTGGCTAGGGTTGACAAATAAAATACAGGACACCCAATTAAACTTGGAAGTCAGATAAACAATAAATAATTTTTTAGCATATGTCCTAAGTATTGCACGGAACATACATACACAAAAAAAGTATTTGCTGTTTATCTAAAATGCGTATTTAACTGGGTGTCCTGTATTTTTCTTTGCCAAATCTGGCACCCCTAATTTTGGGCTAACGGGGACAGTAACAGTGCAATTTATTTTCCCTGTGCCTCCTCCCCCAAGTTAAACAACGCAGGCAGTGTTTATATTAGTAATATAATTTGAGTCTCAAACCTTGCTACACATTAGAACCACCTGCGGGAGACGGAGGGGACAGCAGTTAATTCTTCCAAGCCGAGGCCTCACCCAGAACCAGTTATATGCGAATCTTGGGGGATGGGATCCAGGAAGGAGTATTTCTACAACTCCCTGGGCAATTCCAGAGTGCAGCCAGGAGCGCCAGTGCGCCAGCTGGAGGAGCCTGAGGAGCTCACCCCGCGCTCGTCCCTGGACCACACTGAGTTTGCACACACACTTTCTCTTCCCCACTCTATATTGATAAATGGCAACCCATGGGAGAAATATATGGAACAAAGCCACTTTTTGTTGCCTAGCATTTTCTGTTTTTTACCAAAATTTCAGCCTCTTAAAAACTTCCAGCTTTTAATTGCTTTCACTATTTTCATTTATACTCATCCAACCTAGGGGCACTTTTTAAGAAATTCATGTTCAGACTAATCGTTTCTTCGGAGGAATCATGAAATCTTCAGGTTCAATCTATTCTCTTACTGCTGCTTCCATCTCTCCTGAGTCACACAAATTCTTGCTGGATTCCGTGTATCAGACGAATGTTGAAAATATAATGGAGGGTGAACTCCTATTTAAAGCAGTGATTCTTAACCAGGGGTGCACATTAGAATTCACCCTCTGGGTGTGGAGAAAAGGGAACCCTCTTGCACTGTTGGTGGGAATGTAAATTGATACAGCCACTATGGAGAACAGTATGGAGGTTCCTTAAAAAACTGAAAATAGAGTTACCATATGACCCAGCAATCCCACTACTGGGCATATACCCAGAGAAAACCATAATTCAAAAAGACACAGGCACCCCAATGTTAATTGCAGCACTATTTACAATAGCCAGGTCATGGAAGCAACCTAAATGCCCATCGACAGATGAATGGATAAAGAAGATGTGGCACATATATACAATGGAATATTACTCAGCCATAAAAATAAACGAAATTGAGTTATTTGTAGTGAGGTGGATGGACCTAGAGTCTGTCATACAGAGTGAAGTAAGTCAGAAGGAGAAAAACAAATACCGTATGCCAACACATATATGGAATCTAAAAAAAAAAAAAAAGGTTATGAAGAACCTCGGGGCAGGACAGGAATGAAGACGCAGATGTAGAGAATGGACTTGAGGACACGGGGAGGGGGGAGGGTAAGCTGGGACGAACTGAGAGAGTGGCATGGACTTATATATACAGTACCAAATGTAAAATAGATAGCTAGTGGGAAGCAGCTGCATAGCACAGGGAGATCAGCTCGGTGCTTTGTGACCACCTAGAGGGGTGCGATAGGGAGGGTGGGAGGGAGGGAGACGCAAGAGGGAGGGGATATGGGGACATATGTACATGTATAGCTGATTCACTTTGTTATAAAGCAGAAACTAACACACCATTGTAAAGCAATTATACTCCAATAAAGATGTTAAAAAAAAAATTCACCCTCTGCCTGGAACTGTTTCAAAGTATGCGTGCCTAGGACTTACTTCCACAGATTCTGAATCAGGACTGGGGTGTTTCGAAAACTCTCCCCATGTGATGCTTCTGCTGAACATTGCTGATTAAGAACTACTGGTTACAGGCTGAATACAGTTGGCATTTAATTGGGCAGTTCAGAGTTTGACAAGCTACTAGGTGGGACATCCTTCAAAAACCACAGAAGTTAGCTCTGTCTGTGCCTATTGGTGTTAAGTACAGTTGTTTCTTTACCTGATTGCATGGCAATGTCTTTTTGACTACCAGATGCACGGAAAACTCTGCGTGTTTTGTTTGCTTTGTGAAGCGTACCTGAGATGGTGGCAGCTTCAAGATTCGAGCCGGAGCATTGATCCTGACGACTTTATCAGATATGCTAAAGAGTGGGATTTCTATAGAATGTTTGCAATTGCTTCTCTAGGTAGGAAGAAGCCATGCTTTCTATTCTTAGTTGACCTAACATTTTGATTTTAAAATTAAGGTGTGTGGTCTTAATCACTGGTAAAGAGGAGCTAGTCAGAAGACTTGAGACTAAATTTTCAGCTGTACCACTAATCTGCTAGGTGAGTGTGTATAAATCACCTGCTTTCTTTTTGTTACCACACATATGGCATGGAAATAATTATGCTTATCAGATCAGAGTGTTTCATAAAGTATTTTGAGACACAGTATTTTTAGTAAAATTCTTCAGTTTAAGTTCTGATTATCCAATCTGAAGATTGCCTGAATCTCATCTTTATTAAAACAGATTGATAATTGCCAGGCATTATTCAATGTATTATACTGACTGCATTGTACTAATGCAATGTATTTAATAGGGGAAACTTGTTATATATCTGGCTGCATGCAGGGAAGGGGCTACTCCCCCAAATTCTTTAAGTTCTGAAATGGCTTTTCTTCAGAATTTGCATTTGTGACTTAGGTCAGAATGGGGTTGAATTAATTTCTGTGACTATTTTATTACTTACTGGTTTCCATGCTTTTCTGCTTCTACAATCTTCTCATTATACTGAAATATTATTTTAGTAATATTGTCTCCAGCCCACTCCAATGTCACGTTTATGGACTGTGTGCCCTCTTTTGTCCCTTTTTATTCTCAATCTGCCCTTACTCCCTCGGCCCAGTGGTTTTAAAATTCATCCAGTCCCAGAGGTTTTAAAATTCATCTATATGCCGAGAATTCCCAAATGTACGTAATAATATTAAAAACATCCTTGAACACATCACCTAAACCAAGAACCAGAACCTAATATAAAGCTTTAAAGCAAAGCCTCTTAGAATTGCTCTAGATAAACTGCTCTATGTCCATAATTTCTAAAAAGCAAACCAGGCTTGTTTTCAAATAGTTTGGAATTTCTGTGGCACCGACTCTACAGTGGCCATTTTGACACTTGATCAGAAATTTTTTTCTACTGTTACTTAACTTTTTTATGTGTCTTAATCTAATCCCTAGTTAGGTTTCAAATCCCTAAAACAACTCATAAAGAATATTTTACACAAATACAGTATCTTACAACTTAAACACGGTTTTTACGGTATTATCAACTCAGTTTTCACAGCCATCCTCTTCGGTGGGTAGATGGGGGCTCCTTCCCTATCCGCAGCTGTGGAAGCACAGGAACAGGAAGGGCAAATGGTTTACCCTAAGTCCCCCCGCAGGTTACCGTCAGCGCAGAGCCAGGGGAAGGTCTCCTGGCGCCCTGTCTTCCATTTCCTCCACCGCCGCTCCTACTGAAGCCACCTGATCACGAACGCCTTAAGTACTAGGGGCTCTCCAACATCTGCCTTGTGAAGGACTGTGCAGAGCCCAAGGGCAGCTGCAGTTCCCTGAGTCTCCCAAGTTCTAAGCTAGAAAGCTATGGAGGGTGACCTAGTCAGCCCTCCTGTCCAGTGCAAGAAACCCTTCTCTCTAGATTCCTGCAAGAGGGTTTGAGTATCCCCAGTGACAGGAGACAACCCACCATCGTTAGATGGTTCTTGTTGTTAGGGAGTTCTTTATTATTATTATTATTATTATTGGTCCAAAACCCAGGCTGTATGATCTGCCTGTTTGAACAGATCCTTGCCGTTGACAAGCCCTTCGGTCCTTCTGAGGTAGTGTGTCTCTCCTGAAGAATATATCAAATTTCATGTAGGCTAACCATCCTAAATTATGTTGATCGAGCCCAATCACCTCTATTTGGAACCTCTTTATTTTGGCTGGATTCAGTTATAAAACATCTTAGAAAGAATACAGTTGTTTCTCCTGGAATATGATCCATGTGTTCCAGAAAAACCTGATCCTGCAGAAACCTTAAGGTAGAATTAGGGACAGACCATTCAGAATGTATGCAGCCGGGTAATCAGCACTAACCATCTTAATAAAAAGAATAATGCAGTTAAAAGCAACGTTAAACTCCTAGTTGATGGGGACAGAACAGATTGTGCCCTATTCTGACTGTGGGACACCAGGGGAACTATTGCTTCTTCTAGTCTGGACTCTGTCTCTGAATGCTTTCTGGAAGGATATGGAATTACACTCAAAAAGTTTTTGTTAAAATGAATAAGGGAAGTTTTAAATTTAGCTAACAGAGTATTCAGAATCTTATGGCTAATAGGCACTCAATAAAGAGTAGAAGAATGAACCACGAAGAACCTCCTCATGTGTACTTCCTAGGCTGGGTCCCACCTTTCAGATTTAAAAGCGTCCGTTCTCCTGTCTGTTCTTTCTGTGGAGATCGCCAGGACTAAAGCTGTTTACACAGAGCCTTACTTCCTAAAGGAACTTTAGAACGTCGATTATTACAGCTCTTATGGAGTTACTTTTTCTCCAGAGGATGATGAAGTATTTCATGAAAGAATTATTGAAATACGTTTCTGAAATCATACAGGATTTGACACAAGAGACAGGGGTTTATTTAAAAAAAAAAAGAAAAGGAAGAAGAAGAAGAAAAGGGAACAAAAAAGAAACTTTGGTCTTGGTAAAGCATTTCTTTTGTGGTCAGCTGATAGGCTGCATTTTGGAATTGTGGGTTGTTTGCTTCTAGGGGGCTCTGCTTTGGATTGGACATTCATATCTTTATTTTTCATTTCCTCCTTAGAACAAACTGCCTATTTTACTGGCATCTTTACTTTCCTGTGGGTAGAACGACCCATAACAGCGAAAAAAACCCTCAACTTCGCTTTGCTGCTGAAAGCGTTGTTATTATCCAGCTACGGAAAACTCCTGCTCATCCCAGCTGTCATCTGGGAACATGACTACACACCCCTGTGCCTCAGACTCATTAAAGTATTTGTCCTTACGTCAAATTTTCAGGCAGTTAGAGGTATGTTTGTGTCTTATTGTTTTCTCAGCTTTCAACCCATCTGAAAGCTTGAAGTCTTGTTTCTATAGAGTAGTTTTGGGGTTTTTTTGGGTTTTTTTTTGCGGTACACGGGCCTCTCACTGTTGTGGCCTCTCCCGCTGTGGAGCACAGGCTCCGGACGCGCAGGCTCAGCGGCCATGGCTCACAGGCCCAGCCGCTCCGCGGCATGTGGGATCTTCCCGGACCGGGGCACGAACCCGTGTCCCCTGCATCGGCAGGCGCACTCTCAACCACTGCGCCACCAGGGAAGCCCTATAGAGTAGTTTTTATATAACCTGTTAAACGCTGGAATTCTTCGTAGAATAATCACGATGCCTAACATTTCTATAGTGCCTTACATATAGCACACATTCGGTATTTGTTCAGTTTAACCACATGGTACTCTTTAGTTTTCAAAATGCCTTCTTTATGCATTATATCTATCCCCTGGGGTCTGTAGGGCAGCCATTATTATCTCCACTTTATGACTCGTGGGGACTTGACCAAGGTTACATGGCCGGCAGTTATCAAGCCAGGGTAGGGTGCCAGCCTGCCTCCCAGCTCAGGACAGTTCAAGGAAGGGGTAAGCAGCCCTGTGTGTCTTCCTCTTTCCCACACACTGTGAGAAGTGCTATCTTAAATGGACCTATTATCTGATACTTTGTATAATGTTTATCATCTTGTAAACTATAAAACCAAGAGTAGCAAATTTTTTCTGTTACTCTCTTTATAACCTTAGAATCTTTCATTTTCCTGTGTACTATTCATGGGAATCCGTGTCTTGATGCAAGCAGGAGAGGCCCAGTGCTTTTGTTATAAGCAGATGCTTTGCTTCTCTCAGAAGGTTTGCAGATGGAAAAGTAACAGCATAGATTAATAAGGACAAACAGATTTTCTAAAAACAGCTTTACAAAACAACTCCATTCACACTACCACATAATTTACATGCCAGTATCATTTAATTAAACTCTTAAGAACTTACCAGTTGCCTTCTCTTTTTCAGTGACCCTAAACGTCAACCGCAAGCTCTCCTTTTTGGCCATCTTGAGTGGCTTACTGGTGGAGAGCGCCATGGTCTACTTCTTCCAGAGGATGGCATGGGCTGTTGGAAGTGACTGCCATCCATAAATCTCAAGACTTTTGAAGAGGTACAGAGAGCATCTCTCAGTGTTCATGCACGCAGACACGTGTCCTCCTCAAATTAGACAGATGTCGCAGAATACATCACCCACCCCCCGGCACCCGGGTGCCTCGAGGTCACCTCCACCTCCCTCGGGGTCTTTTGTCATCCACAGTGACATCAATAGCTATGTTTTTGTTGCTTCTGGGGCCCTGTTCTCACAGTTCTGTAACACCTTCCCTCCAACGCACTCCTCCTAAGACCTCGGACTCTGAACGACAGCCGTCTCCCGCCCTTTCCAACCATTCCACTCCCTCCCTCCCATGAACCCTGCCTTTGCTGCCTTTTGTACCTCTCTTCCCTAAACCTCTCACTTTCCTCTACTTCTCACCTCCCTTGCCTCTCTCTTGACTGTGCCTGGAGCCTAGAGGCAGCTGTTGCCTCATCCTCTGTTAGTCCCTGGAAACGAGTCAGCTTCCTACCCTTCTGCCAGCGCCCCCGTTAGAGCTCTTGGGGTGAGTCCACCAGCTGTTTCCTCTGTGAAGCCTGGCAGGCGGTCCCTGTGTCTGCACAGAGCACGGCCGGGTGGCTGCTCCTGTCTCGAGGGCACCTCTAGGGACCCAACACACACACACACACACAGCGGCCTTAGAGCAGTTGTTCTGAAGTCTTCCCGCGCTCCTTCCTTCCGCGTCTCCTGTCACTTTGCTGAGAATTGAGACTTACCAACTCCTTGGGTGTCCCCCCTCCGTTCCGGGACTTGTTTGGCGTCTGCCTTCTTTCCTCCTCCCTCCATCCCGCCTCGGAGCCCTGCTCAGCGTTCCACGCCCCGCACCCCGGGCGGATTCCACCCTGCAGCTCTCCTCCCGCCTCTGCTCACCCTCAGGGGTCTGGACCACAGCTGCAGTCCGCCTTGAGGCAGGACGGGCGACTTGAAGGCGGGGCAGCTGGTGAGGGAAGCGTGGGGCAGGAGCGAGCAGCTGCGTCCGTCCCGTCCCGAAGACCTTCTCCGCCTCTCCCGGTACCTCGGCCTCCCCCCCACCCCGCCCCGCTCAGCTCAGCCTCGTCCTCTCCGCCCCCCAGGCATCGCTCCCTCCATCCTCTCTCGTCTGTGCCGGCTCCTCCCCTCTGCCAGCAGACACGTGCAGCTCTCGACTTGCGAGCAGCTGCCCTGAGCCTCTTTCTCCACTGCCTTCCCTCTTGGTGACACGTCCTTCCTCCCTAGTCTCCCGAGCCGCTGCTCCTGCGATCAAAGGCAGCCGCCGCCGGCTGTCAGACTCCTCCCCGTCGCCGCCCTGCGCTGGAAGCGGCTGGCTTCTGAAACAGGCCGCCCGGGCCCCTTCTGTCACCGACTTCCCTGTCTGTGCCCGGCTTCCGTCCTCGGCCCTCCGCTTCTCCCTCCTGCCGTGCAGACGCCCGGCTTCCGCACGCCTTGGCCCATCTCTCAGTGCATGTTGCTTCCAGATCTTTCCAGATCTGACACCTCTAGCCCTCCGCCTCTGCCAGGTCACTCATGCCCTTCCACTGCCTCCGAGGTACTGCCAGGACGGTGTGGCCATTACCTCTAAAATCGAACTCAGTACCCCACCCGCCCGTCCCCACGGAAACAACCTTCCTGATGGCTTCTCATCTTGTCACTCCGACCCCAGCCCAAGCCTCCTGGTCTCCTGCTTCACAGTTTACAACAGCCTCACCCACCTTCAGCCTCTCTTCACAGAGCACCGCTCCTGGTGTCTCTGAATTTTTCATCCTTTCCTACTGTGGACAGGAACTTCCTCTTCCTGAGGAACACCTTTTAGTGTTCTCTGAGCTCTAGTGCTAACTTCTCCTCTGCAGACATGCTCCTGCCCACGTTCTCTACTGCACTCTCCCCCTCCCCAGAGATGTCACACCCTCTCCAGGACCTGGAGGGGCCTCTTCTCCGCCTAACCAGGTCCAGTCACCTCTGCTTCTCCGTGGAACGAAGCCCTTCCCCACACTCCAGTCTGCCGTGCTCACTCCCTCCGTAGACCTCCCGGTGCCCAGCTCAGCACAGTCACACTGCCGGCGCTCCTGAGACCCTTCCCGTGCTGAACGCCTGTCCCCTCCTTCTGTTAGCGCTTCACTTGTCAGGCTACCCATGACAGCTTCTGGTTAGGAGAAGATCACCTGTCTTTAACGTCCCTTACGTTGTTTCATGTTTTATGCTCGTCTCCCCTAGTCCAGTTGGGTGCCGGGAGAGGCCATGCCTGTGTTAACTGTGTCTCCCATAGTACACGGCCTGCCCTAATAAGTATCTACTGATTTGATCTTCTGCAGAATGTGCCATTCTGAATACTTCATTTATCATCCACAGTGTCCTTTTTTTTTTACTCTCTGGGGCATAACCAGCTGCATCCGTAAAATAGAAGGCGTAAAATACAAACCAAGCTTCTCGTTATTGTTGTGTACAATGAAGCAAAGATTTGGATACACTTCCTGAAAAAGAAAGCAACGGTTATGGCGTTGGGGACTCCTAACCCTACCACCCCACCCCTACATGCAGGAAACAACTAAACCACACAGGGACACACACAGAGACACTCACACAAACACAAGGAACCATCTACATTATAGATGGTTCAGGTAAGCATCTGAATTGAAGGAACGTGAATTCATGCGTCACACAGAAGAAAAGATCTTTGTTCGTTCCTTTGACATTTAAATGTTAATGGTTAAAATAATATTTTGTGTTCTTAAACAAGAGAAAGGCTTTTCTCCAATGCAGTCACAATAAACTGAGCTTTTGTGACTATTTAATTCAGTATCTTCCCCTGTAACTAAGTTCCTCTTTAAAATCAGCTGATCCAAAAATAACTAAAAACTGAATTTGTCCACTTAACAGGAGTGAATTATATCTCAATAGAGCTGTTATTAAATAAATATCACCTCTCTCCTTTTCTCTCTCCCTGCTTCATTCATTTGTTCTTTCATTCATTATTTACTTATTCACTCACCAGATGTTTACTGAGCACCTACTCTGTTTGGGTCAGACACTACGGATACAGTGGGAAAAAAGACAAGGCCCTCTCGACATTTACCAAGTAGTGATGGATTTAGAAGCAGGAGTAGGTAACTGCAGTGCAGCGTCCTAAGTGTTATAAAGGGGTGAGTATAGGGCACTCGGGAAAGGCAGAGTGGGAACACCTGTTCCATCTCAGAAGTCGAGAAGGTCTTCCAAGGGGAGGGGAAAGGACACGAACTTTCCATTACCCCTGGTAGAGAGGATGCCAGTGCACGTACGTTCCTAGAGAGCAGAGCGCTAATGTGCACAGGCAGGGGCTGAAAGCGAATAGTCCAACTGGGTGGAACGTGGGCAGTGGGAGTTTTACAAAGGACACTAGGAAGACACGTAAAGGTCGGATTATGAAGGGCCTCGTGGGTTGTAATTTATCCCAAGGATGATGAAACCAACACAGATAGTTAAAAAGAAGACTCCAAAGTAAAAAAGAAGCAGGACAAAACCAACTGGGATAACATCACAGAATAGCCGTAGGCTGGAGAGGACCGTTGGCCACCAGATGGAGCCTGTAAATGTTAAGGAGGGGGTAGAAAACATGGTTCAAAGGCATACAACCAAAAGAAAAAAGCAATTCGAAAACAAATAATAGGGGGAAAAAATGACCAAAAAAAACCCTACACTGATCATACCTTTTCAAATCTTTGACTCAGATGAAGAGACACACATCACCCATTTATAAATTCGTACTCAATACATTCCCAGGCTGTCTTGATCACCATAAAGGTACTTGTTAATCTTTCAAAATGAAGGAAGTGTTAGAAATCCCTTTCCAGGGTGTCAGTGAGGTATCCGTGAGCGGTAGGTAGCTAAGCGCTGCAGAATGTGTGGTAAGGACTGCAAGGGAAACCCATCTGATCAGCTCTGACCTTGGACTCCACTCAGCCTATTTATCACATCACTCACTGGAGTGAGAAAAGAAAGGGCAAGACTCCAGGAACAAGGGAGAGAGACTGCCTTCCAGGTCACTGCGAGGTGGCCAGTTCTCCCGCCACCCAGGCCGTGCCCCAGTGCCCAGCACAGGAGTTCGTCCTATCTCTGTGCTATCAGTGGCCCTACTTTTTCAACATGTTTTATGAAAAGTTTCAAAGATACAAAAACGGTGAAAGAACTGTACAGTGAAAACACACCTATCCGCCACCTAGGTTTTACAGGTGTTAAATTTTACCCCGTGATTCCTGAGATGGCAGAATTTTCAATTGTGCTGGGAAGATGAGGTAGTGGTGGTGCTTGGTGCCTTAGAATGGTGTCTATGTTTTCCAAGCCATCCCTCTCTCTCCCCCAGTCACTGAAACATGGTCTGACAACAACAAAGAAGGCATTTATATGAAAATTCTCTTGAAGGTATAAAAATTACTTTTATCCACACTTTTATTGAAAAAGCATATGCACCCAAGCCATCCTAGAAAAGCTACCTTAAAATCGCGGATCAGTTACCGTCACAGTGGCTACACAGACAGCCCACTGCTGACTCTTGAGTTTTCAACACAGCCAAGAGCCAGGAGAAAAAATACTCAGTTTATGAGAGCACAATATAGATGAATAAGGCACAGAGAAAACGGACAAGTGGTCTTCTGTTGGAAGATTCTCCGTCACAGTGTTTGAAGCCTTTGAACTAAATCGGGAAGAAAACATCACGGTGTACATGAGAGCCAAAGAAAGCGTATTTTTAGGTATTTACAACAAAACAAGGCAAACATCAGTCAGAAAAGCTGAAGATATTTTTAAAATCAGTCTTATATGAAGAAACTGAAGCTCGGAATGGCTCAGGGATGCGCTCATGGTCACAGAAGCACAGAGTGACAGAACTGGGACTAAAACCTGGTCTCCACTCCTAGTCTAACAGGGGATCCCTGGGTCTATATCAGTCTCCACTACCTAGTTGAATGGCGGATCCCCGGGTCTGTCTTGGTCTCCACTACGTAGTCTAATGGGAGATCCCTGGGGCTATCTTGGTCACTACTACCTAGCCTAAGGGTGGATCCCTGGATCTATATTAGTCTCCACCCCTAGTCTAATGGGGGGTACTGCAGTCCTTCTTCCCTTGTTAAGAAAAAGGATAATGGTCTTCAAATACAGTTAGGGATAGAGAACAACAGAGTTTTAAATAAATAGGGAACTCAAATGACTAGAACCAGATTAATATTAGTCCTCTGCCTCCAAGGAAGAAGCTGCAGAAGACAATGAGCGCTGTATTGTATTCTTTCCTCAGCATTGCTGCGATCCTTAAGAGATGTGTTGTACCTTTCCGATATAACCTTATTTGCAAAGCTGGCGACTCATTCTGCAGGGAGAGTTAGTGACCCAAGACTGAATTATAGGGTTCTCTGGCTAAGCCAGTAGAGGAAATACGCTGCAAAAGCAAGAATCTCAGTACCCAAATAGGATTATAGTTATTCATTCCTATTTAAGAAGAGTTTATATATACTATTGACTTTGCGCCAGGCACTGTTTTAGGGGCTTTATAATCGTTAACTCACTTCACCCTCATGATAACCCTAGAAGTTGCCTCTAAGAGCCCACTGGGAAATGCATGCTGGGTATTCTGAAAGGGGGGGCACAGTGGGGGGGGGGCTGGCAGATTAAATGATGCTGCCCTGTCGCAACAGAGATAAACAGCTAAGCGGGAGGAACACAAGGGTGCCCAGAAATCTGTGCCAGTTTCCTGTGGCTGCTGTACCCATTACCACAAGCTTGCGGCTTAAGACAACAAATGTATTCTCTCGCAATTCTGGAGGAAGGAAGTCCAGAGTCAGTTTCACTGGGCCAAAGCCGAGGTGTGGACGGGACTACTCTCCCCAGAGGCTCTAAGGGAGAATCCATTCCCTCCCTCTTGCGGGTTTTGGTGGCTGATGCCAGTTCCTGGCTCCTGGGCACGTCAATCTCCCCTCCATCTTCATATCACCTCCTCTTCCGTGAGTCAAACCTCCCTCTGCCTCCCTCTTACAAGGACATTTGTGATAGCATTTAAGACCCACCCGGGTAATTCAGGATGATCTGGTCATCTCAAGATCCTGAACTACATCCACAAAGGCATTTTTCTCCAAATAAGGTAACATTTACAAGTTCCAGAGACTGTATCTTTGGCCCAGATATCTCTGGGGGGCCATTTTTCAGCCTATCACAAAATCATCTGGCGAATAGCAGCTCCACACCCAGCACACACACACACAACCTCCCAAATTTGAGCGGGACTCGCCTGTGAAACTTAACCTTCTATCTGTGGCTTCATCAGAGTCCCAGGGACACAGATTTCAGCGCACTGCGAGGGGCTCCCCACACTGGCCGGGAGTGGACTCCGTGCAGCTATGACGATTCCCTCACAACACGGAAAGAATGCCATTCTAGCTCCTTCCCGTATTTCCCAGAAATCACCTTGCTTGGACTCATTTGGCAGGGAAACACCCAGGCGAACACCTGCTCTAGAGCTGAGCCTTCTCCATCCATCTATGGCCTTCATTTCAATTCAAGGTCAGAAACTCCTTCATTTATGTTCTGCAGGCAAATAGAACCACTTGTCTTTCTCACAGCAGGTGCTTCCTGTGCTGACTTTACACCTGGCTGCATCTTACCTTTCCTGCCTTCGTATTCCCTTTGCTGATTTTTAAACCCACTTTTTAAAAAACTGCATTTTACTGTGTTGTATGAATTTTTATAAAGCAGCCTTAAACAGTTTTTTTAAACACAGGTGGTATATAAATCGTACCAGTCCATTTAAAATACATAAATGTGTGACCAGGCATCTGTCTGTACAAGACTGTGTCTTCTGCCCTAAGGGGCGTGTTTCTACTCTTCCTTCCACAGCTGGGGGACAGAAGCTCAACCTCCACGTCTTATACTGGGCTCCTTCCAATTCGAGGTCCAAGCACACTGGAAGTGCTTCGGGCAAGGTGCTTGAGCTGGTGTAAATTACTGATCAATGGCCATTTAGGGTGTGTCTTGATAGCTTGTTGAGAAAAGTCACATGGTGTATGACCCCAGGGGAAATGAGTTGAGCTTATGGTCCCTAGTATTTCTGCCAGGAAGGCAGATGGGCATCGGCCAGAGAGGACCAGCGCCCAGTGGGGAGTACTCCTGGCGATGGCCCGGCCGGGGACACACAGTAACTGCAGGTGGAGTCTGGTTAGCAAGCACCCTCCTCGTTCTCCAAACTCACCTCCATCTAGATTCCTGAGGCGTCCATGCACAGGGCCACACCAGATGAACAGGCGCTATTACCAGCCTGCCCTTCAACCTCAAGTCCCCATGGCTTCCCTATCATTGTGCTGGACTTAGGAATTTCAGAGCTTTCTTGCCTCTAACACAAATGATGTCCTAGAGGTCATCTTAGGTGGTTTCCTCTCTCGCCCTTTCTCCCTGAGCCCACCCTGGCATCTCATCACCCTGAGGGCAGCAGAGAGAGAACGAAAGGTAAGCTGCTCTCTTCCCTAAGTCCCAGAACAAAGTCCTAACTTCTCTTCTCCGATACCCCGTGCCCTTGTGAGAGACTTGGGAAATGCTCCCAGGTCGTATGGTGACTGTGGCTTTAACCACGTCTATTTCTAAGGCAAGTACTCCTCCCACCAAAATCGGCCTTCCGAGTAACGATGGTTTCTGTGTTCCTGGGGCCCCACTGGTCACTGACTTTCATTAGTGCTTCTGTCTTGGAGACGGGATGGAGAGCAGAGAGAGGGGGTCTTTGAGCTTCTGCCTGAGGTTGACAGTGCATAATTCTCTCATCCTCTTGTCCTCCCCTCTCACAGGGACCTGCCTCTCTGGGGCTATAACTCTTCCTAAACTACTAATCACGTCATGTTTTTATTCTGCTAATCTTGCTTTGTTCGTGTATTTAACAAGGGTTGTGCTCAACATTGTGTAGATGCTAAGCTTCCTTGTGAGAGTTCTTCAGAAAGTCAGGAGAACCATGTTGGAAGCTGGGTCTCTAGGGACCTGTCCTCAGTTAACTGGTGGCCAGAGGAGTGAGGTGGAAAATCACACATCCTTATCATAGTTGATTAGAACAAAGGCATCAGGCAGGCTGTTGACACCCTCTCCAAAGCCCACACTAGGTGGTCTGGAGGCCCACGCGCGCTCCCATAGCCTTTTCACCCATGACACTGACCCAGCAGGTGTCAGCCGTTCTTCAGGTGTAACCTCCAGATGTTACCTTCCAACCGAAGTTCTACCACCTCCGTACAGCATGGGCTCAGATACATCTCTCTGAACTGAAAGTACAATCCATGAAGACAAGAGGACTGGACATGCTTGGGCTTTTGACAATCGCTAAGTTTTCCTTGGGCAGAGAGATGAGACTCCACTGACAACTCGCCTCCAGTGAAGTGATGTTGGTTGCTGTGGGGTCTTTGGGTCACACATACACTTGGCGTATGTTTGTTATCACAGGCTCTGAAAGAAATCAGGCCTGTGCATGTAGACGTCAGACCAAGATCCAGCAGAAAGCACTGCACAACAAATCATTAAATAATACGGCACTGTGATGAAGGCGAACGGGCTGTACCAGGCAGTCTCCTTAGATTTCACATTATTCCAGCACCTGCTTGCGCCTTAAACGTAAAGCACAAAGTGCGTCTGAGAACTCCAGCTCCGCTGTTATTTAGCCACGGTCCTTGGCAAATCGCTTAACCCATTTAAATTATAGAAAGGAAAGTGTTTTATGAAAGCACACGGCACTGCACGTAAAAGTTTTCGGAGACTTCGTTTAAGCCATTACATCTGCCTTCTCACTCTTGGCCTCTTGAGGGACTTATTCAACCTCCAAAGCCAGCTCAGAGGGCTCCACCAATATCCCCAAGTAGCTGTGGAGTCTCCTTCTGGCACTCAGTGGCCCATGGTACTTCCCCCATCACAGTACTTAACATCCCGTGCTAAGCTATTTGTGGAAGTGGAGAACTGGCCAGAGGCTCTTCACGGTGTTCATCTGTTCTGGGCGCCTGGATCAACGTGATCCCGATAAATGCTAAATAATAATGCTAGCTGAAGGAGTAACATCACCCTAGGTTACAGAGGCATGAAAGCAAGGAGTCAGGTTGGCTAACCGACTATGAATTCCACTGGGGACATAAGGGGAACAGTATCGTTTGTGAATTGCAAGGCTTAAATTAGCAACAATTCTGAGTTCACTGCACATATGCCTAGGAAGCTAGAGGTGTTTTCTTAACAACTATGGATGTCGCCTTACACAGTAGTTCACAATTTCTGCAGCTTTCGTCCGGTAATGCTGGACTGCCTTATCGTCTACGTTTCTCTGCTGGTCACCGAGTAGCAAGACAGACCCACTCTGAACTTACAAGTAATGACTTACGCCAGGTAGCAAAAAACGAAACCAGCTGAATTTATTTTCTAGTCACCTGTGGCACCTTTGTAGAAGGGTATATTCGAAAACACTTTATGATTTGGGAAACTTTAATATTCCTTGCCAAGCTGTATTTACAGTATTTAAAGTGTACTACACTTAGAGTAAGAGAAGGTTTGGGGTGAGTTATATATATTTCAGATGGAGCGCTGACCACCCACAGTGGTTTATGTGTATATGCCACTTCACTGCAGGAGCCAGGAATGTGTCAGCCCAGCCGGCAGGGAAGGGCCCCTTGCTCGCCTTGATTCATTCCACTTCTAACTCTGACAGGCTATCCCACAGTGATGAGACAAAGGCCCAGAGACTCACAGGCCCTAGGAGTCACTGCGGGTCCCCGCAGACCCAGGGAACGCAAGCATTCTGAATCAGAGCGCTCCCCCAGACAGAGCCAGCCCCGCAAGCTTCGCCTGGGGCAGGCCAGGCAATTCTTCAGTGCTGCAGGGACAGCCCTCTGAGAGCAGCAGTGTTGGTGCTGGGCTGACTTAAAGCAGCACTTCTGGAACTCTGTGCAGAAGGATGGTCGGAGGACTCGTGTCAAGGCGCAGGGCCGGGGGCAGAAGGCTGGGTGGGTGAGATTCTGCACCACGTTTCCGGTGACGCCTGCTCCACGGACTACATCTTGAATTCTAGATCTCAACTAGATCCACATTAGACTCACGGGGGGGCAGGGGAGACTTTTAGAACCGTACAGGCACCCAGGCCTCACTCCTTACTAATTAAATCTGAATGATGCTAGGGGCCGGAGCGGGGAGTGGGGTGGGCGCGAGGGGGGCACAAGGGGAAGTCTTGATCCTGGCTCGATACTGTTCTGAAAGCTCCCCCAAGTGATTCTCATGTGGTCAAGGTTCAGAACAACTGAGCTCAGGTTCACCTCATTGTTAAGCAGGGGCCCAGCCTCGAAGGAAGAGGTTCCAGTAGACAACCAGACTTCACCTGGTTTTGCCACTTTCAATTTTCCCCACCGAGGACTTCCCTGGTGGCGCAGTGGTTAAGAATCCGCCTGCCAATGCGGGGGACACGCCTGCTCTGGTGCGGGAAGATCCCACATGCCGGGGAGCAACGAAGCCCGGGCACCACAACTACTGAGCCTGCACTCTAGAGCCCACAAGCCACAGCTACTGAGTGCGTGAGCCACAGCTACTGAGCCCACATGCCGCAACTATTGAAGTCCGCGCGCCTAGAGTCCCCAACAGGAGAAGCCACCGCAATGAGAAGCCCGCACACCGCAAGGAAGAGTAGCCCCCGCCCTCCGCAACTAGAGAAAGCCCGCACGCAGCAACAAAGACCCAACACAGCCAAAAATAAATAAATAAAATGAATTTTCCCCACCGAACAGTCCCGCCACTTGCTGAAGGCAGTTTCCTGCCACCCCTCATTTTAATGGTGACTTTCAACACAGCAAATGAGCGGGAAGGCTTTTCCTTCTCTGCATATCACCCCTATCCCTGAAATGGGGTTGTGTACCTGACAGGCTGTCAACATGCTGCTTCACGATGGTGAGTTTTACGTCCTCTCTCTGACCCCAAAGAGGTGCTAATAAGCAACTACTGCTCCAAAGGAGAGAAGAGAAGAGAAGCAAGGGGCCCAGAGTATTCAGTGACTGAACAGCCCTGAGACGTAACTGTCAGCCGCAGTCTACTGATAAAACAACTCCAGGAACGAGCTAAGAGAGGAATAAAGCTTCTTTCAAATTCTTACTGGCAAGAAAACAAACTGCAATTTTCTTTCAGCAGTTGATCGGATTCAACGCATTCAAGTGATGAAAGTTGATGATTCTTAATTCAGACCAAAATAATATCGATACACAACCACAGACAGTTTAGCATTTTATCCTCACTTGTAACCTACAAAGCGTAAAGTGTGCATGAAAGATTTTAATAAATATAGTAAGGCTTAAGGTGACGACCGTTTTGAGTGGAAGAGTTTGCTTTCTCACATAGTAGCTGACATTCAGAATCTTTAAAACCTGAAACGTTCACCGCCTTACCGTGGGTGACACAAAACACAGCTTGCTCCAGTTTCCCCCCCCCACCCCGCTTGAAGTATCTTTGTACTATCTTCCTTCCTCCCACATCTGAGGGACAAACGATGATACAAAAATTTTTGACAGGTTAAGAGAATGCAGTTCTCTTGATTGGTGTGACCTGAAATGTTTACTGTTTCAGTGAAAAGCTTTTACTGAGTCACTGGACCATGAGTAATGCAGCTTACAAATAAATACAGCTCGACCCAGTGGCTTCAGAGCTCAGGAAACAGCAAGAAGGGCTGTTGAACACACCGAGGAAGGGCAGCAGGGAAGTGTTAGCTCTCTTACACTGTAAACTGGAGGCAAACCCTACCTGTGAGAAAGCCGCCAGCTACACACGGGTCCTCTCATCTCGCACAAAATAACCCGAGCAGGTCTTCTCCAGGGACCCTCTCATCATGCTCTCAGTACAAATCCTTGGCCGCAGGGCCTCAGGGCCAGGCTGTGAGGAGATTGCTGAACGCCTCCAGGTCACCTCAGTAGAAAGCGGCCCCCGAAGCGGCCCGAGGCCCCGCGCCCAGGCAGATCTCCCTGCCTGCAAACTGAACGGGCAGCACAGGTCCCACTGGCCTGGGGATGCCCGCAGCGGGGGAGGAGAGGAGAAGCACACGCTGACAGTCGCCTCCCTCCTGGGTCCTTTAGATGGACTCCAGGATCCAGTCGGCGCTGCAGAGCGGGGAGACAGGCGGTGAGGGGTCCCTCGGGGGGCTTTGCTCCCTCCTGTCGTGCAGGGGGCTCTGCTCCTGGAAATAGCCCTCCTCGTCGTCGAAGAAGCCGTTCTCCAGCGCGTAAGTGCAGTCTGAGCTCGACGCAGCCTGGCACGCTCCCTTGTATTCCTGGATGGACTCGTAGAGGCTGTATAGCTGGCAGAGCAAGGACATGTCCAGCTGTCGGAGGCCGACCTTGAGGGAAGGGGCAGGCAGGTAAAAACGACAAGTCAGCACTGCAGTGTCACCTCAGCTGTACCCTCAGCCAGCCATCTGCTCGCGCCTGCACCTTCCATCCACGCGGCAAACGACGCAGAGCATCACCTGAATGCTTCGGATTTCCAGTTCTGAGAAAACCTTAATTACGTGATGCCCACGCCTCAGACGTTACTCAACATGTCAGGGAAGGGTCACACCCGCAGGGCGGCGGGGGCCCCGGCACGCCCTGTGGAGCAACAGCTTTGCACATTCTGCAAGCCCCAGCTGGCTTCACATTGGACAGCAAGATTCAAGGGTGTCATTTCCTCTTGCCACGATCAGATTCAGAGAAGACCCACGTGTGCCTGCCCTGCTACGGCCGTCTTTCCTCCCTGGGCCAACAGTCTCCTTGCCACCGCCAGTGGCTCACCGGTCAGTGTCACACACTGCCCCCTGGAGCGCTCACCCTCCAACCAGCTCCGTCTCCAGGCTCACAAGTGGTCAGACTTCCTCTCCTCTGGACAAGAGGACATCTCCTCCTGAGATGGCTGTGGGATCACTCGCCAGAGCGGCCACCAAATCAGCCTAGTGAGACCCGGGACCTCTACAGATTCTCCTGGGAACTATTTTCACAAGTGATGACAGAACCAAGAACATTTAAAAGTCACGTATTTGTTTACCTTCAGGTTCCTCCCTTCCCCGCGGCCCATCCCAGGGAAGAGAGCACAATCAGGACAGGCGATGCACCGTTTCCATCAATCCCAAAGGGAGAAGGGTTAATTCACCTAGAAATGCAGCCTTGACCAATGCATCTACACTTTCCTGTGCATGAGAACCACTTGGGGATCTTGCTAAGCCTGCGGGTTCTGACTCGGGCCCCAGGCCTGAGGCCACTGGTGACGGGAACACTGAGCAGTGCTGCTGGGTGGCAAACCTCACAGAGTCTCGAGGGGAGACACTCTAAACAAGATGCCAGATTTATCATCTCTATGCCTCACCTGATGACAAAATGGAATACTTCCTCTTAATCTGTTGGGAGGATCAAATGAAATATCAACCATTTAAATAAACAGGAGTCAAATGCCTCCTGTGTAACAAGCGCTAGGCTAAAGGGGTCGCGATGTCCGGGGAACAGTCCACAGAAAACCGCAGGGAGTGTCAGAGGAGTTAGTCTTTAATATTACCCAGCAGTGAGATTTTCTGCGCAAGGGAAGCTAGGGCCCAGGAAGGAGCGGTCACCTGGTGACAAGACTGGGCGATAAACTCCAGGTCACTCTTCACACCGTCAGCCACGCCCAGTCACCAGCCCTCTCTCCAGTACCGCCGAACAGACTACAGAAACGGAGCCGCTCGCACCGCCTTTGCATAAGAGCCAGGATGCTCAAAGGAAGACCCAGACGGAGATGCGGGTCCTGTTCTTTCTGGAGCGTTTCCCTTTATTCTAGAATTCCTTCTACCTAGAATTCCTAAAGAAGCTGTTCCCAGGAAGAGACCTCGCCACAAGCCGGGGGCGTGGCCTCCAGGCCCAGCTCCGGCACTTTCCATGGCTTTGTTGAGGCCCTTGCCCTCAACCTGTCAATAAATGGAGGCTTTGGGCCAGATAATCTGTGGCTACGCAAACACTGGGGCTCTGTGTCCTAAACCACCGCTCCTTAGTCCTCAACGAATGGTGAGCGCCTGGGAGAAGGCTTTCCTGAAGGACAGACATGTCCCAAGGCATCCTACTCTCCAAAGCACACCTTGAACAGGGAAGGCAAACCAAGAGGTGACCGGGCGGCCACAATGTCCCACTGTCGGGTCAAGACACCATCACTATTCCTCATGAGTGTGTGTGTGTGTGTGTGTGCGCGCGCGCGTGAGTGTGCACAAATATACGTGTGTATGTCGGAAGAGTGGGTCCCTGACATTTGTGTTTTAAAAATTACACAGATGATCCTGAAGTCCAGTTCTAGTGAAGAACCAGGGTTCTTGACGGGAGTATCCGTCTGCCTCTCCCGTGCCACGTGTAGGGACTGTCCTGGGCGCCCGGAACCGCAGGCCGGCAGGGGGCGCGGCGCCGTATCCAGGCCCCGGGCGCCCGCCCGCCGGCCCGGATCCAAGCTGCGAGAGCACGGCAGACCAACTGTTCAGCTCCTGAAAAGAGCGGTAGCTGCTGCCACCCTTGTTTCCCTCTTCACTGTTCTTTTCCACTCTGCTGGCCTGCAGGGTTTCAGCTTGGAAAGGAATGGCAGGGACCTCGGGGCTCCGGCCAGGGCAGCGCCCGCGTGCCGCCTCATTCCTCCGCCCGCTGAGCCCTGATCCGGCCCGGGGTGTGCGTGGCGTCGCCGGGGCCGCCACACTGGATGCACGCTCTCGCCGTCAGCCTGCTTTGTGGGAAGCAGTGGTAACTGCAGACTCTCAAGGAGGAAAGGCCCTCCCGTGTCTTACTTCAAACCCCAACGAAGAGGACCTTGCAAACCAGCTAGTTCATTTCAAACCGATGTAATTATTCTTTATACCAAGTCAAACTCTGCGAGCCCTTTGATGCTATGTGTCGCCGCTGCACATACAAATTTAGTTACTCTCTTTCTTAACCACCTTTTAAATATTTGAGGATAATCTCTTTCCACCACCTTCACCCCCTAAACCATTTGCCTTCTCCGAGCTAATATCCTCAGTCCTTCCACTATTCGTGATGACTCTGTTCTATTAACCATCTAGTTCTTTCCTCTGGACTTTCCAAAGCCTCCTCCACGGTATCCGGATCTGAATACAACAACCAAGCCACAAGGTTCAGACTCGGCAAATTCACATGGCCCTACCTTCTCTAGGATTTTATACAGGGAACATAAACTTTAATAAAGGAAGTCACACCTTCCAGAGAGTACACCAATATTTGCTCTGAAAGTCATAGTAAACATTCATCCAGAATCCTGGAGATGCTTCTACTGGGTCACTCTGATACCAGTAGGGTTGGGGGAATCCCAAAACTGTTTAGGGAAAAAGAAGTAGCAGGGAGTGACATGCTACTGGCCCAGGTCTGTCAACCCGCTGGGCCACTGGAATGCAGGGGGCACAGGTGAATGCAGAAGACTAGGCTCCACGGCTCTACAACCCCTGACAGGCTGCAGAGGCCCCGACCTCCCACGATGCCGTGCTACCCCCGAAGCGAGGTTCCAGGCTATTCTCTTTAGGTGCCAAGGCTCTCCAAGGCATTCCCAGGCCTACGTGGGAGACACACTAGGCTGGGAGTCAGATCATGACCTGGACCTTTCTGCACCATGGCGGCTGGTGATTCACAAAGCTGCCTTGTCATCGGGCAGAAAGCTGGCCTAGAAACCAAGTCTGACCAGCCCAGGAATACAGCGCAGCCCTGTACATGCCTGTTACACAAGCCAACAGATGCCAAGCGTTTGGACTAACTGAACAGGATTACAGGGATTTAAAAACAACACACGTGCACGCACACGCCCACACCCCACCCAGCTTCTCGGGACCTCCTTCTTCGGGTCCTAGATTCCACTTCCTCTGATTCACCAGCAATCCTCCAGATTAGCTAGGAGGACATGGGGTAAGTAAACAGGAAGCTAGGAACAACCTAGCTTCCTAGCCAGGACCCCCCCTCTCCCCCAGCTGTGCTTGTTTAAACATTTTCACTTGAATTTTCTAGATGTAAATTGAAAATCCCTAGGCAGCATCCCCTGATCTGGTCTGAAACTATGCTCCCCTGCGCCTCATGCACTGTTCAGGCTGAGGCCCCTTCACCCCGAGTGTCCCCTGGCTGTCTCCAACTACATCTGTTGAAGCCCAGCCCCAGGGTCTCCTCCACTCTTCAGACCTGGATGGGCTCAGCCACCAGCGCTCCTTGCTTTCCCTTGCCTTCTCTGCCTGTCTCATGGCATTTATCACTCTCTACCTTATGCTGTGGGTACACACACGGTCTTCCTTCTCCTACTGTAGGAGGAGCCCAGATGGCAGGGACCCACTGCCCTTTGGGTCCCTCAGCACCCAGCGCAGAACCCTGCAGAGGAAACTCGGATACTGGTTGCCTGAGGGAAAGCGCCTCGCTGTGGAGACCTCGGTGCCCTCCCAGAGGACGCCTGGCAGCGTCCTGGCAGTGGGTCGCACTAGGATTCGCAGGCCCCTGGCTCCAAACCAAGGTCCCCCTGAGGAAAGCCACAGACCGCGTGGTTCTCGCCACGTCATCAAAAAAGCACTCGCCTCTTGCCTGACAGGAGGAGGCACAAAACCAAGATTCCTTCCTGAGCGCTCGTTACAGAGCCAGCCATCTGCAGCTGGAAGACAAACTCATGACAGGCCAGAAAGCAGGCTCTCAACACCGGCGCCAAGAGAACTCAACTGCCATTATGTTCTAGGACATGATGAAATCACCCATGAACAAGAACTTCTCATCCTTCCCGAAGAAAGTGAGGCGGCCGTGGCGGGGGCGGGGGGGCTAGGCAGGGGAACATGCCCTCAGCAAGCCCACTAACCCTCGCCACTGTCCCCACCCTGCGAGCAGAAGCCTGTCACCTTACGGACGTGTTCCCACGGGTCCCTAAAGGACAGCTGCTCTCCTCATTCACAGGTGGATTCAGAAAATGCAGCTCTTATTTGAAAGTGCAGTTGAAAAATTCAGACGGGCTCATTTTAGAAAAACACAGACTTCTAAGACCCTGCCATTTGCAGCCCCTTGGTCTACACCTCTGAGACAATTCAGAACAAGCCACTCGCTTCCATCTCTTTAAACTGCTAGCGTGATTCCTTCCTCTCCCTGGTCAGGCTTCCTGCCTCCTTCCTGAACTTTTCCCACGAGCAGAGCTCCCTGCACGCTGCCTGCTGCACGCACAGGTGGCTCACCAACCCGCGGCATCTCCAACGACGGGGCCGGATAATCCTGAACAACCCTCGCTCGTGACGGTTTCAAGAGTTCACAGTGGGCTGGCCCCATGAATACACCTCAGACAGGGTGGTGGTTCCCAGCTGGGTCTGGGGTCACCCAGCCTCTGGATATCTTTGGAGGGTGGTGTTGAGGAGGAAGTTCTTCCTGACTTTCAGATTATAATAGAAACATTACCATTAGGGTACAAGGCCTAGAAGATGAAAGAAGACTTTCATGGGAGATTTATGTTGATTGAAAACAAAGCATCATGAAAAATTTTAGGATTTTCTCAGAAGTAAAAAATACATTTAAGAAAAAGAGTCTGTTTTATTGAAGTAACTAAAAACAAAATTTGGGGTAATTCATCGGTGCAACTTCTTCCCAAACACAGCAGTGAGTAGAAAATAAGACAAACATACAAGGAAATGGCCTTATTTGTACCCAGCTCCGTATAGGAGCCTGGGCCCAGGGGAGGGGGTAGCAGATCTGGTGCCAGCGTGGGCAATGAGCCCTCTCCCCTGGTAGTCCTCTATCTGCTATTGCTGTGATTCCTCAACCTAAGATGAAAACTACCCCACCTCACATGGTGCGAGGGATGTACAGATCCAAAGTTAAGCTATAGAATCGGGAACTACAGTACAGGGGGCCCCAAAATATGGGGACAGACGCGGAAAAAGTCTGTCGGGTGAAAGTTTAGTTCGGAACATAACGGATGATAGAAACTTGACTTAAGAAATTATATTATAGTCATACAATAAAAACCAGGCAGTCATTTAAAAGACAGAGCAGCTCTCTAAGCACTAGAGTAGGACACTGACCAACACACACCATTTGGCACGAAAGTTCAAGGTACAGAATTGTATGTTTAGTAGGATCTCACTTTATACATCTATGCACACACATGTGCAAGCTTCTGACTAGAAGAGAAAATGTCCGTTAGCAGAATTTACTTCTGGAAAGTGGGACTGGATGTTCACGGCCTTCTGTACTGCCTAATTTTTTTTTCCAACAAGCACGTTACTCCTAATTTTAAAAACTAGTAATAATAGGGCTGCATGCTTGTAAAACCTTTCTGGAGGACTCACTGGCAATGTCTATCAAAAGCCTTAAAACATCACATAACTTTTTTTTTTTTTTTGGCTGTGTTGGGTCTTCATTGCTGCACACGGGCTTTCTCTAGTTGGGGCGAGCGGGGTCTACTCTTTGTCGTGGTGCGCGGGCTTCTCATTGCGGTGGCTTCTCTTGCTGCGGAGCACGGTCTCTAGGCGCGCGGGCCCAGTAGTTGTGGCTCGTGGGCTCAGTAGTTGTGGCTCACAGGCTCTAGAGCACAGGCTCAGTAGTTGTGGCGCATGGGCTTAGTTGCTCCGCGGCACGTGGGATCTTCCTGGACCAGGGCTCGAGCCCGTGTCCCCCGCATTGGCAGGCAGATTCTTAACCCCTGCGCCACCAGGGAAGTCCCTCACGTAACTTTTAACCAGCTAACCAGTTCATTTCTAGGGACCGTGGAGTAGAAAATCTCAGCTGTACACAAATAGGTAATCCTCATCCTTGTTCTGTGAGGTAGGTGTGGATTCTGTTACGATGAGGAAACTGAAGCCCTGAAAGATGCAGGCCCTTCACTAAGAGCAGGGGGCTGCAGGCACGTGGTAGGACTCCAGCGTCCATGCCAGACCATCAGCTTGCCCCGCCTGCACAGACGACACTGGGAGATGCCGCCATGTCAGCTGTGGTGCAGCAAGCTGCTGAGATCTCAAGTGCCTTTTATTTGGGGCTTTTCTGAACTTTCCAGATTTTCTACTGTGAATACGTATTCATTCATAACGAGAGAACTTTTAAAGTTATCTTTTGAAAACGTAATGAATAAGTAAGCATATCCAATGAACAGCTTGTAAATTTATTTTAGACAAGACTTGGTAAATGCCCCCAATTTAATGAGAGTGTCTAGTGTGCATCCACAGGACTGGAATGCAATAAAGCAGTGACTAACGGATCATAACCTGATTTCTGAATGAAGGATGTGTCGACAGAAGGACGCTGACCTGCATACTGTTTAGAAAAGGAAAGTCAACGAGAACAGCTTCATCGGTGTTGATCTAAGAGAGAAAAAGCTATGAACTCAGCAGCCGGAGCTGGACAGAGCTGCCCCTGCAGGACCCCGAGCTCCCCGGCATGCTGTGATCCTGGGCTCCCTAAGCAGGCTTCCATCCGTCACATGGCTCCTCCCCAGGGGGATGCACATCAGTCAGCCTCGTCTCCTGTTAACACTGTGGCCCCACTGAGCTGAGGACTGCCTCGGAAGAGCCCCGGTGACTCAGAGTCAGCAAACACACCAGATGCATGGCCTCGCCAGGGATTAGGCCAGACCCAAAGCTCGGCCCGCCTCTACACTCTCCCATGAACTCCTCGACCAGGAAGGGCAGTTTGAGTGGAGTTTTCTGCTTACGCCAGAAGGCATCCGCACTGATGGATGGAGCCCATTCTGCAACTCAGCAGTTCTCATGAAGACGGCCTTGCTCATCTCTGACCTAAAGTAATGATAGTACCAATGAAGCCCATTTCCTCTCGTTGTGCCCTAGGTGAAGATGAAGAAAAGCGATCAACTGTTGTCTTTAAGAAACGTCTTTGTACATTCCTTAACTTTCCCGATTACAAAAATAAAATATTCTAACTATTAAAAAGTCAACGGGGGCTTCCCTGGTGGTGCAGTGGTCGAGAGCCCGCCTGCCGATGCAGGGGACACAGGTTCGTGCCCCGGTCCGGGAAGATCCCACATGCCGCGGAGCGGCTGGGCCCGTGAGCCATGGCCGCTGGGCCTGCGCGTCCGGAGCCTGTGCTCCGCAACGGGAGAGGCCACAGCAGTGAGAGGCCCGCGTACCGCAAAAAAAAAAAAGTCAACGGCTCATAATTATACAAAGAGTCTTCCATAATTTCACGTTCTAAAGCAGCAATCTTCAAATGTTTTGGTCTTGGGACCCCTTTATACTCTTAAAATTATCGAGGGTCCCCAAGATCTCTTGTTTATGTGGGTTATACCTATCAGTAGTTACCTTATTGGAAACTGAAACTGAGAAACTTTCATATTAATCCATTCAAAAACACTATACCCATTGTTAATATAAATAACATTTTTATAAATGAGATTTTGTAAATCCTTTTAATCTCTGGCTTATCTGCTCTGTACTTGATCCTTGTAACATGCTATTTTTGGTTGAAATAAACGTGGCCTCACACAGGTATGTAATTGGGAAAAAGAGGAGTATTTTAATCACCTTTCAGGTAATTGGGGCTATTCTTCTTTGACGCTATCCTTAAGGTGGCTCCAGTGTGGAATTTGAAAGTATGACAATGAGCTTTTCATACTGTTTCATTAAAACCCACCAGTCTCGCACTCTGAATGGACCTTTTAACCACGTGTCAAGCGTTGGTTATGTGAAACATGTGGAAAAATGATTCACTGAATTATTTAGCTCCTCGAAATATTGATACATTTTCTTAGGTACTATTTTGGAAAATCACATTTGTCAATGTGACCACCACATAATTACGGACCCCCGAAAGGATCTGGGAACCCCTAGATGTCCTCAGACCATAATTTAAGAACCACTGTTCTTAACATATCCACTTTTAGCTGTTTAGCATATGTCCCTCAAGACACCATGCATACACAAATGTATACATGTGCTGTTTTGTAACTTAACTTTTCCATACCTTGAACACCTATGTTTATTTACATAGTTACCCCATTCTTTTCAACAACTATACAGTATTCTATCACTGTTATATATTATTATTATAGAATACTACTATATATCACTGCAAAAGATATTCTTGTACAAGTACTGTTATTCCCTTGTGTGACTATTTCTGTAAGATAAATTTATGAAATTGCAGGGGAGAAGGCAGAGAAGGGGAACGGGATGCCTTCCTTCCAGTCCTTCCCCAATCCTGGGGCCACAAACAGCAGACCATTCATCAAGGATTTGTGTCCAAGGCCTGAAAGTTCATTACTCAAGACGATGAATGCAAACGTGTATGCAGTTGAGGCTAAAAATCAGGTGGGACGAGAGGAAAAAACACGACTTACTAATGACACGTTGGAACTCAACACACATTTGAAGGTTAGCTTGCATTTTGTGACTTTCTTGAATGATATCCAACTAATTGAAATTGCCTCTCTGCAAGAGCAGATGCAGTTAAGGAAGAGCATCTGAAGCTAAAAATCAGAAAACCAAGTTCTTGGACAATATACAGAAAACTAAGTGTCAGCACCTAGTGTTTTTTAGAAAACTGACATAAGAAGCAAGAGAAAGAGGTTGGTGCCCATTCTGTTTTACGGTGCTTATTTCCCCGAACCCACACCATCACTACGATCATTCTTTTCCATCTTTGCTAATCTTTTAGGTAAAACATGATACCTTATTGTTTTAATTTGCATATCTGGGGTTACAAGGGATTTTAAACACCTTGCCGTTCTCTTTACCTGCATGAACTTGACTATTTTATTGCCAATCCTAAGTACAGTTGACAACCGAAGAATACACCAAACACCCTCCTTCCAAGTTTCTAGTCTCCATATGTATTTTGGTAATCTTCCTTAGCCCCGCCTCCCCAGGCTGGGACAGGCCTGGCATCCCACAGACGTTACCCCTCCCCTAGAGAGCACAGATCAGAGGACACACACCCCCTCCACTTCTCCAGTCAAGGACAGCACCTCCCTCCCCGAATACTTGAAGACAGGATTCTCTGACCTGCAAAACGAGGCCTGCCCATGGCTCCTTAGGGCCAATCACGGAAGGGAACAGAGAGCGCTCATGAAAACTGAGAAGGCCACCTCTCTTAAACAATTTCTGTAGATCCGCAAGGAAGGCTAAGGGTTTGTCTCTTGGGGGAGAATGAACATCTCTGTTATGTCTGTGGGGGAATGAGCCACAGGAAAGAAGGAGCAGCCTTTGTGAGCCCTGCCTACTTATCACTTGGAAACATCTGGAGAATGTGGGCAAGGAGTGAGGTGAACAGGAGGCCAGGGCTCTGGAGAACAGCACTGGGCAAGAGGGGGCAAACATCTGACCTGGCCAGTCTAAGGGCTGGTTTCCTGCTCAGGGACTCTGTGATCTGTCCATAAGGTTTCTTACCCAGTATCGTGAAAAATTTAGCTTCTCAAATTGGGTTCTGAAGTCCCTGTAGTGCTGAGGCAGGCATTGCAGGAGCAAAACTGTGCAGCTCCTGACCGCTGCTGGGTGGGAGAAACTGCCTGGGGACTGTGGCCTTCTTCCTGGGCCCTCTCTGAACATCCTTGCCCACCTTGCCTCGAAGATCTACAGCAACGTCAGGCCCGGGCCCAGAGCGGGAGACACGGATGGCTGCAGGGTGCAGAAAGGCCTGGGCACTGGCTCTGTAAACAAAGAGGTACCCAAAGTGCCAACAACTGGGGCACGTTTAGAGCCACACTTAACAGATGAATGACTTTAACCAAAAGGGGGAGAAAAAGCAGAAGGGCAGCGCTATTCATGAGAGACTTCTGAGTTAGGGAAAATGTGAATTTAGAGTCTCTACAGGGAGGTACAGTAATAGATAAAAGTTGAAAGTGGTACGAAAACACATCTTTCAATCCTTTACATCTTCAAATCTTAAGACTATAAGTATAGGGCTTTCCTGGTGGCGCAGTGGTTGAGAGTCCGCCTGCCGATGCAGGGGACGCGGGTTCGTGCCCCGGGAGGATTCCACATGCCACGGAGCGGCTGGGCCCGTGAGCCGTGGCCACTGAGCCTGCGCGTCCGGAGCCTTTGCTCCACAACGGGAGAGGCCACAACAGCGAGAGAGGCCCACGTACCGCAAAAAACAAAACAAAACAAAACAAAACAAAGACTATAAGTAGGATCTCACTTAGAGATAACCTTGAAAGGGAATGAAACCAGGCCAATGACCCCATAGACACAAGTCTGCTATCATATAGACTTTTAGCTTTTGCTTTTATTGGGTGGATACTGGGATGGAGACAGGTATTACACAGGGTAAGAACGGCCTAAAATCTTTAAGAACTATTGTAGACAGCCAAATTTCTGATGAACCAAGTCCAAGAATAGCAAACTTACACCCTTCTTCCTTTTCTGCTCCCAGCCCTTTGCATTAAGTGGATCTGTCACAAGCAGGTGTAGCTGTGCAAGGGTCCTCGGGGGCACTAAGCACACTGCATTAGGGAGGACCTGCCCCCGTGCCCACGTTATTTTATGACAGAGCAAATGTCTTCTATAGGCACAATAATGACCCATAAAAACATGAGGGGAAAAGAATTATACTACTATTGCCAACTGGATCCTTTATGGCATTTAATCTCATTTTCCCAATAAGGGACCTGTAGCCTAAAATAATGAAGAGGCTTGCCCAAGTTATATCACATAATTTGATAA
This sequence comes from Delphinapterus leucas, assembly GCF_059928025.1. Classification (NCBI taxonomy): domain Eukaryota; kingdom Metazoa; phylum Chordata; class Mammalia; order Artiodactyla; family Monodontidae; genus Delphinapterus; species Delphinapterus leucas. The sequence goes on from NC_143144.1 coordinate 5,831,385, forward strand.
CAGGATTCAAGCTCTTGATGCCCGGCTCATGAGCTTCCCAGCTCTCAAAGAGCTTGTTAAAAATGCAGATTCTGCCTCTCCCCCATTCTGATTCTGTTGGTATAGGAAGGGGCCCGGGAATCTGCATTTTTAGCGAGCACCACAGGGGACTCTGGGGCTGCTGGTCCATTTGGGGAACACCAAGATAAGCCATACTGGTGAGAAGACCAGTGGAAACACAAAGACAATACTAAAGGCCAGCGGCCATCCCCAGTCGCCTCTGCCCAAGGTCGACCAAGAACGCTGCATTGGGAGCTAATGCTCTTACCTCAGATGGCATTTCACAGGCCTGGCTCGAGATTGGACCTCCAACCAGAAACCCATTTAAAGACTCAGACCTGCTCTCTGAGACGCTAGTTTCGTGTGTAGGACGAGGACTGAACGCTGCAGGGATTTGGACTACTCAAGCTCATGCCTGTCTCCTAGAATACAGTTCACTGGACAAGCTCGTTAGGCCTTTAGCTGTTGTCTCAACTGAAATGCGGGAAAGATAAGTCTTGCTGCTCTCAGGAATCAAATCCTTTTTCTCAGATTAAATTCTTCACCCAAACCACTGCAGCTCTGGAACTCGAAAGTTCTGCGCGGGTGACTTCCCACTCACGCACAAGTGGGTGACCAAAGTAACTGCTGGACAGTTTGAAGACAAAAAGAAAAAAAATGAGGCCAAGAGTCTTCAAAGCTACTAGAACGTGCTGCTGGTTTGAGGAGTGGAACCCAAGAAGACACGGACCCCGTATCTTCGAGGACAGACACGGCCATCTCCCAGCCCCACGGCTGAGGCTCTCGTTGTGTCTCTCCGCTTCCGTGGGACGCTTTTGAGGACCTAAGCTTGATGCGCTAACCCCACAGGGCTGCTGGCCAGTGGTCTCTGAAGAACCCTGCAGGGAAAGGCGTGTGCCAGGTCCCTGGGGACCCTGAGAGTCACCTGTGTCCTTCAACCACACGCAAGGATTTGAAACGCCAACCGAGATCTTCTGAGCCAAGCTATCCTGTCAGCGTGGCAGATAAAAATCTTTGAAACCATGGGGGCCTTGAGGGCAAAGTATTCTTATCCAGAAAAAGTCTGCGGTAGACATCTAGTACTTTGGCTGTCCAACAGCTGCCCCCTGCTCCATTTCTGCAAATTGTTCTTTCTTTGAGGGATGCACAGCCCCGAACCCCATCCACGTGGTCATACCATCGTAGTAAAATACCATCCTGCCCTCGGTCACCGATAGCTGGCCCAGGCTGGCCAGACCCCACCAAGCTGGACCCACTGGCATCCTTCCACACAGTATTTTCAAAGTGGCAGTAAGAAGCATGGCTGAGGGACTTCCCTGGTGGTGCAGTGGACAAGACTCTGCACTCCCAGTGCAGGGGGCCCGGGTTCGATCCCTGGACGGGGAACTAGATTCCAGCATGCATGCCACAACTAAGAGTTTGCATGCCACAACTAAGGAGTCCATGTGCCACAACTAAGGAGCCGGCGAGCCGCAACTAAGGATCCATCAGGCTGCAACTAAGGAGCCTGCGTGCCACAACTAAGGAGCTGGCGAGCCGCAACTAAGGAGCCCCGTATCTGCAACTAAGACCCAGCGCAACCAAATAAATAAATAAATAAATATTTTTAAAAACGAAGCATGGCTGAACCTGGGAGTGTGGACACTTTCGGCAGCCACATTCCAAAATGTAGGGAAAAAATTTTTTTACATAAAAAGGAGGGGAAAGGAGAATACAATGGCCTTCCTGGGTTCCCCATCAACCCTGGTTCTAGTCTGTCTCTGTACACATGCAGCCCTACAAGGTTCTCCTTTTGCAAGAGTTGGTTCAAACTGAGTCTCTATTACTAATACAGAGTCTTCAGACATGAAAAAATGACAAGTGGTCTAAACTACAGCAATCATATTGCTGCAAAGAGGCCCACCTCTGCCAGATGTTATAAGCTTCTTAACACCTAGATACTTCCTATTCACCTCTGTGTCCTCCACAACACTTTGTAACTAGCAGACACCCGGTCAACATCTGTTGAATATGATCCAAAACTATTCTCTGATGTTGGCAAACAAACAAACAAACAACAATCTCAGCTTCTTGTTTTAAAGGACTTTTTCAGGTCTAAAGAGCAATAAGCATCTGTGTGACCCTCCCAGCTCTCCAAACGAGCTCGCTAGGGGAGGGGAAGGGAAGTCACAGGAGCACAGAACTTCAGAGTTACCCTGTTATGAGGACAGGAAACCAGCACTCTCAGAGCAGAGCAGGGCGTCGCCAGTCACGGGACAGAACCTCTGCCCACACGGGCGCCCCTGCACACCAGCTTCCCCAGGTTCTGCCCTCACCGTGCATCAATCAGTTATCTCCAGGCCAGACTCTGCCAGCCTCCAGCTCCACATTCTGAAATGTTTAACATGCTCTTCCGCTGATGTAATGGCAAACCACCTTCCCCCATAAGCAGCCACTCCTCCTGACTCCCCTAGTGCTGTGATGAACCCCACTTTCCCCATGATGGATTATCAAGGTTATTACTGCCATATAATGGCACACTATGGAGTGAGAGAAGACATTATAGTATACATTGATCTAGAAAATATTTGTAATATGTGCCCCCCAAAAGTAGTAAAATGCAGTGATTAAACAGGGTCTTGGAGCCGGACACATCTGGTTGAGTTTGTCCGCCTTAGGTGAGTTACTTAAATTCTGAGTCATATTTTTTAAACTAGACACTTTCAGTACCTCTCTTGTGGAGAAGTTATAAAATTCAAATAAGACGATGTAAGGAAAGCATTTACATTGTGCCTATCGGGAGATACACCCAGATATTAACAGTGACTATCTCCAGGTGCTAGGACTGTAATTTTTCATTGTTTTGCTTAGCTGCACTTTCCATTAAAACACTTAAGTCATCTCTGGCTCCTCAGCATCACTGTCCCTGACTCCTAACATTGTATCAGCAACTCCTGCAGATTCTGTTTCAGAGAAGTAGCCCCCATTTGATTCTTGTTTCCCATTCCCGGGTCCCCATGCTGCCGGAGGCTCTCACCTGCCCCGACCATACCTCTAGCGTCTGCCAGGCCCAGCTCTCCCTCCTCAGCGCCCTGCTATCACATCAACGCTTCCAAGCCAGCTCTCCGGCTCAACCCCTTCCTTTGCTACTGGAGGCTTTCCGCAACCCACCCGGCCCCGGCCCCCGGCCCCTCGCAGCTGCAATGTCCACTCCTGCGTTATTCCAATGGGAGCGCCCTTCGGGCTGGCTGTGCTGCTAGACTCCTATCACCCTCTCTCTTCTTAAAATGCAGCCACCTTCTGATGCCTTCCGCACTACTGCTGCTGGAAGCTGGCCCTCTTTCTGTGCTGGCACAGGACTGTTTCAAAAGGAACTAATTTCATTCTGCCAGGACTTCTAGTTAGGTCCCTTGACACAGATCTGACCTCAGGCCTTCAGAGTCAACAGATCAACACAAACTACTAGGCAGATAATTCAGGCACGAACTCTCCGTTCTGATCTTGCAAGGCCCCCCAGTGGGAGCCTCAGTTTGAGGTGACCACTCAGACCCCACTGCCCTAGGTTAGTAAATCTCAAAAAGCCAAAAAACCAGAGTACTTCAAAAGACCTTGTGACGTTTCTTGGGAGGGACCTGTCAAGGCCTGTAGCCATATTTTGTCTTGTTCTCAGCTAAATATCAGACAGACCTAAGATGGCTGTTTACTTTCCTTGTGCTTCAGATAGGCTTTGAGAGAGCTCTGGTCCAAGGCATAATGAGAAGGCTGTGGCTCTACTTCAGTTGCACCAGGAGGGACCTGGAAAAACACTTTCGGGAAGGGCATGTTTACTCCCACTTGGGAGTGTGTGAGACTCCAAAGCACTTTCACAAAGCAGAGAGAGCTTCACAACAGGAAAAAACCTCTCTGAGGTTTTCCTGTCTCTGTTCTGGTAACTTAACCAGGATGGGTCTTCCTATTTCACCCCCGTATTTATGCTGCATCCAAGTTCAGGCTGTAAACATACTCGGTGTACATTTATCTAATTAAAACACAGCTTACCAGCTGTGCAATGCTGGTGTCGATTAATGTTTATTAATAAATTTAGAACAGTTGGCTTGGAATTTAAGTCATTCTGTAAGAAGCTTAGAAAAATCTTTTCGTAGAGAACTGGAAATCACTTCAGTGGCAGCCACGGAGGGGGAAGACAATATCTAATTGATTAAAAGGTGTTAAGGCTGTTTTTCTAGATTTAATTCTTAGTTTTCAGAACAGATATGCTCCTGAAAAAATGCATAAATTGAATTTTTCTAAAGAATATCTTAATGCACTCGATGCATATTTAAAGGATTCCTATTATAAATGTTTTGGTAAATTTATTCTTGGGGAAAAAGCAGTTTTCATATAGCAGATTTCCTTAATAAAGTATTTACCTGTGCCAGGAGAGGGGAAAAACCTGCACTAGGTAAAAGGAATGGGCAAATTCTAGAAAGAGAGAGGGTGGCCCGGGGAAGGTGCTCAGCGGCCCTGCGGGAGGGTTAGAAGGAGGAAGTTCTTCTGTTCTCTTCTAGGCTGGCCTAAGCCTGGAGAAGGCTGGAGAAAGGCTCTCTGCCACCCAAATCCCTGTCCTTGAGTTGCTTCTGGCGTCACCCTAAGTCGTGCGTCCTGGTCCACAAACACCTAACATACTTCCCAACGACTGCGGAAAAACTAAGCCCCATTGTTTAGAGCCCGGACACAACCTGAAGAACCAGCACGGGCTTCACCCAGACGGCGAGCATGCCACCGCCCCACTCCTCCCGAGCGGGCTCGGGGTGTCGCCGTACCGCGCGGACACGGTCAGGTCGAGCGGTGGCTTTCACGGCCATCTGTGGGCCGGAGCCGCTCCGCCGTAATCCAATTCTGCACGCGCCGCCTCGGGCGCGGGGGAGGGGCGAGGGCTGTTCCCATCTGCCGTCTACACTCGCAAGGACAAAAAGCTGTTCCTCTTCAGGGCAGAAGAACACAATCGCACACAGCTCTGAAGCCCTCGCGCGCAGCGATGGCCGCTCCCCGACCCGGGGGGTCTGCTGCCCTCTGGGGAGGGGTGACCAGCCGCCCCCGGCCCTAGGCCAAGCGCCAGCCCCACGCCGCGCCTCCCGGGTCTCTAAGCCAGCTGGGGCCGGACTAGGGGAGCCCGGACTCCAAAAAGCTGCCTTTTGAGAAGGGTGCCCTCCCAGGGCGAGGGTCCAGTCGCGGGCACAGAGCGGACAGCGTCCCTCTTTCGGCGCCGGCGCTTGGGGCAAAAGAGCCGGAGACGGGCGGGTGTCGCGGGGACTTCCGGCGAACTTTCCCGGACGGCGAGCCGGGAGGGGAAGGACCCCCGCCCCAGCCCGCGGACCTCTCTTACCATCTCCTTGCGCAGCAGGGCCAGCGCGGCGTCCAGATTGGGAGGCTTGGCGGGCAGCGCCGCGGCCCGCGCCCCGCCGCCGCCAGCGCCCCCGCGGCTCAGCTCGTCCTGGATGCGCGACTTCTGCGCGTACAGCCGCTCCAGGTGCCTCCAGCCCCCCGACGCGCCGCCGCCCGACGCCGAGTGCAGCAGCCCGCTCAGGCTCTTGGGCAGCGGGGGCAGCCCGTCCACCCGCAGCCCGCGCACCGAGCCGGCTGCTCCGGGCCCGCTCATCCCGCCCGGCCAGACCGCTAGCCCTCAAGTCCTGCGCCTCCGCCGCCGCCGCCGCCGCCTGGGGCCCAGGCTCCGCGGCCCGCCCCCTTTCCGGCGGCGCCCCGCCCACTTCCCCTCCCCGCCGCGCTGCCCCCGCCCCTCTCTGCGTCCCCGCCCCGCGCCCTTGCCCCCTTGGCGCCCCACCTCCCGGGCTCTTCTACGGCCCCGCCCACTTAGCGCCCACCCGACCTCCGGCGCTTCGGCGCTCACCCCCGCGTTCCTGGTTCACCGTGGACCCCTACCCCGTACCCCCCGCGCCCACCCCCCACCGCTGCGCCCATCCCCGGCGCAACCTTGAGAACCTCTCGAGACTCCCGCCTCACCCCCGCGCCCTCCTCGCGCGGTCAAGCCCTGCCCGGGCCGCCCCACTCCCGGCGAGGTGGGTTCCGCGACCAGCCCCCAAAGCTGCTTGTAAGTACTGATGGGGGAGGGTCACCTCAGACGCCACCCGACGAGGCGGGCTAGTGCGGGGAGTCGGGGTACAGAGGCTCCCCCTCGGGGCGGGCAGGACGTCGGGGAGGTTTGGCCGTGCTGGTGATCCCACCGGCGGTCACCGTCCCCGGAGGCCAGGATCCACCTGGCGGCGTCCGCGCTGACCGAGGTGGGAGGAGGCGGGGCTCTGGAGGCACTAGTTCGCTCCGGGGCGCGCTGGCCTTCTCAGTAAATGGCAATGTCCAGCCGTGCCGACAGCAGCCAAGAAGAGCGCCAGATCCACTTTGGGAACTTCAAAATGCGAACGAACACGCCTTTCAGCCTGGCTGTGAACGCGAGGGTAGTTCTCAACGGAAATAGCAGAGTGGAGAACGGGATTATCGCTCAGAAACTGTCCATCAGCTCTGAGGCGAAAATAAACACAATTCACACCTCAGAGAGGGAGAGAAAAGAGAGAGAGAAGCAGGCTCTACCCTTTGGAGGAAGAATAAAAATGACAGATGTTATAACCAGATTAGAGACAGAAAAGGTAAAAACAGAAGTTAGGGACCGATTTGCAGAGACCTCATTGCAGATTAAAAACTACTGCAGTATATAGAGAGTGGATAAATTTAATGCCCATTGATCGTTGGTTTTCATTATAAAAGGGACTTAATTGTTCTAAATGCATTCAATAGGATCACAATTATAAAGTGTTCTGAGCGCTTCAGGCATTCAACATAAAAGAGCCCTGCACTTTTGGGGGTTTTTTCCCCTTTAATCTACCACCCCCCTTAAAACCCTCTCCAGAATCAATATTCTCGCTGGACCCTTGCGACTGGGTGAGACCAACATGGAGAAGCCCCAGCGCAAGCAGTGTGATTCAAGGGTATCAGGAAAGCTTCCCACCCCACCCAGTGCCCAGAATTTTCCTTCTCATCACCGTGCCTCACCTTCCACTAATTGCCTAGTTCCCTTCCCGGATTTCAGGGATTCATTCATTCGCCTATTTAAACAGTGGGTGTCTGGGAGAGTTACAGATTTGCTGGTGCCGAGACTAAGGGAGAGGAAGAGATGGGACATTTGATCTTTGGTTCACACCCTGGCATGAATTCCTTTAATTTGGGGTGTCAGGTTGCTGTCTGTCCTGCAGTAGCTAACAGAAGTCACTTAAGTGAGGTGTTTGGAGGTTCGGTTATGTGATGGTTCGATAAGAAAAGAAATAATTTCAAAGTATCTGGGCACTGAACTCATTTGAAAGCACATACTTGAGAGAATTACGGATGGCAAGAAGGAAAGAGGCTTGGGGCCAGCGGGACAGCAGCATGAGATCCCTGATGCCAGGACGAGAGAGACAGTTTACATGATGCAAACCCTACAATATTAAAGGCAGCTTCTGTGTTCAGATATATACTCAACGAGATGAACACATTGAAATTGTCCCCTTTATATCAACAAACAACATCCAGTGTGAATAGTCGAAATTTCTACAGAATTTCTGTGGTACTAATTAAGACTTTATTTGTATAAACCCAAAACATAATTATGCAAGAGCCCACCAAATATTTTGACACCCATGGGGCATGTCAGATAGTACCTGCTTATTCAAATGCAAATATAAGGTACCTTTTAAGGTTCATGCTTATATCAGGAATGAAGTAATTTTTTAAAACTTCTGAAAATATGTGTTTTTGCTTTAATTCAAGTCTGAAACACCAGCATTCTGACCTCAAACCAGAATGAACCCCAGCCATCTCTTATGCAGCTAAATCAGTCTTTTTTTGTTTTTTTCTCTTGTGTTTTGTTTGTGCACAGGCTCTTGGAAGTCAGAAAATACAGACTTTTTTTTTCTTTTTTTGTCACACTGCGTGGCATGTGGGATCTCAGTTCCCTGACCAGGGATCGAACCAACAACACCCGCGTTGGAATGCGCAGAGTCTTAACCACTGGACCGCCAGGGAAGTCCCAGAAAATACAGACTTTTAATTCAGTGCTCTAGTCGTTAACGCACACGTCTTCTTAGACTTTTCTGTAGGTCAAGGTCCAGGACCTGGGCCTGGGAGCACTGACCTCACATCTGCTGACACTCAGTGGATCTCAGCTTTGTTTCCCAGCCTTTTCAGCCAGGAGTGCGCTGTGAGCTCAGAGTGAACTTTCAAAGACTCACCAAGAGGCATTCTCATCTCCCTCCCGCCGTCCTTCCACTAATCCAGCCACCTCTTCACCCCACCCCTCATCCCTACCCGCTTGGTGTGTGCTTTCTGGAACATCACAGAGTCCTTCTGTGCTTTTTTATAATTCTAAAAGTTTAATAACTTAGGTTGTGGATAGAATAGAAGGAACCTGAAAAATACATTAAAATTTCGATTGAGCTTTCATTTTAGAGCTGATGACCTTAAATTCTGCTAACCAGAGAGAAATTTGTCTTCTTGTCCATGGTAAACATTTTTCACTTGTGTCAAGACCTAAAATTAGAATACTTTGAGAGCAATTGTGCAATGTATTTAGCCTCAATTTTAGCAAATGTATTTATTTCAAGATGTAATTTCTTATGTTTCTGTCATTTCTAAAACAAGTTGTAAATTAAAAAGTGTACACAAAGCCTTTCAAAGATCTTTACATGCAACTGTGTAGACACTAAGTGGGACTAAGAACTTAGCATGTAATCACAGATTCTTCTTCTTCCTTTTTTTTTCCCCCAGGAGACGGAGGGATTTATTACTTGCAGGAAGTAGGGAGAGCACTGCAGATCTTTCCCAAAGCATTGTCTCCACGGATTCTTTCATATAGTTTTTATATATAAGAAAACTATATGAAAGAATCTTGTAACCTCAACAATATTGTGTTGAGTCAGGGACAAGGGCAAGGCTTTTCGTAGCTGCCATAGCACCTGACACAATGCTAGGCACCTAGGGGTATTAAAAAATTTTTTTAAAGAATGTATCATTAGATGTAACTTGTTGAGTACCTACTATGTGTAAACCACAGTGCTAAGCTCTGTGATGAACAGAAAGATGGGTACATAAAGAGGTTCAATCCATGACTTCAAGTCATTTACAGTCTATCAGGGGAGATGACATTGTCATAGAAGTAGAAAGCAAACACTGGCAGTCCCAGCAGGGAAAGATTCTTCGTGGGGATTCAGAAAACGTATACCAGGAGCGTGTTCATTTAAATTGGGCTTGAAGGGTAAGTAGACTTTCGGTGAGTGAAGACAGACCAGGGAGGGATGGGAAGAGTCCTAGCTGGTTGGAAGGTGGGCTCCATTTGGGAGACAAAGGGCAGAGAGGTGAGAACCATGGCTCTGACCTTAGACCAGGGAGGGTTTCAGAATGCATGCTCAGAAGTTTGGACTCTACTTCTTAGGCAGGGAAGCTATTGAGCATTTTGAAGCAACACAGCCTGAGCCTTAGAAGATCTTTCTGGCACTTGCATATCCAGCAGGTTGCACGTGGAAGCAGAGGTTAGAGGCAGGGACAGTGGTTGAGAGGCGAATGCATCTTTGAATTGAGAGGAAATGAAGGCCTGAATTAGGTGGCGGAAAGCAAAGGATAGGAAACCGAAAGCTAGCACTTGATAGATTTCTCATATATTTTCCTCATTTGACCTACACAACCTCTGGGAGGTGAGTATTAGAGTTCCATCTGATGAATGCGGAATAAGGTAGCTGACTTGCCTAGGTCTTGCTCATCTCGTAAATGATGGGACCTTGCCAAAGGCCACTGTCTTCTTACCGGGGAGATGCCAGAGACAGAATCCGAGGAGCTGTTTGGTTGTGTAAAGGCTGGACCAGAGTGGGCATTTAGAGGTGATGGGTGAAACACTTAAAATGGAAGAAATCACAGAGAGAGCACCTCTCAACCAGTATTTGGAAACACTGTCACTCACGAGCCCTTTGAAGTTAAAAAAAAAAAAGAAGAGAAAAATGCCAAAGAGAGTGCAAAAACCTAGAAAATGCAGTAAATGAATTAGAACATTGGGGGGATATCCGCCACAAACTTGATTTTCTGAAGTGCAAGGTGAAGCATCTAGCCGAGGAGCTTAACCAGAAAATAATGTGCCCTTCAGAGATGAGAAGGGACGGTCATCAAATCTAGTGGGAGAGGAGAGGGAGACAGTGGGTAGAGAACTAGAGCAGTGTGTGTGAGAAATCCAGGCAAGAGGTGACTGAGAAATAGAGGGGAAGGGACTTCCCTGGTGGTCCAGGGGTTAAGAATCTGCCTTCCAATGCAGGGGATGCGGGTTTGATCCCTGGCCAGGGAGCCAAGATCCCACATGCAGTGGGGCAAGTAAGCCCGCACACCACAACTACTGAGCCCACGCACCACAAGTAGAGAGACACCCACGTGCCACAACAAAAGACCCCGCATGCCACAACTAAGACCTGATGCAGCCAAAAAAAAAAAAAGATGAGCGAGTGGGAGGGGGAAAAAAAGCATAAAGAGAAGGGGAAAATGCTTGGATTAATGTCATTTATTCATTTCTCTTTTCCTGCCTCCCTCCCTCCCTCTCTTCCTTCCTTCTTTGTCCTTTGATCTACTTTGTGCCAGGCAGTGAGCCAGGCTCAGAGATACAAATAAGTCACTCTGAGATAATGAATGAAATGCTTTTAAGAACATGGTAATTATTTTTGTTAATGGGGTCCCATCCTCTCCGTAAACATCTGAAATGATCGGGGTCACACTGGATGAAACCTGTCCATTCCACTTGCAGACCTTTCTAACTTTTAGAAGTAATTTTCCTCCTTGGTGGCAATTTAAAAAGCCCTTTTGGGCTTCCCTGGTGGCGCAGTGGTTGGGAGTCCGCCTGCCGATGTAGGGGATGTGGGTTCGTGCCCCGGTCCGGGAAGATCCCACATGCCGCGGAGCGGCTGGGCCCGTGAGCCATGGCCGCTGAGCCTGCGCGTCCGGAGCCTGTGCTCCGCAACGGGAGAGGCCACAACAGTGAGAGGCCTGCGTACTGCAAAAAAAAAAAAAAAAAATGGTGGTAAATTTTACCATTTTAAACGTTTTTAGTGTAGAGTTCAGTGACATAAACACATTCACATCGCTATGCAGCCGTCACCACCAGCCAGCTCCAAAACTGTTTCATTTTGCAAAACTGAAACTCTGCATCCATTACACAGTAACTCCTCATTCCCCCTCCCCTGCCCCTGGCAGCCACCCTTCTACTTTCTGTCCGCACGGACTTGACTAGCCCAGGAGCCTCATAAGCAGAATCGAGGTGAACATTTTTCATCACTTGGCTGATGGCCTCAGTTCCCTCCGGCACGCTCAATCTCCAGCCACAAGCTTGTCAGTGAGAGGCCACAGCAGCCTGACTTCTGTGCTCAGAGGACAGCAGAGCTACCCCAGGAGTCCCTTTCGGGCCTAGATCTTCAAGCCACGGGGAATCCTGTCCTCAGAGACAGGAACCAGGAAGGATGGTTGTGCTTCTACCTCCAGGTCAGGCTTACAAGTGGCAACAAAATGTGAAGGCAAACTGGAGTTAGGTCAATCCTTGAGGCCATCAGGACAGGATTAAAGCCATCAAAGAAGAACCAGAGGTGGCCGCCTCACCTCAGGCCCACCCAGGTCTGTGCAAACACCCTCAGTGCCACCAGACAGGCTTGAGGTGGGCAAAGGGGCACTGCTGACAGGCACAGCAGGGAACCTAGTATTGGCTCTGTTCCTCACTGAGTCCCCCCGTCCAGGCACATGGCTGGGGGGGATCCTCTCCAAGGCCAGCTGGGCAGGGGGCAGCTTTATTCTCCATGAGCCCAGCACAGGGCAATCCTCTCCCTGCCGCTGTGCAAAAGGCTTGGGCCAGGAACTCCAGCCACCGGCACTCAATGGGATATGGAGAGTAAGCCCTCTGCCTCAGAAAGGAGAGTAAAGAATAGGTTTCCTAAAAAGAAAATCTTTGGGTTTTTTTGTCATTGAAAGAGGCCAGGGCTTCCCTGGTGGCGCAGTGGTTGAGAGTCCGCCTGCCAATGCAGGGGACATGGGTTCGTGCCCCGGTCCGGGAAGATCCCACATGCCGCGGAGCGGCTGGGTGCGTGAGCCGTGGCCGCTGAACCTGCGCGTCCGGAGCCTGTGCTCCGCAACGGGAGAGGCCGCAGCAGTGAGAGGCCCGTGTACCGCAAAAAAAAAAAAAAAAAAAAAGCCCTTTCACGTCCATGATCTCATTTATCTCCATAGGAGTCTTTACTTAGTCAAAGCTATGCCCCCAACTATTAGAATCCTGGTTCTGCTCAGGCGCTGCCTCTTCAGGTGGTTATAGCACAGCTGCTTTTCGTCCCACTCCTCTGGGATATTTCTGCTTCCCGTCAAACATCCGGAGGGCCTGCAGCCCACCTTTTGTGAAGACAATGGTTTTGAATTCTTTGCCCCCTTAATCAGTCTCCTCCAGACACATACAGTTTTGTCAGTATTTTTCTTGAAAGCTAGTGTCCATATGAAAGTGAAAAAATTCCAGATGTGTTGGACAAGTTCTAAAGAGCATTGGACTATTTCCTCCATTTTACCATTAACTTACTTCTTTTTTTTTTTTTTTTTTTTTTGCGGTACGCGGGCCTCTCACTATTGCAGCCTCTCCCGTTGCGGAGCACAGGCTCCGGACGCGCAGGCTCAGCGGCCATGGCTCACGGGCCCAGACGCTCCGCGGCATGTGGGATCTTCCCGGACCGGGGCACGAACCCGTGTCCCCTGCATCGGCAGGCGGCCTCCCAACCACTGCACCACCAGGTAAGCCCGACTTACTTCTTTTGAAGCTTAAAATCAAATTAAAGTTTGGAGTTGACACATCCCACTTATGAATAATATTGACCTTTAATCCAACTTTAGTTTTAACCCCTTTTCAAGTAAGTTGCACAAGAGAATAAATCTATCCCCATAAGTGTTAAAAGTTTTAAAGGATAAACAAATATATGTTTATTTAGGCACAGGACATTCCTGGAAGGACATGTAAGAAAGTGGCTCCTTACTTCTAGGCAGTGGGAAAGGGGGTTCTCAGAGGGAGGTTTTTTTAACCTTTTACTTTATACCCTTTTGTACTATTTGCATTTTACATGAAATATGTGATAAAATTAAAGGTATAATTATATTCCTAACTATATTTAGTCAAGTATAAATTTTAATTTATAGAATTAAATTTTAACTTATAAAACACTTAAGTGTCTCTTTTCGTATGAACTGCAATTAAGCTGAAAGCTTATTTTTGTATGGTTGGATTTTTTAACGTAAATGCAGTACTTTCACTTATCTATAGAAATTTCAGCTTGTTTTATTCAACCTTATTCAGCTTGTTTTATTCAGCTGCATACAGTCTGGGAAAAGCTTTTTGATTCTTTAACTTAATACCTGTCTTACCCCAGAATTATCTCACCTGCCAGATTAATAAATATACCATTTATGGTGGTAATGATAGTGGTAAAACCTAATATTTTTAAGGGCTTAATATGTTCTGTGTACTGGGGTAAGCATCTTACAGACAGTATCTCTTTTACTCTTCGTAACACTCCTTTGAGGTTGGTGTAATTATCCCCAGTTATGGATGATGAAACCAAAGTTAAGAGAAGAAAGTTAACTTGCTCACACTCACACATGTGGTTGGTGGTAGTACTGAGATTTGAAATTAAGGTCTCTCTGACTCAGAGCAGATGTTCTTTTTTTTTTTTTTAATTGTGGTAATAAACACGTAACATGAAGTCTGCCCTCCTTACAAGTGGTAAAGTGTACAGTATAGTATCGTTAACTCTGTGCACTCTGCAGAGCGGGTGCTCTTAACCTCTGCACGATCCAAGCCATCAAGGAAAACGATAAACAGAACAGGGTCAAGGACTGAAACTTGTGCCAGAGACCTTCCGCCAGTGTGACAACAGTATGTTGACTCACATTCTTTATGTACGTTATACCATCACCCAACCGTGTGGGATATCAAGGGCTAAGAGTACCTAAAACTGAGCTGTCCAGTATGGTAGCCACTAACCCCAAAGGGCTTCTGAGCCCCTGAAATGTGGCCACTCCAAACTGAGATGTGCTGTGCACTGGATTCCAAAAGCTTAATATGAAATAAAGGATGTAAGGTGTCTCATTAACAACTGTTTACATTGATTGCATGTTGGAAAAATACTTTGGATATATTTGGTTACATAAAATATATTATTAAAATTAATTTCATCTGTTTATTTTTTACGTGGCTATTAGAAAATTTATAATTACACATGAGGCTTTCTTTTGTGGCTCACGTTGTAGTTCTGTTGGACAGTGCTGGCTTAAAATAAGTCCTGAGTCCCCAGGAGCTTACAATTCAGATATACATATATGAAAGGGTTAAAAACATAAAAAGCGTTGTTGAGTAATATACATGCCGAAATAGAATGCTGCAGACTACAGGAGTTCACACATAGGGATCATCAACAGAGAAAGGACTTGCAAGAAGAGCTGGACTTCTCTGGGCCTTTAAGGAGTTAAAAAGACGGGGCTTGCAGGACAGGGGCCCACATGAGCTCCACAGCAGGCAGAGGGAGACGGGGCCTGTGCGCAAGAATGAGGTTGGGAATGTGAATGGAGCAGGTAACTGAGGCTGAGGAACCCCACAGAGACCAGGTGGGATCATTAGCCAGGGGCTCTGGCCCTTGCCCTTCAGCAGAGAGGGAGGACAGATGTTTTTAGTGCAGGAATGATGAAATCTGCATTTTGATATTTTCAGACAAAAGGTCTCACATATGTATTACTGAACCTACTAGCGCAGAGGCATAGAAACAAAGAGAAAAGTCATTTTCCCAATAAAACATGTCCAACTGTCCAGTTAGTGGTGATGAGATAAGATGCTCCTGACCTTGATACAGCATTAAGTAGGGTGCTCTCTCCTGTGGGATCCCTGAAAGACCCAGCTCGGCTGATCTCTACTGTCTCCTCTTGGAGTTAGACCTGATTTTATTTTATATATTTTTAAAATATTTATGTTTATTTATTTATTTGGCTGTGTCTGATCTTAGTTGCGGCATGCGGGATCTTTGGTTGCAGTGCGCGGGCTTCTCTCTAGTTGTGGCGCGAGGGTTCTAGAGCACGTGGGCTTAGTTGCCCCGCCGCATGTGAGACCTCAGTTCCCCGACCAGGGATCTAACCCATGTCCCCTGCATTGGAAGGTGGATTCTTAACCACTGGACGGCCAAGGAAGTCCCTAGACCTGATTTTATTACCAGTTTTCATCCAAATCCATTTGGGGAATGAGATGATTATGCTTTTGGTTCTTGGCCAGGAATCTCTTAATCCTGAAAATCTAGTGAGGTGACCCGACAAGAACAGAGTCAATCGCACACACCACGATGAGCTAAATCTGTGTTTTAGAACGTGAACGTGGCAGGGCTCAGGATGGATGGGGTCGGGGAGGGGAAGAACCTGACACAAGAAAAGAAGGAAAGAACAATTAAGAAGCGAATGTTTCTGTCCAGACAGGAGTTAAAGCTGGCCCCTACACCGAGGGCCTGGCTCTGAGGATGAAGATGGGCAGGATGAGAGAGACCTTTAACAAAAAGTAACATAGTATTTGATGACTGGTGGGATATAGAGACTTGAGAGTCATCCTCAGAGACTGTCTATCTATATGCATGCTTACTTTTTTATCCCGAATAAATGAGAGTTGAGAGGAGGATTACATTGGTCACTGGGACTGTCACACACAATAAAAGCCGTTCAGTTGACAAGATTCAAGTTGAAACAAGCCATTCAAAAGCCCCCTTTATAATGGCCAGCGTTTCCAAGAATCCTTTGGTTGGAAAATTATTTGCAAATCCCTTTTAGATAACAGCTGAACTGAAACTAAAAATCATGGAGTTTCCCCACTTGGCACTGTTCACCGTTTAAATGAATATCAAATAATGGGGTTAGAATTCACTGGACGGAAAGCTCTCAGCACACATTGGCCAAGAATCTACACAAAGAGCAAAGGGAAATTGGTACGTAAGTAGAATCGGGAGCATCAGACAGAATTAATGCCGACAAAGTCGTCAGTGTCCCATGCAGCAGAGTGAAAGTGAGCTGTGCTTTATTCAGCTCCACCAATCAATCCGATGGCATGGCAAAGAGTGGTGTGATCCGGCCAATAGGTTACTACCTTTTTAGTTTTTCTGGTGGGAAGTTCGTTACCAAAGTTAATCAGTTAAATAGACGTATGCGCTCACTCCAGGCAGATTTATTAGCCATAAATTGAAAACAAGTTTTAAAGTGATGGCGTCTCCGTCATCTATCCTAGATACCCTGAGATCTACCATTATTAATTAATTTTTTTCACTTTATTGGTTCATTAATTTACTGTATATTAAATAACTACCATGTACGAGGCACTGTGTTATGTGATAGGAATACAAACAACAGTTTCTCCCCTCAAGAAGCACAGGAGACGAGCCCATAAGCTCAGAGGTTGAATATCCGTGATTGGTCCTATGATTGAAGTGGGGTAGGCAAAGCCCAGTGCCTTGGGGGCAAACAAGGCCCTGAGGGCTCAGGCAAGGAGTGACATAATGGGGTTTTGTGTCCATCTTCATCATTCACAGGTTCTATATTTGCGGATTCTGCATTTTCCAATTTGCCTACTTGGTAAAATGTATTTGTAACCTCAAAAACAACACTTGCGGCAGTTTTGTGATCATCTGTGGACCTGGACGGAGAAGTGAAAAATCTGAATCTCCCAGTGTTCACGTCCCCAGCTGAGGTGGAGCATGGGGACCTCTGCCTTCCTGTGTCAGTTCCTACTCTAAAAATGTGTCCTTTTTGTTGTCTATTTAGTGCCACTCTTTTTGCATTTTTGCGCTTTTTGCTGGTGACTTTATTGTTCAAAAAGGTCCCCATGCTGAGTGCTGAAGTGCTGTCTGGTGCTCCGAAGGGCAAGAAGGCTGTGATGTGTGCTCTGGAGAAAACACTATGTGTTTGTTAGATAAGATTGTTCAGGCGTTCACTGTGGTGCTGTGGCTGTGTAACATTCATTCAATGTTAATGAAGCAGCAAGATATATCAAGTAAGGTGTCCTTAAACAGAAATGCACGGAAGACGAGGTTATGTACTGATTAACTGATGAAAATGTTATGTTCCAGAAGCCCTCAGGAACCTAATCCTATATTTCCCCTTAGGAGAAATGGTTCAGCATTTGCTAATTCAGTGTTTGCGGCAACTTCATAGAACATCACTGCTGTGAATAAGAAGAATTGAGAGTATTTTAGAACAATCCCTTTGGCAGAGTTGTGGTCAACGGATTGGAGGGTTTGTTGCTTGCTGTCCTTTTCAGACTATCAGAGCAGTTCATCTGAAAAGATGAAGGACGTAACCAAGGTAGTAGTGGTGAGGATCTATTCATTCATTTGTTCTTTCATTCAGTACCTATGTCTTGAACACCTATTATATGAGAGATAGAGCAGAGCACAGGCGGACCAGGCGCCTTCATCGTTGGGTGGAGTGAGGTGGTCAGACCGCCAGGTATCAGTGACCGACTAGGTCTGAGGCAGGAAAGAGAAGCAAGGGGAGCCCAGCTGTCTGCTGGGCAGGTGAAAGGTGCTGATTCTCCCAAAGAAAAGGAACGTGAGGAGCAGGAATAGTCTTTGAAGGAGACAGTGAAGAAGTTGGTTGGATACATATTGAGTTTCGAGGTATAGGGGACGCTTCCAATTAGAAGACCAGTGGCAGGTAAGTATATGGGCCTAGAAATCAAGAAAGCAGTCACTGCCCCCTGTCCTTCCCAAGGTGGGCTCCAGGCAAAGTTATGAAGTAGAAGAAGCCCTCTCAGTGCTTGCCTTATTCTTGGAGCCTCTGCCCTTTGGGTAATCTCTTCCCATTATGTATCATGATACTCAGGACATTTGCCTCCATTGGATGCCCACCCTACCCCCCTGGGGCCTCCTTTCCTGCTCCTTTGGGCCCAGCTCCCTTCTCTTCCGTATCCTTAACCAACTTACTTCATCCCTTGATTTATAGTCAGTTTCTGGTTCCTCAAGTGCAACCATCCACCCACCAGATCTCCAGTCAAGTTTTAAAAGCAGTCCTGAATGGGAGCAGAAGTTCTAGGCAGTTGCCCGAGACCCACTCTATTTTTCCTGTCTGGGTGTTCGACAAGCTGGTCTCCCTAGGGGCTGGACACCGGTTTCCATACCTGGCTCTGGCTCCCCTTGGTGCCTTGGCTTTGTGTCCTGCTTGCCTCGGGTAAGAAGCTCCCTGTTTCACGTCTGTCCTCTAACCAGGTCACTTCCTAGGCCTGCCCGAGGAGGATTGCAGAGACGGTTCTTCTAGGTGTCAGTTTATCTTGTAAACTAACGCTCTGGGGGAACAAGTGGCCCTGAGGAGCCCAGTTTATTCACTGTTTTTATACATGTTTCATCTCCTTCACCAGTTTTAAGCTACCTGTTGGCAGAGGTTGTGCTCTGCTCAGCATCGAATCTTCCTCAGCATCAAACACAGGGCAAAGCACTCGGGAGGCACTGAAAAAAGATGTGTGGAATCAGTACTCCAAGTGGGGACTTCAGAGCAAATAAGGAGGGATATCGTGGCAGGTAGAGTGGTAAGAGGATGCTTTGGTGACAATCCCTTAAATTGCCCCCTCTAGGCCACTACCAATTTTCCTTATGAAGCAGGGGCTTTTTTTTTTTTTTTTTTTCTTTTTTTTTTTTTTTGCGGTACGCGGGCCTCACTGTTGTGGCCTCTTCCGTTGCAGAGCACAGGCTCCGATGTACAGGCTCAGCGGCCATGGCTCACGGGCCCAGCCGCTCCGCGGCATGTGGGATCTTCCCGGACCGGGGCACGAACCCGTGTCCCCTGCATCGGCAGGCGGACTCTCAACCACTGCGCCACCAGGGAAGCCCGAAGCAGGGGCTTTGATATCTTATCCCCAGGGCTGGGTGAAAACCTGGCATATGGTGGGCATTCAGCAATTATTTGTTGAATAAATTATCCCTCCGTTTTGCTCTGTATCTCTCCCAGGTTTTGTGAGGGATACAAAGAGGTTCCACAGTCACCAAATTTCTAATCCAGAATATGTGCAAAATCTCCTTTGGCAGATGAAGGCTCTAACTTCAAAAATTTGTCTGAGGACTTCTGACTCTGGCCGTATGGTGTCACCGGTACCAGAGTTGCTCTCCCACCTTAATCAACTAGAAAAGCGAACAAAACCTAGGAGACAGCTGTTTTCGGCTACTGGATAACAGGCAACAAGGGACTGTGGTCCCTGAGAGAGTGATCACAAATAAGAGAGTCCTGTGGTTGCCCTGGCTTTCCATCCAAGAGGCACTTCCAGAATCCCAGCAGAGTAGGGAAGGCTCAATCCTGAAGATTCGGAGATGGGTATGTGGAGAGACAGAGGCAGCTGGAACTCATCGGGCGGAACATGGAGAGGAGAGAGCTATGCAAAGTGGTCCAGAAATCCGTGTGGGGCTACCCTGAAGCCTTGGCTGAACACCTGGCTGCCCAGGCATGCGATGTGATGACAAAGAACAATCGTCAGACCTCCCACAGGGCTGGGAGATGCTGAGATCTGACAGCCAGAGGGGAGAGACTGGGTGAACACCCAGTGTCAGCAGGCAGTGGAGAAACCAGAGACTGACTTCTCAGTAATGGGGCTCTACTACCTCTAGGTAAAGGCATTTGTTGTATTTAAATGAACCCATCTTCTAAGAATTGGCTTACTTCTTAGGACCATGAAAAGCCCTAGTTCTATTTTTCTTAATGTTTGTATACATAGCTTAACTATTTTCTACATGCTCAGATCCCACAGAGACACCCTGGCACCATCAGTTTGAGGCTTAAAGTTGGAAGTTTAGGCGTTTTATTAGGAACATTTATAAAATTAGAGCCTACCATCAAAAGAAGATTAATTTTAATAACTTTTATCTGTGTAGCACTGTATGCTTTCTTTTTAAAGTATAGAGCATGTAATGCAAATTAAGTGTTATTTTTTTAAAGTGTACGTTATAGATAACACAAAGAAGAAAATCAGATGGCCTATAATGCCACCACTGACAGATAACAATTCTTTGTACTGTGTCCCTTTTAAAGAGTACTTTATCATACATTGTCTCATTTGGTCATCACAACAGCTGATTAAGCAGATGGAGTGCATATTATTATCCACATTTTACAGATAAAATTAAGTGGCTTGCATAAAGACACTCTGCTTAACGGCCAGGAAGCCAGACCTGGGCTCAGATACTCTGACTGTAGATGCTTCTAGTCCCTGGGAGTTGAAGTTCCCAATGAACTATTCCCAAAACAGTCTTCAGTTAGCTTTTCCATTAAGGTGGAAAAGAGGCCAGGAAAACAGTTCAACTGTAACCAGCAAATAAACTTTTTAGGCTTAAATAGTTAAGGGAAACCTTTCAGGAAAGTGAAGAGAAATGCGTTCAGAAGAAATGCCCTGAGACTCATCTTTCCCTGAGTCGAAGAAAGAGGCTGGGTTTCATTTCACTTTCGGGTAGCAGATTTTATGAGAGAGAGGAGGCAATCCTAATTTATATATCACACACTAGGTGAGAGAGCAAGGTAACCCAGATCGAGAATTACACTGGGATAATTTGAGGATGCAACTAAGAGGGGGGAAAGCCTGAAATTTAAATTGTCATTTTGTAAATCAAAGAAGAATAAAGAATTCTCCCATTTCTCCAATCTGCTGTTTTTTTAAAAGCTGATTCCTCAGTGAATCTATCCTTCTTAAAATCATTCATCCAGTTTTATTTCAGTCTTCCTTGCCTTTGAAAGCAGCGTGGGGAATTCCATGCAGCCTAACTCCTTCCCAGACTTGGGCTAGTCCTTTTAGGTACTTAGCACCCAAAACGGTTTCTCAGATTGTAAGGTTGCCCTATCAGCCAGAGTGAGTTAGTAGCAGAGTAACTCAAATTCACACAGGAGGCAAAAAGGTTTGCCTTTGGCCTCATCCTCACCCTCTTTGCCAATCCTATATTAAGAGAAATTTTCTGCTTAAACAAAAAAACAACAAGCAAACTAACAAATGCCAGCAGCTTTACACTAGGTTCAACGTTTACATCCCTGTTGGCGCCGTGGTTAAGAATCCGCCTGCCAAGGCAGGGGACACGGGTTCAAGCCCTGGTCCAGGAAGATCCCACATGCCACGGAGCAACTAAGCCTGTGCGCCACAACTACTGAGCCTGTGCTCTAGAGCCCACAAGCCACAACTACTGAGCCCATGAGCCACAGCTACTGAAGCTTGCGTGCCTAGAGCCCATGCTCTGTAACAAGAGAAGCCACCCCAATGAGAAGCCCACGCACCGCAACAAAGAGTAGCCCCCGTTTGCCACAACTAGAAAAAGCCCGTGTGCAGCAACAAAGACCCAACACAGCCAAAGATAAATAAATACGTTTATAAAAAAAAAAAAACATAAAAAAAGAGGAACATGGGATGGGTCACCAACACTTGGACAAGGTGGGTGGTCTTCACTCTGGTTCAGGGCCCCCATGCCTTACTCTGTTCTTCTCAAATATGCTCCCATTCGTAACTGGGTTTTCTGCTGAGGGTAAGAGTCCTTTTTGTTTCCAAAACATTCCAAAATCATGGACTGCCCAAAATGCATATTTACTCTCTATGCGTATATTAACCCTCTTATCTGGAGCTATCTGGCAAGACCTGGTGAGCACAGTGAATTCTGCCATCGGGGCAGATTTTGCAGCTGTCAAGAGACCATGTTTTAGAGAAAGAGTGAATTTGTTACAGGATATTTTCTTGGTTCAGTCAGATGATATGGCCCATCAACCAACAAGATTGAGTCTGCTTCTTGCTAAAATTTCTGATAAATCTATTCATTCATGAACAGAGGTTAGATGATTATGAGTTTCCCCTTCAAGTAACAGAAAAAGAGTACCAGGTTTCAAGGTATTATAATGATGAATGGAAATAGGTAAGGGGGGAAGGAACAGGATTTCGTAGGAGGTAAGCCTACATGCTGAGAAATGTATATTTTCAATGAATAACAAAGATTGTCCAGCAGGAAGGACCATCGAATTTAAAAGAGATCCTAAAACCAGAACAAACTTGGAAGACTCACACTTCGCAATTTTAAAACCTTCTACAGGGACTTCCCTCGTGGCGCAGTGGTTAAGAATCTGCCTGCCAAGGCAGGGGACACGGGTTCAAGCCCTGGTCCAGGAAGATCCCACATGCCACAGAGCAACTAAGCCCATGCATCACAACTACTGAGCCTGCGCTCTAGAGCCTGTGAGCCACAACTACTGAGCCTGCCTGGCACAGGAGCCGCAACTACTGAGCCTGCGTACCACAACTACTGTAGCCCGCGTGCCTAGAGCCCATACTCCACAACAAGAGAAGCCACTGCAGTGAGAAGCCTGCACACCTCAACAAAGAATAGCCCCTGCTCGCCGCAACTAGAGAAAGCCCACACACAGCAACGAAGACCAAACGCAACCAAAAATAAATAAGTAAATAAATAAAATTAAAAATGAAACCTTCTACAAAGCTCCAGTAACAGATGAATAGATAAAGAAGGTGTGGTACTATATACAATGGAATATTACTCAGCCATAAAAAGGAACAAAATTGGGTCATTTGTAGAGATGTGGATGGACCTAGAGTCTGTCATACAGCGTGAAGCAAGCCAGAAAGAGAAAAACAAATATCGTATATTAATGCATATATGTGTAATCTAGAAAAACGGTACAGATGAACATATTTGCAGAGCAGGAATAGAGACGTAGACATAGAGAACGGACGTGTGGACACAGTGGGGGAAGGGGAGGGTGGGACTAATTGGGAGATTAGGTTTGACATAAATACACCACCATGTGTAAAATAGATATCTAGTGGGAACCTGCTGTACAGCACAGGGAGCTCAGCTTGGTGCTCTGTGATGACCTAGATGGGTGGGATGCAGGGTGGGAGGGAGGGAAGTCCCTGAGGGAGGGGATATATGTATACATACAGCTGATTCACTTCACTGTACAGCAGAAACTAACACAGCGTTGTAAAGCAATTATACTCCAATAAAAAACAACAACAAAAAAAACCCCACTGTGGAACTGGTGTAGGGTCAGGCATATAGATCAATGAAATAGAATTGAGAGCCCAGAAATCAACCATCTCATCCATGGTCAACTGATTTTCCACAAGGGTGCCAAGACCATTTAATGAAGACAGAACAGTCTCTTCAACAAATGGTACTGAGAAAATTGGATAGCCACATGCAAAAGAATGAAGTTGGGCCCTTACCTTACACCAAATATAAAAGTTAACTCAAAATGGATCAAAGAAAATAATAAGTTGGTCAAAGACTTAAATTTAAGAGCAAAACTACAACACTCTTAGAAGAAAGCATAGGGAAGATCTTTTTTTTTTTTTTTTTGGCCATGCCGCATGCATGTGGAATCTTAGTTCCCCAACTAGGAATCGAACCCGCACCCCCTACATTGGAAGCGCAGAGTCTTAACCATTGGACCGCCAGCGAAGTCCCAGGGAAGATATTCATGACTTTGGATTTTGCAGTGTGTTCTTAAGTTTGACACCAAAAGCACAAGCAACAAAAGAAAAGAAATGAATTGGACTTCATCAAAACTAAAACTTTTGTGCATCAAAGGAGACTACCAGGAAAGTTAAAAGACAGCCCAAAGAATGGAAGAAAATATTTGCAAATCATATATGTGAAAAGGTTTAATATTCAGAATATATAAAGAACTCCTGCCTTTCAACAACAAAAGGACAAAAAGTCCAGTTTTAAAATGGGCAAAGTACTTGAGTAAACAGTTCTCCAAAGAAGATACACAAGTGGGAAATTATATGAAAAGATGCTAGATACCATTAGTCAATAGGGAAATGCAAATCTAAACCACAATGAGCTACCACTTCACACTAACTATGACAGCTATAATTTAAAAAAAGACATAAGTGTTAGCAAGGATGTAGAGAAGTTGCAACCCTCATACACTGCTGATCAGAATGTAAAACTGTGCAGCCTCTGTGAAAAAAAAGTTTGGTGGTTCCTCAGAAAGTTAAACAGCATTACCATATGAGCCAGCAATTCCTAGGTATTCACCCCAAAGAATTGAAATCAGGGACCTAATCGGTACACAAGCCTGTACATCGATGTTCATAGCAGCATTATTCACAATAGCCCCAAATAGAAACAACAAATGTATCCATAAATAGATGAATAAATAAACAAAATGTATTTACAACAGAATATTATTCAGTCATAAAAAGAAACGAGATTCTAATATATTCTACAACATAGATGAACCATGAAAAAGTTATGCTAGGTGAAATAAGGGCAAATATTGTATGATTCCACTTATGTAAAATATCTAAATCATAGGGACAGAAAGCAGATTAAAGGTTACCAGGGACTGTGGGTAGAGGAAACGCTAATGGTTAGAGTTTCTGTTTGGAAAGATGAAAGGTTGGTGAAAGATTATTTAGAAATAAATAGCGGTGATGATTGCACAAAATAATGACTGTAATATTAATTACCCCTGAATTTAAAAATGGTTCAAATGGAAAATTTTATGTTATATACATTTATTTTACGCAACTAAAAACGTACACACAAGTTTGGCTAATTGGGCTGCTGTGGTTATTACACTTAGGTGGCTTAGCTTTGCCACTGGATCGAGAGAGACTGCAGTAAGTTATTGGCCTCTGATGAGCCTCATGAAGGTGAGTCTCATATACAAGTATGTAGAAAGGCTTATGGTAATTAGGAAGGCCCAGACTGGGAGATGGTTGAAGTGCTAATTTTAACTCATAAAAGGACCATTCATGTGTAGAGTCCCAGGGAAAAGATTTGATTACCAAACACTTGGTAAAGTCATATGGTAGCAAGGCAATTTCAGGGAAGCCAGAAACCATAGCTCACAGCAGCCAGCGAGACCCAGGAATTCTCTTTTTTTTTTTTAATTGAAGTATAATCGATCAGGAATCCTCTTAATTGTCTCTTAGTTACTGGCCTGGGAAAGTGTTGAAGGTCCTGCCTTGTGTCAGGAGTAAGGGATTTACCTCCTTGGGATAAAACATGTCCTAGGAAATGAACTTTGACAAAATTGTAACTTCTCTTTGGAAATCTACCCCTTTCTGAGCTAAAACACTGAGATAGATGGAATCAGTCTTAGAGCTCACCTCATCGTCAGAACACAACAGAAGGTCATCAGGTACTGGATAGAGTAGAGCCATAGGGAAATGGAGGGTCCTCGAGGCCCTGGCTGAAGACCTGTGAAAAGTTGGAGGGGCACTCTAAACTCCTGGGGCATAATGTTCATTTCCCAGGGGAATGTAAGCAAGTGTTGACTTCCCATCTAAAGAGAGGCTGAGGAAAGTAGAATGCAAATCTACAACTGTTAGATATGCAGCCTCAGGAGGCACCACTATGAAACTAGATGTGGGTTTGATACTACAGGGAAGCGAGGAACGTCTGTTCTATTTATGGCCCTGAGTCCTGAATGCATCTCTATCTTAGCCCATTGGACTTTTTGGCAGGGAGCATAGGAGCATTACGTGGACTGGTACAAGCTTTTTCTCTGTTAGGCTTTTTATTTTTATTTTTTAAATTATTTATTTCTTTTGTTGCACCAGGTCTTAGCTGCAGCTCCAGAGCTCCTTTAGTTGCAGCTCTTCAGCTGCTTAGTTGTGGCATGCGAACCCTTAGTTGCAGCATGCATGTGGGATCTAGTTCCCTGACCAGGGATTAAACCCAGGTCCCCTGCATTGGGAGCGCAGAGTCTTATCCACTGTGCCACCAGGGAAGTCCCTCTGTTAGGCTTTTTAACAATTGGTTTCAGTCCTTCTTTTGCTTCCGGTTTAACAGGATACTGTGGCATTTGGACAGAGATTTAGATAAATCAGTCTGAACCTTAATTGTTTTAGCTCCTAAATCCTGCCTGTATCTAAAATATTGGGGGGGACTTACCTGGTGGTCCAGTGGTTGGGACTTCGCCTTCCAATGCGAGGGGTGTGGG
This sequence comes from Delphinapterus leucas, assembly GCF_059928025.1. Lineage (NCBI taxonomy): Eukaryota > Metazoa > Chordata > Mammalia > Artiodactyla > Monodontidae > Delphinapterus > Delphinapterus leucas. Next base: position 5,857,422 of record NC_143144.1, read on the forward strand.
TTCGATCCCTGGTTGGGGATCTAGGATCCCACATGCCTGAGAGCCAAAGGACCAAAACAGGGAACAGAGGCAGCATTGTGACAGATTCAATAAAGACTTTGAAGATGGTCAACATCAAAAAAAAAAATCTTTAATAAAAAAATTTTTTTTGGACCTCCTTGGTATTTTGGGCTTGACTCAGATACTAGAGTAACAGTGAATCAACATCCAAATTAGCTATGATCTCATTGTGGATAGGGGAGTTTTGGGGGATTTCAAGGAAGACAGCCCCTGGAGAACATTTAATCTGGCATTTGCACGGTAAACCCCTCCCTATCAAGTTATGTCAACAGCTGTCGTGTTGGGAGGAGGAAAGACTGTTCCTTGGTTACAGGTCTGAGGGAGACATTTTGGCACTGGGAACCTTTGGGGGTTATTAGAGATCCCACCAGCTGACTAGTTGTTGACTCTAAGACAGTGGTAGCTTTAAAGTTTAGGTATAGCACCTGAATTAATTAAAAATTGCCAATGTTGTCTGTTAACATTCAGAGAAATTTCTCCTTCTGGTTTAAGGGTAAAACAGAAAATTAAGTGTCTACTTTCCCCTTGGAGCACTTTAGCTGGTCACTCACTTCATTTTTGCCCCTTTAGTTTCTTAGCTAATGCAGAACAACTGTTTTTCTTTTTTTGTTTTCCCACATCTTTATTGGAGTATAATTGCTTTACAGTGTTGTGTTAGTATCTGCTGTACAACAAAGTGAATCAGCTATACGTATACATATATCCCCATATCCCCTCCCTCTTGCATCTCCCTCCCACCCTCCCTATCCCACTAGGTGGACACAAAGCACCGAGCTGATCTCCCTGTGCTATGTGGTTGCTTCCCACTAGCCATCCATTTTACATTTGGTAGTGTATATATGTCAGTGCCACTCTCTCACTTCGTCCCAGCTTCCCCTTCCCTGCCTGTGTCCTCAAGTCCGTTCTCTACGTCTGCGTCTTTATTCCTGCCCTGCCCCTAGGTTCATCAGTACCACTCTTTTAGATTCCATATATATGCGTTAGCATACGGTATTTGTTTTTCTCTTTCTGACTTACTTCACTCTGACAGACTCTAGGTCCATCCACCTCACTACAAATAACTCAATTTCAGAACAAATGTTTTTCTAACGTCCTTTCAAAAGTGTCTTTGCCTAAGACGCCCTCCTTTGGAGATTAATGACTAGGGGAGCATCTAGCTATTTTTTCGTAATACCACGGATTGGCCACCTTTTCCTGCCAAGAGGCAGACAGTGAACATTTTGGACTTTGCAGGCCATACATCTCTGTTGCAACTGTTTAACTCCGAGGTTGTGAAAGCAGCCAGGGACAGTGTGTAAACAAATGAGGGTGGCTGTGTTCCATCAAAGTTTTATTTGCAGAAACAGGCAGAGGGTCAGAATTCACCCATGGGCTGTAGTTTACTGAAACTTTTGTGAGATCATGAGTTTATTCTGAGCCTTATTGTTTCTTTTGGAGCTCTCAGCAAAGAGCTGGAGGTCTGGCAATGGGGCTCTTTCCCATTGTAGCTTTTACTTGTATATTAAATCCCTTATTTCTGGATTAAGACCATTTACAAAAAGTGAGGTCACAACTGCTTAAGGATCTACTTTGGAATGCTATCTATAGGTGGAAAAGAGCCTGTTCCTGATTTCTCCAATGGATCATCTTTTTTTTTTTGCTTGCAGGACTGAATCAGAGCTCAACCTGTTTTCACGGGAAAGAGCTGGGGAGAGCTTCTAAAAAATCTTGTTCAACATGCACAACTTTTCTAAATTCCTCTGGTTTCCTCTGCCATTTTAAGTCATCCTGTATCTTCCCATTCTGCCTTTTCAACCTTTTTTTTTTTTTTTTTCCAGCTGAGGTTCCTACTAATATATGAACTAAATGGTATAGATCTGTGAGTTTGGGATTCCATGTCCTAAGACTATTTTAAACTCTGTAAATTTCTCTCCATCCTGTCTAATTTCTCCAAAGACTTTGGAAAAACTTTGACAATGGCTCTCAGCTCACAGCAAGAACAGGGCTTAACAGCAGCCATAAGGGGTTTTCTCTGTCCTGAGGAGGATTTAAATTGAAAAGATAATTGAACTTTGAAGTTTCTGACTATTCAGGAAGGAAGAGGGGCAGATTGAGGTGAGGTGGGGACAGAAAAGATAGAGGAGCATAGACTGGAGAGAGAGGAACGGAAATAAGAAAGGCTATTAGATTTTAGTTGTGATTAAGGGATTATAAAGGAGACACAGTTTTATGTTGTTCACATTTTTCTTTGCCATGGCCAAGGAATCTCTTAAGGAAGCAGTTTTAGGATTAGAATTTCTTTTGGACACTTTCTTATACCAATCCAAAAAATGTAGAATATTGGATGTTTGGCAAGGCTTCTAAAGTGTCTCTTAAATAAATAATTTTTTGTTCTAAAGTATCTCTTCACTAAATAATTTTATTCCCATCAAAAGTTCCCTGAGTGTGGCTACTATAATGCCAAATCATCCTTGGTGAAATTACGCCATTTAGGAAGGCAGGTACACGAATTTGAGTTACAGCATAAGTACAGATAAGAGGTAGGAATATGGCCTAGAGGGGATGTGCCCACAGACTGAGACGACTTCTTCAGAGTCTTGGAATAATTTTTCCAAACTATCACTTACACTTCTGTGTCTCCACTTCCCCAAGCTACTGGCTGAGCTGTAAAACCGCAAACCCAACCTACTTGCCGTTCGCAGAGGGTAAAGGTTTGGGAGATCTCTCCCAGAACCAGACTCTCAAGGAGAAAGCAAGGTAGGACTGAGGAAAGTTCTCATAAGAAATTAATACAAAAACCGCTTTATTGAGGTATGGGCTATACATTATAAAATTAATCCATTTTATTTTATTTTATTTTTATTTATTTATTTTTTTGCTGTATGCGGGCCTCTCACTGCTGTGGCCTCTCCCGTTGCAGAGCACAGGCTCCGGACGCGCAGGCTCAGCGGCCATGGCTCACGGGCCCAGCCGCTCCGCGGCATGTGGGATCTTCCCGGACCGGGGCACGAACCCGCGTCCCCTACATCAGCAGGCGGACTCTCAACCACTGCGCCACCAGGGAAGCCCCAAAATTAATCCATTTTAAATGCACAATTTGATAGTTTTTAGAAAATTTGCAAAGTTGTGCAACCATCAATATAATCCAATCTTAGTACATTTCATCTCTCCAAAAAATAACTTCTTGTCCATTTGCAGTCAATTTCTATTCCCACTCCCAGCCCTAGGCTACCACTAATTTACTTTCTATCTCTGTGGATTTGACCATTCTGGACATTTCATATAAATGGAATCACACAGTATATGATCTTTTCACTTAGCACAATGTTCTCGAGTTTCATTTCATAATGCTTTGGTGAGTGACCCAGGACAAAGATTGTCCACAGGACCCTGGTCTAAGAAGAAACCTTCTGACTTCTCAGTTCTCAGGGCTGCTTGAGGAATGGATTTTTGGGGACCTGGCCTGGCCTCCTCCCTGTGAACTTTCTTCTTATAGACATGCAGCAAATATCAAGACGGAGACATATACCAGTATTATTAGTGATAAGGCAGATTTCCGACAAGTTTAAAGTTTTTCCAAACCTGATCACGTAACCAGAACACTTCTAAAAAGGGTTTTTTGTTTTGTTTTATTTTCCTGGGAGACAAAATAGACTCGGCATTGGTGGAGCTCAACAAAAAGAAATCAGGGTCATATTACCCTGACACCTAATAAGTGCTAAATAAATGTTGGCTATTACCATTCATTTGTCAACATGTATTGAATGCCTACAATATACAAGCCTCAGTGCCAGGAATTACCCAGACAAAGCATAAGGCAAGGTCTAGTAGGAAAAGGGAGGGAGATAAGTACACAAAGGAATAGAACTGAGTGTGGCCAGCACTATGATAGGAGGAAGCTACTACTGTCCTAAGCTGGATCTTGAAGATGGACAAGGTGGGAAGGAGGAGGCACGTGGTCAGGTCACGGGAGCATCTTGCTCACGTAGAAGTATAGCCAGTAGAGAAAACCTGGTTCATTCTGGAAACTTCAGAGAGTTCGGCATGGTGGAGATGCAGAAGGTGGGTAAAAGGTGTCAAGAGATGGAATCAGAGAGGTGATGGGGCTGGCCTTGTGTGCCATACCAAGGAAACTGAGGGACATTGAAACATTGCAACCAGAGCAATTCGATGATCAGATCCAAGAACTGTATTCCAGGCACTGTACCAAGTACTTTGCATATGTTACCTCATTTAAGTTTCTTTTTTTTTTAAGAGTTTTTTTTGATGTGGACCATTTTTAAAGCCTTTATTGAGTTTGTTACAATATTGCTTCTGTTTTATGTTTTGGTTTCTTGGCCACGAGGCATGTGGGATCTTAGCTCCCTGACTAAGGAGCAAACCCGCACCCCCTGCATTGGAAGGCGAAGTCTTAACCACTGGACCTCGAGGGAAGTCCTTATTGAAGTTTCCTAGTCACCCTGTGAAGTCAGCCATTTTCTGTATTTTACAGCTGAGAAAACCAAGGCTCGTAGAGATGAAGTATCTTGCCCAAAGGCACACAGTTATTAAGTGGTAGAACTGGAATCTGAATCCAGACCTTCCAAAGCCCAAACCGTGATGTTGGTTATCTCTTAATCATGATATTAACCATGATAGTGCCCTGCACCAGTTAGGTTCTCAGCGCTCTGCGGGAGAACACTTGAGGGCAGAGTCTAGGACAGTAGCAATAGAGAAAGAGAGACTGGCATGCGTTGGAGAGGTCCTAAGAAGTAGAGTCTGCAGGAATTGGTAAGTTGAATGGGAGGGAGGCTAGATGGATGATGGTGTCATTTGACCAAACAGGGACAATACAGGAGGAGGAGCAGGTTGCGGAGCGAGATAACAGTTTCTCTTTGGGTCGTGTTGAGTTCAAGTTACCTGGGGGAAAATTAAGTGGACCAGCGTAGTACTCGGAAGTCTCTGGGGTCTAAGCTCAGAAGAGAGATGCCAGCTGAGAATTAGTTAGATGTGGGAGATGTAGAAAGTGAGAAGAGAAAGCCAATGATGAACGTGGGCTCTGTCATCCCAGCAGAAGTGTTTTGGGTTATTGATTTCCTAGATCATAGTCTAAGGAATTGATCTCCCATTAGCATGTGCAGAGGTGAGTCACATGTCTTCAATAAAATTCGAACTTCTTCCTTCATAGAGTGGGTCACACAAGAAATTCTTACATTGTAATGCTACCTTATATGACTCTGATTTAAAGCCTCTGTTTGAAAGGTCTAATAAAACTAAATGGAACAATATCATCAAGAAGGAAAGAAAAAAAAAATTAACAGCCCCTGACATGGGAGAATGTGCTGATCAAAGACAGGCATTAGATTCAGACCCACAAGTGGCAACTTCTGAGCCCAGAAACCCATTAAATGGTCTTCTCCATACATTTCTGTTAACGGAAGTCTTAAGTGCTTAAGGGAACTATTTATCCTTTATTCATCACTTCGGTGCGTTAATTTGTGAAGTCCGCTGAGGTCATTAAATAAGCATCAGATGAGAAAATGCATCTCATGATTTACCGTAGATAGTTTCCCACAACATAATACTTAAGATGGCAAGTTCCCTTTGAATAGGCCAGAGTCCTCGACTGGCCAAACAGCTTTTTGGGTTTTTTTTGGTTTTTGGCTTTTTTCCAGCACTCTAGGCTGTTCTATACATGAGAAAGGGCTAAAGTCAAAATAATAATATAATTTTTACCAAACGTTATGGGCTGAATTGTGTCCCCTAAAATTAATGTACGGAAGCCTCTACCCCCAGGAACCCAGAATGTGACCGTAGTTGGAGATGGGTTTTTAAAGAGGTAATTAAGGTAAAATGAGGTCATTGGGATGGGCCCTATTCCAAAAGACACACACAGAGAAGACAACGTGAAGACACAGGGAGAAGGTGGCCGTCTGCAAGCCAAGGAAAGAGGCCTCAGGAGAAACCAATCCTGCTGACACCTTGATCTCAGACTTCTAGCCTCCAGAACTGGGAGAAATAAATGTCTGTTGTTTAAGCCCCCTAGTCTGTGACACTTCGTTCTGTCAGCCCCAGCAGACTAGTACACCAAATAACCAGTATTTTCTCTCTCTACGTGACTATAAACCAACAGATAGCTAGATATGAGTGGGGAGTTTTGGCTTGCAGCGTTTTCATGGTGTGAGCCATAAAAGCAGATGCCACCGTAGAAACGGCCGCTTTAAATCCTGGAGTGATTACAGCAAATGCAATGCTTCAATCCAGGAAAAAGACAAAGCTGCTTTCAAAGGAAGGCAGGAAGGGGGAACCTGAGAAGCCATCTGTACGAGGGCCACAGATAAAAGCAGATGTGTCTGCAATATACCTTGCCTTCCGCCTGAATTTTCTTTGGTCAAAACTCAGTAACTTGGCAAATCTCATTGTGCCATTTATAAGCGATTGCTGGAAACAGGGGAAGGCAGGCATCTAAGGCAGGTGGGGGCTGGGGGGCAGGGCAGGATGGTGGGTAAGGGATCAAGATGCTCATTGTTGGCCTGTCCATAGGCCTTTGAAAAGGATGCAATTTCTCTATCCGTGTTTGCTGAAAGAGAACTCTGTTTATCGTCTGTCTTGGTAAGATTAAGACCCTTTCAGAAGTAAGCAGGAAGGAATTTTAATTTGCGTGCTCTTCTGTTTTCATTTTTTTACAGGAAAATCGAGTGAGTTGATTTTGAAAAAGACAAATGTGATTGTAGTTCCCTGGGTTACAGCGTATTTTCTCCTCTATATGGTTTGTAATTTTGGACTGCTTTCTTTTTTTTCCTTCTTCCCTCCCTCCCTCCCCCACTCCCATTCCCTTCCTTCCCTTCTCTTTAAACCAGGGCTCTCTTTAACACGTCTATCAAAAGATACAAGATACACTTCGAGCTCAGCATCTTGCTGCATTATCCACTAACCCCAATTTTGCCCATAGACTCTGTCCGGAGTTGGGGGTCTGTGATGTTGCCCTTGGCCGGCCCAGAGTCACAAAAATCATTCACCCACGGACTGGTAAGGAGCAAGGGGGCTGGGGAGGGCAGCTGCTAAGGAATATTTATCAAGTGTCCCCTTTCTCCTTCTCTGACCACTGTCTCTCCACATCCTTTACCAGCTATGGTCCTGGGTGGTGTTCTGTTCTAATCTGGGCTAATGCTCTCAACTAATGTCTTTTTTTTTTTTTTAATAAGTTTTGGCCCCAGCATGTGGGATCTTAGTTCCCCGACCAGGGATCAAACCCACACCCCCTGCAGTGGAAACGTGGAGTCTTAACCACTGGACCACCAGGGAAGTCCCTCTTAACTGATTTCTGAGACCAAATTATTATTCTGTTTGGACCCAGGCATGTCAGCCTTTCCCAGTCTCCCCTGAAGCACCCCCAGGGATTGTTGGAGAGTCTCTGTTCCTTTAACTGGGCAAAGGGCCAGTTGTAGAGAAAAAGCCCCAGAGACTGCCTGCCCCAAGCTTTCTGAAGGACTGACCATGCAAATATGAACCTTGTTACAAAAGAAAATTTCACGAGATGGGGAGGGCACCTGGGAGGAAACAGTGTTGGTCAACTATTGTGCCCACGAACAAAGAAGAAAGCTCCAGAGTGAGTGGGCTAGCAGTCTCAGGGACCAGGGGCTGTTTTCCTGGAGGAGCTGGGGTTAAAAAGCAGCCCATAGAGTCAGACAGACCTGAATTTGAATTCTCATCCAACCCCTTGCTGACAGCGAGACTGTGGAACTCTCTGGAAGCAGAAGTCACAGCACTGTAGCGAGGTGGGTTTAGCAAAGAAGCCTGTGCAAGAGCCCTTCTCACCCCATCTATGCGTTGGAAGCTACCGGTGAATCTCACAGAGACTCCCACCCCACCGTCTCCCCACAGCCGTCGAGGGCAGGCCGTCTGGCACACACAGCAGCATGTACAGTGTGTGTGCACACCAAGGGCTAGGAGCAGCGGCAGGACTGCTCGCAGGGGAGGACACCAGGGCATCTAAGGTAGTTGCCCAGGTGAGTCAGGAAGAGGCTGGAGCCAAATACGATGACCCGCCCCCACACCTGGCACAGAAGCTGGGGCCCCTGATGGCAGCAGGTTCCTCACTGTCAAGGTTACACCAATAGGGAGAGAACATGGTCTTTGGGTATCTTTCAGCTGACTTGCTGTTGAACCAAACCAGAGGAGTTTCAGGGCTGGGTTCATTATATGATCCTTCTGCACAGGGTGGGCTGATAGGGGCATGATGAGATTTGAAGGCCCCAGAAAGACCTTCTCTTTGCCCCTGTAGTGGAGCTGATGTTGTAGCCCTTACCTGTAGCTTCGTGTCTGCTCCCTGGTCTTAGAGGCCAGGAGGAGCCCAGTGATTACCAGGGACCCCAAGTCCCCTTGATGGAGGAGTCATTTCCTACCACAGTGGTTTTGAAGCTGTGTTCACAGAAGCCCCAGGGGTTCCAAGTGAGCCCTGAAAGCACCCAAGCAGAGGAATGTGGAGCTGACAGAAGCCCCCCTCCCCTGCTTCAACAGAGAGGCACGATGTCATCTCTTTGTTATGGAACAAAACTTGGGTCTGCTTGCAGACACACAGTAAAGCCAATCTACTGACACCAGGTTGGGGTGAAGGAAAGTGCAGTGTTTATTGCAGGCGCCAAGCAAGGAGTCCAGACAGCTAGTGCTCAAAAGGCCCTAACTCTTTGATGGTTTTTAGGGAAAAGTTTATAAAGACAGGGTGAGGGAGGGGGGCTGTAGGGTGTGTGATCAGCTCGTAGACCTTCTTCTGATTGGCTGGTGGTGAGGTAACTGGGAGTCAACATCATCAACCTTCTGGTTCCAACTGGTCTGGGGTCTGTGTGCTTGTGAGCAGCAGACAGTTAACTTCTTCTACCTGGTGAGGGTTTCAGTCTCTGCCAATCAGCTCAAAGGACATGGCTCAGAATATTATCTATTATCTATCTTTAGTTCCTCCTCAAGGGCTATGGATAGCCCTTGAGGAGGAACTAAAGGTCCTTGACTTTGTGTAATGACTAAGCTATTATTATTTTTCTTGCTTGATTATTTTCCTTTGTTTCTACATTTTCTCACCTCTCTGATTAAATTTATTCTTTGGAACTCGGGGAAGGCTTAGGAGGCTAAAGTTTCTCTACAGACAAGAGAACATGGGGTGGGGGGCGTCTGTCCCAGGAAGACCCCATAGAATGCTGCTCAGTTACATCTTTTCTATATACTTTGGGCTCTGGATAAGATTTTACTTCAGTAAAGGCTTTAATTAAGGTTCTTTGGTTGAAAGCTACAGAAACCAACTCAGGCCAATAAGCAAAGAGGGGACTTATTGGAAGAAGCAGCCCCTGAAGGTGCTGGCAGAAAGGCTCGTCCGTCTCTCTGCTGCTGGTTGTAAAGAACTCAGCCTTTGCTCCATCAACACCTCTCAAGAGTGTAAGGGGTGAGAGGTGGGCCCTCGCCTCCATGGAAGAGAGAGGCTCCGAGGCCACAGCACAACTGCATGTGCCGGGAAGCAGGCAGAAGCTGGATGTCAAAAGTGAAACTCTCATGACAACATTTTGGAAATCACTGTGACTAGAAAAGGATGGTCCCCCGATCAGCCACCTGTCCACTCCTCCAACCTCTCTGACCCCTTCAAGATGTGATAAGGCAGCTGGCACTAGCTGTGTGCTAACCTTACACATCCTGACGTGTGCAGGAGCAGGTGTATCAGACAGGCAAAGCCGTTCTCTCTGGGCTTTTCTAGACCTTGCCACCCTAACTTCTGCCACTCCTACTCTGCTTTGGCAGACTTCCTCCTAACCACACCCCCATCCCAGGTGTTAACACCTGTGAGACCTTCCTGGACCAGGACAGAAAAGGGGAGCCAGCAGGTGGTGAAGGGGCAGGAAACAGATGTTGGAGAAAGAAACTATGTGGAGTCCCTACCAGTTGCAGAAAGTGTCATGACAAAGGCTGAAGGGTGACTCTGGCTTCCCTGAAGGTGTATCAACACCCCACCGGGGCAGGAAAGACCCAGCTCACTGTGAGATGAAGCCAGCTGTGACTGGAATGCCTGCAATCTGTGGGCTGCTCAGGGCAAGGCCTGTCCAGAGACAAGCTTGCAAGGCTCTCAGCAGAATCTGCCTCATTTTAATGAAATAATCATTTTAATAAAATAACAAAAATCAGGGACTTCCCTGGTGGTCCAGTGGTTAAGAATCTGCCTTCCAATGCAAGGGACCTGGGTTCAATCCTTGGTCGGGGAACTAAGATCCCACAACCCGTAGGGCTACTGAGCCCACACGCCACAACTAGAGAGCCCATGCACAGCAACGACTGAGCCCACGCGCTCTGGAGCCCGCACACCACTCTAGAGAGAAGCCCGTGCGCCACAACAAAAGATCCTGCATGCTGCAACTAAGACCCAATGCAGCCATAAATAAATAAATATTTTTTAAAACCAGCAAGCCCTCTGGTGTCACTCTTGTCTCCTTTCTTTGCCTCCTGACTCCTAAATCAAGCTTTACCAAGAGTCACTGAGCACCTCTCCAGGTGTCCTGACCCTGGGCAGGAAATGGGCATGGTGCTTCTGGATCTCTCTGGAAGCCAGAGGAATTGCTACAATTCCACTCCAGGTGCTCCCTCATTTCTAGGCTCATCTAGTATCTCGTGCTGGTCCATTCAGGTTTGTTTAGGAACCTCAGTGGCAGTCGCTCTTCAACGTTTTGCCCCATTTGAGCACTTGCGAGGAAGCCTGGCCGTGTGGTAGACAGACTGATGTTGCTTTCCACACGTGATTATCTCAGCCCAGGGCCTGAGACAGCAGAAGAAGTGACCCCCAGGGTCATCCCAATTCATTTGCCTGGAAACCCAAGCAACAGGGAGCTCGGCTGAGGAAGTTTTTCCACATGAGATCGGGTGAACTTGGAGCTTTTCTAAATCTGGAAAAGGGAAAACATTTAGGTGCACCTTATGTCCCGCTGAGGAGAGTTTAACTGTAGCTGTTAAGAAAAAGATTTAAGGACAGGGCTTCCCTGGTGGCGCAGTGGTTGAGAGTCCACCTGCCGATGCGGGGGACGCGGGTTCGTGCCCCGGTCCGGGAAAATCCCACATGCCGCGGAGCGGCTGGGCCCCTGAGCCATGGCCGCTGAGCCTGTGCGTCCGGAGCCTGTGCTCCGCAACGGGGGAGGCCACAACAGTGAGAGGCCCGCGTACCGCCAAAAGCAACAAAACAAAAGATTTAAGGACAAAGATGTTATCAGATGGAGGCAAGACCACAGCAGCTGCCATTTTGGCATTAAGTAACTAATCTCGGTGTCACCTAGCGGTGTGACCTCGGTGTCACCTAGCCTTTGTGAGCCACACCAGCCATCCCTCACTTCTGTCACTTCTGTAACTCTGTCGTTGGCCTTCAAGAGACCTAATCCTCGAGGGACTAGGGATAGCTTTACCATTTCTCTATCTACTGGATACTTGAACTCTTACTTACTCACTCAAGGTCCACTCTGTTCCAGAAGGGATTGAAAGCAAAGCCTGAGAACTGGGTGGCGGGGGAACTACAAGGTGGGGAAATAATCCTAGACTGAGACGTAGGAACTTGGATCACAACCCAACAGCTCGCCCCCTCCGTGACCTTCTGTTTCCTCAGCCAGAACACGAGGAAGTGGACTTTCAGCTCCAACATTCAGTAATCTGAGATGAGAAGCTGAAACGACCAGAATCAAACATGGGATATAATCTGAGGAATGCGTATCCCATCGCAGGGCCTCTTGGCATCCTGGAAGCTTAGAATAGGTTCCAATTTTCCAAAGGACAGAAACGCAGCTTGAGTGGAAATATATGGCTTGGGACTTTATTCCATCCTCCCATCAAAAAAAAATTCTTATTCCCCTCAGATATATATATACATATATATATATATATATATATATATATAATCTTTGGGGGATGGTGCAACCAGAGAGTATTTCTGTGATTAATTAGGTCCTAACAAACATTTTGGAAAAGAGAAAACAGCTGCCCCTTTTACAAGACTATTTTATGCAATCACTGTTAATAAATAGGCTTTTAAAAACCCAGAAGTGGGACTTCCCTGGTGGGGCAGTGGTTAAGACTCTGCGCTCTCAATGCATGGGGCCCGGGGTTCAATCTCTGGTCAGGGAGCTGGATCCCACATGCATGCCGCAACTAAGAGTTTGCATGCCACCACTAAGGAGCCCACCAGCTGCAACTAAGACCCAGTGCAACCAAATAAATAAACAAATATTTTTTAAAAATTAAAAAAATTAAAACCCAGAAGCATTTGCTTTTCTAAGCCTTTCTCTACAGCATCCAGCAAAGTCGAGAGTAGAGCAGTCCAACACAAGCTACTGCAGCTCCAGGTAGAACAGTCAAGCCCCCGCTCTCACCATGCTCCCCAGTGCTGTCGCCTCTAGGGACCAAAGGCTCGCCTCACCAGCCATACCTTCTTCCTGGCCATGCACAGCACTTCCACGAGGCTTCCCAGCCATGCACTCAGGTAAAGCTGCCCTGCTCCACTACGAAACGGAGACAGGAAGAGCTCAAGAATTCCTGCCCTTCAGGACTTCACAATCTAGCCTAACGAGGAAGCCAAGATGTGAATAGATTGATAACATGATGTGGTATAGCATAGTGTTATGGGCTGTGTTGTGTCTCCCCCGATTCACAGGCTGAAGTCCTAACCCCTAGTAACTCAGAAAGCGGCTGTATTCGGAAAAAGTATCTTTAAAGAGGTAATCCAGTTAAAATGAGGCATCCTTAGAAGAAGAGATCAGGGCATAGACACACACAGAGGAAAGACCATGTGACGACACAGGGAGAAAGTGGCCAGTCAAGGAGAGAGGCCTCAGGAGAATCCGCCCTGCTGACACCTTGAGCTTGGACTGCCAGCCTCCAGAACTGTAAGAAGATAAATTGTTGCTGAAGCCCCTGGTGTGTGGTACTTTGGTATGGCAGCCTGAGCAAACCAATACACATAGTTTTTCATTCATTCATTCAGAGAAAAGATGTTCAGCACCTGTTGTGCAAAGCCTGTGCAAGATCCTGGAGCTACAGAGTAGAATAAAACAGAACAGCTATTTTCAAAACCGTTCATAGGTTAGCGAAGAGGATGGATATTTATACACATGTGAGTGTAAGTATGAAAAGTGTTATGATACAGGAATTTTAGTTATTTACATCCCACATTGCTCTGAGAATTATTCAAAAGTATAAACAGCATTGTGATGGGTAGGAGGATTAGTTTGGAGGAGTTTAGAGAAACTTCACAGAGATGAATTTGATAGATGAGGTAGGGCCACATTATAAATTTCATGGGCCCTGGACACTTGCCCTTGTGGGTTCCCTCCTCCATAAAGAATACTTAAAATTATATTTTACTGATGGCACTGGTGAAAGACAAATATATAATATTATATATCAAAGCACTCTATTTTATCTAAAAGTTCATTTTTCTCTTGATTTTCAGAGAAACTAAGACATTTTTATGGCTCCCTGAAAGTACTGTGGACTCCAGGCACAGTGACTCACGTGCCTGGTGGGGAATTCAGCCCTGAGGATGAGGGAAAAGGCATTCAGTGTAAGAGCTCAAAGCCAGGAGACAGCACAGCATATTTGTAAAATGTCGAGTTCAATGTGGCTAGAGCTACTGGGACACTAAGGGAAGAAGAAAGCGCAAGAGGCAGACCTGGGCCAACTGAGAAAGGTCTGGAATGTTACATCAAGGCAGAGGTGTGCTGGTAAATGCTTAACAACCAGCTCTCTGGAGAAAAAAAAGCCCTGATTTGCAGTATTTGCCAACTTCTTGGGTATAAATTCTCCTACTGTGGCCAATTTCAAGCTGCACCACAGTATCACCAAATGCAGAGTTGGGAAGGGAAGTTGGCCATCAACTCTTGCAAGCCATGCAGGCAGCCTCCAGTGAATTCTGCACTAAAGCAGTGAGGAGGAGTTTTTGTTTCTAGGAGTGGAGACCCGTTAAGTAGGAGACTTACACAATAGGATCTTTATTTTAAATCACTCTGTGTGTCTGATAGAATTCATTTGGTTGCAAGTAACAGAAAAGCCAACTAAAATGGGCTTAAACTAACTGACATAATGGGAAATTGACTTAACATAATAAGAAGTCCAGGGCTTCCCTGGTGGCGCAGTGGTTGAGAATCCGCCTGCCGATGCAGGGGACACGGGTTCGTGCCCCGGTCCGGGAAGATCCCACATGCCGCAGAGCGGCTGGGCCCGTGAGCCATGGCCGCTGAGCCTGCGCGTCTGGAGCCTGTGCTCTGCAACGAGAGAGGCCACAACAGTGAGAGGCCCGCGTACGAAAGAAGTCCAGAGGTGACAGAGGTCTGTTACTATAGAAGCTGACAATGCCCTTTCGGCCTCTCCATTCTGCTGTCCACAGCGCTCGCTTCATTTTAAAGCTGGCTCTTCTGCTGGTTGGAGAACGGCTGCCAGTAGCAATTGAGAGTAAATGCTTCCTTGTTCACGTCTACTGGGCAGCTTCCCACAGTCCTCTAACAAGAATAAGAGGCAATTTCCTAGTGGCTTCCAATGAATCTCTCTTCCTGTCTCATTTGGCAGAATCAATTACACACCCATTTTTAATCCATTGTTAACAATGGGGTGGGACATCCCTTATATACTTGGACCAATTCCTGGATCTAGGGTTGGGGTCAGCATCCCCCTGAGGCACAGGGGCTATATGGGGAGGGGAGGATACCTGAACAAAATTGAGGTTCTGTTAAGAAGGAAGAAATGGGTAATGTCATTGGGAAGTTTTGAAAAAATAAGCTAATGGATCTTGGGTAGGAAACCAACAATTGTACTTTCCATTCTGTTAAGAGTATGAAAGATGGAATCGATCAGATAGAGAAGGGAGGCTAATAGGACTCTTTTGTAATTGACAGGGTAAGAGGTGATGAACACCTGAATTCCAACAGTGATCACAAAGCTGGTGGAGAGAAGGAGACAAATTTAGGGAATGCTTAGGAATTAACAGGACTCAGAGCCTGATGGAAGGCGAAGCATTAAAAGGCATCCTTAGCAGTTTGTGGAGACATTAACCAACACAGGGAACACAGGCAAACACAACTAAGGATGAAGATGACGCATTTGGTTTTGCATATTTTGACTATATGTGGGACGTTCAAGAAGAGATGTCCAGTATCAAATTGAAAAACAGGGGACTGGAACTCAGAAGAGAGGTAGGAACCAGAGAGATTGATGAGTCATAATTATAGAGGTGGTTGCTGAAGCTATAGACCTGGATGACATCTCCTTGGAAAAACATGTAGACTGAGAAAAGAGCAGGGTAAAATGAGAACATTGTTAAACGCCAGTATTTAGGATGCGGTGGGAAAAGATGATGCAACAAAGAATAACCCAGATTTGGGGTTGAGACTCCCTGGCCTTAGAGATCTAGACAGAACTGCTTTGGACCCCACGTTCCAAATTCCTGGGCTCTGTACAAATTCTGCGAATTCCAGGGACTAACTCTCTCCCGGCTGCATCTGACTCCCAGCACCTGCATCCCTGAAATGGTCTCCACAATTCATTACATCCTTGGACTAGAAAATACAGCCTCCAGTTTCCAGCTTCAAACCAAAAGCAGTAACAAGAATGTAAATTTTCCTGAAGATTTAGAAGGGGAGATGACAGGGATTGGAAATCTGCATGGTATCGATAGTAGATATTTCTGTTCTCCTAAAGTCCTGTTGAGATTCACCACTCTAGCCCCAGTTCCTGGATATGACAAGAGCTCTATGTATATTTTCTGAATAAATGAACAAAGGTTATTCTCTGTGATCCTCCCCCAAACCAGGCTCTGGATTTCTCTTTCTCCTACCCAGATTCCACCTGGGCTCTCCAACCTTCACAGTTATTGCTAAACCATACAAATTCTGTTCTTTCTGGCTTTCACCCTCAAATTTGCAATCACAAACACATCAAGCTGCTTAGCAAAACTAAGAGCTTCTTTTTAAAAAAAATCATATCATGATTCCTCCTTAGAGATAATTTAGGTTGTTTGTTTGTCTATTAAAATTTTTGGCTGCATTGGGTGTTCATTGCTGTGCACAGGCTTCCTCTAGTTGCGGCGAGCGGGGGCTACTCTTGTTGCAGTGTGCGGGCTTCTCATTGTGATGGCTTCTCTTGTTGCAGAGCATGGGCTCTAGGCGTGCAGGCTTCAGTAGTTGTGGCTTGCGGGCTCTAGAGTGCAGACTCAGTAGTTGTGGCCCACGGCCTTCGTAGCTCTGCGGCATGTGAGATCTTCCCGGACCAGGGATCGAACCCGCAGCCCCTGCATTGGCAGGCGGGTTCTTAAACACTGCACCACAAGGGAAGTTCCCCTACGTGCCTTTAAAATAAAGCTCAGGGCTTCCCCGGTGGCGCAGTGGTTGGGAGTCTGCCTGCCGATGCAGGGGACACGGGTTCGTGCCCCGGTGCGGGAAGATCCCACATGCCGCGGAGCGGCTAGGCCCGTGAGCCATGGCCGCTGAGCCTGCGCGTCCGGAGGCTGTGCTCCGCAACGGGAGAGGCTGCAGCGGTGAGAGGCCCGCGTACCACAAAAAAAAAAAATAAAAATAAAAAAAAAAAAAATAAAATAAAATAAAGCTCAAGTTCAACTTTTGTGACATGTTCCTCAACTCCCCCAGACAGATTTATTTGCTTCCTTCTATGTGATCCTGCAGCACTTTGTGTATAATCCGCTATTATCTTCTAATTTCAATGCCACGTGAGAAGCAGCGTCTAACACACAGCGTTACAACTATTTTTTGAGACATTGGTCTCTTCCAATGCCTGACATAGATTAATAGCAGATCCTCAACAACTGCTTCTTGAACCATGACAGACATTATTATGTACCAGGCAGTGTGTTTAGGGTTTTTGCACATCTCTTCATCTAACCTTTAGAACCATGGGGTAGACACTTTGGTTCTCCGTTTAATAAATTACAAACTGAGGAACAGAGAAGTTAAGTAACTTACCCAAGGTCACACAGGTAGGCAAATAGGTAGCTAGACTAGGATTCAGACTCAGGCAGTCAGTTTCCAGAACACTAGCTCTTAAGATGCCCCTACTGTGGTTTGGAGACCAGTCCCAGGAAACCGTATCCATTCAATTTGAAATATTTTTTACACGAGGGGAAGATTTTTCCAAGGGACCCTGTGAAACAGAGGGATTTAGTTGTATGCTATTTATATCTTGCACAGAAGTGACTTCCATGGCCTTAGAGGACTAGAAGGGCCTCTTCTCAGGCCACCTCCAGGTAGGCACAGCTACCCTGAGATTGGTCATTCATCGCTGGGACAGTGACGGGGAGCTTGGAAAGTAGGGTGGGAGAGGAGGACTGTTTTCTAAGCCACATTTTGTCCACACCTACAGTGAGGCTGTGTTTATTATCCATTTCTTTCTCCCTCTAGGAGTTTTTATGCCTGTTTTTGAAAAAAAAGCAGGCACTAGGCTGAACACCCCCCTGGTTGCTGTAGCCCCTCATGGCAGCTCCATGAGGCAGACAGCGCCGGGGAGGACGGCGGGCTGAGAAATACTGGATGACACGCTCATAGGTGGATCTGGCTCAGAAGTGCATCCTCTGAGCGGCCGGGAGAGAGGTGCCGGCACCAAGCAGCCCACAGCTCCACCGAGCCCACTCGGGGCCTGCCTGGGGTCTGCTTGTCACTAACCAGGTTGAAGGAAAGCGCTGCTCTTCCCTGTGGAGGGGCGACTGGCCTTCGTGTTCAGCGTCTGTGAACTCGTCACTCCTCAAAGCACAGGGAGAAGCTCGTCGGCATCCCCTGCTGAGGTTTCGCGGAGCCTGGGAAGGTGGGGTGTCAGCCGCAGAGTCGGCTCGTGGTCACAGAACCAAAGTCCACGCAGATCCCCCTTCCTCAAGAACAGAGACCAGCTGGTTTGGACTCGCTGGAGAGCTGGACCTGCAACGGACACATCTCCCCAGGCTTTCTTTGGGCCCTTGAAGGGATCTTACTTAAAACGGAGTGGAGCGTAGGTATGAGCCATGCCAGTTACATAGGAAAGAGACCTTGCAGAGTCTGTGGAGGCCGCGGGCCCAATGGAAGGTGCACGGCGGCGGGGGGATGATTCACCACGGTCAAACTGGCTTCCTCAGTTACTGGCTCCATAAACTGGTAAGCTACTTAATTGCGCCTTGGTTTTCCCCACTCATTAATTGCATTGCTTTTCTATTAAATGCCATTTATAAAATCGCCATATATAAAATGGGACTAGTAACGCTTCATTTGCAGTTGTGGAAATTACGTGAGAAGATGCAACCAGAATTGCTCAGCAGTTGTTCCCTCAGTGATACTTATCACTACTAGAGCGTTTGTAACATCAAAGTGTGATTTAGAGACAGAAACATAGGTATGTATTGTTTGGCCACCAGTTCAGCTGCCGAAATGAAGGAAAGTAAATGTTTGACAGAAATCATTTTATCTCTTAAACATGTTTCTTAAGAAAGAAAAGGGAAAAGTCTGATTTAGTCACAGAGTGTGGGTTAACAGCTGAGTGTTACTAAAGGAATGGAAGTTGAAGTGCCCAGGTACCTGGTCACCTCTGACACGGGCCTGGGACCTGGGACCCTTGGCTGCAGTGCTGCAAAGCTTGCACCTGGACACACCTCTCCTGGAGCGACAAACTACAAAGAAACTACATGGGACTAAAAATAACTGTGTGCATGCACAGTTTGGGCAAATTCTGGACCCAAAACATACAGAAAGACAAAAATAAAGTCAAAAAAAACCAACAAAAAACCCAACTGCCACTTCTGAAGAGCCTGCAGCAAATACAGGGTGTCGGGAGCAAAAGCAGGGTACTGCGCACGCCCCCTGCACGCAACACCGCCTAAGGGGTGGGCAAAACACGTAGGCCACCCCTCCGGCCCGACTCCTGGACACACCGCTACCCTCACCCCCTATAAGGAGCAAGCTCGCGACCACGCCCTCTCAGAGAGTAAGCAAGCCAGGGAACCTGACGTTTGTTCTCTCTCCCCTCTGCTGCAGCAGGGCCCCCAAAAAGCCTTGCCTGAATTTCTCATCTAGCCTTTAGTCAATTTCTATCGATTGGGGAAGGCCGAGAAGCCTGGTATGTAACACCTCCAAGGCAAAGGCAGCTAAGCACTGCCTAAGAGAAGAAGTTCTGGCCACTGTCCAATCAAGCACGCGCTCTGCTCCCAAGGCCCTAGGGGGTCAATCTCTCATCTGTCTGCTCCCTCATCCTGGGAGGAAGTGCTCCATAAATTAAATCGCTAAGGGCATCACATAATTTCCTTTACCTCTCTCCCCTGAAAACCTCCTAACTGGGTGATCTGACCCCCAGATCTAGGGAAAAGGCGTCCAGGAAAGGAATACGGGTGGGCATTTCACCCCGGAGGAGCAGATATCATCACCAGCCTTTTAAGGACGTCATAAAGGTAGACACAGGGAATGCACTTCCTCTTAAAAAAAAAGCATCCAAGGAACTCACCTGGGCCTCTTGGCTTTACAAACACCCACCCTTCTCTCCTGCCCCCTGTTTTGCCAAGCTCCACGCTGGCATCCTGCAGATGGAGGCTGCACTGTGTATTTCCAGGCAGCTCCAAGGGGCTCGTGACCCCATGCTGCCCTCTGTCCCGGGCTCCCGTTCAGGCAGAAATTCCCATTAGACACCAATGTGGAAGATAGGACCTCGCTGGCGGGTATCGTGCAGGACTGAATTGGCCCAGCTGCTCTGCGGCATTTTGATTGATGTGAGTCCGGATGAGACCTTTTAAAACTCGATTTCCTTTGGAAACGCAGTTTGGAAAATCACTCTGGCTGTGTGTGTGTGTGTGTGTGTGTGTGTGTTCACATGTGTGTACCCTGCATGCTCCAAATGAGTCTTCAAATAAAATACCTATTGAATTTAATTGAATTCAGTTGATTTGAGGATTTCCAAAGGTAAGGAATAAAACTCCGCATCCCTGGACTTTTAATGGAGGAGTGATCCAGGCCTTTCCATTCTAAAGCACGCTAAAGGGACTCATAATTTTACGTGGGATCAAATACTTCTTCAAAATAAGCAGGGTTAGCAAATTTCCATGAAGCCCCAGAGTGTTTCCAACTACAGAAGCTCATTCACCTCCAAGCAAGTATAAAAGATGTATCTTTACCCTACAGGACGTCAGACAAAAAAGTCCAACCCTGCATCTGCCCCTGGCTATGCCGGAAAGTAAGCCTAGTGATTCTAGAATTCCACAGTCTAAACAACAGCCAGGGTGACAAGATTCTCTAGGAAAATTGCATCTGTGTGATTCAGTGAATCAGCCCTCAGACACACGTCCACTGGCAATCAGATCAACTCGTTCAGGTGTTCGCTTTGGGAAACTGTCTGTTTTATAAAGGCAAATGGTTCCGAGTCGTCTAATCATTTCCCTTCACACCGGGCTTTGGCATTTCTTTTGGAATAAGAAAGATATGAGAGGGCTTCCCTGGTGGCGCAGTGGTTGAGAGTCCGCCTGCCGATGCAGGGGACACAGGTTCGTGCCCCGGTCCAGGTAGATCCCACATGCCGCGGAGCGGCTGGGCCTGTGAGCCACGGCCGCTGAGCCTGCACATCCAGAGCCTGTGCTCCGCAACGGGAGAGGCCGCAACAGTGAGAGGCCCGCGTACCTCAAAAAAAAGAGAAAGATATGAGGATGTGAAGCTCATGATACTATGCTGGCTGCTGTGAGTTCAGAAGCCCATTTTGATAGTGTCTATGTGTTGTACTCTCCTCCACTGAGGCTGCCTTTCCCTGCACAGCACCATATCTCACAGGTGGTGACCTCAAAAGGAGAAACTCTTGGGACTTGGAGGAAGGGGCACCTTTTGAGAAAGAAACGCGTGGAAAACTAACCCATCAATGCTGCACCCTGGGAGAGGAGGGTGAGTAGCTCACATCCTCAGGACTGGAGCGACTTCAAACCTGTGCCCTAACCAGCTTTGTTGACCCCATACCTAAGCACAAGACCTGCTAACACAGGGGGTGATCTGCACACAGACCCTGAAAAACTGCAGAGGCAGGTTACAGTGTGGGCTTTCTGATCTCGTGCAGGAGAGGGCGTCCTAATTCCAGGAGAGCACTCCTGTCCCTTAGCCAGAATGCCTGCGGCGGGGAGAAGCGCGCTTCTGCAGCCTGCCTTGGGTGTTCCTCATGCTCTGGTCTGTACTCAGAGCACAGAAACCAGACCTTTTCTGACCTGGGAAAACCAAACTAAGCCACCCAGGGAGTGATGCTAGCTAGGGATGGAGTTGGTACTAGAGCCCAGGCCATCTGACCCGCCTTGGGAGGGTCAGTCCTGAGCTAGAGTCCTGAGCTGTCCCCACCGTGAGGTGTCCTGCGGAGACGGCAGCCACCGTCTTTGTCTGTGAACACTTATTCAGAGGCCTGCCATGGCTGAGGGATCTGGGTCCTGTGACAGCGAGCCTGTCCCCACAGGGTCACCAGCTGCACGTGGAGGATGAAATGACAGCGCTGGGCTTTAAAACCTGGACGCCAGACTATGAACCTCAGAGGCCGTGCAAAGTACTGCCCAGCCAGGGGCCCCACCTAAGGCACGCAACATGTCACCCTGCAGCCAGAGCTCTTTTCTCAGTTGTAATCGGTGTGTCCACCCCACTTCCCAGCATTTGACGTTCCTGAGGTTGGAAGCCATGAGTTCAGTCCCTACAGTTTTTGACATAGAAATTTTGGTGGATTCAGATTGTATGGTTTTTCAGTTGGGTTGTTGGGTTGGTTGGTTGGTTGGTTGGCTGGTTAGCTAGTTGGCTGGTTAGCTAGTTGGTTGGTTGGTTGGTTGATTGGTTGATGGGTTTATCTGGCTGGTTGGTTGGTTGACTGATGGTTACTTGGATGAGCGGCTAATTGCAAACACATGTTCACTCTGATAATTGCAACTTAAAGGGGGGTCAGATGGCCTGGGCTCTAGTACCAACTCCATCCCTAGCTAGCATCACTCCCTGGGTGACTTAGTTTGGGTTTCCCAAAGACAGAGTCTGAGGCAAGAATCTGGGGACAAGTCACTTCTTTGAGAGCGGATCCCAGGAAGCACAGGAGAGGGGGTGGGCATAATGAGGCAGCGGAGAGAGAAAGCCAGTAAAGGACATGCTAATGGCTGGGTCACCTGGGTTGAATCTCACCAGGGCAGCTTCAAGGAGAAGTGTTGTCCAACTGAAGGCTGGGGAGAAAGCCACCAGTGCCACCTGCTTTGGTGGAAGTGTGCCCCCTCAGCATTGTTCAGGCTGCCCTGCACACAGGCTGAGCAAGCATCCATGGGAGAGAAGTAGAGAAATGATGCCTGCCCGAGGTGGAAACCACCAACCTCTGTCTGAACCGTCCACTGAAGCTGCTCACCCACTCAGGTGGCTGTGGGGATCAGCTGCATCTGCTATGGGGCCTCAGGGTCTTTGTCAGTAAAATGAGGTAGTTGCACTAGAGCATGTCCTGGCTCCCTCCATCCCTAATAATCTCTGCACGGCCCTTTCTATCACAGATGTGCTCATGGGCAAGCAGGCCACTGCCTGGTCGGTGACTCATGCCTCCATGGGTGGCAAGACCACCGGAATGGCACCAGCATGTGCTGTGATCCCCTGGTTTGACCTTGGAGAGCTGCACGTGGTGGGACGCCCATGGCACACAGCAAGAGGGCTGCAAAAGAACCCAGCAACACTGGAAGATTTGGGTTGCCGAGTTCCTATAAAGTCAGAAAGAGAAGTAAGTAGTCTAGCTATTGAAAAGTCTCCAAAACATCCACCAAGTTAACAGGCTAACGTTTTGATCTAGAAAGTTAGGTTTTGATGACCCTTTCTTTTTGCTTAGTCTCCGTCCATAAAGTGGAGAAAATACAGTACCTAACCAATGATAAATGCCTTACATTGCACACATTATATAATTCACAGAGTACTTTCTCGTCCATTATCTCATTTAAACTCCCCAATAATTTGTAAGACAGGTAGGAATTATTTCCCCATTTTAAAGGTGGGTAAACCGAGTCTCAAACTAAAAAGGAATATTAGCAATAAGTCGCGTTTTTATCGCACTCTGTGTTTCTGAAGTTACTGTGGTGGCTCATCTTTGCTGCATCCCTCCTCTTGCTCTGACAACAGATGCAGTCCTTGACCACAGGGCTGGACGTGTGTCTCAGGCACAGCAGTCCAGCACCCGGGGCACAGTGATTGGTCCAGGAACAAGCCAGTTAGGGTTCTTTTTTGTTGCTTTTCTTCTAGACCCGATGGGGTGAGTCTCTTTGCTCTCAGATCTTGGATTTGGAAGAAAGAGATTCTGGATCCTGTCATAGAAAGTGAAAGAAGTGAAAGGAGAAAATGAAGCCCAGCAGGGGTAAGCAGATGGGAGAGACAGAGAGAAAGGGAACCCTAATGAGGCTGCGACTCCATTTCTAGTCCCTAAGACCCCAGAATGGTCCTGGTCTCTGTCCTTCTGAGGCTCGGTTAATTGTTCATGGTTCCGAACTATGAACCATGCTGTGTGCTTCTAATAAGTCTGCTCTTAGTTGAGCTTCCAGCATGAGTCAGTCTCCCTGGTAAACATACACTCACCAGGCAACCAGGGAGCCAACAATTCAGCCGTGCAATCCTCTATCTAGAAGATGTCAGTGACAAATTCCTAACTGTGGCTTAATAGAGTCAGATGATTGACTTTAAAAGATAAAAATGGCAGGATGAAATTTTTTTTACCTTAATCTGAGCTGCTTCTAAATTTAAATTTGATTTTAAGAACTTATGCTGAATATAAAACCAGCATAGTCTGTACACCCACTTTGATAGCAGCATTACTCACAATACAAAAAAAAAAACAAAAACAAAAAACACAATACCTGTATGGGCTGAATGTATATGTCCCTCCAAAATTCATATATTGAAACCCTAACCCCAGTGAGACTGTATTTGGAGTAAGGAAGTAATTAAGGTTAAATGAGGTCATAAGGGTGGGTCCCTCACCCAACGGGACTAGTGTCCTTATAAGAAATGACAGCAGAGAAAACACTCTCTCTCCCCTGTGTGCACACCCCCAGGAAAGGCCATGTGAGGACATAGCAAGGAAGCAGTTATCTGCAAGCCGGGAAGAGAGCCCTCACCAGAAACTGAATCAGCCAAAACCTTGATCTTGGACTTCCGGCCTGCAGAACTGTGAGAAAATAAACTCCTGTTGTTTTAGCCACCCAGTCTGGGTACTTTGTTCTGGCTGCCTGAGCAGACTAATGCACTGCCCAAGTGTCCATCAGCAGACGAATGGATAAACAAAATGTGGCATATACATACAATGGAATATTATTCAACCTTAAAAAAGGATGAAATTTTGACATATGCTGTAATATGTTTGAAACTTCAGGATGTTATGCTAAGTGAAATAAGCCAGTTACAAAAGGACAAGTCCTCTATGACTCCACTTACAGGAGATCCCTAGAGCAGTCAATTTCATAGAGACAGAAAGTAGAGGGATGGTTAACAGGGGCTTGGGTAAGAGGAATTGGGAGCTGTTGTTTTATGGGTACAGTTTCAGTTTTGCAAGGGGAAAAGAAGTTCTGGAGATATGGATGGTGGTGATGGTTGCATAACAATGCGAATGTACGTAACACTACTGAACTGTACACTTAAATTGTAAAATTTATGTTACGTGGGGACCTCCCTGGTGATGCAGTGGTTAAGAATCTGCCTGCCAATGCAGGAGACATGGGTTCGAGCCCTGGTCCGGGAAGATCCCACATACCGTGGAGCAACTAAGCCCGTGCGCCACAACTACTGAGCCTGTGCTCCAGAGCCCGTGAACCATCGCTACGGAGCCCGCGTGCCACAACTACTGAAGCCCACGTGCCTAGAACCCGTGCTCCGCAACAAGAGAAGCCACTGCAATGAGAAGCCCATGCACTGCAATGAAGAGCAGCCCCCACTCGCCGCATCTAGAGAAAGCTTGCATGCAGCAACAAAGACCCAACGCAGCCAAAAATTTTAAAAAAGGTTTTTTTAAGCTTTTAAAAAATTTTATGTTATGTGTATTTTACCATAATTAAAAATATTTTTTTAACCCAACACGCTTACTGCAGAAAATGTGGAAAGTTTAAAACAGTTTAAGGAAACAGGTAAATGTTTACTTATAATCTCACCATACAGATACCTTCATTATTAATATTTTCTTCCAGCTGTTTTATATATAACCTGTATGTGCATGTCACTGCTGGCTTGGGAAGCTGGCCAATTCACGGTGCAGTGCCCCCCACTCTTCAGCAACCTGAAACTCCCGTTCCCCATTAACAGGAGTCTAGCCTTCCCACCAGCATCCTCACAGTGCCTTTACTCCATAAAATTTCTGGGAGTTTCCAAGAGGTGTTTGTATGTCTCACATGTCCATCCTGGGGGGTCACCTGTTCTGGTGGCCAGTCGCATTCACACTGGACCACAGCTGCTCCAGGCTCTCCAGTCACTTCCAGCACCTTCTTAGTCAGCTTTTCTAGCCTGTGTTTGCTTATAGTAATTGTCTGTTTCTGTGTAACAAAATTTCCCCAAAAACTTAGTGGCTAAACAAGGTTTATTATTTCATAGTTTCTTTGCTTCAGGAATTCGTGAGCGGCTTAGATGCGTGTTTCTGGCTCAGGGTCTCTCGCGAAGTTGAAGCCATAATGTTGACAGGGCTGCAGGCATCTGAAGGCTTGACTGATGCTGTTGGAGCTGCTTCCAAATGGCTCCCTCGCTTGGTTAGCAAGGCTGACAGTCAGCACACGTAGGTCTCTCCATAGGGCTGCTCACGTGTCCTGATAGCACGCAGCTGGCTTCTTCCGAGCAGCTATCCCAGGAGACAAAGCAGGACAGATGCAATAGTACCCCTGTGATCTAGTCTGTGACGTCACACTTTGTCATTTCCACAATATCCTGTTACTTATTCCACCCTATTCAGTGTGGGAGGAGCCTACACAAGGGCATGAAACCCAAGCGGCAAGGATCAATAATACACATATATATGGCTTCAAAACTACAACGTTATAACCAGGCTGGTAATGAAAAACAACAGTTGCCTGTTAACTCTTTTATCCATTCTCCTTCACTTTATAGTTCTAATTAATGTGTTGTAATACAATTCCTTATTTTTCAGTGTAACTTATTACCAGTTGATGTTCCACTACGGAAGATGTGAAGTTAGACTCCCTATGTTGCTTCTTCAGCCCTACACTTCATCATACACTTCCTTCTGCCTTTTTTTGGTTACATCAATATAGATTATTTTATTATTATGTTCATGTAAGTATTGTTCACAATTAAGTCATGTTGTATACTATGACACATTTCCTTGTGTGGTTTATTTTTCCTGGAGTTAATAATATTTTGTTTGCTTAGGGGTTTTTTTGTGGTTTTTTTGTGTTTTTTTGTGGTACGAGGGCCTCTCACTGTTGTGGCCTCTCCTGTTGCGGAGCACAGGCTCCGGACACACAGGCTTAGCGGGCATGGCTCACGGGCCCAGCCGTTCTGCGGCATGTGGGATCCTCCCGGACTGGGGCACGAACCCGTGTCCCCTGCATCGGCAGGCAGACTCTCAACCACTGCGCCACCAGGGAAGCCCTGTTTGCTTAGTTTTGTATGCATCTTTCATCTCCAAGATCTTTGACAGAATTTTTAATAATCTTCTCCATTATGTTCCAATAAGACAATGGCCCACTCCCACAAGATGTCTTCTCTAGAGCCCTCTGTTCTTTTGCTCCAATTTGGTCTGTTTTCTCGAGGCTGCTGACTGTGTGAATCTCTTCACCAGGAAAACCTAGGAATTCCTTTCCCTCCCCTCCTCTTGAATTCTCTATTTTCTGAACATCCCATCTTCCTCTTTATTTACTTACTAATTTGTTTTGGAGAAGAACATAATCCTATAGCTTTCTGTGAAAGGGTCCCTGAGATTTAAATTTTTGAGACCTTTCAAGTTTGCAAATGCCTTTATTCCATCCACGTTGCTGTTGTTTTTTTGGTTTTTTTTTTTTTTTTTTTTTTTTTGGTTGCACCGGGTCTTAGTTGTAGCAGACGGGCTCCTTAGTTGCAGCTCCAGGGCTCCTTAGTTGTGGCATGCAAACTCTTAGTTGCAGCATGCATGTGGGATCTAGTTCCCTAACTAAGGACTGAACCTGGGCCCCTCGCATTGGGAGCGTGGAGTCTTATTCACTGCGCCACCAGGGAAGTCCCCATCCACGTTCTTAATATGTATTAATATCAATGTGGCTGCACATGGGATTCCAGTATGGAAATAACTCCTCCAGAATTCTGAAGGCATCCCTGCCCTGTCTTCTCCCTTCTGGGGTTGCTGTCAGGAAGTTCAATGCCTGTCTTTCGTGTTATAGGTGTTTCTGAGATAACTGATAATTCTTAACTGTTTATTCGTATTTAGAAGTGAGACCTTAAAATCTTTGTTTGGAAGTTTTGCGTGCATGGGTGGGAATTTTTCACTTTTTGGCTTCCCTGTAGGGTGATCAGGAGGGAAATGCTTTGTAGGAAAACCCTTAAAGGCCATTAGCTTTAGTTCTTTTCTCTTGGACTCATTACTTTCCCCCAGAGAAAAGCCCTCCAATCTCCTGCCTATTGACACTCTGAGCACAAGATGGGGAATAAACTGGGGTGAGGGGAGTTACCACTCAGTATGTGGTTGTTTACTCCCCAGTTTAGCTGTACCTCATGCTTCCACATTCAGAAGGAGAGAGTCAACCTCTGGCTTTGTGCTGGGGCAGGGTGGCAGCAGGTGCTTGGCAATGCAGCAAAGGACAGAGGATCTGAAACGTAACTACTCCTGTTTATCACTTCCAACAGGTCTTCCTATAGTTGGCGCGCCCCATGCCAATTAATTAACTCATTTAATTAATGAATTTCAGAGGTACCTCCAATTCCTGTGCCCTCGGGGGTTTGCCGTGAGAACTGGCTTGCTGCTTCTTGCTTCCGTGCCATCCTTACTCCCCACTCTTGCGGTCTCAGGTTCCACTCTGACTGCTAAGTCAAGAGCCACTCATCCACCTGCTTCCCAGTTTCCAAAATGACATGCACGTTACCCATCTGCTCTCATTCCTTTCCCAGTGGAGTTGTGTTTTTCACTGCTTTCTGCAACGTTAGCAGAGTATAGGAGGGAGCGAAGGGAAATGCGTATGTTTTTATTTGCCATGCTTAAACAGAAGTCTTTTCATTTGTTTACATGCCATTTTTAATATAAATTTATTTATTTTGGGCTGCGTTGGGTCTTTGTTGCTGCGCATGGGCTTTCTCTAGTTGCGGCGAGCGGGGGCTACTCTTCGTGGAGTTGCGTGGGCTTCTCATTGCGGTGACTTCTCTTGTTGTGAAGCACAGGCTCTAGGCATGCAGGCTTCAGTAGTTGTGGCACGTGGGCTCAGTAGTGATGTCTCGCGGGCTCTAGAGCGCAGGCTCAGTAGTTGTGGCGTGTGGGCTTAGTTGCTCCGCGGCATGTGGGATCTTCCCGGACCAGGGATCAAACCCGTGTCCCCCGCATTGGCAAGCAGATTCTTAACCACTGTGCCACCAGGGAAGTCCCCTACGTGCCATTTCAATTTCATATTTTGTGGCCTACCTATTCATGCTCTTTCTCTATTTGTCAATAAGATCACTTATCTTTCTTTACTAATATTTAAGAGCTCTTTCCATATAGAGAGATATGATTATTTTAAATATATTGAACTGTCTTCTCAATGATAATTTAAAAAATAAAAGTATATTCTGGGTTATCTGGTGGACTAGATTGTAAATGAGGACTGGCAAGAATGTTTAGTGCTTGCATTGGCACTTGTGAAGTTTGTGAGCTAAAGCTCACATGCTATCATGGCACACTGTACGAATGAAGGGTTTGTAACCGCTTGAAGTCAGTGCTAGAAGAATAGAATCAGATTGCGCATATGATACAAGCATGCTGCTTACAAAGATCCTGCTTTCTGGCAGTGAGCACCCTGTTCATATTTTAGAGTGGTTGCATTGAGTGTCTGGTATTTATATGCATAAACTAAAGCAGTTTATTTTCTTCCCAGTTCCAGCAATCATTGCATTAGATAATACTTAATATAGATTTAAGTAATACTGTACCTCTAATCTTACCTTCCAATGAATTAAACAGCTTTATAGGGTTATTTTTAAATTAATTATTTTTTTACATATATGTGTATCTATTCTTTTTCAAATTTGCTTTTTTTACAGTTAAATAGATTCTTTTTTAACTTTTTATTTTATATTGGAGTACAGCTGGTTAACAATGTAGTGAGAATTTCAGATGTACAGAAAAGTGATGCAGTTATACATATACATGTATCTATCCTTTTTCAAATTCCTTTCCCATTTAGGTTGTTACATTATATTGAGCAGAGTTCCCTGGGCTATACAGTAGGTCCTTGTTGGTTATCCATTTTAAATATAGCAGTGTGTACATGTCAATCCCAAACTCCCTAATTATCCCTCCACCACCCCCTGACTCTTCCCCCAACCCCCCTGCCCTGTAACCGCAAGTTAGTTCTCTAAGTCTGTGAGTCAGTGTCTGTTCTGTAAATAAGTTCATTTGTGTGTTGTTGTTGTTTTTCTTTAGATTCTGCAAATAAGGGATATCATATGATATTTGTCTTTCTCTGTCTTACTTCACTTAGCATGATAATCTCCAGGTCCATCCATGTTGCTGCAAATAGCATTATTTGTTCTTTTTTATGGCTGAGTAATATTCCATTGTATATATGTACCACATCTTCTTTATCCATTCCTCTGTCGTTGGACGTTTAGGTTGCTTCCATGTCTTGGCTATTGTAAGCAGTACTGCAATGAACTTGGGGTGTATGTATCCTTTTGAACCATGTTTTCCTCCAGATATATCTGGAGGATATACCGCCCAGGAGTGGGATTGCTGGATCACGTGGTAGCTCTGTTTTTAGTTTTTTTAAGGAACCTCCATACTGTTCTGCATAGTGGCTGCACCAGTTCACATTCCCACCAGAAGTGTAGGAGGGTTCCTTTTTCTCCACACCTTCTCCAGCATTTACTGTTTGTAGACTTTTTTATGATGGCCATCCTGACTGGTATAGGTGATATCTCATTGTATCGATAGTTTTGATTTGCATTTCTTTAATAATTAGTGATGTTGAGCATCTTTTCATGTGCCTCTTGGCCAACTGTATGTCTTCTTTGGAGAAATGCCCTTTTTTTATTGGGTTGTTTGGTTTTTTGATATTGAGACACTTGAGCTGTTTGTAAATTTTGGAGATTAATCGCTTGTCGGCTGCATCATTTGCAAGTATTTTCTCCCATTCTGTGGGTTGTCTTTTCATTTCATTTATGGTTTCCTTTGCTTGAAAAGCTTTTGAGTTTAATTAGGTCCCATTTGTTTATTTTTGTTTTTATCCCCATCACTCTAGGAGATAGATCGAAAAAGATATTGCTGCAATTTATGTCAAAGAGTGTTCTGCCTATGTTTTCCTCTAAGAGTTTTATAGTA
Organism: Delphinapterus leucas; assembly: GCF_059928025.1. Taxonomy (NCBI): domain Eukaryota; kingdom Metazoa; phylum Chordata; class Mammalia; order Artiodactyla; family Monodontidae; genus Delphinapterus; species Delphinapterus leucas. Next base: position 5,887,902 of record NC_143144.1, read on the forward strand.
TCCAGTCTTACATTTAGGTCTTTAATCCATTTTGAGTCTATTTTTCTATATGGTGTTAAAGAATGTTCTAATTTCTTTTTTTTTTTCACATGTAGCTGTCCAGTTTTCCTAGCACCATTTATTGAAGAGACTGTCTTTCCTCCATTGTATAATCTTGCCTCCTTTGTCAGATTAATTGACTGTAGATGTGTGGGTTTATTTCTGGGCTTTCTATTCTGTTACATTGATCTATATTTCTGTTTTTGTGCCAGTACCATACTGTTTTGATGACTGTAGCTTTGTAGCATAATCTGAAGCCAGGGAGCCTGATTGCTCCGTTTTTCTTTCTCCAGATTGCTTTGACTATTCAGGGTCTTTTGGGTCTCCATAAAAATTTTAAGAATTTTTGTTTTAATTCTGTGAAAAATGTCATTGGTAATTTGATAGGGATTTGCATTGAATCTATAGATTGCCTTGGGTAGTATAGTCATTTTGACAATATTGATTCTTCCAATCCAAGAACATGGTAAATCTTCCTATCTGTTTGTGTCATCTTCGATTTCTTTCATCAGCAGCTTATAGTTTTCAGAGTATAGGTCTTTTGCTTCATTAAGTAGGCTTATTCCTAGGTATTTCATTCTTTTTTGATGTGATGGTAAATGGGATTGTTTCTTTAATTTCTCTTTCTGATCTTTCATTGTTGGTGTGTAGAAACGCAACAGATTTCTGTGTATTAATTTCATATCCTGCAATTTTACCACGTTCATTGATGAGCTCTAGTAGGTTTCTGGTAGCATCTTTAGGACTTTCTATGTATAGTATCATGTCATCTGTGGATAGCGACAGTTTTACTTCTTTTCCAATTTGGATTCCTTTTATTTATTTGTTTTTTCTTCTCTGATTGCTGTGGCTATGTTGAATAAAAGTGGCAAGAGTGGACATCCTTGTCTTGTTCCTGATCCTACAAGAAATGTTTTCAGCTTTTCACTGTTGGATATGATGTTACCTGTGGGTTTGTCATATATGGCCTTTTTTATGTTGGGGTATGTTCCCTCTATGCCCACTTTCTGGAGAGATTTTACCTTATGCTCCAATGAATTAAACAGCTTTATAGAATTATTATTTGTAGATTGCTTATTGTTAAAATTTTAATTAAATATAAGGTCTAATTTTCCAGGACTTGCAAAAATAAAAGCTTAAAGTCATTTATATTGTTTTCTACAATGCATTAATGTAAGCAATGTTTCTTGGCATTAGTGTTTTTAAAGTCAAATATAGAACCAGATGAAAACTTAAAATAATCCCAATAAGCCATATTTCCACCATGAAACCCAACATCAGAGACTACCAAACAGACATCTGTCACATTATGTTAGAGTTGTTCATTTCAATTTCATTGGTTTTGTAGCTTGGGGGTATTTAACTTGTGGAGGATCTGTGTATTAGGGTTCTCTAGAGAAACAGAACCAACAGGATATAAGTGTGTGTGTGTGTGTGTGTGTCTGCCTGTCTGTCTGTGTGTGTGTGGGGAGAGAGAGAGAGAGAGAGAGAAACACAGACAGAAGCAGAGAGAGAGAATTTTAAGGAATTCATGAGATTATGGGAGCTGGCATCTAAAAGCTGCAGGATGGGCTGGCAGGCTGGAGACCCAGGGAAGAGTTGATGTTGCAACTTGAGTCCAGAGGCAGTCTGAAAGCAGAATTCCCTTTTCCTCAGGGGACCTCAGTCTTTTCTCCTAAGGCCTTCAAGTGATTAGATGAGGCCCACCCACATTATGGAGGGTAAACTGCTTTATTCAGAGTCTACTGATCTAAGTATTAATATCATCTAAAAAGTCTTTCACAGGACATTTAGACTGGAGTTTGACTACATATGTAGGCACTGTGGCCTAGCCAAGTTGACAAGTGAAATTAAACATCACAACTTGTTTTGGTTTTAGAGTTATACAAGAGCCACAAAGATCAAGACTTTGAACCTTGTTTTGAATACCTATTTTTATAGAACTGTAAAAAAGGAACACCTCAGGGCTTCCCTGGTGGCTCAGTGGTTGAGAGTCCGCCTGCCAGTGCAGGGGACATGGGTTCGTGCCCCGGTCCGGGAGGATCCCATGTGTCACGGAGCAGCTGGGCCCGTGAGCCATGGCCGCTGAGCCTGCGTGTCTGGAGCCTGTGCTCCGCAATGGGAGAGGCCACAGCAGTGAGAGACCCGCGTACCGCAAAAAAAACCAAAAACAAAACACTTTAAATCAGCACTGGGGTGTGGGGAGGGTCTGTCCACCCTTTTTTTCAAAAAAATCTGAATTATCCTCAGGTTAAAGAACACTTTATAGAACTGAAAGACCTGTTAAAGACTTTTTTCCCTAAAACTAAAAAGCAGTCTCCCATGAAAGATTAATTCTGCCGCTGCTCCTGAAACAGTGAGGGATTTGCTGGCATGTCCATCCAGGTCCTAGATACCAGGGTTTCAGAAATGTGGGCCTGATTACTCACACAATACATATTCTGCTTTTTTCTCTTAACATTTAGTATAAGGCTCTAGATCCTTCTTGTTAAAAGATTTTGTTTTTCTCATCGGTTTGGGTTTTGTGATGATTTCAGTGAAACATAATAAAGTTATTTATGGTGATTTTTGGAAAAATAAAAAACCTGCTACAATATAACCTGAAAAGCCAGCATTGAGAACAAGCATTAAGGTGTATTGAGGGTAACGGTGTGTGTATGAAGTTCACGTGTATTTAGCAAAAGGTTTTATACAGAAGGACCCTTTTCCTTCTCTCTCCACCATCCCTGAATAGCAAATATATCCCGTGAATGTCATCTCGTGCAGAAAAGAGAATTGAACTAACAATTCCATTAAAATGGAAAAATCATATGAATAGAAATATCAACCTCACGAACACAGGGGTGATTTATTAGGCAAACCTGAGTCTACCACGTTAAGATCTTAGGTTTGGTATAATCTATATTTCCTGTCAGGAATGCTCCTATTTTAGCTATAAATAGAACGTGGCAGCAGATAGAGTAGCTTTCTAATTGGGTCATTACCGAATCTGCATGACTTACTTTCTTTGAGTCTTTGCCATTTCTTACTTCAGATTTGGTCTCTTTGTAATGATGATGCAACATGACAGAATCATACCAGGCTTCCAAAGAGCTCCCCTCACGCTCACCTCCCCCACCCCCTTTCATCATACGTGCACTTGCGCTATCAAAGCCTCTTGCAAAGGGAAGGCAGTGAGGAACTTCTACCATGTTTAGACCAGAAATTGGGTCTCAACCCTGGTCACTCTCCCATCCGGGTCTAAATGTCCCAACCAGAGCTGAGCTTATGTCTGGCTCTCCAGACATAAGGGTATTTACCTTCTTTCCTGAGCTTCGTGATGGTTGATGAGGGACTGAGAGACTGTGACAGAGAAATGGAGCTATGTATATAAGACTAAAACATTGAAAGCAACTGAGTGGACTAAGTTTTCCCATCTTCCTTATGAAGCCTAACTCTATAATAGATTTTACTAGCTTCTGAAGCAATAACAAAAATGGAAAAGACCCTTTCTAGTCAATATCCTTTCACTCTGTGATTTTTGAGATACCAGGATGGGTCTTACGTCTCCAAATTCTCACTGTCCTACCCCTATCACAGGCATATGGTGATACTTTAGTAGGGGACAAAGCCTTCATTCAGTCCAGTGGTGACACTGCTGGTGGCTTTGGAGGTTTTGGCATTCCCATAATTCTATCATCACCCCTCTAAAAGACTCACCAAAAGTCCTTCCTAATATCCACACTATTTAAATTAGAGCTTGGAGGGAAACGCAGCTTCACAAATCCCATCCCCTCCACCAGGCCCCCGCCCGGGCCCTTCCAGCCAGACTGTTAGGGAACCATTCACCAAAACCGCCCAGCTTGGCCAGGCGTGGTGATAACAACTTGCCTGAGTTGTCTCACAACAGGAGGTCCCGGTAAAGAATGCAGAGCCGGGAGAATTCAGGAGGGGCCGAAAGGAGGGAGGAGATGCCAGCCCATAGTATGTCTGGTAAAACTAATCTGGAAGAATTCAGGAGGGGCCAAAAGGAGGAGGGGGGAGTCCTGCCAACCTCCCAGAAGCCCTCACGCTGGTATCCGTCTTGGCTGAGAGATGCGCGCGTCACGAGGAAGGACCCCGAGTCAGACCAGATGTGGGCCAATCAAGATGATGGACCAGAGGCAACCCGGAAACTAACCCCATCACCATAAAGCCCGAGACTGCGAGCCACGTGGCAGAGCAGTCCTCCTGGGTTCCCTTGCGCTGCTGCTCTGCGCCCGGGCGCCCCTTCCCAATAGAGTCTCTTGCTTTGTCAGCACGTGTGTCTTCTCGGACGATTCATTTCTGAGTGTTAGACAAGAGCCCACTCGCTGGCCCTGGAAGGCGTCCGCCTTCCTGCAATGAGATCACTTCTGCATTTGTCCCAGGGTCATTGCAGCTCTGTGGCAGGACACCCACAGCTGCAGTGTTCAGCCCAGACCTGCTTCCTGGTCTGGAAGCACGACTGGAGAAGGCCAGCTACTGTCTTCATAACTCATTTATTCAGCAGGACGACCTGGCCTGAATCCTCCTGTTGGAAGAACGGACCTGGTCTGATGTAAGGCTATTTTAGCCTGTGGTATTTATCTACTCTAGGCATCACTGTCCAGAGTGGGAGCTACCTGAGGCTTCCTGGCACCGTGCTTCTTAATCTTTGTACCTCCAGTGCTAGTACTGGGCTGGCACATAAGGAAGTGTCCTATAAATACTCACTGCGTTTAATGAATATTTATGCCTGAACACTTAGGAAGTAAGCAAGTGATACCATGTTGAACTGTCCTTCCAAATAAAAAGCCATGGATTTGTCATTCATTCATTCATTTAGTCAACCTTTCACTTAACTAACACGTATTTATTGAGGGCCACCTATGTTGCAGGTTTTTTGCCACGTTTCGGAATTGTAAGATGAGTAATAGGCAGTCCCCATCCTTGTTAAGTTCACAGCCAAGTAGGGAAGACAGGTAAGTACACCAGGATTTTAATACGGTGTGACAAGAGTGCTGATAAAGGTATATACATCACAAGGGGACAGAGGTCAGGCATCTAACCCTGCCTGACAAGATCAGATTTGCACTGTAGAAAGATCACTCTAAACACTAAAGACATTATTGCTTGAACATAGCATAATTACCGCAAGATGCAATGCAGGATTGTAGGTCTCCTCCATGGGGTCCTGGCTTCAAGCTATGGGCCGTAACTGAAAGAGACAGCCCTTAGGAGAGAAAATCAAAACTAAAAACCGCCTGAGTTTTATATAAAATCAAAGATGTTACTCTGTGACTCTATACGGCTCCAGTCTACTCCCACCAAAATGGCTCACTTTCCTCTTCCTAAGGAATCTGTCCAAGATAGCAGGAAGCAATGGTGTTACTTCTTTTCATCTTGTTAGAGGTCTTGGGTCCATAAAGTGTGGTTCCCCTCAACCCCTAACTCCCTGGGGAGAGCCTTTTTGAGGCAATAAATGAAGGAGGAATTCCACTCTTGATCTCCATTAAGTGCTCAGTTGAAATCAGGGACTAGAGAGCTGATGCTCACGAACAAGGGACACGCGTATTCCAGGGTCAGTGACGGGTGTGTCTGCAGAACATTTAAAGACCCAGCTCTCCTTTTGGTCCCAGAAAATGAAGGTGGGAATCATACTGTTTTGCCTACTCCCGTGGAGATCCTTGAGCTCCAGGCAGGCTTTCTGTTTTCTCTAACCTGCTGCACTAGCCTAACTCAAATGGGATGACAAGGCAGCAACCAGATGGGCTGAAGGACTGTGAAGAAACAGGAGGTGTTGGAGTACTTCCTGCATAAAAATGTTGTTTTCATTTCTAAAACCCACATTTTCCCTCCTGGCTGCAGCCCAGAAACTCAGACAAGGGCTATAGTAATGACTAATGTGCTTCCCTTAATGTACCTGCTTACTACCAGTCAGGTCATTTCTACAAATCTTGATGCTTCTATAGCCACCTACATGACTAATAAGAAAAGCAGCTTTTTCCAGGGGATAAACTCTCTCAGAGATACATGAGAAATCCCAGGCATGCTCATAGGAGTCTCCTGCTGCCCGAGGAGGGGTGAAAGTGGGGGCAGCTTGTACCTGCCCTACAGCCATCAGAGCACCACTCCAGTGGTGACTCCGGTGTCTGCCGACCTCGGCTTCATGAGCATCTACTTCAGGGCCCTGTGGTCTGCAGATCCTTTGGCCAACGCAGCAGGACATCTGCCATCGCCACAGGTGTTGCTGCACGGACCCTGCTGGCCTGGGTGCAGACCCCTGTCAGCTTGCCAAGACAACAACCCTGCAATCAGATGGGAGGTGGCTTCCTCTCTGTGTCACACTCTATACTGGGGTGCCTGTCCTCAGCAAAAGTAGTCCTCCTTCCAAGGTATTATGGTTACTCAGATTCACTCGAGAGCCACTTTCCAAGGTGAGCCCACACTCTGGGCTGGGTGTCTTGAATGAGTTCTAGTACTGTGCTTAGAACCAAGCCTTCCTTGGTTCTCTGGCTAGTTGAAGTCTCTCTAAGTCTAGCTTTATCTCCTAAGCCACCTCATACCTCACTTTTTGCAACATTATTACTAAAATACTCCCTAGGCTCTTGGACCTTTTTGTTCTGCTTTTTTTTTTTTTTTTTTTTTGTCAATCTTTTCCTTTATGCTGGGTGCCCTCTCAGGAGCTCCATTGTCTGAGAACTGAGGGCTCCGATGCAAGGAGCTCTGCTCCATGGCCTTAGTCCAGACCCTACATAAGTCATCAACTATGTTTTAATGCTCTGACTTTGCTTCTGGGAAGAAAAAGTCCACATACTCTTCCCTATTCCTCCCACTAAAGACAGCTAAAAACCCTGGACATTATATATAAAACAAACATAAAAGACTCTGAAAGGTGGAGAGAAGGCAGATAGGCCAGGGACCTTGGGACCCAAGTGTCATATGCCAAATCCCTGAAATGCAAATGTTGAAGTCTTAACCCCGAATTCCTCCAAATGTGACTATATTTGGAGATAGGGTCTTCAAGGAGGTAATTCAGTTCAAATGAGGTCATTAGGATAGGCTCTAATCCAATATAACTAGTGTCCTTATAAGAAGAGAAAATTTGGACATGTAGACACCAGGGGCACAGGCACCAGGACTTTACCTTAAGGGAAAAACAACCCAAACGCATAGGATTTCTCATCAGAAACCATGGAGTAAAGGAGAAGCACAATATTTTTAAGAACTGAAATAAAAGAACTTTCAACCTAGAATCCTATAACCAGTGAAAATATATTTCAAGAATGAAGGAGAAATCAAGACATTTTGAGATGAAGGAAAACTGAGAGAATTTGTCACCAGCAGGTCTACCCTAAAAGAATGGTTAAAGGAGAGTCTCTAAACAGAAAGGAAATGATAAAAGAAGGAATCTTAAGACATTAGGGAGGAAGAATATAAGCAAAAATATGAGTAAATGCAACATACTTTCCTTCTTCTCTTGAATTTCTTCTCTTGATAGTGGAAGCAAAAATAATAATAAAATAAAACAATAAAATATTAATATATTATAAATAATAATAATAGTGCCTGGTTGTAAATCTGTACAGAGTAAATATTTAAGACAATTATATTATAAAGGGGGTAAAACAAGGGATATAAAGGGAAGTAAGTTTTCTATACTTCATGGGAAACTTACTCAAGTTGATAAGGAGCATCTACAAAAATCCTACACCTAACATTAAACTTAATGGTGAAAGACTGAGGTTTTCTCCCCTACGATCAGGAACAAAGGATATCCGTTCCCACCACTTAGTCAAAATAGTGCTAAGAGTTCTAGCCAGCACAATAGACTACAAAAGGAAACCAAAAAGTTTACAGGTTGAGAAAGAAGAAATAGTCTCTATTTGTGGATGATATGGTTGTCTACATGGAAAATCTTAAGGAATCCTCAAAAATCTTCTATAACTAATAACTGAATTCATCAAGGTCACAAAGTACAAGATAAACAAACAAAAATCAAATCTACTTCTGTGTACTAGCAACAAACATGTGGACATCAAAATTAAAAATACAACACCATTTACAATTACTCAAAATAAAATGAAATACTTAGGTGTATATCTCACAAAATGTTTATGGCCCTTGTACGCTGAAAACCACCAAACACTGATGAAAGAAATAAAAGAATATTTAAATAAATGGCAATACATATGAGGCTCGTGGATTGGAAGACTCAAAATAGTAAAGATGTCAATTCTCCCCAAGCTGATATATAGGTTTGATGGAATTCCTAACCCAGCAAGATACAGAGAAGATTATTCTAAACTTTGTACGGAGAGAAAAAGGAACTAGAATAATTTTGAAAAAGATGAATAAAATGGGAGGAATCAGTCAACCCATTTTCAAGACTTATTTTACATCCATAGCAACCACAGCTCTGTGGACTGGTGGAGGGATAGACACATTGAACGATGGAACGGAACCAAGAACCCAGAAGAGGACCTACACAATACATCCACCTGATTTTTAATAAAAGTGCAAAAGAAATTCAATGGAGGAAAATATCACCTTTTCAACAAAAATTGGATATTCATAGGAAAAAAAACAAAGCAAAAGATTCCTCATCTGAAATCTCACACCTTACACAAAAATTAACTCAAAATGGATCACAAATACAAAATGCAAATTTATAAAACTTTTAGCAAAAAAAAAAGAAAAAATTAGGAGAAAAACCCAGGGGTAAGCAAAGTGTTCTTAGATTTGTCACCAAAGCATAATGTATAAAATTAAAAACTTTTGCTCTGTGAAAGGCCCCGTTAAGAGGATGAAAAGACAACCTACAGACTATGAGAAAATGTTTGCAAACCACATATCTGAAAAAGGAATGAAGAACTCTCAAAACTCAACAATAAAACCTGAACAATCCATCAGAAAATGAGCAAAAGACATGAAAAGACATTTCACCAAAGAGGAAATACAGATGGCCAATAAGCACACGAAAAGATGCTCAACATCATTAGCCATTAGGGAAATGCAAATTAAAATTCCAATGAGCTATCACAAAGTACTTCTCAGAATGGCTAAAATAAAAAATAGTAACACCAACAAATGCTGGGGAGAACGCAGAAAAACTGGGTCAATCATAAATTGCAAATAGGAATGTAAAATGATACAGCCACCTTGGAAAACATTTTGGCAGTTTCTTTAAGAATCAAACATGTGGGCTTCCCGGGTGGCGCAGTGGTTGAGGGTCTGCCTGCCGATGCAGGGGACACGGGTTCGTACCCCGGTCCGGGAGGATCCCACATGCAGCGGAGCGGCTGGGCCCGTGAGCCATGGCCGCTGAGCCTGCGAATCCGGAGCCTGTGCTCCGCAAGGGGAGAGGCCGCAACAGTGAGAGGCCCGCGTACCACAAAAAAAAAAAAAAAGGTCGAAATAGTCAGATTGGGCTAAAAACTAAAAAACAACAAAAATCAAGAGCCAACTGTATGCTGTGTACAAGAGTCACACTTTTAAAATACAAAGACACAAATAGAGTGAAGTTAAAATGACGGCAAAAGATATTTCATGAAAGTTCTAATCAGAAGAAAGCTGGAGTGGCTATATTAATATCAGACAAAAATTATTTCAAGATCAAGAGTATTATTATCAACAAAGAAAGACATTTCTATCTAGCATATAGAGGTTGTATAAGTTAGACAATTTCTTAGAGGGAATCAAAAGAAACCATGTAAAGCTGACATATTAAGTAACAGAAGTGGGAGTTCCCTGGCGGTCCAGTGGTTAGGACTCAGTGCTTTCACTGCTGAGGGCCGAGGTTCAATCCCTGGTTGAGGAACTAAGATCCCACAAGCTGCATGGCGTGGCCAAAAAAAAAAAAAAGTAACAGAAGAATAAATGTATGTAAAAACGCAAAGGTAAAACACTTAAGAAAAATAAAATCAAAAGCCTTGTGTGGTAGAGTGGCAGGAGGGGAAACATGGACACATACTGCTCTCATCTCACAGTCACAAGTCAGAATATGTTGTCTGAGGGCCTAGAGGGTCAAATAAAGTTATAGAGGACATCACCAGAACAAAAACTTTAAATGTCCAAATTATCAGATAAAACTCCTACCTAAAACAAGCAAAGACAGATCACATAGTAGAAGATATTTTAAAGGTAATGAAGGCAGAAAACACAGGTCTAATAGAGATGCCGAGATTAGGCCAACCACGTCTGTAATATCAATCAACATAAAGGGACTAAACTCACCTATTAAAGTGGACAACCATGTTGCATCACAAGGCAAAACATAATATTTTCTGTATCAAAAAGGTAAACCCACAATGAAGGACTCAGAATTAGTTTTAAAATGACTTTCAAAATAAGACATAGATAAAAGAATATCAGGCAAATCTAAAGAAAGAAATCATAAAAATCTGTCAATCATGGATTGACAGATTTTTAAATATATTTAAAATATATTTAAACATATAAAATATAAATATATATATTTAAAATATATTAAGATATATTCTTAAATATCACAGAAGATTGAAGTTAGGGCAAAAAAAAATGAAAGGAGAAAATGAAGGCCTATTTTTAATGATAGATGATGCAATCCACAGTGAAAATGTAACAATTTAAAATATCTATATAGCAAATAATTTTGTCAGTATTCATAAAGGAAGAACTGCAGGAACTATAAAGAGAAATAGAAATACATTAGAAGTAGGAGACCTTAACTCATCTCTCTTAGATTCCAACAGATCAAGTGGATTAAAAATAAGTGAAGATGTACAAGTTCACCCTGGAAAGAGACATTCATCTTATTTTTCAAATGCCCATGGGGCATTCACACAAACGGACCACATATTAAGCCACAAGGAAAGTCTCAATAAATTCTAAAAAATATAACTAGTATAATCTCTAAGCATAATTCAAAGTGAACTAGAAATTAATTATAAAACTAAATGACAAAAATAAATAAAACAAACAAAATACCCTTCCACTTGGAAATTTTAAAACTTTGTTTCAAGCATGTCTGAGGTCAAAGAAGGAAGTAAAACTGAAATAAATAAAATAATGATAGTGAACATATCACATTTTAGAACCAAAATTTGTAGCCTGAAATAATTACTTAATCTTAGAGTGAAAATTAATTAATAAAGTATCTGCCTCAGTAAGTTAGAAAAAGAACAGTAAAATGAAGCCAAAGAAAGAAGAAATAAAGTAGAAATTAAAACAGAAAAAAGGAAAACAATACATATATAACAGTTTCTTTTAAAAAATCAATAAAATAGAGAAATAGCTAACCTAAACATGAAAAGAAGAGAAAGCACAAATTCACAAAATAAGAAATGAAAAGGGAGAAATAATCACAGTTATAGAGGAAATTAAAAGAATAATGAAAGATTACTTTTCTTAATTATATGCAAATAAATCTGAATTCCTAGATAAAGTGGACCCTTCTCCAGGAAAATGAAACTGATCTTAGGAGAGAAGGGAAATATAAACACATCAATTACCATAGAAGGAACAGGAATTTGTCCAAGAGCTTCTTGCTAGCTATCATCTCTCTCCCGGTAAAAATCAACTGAATAAATTTGAAAGATCTTATTGGCTTTACTCAACAATTTGCAAGTCGGACAGCATCCACCCAGGCAGATAGGAGCTCCGAGGAGCCGTACAAAGTAAAAGACTTTTACAGGCAGAAGGGAGCGGGAACAAGGAAGTTATTCTAGGCAAAAATGGGATCGGTTATTGCAAGGTGGCTTTCCTTTAGGGGAGGGCAGGGGTCTATCGGACAGATGACCTCACTAGTGCTGACCACGCGATTCCTGACTGACTGGTTTAAGATTCCATTTCAGGGAGAGCAGACGTTGTAATTAAGTCTCGGTTTGGTGACATGGGGCTTAGCATAAGCAACTCCATTTTGGGCCTGTTGTTTTGTTTCTAACACTTGTAACCCCCAAAGAACCAGGCTCAAAGATTTTACAGGAGGTTCCACCAAACCTCTAAGGAGCAGATGACTCCAATGCAATTTCTAATGTTTCAGTGCATAGACAAAGAAGAAAACCTTTTAAATTCTTTGTGTAAAACTAGCAAACCCAAACCTGACAACTGTAGCACAAAAAGAAAACTACAGACCAAATTTACTTATAAACATTGATACAAAAATCCTGAATAAAATATTAACAAACAGAATCCAGCAAATGTTGAAAGAGTAATCTTTTAACCAAGTGGAGTTTATTTTGGGAATGCAAGGATAGTTCAGTAAAGGTATTCAATATTAAAGCAATTCCCTCAAAAGGAAAACAATATACTTATGATTCATCCATTTATAAACATCCATTCTTGATAAAGATTCTGAATAGATAAAAAATTACAAAGTAATTCCTTAGCATGAATTTTAGAAAGTATCTGTCCCACCTAAACCACCATAATGCTTATAGAAAAAAACTAAAAATGTCCTATTAAAGTGAGGAGCAAACAGAAATGTGCATTACCCTCACTATTATTTAGCAGTGTTTAAGATACTAGCCAAGGCCGAGATGTTAGCAGAAGAAATAAGAGGTATAAAAATTAGAAAGGAGAAGGTAAAATCGTCATTATTTGCGAATGGTATTTTATACCTAGGAAGCCTCAAAAAATAATCTAAAAACTAGATCAATCAGAGAAATCAGTAAGGTAGATAGGAAATCATAAAGACAAATTGATAGCCTTCAGAAGTACAAATAATACCCACTTAGAAGATACAATGGAAGAAAAGACCTCATTACAATAGCAATAAAAAGATGAATTAACTAGAAATAAGCTTAATAGGAAAAGTACAAGAATTATAGAAAACTTGAAGATGTTATTGAGGTCCCTCCAAAGAAGACTTAGACATATGGCAAAAGGTATATTATGTCCCTCTAGAGGAAGTTAGTCTCATAAAGATACCAATTACCTCTAAATTAATTTACATATTTCCTGTAATCCCAGTAAAAATGCCAACATGAACTTTTTAAACTAGATAAACTGATTCTAATCACAGGAAAAATAAAAAGGTACTGAAAGCCAGGGAAAATCTGAAAAATGAAAAGTGAAGTTGGGGGAATGGTCCCACAGATACCAAACGTATTTAAAAGCTCTGGATTTAGAATCATGTGGTATTGGTGCGAGAATCAACCCATCTTGGTGTCCCTCCCAATACTCTCCTTCATCTTCCACATCTCAGTAGAGCACCTCTATCCACACCGTTGCTCATTTCAGAAACATAGAGGTCTTCTTTGACACATCCCTATTCTTTATCCTTCACCATACATTTCATTACTATACTGTGCAAATTCTACCTGCAAAATACCTCTAAAAAGTGTCCATATCTCCCCAAATCACCCCCAACTATTTTCGTCCAGGTCAGCATCCTTGCTCACCTGGACCTGTGCAGAAGTCTCCCCTCTTCCACTCTCATCTAGTTCCCAGCCATTCTCCATGAAGTCAGAGATGGCTCTAAAGAATGGATCTGATCACATCACTGTCCTGCTTCAAACCCTTCAATTGCACTTAAGATAAAAATCCCAAAGAGCTGAGAGCGCCATAAAACCCACGTGGTAAGCACTGTCTCCCTCCCCAGCCTCTTCACTGGCCACATGCCTGCTTGCTGTCCGAGCTCTGACCACTCTCTCCTTTAGTTCCCTCAAGTTGTCAAGCCCTTTCCCCACCTCCAGGCATGTGATTCCCTTTGCCTGGAATATTCTTCACAAGGCTAACTGCTTAATCACCTTTCTTCTTTGTTTTAAAATAAACTTTTAATTTTGAGGAAATTCTAGATTCATACGCAGTTGTAAGAGATAATACAGAGAGACCCCTTTACCCTTCACCCAGTCTCCCCCAATGATAACACCTTGCATAACCGTGGCACAATATCACAACCGGGAGACTGACGTGTACGCAGTTCATCAACATTCAGATTTCACCAGTTTACGTGGAATCCTGTGTGTGTGTGTATTTAGTTCTGTATAATTTTATCACATGTATAGATTCATGTGACCATCACCACAGTCAAGACACAGAACAAGGATCCATCACAAGGATCCCTCAGGCTACCTGACTGCAGTCACAGGAACCTCCCTCTTCCCCTCTCTTCTCCCTCAGCCTTTAAGTCTCTGCTTAAACATTCGTCACTCAAACAAACCTTCCTCAATAGTCTAGTCTACACTTCTCCGTTAAACAGTCTCATGGTAATGCCCTGAACGTACTCACAATTATCACAATTTACAATTAGGGGTGTAATGCTTTTGAAGTGCTTCTCAGTTTAGGTTTTCTTATGGGTAAGCCATTTTTCTATCCCGGCACCCTGCTCTCTGCTCTCTCTCCAGTGAAGGTGGGAAGGCAGCTAGTACTTCCAAAAGGAGAATAAAACGTAGGGGATGTCTTGATGCAACAGAAGGGAAAGGTGAAATATCACTGCTTTTGTTCCCATGGACTGTGGGGAAGGAAGCGAGTGGAGACACATGTGTCTCAACCTCCTTTTCTTTTCTTTTCCTTTTTTTAAAAATAAATTTATTTATTTATTTTTGGCTGCGTTGGGTCTTTGTTGCTGCACGCGGGCTCTCCCTAGTTGCGGCGAGAAGGGGCTACTCTTCATTGCGGTGCATGGGCTTTTCACTGCGGTGGCTTCTCTTGTTGCAAAGCACAGGCTCTAGGCGCGCAGGCTTCAGTAGTTGTGGCACGTGGGCCCAGTAGTTGTGGCGCACAGGCTTAGTTGCTCCGCGGCATGTGGGATCTTCCCAGACCAGGGCTCAAACCCGTGTCCCCTGCATTGGCAGGTGGATTCTTAACCACTGAGCCACCAGGGAAGTCCTCGGCCTCCTTTTCCGGGCGAAGTCCCAGGGTGGCGAAGCAGGCTACAGCACGGAATGAAGCGAAGCAGAAAGCACAGGGAATGTGCCCAGGTTCCCATCTGGGACTCCGGGAGGAGAGGTCCTTGTTCAGCCTGGGGCAGCTGCACGGGCAGGCAGAGCGAGCCTCCTGCGTACACATGCAGGGCCCTGAGCCACAAAGAGGTCCCCATCCTCTCCTGAGACTTTCGGGGGAGCTGGCCAGAAAGGAGGATGAGACAAAAGTGGAGACTGAGGCACAGTGACACCAGAGGCAAGGGCTACAGACAGGCTGAGAGAGTATGACCTCAGCTGCAGATGACCCCACTAAACACACCCCAGTCAGTGACACCTTGGGACTGGGACACCTTGGGACACCAGGGACTGGTGCCTGTTTGGTCCCTTCCCTCCACTCAAGGTGGTCACACAAACTCCTACATACCCAGATGCCGTTTTGGAAAGAAGTCAGTGCAGGATGAGGAAATGAATTCTCCAAAGGGAACTGATTGGAAGTACGAGATTGGACTGAGTTTCACAGATTGGAGTCCAGTTTAAAATTTTCTCCAAGATCCAGCGGCTTTGGAAAATGAGGAGCCTTTTTCCCTTTCTAAGAAAGAAACCTGTACACATACGTTGGTTGGTATGACTCTTTGTTTAAAATCTACCTCCCATTAAACTATAAATTTCACAAGGGAAGGAAATGTCTGGTGGTGGTTTTTCTTGCAGTGCCATCATGTAGTGGGTACTCAGACATTATTCATTTAAAAATTAATGAATGCCTACAGATTCAGCTATGTACTTTATTAAGGATTCACTCATTCTGCTAGGCAAGTCTGAAAATTCTTTGAGTATATATACTAGACACTTTAAGTGCCCACCAAGATAAAAGTTTTCAATGAAAAGCTGACTTTGGCCAGTACAAGTTATTGTGTTACACGTAAAACATAAATGGCTCGATGACTCTCCCCCAGAGTAGATAGCTCTGTCACTAACTCACTGTATACTCTGAATAAGTCATTCAGCCTCTTTGGCAGGGGAGGGAGGTGGTAGTCTCAAGCTCTTTTTCTCCATACGAAGAACAGACTATCCCTCCTAGCTTCAATGGTAAATGAAGAAGAGCTAATTAATATGATTATGAAACTTGCCTACTCTGAAGGCATGTCTACAGGAAAAAAAAAAAAAAGCACTTGCTCCTTAAATAATGAATGCCATTTAAAAATATCCTTTCCAAGGCTGTGTCGGGAAATCCTGGGCCTGATCTGGGCTGAGTTCGATAGTCGTGTGTCCCACGGGAGGGGCAGCTCAAAGCTTAAAGAGACACGTTTCCAACCGTGAGAGCTAGTGTCCTTCTCAGGAGACTTGACATGGACCAAAAACCAGGAGACCTCTTCCAGCAGCCCACCTCTGCTTTAAAGAGAAAATCCCAAGCCACCCTGAGGCCATGGGAGCACAGAGACTGCAAGCTGCCTCTCTAGTTGGGATAGTTTTATTAGCCTGTGCCATGTCACAACCCTTGTTTACTCCACGTGCTAAGGTTCCAATCCAAGTTATTTCTAAGCCTCTTGCTTCTGTTCCCGTAACTGTGCCATTGTGTGATGAATTATGACCCTGAAGGAAGTTTTATTGTTGAGAATGAGTCCTCTTTAAAAAAAAAAAAAAAGATTTGGCAATAGGTGTTTACTTCACAGGCTACTTCCCAAAGGTAGACTAGTTCAGGTGTTCTGCTTTGTCCAGGAGTGTGGTTGGGCTTTAATTAAATAATTCATCAATAATTTTAAGCCCTCGTATGCCGGGGACTGTGTCAATTCATGATCCAAAAGAATAACACTGGACCTCCTCTAGTTGTAGTCAAAGCCATTTCGGTTGCCAGTCATGGAAACTCACTCAAACTAGCTTAAACAAAAAGAAGGGAATGAAGTGAAAAGACGCAGGAACATTCACGGAACCAAGTGCGAGATGCTGGGCTTCACGTGGGACTGGAGCCAGCTCCTGGAAAGCCAGAGACAGTTCCTTTCTGTTTCTTTTTGGAAGTTTTTGGCCTCTCATCTCTGCTTCTCTCTAAGCATCTACCTGATTTTTCTCTCCACAAACTCAATTTCTTTCCTTCTAGAAGGATGAGGCTCATGCAGTCCTCTTAACGTTCTCTCATTTCTGTTCCGCCAACCACTAGGAATCCTTTTGTCCCAATTGTAAATTCCCAGGAAAGAGAAGTGCTGGCTCAGTCTGTGCGCAGGTGGGCTCTCTTCTGGCTGGGACTGGCGCCCCTGGTCCTTTGGGAGAGGCTGTCTCATCAGTTGAGGTTGGGTCAGGGAAGCAGAAACTTCCATGTACGCAGGGATGAAGGGTTGTTTACATGGACGAGGTAGGTCCCAGAGCCATTGGAGAGAATGGAAGATGGACAGTCAGACAAACAACAGCCCTCCTCTCAGCCTGTACAGCCAAGCAGTGGTTTTCAAGAATCCACCCCCAAACCACTGTGGATCTCATGAAGTCTGGGGTTACTCTCCCACCTATCTCAGTCCGCAACGGGGCGATTCTCAAGAAATTTACCCAGGAGCTGCTCCGATGACCAAGAACCTCCTGGAAGCTCCCACTTACTCCACGTTAGCCTGCAGCACAGATGAGCGATTCTCAGAAGCAGCTGTCAGCTCCCTCAGCTGCCTGTACCCTGAAAATGGGTGATTCACAAGAGCTTGCCCAGCAACTGCTGCAAACCTCAGGTCTGCCTACAGATCCCTCCAGACAAGAATTACTTCTTCTTTTCTGGCTGCTACGTCTCAGGAGCGCCTCCTATTGGGAAACTCTGACCAGAACACTATGTGGAGGGGGATTCAGGAAAACGTCATCCCAAGCTTCCCTTGTGTGACGTAGAGGAGAAGGTGGAAGGGGATGGTGATGCGCCGAGCCCCACCCCAGACAATCAATGCAGCCCAGGAACCCTGGAGGCGCAGGACTACCTGGGACAAACCTCCATGTGTGCAGGCCTGTGTACGTGCGTGTGTTTGTACAGGGGGATGATGGCGGGAAACAGACAGCTCTCAGGAAATGGGGCGTGGCCTGGGCATCACTTAATACCAGAAGAGGGCAGATTTCTCTTCCTGTCCGTCCCTACACAAGCTGAGAATATTTCATTTCAGCTTCTTTTAGGGAAACTCACTGTAAGCCATGCAAAGGGCTAGTCTGTAGTGAACATTTGATGTTCACACATCCTCAGCATTTCTTCCTCCTACTTCTTCTTTAAAAATAATTATTTCTTTATTTAGGCTGAGTTGGGTCTTAGTTGCGGCATGCGGACTCTTAGTTGCGGCATGCATGAGGGATCTGGTTCCCTGACCAGGGGTCGAACCCCGGGCCCCCTGCATTGGGAGCGCGGAGTCTTAGCCACTGGACCACCAGGGAAGGCCCTTCCTCCTCCTTCTTACAATAGGCCCTCACTTTAATGTGAGGAGCCACATTCTCGATGGGGATGTCTTAAATACCACTCCACGGGCAAGTGAGCCGGGAATCCCTATCCAGCCCACTGCCCCAGCCCAGGGGTCCAGCAGTTGACAGGACAATGGACAGGGGAACAAGTCCAGCCAGCCGAGTCCTCCCTGAGAGGACTTGCAAAATTAGCGAAATGTAAGGCCGCGATTCATGCTCTTCTCAGCAAGAGAGCCTGTCCAAGAGAGAGCCTCTTTTGCATGCCCACAATCAGCAATATCTCAGGCCAGTACTTCTGGGATTTTTAATTACATGAGCCAATAAATTCCATTTTACTTAAGTCCTTGAGTTGAATGTCTCCATCAAACATTCCAACTAATAAATAAACACAACTGAATCTGTTCTAGGCTGTTCCTTTGCTCGTATGTTCTCTGGGACATTCCCTTGCTCCATCTCTATCTGTTGAAATCCCATTTACTTTCACCACCAAGTCAAATGCCATCTTCTTTTACATGGAACCTACCTGTCCCCTGACCCCTTACCCCCCTGTACCTTGGGAGCTCCACATTACCCTGCACTGTCTCTCCTGAGTGAGCTGTTCACCCTCCTTTCCCCACACAGCGTGAACCACAGTGGTAAGTTTCATGGGAGCCACTGTCTCATTCATCTTTGTATTGCTTGCTGACTTAAGTGGGTTCTTGCATGATAAATACTAAGCATTTGTTGAATTTTAAAATGCCTGAAATCAACAACAATAACAAAACAACCCCATTCAAAAATGGGCAAAGGACTTGAATAGATATTTCTCCAATAAAAAACACATGTCTTTCAATAAACACATGAAAAGATGCTCAACATTATTATACATCAGGGAAATGCAAATCAAAACCACAATGAGATATCACCTCACACCTTTAGGATGTCTTTTATCAAACAAAACAAACAAACAAAAAACCTGAAAAAAAAAGATGTGTTAGGGAGGATGTAGAGAAACTGGAACCCTTGTATGTTGGTAGGAATGTAAAACATTGCAGTCCCTATGGAAAACTGTATGGAGGTTCTTCAAAATATTAAGCATAGAACTACCCTATGATCTAAGAATTCCACTCCTAGGTATATACCCCAAAGAATTGACAGCAAGAACTCAAACAGGTATTTGTATACCCCTGTTCATGGCAGCATTATTTACAATAGCCAAAAGGTAAAAACAACTCATGTGTCCATTGACAGGTGAATGGATAAACAAAATGTGGTTCATCATTACAATGGAATATTATTCAGCCATAAAAAGGAAAGAAATTCTGACGCATGCTACAACATGGATTTACCTTGAGGACTTATACTACACGATGTAAGCCGATCATAAAAAGACAAATACATGAAGTATCTAGAACAGTCATATGCATAGAGACAAAATGTAGAATTGTTGCTGCCAGAAACTGTTAGGAAGGGGGAATGGGGAGTTAGTGTTCAATGGATACAGTTTCAGTTTGGGATGATAAAAAAGTTCTGGGAACAGGTAGAGGTGATGGTTTCAGAACAATATGGATGTACTTAATGCCTCTAAATTGTATACTTACAAATGGTTAAAATGGTAAATTTTATGTTATATATGTAATACCACAATAAAAATTGCCTGAAATTTTGTACAGGTTTTTAAGCTTATAGAGCCTTTCATGTCCGACATCTCATCTCAACCCCAAGAACAGGGCAGATGTAATTTCACCTCTTCTAGAGATGAGGATACTAAGGTTCTGAAGATTTAGGTTGTGTCCAAAGTTAGTATATTGTAAAGCAGGTCTTTGGACTCTGAATTCCAGGCTTTTTCTGCTACTTCTCTCAGTATCAATTACCTTTTGGTAAAGGGCCTCCATAAGCCAGAGCCTCACACATGTCATTTGCAGAAGGGCTCTTGTGGGTCTACATGGCCCTCCTGTTATCAGTGAGGAAAGTACATTCCCCCCAGGGAGCCAGGGCTTTTCTAGGTGTTCCTGAGGTTGCCAACTGTTATGGACTGAATGTTTGTGCCCCTGCCCCCAACAAAATTCATGCGTTGATGCCCTAACCCCCAGTGTGGCTATATTTGGAGATGGGGCCTCTAAGAAAGAAATTAAGGTTACATGAGGCCATAAGGGTGGGGCCCTAGTCCAAAAGGATTAGCGCCCTTGTAAGAAGAGACACCAGTGCCTTGCTCCTTCACCCTCTCGACACATGCACAAAGAACAGGTTGTGTGAGCTCACAGTGAGATGGCAGCCACCTCCAAACCAAGAGAAGAAGCCTCAGAATGAACCTATTTTGATCTTGGACTCCCCAGCTCCAGAACTGTGAGAAATAAATGTCTGTTAATTAAGCCCCCAGTCTACAGTACTTTGTCACGGCAGCTCCAGCTGTCAATAAAAGCAATATGACAAAAAAGCACACTCCTTTGTCCAGTACCCCTGGAAAACACACCTGAGAAAATCTCATGGGAAAATGTTTCTGTTGGTCTCCCTCTTGGTGGCCTCCATCTTTCTTGTAGAGAAATAGTCTCTATATGCTGGCTGAGACTTCAGCCTCAGGTGTCACAACCCCAAAGCCCTCCTCCAGCAGAAAGACAAACAACCATATGTGGAATCTAGAAAAATGGTACAGATGAACCTATTTGCAGGGCAGGAATAGAAACGCAGACGTAGAGAACAGACATGTGGACATAGGGGGAGAAGGGGAGGGTGGAATGAATTGGGAGATTAGGTTTGGCATAAACACACCACCATGTGTAAAATAGATAGCTAGTGGGAACCGGCTGTACAGCACAGGGAGCTCAGCTCAGGGCTCTGTGATCACCTAGAGGGGTGGGATAGGGAGGGTGGGAGGGAGATGCAAGAGGGAGGGGATATATGTATACATATAGCTGATCCACTTCACTGTACAGTAGAAACTAACACAACGTTGTAAAGCAATTATACTCCAATAAAAATAAAATAAAATAAGAAAGACAAACAACCAAATCCCTGGACTTTGATCCAGGCAATTCAGCCTCCCCCAGTTAGCTCACCTCAGCTCCGTCTGAGGAGTTTTGGTCTTGGCTGAGAAACACCGGGCTCAGCTGCTGCCAGCTTGGTTCTTGTTTCAACGGCAGCTACTCCAGTCCAGTGGGTGCCACTCAACACCCACGCAGTGCGAGCAGAGTCTGAGTAGCCTCGGCTGTCATCTGCACATTCTGGTACTCCTCAACATGGAGTACTCCCTTGAGACACAGACGTGGGCCACATGGGAAAGCTACCAAAACAAACAGTGAAGAAAACAAGTGATTTTTCTTGAATATCATGTTGTTGAGAAGCGTGGGCTCCAGGTGAGTTCTATGTTCACTGCTGGAAGAAAGGACTGTAACTTAGCATGTGCCAAAAGCCTATTGTGTGCCAGCGAGTGAGTTAAGCCTTTCCCCACAGGTTATTTCTTACCACAGTCCTGCAAGGTACAGGTCACTATCCCAATGTTTTAAACAGTATTTTTAATTGTGGTAGAATACACATAAAATTTGCCATCTTAACCATTTTTAAGTGTATAGCTCTGTGGCATTAAGTACATCCACGTTATTGTGCAACCATCACCACCATATTTAGAACTCTTTTCATCATCCCAGACTGAATCTCCCTGTTCCCTTCTCCCCCCAGGCCATGAAAACCACCATTCTGCTTTATGTCTCCATGAATCTGACTACTCCAGGTACTTCATATAAGTAGAATCATCTGGTATTTGTCTTTTTGTGACCAGCTTATTTTACTTAGCATAATGACCTCCAGGTTCATCCATGTTGTAGCATGTGTCAGAAATCCCTCCTATTTTAAGGTGGAATAATATTCCATTGTATGGATATGTCACGTTTTCTTTATCCATTCCTCTATTGATGGATACTTGGGGTTTTTCCACTTTTTGGCTTTGGTGCTGCTATGACGATGGCTATACAAATATCTGAGCTCCTGCTTTCAGTTCTGTGGCGTGTACACATAGGAATGTAATTGCCAAATCATATGGCAATTCTATGTTTATTTTTTTGAGGTACCATCATACTACATCCATAGTGGCTGCAACATTTTGCATTCCCACCAACAGTACACAAGGGCTCCAGTTTTTCAACTTCCTCATTAGCACTTATTATTTTCTGGGTTTCTGTTTTGTTTTGCTTTGTTTTTTGATAATAGCCATCCTAATAGGTGTGAGGGGGTATCTCATTGTGGTTTTAATTTGCATTTCCCTGATGTCTATTAACATTGAGCATCTTTTCATGTGCTTATTGACCACTTGTATATCTTCTTTGGAGAAATGTCTATTCAAGGCCTTTGCCCATTTTTAATGGAGTTGTTTGGTTTTTGTTTTTCTTGAGTTGTAAGAGTTCTTTATACATTCTAGATTTTAACTTCTTAACAGATATATGATTTGCAAATATTGTCTCCCATCCCATTGGTTGCCTTTTCATTCTGTTATTGCGTCCTTTGATACACAACTATTTTAAATTTTGATACAGTCCAATTTGTCTAGTTTTGCTTTTGTTGCCTGTGCTTTTGATGTCATACCCAAAAAAATCATTGCCAAATCTAATGTCATGAAGCTTTTCCTCTCTGTTTTCTTCTAAGAGCTTTATTGTTTTAGTTATTAAGTTTAGGTCTTCAATCCATTTTGAGTTAATTCATGTATGTGGCATAAGGTAAGGGTCCAACTTTATTCTTTTGCATGTGGATATCCAGTTATCCCAGCACCAATTGTTGAGAAGACTGTCCTTTCCCCATTGAATTGTTTTGGCACCCTTGTTGAAAATCCTTTGACCATATACGTGAGAGTTTACCTCTGAGCTCTCTAGTTTATTTCTTTGTCTGCACGTCTGTCAAATGCCAACACCACACTGTTTTGATTACTATAGCTTTGTAGTACGCTTTGAAATCAGGAAGTGTGAGTCCTCCAGCTTTGTATTTCTTTTTCAAGATTATTTTGGCTATTCATGGTCCCTTGAGATTCCATATCAATTTTAGGATGAATCTTTCCGTTTATTCAAAAACTACTATTGGGATTTTGATAGGGTTGGCATTCAATTTTAGATAGCTTTGGGTAGTACTGACATCTTAAAAATATTAAGTCTTCCAATCCATGAATATGGGATATCTCTCCTTTTATTTGCATCTTTTGAAATTTCTTTCAACATTTTCTAGTTTTCAGTGTACAAGTCTTTCACCTCCTCAGTTAAGTTTATTCTTAAGCATTTCATTCTTTTTGATGCTCTTGTAAATGGAATTGTCTCCTTAATTTCTTTTTTGGGGTTGCTTATTGTTAGTGTATAGAAATGCAATTGACTTGTGTGTGCTGATTTTGTATACCGAAACTTTTCTCAATTAATTTATTAATTTAACAGTTTTGTGTGTGTTTGTGTGTGTGTGTGTTATAAGTAATCTTTAAGGTTTTCTACATATAAGATCACATCATCTGTGAACAGAGATAATTTTACTTCTTCCTTTCCAATTTGGATGCCTTTATTTTTATTTTTCTTGCCTAGTTCCTCTGTCTAGGACTTCCAGTACTGTGTTAAATGGAAGTGGGGAAAGTGGGCATCACTGTCTTCATCTTAAAGGAAAAGCTTTCAGTCCTTCACTATTGAGTATGAAGTTAGCTGTGGCCTTTTCATATATGACCTTTATTATGTTGAGGTAGTTTCCTTATATTCCTAGTTTGTTGACTGTTTTTAACAAAGGAAGGTGTTGAATTTTGTCAAATACTTCTTTCTACATCAATTGAGATGACAGTGTGTTTTCCCCCCTTCATTCTGTTAATGTGGTATATTGATTGACTTTTGAATGTTGTACAGTTCTTGCATTCCAGGAATAAATTCCATTTGGTCATGGGGTATAATCCTTTAATGTGTTGTTGAATTCTGTTTGCTAGTGTTTTATTTAAAAACTGCCCCAATTTTTACAGATGAGGAAATTAAACTCTGAAGAGGTGAGACAATTTCTCTACAGCGACTCCTCTAGTAGCTGTTTGGAGCTGGGGTTCAAACCTGAGCCTGTTTGGTTCCAGAATCCATGCCATGTTCACTACACCAGGCTGCTGCTTCTTACTCCACGGCGGGGTAAAGAAAGGAAAACGTGGGCTACCAAACATGAGCTCTGTAACTTCACACACACAAAGATTTAACCATTTCTGAACCTCAGTTTGTGCATCTGTAGAATAGGGACGATGGTGTCCACTTTCTAGAGGTGTTTGTAATGTTTAGATAAGACGAGAGATGTAACACTCCCAGACATCCTGAGCTTTTCATTAATGGCAGCATGTATGGCCCTCTGCCCCCCAGTTGGGCCTCCCATCTCAAACACAGCCTGCTCCCCAACCTTAGACAGAGGCTTCATGAGCAGCCTTTTGGCCAAATTACTGATTTCTTTTCCTTGCTATAAATATTCTAGAAGCATTAAGACCATCAGCAAGTCATCCTGTGACTTTATGTTCTGGCCCACAAGGAATTTTCATTCCCCTATGACTTATTGATTCCTTTTTGCAGCTCCCGTCTAAATACCTCCGGCCATTGACATTTCAAATATCCTTGTCTTTTGGCTCCCCTCAGTGGCCTCAACCCGAGTCCTGAATTCTTTCTCTACCTCTTCTGCTTTTTTAGCAAGTTCAGTGACCAGAGCATTGCTCGTGGAGATACCTAGCATTTTTAGGAGTGTTTTCCCCCATTTTTCACAGTAATTCCAGGCAGATCATTTCTGGATCCAGCAGGCAGACAGATTAACTGGGGTTCATAGGGGTGATGAAACGGAGGGAAGGGGGCAGGATACAACCTTTAAAAGAATGACATAGCCATAGTACATGACGAAAACCAGTGAGAACAAACTAGGTCCAAGATGGTAGAATATTTGACTTCCAGAAGACCCTGAGCCTCATTATACGCTCATTGTAATATACTAGCACACTAAGTGACATACCCACCAGGGCCTTGACAGTTCTGAGGCCAACCATAAAATGTCAAAAAGTGGGCGGTGCCCAATTCCTGGAAATCCCCACCCCTTCCCCAATATAGTTGGAATATTCCTCCCACTCATTAGCCTATGAAATTACCCAGCCCATAAAAACTAAGCACGCCATATTTTGAGGCCTCTTGCTTCTTGCCTTCTGAGATGGCCCACACTCTGTGGAGTGTGCTTCCTCTCTAAATAAATCTGATTCTCACCTATCACTTCATGTCCGAATTCTTTCACGACGAAGAAGGAACCTTAAAATCACCAGCAACAGTGATAAAATTTTTCTTAAGGGAAAAAGGAGGAAGACAGTGGTAAATCCACAAATTCCACTCTTGGTTTTGGGCAACGCACTTTTCCACTTAACAGGAATTTGTCCCTTTCCTTGGAAATAAGAAGCACAAAGCATGAATCCTGAGAATGCCCTCACAGTGTGTCTTGGGGAAGGAGCGCTGGCCACAGGGAGCACGTTATAACCTTTTCTGCAAGGGTTGCAGTCAGCACTGTTGTTAAAGTGCACTTTTTATGCAGTAACCTCATAGAGAACTGAACTCCGAGAGCTGAAGTTTACTTGTGCTTTCCAACCAAAAGGCCCCAACCCTTCACTAAAGCTATAAATACCAGAATCCCTTCATCTTTGAAATACAGCCAGTTCTAGGTCTTGCTGAAATAGCCCGAAGCTGGTACACACAATGCATGTGTGTATGGTGAAAGAGGTCTTTATGAGTTTGCCTCTGCTGGAGGCCGGAGAGAAGGGTGAGCGGAGTGTACTGGAATGTCTGGCAAACAGCAGAGGCAGATTTGGGGTTTAAGCTGCTTAGTGGGCCCCGCGGGGCTCTGCTCTAATCTCCTCCATGTGTGAGTCTGCAGGCTGCCTGGGTAACTCAGCCTCTGCACCATCTCCACAGCCTGGAAGCACGGCGTTGGGCAGGGGACCCATCTGCGGGCTCGGGAGGACACCGTGCCCCCACTGAAAGCTGGGCACGTGCACAGCCCTGGTGCTTGCCTGTATGAGGCTTTCCTTCCTCCCAGACCATGCCCCAGCCTCCCCCTTGTGTTCAAGAATGTAGATGACACACGCCCTGAGAAACACCCCAGGGCCAGCACTTCATCCCACCTACTTATCTGTGGTAATGCCGGCCTCCGTCAATAACAAATGGCAAAGGGGAAGGGGGGCTGGGATGAATTGGGAGATGGGGATTGACATATACACACTACTGATACTATGTATAAAATAGATAACAAATGAGAACCTACTTATAGCACAGAAAACTCCACTCAACTCTGCTCAGTGCTCTGTGGTGACCTAACTGGGAAGGAAATCCAAAACAGAGAAGATATATGTATACGTATGGCCGATTCACTTTGCTGCACAGCAGACACTGACACAACGTTGTAAAGCAACTCTACCCCAATGAAAATTAATATAAATAAATAAATAAAATAACAAAGGTCATTTAGGGCCTACTATGTACCACACACTGTGCTAAGGTCTGCAGAGAGAACAGTAAACAAGGCAGGCGTGGTCTCTGCTCTCCAGACCATACTTTCACCCAGGAAGCAAACCACAGAAAAGTCAATAAATGGAAAGCAAGAGAAACGCAGATTGTGAAAAGTTCTTTAACTAAAAACAAAACAAAGCAAACCAAAAACCAAAAAAACAAACCCAGGATAAATAAAGTAGGGGCTGGTCAGAGAAGGCTCTCCAGGAGCAGGTGGCAGTGGACGAAATTCCCAGCAGGGGCTCCTCCTCGCAAGGCAGGAGGTAGGAAGGGCTTGCAGGGTCCTGGGAGCTGCAAGGAGGCCAGTGGGGCAGAAGCCGGGGAGAGAAGGGGTGAAGGACAGGAAATGAAATGGGAGTCAGTGGGGTCTCTGTCTTCACAGGGGTGAGGCCCTACTGGGAAGCTGAAATTTATCACAAGAGCAGGGGAGGCACCGGAAGGATTTCCAGCCGTGGTAAGGGTGCTACAGCGTGAGAGTGTGTGCTTTAAGTCACTAAGGCTACTGAATAGTGATGGGAGGAAGGAGGCATGAGTAAACTAAATGAGATCAGCTAGGAAGGTACTGGAAGAGTCCAGGGGAGAGACGATGGTGGCCTGGACTAGAGAAGGGAGGATGGAGCTGGGTGAGGGAGGGCTGACTGCAGATCAGTTTTACAAGTAGAACCAACAGGACTTGGTGGTGAACTGTGATGTGAGATAAATGTGAGGAATCCAAGGCGAGCGCTGGGTTTTTCCTTAGGCAACTGGGTGGCTGACGGTTCAACTTTCCCTTCCATTTTTTTTTTTTTAAACATTTATTTATTTATTTTGGCTGCCCCGGGTCTTAGCTGTGGCACACGGGATCTTTAGTTGCAGCGTGCAAACTCTTAGTTGTGGCATGTGGACTTCTTATTTGCGGCAGTCATGCAGGATCTAGTTCCCCGGCCAGGGATGGAACCCGGGCCGCCTGTACTAGGAGCGCAGATCTTACCCACTGGACCACCAGCGAAGTCGCAGTGCAACTTTCTGATACGGAAAAGCTTGGGGGTAGGAATATATCTTAGCAAAGCAGTAACGGGGGACAGGACAGTTTGGGGGAGGAAAGATGAGATATAAGTCAGCAGTGGCTCTCTGGGGTGGGTGTCTCTACCCACCCCACCCCAAAACTTCCCGTCCTCCCGGGCACCTGGCCTGAGCAGCTCCACCCCTGGGAAGCCTCTTCCCTCCCTCTTCACCACCCAATGCTCCTTCCCAGCAAGCCCTGTCTCCAGGGTGAGGAGGGGACCCGTGCATGTTCATGTCACCTTAACTTGCTTCTTGACCCTCAGCTGTCAGCACACAGACAGACTAAACCAGAGATCTGGCATGGCAGGATGGGAAAGGAGGGAAACAAACAGAGCCAGGGGAGCTAATCCTGTAGAGGAAAGGCCTCCAAACGTACAGCCTCCAGCAGACTCCAACAGGCCTCAAGATGTATGGAAAAGCCCAGCCTTGGAACTGAGGGATATAAACCAGCAATGGGGCAAGGTCAAGGTGCAGCTTCCTTGTGGCTCTGAGCAATGGTCTTACTGGAAGAAGGACACAAGGACAAGGGACGGGGTCCAAACCCCAATGGGAGAGGAAAGGAGAAAAGCAAGATTTGGGCAGGGAGGAAAGTCCCGATATGCAGACTGGGTCAACCCAGCAGAGGACAGGTATGTGGTCTCTCCCATCTCCAAAAGGCACCGCACCCCCAGGCCACCGTAACACCAGGCCTCTCCATCAGGTGGACCCAAGCTCCCGTTCACTGAATACCCACCACTTGCCAGGTGTTGAGGCAGACAGCAACTTCGTGTCATGCTCATCACCCCCTGGGCCCCATTCCGTAGATGTGGACACAGCCTCAGAGCAGTGGTGGCCTCTGCTTGGAGCTCAAAGCTGGGAAGCCGTGGAATCAGGAAGGGACCTCAGGTGAGTCTCCCTCCAGAATCCTTGGCCCTTCCACCGCAGTGCCTCACCTGGGCCGGCTGAGCTCAGGACTGCGCTGGGCTCATTTTATGTGTCAAGGCCTTAGTCCTGGGGGGCCCTTGGGGACAGTGGCCAGGCAGCAGCCGTAGCAGGCAGCTCACCATTCAACCTGCTCCCCAGTCTGCTCTCAGGGCCTGTCCTGTTCCTTCATCTGTGATCTGCAGTGAGGGGGGCATATCAATAACCCTTGGTCCTCCAACGCCTAAATCCCAGATCTTTCTGCTGCCTTATAGCTTAGAAAAAGAGTGCCAGCACTTCCGTGGGATTGAAGGACGATCCCCACCCTAGAACCCTTCCTTATGCAGCATGATTCTGTTCTGCCTAGGGCCTCTGTGCTCTTTCTTACTTCTGCAGGAAGCTTGTCTTCTACCCCAGACCAGCTCTTCTCAAGCATTTTTACCTGATAGCACATTTTTTAAATGATGACATTGGTACAGTTTGCAGGGTGAACAGAGGATGCTGCTCTGGTTTCCCCAGCCCCTAACACCTGTAACCCATTCAAGACCCTCTACTGGGAAGCATAAAATGTCTAGCATGTGTCTGGCACATGGTAGGCATTCAAAATACATTAGCTTAGTGCCCCTCTGTCCTACCCTAACGTATGCAGCAGGAAAGTAACTAGATCATATGGCAGCAACATAATACCAGATTTTCTGGGACAGTCCCAAATGTAAATCGTTTTATCATTTTCAAAAAGGTAACATTTTAAATGTATAATTCCATGAAATTTAATTTTTAAAGAAAGATTTATTCAAGTGTTGAGGCAGGCAGAATTCTGTGATGGCCCCCAGGAATTCCTTAAACTAGGGATCTTATCCAGGTGGGCCTTTTCACAAAGCCTTTTTTTTAAAAAATATTTATTGATTTATCTATTTATTCTTGGCTGTGTTAGCACGCGGGCTCACTAGTTGCAGTGCGCGGGCTTCGTTGCTCCGCGGCACGTGGGATCTTAGCTCCCTGACCAGGGGTGGAACCCGCGTCCCCCGCATTGGCAGGCAGATTCTTAACTCCTGGACCAGCAGGGAAGTCCCCTCACATAAGCCTTTTAAAGTGGAGAGTTTTCTCTGGCTGGCGGCAGAGGAGGAAGTTAGAGGTCTGACCTGCCTCTGTTGGCTTTAAGACGGAGAGGCCACTGGCAAGGAGAACAGGTGGCCTCTAGGACCCGAGAGGTGACCTGCCAGACAGCCAGCAAGGAAATAGGGACCTTATTCCTACAGCTGCAAGGAATTAAATTCTGTCAATGACAAGAATGAGCTTGGAAACAGATTTTTCTCCAGAGCCTCCAGACGAGAACTCGGCTGGCTGACTCCTTGGTTTCAGCCTTGTGTTTCCCTGAACGGGGGACCCAGCCACAGCACGCCCGACTTCGACACACGGAACTGTGAGCTCAGTGTGTGAGTTTATGGTGATTTGTTAGCAACAGAAAACTAACAGATATAACTTGCATAAAATAAATTCACTTTTAAGTGGTCAGCTCAGTGAGTTTTGATAAATTTTTTGATGCACCTACCATGATAATCAACAAACAGAACATTTCCATCACTCCAAAAGCTCCCTCTGCATTCAGTTCTCTTCCTCAGTCCCCAGGTCCTGAACTGTGTTTCTGTTCCTATCTTTTTTTTTTTTTTTTTCCTTTTCTGGAATGTCATATAAATGGAACATAAAGTAGATAGCCTTTTGTGTTTGACTTATCTCACCTAATGCAATGCTTTTAAGATTCCTCTGTGTTGTTGCATGTATCAAGTCAGTCGTTTATTGCTGAGTAATATGCCCTTGTATGTATCATAATTTATCTCTTCACCTGTGATGTAGGTTTGGATTATTTTCAGCTGTTGGCCATTATGAATAAAGCTTCTCTGAATATTTTCATGAAATATGTCTCTGTGTAGACAATGCATTTTTATTTCTCTTGGTAAATATCTGTGTGGACTGTATGATACATTTGTGTTTTCCAAAGTGGCTGTTCCATTTCACATTGTTACCAGAGATGGATGCGGGTTTCAGTTATTCCACATCTTCATCAATGCTTCCTATTGTCAGAGTTTTAAATGTTAACCATTCATGTGAGTATGCAGTAGTATCTCGTGAGATTTTTTTTTTAAATTTATTTATTGGCTGCGTTGGGTCTTCGTTGCTGCGCACGGGCTTTCTCTAGTTGTGGCGAGTGGGGACTACTCCTCATTGCGGTGTGAGGGCTTCTCATCACGGTGGCTTCTCTTGTTGCGAAGCACGGGGCTCTAGGCACACGGGCTTCAGTAGTTGTGGCACACAGGCTCAGTAGCTGTGGCTTGCGGGCTCTAGAGCACAGGCTCAGTAGTTGTGGCACACGGGCTTAGTTGCTCCGCGGCATGTGGGATCTTCCCAGACCAGGGCTGGAACCCGTGTCCCCTGCATTGGCAGGCGGATTCTTAACCACTGCGCCTTCAGGCAAGCCCCATGAGATTTTAATTTGTATTTCCCTAATCACTAATGTTGTGAAGCTTCTTTTCATGGGCTTATTTGCCATCTGTGTGTGTTCCTGGGTAAAGGGTCTGTGCAAATCATTCACCCATATATATATTTTTTAATGTTCTGGATACAAGTCCTCTATCAGCTATGCATTTTGCAAATATTTTCTTCCAGTCTGTGACTTGTCTTTTCATTTCCTTAACAGTGTCATTTGAAGGGCAGAAAATTTTAATTTCAAAGAAGCCCAATTTATCAACTTTTTAAATGGTTTGTACCTTTTCTGTCATATCTAAAAAGCTTTGCCTATATAAAGGTCACAAAGCTTTTCTTCTAATAGTTTTATCACCGTAGCTCTTATATTTAAGTTTATGATCAATTTGAAATTAATGTATTGTATATGATGCGTGGTAATGGTTAGGGCTTGGTTTTTGCTTGTGAATATCCAGTTGTTCCAGAATCACTTAGTAAGAGTGTCCTTCCTCCATTGAACCGCCTTTGCATCTTTGTAAAATAATCAATTGACCATGTACGTGTGAATCTATTCTGTTCTATTTGCCTATATATACATATATATATATATATAATTTTTTAAGCCATACTTATTGTCTTGGTTACTGTAGTATTATAGTAAGTCTTGAAATCATGTAGTGTGAGTCTTTCAACAGTTTTTTTTGTTTCTTTTCTAAAATCCTTTTGGTTATTCTAGATCCTTTGCATTTCTATGTAAATTTTAGAGTCAGCTTGTCAATTTCCATGAAAAAAACCTTCACGGATTTTGATTGGAATTGCACTGAACCTATGGACTAATTTGGGAAGAAATGAAACTTTAACAATATTGAGTTTTCCAATCCATGAACACAGCATACCTCTCCATTTATTTAGGTCTTCCTTAATTCCTGATAACAACGTTTTATATGTTTCAGTGCATAGGCCTTACACATATTTTGCTAATATTTTCCCTAAATATTTAATTTGTTGATGCTTATACAATGGTATTTAAATTTTTATGTCCAATTATTCATTGTTAGCATATATAAATACAATTAATTTTTGTAATCTTGACCTTTTCAACATTGCTAAACCCACTTATTAGTTCTAGTAACTTTTTGGTAAATTCTCTGGGATTTTCTATGCCGAAAATTATGTCATATGCAAATACGGTTTTACTTTTTCCTTTCTAATCTGTAGGACTTTAATTTCTTTTTCCTGACTTATTGCACTGACTGGAACCACAAGCCAAACATTGAATAGAAGTAGTAGAAGGCATTCCTTGCGTGTGTTCTTGAGCTTAAGGGGAAAGCATTCAGTTTTTCACCATTAAGTATGCTGTTAGCTATAGGTTTTCAGTAAATGCTCTTTATCAGGTTAAGGAAGTTCCTGCTATTCTTAGTCTGTGCAGAATTTTTAATAAAGAATCAATCTTAAATTTTGTCTCATGCTATTTCTTCATCTACTGACATGATCATATCATAGGTATTATTTTTTCTTTTTTAGTGTATCAATAGACTGAATTAATTAATTTTCTAATGCTGAAACAGACTTGCATTTTGGGAAAAACCCCACTTGGTCATGAAGTACTATCCTTTTTATGTATTGAAGGATTTGAGTTGTTAAAATTTTGTTAAGGATTTTGGCTGCTGTGTTCATAAGGGACATTGGTCTGTAGCTTTCTCTTCTTGTAAGATCTTTGCCTTGTTTTGGCATCAGGGTAATGCTGGTAATACAAGTTGAAAAGTGTTGCCTTCTCATATTTTCTGGAAAAGCTTATGTAAAATAGCTATTTTTTTAAAGGTCCATATCCCTATTTGAACTCTTTTTATTTTATTTTATTTTATTTTTGGCTGCACCACACGGCTTGCAGAATCTTAGCTCCCTGACCAGGGATCGAACTCAGGCCCGCAGCAGTGAAAGCGTGGAGTCCTCACCACTGGACCGCCAGGGAATTCCCCAAAATTGCTATTATTTTTAAAATTTTTGGTAAAATTTCTTAAACTTTTGGTGGAATTTACCAGTGAAGCCACCTGGGCCTGGAGTAGTCTTTGTGAGAACGTTTTTAACTATGAGTTCATTTTATTTAACAGATAAAGGACTAATCAACTTACCTATTTCTTCTTGAGTAACTTGTGTCTTTTAAAGAACTAATCCATTTCATCTAAGTTATAAAATTTACTGGCATAAAATTGCTTATAATAATCTCTTATTATTTTTTTATTTTTTAGTGACTAGGGCTCTAGAGTGATGTCCCCTCTCTAATTCCGGATATTGGTCATTTGTTTCTTCTCTTTTTTTTGCTGATTAGTTTTGCTAGGAGTTTATCAACTTTATTGATCTTTAAAGAACCAACTTTTGGATTTATTAATTTCCTCTGTCATTTTTCTGTTTTCTGTTTCACTGATTTCTGTCCTGATCTTATTTCCTTTCTTATGCTTACTTTGGTTATGCTTCGCTCTTTCATTGTGGTCAGAAGACATAGTTTTAATGATGAGAATCCTTTTAAATTTATTGAGGGTTTTTTTGTTTTTGTTTGTTTGTTTGTAGCCCACAGTATGGACTACTTTAGTAAATGTTTTATGTGCAATTGAAAAGACTGTGTATTCTACTGATGTTGGATGGAATGTTCTATAACTGTCAATTAGATCAAGTTGGTTAGTGATGTTGTTCAGATCTTATATAGCATCTCTGATTTTCTTGTCTATTTGCCTTATCCATTGGAGGGAAGTGTTGAAGCTTCCAACTATAATTATAGACTTGACTTTTTCTTTTTCAATGCTTTCCATTTTTTTCTTTATATATTTCAAAGCTCTGTTAATACACTCTGCATACACATTTAGGATTGTTATGTTTTCTTAAATTTACCCCTTTCTGGGACTTCCCTGGTGGTCCAGTGGCTAAGACTCCATGCTCCCAATGCAGGGGGCACAGGTTCGATCCCTGGTTGAGGAACTAAGATCCCCCATGCCACAAGGTGTGGCCACAAAAAAAAAAAGTACCCTTTTCCAATTCCTCTTTATTTCTGCCAACATTTCTCATTTTGAATGTACTTCGAATGTATAGTCCCTCTAGCTTTCTTTTGATAAGTATTAACACAGAATATCTTTTTACATAATTTTACATTTTCACCTATTTGTGTGTCTTTAAATTTAAAGTAGGTTTCTTGCTTTTTAAAACCCAATCTAGGACTTCCCTGGTAGTGCACTGGTTAAGAATCCACCTGCCAATGCAGGGGACACGGGTTCGAGCCCTGGTCCGGGAAGATCCCACGTGCCGTGGAGCAACTAAGCCCGTGAGCCACAACAACTGAAGCCCACGTGCCTAGAGCTCGCTGCAACTAAGGAAAGCCCAGGCACAGCAACGAAGACCCAATGCAGCCAAAAATAAATAAATAAATTTGAAAAATAAAAAATAAAATCCAATCTGACAATCTTTGCTTTTTAACTGAAGTGATTAGAACATTGACATTTAATATAATTGTTAATATGACTGGGGTTAAATCTACTGTCTTTCTACTTGTTTTTTATTTATCACATCTGCTCTTTAATCCTTTTTCCTCTTTCACTGTCTTCTTCTGAATTGAGAATTTTTAAAATAATTCCATTGACCTCCACTATTGACTTAGTTATTCCACTTTATTTTATTTTTAATGATTGCCCTAGGTTTTACAATATGTACCTTTAAGTTATCACACTCTGTCTTGTTCTCTCTCTCTCTTCCTCCCATAACTCAATTACCTGTATGTTAGATCATTGGAATTTATCCCACAGCTCTTAGGGCCACATCACCTGCTTCTAGACTCTTTGGCAAGCTCATTCACATGAAGATGGAGTGGACGAGGATGAAAAGAGTAGTCCAGCCATAGTAGCACCAGGATTTGACCCCTTTGGGCAGGTCAGAAGTTCAGAGTAGATGTTCAGCCAGGCTGCAAAGCACATGTCCAAAGGACTCAAGTCTTTGATCAAACTCTTCGCTCGAGGTGGAGAGAGAGGAGGGTGAGCGTTTAGAAAACTCAAGAAGTTTTAGAGTCTCTCTGAGTGAATTCAGTTTTTATTTCAGCCACGGATCTGCTGGCGATAGAAATTTGCTGTCTGTCTATTAGGTGTTCTCGCAGTCGTTTCCAGGCAAACAACTTCCCCCGCCTCCTCTCCTCCCTGGGATGAACTTGAGTCCTGGAGGGCTTTCCATCACGAGAGTGTGTGTCTGCACCAGGGCACTAAGCAACTAGTCTCACGTAACTGTCATCCTCACATACATTGACATCTGCTGAGACAGCGGGTTTCCAGCTTGGCTTCTGGTCATACGGTTCTTGTTGATTCTGCCTACTAGGTCGCTTTAGTTTTGCCAGTGTTCTGGGGTGGACGTGAGCCGCAATAAGCCACACACGAAAAAAACATTCTAGTGTCTCTGGAGCACTTGCGGGGAGTGCAGGACCCAGCTGGGCTGCCTTGGTCTGTCTGTCTAGACACATTTCAGCTCCACTGCCTTTTCACCCACCAGGCCCCCTGTGCAGCTTGCGGCGTTCTGTCTTCTCCCAGGAATCAACACGCTGGCTCGCCCTGCTCTCAGGTCCCCTGACACGTATGAAGTGCCTGTGATCCCTCATCCCTTCCCACAGGGCCAGTATGAGGGCAGGGATCTGTGGCGCCCTGCTGGTGACAAGCCAGTATCTCAGCTCTCCTAACACTGTCCCCTCCTCCCCTAAGGGGTGCTTTCTTTGATTGGTTTTTGTTTTATCCTGAGGCGGGAAAAACTAACCGATCTTATAGTCTTCTAAAACTATTATTTATGACATAAAGTGTGCGTCCCGCATTATTTAGAACTCAGAATTTTTTTTTTATATTCAAAATCTGAAATTTAATTTTTTTCTCTTAAAATATCGTCTTTGCCCTGAGTTCAAAAACCTTACTTGGGAGTCACAGGCCAAGACCTGACTTTTCTTACTCTGGTTCTACTACGAGAATCATCCCTTGGCAGTGGGTACAGAGTTTCAAAAAGAGGACCTGGAGATAAAGAGAAATGACTGAAGAAAAAATTATTGAGACTATCTCGATGAGTGTCTTGAAATACTATCCAGTTACATGTATATAAAAGATGGACAACTATAAAAGTTGGCCACAATTTCTTTATTTAGCATTGTTTCACTAAAAGATTTAAAATCAATGTTCAACCCTTAACCTATGAATAGTGTAAATACTTAAAAGTCTCTCCTTGTTTCTTTTGTATTTTAAAAAAACCTTGTTGTCTATTTTTAGCAAGCTTACTACTTCTATGTTTTCTTTGCCGTGACTGTGACATCTGCCTTAGGTATTAGGCTCCTCTGGAGCAGAGGCTGTATTTTTCCCAGGAACTACACTCATTTCCTGATAGATTGGTTCTGGCAGCTCTCCCGTCTCCTCCTCTAACTCCTGCAAGATATGCGGCTCCCTTTTCCCACTATCCCCAAATACAATCCTAGACTCCAGCCAAAATCGTCTACTTGCAGTTCATTTATTCAGGAATAACTGTGGGGAATCAACCATATGACATTTGTTGGCAGGCAGAAAAGTAGTAGAGTAGTAATATGTCATGTTTGTCGAGCACTAGGCATTGCCCACTTTTCTTAGTGTTTTATATGTATTTCACTAAGTTGTCCCAACTCTTTAAGGCATATACTGTTATTATTTCCATTTTACAGCTGAGGAGTACAAGTCTCTGAGAGGTTAGGCATCTTGCCAAAGTTACCGGGGCTAGAGCCATGATTCCAGCCCATCCAGTCCAGCTCCAAAACCCACACTCCTAATCTCCACACTGCCTCAGACCCCAAGAGGTTTGTCAAATTTCTACCGAAACTCGAGGGATTCTTAGGTAGAACTAAGTCAAATATGACTGATGTTAGGAAGCTACTGTCTACTTAAGTGTGTAGTGACTTCCCTGGGCGAGTGAGTTGGACAGCAATATTGTTTTGGTTGGTCTTCAGCACTCTGCCATAGGGAAGCAGCCCTTCCTGGAGGCTTATGAGTTCCTTCTCCTTGGTGGTGTGTCCTTGCAGAGACGTTGGGTGAATAAAGTTATCAGAGTTTGAAATCACTTCCCCACAATATTCCACAACTTTTTCTGATCTCTCTTATTCCCACCAAGTAACCAACTTATTATTCCACGCACAGCACTTTACCATTTACCGACCTAAGGCTCTGCCCTCTGTCTCACTATGGGAGGCTATTGGACTTACAGGTACCACCAAGTACATTCTAACATCCCATTGATTTCCAGTCTGAGAATATCAAGTGGAGACAGTAATAACATCACGGAGCCATGGCTCCTGTCATGGTCAGGGAGAGGAAGCTGAGGGCCCCCCAAAGGGAAAGCAATGGCCCAGTACGGTGGTAGTCAGGGTGAGGGCAAAGGGGGAGCAGAAGCTGAGCAGACTGGAAAGGTCAAGCTGTGGGACGAAAACAGCATGCAGGAATGAAAAGAGCAAAACCAGTGAATAGTCAAGGCCAGAATCCAATAGAATGAGAGCAGAACAATTTCAACACCCAAAAAGAGGTGACTGAATTATCCAATTAAACAAGGGCGTTACCTCAGTCCTTTGAATAGGCACATGGGTCAACCCAATCTTTTGTTTCTGAACTTCTTTCGGAACCCCTATCTTTTCTGAAAGGAAGATACGGTATCATAATATCATTAGGGTAGAGGGGTGTTTTATGGAACCCAAGAGCATGAGGATAGCTGGGTCTCAGAAGCGTGCAAGGATGTGGAACCCTCAGAGGCCCTCTCTCTTCGCTGTCTCCGCATTTCTGCTTTATTCTTCACCGTCTGTTTCTATTGCTTTTTCTAGGACCACAACGCCCCTTAACTTGGGTGTTAGAGGCCCATCCAGACTCTCTCTCTGGATTTCAGTTTTACATTTCAGAAGAAAAGATTCTCTGGTTGGCCTAGTCTGGTCAGGTACTACCCTTGGACAAAACAATTGTGCCTAGGTTTGGGGTCAAGTTGTAGTAGCGTGGCTGGTGAGAACCCACTATGGGGGTTGGGCCCCTCCTTCAGTTTTACCATCTCCCAGGCCAGTCTGTGTTGCTGTAAGGATCAGATTAGAGAATATAAATGAAAAGCTGCCATGAAAATGGAAAGTACTGTTACAATGGCTGAAATGTGTAACCATAAGGAAATATTTGAAGCCCAAATTGCTTTTGTGGTAATATTATTAGTTTCCATGCATTATAAAGATACCCTAGATATATAGAGTCCTGTAAATTGGAATCAATTTGCTTCTTCTGAGATTTTATTTTAAACCTTTTGCTTGCAAAGGATGCAGTGAGAGAAGGGCAGGCTTTCCAAGAACAGGTCTCCTGATTTATAGAGAAGAAAAGTCTAGAATTGGAGGGAGCAGGGAGAGACACAGAGACAGTCATTATTTGGCATCCAAAAAGTTAACAGAGGAAACTGTTAAGCACCAATCAAGGATGTGTGAAGGGGAAAGTGGCTGGATTTTAAGTTTCCTCTATAGAATCTATCTTCCAGAAAAGAAGCCAGTTGTACACCCTGGAGAGGATGCTTTGTGTTGCTAGTGATAATTGCTCCTCATTAACTCGGCCATAAAGACGCGGTGTGCTGTGCATAGAGGTAGATGTGGCTGCTTTCTTCTAGTTAAATGCTAATTATTTTAGACCATACGGTTCTTGGGCTGTAGATTTTTATTATTAAATTTCCTGACTCCTCTTCCATTGTAAAAAGCAAACAAATAAACAAACAAAAGGTAACTCAAAAGAAAAATATCATAAGCTTTCATTTAAAAATGTTTCAGGGATTCTTACACTTGAGATTACAGCACCTATTTTTAGCTGATAAAGCTTTAAATTCCATTCTATTTTACACTTAAAATTCAAAGGGCCAAGTAGATTGATTGTTTTACTTGTAACGCTGTGTTGCCCAGAGTAAATTGTTTAACTTCTTTGTGCTTTTTGAGGAGGAGAGGTAACATCTTACGTCTTGAGTGTTTCTGGGGCTTTAAGCATAAAAACCATGCTAGAGCATAAAGTAGCTCATGACACAGTGTTTTTCTCTGCCTTGATGACAGTGCATCACAGAATTTTAATTATTAATGTGTTGTTCAGATGTGTCCAAATGCTTCCCTTTTAAAAGAAAAAGGCAATGGAAAATGGAGTAACTGGGATGACACTAGAAATTAAATGTAGGGCCACCTTTCTGAGATCTGTAAGTAGTTCAGAATAGAGATGGAGGTGATCAAGGAGGAAAGAACCAAGTAGGAATAATCAGGTTAAACAGTAAGAAGATCAAGAATAAATAAAAGGGACTTCCCTGGTGGCGCAGTGGATAAGAATCCGCCGGCCAATGCAGGGGACGTGGGTTTGATCCTTGGTCCGGGAAGATCTCACATGCTGTGGAACAACTAACCCAACTACTGAGCCCACGTGCCACAACTACTGAAGCCCACACAGCTAGAACCCATGCTCTGCAACAAGAGAAGCCACCACAATGAGAAGCCCACGCACCACAATGAAGAGTAGCCCCAACTCACCGCAGCTAGAGAAAGCCTGTGTGCAGCAAAAAAGACCCAACACAGCCAAAAATAAATAAAATTAAATCTAAAAAAAAAAAGAATAAATAAAGGATGTTAAGAGAAGACGTGCAGGGGTGTGTGTGCGTGTGTGTGTGCACACACACGCACACACACCCCAAAGAACAAAAACTAAATAACATATTTGAACCTTAGAATTAAACAGAGAAAATTTCCCTGTGGATCTGTTGACATCTTCTACAGGAAAAAAAAAATTACTTCTACCAGAATTTTTCAAGGAAGTGTATGCGGATGGGTATTCTTGAACTGACAACCAGTCAGTTGGTCCACAAAAATGGATAACTTAGTCAGAGCCAGACAATGGTAGAGGAAATACACCCAGGGAAACAAGATAGACATGATCCCAATCCTTGAGGAGCTTCTTGTCTAAAGGAGAGAGATACATAAACAAAAATAGCAGTCAATGATAGGGCTACAGAGGAATAACACAGGGTACATCCAGGAGCTTATTAGAGGTGCACCTAACCTGGAGGGTGGGGGAGCCTGGGAAGGCAGAGAATTGCATGTTCAATGGCCCTGGGTGAGGAAATGTTACCGAATCCAAGCTTGCTCTGCTCGCCGCATGACAGGCCAATAATCAGAGATGAGGTGTTGAGGCAAGGAATACTACTTTATTCGCAAAGCTGGCAGACTAAGAAGATGGCAGACTAGTGTCTCAAAAGAACCATCTCATTGGCGTCTGGATGCCAGTTTCTTTTATAGAACAGAGACGGGGAGGAAGTGAGGAAGTAAAGTAAAAAGGCCATTTGTCTTGCAAAATATCTCCTGGAATGGCCAGCCTCGAGGAGGGGATATGTTAATTTCTTCTTTCCTGCAGGCATCCGCAGGTGGACAGGGTCTGATTGTCTCCCTGTGAGCTGAACAAAGGCACTTTAGTTTAACATTCAGGTGGAGGGGCAGGGTTCCCTGAGGCAGGCCATTATGTATGCCAATAGCTATAGACAATACCCTTTTAGTGATTATAGCAACAAAAAGCAATGAAGGGCAAAGGTTAAAGTAAAAGAAACAGATCCAACGTGGAGTCAGATTTTCTTCTTCCCTGTTACAGAAAGGGAGCATGGACTTCTGCATTCCTGAGCTCCCCTAGACTGTCCACCAGTAACTGTGAGGGAAGTCCTCATTAGCAACTGTGGTTTAAAGGAAAATGTTTTGAACTTGAGGTCAGACCAGTTCTAGATCCACCATTAAAAGTTGTGGGATCCTGAGCTTCCTCATCTCAGTTTCCTTGTCTGTAAATTGGAAATAATAAAATATTTCCATGATTCTAAGTGACTGGAAGCTGCATTATCAATTTAATAAGAAATTTTCAAGGTAAGCATGGAGAGAGAAGTATGTGTCAATTGTAGTATACGTCCCAATTTCAGCAACATTAAAATGTAAAAATACGTACATCATAAAATTAAGAAAATGTGGTGATCTTCCAGAGTTGTTGTGAGGATTAAATGAGATTATATACAAGAATATAATTTCACACTGTGCTGTGGACTGAATGTCTGCATTCCCCAAAATTCATATGTAGAAATCCTAACCACCCATGTAATATATTAGGAAGGGGGGCCTTTGGGAGGTCCTTAGGTCATAAGGGTGGCTCCCTTGTGAGTGGGATTAGTGCCCTTGTAAGGAGAGACAGGAGAGCTTGCTCTGCCCTCCCTCTCTCCATGTGAGG
Organism: Delphinapterus leucas; assembly: GCF_059928025.1. Lineage (NCBI taxonomy): Eukaryota > Metazoa > Chordata > Mammalia > Artiodactyla > Monodontidae > Delphinapterus > Delphinapterus leucas. The sequence continues at coordinate 5,929,329 of NC_143144.1, forward strand.
ATACATAAAGAAGGTAGCTGTCTGGCATCGAGGAAGTGTGTTCTCACCCGACACCAGACCTGCCAGTGCCTTGATCATAGACTTCTCAGCCTCTAGAACTGTGAGAAGTAAATTCAGTTGTTTAAGCCACCCGGTCTATGACATTTTTGTTATAGCAGCCTGAACAGACGAAGACACACTGTCAAGTCCTACAGTGGAAGTATTATTACTTGCCTCACCATCTGCATGAGGCCCAGACTTTAACAAAATACTAATGACCTGAAAAAATGGATATGCCGTTCAATCTTGGGATCAAATTTCTTCGTAAGAGTCATTTTTATTAAGGAGGTTATATCATTCTTAACAACTAATATGCAGAGGCTTTTAGAACTAAAAGGAAATTTAAAGTTCAATGAATTCTATTCTTAAATTTATAATAGTAAAAAACTGAGGATCAGAGAAGTAAGATCGCTTTTCTGTATACATATGGTACGTGACTCCGTTGGGACAGAAAGAGGACTTTTTATAGGCGATGTCGACAACCGTTAGTGATTATGGCTATGGTGAACTCTTGGAATCGCTGTGTAACCTCAGCTCCTACACAGCAGCTGAAGGATGCCAATCCCCCCAGTAAGCAATGCCTTAGCAACAGTGTGGTACAAGGTTAAGCTGATTTAGGGGGATCGGGGATGATTTAGGGGGATGGGATTGGGGGGGCAATGGGATGGGGGCAGGTGGGAAAGGCATAGGTGGAGAATTCTGAAGTATTAGATGAGCTTCCTCCCCATGGGAAACAAAATCATGCTCAGTCTGAGGGACAGAGTTGCTGGAATTGTCGGTCCTTCTGTACGGGGGTGTTTCCATACCCCTCCAGGAGCCCTTCCCCCCCAACACCTCCCCCCCCTCCAAGCCGTCTGAAAATGACAAAGCCGAGGAGGTCTCTCAGGCACATGACCGCTGGTTGGGGTGGGGAGTGAGGCATGTCTGTTCACACTAGGACCATAAGAGGTTATTATTTTCTTTGTAGTCACCAGGAAGGCTGAGTTGGGCTGGGGTGAGTGATGACATTGCTAGCATCACAAGCAGTGCATTTGTGAATGAGTCAAGCACACACCTACCTACACCCATGTCCCCCCGCCCCGGCGCCCCTCAGCAGCGTAGCAACGCTGTAGCAACTCTCTTATGAAAGCACTGCAGGCAGGACGCAGCACTTTGTGGCTCTATCTATAGAAGGCAGACGAGGACGGGGTTGTCACCATCCCCCAGCCGGGGATACTGACGCCTGGTTACATCATTGTTCTAAGGTCCCTGCAGATGGCGAGAAGTCCAGTCTGTTGTTTTATCTCTGTGTTGCTCTATCTGGCACGCGGTGGGCCTGCTCTTCAACTTCAAGACAAACTGGAAACAGGCTGCCCGGCAGTGGGCAAAGCTGAACTGAAGAGTCACAGGATTTTAGAGCAGGAAGTCGGGTATGCAATCTGTGTTTACCTACGACGACTTCGTTGAGTTCTCAACACAGAAGTATCATTGCAACCGTCGCTGACAGATGCAGGATCAGAGACTGGGAAGGCGTAGTCAGACCGCTCAGGGTGGGGGGAACTGGTTCGTAAAGGAGCTGAGATTCCCACCCGGGATCCTGACTCGCAGAGTTCTGTCAGGGCCGCGTCAGCACGCCTCCCCCCCAGGGTTCCCCCTGCGCGCGGCCCCGTCCCCAGGCACCGGGCCTGCCCAGGACTTCGGCTCCGCGCCCGGCGCTGCGGCGCCTCCCCAGCCTTTGTTTGAGTGCCGGAGAGCCCGGGAACAGAGAGAGGCGTGACTTCAATATTCCTGTGGTTTTTGAGCAAGCGATTGCCTAACCTGTGTCTGTCTCACGCTCGTAGGCAGAGCCGGCTGCGCTGCGAGCGCTTCCCTGGGCGCGCGCGGCCTCCCCACCCATCCTTCCCCGTACACCAAGCAGCCAGGGCCGCGGGTGGGAGGCTCTCCTCGTGGCTGGCGTGGCGGAGCGTGGAGATCTTTTTCATTCATAAAACGAACATCCCCGCTCGCTGCCTTCCCGCCGGCCTTATGCCGCGCCATCCGCGGCCGGTCAGGCCTGGGTCCCGGGGAATCTGCTCCGAGGGCCAAGGGGCCTAAAGTGGCCCTTTGCGCGTTCCGCCGGGAAGCCCCATTTTATAAACCCCGTGTCGTGTCCTCCCTCTGCAGAGACGACTGACATGGATCGCGGAGGAACACTCGCGACTGAAGAGACGAGATGGCTTGTGGTTCAACTCACAAGTAAAACCTCACCCTTTGACTTCAGGCTGTCCGACATTTTGTGGCTTGCATTTTTTGGAGCGACGGTCAACTGGGCTACCTCTCCATTTGTAAACAACCGGCTTTCTAGGTCCCTGTTGTCCCCCTTTTATGGCGGCAGGTGGGATCAGGGGAGTGGGCGGGAGGGATGCTGGCAGGGGCGGGGCGGGCCAGGTCGCTGCGCTAATTCAAGATGCGACCTCCATCCAGATAAGAGCTTGCTGTTAACAGCGGTTTTCCCTGCGAACCCTTAAAATTGCCCCAGGACTCCCCTAGCAGCGAGAGGCGAGCCCTCATTCGCCGAGCGGGCCCCCCTCGCCCCTCCTTTGCCCCCTCCCTGCCGCTCCTCTCGGCCCTGGAAATTACAACTCCTCGGCGCGCGGCGCCGGCAGGAGGCGGCGGCGGCACGGAGACCGGAGGAGATTCCCGAGCCAGCCGGGCGCTCGCCCTCCACCCGCGGGCGGCCGCGTCGCACGGCCAAGGTCACAGGCGCCGCAGGAGCAGCGGCGGCGAACCGGAGCAGCGGGGCCGTGCTGGCCACGGAAAGAAGGCCCCGGGGCGCGTTCGGCCCGCGTCGGCAGCGGCCGCAGAAGGAGGCGAGAGAAGGTCTCCGGGCCGGCGGGGCCCCCCGAGGTAGTCGCGGGCGCAGAGGCCCGGCAGCTGAAGGCCCCCGGGTCGGCGAGAGCGGAGCTCGGGCTCCAGCGTCGGCTCCCGGGCGCTGTCCGCCGCCTCGTGGTGCTGAACCCAGCCGCGGGCCAAGAGGCCTGCTCGCCCGCCTTCTCACCTACAGATCGCCCGGACTGGCGGTGGCCACCGGCCAGAGCAAAAGGGGCCCCTGGGCAGCTGCCCACTGCACCCGAGGGGCTGAAACAGGAGAGCCAGCGAACCTCAGCCCGGCAGCCGGTCCTCATGTGGAGAGGAGACGTGCGCAGCCGCCGGCGGCGGCGCTGCTGCTGATTCATCCCCTAGAGCATCTCGCAGGCCACCGCGAGGGCAGCCGACCAGCTCCAGACTCTGGCCGCAGGTTGCAGCCGCTGGTGCAGGAGCCTCGCGGGCAGCAGGTGAGGACCCGCTCTCCTTCCTCTTGCCCCCAGTCGTCCGTGGGCGGTGGCCCCAGGACTGAGAGAGGGGCGTGCCCCCGGCTTGCAAAGCAGTCATGTCCGTGTGACGCGCCCGCCTCCCCCTCACTGGTGCTAGCCACGCTTGCTCGCCTCTGCCCGTCTCCGGGGCTTGGGCCGTTCCACCCTCCGCGCCGAGCCGCTCTCTCCGCCGGCGCAGCGATGGAGGAGGAGCTGAAGTGCCCCGTGTGCGGCTCGCTGTTTCGGGAGCCCATCATCTTGCCATGTTCCCACAACGTCTGCCTGCCTTGCGCCCGAACCATCGCGGTGCAGACCCCGGACGGCGAGCAGCACCTGCCCCCGCCGCTCCTGCACTCCCGGGGCTCAGGGCTGCCCGCAGGCGCCGCCGCCGCCGCCGCCGCCGCCGCCGCCGCGCCCCCTCCGGACCACGAGACGCCGGCTGGCCCGGCCTGCGGCGGCGGCGGCAGCGGGAGCGCGGCCGGCGGCGACCACGCGGACAAGCTGAGCTTGTTCAGTGAGACAGACAGCGGTTACGGCTCTTACACCCCGAGCCTCAAGTCCCCCAACGGGGTTCGCGTGCTGCCCACGGTGCCTGCGCCGCCCGGCTCCTCGGCCGCCGCCGCCCGGGGCGCCGCCTGCTGCTCGCTGCCCTCGGCCTCCTCGAGCTCCATCACGTGCCCGCAGTGCCACCGCAGCGCCTCCCTGGACCACCGCGGCCTGCGCGGCTTCCGGCGCAACCGACTGCTAGAGGCCATCGTGCAGCGCCATCAGCAGGGCCGCGGGGCCGCGCACGGGGCGTCCACAGCCGCTGCCGTGGCCGTGTGCCAGTTGTGCGACCGCACCCCGCCCGAGCCGGCCGCCACGCTCTGCGAGCAGTGCGACGTGCTCTACTGCGCTGCCTGCCAGCTCAAGTGCCATCCATCCCGGGGACCCTTCGCCAAGCACCGCCTGGTGTCGCCGCCGCCACCGCCGCGCGCGCCCGCCGAGGCCGCCTCTGCGTCTCCAGGCGCCGCCCAGGGCGCCCCCAGCGCAGGCGGAAGCTGCAAGAGCCCGGGCGCCACCGGCGCCGGAGCGGCGGGGGGCGGCGCGGCCCGCAAGTACGCTACGTGCCCTGACCACGAAATGGAGAACTACAGCATGTATTGCGTGAGCTGCCGAGCCCCGGTGTGCTATCTGTGCCTGGAGGAGGGCCGGCACGGCAAGCACGAGGTGAAGCCGCTGGGGGCCATGTGGAAACAGCACAAGGTGAGCGCCCGCGGGGCAGGGCATGGGGCACGGACGCCAAGAAAAGGGCGCTCCCTTTCGTTAAATAAGCTCCAAGTACTCTGAGCTGAGTGTTGGAGATGGGAAGGGCATGGAAGGACGACACCCTAGGTCCCCTCGCGCCTGAGGCTTTATGATTCCACCCAAAAGTCGTCTAGAATGCAGAAGCAGGATTCGTTCACTCCCCAAATTGACTAATAAATTACCTTGATGGCCCCTCTGGGTTTATGACACCTAGGGCCCCCTTCCTCTCTCTAAAAAGTTCATTTTTTTTCTTTTCTTTTTTTCTTTCTTTTTTTTTTTAAAGTACAAGTGTTACCACCTGCTTGCAGGAAAATGTCCGATGCCACCCGTGCTTGGTTAATCTTCTCTGAAGGCAGGAAGGATTCTATCCCAACTCTCAGTGAAGGGATACACTATCTCCCTTAGAGCAGAATTCCCATCAGCTTCTAGAGCAGAAAGTTTCCTACTCTCTCAGCTAGTCTCCAGCACTTTCTAACCCCAGAATGCCTCTCAGCTTAAAGGGAAGATGTAATTCTTCATGCGCCTTATTTGAGACTTCGGGCGTGTGCCCTGTTAAGGAGGGAACCCACTGAGAGACCTTCTCTTCCTGGGACTCCAGGTGGCAGGAGTGCGGTGGAGTAAGCACTTAGTAGGACAGCCAGGGGCACTCATCTGCTGGCCGCTGAGGGCCATCTTTCCAGGGACTTGCCTGCAGGTGCCACCTCCCAAGTGGGAAGGAACAGCCGCTACAGGCAACTCGCACACACTTGTGGTGGCCAGTGTATCCTCATAGCTGACACCGAAGGAGAGAAGCCTTCAAACTCAGGGCAGGCCCTCGATCAGACCCCAAGGCAAGAGTGGGGTCAGCTTTTCTACCATTCACCTTAATTTCCTACTCAAAGGCCAGGCCGTGCAACTGGACTCACTGCCGAGGTCAGCGATCCGGGTCCTTTGTTCAAGGGCTCCAACTGCAAATTTGGACCTTTATCACTCAGTATCCTCTTTCCAGTAAACTCTTACCCCACAAAGAGGCAGGAGATCTCCAAAGAGCCCAACAGGAAGTATGTATTCTGACTGAGGAAAAACACGAGAAAGTAAGGCAACTTGCTATGGTCCTCTCATATCATCCAACTGGAAATGGACAAAAAGGGGAGCATAGATGGGAGGAGAAGAAGGGACCAACCACTCATACGATAGATTTATTACATACAGTTACTGTATAATTTCTGCTACAACATGCCTGTTGTTACTGTAACTCAACATTTTCAAACAAAAAAATTAGGAAAGAACAAATGAGGAACACTTCAGAAATCCACCTCGGAAAGGGAAATTTGCATAGTAGTTCAGGAAAGGGCGATCTGGAGTCAAATCCCTAATTCTAGAGCAGCGGTTCTCATTTGGGAACAGTTTCACTCCCCCTCCAGGACATTGCCCATGTCTGGAGACAACTCTGGTTATCCCACTTAGGAGTTGCTACTGGCATCTAGGGGTAGAGGCCAAGGAGGCTGCTAAACAGGCTACAGGGCACAGAAAACCTCCCACAAAACAATAACCCAGAAAAATATCAACAGTGCCTCTGAGAGAAACCCTGTTGTAAGTTACACAGACCTGGATCCAAATCTCAGCATTTGTAATTGACTTGCTATAAGCGTTTAGGCACAGTTTGAAGCTCACTGAATAATATCTAACTCAGATAATTGTTGTTGGGAGTAAGTATAATGCTGTATGTTTAGCCTCTAGCACAGTACCCAACTCACAGTAACCGATATATATTATTTATCATTATTATTATTATAGTGCTAATACCACCAAACTTGCAGAAAGCTATAGGGCAGTAGCAAAGAGTACTTCTCTGACTTCAGTGACTTGGTAACCTGGTGAACACATGAGCTGGTAGTGTTTATGTTGAGTCCTAAAATAGCTTGGAGCTAAATGAGAATGTCTGCTGAGTGAGTTATCATTCATATGACATTTTGTTGCATATTGCTTCAGGGTAATTGTAGCTGCCGTGCTTATTTCATCTTTCAAGTGAAGAGAGTCATTTTACAAATAAAGAACTCTTTTGCAAAGAGGCTGTGATCAATTACCAAGACAAGGTTCACATTCAGATTTTAGGAGCTGGTAAATTTTCGCAGCCTAGAAGGCTAGAACTAATTCTGGGTGTTGCCACCCAAACTTTTAGACTTAGTGAAGAGTGGAAACCAAAACGCATTGAGATGAGTTTGCAGTCTTAAAAGAGATGAAGCCTCTTACCTGGAAAAGTGAGTTGGATAATGCCCAAATGGTTTCAAGAACCAAGATCATGCAGGGAAAACATTGGTCGTCCTTGATTTGGTGTCCACAGCAGTTTTATAACATTTCTATCTGAAGAAATATGGAAAGAATATGTGATATTTGCTCAATAGAGTTCGACAGTTATCTGTGGGAAACACAGCTAAGCAGAATCTAAATGTCTCAATTTAATGCCACATCTTCAGGGAACTAAGACATCCTCTTAAGTCCAGAAGGAATTCTCTGAGATACTTTTGTGAAAAGCTGTTTTCAAGAATGAGAAGAAGTTCTGCTGTTCTCTTTCAGCAGGTGCTGTTTTTCTACAGAAAGGGAAATCATTCAGTGCTTCTTATGAGCATCTCAGCTAGGGGCTGGAGATCAAAAGATAAACAGAGGGAGCCTTGATGGACCGTTTGGTCTTGCTTTGTGGGCAGGCGTCTAGACCACCATTGTGAGCTGTGAAGGTGATTACTTTTGAAAGATAAATTAGTGCACTCAATTTCACACTCCCACCAGGGCAGTTTAAATTCTTTAGTAAAACTTAAAAGTCTCTGGATTTTGTTGTTCTTGTCGTCGTCGTAGTCTAAAAATCCCAGGAGCCATGACAAAGCTTGGTACACTACCAGAACGAGAATCAGGACAGAAATATTTCCCTAACATCCCTATGACTGGAGAAGCCTTAAACAAAGCTTTAATTCCTCTCTAGCACGACTGGAGCTTGCCATCTAATTAGTGATTCTTAGGGAGAGAGACATGTAAGTGACACTGAAATCTACTTTGAAACAAGATTGATAATCACTTTTCAAAAAAAGTGTAAACGCACTGCTATATTTTAAATGGATGACCAGCAAGGACCTACTGTACAGCAGAGGGAACTCTGCTCAGTGTTATGTGGCAGCCTGGATGGGAGGGGAGTCTGGGGGAGAATGGATACGTGTATAGGTATGGCTGAGTCCCTTTGCTGTGCACCTGAAACTATCACAACGTTGTTAATTAGCTATACTCCAGTATAAAATAAAAAGGTAAAAGAAAAAACAACAGTGTAAACACTTTAGGTCTTGGCCAAACACATTTTTAGATGATTCTCCTGGAAGAGGATTAATAATTTCAAAGAACTTCTGACGTGAAGAAACTATACGTTGTGAAAGATAGGACAGGGAAGGGAAGCTTTCCATGAGTGCTTTTGTCTTTTTGCCTATTGACTGTGGAATTCCAATTTTCCTGAAACCAGAAGGAGAGGGTCACTGTGGGATGTACCTCTTCCTAGTGTGACATGTCACAGAATGTCGGCAACCACTGTAATTCCTGCTGGGTGCAGGACTCTGAATTAAAAATGGTTAAAAGTTGATTCTTGAACTGAGGAAGGGAACACTGGATAAGCCCTTCCTCAGAAGTCTTTTGAGAACCATGGACAATAGAATAGAATAGAATCAAAACAAAAATCTCATTGTACCCCAGGATTACTGTTCCCAATGAGTCAAGCACTTCACAAGAGCAAAGGAGATAGTGAGGTCTAGAAATCACAGGAAAGCCAGGACTTCAGGTTACTCCCATGCCCCAAGGATCTGCCAGAGGATACTTGGCTTCTCAGAAGCCTGGGCCTACCTTATTTTATCAAAGAGATAAAGAAAAGCTTTTAGCCTTTAAAGCCTCAGAGGAAAGACTTCCTCCATTAAAAGAGATAACACATAGATGCCCAAAGCAGAACGTGTAATCATAACTGTATATGATCATAAGTATACTTATTCGAATATTTGTAGTACATCATCACACAGGGAATAGATGCGCTGTCAAGAATTACAGAGGTAGAGATGTAGAGATGAACTATGAACCCCAAATTCCAGTTTGCAGAGAAAAAACATTTCTAACATTTTGGAGTTTTTTCTTCTAGAATTCTGTTGTATATTTATTTTGTAACTGTCTTTCTTTTTTTCGTCTAATCATACGGTACAAATATCTTTCCTGTCAGTTAACGACATCACTTTTCCGTTGTAAGGATTTATTATTTTGCTTGATCCACACCCTGATGCTGGGCTCATCTAGGTGTTTTCAGTCTTTTGCTGTTAGGAACATTTTTCAAGTTAAACCCATGCCTTTCTTCTTAATAATCTCCTCAGGTTAAGTTTCTAAATATGGAGTTACTGTATCAAAGGAGAACTGTCTTCCAGACATCTGATTCACGTTGCCAAATTGCCTTGCAAAACGTTTACACCTATTTTTTCTCCCAACAGCAAAATTATATAAAAAATTAAAAATTCATGTAAACAGGGACCATTGGGGAAAACAATAAGGTGGATTGCCTTGTTTCTAGTAATAACTGTTGGCTACTTTCATTACATTATTGTTAGAACTATTTTTTAAAAGGGGATCACAAGTATCTAGATTTTTATATTTTTAACTACCAGTTAGTGATCTGCCTTCCGTCAAAAACTGCTTTAATAGGCGTAACTAGTGCCTGAATAGCCCCTTTTGGATTTTAAGGCCCCTGAAAAGACCAAGCCTTCAGGGCCCATCTAAGGCACTTTAAAAATTTTTTTTTTATTTCTTTATTTTTATTTTTGGCTGCATTGGATCTTCATTGCTGTGCACAGGCTGTCTCTAGTTGCGTCGAGCAGGGGTGTGCGGGCTTCTCATTGCGGTGGCTTCTCTTGTTGCGGAGCACGGGCTCTAGGAGCGCGGGCTTCAGTAGGTGTGGCATGTGGGCTCAGTAGTGGTGGCTCGCGGGCTCTAGAGCGCAGGCTCAGTAGTTGTGGCGTGTGGGCTTAGTTCCTCCTTGGCGTGTGGGATCTTCCCGGACCAGGGCTCGAACCCATGTGCCCTGCATTGGCAGGCGGATTCGTAATCACTGCGCCACCAGGGAAGGCCCTAAGGCACTTTTGAGTGGGGTCTGAACAGGGAAAAAGAGGGTTAGGTAGAGAGAAATGCTTGGCAAAAATCTTCTGGGAGGTCTGAAGTCTCTATCTCTGTGGCTAATCGCTGCAAGCCGAGAGTTGCTAAACAGATCCATCAGGGCCCTCAGAGCATGCGGCATGGAAATATGCACCATCTGCGTGGAAGCCTGGGTTTTTTGAGATGTTGAATCCTTCACCAACTCTGAAGCTCTGGGAAATGAAGTGCATAGGCTGGCTTCTGTTCCATCTGCCGCAGACTGACAGAACCAATGGCAAGTCTGCTTAGACCCCTGGAAACGTGAGATGACTCCAATAAGTAGTGGCTTCTGAAACCACCCTCTGTGTTAACATCAGCACTGTCTTTAAAGCCACTGGGGCTGTAGCCTGCCTTGTGCTTGGATTTAATTCCAAGGAGCTCAGTAATTCAGGAACAGCTATTAGAAAGAACCCCTGTGTTACAAGCTTTGAAGTACATGCTTTCCTCATCATTCCACACATCTGGAAAACAAAAAGTGGGTTTGACAGAAGGCAAGAACCCATAACTTGAATTGCTTTTCTCTTCTCTTTGAAGATTATTTATGGAGTATCAGGGTTCCGAATTGAGGAGGACCTTAGAAATTGTGAAAGGACAACCCCATGTGACTACTGAAAAATGTGTTTCCTACTGTACGCTCTGGTGGTCACTCCATGGCTAAGCTGTTCTATTTTTAGCCTGCAGTGGGAGGTCCTTTATCTGGGTCGAGATTCTTGGTGGATGGGACCTTACTTGTGGATGTCAGTGAAATGGACTGTCCTAGAGGAGAGGGATCTCTCAATCTCTGAGACTGCCTAGAGGGGTCAACAAGCTGGCACACCGCCTGCTTCTGTAAATAAAGTTTTACTGGAACACAGCCATCCTCCTTTGTTTACATTTTGCCCATGGCTGCTTTTGGCTATAACGGTTGCTTTTGGTAGAGTTGAGTACTTGTGACCAGAGATCGGCAGCCTGCAAAGCCGAAAATATTTACTCTCTGGTTCTTTATGGGGAAAAAAATAAAAATAAAAGCGCCGACTTCTAGACTAGGACCTCGTGACTCAAAGCGAGGTCCGAAGAGTAACAGAAGCAGTGCCGGGAGCTCGCTGCCGATGCGGACTCTTGAGACCCGCCACAGCCCTACCGACTCATGGTTTGAATTTAGCAAGATCCCTAGTTGATTCAGATGGACGTTCAAGTTTGAGAAACCTTGACGGGAATGCTTTGGGGGCTCCAGGGCGCTGGGCCCAACACTGTAACTGTGCAAGTCATCTCCAGCAGTGGGAAGTGGACTCTAGGGGGTCCCGGAGGTTTGAACCAGTCTTAATTACTCTGGGAATCTTCAGGTTCACCAGATTCTGGGTGCTGGGAGGCAATATGGTACTCAAAGACCACCTGACCCAGAGGTGGGCGGGAACCTCTGAGGGGTGGTGGTGCTGTCTGAGCCCTCCTGGGCCAGAGCGTAGGTGACTCATGAGAAGGGAATTCTGGGCAGACGCTCTTTGCTGCTTCCCTGGGTTTGAACAGAAACGTATATACTGCTGTTTGTATCTCTGGGTTTCCTTTGGGTTTGTGTCTTCGTCATTCTATAAAGGAGCAAAGCGGGTGCTCTGTCCACTCTTTAGGCAGTTTTAAAGGTCCTGGCCAGAGGGTGGAGGAGATTGGAACTCTCAGAGCCGTGAGGCCTGAAGGAGCAGGAGAGAAGCAGGCAGGTATTGCGGGGCTCTCATGAGTTCACCCCTCCCCGCTTGGCATTTCCCCTTCCTAGGGTAGCCCATTTCCTAACAGAGACCATAAACCCCAGCATCCTCCTTTTGCAGTTGAGGAACGTGAGGCTGAGGGGCTTTCTACAGTTGCACAGCAATTTATGAAATGATTCTGTAAAAACATGATCGATTCCTCCCTTGTGCATTTTGATGAACTATAAAAATAACAGGATGCTCTGTGTATCTGAACAAAAACAGGTGCCTAGAGCATTCCCTAAAGAGTAATGAGGTATGGAAAAAATATAGGGTTAGCGGACACCTAGTCTAGGCAGTGGGGACAGAGCGTGGGGCAACAGCCCCTCCCTTATTCAACTGATACGGGCAGCAGAAAAGGGAGATGAAAGGTTGAGGAGGACACAGTTCATCCTGTTCGGAGCAAAGAGGATAAAAGAACTTGAGTGCTGGAGGGAATCTCAAAGATCAAATGGCTCTGTCTCTTCATTTTTCATGTGGCTGTAGAGGGAAGAAGTGGTTTACAGGGAAGAGTAGTCAAGGATCCACAAGGGACAGAAACAGATGAGAGAGTTGGAAGGGGTCTAAATGACAGATGTAACAGACGGGAACCTGGACCCTTCCAGCAGGAGGGTCTGGGCCTTGGTCACATGTGCTCTGAAAAGTCTATCCAGACTGTGCATAGTTTAAAAAACACAGGTCAGGGTTGTGTTAGGAAAGTTTGGCAAATACTTGTACTTATCCAATCTCCCAATTCTTCCTTATCGTTTGATTCTGGGTGATAATCCATAAAACCAAGAAACCAATAAAATAGGAATAATCATAAACGACAGTCCTCTTTAAAACAGGGAGTTGTGGCTTACATCACTCCATAAATAACGTGTTACCAAATGTCTGGCTACCTATCAGCTGAGCTGTGTACCCACAGGACTAAAAGTCAGCTCTAGCACTCACTGAGGATAACTTAAAAACTGGTGACGCCTCTTGACCTGTAAGTCGTTTCCCTGAGCTTATGCCGCTAATGAGTACTTATTCTTCAATCGACCTAATTCCTTATTCAGTCAACACTTAAGTCTTCAGTGCCGGTATCCTACCAGGCACCACCGTAAGCACCAAGGCCATGGAAGGGCATGTTCTTTTCCCTCAAAGAACAGAGATCTAGTCACAGGAGAGAGAAAACCAACACATGCATAAACAAGTAAATAAACTGGAGAATTTCGGGTAGTAGAAAGTACTACGATGGAAGTACAATAATGTGATAAAAAGCAGTTGGGCAGACGTCTTCAGGGGGAAGGTTGGAAAAGCAAGACTTGACGGTTGGCTGAGAAGTAACCAGCCCAGCACACTTCTGAAGGCAGCTCGCTTCACAGGGAGAGGAAGAGCCGAAGAACCGAGAACGGGAGTTGGGGGACCCCCACTGTGTTTGAAGGACAGAAACGTGCCTTTGCAGTACAATGAAAAAGGTGGATAAGGTACAGGAGCAGAGACACAGGGAGGGTCCAGACGACGCAGGGCCTGGCAGCCCACAGGGAACAGATGGGATTTTATGGTAAATGCAAAGAGAGGTGACTAGAGGACTTTAACCTGGGGAGTGATGTTTATTTTTTTAAATATATACGTATTTTAAATGTATTTATTTGGTTGCACTGGGTCTTAGTTGCGGCACGTGGGCTCCTTAGTTGTGGCACACAAACTCTTCGTTGCAGCACGCACGTGGAATCTAGTTCCCTGACCAGGGATCGAACCTGGGCCCCCAGCATTGGGAGCGTGGAGTCTTAAGCACTGTGCAACCAGGGAAGTCCCCTATTTTTTAAAAGATCTTTCTGACTGCAGTTGGGAAATGTGTGGTAGGGGGACAAGAGTAGGGGAAGGAAGACCACTTCCTAGGCTATGAGAGTCACTTGGGCTGTAAATATGGGGGCTTGAACTAGGAGGGAGGCAGCAGGAATGGAGAGAAGTGTATGCATTCACATGCTGCCTGGGGTTCTCTGAGCTTCTTGGACTCGTGGTCTGATGTCTTTTATTATTTTTGGAAACTTTTTGTCTGTTATCTCTTTCCATGATTCTTTTGCTCTGCCCTCTGTCTCTCATACTTCTGGGATTCCAATTACATGTATGTTACGTTGTTTGATATTGTTCCACCATTCTTGGATGCTCTGTTCTTTTTCCTGTAGTCATTCTTTTTGTCTCTGTTACAGTTCCATTCATTTCTGTGGACCTCTCTTTAAGTTCACTGATTCTTTCCTAGGCTGTGTCAAGTCAACAGATTAGTCCCTTTCCATCTTCTCAGTTGTCCTGACCCTTCCCCAGCAATAGGAAGCCTTGAATGGTCTGGACCCAGGCCTGTTTCCTGCATCTTCTCCAGGAAGATTGGGTTTTTTCTTTTCCCTATCTCCAGCCACGTGGGGTCTTCACTTTGCTCAGGGGGGAGGGGAGGAGAGACAGGATTTGCTGCTTGGCCCCAGTGGCTTAAGGTTTTTTTCTGGCGGGGATAAGGGTCCTGGTAGGGCTTTGTACTTTCCTGTGGTGACTGTCACATCTCTCCTTCAAACCAGCTCTGCGGTGCAAATGTTTCCCTTTTTTAATCTAGTAGGCACTTTAGATTGTGCAAATGGTCAGGTTCCACTTTTCTCTTTGGTCGCTAAAATGCTTAGAGCCAAATATTTTGTGTGTACACAATGGATGTAATTATGTTATAAATTTTGAGCCTCATTTCTGGCTCCATTTTATGCTCCCACCCTTGGTTTTCTTTCTTTTAAGTTATGCAACCTTGAATTCTGTAGACCCTTGCAAGCTGCCTTAAATCCCTTCTGAACTAACTAGGTTAATAAATAAATGAGTCGCCTGCTTGAATAGAACCACAGGGAACAAGAAACTTCTGGAAAACCTCATTAAAGTAGTCCCCTACTGGGACTTCCATGTTGGTCCAGTGGGTAAGACTCTGCACTCCCAATGCAGGGGGCCTGGGTTTGATCCCTGGTTGAGGAACTAGATCCCACACGCATGCCGCAACTAAGAGTCCGCATGCTGCAACGAAAATCCTGAGTGCCGCAACTAAGACCCGGCGCAGCCTAAATAAATAAATAAATATTTAAAAAGAGGAAAAAAAAAAAAAGATAGTTCCCTGCTTCTGAGCAGTGCCCAGTCACTGTTACAAAAGCTAAATACTGTTTGAAATGTTCAGATCAATGAAACAGGGACTTTCCCAGTCACTGGGACACATGACTGTTCCCTTCTCCCTTTTAGTCCCTTGTAATAAACTCCAAAATGACTGTGCCTGGTGTTGACAGCAGGATCATGTGTCTGGGTTCACATCTTTCATGTGAATATCACCACATACCTCAGTTTGTTTTGAGGGTGTGATTATCACCTCTCAGACTGGCTTCCTGTACACGGATTTGCAGCTTATCACTGATGAATATTTGTCCTCCACACAGCCAGGCAGGGTTCTACCCCTCTAGCTTGTTGGGAATATGAAGATGTTCAGAGGGGAAGTCAGGGCACATTAAGGCCAGAAGACCCTGCTGAGGGGTGTCAGGAACCACAAGAGCTTTGAGATTTTTGCCTGTGTACAAGCCAACACATGCTCTTGCCACAGTTCATGGATGTGGGCAGATGTGAGACTCCTGGGTCAGAGTTGGAGAACAGTCTTATCACTCAACGGCAGCAGCAGCAGTCAGAGAATCGGCATGTCTGTGCCGTTCCCCGGAGCCCAGTTCCCCTAGGGTGATGTGAAGCGAGCCAGATGACACCCACACACACAGTAGGTTGCATTACAGAAGAGGAACCTCAGCTCAGGGAGGCTGAATCTTCTGTAAAATGCAGTGAGCACCGAGCTCTTCGCTCCAGAGGGAGACAGCAAGTCCAGTTTCCAGAGTTGTTTCTGCAGACATCCTTGGAAAGATAGCCAGAACAAAGAACAATCAGTGCCTCGCTGACAACACTTGTAAAAACCCAAGAGAGCAAAGTTATCTTCCAACAGGAAGATTAAGTCAAAATGCAGGTAGTTCCTCAAGTGATTTCTGCTTGTATACATTATGGGTAACTTCTCCAAGCTCCTCTGGTTCTCCGAACTCCTTGCTTCGGTTGGGGTACCCAGACCTCAGGGTTTTTCTGGATGGTGTGATGTTGATGGTGGTGAGGAAGGTGGTGGAATGTCTGTGGTGTGGGCCATAGGAAGTCTGAGGACAGCTAAGGTGGCTTTCATTCCTGAGTCCATTTGTGTCTCCTCTAGCATGTGAAGGACAAACAGCATCTCATGACTCTGTATGATGCAACTGAAACATTCCACTGGACAAGCATGCCTTGGGCACCTGCTGTAACCCACAGGCTGTGCCGAGGGCTGTGGATACACTTGAAACAGGCTGCAGGGAGCTCACAGACCCCTGGAAGAGAGGATGATTTTACTCCAACCTAATGTTTGCACAAACAATATAAAAAAGTGGAGTAAGTGCCATATTTGTCACGTGAATAAACTGATGAGGGACGAGACGGGAGAAGGTAGTTAATTCCACCTGGAGATTTGCAAGGGGAAGGGGAAAGGGTAGTGAGCGGGCGGTTAAGTAGAAGATGGTGTGTGAGCTGGGGTCGTGAATGATGGGTAGGAGTTTTATTAGTTGGGAAAGAAAGGAGAGGCTTAAATGTACAGCACTGTGCGAGATGTTAAAAAAGATACTGAAAATCGAGTTCCTACTTTGAAACAGCTCATTATCTGCTGGTCGAGCACCAGGGATGAACGTACATTCACACGAAGCCGAGGGACCTTGAGAACCACGACACCACTTCTGATAAAAGTGGGGGAACTTGAATTACCCATCCTTTAGCATCTGAGACTCACAGAAAACTCGGGATCTGGAGAGACTCACAGAAAACTCGGGATCTGGAGAGAGTGGTGAGAGAACGACGGGAGAAACGGATTCCAGAAGCCACATGTAAAGGGGCAGCTAGCTTGAGAGCCTAAGAAAGATTTAAACGTTGGCTTCATTTAAATTTCAGGGAAGAACAGGGGTAGCCTGGCTATAATCCCTTTGAAGGTTCTCGCAAATTTGCTTTCTTCTCCCAGGTTGTTATATTTATCCTGTTTGCCAGTAAAACCTGGCAGCAAAACCCTTTTGAACATCTCGATTTGCTTTGCTAAGTTAAGAGGAGAAGGGGGCCAAAAAAGAAGTGAGGAAACTGTATGGGAAAAGAAGGAGTAAGGCAACGGCAGAAGGAACTTGGGAAAAGGTTGATAAAGACGGCGATCTTGCGCTGGTCATTAGCTCTAGCCTTTTAGATGGACAGGAGGGCCCGTCTCTCCATTTCCTCACAAGAAATAAAGAATAGTACCAGAGCGCAGATAACTGGGGCTAAACCCTAAGTGTAAATGGGCGCAGAGCAGAGTCAGATCGATGGCAGACTGCAGGGAAGGCTGTACGGAGGGGATTGGAGCTGAGCTGGGTTTCAAAGTGCTGGGAGGATTTGGAGAGGTGAAAGGAAGGAGGTATCCAGACAGGAAAGGAGAGTGTCCTTTTTGTGTAATTTGATCATGGATAGAAAGCTCTAAGACACGTCCTCATGATCGTCACAAAAACCATCCTGTTATGGTTGCCAGTGACTGAAGTTGGCCTGATCCCAGTGAAGAGGCAGTTTGGGTTACGGGTGATAAAAAACATCACCTGGCTTTGCCCCGTGTATGGCCTTTGTACAAGTACAAAGTCAGGACTCTGGTCTGGGGACTTTGTGCGCCCACCATCCTATCCAAGGCTGGTTTGCTACCACTGGAACATGATCTGAATGACTCTTTTTTTTTTTTGCAAATACCTCTTTGAGATCCTGCTTTCAGTTTCTTTTTTTTTATAAACTTATTTTATTTATTTATTTTTGGCTGCATTGGGTCTTCGTTGCTGTGCGCAGGCTTTCTCTAGTTGCGGCGAGCGGGGGCTACTCTTCTTTGCGGTGCGTGGGCTTCTCATTGCGGTGGCTTCTCTTGTTGCGGAGCACGGGCTCTAGGCGTGCGGGCTTCAGTAGTTGTGGCATGCAGGCTTCAGTAGTTGTGGCTCACGGGCTCTAGAGCACAGGCTCAGTAGTTGTGGCACGCGGGCTTATTTGCTCCGTGGCATGTGGGATCCTCCCGGACCAGGGCTCCCACCCACATCCCCTGCATTGGCAGGCGGATTCTTAACCACTGCGCCACCAAGGAAGCCTTTGTACTCCCAGTACCCAGCAGAGCAGCTGGCACCCAGTAAGCCACAAGAAGCATCAATTTAATAAGTGAATGGTGACAACACGAAAATGTATTCTAATATCAACACTGTAAATGACTATTCCAGTGGGGTCCCTTTTAGCTTCATGGAACAGAGTGGATTCATGCAGGAGGGGGCACTCCAGGGAACAGTGTGGAAAATGAGGGCAGGAGGAATTATGCATTTTTCTGGGCCCCTTATTGAAGAGAGCCATTCACACTCATTAGCATGGCACACCCCTCCCCCATTAGATGAGCTAACGGTTTTGGAAACAATCAGCTGATCTAGTGGGACGACAGAAGCCAGCTGGAAATATCGGTGGGATTTTTCCCAGATGTTAGCTGTTACATCTTGTCCAGAGAACAAATCGACTCTCAGTTTACTAGACTGCCATTCCCGAACTCTTTAGTGCTCCAGAGGTAGCAGAATGCGTCGAATAAGAAAGTTCGTTTTAGAGACAACTCTCCTAAAACTCTTACCACTTGCCAGGGAGTGAGATCACGCATTTTAAGAACTCATGACAGGGGACTTCCCTGGTGGCACAGTGGTTAAGACTCCGCGCTCCCAAGGCAGGGGGCCCGGGTTCGATCCCTGGTCAGGGAACTAGATTCCACACGCATGCCGCAACCAAGAGTTTGCGTGACGAAGAAGCCCGCGAGCTGCAGCTGAGGAACCCACCTGCCACAGCTAAGACCCAGCGCAACCACATAAATAAATAAAAGGAACTCGTGGCAGTGCACACCACAGAGTAAGGGCTCGGTGAAAGAAAGCCAGAATCATAGTCGGCCCCGTCATCGTGATGATTGTGTGTCAAGGCCAAGCACGGTGGGAAAGAAGAGGCGACTGTTTCAGGGTCTGAGGTTGTTCCCAAGAGCCCTCTTGTGGGAGGGCTGAGACGCAGCCGTCACCCTAATGACGCAGTTGTCCCTTGGTGGGGCGTCTTCACCACACCACATGAACAGGTGCTAGAGAGATCTATCCTAGGACTGCCCGGACCAACCTTCTGGTCGTCACTGACTGATATCATGGGAAGGATCTGGATTGAAATCAAAAGCTCTGGGTTCAGTTTGGAGCTGTGTCTTGAGATAGGTCTCTTAATGTCTCTCAGCCTCAGTTTCCACACTTGAAAGGTATGAGGACGAAGCGAGATGAAGTAAAGGTTCGCATGGTAGCTGCAGGGCACTCAGTTTATTGTAACCCCCGACCTCTTTCCTGAAGGTACAAGCAGCTTGGCCACGTCCCCTCTTCTCTAAAGAACCCAAAGCCCACTTTATGGTGTAGAGAAAGACTGTGTGTAATATGATTCCATTTAGTGAATATATATGAAAGAACATGCGTTAGAATAGGAATAAAAACAACTGTGCATAGGGTACTAGTTTCCTGGGGCTGCTGTAACAAATTATCACAACCTGGGTGGCTTAAAACAACCAAAATTTATTAGCTCACAGCTCTGGAGGCTGCAAGTCAGAGATCAAGGTGTCACAGGGCCACGCTGCCTCTGAAGGCTCTGGGAAGCCTTGATCCAGGCCTCTCTCCTGGCTTCAGGGGGTGCCTTGGCTTGTGGCCACATAACTCCAGTCTTGCCCCTGTGTGTGTGTGTGTGTCTGTGTCCAAATTTCCCTTTTTCTAAAAACATCAGTCATACTGGATGAGGGGCCAGTCTACCCCACTGTGACCTCATCTTAGCTAACTACACCTGCAGTGACCCTGTAAGTCACATTCGGAGGCACTAAGGATCAAGACAGTGAAAGACAATCGCAAGTTACCAACCAGGCAGAGGAAGCCGGTTGTCTCCTCATACCCTGTGAAAATGCTTGGCTGGATTGAATTTGAATTGTTTTCGAGCAGAGACTAGGCACTCCAAGGCGATTGGGAGTTCAGATTCCGGTCGTGGGTCAGGGAGAATGAAGGTTTTGAGGTGGGAGAGGGGCTGTGGTGTTGGGTGGGCAGCGAGGGCCCTGGAGACTCTGGGTGGAGAGCAGGAGAGGGGATGGAGGAGAGAGGGGGCTCTCAAAGGGAGCCTTGTCATCCTCGCGACTTTTCCCTGAGCCCTTATGAAGATCACCGCAGTCAATTATGTTGAAAATATTAGCCATCCAGGGTTATAATAAGAAACGGTATTTTTGCATCAAGACATTGTTCTGGAGTTCAAATGTCCTGAATCAGAGGGCATTTGGGGAAAGAGCAAGTGACTGTTTTCAGTTGTAAAACTGCTTAGCTGCCCAGGGTAGAAATTTCAAATGAGATCTTAGTAACATATGAATTTTTTTAATGAAAGTAACTTTATTGTTTTGTCTAATTATAAAAGAATAATATGCATTATTTTTAAACATTCAGACAATACAGAGGACATGCAAAGAAAAATGTGAACAATCACCTATACTCTTACAATTCTCACGTGTGTGACACACACACACATTTATATAATTACCTTAATAGCGATCATATATATGCCACATATATATATATATATGTATATAATTTTTAAATAAATGAGCTCTTCTTACATGTGCTTTTGGTATAATGTTTTTCTTTCCGTTGAACAATCTGTTGTGGAGATTGTTCTACATCGATATAGAAACATGTTGCCATTTTAATGGATGTTGGGTATTCATTTATGTGGATAAAACATCACTGATTTAATCATTATTCCTGAACATTTAAGATCACGTACGAATGTTTACTATTTTTAGTAATGCGATGACCGCTCTTGTACATACGTCTCTGGATGCTTATCCTATTATTCTCTTTAGGATAAAGTCCTATACAAACATTAAAACATTTTAGGGATTTATTTCTTACCTCTCCCTGAAATATGAAGCCAGGATCTTGTCTTTAAGAAGCAATTCTTGGGACTTTCCTGGTGGTCCAGTGGCTAGGACTCCACGCTCCCAATGCAGGGGGCCTGGGTTCGATCCCTGGTCAGGGAACCAGATCCCATATGCTGCAACTAAGAGTTTGCAAGTCACAACTAAGAGTTCTCATGCCGCAACTGAAGATCCCAAGTGCCGCAAACTAAAGACCCAGAGCAGCCAAATGAATAAATAAGAAGCAATTCTCAACCGCTCCACGTCTCCCCGGGTGCCATCTTCCTCTCCTGCCCCTCTCGCAAACACTCTCCTGCCAAACCTATCGCACTGGTGTCGGCAGCCGGACAGAGAGAGAAGGCAATGGTAGAAGGAGGGGCTGGGTGACCCAGGGGAAGAAAGAAAAAAGTCACGTGTTTTAATGTGTTATTTGATTTTAATTGTCACGACTAAGTAGGTAGTATAATCCCCAGCATGTAGATTCTAATAAGAGAGTAAGAACTTGCCCAAGAGCACATGGCTAGTAAAGGAAAGCCAAGGTTGGCCTGACTCCAGAGACCGTTTTGCTAGATTTAATTATTTGTTCAAAATATTTTCTGCTCTCCTTGTGGGAAAGCTGTGCTTCTTTCTCCATTGATATAAGGCTGGGCCGTGTAACTTGCTCGGGCAAATGAATGATAGAGGAAGTGATGTGTGCTACCTCCCAGGAGAAGCTTTAACAGCCAAGGTGTGTTTCTGCCATAGCTCCTTTTCCTCTGCTATGAGGCTAAGATGTCTCAAATATGGGATATGCTCCTTTAGCTTGGATCCTGAAACAAAGAGGGCATGTGACCTGCAATGTGCATCCAGTGTGAGCAAGAAGTAAACCTTTGTTGTTGGAAGCTTCTGAGTTGGTAGGGGATGTTTGTTACTGCAGCTTACCAAGCTGAGGCTATCTAATACAACCACACTCTTTCCATTTCACTTTCTTGTGTCTCTTGCCCGAGCCAGGCCCTGGTTATTGGTCAAAATATTTCTGTCCTTTCCTTTGGTTGCAGAAGAATGAGGAAACAGTTGTTTTTTTTAAAATTTATTTATCTTTGGCTGCTTTGGGTCTTTGTTGCTGCACACGGGCTTTTGCTAGTTGCAGCGAGCGGGGTCTACTCTTTGTTGTGGTGCATGGGCTTCTCATTGTGGTGGCTTCTCTTGTTGTGGAGCCACAAGAGAAGGAGAGGAGGCTGCAAAGGCTTCTGGGGATGCCAACGTAGGGAGATTTCTGCAGACAGAGACAAGCAGAGGGAGCTGTGGGTCCCATGGAGCAGCCTTCTCCTTGTAAATATCCAGGAGAAAGCAACACCTAGAGAACAGCGATTTATAAGGAATAAAAGACCAGTGTGTCTTCTCTTTTTACAACCGGGCCAACACTGCTGGCCTTGCTTTATACAACTTCCAGGAACCAAATAAATAGCTTTTGCATTTTTGGCCTCTTCATGGAGATTAAGGCAGATTGTCCCAGCCCTGATAGAAGATGGAGGCCAGGGCTGTGAGCTGAAGAAAGTAGCCCACCTGGAGGCAGGGAGAGGAGTGTCTTCCTGGGGACTGAGTAGGGGATGGGCATGGGGTGCGGTGCTTGTGGGTCGTGTTGTGGAGCCAAAGAATACTGGTTGGGAAGGACACCAAGTTCCTTTAGAGGATGCTGAAGGTCTCTGGGTCTCTTGGTCCATGGAGCAGACTTTTGGGAGGAATGTCTCAGAACTCACCTGGAGCAGCCCTGCCTGACAGACAGAGGAGGACTAGCCCTCACCATAAGCGCACGGGCTTCAGTAGTTGCAGCACACGGGCTCAGTAGTTGTGGCTCACGGGCTTAGTTGCTCCACGGCATGTGGGATCTATCCAGACCAGGGATCAAACCCGTGTCCCCTGCATTGGCAGGCGGATTCTTAACCACTGCACCACCAGGGAAGTCCCGAAACACTTCTTTAAATTTAGCAGTGTTCTCTACTAGATCCATACCTAGACTTCTTTCATACTTGATTTTTATTTTTTAATGTGGGCTTTTTTCCATGATCCCTCAACCATAGAGAGACAGGCGTTCCCTGTCACACATACAGCTCCGGGAATCGGGCATGCTGTCTGGAGGTGACTAAAGGATGCCTTTTTGATTACTTGGGTCTTCTCTGAACTTCTTGTCTTTACCCTGAACGTTTTTCTGGATAGTTTCATTTTGCTTAAAATCCATGTGTTCTCTTTTGAGAGAAACATAAATCTAGCACTTCCTGAGCAAGTTTGAAATGACAGTGTGAGACACGTAGTGTACCTCACAAGCTTCTTTTCCTCCTAATATCTCTACAGGGTTAGTGACAAATGAGGGCTATCTAATCCTTTTTGATAGTGAGTTACCCCCAAAGTGTAAGAAGTGAAAGTCCATGACCAGTCTAACGTTACATTGCATGTCGGATGCAAAGCAGAAATGGAGCTCTGGTACTTGGCTTCTGTTCCTTGGTTCATTTTATAAACTTCTCCGCCATATTGTCCAATAAAAAAATAACTAATTAATGCATCTGTTCAGCAAATACTTATTGACTATACACCGACAGCTCATACAGAGATGAAGCAGACCAGGGTACCCATCCTGTAAGACCATACAACTGAGCAGAAGAAAGGGTAAATGCATGATGACAGTCCAGTATAATGAGGTGTGGGGTGGCACGGGGGCCCAGAAAAGGAGCATCTCCACCGGCCTTGAGGGGGTGGCAGGGAGGGGAAGCAGCATGAGGGAGGGACGTCTGAGCTGAGTTTTGAATGATGACTTGTGGGTGCTGGCAAAGCAAGGGGGAGACCACACCAGGCAGGTGAACAGAGATGCAAGGGTGTCGAGGGATGGAGCAGGCTGGCAGGTCGTGCCGAGGTGGCTTGTGTCTTGAAGGTGGTACAGGCTGCTGCCCTTGCCTGTTCACTCCTACAGGAACTGACAAGCCCATGCCCTGGGGGGGACATGGAATTTCCAATTATTCTGGGTCTGGTTCCTGCACATGTGAGCTCTTGAGGGTCATTTGTAAATTTATTTATTTATTTATTTATTTATTTATTTTTGGCTGTGTTGGGTCTTCACTGCTGCGCG
This sequence comes from Delphinapterus leucas, assembly GCF_059928025.1. Taxonomy (NCBI): domain Eukaryota; kingdom Metazoa; phylum Chordata; class Mammalia; order Artiodactyla; family Monodontidae; genus Delphinapterus; species Delphinapterus leucas. The sequence continues at coordinate 5,952,969 of NC_143144.1, forward strand.
CGGGCTTCTCATTGATGGGCTCTAGGAGCACAGACTCCAGTAGTTGTGGCTCACGGGCTCATTAGTTGTGGACACGGGCTTAGTTGCTCTGCGGCATGTGGGATCTTCCCGGACCAGGGCTCGAACCCGTGTCCCCTGCATTGGCAGGCGGATTCTTAACCACTGTGCCACCAGGGAAGTCCCTCTTGAGGGTCATTTGGCACTAACTGACCCTCTTATCAGAATGGGATGCAACCGTGTGCGCATGGGTACATGCAGTGAGGTAGCCAGTTCCCTTCAGGCCTGCCTCATTTTTGACCTCAGCGTTAAGTCCTAACCAGAGAAGTTTGGTTGGTGGCTCTGAAAGATCAATACTGGCAGCTTAAAGGTCCCTGTTGACAAGCTGAACTGCTCCCCCTGCACACCTGGGACAGGAGCTCACCGAGAACTCCTGAGCTGTCAGCATTTTGGGGAATCAGAGTCTGAAGCCGAGCTGTGGTTAGGGTGGAGGAGAGGCCTCTCGCCATCAACCGTCTCCAGAGGGACTGAGCTTATGCAGCTGCGGCATGAGTCACTAATTACAACATAGATACCTTTGTGTTTGTTTAGCCTCCTAGCCAGTTAGAGCGAAAGAAACCAACTGTGGTTCACTTGAATTGAAGAAAATTTACTGGAAAAATGAAATGCTTGTTTCTAAGCATTTACAGAATCCGAGGGAGCTTTGAGAGCCATGTTCAGAATTACAACAGGGATCACATACAGCCCTGCATGGTTGCTAGCCTCTGTTCTCGGCACCTCACATGTAACAACTCAATCCCACGATAACACCACAAGGTACCTCCTGCAGGAAGAGATTAAACAATTCACCCAAGGGCACAGAGGATGTGAGTTGGGATCCAAACCTGGCATTCAGGTTCCAAAGGCCTTCTCGAGCCCTAAGAAGCAGGAGCTACAAGAATGGTCTACTCCCAGGAGTCTGGTCAGGGACCTATAGAACAAGTGCCTGTATTTCTGCGTTTCTTTGCCCCTTTCTCAGTTTTGAGTTCCAAGGAGCTGACATACTCCCAGCAAGAGCAGGGCATGTACCTGCCCCTTGTTGGGTGACGACAGTGGGACTGGGGCCATGGGCCATGATCCCAGTCCTACCAGATGGTACCTGGAGGGAAAGAGGCAATTTCTCAAGGCAAAACAAAAGTACCGTTAGGAAGGTTAATAGGCGGCCAACAGCAGGGAAGCAGCGGTGCCTGCGATGGTCTGGAGAAGCCCTGTCTGGGATCTCATTATGCTCAGAACCCCCGTCACTAGAGTGTCAGCCCCTGAGCCCAGGGCTCTCCACGCAGGCTCTCTCTTAAACCTTGGAATAGCCCTTGGGGTGCACATCATTGCCCCCATTTCCAATGAGGACACAAAGGCTCACACAGAAACTTGGTCACATAGAACCAGGCTTGGAGTTCAGCCCTTGACTCCATAGTCCAGTCCACACATGGCGAGGCTTCTGGGCACGTGGCTGGCAGGTCCAGGAGCTTAGTCCGCTCTCCAGCCTGGTTAGTGCAAGGCTGAGCTGAGCTTCTGGGGAGCTTTGCCCCCGTCACCACCTCCCGTCCGCCAAAGCCTGAGTGGCTGGCTCGGCAGTGGGAGCGGGGGATGTCAAACCAGCCCCCTTGTAGTCTCACCTCATCCACTCCTGGCCCTCCTCCCCCGTTGTCAGGATTCACAGCTCTGTGATCTCAAACCTCTGTGAGGAAGGAGCCCTCCGTCCCCTGGGCCACCCTGCATCCCACCCACCACTTTGGGGGGACCGAGGGAGGAAAGTCAGAGGGTATCCAGCTCTATTTTTACTCAAGTCAAGTGGGGAAGCAGTGGTGCTCAGGAGATCCCACCAGGGCGGGCCCCCCAGGGAGAAGCCCCGGGAAGAGGCCCCGGGCCCAACAGGATGGGCAGGACGGGCCAGGCGGTGAGGCGGGGTCGCCACAGGCGCCAGCCGTCGGAGCCCCAGAAGTCAAGCTAGACGCCTCCCGCTGCACCCCGGGGCCCCGCCCAAGGGAGCCAAGACTCACCCCTGCTTCTCTGCTGCCGCAGAGCACACGGCACTAAACTCAGTCAATCCACAAGCCACGCGAGCGAGCGCCTGTTGTGTGCAGGCCCCGCGCTGGCACACAGATGAATTCACGTCTCACTGGAGGAGCCTCGCTCCACTGAGGGCCAGGGGACAAGTAACTGGATACCAGACGGACGGTGACAAGGACTAAAATTGGGGATAAGCAGGAGGCCAAGGGGGGGCAGAGGAGAGGAGGAGCCCACAGACTCATGGAGTCCGGGAAGACTTCATGGAAAAGGAGAAGTGCACCTGGCCTTGGGCAGGCTGATCCAGGGCTCCAGGTGGGCGTTGTGAGGGCAAGTGACAGCTGGGACAAGGCTCACAACGCAGGGGGGGAAGCGAGCGGAGCGGATCTGCCGGAAGCCGGGGTCTGGGTTCAAAAGCCCCAGGGAGGGCAGAGGTGCTGACCGCCCCCCAGCACACCACTGGGCCGCCTCAGCTGTAGGTGGCCAACGGGTGCCTGTTGACAAATCAGCCAGTGACTGGGTGAAGGTCTTGACGGCCAGGCTGCAGGGTTCCCACCTTGTTCAGCAAGAGCCACAGGAGAGGAGACCTTGAGCCCCAAGGGCCAGGAGGAGAGAGATTCCAGCAAAGACACCATTTCTTACTGAAGGAGGAGTGCATTTCCAGGCAGGACAGAACAGATCGGGGTCTACCCTGGTTTATGATTTAATCAGGACAGCTGTGAACCTCCCACTTTAAACCCTTTTGTATTAGTGTGTGATATGAGTGTATCAAGGTACAGTTGCCCCACTGTATCCGAGGATTCAACCATCTATGGATCAGAATTAGTGAGGAAAAAAATTCCAGAAAGTTCCAAAAAGCAAAATTTGAATTAGCCACATGTTGGCTAATAACATTTACATGGTATTAGGTATTTTAAGTAATCTAGAGATGATTTAAAGTATGTGAAAGGCTGTGTGTGGGTTACATGCAAATACTACCCATTTTATGAGGGACAGTTCTGGAGGCCAAGTCTGAGATCAAGGTGTCACAGGGCCCTGAAGTCTCTAGGGAAGGATCTATTCCAGGCCTCTCTCCCAGCCTCTGGCAGTCCCTTGCTTTGTGGTAGCATAACTCCAATCTCCACGTGGCATTTTCCCTCTGTGTACATCTGTCTCTGTGTCCACACTTCCCCTTTGTATAAGAACACCAGCCACATTGGATTAGGACCCACCCTAATGACCAAATTTTAACTTGCGTACCTCTGTAAAGACACCATCTCCAAATAAGGTCACATTCTGAGGTCCTAAGAGTTGGGACTCGGACACATCTTTTTCGGCGGCCATAATTCAACCCATAACGCCTCCCCTTGAGGCTGCCCAGGGTGCAGCCTTGAGTTGGGAAGGGCTGCCTGATGGAAAGGTGGCGCTCTGGCCGTTTTGCTTCTCTCCTACTGCCAGAGGCCTGTACCTACACACGCCCATGAGGTCCATGTCTGCCGAATCCGCAAGGCCGATTGGGCTGCTCATCTTAACGGGCATATGAGTCTTAAACAGAAGCTAAACCAAAAAGAGGAAAGTTCAGAAGCTCCCCGGGCAAGTGACAAGGCCAGGAGGTCACCACTGTGTTAGCTGTTGGTGTCCCGGGGGCTGGGTCCTTGGGACCCCTCGGCAGGAGGGAGCGTTTGAGAGGATGCAGGGAAAATATTTGCCTCCATCGATTCAGGCTTCCCCGGCCGGTGGGGGGGGGGGGGCCTTACCACGGGAGGGTGCAGTGCCACCTGCCTGAGCGGAAAGTCAGCGGCCACAAGTGCTCAGGCCTCTCAGGAGGGTGCTTCAGAGGTGGTTTCTCTGCTTATCCAGGAGCCCCTGACTTTTGATTTTCTTAAACGAGCTCTTGACATCACTCTTTTATTACTGCTGTTCTGTCAAAGGATTAGGACATTTTTAACTCATTTTAGGGATTATCGTCAGCCACCAATTTAAAAAGCCAGCACCTGTTAGTGAGTGGAGGAGGAAAAGGGGGGAGGAAACGCGCCTTGGCCCCATTTCACAGCCTCTTCCTCTGTGCTGAGTGAGCGTCCCAGACACTCGGTGAAAATTCGGCTGTCCTTGACCGTGTGCCCCGGAAGCGTGGGAGCAGGGCGGCTAGCTCTCCTAGCGCAGAGGCTCTATGCCCAGTGGCTCCTAATCGCTCCCCCCAGAGCCCTGGGAAGGCAGTTAGGCTGAGGGCCAGGGAATCTAGCTTTAGGGACAGCGGAGTGAATCGCTTGGACGTACCCTCCGCAGATAAAAGCAAATCCTCCTTTTATTCTCCCCCAGAGTGTAGCTGCTTACGTGTTCCCCCGACCTCTCCATTCTTGCATTACACAGCCTCCCGGTGTAATAGTGTCATACTGTGATTTATAATAAAATATATATTTGGTCTTCATCTCGGTTCCTGGCACAGAGCTCCTACACCTCTAGGAATTTCCTAAGTGATGAGAGTGATAAAGTATCTTTCATGATGAGGTGATTGTTGGAAAGCCTCAGGTAACCGAAGGATGGACTGGTTGCCAGGGGAACGACCGTGTGAGTAGGGGCTGTAGCTGTCAATCCCCCACTCACCCCGCCTCCCAACCTCTGGGGAGGAGAGATGGGCTGGCACTTCAATCAATCACCGATGACCAACGACTTAATCAATCACGCCTGTGTAATGAAGCCTCCATAAAACCCCGAAAGGATGGGGTCCTGAGAGCTTCCGGGCTGGGAACACGCGGAGATGTGGGGAGAGGGCATTGAAGCTCTGTGCCCTTCCCCAGACCTTGCCCCCTGCATCTCCTCCGTCTGGTCGTTCCTAGTTACATCCTTTTATAATAAACTGGTGATCTAGTAAGTAAAGTGTTTCTGAGTTCTGGAAAAGTGATCAAACCCAAGGAGGAGGTGTGGGAACATCCTATCTCTGGGCACTCGGCGGGAAGCACAGGTGATAACCTGGAGTTGCGATTGGCTGAAGGGGAGACAGACCTGCGGGCTGAGCCCTTAACCTGCGGGATCTGACGCTCTTTGCAGATAGAAAGTGTCCGAGCTGAGTTGAATTGTGGGACAGCCAGCTGGCACTGGAGAATTGCTTGGTGTGGGGAAAGAACCCACACGTTGAAACTGGCGTCAGACTCATAAAGGGAAACGTCTGTTTGAGCGCTGTGTCCTGTGACTGTCCACATAAACCCCTTCCACCCTTCCCACCCCTCAACTGCGTCAGGACGCACCCTCCGTGTCCTGCGGTCCCCAGCTGGCTGCCTCTGCGCAGGGCTGGAGTGGGAGTCCTGACGGCACCTCCTGCTTGCGGGCAGGGGCGGGGCGCTACGCCTCACTGCTGTGCCGCCACGTCACCCAGGCTGAAGGGGGCCTTGCTTTGACACTTCGGAAGTTGCTCTGGTTCCCTAGGCAGCTGCACGTTTGAAACGTTAATGGAGGGGAGATGGAGAAAGTCACTCGACGGACAGGCAGCCCCACCTGAACAGGAAGAATGTGAGTAAAGATGCCACCAGGAGAGGACGGACTGTCCCTCCCCATCAGCCCGCCTACGGACGGTTTGGCTGGAAATCAGGGTTTCTCCTTCCTCTGTCTTGCTTGAGTATCTGAAAGGCAGCCCAGTGCTAGGAGCAATGGCTTTGGGTTCAGAGAAACCTTGGTCGGAGCCTTAGCTCCATCCACCAGCTTCTAGCTGTGTGACCTTGAGCCTCGGTCCCCTCTTCTGTAAAATGAGGAAAATGCTAGCACTCCCCTGGTGGGTTGTGAGAAACCAACAAAATTAGACACGTTATTTGGTGTCGCCATTCAGTGAACGCTGTCTGCCGTCATCACCATAGCTACTGACCCGGGTCATGAGCATCAGAGAGCTGTACCGGGGCAAGAGAGGGGAGGCCACAACGCCAGGGGGCAGCCGGGTCCAGGCAGCCTGCGTTTTACCCTGTGGCACGAGAAGCACCCTCTTCTGGCCTTAGGGGAGGGTCTTCGTGGGGTAGATGTTAGTTCTCTGGGTGGGTCCTATCCTGATACCCGTCCTGCATCCTCAGTAAGGAGCTGAGGACCCAGGTGGGATCAGACCTTCAGAGGGGCGTGGCTTCTGGTCCCTCCGTGTGCTTGGCACCTGGCCCAAGCTGGGAATACAGCACTGCATACGCCCAATACGACTCCATCCAGCGCACAGGCCTCTGAAGTAGGAGACGTTGAACAGTTCATCTGTCACATGTGAAAGGAGACTAGAAGAGATCAATTCAGTTGCCAGGTATGGCAGGCTGAATAAAGGCCCCCAAGGATGTGCACTCCCAGCCTCCAGAATTTGTGACCATGTCACCTTACATGGCAAAATGGACTTTGCAGGTGTAATTAGATTAAGGATCTTGAGGGGAGGAGCTTATCCTTAATTGCTCAGCTGGTTTAAGGTCATCACAGGGGCCCTTGTAAGAGGGAGACAGGAAGGCCATAGTCAGAGGAGATAAGAGGACAGAAGTGAGAGGCTGAGTGATGCAAGGAAGGGGCCACCAGCCAAGGGATGTGGGTAACCTCTAGAAGACGGAAAAGACAAGAAAAAAGGTCTCTCGGGGTTTCCCTGGTGGTCCAGTGTGTAAGACTCCACACTTCCAATGCAGGGGTGCCTGGGTTCAATCCCTGGTCGGGGACCTAGGATCCCGCATGCAAGCCACAACTAGGAAGCCCACCTGCGGCAACAAAGATCCCACGTGCCGCAGCTGAGACCCGGTGGAACCAAAATAAATAAATATTTTAAAAATAAATGAATAAATAAAGCCAAGGGCATGTTTAAAAAAAAAAAAAAAGAAAGAAAGAAAGAAAAGGGGTCCCTCTCTAGAGCCTCCAGAAGGAAGCTGACAGCTTGATTTTGGCCTGTAAGACTCACTTCGGACTTCTGGCCTCCAGGACTATAAAAGAATAAACCAGTGTTGCTTTAGGTCCCTGAGTTTATTGTAATTCTTGATAGCAGCAACAAGAAGCCAATATACCGTGAGAACCCACAATACGAGGGGCTGAATAAGTCTGCGGAGTCAAGGGAGGGTAGAGCCTCTCGGAGTATCAGTCCTGGGTGGGGACTGTCAGGGACCATGGAGTCTTCGTAGACAGCATGTCTCAGTGCTGACAGTCATGGTAGCAGCCTCCATATAGAGGTTCTGGGGGTTGGAGGTGGCTTCAGTGCACAGAACAGAGCACTGGATTAGCATCTGGAGACCCCCATTCAAAGCCACCTCTCGTTACTGGCTCAGTGGCCGGAAACACAGTGAGCCAGTGGGGACAGGAGCGGATCCTCTGAGCTGTTTTGCCTACGGGGACTCCCCCCGAATCTGGGTCACATCCACTGAAGAGAGAGGCTGCCTGCATCACCCCTAGAGCCTAGTTCTCCTGCCAAAAACCCTTTCTGCTTCTGGGGGACCCTCAGCCTGGGACCCACAGTCTACCGCGGAAGGGGCCTGCCACCCAGCAAATATTCATCTGATCGCTCTCTAGGTAGACTTCTACCCGAGGCCCACCCTGCTCCGCTGGACCCCTAGCATCAGTCCTTCACACCTGTGTGACACATCCTTTACAACCTGGACCCTTGGATGGGGGCAGGCTGGGAAGGGGGATCCTGTAGGGCTGGAGTCTCATGCACCCTGTATGGGTCGTGTCCTCACCCCCTCCAGAGCCTCCATGTGCCTGTCTCACCCACCTTCTCCTGTTCCCAGGTGTGGTCCCTGTGGGTGGGATAGTACCCTCTCATGCAGTCTCCAGCTTTGTCACTGCATCTGCTTCAGTAGTAAGGGCACCCAAGGCCCCCTGCCGTGTCGCTGCACCTCAGTTTAGGCTGACCACCAGGGCAGTCATATTTATCTTGGTTGCTGCCCTCTTGGCGAAGGGCTCTTCCAGTGCTTCAGCGGGGCTTTTGCAGCCGTTTGTGGTAGCAGGTGGATCAGGAAAGGGGAAGCAGGCCTAGGTGGAACCCTCTGGTCTTCCAGAAGAGGCAGGGAGAGGGAGGGCGTCGGAGGTTCTGTCAAGTAGGACTAAACTGGGGCAGAATCCGTGCCAGCAGTTAACTAGAAACAGTTAATACCCAGAAGTCGTGAAAAGAGCTTTGATCCGCAGGGCAGGGTTGGACTGCCAGTGCCCAGGACCAGATGGGGCTTCATACCCTAGAAATGGCAGGTCCAGAGTGGCCACATGGCCGTTTTAATTAAGCCCAGCGTGTAAGAGAATTGAGACGTGACTAGCTCGGGGCAGCTAGTCAGACAAAATCTAGAACAGAATCCATCCACTGACTGGATCTCTGCGGAGCACATTCTAGGTGTGAGGCCCGTGCTGCCTGTGCAGAGGTGCACAGGACAAGCTTGCAGGGTGGCCGACAGGACAGGGGAGCAGACGCATTTCCCCTGGGTGGCCCATCTCAAGGAGAGTGAGACACGCCCTGGAAGGAGTGCCAAGGGCACGTTCCATTTGGGGAGGGAAGCAAAGCATCAAGAGGAGGTGGCATTTGGCAGCCATCTCTAGATCCTTGGTGCCTAATTTCTGCACTTCTACTGGGTAATCCTGATGTCAGAGAACAAAGACCAAGTTTAAAAGGAGGCAACTTGGGACTTGCCTGGTGGCGCAGTGGTTAAGAATCCGCCTGCCAATGCAGGGGACACGGGTTCGAGCCCTGGGCCGGGAAGATCCCACATGCCGCGGAGCAACTAAACCCGTGTGCCACAACTACTGAGCCTGCACTCTAGAGCCCGCGAGCCACAACTACTGAGCCCACACTCTGCAACTACTGAAGCCCGCGTGCCTAGAGCCCGTGCTCCACAACAAGAGAAGCCACTGCAGTGAGAAGCCCACTCACTGCAACGAAGAGCAGACCCTGCTCGCCACAACTAGAGAAAGCCCACGCGCAGCAACCAAGACCCAACACAGCCACAGATTAATTAATTAATTAATTTTAAAAAATAAATAAAAGGAGACAACTTAGGGGCTTCTCCACAGAGTCTGTTTCAAACATGAGAATTATCTCTGAAAGGTCCTAGTTGGGTAATTTAGATAATTCATGTCTTGGTCTGTTTGGGCTGCTATAAGCAAATCCCACAAAACAACAGATTTATTTCTCACAGTTCTGAAAGCTGGACATCCAAGATCCGGCTGCCGGCCAACTTAGTTCCTGCTGAGGCTCTCTTCGGGCCTTTGCGGACAGCCACCTTCTCACTGTGTCCTCACGTGGCCTTTCCTCAGTGCAGTGGGAGGAGAGGGGGAAAGCGCTCTCCCATGTCTTTTCTTTAAGGGCACTGATCCCATCGTGGGGGCTCCACCTACGTGACCTTATGGCCTCCCAAAGGTCGCATCTCCTAATACCATCATACTGCAGGTTAAGGCTTCAACATATGGATTTTGGGAGGACACATTCTGTCCGTAACAACCCATATATGATGGGTTGAACAATTGAGAGGATTTCGGGAAAGCTTGGGCTATATTTCTAAGCATAATAGTAAGAACTCGTATGAGGTAGGGGTTGTTATTCCCACCTTACAGGGGAGGACCCTATAGAACAAAGAGATGAAGAATCTTCCCAAGGTGCACAGCTAATGAATGACAGCGCCAAGATTTGACTGTACTGGCCCAGAGTTCTCTTGCTTAATGCAGTATGAGGCCCTCTGACACCATCCAGAATGGGAGGGAGAAGGCAGAAAGCTACCCCACGTACCTAGAAGCTACTCTTTCGGGATGCAGGCAAAGATGTGATGCTAGGCCAGGAAGCAGGTGGTTTGGCCCACTTGGAAATACATTTTTAAGCTGTCTGTCTAAACTTAGAGACTCTGCAGCAATGTAGTTCTAACCTTAGAGGAATAAAAAGGCATAAAATACAATGTTTGATTCAAGTTAAAATCCATTCAGTCATTTTAAAAAATTTATCTTTGGTCTGGATACTTCCTTTCTTTCCAAGAGGATAGTATAACCAACAGCCACAGAGACAGAACAATCCATTCTCATTTCTCAGACGGCGGCTCTTCTCTCAGACCAGAAAGACACAATTTTCAGTGTGCCCTGCTGGCCCCTAGGTAGTCCCTGTGGAAAAGAGGAAGAGCATGTTTCAAAACACTGAAGCCAAATACGGTATGCTGTGAACCCATAACACGTTGCCAATAAGTGAACCACTTGTCCCTTGAGAAATGGTTTCCACCTTCGCCGCCCAAACCCTGACTCCTTTGCCACTAGAATAACCAGGTCCAGTTTCCACAGTGCTGTCACCTGGGCAAGGAGAGGTGTCTCGTGGCCACATCACACAGGAAGGAACTGGGGTCAAGAAAGCTTCAAGTGTTTGCTTGTCGGGACATCCCTCGACGGCGACCGGACCTCACATGGGTGTCCGGGCTCTTCCCGGAGACCAGCAGACCGGGCACAGGTCTCTGTGCAGGCGAGCACCCTGCTGGGCCGGGGCCAGACGGCGTCAAGAGAAAGCAGAGGGCATGTCTGGTGGGCCTGGAGCCGTGTCTACTGAGCTGTGAGATCATTCCCCTTTCAGCTGGGTGTTTGCCTAAGGTCCCTGGAGGCCTTCAAAGATCACTCTGTTCTGGGCTCATTGCCAAGGTCCTGGGTCTACTTGCCAAGCAGGTCCACAGGCCCTGGGGTGGGACGGGCTGCGGGGAGGCCAGGGCTGGCGGGGACAGAGCCCCGCTGGCTCCAGTTCCCCGGGTGAAGGGAAGGGGACTCTCACTAATGCAGCCTCTCGCCGGAAAAGGTGGTCGCCGTGGTGATGGATCTACAGGGACCTGTCTTAGCTTAGCATCCGCTTCTAGTGGAGCAATTGCTTTGCTTTTTATTCAGCCAGTGAGCAGTTTTTGAGCCCCTGCTTTGTGCCAGTGCCTGGCTAGAAAGACAAAGACAAAAAACAAAGTCCCCGCCATGAAGGATTGTATAGGTTCCTGGGAATCGGTCCCTCCTTGGGGAGGGAAGGGGTGCAGCTTCAGTGGGCCCTCTGCTCTGGGTGACTGTGGTGGGGAGGGAGGTGCCACTCTTTTCTGGGCACTGATGATGGGCCTGAGTGATGCCGGCCTCTCCGGCTCCTGCTGGGCACGGTTATCAGGGACAGGCTGAGCTGCCCGAGGACCTGGACCCCTCTAAGGACGGGTGCAAAGATCTGTGCTACCCAGGGACTTCCCTGGTGGTCCAGTGGTTGAGAATCTGCCTCCCAGTGCAGGGGATGGGGGTTCGATCCCTGGTCAGGGAACTAAGATCCCACACGCCACGGGGCAACTGAGCCCACGCGCTGCAACTGAGACCCAACGCAGCCAAATAAATATTAAAAATAAAAATTAGGGCTTCCCTGGTGGCACAGTGGTTGAGAGTCCGCCTGCCGATGCAGGGGATGCGGGTTCGTGCCCCGGTCCGAGAAGATCCCACATGCCGCGGAGCAGCTGGGCCCGTGAGCCATGGCCGCTGAGCCTGCGCGTCCGGAGCCTGTGCTCCGCAACAGGAGAGGCCCAGAAGTGAGAGGCCCGCGTACCGCCAAAAAAAAAAAAAAATTAAAATTGAAAAAAGATCTGTGCTGCCCAGAACAGCAGCCACTGGCCAAACGTGGTGGCTGAAAACTTTAAATAAAATTTAAATCCAGTCCCTCAGTTACATTAGCCACCTTTCAAGTGCTCAGAGCCACCCATGCTGGTGGCAGCTGTATTACAGCAGACACAGAACACGCTGCTGTTCCTGTAAGGTCTACTGGATATTCTTCCTGCGTGGATAATTGCAACAGAAAGTGGTCCACGCCGGGTGCCCGTGGAGGGAGGGGCCTACACCAGCTGAGGTGGGGGGCATGGGGAAGCCAGTGGAAGAAGGAAGAGCTTCTCCGGAAGCCGCCTCTCTGCTGAGCCACACCTGAGGCTCCCAGCTGTCTCCCAGCAGGACAGAGCCCAGACCTCACCTTGACCTCACCTTGAACGTTGGTGACCCTGGTCTGAGGCCCCTTCCTTCTCCCTGTGTCTCCTCATCCACTCCATGGCTATGTTTGTACCATCCAGTGGATCGCAAACTGCATCAGAAACCCCTGGAGAGCTTGTTAAAGGACAGATTCCTGGGCTTCCCCCAGTTTCTGATCAGTGAGACAGGGGTGAGGCTGGAGAATTTGCGTTTCTAACAAATTCCTGGATGATGCTGATGCCGTCAGTCTGAGAACCACACTTTGAAAACCATGGATGTGGTCCAAAGAATCACATTCATTGACTCAGTCATTCAACAAATATTTGTTTCATGCTGCCATGGGCATGGTGCTCTTTCTGTATGTGAGCAACCAGGCAAGGTCCCTGTTCTGGGGAGCCTACATTTTCCGGGGGAGAGACAGACAGGAAGCAAACCTGTGTTGGGTGGTGATGAACATTATGAAGAATAAAGCAGGGCAAAGGAAGAGGCCCCACTGACAGATCATGTCTGAGCAGAGACCTAATGGAATATTACTCAGCCATAAAAAGGAACAAAATGGGGTCATTTGTAGAGATGTCGATGGACCTAGAGTCTGTCATACAGCGTGAGGTAAGTCAGAAAGAGAAAAACAAATATTGTATATTAACGCATATATGTGGAATCTAGAAAAAGCGGTACAGATGAACCTATTTGCAGGGCAGGAATAGAAATGCAGACGTAGTGAACGGATGTGTGGACACAGCCGGGGGAAGGGGAGGGTGGGACGAATTGGGAGATTAGGTTTGACATAAATACACTACCATGTGTAAAACAGATAGCTAGTGGGAACCTGCTGTATAGCTTAGGGAGCTCAGCTCTGTGCTCTGTGATGACCCAGATGGGTGGCATGCGGGGTGGGAGTGAGGGAAGTCCCTGAGGGAGGGGATATATGTATACATACAGCTGATTCACTTCACTGTACAGCAGAAACAACATTGTAAAGCTATTATACTCCAATTTTAAAAAAAAAGAAAAGAAAGTGGAGAGCAGGTATGACCCAGCCTTTCTGGCCCCGTTCTTGCTCTGCCCTCAGCTTTTTACTCTGAAACATGAGTCGTGTTAAAAATCAAGGGCACCAGTCTATTCAGTAGCAAGATGCTGAAGACAAATTCGATGGTGTGTGTATGTGTTTCATTCAAAAGAGGCCTGAGGCCAACAACTGGGCAGGGTAAGGAGTCCCTAGCGCTAAGGAGGAGGCCACCATCATCCCCTTCCACGTGATGTCTTGGGACCCCCAGTCCCTATGGCTCAGGCTCACTTCCAGTTCCTTTCCCTGCCCATCCCGCTCAGGCCAAAAGGCGCCTGTGCAGGGGTGGGGTGGGCAGAGCGTGGCCTGGGGCCTGGGATTCCTTCACATAGGCGTCTGAGTTCCTACTGATGGGGGGGGGGGCACAACTGCTACAGCGGGGAGGGGGCCAGACCCGGCCCAGGCTCTACTTGCCTTCTTGTCCTGGGTCCTGTCAGCCTGAACCAATTAGCTGAATGCTCCTTACTTCTCCCCAGCTTTGGGGTCCAGACAGAAGAGTGTCGGTCAACCAACACTTTATCAACCATTGCTGGAAAAATAAACACATGCAATAGAGTCCGGGAGTCAATAGCGGTCCCTTCATAAGTGAGGACGGTTCCTGGGTTCTACCCTCTTATAAACACAAGCCTTCATGATGAAGTGCAGACCAAGTGCCTTTAACACCTAATTTTCCTTTTCAACCTGTGATATCTTTTAGGCCCAACTGTCTCAGGCCTTAAATGGAGTTTCTGATAAGGCAAAAGAAGCCAAGGAGTTTCTAGTTCAGCTGAAGAACATTCTACAGCAGATCCAGGTGAGCATAGCTCCGGCTGGGAGGGGAGTCCCTGCAGGAGGTACGTGAAGCTTAGCAGAGGAGAGGAAAGGCCCCGTGGCAGGCGCTTTTCAGTGCTGAACATGAGAAGGCCTAGTTGTCCCACTGCACAGCCTCCGATGTTGCGGACATCACCCACTCGATCCACTGACACCCCTGTGACGTCTGATAGGAAAGGGATTTTGCATGAACTCAGAGAGAATTCTAGAAAGAGAACTGGGCAGAAATAATGCAGCTCTCTGCGTGGCCACGTAGCCCTAGGCGGTATCTGTATACGGTGCTTTTGTACCAACGCGTCTAAATATAAAAGCATCATTTACTAAACAAATGTATTTACTGAGCACCCATGCTGTGTCACATACAAGCCCGACGCAGATCAGTAAGGGACAGCCTCTGTCCCCAGGAGCTCTGTCTGGCGGGGAGACAGCGTATAAACAAACGCACGCGTGGAGGAACTTTCACACAGATCACGAACCGTAGAGCATTCCGGTGTCCAGATGGGAAAAAGGACTGAGGGCACAGAATTCGGCTGCCAGGCGTCTCCTGTCCTGGCTCTGATGTTTCAGGGACACCGGAGGTATCCATTTGGTGGGGCAGCTGTAACAAGGTACCATCGATTGAGTGGCTTCAACAACAGTAACTTACTTTCTCATAGCTCTGGAGGCTGGAAGTCCAAGATCAAGGTGTCAGCAGGGATGGCTCCTCCCAGGGCCTCTCTCCTGGGTGTACAGATGGCCATCTTCTCCCTGTGTCCTCACACCGTCCTCCCTCTGTGTGTGTCTGTGTCCTGATCTCCTCTTGTAAGGATGCCAGTCGGACTGGATCAGGGCCCAGCCTGATGACCTCATTTAACTTACTTCTTTCAAGGCCCTGTCTCCAAACACAGCCCCATTCTGAGGTCCTGGGGGTTAGGACTTCAAATAGGCACTGGGGGCAGGGGTGGGAGACAACACCACCAGCCCGTGACACGAGGTCTGAATCCAGGCTGACCTGAGTGATGTTGAAAGATTTTTTGTTTTTTTTGTTTTTTTTTTTTTAAACTGAGAGAGTCCGATCCTACAGCAAGAACAGTGGGTTTTGTTTGTTTTACTGTTTTCTGATTAGAGAAAGCAAAAGTATGTTATAGAAATTTTGAAAAGTAGAGAGTAACAGACAGAAGTAAGAAAAGTTCACCAATATCTCAGCCCCTGAGGTGACGCCCTCGCCGTTTTGACACGTTGCTCCACTGCCTTACACACACACATGCACGTGCGGTGTGCGGTTACGCTGCACACGCTTGCAGCTGCTCTTCTTCTTCTTCGGTCTCTCTCACGAGCTTTTCCCATGACATTGAAAACCCTCACAAACCCTCATGGTTTGGATGACTCTGAATATTCACTCCATCCTATAGATGTGCTGAGACTCACATGTGCACTGTTTCCAGTTCAATAACGGGACAGCTTACCCCAGGACGAGCTTGCTGGTGTGCCCCTGTGTCTCTCGTGCTGGCCACGTTTCCGAGTGTCTTCTCCCTAAAGCTCTGTGCATCCCGCAGGAGAACGGCCTGGACCACGAGGCCTGCCTGGTGGCTCAGTGTGACGCGCTGGTTGATGCTCTAACCCGGCAGAAAGCCAAGCTGCTTACCAAGATTACCAAAGAGAGGGAGAACAAGCTGAAGGTGGGTCCCCGGGTGGCCGATGCCCTCGGTCCCATCACGGCCTCCGAGCCGAGCTCGGGGGAGCACGCAGTGTAGGCTCTGGGTCAGTGTTAGTTGAGTGAACAAACGAATGAATGAATGAACGAACGAACGAATGAATGAACAAATGAAGGAATGAACAAACGAATGAATGAACGAACGAACGAACGAACGAATGAATGAACGAATTAATGAATGAACAAACGAACGAATGAATGAATGAACGAACGAATGAATAAACGAACGAACGAATGAATGAACGAACGAATGAATGAACGAACGAATGAACGAACGAACGAATGAATGAATGGGGAGAGGAAGGGCTGAGCAAGTTGGCCCGGGACCTACTTACACTCGTGTCACTTTCCCTGAAGCAATCAGCACCCCTGCTCTCCCTCCAAAGCTGGAGGGAGATGCCTGAATCCTGCTGTTTTCAGTCAGAAGGCCACTCTCTCCCATCTTCTCCCGGCCCCTGTTTTCTGTCGAAGGGACACTGCCTGTTCTCATCTTGCAGAGCAGAGGTGGCCACGGCGGGTGACAAGGCTCCGGCTCTCCCCCTTCTTCGGGCTTTCTGATGTCTGGTGCTCGCAGTGGTCAGCAGGGACACCACAGCCAGTGGCCACTGCGGCAGGGGGAGGCTTCCCCCCACTCGGCACTGGGTCCCCGGGCCAGGCAGGTGCCCCGTGAACACCCTGCCTTGACAGAAACTACTCACCTCATTGTCTGGGCTCGATCTATTCTACAGACATTTCCCAACTGAATCAGGAAGTGTTACTTTCAAGGAAAGAAGGAGTGTGTGTTGGGGATGATCCATGGTTTACATGCAAAGCAGCCGAGCCCCTTGAGTTTCCACCCAACGAGTGAGACTGGGGCGCCGGTCACTAGGAGGGTTTCAGAGGGTGCACGTTCTCTGCTTTTCTATCCAGAGTTCAGGAAGTTTGCTCTGTTGGGTGTGGGGACCCTGCTTGTTGGGAAGTGGGTCCATTTACCGCCCATGTAACGAGGGCACGTGGAGCTCAGGAACACAGCAGCAGCAGGAGAGGGTGCAAGGCAGCCGGGACCCATGCCGCTTGCCGCTGCAGCCGGGCTGCTGTTCCTCGATGAGACAGTTACTAGGGACACTTCTCGTGGCAGATGGTTTGGGACCAGATCAGTCACTGCACGCTGAAGCTGCGCCAGTCCACGGGGCTGATGGAGTACTGCCTGGAGGTGATCAAGGAGAACGACCCGTCCGGGTTTCTGCAGGTGAGCGGGCTGGGCATCGTTCCTCCAAATCCACTGCCATGCCCCAGACTAGCTGAGGTTCTAGGAAGGTTCCTCCCAGCGGCTTGGAGTGGAGCAGAATCTCCTGTGCTCAGCGATTCCAGAAGACCTAGGTTCTCATCTTAGCTCTGCGTCTCACTAGCTGTGACCCTGGCTCTGTGTCATCTTTAAATGAGGAGATCAAACATCATAATCCCTAGGGCTGAAATGCCGTGCTTTCGTGCCTCGACTTGAAACCCCAGTTCAACATTTTCCCCACAGATGAGAAAAGACAGTCTTTGCCAATCAAGCTGGAAAGATTGCACAGGACGAAGTGAGTCAGAAGAATCCACATGACCCGTTCCCTCAGGGTGCGGAGTCCTGCAGGTCTGGGCACGTGACCGCTGCCTGCAAAGCCAGTGCAGCCTTGCTGGGCATCCTTCCAGCAGCCAGTCTGACTCGGGGTCACGAGCACCTCTTGGGATCATGTGTGCGATTCAGACGGAAGCTCTGTCCTCCGTCTCTGGGGAACATGGTGAATCTCCTGGACTGGTCCCCAGCAAGGGTGCATGGGGTCATGGCTCTACAGGGACACGTGCAAATGTCTGAATGAGCAGGACTTGCCAGCAGAGGGGAACAGAGCTGTGGGTTTCATGCAGTGGGAGTTTGGAGCAGAAGCTGCAACACAACGTGGAGGAAACACAGTGGGAGGGAGGGAGCTTCACGCTCCTGGGGATGAAGGAGCTGCTTTCAGACCCTGGGACAAACCACTAGTATGTTTCAATTTGCAAAGTGCTAGATCCAGCAAAAGAGGTAGAGTGAAGACTGTTTTTCTATATTTTAAAAGTACTGGGCTTCCCTGGTGGCGCAGTGGTTGAGAGTCCGCCTGCCCTTGCAGGGGACGCGGGTTCGTGCCCCGGTCCGGGAAGATCCCACATTGCCGCGGAGCGGCTGGGCCCGTGAGCCATGGCCGCAGAGCCTGCGCGTCCGGAGCCTGTGCTCCGCAACGGGAGAGGCCACAGCAGTGAGAGGCCCGCGTACCGCAAAAAAAAAAAAAGTACTGGACTTCCCTAGCGGTCCGCTGGTTAGAACTCCGCGCTTCCACTGCAGGGGGCGTGGTTTTGATCCCTGGTCGGGAAAGACCACGCATGACGTGCAGTGCGGCCAAAATAAATAAATAAAGTAAAAAAATTCTTTTAAAAAGTATCATTTGCTTCACAAAAGGGTTTAGCCTGAAACAGCAAGTGCTTCTTTACGTTTAACATGACTAAGCTGTTAAAAGATGATCTCTGCCAGGGCTTGAGTGGCCGTGCTTAGCCACCGCAGCCCCCTGAGCCCACAAAGTCCCTGTCCCTTCCTTACCCCCTGCTACGCTATTTTCCCTTTGCACGTGGAAACCCTAAACTCTGTGCTTCCTTTAAGATCTCGGACGCCCTGATCAAGCGTGTCCAGGTGTCTCAAGAGCAGTGGGTCAAAGGTGCCCTGGAGCCGAAGGTGTCTGCAGAGTTTGAACTGACCTTGGACAGCGGGCCACTGCTGCAGGCCATCCACCAGCTGGACTTCATTCAGATGAAATGTAGGGGTGAGCCGTGGTTGGCCCAGTTCAGGTGATGCTTCTTCTGGAAGAGGCGTCCACTCTGCAGCGCAGCTTAGTGCCATCGGGAGACTTGTGACACTGCTGTGACCCAGAGTGGGAGGGAGGGACGCCTGAGTCACAGACCTGGGTTCAGATCCCAGCTCAGCGACCCTCGAGCTGGGTGACCTCTGTGGGTAGCACCCAGCCTGGGCCAACCTTTTTCCGTTTGTGAAAGAGGATCATTTGTTCATTCAGAGACACCTGTCGAGTGTCTACCACGTGCCAGGCACCATCCCAGGTGCTCAGGACACAGCCGTGAGCAAGTGTACAGACTCCCTCACTAGACGGAGCTGGTATTTAGAGAAAGAAACAGATAACACGTCGCTAATACGACACGACAGGTAGTGTAACGCAAACTGATAATGGCAGGGGGGACAGACAAGGTGCCTTTTGAGAAGGGGGCATTAGTAGACATGGGTGTTGGGGGGAGATGTTTTGAGGTGAGGAGGAAAGAGATGTCAGGTAAGGGAAGAACATTCCAGAAGGCCGAGGGGTGGTGAGTGCAAAGGCCCCGAGGCAGGTATAAGTGTTCTGTGTTCCAAGAAGAGCGAGAAGGTCAGAGGTGAGAGCAGACGGGAGAAGGTGGTGGATCGTAGCGGTGAGTTCAGAGACCCAAGGGGGACACGAGCTAAGGGTTAAGTAAAGTTTGCATAACTTTCCCCAGGTTACAGAATTAGCAAGTGACGTCCCCCTGCCTCTCCAGAGACGTTAAGGGTACATTCAGGAGGGGGAATGAAGCTCTTTGGTTTTTTTAGACCAATATATCCAAGGGCTGAGTGCCACACCTACAGAATCTGTGAACTCAGGAAAATCCTTACTTGCAAAATGCGTGGCCATTTTTAAACCAGAGACACCCAGTCTCTTGTGCATCTCTGTGCTTTCTCCCATACTCAGTTTGCACCTCCCGATCTCACCTTAATCGAAATTATGATACACTTGACTCAAATCCCTAATTCCACGGGTTGACTGCCTGATACTGTAAGATGGCCTCTCCTTCCGGGATCTAGTTCCTTGGGCCTTTAAAATGCTTCCACACAAAGGTTTCAGTGGGTCTTTGCATTTTGCCCTTCCCCGCCCCCGAGAGCATCTTCCGGGCCCCAGGTGTGAGCTGCTTGCTGCCCTGTGCAGAGGGTCCGCAGAGGCCGGGCTGCAAGTCCTCGCCAGCTGCTCATGGGGCCGAGTCAAAACCAGTGATTCTTAGTGGGCAGGTAGGCAAGGGGCAGCTCTTCCTCAGGGCTCCAGACCCAGAGGGGTGGAGGCACCTGCCAGGCCTCTCCCTGCCCCAGATCCCAGGACCCCCATCCAGGGTTGAGAAGCACACTGAGCTGTGCCCACGAGCAGCCAGGAGTGACGCAGGGTGGCCACCTTTCCTCCTGGGGTGCGGCCGGGCCACGCGGCCTCCCTGTGCCCTGCAGGGGTTTGTGCACTAAAGCCCACCTGTCCCCGTCACAGTGCCACCCGTGCCCCTGCTGCAGCTGGAGAAGTGCTGCACCCGGAACAACAGCGTCACGCTGGCCTGGAGGACGCCGCCCTTCACCCACAGCACCGTGGACGGCTACATCCTGGAGCTGGACGACGGAGACGGGGGCCAGTTCCGGGTGAGGCCCCGCTGCTTGCCGGGGGGAACTTGCGCTGTCCCAGCCTCTGCACCAGCCCAGGGGGCTGCCCTTAGCTCTGATGCCACCAGCGAGGGCATCGGCCCCCAGGACGCAGAGCAAGTGGGCCCGGGCTCATGGGATGTGGGGCTTCTCTACCGAGGGCTGGGTCTGGGCAGGCAGAGGCGGCGGCCACAGAAAGTTCTGGATGGTTTTTCTGTGAAGACTGACACAGGTCGGAGGCCGAGGTAGAGCTCCGAAAAGGTGTCCCCTGCGGTACCCACTTCCCAGTCGGCCCAGCAGCGCAGTGGTATCTGGTCAGCACCCTCCCACCCAGCACCCTGAAGCCTCTCCCCACCCCCTCGAGGTTCCTTCACACCTGCCTTGCCCAGTTCAGTGATTAGTTCACCTGGCAAGGTGGGAAGACACCTGAGAAATGTTTGTTGGGTTGGGGTGACCGTCTACGTTCATGTCCCAAATGATGAAATCTGTGTGGACAGTAAATACGCTTAGCGAGTCACAAGTGCGTCTTCTAGTCTCGGCCCGTGGTAGCAAACCTGGACGGCTCCCTCCCCAAGCCAGCGCCCTAACACATCTCTACCGCGAGACGGCACACAGTGAAGTTCAGGCTCCCGTCCAGTCGTCGTGTTGACAGGAACACCAGGGAGTACAAACTCTGGGTCTGCTGAGAGCTCCACCTTTCTGTCCCCGAGAGACTAAATAAAGACTCGTTCTAACAAACCAGCGCAGTCATAACAATTCTCATACTTCTTCTCCTGGGAAGTGGCACCCATTCAACGTCTCTTGCCAACGGTC
Organism: Delphinapterus leucas; assembly: GCF_059928025.1. Classification (NCBI taxonomy): domain Eukaryota; kingdom Metazoa; phylum Chordata; class Mammalia; order Artiodactyla; family Monodontidae; genus Delphinapterus; species Delphinapterus leucas. The sequence continues at coordinate 5,973,741 of NC_143144.1, forward strand.
AATATTCTCTTTGTTTCCCTCAACTGGATTGATGCCTATGTCTTGTGTTTTCTTGTTTCAAGAATTTCAGAGTTGGGGAAATCACTGCAGTACTCCCTTGGGAATAATTGAGTCCCTGGGGATATGGGCTCTTTAGTGAGAAGCTGAGGTTGCTTTGGCCAGGAATAGTGGGTCATACACCGGGTCCAGAACCTCAGCCGTTCCGGTCGTGCAAATGAGCTAGGAACTGACAGAGCTCCCTGACTAACCAGAAACCGGGAGGAGAGCTTATGGTTTTGAAACGGGAAGAAAGAGGAGACTGTTTGAGATATTAAAAGAAGCAGCCAGGACTTCCCTGGTGGCGCAGTGGTTAAGGATCCGCCTGCCAATGCAGGGGACACGGGTTCGAGCCCTGATCCGGGAAGATCCCACATGCTGTGGAGCAACTAAGCCCTCTAGAGCCCGCGAGCCACACTCCTGAGCCCGCGTGCCACAACTACTGAAGTCCGCACACCTAGAGCCCGTGCCCCACAATAAGAGAAGCCACTGCAATGAGAAGCCCGCGCACCGCAACGAAGAGTAGCCCCCGCTCGCCACAACTAGAGAAAGCCCGCACGCTGCAACGAAGACCCAATGCGGCCAAAACTAAATATAAAATAAATAAATAAATAAATCTTTAAAAAATAAAAATAAAAGAAGCAGCCACAGGGCTGAACTGAAGATAGCTTCTCCCCTTTGAAGCATGACCACTAACAAAAGCTCCACCCAAGGGCTAGAATTTATGAGAAACCATGTGTTATAGTGGGAAAAGCGTGGACTCTGAATGCAGACAGACCTGGATTTGAACGCTGGCTTCTAAATGGATTAACTGTGATCTTGGGCAAGTTGCCTACCTTCTCTGAGTATCCTTGTGAATAAAATAATGAAAATAATAGCAATGTCCCAGGGTAGTATAAGGATTAAGATGTCTTATACAGGGAATTTCCTGGCAGTCCGGTGGGTAAGACTCCGTGCTCCCAGTGCAGGGGTCCTGGGTTCAATCCTTAGATCCTGCATGCATGCCGCAACTAAGAAGTCCGCAGGCCGCGATGAAGATCCTGCGTGCCGCAACTAAGACCCTGCTGCAGCCAAAATAATAATAACATAAATAAATAAACATGTTTTGAAAAGATGCCGTATACAATGCCTGGCACACAGCTACTATTATCAATAACTTGGAAAAACAAATGAAGAGAAACACCCCTAAGTAATCAAGCAGGTGTTTTAGACTAAGCTGAATGTAATGCCATAGGTGAGGTGTAAGGCTATGCATTTGGGGGAAGTTAATAGGACAGAGTAAGTTTGAAGTAAACGGGAAACAAAGTAAATGTTCTAGAAAAGGATCTTTGGGGGCCGATGCAGAAATGTCCCACCCTCTGGGGAGGCCAGGAAAAAAGCAGCTCCAGGAGTCCCAAAAGGAGGAGGAAGGTGGCAGCCTCAGCAGTGGGAGAAGCGGGGAAGGAGGTGGAGTGCCGGTCTTACTCCAGAAATGGCCAAATCAACTTGAACCACCTGCGCCTGGCCATGCCCTTCCTCCATCTGCTTTTTCCCATCATGTGTGATGACCCTTCCCTTTCAAATATCTTTTGTTTTGTTTATTTAGATGCTTAGCCCATGTTTTTTTCTAACTTAATTTCCCACTGGAAACCAATAATCCCCTCTTACTCCAATCGAGAAGGAAGTGGGGTTTTCAGCAGCCCCACTCCCGGGCTCCGGAGTTCTGTCCGTCCAGCCTCTCCTCTGCGGAGGCAGGACGGTCTCGGGCAGCATCCCGGCTACCGCGCCTCATACCTTCGCAGGAGAGGGCCCATCAGCCAATAGGAAGAGTTTGTGTCCAACTTGGACGTGGCCTGAGACTCGGCCACCACGTGTCCAAAATCTCCTTATTAATAACTCTTTGGGGATGCTAGCACTCTTGATGTCACCGTGCGGCTAAGAGAAATTTTCCACATAACGGAGGCGCCTGACGAGCCGTCTGGGTCTCTTCCAGGAGGTGTACGTCGGCAAGGAGACCCTGTGCACCATCGACGGCCTTCACTTCAACAGCACCTACAATGCCAGGGTCAAGGCTTTCAACTCCTCTGGCGTCGGGCCCTACAGTAAGACCGTCGTCCTGCAGACGTCCGACGGTGAGCCCTGGGGTGTCTCGGGGGAAACAGATTCAGGCCCAACCCACACAGACGGGCAGACAGACAAGGGAAATCTGTGAGCTGCTCATGAGGGAGCGTGAGGGAGTGGCGGAAACAGGTGAGTCTGTCTCTTCCAGCCCCGCCCCTGCTCCGCTCACCTGGCTCCATATGCCTCACCTCCCTGCCCCCCAGCCACGAAGGAAAGAGACACTCCTTCACCCCATTTGCTGGAGCTGGGAAGGGAAGCTAGGAGTTGAGAGGCACAGGGAGGCTAAACTCCCACTTTCGAGGGGCCGAGAGCGGGTAGGATGGTCCCAGAGAAGAGAAGGCATGCGGCTGCCAGAGAGGAACCTACCCCCTCGAATACCCAGCGCGAGAGCTCAGATCTGAGGCGTGCCCACCGCGCTTCATCCTTTCAGGTTTCAGGCAACAAGAGCACGTCGGCGTTCCGCGGGATTTTGATCATCTGAGTCCTTAGCGTCGAGGGATGATGTAGGGGGTCCCAGGACGGTGCCAGCCCTGTGTTTAATGTCATTGTTTATCCCAGCACGTCCTCTGGGGAACACGTGACGGCCTGGACTGTCTCCCAGGGACAGGAGCAGATGATGCTTCCCCCCCCCCAGATGGGTTCACCAGCTGTGTGCCCACGGGGGCCCTCGCCTGCCAGTGGGCTGTGAAGCGGAGCCTGGAGCTCTGGGGCTTTGGTGACCTCACTTCACCTCTCTGCGTCTCAAATCCCCCTCCCACGAGTTGGGGTCTGGATATCTACTCCCCCTCACTCATAACAGTGCCCGAAGCGTGCAGAAGGGGCTTAGAAACCAAGATTCCACGAAAGCATTCAGACTGGGGGCCTGAATGTCTGTGTTCCTTGGCAAGGTTGGGTTCATGGGATTGGGATCTTGGATGAACACAGAGGAGGGAACGTGAGTGTGTGTGTGTGTGTCTGTGTGTGTGTGAGAATCGCACAGGGAAGAACATTCGACACCGGGTGCCCGCTTCCTGAGAGATGCCAGTGGGTCTGTGTCTCCGAGCCCAGGTCACAGGCTGCCACTCACCCTGCGCCTCTTGCCCCTTCCTTTGCAGTGGCCTGGTTCACGTTTGACCCCAACTCTGGGCACCGGGACATCATTTTATCCAACGACAACCAGACTGCCACCTGCAGCAGCTACGATGACCGGGTGGTGCTGGGCACGGCGGCCTTCTCCAAGGGCGTGCATTACTGGGAGCTGCACGTGGACCGCTACGACAACCACCCAGACCCCGCCTTCGGGGTGGCCAGGGCCAGTGTGGGCAAGGACATGATGCTGGGCAAGGACGACAAGGCCTGGGCCATGTACGTGGACAGCAACCGCAGCTGGTTCATGCACTGCAGCTCCCACACCAACAGGTGCGTGAGCGCCCGGCCTCCCTGTCGCGGGGCTTAGGGATGAGAGCCCTCCTGCTGTTCCCACGTTCCGGGGTCGGGAATGGCGGGCGGTGTTTTTGGCCACTTTGGCGTCCAGCTTCCAGGGAGAAGCGAGCGCTGGCCCGCAGCGCAGAGGGGGGATCGGACAGAGTCTAGAGCACAGCAGAGCCAGCGGGTGTGCAGGCCGCTCAGCGAGCCCCGCGCCTGGGTTCCGCCGCCCCTCCGCTCTGCTTTCCTCCACACCCGTCAGCCCAGCAGGGCTGTGAATCAGCCCGGCGGGAGGTGTGGCACCCTTGGGGCGCTCCTTGCTGGTGGCTCTGTCCGGGCACCCCCAGCACTGCCTCACCCTGAGCCCGGCCCTGGCAGTGGTGTCACCAGGCTGGACACGGGAAACTCCCATGCTGGGGGGACGGGCCCTCTGGGGCTGCCCTGGCCAAGGAACCCACAAATGGAGGGTTGTGACCCTCAGAGCTGCCTGCTTGCTGTGGGGTTTCCTTCCCAGTCTGCTGAGGGCCTTCTCCCCAGCGGGCAGAGGCGAGGGGCCCCGAGAGGCCGACCTCCCTGCACGCCAGCGCTGGGCAAGGTCAGCTCTGGGGGCTCTCGGTGCTCTGGGCCCACCTGCAGCTCTGCAAATGGCCCCAGGGGTCCTGGTCTGGGGCAGGGACTTGCCTGAGGATCCTCGGGGCGGGGTTGGGGGGGGGGTGGAGGCCGATCGGACCCTCCCACCTGCCTTTTCACTGGTAGTGACCGTCTCTCCAGAGGCAGCTCTGCGCGGGCGCTGCGGACTGCCTGCTCACAGACCGCGCAGGGGCCGAGTCTGGGCCCAGCAGCTCCGTCTCTACTTACTTAGGCCACGCAGGCGCCCAGATACACTGGGACGGGCGTAACAAGAGAGAGCAGGTGCGGAGCTTTCTTTGTGCCCCATGCTGTGGGAAGCCCCTGGCTCCTACGGTTCCGTCTGGGCCGTGGGAAAGTGCGACTGTGATCGCCATTTTGCAGATTATGAGATTGGGGCGTAAGGCTGATGCTCAAGTCACAGGACTCATTAGAGGCCGTGTCAGGGTTTAACTCAGGATGCCGGCTCCAGTTCCGGGGGGCAGGGGCGGGGCGGAGCGGTCGGGGCTGGGCCGGGGGACCCCGGGGTAGGCTGCCGCTTGGGCGGGTCATTACCGCCACCTGGTGGTCAGCATCTGAACAGCACCAACAGGCCCGCTGCCAGTTCCCTTCCCCACCGGCGGGCTCCTGCCCTGGGGGGCCCGGCTCACCCTCCGGGAAACCTGCCCTCTGAAAACACCCAGCAAGCGCTGCTCGCCGTTTCCCGTGCTCCCAGCCCACCATCAGCCTCCAGCTGACCAGCTCATTCCCAGTCAGGAAAGGACAAGGATGGTTTGGTGATCCGAGCAGAGCAGCCAGTGGCAAGGCCGGCCGACCTCAGCCCCAGCCAAGGGAGGGGACGGTCCGACGGCCTCGGCCCGCCCGCCCCGGTGCTGCCCGCCTAAGGACCGGCCCCGCCCGGTGGAGGCGAATCCCAGCCACCACGAAATGGAGCCTCGCAGCAGGTGTCAGGAGCGTCACGACGCACGCCCTGTGCCCCGCCGCGGGTCACCGTGGGATGGCCAGCGCCCTGCCCCGCCGCAGGGGCTGTGTTTTTAGGCGAGGGTACCCGGCGTGCGTCGTGACGCACGTGCGTCTGCCCCCCACCCCATATACCTCCCGTCCTCACCTACGTGTCGGGCTCCTCTTCCCAGGACGGAAGGCGGCGTGTGCAAGGGGGCCACCGTGGGCGTGCTACTGGACCTGAACGAGCACACCCTGACCTTCTTCATTAACGGGCAGCAGCAGGGCCCTACGGCCTTCAGCCACGTGGACGGGGTCTTCATGCCGGCCCTCAGCCTCAACCGCAACGTGCAGGTACCGCGCACCCTCCAGGTCGGGGCCCGTCTGCCGCCCCCGGCCCCGGCCCCGCTGCCCGTGGGCCTCCAAAGTGCGCCGGGCAAAGGGGGCTCTAAAGAAGCCGTCCGCGGTGCCGTCCAGGCAGGGAGCTTACCCACCGGCCCACCTGGGCATCCCCTGGAGACGGTCCTCTCCGGCATGATGTTTTCTTGCTTGTCCGCTTGAAAGGAGCAGAGGCTCTAGGTGGCAGCTTCGGGGCGGGGTGTGAAGGGGACGGGTGACAGGCAGGGTGGAGAGGGCCAGGGAGGGTGGAGGAGGGAGGCAAGTCCTTCTTCCACGTTCTGGGAGAGAGGAAGGTCGGTGCCCCTGCCCGGCGTGGGCCCCGATGGCCCGGGGTGTGCCGGGCCTCCACGTGGCTTTCCCCCGAGAGGAGAGACCGAACTGAGGCGGGACCTCTCCTAAGGGTTCCCTCTCACCCTCCCTGTCCCTCTGGCTCCTGCGTGAAGCAGGCAGCCCCTCAGGGCCAGGCCCAGTCCTGGGGGCTGCGGGGGTACCGCCGGCCCAGGAGGCCCGACACACCCAGAGGCAAAATGGGAGCCCGGTGAGGGTGTGAGGGAAGCTTGGAGAGTAGCGTGGAGCAGGGTGCCAGCCTTTGTTCCTGGCACACTGCTCCTCCGCCCGGGAGGTATATGGGGTGGGGGGCAGAGGCCTGCTTTGCGGTGCCCACTGACCCTGAATATTGTCACTTACTGATTGATTTGTATCTCCAGTCCTTGCAAAAGGGCTTTGAGGCAGCCTGAAATATGGGCTGTTCTTCCACAGGGTTCATAGAACAGATGTAGGAGAGGAAAGAGGGCCATGGAAAGAAAGCAGAAACGCATGTAAACCCAGAGCCCCAGTCCCCCGACTGTAAGAGAGCATCAGCCTTGCCGGGGCTCCTGGCAGTGGGGGCGGCGTGAAAGAGGCAACGACCAGCTCCTGGGGCAGACTCCCGGGCCTGATGTCAGTGAGGCCGAGCATGATGAACAGCTGACTCCACAGCACAGAGAAGGCGGGCTGCTGCCCGTGGGGATCCCGGAGCAGAGGGCGGCACAGCTGCTGAGCTGTCTGCGCTCAGGGTTCACGGGCAGCAGCTCCCGCCCTCGCTCACCGCATCTTCTTTTCCAGGTCACCCTGCACACGGGATTGGAAGTGCCAACCAATCTGGGACGGCCAAAGCTGCCGGGCAACTAGCCTCCCAGGCCCTGCTCTGCACGGCTGTCCCTCACTGCACTCACATAACCCCCAGGGCAGCACAGCCACATCTTGGGTGCAGCCCAGCAGCCACGGAGCATCTTAGAGACCCGCTTTCTTTGGGGGACGGAGAATGATCTGCAGGCTGTGCGCACGGAGGCCCCAGTCAGTGGTGAACATGGGAGTGTGTTTCCCCTCGTTCCACCGGCCGTTACAAATACGAAGAGGGACCTTTCTCAAGGGAGCAAGGAAGTGTTCGGGGTTTCATTTTGTTTCCTGCCTTCCGATTTAGAAGCTTGTCTTTTTGGGGGGCAAGAGGAGAGCAGGCTCTGAGACGTGAATCCTGAGAGCAGGAGGCGGCGATGGGGGGGGGGGCGCTCGGGAATCTTGTGGCCTCAGTGTCAAGTCTTCTTCAGAGAACCAAGGGTGCAGGTTCCCATCTTTGCCAGGAAACGTTGTTATCCTTTAGCTTTTCGGTTCTGGACTCTTCAGTACGTTATGCCACTTGCAGACCTAATCCAGGATGGATAGAGAGGGATGTTAATCATTCATCATGATCTTTGCCGCTCTCGTTGAACTGTTGAGAACTTTTTAAAATAGTTTCCTTAGGGTCCTTCATTAGTCCACCAACCTCTCTCTCTTACACACACACACACACACACACACACACCCAGTCTGCTACAATTCACTCAGTTCTTAAACACAAAAGAAAACACTGGAATCTGAATCACTGTGTGAAGAGTCTCCACCTGGTGATGGCTTTTTCGGGAGCTGGCTCCCCACGACGTTCGCTGCAAACCTGTTACTCTTCCGAGCTCGGAGGCTCTCAGACTCATGAGCGTATGAGATGGGAGTCCCTGGGGAAGTCCCTTATACTCAGTCCACCTTCACTTTGAGACCATCTACTGTCAACGTGAAAGCATCATGAGAGCAAAAGGTGGCCCCGATGGCAGGGGAGGCTCTGCCCTGACGGGGCGGGCAGGACTCTGCAGGAGGCAGGAAACAGATGACGTCATGTTCCTGGTCTCCCTGCTTGCCCGCCAGCCCGGGTGTGCGGAGTCCACGTGGCCAGGGCGGGGCTCTGGGGTGAGCCCTCCCCTGCCTGCTGGGAACACTAACCTTCTCCCTTGAGTCTGCAGCCCGCTGCAGGGTCTGAGCCCGGAGCCGGCCGCCGTCCTGGCCCCGGAGCCCCTCCCCCTCCTCCCGGGTCTCTTCTTCCTTGACCTCCACCGCCTCCATCTCCAACTGGTAGTACGCCGTTCTCTCTCCTTTTTAAAAGAATATATTTTATCAAGCATTCTTTTTGAGGTCGAGGGGTAACTTGTCTATTTGCTGGATTGGATTTTTATAAAACTTAGCCCGGAAACCGGCACCAACTGTGTTTACTCAGTTCACTCACTTCTACCTGCTTGTTTAGACGCTGCACTTGCTTTCTGAGTCAGCCCGGCCAGTGCTGTGTAAATCCTACCCTCTATTCAGCAGATCCGACAATCCTACCTCAAGCTCCCGCTCCCAGACGGGGGGTGGCCTGCGAGGCCGGCTGCCCCGCGTCTGCAGGAGCCGCCTGGTGCTGTGTTCAAGCCTCCGCCGCCCAGGCCCTGGCAACCACCTGCTCGGTGGAGTCGAGGTCTTGCCCCGTCCTCGTCGTCCGGCGGGTGGCTCCCAGGGCACTCCCGCATCCCGCCCCGAAGCCCCGGCCAGAGCCCAGCAGGTGATGCGCACGGCCCGGCGCCCCGACCGCCTGCCCCGTCTCCGCTTCCACTGCCCTTCCGTCTCACTCTTGGGCCACGGCCCCGGCAGCCTCGGCTTGGAGGGTATGGAAGGTTCCTGAAGGTTGGAGGAACCAGAGGAGGCACAGCCTTCCCGGGGCCAAGGGAGCCGTGGCCGGCAGGGCCAGAGGTGTCGGCTTTGGGATGTGTCTTTTGGGAAAGATGAGCTCGTCGGTCCCGAGGTGGGCCGGGCCGGTGGAATTGGCTCTTTTCGGTGGAGTCTGAGTGAAAGGCTGGGGAGCTCCCAGGATCATGGAAGCCGTGTGACCATGCGGCCCTGGCCCTGCGTCTTCGGGGAGGAGCTCCTGGGCATCAGCCTGGACTTGGTACCAGCCTTCGGAGAGCCAGCACCTCGGTCAGAGGGAGATGGGAAAGGGAGAAGGGAGGCCTGTTTAGGGAGAACATGACCTGCGGCTCAGAGAGAAGCCACCGGGACTCTCTCCCCACGGCCGCGGCGGCCAGAGGGGCTGTGAGTGGGGAGCCGGTGAGCACGTGCCTTTCCCAACTCCTCCAGGGGCCCAGAAGCAATACGGCGGATACTGGGGACCGCGTCAGGCTGTCCTACAGCCACCTCTTCTGTCCTCAGCACAAAACACCTTCTAGGAACCGGAACGGACCTCGGGGAGAAGGCAGGTCCGTGCGGCACACCCGTGTTCTTGAGGAACCAGCAGACTGAACAAGGGACTCGTCAACAACTCATGGCCTTGGGTCACCCTCTCGAGAAGCCTGGGATTCAGAGTAGAAGTGACAGGTCACGGGCTTCTCATCTGCCATTGAATTTTCTGTTCCTTTACAATGCGGTGACATGTTTGTACATAAAAAACGATATCAAGATGATGCTTTGGTCGGGCTGGCTGACGGATAACTTGGTATTCGTCTATCAAGCAGTTTCAGTGAGAAAGGAATTCAAAGTAATTTAAAGTGTCAAGTTCCATTATATTGTAAATAACGCCCCCCCCCGCCCCCCCCCCCCCAAGCAACGTAGTTCTGCAGTTTGTTCTTTGCTAGTGAGCCAGTTTGGTCCAAGTGTATGCCTTTCCTTTTAGAATTAATCTCTTTAAAAATTGTCCAATAGCATTTCACTGCATAGCATCCTAGCTCCTAATTCAAAGCAAGGTAAGACATTACACACAGCCCAGCTTCCCCCTCTGTCCTGTTTGGGAAAATAACGATTCCAATTAAAGTGGGCATCAGTCATCCTGACCCACAAAGGGACTCACCTAAAAACTATAAAACTGTAGAGAGTTATAGGCTGAGTCTTCAGCCCTACACGTACGTATCTGTAGTTTCGACAGCAACCTCAGGCGCCCTGTGGCCCACCGACACTGGGGAGGGTCATGCGTACAGCGCAAGCCTGGGCAGAACAGGGGTTCAGGGAGTGATGGGGACAGGCCCATCCTCCTTGCTGTTAGCGCCCAGGACTGCCCCGTCTCTGGTGCCCCTGCCCTCTGCCTACCAGAGCACTCTCAGGAAAGGACCAGGATGCAGGATCTACGTGTACTTCTTCCAGGGATATTTGCTTTTAAGCCTTAATTCTAGTTGCAACTGAAAGGCTTGGTCCCCTGAGAAGGCGGGTTTCAGAGCAGGTGAGCAGGTCGCTTGTACAGGAAGCTGCCGCTGGTCCCAGGGCGCCTGCTGGCTGTGAGGTCGGGAGGGTGGATACAGCCACAGGGCACTCAGCCTGTGAATGCTGAAAAACACTATCACGAGACCCTGGGCGATGCCAGGAGTTCTCAGCTCAGCACTACTGACATTTGGCACGGCGGGCGAGAGCGGGAGGGCTATTTCTCTGTTGTGGGATCCTGCCCTGTGCACTACAGGATGTTGAGAAGCGTCCCTGACTCACTAGATGCCAGTAGCGCCCCAAATCAGTTGTGACAGGTAGAAGTGTCTGCAGACTCCCTGGCTGAGAACCACCGGGTTATGCTGGCAGTCTGTCACGTGTCCATACGTACCGTGATGCGTGAGGCGTCCACGCTGTGGTCCCCGGAAAGCCTGTACCGCGAGGCTGCGGGCTTCATCTTGACACCCACGAGCTGGCTTTCCCAGGTCTGCAGTGTCCTGCCAGATGGGGCAGGTCGGTAAAATGAGGGGAGCCTCTCACAGAAGCCAATCCGTCAGGTCTCACTCTGTACTCCCCAAATGTCCCCAACCCACCCCCATTCCTAGAAAGCAAAACTCCTTACCCGTGTTTTTGCCTGCCCACTTTTTGCCTTCCACTTTTGACTGGAAGCAACAGGAACTTCTTCGGAGGGGTGTGGCCTTCAGCTGGTCAAAGAAATCTAATCAGGTATCATCAAAAAGCTATTCAAGGCCTCTGCGGATCCTGGGAAATCTCGGCTTTTCTTTTGCAAGTGAGCCAGGAGCTATTCATTGGTCACATTCCTTGATCCACGGCTTTAACTTTAAATGGACTGTAAGACAGAGAAGAGTAGGTTTGGGGCAGGAGACCAGGCTCAGCCCCCAGAAACGCCTCTCCTTGAACCTGGTACCGGTGCGGCCAAATCTCTTCAGTGTTTCCGTGCCTCAGTCTCCCCGCCTGAACGTGGGAGCGGCCACACTAACCTACCTCGTCTGGTGTGCTGTGAGGAACACAGGATAACGCTCCTTAGAGAAGAAAGTGGCGCATTTCATCTACGGAGGTCCAGGCTAACAGCTCCCATTCAGAGGACGTGCGGTGGCTTTCCCAAGCATTCTCTGACCAGTGTCTTCCATCCAAGCCTCTTGCGACCAGGAGCACGCGCTGACTACACAGCTGCCCGGCCGCGAGGGGGCGAAACCGGCTTCACGTGAGCACAGAGGCCAACACAGCAGCTGTTCCCCGTCAGAGCGGAAGAGCCGTCAGCAGGCTACGCGTCAGTGTTCCCAAAGGCGTCCGCAGGCAGAAACCCCCTTGAAACACGGAAGGAGAGTGACCGCCTTCCTGCCTCCTTGGTTATCTTAGTTCTAGTATCTAAGGGGGTCCCCCGGCCGATGACGTGTCTCCTCTGTTTCCAAAGATCTCAGCAGAGGGAGTGGCTTTGAAAACCAGCGTCTAAGTGTGGAAGGCGGGTTAGGTGGAGGGGCTGCTCACACACAGGCACTACCTGGTAAGGGGGGGCTCCTGGCTTTCGCGATGAACCATGCCGACTTGAGTCAGGAGGTGGGAGCTGAGGGTCCAGGCAAACCTCTAAGCCGCGGGAGGCATCGCCTTCTCTCAAAGGGCGCGACTCCCACAGGGCGGGGGCTGCCTGCCCGGGTCCCGGGAGACCCAGGGGACTCTCGGGCCAGCAAGGTGGGCGCTGGTCCCCAGGCCAGGCCCTCAGGAAGCCTCTGAGGAGAGTCCAAGACAGGCTTCGGGTGTGGAAAAGTGACTGCTTGCGGCTGTGGACGCAGGAGCGTGGCGGATGCTTCCTGGGGGAGGCTGCAGCCTGGGGAGGGCCTTTCCGACTCCTCACCTGGTGGCCCGACGGCCCAGACCCCGGGGTTGCTCAGCACCAACAGGAAGTGCAGAGTGAGCAAAGCAGAAAACGTGAAATGCATGATGTAGAATTGCTGCTTTCACACTAAACTGTTGTATCAAGCATGAGAGATGTGTGTTTAACGTTGGCAAAGGAATTTTAAGAGTAACAAAAAGCTTTGTGTCCTTGTTTCGGCTGTCGACAGAACCTCCATCTTCCTGTCTTTCTTTGCCCCGCTTTCTCCCTCCCCCCATCCCTCCCCCACCGCATCCACTTTCTGTTGGGAGCTGTTGGCATTTGGTGGCAGCTCTTGGTCCCGTCGGTGTTCACGTTCCGCTGGAAACACGGAGGAGGGAAGTGGGGGGAAGGTATGCAACTTTTTTCTAATTTTTGTATTGGTATCCCAAGCGTTTGTATTTTTTGAATTGCAGACACTGTGTCTTCTGGTCCTTGGGGGTTGGTTGAACTTCGTGTATTGCCTTTTGGAAAACCTGAGTTTTACCACAGTCTTAAGCAGATTTGAAATAAATTCTTTTGACACTGCCAACAGCTGAAAGACAAGGTATGGTCTGTGATTACTGCTCAGCGGCAAGGTCTGCCTCTCTCCAAAGCGGCCTAAATGCCAGCTGGATGGGGCAGAGACTGTGGGGCGGGGTGGAGGGACCCCAAGGTCAATGTGCTTCTGCGGCGTGCGCCCGGGAAATCGTGAAGTGATCACATTTGACTCTCTTCTATAAGGTACCATCTCAAGCAGTCCATGGAATTCATTTTTGCAAGAGGTAATAAGGCTGGAAATTGATAACAGTTAACATATGGTTAAAGATAAATTCACATATGAAAAATCGATCATGGGCTACAGTGGAAGGTTAGACTTGGGGGAAACGTCCTAAGTGACCTGGGAGCATGAAGGAGACTGACCGGCCCCTTCACCCAGACCGAGCCTGGTGTCTGACTGAAAACTCTGTGCCCCCTTCACTTCCCTCAAATTATGCTCCCCAAGAGCAGCCATCTCCAGCGCCCCCCCCAGCCCAGGACCTGGCCTCAGCCCTCAATCACCTGCCAGACCACCGAGTGGTTCAGCAGGGTCGGGGGCAGTCGCAGACTCTGAGAGCAGCGGGCAGGACGTCCCTTAGAGAGAGCTCTTGGCATCAACACAAAGAGAAGGAAGCAGAATCAGGCCAAGGGAGACTCAGCGAGGGCCTCACACCTCAACTGGAGTCATCCAGAGCTGGGATGACAAGTCCCTCACATCAGGACTTCCCCGGTGGCCCAGTGGCTAGGACTCTGCGCTCCCAATGCAGGGGAGCCCGGTTCAATCCCTGGTCGGGGAACTAGATCCCACAGGCATGCCGCAACTAGGAGTCTGCATGCCGCGACGAAGACCCCGTGCAGCCAAATAAATAAAAACTAAATATTTAAAAATAAGAAAAAATAATACCCTCAGGTCAATTATCGCTGCCTGTGGCCAGCACGGGAAGGGGGCGGGCAGTCCCCGAAAAGCGCTGGCCGCTGAAGGCTGTGTGCTTAGCGCTCTCGGCAGCAGAGGGACCAAGTCCTTATTCCCGACGGGGGATCTGCGAGGGACATCGCAGGGCCCACCGGTCCACCCCCGTGCCACGCATCTGTGCCTCCCTGAGGTTTGGGGAGAAGCTCTTCCAGAGTCCCAGTGAGGGGAGCTGAGCTGAGGAAGGCTCGCTGGGCCTGGCGCTGCCCAGACACTCACCATTAGCGCCCTTTCCTCCTTACCCTAGACTCCCTCCACCGTCACCCAGCACCTGATTCAAACCCTCATCTCCTGCGGGCTGGCGGGTGGGGAGGATCCGAGCCTCAGCTCCCCAGGCCCTTCGCAGTCCAGGGTTCCGGCACTTGTGTGTTTGCCACCCACACTGGGGACAGGGAGTACGAGAGACACCTGGGTGACCACCTGGGCGCAGACAGACCCCTCCCTGGCCCCTGGGTGCCGGCAGCCCCACCGGCTCTTGCTGGTCAGGCTCAATCACCCCTGCGGGGTGGTGTCTCTTCTCATGCAGGCAACAGCCTCGGTTCAGTGGGACACAGCTGTGCTCTCTGCTTCCCTCTTTGCAAAGTAGGGGCGCTAGGTCCACAAGGCCAAGAGTTTTGGGGATGGGAACCTCGAGTTCCCTAAGCGGGTCACCGGGAGCAAGGGCAGGTGGGAGTGTCGCGTGGCACCAGGACCGATCCACGCGATGTGTCCACGACCGGGGAGATGCTCTGCGACGGGGGTAGGGCGGTGAGTATGGAAGAGACCGCGAGGAAGCTCTTACCCAGCGCACCCAGGCCAGGGCTCCTCCCTCTGTGGCTGCTGCCAGACGACCCTTGTCTTCCATGAAGAACCGTTTTCCATTGTCACTTCTCTCTGCTGCTAACCTTGCTGGAAGGAGCCTCACCAACAGGGAGATAAAAGCACAGTCTTATGCGTGATCATCAGTCCTTACCGTGCACGTTGCTTGTAGCCTCTAGACCTCTGAGTGGTTCCAGAGCACCCAGTGGTCACAAAACTGCTCTGTAAGTATTTAAGAAGTGAAACAAAAACAAGGTAAGCAATTTATACTAGGAATTTGCATGCTTTTCCAGAATTGACTAGCCTGGGGCTATGGTTCTGAGTCGGGCCAAGTGCTCAGTTATCTGAGCCACTGAAGCTCATGGGCGGTGAGGTGAGGTGGAGCCACTAGGTTTCCCGGCTCCCTGCAGAGAAAGAGAGGGCGTTAAACTGGGCCGGTGCCCACTCCACTAGGTTATTTCCAGCACCTGACATTTTTCCTAGGGCTTCTGCCATATTTGGGATCTTCTACACCTTCTTAAAAAGTCCCTCTTGGGCTTCCCTGGTGGCGCAGTGGTTAAGAATCCGCCTGCCAATGCAGAGGACACGGGTTCGAGCCCCGGTCCGGGAAGATCCCACATGCCGCGGAGCAACTAGGCCCTGAGCCACAACTACTGAGCCTGCGCGTCTGGAGCCTCTGCTCTGCAACAAGAGAGGCCGCGATAGTGAGAGGCCCGCGTACCACGATGAAGAGGGGCCCCCGCTTGCCACAACTAGAGAAAGCCCTCGCACAGAAACGAAGACCCAACACGGCAAAAATAAATATACATAAATTTAAAAAAAAAGTCCCTCTTAAAAACTGCCAGAATATACACCCTAACGAACACTGCCTTTCAAAGTGAACCTGAAAAATAAAAGTTAGTGTTTTCACTTAATAAAACATTTCCAATCTTGCTTCAATTCAAAGCATATTTTGAACAATGGCAATGCCTTCAGAGTCAATGTATGAGTCGCTTAAGAAAGTCAGCCAGCAGTGAAAAGTACCCCTCTGTTTTCACCAAAACTTTATTATTTGTTAGGCTTGGATCTCAATTTTTGTCACTGAAAACAAAAAAAATTGAAGACCTTTTTTTTTTAAAGTTCCACAAGCTTTGAGAAGTTCCGGACACTTTCAACAAGGGCAATATTATTTTAAAATATATGTATGATTACCCCAGGTGATGACTTAGAAGGAGATAACATTTGCTTAACTCATCTGTTGTGTTATTTAAGAGTCATGGTCATTTTTACCACAAAAGTTGTATTTTATTTATACAAGTTCTTACAAAGTAGAGTTTATACACTTTGGCTGAAAATCGAAAATGCTTTTCCCACAAAACAACTGACAAATGATCACATTCTTAGTTCTTTCATGATATAGTAACATTAAATCATTTTTAGAAAATTAAAAAGCAATTTTAAGCTAATTATTAGCATCTACAAATCCGTAAAATTATGAAATATCTACAAGCAAATGCACAAAACACCAGTGAAAGTGAAACTCGAGTGAACCTCGATGGAGAATATTAAAACATTCTTCTCAATTAGTTTTGAAACAGCAGGGAAGGGGGCAGGGCACAACCTTTGAAAGAATGACATAGCCCGAGGACACGACATAAACCGATTAGAACCAAATGGGTCCAAGATGGCGGACGAGTCGACTTCCACTAGACCTTGAGCCCCAGTATACGCTCACTGTAACACATCAGCAAGCTAAATGACACACCCACAGGCGCCATGACAGTTCCAAGAGCGACCACAAGGGTCAAGAAGAGGGCGGTGGCCCAGTTCCTGGAAATCCCCGCCCCTTCCCCCAAACAGCTGGAATACTCTCACCACTCATTAGACTGTGCAATGACCCACCCCTATTAAAACGGACAACCCCAGACCCTGGTGCCGCTCTCGCCTTCTGAGATGGCCCACGCTGTCTGTGGAGTGTGTGTCTCTGAATAAATCCACTTCTTACCTATCTATCACTTTGTCTCTCGCTGAATTCTTTCTGCGATGAGACATCAAGAACCTGAGCTTCATGAAGTCCTGAGACCAGGTGTGTGACCTCAGCTGGAAGCCTGTGGGTTCAAGTCCCAGTCTGAGTTACACGGTTTCAGTTTTACTTCAGATCCACATTGCAGCTGTGGCCCAACATGGTTATCACCAAAAAAAAAAAAAAATCAGACACTTCAGCAGATAGAAATTTTATTATTTCAATTTGATTTTGTTCCCTAAAATAAAAGAGCAGTCTATGAAATATGAAATAAATAAGAATAACCTGGAAGTCTTGTAGGGGTCCAGTTTCAGTACACTGGCACTTTCCCATTTCTCTCTTTATTTTATAAAGTACTTCATTTAGCCACTCTGGAAGAATTTATTTTTTTGATATCAACTTGGCTCAGAATCAGTGTCCCATTTTTGAATTTTCCAACCTGTCCAATCCGTCCACTTGACAAAATACTGGGAGCCGATTTCTTCTTTTTGGATTTCCTACATTTAAAGTGAGAGGAAGGTACTACAGTTAAGCTTATACAAAAGGATTTCAGCACCACCAACCAGGCCACGGAGGTCTGGCCCTGCAACCTCCTGGCCCCTCCCATGCAAGGCTCCCGCCCCACTGCAGCACCACTAGCTTCCTGCGTCCCTGAACATGCCAACTGCCTGCTGCCCCAGGGCCTTTGCACTGGTTTCTTCCACGTTGAATACTCTGCTACCAGATCTTTCCGGATCTTCCCCACTCAGTTCTCGACTCAGATGTGGCCTCCTTAGAACGACATACCAGCCCACCCTCAGTGACGTTCTCTCACGATGCACTATTTCAACCTCCTCACAAAACCTGCCAGGACCTGACATGCCCTTACTTATCTGTTTAGATGTTTTGGTGTTTCCCTCCCTAAAATATAAGCTCCTCCAGGGCGGGGACTCTCAGTGTGATCATGGCTGTACGCCCAACACGTAGACACCTACGTGCCCGGCGCACAGTGGGCCCTTGACAGACCACACAACCAGAAGAGGTGACCACCTTCCAGTATGTGCAAGCTCACTAGGGGTCCAAGAAAAAGCTCAAGACAAAAGTAGATTTTGAAACAGTAATTTGAGGAGAGAGAAAAAGGTACTTGAACAAAAGCTAAGAAGCAAGCAGAACAGCACAAAATCAATGCTCCATTACTCAAGCCACGGCGCTCTGCCTCGTGAGGTCGCGCAAGTGCAGGCAGCGCAGCCTCTCAGGAGGGGACAGAGGTCTTGTTGGAAATGTCAGCCTCAGCTTTTCCACTAGTCACTGCACATGTCTGGTCTTTGAAAATGGGAGACTGGTTCCTAGTTCAATCCTGAGGGAGCTGTCTGATCTTGGACAATTTACTGAATCCTGTCTCCCCCCTCCAGGGCTTGACTTAGGACCAGGACAGACAGTGCACCACTGTATCAGGCTAGAAACACCACATCAATTTAAGGTATTATGTTCAGAACTAACCAATGGATTTATCCAAATCATTCCACCTGAGTACCTGATGGTATCACTCACCTGTCTTCCTGTCCTTTCCTCTTCTTTTTCTTGAAAATATCTGTGTCCTGGGCCTGATTTCACAATTAAAGAAAACATATGTATCAGTAATGGATAATGGAGATTCCAAAAAAAGGCAAGAGGTTTGTGACCAAAAGCCACAGAGGTATCATTTATTTTTAATATTTTTTTCAAGTAGCATGTTAATTATACAAAGTTTCATCCTAAAACCCTTTCAAGACTGTGAAAGGCCATTCAGAGAAAACAGACAGGAGAAATGTCAAATCTTCCACTTTAGGCGAAAGGGAGGGAGCGTAACATCTATTCCCCTTGTGGTTTTTCAGAAGCCCGTGTGTTCTATACAATGTAAAAGGCAAAAAAAAAAAAAAATGACTGCATATAGGGAAAAGGTCAAAGTAGCTCCCAGTACCTGAACAGGAGTTTGCTATTTCAAAGCAAACCTTTCAGGTGAATAAGTCAGATTATGTGGCTGGTATCACAAAATGTAGCTGACTTGAAGAGAGGGTAAGAACAGTCATCTAACTCTAGATTTGTTGCTGTCTAGACTGCTTTCCAAGCAGCAGGGTCCAGCAAATTGCAACCACCTTTCTGTTCTAGTTTAAGAAAAGGCTATCACACCTACCGTTCTCTTTACTTTTTCCTTCGCAGACTTTTTTTCTTTGATTTGCTCCTGCAAAACCTTGTAATTCACATAACTATTTTTGGGAGGCTGAAATGAGAAAGGACACCAAGCATCATTTCTGACTTTGCCTTTGCCCCCGCCCTGCCCTGCCCGGGGCGCCCCCCTTTGCTGCGCCCCATCTGCGGGTGGGAGGCCGAAGCAGCCCTCACCTTAGCGCCCAGCATAATGGCGCGTCCCTGCTCCAGGACTCTCTCCTTTCCTTTTCCATAACCTGTGATCCCAAACCGGTGCACTTCCAAACGAGCCTGCAGACACAAAGCACAGTCAGGCCCAAATGCCTTCCAGAAACTCCACAGAGGAAACACAGCCCTAGGAGTGCTGCCTGCCAGACACGATGGGCTACCTGCCCAGCACTTTTACGGAGGACCTGCAGGGGCTACACCTGGCAAGAGTGCCGTCACGGTGTGGCTTAAGCAGCTTTGTGGAGTCGCTCACAGAGGTCCATAGCCTCCCCACGCCATTCTCCCACACCGCATGCAGGCGTCGAAGCAAAGACTTATCTCCACACAAATCAGTGACAAAACGAGGGTGACCCGCAGAGCTCTGCCGTACTTTAGGATGTGCCCTAAAACAAGCTACTACCCATAAAGGCAACAACTAAAAGTACCTTCCCAAATACATCTACTCACACGTGGAAACCCTTTATCACAGCAGCTTCAAACACAGGTCCACGTTCTTTCTTTAAAAACATATTGTAGAAGAGAAAATGTCACCAATACCCACTCTTGGCAGCTGAATTACTTCCTGTCTTTTTTCTCACACATTATCTTTAAATTTTTTTTTATTATTATTTATTTATTTATGTATTATTTTGGCTGCGCCAGGTCTTAGTTGCGGCCCGTGGGACCTTCATTGCGGCACGTGGGACTCACTGCAGCACATGGACTCTTAGTTGTGAAATGCATGTGGGATCTAGTTCCCCAACCAGGGATCGAACCCGGGCTCCCTGCATTGGGAGGGTGGAGTCTTAACCACTGGACCACCAGGGAAGTCTCTCTCACACATTTTTAAAACCTAGTTACAACCACAGAACACACACATCCTTGCTTTTCCTACTTACCATTGTATCATTGACACTGTAGTCACAAAACCGACATGTTTTAAACGACTGCACAATGTTCAATCAAGTAAATGTAGTGTGATCTGCTTCACCATTTCCCCAACCATTGGACAACATGTAAACATATGCATTTTTGTTACAAAGCTGAAAAAAATAAGAATTTCAAAGCACGTACCTTTTCTAAGTTAAATTCTTGTACATCCACATCTTTCTCGAGGATACTAGTTTTGGTCTGAAAAGGAAAAGAAAACATTCTTATTAAGGTCATCTGTTCCTTATAACATCCATCACACCAAGAGCATACTCATGTTTTTAAAAGCCTTGAAACTGGCCCAGATGCCTAAATAACAAACAATAATACATGCTTGTTGCACAGAAGCCTAATTAACAGCTAATGGAAGACAAATGGAGAAAATAAATTCAAGGTTTCAAAGTTTAAGAAAAGACTGACGAGAAACTGAAAAAGAAAAGAGAGTAAGAGAGAGACCAATGTCTGTATCTCACACACCAAATGTGGGAAACTCTGTATGGTGGGGGGTTTAGAAAAGGATAACTGAGCAGAATTTTAGAGGGTAAAAAGGTCATATTTAAATAATTCTCAGGAATTCCCTGGCGGTCCAGTGGTTAGGACTTGGCGCTTTCACTGCCGTGGCCCAGGTTCAATCCCTGGTCGGGGAACTAAGATCCCACAAGCCGGGAGGGGGGGGGAAGGAAGGAAGGAAGGAAGGAAGGGAGGGAGGGAGGGAGGGAGGGAGGGAGAGAAAAAGAATTCCCTCTTTTCTTCCCTCCTATCCAGCCATTGGAATGATGGCTAACTCTCTTAAACTCTCTTGAGTTGAAAATTTCTTTCAGGAACATCAGATTTCTAGAAATGATGGAGACTGGGTTTATAATTCCCCACAGAAAATAATGATACTGGAAATGCCATCAAAATATGTGACTCTTTACATCAATATATCCCCTGGCTGTGGTTACCAATCCATAGAATTGACCAGAAGTTTGAGACTTCAAGGAAACTATTGTCAAATCTGGCCAAGGACAGCGGTCTCTACTCAACCTCAGGCCATCCCAGCCGTGCAGCATCTAGAAAAGCAGTCCTGGCCTCTGGCTCAGCGGGGCAGGGTCTGTGCGGAGAGCAACGGGCAGGAGAATAGCTTGTTAAAACCCTTCTGCTTGTAACCTGCCTTCACTGGTCAAGCTCGCTTTAGTTATTTTGTTCTTTCCTTTCCCCTCTCTTTAACTGCATACCTACCCAGCTTCTCGTAGCCCAGTTGTTTTGCAGGAATTTGGAGTCAGCTCCTGCCCCGTGCGAGCTGGCTAAGGCTGGCCGGGTCATCAGCCCTAAAACTAGGTCTGCGCAGGTGTCCGAGGAAGGGCCTTTTGAGGTCAGGGGCCAGAAAGCTCTGATCATGCTGAGCACCTCCATTCTGAACACAGACGCCTGTAACCCAGATACGCCTGCACAAAGCACCGATTACCTCACCTCTTCCCCTTCCTCCAATCACCCTTCCCCACTCCTAAGACCACCGTGCTTATCCCATAAAGACCTCAGCCCCCTCGCTGTTGCGAGGCGGATCTCAGGCTTGTTCTCCTATCTCCTCACTTGGCTGCCTCGTGAATAAACTGTAAACCTCGGCACCTTGGCGTCTGGCTTGCTGCTCGTCGGGCAAATGGACCTGGTTCGGTAACAGATCCTTCTTTATAGAGAAAAATTCTTGGCTAATTATCCTGATGCTGAGTCTATTAGCATGATCCCCACCACTACCTTAACTTTAATTTCTACTTTTAGCTTTAAAACCACTTTAGTACATTATTCACAATGCAGCACCTGCATTTAGAAATAATCAGTGGTCTCCCCTGTCTTCTTTCCCCTACCCTCACTGTGGTAGGGGCACTACTGCCTACAGGCAATACTGGGTCCTCCTCCACTTCTAGGCTCACAGGAGAACTGGGCTTTGCTGCCTACCTGAAGTTTGGCACGGCTACATGACTTGTTTTGGACAAAGTGTGAGCACAGGGAAGCATGCCCCTTCCACATGAAACCTCTAAGAGCCTTCATCGGGACTTCCCTGGTGGCGCAGTGGTTAACAATCTGCCTGCCACTGCAGGGGACACAGGTTCGAGCCCTGGTCCAGGAAGATCCCACATGCTACGGAGCAACTAAGCCCGTGCACCACAACTACTGAGCCTGCGCTCTAGAGCCTGTGAGCCACAACTACTGAAGCCCACGTGCCTAGAGCCCATGCTCCACAACAAGAGAAACCACTGTACTGAGAAGCCCACGCACCGCAACAAAGAGTAGCCCCCGCTCACCGCAACTAGAGAAAGCCCACGCGCATCAACAAAGACCCAACACAGCCAAAAAATAAAAAATAAATTAAAAAAAAAAAAAGGCTTCATCAACTCCCCTTCTCCACCAAATGGTGGAGCCCCTATCACCCTGGGTCCCTAGATTAGGATGGCGTGGATCACAGCCATCTGCCCTGACAATCCTGATGAACACGTAACATGAGAACAAGGTTAACTTTTGCCTTTAAACCACTGAGATGTAGGGACTACTTGTTATGCAACCACTGTCTCACCTGTCTTGACTGATAAAGCCTCACTGTCCTACACACGAGAGAGAGAAACATTTGGAGATTGTGAGAACTTGTCTGTTAGGTAGTGAAGAAGAAAGCAAGCTATAAGAAGCAGACTCAGACTGAGTATCAGACTCAGTGAACTTTCTCATGGGCTGACTTGCTGACCAAAAGTATTTTCTCCTGCACTGGTAAGATTTTTCTTCTATTAGTTACCCTGTCCAAACTTTGTCCAATTAGAGAAGAGTTGGGTAAATAAACATTCTCTTTTTAATTATGCCAGCAGTTCTGGGAATATTGAGAAATTTTTTCATATCTTCTTGAGCGTAAATTATTTCAATTAGATTACTTTCTTCTTAATACCTATCTGACACTGGATGTACTAAAGAGTAGGGGACATGGTACAGCTAAAGGGTGATGGACTTCAGGGCAGCCCTGGGGTAGTGCAGAGATTATGAGGGCAGTAAGAACCTGGGGCAAGGACTTCCCTGACAGTCCAGCAGTTAACACTCCATGCTTCCAACGCAGAGGGCGCAGGCTGGATCCCTGGTCGGGGAACTAAGATCCCATGTGCCATGGGGCGTGGCCAAAAATAAATAAATAAATAATAAAAAATAAAATAAACATTAAAAAACAAAAAGAACCTGGGGCAATAACTTGACAGAATGTCTTTATGTCTAGTGAAGCTTCTGGTGCAGTACACTTGTGTTCCTCAAGAGACAAACAGCCTAACTAACCTACATTCCCTCTCGCTTGTGTAGTAGTTGGGCACACAGCTTTCAAGCCAGAAAGCCTGGGGTCTGAACCCGAGCTCTAGCACTTATTTCACATCCACAGTCCTTTATCTGGAATCCTGAGACAATTCAGATGGTGATACTGTGAATATACTGAATACTGTCCAAGACAGCAACCCGTAATTAAGCACATTCACGTTTCTACAGCAATGCCTATGAATATTCACGCCCAATGGAACCAACAGAAATAACTCTTAAGCCCCACTTCAGTTCAGGTCGGGTTTTACTGCCAAATAAATTTGCGCCAAACTTAAAAAAACAACCTAGCTTGTGCTCTCCAAAGCTCTGGGGTTTTGGAACTGCAGATATGGGATGGTGGGGTACCTGCTTAAATGCAGGCAAATAGCTCAACCTCTCTAGGCATCAACCTCTTCTGCGAAATGAAGACAGGTCACGCTGTGAAGACCTAATGAGATACTGAACTAGTTAATGAATGTAAATAATCACGGTTAGTACACAGTAAGCACTCAGGAAATACTGGTAAATCTTTACTCAGCAATTCCTTACATGTTCAGAAGCAGTGTATGTGTACCTCAGTCCAGGCCACAGGATCCAGGCGTCCCTTCTGACCTACAGTACACTGTTCTATTATTTCTACTATATCTTTCTTGTCTCTTTTCTGTGGAGGCCATAAGGTTCATGAGATGGACCAGTGTTAGGGGTGGAAAAATCACATTGATCAGACACACCTCTGAAGGCCAGACAATACTTGGATCATTTTAAGCTACACGTGACCCTTTCATTTCTTAAGAGCATAGGAATTTTCTTCCTTACAGGCAGCCTTGCACTCATTAAAGAGTGAGTTCATCCACTCAATCCTCAAATCACAAGTCCAGGCCACCCCGTTTTGAACCTGGACCCCTGCAGTAATCGTCACTCGGTCCCCTCATGCCTCTGGCTACTGCTCACCTATAATCCATTTACCACGCAGGGGCCAGAGCCATCTTTTTAAAATATAAATCAGATCACTTCATGCCCTTGCTTAAATTCTTTGGTGGCTTTCCATGTGCTTTAAACTAACTCCAAAGGCCCCATGTCTCCGGGGCCTGGTGCGGGCTGGCCTCAGCCTGTCTCTCCAACAGCCCACATCTTCCCCCCTCCGTCCCCCTCCCCCTTGTCTTCTGGCTCCTGGAACCCGGAAGGCCTCTCTACAGCTCAGGGCATTTGCAAGGCAGCTTCCCTCCGCCTGCATTACTCTGCTCCCTCCTTTCCCAGCATCCTGCAACAGAGCATCAGCCTCAAGTCACCTCCTCCGACACCTCTGACCACTGGCTCTAAAGGAAGTTCTGCCTGTTACTCTCAGGACCCTGTATCTTTCCTTCAGAGGGTTTATAGCTCTTTTTAAGTATATTATTGATATTAATTTATCCAGGGTTTGCCCAACCCACCAGTAAACCATACACTCCATGAGAGCAGAGGACTGTACCTTGTTTACTGTGGGATCTCCTGGGCCTGGCAAAGAGTAAGCACCCAATTATTTGTGGAATAAATGAATGAATAAGATTTCTGGGCAGACTACATCTACAGAGCTTTACAAATGGGACATGATCAGGAAGTTCACTTGTAGGTCAGCTATCTGGAATGGGTAAAATATTAAACAAATGGTGACCAAGTTCCCAGATAAGTCCATTAAAAGGGGTTCTGGTCACCAACTCCGATGCAGGGGGAAGGGTTTCCCACACATGGGAGCAACGGTCCCACACAGTCAGGTGTTCTACAGTTCAGTGCTACTCTGACACTATCTACCAGAGACGGCACAGGTTCCGCAGGTGAAGGGGCTCAGTCCTACGATACCGTCCCCACTTCAGAGGCCAAATGCAAGCCCAGGTTGTTACCTATAGTACTTCTAACAGACCGCCTACAGACCGGAAGTTCTATGACCCCCTCTTTGGGTTCAACTAATTTGCTAGAGTGGATCATAGAACTCAAGAAACCCGTTTACTTCCTAGATCACCAGCTTATTCTAAAAGGACATAACTCAGGGACAACCAGATGGAGGAGACGCAGAGGGCAAGGCTCGTGGGAAGGGGCGAGGAACTTCCACACCCTCTCCAGGCTCCACCACTCTCCCAACCTGGAAGCTCTCCAAACCGAACCCCGTCCTTCTGGAGTCGCAGAGGTTTCATCACACAGGCATAATTGAGTAAATCATTGGCCACTGGCAACTAGCCCTTTTGCCCTCCCCAGAAGTCAGGGCATAGGTTCTCTAATCACAAGGTTGGTTCTCCTGGCAACCAGTCCCCATTCAAGGACGCTTTCCAAGTCATTTCACTAACACAACAAAAGACACCTTTACTGTTCTCATCTCTTAAGAAATTCCAAGGGTTTTAGGAGCTCTGTGCCAGAAACAGGGACAAATATTTAATATTTCTTATTATAAATCGTCATATCACACCCATGAAAATGTTTCAATACACTATGTAGTTTAACCATTGTTTATTACACAAGCCTAAATTCTGGAAAAAGAAGGTCATTTACTTGCCAGTACCTCTTCTGTTCTCGAGAATACTTCAGACAACAGAGGGCAACAGGAACTCACATGGAGACTCGACTAGTGGGGGGAGCCACATAAATGGAGAAATAAAAGGAAAACAGAAATAAAAAGAAAACTTCAAAGATGGCCAGCTGATTGCACGACTGGTCAATGGAGGCTATCATTATTTGATCACGTATTTTTGCGGACCCCATGTCTGTCTGCACTGTCCTACGGTGACTTGTAAGTCTTCAGAGAGCAGGGGCCACATGCACCTGTTCCCATGTTGCACAAACTCTCAGCAGAGCACTATGTGTCTTAATTACTCCAATGGTCTATCCTTTGCCTGGCATGCCCTATACCCAGGATATGCCACAACAACTAGCTCTATATTAATTTGCAGTTATTTATATGTTGCAATGTCAACATTCTAAAGTCTTTTTATGGGCGTATGTGTTTTTACTGTGTTCACATATACTGTCTCCTTAGCCAGACACATTCACATTTTCAGAAGATAAACTTTAAAAAGGAGAAAAGGGTCAAGATGGCGTACTAGGAGGACGCGGGGTTTGTGTCTCCGCACAACTAGGGCACCTACCAGGCACCGGTGGGGGACCACAGACACCTAAGGGGACAGGAGGAACTCCCAGCAACCGGGTAGAACGTGGGGCATGCGGGGAAGTGAAGGGGGAGGAGAAGTGGAGGCGGGACCAGACTCTGGAGGGGCGGCTGGGGGAGGGGAAGGGATCCCACGCCCGGAGTGGGAAAGGGGAGGGACGGTTGGGTGGGCAGAGGATCAAAAGGGAGCGTGGCCAGGTTTCCCCTGTCCACTTGGGCCCCGAGAAGCCAGCTGAGATCCCGGGCCTGATCCTCTGCCCACCGAGGCCCCCTCCAGCCGCGCGGGTCCTGAGGGAGTTGGTGGGGGGTAGGGGGAGCAGAAGCAAAGGCCGGACCTCCAGGACCAGCACCCCTGAGGGGAAGCTGGAGGAGGGAAGGAGTTCACATACCTTCTCCCCTCCCCCCCTCCACGGAGCGCACCCACAGTTAGGGGTTCAGCAGCGACAGGGGAGACCCTCAGGGGAGCGGAGGAACAGAAGGGAGCGCGGCCAGCGCTCTCCCCACTCACTCGGGCGCCAGGGAGCCTGTTGGGCTCCGGGTCCTAAACCCCCGCCCTCCGAGGCTCCCTCGGCAGCACAGAGCCCAAACCCCGCCCCTGCCCCCCACCCGGGGCCCCGCCTCTACACCCACTCCAAGACGCCCTCCAGCTATGCTGAGCCTAAGCGCCACCCACACACCCTCACCGAGGGCCCGACCTCCAAACCCCGGAACTGCACACTCCGGAGGCCCCCTAGGGCCACGCTGCCTCTCCCCCAGCAGAGTTCAGGTGCGAAGCCTGAGGCCCCGCCCCACCCTAAACCCCTTCCCCACCTAAGGTCCACCTCCCACCACCCCTCCCCCCCAAGCTCTGCCCCCCCATAGCCAAGGCCCTTCCCCGGCCTTTCTGTTTTTCCTCTTTGTTTTTTCTTTTTTCTCTTGTGGTTCTGTTTTACCTTGTTGTAGCTGTTTCAATTCTATTTTTATTTTTCCTAATGTATTTTTTATCTTTCTAATTTTATTTTTTATGCTTTGTTATTGTACCACTCCTTTTTTTTTTCTTTTCTTTTGCCGTGCCACACAGCTTGCAGGATCTTGGTTCCCAGGCTGGGGGTCAGGCCTGAGTTCCTGTGGTGGGAGGGCCGAGTCCAAACTGCTGGACTAATGGAGAACCTCAGACCCCAGGGAATATTAATTGGAGTAAAGCCTCCCGGAGACGGGAGGTCCTCGTCTCGGCACCAACCAAGACCCAGCTCTACCCAACTACCTGCAAACTCCAGTGCTGGACGCCTCAGGCAAAACAACCAGTAAGACAGGAACACAGCCCCACCCATCAATAAAAATGAGACAACAAAAACTATGTTACAGATGAAGGCGCAAGGTAAGAACCTACAAGACCAAATAAATGAAGAGGAAATAGGTTACCTATCTGAAAAAGAATACAGAGTAATGATAGTAAAGATGATCCAAAATCTCGGAAACAGAATGGAGAAAATACAAGAAACTTTTAACAAGGACCCAGAAGAACTAAAGAGCAAACAAACAGTGATGAACAGCAAAATAACTGAAATTTAAAATACTCTAGAAGGAATCAATAGCAGAATAACTGAGGCAGAAGAACAGTTAAGTGAGCTGGAAGATAAAATGGTGGAAATAACCGCCATGGAGCAGAACAAAGAAAAAAGAATGAAAAGAATTGAGGACAGTCTCGGAGACTCTGGGACAACGTTAAACACACCAACATTCGCATTACAGGCGTCCCAGAAGAAGAAGAGAAAGAGAAAGGGTCTGAGAAAATATCTGAAGAGATTATAGTCAAAAACTTCCCTAACATGGGAAACGAAATAGTCACCCAAGTCCAGGAAGCACAGAGGGTTGCATACAAGGATAAACCCTAGGAGAAACACACATATTAAGCAAATAAACAAAAATTAAATTCAAAGAAAAAATATTACAGCAGCAACGAAAAGCAACAAATAACATACAAGGGAATCCCCATAAGGTTATCAGCTGATTTCACAGCAGAAACTCTGCAGGCCAGAAGGGGGTGGCAGGATATATTTACAGTGATGAAAGGGAAAAACCTACAACCAAGACTACTCTACCCAGCAAGGATCTCATTCAGATTTCACAGAGAACTCAAAAGCTTTACAAACGAGCAAAAGCTATGAGAATTCAACACCAAACCGGCTTAACAGCAAATGCTAAAGGGACTTCTCTAAGCAGGAAACACAAGAGAAGAAAAAGACCCACAAAAACAAACCCAAATCAATTAAGAAAATGGTCATAGGAACATACATATCGATAATCACCTTGAATGTAAATGGATTAAATGCTCCAACCAAAAGACACAGACTGGCTGAACGGATACAAAAACAAGACCCACATATATGCTGTCTACAAGAAACCCACTTCAGACTTAGGGACACATACAGACTGAAAGTGAGGGGATGGAAAAAGATATTCCATGCAAATGGAAATCACAAGAAAGCTGGAGTAGCAATACTCATATCAGGTAAAATAGACTTTAAAATAAAGACTGTTACAAGAGATAAGGAAGGATACTACATAATGATCAAGGGATCAATGCAAGAAGAAAACATAACAATTATATATATTTATGCACCGAACATAGGAGCACCTCAATACATAAGGTAAATGCTAACAACCATAATAGGAGAAATCAACAGTAACAAAGTAATAGTGGGGAGACTTTAACACCCCACTTACACCAATAGACAGATCATCCAGACAGAAAATAAATAAGGAAACACAAGCTTTAAATGACACAAGAGACCAGATAGACTTAATTGATACTTATAGGATATTCCACCCAAAAGCAGAAGAATACACTTTCTTCTCAAGTGCACACCGAACGTTCTCCAGAATAGATCACATCTTGGGTCACAAATCAAGCCTTGGAAAATTTAAGAAAACTGAAATCATATCAACCATCTTTTCCGACGAACTCTACGAGATCAGAAATCAGTTACAGGAAAAAAACTGTAAAAAACACAAACACATGGAAGCTAAACACTGCGCTGCTAAATAACCAAGAAATCACAGAAGAAATCAAAGGAGAAATTTAAAAATACCTAGAAACAAATGACAATGAGCACACGACGATCCAAAATCTATGGGAGGCAGCAAAAGCAGTTCTAAGAGGGAAGCTTATAGCAATTCAAGCTCACGTCAAGAAACAAGAAAAATCTCAAATAAACAATCTAACCTTACATCTAAAACCCAAAGTTCGTAGAAGGAAAGAAATCATAAAGATCAGAGCAGAAATAAATGAAATAGAAATGAAGAAAATAGCAAAGATCAATGAAACTAAAAGTTGGTTCTTTGAGAAGATAAACAAAATTGATAAACCTTTAGCCAGACTCATCAAGAAAAAAAAGGAAGAGGACTCAAATCAATAAAATTAGAAATGAGAAAGGAGAGATTACAACTGACACCGCAGAACTACAAAGGATCATAAGAGACTACTACAAGCAACTCTATGCCAATAAAATGGACGATCTGGAAGAAATGGACAAATTCTTGGAAGGTACAACTTTCCAAGACTGAACCAGGAAGAATTAGAAAATATAAACAGACCAATGAACAGGTAATGAAATTGAAACTGTAATTAAAAATCTTCCAACAAACAAAAGTCAGGACCAGATGGTTTCACCGGTGAATTGTATCAAACATTTACAGAAGAGTTAACACCTATGCTTCTCAATCTCTTCCAAAAAACTGCAGAGGGAGGAACATTCCCAAACTCGTTCTACAAGGCCACCATCACCCTGATACCAAAACCAGGCAAAGATATCACAAAAAAGAAAATTACAGACCAATATTACTGACGAACATAGATGCAAGAATCCTCAACAAAGTACTAGCAAACAGAATCCAACAACACATTAAAAGGATCATACACCATGATCAAGTGGGATTTATCCCAGGGATGGAAGGATTCTTCAATATACGCAAATCAATCAGTGTGATACAGCATATAACAAACTGAAGAATAAAAACCATATGATCATCTCCATGATGCAAAAAAAGCTTTTGAAAAAATTCAACACCAATTTATGATAAAAAACTCTCCAGAAAATGGGGACAGAGGGAACCTACCTCAACATAATAAAGGCCATATACGACAAACCCACAGCAAACATCATTCTCAATGGTGAAAAACTGAAAGCATTTCCTCTAAGATCAGGAACAAGACAAGGATGTCCACTCTCGCCACTATTATTCAAGATGGTATTGGAAATCCTAGCCATGGCAATCAGAGAAGAAAAAGAAATAAAAAGAATACAAATTGGAAAAGAAGAAGTAAAACTGTCACTGTTTGAAGATGACATGATACTATACATAGAGAATCCTAAAGATGCCACCAAAAAACTACTAGAACAATCAATGAATCTCGTAAGGTTGCAGGATACAAAATTAATGTACAGAAATCTCTTGCATTCCTATACACTAACAACGAAACATGAGAAAGAGAAATTAAGGAAACAATCCCATTTATCATCACAACAAAAAGAATGAAATATCTAAGAATAAACTTACCTAAGGAGGCAAAAGACCTGTACTCAGAAAACTATAAAACAATGATGAAAGAAATCAAAGATGACACAAATAGATGGAGAGATATACCATGCCCCTGGATTGGAAGAATTGAGACTGTGAAAATGACTATACTACCCAAAGCAGTCTACAGGTTCAATGCAATCCCTATCAAATTACCAATGGCATTTTTCACAGAATCACAACAAAAAATTATACAATTTGTGTGGCAACACAAAAGACCCCCAACAGCCAAAGCAATGTTGAGAAAGAAAAACAGAGCTGGAAAAATCAAGCTCCCCAACTTCAGACTATACTACAAAGCTACAGTAATCAAGACAGTATGGTACTGGCACAAAAACAGAAATATAGATCAATGGTACAGGACAGAAGGCCCAGAGATAAACCCACACACCTATGGTCACCTAATCTATGACAAAGGGATATACAATGGAGACAAGACAGTCTCTTCAATAAATGGTGCTGGGAAAACTGAACAACTACATGTAAAAGAATGAAATTAGAACACTCCCTAACACCATACACAAAAATAAACTCAAAATGGATTAAAGACCTAAATGTAAGACTGGACACTATGAAACTCTTAGAGGAAAACATAGGAAACACACTCTTTGACATAAATCACAGCAAGATCTTTTATGACCCACCTCCTAGAGTACTGAAAATAAAAACAAAAATAAGCAAATGGGACCTAATTAAACTTAAAAGCTTTTGCACAGCAAAGGAAACCATAAACAAGATGAAAAGACAACCCATGGAATGGGAGAAAATATTTGCAAATCAAGCAACAGACAAAGGATTAATCTCCAAAATATACAAACAGCTCATGCAGCTCAATATCAAAGAACCCAATCAAAAAATGGGTGGAAGATCTAAATAAACATTTCAGCAAAGAAGACATACAGATGGTCAAGAGGCACATGAAAAGATGCTCAACATCCCTAATTATTAGAGAAATGCAAATCAAAACTACAATGAGGTATCACCTCACACCGGTCAGAAGGACCATCATCAAGAAATATACAAGCAACAAATGCTGGAGAGGGTGTGGAGAAAAGGGAACCCTCTTGCACTGTTGGGAATGTAAATTGATACAGCCACTGTGGAGAACAGTATAGAGGTTCCTTAAGAAACTAAAAATAGAACTAGCATATGACCTAGCAATCCCACTACTGAGAAACCGTAATTCAAAGAGACACATGTAGGGGCTTCCCTGGTGGCGCGGTGGTTGGGAGTCCACCTGCCGATGTGGGCGACAAGGGTTCGTGCCCCGGTCCGGGAAGATCCCACATGCCGCGGCACGGCTGGGCCCGTGAGCCATGGCCGCTGAGCCTGTGCTCCGCAATGGGAGAGGCCACAACAGTGAGAGGCCCGCGTACCGCAAAAAAAAAAAAAAAAAAAAGACACATGTACCCCCATGTTCACTGCAGCACTATTTACAACAGCCAGGACATGGAAACAACCTAAGTGTCCATCGACAGATGAATGGATAAAGAAGATGTGGTACATGTATACAATGGAATATTACTCAGCCATAAAAAGAAATGAAATTGGGTCATTTGTAGAGATGTGTCTGTGGACCTAGTGTCTGTCATACAGAGTGAAGTTAAGTCAGAAAGAGAAAAACAAATACCATATATTAATGCATATATGTGGAATCTAGAAAAATGGTACAGATGAGCCTAGTTGCAGGGCAGGAATAAAAAGGGAGACATAGAGAATGGACATGTGGACATATGGGGGGAAAGAGACGGTGGGACGAATTGGGAGATTAGGTTTGACAATAAATACACTACCACGTGTAAAATAGCTAGCTAGTGGGAACCTGCTCTAAGGCCCTGGGAGCTCAGACCGGTGCTCTGTGATGGCCTAGCGCGGTGGGATGGCTGGGGGGAGGAGGTCCAAGAGGCAGGGGATGTGTGTATGCGTATGGCTGATTCACTTGGCTGAGCAGCAGAAACTAACACAACATTGTAAAGCAATCACACTCCAATTAAAAAAAAAAAAAGAAAGAAAGAAAGAAAAGGGGAGAACCACCAAGGAAGCTAAAAATTTCATCAAGTTGAGGAAGTCCAAAATGTAAAACGAGTTGAGGTTCCTGAGAAAAGCCAACTACAATGAAAAGGGGTTCTTTGGAGCAGAAAGAAGAATAACAGCCTGCTACACATGTTCCATTATTAAGAGACAGGGAGATGCAGACTCATTCAATGCCAACTTTTTTGTCCTTTCTATTAGAAAGAAAACTCTCTATTCCAGAAAGATGAACACGAGTGAGTCTAAGAAGAAACTGAAGACCGACACCTTTGAGGAAACAAGGGAGGGTGCCTAGATGCTTTATGTCAGTTAAATTCTCCAAACACATAATTGTATTGCACAACAGTGCTTTCCAACCTTCTTCACATCATGGCACACAGAGAAAATACTAATATACGTTTGGCTCACTGCGGTACTCTGTGGTAATACCAGTCTTTTTGGAAGCTCCCTGGCTGGCCGGCTTGGGGGCTCTGGCCGCAAGGGCCAAAGGAATCCATTTCTTGGTCTGCCTGTAACAGTTCCCGTTGCCCCAGTATTTGGATACTATAAGAACTGGAAAGCTGACCTAGAATCCTAAAATAAAGGTAGATATGGTTACAGAATGCATTAATAATCTTTGAGAAAGAGATGCTGGTGAGCTTGACATAAAGTACTAACTAAATTCTAGAAAAGATGTGGTAAACACCAGTCACTAGCACGTGTTCATCAAGAATACGCAAGCCTAACTGTCTTTGTAGTGGGTTGAATCGTGGTCTCCAAAAAGAAATGTCCATGCACTAATCCCCAGGAATCTGCAAATGTGACCTTATTTGGAAAAAGCATCTTTGGAGTGTAATTAAGTTAAGGATCTCACGATAAGATCCATCCTAGATTTAGGGTGGCCCTAAATCCAATGACGGGTGTCCTTCTAAGAGAAAGGCAGGAGAGTTGAGACTCAGACACCAGGAAGAAGTCCATGTGAAGACAGAGGAAGAGCCTAGAGCTCTGCAGCCGCCAGAAGCTGGAAGAAGCAAGGAAGGACCCTCCCCCAGCAGAGGGAGCGTGGCCCAGCCAACATGATTTGGACTTCTGGCCTCCAGAACTGTGAAAGAATGCATTTCTGTACAGCAGCCCCAGGAAACTAAGACAATCCTCTTTCTTTTTATGACAGACAAAAGTGTACAGGACATGGGGAAAGCAACAGATATGTGACGTCTGGATTTTTGCAATGAATTGGACAAAAACTTGTGAAAAAAGTTTGGATAAGCACCCATGCCTCTCATAGACTGAATTCTGAGTCAGACTTACAAATTCAGCCTGAGATTGCTGCTCAGCAAAGTCACACTGCTTTCCATCAGAATGTAAGTTCCTTGAGAGAAAGCAGTTTTTGCCTCTTGTTCCCAGGGCCTAGAACAGTGGCAGGACAACATCAGGGTTTTCACTACAAAAGCCAGTTCATTACCTTTGTGTTCTCGTCTTGATCGGGCTTCTGTTTTCTTTTTCTACTTCTGCTGTGAAATTCCACCACTTCTACTGGTTCCCTGTCGTTCCTCAGGGGAGAGGGGGCTACTGCAGAACTAGAGACTACAGGTCCTGAAGGGAAACCACTAGGGGTCACGGCGGGAACACGCTGCAGCTCTTCCTGGAGTTTCTGGAAGAAGCTGGAAGCACTCTTCCTCTGGCCTCTGACAAGAGATCCAGGTTGGAGATCTGGCTCTGCAACCAAGGCCCCTGGGGTCCCCATATCTCTTTTCTTCTCTCTTTTCTTTCTGATCCTTTTCTGCTCTGCTTCATCTTCCGTCTCTCCTGTTTGTTCAAACACAAAAGGAAAAATAAACATTTTGTGTTTTAGCTATCACTAATACCAAATCACGCGAATGCACGTGTACATGTGCCACAGCTATAAACATGCAGAAATACACACAAAGACAAAAACTATTTTTCTTCCAAGAGGGTCGTATTTGCACAATTTATAGAATCCAAAGTGCACAGTCATCTTTTCCCAGGTAACTATATTTACGTCTTTGACTCTTACTAGAACAATTACTTTAGTCCTCACCTTGGTCCTGACTGTAAGTGTCATCATCGCAATACCCCAGAAACTGGTAATCCCCGTTGGCTCACACTTTGTAATAAAAATGTTAGTACATCTGCCACTGCAGCCAGTGTTTCTTTTTTCTTTTTTTGCGGTACGCGGGCCTGTCACTGTTGTGGCCTCTCCCGTTGCGGAGCACAGGCTCTGGACGCGCAGGCTCAGCGGCCATGGCTCACAGGCCCAGCCGCTCCGCGGCATGTGGGATCTTCCCAGACCGGGGCACAAACCCGTGTCCCCTGCGTCGGCAGGCGGACTCTCAACCACTGCGCCACCAGGGAAGCCCCAGTGTTTCTTTTTAACACTTTCTAGGGTTACAGGTGGGGACCACGGTCTTCCTATTTCCTTTCACGGTTATGAATTAAGATGAACCTAAGACAACTGGCTTAATTTGAATGCCTTTATTTTCAACTAAATCTCCACACCTCCCCTTTGTTTCAGCTGCTCAAACTCTGACCAGTCACCTGAAGGTTCTGACAAGAACTCTAGGCCTAACGACTCACCGACAGTATGACTATTACAGAGCTCTCCAAACATTAGCTATTTATGTTTGCTTCTATTTTCTGTCTTTTATTCAGTAAATATGTATTAAGAGTCGACTAACCTTTGGCATTAGGCATATACAAATGAGTAGATACAGCCCATGCCTTCAGAGCTCCAAGCATAATTTCCAGGCTGTGTTAACACGAACTATATTTAGGATTTTGCAGAATAGTCCTTTCCTCTAGGACTTCTCAAGGTCAGAGGCTAAGTCTTCTCTGTCTTCCGACATTCCCAAGGGCACAGAGATGCCCTGTCCACAGTTCAAGTCGATAACAAGTGCAGGGGTTGGAGCCAGAGAGTGTAGGGCTTGGAACCCAAGTTCTGAAAATTACTAACTGGGTGAACTTCAAGTTTTTTAACCTTTAGTGCTTGTTTCTACAATAACGGGATCTGCCTTGTAATAATGGTATTAATGACAACATCTATTTCATAGGATTGTTGTGAAAATTAAACGAGTATATACCTGTAAAGCATGGAGTGTATGGTAAGTTCTCAATATGATTTTAGCTATTATTTTTACTGTGTAATGAGCTTAGAATTTTGAGCAATGGCTCCAAAATAAAATAGCAACATCACGCTACAAATTTAAGAAATACGTTTGGCCTTTAAAGGCACTAATGCCTAACGATTATCTTTGGTGCATGAACAAAGGATGTCATCTTCCCTGGGGCAAATTCTTCAGAGTGTGTGTAACGGTCTCCCTACTGAAGTGCCAGGAGTTGCCAATCTTTAACGATAAGCTCTTTTATCTTCCTCTTCCCCAGTCAAGATAAAGGAAGGAGAACATAAGTCAGCCAACTTAGGGATGACAGGTCATGAAGAGCTTCCTGTGAAACCGCCCCCCGAAGTCCTTGGCAGGGGACACACTGAAGGATGAGATCCCCACATGACAAGATGGTACCAATGCCCGAGAGTCAGGCGGGTCTGGGGGGTGCGTGGGGAAAGGGGGCTTCCCGGAGGAAAGCGATTCGGGGAAAAGGGGTGCTATTTCGAGAGCCCGAGGTCCTGCGAACACCTCCCCGGTAAGTCTGAAAGCCTTGTTGCTTCCGACACGCAAGCCGGTCCCCACCGAGGGACGAGCTAGGAGGTTTAATTCATAAAAAACGCTCAACAGACTCCGGTCGCGGGGGAGGGTGATCTCCGACAGAAGCGAGTGGGGGACCCACTGTCAGAACCGGGTCGGACGAGCTGAGAGGTGCTCGACGTTCAAGAACCTTTAGCCGCGGAGGCCGGCCCAGTTCCGGGCTGCTCAAGTCCGCTCTCCACGTGGGCTCCGAAGGCCCGTACTCACCAAAGTCGTAGAGGTTCTGGAGCAGAACGTCCAGAAGGGCCTGAGAACCGGGAGGCGCGGAGGCGGCTAGCGCTGGCTCCTGCGCCATCGTGGAGCCCGTCCGGTCGTGGCGGGACAGCGAAAAGCGCGCGGGACTCCGGAGGCCCGGCGCCCGCTTCCGGGTTCCGATATGCTGCGCACGCGCGCGCTGCAGGTCCCCGCGCGGCTTCCGTCCTGGTTAAGATGGCGACGCCCGGGGTCCTGCGGAGGGGCCGCAGAGGGTGCTGCCGCCCTAGGCGAGGTCGGGCCGCCCCGCGCGGAAGAACCGCCCCCAGCAGCACCCCAACCACCGCTTAGCTAAGAATTCCAGGCCACGCCCGGGACAGCGGCCGCAGCATGGATTCTTCCAGTTCGTCTAGCTCTTGCTTCTCCGTCGGCTCCACCAGTCCCGGCGCTGTCGTGCTCCTCTACTCGGTATGCGCCCGGGGGAGCGAGGCCGGGGCGGGGCCGCGGGAGAGGACCCCCTTCTCCTGGTCCCGGCTTCCTCCGGGCCGCGACCCAGGGCCCAGAAGAGTGGGTCCGAGCCTCCTCCCCACCCCCGCAGGAGGGATTAGGTGCTTGATTTGGTTTCTAGGGCAACGGTGTATAGCTGCGTGTGGGAATGTCCGTGTGCTTTTAGAAGTTTCTCCTGGTGATGGTTCCGCTGGTTCCCTCCCGCTCGCTCCTTCCCTTCCCCTCCACCAGGCGTTGGGCCTTCAGAACGCCCCTGACACGGGAACGAGGCGGGGAGAATTGGAGTCTCTCCATCTCTTGCGAGGCGTGTCGGGCTACCTTTCGGTCGAACCCGAGGAACCTGCGGGTCTGACTCAGCTTGATGTAGCCCGTGGCTCCCCACCCCGCTCTTTTGCAGCTGTGATATTCCCGAGAAAAAAAGTATTTGGCTTGTCTGTGGGCATTGAGTTTCTAAGACTTTACGTTTTTCATCTAAGAAGATTTGGAGTTCCGGAAATTTGTATTGTGTTTCTGTCCTCTGCCCATCATTGTACTTTTTCCACAAGTCATTTTGGAAGAGAGCTAATGCCCCCCGGCCTCTCTCCAGTTCACCCCCCAACCGCCTCTTCTGATTTTAACCGGTCTTTTTGGCCGACGGAATGTTGGTCACTCAGAATTGTCATGAAGAAATTACGAGGTGGAAGCTTTGTAGCTCTCAGTATTTCACAACCCTGGGGCAATTGACTTTTTTTTTTTTTTAAACCAAATTAAGTTTTATCCACCTTAGGAGGAAATAAAAGAATGCATTTTAAAGTCATGTTACCAGTGTTCTGGCTTAAATATACTGTTAATTTATGTAGGAGGGTCATAACAGGGAAACACAAGAGCAAGATAAACAAAAAGTTCAGTTTCAGAAAAGAATGTATATACCTATGGCTACCTTCAAATTGGGAGACCAGTGGAGCATGGGGAAACTTCTGTTCCCTTGCTGTCAAGAGCTCTGGGCTTATGATGGCTGCTAATTGCCCACTTTCCCAAGGTTTATCACTTGGACCTCTCTCTTCGTTGACCTCACCGCACAGTGCAGTGGTGAAATAGTTCAACCTCAAAACGTGGGGAAAGAGGGTTGCTGTGTAGCTCTGACTTCCCATGGGTAGTTTTTTTCAGCCCTCAAGTGGTTTGTGAATTACAGCAATTTTCCACGTGTGTATTAAAGGAAAGAGTTGGTTTTTTATTGCCCCATTCACCAATGATAAGACTTTGGTCACCTTTTTCACGTGAAAAACTAAAGCAGTTAATTGCATGTAAGCCGTTACTGCTTCTGAAGCTGGACAGCCGCCCTCACTCCTCTTGTGATGGCAGTCTTTTAACTTTCATGTTAACCTGAACTTTTTCTTACTGTTTCAGACTGTCCTTATTTCATTCCTCGGCCACACTCTTATTGTGCAATACTCTAATCTAGTCTTGGAGATATTTAAGATACTGCTGATTGCAGGTACTTACAGTGTTCAGTAGTCAGTATTCTCAGTGTGTAAGATATGGAGGTTAAAGATCCAGCCCTTGCCTTTAAGGACCTCAAAGGATGTCATGAGAATAAAGGAGTAATCGCAGCTAAGTGAGATAAGCCCAGTGATTGAAGCGTACACAGTATATTGTGGGAGGGCTGAGAAGGAGCGCCTGACCTGTCTGGGGACTTGGAGAAGGCTTCTCAGAGAATGTGACACCTGAGTTGAGATTTTGAGGTATGAATGGGAGGTGAGGGAGAGGAAGACTGTCGTAGGCATCAGTGTAAGAAGACCACTCCTTGGCACGTGTGGGGGAACCAAGATAGGGAAGCGTAGAATAAAGGGGACGTGAGAAACGAAACTAAGGAAGTAGGCAGGGGATATTTCCTAAAGCAATTTTATATGTTTAAACGCCCTTCAGGATAAAATCTTCATTCTATGGGACACCATTTAAGGATGATCGGATTTGTATTTTTGAAAGTCTAAGAAGACTACTAGGTTTCTGGCATGATTATGTGGGTAACCTCTATTATTGATACTTAAGCAGAGGCTGTAGAAAGGGAATTCGTTGGAGAAAGGAATCTGATACCGGAGGAATCTGAAGCGTGGAGGTCAGTTAGGACGCTGTTGCAGTAATCCAGGGAGGTGACGAAAGCCTGCAGTGAGGCAGTGGCCGTGAGTCTGGGGAGGAGGGAGACGGGTGAGTTTGTGTGGTATTCAGGACAGTTGAATGTGGTAGCTAAGGAAGAGGCCGCAGTCTGAAGTTGACTCCCGTCTCTGCGATCTGGCAACTGGGCGGATGCCTTTCACTGATAAAGAGGAAGAGGAGGGGCTTCCCTGGTGGCGCAGTGGTTGAGAGTCCGCCTGCCGATGCAGGGGACGCGGGTTCGTGCCCCGGTCCGGGAGGATACCACGTGCCGCGGAGCGGCTGGGCCCCTGAGCCATGGCCGCTGAGCCTGCGCGTTCGGAGCCTGTGCTCCGCAACGGGAGAGGCCACAACAGTGAGAGGCCTGCGTACCGCAAAAAAAAAAAAAAAAAAAAGAATACTCAGAACTCAGCACTTCCTAATTATTTTACTAAATTTTCCTGTTATCCATGCTCTTGAAGTTATTTCCATCTGTCACGCTGTAAGGTGGAAATCCTAGAGAACGGTGGCTCCTTGCATCTCCTCCCAGCTCCACATTCAGTGAGGTCGTATTGGTAGCTTGAAATCTGCCACGGTGGGAGCGTGTATACCCCAGAAACTGGCAGATGCTATAAATCAGGGCTCTCCCATAGTTGCACATTACCGGCATGCTACTGGTGGCATCCCTAAGTGAACTTACCTTGTTTATTTGTTGTCCATCTTTCCTTCAGCTCCCTCAGGGTTCCTTGTCCACCTTGTTCATGCTGTGTTCTTAGCCTGTAGAATAGTGCCTGGTACGTTTGGGGCTGTCAGTAACTGTTGAATGAATGGATCCACCAGAGCAGTTGAAAGGGAGGTACAAGGAGAGGCCTGTTTAACTAGCAATAAGGAGAGGCCCACTCTGCAAAGTAAGATAGGGGGAAAATCCTTCACGTCATTCTTCTCACTTGGCCTCCTCATTGTATCGTGCTCCTGGGTGAGTATTTATTTTATGATGGTAAATACTTCTCCAGCATGGCGTAGGGAATGCCAGTTAATGAGCAGTAACGCTCAACCCTGGCTGCATGTAGGAATCACTTAGAGTACTTTCAAAAGTACTTTTGATAACCCAGGTACCACTCCCAGACCAAATTAATCAAGAATCTTTAGGGGGGCCCGGGCATCAATATTTTAAGTTCCCCGAGTTATTTTAATGTGAAGCCTGGGTTAAAAACCACTGGATTAGACATTGAGTTAGACCAGATTGGGAGAAGTTTGAGCTTTAGACTGTGAATATTGGAGAGCTGTCATCAACAGGGCTGAAGAAGTGGCTTCATTTAGTAATTTATTTTTTCATTCCACAAACAATGATTGAAGGACTGGGAATACAAAAATGTGTAAGATACATGACAGGAAGCTCACAATCTTGTAGGGGAGAATTGAAGTATTCTAGATGAAAATGTAATGAGGATTCCCTGAAGACTTAGCGGAGAAGATGACCGTTTTGGTCCTGCGTTAAAGGGAGAATCTGGACATGGTACACAGAGGAGGTGTACAGAAGCTGTGGTTGATGGCCGAGGGTCTTCCAGGTGAACGGTGGCGAACGGCCATTTGTAAGTGCCCTGTCTCAACAACTGGTACCACCATGCACAGGGTTACGGACAAAAGAGGCTGTGTCTGTCTTGGTTAGACAAGGCACATCCCCAACATATACCACAATAGCATGCATATAACAGATGCTCCGGTGTTTGATAGGAATGCCATTCTTAGAGGTGACTTGAACGAAGCTGCGGGAGCCGTGAGATGTCATAGCTTGTTGAGGCAACTAGGTCTTTGTATAGCTGGCTCGTGTGTTAAGAAGTGTGGGCTCGATCGTGCAGTTAACAGAACCGTGGAAGGATTGCAGATGGTCACAGCTGGTGAGGTTTTCAGAGGTCACATACGTGCTGTTCTGCCTCGCAGGTTCTTGTTCTGAGGACGCCCTCCCTCCCCTCTCCCCCTTTCCTCTTTCCTCCCCTTCTGCTCTCTCTTTCTCTCCCCCCGCACCCCCTCCACACCACAGACACCTCCCCAGCTGATTCTGATCCTTTTCTGTTCCCACACCCAGGACGGCTAAATGGGAAGTCTCTGAAATCTTTTTTGTCCCTAAAATTATATCATTTATAATGGTAATTTGTGGCATTCTACCAAGTCTGAGCCTGTGTAACTTACGCTATTACTTCATTAATGAGAACTGTGAAATTTGAGGTTCTTCAGCCTTATAAGCAGGAGTATGCGATATGTTACAGCGACTGCAGTTTTACACCAGAATTCCAAGCTCGAATATTTTCTCCTCATATATTCTCTATACTTATATATGTAGGCATAAAAATGTTCATGTTTGCGTATTTCACACGTTTTACATGCTACCCTTTTATACTTAAGCTCCTTAAAAATGTCCTTTGCTTCTATCTGTATTCTCGTTGTGCCCTAATGGTGGCCTCAGTTTTCCTGGGTTTTTTTATTACCTTAACATGTAGTCCATCAGTTATTGATCAATTGTGCTATATTCCAAACACAGCTAGATGATGGAAATACAAAGAGGACACAAACCGTCCTGCCCTCAAGGTAATTGCATTTTAGTAGGGAGACAGACATGCAAACGATTACATGTTATGGGACACATACCACAATAGACGTATGTAGAAGGTAACGAAGTCCTGATGAGGAAGGGAGAGTAATTCCATCAGGGGAACTCAAGGAGAGCTG
Source organism: Delphinapterus leucas (assembly GCF_059928025.1). Classification (NCBI taxonomy): domain Eukaryota; kingdom Metazoa; phylum Chordata; class Mammalia; order Artiodactyla; family Monodontidae; genus Delphinapterus; species Delphinapterus leucas. The sequence goes on from NC_143144.1 coordinate 6,015,492, forward strand.
TCCCAGCAGAGTGATGCCAAGGCAAGGGTGACAGGAACAGAAGGGCATTCCAGGCAGAGATGGACACGTGCAAAGGCCCAAAGGCATATCAACGAGGGACTGTGTTGGGGAAATCAAATCACTCACTGTTGAGTGGACCATGAGTGTGGTGGGAAGGAAAAGCCAGGTCATAGAGGTTCTCATATGACACCAGAGTGGCTTAGGTCTTGTTCTGAAGGAGGTGAGGGGTATCATGTAAATATTTTAAGCCAGAATTGTGTTTTAAAAAGGGCACATGGTGGCATGGAAGACTGATTCAAAGGGACAAAACATAGGCAAGGAGACCAGTGAGGAGGCTGTCGTGATAAAGAGCACAGGCTGGACATGTGAACGAGGAGTAGACGTGATGGATCCTTAAAGGCCGTGTTAGCAGGATGGAACGGATGGCATGTAAGGGGTGAGGGAGGAAAGGTCTAGAATGATGTAAACACAGGGATGTAGATGGTGTGGGGTTATTGATTGAGATTTCAGGAAAGTAATCAGCTTGTAGGATTGTGCAGAGGAGAGATGAGTTCAGTTTTGGGAAAGCTGGATGCGAGAGGAGGACAGGGCAAGGGATTCAGAAGCCTAAATATTTGAAACCAGTTGAGCAGGTGAGAGTACTCAGCACTGTGTGGAGTGAAGAAAGGAGGGATGGAGATGTTAACATATACTAAAGGAAGTGGGAGGAAGGAAGACGTATTTGTAATTGGGGGAGGAAAATTTCCCCCAGGTTGAGAATCTCTGGATTAGAGAAATGAGGTGGGCTTTTTGCTGTGACGGAGTCATGAATTAAAAACCACAGTAGGAACATTTCAGAATAGTTGTAGGTAATGAAAGGAGGGAGTGCTTGAGAACGGTGTCCCACGGTGTGGAGGTCTAGGAGGAACGAAGACTTGAAAGAGGCCATGGTCTAATGATTAGATTTGAAAGAAATATTAATGTCTGTTACACTTTTTATAGTAGCAATGAATGAAAAAAAGAGTCCAAACATCCAACATTAAAAGTAATATCATGGGAGAAACTTAAATGGAGGAGTGTTTATAACATTAAGTAAAAAGAAAATCAGGAGACAAATCAAAATGTACGTGTGGTGAGGGAGGGACTTTTCACAGGCACAGAAAAAAGCATTCACTGAAATGGTCTCTGGCTCATTGGGAGACAGTTGATTTTAATTTTCTTCTTTGTGCTTTTCTGTATCTCCTCAATTTTTATAATGAACATGTATCACTTTGGTAATTAAAACATTACATTAAGCAATTAGGGAATACAAAGGTGACGGTGCAGCCACTAAAATATTTTAAAACAATATTTAATATAGGGAAGTTTTCAGAATACAGTTGATAAGGCAAGATAAACTATGTTTCGTAGGGTCCATGTTTTAAATTAAAAAATATGTATTTTTATATCTATGAATGGAAAAAATAAGGGAACTGGTAAGTGTTAAGAGTAGTTATTCCCAGGGTGTAACACTGGGGGCAGTTTATCTTTGCTTGTATGTTTCCACGTTTCCAAATCTTCCATAATTAGCATGCTGAGTAGTATAGGGTAGTGGTTAGGGACAGAGTCTGTGAAGCGATAAGGCTTCAGCTTGAATCATGTCTCTGTCCTCTGAGAGCTGTGGGACCTTGGCTGAGTTATTTCACTTCTCTGTGCCCTGGTCTCCCCACTGTGAAACGTGGTAGTGATGATAACTCCCTCACAGGTTTGTTGTGAGGATTGCCCCTGCGTATAGGTAAAGTTCTTAGGACAGTGCCTGACGCTTAGGAAGCAACGACGCATGTTAGCTGTACTTATTATTACTACTATTACTTTTATCATCAGAAAAGCAAACTTTTAAGAATTCAGAAGTCGTTGGTAGCCTAATAACGAGCAGTTTTAGGGGGCTGGTTGGATAGAAGCTGAATTTCAGTCGGTTGAAAGGAGAAAAGAAAGTAACACAGCAAAATACAGACTGCACCATAGTAGCTTATATGGGAGCACTTTGGTCTTGAGTTTGCACCCATGTCGTTTTATTTGATTTGACATAATCTTGACTCTGACGTACTCTTTAATTTTTAAAACTAAGTGAGAGAGGCAGACAGAACAAGTTTATTGGTGCGATTGACGAAATCTGTAAAGTTGATCAGATTACTCTAGAGCCTAATGTCCCACCTTTGCTCTGTTTGTTAACTTTCATAAAGGGGCACTGGCTTTATAAAGATAGCAATCAGAAATATGATAATAAAATATTATAATTCAACAGCAATTCATTGATCCTAATAATAGCTACATTTCTTTTTCTTTTTGGTAATTCTATTCTTTTTCTTTTAATTTTTATTTTTGGCTGCGTTGGGTCTTTGTTGCTGCGCACGGGCTCTCTCTAGTTGTGGCGAGTGGCAGGCTCCTCTTCGTTGCGGTGCGCGTGCTTCTCATTGCGGTGGCTTCTCTTGTTGCGGAGCACGGGCTCTAGAGCGCAGCCTCAGTAGTTGTGGCGCGCGGGCTTAGTTGCTCCGTGGCATGTGAGATCTTCCCAGACCAGGGATCGAACCCGTGTCCCCTGCATTGGCAGGCAGATTCTCAACCACCGGGGAAATCCAATAGCTACATTTCTTTTTCTTGCTATGTGAAAACCTAACATCAGAACACTCTGCTCTTGTTCTATGTCATAAAATAAAAATTTTGGCTAAGATGAAACCTTACCAACGTAGTTTTACAGCATGTGCATTACTTTCTTTCATTTGCCTCATCCACAGAAGGAACTCAAAAAGTGGGATCAGTTTGAAGATGTTTTGGAGGAGAGGAGGCATGTCAGTGACCTGAAATTTGCCATGAAATGCTACACACCTCTTGTCTACAAGGGAATTACTCCTTGCAAGCCAAGTGAGATTAAATGTAGTGTTCTCAATTCTGAAGAGATTCATTATGTCATTAAACAGGTAAGTGATTCCCTCTTCAGCCATAGCCAGATTTGTTCATTGTCAGCAAGTTCTCTTCTTGATTCTATGAATTTATTTTGCTATTTTTAATGTATCTTTTTAGATTTTGCTATATTCAGCACATTCATCAAATGTTTATTGTACCCATAATGCATCTTAGCCCCTTTGCTAGACATGCTGCCTAATAGCTAGTTGAGCAGTGTTCTTGACCTCATAAGTGTATAGTCTAATAGGGAATGATGACAGTTGTGCCGGCAATTACAGTGAAATATGATACAAGACATGCTAATGGGAGGCCAGTGTACAGGGGCATTAATTAGTTATAAGAGCAACTAATTTTGTGTAGGGAGTTAGAGAAGTGATTTTATAAATGAGGCCTGAAAGATGTTTGGGGGTTTTCCAGGTGAAGTGGGTGAAGAAGAGTGTTTCTAGCAGGGCAAATAACTTTTTCCCTGTGGTTTTCAAACCTCGTGGCACATTAAAATTATTCGGGGAGGGGCTTCCCTGGTGGCACAGTGGTTAAGAATCCGCCTGCCAATGCAGGGGACACGGGTTCGAGCCCTGGTCTGGGAAGATCCCACATGCCGCGGAGCAGCTGGGCCCGTGCACTACAGCTAGTGAGCCTGCGAGCCACAACTACTGAGCCCGCGTGCCACAACTACTGAAGCCCGCGCACCTAGAGCCCGTGCTCCACAACAAGAGAAGCCACCGCAATGAGACGCCCGTGCACCGCAGCGAAGAGTAGCCCCCACTCACCGCAACTAGAGAAAGCCCGCGCACAGCAATGAAAACCCAACACAGCCAAAAATAAAAAAATAAAATAAATAAATTTTTTTAAAAAAAATTATTCTGGGAGCTTTTAAAAATCTCTGTGCCTACGTCTCACCCTCATACCAATTAAATCATAATGTCAGGAGTGAGAAACCAGGCATCCGAAGTTTTTTAAAAGCCCAGTCAATTCCAAAGTGTGGTGAGATTTGGGAACCACCAGCTTATTTTAAGGCGAAGAGCGCATGTGTGTTCGTGGTATTGAGAGGTGTTCAGTGGAACCAAGACTGAAGAGAGCAGAGGAGGGTGATGACAGGAACTGGGCTGGAGAGGAGAGCAGGCCACGTCGCGAAGGGCTTTGTGAACCGTCTGAAGGAATTGGATTTATCCTACACACAGTGCAAAGCCATGGAAGGGGTTCAGGTTGCAGTGTGGCGTGATCAGTTTATGTTTTAGAAACACCGTTGTGCTGAAGGAGACGGGAAGGCTGTGTGTGGTGCTCCTGCAGCAATCCCTTTGTAGGATCGTAGCTCCCTGGACTGGTAAGTGGTTATAGAAACAGAGAAATGGTCAGATTTAAGAAATGACCAGTTGGGTGAATGAAGTGAAGGAAAGGAAGAATCAAGGCTGATAGAGCCATTCACTGAGATAGGGACTTAGAAGAGGGCTTAGGAGAGAAGCTGTGCTCTGTTTTGCACACGTCATTTGAGGACATCCAGATAGAGGTCCTTGGCAGGCATGATCGGAGCTCCCCGACGGCGGGCTCTTCTATCGTGTCGTGCTCCTGTGCCTTGAGGTTCACAGAGAGATCCTGCTTCTTTGACTTTTCACTGGAGGTTAGTCAGGTTTGTGGCCTTGGAAAGATTCTTCATTTTGCAGCGGCACTGGGGTTGGGGGCTGCGTCACACGGCTTGCGGGATATTAGTTCCCTGACCAGGGATGGAACCCAGGCCCAGACAGTGACAGCACGGTGTCCTAGCCCCTGGACAGGGATGGAACCCGGGCCCAGACAGTGACAGCGCGGTGTCCTAGCCCCTGGACGGGGATGGAACCCGGGCCCAGACACTGACAGCGCGGTGTCCTAGCCACTGGACCAGGGATGGAACCCGGGCCCTGGACAGTGATAGCACCGTATCCTAGCCACTGGACCAGGGATGGAACCCGGGCCCAGACACTGACAGCGCGGTGTCCTAGCCACTGGACCAGGGACGGAACCCGGGCCCCAGACAGTGACAGCGCGGTGTCCTAGCCACTGGACAGGGATGGAACCCAGGCCCAGACATTGACAGCACGGAGGGAGCCCTGGCCACTGGACCAGGGATGGAACCCGGGCCCAGACATTGACAGCACGGAGGGAGCCCTAGCCACTGGACCAGGGATGGAACCCGGGCCCAGACACTGACAGCGTGGTGTCCTAGCCACTGGACCAGGGACGGAACCCGGGCCCAGACACTGACAGTGCGGAGCGCTAGCCACTGGACCACCGGGGAGCTCCCAGGAAAATTATGTGTTATCTTTATTATTTGCTGTCTCTTTTATTCTGATTCGGACATATGACCTATGCTCTTAATCGTATTGTTGTGATCTATCTTGGGGAATCTATTAACCTTGTCTGACTGAACTTATTTAATAAGTGAAGTCAAGTTCTCTCTCTTTCTTTTTTAAATTGCTGTATTTCTGGTGCCTAGCACATAGTACACATTTAATAAATATTTCTTGAATTAATGAATGGAAAAAAAATACTTTGGTCCTATCCCCAGAGATTCTGGTGTAATTGGTCTAGGTTAGGACCCAGGCATTTCTCTTTTCTTCTTCTTTTTTTTTTAAGTTTCCCCATGTAATTCTAATGCACAGCCAGGTTAAGTGTGACTGATTTAAGCCAGTGTTTTTCAGACTTGAACGTACTGCTGAGAAAAATCATATAATCGAGGTAGATTGGAATTATTATAAATTCTTGATTACGCAGCACACTTGGGCCCTCTTTGTTACCCAGTCATTGATTGTTTCCCTAGGAAACTCTCTCCCTTTCTCCAAAATGGCAGTTTCAGTTGCCCCATTCTCCTTGAACCTCCAACCCTACCTTCTCCGCTTACTCTGGACAGATGACTTTTCTTCCTACTTCACAAAGAAAATTTAAGCCATTATATAAGTGAGAGCTGTTTCAGCTCTCTGAGATCAGGCTCCTAATTTACCTGCATCTAACACCCGTGATTTTCTTCTTCCCTCCTACTAGAATGGAACAGGGATCCCCTTCTGTTCGAGTTTAATCCCTACCCTACTCCTTTGCTCCGAATTCCACCTCCCCCCTCCTCCTCGGGAACTTTGCTTGTCGTCTGTCCCCTCAGTTGTCTCAACTTCTTCCTGTTATCAGCTCTTTACCATCAGCATTTAACATGCTCACTTCTCTTCCAACTTAATTAGACTTGCTTTGACCACATTCCTTCTCTACTTACTACGCATCTCTTCCTTTCCCACTTCTGCTCTGCTCTTTGAAGAAGTTGGCTGTGTTTTCTATGCTTGTTGCCCTACTTTCTCACCCTTCATGTACCGCTCAGCTCACTGGAATCTGATTTCCAACCCCCTGTAGGAGCTCTTCCCAAGATGGTGAATGACCTCCTTCTTCCTCGTGGCAAAAATCAGCCTCATTCAAATCCTGGATAGCTTTTGGTACATGCTCTCTCCTTTCCAGGACACCACACTCTCCCACTTACCCACCACATCTTTTTGATTATTTCCCAGTTGTCTTTATGGGCTTCTCTTCCTTTGCCTGTCTCTTTAAATGCTGCAGTTCCTCAAGATTTTGTTCTAGCCCCTTCTTATCTACCCACTCACTGGGAGTTTTATTTATTGCCAGAATTTTAAGTACCTTCCTTATGCTAATATCTCCGTATTATAATATTACTATATAAAAATAATATATTATCATAAGTAATATAGATAATTAGTATCTATTGCTTCAGCCCAGATCTCTTTTGAGTTTCATACATATATTTTTACAGTTTATTGGGTATCCACTTGGAAATTCCAGAAGCACTCCGAAAGCATTCAAGATGTCTACATCAAAGTCTTGGATCCACTGCACCCCTGTACTGTGTGTATTCCCCCCTCCCACCCAGATTGTCCTGTCTCTAAGAATGCCCCCCCGACATATGCTAGTTGCTCAAACCAAAAATCTGGATGCCGTCTTCAGCTTCTTACTTTCCTCTCACACGCTCCCAGGCACTAAGAGCTGCTGATGTGCTCTGCTGAAAATGATGTACCCTCCTAAAAATAGCGCTGGTCTACCTCCGTCCATCCCTGCTGCCATTTCTCCAGCTGAGGCTGCCTTTATCTTGCAGAGTGCAGTAGCAGCCATTGAAGGGGCTTTAGCCAAGGAAGGATGTGATGACTTCTGCGTTTAAGAGACTGCTCAGGCTTGTGACATGGAGAAGAGACTGAAGAGGGACATCACTGGGGACAAGGAGTTGTAAGACCGCTGCTTCTCTCAGGTTTCCAGGGAGAGGGGTCTGTAGGGACAGCAATCAGTCGGGCAAATGAGAAGCCCAGGTGCACAGAATAAGAGGCCAGGCCATTGTCTTCTTCTCTGCTTTCCTCCAGTGCCTTCTGAACAAACCAGCCTTTTCACCTGTGTTCTTCACCTGTCCAAGTCCTTCCTGTCCCCAGGGGTCTTGGCTTTCCCACTCCCCAGCCTTCTCAACCGGCTCCAACTGGCATGAGCATTTTCTGTCTCGAGGAAGGTCCTCTCCTGGCAATGTATTCTTTCTTTTTAATGCTCCAGTTCTCTCTTTCCCTTCTGATCCTGATTCCTCAGATGTGTAGGCTGTGCGACTTCCCTGGTGGTGCAGTGGTGAAGAATCTGCCTGCCAATGCAGGGGACACAGGTTTGATCCCTGCTCAGAGAAGATCCCACATGCCGCAGAGCAACTAAGCCTGTGCGCCACAACTACTGAGCCTGCACCGTGGACCCCGCAAGCCACAACTACTGAGCCTGCGTGCCTAGAGCCCATGCTCCGCAACAAGAGAAGCCACCGCAATGAGAAGCCCGTGCACCGCAAGAAAGAGCAGCCCCCGCTCGCCACAACTAGAGAAAGCCCGCGTGCAGCAACGAAGACCCAACGCGCCAAAAATCAATCAGTCAAATAAATAAATTTTAAAAAAAACAGCTGCAACAATGTACTGAAAGTAACTACTAAGTGTATGCTCTCAGACACTAGATCTTGAGCAACAACTTATTTTAGAGAATTTGGATGTAAGCTTAAACTATATCAATTTAAATTAAGAAGAGAACATACCATTTTGAGTTATATAATAACATTGGTCCATTTGGAACTGGTCCTACTGATTTGAGCAAAAAGAATTTTGACTTTTTTTTTTTTCCAGGAATTTATCCCTGCTTTCCCTTTTCTTGTAGCTTTCCAGGGAATCCCTTCAATCTGCCGAGGTCCTGCGAGAGGAAGCCTGTGGCATCCTGGATGAAATGAACCACAAACTGCGTCTGGGAGCCATTCGGTTCTGTGCCTTTGCCCTGAGCAAAATATTTAAACAAATTTTCTCGAAAGTGTGTGTAAATGAAGAAGGTATTCAGAAAGTGAGTATTGCTTGTAGAAAAGCAATCTCTTCTTCAATCCCTCACAATTTATTCAACTCAAAGGCATCCCGCTTTGCACTAGATGAGCAGGCCCTGGTTAGCAGGTGGCATCCAGCCTGAGCAGAAAAGACTCCGCCTCTCTGCAGGGTGTTTTTTCCTTTTACCTTCAGATCTGCAGGCTTCAGACAAACTAACTTAGTCACTTAGTTACAGACTTTACAGACTAACCTAATGTCAGATGTTCATAGAGTTACAGAAGTCGTACAAAGAAGTTCTATATATTCTTCACCAAGATTCCCCTACAACATGTTCTCTTTCCTTTCCTCACACACCTTTCTGGTGTGTTTTCCCTATAAACAAGGACATTCTCTTATGGTGTAATTATCAAAATAAGCAAATTAACATTGACACAGTGCTGGTAATACAGATCTTATTCATGTTTCACCAGCTGTCCCAGCTGTGTCCTGTATAGGCAAAAGAAAGTCCTGCATCGTGTGTTACAGTCAGCTCCCATATCTCTTTAGACTCTTTTAATCTAGAACAATTACTTAGGCCTTGTTTGTGTTTCATGATATTACTTTTGAAGAAATCAGGCCAGTTATATTCTAGTGTCCCTTGATTTGGGTTTGAGATGTTTTCTCGATTAGGCTCAGGTTGTGTCCTTGTCAGTGTATCAGCCCAGAAGCATGTGGCCTCCGTTTGCCTGTTCCTGGTGATGGTCACGTTCGTCACTTGGCTACCGTGCTCTTCGCCAGGCTCTTCGCCCCTGTAGAGTTACTCTTTGTGCCCCTGTAATTAATAAGTATCTTGGGACAAGAGACTTGAAGGATGCTTCAGTACCCTGTTTTTCATCATACTTTCCTCCATGCGTTTTTACAGCCACTGATGTTTTTTGCTTGAATCAGTTATTACTCTTATGATTGCCAAATGATTTTTCTAATTCTGTCACTCCTGTCATTTAATTGTTTACTTTTTTCTGAAAGTAAGAGCTTTCCCTCTGAAGATTATTTTTATTCATTTGTTTTTAATACCTTTTTTCTCTTACTAGGAAGCTCTTACCTTCACCGGCCTTCCTCCTCATACCTTTTAATGCTTTGTTTTTATTCAGTCATTTACTTTGCTTCCAAGTATTTCTTCCTGCTGTGACTGATTTCTAGATTGCTGACTTGCGTCTGCATCTCTGTCGGAGAACGTTTGATACAGTGTTGGGAACGGGGGATGTTGCTGGCTATGTCTTGTTTGTCGGTAGGTTATGTATTTAGATTTCAGGAAAACAGACACACGTTGACACAGTGGGTATTTTTGAGACTGACAGCCCGAGGAATGGATCGGGAAGCTCGGATGCATCCCTCCCTGCTACAAGGCGCCCACTCTCCCTGACAGTGAACCTAGTGCATAAATAGAGAAATACCATTCCTTTCCTTGGTCCTAACAATTTGTAATTTTTTTAAATCTCCCTGAGAGAAGTTTTGTTTTCTCTTCCTACAAACTACCAGTCAGTCTAGCGCAGTGGCTGACAGTTGACTTTTTAATTCAGACTGACAGATCCAGTTCTAGCTCCACCGTGTATTAGAGGCATGACTATGTCACAAACGAGGAAGTTAAGGCTTAGGCCTTATGTACAAATACGTGGTATTAAACAATGCATGTAAAATGCTTAATATTGCTTCTCAACTAATACCTGTTAGTGATCATCACCATTATTATTATGATCCGTAAAATTTATTTTTGCTGTCCTTGCGTTATGGGAGATTATTTAACTAGAACTCTGAAATAAGTTTTGTGCACGTGGTCGGGAGACAGAAAAGCATTACTCGTATTCCCTCTGTGCATACGCACATTCTTCCGTTTTCTGATTTAAGATACGATTTTAATAATATGAAAGCTGAAATTATTCAAAGTGTAACATTTGTTTTAAAGCTACAGCGAGCCATCCAGGAGCATCCTGTTGTTCTGTTGCCCAGTCATCGAAGTTACATTGACTTTCTGATGCTGTCTTTTCTTTTATACAACTACGACTTACCTGTGCCGGTCATAGCAGCAGGAATGGGTATGCATTGGTTTTCTCCCTTTTTTTAATTGTAAAAATTAAGGCATTCACGGGAATGATTTTAACAGTGCCGAGGTTATTTGAGGAAAATGATGAGAATAGCTTCTCCCTCCTTTCTTTCTTTCTTTCTTTCTTTTATTTATTTATTTATTTATTTATTTATTTTTGGCTGTGCTGGGTCTTGGTTGCTGCGCGCGGGCTTTCTCTAGTTGGGGTGAGTGGGGGCTGCTCTTTGTTGCGGTGCGCAGGCTTCTCATGGCGGTGGCTTCTCTTGTTGCAGGGCACAGGCTCTAGGCACGCGAGCTTCAGTAGTTGTGGCACGCAGGCTCAGTAGTTGTGGCGCACGGGCTTAGCTGCTCCGCAGCACGTGGGATCTTCCCAGACAAGGGCTCCAACCCGTGCCCCTGCATTGGCAGGTGGATTCCCGACCACTGTGCCACCAGGGAAGTCCCTCTCCCTTCTTTCTACAAGTCCCAGTGTTTAATAGGTTGGATTCTGTCCTCTGCACGGTGCTTTACTGTGCCTACCCAGACATCAGCAAGCATATATGCACATAGGGTTTTTGGTTCAGGTTGAAAAATGAGATTATACGACCTCGATGTATTACCTGCTGTTGTTATTTTTATTTGGTAATATATCAGTGGCTATCTCTGTAGGTCAATAAATAGATCTAAATTCTTTTAACATGTTTTTCAATTGTGGTAAAATGCACAAAACATAAAATTTACCATCTTCAGCAGTTTTAAGTGCACATTCAGTAGAATTAAGTTCACATTGTTGTACTGTCATCCATCCACAGAAGTCTTTTCACCTTGCAAAACTGAAATTCTGTCCCCATTAAACACTTAACTCCTCATTCTGTTCTCCCTCCAGCCCCTGGCACCCAGCACTCTCCTTTCTATTTCTGTGAATCTGACGGCTCCAGATACCTCCTGTAGATGGAGTCAAACAGGATTTGTCCTTCTGTTGCTGGCTTATTTCACTCAGCGTAACGTCCTCAGGGTTCATCCATATTGTAGTGTCTGTCGGAATTTTCCCTTTTTTAAGGCTGAATAATAGTCCACTGTATGTATATACCGTAGTTTGTTGATGCATTGATCCATCCCTGGACACTTGGGTTGCTTCCACTTTTTGGCTTTTGTGATTAGTGCTGCAGTGAGCATAGGTGAACAAATACCTGTTTGAGTCTCTGCTTTCAGTTCTTCCAGGTATACACCCAGAAGTAGAATTGCTGGGTTAGATGGTAATTTTATTTTTAATTTTTTGAGGAACTGCCATACTGTTTTCCACACGCAGTCACTGCACCATGTTACACTCCCACCAGCAGGGCACAAGGGTTCAGTTTCTCCACATCCTCTCCAACACTTGTTATTTTCTGTTTTTTTAGGTTTTTTGTTTTTCTGTTTTTAATAATAGCCACCCTAATGGGTGTGAAGTGGCAGCTCATCGTGCGCTTGATTTGCATTTCCCTGGTGATTAGTGGTGTTGAGCATCTTTTCATGTGCTTGTTGGCCAATTCTATATCTCCTTCAGAGGAGTATTCAAGTCCTTTTGGTTGTTTGTTTTCTTTGTCGTTGAATTGAAGGAGTTCTTTATATGTTCTGGATATTAACCCCTTATCAGATATGTGATTTGTAAATATTGTCTCCCACTTCACTCTGTTGATTGTATCATTTGATGAGCAGAAGTTTTTAATTTTGGTATACAGTAGGCCCTCTGTATCCACGGGTTCCGCATCCATGGATTCAAGCAACCATTGATCAAAAACATTCAGGAAAAAAAACTCCAGAAAGTTCCAAAAAGCAATACTTGAATTTGCCATTCACAGGAAACTATTTACATAGCAGTTACATTGTATTTACAACTGTTTACATAGCACTTGTATTATAAGTAATCTGGAGATGATTTAAAGTGTATGAGGATGTGCTAGGTGATATACAAATACTCTGCCCTTTTATATAAAGGACTCGAACATCCAGGTGTTTTGGTATCCATGGAGAGTCCTGGAACTAATGCTCCACAGACTCCCCCCAACCCCAGGGACAGCTGTAGTCCAGTTTATCTGTTGTTTCTTTTATCTTCTGTGCTTTTGGTGTCATATCCAAGAAATTATTGCCAAATCCAGTGTCATGAAGTTTTTCCCCTATATTTTCTTCTAAGAGTTTTATTGTCTTGGGTCTTATATTTAGGTCCTTGATCCATTTTGAGTTAATCTTTGTATGTGGTGTGATTTTTTTTGGTAAGGTTCCAACTTCATGTCTAACATTTTTACTGCTATATAATATTCAGGAGTGTATATCATAATGTGGTAGTTTTGCTGTTACAAACAAGCTTTCAATATATTTTCATATTAGTGCTTTTATTTCTGTAGGATTGATTCCAAAAAAGTAGGATTGCTAAGGCAAATAAATTGTTCATCATCTCCTTTATAAGCTAGCCAGGAAAGCTGGGGTTCAAGCCTGCACCTTTGCTAATGGATACAGTAAACAGTAAAGTAGAAACTGCCGGGACCTTAAGCACTTTGAAAGCATTTCCATCTATATAGACGCGTGAGGAAGTTATTTGAAAATTAGGGAAAAATGGAAAGAACTGTTTTAAAACAGATGGTAGAACTCTTTCTCTCATTCTGGACTTGCTTTTCTTTTCTAATCTGTGCCACTAAAAGAAGAGTGGTATTTTCACCTGATGGTTAAAAAGGAAAGGTGAGAGCTAGTTTGGCCTGACTGTGCAGAGCAGGGAGGATATATGTTGATCTGTCACTGAGGTCAGCGGCACTGCTGACTAAGGAAGTTGGCATGGTGGCATAGTTGAGGCTGTCCCATTGCCTGCTGCTGCCCCACCTCTAGCTGGTCTGGTTGTAAATGCAGAGGTGCATGGGGAGTGGGGTGCACAAGGTAGCCTCCCAGCCAGCACCTGCCGACAGAGTCCCTTCTTTCCTTAATTCCATTAGATGCTTCTTCTTAAGATTAGGGGTGTCTTACATACATGAAATCTATCTTAATAGAATCTGAGTTGAGATATTCATAGAAAGCTTCAAGGTCTGCAAATCAACATTAACCGTTGTTTCTTTCATAGACTTCCTAGGAATGAAGATGGTTGGTGAGCTGCTGCGAATGTCGGGGGCGTTCTTCATGCGGCGGACCTTCGGTGGCGATCAGCTCTACTGGGCGGTGTTCTCTGAATATGTGAAAACTATGTTACGGGTAATGCAAATAATTACCGACTACTTGCAAGCTGTGTTTTCTTTTCACTGAAGTTTGCTCTAAGATCTTACTTAAATTCGTGACTTTTTCTTCTTTTTTGTTTTTTCTTTTGTTGCAATAGAGACTTTTTTAATATAAATTTATTTAGTTAGTTATTTTGGGCTGCGTTGGGTTTTCGTTGCTGCGCCTGGGCCTTCTTTTTAGTTGCGGCGGGCGGGGGCTGCTCTTCGTTGCGGTGCGCGGGCTTCTCGTTGCAGTGGCTTCTCTCATCGCAGAGCACGGGCTGTAGGCGTGCGGGCTTCAGTAGTTGTGGCTCACGGGCTGTAGAGCGCAGGCTCAGTAGTTACAGCACACGGGCTTAGTTGCTGCGTGGCATGTGGGATCTTCCCGGACCAGGGCTCGAACCTGTGTCCCCTGCATTGGCAGGCGGATTCTTATCCACGGCCCCACCAGGGGAGCCCTAAATTCGTAACTTCTGAATGGACTGCTTAGCTGGTTTCTCCCCCTCGAGGAATGTGCATAACCTCCGCAATCTGTTTCCTCTGTGTGACTCTCTTGTCTAAGTTTCACTGTGAGCGGTGTTTGCTCGGAGGGCTGGGGAGGGAACTCAGGAAAAGGAATCAAAAGAAGCATTTATCACTTTGAGAGTAGGCAATGGGTTTTGTGTTTGTTTTGTTGGTTTGTGTTTTCTCTTTACAGAATGGTTATGCTCCTGTTGAATTTTTCCTCGAAGGGACAAGAAGCCGCTCCGCCAAGACACTGACTCCAAAATTTGGTAGGTTCCTTACAGACTGAAGGAAAAACACAAACCCAGAGGCTTCAGGCGTGGTGTCATCGTAGCTGCTAAATAGAACTTGACACGTTTTTTGCAAGATGTTCTTTACTTCATAAGTGTAACTGTTTCTTTAAGGTCAACTGTTTATATTTATGGGCTTGGTGTATAATGTATACTTCTGGTATCTTCCTGCAGCCTTGTTTGCTTTCCCTTTCAATGTTTGAACAGTCATTTCTCCGCACGTTTACAGGTCTTCTGAATATTGTGATGGAACCGTTTTTTAAAAGAGAAGTTTTTGATACCTACCTTGTTCCGATCAGCATCAGTTACGATAGGATATTGGAAGAAACTCTGTATGCTTATGAGCTCCTAGGGGTTCCTAAGCCGAAAGAATCTACAACTGTACGTAAAGGCTAGCCAAGCTTGATCGTACTGGAATTTAAAGAAATTAAACTTCTTTAAATTTATATTTATTTATGATGTACTTTATACACCAACTGATTTCTGAATGTATTCCTGTTTTCTTTTCCCCTGTTGTGATACTCTCAGGGATTGTTGAAAGCCAGGAGGATTCTCTCTGAAAAGTTTGGAAACATTCATGTGTACTTCGGAGACCCTGTGTCACTTCGATCTCTGGCAGCTGGGAGGATGGGTCGGAGCCCATATAACTTGGTTCCAAGGTGCAAGGCCTGTGTTTTCATAACTGACATAGAAACAGGGATGAATATCTGAAAGTGTAAACTGTGATTCTTGAGTTGGCCACTTCTAGCACTGAAACTTGGTTATCTGAGATCACACCCCGGAGAAGCAGAAAGCTTCAATTAATATGTTCGCCGGACACTTAACTGCAGGCTGTATACATTAAACATGCAAAGCCAGACAGTGCTCAAACAAACAAAACAAAACACAGAACCCATTGCCTGCTCTCAAAGTAACAGATGCTTCTTTTGATTCCTTCTCCCCAGGCTCCCTCCCTAGTACCCTACTGACTTAAAAGTGTGAAGAAATAAGCCGTTGTTAACAAGTGCATGTATGGGAATTGTTGAGCACTATTGGTAGGCCAGCCAAAGTATCTACTAAGTATTGTTTTTGATCCTAGAAAGGATTGTTTAATAATAGTGAATGGGAGTGAGTCCCTGTTCTCAAGAAGGTTATAGTTTTGTGGGCAAGGAAATGTGTTAGCCTCTTTCAGCATGCAGGTACAGATACACATTTGGGTTTTCTTAATGTAGAGAAATACACCCGCAGGAGTAAAGGAGACGAATCGCCTGCCCAGCCAGGCTTCCGTGACTGCAGCATCATTCATAATTTATCTGTAGCGCCAGTGGTCCCACGGCAGCTGGCAGCCTCGCTCGCAGCTTCATCAGCTGTCAGAGGCAGATGTTAGCTTTCTGCAGCCACAAGCTTTCACTTGGTCCATCTCAAATTGGCCAGTTGTATCCATTACCAGGGAGTCCTCATTGGCTACAGCTTTCACGCTAAGCCACCTTATGTGCCTGCTGTTAGGTCCTATGCATGTATCCTTGCTCCAGCCAGCTCTGGGTAGGTTCTGGATATCATCTGACTCAACGCTGGGTGATCCACGCATGAGGACTCTGTCAGGCAAGGACCGAGACAGTGCCTAGCAGGTGCCCTGAAGCTTCTCAGAAGGGCGGTGTAGCAGTCAGGCCAACGGTACAGCCTGTCGGTACAGGCATGAGCAGTTGCCATACATATCATATCATCACCTGTTAGGTGCGTTCTACAAGAGACATGTTCAAAGTCCTGTGGATTCTCAGGAGACAGAGCAGTTCAGTCCGCGGGAAGAGGCATCGGTTTTCACAGAAGAAGTGATATAGCCCACTGACAAAGCAGCAGCAAGTGTTTTTTGTCTGTTTGCTTTGGCCTGGAACCAGGGATAATAGAACCAACCCTCTTGCCTTGAGTATTTTTAATCACCTCAGAGCATAGCCCGGAGACGAATGGACAGATCCCACTCTAGTAAAGTGAAAGTATATTTTTGCAGCGTGACCTGAGAGAGTTCAGTTGGCAGAAAGTATGAGAAACCTTCTAAAGGGTCTGTCTTCTCCCATTCCCTTCTCCACTCACATTGTCTAAGTAGCAGAACTGTAATTGGTTGTTCTGTATTCTTCCTTTTAGATATATTCCTCAGAAACAGTCGGAGGACATGCATGCCTTTGTCACTGAAGTTGCCTACAAAATGCAACTCCTGCAAATTCAAAACCTGGTTCTGAGCCCGTGGCCACTAATAGTTACTGTTCTGCTTCAGAACCGGCCATCCATGGACTTTGATGCCCTATTGGAAAAGACCTTATGGCTGAAAGGCTTAGCCCAGGCCTTCGGGGGGTTTCTCACTTGGCCTGGTATGTATGTGGGACATATGTGGTGATAATGCTTGCTTTTTTTATTTCTTAATTTGGAAAAGTTGTAGCCTAGACGTGAAAAAAAACCCATATAGGACTTTAAGCAAAGCATTGCTCAGGGAAAGCAAGCCTAATCTGTTTTTATCACTCTAGGACATTGAACGTAGCATATCAATTATTTGAGAATAATTGTTTACACGTCATTTCTCCCTAGGAGGCTCTGAGTAGACAGAGGACCAGAACACCCTCCCTTGCTTCCTAGCAGAGTGGAGAATAAATAATGACTCTCTGTGCTCCACATATTCTTCCCTCTACACCCACCTCTTTCTTTTTTTTCTTTTAAAATTTTTTATTTATTTATTTTATTTTTGGCTGCGTTGGGTCTTCGTTGCTGCACGCGGGCTTTCTCTAGTTGCGGCGAGCGGAGGCTACCCTTCGTTGTGTGTGGGCTTCTCATTCTGGTGGCTTCTCTTGTTGCGGAGCACGGGCTCTAAACTCGCGGGCTTTAGAGTGCAGGCTTGGTAGTTGTGGCGCACGGGCTTAGTCACTCCACGGCATGTGGGATCTTCCCGGACCAAGGCTCAAACCTGTGTCCCCTGCATTGGCAGGTGGATTCTCAACCACTGTGCCACCAGGGAAGCCCCTACACCCACCTCTTTCTACCACATTATATTTGCAACCCATTTGCCTCACTGGATTATAAGGATTAAAGGGCTGGTCTTGGAGAACTGTATACAATTCTCTGATAATAACAACTTTGTAGAAACCTCATTGGAGTTATGAAGACTATGCCGGGAGTTTGGGATGTATATGACAATAGTCAGCTTAAGTTGTTTTCAATCTCTGATTTAAAATTGTAGAGACTACAATTGGAAATGCAGTCTTTTTAAGACCGGATAATTATTTATAGTCAGGTATTTACTGTCCACTCATTAAACCCATACTGAGTACCTAGTGGGTGCTGGGAACTCCCAGGGGTACAAAGATGAACTAGATGCAACCCTTGTTCTGGAGGTTCTGCTGGTGTTTAGAAGACAGGGTGGGTAGTAATGTGTAAACTAGTAGAGAGGGCTCAGTGACTTAAAGACAAAGAGCTACGGACAGATTGCTGGGGCTTACTGAGACTTCTGTGTAGGAAAGGGCCCACACGCAGGGAAGATTTCATAGAAGTTACTTGAGCCCATCTTGGTGGGACGGTAGGAGCTCTTCAGGAAGACAGATGGAGAGGAGCGTTGTTAATGTAAGGATCAGGAAACATGCGATGGTGGGTGTGACAGCCCCGGGCATCCCTTGAGCTGCTGGCGGTTGGTAACATTAGAACATTGGCTCTGGGAAGGGAGTGATGTAGGTGGAGATGTGGACAGGGGCTGGATCATAGAGGCCCGCTCCCTGGGGATCTAGACTGGAGTCTGTAGGTCACAGGACGCAGACGTGCGTTTTAGGCAGGGAAGTGTGAGGGATTGGCCTTTAGCAAGCAGCCCGGTGTCACGTTTGTTTTTTTTTTTTTTATAGGGTGGTATGTTTTTGTTCTTTTATTTTGGCTGCACTGAGTCTTAGTTGCGGCATGCAGGGTCTTAGTTGCGGCTCCCGTGCTCGGTAGTTGTGGCGCACGGGCTTAGTTGCCCTGTGGCATGCGGGATCTGGTTCCCCGACCGGGAATCGGACCCAGGGCCCCTGCATTGGGAGCATGGAGTTTTACCCACTGGACCCCCAGGGAAGCCCCCTGATGTCAGTTTTAAAGATGGACCACAGTGGGGAGAAACTGGAGGCAGGGAGACAATCGAGCAGGTTGCCGTGCGTAGATAAGAACTCAGGAAGCCGAGGCAGGCAGCGGCAGAGGGCGGTGTGGCTGAGAGAGGCCGGGAGGAATTGCCAACAGGAGTGCCGGCCAGTTGAGTGTTGGTCACCGGGAGGGAAGTAAAGATGAATCCGAATCCCAGTATTGTTAACGGTCTGATGGGAAGCAAAGGACATGTGGACTGCAATACAAGGCAGAAAGTCGTGAAAGACGAATGTTTGGCCCAGAACCGTGTGAAAGCAGAGGCACCTGTCTTTCTAAGGTGTTGCTTTTTCAAGAGGGGATAAATATGTGGCCAGTTCACAGCGAAAAGTACCTGTGCAGCTGCCACGACAACTCCAGTCGTTACAAAGTGAGAGCCGCTTGGTATCCAAGTACCAGAAGTCATGTAGTTATCAAACACTATTCCTAATCTAGCACATGGTATGTATATTCGGTTCCTTTTTGCTTTTTTACCCAGATTATCCCATATATTCTTTAGCATTCTGTCTAGGCCTTTTTATGATATACATATCATTATATTGTACGTGTAAGACAAATCATCTTGTGTTATATGTATGATGTCATGTGCTGCACCCTTACCTCGAGCAAGCTGAGACAAGGCAGATTAGCCCAGAGCGGATGTGATGAGTCCGCGAGGAGAACCGCACCTCCCCCTTGCCCCTTCCGTGACACTCGAGCAGCGCCCCTGCCTGACACACCTGTCAGCCAGCTCTTTGGCTCGGGCGAACAATAAAAGTATTTCCCTTATCGAGAATGTTGTTAAATATCACCGTCTCTTTATTAGACTTGTCATTCTAACTCCTTGGCTATCTCTAGGCCAGTGTAGTGTCAGGTGATGACTTACCGGGAACTGTTACGAGCCTGCCTCTTCAGTTATCTTGGATGTAGGAAAACCAGAAAAATCTCCTCAGCGTCCCTCTGTGCTCAGAGAGACCTGAAGCTAGGAGAGTGCCTCTCTCGGCTGCCCTCGGGTTTACCTGCAAAGTTGTAAAGTGATATCCTTGCCGTCTCAGAATTGGTCTAAGCGAGGTGTGTGTATGTGTGTATGAAGCATGTCTTCTTGTCTTAGTATTCTTAAATTCCCATATATGTGAATTTCTTGTCCTGTAACTTGCAATTACAAAACCTTGGTTCCTGAGGAAGTGTTGATTTTCAGAGTGGGAATTGATGTGCATTTCAGAATGGCTGACAGGTTGGGGGTAGATAAGAAAGCATGTTACATGTCCTCAGAGAGAGTTGATTTATGAAAGAGTGCTTTTAAAATATCCTTCACATATGGTATCATTAGCCGAATTGGTGGAGCCTAAAACTCGTACCTGGCACTTGAAAATAAACGTGCCGGGTCACTAGCGTTGATTCATACTGAGCCTAAGACTCCCAGCAGTAACCATCCCATTTCTTTGCCATTTGCCTGAATGAATTGTCTGTGTATGTGTGTAGATAATGAACTTGCTGAAGAAGTGGTCCAGTCCAGCCTTCTTCTGCATTCCAACATCGTCAGCCTCGTCAAAGACCGGGTGACTCTGAAAGTGGACTCTGGAGGCCCAGAAGTGGTCGATGGGCTTGTTTTCCAGCACATCACTCTCCTCGTGTGCTCGGCTTACAGGAACCAGCTGCTCAACATTTTTGTCCGTCCTTCCTTAGTAGCTGTGGCATTGCAGATGACGCCTGGGTTCAGGAAAGGTAACTTTCGGGAAGGTGGCCTTGAGTCTTGGAAGAGACCTGGCCGTTGAGTTCCATATAGAGAGCAACGTTTGAAGCCTTCTGTTATAATGCTCTGCCGCCCACACACCAGCAAGGGATGGACCTCTTCTCAGAGCTCATTAGGTTTTTTTTCCCCTACATACCTGGCCATAGAATTTGGGAATTGCAAGGGACCTAAGAAATCATCTCATCTCAACCTCTCCTTTTATAAATAAGGAAAATGAGGCCAGAGATTCCTGATCCTTTAAGGATCTGGGACTAGAGCACAGCTCCCCATTTGCTGGTCTGATGCTCTTTTTCTGACGTCACTTCCCTCTGACAGAAGCAGACAGGGCGGGTAAACGGTCCAGCGGTGTGTGAGTGCTCAGCACACGGTAGCATTCTGGTCGCACCGAGGAGTATAATAATGAGTAAAACTGTTTTTTTCACAGAAACCTGTAGTCAAGACCGGGGTTTTCTACCCGGGCTGCACCTTAGAATTTTTGGAGGCTGAGTCCCATCCCCAAAGGTTTCTGATGCAACTGGCTGGGGTGTGGGCCAGAAATCGATGTTTTTGTTTTTGGCTTTTCAAAGCTCTGTAGATAATTATAAGGAAAAGCCAGAGTAGAGAAACACTGAGCTCAGCCACAGACCTTTAGCCTTGGAAGGAACCTCAGAGGTCTGGCGTTCATGCCCTCATTTTGTGAATGAGGAAACTGGGTCCCAGAGAGGTCAGACAGCTTAGTTCAGGACACAGAAAACTCAAAGCTTGATCTTAGTTCTGTCTGAGGCTTCTTACGTTGGGATTTGTCCACAACTGTGGGGCACATGCGTGGTCTTCTAGAGTGTTTCAGTGTGAACACCCTGAAATTGGAGGCAACCGTTTGTGTCCATATGGATGTATATTTTTCTAATGAGAAAATTCACGTCAGAAAGATGGTCTATAGGCAGACCTCCATGCCCGAGGGATAAGACAGTAGTCTCTATGATTGTGTGCCAGTGTGTCCTAGCGCTAAAGGTACAGTAGAGACATCAGCAGATATGAGCGTGGAAGGGAATGAAGGAAGCCATTCCTTTCCTTCTCTGCTAGGGAACCACGTACAGGGGAAATGAAGTGCCCTGGCTTCTGCAGAATGTGGCCTCTCGCTCGTTACCAGACTGACTGGTTAGAGGCCTGGTTGTAATTCAGTCTCAACCATTGAAACTATGCTAGCCTGTAGTTTCTCTGTAGGTAAAATTTGGATTGGTTATAGCTTCCTTTGGGGGCCTTAATTCTTGTCCCTGGTATATGAATAATATGCCTTTAAAATACTGCATTTTGGAGTATCATGGACTTCTTGGTACTCCCTGAATGTTTAAAAAGCAGAGTTGTAATTTTATGTAATGAATTTATTTCCAGAGGATGTCTACAGTTGCTTTCGCTTCCTATGCAGTGTTTTTTCAGATGAGTTCATCTTTCTTCCAGGAAATGCGCTAAAGGTAAATCCTTCCTGCCAAAGAGCAGGTGTGTTTGCGGTATGAGTTCTGGAAACGTTAGGCTTGGATTCACGGGGGTGTCTTCCCTGCCTTCAAGGCTACGTGCAGCAGAACAAAAGAGAAACATGGACACTCACAGTTCAACAAACTCTGTTTTAACTCTTGGTCAGGTTTAATCAATAATTTAGGGATTATTTGGTGAGAGGAACCAAATCTTTGAACCATTAGCGCAGCCACTGTAAATAAACCAACTCTATTTTGTTAGAAAATTTAGCAACCAGCACACATTTTCCAGCACCACTTGTTAGAATGAGTAGGGCCTTTTGCTTTGCGATTAGAGAACAGTGGTCCTGCCTGGTGGTGTAGACAGCAAGGGAAGGATCGGGCTCCCAGAGCTGGACTTCTGGCTTGCTGGGCTGGGGGCAGTGCCAGCACTGACAAGTGGGTTAAGTGTCTGTCCGTTAGGCCGAGGGCCACAGGTTTTATTCAGTAGGAAATGAGGGCAGCCGTTCTCAGCATAACATGATTCTCAGGACTTTTTGGACTTGCTACATGCACTTCTATTCAAGAGCAAGGAGCATGGCTCGTCAGTGCGAAGCGAAGGAAAATCTGTGGCCCAGGTGATGACTTCTGAGGCTCATCAGCTTTTGGTGTCTGCTGTACTCGAGGTTCAGCGTTGTGAGTGTTGGAACACCGCTGCTCTGGCTCCTGTCTGGCGGCCACAGCAGTCCGGGAAGGCCTGCAGAATTAGCTGGTGTTTCCCTTGTTCCGAGGGCACAGGGCTGCACATGCTGAGCCCAGCAGTGCATCGTTGACCTAAGCTATAAATTAGAGGGTGCGTTCTGTCTTCTCCCCTCCCCTTGCAGGACTTTGAAGAAGGCTGTTACCTGCTTTGTAAAAGTGAGGCCACACAGGTGACAACAAGGGACATCCTAGTTACAGAAAAAGGAAATACAGTGCTAGAGTTTTTAATAGGACTCTTTAAACCTTTTGTGGAATCTTACCAGGTGTGTAAATCTTTCGCAAGTTCTCTTTCATCCTCCCATAGCAAATATAACTAAGACTTTCCTACCCTGTACTTGTTTCTGGTCTGAAGAGCAAGTGTCTTCCCCAGGTGAAAGGTAGAACTTTTTTTGGTGGGGATCAGGGGGAGGTCTTAATTCTGCTCTAATATAAAGTATCGTTCTGTTAAGAGCGGCAGGTGTAAAGTTATTTACTCTTCTCCGGTATTTGGCTGCTCTGTTTCACTTTCTGTTCCTCTCATCCTCCCTCTTAAAAATCAGATAATTTGCAAATACCTCTTGAACGAAGAAGAAGGCTACTTCACTGAGAAACAGTACTTGGTGAACGTTAGAAAATTCACAGGTCAGCTTCTCCATCAAGGTGAGTCACACCTCTGTGGGTGGTAACTTCTGTTAGTTGAGCACAGAAAGTAAGCCACTAACTCTCCCTTTCCCTCTCTTTTAGGTGCCTCACAGTGTTACGATGTATTATCCTCCGATGTACAAAAAAATGCCTTAGCAGCTTTTGTGAAGCTCGGTGTGGTGGAGAAGAAGAAGGTGTAAGTAACTGTGCACGATGCCCAGGGTGAGCTCAGGGGGCAGCGACAGCTCAGAACAGTTGAGCACCAAGTCGGGAGAGAGACGTGGAAATGCAGGATCTAGGAAACATTACATCATGCTT
Source organism: Delphinapterus leucas (assembly GCF_059928025.1). Lineage (NCBI taxonomy): Eukaryota > Metazoa > Chordata > Mammalia > Artiodactyla > Monodontidae > Delphinapterus > Delphinapterus leucas. Next base: position 6,038,818 of record NC_143144.1, read on the forward strand.
CACTTATCCATGTCCTGATTAGCTAAGTCACTCTGAGTTACCATGCGAATTTTATTGTGGGTGTGAATAAAAACCATATCGAAGCAAAGAAAGAAAGTGCTTTAGGCCAGCATTTTAGCTTCGACCTAATATGGAAATTTATAGGTTAATTATAAGAAAAATTGGGGGGGCGGGGCATGTTGTGTGTGTGTGTGTGTGTGTGTGTGTATTCTTACATATGTATACACACAACTTTCAACTATTTAAAACTAGCCCTGAGGAAGACTGTTTAAAAGTAGTCTTACTATATAAATAACGAATGTTGTCTTTTCCTCCTGGTTTATGCAATAAGAAAGCTTGTTACTTTTCCTCCTAGAAATAATGATTATATATTTACTGTGAATGAACCTGCCGCAACAAAGTTAGAAGAAATGCTTGGTAAGTGCTGCTTAATAAAAATGTGATGGGTTTGCACATTGCATTTATCGACATATAGTAAAACAAGAAAGCATGGCACTAAATGCTTTATCAAAGTGAACAGCAGTAGAGTTTTAGTATACGCAGAGAACTATTTCTGTCATCTAGAATTTTCTCAAGGACACTAAGGAGAAAAGTAACAGAGAAGACACAGCAGGCATAAAATAGGCGGTCTTATACAACATAAAAATGATCAGCTCCTGACATAACTCATCAGGGTCCAAGATCTAGACCTTTCCATCTAGTCCTAGTGAGCATCAAGAAAATTCCTCTCGTTTTGGTCCTTGGATTCACTTGCTCCCTCTCCACCCTCAGATCTCTTCTTTCCCGTGTGAGGGTCGGGATCAATGTCCACATCATATATAGACTCTGAACTTGAAATTGGGGGCTGATAGCACATCCTTAGGAGAATAATCCAATCCAGACTCTCCTGCAGATCCTATCAGCTTATAAAGAAATAGTCCAGTCCCAAAAGGCGAGGCCATTTGTTTATGGTATACAGTAAGAGTCAAGACTTTTGATATAAACAGATTTGCAAGGTCAGAGGAGGTAGAGAACACTTCTCATAGGAATGATGGGGTGACTTTAGAAGGGGAGGGTGTTAGCTTTTGAAAAAACTAATTGCTGATTATATTGAAAAAGCACTAGCTCACTGAGTGGATATTCTTACAAGTAGTATTTTTGTACCTAATCGTAACTCAGTACACTTGTCAAACCTGTATAGAAGAGCTTTAGATAGATGTCTGCTGGGATTAGGGGAAAACCAGGGCAGGCGTATGGTTAAAGGAGAGTCATTGAAGAAAAAAGTATAGAGGGCAAAGGTATGGTTGACAGAGAGAGGGAAGGTGAAAATGCTAATTTCTTGTTGAAGAAAATACGTAGGTTGAAATCCCAGTCTTTTTTCTTTTTTTTGGCCGCGCCGCGACTTGCAAGATCTTAGCTCCTTGACCAGGGAATGAACCTGGGCCCTCGGCAGTGAAAGCGCAGAGTCCTAACCACTGGACCTCCAGGGAGTTTCCCCCCAGTCTTCTATTTATAGTATGTCTGAACTTTCAGAATACGTGACCCTGAAACTCGATTTTGAATTTGGTGAGAGGGGCATAAACTAAAACAAACCCCGAAGCCCTCATCATGAGGACGACAGGATTGAGTTCTTCCTCTCAGAAGGCAGATACGTGAGTGTGAACGTACTAGACCACGCTAGACGTGAAGTTCAGGAAACATGGCTGTGGGGCTGGCCATGCCCATCGCCTCTGAGACACCACTGCTTCTCCAGCGAAGGGCGCTGCTGTCTCCATTGGTGCTTTGTCAGTCTGTAAAACTCTGCACAAGTGGCATGTGTTTCACTTTTGCCAGTGCCTAAACAGTTGTACAAGGAAGGGCAAACTCAATATCATTTCATGAGCCGTCTCTGTCTTTCTCCCTTAGGTGGTAAGACACCAGTAGGAAAACCGGCAACTGCAAAGCTTTAATGATTGCCAAACGGTTATGGAAAAATTGGTCATATAATTACTGTCATCCAAGGACTCGTATTACAACAAAGAGGGAAGCAAAGGAAGAGACCCATCTTCTCGTCCTTCATAAGGCGTCAAGAACGGCAGGCTCGGAAGAGACCCATCTTCTCGTCCTTCATAAGGCGTCAAGAACGGCGGGCTCAGTAGAGAGGAAGAGTGACCAATTTAAGCAATCCGTGAAATCTCCACGTTGGTTAAAAAGGCATTTGTGTCCAACTCCGTGTGTGTTTTAAAATAAAACAGGCTTTCAGAAACATGTTTGGAAAAACAAAACCCAGCTCCTATTTCACTAATACTTTTTAACTTACTACATGTATTAAACTGTTACGTTGACTTCTGAATTAAAGTGCAGCATCGAGTCTAAAGGCTCTGGCTATCAAAAGAAAACTACTAGAAAGAGCATATCTGAGACTTCTCCTGGCTTTCTTTAATTAAAGTTGCCTCAAACAAGTGCACATTTGACAGAGATCTGTAATATGGTAGCTAGCTTACAGTAAATTTTGTCACCCAAGGGCCTTAATCAATAAAACTGAATTAGAGAAAGTACATGGAACAAAGAGAAGTTAGGAGAAGTATCATAAATAGGCTTAACAATTCAAGGGAAGAAAAGTTTGAAATAAGGTGGGTGAACGGCAAAAACCTTGACAGCTAGCCACTACTGGAAGTGACATTTAAGCTGAGAATTAGGGTGAGAGGAGCCAGTCCTCGAAGTGTGGGGTTGAGGTGACAGGAGGTACGGGGGTGGGTGTGCAGAAAGAATAGTGATGGAAAGGTCTCGGGATTGGTTCCAAAGGACCTGAAATGTGGCTGAAACAAGAGTCATGGGAAGTGAAATTAAAAAGAAAGGCAGGTGTATTCGTCTGCTTGGGCTGCCATGTGAAATACTACAGAGTGGGCGGCTTAAACAGCAGAAATCTGTTTTCTCACCGTCTGGAGGCTGGAAGTCCAAGACCAAGGTGCCAGCAAGGTAGGTTTCATTATGAAGCCTCTGTTCTGGGCTTGTAGGAGGCCACCGCCTTGCTGTGTGTTCACATTACCTCTTTGTGCACCTGGAGACAGAACAGTCTTCTCTGCTGTCTATTCTTAGAAGGGCACTAACCCTGTCAGATGAGGGCCGCACCCCCATTTACCCCATCTAGCCCTAATTTCTTCCCAAAGGCTCATCTCCAGATACTGTCACACTGGGGATTAGGGCTTCAATATCTGAATTTGGGGGCCACCATTGAGTCCATAGCAGCAGGGCTCAACATCTTTAGTGGCTTAGAGACTCTTGTAAAACATTTGAACAGGAATATAAGTGCCATGGGAAATGCTGAAAAGTTTCTCGACATGTGGTTGTAGGACTATCTGTATGCAAATTCCTGGAATGTGCGTTTGTTCCCCAGAGGCCAAACTGTTTCTGCTGCTCATTCAGATTGGAGAGCCATTGCTCTAGTCCGTGTGGGGCGGGCAGAGGGGCCCTCCGTGTGGCTCTGCTTGTTTCGGGAGCCAGAGAAGACTGGCGTGTGTTGAGGCTGCATAAGAGCTGAGGAGTCATTTGGGCTGTTCCTGGCTGAGGGCTGTATGGCACGCCAGCCGAATGGCACCGAGCTGCTGCCCTCCAGGGAGACCAGAGCAGTGGGGAGGCGGGGTCCTGGCCAATCCTAGCTGCGTAGGCATGCCTTAGAAAGAATCCCTGTACACCCGGTTTGGTTACTTGTTCTCTTCTCATGCCATGAATATATGTGTTGAAGACTAAGGTGACTTTTATCTACTTTGAGACCTGTTTGTAATGCATTTCAGGTTTGGGGACAAAGACCTTGGAGTTTGGGGTGCACGTGGCTATAGACTTGTCTCCTGGCCAGCTCTGGCATCAGAACCACACAAGCAAGCAGACAGGAGAGGTAGGAAAACGGGGTGCAGCCCAAAGCAAATGAGGCCTTGCAGCAGAGGGAGACAGCTGTGGGAGGTGGCAGGGGGCACTTTTCCCCTCTCAGTCTCCTCAGACCCTCCCAAGTCACCCAAGTCGACCGAAAGTCTTAGTCAAAGAACAGCACGCTTCATATGCTGTCAGAGCTTCAAAGCGTGTATCCTGTACCCTGCCGCACACGAGCTCCTGCACACACCGCAGTTACAAGCCACACTGCTGTCCCTAAGGCCTTCCCCTCCACACCCCGCCCGACCTATAAATTCTGGAGCTGCCCCTGCTTTGAAGTAAGTAAAAAGAAAGACCCTTAGCATCTGGTTTTCCAGGACAGTCTCCCATCCAAACAGTATAATGTAGCAGCTAAGAATGCAGGGTCCAAAGCCCAACTGGCTATGAAATCCAACTCTGCCGTGCAGTAGCCCTGTGTTATGTGTGATTTGCTTAAGCTCTCAGAGCCCCGGTTTCCTTATGCATAAAATGGGGATGATGCTAATACCTCTTGAGTTGTGAGAAACGTGTGTCAGTGAAATGTTTCAAAGAGTCCTTGGCAGTAAGTGTAACCTGTTATTACTGCTACTCCTGACTGGGACAAGCCCTCCTTGGCTTCTCAGAGTAAATGAGATTGGGTGCTTCTGGAGTGGTCATTATGGCCATAGGCACTCGCATCCCTGACTTAGAGCAGGTCTCAGCCCAGCTGTTCAGCCCAACAGCATTATGGGGTGGTGCATTGCTCCATCTCTCTCTCTCTCTCTCTCCTCTCTCTCTCTCTCTCCTCTCTCTCTCTCCTCTCTCTCTCTCTCTCTCTCCTCTCTCTCTCTCCCCTCTCTCTCTCCTCTCTCTCCTCTCTCTCTCTCTCTCCCCTCTCTCTCTCTCCCCTCTCTCCTCTCTCTCTCTTTCTCTCTCTCCTCTCTCTCCTCTCTCTCTCTCTCTCTCTGTGTCTCTCTCTCTCCTCTCTCTCTCTCTCTCTCTCTCTCTCTCTCGTTCTTTATTTAAAATGACCATCCTGGTGAGACCCAGTATATATATGTGCTATATACACATGTGGTTGAATATTTCTCGATGTTTTAGTTTTTCTCCTTACGTGTTTTTCTTTTCCTTTTTCACCGCTCAAATAATCAAGCTTCATTTTCCTTGTCTTGGGGGAAGTTAGCAGCAGGGTGGAAGGCAAAAACATCACCCACAAAATGTCTCCCTCTTAGGCTTTTTGGCTTTTGTTTTCACTGATTTAAACCCAAGGCAGAAAATGGGATTTTCAGGAAGAGGCAGGGCCCCAGGAAAGGAGCAGGGGGGAGAGATGCCTGCTTCCTGCCCACTGCCTCTCGCCTCCTGCACCTGGCCCTGAAGTTCTTCAGAAAGAAAGAAGGTCTTGGGGCCGGGGGAGTTGGGAGCGGTTTGTCCTGCGGGACTCCATCTACTGTTGAGTCCAGAAATCGACGCTGGGTAGGGGCGAGGGCGGCAGGCGAGGTAGGGTGGGGAGAGCCAGCATGGAGAACCCAGCCCCTGGGGTGTGCCCGAGGGCCACCTTCATAGTGACAACAAGGAAACCACATATTCTTAATAGCCTCCACGCGATAAAAGATACTCTGTAAAGGGGACAGTCAGACAAAAAGAGAGCTCAGGGAAAATAAACATGAAAACAGGAAATGAAAAACTCAGTAGAAGGTTGGAAGATGAAGACATTTCTCACAAATTAGGGCAAAAATAGATGCTGAGATTCATTTGATAATTCAACATGCATTCCTGACCTAAAAAACTTAAAACCACAACTCTTAGTTAACTGGAAGAGATGATCACTTCCTTAACATAATGATCAAAAGCCAACATCAGGCTCTGAGGGAAAAAAAACAGGAAAAACACTTCTAGTAGATACATATCTGGTATAATTTCTAACTCCTTGATATTAATATCAAGCAAAATCTATGATTTAACATAGTTTTGGATGTTCAACTTAATATAGGATATTAAGAGAACTCCATAAGATGTATAAAAATTTAAGAGGCAAAATTATCCTTATTTGGGTGATGTGATTATATACTGGAAAACTCTTAAAGATTTCATTCACAAAAGCATTACAGATGAAGTACCAAGGAATAAACTCACCAAGAAACGTGCAAGATCTACCTGAAGAAAATTTGAAAATGCTGCTGAAATATGAAAGTACACTTGCATAAATAAATAAGATTCAAAATTATAAAGATGTCAAATTTCCTTAAATTAATCTACATTCGATATGATTTCAATCAAAATGCCAACTCTTTTGGAGGATGGTAAGGAGTGTCATTAAATTATTCAAAAGGCAATTTGAATAATAAACATGTAAGAATACTTAGGAAAAAACTGAAACAGCAGAAGAATGAGACCAGTCCTACCAGTTATTAAATTATAAATCTACAATTAAAACAGGTTGATAATGGCACCGAAATCAAAATATCGGTGAAACAGAACATAGAGCCAAAAATGCACCCAGATACACATCTAGTACAACTATAATAAATTATTAAAATGGCATTTCAAGTAGGGGGGGAAAGAAGGATGATTCAAAATTACTACAGCAATTTGCTAATTATTGATAGTTGTGGGAAAATGGGATATTTACATCATTCTTTAAAACAAATTACAGACGGAGCAAAATTTCAAATACTACAATATACTAAATTGCTAGAAAAAAGCATGAATGTTTTTGGAATCAGAAAGTGAGTAAGGCCTTTCAAAGTCTGACCGAAAACATAGGAATCACACAGAAAAAACTCAGATAAGTCTGGCTTCATAACAGATTAACATATACTGTACTCCAAAAATAAATAAATAAATAGATAAATGACAAACGAGGGGGAAAATATCTGTAACACTTAGTACACATGAAAAATTAATTTCCTAAATATACTATAAACTACAAAATCATAAGACCAAGATCATCTAAGAAAAGAATGGCAAAGGACAGATGTAGGGGAGCTTAATAAAAAAAGAAATACAAGGTTGCTGAATGTCACGCATAAAAATTACAAGCAAAACTTGGTAAGTTTTTTTCACAGATGAGTAAATCTTATCACAATCGGAATACTCTGGAGGCCGCAGGCCCGGTCCTGGGTCCTGGCTTCGGGCCCAGCGCCACCATGAGGACGCTCGCTGAACTGCTGGCCGCCCTCCCGGCCACGGCCTCAGGCTACGTCGTCAGCATCGGCGGGCATGCCAAGGAGTGCTTCTTCCAGCGGGTCACCTCGGGCACCGAGATGGGCCTCATCTTGGAGGTGGCCAAGGGCAGCTTCCTGGACATCGACGTGGAGAGTACAGGGCCTGATAATACAGGAATTTATAAAGGAGACCGGGAGTCCAGTGGGGAAATACACATTTGCTGCTCACATGGATGGAACATAGTAAGTTTTGTTTTAGCAATAGGATGTCCACTATGACCCCCAAGACAAAGTGACATTCACAGTGATAGTGGGGAGGCTCCAAAAGGACAGGACATGGAAACAGAAGCTCAACAGAACAAGGTAGACGAAATGATTAATGAGCTCACAGTGGCGATGATAGCTGTAAAGCGTGAACAGGAATACGTGGAAGTTTGGGAGAGAATACACAGAGCGATCAATGACAACACAGAGAGCAGAGTGGTCCTTTGGTCCCTCTTTGAAGTTCTTGTTCTAGTTGCTATGACAGTGGGACAGATCTACTACCTGAAGAGATTTTCTGAAGTCCAGAGGGTTGTTTAAAAAGCCTTTTCCTGAAGATCCCAAATTCATAATTCACTGTTTACCAAACATCCTGGTCATAATAATGTCATTAGTTTCTCCATTTTTATTTTCTGAACTGTACATTCACAGCTTCTGTTTCTTTGTGATTAACAGATATTGGGGGAAAACGCTTTTTTGGGAAAGTTATAGTGAAAATTTGACATGTGATTGGCATGATTTCACATTTGAATTCTTCCTTCATTATACAGGTCCTTCCAGAACTCAAACGCTGTGAGTGGAATATAGGTGTATAGTCTTTACTATATCTTCTTTCCTTTTGTTTTCATCATAAAATGCAGTTTGTTCAGGATAGTACTTTACTGATAGCACTTTACTAAAAATGACTACATTCTTGGGATCCCTTTTATCCTGCAGTTCAAGTCATTAAAGATTCCTTTTGTTGAGTCCTTACCAGAAACAACAATCTGAATCTTGACATTTTCTATCCAGCCTAACCTTTTTCCCCTTTAAAGTTTTACTTTGAACCTTAGAACTCAATCACCTCCACTTAAAATTGTTGACACAAGCAGCTAATAACCATTTTTTGGTTTCTGCCTAACCTTGTGAGAAGTCTCTGTTAAAGCCAATTCTCTGGGTGGTGCAGTGAACGGTGGTTCTTTTTCTTTCTATGCCGGCACATACACTTTCTCTATTCTTGGCACGTAGGAGGTATGCATTCACATAATTGGAAAAATCTGGATTTCTGATGCCAAAGGGTTAAAAGCCTCTTGGATTTCTTTGCAGTGATATACGGCCACTATTTTATTTTTGATCGGTGGCATTTTGGCCACTAATTAGTGTACTGAACGTTACTGTCAGTACTAGGGGTTTTGTTTCTGTTTCTGTTTTTTTTTTTCTTTTTCGGCACATGTGAATTTTGTTTTGTATAAAACGAAATGATGTTCTCTTGGTCTCTGATGATGGGTTTAAAATTAAAGGAGCACCCAGTTTTGGTGTGGGGTGATCCAGGACCATGTTGTGACTGATGTATATTAGTTATTTGGGCATTTTCTTTTTGGATCTTTGCAAGGGAAAAACTACAAGTAACGAGTTTTATATAATTAATTTAAATTTGTTACAGGTTTTCACGTTCAGGATAAACAATTTTTCAACCTTGGGTGAAAATACTTGCAACAGTTTTAAGGTGACTGTGTTTTACATTGGGACAACTGTTGCATGCCAATTTGTGTGCGTGTGTGCGTGTGTGTGTGTGTGAAAACACTTCAAAATTGAGTTAAGATGTAAATTATTTGCTCCGAGGCATGTGGGATCTTCCTGGACCAGGGCTCTAACCCGTGACCCCTGCATTGGCAGGCAGATTCTTAACCACTGCACCACCAGGGAAGTCCCATTTACCTAAATTTAAAATGTACGGTTTGGCCGAGCAATTTCTAGAAATGTGTCCTAAGACACAGTCGCACAGCTAAGCAAAGATACATGCACAGAGAGCTTTTTTCAGGATTTTTGGCAATCCTGAAAAAAACCTGAAGACAGCAAAGTAATTGGAAAGCGCGCAATCCTGACAGATCCATTCATTGTGATTGAGTGCTGTTCAATCACAGAAAAATCCAGCCCGGTGAGGTACTGATGTGAGCAGTTCTGAGAAATATTGAACTGGTGGCACTCGAGTAGGAGCAAGAGGCTCAACAGTAGGTGCCGTACAGTCCAATTTCTGGGGAAAAGATGTATGAGAAACTCTTACAAGTGGCACCTATGCTGAGGGGAGTCACCGGGGGCTCGGGCAGGATGACGTGGACTTTTTACCTCCTACCCTCTGCATGATGGAAGCTTCCTTAGTAGGGATGAGTTACAGACACAGCGTTCCTCTCCTCAAATCTCTAGCACACCTGCGACGGCGCTGTGACAGTGACATTACTTCACAAGACTGTCCCAAGCACGCACGCGCTCCTGCTGCATGTCTTTGCTCACACTTGCACGCCCATCTTCCTTGCACACCTAAATCTCGTCCCCTCTTCCAGGACCTGCTCCAAGGCCAACAATTCCACGAGGCCTTTCCAAACTCCTCAGAATAACACTGCTCTCATCCTTCTCAGCATTCCCATGGCACTTAAACTGCGACACGCAGGTTTTTTGGTCTTGTTTTTTTTTTTCCCAACACGGTTTGCAATTATTCAATTATTTATTGATAAACGAATTAATTTTGCCGAATTTAATTTGCAACAGTTTTGCCTTTAATTTGCTAATTTATTTTTCCAAGTTTTTCTCTATTTTCACCAATTTTTAAGCATATTAAGTGAAAGCATGCTTAACTTTATTTTGTCCTCCCCACCCGCATTTTAGTCAATGTGAGGCATAGCATTCGTTAAATACTGTTAAATCAATTATACGTGATCGTTCCCGCAATATCCACGTATTATTTAAAAAAAAAAAAGGAGATCCTTGTCATTTATGATCCTAGTTCCTAGGTCATATAGCCCACATTATATTTTCTTCAGTTAAAGATGTGCAGATGGTATGAAACCCACTTTTTATATTTATATTTTTACTTATTTATTTTTGGCTGAGCCCCGTGGCATGCGGGATCTCAGTTCCTTGACCAGGGATCAAACCCACGCCCCCCGCATTGGAAGCGTGGAGTCTTAACCACTGGACCGCCAGGGAAGTCCCTAACACCCAGTTTTTAGAGTAAATTCACATTTTGTACATCTGAAATCTCCCGCTCTAGGGAATCCTAAAAAGTTGCCATCTGACTTAATTCACTTAATTCTGATAGTAGCATAACACTTACTTAAATAAGCTAACAGTTTTGTACCTATTACTCCTCATATAGAAAAACAAAGACTAGAAAACAACCTAGACTTTTAAAACATTTCAGTAACATGAACATAACAATATTAAATCCTCACTAAAGAAAATAAATATAACATTGTAATATCAATCGATTTTATCCAGTGTAAGAAAAATTTTCAGCTTTATTTTGGTAAAACATTTCAGATTCCCTCAGATCACAGCATACCAATAAGCAAAATGTACACATACTGATTTTATAGTACACGTCAAGTCCCGAATTCCCAATCCCAGGAAAGCAAGTTGCAAAGTACAAGTGCTGATGACAATGATAGGTAGTGTTTTAAACAAAAATAAGTGAGCTTTCAGCACTTAAGTGAAACGAGGCTTTTATCAAAAACAGACTTAATTCCACAGGGCATCTTTCTTCAACACTAATTAATTCAATCAAGTCTGATTTCAAGCTCAAGTGACAGTGTTATCTTCAAAGCAACCGAGACAAGGCAATCAACACTTAAGTGGTATAATACCGTATGTACGATATTTTGGGGCAATCTCTAACCGCATTCCATTTTCAGACCTTGTTTTGGTGTCTAACTAAACAGAACTAGAGAGAAGAGCTCTGACCCCACTTGGAGGAAATGCAGCGAAATGCTCTGTCCTGGCACAAAGGCACGTTGCAACATCGATGGTCTTTAATCAACTTCCCACACGAACTGATTCACCAACAGCTTAATTCCTCCCGCTACAACTTTAAGGAACACACAACTTTTAACAGAAGAAAGTTCTGTACTTCCAGTTTTTAAAAGCAGACAGTTCTGTGAAAAGGCTACCATTTAAATAGCATCTGAGAGCATACGCACTGAGGTTTTTAACACTTCATGCCGTAAGAGAAGTTTTCATTTCAGAAGTATCATTTCATGGACCCAGCATCAAATATTGACACAATACATGTTTCATACAATATAATTTTGGAAACTTTAAGTGGCACAAAATAATCATAAAATTTTTATCAAATTCAAGTTTCCAGTGATCTTAAAAAACAAAAAGGCAGATTATACCTGTTTTTGTTCAACTGAGATATCCAGTTACGGTTATTATCTAGCAAATGCTAAAGTTATGTGAAAAAAAGGTCAAAGAAAATCTTTAACTTTGATAATTTTCAACCTTTTAGATATGCATAGCTAAATATAAAATGAGAGGCTCGTCTGGCATATGAGTAATTAAGTCAAGGAGCTTTACAACCCTAGCCTGCTATTAGAAGCTATTTTAGGTTTTACATAATTCCCACAGTCTTAATACCACTATTTTCCTTCAGATAAAAGAAACGACCTTTTGAAGTCATCGGCATCAGAAATGACACTTAGGGACAAGAATCACAACCAGAGTTAGGGGAAAAATGGGTCTTAGCAGTTTCTCTCCAAGTATGAGGAAGGCCAGATAATCAAGATACAATGGATGCAAGTTTAGAAACCTAGGGAAGCTCAAATTTCTTTAGTTATTTTTGTTTACTAAACAATCTGAAGTAAGCATTATATTCAGTTTGAAAAACAAATAAAATTTAAAAATAAAACAAGAAAAATGCAGCCCGGAGCATTTTAGGAGTCACCAAAGGTTTTTCCCCTCCTTCCTTTGGGCACACTGTCTCACTTTTCTGTGAGATGAAAAAACACTTACCCTTAGCCATGAAAAGCTATCCACTTAGCCACGAAAAAACAAAAACAAATCTCTGCTCAAAGCAGTCATACTTAAGAACACCGTGGGGTCTGCATAGGATTTTCCCTAATTTCCCACCCACCCAGACCCTGAATTCTGAAAACTTTTCTTCCACTTGCATGAAGTCTGAGCCACTATGTGTAACCCACACCAAAAGCGCTGTCAGGTTCTTCAATGTATCTTTTTATTTTTTTTAATATGATAAAAGGGAACTTCAGACAACTCAGAAATATGTTAAAAAAAATTTGCTGATAGTTCTTAAGATTTTCAAGTAAATGCTCCCAAATCAAGTGTTATCAAGCTGCTAATTGGCAGCTAAAAATGCTGAATCATTTAAATTACTTTGGAACTGTGTTTATGATGGCTTCCTCTTGTGCTCTATAAGGATTGGAGTACTCAAGTCCACACACTAGCTACCTTCATGAAGGAATTCTTTTGACCAAAGTTTATCCTAAAACCAATTTTCTCAACTCCTCTCTTTCCCCCAAATTGTTCAAACACATGTTAAGGTGTGTAAGTATAGGGCACAGGGTGTTTTATATGGCACAGTACCCTTTAAGAAACCTAACATTTTTGTGAACAGGGAGACATTCACAACATACTTAAACTCTGTATTTACAGAAACTGTTTATTGGCGCTGCATAACCTGCACTGTGAGAACGTGTGTCGTGAGTCAAAGGATAAGCTGAAATGCTATAGTGTGACGATATATGCATTAGAGAGCTGCATAATTTAAAAGGAAAGCATATTATATATTTTAATAATTCCAATGTTTTTGTCATATGGCCTTAATTTAACATTTTTTTTCTTTCTCCTTGTGATTTTGCACTTCTATCCGAGAGGGCATCTTTTATTTTTAAGACATGTTTGAGACTATAAAGAATATGCTACTGCAACTTAATATAAATAATCCATAAGCAATATACACGGATACACATAAACAGGTCCAGGCATCAGACCACTGACGTTGTACTTTCGGGATTCACACGCATCAGTCTCGATGCATTTCTCAGGTCCTGGAGTTGTTTGGCGGGTTTCCCCACACCCTCCTCAAACCTTTTCTCCACCACGGGGAGGACAGTTTCATACAGAAAGGATGCATTCTGCCTGATAAAAGCCTTCTTCTCTGGATCCTGCTCACATCGAAGACTGTAATCCACGTGCTGAACAGCAACCAAAATGATTTCCACCAGGCTCTCCAAAAGCACCATGTGCAGCTCCGGGAAATACAGCTTCAGTGCCTCTTCCAAGAAGCCCATGGTCTGTTTGGTGAAAGCAACCACCGTGTAACTGAGGTTCACCCAGCAGTCATCCCCCGTGTACTGCTCGAAGTTACCCACTCCACAGCTCTTCATCTCCTCTTTGAGTTTCCCCAGGGCCTCTGGAGTCATCAAGTTCATCCTCCTCCACATCTCCTCGGAGTTGCGATGCTTCGTGGCTTCGATGATGATTTCTTTGTAACTGTGTAGGGCCCCTTGGATGTCTTTCACCAGGAGGGCGTGGATGATGAAGGTGAGGTCTAGTCCGATGTCGCCCAGCTGCTGACAATGCTCCTTTGCCACTTTTACACACTCAGCCGCCGTGGAGAGGCTCTCCTTACTATCAAACACCTGCTTGCTAAAAGCATCCACAAACATGCCCATGGCTGACCTCGCCCAGACCACAAAGGCAGAGTAGCAGCCGCTGTCGGTGCCCGCAAAGTCCGTCTCAAATTCCCTGGCGGTCTCCAGAAGGCTGGTAAAGAAGACGTGGCAGAGCTTATGAATGTAGAGTAAAGTGGCACCTTCAATGCGAAGCTGGCGTATTGCAGTATGCACAGCTGCTGCCCTGTTTCTCAAAAACAGCTCACAAGCCTTCGTGCACTGGCCAAGCCGGATTAGCTGAGAAACCGCCCGGCGGGTAGCCTTGGGACCACCTCTCAGGGACCGATCCGGGGAGAGTTCAAACACTAGCACCTCAGTGAGCTGGCGGACACGCTCATCCACTCTGGCCCTTAGTTCTTTCACAGGAGGTGGGCTGGGCTTATCTTCCAGGTAACGGTTCAATTTATCCAGCAGGTCGACGGCCCCTTCAAAGTCCCTCTGGGCAATACAGACATCCAGGTCTTCAGGCAATTCCTGGATCCATTCCACTGAGAGGTCCACCTTCTCTTCTTCTGCCTCGGGAACAGCTGGTTCGCCGTCGTCTTCGTCCTCAAATGGGTTGCCAGCCTTGGAAGTCACCTGGGGTGGCCCTCGAGGGGCAGCTGCCTCCTCCTGCCCCCTGCGTCTTTTTTCACTGAGGGCCCTCTTGGTTTCCTCCAGCACTTCCAGCCACTCTCGTTTGATTTTTGCGTTTTCCGCTTGAAAAATACGGCTCTCGGGAAACATGAGCAGCTTGAACATGTCCTTCATGGGCGGGTTGTCCTTGACATTGACCACGGCCAAACCATCCAGGGGATAGAGGGCGTTGTAGCGATACATCCCCCGCCGCTGTGGCAGCCAGGTGGCCACCAGCAAACAGTCGTTCATGAGAAAGCCGTGCACCCGCTGCAGCTGGGCCATGTGGTCCGCCTCGTATTCCACCAGGTCCCCGTTGTACACCAGGTACTGTCCCGGCGTCTCCAGCAGGTGCCTGCAGCCTTCCACCTTCTCAAGCAGGGTGGTGAGAGTGCGCTGCTTTCCTTCCTCGCCTGGCCCAGAACTGTCGCGGGAGGCGCCCCCGGGGCTGGGGAAAAAGCCAGCCTGGCCCCGGAGGTGGTCGCGGACCCCCGCGCCGCCTCCCCCCTCCTCCCCTCCGGAGGCGGCGGCGGCCCCCGCGGCGGCGGCAGCTGGCAGCAGCGTAAGCGGGATGCTCTCCAGGCTGCTCTTCTGCTCGGTCAGCAGGTGACTGAGCTGATACATCTCGCTCTCCAGGTAGGAGATCTCGCGGGCCGTCTCTATGAACTGCCGGTAGTTCTGGTAGACGTTGCGCTTCAGGTTCTGCGCCGTCTCCTCCGCCAGCGCCTGGATGCGCTGCCGGTGCTCCTGCAGGTCTCGGTCTCCGTCCGACTGCTGCGAGAGCTGCTTCACGTACAGCCGCGCCTCGAAGCCGCCCGACTCCAGCTGCCGCCGCAGGCGGCTCGCCCCGCTGTCTGACATCGCCATCGCCATTTCCGTCCGGACTCACGCAGTCCCTGTCACTATCGCCGTCGCCCGTGCTGCCGCTGTCTAGGCCCACCCAAGCCGGGTCCAACTCCAGGGCTGCGGAAGCAGGCTGGAAGAGAGACGAGTACGCCTGCGCCCGGGTATGAACTTCAGGCACTGCGCCTACGCAAGAGGCCGGGCGCAGGCGGTGCGCCTGCGCAACAGCGCCAGCGGCCTAGGGCGCATGCGCCGGAGAAGCTTTTGCGGAAGCGAGTGGAGGGCGGGGCAGAGAGACGTAGGTACTGCGCCAGAACCGAGCGTGACGTTGGTGTTTGACGTTACTCGCGAACCGAGAAGGCGGTAACCAGATTTCTGAAACCTGCTTCCGGCTCAAGCCCTGGGAAACGAAGTTTTGAGCCCACTGGGAGGTGCTGTCATGGTGAGTTCTTTTTTTTTTGAGCCCCAGAAGCTTTACTTCGGCGTCTGGGACAAGTTCCGTTCTCGTTGTCGAGGCAGTTTGTCTGAGTCTCGCGAGATCGGTGGGCTGACCCGTGGGCCGGTATCTCCTAGGAGGAGTTCGACCCGGCCGTCCGAGGCTCCGGTACGTGGAGTCCCCCGGCAGCCATGGATGAGGACCTGGTTTTGGCGCTGCGGCTTCAGGAGGAGTGGAACTTGCAGGTCTCGGAGCGCGATCCGGCCCAGGAGCCCCTGTCTCTGGTGGACGCGTCCTGGGAGCTGGTGGACCCCACCCCCGATTTGCAGGCCCTGTTTATGCTGTTCAACGACCGTTTCTTCTGGGGCCATCTGGAGGCGGTCGAGGTGAAGTGGAGCATGCGAATGACGCTGTGAGTCCCGAGCCGCGCCGCGGGCGGGGGGCGCCGGCGGCCTCAGCCCGGGCTCTGGAGCTGGGGGCAGGCGGCTCCTCGGTCCTGTGTCCCTTCCCTGCCCTTCTCTGTCCCGCCCAGCGTCAGGGGAGCCCTGTGGCCCACCCCGCGGCGGTTTGGCTGGTAAGGGGACGTTCCTTGGCGTTAGAACGATGAGCTGACCGTTTTCTGATGGGGCTTACGGGAGCGCTTTAGGACCCAGGCGGGAGAAGCAGCCGGAAGCTGACCCCGAGAAAGGAGGCCGGGGCCGCGGCTTGCTTTCTTCCCCGGGACGCGTGCAGTCCCTGCCGGGCTCGGCGGGTACCGCCGTTGGGCCGCGAGCTCGCGGGTCAGGGTGGGGAAGGGGCGGCGTTTCCCTACTTCTGGGTCCAGGGGATCTTCGGGGGGGGGCGGCGGGGTGCGTCTCAAAGCAGCCCTTTCCGGCACGCCGAGTCCGGGAAATGCCGGCTCCAGGTAACCTGCTGCTGCGTACGAACGGAGTTGAGAAGTTGACAGTGCGGTTCGAGACCACCGCGCTTGCTCTTGGATGGAGGCGAAGCGCCCTGAAGTAAGAGATGAAGGTACGACACGGAAGTGTGTTTCTAGTGCCATGCTGCTGCGTGTGTGGGTTTCCTCGACACTTCTGGACACAGGCTGCTGGAGACCTGGCCGTTACCGCCACCGACGACTGACCGACAGTGGCGTGTAGGGAGGAGGCAGGGAGCGGCAGAACGGGACGGCCTTCTTCGAGCTCTTACGGCCCGGCTGGCGTTCAGGGAGTCCCTGCTGCTCACGTGCCTCCCTAACTGGCGCGAAAGGCAGGGGCCGCCCCCCGAGCGGCTGCGCGTGCGCTCTCGAGAGAGAGCCCCTCCCCCCCGCCCCAGAGCCCTCTCAGTCTGGACCGTTGGAGAAGGAACCGGCGGTTGCCCTTTCCCGTCCGCTTCCCTTTCGCGTATCTTTGCTAAGCGACCGTTTTGTGGTGGTTGTTTTCCAGGTGCGCTGGGATATGCAGCTACGAAGGCAGGGGCGGAATGTGTTCCATCCGCCTCAGTGAACCCCTCTTAAAGTTGAGACCAAGAAAGGATCTGGTGGAGGTATTCTTTGCGTGAACCCGATGCTTAGCTCAGTAATTTAGAAACGCTTGTTTCTGGTTTAGACTGCTGTAAATTAATTTGTGCACGTGAAGAAGAAAAAACCCGTTTTCCCTCACTGCGAACTTTTATTGTGGGGTAAATAATAGTGATTACCTTATATTCTTATCGTGTTTCGAAAATAGAGGCTTTCAGGTAAGTCACCCAGTGTGATATTTACGGTAATCCTGTTTATGTTCACGGTGTGTTCTCATTTTTATAAATGAGATAATCAAGGTTCAGAGAGGCAAAGTGGTTGGTTTAGAAGCAGAGAAAAACTTAGGATCCAGATCTTTGTATTGAGACACACAGATTCTCCTGTGTTCAGCCACCATGGTGTCCTCCCAGGACGTGTAGCTGAGCTGGCAGAACAAAGCAGCGTGAGGGCACACTGCGTATCTAGAGCTAGTGGTCACTCCTGCTAGCAAAACGGAGCCGTGGGAGCTGTCAGAGTATGTTTAGTGGAGTCGAATAGTTGCCTGAAGATCTCCAAGATACAGCCAGTGTGAGTGGTCTTGCCGCAATTATATCACCTGCAACATACGCACTAGAGAGCATAGGTGGTAGAGAAATACCACCTATGGTATAGGTGGATGGGAAATAAGTTAAAACGTGCTTGGGAATATGTTTTTAAGGGTAATAAAAGGTAATGGGTTTTACAACAATGTGAATGTACTTAGCACTACTGAACCGTACACTTAAAATGGTTAAGGTGGTAAATTTTATGTTACTTTTTTTTTTTTTACCAGAGTTTTAAAAAGGTAAATAGCCACTAAATGTAAAATGGTACAACAGAAATAACCGAATTAATAAGAAAGAAAGGAATAAAGGAACAAAGCCCAGATCAAATAAAGAGAAAGGTGGACATAAAAACAGCAGTTATTACGTTAAATGTAAATGGACTAAACACTCCAGTTAAAAACGTGAAATGACATCCTAGATTAACAGAGACATGCTTAAGATAAAGACACACATGTTAAATATAAAAGGATGAGAAAAAGCATATCATCTAAATACTAGACAACAGAAAGCTGCTATGGATTTATTAGTATTAGTTTAAAGATTTTAAGGGAGGGAGTTTTACTAGAAAAAAGGGAGACATTTTATAATGATAAAATAATCTATTAAATAAAAACACATAATGACCCTAAAAGTAATAACATAGCTTTAAACGACATGAAGCATCAATTAGCAGAAACAAAAAGAGAAATAATCCACATAGTTGCAGGTGTTAACACAACTCCGTTGGTAATTAAATGAATAAGCAGAAAAAAAGATAGTAAAAATGAAAAAACAAAAGTTGAACAATATGATTAACCAGATCAACCTTACCAGGAGCCCTAGTTGGAACAGCCCTAACTGAAAACTGCTTAATGAATATTTGTTGCATAAATGATTAAATTAACACGTGAACAGTTTTTATCTTCTTAAGGTAATGGGCAAGAAGAAAATGGGAAATAGGTGCTAATGCTTCAAGTGAGCATCTGCTGTTGGCAGAAAGTTCTAACATCAGATCAGGAAGGTGGACAGAGGAAGAATAGGGGGACTGTGGCCTGTATTGAAAGTAGCTGCCTAAATTATAATCAGTAGGACTCAGAAAAGGAAAAGACTTAAACTGGTTGAGGAGGTCAAGAAAAGCTTCAGAGATGTGGATTTTATTACTAGTAACATCACCACGCCTACTGCGTGCCGGACTACCCTGGTTATTGTAGTGTTTGCCTTTACCAAAGCCCTGCAAGATTAGGGTATCTCCATTTTAAGGGTGAGGGGCAAGTTGTAACTTGTGCAGGGTCACGTGGATCATGAATACCAGATCCTCGCTTTAGGCTCTGGTTTCCCTGGCCCTAAAGCTCTTGTCCTGTCCCCTTAGGACTGTTATAACCACTGCAAACTAAAACATGGGTGTGAGCCTGACGGGACAGATTGGATTCTCTCACGTACACACGGTAGAGGAGACTATCTTGACAGAAGGAACGGGAGGACTGTGAACAGAAGCGAGGCCACTAAACTTACGGCATGTTTAGGAGCAGAAGTACTTGTTTTTGGCCAGATGTAGAACAGTGGTGGGAAATAGAGGTATTTGGGGACCATGTTGTGTAGAGCCTAAATGTGGAAAATGGTAGATATATAAAAATAGAAGTGTTCAGTACAATGCCATGTCCCATTTTCGAGATGTGTTTAAATTGGACCAAAAATCAGGAACCTAAGTAGTTTCTCCTTTCTGAGAATGGTTGTCGTTATTTTAGAATGTTGAGAGACATCTGAAATGTAGAATGGCCTTTGACTCTAAGTCTCAGTAGAGTGGCATTTTCTTGAAAAGATAGAGTTGATAATTTTAAAAGGGATGGTTTCATAATGACCAAGTTAAAATGTTTGATTCTCCCATTTTGCTGTTCAGCATAATTTTGTAAGACTAAAGTTCATTAATGCCAGTCTACTTCTTCTGATGGAAATTATTTTTTTCACAAAACTATGGAGGATTATGAAAAAGGTATGCTTTTGAAGACCTTTATGATTTTCACTTTTTGTATTCACTTTTTTTTAGAATAAAGTATGAAATAGCAGCCTTAAGTGCTTTTGTTAACTTTGCACCTAAACTGCTGCATCCTTGGTGTGGAATGAGCAGGTTTTACTGTTTGTTTTAAATTTTTACATGATTCAGAATCCCAAAACTATAGAAAGCTGTACACAAAGAAATCTTGATCTCCCCCATTCCTCTATTCTGAACTCTCTACCTACTAAAGGATACTGTTATTAGTTTCTTTTTTCTATCGTTGTTCTGTTTTGCCAATATTTATATCCACTCTTACGCCCTCCCCACCACATAGCATACTTCTTATACAAAATTCTGTGTATACTCTTCTGTACTTTGCCTTTTTTCATTACAATGATACAGTCTGTAGCATCCTCCAAATCATTTCATAGAGAAATTTTTCTTTCTTTTTTATGGCTGCATGAAATTCCATTATGTGGCTCTTCTTTCAGCAAGGCCCCTATGGCTAAACACTGCTCTCACTCTTTTGCTTCTGTAAGCAGTGCCACCGAGAAAGTACCTCATATGTACGGCCTTTCATTTTAGTCTGGGTATTGCTGAGTCCAACGATAAATGGATTTGTAATTTCGTTAGACGTTATCAAATTCTCCTCCCCAGGGAGAGGAGAATTTGTACCATTTTGCACTCCTACCAGTGATATATGGGAGTGCTTATTTTCCCTTAGCTTTACTAATGGTGTCAAACTTTAGGAGTTTTACCAGTCTTGATAAGCAAGAAGTGGTATACTAATGTATTAGTTTGCATTTCTGTTTTTATAAATGACGTTGAACGTTTTTCACATGTTTATGGATCATATATGTTTCATTTTCTCTGACCTGTCCGTGACATTTGCCTATTTTAAAATTGTATTGTTGGTCATTTCCCTGTGGACTTTTAGGAGTTCTTTATATTTTAGGAATTAATAGGCTGTGAGGTGGTTGCACATATATTTTTCTGAGTTTCTTTTTTCGCTTTACTTATAAAATTTTTTCTCCATACAGAATTTTTAAATTTTCATGTAGTTGGATTTGTCAGTCTTTTCTACTGGATTTTGATTAATAATTAAAAAGGCTTTCTTGGAACAAGAGTTCTTAGCCTGGGACCTACAGAGCTTTGGATATTATAGAGGCAAAGTTTTGTGAATGTGTGCTTATGTAAGTTTTCTAGAAAGATCGTTCATGACTTTGTTCAGTATCTGAACGGAGCCTGTGATCCAAAGAAGGTTAAGACCCCAGGTAGAGTAAGAAAATGCATTTTTATTTTCAAAAGCACCATAACAAATTAATTTGACTGTTCTCTGTTTCAGACCCTCTTGCATGAAATGATACATGCCTATTTATTTGTCACGAATAACGATAAAGATCGGGAAGGGCACGGCCCAGAGTTTTGTAAACATATGCATCGCATCAATCGCCTGACGGGAGCCAATATAACGGTATATAAAGCCACACACATTTATGATATTCAGCAGTTATTTATTCAGTACTTCCTGAAAATAGAGAACTGGGTAGAAACGAATACTATGTTTGAGGATTTTCCACAGCAAGTGAGAGGCCCAGAGAAGCTGCCTGGCCTGTCGAGGACCACGTAGGCGAAGGGCGGCCGCACCAGCGGTACCCTGGTGCCTCCAGCCACGAGGGCAGCACGTTGCACAGGGTTACTGCAGGCCTGCGTACCTCTCTTCTGGACTACTACAGTCCGCTCCTAATTTTGTTGCCTCGTCGTGTCCTCCTCCAGTCTGTCCCATATTCTGCCACCATTTCATATGTCATTCCCTTCTTCAGAAGTCTTTGATTCGTGTTTCTGCATGATATTGTAGGAGATGGCAGAGCCTGGGGTCAAAAAAGCAGGAAGAGTCAGGTTGCTTGCGTCCAGACGCTGGCGCCACTGATTCACTGTGGGACCCGCTGATTTCTTCTGCGCTTCAGTTTACTCACGTGAAAGGAGGGTAATGACGGCACCTACCTGTTGGGTCCTGTGAGGCTTAGAGGAAGTACGTGCAAAACGTTTTAGCACAGTTTGAGTACTCATTAAATGTTAGTTGTTTTTGTTATTACTGATTCATTTTTTCAGATAACCTTGCTCTTCCCTTTCTCTTACCTTCTGCAGCCCCCCTGCTTATGTCTTAACGTTTCTAACTGGACTTTGCACCTCCGTGCCTGTCCTCATATACCCTCTTCCTAAAATATGCCACTTCTCCTATTTTCTGTCAAAACGACCTCCATCTTTACAGTGAGATACAGCTTCTCCCTCCTGGAACCTGCTCGGCAGCTGTTTAACCTTTTACGCTATTTTATTCTGCTTTCATACCTCTCACGGGGCGGCTCTTGTCTGTCCTTACATACCTCTGCATGAGATGTGTAGTGCAGTGTCTCTACAGGCGCTTAGCAAATATGGAATTGAATGGAACCAAACAGAAATATTAATTCCTACAAAGATTAAATGCCTTGGTGTGTTTAGATATTTCCTTCCTTTAAAAGGCAACAAAGGCCAGTGTGATGGAAAGCGAGAAGTGCTGACCCTCTGTGTATTATTCTCTAGCCGTCAGTTTAATTTTCTAGAGAGCTCATTTAATTACCGGACAGAGTTCCTTCAGCATCAGGGAAGTGGCTTGCATTAACACAATCACATAAAATCCAGAGTAGCACAAGAATTATGGAGTTGCTAGTGGAAAAGACTTAGTTTCTTCATCAGAATTCACACTTTAAGCAAAGTCCTAGTATACTTCCTGTTGTTCAGTTGGAAGAGGATATGCCCTTCTATCTTGGATGTCTGTGTGTTTTCATCTAGGAGGCTTTATCAGGTGGACACCCCTTGCTTTCACGGGTTCCATCACGTTATAGCACACTCCACAGGGCATCCACATTGAGAACAATTTTATTTTAGTGACTACAGGGTTAAAAAGTTACATCCCCAGGCTATAGGAATTACAGAAGCTGGAAGCAAAACAGATGCAGTTCGCTGTGGTCTTTGCCGCTGAATTGTTAAGCGGAGTGTTGTCAACACGAGAGCGCGGGCAGGGTCTCGCAGGCCTCCTCGCTCCCAGACCCTCTCTCCTCCAGCCTCTTCTGCACCTACCATAATTGGCGTCGTTGGCGTGCTTGCCAAACAATAGAGTTTGTTTGCTTCTGATGGAGAGATGGTGATTACGAAACTATTTATCTGTAGAGTTATGGAAAGCTTAGCATTCTTTCCCACAAGGGGACTTTACTAAAGAGTTAAATGCCTTGGTTTAAACAAAACAAAACTCATATGCTGTGCTCCTTATATAAACAGTAACGTTTCACTGAGAGGACAGGAGGAGAAGGTGCTCAGTCCTTCAGGAGTATCCGTTTCAGATGGTGCCCTGCCGTCCTCAGTACTCTCGAGGTGGGGGGGGTCTATAGCCGTCCTGTCTGTCTCCTGCTTAGGCTCTAAGTAAGATTTCATCTAGAGGGTGAAACAGACGGATCCTGTTGAAGGACTGAAAAGCACATTTACAGAGAATTTTATTTGACTCGAAGCTTTTCACTCAGTCATCAAACACTGAGCACCTTCCCTGTGCCAGGCCGGTAATAGCCACTAGGGGTACAGGCTGAGAACCTTCAAGTCCTGGAGAGCTTTTCACCTATGATCAGATAAAATGATAGCCCGAAGCCTTATTATGAAGAAATGGGCGGAGCCGGGCGCATGTGCGGGGCGGGTTTGACAGATGCTGCACGAGGTTTGGGTCCAGCATTTACAGGAAACAGTCCTCAGGACCCTTTGTTTACTTACAGGGGAAGATTTCAGCTTGGCAGTGGGAACAATTCTTATTTATTACAGCATTATATAAAGTCTTGTCTTTATCCTAGTTTTTCATCGTTTAGAAATAGGGTTTCTAAAACTTTTAGCATTTATAGAAGCTTTTTGGTTTTTTTATTTTTAATTTTCTTGTCTTCTAGTCTCACCTTTTTCTATCTTTACACAGTTTATGAAGCACTAAGTTAAGTGCTGCTGTTTCCCATTAAAATGAACTTTTGAAGAGAAGCTAAATATCGTTACTGTCTTTCCCAAAACACAACTTCAGAAAGCTCTGGGAAACTGGAAAGTTGAAAAAGGGGGCGGGGGGCTGCTTATATATTGCTTGTATATTCATTCTCTTACACTTGTTAACCTGCATGCTTAACGCTGACAACTTCGTCTCGACCCAGGTGTACCATACTTTCCACGACGAGGTGGATGAGTACCGGCGACACTGGTGGCGCTGCAATGGGCCGTGTCAGTACAAGAAGCCATATTACGGCTACGTGAAACGCGCCACCAACAGGGCACCCTCTGCCCATGACTACTGGTGGGCTGAGCACCAGAAAACCTGTGGAGGCGCCTACATAAAAATCAAGGAGCCAGAGAGCTGCTCAAAAAAAGGCAAAGGAAAGACAAAACTAGGAAAGCAGCCAGTGTCAGAAGCAGAAAAGAAAGGTAACTCTGCTTATATTCTCCCAACTTTTCCACGGCTGTGGCTGTAACGTAGACAGTACTGTCCATCAGGGAACTGGCATTAGGTAAGCTTAAGGATTGTTTCTAGTGTAGACGGTTTCAAGTGTGGACTCAAGGGAAAAAAAAAATCCCGTTGTCCATGAAATGGGGGTAGAAAACTACCCTCTGCTGTACACACATGTGAGTAGAAGTAGAAGTAGTTCCCACTGCTGAAATTCCAGGGCGACCCCTTTCCCTGTCCTGACTCACTGCGTCATTAGGAGAGAAACAGAAGGCAAAGACTGTCCGAATGAAAACAGTAATTCAGATAACAATGCCCGGAATGGAAGTCCTAGCTACACCCCTTCCTATCAGTTGGAGTCTATCCAGGTGACTTCTGTTGATGTATGTATTTTCACTGGGAGAATGGGAAAAGGATGTGACATGTATTACGCTAGTACTTCATCTTCAGGATTTATCCCTTTCCTGTGCAGTTCACAGTTACTGCCTTTTTTTTTTAACTTTTTTTAGCTCTGTAATCTCACTTTTTTTTTTAAAGTCTTTATTGAATTTGTTACAATATTGTTTCTGTTTTGTTTTGGTTTTTTGACCTGGAGGCATGTGGGATGTTAGCTCCTTGACCAGGGATCGAACCTGCACCTCTTGCATTGGAAGGCGAAGTCTTAACCACTGGACTGCCAGGGAAGCCCCTAGAGTAACTGCCTTTTGAAGGGGTAACAAGGTTACTAAAGTTAATGCTTGGGAAGTTGTGGATTTGATGTGATAAGGACTCACAGACATAAGCCATATTTCTCGTATCTGAAGTGTTTATTAGTAAGTTGAGAAGCTATAGAAGAACTTATGTGGAGAGATTTTATGCCCTCAGTTTTGTGAGTTGGGAAGATAATGTGGTAGCAGATTTTTCGCTTCTGGAATGACACTTAAGAATACTAAAAGCAATTTTCAAGGTAAAAGTTACTTTGCTATTGATGTTTGTGTGATAGAACTGCTTATCTAAATATGAGAGGGTGTTTTTGTCCTTTATGTTTTCTCAGTACCGCAGCTTTCGGACTGCTGGGGATTGTCCGTCTCCCGTCAGTAGATAATTACAACATAGTTCTAATGCAGAACAGAAGTAGTATTTCTTCATTTGGAAAAGCTATCCATTAGCTTAATATTTGTTATGGTATTGATTTTGAGCCAAGGAAGAATCTTATTTGCTTGTTTTGCAGGTAAACCGAACAGAGGGGAGACACAGTTGTTAATCCCTTTCAGTGGGAAAGGGTATGTTCTAGGGGGAACCAGCAATTCGCCTTCATCTGGGAAATGTCTCACTTCACATGCTGTTAAAACCCAGGATGTTTTAAATCAGGACCATTCAGCAAATGCCTTAAGACCCAATTCGAAACCTGAGGTGACATTTGAACAGAACGGCTCAAGTGGGAAAACTTCCTCAGTCTCCGCTGCTCTCGGTTCCAGTCACCAGAGTGTTTTAAGCAACTACTTCTCTGGAGTATCGGTCTCCAGGCACAAGGCTTTCAGCAGTGTGAGTGGGTCTCCGATGAAAAGCCTCACGGTTGGTGACATCGCTAAAAACTCGGTCTCTTCTAGTTCTCAAAGGAGGGTGACATCTTCTAAGATATCCCTGAGAAATCCTCTAAAAGCAGTGGAATCGACATCTGTGACTGCACCCCAGGTTGCAGGTGGGCCTGAAGATCGATTCCCAAGTAAACGCCCCAGGCTCGAAGACAGGACTGTTTTCGACAACTTTTTTATCGCGAAAGAGCAAACACAGAGTGGTGGTAACGATCCAAAGTGTGGTTCACGCCCTATAGCTGCAACGCAGAACGCCAGCAGTTCATCTAGTCAGAGCAAAATGGTTCACTGTCCTGTTTGTCAGAGTGAAGTTTTGGAGCCTCAGATTAATGAGCACTTGGACTGGTGCCTTGCAGGTGATAGCCTCTAAGTCAAAAGCTGAAAGAAATCTCTGAAAAATGAATGGGTCTCACATGTCCCACCCGTATTACCTCATAGCACAGTGTCAGCCGCTCAGGAATTCCTGGTTAGTGCTAAGATTTGCAGATTATAACCTAGTTCACCCATATTAAATGTTCTATTTTATATATACATATATGAGATTGTAACTTAAACTATTTTATGTCTGAAGGTGCTATATTCACTCGTAGGTGTACTGTAGCCCAGAGTTGCTTCTGGGTGCATACACGTATAATTTTTAGATACTTTTGTTCTTTCTTTTAAAAGTATTTAAATCTGTTAATCTTTTTAACTTGCATATTTTCCTTAAAATAGTCAGTGAGGAATCCTGTCAGGTGTTTGGTTAAATTCCTTTATTAATATTAAAACTCATTCCCAGAACTGGTAATATTCATAGTATCGGACATATTGACCAAAAATACAACCTAGTTGTTTTCCGGTACTCAAGGCTTTTGGTTTTTCTTCAAAATTTTAACAGGAAATACATTTCCTATATTATAAAATTTTATAAAATTATAAAGATTTTTATTTCTCTGTGGCAGCAGGTTTGAGGTTAAAGTAGATAAGCAGAGTAAAATAAATTCCTTTTGGAATATTGCTGGTAACAAATAGCCACTGTAATTCTGTAGGCCAGGGTTGAGCTGTTCTCTCAGCGCTTTAGCAAAATGACTGGTTAAAACTCAGTACTAAGTAACCGGCATATATAACATAACCAAGTTGCCTAGTTTATGTACAAGTGGACCATCACCTGGAAACAGTATTATGAACCTTAAGCCAAAGTTGAAACCATTTAGGAATACCATTTGTGTATGTAAAAAATTATATTTCTTTTAAAAAACATTCTTTTCCACGTCCCAGCAAAGGGACAGAGATAGTTTGGTCAGTTTACTTTGTCTCATGGCTCTACCGCCAGTGTGTTGGCATATTTTCAGGGCCTTAGTTCACAGGTTTTCTTTTTCTTAACTTTGTTGCAACACGCCTTTACATCCGTAAGGTGCAGCTGGGTTCCCCGCTGAGTCACCACTACGCAGGTGCAGTTAGAGAGCATTTCAGTTGCCATGAAGTGTCCTTATGGGCAACTCTTGCCAGCCAACACCCACCACCCCAGAGTAACCAATGTTTTCATCTGTCACCACGGTTAGTTTAGCTTGTTTTTAAACACTATGAAGTAGTACCTTTGTTGCTATGGGTAGCAGAAGTTCAGTCTTTTCATTGCTCTGTAGTATTTGTATGAATATGCCCGAGTTTATCATTCTGATATTAATGGACATTGGAATTATCTCCAGTTTGGGGCTGGCCATTCTGAATAACGCTGCTAAGAACATTCTTACTCATTTCTGCTGAGCATATCCCCAGTCTGGAATGCAGGGTCACCAGGTGCATTTATGTTTAGCTTTAGTAGATGCTGCCAGTTTACAGTCCTGCCAGCAGTGTATGAGAGCTTGTCGCTCAGCAGTCTTAACGCTGTTGTCAGTCCTTTTCATTTTAGCCTGTCTGGTTGAGTGTTTACAAGTTTTGATATTTCTTAAGCATGAAGTTAAACAATAGTATTTAATAAACATTTATAGATAAATGACTTAAAATGTGTATTATGTTGAATATATACCGTTACACTTTCATAGAGGATCATTTTCTCTACTTCAATTTAACAAATTTTGTGCAGTTTAACACTTTTTGGGGGCGGAGGGGTGCAAAACCGTGCAAGGTTCTGGGGCTCTGAAGTAAGTAAGAGCCCGAGTCCTCAAGGAGCTTTACAGCCTAGTCGGGGAGTGAGACAAGCAGAGTGGTTTCAGCGCAGTAAGTGCTATGAAGGGCTTCTGCCGGGCTGCCCGGCGCTGCGGGAACTTAAAAGACAATCAGCAGAATAGCGCAGGGCTTCAGGGGACGGAGGGACAAGTTCTACATCCGGCTGAGTCTCCTAGGGCCAGTCAGGGTCGCCTGGGGTCGGGGTGGGGGATAGAAAGGGCCTTGCAGAGAAGGAACACGAAGGCTTGGAAACAGACTGTGGCACGTTCGACTGGGAGAACTAAGCTGTTCCAGGTGGACGGAGTATATGTAAGATGTGAGGGGTAAGATGGCAGGAGAAGGACTGCAGACAGGACAGGTGTACGCAGACCCTGAGGGCAGAAAGACCCATCCGTCCGTCACGTTCTGTGCTTTACATCCAGTTTGTATGGCCCCTGTTCATAACACATCTGCTGATTCAGGTGGGGCTGGTGCAGTGAGGGTTGGGAAGGCTTGTAAGCCAGCCAAGAACATTCGAGAAGTGTTTTGACCAGTTCTCCGGGGGCAACAGAGACAGGAGGAAGAAAGGGGGGCAGTGGCAGGGAAGGAGAGAGGATGGGTTTGAGAAATACTCAGGTTGTAAAATCAAGAGCTGGTCAGTTTTAAGGGATGATGGGAATGTTAGTTGGCAAGAAAACAAGTTAATTTTAAATTTGGGATTAAATGAGCCTTCGCGTCAATCGCTCAGAATTCTGATACTCCCCAATCATCTGTCATTTATATTAGAAAAATAGTTTTCTGTTTTGTTGGTTTGTTTTTCCCTTTTAAAGCAAGTTTCCTATCCTGATAACAGTAATTTGGGGGTCAACCTTTAAATGTTGTTGCCCTTCATGTTGGAGATGGGGTGGGAGAAGGGGAGCAGACTTGACTTCTATAAAAATTCGGTGTTTTTTAAAGTCAAGATTATACAATATCTAGCAAAGCAACTTTAGACTTAGAAAGTATAGTAGATTTTCACAGTAGACTATAAATGCGTATCCTAACTGGAAATTCTAAGGTGGGTGGGAAAATGGGACAGAAATCTCGCAGAGTATCCCGTTGTCCTAAAGCTCTGAGCTTGTAGTTTTGTTGTTTTTTTCCCCAAAGCTTAGAGGAGTTCTAAGTAAATTAGAATGTCAAAGTGAAAGAGGCGCTGCATCTTCCTGCAGATTCAGTACCCAGCTGGGATCCCGTGCCTGGGGCACACGCGGTATCTCCTCTCACTGGGCTGCTTGGTGAAAAAGCGGAGCTCTTTGCAGTTAGTCCTTATTGAGGGGCAGTGGGTTCCTGTGGTTCTTTGTCTCAATTTTTTGTCCTTGAGGCTATTGGTGCCTTCTTAGCAATTTGTTGTGTTTGTTGTTGACTAAGTAGCATATCCGCCAAATGAAGTGAGACTATCGGACAATTATTATTACCGATTGAATTGCCTGGGGAGTTGAAATGAACAGAAAAGGATGCAATGTGGAGATCAGCTCTGGTTTTCCTTTATTTTTCTAACATTCCACTAGAATGTCAGAAGTTATATAATTCCGTACACATCATCACACACCTTTTGATATGAAAAGTGAAAGACCTGATCTTCTTAAGTGACTCAGGAATCATCTCAATATTAAAATTTACACCGTTGTAGACTGTAAAGAAACAAGCCGCTGTTTGCTTTCTTCAGTTCTGGTGCTAATAAACCTACCAAAAGATTTATACCCTCTGGCTTAACTGAACACCAGATGGCGCTCTGAGTAAATTAAATTTCTCTGAAAAACCGAAGGCAAAAAGCAAAGCCAAAAGGATATAAGGGAGAAACTTCAACGGGCATAGTAATTGCTAATTCTGACTCATAAAGGGAAACGGTAGGTTAGGATCTCAAGTCCTGAGAGAGGAGGGGACACAGCATGGCCAAGAGTGTGTGCTTGTTCAAACAAACGAGGACTGATCTACAGGGCACCGTAATCTCCCTAGACTTGTTTTCATTTCACCTTCCACTCTTAACACTTAACAAACATATGGCAAAACATGGTACTCCCCAACAGAATGTCTTCCAGACACGGTAGGACCTATACTTTCTACTGCTTTCAAAATCACAGTACTCTTCCTTTGAATGTCTGGCACTTCTTATTTTGTTGTGTATCATCTAGGTTAGTCTGAAAGCTTCCTAGGACATAATGTCCTTTGCCCCTGTATCAGAGGTCTAGAAGAAAGAAGAGGGGCCTGTTGTTAAATTCTTGGCGTTTCTCAACTTCCACTGTTACCTGCTTTTGCAAAAACATCTTAATGTAACACTGACTCTTCCCCATACTTCCCTGAAGAACCCAAGTTTGTATTTTCAAGATAGGATATTCTTAAGACCCAAATCATTCCGGGTTATAAGCATGCCTTGCAAACTAAATACATGAAAATCTGCATCTGCATGAAAGGAACCTGGATTTTTTTTAACAAAAGATTCCTCACAGGATTCCTTTATGTATTTGTATACATTTAAAATAATTCCATAGGTAAGGTAAGATGCACCCAGACACCTGTTCAGTTGCATTCTTAACATCAGATACTCAGATAGCCACCTCCATAGGATCCCCGAGGGGAGGATGCAGTCTAGCTTCTTGGCATGTCTGTGAGAGCCACCGTGGTTGTTATTTGTAGACTGTACATTCTCATTGGTATAGCAGGCGTGTATGTGTCCATCCTGCTTTCCAACTCTTTGTGCCTATTTTATTTTGTACTTTGGGCTGCTTTCCTACTTTTTTTTTTTAATGACCTTCATTATATATTCAGTTGAATCTATTCTTCCTGGGGTACCTCACAATTTAATCTTTTTAATTTTGTCATTTTCAATTTCTCTACTGAGTTACATCAGCTCTTGTTTCACAGCTTCCTGAGGAGTCTTTTGGACCATTTTTGTTCTGAGATTTTGAATTTCGAATTTCAGGTGTTAATTTTTATTTCCTGCCAAGTTCTGTTGGAGGATATTTAATTCACACCGAATATTGTTGCAGTTTTCTGCCTTACGGTTGAGGGGAGAATTTTCAGCAGCTATACTTCTCGTCTTCTTTCTTCTTATAGATAGTAGTGTTTGTAGATATTTTCTTCCCTTTTCGGCTCATTTTGAAAGGTATCCTTTTCCTTAACTTGCAGAAACAGTTGGTTCGATGTAGGCAAGGATGAGGGGTTTCTGATTCAAGAGTGTTTTCTTCTGTTGGAACAGTGAAATACGGTATTTCTCAGAGATGACACTTTTCTTTGTGAGGTGGTAGGGGCTTGGAGTCTCACCTGATTCTGTAATTTTACTTTTCTAAGACCCTTACTTCCTTCTTTCATTTTATCATCAAGCCTCCAGGAGACATCTCCCCCTGTCCCAGACACGGTACATTCCTCACCCAGCCCCCTTCAATCTCATTCAGACTTCCCCTTGATGATCCCGTGGGCAGCGCTGCGACGCACTGGGGTGAGGCGTCAGTATCCCCATCACTCGTGCTGGGGGCCCTGTGTTCTTGCCCTGTGTACTGCCACAGCTAGGCCCCCTGCCCTTGTCCCTTTACCATATAGTTTCCACCTGACTCTGCCTTCATAGGAATTCTGATGCCGGCTCTAGTTTCCCATGAGCTGAACTTTTTTCTGTGTTTCACGGTTATGCTGCAGGTACAGGTTACAGGTGACTTTGTTGGGAAGATAGTGAAAGAGATTCAGATTTAGGCAGCAACTACTATTCCTTGGAAAACCAGAAGCTCAAGTACTCCCCCCCTTAAATATGAACACACAAGCAAGAACTATCAGACCTGGGAGGAAAGCTTCTAACCTGACAGACAAAAATGAAATCAAACAGAAAACAACGTTCAATACTGTGTCTGTTCAACAGAATAGGTTTTTCTATACTTTAAAAATTTAGAGAACATAAAAGAGAGCTCTTGAAAATTAAAAACGTGAGAGCAGACATGAAACCCTTGCGGGCAGAACTGAAAAAGACACGTCTCCTCGGTAAAGGACAAAGACGCAGAGGAAGCAGACGACAGCAGCTGGCTCAAACCTGAGGTGCACTGTCTGAATGACACGGGTTCAGAAAGAGCAGAGAGGGTGGAGGGGAGAAACAATTTAAGAAAATGTCCCCGAATGTACGGCACGAATTTACAGTTTGCATACCCAGCGTATTGGTGGAGAACGGGTGACTGTAAAACGGTGGAGCCCTGGGGACAAAGAATTATTCCGTGAGCGTCCACAGAGGAAAAGCAGATGACATGTAAAGAATTAGAAACAGGAACGGCTTCAGATTTCTCAGCATCCACACTGCAACTTAGAACCTGGACAGTGCCTTCAAAATTCTGAAGGATAATTATTTCCAAGCTAGATTTCTAAACTCAGGCAAGTTACCAATTAAATGTGAGGGTCAAAAAAAAAAGACAAGACATTGGTCTCAGGGAACTGAGCTCTCACATACTCTTTCACAGAACGCGTTGAAGCCCAGGCCCACCAGATTGAGGAAGTAAACCAAGACGGAGGAAGACATGGGACCCAGGAAATGGGAGACCCAAAGGAGAGTGGTGATAGGATCTCCAGAACAAGGTGGAAGGAGGTCTAGGGAAGGCAGCTGTGCGCCAGGCACAAAGGGCAACCACTCCGGGTTCCTGCAGGTTAGACGCCACAGGGGAAAACAAAAGATCAAGCAAGACATAAAGAAAAAAGTAAACTGGGAAAGTCATCATGGTTTATTCTGCGTCTCACCTTTGAATTAGCACAAATATATATATATATATTCCCCCCCCCCCGGCTGCGCCACGCGGCATGCAGGATCCTAGTTCCCCAACCAGGCATCGAACCCGTGCCCCCTGCAGTGGAAGCGCAGAGTCCTAACCACTGGATCACCAGGGAAGGACCGCCAGGGAAGTCCCAGATAGTCTAACATTAATGTGACCTAAGTTACAATGTAATTATGTAAGAAGATCGGGGAGGTGTGGCAGGGGCAGTGGAAGAGGGCTGGAGAGACACCTGTATTCTTACCTTCCATGTGGGGAAGTTAGGAGATAAATGTCGGGCAATGAAGAATCAAGAATGTAGCGACGCGGGCTTCCCTGACGGCGCAGTGGTTGAGAGTCCGCCTGCCAATGCAGGGGACACGGGTTCGTGCCCCGGTCCGTGAAGATCCCACATGCCGCGGAGCGGCTGGGCCCGTGAGCCATGGCCGCTGAGCCTGCGCGTCCGGAGCCTGTGCTCCACAACGGGAGAGGCTGCAACAGTGAGAGGCCCGCGTACCGCAAAAAAAAAAAAAACAAGAATGTAGCGACGCAACTGTATTAAGAACCGGGCACACACCCAAAGAATCACTTAGAAGAGGTGAAATCTTTTCTCAGGAGGACACAAGGGGCTGTTTTCCTTAACAACCCCTACAGAACAAGCTGACTTAGCTACGTGTGCATTTATACCTTTGACTTAGTAAACTGTAAAGGCATTTTATAGAAAAGCATAGAAACGTAACAATTTTGGCAGAAAAAGGCCTAATCTCAATGAAAGAGAGGTCTCATCCAGTAACTCCCTATCCAGTAACCCCTACACCACCTGTTCAGAGCGCAGAAATTATCCATTCGGTAAGAAGAGCTTTAGCCGCCTGCAGCTGTGTAGGCTCTCCCTGTCTTATGAACTGGTTTATATTTAAGTGTTTTCTACTTGTAAAACTCTTCCCGGCTCATGAGGCCCTGCCCTTTATACATATCATTGGTCCAATGGTCCGTCCTTGAGCACTGCCATGTTTCAGGTGAAATTTACTTGCTGGTCAACATCATGAGAAGACTCTGCCTTAAAATCAACGGCAGAATCTGGAGAACGCATTCCTGGCATTAAGATGTCTGAAAACCTATTCTTGAAGCAGTGGAGACTGGGTACTTCTGAAAGTCCATGTACAATTATATTATCAAATATATGGTATAGATACATGTAATTGCCATCCACAACCGAGATACGCTCTCATCCTTGAACCCTGTCTTGGGAATAAATGTGTGTTTCATTTAGGTCGCACACGACTCTTAAGATTGGAGCTACTGTGCTTGTTTTCAGATGAAAAGGGCTCCGAAGGTCACGCAACTAAGTGGCTGAGCCAGAACTAAACAGATTTGTCAATCCTGGCTGTGCTCTTTTACCACACTACCAAATCTAATTAAGTCTTCGTCCCTAGCTCATCTGCCCTCTCCTTTAATCCACGCAGCTATATTTCAGCACAACTGTCCAAATGCCCTAGGATAGGTTGGGATATAACAAAAACACCATACCGAAAAATATTTTAAGTAAGAGATAAATGAACTTGCATATTGACCTCGTATTGTGAGAGCTCTTCAGTTTCTTGCATACACACATAGGACACCTGTGACGGTCAGCGATAGAACCTAGTGGCCCTTCCTTTTTGCAGCAGAGGGGCGACACAGATATGCTCGACAGCGTAAAAATCCTAGTAAAAGGGCAAGAATCCAAATGTTGAGAATCCAGCCAGAGGTCATGGAGCCCGTGGACCCAGTTCAGCTACTCCCAGGATGTTGCTGAAATTGTCGGACGCCCATGTTTTACTGTTCTCTCTCTTCCCCCCGTTATCATTTATAAAAAGCAATACCAAACGCTCTGGACTGAACCAGAGACGTGTGATAGAAAAGCACATTATCTGACGGAAGGGCCCATTAAGAAAGTCAGTGTATGATAAAGGATTAAAAAAAAAAACAAGACAGGCGGAAATAAGCATAATTTTTTCAAGAACATTTATACATCTTTTTAATTAGATTAGCTTTACAAGCATCTTGAGAGCTTTTTCATAATGAAACGCCGCTTCTCAAATTACATGACTTTATAGTCTATCTGTAGATGAATCCTCAAATTCTTTGCCTGCTGTGGATAAAGGTCTGTGTTTTACGGCTGGTTAATATGGTGAATGAAAACAGCATTAGAAGCTTTATCTTTAACCAGGATTAAACACATATAGGCCACAAAAAGTTTTAAGTTTTGTTTTATATAGAGTCCTGCTTGGTGACAAGTTAACGGTCCCACTAACATGAAATGAACAGATTTTAAATGGATATTAAAGGAATGGCTATCCCGATTTCTCAATCCTTTCACAACAATCTCCAAGAACTTATATAAACTTTTCCAAAAACAAAAAACAAAAAAAAACACAAAAAACCAAAACTTAAAACCTGTCTGGTGAGCAAAACCCACAGGTAGTAGAATCTGACACTTTGCACAACTGCAGAGAAACACATCTGAATGACACAGGGGCTCCCAGATTAAAAGGCTGTTGCTGTACACCTTCACAGACAAGCCTCCCATCCACATCATACCATTTCTACTAGACCTAAAAACAACAGCGCGTTTTGAGCTGTGGCCTCAGGCAGCGCACTGCACCGCAGGCCAGGTGGCAAAGACCACTTGCGCTCGGGGAGTGTGGAGGGCAGGGGGCAGAGGCACTTACTGTCGAGACGCTCCGCTGTATTCTATGGAACTAGGAGAGGAAGCGGAACGAAACTGCACGCGGGCGAGGAAAAACAACAGTCAACTGTAATTGTCTCCTGCAAGTTCTCCGGAAGTGAGATCACAATACTGAATATTCAATCCCACCCTAAGTCCACACTGTCAGTTCACTAAACAATTTTTTTTTCATGTTTTACATGAACAATAGCAATCTTTTAATAAAAATTACTGAGCTTTCCATAGAAAAGGTCTCTAATTGAGTACAAACTATACAGATGCTAAAACTGTCATAGGTTGAAATATACAGAAATATTTCTGTACACTCACATTATTTTGGCAAAGAAGATTAAGGATAGAGATAGAAAACTGAAGTGGGCAAAGGTCTGTGTTACACCCATAATTCACGCAAAATACAGATACCACCCTTAGGGCTTTGCTGAAGAGCCTAGGAAACTGAAGTCTGAGACACCCATCCTAATTCAGGTGTTAAATAACAGAAGTCTGGGAGGCCTTGTGTGATTTTGTAGTATTCCCTCTTTTTTTTCCTGAAAAGTGAAAAAGCAAACTCATGAAACATAAAAGTATCTGTTTTTCTGCTTTGTGTTTTGTGTTTGTAAGCTAAACATCCATCTTTCGGTACTGACGAAGAGCGTCATGTCTGGGGAGTGTGTCAGCAGTGGTCTGAGGCGTCACTCACGTTAAGTCTCTACCAACACCGTTCAGTCTGAATGCGCACAGTCTCCCCTTGACGCTACCCAACAGGAACGAGGTGCTGATCTGCTGACCAGATGGGCACAGGAGTAGGAAGAAAACGTTAACAGCAAAATTGAAAGTACAATCAACTTGACGGGAAGCAAAAGGAAAAGTCTTAGGAAAGGGGACAGTATCTTCTACATCTATAGGATATATATACCTGAAAGCATAAGAAAGCCCTTTATCTTGGGAACTTGATGCTGAGGATAACCTCAAGTTCATTTAGTGCCAGTCACTTTAGTTTTTTTTAAACGTAACTTAAAAGATAAAACCTTTTTACTGTGTATTTTTTCTTATAAAGCATAAACTAAAAGTTATTGGTAGTAAACGGTGATGGTTTTACTGTTATGTTTCACTACTAACAATGTCAGGAAAACAACAGCAGCAACTTTTAAGAGTCCAAATTAGTGTAAGACAGGACACAAAACAATCGGATTTTTCAGCTGGTGATTAAAGTGCTCCTTTTCTTATTTTAAGTAAAAAGAAAATTAAAGTAATCATTAGTCACTGGCAACAATCATTATAAGAGGCCTCTTAGGGCAAAATTTAATAGTACGAAGAGGTTTACAAAAATAGATGGATGCTATTTTGGGGAATAATACTGTAATTTTTTTCTCAATTCAGTTTTGATAAATTGTACCTGATCATATAAAAATTACTTCAAATTCAAACTTGACTATATAAAAAAGGGAGAGATGAAATGAAGTCAGCTAGATGAGAGATCTGGCAAAATA
This sequence comes from Delphinapterus leucas, assembly GCF_059928025.1. Classification (NCBI taxonomy): domain Eukaryota; kingdom Metazoa; phylum Chordata; class Mammalia; order Artiodactyla; family Monodontidae; genus Delphinapterus; species Delphinapterus leucas. Next base: position 6,075,633 of record NC_143144.1, read on the forward strand.
TAAGAATGAAAAAATTCTACCTAGGGCACTTATTTCATGTCCAGATGTAAATACCACTTTCAGCTGATAACTTATATTCCTCCCATCACAGGTTTGGAGTCAATCATGCAGTACAAAGCCACACAGTCAAAATCTTCGTTTTGATGCAACACAAAAAAGTTGTTTGTTTCCTTAAATTGCCAACTGGTGGTCTATTTTCTTTGTCCCATTTATTCGTATTCACAAGTTAACAAACAGCGTCAATAATTACTGTAGATGAAGTGGGGTATTGCTGGATCAAAGGCTCTATAAGACGTCTTTACTGATTGAATCAGAAGGTTTATTGAGTTCAACCCTCACACCTTTTTCACCTGCAAGGTAAAAAAAAAAAATTCATTCATTCAGTAAGCACCAGAGTACTGCTTCCCACTAAGTTCCTAACAGTACGCACAGCGTTTCAGCTTTGCAAACACACATCATCTGAAAATGATCACGCTTGCACTTCCAAAAGTTACCCTCGGGACTGTATTACGAGGCATGCACAGACGCTGAACTAGTAAACCCTCCAAGGGAAAAATCATTCTCTACACAGAGAGAATGATTTTTGTCTCCTTTTATTTGAAAAGCAAATCAAACTGCTGTAAGAGCACAGTGTGTTCAGCGTCACTGAAAGCACACTACTAGGCTTCTGTCACAAATAAACTTTAAAAATACACAGAAAATGCGTGAACATTCAACTTTTATAGTTTTATAAAAGGCTGATGTGGGATTATCAACGGGCTCATGAATATACAGCTAGTTAGATCAGTAATATGAACGAACTTGAGCAGGTTTGTGGAGATACAGGGTAGGGTTAAAGACAAGACAGGTCAGTGGTCCATCCGATGGAAACCTCAGACCCAACCGCTCCGGGAGATAACCCGTAACTGGGGGTGACCTATGGACGCCACTGGCAGACGTGGACTCCACATGCCTGTCTGCTTTACTGATTTCAGCATGTCAATTCATCCCCTTTGTATTAATTTTCTTCATGTCCACATTTTACATGGCAGACCTGGAGTACTCTTCAGAGCACGTACATCTAACACGGAAAGGATATTATTACCTTTCCTCTGCGGGGAGAATGAGAGGAAGCCAGCCTGTGACTGAAAAGGATTATCACAGAAAAACTCAGCTTGGACTCAAATGATTTTCCCAGACTTCTTTGTCTCAAACTTTCCTCATCTTTGGGCAATTGTGACGGTTCAAGATAACAATGAAGATGACTTAAGAGCAGCCCTCTTAAATAGGGGAATTAAGAATCAGACGGAAACAAGGAGCCAGTCTTCTGGCTCACGGAAAGCCCTGCCTGGCTGCGGGGTCTCTTCCTTCCGCTGTACCCTGGCCCCAGATGTTTACCTGTTAGATATTTTACTTTAGCTCGTGCTCTCTCATCTGCATCAAAATACCAAACAGTTATTGCGTACCTAAAAGAAAATTCAGAATAGGGTAAGAATGATCACACTGGGGAAAACAAAGCGTATTCTGTTGCAAAGGTCTACTAAAACTTGTAACGCCAAAATAATGCCTAACTTGGGGTGACATCAGGTGATAAGGGAGCGGAGCAACAACCCACTCACTTAACCAGTAGTCCCAGTGCTCAGGAGTATGGCAGAGAGCCAGGAGTCGCTAAAATTTATGTTGCAGAGTTGATGAGTTTTTATGACTTTCTTAACACCTACTTAGCCTACTTGATTATCTGTTTTGCAAGCCCACAGCAGATCAGAAACAGACAGTAAGAAGGTAAGAGTGGCTGTTACAGAAAAAGCACGCTATCAATAGCACAAGTTCTAAAAGAAAAGCAGAGAAACAGAGAAGGACTCAAGGCCAGGGGCCCTGTAGAGCAAGGGAGGGCTAAGTCTCCACCACTTCTGAGGACATCACTACACACATACCGGCAAAGAATCGTGATGGGGGTTTACAATTTTACAACCTGGAGTCATCAAGAAACTTAAATTATGCTAAGAATGTTTTAGGATTTTTATCAAAGCAATTTTACTATGTTTTGTTTCATTTTTCTGAAAATTTCATCACTCACTTGGAGTATCTCATTTCACAAATACTGAAGAATCTCTGGTTTATTAAATACCACTTAGTTACAGCTTTCGGTACCAATAACGTGGGAAATGTGCACACACCACAGGACGTGGAAGCACGCTGCACATGACCAGCGCCTGAGTAGAACGCAGCCATCGGTCAGAGTGTCCTGCGGCTTCTGGCCAGTGTTCGCTGGGGGCAAAGCGACACTGATCAAATGAGGAGCCAGCAAGCGTGGCAGAACTAAATCCTGTAACGCGGCGGAAGCAACGAGTCAAAGGCAGAGGAGAGTGGAGGCTGGGAGTCTGGGCAGCGGGGGAGGCCGAAGCCCCAGGCCACTCAGCTGCAAAGAGGCAGAGCTGAGCTCCAGGTCTGGCCTCCCGGCTTCCAGAGCTCCAGCCCCTCCCCTACCACGCAGCCTCTTCTGTCCTGTCGGCGGCCGTGGCAACAGGGAAGGTGCACAGACAAACACTTTGGTACGTCTTTCGCACCTGCCCTACACTTTCAGTTACTTAGTCATCAGAGTTCTAACACCTGCCCCAAGGCCTTCCCAGAAGACAGCTGTAGAGTAGCAGGCGTGGCTCTGCCTCCCCTGCCTCTCCCTCCAGCCATCTGTTTAGAGGCCCCTCGTCCCCACGTCCCCCTCTGCCGGGACTTCCACAGCCGCCCCCGCTCCCGGCAGAGGCCGACGCTGCCCTACTCCCCGCTCCCCTCACTCCAGGCCCAGTGGCGATTCCAATTCAACAGCCCTGTCTCCCTCCTGCAAACCCCTGGAGCACTCCCTAATCGTCTTGGCATCTATTTACCACCTAAAATGTCGGTTCTGTCTTCATCTAGAAAGGCTACAGCCACACCGTATTCGAGATTCCATAAAAAGCAAGGTCTGTGACGCGGTCTCTAGGGCAGAGACGGGCACCGGGGGGACGGGAGGCGAGGCGGGGATTCAGGACGGCGCGCCGTGTGATGTGACGGGACCCCCGGCCTCCACCCAGGGATTCTTTTGGCCGCTAGCCACACCGCTCAGCCGGCACTCGCTACGATGAATTACGGCTGAGGCAACATGGCTCAGAGAGAAGCCAGAAGGAGGGACAGGTGACAAAGTCTTCAGAGCTTGAACCTCATCAAATGCTGGCCCGTCTCTAACATCACTATCAAGAGGCAGCTCCTCTCCCAGTGTATCTAAGGGACCTAGGCAAATGCATGCCAGGGATTCACTACTGTAAGGTTCAAAGTCCCTTCTATAATGAAAAATAGGTATTTAAAAAGGAGCACTTTTTATCCCAAATATTCATTTTGATAACAATGTCTGTAACATCTTCCATTTTAATAGTCTAAACATTTTAATTGGGTCATGGTTAATGGTAAAAGAAATGTTTTTAAGGATACATTAAAAATAGGTTTAGAAAACTAAACTTTGTAGGAAGAGAGTGTAACGTAGAAAATAATGCAGAGGAGCGCGTAACAAGCCTAACAGACGCTTACTGTTAAAGCTGAAGGGTGATTTTTCTAACATTAACTCCCAAATACCTCTTCTCCACTTGTCTTTGCTCTACTCTTCTTCCTCTGTATTTCTACTCTCTGGTTATGTGTTTTTCTCTTCTGTATCATTTTTCTACGTCATCCCTCTGCCCCCCACCCCTGCCGGACCACCTTTAACAAAGTTGCCCTTTCCCTTCTCTATCTAATCTTTATTCCCCAAGTGAATACTCTCACCAGATCCGAGAACGGATCATAGTTAAGGGAAGACGGGAGCCCCGTGCTCCCCTGACTGACCCCAGACATGGAGCGGCTGTGCAAAGAGACTCACAAGCACTTGGTACCAACTGTGAATCAATCTTATAGAATTATTCAAATTAAACAGTTACGACCGAGGCCCTCTGATAAAGGCAGGTGAAGAGCAGGAAAGTACGCGTTAGAAAATGTCCATGTTCACCCCAGCCACCCCCTCCCACCCTACATGCTCTTGACCACTTCTTCCTGAAGGGGAGGAGTACTACCTTGTAGCGTATGCTGGCTGCACTTCATGAGGGTTGCGACGGTCGGACCAGAAAAACAGCAGTCTATCAAACCTGGGTTCAATGTCGGCAAACTGGGCCTTGCCTTCCGGGAAAATTCGAAGTATACCTCCACTTACCTAGGAAAAGGGCCAAATACGTAAGCGTGAGTGACCAAGAATGCTACAAAATTAAATTTAGGGGGGGAAAGACCAATTCAGGATATCCGAAGTCTTAAATCAATTATTCACAAACATATCTCGGTTAACGAGGTGGGAAGGTGAGCCGAGATTTCAAGTACATGCGCCAATCAATACAAGGAAACATTCGTTCCTTCTTTTAGAGAATTTTGTAAATACTTGATGAGACAGATGTATACGATCTGAACTCAAAAGTCTTAAACTGACACTTGAAAGCCTGAAAAAGTAGTAAGCATTTCTTATTTATGTATGGTGATGACCTGCTTAACCTACTCTTAAAAATGTATCCATATCTAGTCATGTTGACTAAATTACTACAAATGGTTTAAGTATGTCAAAGAACTAGCTCTTTGCCCTTGCCAAATCTAATGCCTCTTATTTAAGGAACTCACTAAATCAGTAGCAAGTGTCATTTACCATCAGCGCTGCGGTCATCGTTAGAAACTGTAGCTCTCCCCCCCCAGACTGGGCCTGACACGTCGATGACTCCCTGCCTATGCAACTGGACTCCCTTCACAAAGGATCGTTACTATTTACCCCAGCAAAGATCCTTCTCTGTTTGGACCAGATGGACTCACCTATTCATTCCAATACTGACTGGATGTCTATTGTTCTGGGCCCTGTCCTGGGCCCTGGGTGCAGAGTAGGAAATAATTCAGACAGATGTGGTCCTTGTGGTAATTATAATCTGGGTGGGGGGGAGTAAAGCGAGGTAAACCCGACCCAAGTGAGTAGCTCTTCACCCTTGGAAAACTCAACTCCTAACAGGTAGACTCTTAAACTGAAAGGCACATTGATACTTGATCAAGACACCATGGAGGCTGAGCCTATTCCTCGGTTCCACTACAGCCAGAGAAGCTGTTTACAGGCTCACTGTCAAGTAAGGTAGATTCAAGCTACCCGGTTCCCTTGCCTTCCTTCCTCAGGTTCCAGCGTTGTTCCGAGCGACTGCCAAAGCACTCATGCAGACATCTTTTAAAGGAGCTCTAGACTGTGACCGAGAACATGCCTCTTTTCTCTCCCCCTGCCCTCCGCCCTTTCACTGGAGTCACCGGGAATAGCACAGGCCATCTGCTGAAAATGTTCAGAAACATGTAGTTGAAGCTACCAGTCCTCTGGGAAACGTTCCCTGATCCCTGAATTAGGCGGGCTCCCACGTGTTCCCACAGCAATCTGTCCTGCACTTGGCAGCGCCAACTGTAATCGTCCGTCTACTGATCTGTACCCTCCACTCCAGCCCAAGCTCTAGGAGGGATAGTTCTATTTCTGCTCTTTCCAGCACCCAGAACAACTTCTGCCACAGTGTACATATTCAGTGCAATCTTGCAGTGAAAGTTTTCAGTTTTACATATAAAAATACTGAAGATTTTTTTCTGCTTATACGCTAATTTAAAAACAACGTATTAATGACCTTGGACAGGTCATATAAAAATTAAAAGATCAGCCTAGAAAGAACCTAGATTCTAACAAAATGTAAAACTTAAGAGTTGATCAAACATATTCCTAGTTTTCTAGATACTCACAAAATCGGAAAAAAAATTTAAATTCCAACCAAATTTATAGCAATTTGTTTTGTGCGTTGGGCTCAAGGTGAATTACCAAACTTATGTCTCTATTTCAAACTTTAAAAGCTATAACAAAAAACCATGTTTGTTGACATAATGCCTCAAAATATACTTAGCAGTAAAACTTACCTCTACTTTGAACTTGGAGTAGGACAGAGGAAATTCTTTTTTTCTTCCCAGAAAAGTAACATTTTTTACTTTTAACTACTTGTCACACTTCTATAATACTTTCTATTCTTGCATTTGTTTTGTTACTTGCTCTTTTTTTTTAATTCTAAACTTTATTCATTTTACTGAGGTATAGTTGATTTACAATATTGTGTTAGTTTTAGATGTACAGCAGAGTGATTCGGTTATACACATATGTGTGCATATCTATATTCTTTCTTAAAAATTCTTGTCGATTATAGTTTATTACAAGATATCGGATACGGCTCCCTGTGCCATATAGTAAATCCTTGTTTCCCTATTCTATATATAGCAGTGTGCATCTGTTAATCCCACACTCCCAATTTATCCCTCCCCCCTTTCCCCTTTGGTAACCATAAGTTTGTTTTCTATGTCTGAGTCTGTTTCTATTTTGTAAATAAGTTCATTTGTAATATTTTTTAGATTCTACATATAAGTGATATCATATAATATTTGTCTTTCTCTGTCTGACTTACTTCACTTAGCATGATAATCTCTAAGTTCATCCATGTTGCTGCAAATGGCATTATTTTGTTCTTTTTTGTACCTGAGTAGTGTTCCATTGTCTATATGTACTGCATCTTCTTTATCCACTCCTCTGTTGATAGACCCTTAGGTTGCTTCCATGCCTTGGCTATTGTAAGTAGTGCCGCTGTGAACACTGGGGTGCTTGTATCTTTTTGAATTAGAGCTTTCGTCTTTTCCAGATACATGCCCAGGAGTGGGATTGCTGGATCATATGGTAACTTTTTAATTTTTTAAGGAACCTCCATACTGTTCTCCATAGTGGCTGCACCAATTTACATTCCCACCAACAGTGCAAGAGGGTTCCCTTTTCTCCACACCCTCTCCAGCATTTATTATTTGTAGACTTTTTGATGATGGCCATTCTGACCGTTCTGTGAGGTGTTACCTCATTGTACTTTTGACTTGCATTTCTCTGATAATTAGTAATGTTGAGCATCTTTTCCTGTGTCTGTTGTAGTGGCTGCACCAATTTACATTCCCACCAACAGTGCAAGAGGGTTCCCTTTTCTCCACACCCTCTCCAGCATTTATTATTTGTAGACTTTTTGATGATGGCCATTCTGACCGTTCTGTGAGGTGTTACCTCATTGTACTTTTGACTTGCGTTTCTCTGATAATTAGTAATGTTGAGCGTCTTTTCCTGTGTCTGTTGGCCATCTGCATGTCTTCTTTGGAGAAATGTCTACTTAGTTCTTCTGCCATTTTCTGATTGGGTTGTTTGTTTGTTTGGTTATTGAATTGTATGAGCTGTTTGTACATTCTGGAAATTAAGCCTTTGTCGGTCACACTGTTTGCAAATATTTTCTCCCAGCGCACAGGCTGTCTTTTCTTTTTGTTTATGGTTTCCCTTGCTGTGCAAAAGCTTGTAAGTTTGATTAGGTCCCATTTGTTTATTTTTGCTTTTGTTTCTATTGCCTTGGGAGACCGACCTAAGAAAAACATTGGTACGATTTATGTCGGAGGATGTTTTGCCTGTGTTCTCTTCTTGGAGTTTTATGCTGTCGTGTCTTATATTTAAGTCTTTAAGCCATTTTGAGTCTATTTTTGCGCATGGTGTGAAGGTGTGTTCTAACTTCACTGATTTACACGTGGCTGTCCAACTTTCCCAGCACCACGTGCTGAAGAGACTGTCTTTTCTCCACTGTATATTCTTGCCTGCTCTGTCAAAGATTAACTGACCGTAGGTGTGTGGGTTTGTTTCTGGGCTCTCTATTCTGTCTCACCAATCCATATGTCTGTTTCTGTGCCAACACCACGCTCTTTTGAGTACAGTAGCTTTGGAGTATAGTCTGAAGTCTGGGAGGGCTGTGCCTCCAGCTTTGTTCTTTTTCCTCAGGATCACTTTGGCAATTCTGGTTTTTTTGTGATTCTATATGAATTTTAGGATGATCTGTTCTAGTTATGTGAAAAATGTCATGGCTAATCTGATGGGGATTTCATTAAATCTGTAGACTGCTTTGGGTTATATGGCCATATTTTAACTATATTAATTCTTCCAATCCAAAAGCATGGAATATCTTCCCTTTTCCTTGCATCACCTTTGATTTCCTTTATCAGTGTCTTATAGTTCTCAGCATATAAGTCCTCTACCTCCTTGGTTAGATTTATTCCTAGATATATTCTTTTTATGACGTGATTTTAAACAGAATTTTTTTTTACTTTCCCTTTCTGGTATTTCATTGTTAGTGTAAAGAAATGCAACAGATTTCTGTATATTAATCTTGTATCCTGCTACCTTGCTGAATTCATTTATCAGTTCTAACGGTTTCTGTGTGGAATCTTTAGGGTTTTCTACATAGAGTATCAAGGACAGAGGAAATTCTTTAAATCAGTATATGATATGGAAAGATGAGTGGATCACCGTGAGCATACTCTAAGTTTTAGGATTTGCTCTTAGAACAGGACTAAGTTTTTGTACATTTAGGACCCCGTGGTTTCCATTTACGTGTGTATGCGTGTGGTGGAAGGAGGCGTTTTAAAGGCTGATTTTTTTAAGTTACCTTGGCTACACAAGTGTGTTCACTCTCTGAAAATCCACTGGGCTATACATTACGTTCACTTTTCTACTTAAATATTTTGCTTCATCACATGTGAAGTAAAAAGAGATTTTGTACAAAAATCAACCAAAACTTAGTTTATACAACCTCCAGTGCAACAATACATGACACACTTCTAAAGTTTAAATCATTTAAGCTTAAGTGAAACTCAGGCTGATGTTAAGGGAATAAATATTTGCAACATGAGAAATTGGATACGCTGCACATTCTAACTGGTTTTACAGGATTTTTCAGTACCGATAAACTAGCTTTTCATAATCCGGGGACAAAGAAATCCTGCCTCCAATAGCCCATAGCCCAGTGCCAGACAACACCTCTGCAACAATGCAAAGCACGAAATGCAGGCGCTAAAGAGCAAATAACTCTTCATAATCGTAATACATAATCTCCCGCAAAAGTCATGATAAAACAAACACTCTCAGAAGTGTTTTTAGAAAAACTACTAGAAGGGATATTATTTTAATAAAAGATACTTTTGTTGAAGTTAAATTTTGGATATGAATGTTTCAACATCCGAAATAAAGGAATCTACTTTTTGAGCTCTATTAGGATCTGTTTCATGTTAACGAAGATCCACTCCTAATACCTGAGTGAAACATACCTAAGGAGAAATGTTTAACTGTTCCACGTTTTAAAGACAGTCTCACCTATGAGGAGTATGAATCTTAACACTACTTGTGAGGAAAAAATACCTGTAAGAAAAAAAAAAAATGCTCAATGAGGTGGCATACCTTGGCATCCCAGTCTTTATTAAGATAATATATACATGTCACACATCTTCCATCTCCATTTGGATTATCGACATGACGTACATAACCCGTTCCGTTGCCTGGATAACAAGCAACCATGGCCTGTAATAATAATAATAATAATAATAAATTTTAAAGTCCACGTATGAATAAAAAGGGAAAACAGCTTACAGCAAAGATCTCTGATTTTTGGCTACTCTGACTTACGCTTAAATTCTTTCTCTAATAAAAATCATGTTTGTAAACAGAAGAGGTAAAAATCTTCTATGTTGACATTAAGAAAAAACACAGGGTAGGCTGGTGAACAATGCAAAGTGTGGTGAATTCTGCCTCACAGTGATGGGAAAAGCTGATGTGGAAGGATCGGAAAGCCTGCAGGACCCTCTTTTGTGATCGTCACTCATGCCGATAATCAAGATCAGGCGGGCTTTGTCCTGCTCCATGGGAGATGGCCACCCTCCCTGAGCTCGCCACAGAACACCTGCGTTACCGTCCGACAGTCACACACATCCTCTGATACCATCTCGGAGTGGTACCAATTTGGATAGGCACAATTTAGAAGATCAACTCCAAACACTAACTCATTTAATGTCAGTGATTTTTTTAAAAAAGGCTAAATGACAAATTAGCATGTGACGAACCCCTCTTCAAATCAGAAAGTCACTTTTTCACTCAGATTATAACAAGATGTAGTTCAGAAGACTATTGGGTTTAAGTATGAAGGCGTAAGAGAGGCCCAAAATAAAAAGCACCAAATAACTTGCATGTCCTAGAAATGTAGTACATTATAATGAAGTGAAATTAGTAAGGGTAATGTTTTTTAAATCTCAGGAATTACGAAGAAAACAAAAACAAAGATGCTCAAGATTACCAGTTATTCTTGAAATTCTTTATTTCTCTAATTTCTCCACGTGTTAAAGTTAATGGGTAAGTATTAATGTCAATGAATTAGTATAGTCATCAAACAGTAATTAAATTACATCATTATTTAAGATAAATGGCAAATGCTAATTTTTAAAATTCCTAAGCGAACAAATAACTCTGTTCTATCTCTGAGGGACTAGAAAGCATTTTAAATCTGAATGCTTAAAAAAAAAAAAATCACATTTTCATAGACACCTTGACCTACTGCTCTTTATCAGAAGAAGAATTTTTGGTGAAGATTACTTATGTCTCTATTTTTCGTAATTCTAGACAGACTTTAAATCCCTCTTCTTGTGACCTGAGGTTGTAATAAGAGGGAGAATGACATGTTTCTTGCATTTAATAATGCTCAATAAAAGATAAACCCAATTTCCTTGTCATTAGCTGCAAAGGAAAGGCATGTGTAGCGGACCTTGAACATTAACTATAAAAAAAGGTACTAATTTAATAATGCAACTAATCCATATATGATTGAGACAATTATGGTAAATTACTTGATACATTCTTATCAACAAAGAAGAAGGAAAAAAAAAGAAAAGAAAAGAAAAATCAACCTGAACTCTTCCCTAAGGAGTTCTCATCTCAAGAAAGTTTACTCAGGCCTCCCTCCGACTATCTGGTTTGTAACCTCAGCATTTCTCGTGTAAGAACAAATGGGAAAATCTTTCTTCGATCATCCACCCCACCCCACCCCACCCCACCCCACCCCTCCATTTAACAAACACCTCTTGAGCACCTACTACGTACATGAAAGGGCCTGGGGCTAAAATGATGAACAAAGTCTCTTGCTTTCATTTATTATGGAACTCAGCATAGTGGGGTAAATAATCAACAAACAAACATATATAACGTGATGTTAGGTAGCGATGATTTTCTTCATGTCTTATGAAAAGATAACACATTATTGACTGGGGGATTTTTGCAGAAACTAACGTCTGTGGCGTTAATACATCTCCGGTCAATAATGTGTTAAGTTGAAGGATACAGAAAATGACAGAACGATACTCTGACCGCTCTGAGGATCTAACACTGAGCAGAGATGAAAGGAAGGGAGTGGCCAGTCGCGTGTCCGTGTGCGGGGTGAGCACGTCCGGCAGAGGGCCCACGGGCACAGAGGCAGCAGTGGCGTGGCAGGCGGAGGGCAGCAGCAGGACAGCTGCAGGAAAAGGAGCGAGGGCAGAGGATGGTCGGAGGGGGTCCAGCAGGCCATGGTGAGGACTCTGGATACTGCTCTAAAAGTGACAGGAGGCCAATGGAGGACACATCTGATTAAGGTGGTCTGAAGGTGGTCAGTTTAGACTCTGTATGAATAAAAAATAACAGCTGCAATACCCTCAACGTCACCCACTACCTAACATTCACTGGACGTTTACTATTTGCCAAGCGCTACTCTAAGTAATTTACGTATAATAACTTATCTGACACAACTGTATGAGGTAACTAGTACCGTCCTCCTCCTCGTCATTTACCTGTTAAGGAAACTGAGGCCCAGAAAGGTTAATTCATGTTCTTAATGACATACGACAGCTGACCCAGGTATGAATGCAGGCAGTCTGGTTTAAGAACCCGTGTAACTGACCACTGTACTAGACTGTGGTGTGTGTGTTGGGGGACTGGGGGTGGATAGTGAAAAAAGAAGACTGCTAATTGGCTACTGCAGTTTGTTTCTAGGAGAAAAAGAAAAAAGAAGCTGACCAGGGTGGCAAGGTGGGATGTATTCTGAAGGCAGAAAAGCAACATGATGTGCTCAGGGACCGGAAGCGGGGAGTAGGGAAGAGACAAGGATGACTGCAGGTTTCGTTTCAGCCTGTGTAACTGAATGAATGGAGCTAACTATTTACCAAGATGGAAACACTAGGTGAAAGAGTGGTTTTAGTAACATGCACAGGGTAGGAAAGGAGTTTCTCAGCAACAGTCACGATGAGCCAGACATCCCAGAGTAGAACAGAATTGAAGACACCAGGATTATGCCTCAAGATGGGACCTGTTTGTGTCAGTCACTTCTACTCCGCTTTCCTTAGGGTTACTGGAGGTACCTGGGGGTGGCCACTGGTGGCGGGGGGTCCAGTGAAATGAGAAGAGGCCAAACATTTGTTTGGTCTTGCCCCAGCCTTCAACTAGGGGCAGCATTTATCTGTGTCCTTTGAATTCCAAGTGAGACTTTTGGAAAAAATAAAAGATGCAATAAAAGCTTTAAACAATTGTATTAATTAAATTCTGTAATCCCTGATATAGCTCACTCACGCCCACCTAAATGTATTATCTGAGGTGCCATTACCACTTTAGCCTGGCCTGCTGTTCCCTAGATCCCTTTAGCTCTGCTCTGGTGGCAGGGACGCTACCAAATGTAGAGAAAGGAAGGAAGGAGAAGGGGATCAGTGATACACAGGGCCTGCATTTTATCTGCCAGCTTGACCTGTCAATACCAGCCGCAGGAAAGGCAGTAGTACATTAGGACAACTGTAAAAGGATAAAATGCAAACCACCAGCGTAACCCAGCGAACTAGACGGCCTATCAATAATTACAGCTAACTGCGGGTGGCTATAAAATAAGAGTGATGTGTGAAGGAGAAGGAAGCAAGGCGACCCTGACCCCAGAGCACAGACAAGCCGTTCCGTGCCTATAACTAGAGACTCTAAGAGGAAAAGGGAGAGCCAAGCATACCCAGAAAGAGCAGATCGCCACGGAAAACCTGAAACCCAAAAGAGCCACACTCCTAGAGGTTCTGGGGAAAGATAAATTTTGTAGGAAACATGCAAAGATTTGGAAGAGTCATAAATTCATTCAAGTATCTGTGTGGCCTAAAAATGACACAGTGAAACTGCACTTAGCAATTCATGTGTGTCCTGAGACTCCTCCCCACTTGGATTCTAGAAAACTTTTAAGGTATTTCTATAACGTCTCATGAAATCTGGAAGCTGTTATATTTAAAATAAGTATTCATATTTAAATAAAGTTATCCTTAGCTATGGTTTGGATTATCAAAATTTAAAGTTCCTTAAATGTAACATAGTGCTTCCAGGTTTGAAATAATATTTACACTTTACGTCTTAACTGGTAATTTTGTTTTCCTGGTATATATATTTAATTTTTTAAAAAATTTATTTATTCATTTTTGGCTGCGTTGGGTCTTCGCTGTGATGCCTGGGCTTCTCACTGCGGTGGCTTCTCTTGTTGCGGAGCACAGGCTCTAGGCACGCGGGCTTCAGTAGCTGTGGCTCGTGGGCTCTAGAGCGCAGGCTCAGTAGTTGTGGCGCTCGGGGTTAGGTGCTCCACAGCATGTGGGATCTTCCCGGACCAGGGATCGAACCTGTGTCCCCTGCACTGGCAGGCAGATTCTTAACCACTGCGCCACCAGGGAAGCCCCTTCCTGGTATATTTTACATGTATTTGTGTAAAAAAGACTCTTGATATGGCTGTTCTTGTTTTGTTTGTTTTTAATATGCAGATTCTTATTCACAATACTTTTAATAAATTCAATTTATTTTCTCTTAATCTCTTGATAAAGCAACTAATAACAACTCATTCGACACCTGATTTCACCTGCTTGAGCATGTTATTAGTCTAGAAGTCATTAGCAGTATCAAAAAATATTTATGGAATACCTACCATATCACACTACAAAAAGGGTCAGTGTGATATCTGTCTGAAAGGACTTAACTGGAAAGAAAGAAAACACCAGGCAACTGGAAAGAAAGAAAACACCAGGCACTTACAAATCAACAGATAAAACTGAGTAGTGCAAATAATAAACAGGAAAATAATTCTGAAAAAAAGGAATTATTCATGTGGGATAAAATAAAGGGACAAGGCTCTGAGCTACACCATGATCCCAGCTTATCTTTAAAGGACAGATGTGATTTGGAAAGGCGAAGGCATAAAAAGCAAACAGTATAAGCATGACAAATATAGGAAACAGCTGAGGGGACAGTGGGGTATTTTTATAACAGTCTGCTCTGTCACTTAATTACTTAAGTAGTAAAGTTAATTTGGTAAAAATAGGATGAAATTTTGAAAATTCAGCAAAGGAAGAAGGACACGAAAGGTCAGCAGCAGTGAGCCACTGTGGTCCTTGGGTGGCGATGGCCACAGCAAATGCTTTTAAGAAGGCAGCTTCCGTATTCTGGGACTTATATGAAAGATTATTGTAAGATAATGCACACTGCTATGGTCTGAATGTTTGTATCCCTTCCTAAATTCACATGTTGAAATTCTAACCCCCAAAGACTTAGGAGGTGGGACCTTTGGGAGGTGCTGAGGTCAGAAAGGGGAAGCCCTCATGAATGCAACAGTGCTCTTACAAAGGGGCTCTGGAGGTAACCCTGCCCCTTCCACCATGTGAGGACACAACCAGAAGTCGCTGGCTACGAACCAGTAAAGGGCCCTCACCAGACAGTGACCCGCATGGTCGCCTTGATTTCGGACTTTCCAGCCCCTAGGGCTGTGAGCAATACATTTCTGTGTTAATAAGCTACCCAGTCTGTGGTATTTTGTTATAGCAGCCCACAGGGAGTAAGACACACCTATGAAGGATAAAACTGTTCCAAGAGATTTACACTGTATGTACTGGTCCTAAGGATAAGGAAAGGCATTAAAGTCTACGAAGAAAAACTGAAGTATCTCTATCCCTAGAGATTTGTTGGGGATTTTGGAGCGATACTCCCTGGTCATCCTTCTGTCCTTTCTGAGGAGCAGCAGACACGACCTCACACTCCTATAAGGGTTGGGCTGGAAGACAGTGGAAGAGTCTAGACATTAGCCTGAAAAAGAAACAATGCAATTGCCTACTATATCATTCTGAGGTACATTCCTAATCTGACATCTCTTTGAGACACCAAGTTGAAATATTTCAGTTTCCCATTAGGAAAAGTCTATTTAAACATAAGCAAAACAATTAAATACTATTTTTTCCTTTTTGATATGAAAATATACACGATTGAGGACGTTCTTAAGATAAGAAACACCATAAATTTGTTTTTTACTCTAAGAATAAAAGGAAGGAAGAGGTTTGCGATACCTCTTTGGAATCTGAAGACATTTATTTCTGGCACTGGAAGGCTTGTATTCAATATGAAGTTGAACCAGGAAACTTTTTTCCTTTTTCCTTTTTGAACTGAATTGTTTTAAAACATTGATTCAAAGGTAAGAAAAGTAAAATTTTACGGCTATCAAAGTACTATATTTACCCTGAATGGGGGGAGAAGCTTTACTATCGGAAAATGTATTCTATTAAACTATATTGCCCCAGGGTCGCCAGCCCTCTGCCCTTTGTGGATGTTGACGGTTAACATTCAGTAAGCACTTACCTTGAGCCAGGCAAGGATTACCGTCTCACCGTGTCTTCACAAGTTTATGAGGTTAGGTACAATTAATGTATCCATTTTGGAGATCAGAAAACTGAACTATAATGAGAACAGAAAGCCTGCCAAAGGCCCCAGAGACCCTGAGGGGCCCAGAGGGAAAACCGGCGGCTCTGCAGCCTCCCCAGTTCCTGGCTCCAGTGGGGTCCTGTTCGGCCTGACGGCCCACCTGACATAGCGATACGCACGTGCGTAAGGCTCGGTCCTCCCACGTCCAGATGTGCTGCAGAAGGTTTCCTCCAGCCCTGCAGTTACAGCTTTTAAGTCTCTTCCTCCTTCATTCCCAAAGCACACGCACCCACCACTATTCACTACCTCTGGGGTCCACAAAATCTAGCTCGAATACGGGGAAAACAGGAGAGCTAGACTAACAGCAAGTTGGTATTTACTATAAGAATCATCTAGTTTTTAAAACTGCAGATGTCAATTACACCTGCTTAGTTAATCTCGTTTCCTAAAAGAGACAATTAAAAACATCATAAAGTTATGAATTTGCTTCACTGCATTAATTAGCATGTTAAAAATAGGGGTAAGGAGGAAGGGCAATCCACAGGCATTTAAAATTTTAAGTCTCTTGACTTATTTGCTAAACTTTAATGTTATAAATAACATATCTCACCATAAATAAACTTCGACTTTGTGTTTGGGGAGGTGAATTTTTCAAATCTATATCATGGAAAAAATAAAACTAGCACAGAGAAAAAGGATAATAGCAATAAGAACCAGGGCAGTCTCTCTTGGTACAAGCCTCTAGTCCACACAGGGCAATAAACACCATTCAGAAGATCAGTACTGGATAAAACTTACTCAACTAATTCCAGGTAGAAAGAGAAGACTGTAAAAGGAGGTACCGAGACAGTATTAGGACAGATCATGGCAGACTTCAGGGAAGAGGAGGGCACTTCAATTCACAGAGTGAATTAACCAAGGGAAGGTTTAAATGAGAAAATAAAGAACATTACTCAGATTTGCTGAAGCCCAGGGTTCATGAGAAGGGGGAAGAAAACGGAAAAGGTAAGATGGGCCAGACTCAGGAATAAGGGACCTTTATACTACAGGTAGAGGGAAGCCATCATTTGGGGGCAAGGCAGCAACATGATCAGAGGACTGTGCTTCAGAAGCATGACAAGTAGAATACAGGGTGGATTTGGGAAAGGAGGCAGGAAGAAAAACGACACTGAGGAGGCCAGTCAGATCACAGCTGCAACAGACAAAGAAAAGCAAGGAGAGCCTGACAGAGAGGAGGGGGCTGGTGAAGGGTGGGGAAAGAGGGAGCAGGACAAAGGATCAACAGCGTGGGGAGGGGTAGAGACAGAGGAAAGTGAGAGGCCTTAGTATGTGCTCTCGCCAACAGAGCAAGGGACAGGCTGGAATCAAAGACGGTTTAAGAGAGTCTGTGTCTGGTTGAGATGAACAGACCACTACTGGAAGTAGGAAATATGGGTTTGGGAAAGATGAGTTCCTTTTTGTGGACATACTGAGTTTGCCATGCTGCTAGGCCATCTGGGTGGAGATGTTCAAAAGGCAGTTGGGAAGGCGAGTCTGGAACGCCAAAAAGAGGTCATGGCTGGAGATGCGGGTTCGGCGCCATCTTCACTGGGGACAGGGGAAGCGACGCGGCTGCCACTGAGTGCCACGGAAGGAAGAGCGTGTAGGGAGAAGAGAAGGAACAGAGGACACGTTCTTATGCAATAAACTCATTTAGAGTAAGAACTCATTAAGCTTTGTTGCTGTCCTCATCACAGGAAAATGGTTAAATAACTAGCCAAAGGCTGACCAACTGCAAATGAATTTTGACTAATTATTTCACTTATTCTTTTTTGACTAACTGTACATGATTAAAGATGTATTATAAAACAGGACATATAAGGGCATTTATGTTGGTTCCTTAAAACGTTTTTAAAAGCTTTTTGTTATTATAAGCAATACTGTGATTGAGAAGAGTTCTGGAGCCCTCATCGCTGTAAACATCCTCAACAGCTCCCTAAAATCAAACTCCTGGAAGCGAAGGTATAAATCTGTAAAAACTCTTATTGCCAAAATATCCCTCAGGATCCTATACTTTGTATGAGTGCATATATATTCCCACCCATTTGCCAACCCCAGCTGTTAAGTTTCATTCTTTTAAAATAGGTAAAAACTTATATTATTAATGCTTTAATCACATCTCAATTTATGAGTCAACATTTTTCACATTTTTACTTGCTATTTAATTCTTTCGTTGACCGCTTACTCACATCCTTTATTCACTTTCCTATTGGGTTATTCATCATTTCTCTACTGATTTCTGAGAGCTCTTTATTAATCTTCTATCATATAATACAAGAACAATTTCAACATTTTTACTATGCTCCTATAGAATATTTTAATACAAGCTAGTTATAATTTGTGTAGTAAGGCAGAGTATAAACATAATAATTACTAATATAAGTTTTAAAAAGTCCAAGAGACTCTTCTCTCCATACTCACAGGAATGAAAAATGCAGAAAAAAAAAAAAGGAAACATAATAAATAGTATTGCTCCAAATTACTCCTCAAATGGCCCAACAATGATGGACTGTTTAATCCAACACCAGACACACTACTTTCCTTATTGGGCCCTAATTCTAGCCCCAAAGAAAAAAAAACTTCAATATCCATTTAAAAATCAACCTGCTTAAGAGCAATGTCCCAACAGGCAGTGTAATCTAGAGATATATAATGATGCCTTACTGCACTCCTTTTCCCTTTTAGCAAGGAATTGATAAAGTCCTACTGTACAGATCAGGAATCGGTCTGGGGAAGCAGTTTATATTTGAGCTGCCTGGCTCTGCTGTCAGAGGAGACCTATAATTTGTTAGCCTCGGCTGCAATCTCACCAGCTCTGCACAACCCTTCCTCAGGTTCCTAAGCTGGGCTCTGTTTATGGCAGTCACCTGCAGCACCCCAAGATGAAACCTGAGGAGGACAGAGCAGCCTCTCTGCACAAGGAGGTGGGGATCCCGGGCAGGCCTCAGCTGGATCTCCAGGAGCGACATGACTGCACTGCATTCTAGCCCATGCAAGGAGGTGCACAGGTAAGACACAGTCTCTTGACAGCTATGGCAAACCTGTTTTATTATTGATATAATTCTCTGGCAGAGTTTGCAATTTAGCATTCAAACAAACAAACAAACAAACAAAACCCCCAGCTGCTTAACCTTACAAACATTCACTTCGGCACCTCGCTAGGCCTGGGGATACAGAGACCAAAGTTCAACAGCTGCTTCCTGAAATTCCAGAGTCTGGAAGAGAGGTGTGATTTAAACTATTTAAATTATTTCAGCATAGAGAGTGCTTATTTGTTTTAACGGACTGGAGGGCTTGGATTAGAGGGTCCTGATATTCATCCTGGATTGTCAGTTAACATTTGCAAAGCCACTCCCGGATAGAGACAGTCATTGGTTAATGCTGAAAGCTTCTAATCAGAAACCTCAGGTAAGCCCAGGATCCTTCTCTCTCTTCAAATCCGGAGAGTTTGGTGATTAGCACAATAGATATTAGAAATGACTACAGTATTAGAAAAGAGTGGTGAGTAAGCTATGTGGTTTGGCTAGATGTCAAACAGGGACCACTGCTCCTACATGAGCACGTACATAGAAGTCTAGTGAACCAACCCAGTGGCCTATACTCTTCGGGATGGTACCCTAGGCCTTAAGGTTCCCGCTGGTTCTGCGATTAGTCCCCTCTAAGGGAATTCTGTTGTCTGATCTCATCTAGGTTAAAATGAATACTAAAACCATATTAGCACTTCTGCCTGGAATAAACCTTTCATAAAAGGTGCTTGTCAGAGTTTCTAAATGAATGGAGAGTAGAGATTCCATCCAGTTTAGAAAACAGTCTCTAAGACTATTTGTGTGTGTGTGGCAGAGCTCAGGCTGAGTTTTGTTTTCATAGTAACATGCCATCTGGAAGCTCAGTTTTGGGGGAGCAGATCAACAGTACTCACTTATCTGTAGCTGCAAACGTAAGCAGTGTCTCTCAGAAAGAGCCTAACACCTAAACAACTGAATTGGCTCAGGTGGGTCATAACAGGGAGACAGTCACACAAAGGCATCCGGGACAGCGTACTGAACAAAACAGAGCCTTATACAAGGCATCCAGACAGCAAAGATGATCAATGCGCTCATGGGAACGGGGCGGCAGAAAATACTGTATGGAGAAAGTGACAAATGAGCAGAATTTTGAAGGATAAAAACAGAACTTTTCCAGAGTAGGGGGAGATTCTGAGTAGAGGAAACACAATATTTGGAAAAGGCGGCACCCTGAGAGGGCCACAAACAGGCGAGCACCGCTGGAACGTTAAGTGGCGGGGCGGGGTGGGGCGGGGAGATGAGGCAGGATAGACGGGCAGGGGCCGGCAGAAAGGCTCTCAACGACTTGCTCAGGAGTTTGTTTTACAAGCCAGTGAAGCCAAATGTGTTCAGTAAGAATCATTTGGTCTACTTCTTAAAATATGGTTCCAAACCCCATACTTGAAATCTTGATTTAGTAAGCATGGGATGAGGCCTACGATCTCAGAATTTTAAACAAGCACTCAACAGGATTCTGATTATCAAAGGGCCAAATGTCAAATCATAGTAGCAAAAGAATCATATTTCAACTTTCCAAGCATCACTCAGGCTACTCATAGGGGATGGAGTGGAGGACCTGGGATTAGAGGTTACTGACATGCACGTGAGAGATGCGAGCCCGGATGAAGGGCCACAGGACTGGAGAGGACAGGAAAACTAAGGCAAAATTAAGACTGTGAAACAAACAGGATTTGGTGCAGTGACAGAGAAGGAAGAACATGTTAAAACAACAACAACAACAACCTTAAAAATATCCACTGTTTGTTCATTCATTCAACAACTATTTTCTGAGCATTTACTATATGTCAGACACTGTTCTAGATCTTGGGGGTACAATAATGGACAGACAGATTTAAAAAGTGACTGCCTTCAGGGAACATATTCTGTTAGGAGGAGAAAGGACAAACAAAATAATTAAGTCAACACAGAGCACAATAAATAGTACGTGAGAAGATAAGCACTGTGAAAAGAAAAAAAACAGGAATGGGGAATACAACGCTGGGCTTATAATTATTAATGGGGTGGTCAGGCAGACCTCTCTGAGAAGCTGACGTCGGAGCAAATCTGAAAGAGATGAAGAACTGAATGTTCCAGGCACAGTGTGCCTGGCCTGTCGGAGGGAAAGGAGCGTCAGTGTGCCTGGAGAGGAGAGAGCAAAGCAGGCGACAGTGGGAGATGAGGTCAGAGGTGAAGAGCTGGGGGCTGTAGACATCACTGAAAGGACTAACTAAGAGAGAGGTCGCTGGAGGGCTTTGAGCAATCTGGCTGCCATGTGGAGCAATGGCTGGAAAACTACCGCCCACTGCCTGTTTCTGTTAGTCAAGTTTTATTTGAACGCTCATTTGTTTACGTATTACCATCTATGGCTGTTTTCATGCCACGACAGGACTGAGTCGCTGCGACAAAGACTGTTTGGTCCACAAAGCCTAAAACGTTTACCATCTGGCCCTTTGCAGAAAGTCTGCAACCCCTGATGTGGAAAATAGACTGAAGGCTGGCAAGAGTGGAGGGCAGGAGGTGAGTTCGAAGGCTACTGCAGTAACAGGTGAAGTGCGCTGACGGCCTGGATCACGGTGCTAAGAAGTGGCTGGACTCTCCTTCTGTTTTGAAGGCAGCACAAGCAGAATCCCCAGAGGGACTGGTACGGGGTAGAGCATGACTCTAAGGTTCTGGCTTGAGAAGCTGGAAAACTGTAACTACCCTAAATGAACGGAGACAACAGGTGGCACGGGCTTAGGGCAGGGGCTGCGGGAGATGAGGCGGCCAATTTTGGACACGCTGAGACTTAGGGTTCACGAGACGCTGGTAGAAAGACAGTCCCTGCTCCTGAAGAACTTGCAGTCCAGAGGAATGGAAAGGAAAACTAATCATTTCAACACAACCAACAATTAAAATGACCAGACTAGGCACTGAGCATTATCCCACTGGGGGGAAGTTGGGATCAGGGAAAGCTTCTTGATAAATGCGTCTTGAAAGAAGAATACAAATTAGCTAGGCAAAGAGGAGAGGGAGAACATTCCAGGAAAAGAAAAAGTCACAAACAAAGAC
Source organism: Delphinapterus leucas (assembly GCF_059928025.1). NCBI lineage: Eukaryota > Metazoa > Chordata > Mammalia > Artiodactyla > Monodontidae > Delphinapterus > Delphinapterus leucas. Next base: position 6,097,395 of record NC_143144.1, read on the forward strand.
AAGGAACAGCACGGTGTTACGGGCTCAGGCGTGTGCTGTGTGTAAACTGCAAGCTGGGGAGCCAAAGTGTGAGCACGAGGCTGGACACGTGCAAAGCCCCTTCCTGGAAGGTGAGTGCTCCTTGATAATGAACTTGATTTTATCTGGTGGGTAACAGGGAGCCACCGAAGAGCTCTGAGCTAGGAAGTGATACAATCAGCTCTGAGTTTTCATTCACTTGAGTAGGTGATAGAGTAGCACCAAAGCATAGCTGCAAAGTAATGAGTCTGCTTTTCTTACTGGAGCTGGCAAACAGCTAGCTGTTTCCTCTTTTGGGTCACTCTATAGAGGAAAAAATGTTGGGTGTTTTTTTTTTTTTTCCTTTGGCTGCGTTGGGTCTTCGTTGCTGCGCGCGGGCTTTCTCTAGTTGCGGCGAGCAGGGGCTACTCTTCATTGTGGTGCGCGGGCTTCTCATTGCGGTGGCTTTTCTCATTGTGGAGCACGGGCTCTAGGCGCGCGGGCTTCAGTAGTTGTGGCACGTGGGCTCAGTAGTTGTGGCTCGCGGGCTCAGTAGTTGTGGCTTGTGGGCTCTAGCGCGCAGGCTCAGTAGTTGTGGTGCACGGGCTTAGTTGCTCCGCGGCATGTGGGATCTTCCCGGACCAGGGCTTGAACCTGTGTCCCCTGCATTGGCAGGCGGATTCTTAACCACCGCGCCACCAGGGGAGTCCCTGGGTTGTTTTTTCTGTTTTGTTTTGCGATTCCAAATCCTGTGTTTTTTTTTAATTGAAGTGTAGTTGATTTACAATGTTGTGCCATCTCTGCTGTACAGCAGTGACTCAGTTATACACGTATAGACATTCTTTTTTTATATTCTTTTCCATAATGGTTTATGAAAATGCTTGTTTTTTATTTTTAATTTTCTTGATGTAGAATCAATGCAACAGTAACAACAAAAGTCACATTTAAAAAAATATTCCCAAAATGAATGGGTTCAAATGCATTACTTAAAAGTTTAAACTTAGCCCTAGCCTCAATGCTTGGAGAGAAATTCAGTAGTCACTAAAATGCTTTTTTCATTTTAAGATTTAATAGACAAAGTCAGCACTCTTTCTTAGTTCATAAGAACATATAACTCATGGTCATATAACTCAAGACTCTTAAGAAATCAATAATTCCAATAATGAGCTGATTCTTTTTTTTTCCAATAATAATAGCACAACTCTCTTTGTAGGCAGAGAACCAAGCACTTCTGAAAAGCTTTTGTGGCGTGACTGACAGAGATTCAAGTCGCAGCATTTGTGAGAGGACGAGTTCACTGGGAGAGAACTCCAGTTTACAGGACTTGCATACAGTGCCTCTCATTTCAGTCCTGCAACGGCTCCATGAGTCATGCAGGAAAGCGACTATCTACATTTTACAAATAAACCTATCTGAGCCTTGTTTTAAGTGCTGAAGGGTTTAATATGCCTCTCCATACCACTGCACGGGAATGTAATCAATCTTATAAGAGCCAGATCTGGTCTTAGAAAATAATTATAGCCCGGTTCAAATAAAGTTAACCTCTACTCTACTTTTATCACTCTGAGTGAGTTTCATGCGCTTTTAACGTTCTTTGCTTTTCACATCATCCTTAAGATACTTGCTTAACTATTTATAAACTGCCATATCTAGATGCCTTTGTAATACTTATTTTATGGGTTTTCCGATCAGATTTTGGACTCCTACAGGGCATGAACCAGGCTTTACTCATCTGTGCCAAACACAAGTGCTCAACTATGTGCTGAATAAATCAATTAATGACTAAGGGGGGAGGCTGGGAATAATGTAAACAACTTTAATACATTTAAAATAGAAGTTGAGTTTTACTAAAGGTTGACAGAAGTATTATTAGGTCATAAGAAATAAATTTGAAGTTCAACAGCTTTCTACTTGCAAGGGATGACAAAAGTAACATACACACCACACACACACACACACACACACACACACACAGGCAGGGTTACTAAATTAAGCCTACAGACTGGTTTTCATTCAGTACCATGGGACTTTATTTTGGCCCTAGGCGTAGCTTATTTTTAAGAATGTTCAAGTGTACCTGGCGAGTGGTTTAGAAAAACGGTCTAAAAGGAATACAAGATTTCCATAACAACTATTAAGAACTCAAGTTCTCTAAACCCTTAGGCCTAGTGACTTCCAGGCATATTGCCAGTAACTAAGTACTGACATCCAGAATTTCCAGCCCTTGTTCCCACTGCCCTCCAGAACAAGCATCTGTGCCACTCTGCTGCTTCTCCCCTGTTCCTCAGAGCCACCTATTTCTTTGAGCTACAGTTTTCTGCTGGCCCAGGTTAATCTTCATGTCACAATGTTTACTGAATCCTGTTAATAACAGATCTATCCAGCTCATCTGATCAACATCATTATGTGTAAATCTACTGTAGGCAGAATTTTACCAACTGTTATTCAATATTATCTCTACATACGCTGCTGACGAAAGAGGAAGTTTTGTTTTGGTTCTGGAGGGTGATGGGGCCCAGTGACTCTAACCAAAGTGACTGATGGGCTATGAGATGGGCCACTGCTATAAGGATGTGATTAATGTGCAGAGAATGTTGCAAGAAGTCTTAAGGTGAGGCTCCACTTTTGTATACAATTTGAGAGAATTTTAAGTAAATTAATTATGAAGAACCAACCAGATACACCTTGAAAACATTCTCATATATTTGATTGATAAGATGGTGAAACATGAGCTGGACAAACTAACAGGTTGCTTCTCTATAAATCCCACATCTGGCCCCTGTCTGCCTGGAGATTCTATTCTGTCTTTAGCCTCTACCTAATCTACCTTTTCATCAATTTTTTTTTTTTTAGTGTAAACATCTCATATCTTAAAAGGCTTTGCAGAGGATAGTATTGCAACAATACAAACTTTTCTTCTCCCAAACACTTAACATGCAAACCAAACCACAATGGTTAAAATTACCTAACAGAATTTAAAACAAACAGCAGAAGCGTGAGAACAGTTTATATGATTCTCAAATGTTACTTCCCACTCTACAACCCTTCCCTAAACTTAACTTCAATTACATTTATTTCTACCCAAATGTAGCCACTCGGCATCCTGACCACAAACTTTGATCACTATCAATGATCTTGAATCACAAAAATAGAAGAATCTATCAGTGTAACTTTTCTGAAGGGGAAGAGTTTAGGTAAATAAATATAACAGGAAAACAACCACCATTTACTGAGGTATTACTACGTGCCAGTCACTGTGGCAAGAACTTTATACTCATTCTTTCATTTAATTCTCTCAACTCCTGGGGGGCAGAGTAAACTATAAAACGGGGATAAGACAGTTTAGAGAACAGATATCTTAAAAAACAAAAAACTCCCCAAATCTAGGAGTTTGGGTTGACCATAAACTTAAACGAGCCACTGTGTTACTAAAAAGCTACTGCGGCATTAAGCAACATTAAACAGTTCCTAGATTCTGTACTACTCAGGCCATACCTGAAGCCTGTATCCGTTTCTGGGGACACATTAGAGGAAGAATACTGACAAGCTGGAGTATTTATTAAGAAAAAAAAAAAATGGCCAAACAACGTCCAGTAAGTAACAGTGGTAGAAGTGAGCAGGTTTAGCATGGAGAAGACACATCCCCAGTGGACTGTCATCTCCAGAGTGCAGGGCCCAAGTCAGATAAAATAGCACCCCATCTTACGTAGTGCTTTCCAGTTTGCAACATGGCTTTTACACCCCCAAAAGGCCACATGAAATAACGGAAGGACACAGACACTGCCTGCACTGTATGTGCTGGGTCACTGGGGAGGTTATTTAACTTTGCTGTGCCTGATTTCTCCTGTCTGTAAAGTGAAAATAACAACAGTATACCTGACCTGCATGGCAAATAAGACAGGACACAAAAAGTGCTTAAAACACAGCCTGGGAAACAGAGAGCGCTAGCCGTGTTAGCTACTACCGACAGCTACGGGGCGTGGGAGAAGTCCCAAACCTTCAGAGCTGTCTCCTCATTTGAGAAATTAGAATTAGCACTATTTCACATGAGGATGTGAGCTAAACAAGACAACAAAGGAAAGAGTTCTGTACATCTTAATTCCTTTCTTCCTTCATGAACACCTTCATTATAATCTCTACAAGAGCCTACTATGCACCAGGCACCTTGCGGAGTATTGATATAATCTTTATTATCTCATTTAATCCTTACAACAGTTGTATAGAATGCTAATGTCCTCATCTTACAGACAAGGCCACTGAGATCTGGAATGGCTAACTTACCTGAGGCCACAGAACTAAGCAGCCAGCCAGACTGTGAACCCAGGTTTGCTGGACTCCACAGCCCAGTTTTGAGACTCCACACTATGTGGCTTTTCATGCACGTTCCCTCGTTTATGCATCTTGGCAGCTAGCAACATGCCTAATAAAATGTTTCTTTAATCAAATAAACGCACGCTAGCTGTGCTCCCCTTGGCACAACTGTTCTGAGGAAAGAGGAGTGCAGAGCAGCAGAGGCAGAAACCCCCCTTCCCTGCTGCATCTGCCGCTGAGTGGCGGAGCTCATGGACCACGTTGTCTAGCCAGCTTTCTCTGGCTCTGAAACGAGGAACCTGGACTACATAACCTTCCAATCTAGCTCGAAGACTATACGTTCCATCTGGCAGTACTTCAGATATAGCAGAAATTGAAAGGAGAAACTCTAGAATTTTAAAACTGGAAGAGACCATAAAGGTCTGGCCCAAACTCTTCAGTTAAGAGACCCCTCTAACTAGAGATCCAAAGGACAAAAATCTGGGTCTCCCAATTTCTAATCCTACACTGCTTCCTTTATAATGACACAGAGCAGACATTTCAAACCGACAGGATTAGAAGAAATATAACTGGCGTCACAACGCATGTAATAACGGATGCCAAAATTAAACAGTACTTGGTAACTTTTATTGGTCTACAAACTCAAACTTTATTAGTCAGCCCAGAACTCTCACTGCTTAAAATAAACATCTCAAATGAGGACACATTAAGATATCGGCTCAGTTTTGTGAATATCCAATTCTAATAAATAAACGGGGTGACCTCAATAAATTACTCTGATGACAAAAGCCTTGCAGAAGCACTATTAGCTTTATTTTGTTTTGTTTTCTTGAAAAAAAACATTTACAGAAATACTGGGTAAGATTCTGAAACTACTGTTATAAAGGCTCAACCAAGATTAACAAAAAAATTTTCATAATCTCTAGAGACACACTAAAATGCAACAATTCAACTAGAATTTTACATGTTCAAGGATGGTATAAAAAGTCTTAGAAAAAAAGCAAGTGTTCTGTGGCTAAATATAAAAAGCCACTTGTGAGATTAAAATATAAAGCACAGGGAATTCCCTGGCGGTCCAGTGGTTAGGACTCTGCGCTTTCACTGCCGAGGGCCTGGGTTCAATCCCTGATTGGGGAACTAAGATTCCACAAGCTGCGCGGCATAGCCCAAATAAATAAATAAATAAATGGCACAAAACATTTAAAAGGAGAAAAATGAGAATTTAATTTTTAAAATAACAAAGAATTTCCACTATAACATTTAAGGTAAATGTTATTTAAGTCACATTAACAAATGTTTATTAAAAGCATATTATATAGAACAAATGGTAACCTAGGTCTGATTCACTATGCTCTAAACCGCTGTAACTCCCCAACTATAATAGACAAACTGTGAAAAATACAATGAAAAAAAACAAATAAAATGTTACGGCGGGTACTTCCCCTGCTGGTGCAGTGGTTAAGAATCTGCCTGCCAATGCAGGGGACACGGGTTCGGTCCCTGGTCTGGGAAGATCCCACATGCCGCGGAGCAGCTGGGCCCGTGAGCCATGGCCGCTGAGCCTGCGCTCTGGAACCTGCAAGCCACAAATGCCGAGCCCGCGCGCCTGGAGCCTGTGCTCCGCAATGGGAGAGGCTGCCGCAATGAGAAGCCCACGCACCGCAGCGAAGAGTAGCCCCCGCTCGCCACAACTAGAGAAATCTCTGCACAGCAACGAAGACCCAAAGCAGCCAAAAATAAGATAAATAAAATAAAAATAAATAAATAAAAGGCCCTTAAAAAAATGTTATGGTGGTATACAAATGTTATGGTGGTACAGAGGAGATAAAGCAACTTATAGTACAATGGTTAAGTAAGTATATTAAGACTTGCAGCTGGCCAGCCTGGATTATAACTTCAGCTCTGCTACTTACTAGCTACATGTGGGGATACCTACAGTACAGCTGTCCCTCAGTATCCACGGGGATTTGTTCCTTGGATACCAAAATCCATGGATGCTCAAGTTCCTTATATAAAATAGCACAGTATGTGCTAATAACCTACACACATTCTCCATATATTTAAAATCATCTCTAGATTACTTATAATACCTAATACAATGTAAATGCTATGTGAATATAGCTGACCCTTGAACAGGGGTTAGGGGTACTGACCTGCCACGCAGCCAAACACCTGAGTATAACTTATAGTTGGCCCTCTGTATCTGAGGTTCCTTCAGATCTGTAGTTCCGCATCCACAGATTCAACCAACTGCCAATAGTATAGTACTGCAGTATTTGCTAATGAAAAAAAACGTGCATATAAGTGGACCTGTGTTGTTCAACTTGTGTTGTTTGAGGGTCAACTGTAGCTGCCAGCATTGCAGCAAATTTAAGTTTTGCTTTTTGGAACTTCCTGAATATTTTTCCAATATTTCTGATCCACAGTTGGTTGAATCCATGTATGCGGAATCCACGGATAAGGAGGGTGGACTGTATGTATCTCAAAGGGCTACTGTGAGGATTAAAAAGAGAATGCATATAAAGGGCTAGCATTGCACGTGGTACCCAGTAAGCATCCAATTAATGTTAGCTATTATCATCATTCCTGGTACACTCCTCACACAGTCACAGGGGGACTGCATCCCTGCCCGTGTGTGGACATCTGCTTTGGTTTGCGCAGCATCCATTCCCCCTTTTCTCGTTCCAGCAGCCTCATTTCCTAGGGCAATGCTGATCTGTCATCCTCAGTGCCTATGTCTGGGTGAGGCTCACTCTTTACCCTCCAGGTTCAGCACATGGTTCAAGCCTGGCCAGAGATTGGTTCACAAATAAGCACAGAGCCCAAGCCAATTTCTGTCAGAGCCCCTGGTAAACAGAAGCTCTCTTTCTATGTACAGCTGACCCTTGAACAATGCCGGGGTTAGGGACAACACCCCTCCGAGCAATCAAAAATCCAAGTATAAATTATAGTCTGTCCTTTGTATACACAGTTCCTTCATATCTGTGGTTCAGCATCTGGGGATTCAACCAACAGCAGATCATGCTGTATTTACTTTGAAAAAAATCCTTTTTTTCAAAGTAAATAGTGGACCCCCCTGCAGTTCAAACCCCTGCTGTTCAAGGGTCAACTGTGTATCTCCAGGATGTAAAGCTGAAACTACTGGCGAGAGAAGAGGATGAAGAGAGCTTACAAGAGAATAACTAATAGAGAAAACAAGGGCTGAGAGATCAAGTTTTGATGATACTGCTTGCGCCCTTGGTTCCAACTGTGTGCCAGAAGGTCAATTACTAGACCTATAGTTCTGGGAAGCAATTCATTTCTTTTTTGGCTTGCTTAAGCCCATTTGAGGAAGTTTTCATTTTCTTTTGTCATTTACACCTGAGAAGACCTAATACACCTGGTATCAATCACCTCCCAGAATGTAGTAGAAGGGCGTGGATTTGGTTCTACCACTTACTAGCTGTGTGACCATGGACAATTTGTGTAAGCCTACTTGATGAGAGGGTAAATGTGATAATGCATATAAACTGCTCAGTCTTCTGCCTAACAGTGAGTAAACACTCAATTAGTAGAAGCTATTATTATACCACTGACTCCCAAATTGACCTTCATACTTGACCTCTCTTGAGTAGCATGTCTATATTACCAGTGGGCTAGCCATCTCCACCTAGATAGTCCCCTATCCAGCCTCAAATTTGACATTTCCAAATCAGATCTTACCCTGCCTCCACACTTCCCATCTACAACAAAACAAAGCCCCCACAGGAGATCAATTCCTCACTGATTAATAATGTACTCTAAGCAGTCTCTAAAGCCAGAATTCTAGGAGTCATTCTAGACTGAGCCTTCTTCCCTGTTAGCCAGTCAATCACTAAGTCCTGATAAATCTCTACAGCCTGACAAAAAAGAATTTTCCTCTTCCTGGTAGATAAGAACAAGGGCAGAACTCCTCCAAATCCAGGATGTGTGACCTCATAGGCTTTCAAGAAGACCTCCAATCCTTCTACCCCTCCTTCTCATATTCCTCCTTGTGGCTTCATTTCTTTCTTTATCCAGGAGAGAGTTTTTGTTAGCCCTCTCATTTTTCCCCTAACCCCACCCTGCAAACTAACAAATTTACACCCAAGCTACTCAGCACTGCTGGAAAAAGTTATTACCATGCAGACTAACACCTAAACAACTGAAAGTGGTCTCTGACCTCAGCCGGAACTTCAGATTTGCTTGGCAATTTCATCCTAGTCAATTTATTTGTACTCCTCAAAACGATTATTCCAAACCTCCATCACTCACCTCTTCCAGCCATTATTTCAGCTCCAACTCTTTAATTCAATAGATGGAGATGTTTCCTACTTCTCTGAGGTAATTAAGGCAATCAGGTAGAAACTTCTTCAACTTCTTACTCTCAGAACTCTTAATGTATCTAATCTATAGGCCTCATCACCTCATTTCCCTCAATCAGAACGGCTGGCGTGTACAAGATTACACAACACAGTGATGGAATAAACAAAAGGGGCATTCTTTCTCCTATGGAGGGATAATCCTGCCTATACAGTGCTTCTGAAATTTTAACACACTTTATAATCACCTGGGAATCTTACTGAAAATCCATATTCTGATTCAGGAGGTCTGCAGTGGGATGTGAGGTTCTGCACTTCTTCCAGCAAACCAATGCTGCGGGTTTGCAGCAAGGTTTGGAAAAGCGGGGTCTAGATTCCATCCTGTCTCATCTCCTCAGAGACCTTTCACTCTAAGTCAACACGTTTATCTGCCATATCTTCACATCTGTTTCTCTCTCAGCTGTTCCCTCCCCCAGCATGTAACACACCTGCCTTTTCTACTTTAAAATAAGCCCTTTCTCAGTTACCATCCAATCTTCTCAGCCGCTTTGCTCCACAGGTAAGTTTCTATGAAGAACAGTTATGCCAATGGTTCCCAGACTTTCTTGGTTCACACAGTAATTAGTGCCACAGTAATTTTTTCATGGCACTCCTAGCCCAAAAGAAATACCTGATTGTTCACTTTATTAAGTCATATGGGCCAAACCACTTGGCAAGTATTTAAATCCTAATAATTTAGCGTCTGTTGGGCACTGCATAACTTTTCAAACCTTGGAATCAGCCTCATTTCTGTTTCACACTGATTTTTAGGAAGTACTTGCTTTTTTTTTTTTGCGGTACGCGGGCCTCTCACTGTTGTGGCCTCTCCCGTTGTGGAGCGCAGGCTCTGGACGCGCAGGCTCAGCGGCCATGGCTGACGGGCTCAGCCGCTCCGCGGCATGTGGGATCTTCCCGGACCGGGGCACGAACCCGTGTCCCCTGCATCGGCAGGCGGACTCTCAACAACTGCGCCACCAGGGAAGCCCAGTACTTGCTTTTCTAAAAAAATCAGAGTAAGCACTGAAAACCCAGCTCCACAAAGGTATGACATCACCAAAAGGAATACAGTGACCTAATGGTGTGGTGTCCAAAAGATGTTGCTGTATTTCCCTTGAAATTTTAAAAATATTCATGGCACCCCTGTGAGTTTGCTACAGTGCCCTGGGCTGCCTTAACGCACAATTTGATAACTGTGGGTGGTCTACGTAGTTCTCAGAATAGCAGCGTTCGCTGCTCGGAAGGTTGTTGGAAATGCAGAATCTTGGAATTCACCCCAGGCTTACTGATTCAGAATCTCTACTTTAACAAGATCTTCAAATGACTCCTAGATACCATTAAAGTTTGGGCAAAGTCCCAAACTATGCCCGCCCCACCTTTTTTTTTTTTTGCGGGTACGCGGGCCTCTTACTGCTGTGGCCTCCCCCACTGCGGAGCACAAGCTCCGGACGCGCAGGCTCAGCGGCCATGGCTCACGGGCCCAGCCGCTCCGCGGCATGCGGGATCTTCCCGGACCGGGGCACGAACCCGCGTCCCCTGCATCGGCAGGCGGCCTCTCAACCACTGCGCCACCAGGGAAGCCCCGCCCCACCTCTTTAATAAAAGCAATATATGTCTCAAGTTCTAATCCTAATTAACCCTCTCTGCTGTGGCTGATACTATTGATCTTCTTGCACCTCTATTCTCCTTGGTTACAACACCACTGTCCTTTGGTTTCCTTCTTTTTCTTTCAATATGCTTTCCTCCCATGCCCTTTCTCCACCAATGAAGTTTTCCTTCCCACAGGGCTTCTGTAATCAGCACTGCCGTTGCTATGCAAAATTCCTTCTCCAGGCGACGGCACTCAATCCTGCGGCTTCAGCTATGACCTATATGCTGACCATCAGAGTCCAGACGGCTCTCTGCAGCCTCAGACCTATAAAACCAATTTCCACTTGTACATACACGGGCATATTAAACTCAACGATTCCACAACAACTTATTTGCCTGTCATCCCTGGTCTTCAAGTTGCTGTTCTTCATATATTCTTTCCTTTACCAAGTGGCAACCTTGGTCAATTTCCCTAGAGAAGCTTAGAAATCATCCTCGACTTACCCTTCTCCACTTCCCTTGCCCTATACAATCAATCAGATCAAATATCCCTTGCTATGTATGCCTGGATCTCTACAGCGCTAGTACTTCTATCTTAAAAGAGGTCCTTATCTTTTCCTCGGATTCCTAGTAACAGCCTCCTGACCCCTCTCTCTGCCTCCAGGACTGCCATGCCCTGCTCCAAACCATTCTCTGTACTCCAGCCAAGTTAACTTTCTAAAATCAAAATCTGATGTCCCTGCCTTCCTCTAATCCTTCAATGGCTCCAAACGCCTAGCAGTGCTTTTCAAAGTTTTCCAGCAAACAGTAGAAGGGTCTGCAGATACACATCTAAGCAGCTCACTATAAACACGACATTTCTTGCAAGGCTCAGTTCTATCTTAAATAGTCATTTCCATTTTACATTCTATTCCATGGTTAGCCACTGATGTTACGGCAGGTTCGAGTAGTTGCAACAGAGACCACGTAGCCCACAAAGCCTAAAATAACTACTATCTGGCCCTTTGGGAAAAAGTCTGCTGACCCCTGCATTACACCATGAGTACTGTTAAGGCTAGGATTGTGTTTTACTTGTCTTTACGTCCCCAGCACATGCCTAGAGAAAGTACTAAAAAATATTAACTTAAGGAATTAGAATGCTGCTAGGAAGAGCTCCAAGGGCTCATAAGGGAGCTCCAGGGGGCTCACGTGTCCACCAGGTTGATACAGAATGCCCCCAAGCCCTAAGGAAGATATACAGCATCCAACAGAGATTTTCTTCAGTAAAGGGACAAATCAACATCACGTGCTTCCTGGTAAGAGGCACTGAGGAGGACACAGCAACGCCTGAGCGATATTCCTGACAAAGTCAAATAACCCGAATCTAATGGTTAAACAATGTCAGGCAAACCCAAACTCAAGGACATTCTACAAAATAATTGGCCTGTACGCTTCAAAAATGTAGGTGTCATAAAACACAGGAGATCTGAGGAACTGGTTCAGATTAATGGAAACTTAAGAGACATGATAACTGAATGCAATGTATGACCCAAGATTTTCATTTGTTATAAAAGACATTATTGGAATAACTTGCCATATCAGGATAAGATCTGTATATTAGATAACAGAATTATCAGTGTTAATTTTCTGATTTTGATTATTTTTGTGTGATTATATAAAACAATGTACTAAGGTAGCTAGTGGTAACGGGTGTCATGCTTGTAATTTATTTTCAAATATTTCAGAACACATATTGAGAGACAGGAAAAAAATGAAGCAAATGCACTAAAATGTTAACATTTGGGAAATCTGGATGCAGGGCATTCAGGAATTCTTTGTAAAAATATTGCAACTTCTCTGGAAGTTGTAAATTTAAAAAAAATGTTTAAGAAAAAAATAAAATAGAGATGTTCCTTCATCACTCAGTGAGATCGGAAAGGCTGAGATGAGATAGGAGAAATAGAATACTACTATACAGAGGTCAAAACAGGTTCTGAAGAAACTGCAACTAAGCCCATCAGACCTAAAGCTATTTTCCCAAAGAACTTCCATGTACCACTGCATCACTCACACATGCGTCCAGAATGGCTAAGAAAGTGTTAGGAACTACCATTCAGGGCAACTGGTATGAGAATTAATATTTCTGGAACCTTGGAATTGCATCATATTTGCTTCTCCAAATGGTGAGAAGTAAAACACTTAAAACCAAAATACTTTAGATAAGAATAGGAAAGCGGGGTGCTAGGAAAACTGTTCCACCTGGCAGTCAGTATTTTAAAAAGGGAATGATTTCAAGAAATACTATGAGAAGCGGTAATTTAGAAGGAAGAGAGGGAGGGAGGAAATTTAAAAAGAATACACAGAGTGCTTACTCTAAAACCTTAACCAACAAAAGAACCATGAGATGCCCTAATAAAGTATGGCGTGTCCAAAGAACAGGAGGTAGTTTCATTTGCTAGAATAAACAACGTATGACAAGGGAAATAAAGCTAACTCGAGGCAGATCTCAAATACTATGCTAAGGAATTCAGACTCATTTTTCAAGCTACAGAATGCCTGAAGTCATATAAGCAAGCATTGACAATAATCTGAGCTGCCATTTAGGACAGCAGTCAGCAAACCCTGACCTGTGGGCGAAAGCTAGCTCACCTCCTGTTTTTGTAAATAAAGTTTTATTGGAACACAGCCGTGCTCCTTCATTTACACATTGCTATGGCTGCTTTCCCGTTACAACAGCAGAGTTCAGTAACTACAACAAAGAATGTTGGACCCCCAAAGCCTAAAACATTTAGCCCTTTGGGAAAAATCTACAAACCACCCCCCCCCAACACTTTAGGAAGATGAATGTAAAGTTGAATGTAAAGGATAGACTAGGGAGAACAAGGAATACTGGAAGCAGGGAGATGACATTCATGGCTATCAGGAGAAAGCACACAAAAAAAGATAGTGGGAACTGAAAGCCAAAGATGGGTGTTTGAGCCTCAGTGTTGGTGAGAATGGAACCCTTGCTGAGAGAGAAAGCAGAGACAGACTGAAAGACAGCATGACTCAACCCAATGCTAAGGTACCATGGCTGGGAGGATGTCAAGAGCAAGGATTAAAAAATAGAACACACAGTAAAGAGCAAGTTTCAGAGGGAAGATGATAGAGGATTAATTTGATATCAGATATGAAAACTCTAAAATACCAGTAAGAAATAGAGAAAGCGCACCTTAACAGGGAGAGAAGAAAATGCAACTTGGGAAACAGAACTAAGAATCAACAGTTTGGGACTTCCCCGGTGGCCCAGTGGATAAGACTCCACCTGCCGATGCAGGGGACACGGGTTCAATCCCTGGTCCGGGAAGATCCCACATGCCGTGGAGCAACTAAGCCCGTGCGCCACAACTACTGAGCCTGCGCGCTAGAGCCCGCAAGCCACAACTACTGAGCTCGCGTGCCACAATTACTGAAGCCCGCGCGCCTAGAGCCCGTGCTCCGCAACAAGAGAAGCCACTGCAATGAGAAGCCCGTGCACCGCAACAAAGAGTAGCCCTTGCTCGCCGCAACAAAAGAAAGCGCGCGCGCACCAACGAAGACCCAACGCAGCCTAAAATAAATACATAAATAAATAAAATACACATTAAAAAAAAAGAATCAACAGTTCAGTGATGGTATCTGAAGATACAGAACTGGATGAGATCAAGTGGATGACACAAGCTAGAAATGACAGCAGGAGCAGAGGATCCCATTCACTCAGCAACTAGTGTGCCAGACCCTATACTGGGCATTCTGTTATCTCTAACCCTCCCAATAATCCGGAAAAAAGGAACTGCCTCTATTTTACAGATCAGACACCTGAGCTTGGAAAGGATTCAGGTTAAAATCTGAGGTCATTCAGCTAACATGCAGCAGGGCTAGAACTGAAACCAGGTCTGCTTGATCTCAAAGCCAGTGGCCCATCTCCATATTACGGGTAAAGAGAAGAATGCTGATGCCAAAGGGAGGGAAATACCTACACTTAGAAGAAAGGAAGCCAACAGAGAAGGAATGGTTTGAGAGATTACAGAAAGCCAGGGCAGTGCAGTATCACGTTAGCTGAGGAAGGAGAAAGGAAAAGGGAGGGGTGAATAACAACAAGTGGGAATTCTGCTAGTTTACTACATGCCAGCTACAATGCTTGTCATACATTAGCCAATTTAGTCCTCTCCACAATCATGACATAAGTACTCTTTTTATCCCGTGAAACAAATGTGAACACAAGGCAGGTAACTTGCTAGCGTCACACAACTAGCCAATGGCAGAGCTAGGCTTAGGATCCAGGCATTCTGACTCTGAATCCTACACTCTTCACCAATACAACATACTACCTCCAATCACGTGCTACAGAGTGACAGGAGAAAAAAGGCAGCAGAAAGAAAAGGACAGGTCCTCTTATAACAGGGGAATAATACCTTTCAAAAGATTAGCTTCAAAACAGCACTTGAACGCACACATCATGTTGTAAGTAGGTTAAGGAATAAATAAGTGATGACCAAGTGAAGGCAGATGGTATCGCCTACTTGTATAGAAGCCTTGGGGAAGAAAGATGAGAGAGCATTAATTTATGGGATTCATATAATCAAGAAAATGTAACCAGCTGTTTTCATTAATAAAAGATTTCTTCCTTGCCAACTTATTGGTTGTTAAGAGGTATTTAGAATAGTTAATAAATGTCCTTTGGGTATCTGAGATATCAGATGTCACATTTTTCATATCCCTATCGATTAAGAATATACCTTATGCCAGTTTTCTCAGACCCAAATATGAACTAGGATCTCTATTAAGTTTTAAGAAGTTGTCTGGCCTTCTCCTGGGATTCAAAATCTGATTGAGAAGATCTACAGTGGGCCCCTGACATTAACGTGATTCTAATGCAAAGCTTACACACTTAAAGGAACTACAACACGCTGTGCATATACAGCCTATTTGAAAATCGTTACAGGTTAATATGAACTTTACTACTTGACCAATACCTTTTATGATCTATGTGAAAAAACGAACCTGTTCAAAGAATTGTACACTATATTTGTATACTATCAAAAGACTGTTCCTTTAAGTGAACAGTTTGTATTTTTCTTGAGTGTATGACTTTGTCTATGTTGACATTAAACAACATTCCAATAGTGCATTTCTGAAATTATTTCAGTAAGGAAAGAGGAAGACTCTTGATAAATATCTGGCTTATCCCCAATGTTTTAAAATTAAGAAATTTCTATAATGCATTGAACAAGATCAAGTAGGAAACATAAAAGTAAATAAACTCTCCTAAAACATGCAGAGATAGAAACATACTTCACATGTCTTACCTAGGAGGTCAAGCTCTGGAGTCAGCCTATCCTGGTTTGTGCCCCGGCTCCGTAAGTCCCTAATTGTGTGATCTGGAGCAAGTTTTTTTTAAAAAAATCTGTGCCTCAGTTTCCTCAACTGTAAAATGAGGAAGATAATAGTATCTACCCCTCATATGGTTGTTGTGAGAACTAAACAAGATAATCTGGGTAGAAGGAGTACTTATAATAGTGGTTGGTACATAATAAGCATTGAGTAAATGTTAGCAATATAAGTATATAAAATTCTTCAACCCAGCAATTCTACTTCAAGAAATTTTTCTCATAAAAACCTTACTAAAATGCACAAGATTCACCTTCAAGAATATCTGATGCAGAATTATTTGTCAGAGCAAAAAATGAGAAATAACCCAAACTTCCAACACAAGGAGCTGAATAATTTATGGTACACTCTTTCACTGAGCACAATGCTTCTGAGATTCATTCACATTGTTGAATAAAAGAGTAGTTCATTTTATTGCTGAAGAGTATCCCACTGTATGATGTACCATATTTTATTTATCTAGTCACCGGATGATGGACATTTGGGTTGTTTCCTATTTTTGAGGAAATGAGTAATACTCAAGTCCTTATCTGGACATGCTTTTATTCCTCTTAGTAGATACTTAGGAGTAGAATCCTTAAGATACTTAGGGTCATATGATGAGTCTATATGTATTTAACTTTCTGGGCAGTGGCTGACCTGTTTCCCAAAGTAACCGTACGACTCTGCATCCCCACAAGTGATGAAGGAATGTATCAGCGTGTAAGGATTCCAGTTGTTCCACATCCTTGCCCAAAAGGTGGTATTGTCAGTATGCTAAATTTTAGCCATTTTAGCGTATATACGGTGGTTTTTCATTGTGCTTTTAATTTTCATTTCCCTAATAACCAACGATGTTGAGAATCTTTTCACGTACATGGTCATTCACATATCTTCTTTTGTGAAATATCTGTTCAAATATTTTGCCCTTTTTTCTGTTGGGTTGTTTCCTTTCTTATTATTGAGTTATAAGAAAGCTTTCTATATTCCAGATAAAAAGTCTTTTGTCAGATATGTTTTGCAAATATTTTCTCCTAAAAGGGTTTTTTAATGGTGTTTTTCAATAAGCAAAATGCTTTAATGTTTAAAGTCCAATTTGTCATTTTTTTTTTCCCTTCATCGTTCATCCTTTTTTTTTTGGTCCTAAGAAATCTTTGCCTATCTTAAGATCATAAAAATTTTCTCTTCTTTTTTTTAAAAAATGTTTATGGTTTTAGGTCTTATATTTAGGTCAGTGATCCACTCTGAATTAATTTCTTCTGTATGAAGTGAGGTAAGGGTCATGTTTACTTTTTCCATATAGATATCCACCTATTCCAAAACCATTTATTTAAAAATAAAATAAAAAACTATCCTGCAATGAATTAGCTTAGTCTTTGTAAACAAACAAACAAAAACAAAAAAGCAATTGATGTTTTGAACGTGGGTCTATTTCTGGATTCTTATTCCTGCCCATTGACCTCTACGTCTATATCTATTACTTCTTTTTTTTTTTTTTTTTTTTTTACAGTACACGGGCCTCTCACTGTTGCGGCCTCTCCCGTTGCGGAGCACAGGCTCCGGACGCGCAGGCTCAGCGGCCATGGCTCACGGGCCCAGTTGCTCTGCGGCATGTGGGATCTTCCCGGACCAGGGCACGAACCTGCGTCCCCTGCATCAGCAGGCGGACTCTTCTTCAACCACTGCGCCACCAGGGAAGCCCTCTATTACTTCCTTGACATTATTTAGGAATGTGTTTTTCAATTTCTGCATATATGGGATTTGCAAGATTTCTTCCTATTATTTACTTCTAATTTAATTCCACTGTGGTCTGAGAACGGCCTCTAAATGATTTCAGTCCTTTAAGTCCATTGAGACCTGTTTTATGGCTCAGCATAGGGTCTATTCCCCATGTGTGCTTCCAAAAAGTGTATTTTATTCTGTTATTTCGAGGAGCGTTCAACAGATGTCAATTAGGTCAAGTTGGTTGACAGTGTTCAAATCTTTCATACACCCTTGTTGATTTTCTGCCTGCTTCGTTCTAACAATTACTGGAACGAAGTACTGAAATCTCTACCTGTAATTTTTAATTTGTCTATTGCCCCTTCCTATTCTGTCAGTTTTGGCTTCATGGATTTTGAAGCATTGGATTATTTTTATTATCAGAAAACATATAAAGTCACAAACAAAGGAGCAATCTCTCTTCCCATATGTAAGATCTTTACAGTCAACATATACATGCAATTCCCAAGCTGAAAAGATAGCAAGCACGAAAATTACCACGTATATAATCTATATTATTAAAAGTATTGTATAATTCAAAGAAATTACTCTTCCATATCTCGATAGCATATATTTCTGTAAGAAAAATACAGATATGGATACATGTAGTTTAACTTTGCTTTCCTCTCAATTCTTTATTTTCAAATAAGCTTTATTTTCTTTGTAAACAACTAAAATAATTTTGTCCAGTGTCAACATAAAAAAGCTACTTCCTATAATATGTAAGTAGAGTAGTTCACATCTTACTGGTTTCAATTGTTAAAAATGACCAATTTTAGGAAAAATGTGGAACCTACAAGCAATTTCTTACATCAAGGACAGCGTGAGCTTCTTAAAATGCATTTTTCACTAGAATCACAACTATTATTATTATGAATTGAATTCAACAGTGCAGACACCAAAGGAATGCTATGAAATAGTAACAGCCACAAGATGATACACTAAGAGTAAAAAAGACATAAAGCATGACTGAACAGTAGCTAACCCCAAACACCCCCCCCATTATTTTAGGGAAGGAAGAATTAACCTCTCAGATTTTGTTTTAAAAGCCTATTAACTTATAGCCTACATGGCAAATAAGGTAAATACTAATATCAACAAATCACCAAACAATCTAATCTATGTTTATATCAATAAAAACTATAAAATAAGTATAAACTCATTTGTGTGAGATTTGATCTGATCATTTTACAGGTACTAGCTCATCTATATAACACAACTAGCTCTTAAAAGTAATTAACGTCCAAAGGTTTCAATTTTTTAAATGCACCTTAAATAATTCAATTCATGATTATAAATAAAATATTTATTGCCATTTGACTTGATTCCGCTAAAGGGGAGAACATGGAGGGAGAAAGAGCCTTTGATCAGGGTGTCCCTCGGACTGAGTTATTTCACTACCCATGATGTAACACAACTTCTGAAATTCAGTTCAAGGTGCCCTTATCAACTGACCAGTTTCTTTTTTCACAGTGCCAAGGCTATGTACCAACTGCCTAAGCAACAACAGATTCCTCTTAATTAAAAATAAGGTTGTGGTATTGCGTTAAAAGCAAGTTAAGAATTCTTCATCTGAAACTGAACTTAACCAACACAACAAACGGGGGCAAAGGTGGAGAGTTAAGGACTGCCAGGGCCGAGGCCTAGTGATTTGAAAGGGCACTGATGAGAGCCAGAATCACCTTTTTGAAAAGCTTCTTACAATAATCAATTATTCAACATATCTTCTGTTAACCAGGTCAACGTCACCCCCATTTCAGAGCCGAGGAGAGTGGGAGGAGCGCTGAGCGTTGTGCTCAGAGCTCGGAGAGGCCGACCACACGCATCCGAAGTACTGCCAGCAGGTCCTACTCCCACTCCTGGCTTCTGTCAACAATGGCCCCTGACTCCAGACACTCCTGAGATAAAGAAACACCTGCAAGAGTCTTTACATCAAAGAACAACCTCACAGTTATTACGCGACACCAAAGCACAGATCCTGAGATGCGCAAGATGGACAAATTATTCTTACACGTATTAAAAATGTTTTCTACCAAAACTACCAAGAGATCCTTCATGTCTAACAGTTACAGCAACTATTTTTAATAAAAACAAAACCAACCAATATGAATTCTAGTTTCATTTTTGTTTTAAAGGCACTCCCCCCCCGCTCCCCCCCCAGCCCTGATGCTCTCTTATTACCAAGGTTTTCATTTTTAAAAAAGTTCAGATGAATCTTACTGAAATGTCAGTTACAAGTTAAAAACAAAAAAAAAAGCAAAATACACACGCACGCATGAGCGTGTACAGCGGGAGCAAGAAACAAGACGGTGCAACGGGAAAGGGGAGAAGAGAAAGAATCAGCATCCAGAGTTATCTATTGGTGATAAAGGATCTCCGTCTTTTATGGCAAAACTGCACATCTAGAATTCTAAAGCAAGGATAACCTAGCAGACGTACTTGCAGAGGTGTGCCCTCTGGGAAGGCATTCTCCCTAAGGTCATGGTTTCCATCCTGGTACACAACAGTTAACTTTGTTTTGTTACATAGCCAGCTTGTACAAGGCAGACATCTTTCAGAAGTCTGCACACCTACACCACTAGATTTGTTATAATATATATCCTTTATCTGGGTCTCCATAACTTAAATTGACTACTATCATGGGGGGAAAAAATTCAAAGCAGAGTTCTGTGGACATGGGGCAAGAGCAGCAACTGAATAAATGTAGAAACCTCACTCAACCATAACCAGACACGAAAAGGAAAGGGGGTGACAA
This sequence comes from Delphinapterus leucas, assembly GCF_059928025.1. Taxonomy (NCBI): domain Eukaryota; kingdom Metazoa; phylum Chordata; class Mammalia; order Artiodactyla; family Monodontidae; genus Delphinapterus; species Delphinapterus leucas. The sequence continues at coordinate 6,117,531 of NC_143144.1, forward strand.
CGAAAAGCTTAAAATGTTTTTAGTTTTGTTCTGTTCCTTAGAACTCTTCTCATAACAGGGGTTCTTACTGTACAGTCTATGGATGGGCTTTTAGTATAAGCAAAACATGCATGTATGTTCATTTTTAGGGCGAGAGGGTGCATGGCTACAATCAGATTCCTAAAGGGGTCCAGATGCAAAACAAAGTTATGAACCACAAGTGTATATAATTACCTTGAAACAAAAAGTGTAAGCTATGGGAGAGGAGTGCTATTTTATTATCATATGTGATTTTTAGCCAAAATTTTCTTCATTGAAGAAATTTGATTCCAAATACTCTGGACTGTAACAACCCAAAACTGCGCCCATTCTTTCCACATAAATTATCTGTGGTAAATATTAAATCTCAAGCTACTTTCCTCCAACTAAAAAACTGTTCTCAGGGAATGAAAACACATTTTAAATACCAAAATCAAGCAAAGTTGGAAAGTGAAATTCTTTTTAAACATAAAAATGTAAATGTAAATACAACTCCTTCAATGTGATCTAAAATTTTGACTAAATTACCAAATACTAAAACCAAATCAAAACTATGATAATTTTGCTCTTGGAAAATTTTAACTTTGCACGTCAATCCCATGGTATAGAAAACGCTGAGCTTTGTGTCAGCTTGCTAGGCACAAGCTTCTCTCCTGGGTCACAGAGAAGAGTATGTAAGAGGTCACTTTCAACATCGTGTCTATTATGCACCTTTGTTTTGAAGTGACACATGTTCCCTGGGGATTCTCACTGGTGGGGATGAGGGAGGTAAGACATACACGCACTCTGCCCTCGAAATTCATGGATGTGCAGGCTTCTACCACAATGCGTAACCTACCAACCGACCGTGGGCCAAGGCAATGGCTAAAACTTCATTTCACTTTCAGACCTTTCTCCCAGTACTTGGAGTTAAAAATAGTTTAGGCCATGTTGGCCTGGGTTATTTTTATCTGGAAAATAGGGACTGGAAATAGCATAGTAAGCACAGAAAGGAGAGTTGACCACAATAGGATGAAAATGCTCACAGACTTTCAAAAAGTCTTATTGTAGTTTTAGAAAATGGATAGAAAGAGGGGAAGCAGAGGTGAGGTACACGGCAGGTTGGTTGAGGGTAATTCACTAAGTGTTAGCATATGAATAATAAATAACCAGAACAACAAAAGGTGCTTTGCGTTAAGACCAAAGAGTATATAATACAGCTCCCCTGCTCTTATAACTTTCTGGAGAAGATACTTCAGGAATAAAAGATATACAAAATTTTTGAGAAAAGAGAGATCAATGGAGGTTCAGAGTTCAGGGAGATATGGGGGATGGGACTTAAAAGCTAGATGCTAAGAGACGCATAACATCTGAATCCTGGGAGCCTAAACCAGTCAAAGAACTCACAGACGTGTTGGGAGGAGTGAGAAGCAAAGCAAAAAAGGCAGAAAATAGTCTGGCTGAAATAGTGGCTGTATTTCAAAGAGGGGTAGCAAATAAGGGTGGATAGGTGGGGTGGGCCTAAGTAGCTGGGGAGCATTAAGTGCCTAGGAATCAAATTGTATCCTTTAAATAAACCTCAGAAGACTTTTGAGTAAGATTTTTATAAGGGTTAGTAAACTTATATTAGATAGATGTAGGTGGTACATGGAGAATGAATTAAATAATAATATTGTATAATAGTCCAGGTATAAAGTGATTAAAAATCTCAATTAGGGGGCTTCCCTGGTGGCGCAGTGGTTGAGAGTCCGCCTACCGATGCAGGGGACGCGGGTTCGTGCCCCGGTTCGGGAAGATCCCACATGCCGCGGAGTGGCTGGGCCCGTGAGCTCATGGCCGCTGAGTCTGCGCGTCCGGAGCCTGTGCTCCGCAACGGGAGAGGCCACAACAGTGAGAGGCCCGTGTACCGCAAAAAAAAAAATCTCAATTAGGGTGGTACAGCGAAAATCCAAATATAATACTGAGTGCCCGATGCAAGAAGCTGAGTATATCAACATGAGTAAGACAGGGGTCTTATCCTAATGTGGCTCACAATTAGTGAAGGAAACCCACCACTGTCGAAAGTGTTCCATCAGTGATAAGAAGGGCCACAGCAACTGACAGGACAGAGGTATAATTCTGCCTAGAAGAACTGGGGCAAGAAGTAGGCTGGGAAAACCTCCCTACTACCTTTCCACACAGAAATGCAGAGGTAGAAATGCAGGGAGAGAGAAGATGAATGCAGTTCAAGGAACCTGCAAGTAGGCTCCAGTGGCTGCAGCAGAAAGTACACGATGGGAAGTGAAACATTCCTTAAAAAAAGTATCTGTATGGCACACCAAGACTTGAAGGGGAAACATATTTTTCAAGCAGCAGAATGATATGATCTGTGTTTTAGAAAGATAACACGAGAGGCAATGGATAGACTGGACTGGAAAGGAAAGATACAAAAAGAAAAAAAGTAGGCTCTTCTAATGACCTAGGACAGAGACAAAGATGAGTTTCTTAGGAAAGTGTAAATGGGAATGAGGAACAAGACACAGGAAATAATTTTTAAGTGAGTAAAATTTACATATGGATAAAGGAAAGAATGTTACTCTAAAACATCATGCTTTTTCAGACTTGAAGACTTTCACTGGACTTATTCCACTGAAATGAACTCACCCATCGGAAGTCTGTCTAAATAACTGCTTCTTCAAGGACACCTTTCCGGGCTTCCCTGGTGGTGCAGTGGTTGAGAGTCCGCCTGCCGATGCAGGGGACGCAGGTTCGTGCCCTGGTCCGGGAAGATCCCACATGCCGCAGAGCAACTGGGCCCGTGAGCCATGGCCGCTGAGCCTGCGCGTCCGGAGCCTGTGCTCCGCAACGGGAGAGGCCACAACAGTGACAGGCCCGTGTACCGCAAAAAAAAAAAAAAAAGGACACCTTTCCTGGCTTGCAGACCAACCTAGGTCTCCTCTAACATGCTCCCATGGGCTCCAGTACATCTCATGAACATCCATCACACATGGAACTGCAGGTTCAGTGTTATCTTCCCCTCAGACAATAAAACTTGGCAAGGGCAGAGAGAATTACCTTGACCTGGGGCATCGTGGTACTCTCAGTGCCTAGCACTGATCCGGGCATATATCAGACACCGCAAATAGCTGTTGAAAAAATAAATGGGTTTTGCAAACAGGTTCAGTTTTAAACCTGTTCTCCCATCAGAGAGCCCCACCAACCCTGATCCCCTCCAAGAGGAGACTTCAGTCTTAACCACGCTGGGTTTGCAGTACTTGTAGAACATCCAAGCGGAGCCGTCCATCAGTCCTTTCCAGATGCCGGGGTCAGAGACGGTCAAGGCGTCTTGAACAAAGCCCAACAGCTGAAGCCACGGCTGCTCCCCTTCTCCTCCTCCTGCTATTTTACAGTTACAGCTAAAATTAAATGAACACTGATAATCTGCTGGGCATTTCTCATGTATCTCACCTATCTCTAAACAAACCTTATTGAATTAGGTGCCATTATTAACTCCTAATATACTGATGAGAAAGCGATACTTTAACTGTTAGAAAATTTGCCTAAAATCAGAGAGCAATTAGTAGCAAAACAAGAGCTTGAACACCGGCAAACTAGCTCAAGAACTTGTGCTTCCTCCAGCACATAAGATCACCCAGGGAGAAAAAGATATAGACCAGAGCAAAAGGAGAAGACAAACCACAGACCATTAAAACTATCACTTCAGGGCTTCCCTGGTGGCGCAGTGGTTGAGAATCCGCCTGCCAATGCAGGGCACACGGGTTCGAGCCCTGGTCCAGGAAGATCCCACATGCTGCGGAGCAACTAGAGCCCGCGAGCCACAGCTACTGAACCCGCGTACCACAACTACTGAGCCTGCGCGCCTAGAGCCCGCAAGCCACAGCTACCGAGCCCGCGTGCCACAACTCCTGAAGCCTCCGCGCCTAGAGCCCGTGCTCCGCAACAAGAGAAGCTGCTGCAACGAGAAGGCAGCGCACCACAACGAAGAGCAGCCCCCGCTCGCCACAACTAGAGAAAGCTGGCGTGCAGCAACGAAGACACAGCGCAGCCAAAAATAAATAAAATAAAAATAAATAAATTAAAAAAAAAACCAGTATCACTTCAGGGGCAAACACTATAAAGGAAGAAGCAATTTAAGAAATGGTATTCACACCCCTGTGTAATTACTTCCCCTTGAGTGTGAAGTGACCCTAGTGGCTTTATCTAACCAAAAAAATACAGCACAGGTGATGGGATGTCACATCTGTGGTTAAGTTACAAAAGTCTGGGACTTCAGTCTCGATAGAGGATTCTTTACTGCCTTTCTGATTTGCATACTTTGATGAAGCAAGCTGCTGCGTTGGAGAGGCCCACATGGCAAGGAACTGAGGTCCTCAGTCCAACAACCCACGTGAAACTGAACGCTGCTGATAGCCACTGAGTGAGCCTAGAAGCAGATCCTTCCCCATTTGAGCCTCTGGAGGAGACCACCGACCCTGGCTGATGCCTTGACTGCAGCCTTGTGAGAGGCAGCGAAGCAGAAGATGCCGCTAGGCTGTGTCCAGGTTCCCGATCTACAGAAACTGAAATAATAAATGGGTGTTATTTTAAGTCACTACGTTTTGGTACAACTTGTTACATTGTTACATAGCAACAGATAACTAATATAAGCTGAGAAGAAAAGTCTAGAAATATAGATGCTTCAAGTTCCCCCTACATGTGTCTTCTCACAGTGCTGAGCAGAAAGCTAAGAACTGAGCTTCAAGAAAAAAACACAGTTAGAAGCTAAGAAAATAAGGAAAATTCTGAAAAATATACTGAGAAAACAACACTTGAAAGGCTCAGATCCAGGCTAGTAAATGAGTGATCAAAGATTCTAGAGGTGGGGTGGTCAATAGTGCTACTGAAGCAGCACGAAGACCTGGCCTATGGGGGGAAATCACGCAATTTTCTAATTAAAAAGTAACTTTCAAGGCTGTATTTCGGAGAAGTAATGCTAACAGAAGTCAGTGGAAGACATGATAGAAGGTAAAAAATGCCTAGAGATAGAATAAAGGACAATTACTGACAAAACTATGGACTCAGAACCTCTAGTTACCATCTACAGATGAGAGTACCAATATTAATGAGAAAAAATTCAGATGCGGTCAATCTTTTCATACCCCAAACTCCTGATTAGACTCTTTCAATTAACTGGCCAGATCTGACATTTCCCATGTATACAAAAATCAGGCTGAAGCTGATGTTGTTTGCATTAAGTTGAGATTATAAGGTTCCTCAATTCTATAGCTCAAGTTTGACCTTTCAGGTTTTAATTTTTTTAAATCATTTCATACAGAGTATTTTAATGACTTTTGTGACCCTCCCTTACCCTAATGTCAAAAGCAAGGTTTCCTATGCTTAAAAGGCCTGGGCACTATATTATAATTTTAACCCTATCACTTCCCATCTGATAGGTGGTACTTTTATTTCTAATTCCAGGGTCAGGCTCCGCATCAAGTGGATGAGAGCTGTATTTCTCTGCTATCTTTTCAGATCCCTAAAGTCTCATACACTTCCCCCTTCTTTTCCTACTAAGCTATCACAGAGTTGTTTGCATCTATATGTCAGGAATTATTTTTGATATTTTATGGTCATTCTACCTCTTCTCAATTTTCTACAATAGCTTTAACTTCCAACAGCATGTTTAAACAAAGATGTTCTATTTCTAATTTTATTTTGAAATTTAATCTAAATCTATGCTTGTCTCTCATGTTGAACCATTCAATTTTCTCCAGTGTTTCCCTAAATTTCAGAATCTGTGTAATTCTTTTTACATGGATTTGTATCTACAAGCCATCTTAAGTGAGCAGTTCATGTAAGAGAGCACAGACCTACTTGTTGACAGCACCAGAAGTTCAGCAAGATGTCCTGCAGTAACTCCCGCAGGCAGCCCCAGGGGCAGAGCTGATGAGAGCATACTGTGCAAAGAAGCCATAAAGCCTCTGGAGAAGAAAGGATGGCGCTGCGAGGTCAACAGCAGTAGCAGCAAGCACAGCCAATTTGAAGGAATGTGGACAAGCAGAGCATGGAACTTTTCTCTTCTGGATTGAGCTGCGAAATAAGTGTCAACAATCTGCTCTAAATGGAAACTGAAAGAGCGGGGCCAGAGGAGAAAAGCAGGAGGGCTGGAGCAAGATGAAATAATAATTATCTCCTTCCAGTTGCTCAAGCCAAAAACCAAGAGACATTCTCAACTCCTTCCTTTCTCGCATTCCTCCGACTAATCCATCAGCGAATCTCACTGACTCTACTTTCAAAATACATATCCAGAATCCAACTAGTTCTCCACAGGTCTGCAGCTACTGCTCTAATGTGAGCCACCACCTCCCAGGGCAAAGGCTGCTGGAAGAATTTCCTACCTGGTGCCCCTGCTTCCACCCTTGCTCCCACACAGCAGCCACAGAGATCTCCTAGAACAAGCTCTCCAGGGGCCTCCTGTGTCACCTAGGATACAACCCAGGGCTCCTGCCGCGGCTCACAGGTGAAATCCTACATGAACTGACCTCACATCCCCACCCCTGCTTTACTGGCCCCATCGCCTACCACTCTCGCCCGGTCCCTCCCCTCTGCTCCGCTAGAGACGCAGTGACCTCCTCCTTGCTGTGTTCTGAACACACCAAGCACATCCCACGTCAGGGCCGCTGTGTGTGCTATTTAATACCTCTACTTGGAATGTTCTTCTCCCACGTACCTCTATAACCCAGGCCCTCACTTCATTCAAGCCTCTACGTAAACATTGTTATTACTTTACCAATCCTGTGTAAAAGAAAACCCCCCTGGTCACTCTGTCCTTACCTTGTTTATTTTTTTGTCTTAATATTTATTTACCACCTAATGTGTCATGCACTTAATCATACATCTCTTTGTTAACTGTCTCTCCCCACCCCTCACCTGCCTCAAGTGGAATTTAGGCTCCATGAGAATGGGGGCATTTTTGTTCTCGTTGTTCAGGTATTCCTAGCTCCTAGGACAGTACCTGTGCATGCCAAGGACTCACTTCATGTCATTTGTTGAATCAACGAACGAATGAAAAGACTATCAAAACAAGACTCAGGGAACACGGTAAGGAGAAGCCAAGAGTGCATGCATTTTGCTTTGATGAAGAAACGGGGTTCGGGGCACTGAATAAAGAAAACGAGAAATCCAAACCCAAGAAAACTTTCCGGTGATTTCAGCGAGCAAACAGACAGAGGGCACAGATACTATCCAAGCTCTTCAGAAATAAAACTGTGACTTGGTTCTGGAAAAATAGGATAATGAAGCACAAAACATTCCCATAAAGATGGCAGAACAATTCAGAGTCTGGGCTAAGAAATACAGGTGTGAAATAAACCATTTTAAGGGAAGACTTTGGTTAATCACCTGTCCGTTTTTCTGGTTGTTTCTTTGTTTTGTTCTTTAGAATAGGAAGTTTTGAGCTGGAAGAGAAAGAGTCAAAGACAAGCCATGAATATGGTTCAAATAATCATCTGAATGCCATCCTGTGGTCACAAACAATGTTTCAGGTGCAGAAACAAGGAAGGGCACAGTGGAAAAGGAGGTAGAGTGCAAAAGGCAGCACTAAAATGCATCTATGAAACACTGATCAAGCATGTGTGCAAATGAAAGGGAGACTGAAACATTTGGTGTTGCTTTAAAAGCCTAAAGAGAAAAATTAAATAAAAACAACTAAGCTGATAACATCAATCCAAAAGCATACTGGGAAGGCACAGGCTTCAGAGAACATGCTAGAAGATGAACAAAGACAGACTTCATGCCTGATGGGGGAAAGGGGGGAAAGGAAAACAGAGAATAAACATTTAAATCAGAAACACAGAGCAGAAAGACAGTTCCCACTAAGGAAATAAGAGAGAGTGGGCCTGCTTCAGGGAAAATGGCTTCAACAACAGAGGAAAAAAGGAGGTAAATAAAGACCATCTAGGGAAATTACGGAGGAATTATCGAAAGGAGGAAAATTTAAACTAGAATGTCAGATAAGCCAAACTGTAGAGTGACAGGAGTAAAAGGGAGAAGAAAAGGAAGTCATAAATGTTCAAGTGTAGCCTCAAAAATGGCATAAAAGACACCAAAATTAGTTAAGTGGGAACACGTGATTTTTACACGAGCTGCAGCATTAACGTGCAGATATAAGAATGAAGTAAATCACTACCCAGCTCTCTGACCTTGAACAAGGCACTTAACCTCTCTGGGACTTATTTCCTCTGTTAAAAAAAAAAGTGTGTGTGTGTGTGTGTGTGTGTGTGTATGTGTGTGTGTGTGTGTGTGTAGTCAAAAATGGGTGATCATTCTAAAGTCTTTTTTCCTCTAGCTTATTAAAGAGGAAAAGCACAGGACTCTTTTAAAGAAAGAAATCAGAAAAGTAGAAAATTTTCTAAATGAGAAGAGTAAGTTAAGGACACTTTTGCATAGTGCTTTACAATTTAAAAAGTGCCTTTACATGCAAGATTATATACATTCGTCACAGCAAGCCTGAGAGACAGAAAAGACAGGCATCATTTAACACCATTTTCCAAATGGAATAACTGAGGCTCAGAAAGCTTAAGCAACCGGCTCAAGGACACGGAAACAGTGGCAGATCCAGAATCCAAGCCAGGTTTCGCAGCAGGACAAAGCCCACTATCCTTCTACGTTCAGATGCTCTCCTCCTGTGTGACTAAGGTTTTGCAGGAAATTTTTGTGGCTTATTAGGCGGTAGATAAGGGAAGAGCTATAAACATTTTTGAAAAACCAACAACCTGTTAATTTAAACTAAAATTCCTTTAGAATTAAAGAAGTTACCATATATGTAAGCTACACGTACACTAATTCACTGTACAAAATGTTTTCCTACAAAGTTGAACTTGGTTGTCACAACCTATTAAGACTACTCTTTCAGTCCACTTGCTTGTCTTTTAAAACAGTAAAGCACTATACAAAACTGCTACTATGGAAGCTGTAATATTTTCAGCCTTTCTGAATACAGAATAATTGACTTTGATCTCGAACTCTGACGTAGCTATTAAAACATTAAACAAGCTGCTTCAATTAGTACATCCTGGGAGCCAAGAGTATAGAGAAAGTGGCCGAAGTAGATTGAGAAGGCAGTTTCATTTGGTTTTGTTTGTAACATCTAAGAGGACTGACACCACATCTCTATGGCAGTGATAATAAAGGATCAGGTCTTTCCTTATCCTACCCTTTGCTCTAAAAGCCATAATCAGCTAGAGCTGCCCAATTAACTGCGGGACTGGTGAAAAATCTCAGGAATAGAATCTGCTGCTTATTGGTCTTATTTTATCGCTCCTTCTCTTTATGTACATTTTAACTGAACAGAGTAAGTTTTAGACAAAATTCCAAAAACATGTATATGATTCTACTAGTTTTATTGTAACAGGCAAACATTTTCCTTCAGAGTGGTTAAGAAACTCCAACTGAGGGCTTCCCTGGTGGCGCGGTGGTTAAGAATCCGCCTGCCAATGCAGGGGACACGCGTTCGAGCCCCGGTCCGGGAAGATCCCACATGCCAGAGCGACCAAGCCCGTACGCCACAACTACTGAGCCTACGCTCTAGAGCCCGCGAGCCACAACTACTGAGCCCACGTGCCACAACTACTGAAGCCCGTGCGCCTAGAGCCTGTGCTCTGCAACAAGAGAAGCCACCGCAGTGAGAAGCCCGCGCACCGCAACGAAGAGTAGCCCCCGCTCCCCTGCACACAGCAACGAAGAACCAACGCAGCCAAAAATAAATAAATAAAACAAATAAATTTTAAAAAAAGAAACTCCAACTGAACAGCTGCACATTTTCCCAGGATCTGCACTCCTCTGCATTCTTCTTCCTCTACCCCAAGTAAAGGCACCTATGATTTCTTACAGCCCACACAAAGCTACTCCTCACAAATCAGCAGCCCGTGACTCCTTCCTCTTGGACATCGCTGCAAGTCTTCTTGATGGAAGAAAGGGTGTGAGAAAGGATAAAGGATCAAAGGGCAGTTTAAGGGCAAAAAGGGGGAAAATCCCAAAGAAGGACCAGAGAAAGTGGGAACTGGAGCTCAGTGGCCACGATCATGTTCCTGTTTTTTTCCTGTATTTCTTCATCTTTCCCTTGTAGTTCCTCTTTTAAAGTAGCTGGACAAACAGTGGCCAGATAAACGTGCTGGCAGCAGAAATTTGGGAGAAATCCAAGAATATACTGAACGAGCCACAGCCAATTATAAATTATATATCATCTGATTATCAGGCCCTGACATGCACAAAGACCAAACAGAACAGACAGTGTAAATGAAGAACATCAAATCTCGGTCTGAAAGCCTGAATTTAAGTCCTGGCACGCTGCAGGATTTCCGACAAGCGCCCTTTCCTGAGGCTCACTTTCCTCATCTCTAAACAGGGATAATACACCAACAACCTAAATATTTTACAGAGTTGCTGTGAAAATCCATGTGAGAAAAATACCCACACATTTGAGGCAAGTACCTTTTAAAATCACTACAATGTCATAAAGGATAATAAAACCCTTAACTGAAGACCCTCTCTGCAATCACATAGAGTACCCATATTCTGCCTCTCTCAGGAGTATAAGCATGATCCAGGCAGATAAATTTCACTGGCTTTTCAGTCACTACCTGACACAAACATTGTGATAAAAGAAGTTTCTATAGTCCAAAGATAAACTACCATTATTCACATACAAGGCTAATGCTCACTGTTAACAAAATATGTGTATCAAACCTTAGTCCCAGTAGTTTGCTAAGTAATCTACATCTTCTCATTTAATATCCTACCCATGTCCAGTGTAGTAGAAAAAGCACAGGGCTTGATGTCTGAATCACCCTAAGTTTGAATCCCAGCTAGGTTATCATAAGTGGTAGGCCTTAGCCAAGTCGGAGCTAAAAGATCCTCAAATATACAGTAAGAATGATGCTACCGATTTCATAGGATTAAAATTACTGTGGCCATGTCTGTATTGAGCCTAACCTGGTGCCTAGCACGCTGAGGTTGCCCAGTATATGGTGGCTGGTAATCTGACTGCCTTTCCATTCCCCCAAAGCAAGCATCTTTAGTTTCTTTTAGGAATGCTTAAACTACACAATCAAACAAGATTACCAAAACCTCTCTCAACCAAGAAGTACAATGAAAGGGATTCCCTAAAACCATTCACAGATCCTGAAATTGTGTCCCTAAAATTAACGTAAGGATAAGATCAAAATCTAAAGAGTTTAAAATCCATCTTTCCTTCACATGATCTGTGTAGTCAGGTGATCTAGAACCTCAACGGCCCTTCAACCACTGGCACTCCTGAGGAAAGAGGTGGCTATTCTCTAACAGCCTCCCCATTAGGAGGCCCTTTGGTAAGAGCTAGGCTGACTGCTGTCCCTTCCCTGAGCAGTTAAAAACAGGAAGATAGGAGAGAAGAGGATTTAGCTTAACTTGGAAAGCTAGATTAACTAAGGAAAGCAGAGCAAGGAAGATTCAGGACATTGTCTTCTTCACCTGAAGCTTGTGCCCCAACTATATACATACTTCGGTCAGTTTTGTACAGTTACATTAATATGCCTTCAAGCTTTTTCAAGCTTACCTTCCTCTACGGTTTATGGCTATATTCAGATTTGATCTATAACAAATTAAAAAAATATATATGTATATAAATGAGAATTGCATTAAAGACCGAAGCTGGCGTTTAATCAGGCTGTTTTTTCCTTCCAGCTTAGTGTTAAGCAAGTGTTCACCTTTTTTTTTTTTTGGCGCCTTCATCCAGCAACGAAGCAGCAATGCATAAATTAGACTTTACATTGTCTTTTCCCACCAAATTTTCCCGTTTAGAACTTTCCTCATTGCGTACGCCTAGCCTTTTGGGCAGTCTGAGAGTCACACATAATGACTGTCAAAACAGATGGTCTGACACACACAAAAGAACTACTGGGAAGAGTCAGTGTCTGTGTACAAACACCCACGTGTGATAATCTCCTCAACAAGCTCCTCAAACTCACAAAATCAGACAGAGATTGATGGTGGAGGAGGGTGGAGTAGGGTGGCCTGGAGTGGAGCTGGATACAAAGAAAAGATTAAGATCTGGGGAGTGAAATGGAAAAGAACCACAAGAGAGTACAGAGAAGGAGAGTCTATCATATACCATACTGAGGAGGGAAGAGCGATCAGACTAGGTAGGAACGAAGAATCTGTTGGGGAACGACTACAATAGTCAAGAGAAAACAAAGATTTCACCAAACTGAGACTTAAGAGTGAGCCAATTCCGTGGGGTTTTTGTTTTTTTTCCAGGAAGCTACAAAACAGTTCTTTTTCAACAGCGGGATTATACTAACAAAAGCAAATAAAGGAAACCTATGCTAAAAATGTAACCTACCTACACTGAGCGGTCTGAAAACGGAAATACTTCTTCCCCCGTTTAGCAGTGGGTTTCAAAACAGCAGGGGCAAGGGAGAGGGATGAGAGCTGTAAGAGGGGGAGGGGAACAGGCAGGCTCTTCCTGAACGTAAGGAAAGGAGCCTTCGGCCTAAATGCTTATTTTACATGTACCTTTCTGCGGTCAGCTGGCAGGCTCCTCACTGAACACAACATTCGACTGTGGAAGTCGGAAGCTGATGAGTGGTTCAAAGCCCACGGGGAATTTAAGAGCCGCTGCAAACACAAGGCTGATGCAGAACCAGCACTTGCTTCGGGTAGCACTCTAATAGTCCCCGTCGGGCGCCTAGAGCTCCAGCGAGGTTTGACCCGACTCACTGTGCAAAGGAAAAGAGAAAACTGCAAAGTTCAAGGAAGAGCCTAAGTTTAGCCAGAAGACCTTGCAATCAGACGCAGAAGTGTGTGAGCCGGCAGGAGGTGGATGCTATCCGTTTGCTCCACCGGGTGCTGCACAAGAAGGAAATCCCTTTTACACACGGACACCGCGTTCCCTCGCCCCGCGCCCACTCCCGGCACACACTTACTTTCGTCCGGCCATTGATCTTGTAGTTGCCCAGCTTCCCGTTACAGTGGCGGATCAGGTCGTCCATGCTGCTCATGAGCAGCCCGATGGTTTCGCAGCCGGGCTCCTTGCCCTCGATCCAGGTGATCTTATCGCCTCGGATGTCCTTGGACGAGTCGCTCTTCTGGCTGACCAGCTGCCCGTCCGTGAACTTGCCGGTGTCGTGCAGGGCGCGCACCTCGTCGCCGATCTGCTGCCCGGTCTCCTTGCCCAGGAAGTCGTCCACCACGCAGATGCCGTGCTTGTTCATGCAGGGCACGATGTACTCCAGCGCCAGCTTCAGCGCCGGCAGCGGCTTCGTCTGCCCGTTGGGCCGCAGGCCCCCGCCGTGGCTCAGCGCCTCGCCCGGCGCGCTGCTCGGCGGGTACAGGTTCGCCTTCTCCTGGTACAGCGACGAGCGGGCCAGCGGCTCCTCCTTCGCGGGATCCGCCTCAGCGGCGGCCGCCGCCGCCGAGCCCTGGCCGCCGGGCGCCGCGCGAGGCGGGGACGCGGCCACCACGGGGTCGGCCGGCGGCTTGGCCTTCGCCTTCGCCATCGCCGCGTCTCCGGCAGCCCGCGGGCCCGCGGCCTCGGCGACGGCGGCGGCGGCGGCTCTGTCCCGGCGCGGCGCCGCCTTCCTGGCCTCCCTGGCCCCGGCCCCGGCGGCCCTGGGCGGCGGCGCGGGGCCGGGATGCTGGGACTGGCCCGCACCGGGGGCGAGGGCGCCCTCGCCGCCCTGGCACACGAGCTTGTGCTTCTTCCAGTCCTGGCGCTGGTGCTCCTTGCTGCAGTAGAAGGAGCTGCGGCAGCGGCTGCAGCGCAGCAGGTTCTCCATCTTCCCGCACAGCTCGCAGTACTGCCGGTCTCGCTCGCTCGGGCTCGGCCCGCCGGGCCCGCCGCTGTCATTGGCCATGGCGGCGGCGGTGGAGGCGGCGGCCGAGCAGGAGGGGTGGCGGCCGGACGGCCTCGCCTGGGGCCGGGGAGCGGGAGGAGCGGCAAGGGCCGTCACTGCGCCATGCACCCGCCGCCCCTCGCCTCGGGAAGCCAGCGCCCCGCGCCCTCGGCCGGGCCGCTTCCTCGTCCTCCGGTCCCGCCGCGCGGCGCCGGCCGCCGCCTCAACGCCTCATCGCCGCCGAGGGCTGAGGGAGCGCGGCCTGCGCGGCGGACGGCGACCTCCGCTCGGGCACGCAGGCCCGGCGCGCGAGACCCGCCGCCTCGGCCGCCGCCGCCTCAGCGTCCCAGGCGGGCCAGCTCGGCCCGCGGAGCAGCGCAGGGCGTGCGGGCGCCACTCGCTCTGCGCGCTCTGCACGTACACCACGGCCCCGCGGCGACCCGGGCGGGCGGCGCGCGAGGGCTGGGGGCGGGGCAGGGCGAGGGGTGGGCCGAGGGGGCGGTGGCCGCGCGCTCGCGCTCGGGCGCGGGCGGTGCCCGGGCCGCCTCCGCTCTCCCGCACTCGGCCGGCTGGGCCTCGGAGCCCGGTCTGGCGTCCTCGGCGCCCACGCCAACTGCGTCCGAGGCGGGCCCGGGACGCTGCCGCGGCCCGCCCGGGAACGCCGAGGGGCAGGCCCGAGAGCGGCGGAAGGGAGGGGCCGCGCCGTCGCCGCCGGGCCCGCGCCCCGGGCGGTACCGACACCTGCTGGGCAGAGCGCGGCCGCGAGGTCGCCGCGGAGCTGGGCGGCCTTAATATGGCTGCTGTTTGTGCGCGGCCGACTGGGTGTGTTCCAGGCGCGCTCTAGACTACGTTGCAAGGTGGCTGCTGCCACCGTCGTGTTGCATCGGAGGAAACGGAAATTCAGAGGAGTAAAGTAACTTGCCCAAGGTCACGCAGAACTGGGACGGAACCCAGAAACCAGACTCTAGGATTCCAAGGCTCCTTTTTCCATTACGCCAATTCAGCCTGTATTTCAGGAAGGCCCGAAATTGTTAAAAACAAAACTAAGTATTCCTGCGGTCAGTCCAAGCCCCTGTGCCCCGTTTGAGCCAAATTTAAAGGTACTGAAATTCGATGCTTTTTTTTTTTTTTACCATTTTTAAATCCTGTGAAATCTTGCGGAGTTTAAACCCTCGTGAAAAAATGTTTGGCTACCTAGTCGACTAAGTTAATCAAGGCTCATTTCAGGGTCCACATTCAGGCACTTGAGCTCAAACTGCTGGAACTGCTCCTGAGAAGTGGATCTGGCCGGGGCGCGGGGCGGAGGGAGGGCAAATGGGCATTACTGCATTAACGACTTTTAAGTTTAAACAGAAGCATCTCTTATTATTAGAATTTGTGCTATTCTGATGAGTACAATTCTTTCTTTTATAGTACATAAAAACCTTACCAGAAATAAGCCAAGGGTGTTTCTTTCCGCCCTGCCATTTATTTTTGGAATAAAAAGGGCTGTGACTGCGATGTTCACCATCTTTATTGAGCACCTGCTAATGTGGGAAATGCTGTGCTGGGCTTGTGTACCATCTGAATAGACTACAGGTAACTTCAGCAGTCCTTGAGATGTTAGCCTTCCAGATTAACAGCACAAGAGCTGAAATGTGTAAGGTTAAAAGCAGAATAATATAGGTACGTATAAACCACTTTGTAAAATATTTTTTAAAAAACTAGCCTGAATCCAAAAACTCTTCATCAACTACACAGAACTTAAAACTGTCCTTAAATTCTGCCATATAAATAAACAGTACCCTGGGGATCCAATCTGGTGAAAGAGGACAGTAATTCCAATTAGCTTGGCCTTTGGAAGACGGATAAGTTCCGTGCAGGGGGCGGACGTGTAAACAAATAATGACGACCTAGAGCTCAGAGTAAATGCCCTAAGAGAGGGTGAATAGGATGGGATGGGAAAAAAGAAAAAGGAATTGCTAGCCCTGCGCATTGCACTAATCAAGATTTCAAATCGATTAATTTAGAAAGTCTTAAAAATGACTTAAAAAGTTAGCTTTTAAAACGTTTTGACATATGTAAATTATAAAAGTAAAATATAATTTCAATACAAGTGAAATCTGACTTCCTTGGCCTCCTTTTGCTGTAGTAATGATAACTGATTCTTAAGTATTCTCAAGTTTGCTAGGGAACACTAATTCTACAAACACTTGATTCTTCTAAATTTAGTTATTTGTAGATATTAAAAGTAGTCCAGCAATATCTTTAAAAATTACTATTTAGGTCTGCGGCATGCAAAGAAGTGTATTTACATCTCTCTTTGCTTTTTTCATGTATTTTCATTGATATCTACCTAAAAGATTAGATGTCCGTATCAAAACCTTTATTAGCTTTCATTTTGTTCCAATTAAGTATACAAAATCACAAACTTAACATGTGTATCTTGAAAATACTTAATTAGTCAAATGTGACACTTTCAAATTTTTCATGAATAGAACAAATATAAATGTTGTTTCAAATACTTCCAAAGATCTATGATTTCAGAATTTTCACTTATTCAGGTTTAATAACCTGTGAACTCATTCCAAATTAGTGAGGTTTCACCAAACCATCTGCTGATCATGCAATAGCCAGTGAATGACAAGTTCACCAAGGAGATTCTAGAACTCCACCGGCATGTAACTGTTGTCATTTATTCAAATGTTACAGAGAAGATCCACACTGTCATGCAGGAATTTATCTTATAAACACTTACAGGGTACTTACTATTACGTGCCAATCTCTGTTCTAAGCATTTTACAAATATTATCTCATTTAATCTTTACAATCACCATGAGGTGGGTACCATTATTATGTCCATTTATAGAAAATGAAACAAGAGTAAGGCAATGAGATGAGTAGCAGTAGGAGTGTTACCTAATACTTTGGGGAGAACAAAGGCTTGTGTCTCCCAAAGCCAGTAATTAGTACAACTTTTTCCCTGCCCTGAACCTAATGAAGATCAACTGTTCTAAAACCTGAAGGATGAATTCAAGGAAAGGTGCTGTCATCTCCATATCACACCAACTTGGAGGAAAGCTAATTGACCACCTCTTTCACTTTCCTTTGTTCTTCTGGCAATGTTTACTTAAACTATAAAGCAGTAACCACTATGAACTGATGAGAGACTTACAAAAAAATAGAGGCAAAATTGAGATTAAATGCAAAGGACAGAATTAAATGAGGAAATGAATTTAGAAATGAATGTGTCGAGTCTTGAGGAAAGCCCAGTGAACAGGCTTTGCCTTCAAGAGACTAGCCCTATTTCTCCTTTAAAAATGTTTAAAATGCACAAGAGAGCGTCTTTTCTGCTCAGGAAATCACACATCTGATTGTTAACTAATGACCTCTTGTTTCCCCATCTGTGACAATCTTGTTTTAATACATTACAGAGAACAGAAAAATCACAAGTACAACATAGGCATCCCACCAAGATAAACAGGAAGACGATCTTCAAGTTCTGGGAAAAGCAACTAAAAATTTGAGCCATTTTCTAACTATAGTATCGGGACACGCACAAGTAGGTGTCTTGGAAAACAGCACCTGCTCTCTTCTGTACTGGGTGTTCTGCCAGATGCACACATGCGCTGTGCTTCCCCACGTACATCGAACCAGGTTTACTGTCTACCAAGGTGGTTTCCTTGTGAAAATAAAATATTTAAATAGACTTTGTATATATTCAGGAAAATTTATCACCCACTTTATCAGCTTATGATTTAAAACTTACCCACTAATCCAGTTAAAAATTGATCATCTCAAGAAATATAACATGAAACTTGAGAATCATTCCTCATTATAATGATTATTTATTTACATAATGTATATAAATATAATGGGTTAATATAATTACACTATGAGTTGTTTTTTGTTGTCATTGTTGTTGTTAACAAACATTACCTTAATGTCGAACCCACTTTTAATGTAGTCCCAATCAGTAACTTATACCAACCCAGGTTAAAGACAGCTCAATTTTTTCTGTAACTCTTTTTTGTGGGAAAAGGTAAACATACACAAAGATAGAGATAGTAGTATAATCAACCTCAGCCCTGATTAGGTCAATAAGTATCAACTTCAACAATTATCAACATTTTTATATTCTTGTGTCCCCCCATTTTGCCTTTTTTTCTTTTTTCTTTTTTTTTTTGGCTGCAGGATCTTGGTTTCCCAACCAGGGGATTGAACCCGGGCACACGGCAGTGAAAGTGCGGAGTCCTAGCCACTGGACCGCCAGGGAATTCCCTCCATTTTGCCTTTTTTTTTTTTTTTTTTGCCTTTTTTTAAATTTATTTTTTATTGAGTTATAATTGACATATAACATTGTATTCATTTTAGGTGTACAACATAATGACTTGATATATGTATATTTTATGATTACCGTAGGAAGTTTAGTTAACATTCATCACCTCACACAGTCTTTTTTCCTTGTGATGAGAACTTTTAAGATCTTCTCTCTTAGCAACTTTTTAAAAATTAATTTATTTATTTTTGGCTGCATTGGGTCTTCGTTGCTGCGCGTGGGCTTTCTCTAGTTGTGGCGAGCGGGGGCTGCTCTTCGTTGCAGCAGGCAGGCTTTTCATTGCGGTGGCTTCTCTTGTTGTGGAGCACGGGCTCTAGGCGCGCAGGCTTCAGTAGTTGTGGCACGTGTGCTCAGTAGTTGTGGCTCGTGGGCTCTAGAGCGCAGGTTCGGTAGTTGTGGCGCATGGGCTTAGTTGCTCCGCGGCATGTGGGATCTTCCCGGACCAGAGGTTGAACCCGCATCCCCTGCATTGACGGGCGGATTCTTAACCACTGCTCCACCAGGGAAGCCCGTCTCTTAGCAACTTTTAAACCTGCAATACAGTATTGTTAACTATAGTCACTATTCTGTACATTAGGTCTCCCAGACTTACGTATAACTGAAAGTTCGCACCTTTGGACCATTTCACCACCCCGTCTACCCACTGCCTCTGGCAACCACTAATCTATTCTTGGTATCTATGAGTCAGTTCTTATTTTCGTCCTTTAGAAACCACATGTAGGTGTGATCATACAGAATTTGCCTTTCTCTGTCTGACTTATTTCACTCAGCATAATGCCCTTGAGGTTCATCCATGTTGTCGCAAAAGGCAAGATGTACTTCATTTTTGTGAATGAATAATATTCACATATATATATACATATATATGTATACACCACATTTTCTTTATCCATTTATCTATCCATGGTCATTTAGGCTGCTTCCATAACTTGGTAATTTTAAGTAATGTTGCAATGAACGTGGTGGTGCAGATATCTTTTCCACTTAGTGTTTTCATTTTCTTCAGGTAAATGCCCAGAAGTGGAATTGCTGGATCATATGGTAGTTCTATTTTTAATTTTTTGAGGAACCTCCATACTGTTTTTCACAGTGGCTGCACCAATTTATACTCCCATCAACATTGCACAAAGGGTTCTCTTTTGACCATATCCTCACCAACACTTATTTCTTGTCTTTTTGATAATAGCCATTCTAACAGGTGTGAGGTGATATGGTGGTTTTGATTTACATTTCCCTGATGGTTAGTGATGTTGAGTGCCTATTCATGTACCTGTTGACCCTCTGTATGTTTTCTTTGGGAAAATGTCTATTCAGATCCTCTGCCCACTTTTTCATTGAATTGTAATTGTAATACATATAGTATACCAGATATATGATTTGCAAATATTTTCTCCCATTCTCTAGAATGCTTTTTATTTTGCTGATGGCTTCTTTTGCTGTACAGATCGTTTTAGTTTGATGTAGTCCCACGTGTTATTTTGCTTTTGTTGCCTTTGCTTTTGGTGTCAAATCCAAAAAATCATTGCCAAGACAGATGTCAAAGAGCTTCCCCCCTATGTTTTCTTCCAAGAGTCTTACGGTTTCAGGTCTTACGTTCAAGTTTTCAATCCATTTTGAGCTGAGTTTTGGTGTGGTGTAACATAGTGGTCCAGTTTCATTCTTTTGTATGTGACTGTCTAGTTTTCCCAACACCATGTATTGAAGAGACTATCCTCTTCCCATTTTATATTCTTGGCTCCTTTGTCATAAATTAATTGACCATATATGTGTGGATTTATTTCTAGGCTCTCTATTCTGTTCCCTTGATCTGTGTGTCTTTTTTACTTTTCCCCAGTTCAGTAGCATTCTCATTACTTTTGCTTTGAACTCTTTATCAGATAAATTATTTATCTCTGCTTCATTAAGGCTTTTTCAGGGGTTTTTTATTTCTTGTTCTTTTCTTTGAAACATATTTCTCTGTCTTCTCATTCTGTTTAACTTTGTATGAAATTAGGTGAAACAGTTACCTATCTGGTCTTGAAGGTGTGCCCTTGTGTGTGAGTGTCCCTGTGCGGTTTGCACGTGTCCAGTGGCTTTGGTGAAAGAGCTGGATTTGAAGTGAGCAGGGCTGCATATTTCGCAGTGGTGTGCTGGCAGTGTTTGCCACGTAGGAGGTAAGGCTGGGGTTGGAGGGGCTAAAGCCAGAACTACGTGCAAGCCGTGCCTTCTGCTGTGCTCAGTGGTCATCACAGCCCTCTCAGATGTGAGGCCAGGAGCAGGTGCCCTGAGGGAGTTAGGTTTTTCCTGGGGGTGAATGGTAGTCTCCACCTTGATTTGGGATGCGGCTGAGGCCTGAGGGCTTAGGGCTGCACTTCTGTGCTGGTTTCCTTTTTCCCTGGTGTGCAAGCCTTGGTTGGAGGCTGGGTTGGGGCCTGAGGAGTTGCTGCCTCACCACTGGGCTGGCCCCATCCTCTCCCAAGTGTGCACAGGGAAGGGAGCTTTGGAGAACGTGGTCTCTGCCTGGGAGCTAGTTTCACTCCCTCCCAAGTGTGTGCACCAAAACGCATGCTAGCAATGGCTGCCTCAGCCCTGGCCAGAGGCATGGGCGGAGTCTGAGTTGCCTCTGCTCCCTCCAAGAACACACATTCTCATTGGAAGCAGCGACCTCCGCCTTCGTGGGGAGCAATGCCAGAGCGAGAGGGGCTGGGGCAGGAGCCTGGTGTGAGCTGTGCGGCGTGCACTGGGGGGTCCTGGCAGGCAGGCCAGAGCCCCAGGCAGTTTCCAATCTGCTGCCTCCGTGATGTGCGTGTGTTCAGGAGGCTTGGTTTCTTACAGCACTCCGGTAAGCCCCACTGTCTTCCGCTTAGCGGGCTTGCCTTCCTGGTGTCAGACCTCAGGGCTGGGGTGTGGCTCAAACGCCTTGCTCCCCAGGGCAGGGATCCCTGAGCCTGTGATAGCCTCCTCTTCTAGGGGTGTGGGTCCCACACTCCGTGTGGCTCTTTCTTTACAGCGTTGGTTGTAGAAGGGCTGTTCCGGTAGGCCCCGGGTCAATTTCAGTGAGGGTCAGTCTATGTGTAATTGTAGTTTTGATGTTTTCATGAGGGGAGGGGAGCCCAGCGTCCTTCTACTCTGCCGTCTTGATCTCTGCATCTCACTCTTTTTTTTCAACATGTTCAAACATTTTGTTTCAAGCTTCCTTTTTTTTTTTTTTTAAATTAATTAATTTATTTATGGCTGCATTGGGTCTTCGTTGCTGTGCGCGGGTTCTCATTGCGGTGGCTTCTGTTGTTGCGGAGCACGGGCTCTAGGCGCGTGGGCTTCAGTAAGCTGCGGCTCGAAGGCTCTAGGACACAGGCTCAGTAGTTGTGGCGTACGGGCTTAGTTGCTTCGTGGCATGTGGGATCTTCCCGGACCAGGGCTCGAACCCGTGTCTCCTGCATTGGCAGGCGGATTCTTAACCACTGCGCCACCAGGGAAGCCCTCAAGCTTCCTTTTTTTATTTCAAAAATAACATAGATGTTTATTCTATAATTTAGTTTTTAAGAAGCCATTTTATTGACTATTATTAATTCATAAAAAGCTGTACGTGTTTAATGTTTACAAAAGATATCTTTGAATATAAGTATACATAAATGAATATATCACCACAGTCTATGCCATAAAAAATCCATCTCCAGAAGTTTCCTCCTGCCCTAATTATTTATTACTGTTATATTTTGTGATAATAGCACTGAAGATCTACCCTCTTAGCAAATTTTTAATTATACAATACAGCATTGTTGACTACAGTCACTATGCTATACAGTAGATCTCTAGGTCTTATTCATTTTGTATAACTGAAACTTTGTACCCTTTGACTAATACCTCCCTGTTTCCCCCTCCCCTTAACCCCTGGCAACCACCATTCTACTCTGTGCTTCTATGAGTTTAACTATTTTAGATACTTCATATAAGGGATATCATGTAGTATTTGTCCTTCTGTGTCTGGCTTATTTCAGCTGGCATAATGTCCTCCAGGTTCATCCATGTTGTTGCAAAAGGCAGGATTTCCTTCTTTCCTTAAGGCTGAATAATATTCATTGTATGCTTATATCACATTTTCTTTATCCATTCATCCATCCATGCATATTTATTTTCATATCTCAGCTATCGTGACTAAAGCTGCAGTGGACATGGGAGTCCCGATATCTCTTCAAGATTCTGATTTCAATTCTTTTGGATATATACCCAGAAGTGGGATTGCTGGATCTATTTTAATTTTTTTGAGGAACCACCATAATGTTTTCCATAGTGGTAGCACCATTTTTCATTCCCACCAACACTGTACAAGCGTTATAATTTCTCCACATCCTTGACAACACTTGTTATTTTTTGTTTTTGCTTTGTTTTGTTTTTTTATAATATCCATCCTAACAGGTGTGAGGTGATATCTCGTTGTGGTTTTGATTTGCATATCCCTGATGATTAGTGATGTGAGCGCCTTTTCATGTACCTTTTGGTCATTTGTATGTCTTCATTGGAGAAATGTCCTTTCACGTCCTTTGTCCATTTTTTGGGTTGTTTGTTTATTTTGCTGTTGAATTGTAGTTGCAGTAGGTCCTTTATGTAAGGATATTAGCACCTTAGATATATAGTTTGCAAATATTTTCTTCCATTCCATAGGCTGCCTTTTCACTGTTTATGTTTCCTCTGCTGTGCAGAAGCTTTTTAGTGAGATGTAGTGCCACCTGTCTATTTTTGCTTTTGATGCTTATCCTTTATGTGTCATATCCAAGAAATCATTGCCTAAACTAATATTATGACTTTCCCACTATGTTTCCTTCTAGGAACTTTACAGTTTCAGGTCTTACGTTTAAATTTTTAATACATTTTGAGTTGATTTTTGTGTATGGCATAGATAAGGGTCCATCCAATTTCATTCTTTTGAATGTAAATATACAGTTTTTCTAACACCATTTGCCCCATAAAGATAGCATATTCGTGTCGCTCAACCTAATATGTCCCCCACAAAAGTATATTACTAACCATTTATGAATTGGAGTACCTTGTTCACCCTGTCTCCTTTCCTCACAGGAGTTACCTGGATGCTGTGTTTTTAGTTCCCATTCACTTTTTGAGCCCACTGTGATCTGATTTCTATCTCCATCACTACCAAATTGGCAATGATGTTCTAGTTGTTAAATTTAAAAGCCATTTTTATTCCATTCTCAACGTTTTTTTTTCTTTTATGACATTGACATTTTTGAAGAATATGTGTCAGTTGTTTTACAGAATGTTCTTCAGTTTGGATTTGTCTTCCTCGTGATTAGAGCTAGATTCAGATTATACACTCTCTGGCTGAAATACTAAGGAAGTAATGTCGTGTCCTTTTCTGGGTATCACATTTGGAGGTACATGGTGTCCATCTGTCCTTAACTGGTTATATTAATTTTGATCATCTGGTCAAGGTATTGTCTTGTGTCTCTGCTATATAGTT
This sequence comes from Delphinapterus leucas, assembly GCF_059928025.1. NCBI lineage: Eukaryota > Metazoa > Chordata > Mammalia > Artiodactyla > Monodontidae > Delphinapterus > Delphinapterus leucas. Next base: position 6,141,151 of record NC_143144.1, read on the forward strand.
ACTGTTCTTCTCTGTGGAATTAATAAGTAATCTGTGGGGAGACACTTTTTAAGACCTCATCAAACTAGATATAACATTCCTTAGCAATTCTTGCCTGGACCAACATAGTGTTTATCCAACTCCACTACTCCCTTCACACTAGTGAGCATTTTACTGAAAGGAAGAGCCTTCCTTTCTTTATTTAATCATCAATATAGACTCATGGATCCTATTTAATTCAGTGGATTATAATCCGTTGCATCCTTATTTATTTTTGTGCTCGAAGTGTCCCAGACATGGATAGTAGGAGTTCCTTCAAGACTTCTGTGTCTTTTTTCCATGCTACATATATTTTGTTTGTTTGTTTGAGCACTTCTGGTTCAACAAGATGTTCCAGGCTCAAATTATACCTTCCCTGCCTCAACCCTGGGATCAGTCATTTATTCAGTGACCCCTGCATCCTTTTAGTGAGTAATGGTATCTGGAAACCAAGATCTAGATTATAAGTGTGCTTATTGCAACTAGGATATCATTGCTTCTAGACCCTTTCAGCCTACAGAGCTAAGTGATCGTGAGTTCATACTGATACCTCCAATTCCAATCCAATACCACAGGGTTCTTCCTTGCCTTCCCCTGTTCTTTATTTGTATCTCCCTTCGTCTGTAGTGTGAACTATGGCTACAGACATTAACACAATTTGCTACAAGTAAAGTAGTTTCATAATTACCACACACATACTGCTACCACTGCTACAAAACAAAAACAAATATTGAGTTCAAGATTGGTCTGAAGTTCTTTTTTTCTCCTAGATTGAGAATATGTAGTCAAAGTACTCTGTTCAAAAGTAATTGATTTAGTTTTCATTTTTATTCCCTTCAGTGCTGTAGTGTTATGAATTTGCAGTCCAGCTAGCGTTGTTTAGTTGTGTTTGCGTTCAGTGTTAGGGCATTCACCCTTCCTCATTGATTTAATTTTTTAGATATGTAAAACATTAACATGATTTCAAAGGGAAACTATTAAAAAAGTTACATTCAGAGAAGTATCTATCCCTATTCCTTCCGTCCATCCACTTCACCTCCTTGCCTCTGTGAGTAACCAGTCTTCTTCTTATTTTCTGGTTTATCCATCCTGTATTTTTCTTTATTGAAATATAATTGACATATAACATCATGTAAGTTTGAGGCATGCAGCTTGTTAATTTGATACATGTATATATTACAATATGATTAGTGTTCCTGATACCTTTATCATGTCACAGAACTTTCTTGTTTATGTTGAGGACAACTAAGATGCAGTCTTAACTTTGAAGTTTATAATACAGTATTGTTGACTATAATCAATCTGTTGTGCATTAGAGCTACAGAACTTATTTATTTGCTAGTTGAAAGTTTGTACCCATAAACATTTCTCCAATTTCCCCAGCCCCAGCCCCTGGAAACCACCATTCTACTCACTGTTTTTACGAGTTCAGCTTTTTTAGATTCCCCATATAAGTGAGATCATACAGTATTTGTCTTTCTCTGTCTGACTTATCTCACTTAGCATAATGCCCTTAAGGTCCATCCATGTTGTTGCAAATGACAGGATTTTTTCCTTTCTCATGTCTGAATTTTCTATATATATATATAACCCACAACTTCTTTATCTATTCATCGGTTGACAAACAGGTTGTTCTCATATCTTGGCTGCTGGGAATAATGCTGCAATGAACATGGGTATGCAGATATCTTTGAGATACTGATTTCAATTCCTTCAAATATATACTCAGAAGTGGGATTGTTGGATCCTATGGTAGTTCAACTTAAATTTTTTGAGAAACTGCCATACTGTTTTCCATAATGGCTGTACCAATTTACATTTCCACCAATAGTGTATAAGGGTTCTCTTTTCTGCACATCCTCGCCAACATTTGTTATCTCATGTCTTTTTGATAAAAGCCATCCTAACAGGTGTGAGGTAATATCTCACTGTGGTTTTGATTTTCATTTCCCTGATGATTAATGATATTGAGCAACTTTTCATATACCTATTGGTCATTTGTATGTCTACTTTGAAAAACCTATTCAGGTCCTTTGCTCAATATATAATTGGGTTGTTCACTTTTTTTGCTATTGAGTTATGTGAATTCTTTACATATTTTGGCTATTAGTTTTATATCATGTATGTGGTTTTTGAATATTTTCTCCCATTCTGTAGATTGCCTTTTCAATTTACTGACTGTTTGCTGTGCAGAAGCTCTTTAGTTTAGTGTAGTCCCACTTGTTTATTTTAGTTTGTGTTGCTTGTGCTTTTGGTGACTTATCCAAGAAATCATTGCCTAGACCCATGCCAAGGATCTTTTCCCCTATGTTTTCTTCTAAAAGTTTTACGGTTTCAGGGCTTACATTTGATTTCAGGTTAATTTTTGTGAGTGGTGAAATATAGGTGTCCAGTTTCATTCTTCTGCATGACAATATCCAGTTTTCCCACCATCATTTATTAAAGAGACTGCCCTTGTCCCATCGTGTGTTCTTGACACCCTTCTCAAAAATTAGTTGACCATATATTTACAGGTTTATTTCTAAACTATATTCTGTTCCACTGTTCTGTGTGTCTGTTTTTATGCCAGGACCATATGGTTTTGATTACTTTAGCTTTGTAATATAGCTTGAAATCAGGTATTGTGATGGCTCCAGTGTTGTTTGTCTTTCTCTAGGTTGCTTCAGCTATTCGGAGTCTTTTGTGGTTCCATGCAAATATTAGAATTGTTTTTTCTATTTTTGTGAAAATATGCCATTGGAGTTTTGATTGGGATTACACTGAATCTGTGGGCCACTTTTGGTAATATGGACATTTTCACCACATTAATTCTTCCAGGAACATGGAATATCTTTCTATTTGTTCGTATCTCCTTCAACCTCTTTCTTCAATGTCTTACAGTTTTTATTGTAAAGGTCTTACACCTCCTTGGTTATATTTATTCCTAAGTATTTTATTGTTTTCAATGCTATTGTAAATGGGATTGCTTTCTTAACTTCTCTTTCAGATAGTCTGTTGTTAGTGCATAGAAATGCAACTGATTTATGTGTGTTGATTTTGCATCCTGCAACTTTACTGAATTAATTTATTAGTTCCAACTATTTTTTGTTGGATCTTTAGGATTTTCTATGTATTAGATCATGTCATCTGTGAACACAGATAATTTAATTTTTCCTTTCTGCTATGGATGCCCTTTATTGTTTTTTTTCCTTGCCTAATTGCTCTGGCTAGGACTTCCAGTACTATGTCAAATAGAAAAGGTGAGAGTGGGCATTCCTGTCTTGTTCCTGACCTTAGAAGAAAGGATTTAAAATTCTCACCATTGCGTATGATGTTAGCTGTGGTCTTGCCATATTGGCCTTTATTATGCTGAGTGTTTTTATTATGAAAGGATGTTGTATTTTGTCAAATGCTTTCTCATCTATTGGGATGGTTATATGACTTTAATATTTCATTTCATTCATACTATTAATGTGGTGTATCACATTTATTGGTTTTCATATGTTGAACCATCCTTGCATCTCAGGGATAAATCCCACTTGCTCATGGTGAATGATCCTTTTAATGTGCTATTAAATTTGATTTGCTAGTATTTTGTTGGGCATTTTTACATCTATCTTCATCAAGGATATAGGTTTGTAATTTTCTTTTCTTGTAGTGTTTTTGTCTGGCTTTGGTGTCAGGGTATTGCTGGCCACATAAGATAAATTTGGAAGTGTTCCCTCCTCTTCAATTTTTTTGGAAGAGTTTGAGAAAGACTGGTGTTAATTCTTCTTTAAATGTTTGGTGGAATTCACCTGTGAAACAATCTGATCCTGAGCTTTTCTTTCTTGGGAGGTTTTTGATTATTGATTCAATCTCCATGCCCCTTAGTTGTCTGTTCAGATTTTCTATTTCTTTATGATTTGGTCTTGGTAGGTTTTCTGTTTCTAGAAATTCATCCATTTCTTCTAGGTTATCGAGTTTGTTGGCATATGTTTATTCATAGTAGTCTCTCATAATTATTTGTATTTCTGTAGTATCAGTTGTAATGTCTCCTATATTTCTTTTTATAAGCAGATTTGTGTATGTTTTCTTATTTCCTCTTCTCTTATACACAAGATAGCATATTGCATGTACTGTTCTGCATTTTACTTATTTTACTTAATATATCCTGGAAACCACCACATATCTTGTCCTAGAGTTCTTCCTCATTTTTATTACAACTTCATGGGTCTCCATCATGTGAATATATCATAGTTTATTTAACCAGACTCCTGTGTTTGAACATTTAGCTTATTTCCTAATATTGATCATTTGTATTTTCTCTCTTTTTCCCCTCTAATCCATCTAGCTAAAAATTTGTCAGTTTTGTGGTTGTTTTTTTTTGAGGTATAATTGATATACAATAGTATATAAGTTTCAGGACTTGTCAGTTTTGTTTCTCTTAGGAAAGCAATTTTGTTTTCATTGATTTTCTTTATTGTTGTCTGTTCTATTGATTTTGGCTATTATGTGAATAATTTCCTTTTTCAATTCACTCTGGATTTAATTTGCTGTCTTTTTCTGTTTGTTAAGGTAGAAACTTGAGTCAATGATTTTAGACCTTTCTTCTTTTCTAAGCACTTTGGACATCTGACTTTTAAAAAACAGGAACAGGATTTACAAATTATTCAAAATGAGCTGCATATGTAATACTGACATGGAGTTATTGAGAAAATACTGGTGTTAGTTGTTTCCAGGTAAAGCAGTCTCTAGTAACATGTCAACCAAGAAAATATATGCAATTGCTAGATAGCCTTAGATATACTACACTTTATACACTTAAAGGTATAAATTCCTCTCTAAACATTACATTAGCTGCAATCCATATGTGTTAATATGTTGTGTTTTTATTTTCATTCAGTAAAATATGTTTTGCAGTAATATCTCTTGTTATTTCTTCTTTGACCTATGGCTTATTTAGAAATGTGTTATTTAATTTTCAGATATATGGAATTTCCAGATGTCTTTCTTCCGTTGAATTCTAATTTAGTCCATTTTGATCGGAGAACATATTCTCTATGACTTCAATCCTCTGTCAATTTTGGAGGCTTATTTTATGACCCAGCCTATGGCTTATTCTGGTGAATGGTCTTTGTATGCTTAAAAAGAATGTATTTTCTGCTGTTGCAGATGTCAGTTAGGTCAAGTTGGTTGATAATGTTCAAATCTTCTGTATTCTTACTTATTTTCTGTGTACTATCAGTTGTTGAGAAAGGATGTTGAAATCTACTATAGTTATGGGTTTTTCTTGTTCTCTCTGTTCTGTGAGGTTTTGCTTTTTTATATTTTAATGCTCTGTTAGATACTCAATTGAAATTGTATGCCTTCTTACTGAATTGATCTTTTTATCATTAGGAAATGTCCCCCTTTATTCCTGCTAATTATACCTTTCCCAAAGCTTGCTTTGATATTAATGAGCACTTTATCTTACAATTAGTGTTTGTATGGTATATTATTTTCATTCTTTTACTTATGTCTCTGTTTTAAGCACATTTCTTGGAGATAGTATATAGTTGGCTCTTGCTTTTATATTCAATCTGATAATCTCTACCATTTAACTGAAATATATAGACTACGGGTCAGCCAACATTTTCCATAAACAACCAGATAGTAAACTGGTCTCTGTCACAGCTACTCACATCTGCTATTGTAATGTGAAAGCAGGTATAGAAAATACATAAACATATGCACATGGCCCTCTTATTTACAGGAGGCTTCTTCTGCTTCTGCTTGTTCTGTTTCTCTTCTTGATTTCCTGCTCTTGCTTCCGCTTCCCCTCCTCCTCTCCCTTCTTTCTCCTTCTCTTCCTTACCCTCTTCTGCCCCTTCACTTTCTCTCTCCTGTTCTTCTTTGGTAGAGTGGTGTTTTTCTGCCATAATTTTCCTTAAGCACAATGAACTTCCATATACTTCTTTAGTACAAGTCTGGCTGGCCAAAAAATAATAATAATAATTCTCCCACCATTTGTTTGCCTGAAAACTCTTTATTTTGCCTTTATTTTGAGAAATATTTTTGGACTTTCCTGGTGGTCCAGTGGTTAAGACTCCATGCTCCCAATGCAGGGGACCCGGGTTCGATCCCTGGTCAGGGAACTAGATCCCACATACCGCAACTAAGACCTGATGCAGCCAAAAATATATATATATATATTAAAAAAAGAAATATATGTTTGCTGGATATAGAACTGTAAATTGAGGGGTTTTCTTCTAGCCAAACATAGTTGTCCTTCCATTGTGCTGTGGCTCTATTGTTTCTGAAAATTGTCTTTGGTATTTATTACCTTTGGTCCACTGCTAACATGTTTTATTTTCTGAATGCTTTTAAACGTTTCTCTTTGTCACTAGTTTTCAGTGATTTGACAGTAACATGACTTGGTGTTGTTTTCTTTGTTGTAATTCTGATTAACTTCATTGAGCTTCCTGGATATGTATGTTTATGGTTTTCATCAAGTCAGAAAACATTCTAACTTTTGTTTCTTCAAATAGTTTTCTGCTTCCACTTTCCTGAGATTCAAATAATACATATATTAGACAACTTAATATTGTCCCATAGATCACTGAAGTGAAGTTCTTTTGTTTTTTCCCCTCAGTCTTTTTGTCCCCTCTGTGCTTTCATTTGAAAGCATTTCTTTTGCTGTATCTTCAGACACACGATCTTTTTTTTTTTTTCAATGTCTAGTCTTCTGATAATCCCATCCAGTGATTTTTTTCATTTTGGTTACATCATCTTTTTCAGGTCTGGAATTTCCATTTGGCCTTTTCTTTCTATATCTTCTATTTCTCCCCTCAGTACATCTGTATTTTTCTTTACATCCTCGAGTGTTTTCATAAAAGGTGTTTTAAAGGATTTGTCTGCTCATAGAAAACAAACTTATGGTTACCAAAGGGGAAAGGGGAGGGGGGATAAATAAGGAGTTTGGGATTACATATACACACTACTATATATAAAATAGTTAACCAACAAGGACCTACTGTATAAATAAATGTTGACCTACTCAATATTTTGTAATAACCTATAAGGGAAAAGACTCTGAAAAGAATATATATATTCTGCTGTACGTCTGGAACTAACACAACATTGTAAATCAACTATACTTCAATAAAATAAATAAATAAATAAAGGATTTCTCTGCTTATTCCACACAGTTTCTGGGTCTGTTGCAATTGGATTAATTTTTCTTTGTTTATGGATTACATTTCTCTGCTTCTTTGCAGGTTTAGTAATTTAAAAAAAAATTCATTGAAGTATAGTTTGTTTACAGTGTTGTGTTAGTTTCTAGTGTACAGTAACTTTTAATTGCATTTTAAACATTGGGAATATTTCATTGTTGATTTTTCTAAGTTATACCTCAGAGTTCATCATAACAGGTCATTTTTCCCATGTATGTGGTGAGCCCTTTCAATATTTATATTAATGTTTTCTCACTTTGGGAAAGTTTTTTTTTTTTTTAAACACTAGTTTTATTCCCTTGTTTCATGTCTTTTCTTCAGAGATTCCAGTTATATGTATGTTGATTTTGTGTGTGTCTGTTTTCCATTCCCATCATATTCTCTCTAATCCCTTTTAAAATATCTTTATCTCAGTTTCATCCCCTTGTTGTTTTACTCACTTTCTTCATTGTTTATTATTAGGTCTTTATTTGAATTCCTTCTTCCTTGGGCACTTTGTAGTCCTTCATTTTTTAGACCTTATGCTTTTTTCTTCAATTACTTTACTGACTTTGATCAATTATTGTTGCATTTCTTACTGTTTTTTGTTTTGTTTTATTTGTGTTTTTGTGGCGGGAGGTCCATATTTCTTCTTAGTGTTTGAATTTATGATTCTAAGTGGTGTTTTACAAAATTATCTTTACATGCTTATTTGAGAATATATAATTCATAGAATTTGTGTCACAGTATACTACTTGGTGGCTGGTTTGGGGGAGAGAGTTTTCATCAGCTAAAAGTATGATTCTTTGTTTTGTTTTTGTGTTCTTATAGTTGCTTTGTATGGAGTTGGTTTAATTTTTTGCTATTCCTGGGCATTTAACACATAATATGAATGCCCAATTCAGCCAGGATATGGACATACAGTTTCTTTTAAATAAATGAGTTTATGGTAGTGTTGGAGAGTGAAAGTGTTGGTGTGTCCTGTTGTTTAGGATCCTTGATTTAACTTTCTCTTTTCCCCTTGCTGCGGTGTCTCTGGGGTGCCCCACCCCCTCTCTGTTGACGGACACCCCGCAGGACAAGTCCTGATTGGAGGCAGCTGCTTCCAGCCCCATCACCTTCAAGCGTCTTCCATGTATCCAGGACTATGAATGATCACCTCCCAGACCTGAGTGCTAACACGCAATGTGGAACGTTTTCTTCCTGGGGTGATTTTGGTCAATGCTTTAAGTCCTTTGCTCCCCTCTTTTCTTTTAAATGGAGTTGCTTAAGCCACTGTCCCCCTACTCTTAGCCTCCATAGGCTTGTAGGAGCAGGAATTCTACTGGAATTTGGTATTTATTTCTCTTCTTACAGGTAATTTGATGTTTGAGTTGTTCCCTGTCTCCTACTAATGCTGCAGGCTGGGTAATGTTTGGTTTTATTTGCCTTTTGTTGATGTTATGGATTTGGGGGAAGCTGTGTAGACAGATTCTGATTCGGGCATCTGACATGTTCTAGACCTGGATGCTCTATTTGGAATCGCGTCTCTAGTACCAAAATATGGTGATTTGTGAGCATATGGGCCAGAGAAGCTTTGAGCAGGAATCAACATTGTAGTATGTATCAGGGGTCAGCAAACCTTTTCTGTAAAGGCCCACATATTAAATATTTTAGGCTTTGGGGGGCCATACTCTTTCTGTGGGCCACCAACTCTGCTGTTGTAGCACAAAACAGCAAAAGACAAGTAACTAAATGAATGTGGCTTTGTTCCTATAAACTGTATCACAAAAACCGACAGTGGGTCAAGTTTGACCCTCAGGCCATAATTTGCCAACCTCCAGCATACAGCAACCCAAGCGAAATGGCTTCAAAGCAGGTAAAACAAATTACAAATGTTATGACACTTGGTTCTGTAGAGAACTTAGAGACTCTATTACTAAAATAATAATTTAATTTCTCTGGAGTTTCTCATTAAATACAAAAATATTAGCTTGTATCCTCCATTAAATAAGCAAAAGGATAGAGATCGATCTTAAAATTTTACAGTGCAACAACTGTGACCATGGAAGACATTTAATGATGGGAAAATGTCTACAACACACTGTTATATAATAACACATTTCAACATTCAATTAATACTTGTTGAGTAATTTTTTTTTAAATAAATTTATTTATTTATTTTTGGCTTCATTGGGTTTGGTTGCTGCGTGCGGGCTTTCTCTAGTTGCGGCGAGCAGAGGCTACTCTTCGTTGCGGTGCGTGGGCTTCTCATTGCGGTGGCTTCTCTCGTTGCGGAGCATGAGCTCTAGGCACGCGCGGGCTTCAGTAGTTGTGGCTCGCGGGCTGTAGAGTGCAGTCTCAGTAGCTGTGGTGCGTGGGCTCAGTAGTTGTGGCACATGGGCTTAGTTGCTCCGTGGCATGTGAGATCTTCCCAGACCAGGGCTCAAACCCGTGTCCCCTGCATTGGCAGGCGACTCTTAACCACTGTGCCACCAGGGAAGTCCTGAATGAGTAATGCTTTTTGTTTTTAAATTAATTAATTTATTTTTGCCTGCGTTGGGTCTTCGTTGCCGCACTCAGGCTTTCTCTAGTTGCGGCGAGCGGGGGTTACTTTTCCTTGCGGTGTGTGGGCTTCTCATTGTGGTGGCTTCTCTTGCTGCGGAGCATGGGCTCTAGGCGCGTGGGCTTCAGTAGTTGTAGCACGTGGGTTCAGTAGTTGTGGCTTGCGGGCTCTAGAGCACAGACTCAGTAATTGTGGCACACGGGCTTAGTTGCTCCGTGGCGTGTGGGATCTTCCCAGACCAGGACTCGAACCCGTGTCACCTGCATTGGCAAGCGGATGCTTAACCACTGTACCACCAGGGAAGTCCCCCGAATGAGTAATTCGTAAAAGCTGACTATAAAACAGTACTGCAATGGGATGTTTACCAAAATGTTAACAGTGACTACCTTTAAATGGTATGACATGGAGAGTTTTTTTCCTTCTTTAATCTTTTCTTATTCTGCAGTGATTCTACAATAACAGTGTAAAACATTTGTTAAATACATTTGTTTTGATCTAAAAGAACCAATCAATAATATAATCATTTGTTTGTAATAGAATAACAGTGTTCAAATAATAAAAGGATTAAAGGACTTAAAAACAAAAGATGTTAGTAGGTGGTCACAGAAGAAAATTGAGAAAGTTACTGGAAGCAATCTGGTGCACTGGCAGAAGGATGGATTTTGGAGGAAGAACCTAATTCAAATTCAAACTCCCTTAATATGTATGTGAGATTTGAAAGTGAGACACCTTTCTGAGTGTCAGTTTGCCCATCTGTAAAGAGCAAATAATACTACCTGCCTCAATCTTGTTGTAAAAGTTAAAAGAGACAATTTACACAGCTAATTCAAAGAGCTCTGTAGAGCACGTTTACACTCCACTACCTTTCCAAACTAATTCCTTAGAATTAGTTTGTTTCAAAATTTTGTTCTGAGTTGAGTTTTTGACCCATTTTGTCTTTTCTTCTATAATCATGTGAAGTCTTTCTCTACATCGTCTTATTCCATGAGTAATTATATATAATCTCAGGGCCATACATTTAAAGAATACCAAGTTAAATCCAGCACCCTTCTGGAAACTGCTACCCACATACTTTCTACAGTCACCCTTCTGTGTACGTATAGAAGGGTATAGTTTTGTGTATTGGAATTTTTTTCCCAGAAATGACATTATACTCTTATGTATCCGTCTGCAAATTGCTTTTTCACTAGACCCTTTCGTTTCTTTTGCTGTCAGAACCATTGGGACCTTGCAGAACGTCCATCACAGTTTCTTTTCTGTTGATCAAATTCTGCTTATGCATGGCAATTCCAAAAAAAATGTAAGAAGGCATCTTTCGCAAACAATTGCCTCTAAAAATATTTCTCAGCATTTGACTCCCGGTTGAGTTAATGTTACTATGTAAAGGGAGCTTCCGTTATAGTAATGCCTATGTCAGAGGAAATATTATTAGTATTGTATCCTAGGAATCACTGGCAGGGATGTGGAAAGGATTGAGAAAATGATTAATAACTTTGGTTACTTTCTTACTCACGTTTCCAACAAAGGTCCTTCCTTTGTAGTAGCTGCTGCTCTGGATCATTCCTTTGATATTTTTTGCAGATGTACATAGTCTGAAAAGGCCTCAATGAAAATTAAATTGTTTTCTGTACGGAACGAATTCCAATCGGACTTCAAAGTGAAGATGCAAAAAGAAACAAGAGACAAATTAATACCAATCACCTGAATATAATAAACAAGTGAAGATGGTGAGAAATTCATTGCTGCAGAGAAGACTGACTTCTTGAACAAAGTGTTTAAAATGAAATTTCTAAAGAATTTCCTTTGCTACTTATGTTGCATACATTTTAGAAAATCACTCCTTTATTAATTGGATTTTAAATTTATTTTCAAAATGATCAAAATACTTCAGAACTCTTCAGGAATGTTTATGCCATCAAGATCTGTATGACATCTCCCATGCTCTCTGATGAGTTAAGTTTTATGAACACTTTAACTATTTCAGAGGGAAGTAGAAATAATAGACTTCCTCAAGGGGATCTTAACTAATCCATGAGTAACACTGTAACAATGAAATGACTGTATTTTAGAAATATTTTGTAAAGGTAATCCATATAAAATTTAAATGATCTATAAAGATAATGTCATCTTATATTAAGTGAACCTAATACTAAAAGAGGAAGACCAGCTTCATCAAACAAAATTGCCTTCTGGCCCACTAAGCATTCTAATTATGTTTAACTTACATGAAGAAGCAAATTAAACATCATTTTATAGTTTAGGAGATAATATTAACATCCTAATGCTATAATTTTGAGAAATCTCTAAGTAGGACATAAAGCAATTAACTATTCCAGTGTAATTAGATCTGGAATCAGTAGAGTGGATAGTCATTTTGAGAAACATATTTACAAATATAATACTTTTTTATAATTCCACTCATGTAGGCCTACTGCTAATGGACATAAGGTTTGAATATACGTGAAATGTTTTTTTAAAAGTTATTTACTTTTTCTTTCATTTATTCAACAGGTATTTTTTGTGTGCCTAGCATATGTGAGATGCTGTTCTAGTCACTAGGGGTACAACAGTGAATAAAACAGAAAAATAATCCTCACTTGTATGTAGCACACCGTGAGGAAGAATGAAAAAGGTAAATATAATTATGGCACGTTAGAATCTGATAATGCCAAGCAAGAAAACCAAGGAGATACCGGGAAAAGTTGGAGTATAAATTAAGGGTTGAAGTGCTGGAAAGACCATAACAGAAAAACAGGGTGCAACACACTCTTTTTAAGTATTTTAGACAGGAAGCTTCTGGCTAGGCTTTTACATAGTGTCTGACATGACCTGTGGGCATTTGGCTGCAGGTGCAGAATTCCAAATGGAGAAGACACTACCAGTGCTTCCAGCTGTCTGCCGGAGAGCTACCTTCATGTCCTGCCGGCACTTTGAACTCCAAAAGTTTAAATCAGCTTTCACCCCAGCCTACTCTTGCATTTCAAGGCTCTGCTAATCATGCAGTTGTCTGAGATGGACACATCAGAGTCTCCCCGGCTTCTCTTTCTTATTTCTCTCCACATCTGTTTAGTTGTCAGGTAGGCCCTCCCAGTCATGAATAGTCATGAAAGGTCCTCAGGGCAGCTTCCTGAGTGTACCCATCACCACCTGTACTGGGTGCAGTGTCGGGACTGCACAGGCAGCAACTGGGAAGGCATTCATAGTCCGCCCCACTTAATCCACAAGGGGAACATGAATGTAATACTGATTTAAGAAACAGTGCAGGGTAGTCACGAAATCAAAATGCACTCTGGCTCAGGCAGGAAGGCCAGAAAGATCGAATCCAGTCAGGATCGTGTCTTGAAGAACTAGTCGTCAGGCTACCAAGAGTTCCATCCGCATCCAGTTCTTTCCCGTGCCAGCCGTCCTCACTGGCACGCCAGGTTGGGTCACTCCTGCGGATCACTGGAGCTTTCCCTTCAGTGTTTCAAGGATGCCGTGAGCTGAGACACAACTCACCTTCCCCAGCTCTCCCTAGATTATTGTAGCCATCTCCTGACTGGTCTCCCTGCTGCCAGTACCTATCCCAGCTATCAATCCACCTTCCAAAACCACTAGTTCAGAATTATCTTTCTCAACATGGAAACCGCGTGCTGCTCCTGTGGGGGGTTTCGTTTATTTGTTTGTTTGTTTTAAGATGGATTGATTGATTTTTATTTACTTTTGGCTGCATCGGGTCTCAGTTGCAGCACGCAGGATCTTCGTTGAGGCATGCAGGATCTTTCGATGCGGTACGTGGGATCTTCGTTGTGGTGCACAGGCTTCTCTCTAGTTGTGGCGTGCGGATTTTCTCTTCTCTAGGTGTGGCGCGTGGGCTCCAGGGCACGTGGGCTCTGTAGTTTGCGACACGCAGGCTCCCTGGTTGTGGCGCGTGGGCTTAGTTGCCAATGGCATGTGGGACCTTAGTTCCCTGACAAGGGATAAAACCCACGTCCCCTGCATCAGAAGGCGGATTCTTTACCACTGGACCACCAGGGAAGCCCCTGCTCCTGTGTTGAAACAAACAAACTTAGATGCTTCCCCATTCAGCATGATAAGTCAGACTCCTGGGGGACCATATTGGACCCTCCACACACTGGCTCCGCCCCGCTTTTCCAGCCCCAGCTCCTGCCACCTCTCCCATTTTACCCATATGAGTTCTTCCACAGAGAAGTGCAGTTCCCTCATGCCTGTGTCTTTGGTTACATTCTTTCTTCTGCCTGGGATTCCCTTCACTTTTTCTTCTGTCTGGGAGAGAAAGACAGAGACAGAGAGATATTCATTACTTAAATAAGAGTTTCTATGCAGTAAAAAATGGAAAACAAAAATATTCAGCCTTACTGATGAGCCTAACATAGAACTCTACTATGCATGTCATGAGGACGTGAAGAAATTCATAGAGAAAATGAGTCAACTCAGGATAATCAGTAACCTGATTATCCTGCCTCTACAGGGGTAAAGAAAAAGTAGTCCCATGAAACCATTGCTTATAATAAAGACATCTCATGTTGACAAATTGGCTGTAGTCAGGTCAAGAAATATACTGATTCTCAACATTCCTTCTGATCAAGTCATGCTACACACCGTAGGACCAAGGTTACATTTTGTCCAGGGAGAAATTCTAGCCAACAATGTGGGAAATAACCTGGACAAGAACTTCAGTTCTTTAAAGACAAACGTACTGGATGTAGTGAAAAAAATTTGAAACTCCAGAATATTTGAAAGGCAAGATCTGGGGGTTTGATTAAAATTCTGGAGACAAATTTTAAAAAGATGAACTGTTAAGAGTAAACAAATATTTGGAGAAACCAATAGACAAAAATACAAATATCTCTAACGGAGGGATTGGCATTAAAGGTATAATCCTTGGGCTTGAAGAGGACAGAGAAAACAAAAGAATATTATGTAAGGAAGTGGGATAAAATATTGAAAAGATAGAAATCTGTACAGACGTTATAGGTATTTATAAAATTTATTTATCCAGAGAAACTATTCCTTAGCCCAGATATTACTAGTTCATAGTTTCATAGTCCAGGAACACAGGTAAGTGACAAACTTCCACGGAACCCAACCCAAACTCTAAAAGGAACTCTAAAATTTTTTTCAAAAATATAAAAAATAGGGCTTCCCTGGTGGGACAGTGGTTAAGAATCTGCCTGCCAATGCAAGGGACACAGGTTCGAGCCCTGACCCGGGAAGATCCCACATGCTGTGGAGCAACTAAGCCCGTGCGCCACAACTACTGAGCCTGAGCTCTAGAGCCCGTGAGCCACAACTACTGAGCCCACGTGCCACAACTACTGAAGCCTGCACACCTAGAGCCCATGCTCCCCAACAAGAGAAGCCACGACAATGAGAAGCCCGCGCACCGAAAGGAAGAGTAGCCCCTGCTCACTGCAACTAGAGAAAGCCCGCATGCGGCAACAAAGACCCAACACAGGCAAAAATAAAATAATTAAAAAATATATATATATATGTATATATAAATATCCCCAATGAAGTAGAGGCAATGAAGAGAAGGTAAAGTTTAAAGTCCTGCTTTCTACTGAAGAAGAAATACAAGCCTGGAGAGGAGCATGGAGGAGGAAGCAGCAGCCTGGAGTTCAGAACTTACCAGAAGGACAAACCTAAGTAATTCAGAAGTCTCAGAAAGACACAGAAGGACTCTGTGTACAAGGAAAATGAAAGTAAACATTTTAATCATTGCATCATGCAACTGAAATAGCCAGATCTTCATTCTGAATCAGGTGGCAAATACAATATGACAAAAGAGAAAATGTAAGGTGTAAATTAGTGAATGGGCAACAGGTAGATCTTTGGAATGAGGTGCTAAGAGATCAGAAAAGAGATGATTTATGTCCTGTGTGCAAAAACTGTTACTGAACGCGAGTTCATGTACCCAGTGCACAGTGAGGCCAAATAATACCAAGACATCGGAGTTTGGAGCAGAGAAAGGTTTATTGCAGAACCATGCTAGGAGATGTGGGCTCGTGCCTCCTCGAAGGGTTTCAGCAAAGCACTTTTATAGGCAAGGTGAGGGAAGGGCATGGTTAGTTGTTGCAAACTTCTTGGTTTCTGCGCACTGAGGATTTACTATATGGGGTCTGAAACGGTGGTCTCCGTAGTGCATGCATCCCTTCCACGTTTATCTGCTGGCGCTCTTCTTGGGAAGAGCCCTCTTTTCTCCCCTCTTCCCTCTCCTTATTTACATTTGGAAGACTTATTTTTAGAGTCAGTGGTTTCATGGATTCTTTTTTTTTTTTTTTTGCGGTACGCGGTCTCTCACTGCTGTGGCCTCTCCCGTTGCGGAGCACGGGCTCCGGACGCGCAGGCTCAGCGGCCATGGCTCACGGGCCCAGCCGCTCCGCGGCATGTGGGATCTTCCCGGACTGGGGCACGAACCCGTGTCCCCTACATCAGCAGGCGGACTCTCAACCACTGCACCACCAGGGAAGCCCCTCTTTCTCTTTTTTTTTTTTTTTTTTTAATTCAAAGTGTTATCCCTTATGGTCATTACTTACTCCTTGTCCCAAATTTGGCTGGCTCTTTGACAGAGTCCTGTCATTTTTGTTGTTTTAGCATTCTCTATCTGCCATTAACTAGACTCAGGCTCACCTTGTACTTTCCCTGCCCCAGCCCTGGAATCGGCCATTTCCCCCTGGTTCCTTTTCGTGGGGAAGGGTGTTTAGGAACCACGGACTGAGTGCCTGGTGTGCTTGGAGCTACTGGAGTGTCTCTCTCCTACCACTAAACCCTGTAGTTAATCTGTTTATTGAAGGATCACCCAGTGTGTTTAGATAGAAGAAAAAAGAAGGAGAAAAGTTATCACGTGATACTCTCCTTGCTAAGGGGGGACCACAGGGGCCCTGGGTCAGTGCTGCATCCACCAGGCTGGTGGCTCCATGGTGCTTGTTTTATTATTGCTTCTAAGGTGCATGTAAATGTTTTCTTGCATTATTTTGTGAGTATGCTTTATTTCACGGTAAAAAATTTAAGTTGAACATGCATTAAGAAAAAAAAGAGAAGACTTCTTGGTGTCTGAATCCTTTGTGCTTACAGCCGTCCACATAGGTCAGGTCACAATGTTCCTGTAAACCTCCAATAAGACAAATGTTACTCTCTGTTCTGCACCTTTTTATCTCTATATAAATGGACTCTTAAAGGTTGGAGGCCTGAGATGAGGCTATCCTGTATATTTCAGGCTAGAGGCAACATTCTTTTACAAAAGGTGCAGAGCCAGCAGCAGAGCACCAAAGGTTAAAGTATAAAGGAACAAATCTAATATGGAGTCAGATTTGTTCTTGCCTAATATATTTCCCCCCTTTTCTTTGATACTCCTCAATCTCAGGGAGAACAGGTGTTGGACAAGAAGGGGAATAATGTTTTGTATAGAGAGGTTAATCATAAACTTGACAGAGGAATTCAGTTTTGGGGGAACTCAATTTCAATCTCCAATCCTGTCTCATCCTTCCCCAAATCTTTCAGGGAATTGGGCAACAACTGCTCTGGCTACTTCTTGCTGAAATGGGGCATAGCCCTACCTTGATTTGCAGAATGGACACTGAGTTGGAAGTATTCCCAAGTTCCAAGTCCTGGATTCAAGTCTTGTAAGATTAAGACCTCATTCCCTGAGGTATTCAGGAGAATAAACCTGAAAAACAGTCTGGACCTGGCATTTTGGGGAGACTTGTAGCCAGTTGTCTACAAAGGTAGGTTTTAACTTCTGATGTGGTATTAACATATACGTAACAGGAGCTGTTGGCCACTACATGTCTCCTTTTTTTTTCTTCTGCTAACATCTGATCTAAAGCAATTTTATTGTCTAAAGATTTAATACTTACAAGAGGAGACTGTGAAGTCATAACGTTATAGCTACCAGCTGCCAGCAGACACTGCTTGGAGAGTGGCTGGTGGTATCCTGAGTATGAGGCAGCTCAGAAAACTAAAGTTCTCAGCAGTACAGAAACTTGTCTGAAATCAGGTCCGCAATGGCCACCTAGTTTTACCTTGGATGTCTGAACCACAGCTACTCCATTTTGATTTTCAAACGTGTTCCCCTCCTCAGTGGCCAAAGCAGATGTCCATGTGCTTTTAGCAACAGACTTAAAGCAAGTGGTGTTACACACCATGAGTAGTTAGGCTCTGTGGCAACCGCATCAGAGAATTTTCTCCCTATCCTAAACATTAGGGGCAACAGTGTGGTTAGAAGTAAAACAATAACTTTCAACACCGATAGACAAACATTTGGTAAACAGTTAAATCAGAATGCATAGATGAAAAGCCAACAATATTTCAGATGGAACCAAAAAATTATAACCACGCTCATCAGTTTAGTCAATCCTATGTAATTAATCCTTTTTTATCAACAATTTCACGAATCAGAGTTTCCGTTAGACTTTTTAAACATCTTACCCAGTTCAGCATTACGATTTAAATGAAAATTGTACCTATCAAAAAAAAAAGTCCTTTTTACGAGTCTTCTTGAAGATGCAGCAATTCTGCAAAGCATCAGTTTAGCTGTCTATACGAGACTTAAAAAGGCAAGGTTAAGGATCCGATTACAGTGTTTTGACAAAGAAGCTCAGTCAAGTTGCTGTGACATATAGTATTTTAAGATAACAGCTAGAATTATGACATGATACTAAGACATATCCAAATTTTGGAAACTTTCTAGACTGTCTATAATAATAACATTTATCCATGTAGTGTATTCTGAGGAGGCTTATCACTCATTTGACAATGCTTCCCATGTCATTCAACATACCAAAAAGTTCTAGTTAGTTTAATGTTTCTCTGAGATGCCTCAGGGGCCCTCTGAAGCAACCCAAATTTAGCTGAAGTCAAAAGAACTTTAATTAGAATTTGATAGAAAGTTTGTCAAAAATATCAAAAAGCTTTAAAGACATCTGGTCAGATAGAATCATAGGTCACTGTGAATATTTAAAAACAAATACAGATCACTTAAAGGCAAGGAAGTTCACACAATCTGTTATCAAAAGCAGCATTTTAAGTAAACTTGTTCTCTTAGCAGAGAAGAACCAAATCTAGTCCTGCAGCAGCCTACTTTTAATAACAAAATCCATTTACCTAATTAAGTTTAATCTAATCTCAGACTGACCATACACAAAACTTCTTTTTTTACTCAAAACATATATCCTACTCTCCTACTGTATCCTGAAATGTTTCCTTTATTATTTTAGTAGCTTTAATTACATATTTAAATTAGAATCCTCACCTCTCAAAGACCTTAATTTCTAGTGAAAACCAAGAGGCAAGTAATTGTGAACTGTTTGTCATACCAGCATTTCCTGACTGTAAACTTATGCTTTAGTTTTACTCTCCTAAGAAGGCAAAGGTAGGTAAACTTACATCTCCCCAGCAACTAATGTTCCAATATTTTATCCTATTTGAAATGACCCAGATGGTCAATGAATTCTCACCATTCAACCTAGTTCAGTTTCAAGTTACCAAAATCTGGAGAGACTATTTTAGATAGATGTTTTCGAAACATAATTATTCCTATAGAATTTACCTAAAAGCTCTTATCTCATTTGCATTTACTTAAAGTTTCATCATATTAAGTTATTTTCCTTGCTGACAAATGTCTGTATTAATCAAACCAACAAGCTTAACTAGCTTCAGGAGCAGGTGATTCAGTATTGAATATTTCCCACATCATGTGAACGTGAAATCTGCTCTGTCCAACTTCCCCGATACCTAGGAGTACAAGTCAATTCCCACGTAAAGACAGACAGAACCAGAGTTCCTACAGTTTCTCCACCTGAGTTTTTTTTAAAGAAACTTCCTTATTTTTTTCAGTTCCCAAATACCCACTTCAGTCTAAAGAAATAACAGCAATAGACAATTATATATGTGTGTGTGTGTGTGTGTGTGTATACACACACACAGATATATATATATATATATATATGTATAATTCGTTCACATTCACATGCCTTATTTTCAGCAAAACCAGGAAGAGAGAATAGGATTTGGACTCAGGTACTGAGACACACACACACCCCTCCAAGATAAAATCAAAAGCAAGTGCAAAAGGCCCACTTTGATATAATAACAGAGCATTGGGGGCTGTTGTTTTCCAGATCTCAGGGAGTACTGAGGTCACACAGTGTTACAGTAAAAATATCATTTTCTTTCATTTACGGAAGCAGAGATGAAGGTCTCCCAGTTTTGCAAAATACACCCTAGGGGGACTATAGGATGGAACAGAACTCCGATTATCCACACTTAATTATTCATGACCAGTGTTATCAAATATCAAGCCAACAACAACTTACATCAGTCTCTCAGAGTCACAGTTCCCTAGCTCCAAAAGGGAGATTCCAAACCAATGTCCTGTCAGTCCAAAAGGGGGAGAACCCCAACCAATGCCCCATCAGAGATGAAGCTGAATAAACGACCAAGGCTAGTCCAAAAGGGAAAATCCCAACCAATGCTCCATCACAGGCAAAGCCCAATGCAACAGGGAAGGATACCCTGGTGTGGTCACACGCGAGCCCCGTTATTTGCCAAAGACATCTCAACTGGCCAATGCAAGTACTGATACAAACACACATACAAACAACAAATAAGCTATGATTGCACAGACAGAAAATCCGAGGAGGTGTGGTCTAAAAACTCCACTTCCACTCCCAGACGGAGGCCTCCAAATAGAGTGGCCCAGCTCTCGAAGGAGAACAGACCCAGAGTGGCTCACTTCCCAGAAGGGGATGAGCCCAAATGGAGTGGAGAGAATTCCCCATCTGCTGAAGCTAGAGCTCCTTACCCCTAAGCGACTCCGAATGTAGACTGCAGCTCTGAACGTTTCGTGGCTCCACGAAGCCTCATGCTGTGGGGCTGCCGGTGCCTCTGGGGCCAGCGCCTCCGAGATCCCCAGAGCAAAACGAGCTCTGGCAGCTGCTGGGGGACTCAGCCAAGGGGTTGACCTGTTGACCTGCCATGGGCACAGATTCCTAGACTAGCTTTGCCAAAATTGTTACCGAATGCAAGGTTGCGTGCCTGACACACAGTGAGGCCAAACAATACTGAAATGTCGGAGTTTGGAGCAGACAAAGGTTTATTGCAGGGCCAAGCAAGGAGATGGGTGGTTCATGCCCCCCAAACCCCAAACTCCTTGAAGGGTTTCAGCAAAGCACTTTTAAAGGCAAGGTGAGGGTGGAGCGTGGTTAGTTGTCACAAACTTCTTGGTGTCCGAATCCTTTGTTCTTGCAGCTGTCCATGTAGGTCAGGTCATGATGTTCCTGTAAACCTCCAACAAATGTTATTCTCTGTTCTGCAACTTTTTTTCTCTATATGAAGGGACTCTTAAAGGTCAGAGCCCTGAGAAAAGCTATCCTGTATATTTCAGGCTACAGGCAACATTCTTTTACAAAAGGTGCAGAGCCAGCATGACTAAGGGCAGGCAACAGAGCACCAAAGGTTAAAGTAAAAAGGAACAGATCTAATATGGAGTCAGATTTGTTCTTCCCTATTACAAAACTACATCAATATTAGTTGAAAATGGTAGAGACCATCTACAATCAAAAATGAGTGATGCATATATACAATGGAATATTACTTGGCCATAAAAAGAAACGAAATTGAGTTATTTGTAGTGAGGTGGATGGACCTAGAGTCTGTCATACAGAGTGAAGTAAGTCAGAAAGAGAAAAACAAATACTGTATGCTAACACATATATATGGAATCTAAGAAAAAAAAAAAAAGGTCATGAAGAACCTAGGGGTAAGATGGCAATAAAGACACAAACCTACTAGAGCATGGACTTGAGGATATGGGGAGGGGGAAGGGTAAGCTGTGAAAAAGTGAGAGAGTGGCATGGATATATATACACTACCAAGCGTAAAATAGATAGCTAGTGGGAAGCAGCCGCATAGCACAGGGAGATCAGCTTGGTGCTTTGTGATCAACTAGAGGGGTGGGATAGGGAGGGTGGGAGGGAGAGAGACGCAAGAGGGAAGAGATATGGGAACATATGTATAACTGATTCACTTTGTTATAAAGCAGAAACTAACACGCCATTGTAAAGCAATTATACCCCAATAAAGATGTTAAAAATATATATATATGTATACATATATATATATATGTATGTACCTTAATCTTATAACAAATATATTCTGGGTTGCTGAGAACTTTTCTTTCTAAATAATGTTTTATGTCTTTTGTATTATAATTGGGTGTCTTGATGTTTAGGTTATATCATTATAACTGGGTTAATAAATTCCACCCTAATAAATGCAGTGAAGAATATCAAGTGTGAAGATTTAACTGAGATAAGTTATACAGAATATCTAGTTCAGTATCTCAATAATGGTAAACATGAAATAAATGGCAGCTATGGTTATTATTGTTAAAAAATAAAATGAGTGATGGGGTGTGAGCTGGGCATGAAGAGGGAGAAAAACAACAAAAAGTTATAACAACTTTTTATCACTGCACTTAACAAAAGCACAACTGGAAAATAAATACAAAGCCCTAAAAAATAGAGGCTCTTAGAGAACTCCCTGAGCAGATGGACATTCTTTAAAACAAATTGATTTAAGAAGAATGTAAGGACTGGACAGAAATTGTCAATGTAGAGGGAACAAATATTTACAGGCAGAGAATTCAAGACATGGAGGACGCTTTCATAAAACAGTTTCCATGAATACCTATTTCCATGAACTTGCTATTATTGAGGGAGAGCCCATGACAACTGACTCCCTGTTTATGCTACGGAAAGAGCCTTTACTGGAGACAAAAAAAGTAATGAGCATAAGATAGAAGGAAAACCCCAGAAATATGTATGCTTGAAAAGCAGTGATCCGGAAGACCTGATCATCCAATCCCCCCAGCACAGAGAAGTCTTCTGAGGTGATTCTTTGATTCCTTCCTGTGTCAGACTACCCCAACCCCAATAAAGGCTGTTCCATTGACTCTGCCGTCTACTCTTAGTAAATAGATGGGACAAGAAGTGATCTGGAGTCTGTGGATAAGATTCCACCTAGTCTGAGATCTTCTTAAGAAATATCTGTATAGACATCTACCTCTGATCTGTGGTGCGCTTAGCTTCATCAATACACTTGGTGGCCAAGATATCCACCATCCTCCCGCCTCTTAAAAGTAGAGCATCCTACCAGCCCCTCCCCCAGTGCATCTTAATCAAACAGATGAGACTGAAGGAGACTGGGAAAATCTCCTTTCAGATCCTGAGATCCTGAGGCAGGAAAGTACATCCACCTGTTCCTATGATGAGGTATGAGTCAGAAATCTTTTGCTGTCAAGGCCATATAGAAAATATGGTAGGTCTCTGTTGCAACAACTCAAGTCTGCCATTGTAATGTGAAAACAGCCAGGGATATTATGTAAACAAATAGGGGTGGCTGTGTTCCAATAGAATTTTATTTACAGAAACATGTTGCAGGCTGGATTTGGCCCTCAAGTGATAATCTGCCAAGCCCTAATCTCTCTGACAAAACTGCTTCATATCTAGGCCTTGGTGCTACTTCATTTAGGAAGAGTGATCAAAATATCCCCTTTAGCCCACTCCCTACGAATGTTAGAGGATCCTGTCCACCAATGATCATGGAGATAACTGACCATCTGGCCTACCTGTAATTGAAGAGAGGTGCCTAGTAATGGCTTGGAACCTAAAAAATAACCAAGTCACTACCTCATCAAATGGAGCCTGTGACAGATTTTTGTCTTTCCAAAAATGACTGCAACAGTATTTGCAGTCTTACAAGCTCTTCCAGAAACTTGCCTCTCCCCCAGTTAAGAAGTGGAAGGCCTTTTACCCTTGAATGTGGTGATTCTTTGTAATGACCTCAGAAATAAGACCTCCAGAGTTAAGTCATAAAAGGATATGCAGGTCCCCTCTGGCTCTCTCTTTCTGTTTGGGATGTGCACCCTTGAATTTCAGTGCCATGAGTGAGGAACCCCAAGCCACACAGGGAGGCCACGCGTAAGTGTTCCAGCTACTGGTCCGAGAGAGGTTGCTGATGGCAGCCAACATCAACCACTGGGGATGTGCATAATCTCTGCCTGTGAATGAAGTGTATATTCCATTTACATTGAATGTAATTATTGATATGGTTGGCTTTAAGTATCCTGTCTTGTTAGTTGGCTTTTATTTTCCCATTCGTTCTTTGGTTCTCCATTCCTCCTGTCCTTCCTTTGTGTGTGTGTGATCATGTGTTATTTTTAGTATTTTATTTTGCTTCATCTATTCACTTTTTAGTGTTATATCCAACTTTGTGTTATTTTTAGAAGGTGCTCTAGAGATTTTAATAAGTATTTTTCAGTTACCCTAGTCTATCTTCAAATAATATTCAACTGTATAGATAGTATAAGAACCTTATAACTGTACATTTTAATTTACCCATATCCACTCTTTGCTCTCTTATTATCTTATATTTTCCTTCTACATATACCATAAACCCTACAATGCATTATTACTTTACATTTTGTTTTAAAACATCAATAATTTTTCAAAGAAACATTTACATAAATATATTTAAAAGGTGAAGATTTTTTTAAGTTTTTTTTTAAATGCATATTTACCCACCATCCCTTCCTGTATATATTGAGCTTCATCTGGCATCATTTTCCTTCAGCCTGAAAAACTTATAGTGCAGGGCTCTGAGGATAAGTTCTCTCTGCTGTTGTCAGTCTGAAAATGTCTTTATTTTGCTTTGGTTTTGTAGGATGTTTTCACTGGTTCATTTCTTTAGCGTTTTCACTTTTATTTTCATCTATTTGCTATTGTCTCCTGTATTTAATGTGCCTTTTTTTCTCTAACTGATTTTATATTTGCTATTTATCTTTGCTTTAACCTTGTGATTATGATATGCCTAGATTTTTTTTCCTTTGAGGTTTCTTTAACTTCTTGGATTTATGAATTGATGTCTTTCATCAAATTGCAGGACATTCTTAGTCATTATCTCTTCATATATTTCTTCTCCATTCTGTCTCTCCTTTCTTTCTGAGACTTCAATTACCTATATATTAAACCATTGGGTATTGTTCCACAGATATTGGACACTCAGGTCTTTTTTTTTTTTTTTTTCCCTCTCACTATCTTTTCTCAGCTTGGATGCTTTCTGTTGTCTCATATTCAAGTTCATTGATTCTCCTTTTCCTGCTATATCTGGTTTGCTGTTAATCCTATCTAGTGAATTATTCTTTTCTGATACTGAACTTTTTATTTCTAACTTTTCCATGAGGTTCTTTTTTGTAATAGATTTTATGTCTCTGCTAAATTTCTCTATCTTTGCGTGCATATTGTTCACCTTTTCTGCTAGACCCTATAGCATTTTAACACAGCTAATTTAAAGTTCTTATCTGATCATTCCAACTTCAGGCCATCTCTGGGTCTGTTTCTATTGACTGTTTCTTTTCTTTCCTTTCCATGGATCTCATTTTATTGCTTCTTCATGTGTTTTGTAATTTTTGATTGCACACTGAATGATATGTACTGATATAAAAATAGTAAAGGATAAAGTAAATATTTTCCTCTAGAAAAGTGCATACCCTTTTTGTGTCAGGCCACTAGAGTTGGGGGCTGAGTCAGTTTGTTCAATAGTTGACCTTGGTTTGGACTTTGTTGTATTTTTAGCTGGATTTAGTTCAACACCGTTTCTAAATGTTTTGATGGTGGAATTAGGACTTTCTGCTCTGCAGGGAGAAAGATCTGAGCAATGGCAAGTTTTCAGAGATCTCTTTGTACTTTACAGCTGAGCTCTCAGTTCTTTAAACTATTGGTGATGCCTTTCTGCTTTATAGCTTGGTTGACAACTTTTGGGGTTATTGAGGAGTTCTCTTTGTTCTCCAGTACTGGCTCCAGATTTCTGTAACTCAGGAGATCTCTGTCTATCCTGCTGTACTTTTACCAGTCTGTGGGGGACAGTTGCCTTCTATTCTGTGGAAACTCAGATTGTTCGAGCAGAGTTTCTCTCAGTTCTTTTTCTCCTTCCCCAGTCCAGCATTTGGAACTGAAAGCCATAGGCATTTAGGTTAGACTTCCGTCAGCTCTCCTGATCTGCCTTCTTATTCTAAGGGCGTCTGTCTTGCACTTAAGAGAGGCCCTGCACACCTGAAAATGGATATGTCTCAGGCCTCTTATCCTGCCCCAGCCATTGGCATATTGCTCTCCAGTATTCTGTGAAGACTTATTGAAAGAGTTGGTGAGTGGGTACAAACTTGCTATGTGACTGGAGCTCTTCTGAATTCTGATCTGTCATGCCCAACCACCTATGCTGTTAAACTTGTTAAAGATTTGGTTGGCTTTTCCTTGCCCACCAGATGAGGCAGAGCCCTCTTCTCAGCATTTCACAGGGAGAAGAGCAGCCAGGAACATTTTCTCTTCTGTGAAGGACTCCTTGCTTTCTGAATTTTAGTTTATTTAGGTTTCTTCAGTTCCTGAAATCCTGAAGAAATCCTCAGTTTTCTGATGAGTTTTTTTTTTTTTTGTCTGCGTTGGTTCTTTGTTGCTGCTCACAGGCTTTCTCTAGTTGCAGTGAGTGGGGGGTGGGGGTTACTCTTCATTGTGGTGAGTGGGCTTCTCATTGTGGTGGCTTCTCTTGTTGCGGAACACGGGCTCTAGGCGTGTGGGCTTCAATAGCTGTGGCACTCGGACGCAGTAGTTGTGGTTCGTGGGCTCCAGTGCACAGGCTCAGTAGTTGTGACGCGTGGGCCCAGTTGCTCCACAGCATGTGGGATTTTCCCAGACCAGGGATGGAACCCATGTCCCCTGCATTGACAGGTGGATTAACCACTGTGCCACCAGGGAAGTCCCCTGATGAGTTTTATTTATTTATTTTTGTTGTTGTGTTGGGTCTTCGTTGCTGCACGTGGGCTTATAGAATACAGGACTCACAAGACACAAGGCAATATTTAATAGTGGGACAAGTTACAGTAATCTCAAGCTCGAAGGACTTCAAACTGGCTACTGTCAGGACAAGGACAGACGTTTCTTACCTGGAAGAATGCATTGTTCACTTTGACAAAAGAACAGATATCACTTATTTCTGTAGAGATTACAAATAACCTTCCTTTAACTGTCAAAACAAGACAGATATATATTAGAATATTCTTTAATTTGAGAAGTTTCAATCACTCCATCAAGTTCTTAATAGGCTTACAGATATTCACTGGGTAAGGACAAGATTAAATAGGACCAGAATTTCTACTTCACAGCAAGTCAATAATTATTTAAGAATTTATTACATGTAAGGCATTTTTTCCAGGTGCTGTACATCCCTAGCACTGCTCTTCACACCCAGTAAAGACGCAGCTAATTTGTCTTGTTGAATGAATGAATAAGCCTCACCTCGAAGGTGGAGAAAAGACTCTGGGTAAAGTTTAACTTGAATAGGATTTTGGAAGGCAGAAGGGATTCGGATATGAAAAATGAACAGGGAGGGCATTTGTAGGGAAAGAGGTATGTTTTAAAGGGGGAGAAGAAACACAGGGCACGTTCAATGAACAATGATGAAATTGGTTTGTCTGGATCAGGGATGTTGTGTAGCAGAGTTGTGGGAAACATTGGAGAGCTTCAGAGAGGAGTTGGCCTGGGGTAGCCCAGCTTCTGAGGAGGTTGGACTGGACGTTACCGGCATGGGAGTGTCATAGAGATGATTGGGTGGGTGACATGATCGAAGTGGTCTTTCAGGACAGTGAAACTACTAGCACATCCACTATGGGTTGGAGTAGGAAGGAGACCAAGGAAGTGGAGAGCAGTCACAGGGCTACTGCTGTAGCATGTTCATTTCCTTTTACTGACTTTAAGCCTTTGAGGAGAAGAATTCTACCTTTGTCTCTTCATCTCTAGCACAGTGCCTGGACATCATAGGTACTAAGTATTTATGCCTGATCTTTGTTAGCGGTGCTGGGAATGGAAAGAAAGGGATCCATGAATTTGTTTATTAAACAAACAATAAAGTAGGGACCAGCTACATGATCAAAAGCACTTAAGAATACTGAGGGTGAAGAGGACACTTCTGTTCTTGCACATGTGGACATCAAATGTGGTATACATGGTGGAAAGATTGTCATTTATCCTCTCTTTGAACTGTTATAACCCTTAGTTTCCTAAACCACCCACCCTGGGTAACAAATAAGGGAGTAGGTTACAACTTCATTGGTAACAGAAACAACACTTGGTTCAGACTCCACATCCGTCAGGGTCGCTGGGACCTACAACCAGTCTAGACACTGTGTTTTGACCCAACGAACCTGCAAGTTCTGGTTGTCTCCATTTGAGTTTTCTTGGTGTTTTACCCGCAGAAGGGCTGAGTTTGTTGCTGTGTCTTCCATCTAAGAGAGCGGTCCCTGGCATTTTCGGCACCAGGGATTGGTTTCGTGGAAGACAATTTTTCCACGGATTGCGGGGGAGGCGGGGGGGATGGTTCAGGCGGTAATGCAAGCTATGGCGGGTGATGGAGAGCGGCAGGTGCTTGCCCACCACTCACCTCCAGCTATGCAGCCCAGGTCCTGACAGGCCAAGGACCAGTAGCAGTCCACAGCCCAGGGGTTGGGGACCCCTGCTCTAAGAAACTTACCTTAGTCTGCTCACTGACGACCTGCCACTCCTCTCCGTCAGGTCCTCTCTGCGCCTGAATTGTAATGAAGCTATCAGACTCCGAGGAGCCAAGGCGACATTCTTAAGTTCCCTCGTCATGTCTCTGGGGCTTGGTGGGAAGGTGGGTGGCTGGCATGACAAAACCACACCCCCAAATATCCCTCGCCTCAGGAATCCACCTGTGGCCTGGGTATGTGAATCCTGTTCTCCTCAGAGGAAGGCTTCTCTTCTCCATACACTGCGCTTGTCGGCTTCTTGTTCTTTGAGGATGCTTGCACTTCCCGCAAATCGGATCTGAGGTGCCAGGCAAGTACCCGCATTAGTTCTCCCTTGACACCCATGCTTACCGAGTTATCGTAATACAGTTTTTCCTGGAGATAGATGACATTTTTGTTGCTTTTATTTTTTACACCTGAGGAAACAAATATAAGTAGTAGAGTAAGAACAAATGATTGGGGGGCTTCCCTGGGGGTCCAGTGGTAAAGAGTCTGCCTTGCGATACAGGGGACATGGGCTCGACCCCTGGTTGGGGAGCTAGGATCCCACATGCCGCGGGGCAAAGAAGCCCACGTGCCGCAACTACTGAGCCCACGCGCCCTGGAGCCCACGTGCCACAACTAGAGAGAGAGAACCCGCACGCCACAACTAGAGAGAAGCCCGCGCACCACAATGCAGCCAAAAACAAATAAATAATCAATAAGTACTTGAAAGAAGAATAAATGGTTGGCTTAATATGACTAAATGACTAAGGTTTATCGATTATAAGCTGGACTAAATAACATTGCCACCACCACCCATAACTCTGAGCCCAGTCCCTGGCAACAGTAGGTGCTGATAAATGCTTAACCGCCGGCTTTCAGTGGGAACATGGGGCACAGTTCGTAGCATCTGCTGGTTTCTGAGGTGTACACTCTTCCACTATGGCTGATTTCAAGCTGCCAATGTTACGTCACCAAACGTGGAACTGGGAAGAGAGGTGCATAATTGGCTCTTACAAGCTTGTAGAAGCCAGAGAGTTTAGGATTTCGTTTTTCTTCCTCGAGCCGTTGCCATGACAAGTAACCAGTCGCAAAGCTGTTTGTCGTAGCATATCTGCCTTTGGGGAGTCTTGCTTTTGGTGCCAGTCTTGAGGAGGCGTGTACACATTGCTAGTTGCTAGTTAATTCTCTTCCAGAGATAAAAGTTATTAATTTAGGTACAGGCAGTACGACTTTGCCCAGTGTTTCAAAATATCAAGTATGTGAGCGCATATAAGATTGTCTTCAACAAGTTTTAGATTCAAGCAGGAGAGGGGGTGGATATCACTAGCAGGGTCACAGGGAGGGCCCATATGATAGCAAACTCTCTGGATTAGGAGTCCAGAGGCTTGGGTTCTAGTCTCAAGTCTGCCACGAATTAATTGTGAGACTTTATCTACTAAAGCCTACTGGGTATTAGCTTCTTCATCTGAAAAATGAGAGAGTTGGGCCAGGTCATCTGTAAAGTCCCTTACAACTTTGTCATTCAAATTATACAGAATAATATGGAACATAATAATGGGATGAAAAAATTATAAACTTAAAAATTATAATACAGTATATACGCAACATAATTGACAACAGGGACACGAAGAGATATTTATGTATCCGTGTTCACAGCAGCACTGTTCACAATGGCCAAAAGGTGGAAGCAACCAAGTGTCCGTTAAAAAATAAAAGGATAAACAAAAGGTAGTCTATCCATCCCATGGAAGGAAATTCTAACCCATGCTATTACATGGATGAAACTTGAGGACATCATGCTGAGTGAAGTGAGCCAGTCACAAAAGGACAAATACTGTATGATTCCACTTATACGGGGTCTCTACTGTTGTCAGCTTCATAGAGACAGAAAGTAGAATGGTGGTTGTCAAGGGCTGGGGGGAGAGGAGAGCAGGGAGTGTTTTTTTTTTTTAATTAATTAATTATTTTGCCTGTGTTGGGTCTTCGTTGCTGCGCGCGCGCTTTCTCTAGTTGCGGCGAGCAGGGGCTACTCTTTGTTGCGGTGCGCGGGCTTCTCACTACGGTGGCTTCTCTTGCTGCAGAGCACGGGCTCTAGGTGTGCATGCTTCAGCAGTTGTGGCACACAGGCTCAGTAGTTGTGGCACATGGGCTTAGTTGCTCCATGGCATCTTCCAGGACCAGGGCTTGAACCCGTGTCCCCTGCATTGGCAGGTGGATTCTTAACCACTGTACCACCAGGGAAGTCCTTGATTTATTTATTAAAACAAAAAGATTTTCAATTTGGCTCACAAAACTAAACTTAACTGCATGCTATGTACAAGAGACACACCTAAAACAAAGTGCTTCAGAAAGGCTAAACATGAAGGGATGAATGAAAGTATACCAGGCAAATGGAAACAAAAAGAAAGCAGAGGTAGCAGTCTTCAGATCAGAGTAGTCACAGAAATATAAAAACAAAATCTTTTATTAAACAACCCTTGGCTAAAAGGAGAAATACAAGCTGAAATTATATGATTTTAAATAAGTAATAGACAATGAAAACACTATATATCAGAATCTACAGGATGTATTTAAAGCAGTGATTAGAGAAAAGCTAATACCACTAAATAATTTTTCAATAAAAATGAAAGAACAAAAAGTAATGAGCGAAATTTGTAGTTCATTATTTATAAAACAGAAATAGAGTCACAGATGTAAAAAATAAACTTATGGTTACCGGGGGGGAAAGGCAGGAGATGGATAAACTGGGAGATTGGGATTGACATATACACACTACTATATATAAAATAGATAACTAATAAGGACCTTCTGTATAGCACAGGGAACTCTACTCAGTACTCTGTAATGACCTATATGGGGAAAGAATCTAAAAGACAGTGGACATATGTATAACTGATTCACTTTGCTGTACAGCAGAAACTAACACAGCATTGTAAGTCAACTATACTCCAATAATTTTTTTTTTTAAATTGCAGCTCAAAAAGCTAGGAAGAAAAGAACAGTATAAAACAAAAGAAAGCACAAGGGTGAATATATTGAATGTAAAACCAGGAATTAGTTAAGTAGAGAATAGACATACAGAAGCAAAGCACTCAATACATTTTTTGCAAAAATATATAAAACACTTTATTTTTTTCCTATGTTTCTAATTTTTAAACTACAGTATACTAAGTGAATATGAGTTTCACTCTTTTCTTATTTTGCTATGCATTTATAACTGACGTTAGAGTTTTTGTTTCGACAAACATTTTTAACGATCATGGAACAATTCTAACTTTTTCCGTAGTTTATTAAGAATGCTTTACACAGTCATTTTATGGTCTCACGCTAACTGTGCAAAGCAAGGACTGCCTGGAATTTATTGAAGGCCAGCTACATGCCTGACACAGAATAGTGCCCAGGCTTAGACTAAGGTCCTGGGCTACAGTGGTAAATAAAACAGACAAAGCCTCTGTCCTCGTTACCCTTAGTCCAGTGGATGTGACAGATAATAAACAAAAAAACGTTGCACGTTTAAATAAATTTACATAGTTATATAAGTATATAAGAATTAAAAGAACATAATAAATGGGGAGGAAAGGAAATCATTTGGACTTGTATTTGCACTGGATTGAGACTTTAAACCAGGGTACAGACTTAGGGTGCTCCCACTGATGCATTCAGAGCAATTATGTACTCAAACTTGATGAAATATAAAATATGAATGATGAAAGCATGAAATATGACAAGAAGGGGGTCATCAATGAATGCCAACTAAAGCCCCCTTGGTGAAATCATTCTGTTCTGTGGTGTGTGGCTGGTCCTCAGAAATGCAGGCACAGACACCTGTTTTGTCAACATATCAAGAATGGTTTAGTTCTCTGAAGACCTGGAGAGATAACTGTATAAACTCAGATGCTAATATATTAACTTGTGAGAGGTATAACTTGCAAAGTGATCAGTCTTTTATGCCCTATGGACAGTGAATTTTAAAATTTTGATTCCTGGTCAGAGGTTGCTTGATTAGCATATGTAGTATAATCTGCTAGCTGTCTATCAGGCATGCATTCCCCATCTGGCCCCCATCATATTCTATCTAACAGAGCTCCAATTTTGTTCATATGCAGCTTGTGTGATAAAGGGGAATCTGACTCCATCCTCTAAGTGGGAGATTTGAGGTCTCTATCTGGTCTAGGCCAATAACATTAATTCCATCCTCTTGTCAAGTAATTGACTCAGGGATGACATTTAAGCCAATCAGCACGTGACATGTCTATGGCAATAATGTGTGATGCAATAGTGGCCACTGACAGCTGCTAGCTTAATGAGGCTGATGGGAAAGCCCTCTCTCCCCTCCTCTCCTCCCTCTCCTCCCCTCCCTTTCCCTCCTCTTGTAATAATAGCGGAAACAGGCTAAGGACAAAGCTACACACACAGGGCAGAGCAATAACAATTAAACAGAGCCAGAGCCTTCATTGTGCTGCATCTGGAGCCTGTCCTACATTTAGACTTCCTGCTCTGTGAAATAATACCTTTCCTTCACATTTAGGACAGGTTGAGATTTCTGTTACTTGCAGCCCAGAGCATCTTCCAGATACAGCGAACAATCAGTACAAAAGATGTGAGTTGTGTGGCTCATCAATTTAGACACAGCTGGATGTGCCCTCCTGACCTCTCAGTTTCTGGTGCTCACCATTCCCTTCTGATTCCTACCTTCTCCATTTAGATGTATACTAATACCAATGGTTCCAGAGCAGTTTGGAGCTTATTAATTCAGCAATAATTAACTTTCTCTTTCCGCTTGAAAGCTAGAAGTTATTCCACGGTTAAGATGACTTCATATAATTAGCCCAATGCATATGTTTATAGTTTAGCTCTCATTCTTCCATATAACAGGACAGGTGCACGTATCCACTGACATGATCACATTCCAGGGGTAAACATCACTTCATGTTCGACTACTTGGTTCCAACTAAGGTCTTTATCGAATCCACTCAAATCTCCACTCTTCATACCTGGCTCAAGTGTGTCAGATTCTCTGATTTCAAAGCAAGATACAACTATATTTTGATTAAAAATATATAATGTATATATTATAAATATGAAATATATATTTTTCAATATTCTATATATGTATTCAATATTCAGTTTCACATATACATATATTTCATTGTAGCTGATTTTCACCTGGAGTTTTTTCAATTCTGAAAGAGCAGTAAGTAGCTTTTCCTCAGAGGCTCCCTCCCAAACACAAATGCAATGTCACCACGGGACTGCTATGAATAGATGCCACCAGAGTTCCAACTACAGATTCCAACCAGCAAATTGTGACATTCTTTGAGTTAGCTGTCCCTTCCGCCAACTTGGCTTCTACAGAGAAGTTGAACCATCATGAAATGCAGGATATTTTTGCACATGGCTGTCCTGACCGGAAGTCATCTTAAGACAAGAGAAGGGCCTAGAACACTACGTGAGTGTTGACCAAAGATGTGAGGTGAGAACTTTATGGCAAGAATTAAAACAAAAACAACAATTGGCACGTGGGTGTCTACAAAAAGAAAGGCAATTACAGATGAACTGCTGAATCCAAAACGCTTCCTTTTCTCCAGAACCCTATTAAATTAAGCACAAGACAGCATTTTAAAATGGGCCAATAGCCAAGATTGTGAGCTGATTATAAAATAATAATAACAGTATTTATTAAGTATACTATGTGTCAGGTAACATGATAAAAGCTTTGTATAAGTTATCTCATTCCGTTCACATCACAGTTCTGGGAAGCAGCTATTGTTCTACCTATCTTCCAGGTCTTAATGAAAGTGTCTTACCCAAGTCCCACGGCAAGTAAAAACTGGAAATGACAGACACCCACAGGGCCGCCCGGCTCCAAGCTCCAAGCGGCATTTACGGGCAGAACCATGTATACAAGCACTTATATGGAGTTGTGAACAGACCTTAAAGAAAACCCTGACGTATATAAATATAGGGTTACTAGGAGCCTAGCTTCTTTCCTTCTCGACATCAAATCCTAAGGCCCAGCCTTCATCTAGATCGGTTTGATTACAAAAGCACATGGTTGATAAATTTGTGTTCAAATACTCCATTTTAGAGGACTTTACAAATCACTGACATAATTTCTATAAAGCCAAGAAGAAAATTTTAAATCTGATGTGCCATTTATGCTTCCA
Source organism: Delphinapterus leucas (assembly GCF_059928025.1). Lineage (NCBI taxonomy): Eukaryota > Metazoa > Chordata > Mammalia > Artiodactyla > Monodontidae > Delphinapterus > Delphinapterus leucas. The sequence goes on from NC_143144.1 coordinate 6,175,612, forward strand.
CCAATAATAGTGTATAAATGTGCTTATTTTCCCTTACTCTTAGCAATACTGGGTGTTATCAAACTTTAAAATTTTTGCCAATCTGATAAGTGTAAATAGTATTTTGTTTTAATTTGCATTTTAACTCAAGAGTGAAGTTGAGTACTCTGTCACTGATTTATTGTCCATATGTCTCTCTGCAGAGATCTGTCTGCTTATGTCTGTCTTTGGCCCATTTTTCTTAACTATTGATCATTTCCTTATTAATTTATAAGAATTCTTTTTATAGTAAGGTAATTAACCCTTTGTCATGCTTTTCCCCACTCATGTTTTTAAAATAACTCTTATAATTTGTCATTTGTTTTGTGATTTGTGTACATTTTTATTTTGTCAAAGAGAATTGTTTTCGTATTGTCAAATGTGTTAATTGCAATGAATAGCCCATCTTTTCCTCAACAATTTGAAATGCCATATTTCACTGATTATTAGAGGCACATCTTTTTGACATTTTAAACCTCTGAAATCAGAATATGTCTTAAAATTGATAACATTTTATTACCGCTTTTGGTCAGATTAAGGACTTGTCATTGCTTATATACGCACAAATTGTTCATAGTTGTTAATATTTTCATTACTTCAACTGATTTATTCTATAATTAAGGGAAGGAATTTGATTCAGCCTGGACAAATTGACACGTTACAAAGCCACCACAGATCATATGCTTTTTATATATTAATACAGGGAACTGCATTTATGGAATTCCCAATTTTGCACCATTCTTATGTTCCTATAATGAACTCTACCTGATATTTATGAATTATTTTATGAATGTATTACTGTGCTCCATTGAAAATAACTTTATTTACTATTTTTGCAGTCACTGCAAAAATTGATGGGCTATAAGGGTTTTATTATTTTTTTTTGGTGCTATCTTTATCAAGTTTTGATATAACACCATTAATTTTATTAAAATATTGAAAGTATTCTTTCTTATGCAAAATTTTTAAAAACAGGTCTAAAATAATTTATTTCATATATCTCTTAACTTTGTAATAAAAAGTGCTGAAGCTGAGGGCATGAATAAAAGTGATGAAGTACGATGTCACAACAACAACATTTCATTGCATTCCTGAAAAAGTGAATGTGATAAATCAGAAATATGTAGCTATATAATACTTCAGTTTATATACAATTGATATTATGGTCATTCCAAGGATCTGGAGCAATTCAAACTCTAAAAAAAGAAGTGGAATTTCCCATTGACTCTTCAATTTCTAATTCTGAGAGTTATATGGGAGGTATGTGACATATTTATTCATATGCATGAATCCAGTAGGCATATATGTAACATAAATTTTCTATGTATTGAGATATACATGATTGAAAGACAGAAAACATTTGTGTTTTATCCCTTCCTGGAAATCAGCACACAATATGAATAAATAAATGCATATTAAGTAAATGTTACAAGTTTAATGGCTCACTGACACTATCATTTAAACATCGCTTATGTATCAGACACTTGCCATACATCATCTCACTTAATTACCATCATAGGCAGATGAGGAAACTTAGGCCCAGAAAGATGACGTTACATGCCTGGAGCTTCAACTTGGTGGCAGAGCCAGGGCTCAATCTGACGTCTATTTAATTCCCAAGACTATGTTATTTTGCTCCCCAGTGCTGCCTCTAAAATAAGCGTCACTGCAGTCCAAGAATATACTTTAGCTGCCAGTGGTCATCTCAAATATACATAACTGAGTATAAAATATCTGAGGCTGTGTGTGAACCGTCAAGAGCCACAAATCTGGGACTTCCTTGGTGGCGCAGTGGATAAGACTCCACGCTCCCAGTGCAGGGGGTGAGGGTTCGACCCCTGGTCAGGGAACTAGATCTCACATGCATGCCGCAACTAAGAGTTCACATGCCACAACTAAGGAGCCCTCCTGCCACAACTAAGACCCGGTGCAACCAAATTAATTAATTAATTAATTTTAAAAAAGAGACACAAATTTTCTTGTCATACAGGTACCAACTCATCACTGAGAACCAAGATAATTCACTATGAAATACCAAGTCTGAGAAACTATACTTTCAGTGGACTTGAAAGCAACACGCATATGACAGAAACTTCTATTTCCATGGGCTTACGTAGGCACTTTCAAAAGAATGCTGTTAGGGCTTCCCTGGTGGCGCAGAGGTTGAGCGTCTGCCTGCCGATGCAGGGGACACGGGTTCGTGCCCCGGTCTGGGAGGATCCCACATGCTGCGGAGCGGCTGGGCCCGTGAGCCATGGCCGCTGAGCCTGTGCGTCCGGAGCCTGTGCTCCGCAACGGGAGAGGCCACAACAGTGACAGGCCCACGTACCGCAAAAAAAAAAAAAAAAAAGAATGCTGTTAAAAACTAAAGCATAATTAATCATATGTCTTTCACATGCCAGATACGAGAGCATTTCTGTTTTCTTTCTTAGAATTCTCAACATTCGCACCAAAAGCAGAGGCAGATTTGAGATTAAGATCGGATGCTCTCCAGGTAAATTAATCTGTCCATCACTGAGTTCTGAGTCAAAGCAACAGTGTGACACAGGCTGTGTAAACTGCAACGTGCAGCAAGGCAGGTGCAGCTCTGCTCCCTGCGGTGGTGGGGAAAGCTTTAGACACTGATCATGTGTCATATTCACTGGAAAGTTTCAGGGGAAGTTTCTGCTTGGCTCCTGTCATAATAGATTCATTTGTTTTGCCCAAACAGGTTGATTTATTTAGGGATGTATTCATTTATGTGCCAAACACGTTGATCAAACTTGATCTGAGCCAAGTAAAAGTAGTCCATGCAGTTTACCAGTAACAGAGACAAAAATAAAACTTGTTTCAAGTTGGGTAGCTTGACTAATCACGTAAGGAATTTGTTATACACTTGCACACACCCTTCATCAGAATTTTCAGTTACTCAGACTTAAAATTAAGAAAAGAAAGGCAGACTCTTTCTTATTTATTTATTTATTTATGGCTGCATTGGGTCTTCGTTGCTGCGTGCAGGCTTTCTCTAGTTGCGGTGAGTGAGGGCTGCTTTTCCTTGTGGTGCGTGGGCTTCTCATGGTGGTGGTTTCTCTTTTTGTGGAGCATAGGCGCCAGACACTTGGGCTTCAGTAGTTGTGGCACATGGGCTCAGAAGTTGTGGCACGCAGGCTCAGTAGTTTTGGCACATGGGCTCAGTAGTTGTGGTGCATGGGCTTCAGTAGTTGTGGCACGTGGGCTCAGTAGCTGTGGCTCACCGGCTCTAGAGCACAGGTTCAGTAGTTGTGGCGCACGGGCTTAGTTGCTCTGCGGCATGTGAGATCTCCCCGGACCAGGGCTCGAACCTATGTCCCCTGCATTGGCAGGTGGATTCTTAACTGCTAAGCCACCGGGGAAGCCCCCGTCTCTTTCTATTACAGGTGGCCTCATCAGTTCCTTTGAAAAGATTGCCTGACAAGAGTTAGATATAGATCCAAGTCACGTCATCATGTATTTATCAAGAGGCCATTACGTGCAAGGTTCTGTGAAGAAAAGAAGGAGAAACAGGAGGGGAGGAGGAGGAGAAGAAGAAAAAGAAGAAGAAGAAGGAGAAGAAGAAGAAGGAGAAGAAGGAGAAGGAGAAGAAGAAGGAGAAGAAGAAGAAGGAGGAGGAGGAAGAGAAGAAGGAGGAGGAGGAGGAGGAGAAGAAGAAGAAGGAGAAGAAGAAGGAGAAGAAGAAGAAAAAGAAGAAGGAGGAGGAGGAGGAGAAGAAGGAGGAGAAGAAGAAGAAGGAGGAGGAGGAAGAGAAGAAGGAGGAGGAGGAGGAGGAGAAGAAGAAGAAGAAGAAGAAAAAAAGAAGAAGAAGGAGGAGGAGGAGGAGAAGAAGGAGGAGAAGAAGGAGGAGAAGAAGAAGGAGAAGAAGAAGGAGAAAAGGAGAAGAAGAAGGAGGAGGAGGAGAAGAAGGAGAAGAAGGAGAAGAAGAAAAAGAAGAAGAAGGAGGAGGAGGAGGAGGAAGAGGAGAAGAACAGGAAGGGGAAGGAGAAGGAAAAGAAAAGAAAAGCAACAACAAAAAAAAAAAAAGAGAGAGAGAGAAAAAGAAAAAATAGTCCCTCCTCTGGGGTGGGAGGTAGGGAGTGTGTGGTCTTCTTTCCATGAATCCTTATCTCAAAGAGCCCAGGTCAGTGGTGACCTTAAGAGTGAGTAGTGTCATCCAAGAAACTCATAGTGTTTGACCATCAAGTTTATCTTTGAAACCAAAGAGAAAAAGGCCTAGAAGTTTTCTGTGAAGAGGAGATTCCTGGCTCCTGATAAGAAGGCAGCCATCTTAGGCTGCTGGTTCTGTCTCCCCAAATCCGAAGTGAGAGCCAAATGAGGATCTGAAGGCCCAACAGAAAAACTGTGGGAAGCCCAGTATAGACAGGAGGACTCACAAACTGGTGTGAGTGAGGGGATGGCCAGAGGGGGCCTCAGCCTAGGGAGGAGAACGCCCAGGGACCAGAGCTTTAAATTCTAACCTGGCTTCTCCCACACATGGCCTACAGAGTATCATCACGGAAGCAGTAGCCAGGCCAGCTGGTGTCTCAGGATAATTTCAGGGCGACCTAGAAGCCCTGCTGGGGTGGAGTGAGGTGAGACACTGATGGAAGCAGGTGCTAAGCTCTCACACCTGCACACACTCCCACCCCGACCTGCAGGACCCGTGCATCACACGCTCAGATTCTTTCTTTCCAGCGCAGCAGCATCTCGCTAAGACTTTTAAGAGCAAATCCCTGATCAGGAGTTTGCCAGTGTGGTGGCAGGAAACAGGGCTACGGATCGCTGCTGTGTGGTACCCGAGGCTCTCTGCACGGAGGCACATCTTCTCTATTACCTTAAAGTCACCAAGAAGAGAAACCAGACCTGGGCATGGCTCTTCCCGAAAACATACAGCTAACTAGAAAAACAACAAAACCGAATAGTGTACACCACATGAATTCTGAAAGCAGAATTATTGGTACAGATGAACCATGAATTTAAAATAAGCAATATATATCCTCACAGAAGACATAAATAATAGGAAGCTGACACAAGAGGTCAAAAAGGGATAAGTAGAAATGACAGGTATGAAAATATAAGAACAATTAATAATAATAGTAACAGTTTGAATGTATGTATTATTTACTTTGTACCCGGCAATGCTCTACGTGTGTTTCATATATTAACTCATTTAGTTCCCACAATTACTCTGTGAGACAGGAGCTAGCATTATTCCTACGTTACAGATGAAGGTATTGAGGCACAAAGAGGTTAAGTAAATTGCCTGAGGCGGAGCCAGGATTTAAACACAGATATTCTGGCTCCATGAAAATAATAGTGATGGATACACCCAAAGCAGGAATTTGTGAATAAGATCAAATAGAAGGGGGAAGAGGACAAAGGTAAGTGAAATGAAGTGTGGAAGTGCCAATATCTGGATAAAAGAGCCTATGAAGTAAACAAAAAAAAAAAACCGAGGGGAGGAAATATTTCAAGTGAACGGTGATAAATTCCTCAAAATTAAGGATGAAAGACGCAACATGTAAAGGGCTCAGAGAATGCCAAAGAGGACAGATAAGGAAAGACCTATACCTAGACATATTATAATAAAATTTAAGAAGAGCAAAGACAATGATAACGTTAAAAAGCTCACACGAAGAGCCAGTCTTCTTCAAAGAAACAAGAATTAGATTGACATCATACAGACCAAGGGACTTTGGATACAGGAAGACAGTGGGGTGATATTTTGAAGCACTGAAGTAGTTCTTTGTACCTAGAATTTTGTATTCAGTCAAACTGTCATTTAAATATGTACACTCACAATATTAAAGACATAACCAGGCATATAATTCTTCAGGTTTGTCAGACAAAAATCCATTAAAAAAATACTACTGGAGAAGCACTCAAATGAGAACAACTCCTGAGGATGCTGCAAGAGATATAGAAAATAAATATGATGAAACAAATTAGTAAAAAAAGAAAGACAGGACTTCCTTGGTGGTACAGTGGTTAAGAATCCGTCTGCCAATGCAGGGGACACAGGTTTGAGCCCTGGTCCAGGAAGATCCCACATGCCGCGGAACAACTAGGTCTGTGCACCACAACTACTGAGCCTGCGCTCTAGAGCCTGCGAGCCACAACTACTGAGCCCGTGAGCCACAACTACTGAAGCCCGCATGCCTAGAGCCCACGCTCTGCCACAAGAGAAGCCCCCGCTCACCGCAACTAGAGAAAGCCCGCGCACAGCAACGAAGATCCAACACAGCCAAAAAAAAAAAAGTGTACAGAAAAAAAAAAAAGACAAACATTTTTTTAAACAAAAATATTTTAAAATTCCTCAGAACTGAAATTGTATCTCTAATCAATGTGGGGTTGGCCGAGGTGTGATTAAAGCGACGTGAGTGTGCTACGGTACGTGTCTTAATGGGGGAAGATAGAGATGTGGAGAAGTCTAAGAAATCAATTCAGTTTGGTTTTTGAGATAAGGGCAACTGTCATAAGATAAAAAAATGCAGAATGGAAAACTTGTAAAGTAACAGGAGAAAACTTGGTGTAGCCAATGGAATGTAGGAAACGGAAAAAAAGGAAACAAAGTACTGTTAATGGAAAGTCTGGAATAGGTTGGGAAATAAGCAGTCATACAATATTGCAGCAAGTAAAACTGGGATAAACACCCATCAGACAGAGCCTCTCAGGTCATATTTTATTTATGTGTGTGTGAGAGAAATTTGTATCTTTAGCTGTTTTTTGAGTTTTCTGTTGTTTACAATTGAAATTGATTCTAACTTTTATACTTCCTTAATAATCAAAAGATTTCAAGATTTTCTAAAGAGTCTTGAATAATGAAACAGGGGACACTATAGAAAACAACAAAAGAGAAACTTGTGGTAGAAGAATTCTCCCAACATTGTGAAGACTTTCAGAAATGTGTGGATACAGAAAAGAAAAAAAAAAGCTAGGACTGAGCAACCTGAAGACAAGTTGGTCCTTCAGATTCCATGACAAGGAGATCTGTGGATGGAGAGAATAGCGTCAGCATAAGCCAACTGCCTTGCTGTACGAAAACTGAAGGAATACTTCAGACGCCAGCGTATCCTTCAGACAGAATCCACATCACACAGCACAGGATCAAAGCGGAAGCTGGTACAGTAGGAGACCTGATCTAGTGCTGATCAAAGTCTTTCATTTTTGGAAGTTACACTTTCTGGGTGTGGTAGAGACAAAGTTTCACCCTTAGGTGGCCAAAATTCAAGGGTGGAGAATGAAAGCGATTCACAAATAATGCCATTTGCAGCAACGTGGATGGACCTAGGGATTATCATACTAAGTGAAGTAAGTCAGGCAGAGAAAGACAAATATCTTATGATATCACTTATATGTGATATAAAATATGACACAAATGAACTTATTTATAAATCATAGACTCACGGACATAGAAAAGAAACTTACGGTTACCAAAAGGGAAACAGGGGAAGGGACAAATTAGGAATCTGGGATTAACAGATACACATTACTATATATAAAATAGATAAAAAAACAAGGACCTACTGTATAGCACAGGGAACTATATTCAATATCTTGTAATAATGTATAATGGAAAACACTCTGAAAAAGAATATATATATACATATATATGTATAACTGAATCACTTTGCTGTACACCTGAAGCTAACACATCCTTGTAAATTAACTAGACTTCGTTAAAAATAAATAAATTTAAAAAATAAGTGTTAAAGAAAAAGAGGCCGCTGTGCTATGTGATGCTCAGAATCTGCTCTGTTTTCCTCTGCACACAATCTTCAGTGGAGGAAAGCACACCACCGGCCACGGCTGAAATATTAAATGAAAGTTCTGTGAAACATGTGAAGCAATAATAAATAAAACTGAAGTTAAACATAAGTGAATAAATAAAGATTACTTCTCAGCTGAAGTTTTGAGGAAAAAAAGGAAGCTTCTGGAGAAGGAAGAAGTAATTTAGAATGAAAACACTTGAAGAAGGTGTAGACACGTTGAAAGATGTAGGTTCTTGGGATCTGTGTGAGAACAGAAACATCAGTGTGTCTGAAGATGGCCTGCCCATCACAGAAGTATCCGAAGAAGTGAATATTGTCAAAAATTTTGCCTCAGGGGTAACTCCAACAGAAGACACCTCTAGACAGGGAAGACCAGCTGAAAAGTATAGTGGAGTTACCAAATCTCACAGCTGTGAAGAGGGATGTTCTCAGAATTAAAAAACTTAGTGAAAAAATATACGAAGATGCTATATTCAAGTATATGCGGACCTTAAGTGCAGGTTAGATTTTCATGAATTGCTCGGATTTGTGCCATCTTATTTAGAATTGGTTCATTTTCCGTTTTCTTTGGGGAGTGTTCCTTTCTATAAAGAATAGAACACATCAAGTGACTGAAAAATGGTTTACACAGAGTTTAAAAATAATTTGAAAGAAATAGAAGAAATTTTAAAAAGATGCCAGATTTGAACTACATGATCAAAGAAGCAAATCAGTATTTTATGAAGCCAAGACACAGAATAAGAATCTCTCTGAGGGAATACCTGGGCCTGAAAATACATTCAGAGGGCTTGAAGAAACCAGTAAAATGCTAGTGGAAAATTGAGAACTAAGAAAGAATAGAATGTTCAGAAATAGGACAAGACAAAGTTGGGACAATCTGAGAACAAAAGAAAACTGCAACAAATTGAAACACATCAAGTATATTTAAATCCACAAGTTCCTAATTACACACCCCTCCCCCCCAAAAAATAGCCTTTATAGGTTACCATCAGAGGATGCTGGTAAACTAATCCATCATTCAGAAAACTGGTAAATAAAGGGGAAATAATCGGACATTTATTCTGCCTTTCCTATACACACTCTGCTACTGAGTAACTAAACAGTAGATGACAGGAAGTTATTTTTTAGAGAATTATTTCAGATAATAAGCAAAGAGGAAATAATTGAATTGGATATAATTCATTTGCAATAAGTTAATGGATCTTACCGTTGATTATCAGTGGCTGCTAACATTACACACAAAAAAACAATCAAACGTTATGTGCCTCTTGATGGAAGAACACAAAACATAAAGATTTACAAATAAATAAAACTTCTTATAGCTCTTAAAATACAACCAATAGAGATGTTTCTGCTTGACTAGTTTTATTTACTGTATGTAATCTGAAGGCAATTTTAAATAACAAGAAATAAGCAATACATATGAAAAATAGCTCTTCACAGTTTGAGAGCATGTTTAAACCGCCTCCTTTTCCTAAAAGCCTGTTATCAGCATAAATCAGTGGCTCACAGAGGGACTGGTAAAGAAACATGCTTGTTATTCTATTTCTCTATTATCTGTTCCAAAAGACCAAAACAAAATAAAAGGACTCTAAAAATATTTGTTGATAAAGATAACAAACAGCCACAATTAGACTGACTGACAACCAGACTGAAGGAGTGCAAGTCAGAACACAATGGAATGATATTTTTAAACAGCCGAAAGAAAATAACTACCAACTTAGAAAATATCCTTTAACTAATAAAGAGCAAATATTTTTAGACCAAGAAAAATTGAGACAATTGACCATGAATAGACCTGCACTGCAGGACATACTAAATAGTATTACTCAGGTAGATGAAACTATACTCCCAGGTGGAAGACCAGAGATGCAAGAAGCGATAAAGAACAATGAAAATGGTAAACATTGGAGTTAATCCTATCAGTATTCATTACCTAAACTAATAATAATAATACCTTGTAGAATTTAAAATAATAGGAAAATTTACAACACGACAACAATGCACATACATCAAAAGGAGGAAAATGGTACTTCTGATGCTCAGGAGGTGGGTAAAAGTACCGAATAGCATTAGGTTCTGATAAGTCTAGGATGCACGTTGCAAACTTTAGGAAACCACTAATAAAGTAGCTAAAAGAGGATATAATACAAGGCTGAGAAATGGAAGAAGGGCTGGGGGAAAAGAACTGTAAAAAACTAAGTCAATCCAAAAGAATGCAAGCAAGGAGGGAAGGAGGGACACAGGGGAAATGAAACAAATAAAAAGCAAATAAAGAGGTGGTGGATTTAAATGGAATGTACCAGTAATTACATTAAATGTAATTAGACTAGCTGGTTTAATTGAAATACAAGGATATGGAAAAAGACACTATGCTAACTCGAACCCAAAGAAAGCTGGTTACTTCTATATTAATATACGTACAAAAAGTTGATTTTTAAAGCAAAAACTCTTAAGATAAAGAGGTTCACGTCTTAAAGAAAAATAGCAAATGTTAAACCAAGATTTCAATTTAACAGGAATACACACACACGCACACACACACACACAATTTGCATGTAAAACATAATTTGTGAAGAACTAATAATTAGGTGGAATATAATTGTATAGAACTATATATACGTTGTTTTACTGCTCACTGGGTGGTCAGGCTGTGCCACAGGGTGGAATGTTATGCTATTAGAAGTGTGGTCAAGGTTAAAAGGAGGATAAGTGCCACCCAAGGAAGAAACCAGTGCATGATTCAAGGTCCCTGAGAACAGAAAACACAAACACCAGGCTCGAGTAGTCCAGTGTTTACTTGTAGCAAGAAGAAAGAGTGATAAAATGTGCACAAGATCCAGCCTCTTGCAATGCGTTGGTCCCCCATGACCAGCGGATCTGTTCTGCAGCCAACCAGGGGACCACATCATCTCACTTCAAGCTGCAGTGGGAGGATCCCAACCCCTCCCACTCAGGGTCTAAATACAGAAAGCTGGGGGCGTGCCTGATGGCCACTGACACACAAGCTTAAGCAGAACAAAGGAGTACATATACATCAAGCTCAGAACAGGAAAAGGTTCTCACAAGGCCAAGAGCCCAGCACAGACTGTGTTGGCTTTTTATGTCCTAGTAAGGAAGTGTTCTAGGACCATGGCCCATTCTTATGCAGCTGAGCAGGGGCTGGCAGACTGTATGTACATGACTGCCTTTCCCAACACACACACACACACACACACACACACATATATAAATTGACAGAATTATAAGGAGAAATAGGCATATCCACAATATTAGATTTTCATACACTTTTATCAGTAACTGATAGAATAAGAAGATTTTTAAAAAATCAGTAAGGATATGGTCGATTTTGAACAACACAATGAACAAACTTGACCTAATTTATATGTATATACCATTGCACTTAGCAATTATAGAACACGGTTTCTTTTCAAAAACGCAAGATGAAGTAAAAATTTGAATAATCCTGCAAGTATTAAAGAAATTTGATCCAAAATTTAAAACCTTCACACACACACATACAAACACACAACTCATGGACTATTTCAGTGTAAATCCCAATATTTCAGGAATAAATGATGCCAATATTACATGAATTCTTTCAGAGAAATAGAACAGGAAAAGAAGAACCACTCCCTAATTTTGTTTTATGAACCCAGCATCACCTTGATAACAAAACCCAACAAGGAAATCATAAGAAAAAAAGTTAAAGGACAATCTTTCTCATAAAGATAGATGCAAAAAGTCCTAAACAAAACAATAGCAAAGCAAATTCAGCTTTGTCTAAAAAGATGATGGATTCCAATAAATCTGTATTTATTTTTGTAGTGAAAGCTTGGTTTAACATTTGCTATACTGAATGTTAAGTCTTCATAGATAGTTATGATAATTTAGACAGTGCAGTATGTGGATACATGATTTATGACAAAGGTGACACTACAGAGCAGTAGGGAAAATGAATTTTTAACAAATTATACTTAATTGGGTATCTAAATTGGAAGAAAATGAAAGTTGGCTCTTACACTATACTCAGTAATCAATTCTAAGTGGATTGTAGCTTTAAGTGTGAAAGGCAAAATAATAAAGCTTCTAGTAGTTGATATAGGAAAATACCTTCATTACTTTGGGATAGGGAAACACTTCTTAAAGGTGAAGCAAAAATCCTAGCCTTAAAAAAATTGATTTTAAAAGTAAAGACTTCTATTCCTCAAAAGACACAATCGAGAGAGTGAAAATTCAGTCCAAAGAGTTGAAGAAAGTACTTCAATACATATAACTGGCAAAGAACTCGTGTGCAGAATATACCAAAAAAAAAAAAAAATTCTACAGAGTAATAAAAAAAATAGAAAATCCAATTTTAAAATGGGCAACAGGCCCTTCATGTGAGAAGATACCCAAATGACCACTGAACATATGAAGACTTATTTCATCATTAGTGACTAGAAAATGCAGATTTAAATCACAATGGAATATCATCACACACTTTGCAGAATGATAAAAATGTAGATAACAATACCAAGGGGTCTGTAAGGATGTGAAGCAGCTGGAACTCTCATACACTGCTGGTAGGCACATGAATTGACCCAAGAATCTGTTAAACATTTTGGCATTTTCTTTGGAGGTTGAACCTATGCATACTTTATTACCCAGCACTTTTACACTTGGTACATTCATGCACTAAGAGGTTGAGATAAGAATGTTCATAGCAGCATTACTTGCAGTAGCCAAAGATTGAAAAGGACTCAAATTTCCATGAACAGTAGAATGGATAAGCAAGTTTTCAGCAATGAAAACGAACAAAGTACAGCTACATTCATCAACGTGGCTGAATTTCACAACTCTAATGTTGAACAAAAGAAGTCATACATAAAAGAATAAATATTCTTTTATAGAAAGTTTGAAACACAAAAACTAAACTAAAAATACTAGTGGGAGTCAGGAAAGCCAGTGATTGGGTGGAGGCAGCAGGGAGGGCTTCTGAGGTGTTGATGCTCTACTGCTTGACTGGATGGGTGTCACATTGGATAGATGTTACACAGGGGGTTACAATGGATCCTGTTGTGCATTCATGGGGAATGTATTGTATTTTGTGTATTTTCCTCTGTATGTGAGTTATATTTTGCAATTTAAAAGGTCTTTCGTTTTTTTTGAAGCAAGAAATTATCTCAGAAGGGAAATCTAAGATTCAAGAAGATATGAAGAGAAAGGAAAGTGGTAAAAATGAACAAATGGATGGTATATAAGAAGATAATAAATTCTAAGTTATAGGAGTTAGAAAAATACTAGACAGTGTATGTAACACAATGTAATGTAATACAACAAAATACAATGCAATGCATGGAAGTCTGGAGGGAGGTGATTGAGGTTAATACAGCGTATTTCTTACAGATGAAGGATAAACTTTTTGATAGGGATAGCAGTACACATCTACTATCCTGGCTCAAGATATGAACTCTTGTTCTTTGCCACATGTGACTGACTGACTGCCTTATTATTCTTCAGGGCTGCACATGATGTATAAATATTACAATTTCAAGGAAAGCTACCAGGTGTAGACATATACATCTTCCAATCCAGTGGAAAAGAAAGGTACAATGAGAAAACCCGTAATCAATTTTTTAATAATGGAAGTAAAGAGAGAAGAAGATTAGAAAAATTTAGAAAAACAGAAAACATAAAATAATTTGGTAGAAATAAATCATATCAGTAATCATAATCAATGTCAATGTACTTAACTGTCCAGTTAAAATGCATATGTTGTTAGATTGGATTAAAAAAATAAAAACTCCTTGCTGTTTATAAGAGATACTCCTAGTACCAGAAAAAGGATGGAAAGTAAATGATGAAAAGAAAATTGCAAGAAAATCAAAAGAACGCTAATATAGCTCTATTAATTTTTGAAAATAGAGTTTAAGGCAAAAAGGATAACTAGGTATAAAGAGCACCTATATAATGATTTAATATATATTAGATAATTACAAAAGGCAATCTACCAAGAGGACACAATAGTTCCAATTTTTTATGCACTCAATAACGTATCTTCAAAAATCAATAGAATAAATTTTGGCAAAAGTGCAAAAATGAAAAAGTGATATATCTATCATCATAGGAGAAGATTTTCATACACTTCTCCCAGTAATTGAAAAGTCAAATAATCAAACAAGCAGTAAGTAAAGGTATAGAAGAGTTGAACAAGACAATTAACAAGCTAATTATCATGAACCCTGTAGAACCCTCACCCAACAGTTGTAAAGGACACAAAGCATTTATGAAAACAGAAGATGTATTAATTATAAAATAAATCTCAACAAATTTTAGAATTGGTCCGAGAAAGACCACCTTTTCTGACCAGAATGCAATTAAATTTAGAAAACAATAACAAAAGATAGCTAAAACAAACAAAAAATAGCATACATTTGGAAATTTTTTAAAAAAATAAATTTATTTATTTACTTTTGGCTGCATTGGGTCTTCATTGCTGTGCTTGGGCTTTTCTCTAGTTGCGGTGAGCGGGGGCTACTCTTCCTTGCGGTGCGTGGGCTTCTCATTGCGGTGGCTTCTCTGATTGTGGAGCACGGACTCTAGGCACGCGGTTTTCAGTAGTTGTGGCGCACGGGCTCAGTAGTTGTGGTGCACAGGCTTAGATGCTCCGCGGCATGTGGGATCTTCCCGGACCAGGACTCGAACCTGTGTCCCCTGCATTGGCAGGCAGATTCTTAACCACTGTGCCACCAGGGAAGTCCCATATTTGGAAATTTAAAAGTACATTTAAAATAAATAACAGGCCTAAGAAGAAATCACACTAGAAATTTAAACTGCATCAACAGAAAGAAGTGAAAAATTACACATGAAATTTTGGGGGATGCAACTAAAGTGATGCTTCGTAGGAGACTTGTGTCATTGAATTCAAACGTAAAAGAAGTAAGACTGAATTTTTCTGAGCTAAGCAGGTGGTTTCTTTGAAGAAAAAGGGTCACTTGCTAAAAGAGGTTTGATCTTCAGGCCCTGTACTGTGACTTTTCCTGCCGTGAGTCACAACAGCTTCTTAGAGCATCTGAGTTAACTCAGTTCTTTGAGGAGCATTAGACCTGCTGAGGCAAAAGGCCCAAGTACCAGAACTGTGTGTATTGTAGTCTGGACTAGCTAGAGAACCTCTTTGCTCTGAGCATAAATCAAACCTGGCAGCTTTGGCAAATGTACTGGAGCAGGAAAAGGGAAATTGTAAATGCCGCCTCCAGAATAAAAAGAGGCCCAGCAAATATTGTACCACCTTCCCTGTAGTTGTTAGTGAAAGATAGAATATCTTTCTGTGACACGAGTGAAAATACCTTGACACATTCTAACCTACTAAAGGCATAACTTTTGTAATGTGGCGGGATCTTGTATTTTCATGGATTTTTTATTTTCGAATGCTGTAAATTTGAGTCACGCAGGACATCTCGGGTGCCTGCTATTTTCAGCTCTCTGGATCCTATTGGCATGCCATCATCAATGTAGTGAATTCATGTGCAGCCCTGAAGAATAATAAGGCAGTCAGTCAGTCACATGTGGCAAAGAACAAGAGCTAATATCCTGAGCCAGCATAGTAGATGTGTACTGCTATCCTTATCAAATGCAAGCAAATGCTTCTACTGTTTCTTTTTTTGTTTGTTTTAAGTTATTTACAACCATTAAAAACAATCAGGGACCTCCCTGGTGGTCCAGTGGCTAAGACTCCACGCTCCCAATGCAGAGGGCATGGGTTCAATCCCTGGTCGGGGACCTAGATCCCGCATGCTGCAACTAAGAGTTGGCATGCCACAACTAGAAGTCCTGCATGCTGCAACTAAAATATCCCACACGTGGCAACGAAGATCCCACATGCTGCAACTAAGACCTGGCGCAGCCAAATAAATAAATAATTTTTTAAAACCCCAAACAAACATACCATCCTTCATGATTCCCACTTGTATATTCCCTTTAAATTGGCTCATTGCAGTACCTACCTGGTCCCCTAGAACTTCACTCTCAGAGGGCACACAGTCCCAGATGGCCACAGTAATAACATTTTGCCATTTTGTACTATGAGCTGCTACCTTCCCATCATGGGATGTAAAATATGATTCTCTTTTGCTTCATCTTATCCTTATAACCAATACTGTGCTCCCCACAGTTCCCTGCAATCCAGGCTGTGGTTATGATTTTTGAACCAGTTAAAGTTCTTATGTGGCAAGCAATACAAACTGACTCTAATTAAAAAAATATGAAAGAATTTTTCTGAGATTCTGGAGAACAGCCAGCATCAAAATAAAAGATGAACAATGGATCCTTGGGGAGGATAGGAACCAGGGCAGTTTCAGGGATTGTATTCTTGGGAAGCTGTGGACCTGCAAATGACTCAGCTAAAATCACCTTTCCTCCCAGGGTGTGTCTGTTTGAAAGTCAAGTTCTGGGAGAGAGAATAGATTTATTTAGGATTATATGGCATAGAGAAGAACAAATGCCTAAAGGAGGTGATATTGGGCTGGGCAAAAACAACATATTATATGATACAATAATATCATAACATAATAATACATTCAAATCCAAGCCCATTTTTGGAAATATGAAAAACGTAGAAAATGGCAGCATGGGAACCTACCATGTTTCAGTAACCAAAGATATTCACTGTTATCATTTTTCTAACGATTATTTTCCTTAATAGAGTAGGAAAAACACTACGGATAATTTGAAATAATTCAAGGTATACAACACATTAAAATTGCCACTAATCCTGCAGATACAAACAATCTTACATTTTGGTGGTATTCATGCTTTCATTAAAAATTTTAAAGTTAAAAGCTTTTTTTGATTACAAACCTAATACATGATGGTTACATTGCAGAAGTTATGCAAAAGGTGAAGCAAATGTTTCTTATAATTCTGACTCTCTTGGCTTCCCTGGTGGTGCAGTGGTTGAGAGTCCGCCTGCCGATGCAGGGGACACGGGTTCGTGCCCCCGTCCGGGAAGATCCCACATGCCGCGGAGCGGCTGGGCCCGTGAGCCATGGCCGCTGAGCCTGCGCGTCCGGAGCCTGTGCTCCGCAACGGGAGAGGCCACGGCAGTGAGAGGACCGCGTACTGCGAAAAATAAAAAAATAAAAAATTCTGACTCCCTGAGATAATCACTGTTAAATGCTTGAGATTTATCCCCCTCATTTCTACATGTGCGTATGTTATTACTTTAGTGAAAATTGAATTCTTTTGTTCTTTCACTAAATCTTATTAAATATTTCATTAAATGTCACTTAACTTGGTATTTTGACAAGTATTTCCATGTTAGTACATTTACTCTGACCTGATTCTTTTCAACAGCTCTATATTATTCTATTGAATGGATATGCCATAATTTATTGAACTAATCCTATTGATAGACATTTAAGTCATTTCAGAGTTTTTACTATTACCAACAGTGCTTCACTAAAAAATCCTTGACCTATGCTGGCTTAGGTCTCTGAGTCAGTCTTTCTATAGAAATACACATATTTAATAGATTGACCTCATAGTTTATGTAAATTTATATCTTGCTTTATTAGTTAGCATATCACAGACTTTTAAAATAGTATCAAAATGTGAGTTAAATGTAATCTTTATATAATATTCCATTTTATACACTTGTCATAATTTACTTCATGTAATGCTTCCTACATTTGAGGGTTTTAAGTTGATCCCAAGTTTGGTTAATAAAAATAATTCCGCATTGAACATTTTTGTTTCTAAAGCTTTAGCTGCATTTCTGAATAATTTTAGGGGATATTCCTTGAAGCGAAATCCTTGGCACAAATAATATGAACATTATTTAAGGCTCTTGATGCATATTGACAAATTATTTTTCAAAAATGTTGTGGAATTTACATTTACATCAGCAGTATGAGTGCTTTTATTGCTGGACCCTTACCATTGATTATATTGTTAATAACTTTTTCTGTGCATAGTTACATTGTATCATTTATTCACTTAATATAAAAAACTTGCGGAGGCATTTCAAGCTCTTCATAAGTTTCTTTTCATGATATAAGTGAAACATGATTTGGTTCATGCCCTTGTTGTTGGATATCTAGACAATTTCTTGACTTACTCTTTGTTTTTGAAATTGGAGTATGATTGCTTTACAATGTCATGTTAGTTTCTGCTGTACAATGAAGTGAATCGGCTATTTGTATACATATATCCCCTCCCTCTTGGACCTCCCTCCCACTCCCCCATCCCACCCATCACAGAGCACCAAGCTGAGCTCCCTGTGCTTTATACAAGGTTCCCACTAACTAAATGATGGAGCTCTGAACATCTGAAAACATTTAAAAACGTTATTTAGGTCCTGTTGGCATGATGATTATCTCAATGGGTAGACCAGAGCTATGTCCTACGTGAGACAGTGAGAGGAGTATATTTCACAGATCACAAGGTCAATGTGAAAATTCTGCCAGTGTTGAGTACTTGTGTTCCAGCTATTCATTTGTTTATTCAAGAAGCAGCTATGGAATGGGCTAGGAGTCCCCTTGAACCCAGCATGAGGCTGACTCAGATAAAAGCTCTTTAATCGCCTAGTCCCAATAAAGCCCCACACTTACCAGTAGACCATAGTCTTCTGGATCCCAGGTAGTCTTTGCCATAATTATCCTGGTAAGTGAACACAAGTCCCTTAAGGGAAGACTTAGGGGGATAATTTACCTAATGTGCTGGTGATGTTATTGCTGGAGTCTTCTTCAAGAGTATCTTACCTCCCCTTTCCTTCAAGAAACTCTAAGTCAATAAACTTACTCAGGATGGGAATTAGGTGAGGGGCAGTGCTATTCGATCATGGATACTTAAGTGAAGCCCCTATTTGCTAGGAAATTAGTGGGCCGTTTGGTCCTAGGGTCTATGTGATCTACAACCAGTCTGATTATTGTTCCTACCGTGCTGTCCATTTTAGTAATCATGCCCACTTTGATTTTTAAGTGTTTCTTCTGGGCACTGCCTAGGATTCCATTAACCCTGTTGAAATTAAAAAGCCCATTTCAATGGCAGAATTACCTACCTGCCTCCCCAGATTATAGAAAACTGTTACTAGATCGCTTTGAAAAGTCTGATGTATCCCTCACCATTGTACTTCTGAAGCTGTAATCAAGAGAGTGTATTCAGACCCCTCTTACAACTGAGTAAGCAAACTATTAGAATCACCCCCATCTGCTTGAGCACCTGTCAATAAATTCATTTCAGTCTGAAAGTACTCCTCTTTCCCTAGTCTGAGACTCATTGAATGCATTGCCATTGACGTTCTTCAGGTTTTTGCTGTATAAATGAACCAAAGTCTTTTGTCGTGTGAGGCTTCTCCATTAGGGTTTGACTTTGTAACTGGCTTCTGGGTGGCTGCTGGGATCTGACCCTGTTTGTAGACACAGAGGCAAATGAGAAGTGATAGAAAGGAAGGATGAGGCAATTTGGCCACCACTTAACAAGGTGACCGTCTGAGGCAAGTTCGTTATGAGATCTCCAAGCAAAGCAGGAACATCTCCATCAGATGTGTGGGGTGGGACACTCCACTTCTGCTTGGAAGGAATGCTCAGTGGAGGGCGGAGTAGCCTAAGCCATCCCATTACTCTCCTATTTTCCCCTTTCAGTTATGGGGTCTTCCATTCTGTCTCAGTTAATGCCCTAATATTGCATGAGGTCTGCTGATGCTGTAAATGCAACTGAACTTTGCAATCCACAGGATCAAGTTTTATTTTTTTAATGTATTTTTTATGTTTCTGGTGTACAGCAAAGTGATTCAGTTATATATATATATACACATGTATGTGTATATATCTATATCTATCTAACATCTATCTATATACTGCGCTATACAGTAGGACCCTGTTGCTTATCACAGGATCAAATTTTGATTCTGATTTTATGCAACCTGGGTTCTGAGGCTAATAACCTAAAAGTCCTCATAGCACAAAGACAGTTCCTGGTTCTCTACTCTTAGCCAAGAATTTGATCTTAAGCCTGTCATTATCTTTTACGTTCTTCAGCATTTAAAGAAGGGGCTTGTTGCCCAAAGCCTTCCTTTAACGGACACTTCATAGGTAATCACTTAAGTAACTCTTTGGCCTCTGCATGCCTTAGTCTACCTGGGAAATACTCACTGAATCCTCAGTGCCTTCAGATCCAGCTAAGCCCAATAGCTTTTTCCTTGAGGATCTGTGACCCTCAACTATTCATCAGAACAATGTCTGTAATCAGAGTTCTTCTTTGCAACTGTACAATTCCTTCCAACTAGTTTATCAGAAAAGGAAATTGTTAAGGGATCTTGGACTGGTCTCCAAAATTGAAGGAGTAGTTTGTGTAAGAGGAAGATACTTTTTACTCAGGCACAACCCTTGAAAAATGCGTGATTTCATGCTTAGAGATTACCCTGAAAATGCAGCTGTTAGCTCCTTCCCCTTCCCCCAAACATTGCAAAACACATTTATTGAGTAAAGTCTATTCTTCATTAACGGTCTTCTGAAAGTGTAAAATACTCCTACCTGATTTGGGCTTTATTAACATTGACTTTTTTTTTCTGTGAAAGTTATCAATGAGATTCTTAACTCTCTTTGCCTATCTACCTGCAGATACTATTTTTTTGTCTTCTGTTCTTTTTTTTGTTTGTTTTCTTTTCTGCAGCGAAAGCGCGGAGTCCTAACCACTGGACTGCCAGGGAATTCCCTGTCTTCTGTTCTATCCAAAGTTTGTGATTTCTATTCTTAGGCACCTAGAGAGATGCAATTTCTCAGGAAATTCTTATTTTGAATTTAATTTTTGTGCCACTTGATAGGACCAGGAATAAAAAATATCTCATGTGACACTGTGGGCCACTGTTCTCTGAGTCCAGGATCCTCTTAGGTCATTTCTACCGTAGCTCATGGTCAATACCTTCTCCATACTTGTGGAAAAACAATAAATGTAACAACCACCATTACACCGTAGATGCGATAGCATGGGTAAAGGAAAGGAAAGAAAAATTTTTGTATAAGATACAGCAAGCCAGGAGGTAGAGGTAGAGCCCACAGTGCTCGCTTCGGCTGGTCTTGCCATCTTCCCCCCCTGCCACTGATTCCATGTTTTGCCTTTCTTTGACTAACACTGTAGTTGGCTAAAGTTCTCTGCCAAATGGGGCAACCTACACCTTTATTCCTGTGGGGCTTAAATCCTTAAATCCTTATTGGTCCTGCCTGTAAATTTAGTCTGCTGATAATTTTGACCCTTGCACACAGTATACAACAAAGGACCTCTGGGGATCTCCTGTGTTCCTGCTGTACTTTCCCAGCATCTATTGTGAAACAGCAACCCTATTTCCTTTTGATAGTCAAGGTCAGTTAGTAGAGCTGTGCCCCTCCCCCATCCCCCTGCACCTGTTTGTTTAGTGCTGGATTTCTCAACCTCTGTACCGTTGACATCTTGGACTGGATAATTCCTTGCTGTGAGGAGCTGTTCTGTGCATTGTAACATGTTTAGCAGTATCCCTGGCTTCTACCCACTAGATGCCAGTAGCAACTATACTCCCACCCCTCAACCGTGACAACCAAAAAGGTCTCCAGACATCGCCAAGTACTCCCTGGGAGGAAAATCATCTTTCTGTTGAGAACCATTAGTTCAGTGGTTTGAAGAGCCCCCAAGGGACAGGTGAGAGTCTCAGCCTTAGCGATGCCAAAGGTCTCCCTTCGTGAGTGCTCTTCTCTCGTTACTATCACTGCTTGACCAGCAAAACCTATGCTTGGAATGTGGAAGATCCTCCAAATAGCAGCCACACCGCAAGTGTTGGAGGGCAATTTACCACTGGAGTGTGAAGGGGTAATGCACGCAAGGGACGCTGGGCAGAACAAAGGAATACAAGTTCATTGCATCCATTTTACATTAAGCAATGTACTTGTTATAGTAAATTTGAAATATACAGAGAGAAGGGAAAAAACCTCCACACACCAACATTTGAAGACAAATACTATTAATACTTTTAAAAATAACATATTCTCCCTTATTATAAATATATGTATATTTGCCATAAACAGTTTGGAAGATGAAAATGAAACTTCCCGGAATCATATCATTCAGAAAAAAACCCCCACGTTTAACACTGAGATATATTTGCTTCAGTCTGTTTTCTTTTTTAATTTTTAAAATTTATTTATTTTTGGTTGCATTGGGTTTTCGTTGCTGTGCGCAGGCTTTCTCTAGTTGCAGCGAGCGGGGGCTACTCTTGGTTGCGGTGTGTGGGCTTCTCATTGCGGTGGCTTCTCTTGTTGCAGAGCACAGGTTCTAGGCGCATGGGCTTCAGTACTTGTGGCTCGTGGGCTCAGTAGTTGTGGCTCGTGGGCTGTAGAGTGCAGGCTCAGTATTTGTGGCACACGGGCTTAATTGCTCCGCAGCATGTGGGATCTTCCCGGACCAGGGATCAAACCCGTGACCCCTGCATTGGCAGGCAGATTCCTAACCCCTGCGCCACCAGGAAGCCCCTCTATTTTCTTTTCTGTTACAAAGTCATACTTGGTTAATGTAACGAACATCCAAGCATTAGAGAAATTTATACTTTAGAAAGTGAAAATTCTCCATATTTCTGACTCCAGATATAACCCCTGTTAACATCTGGTGTATTCTTTCTCATATTTTTTCCTATATATAACCCAAATTACATTTTTTTAAATTATGAAATAAGATCTCACTCTAAGTACTGTTTTGCAAACTTGCCTTTTTCTCCTGATGATATATCTTGAATATCTGTTAATGTAAATACGTAAGTCTATCTCATTCTTTTTAAAAGTTGACATACTATTCCATTGTATGAGTGCATCCAAATTTAGTTAACTAACATACTGGTGGACAATAAAATAATTTCCAATTAAAAAATTTTTTTTATTGAAGTATAGTTGATTATTGATATAATAATTATATAAGTTACAGATTTACAACACAGTGATTCACAATTTTTAAAGGTTATACTCCATTTATAGTTATTATAAAATATTGGTTATATTCACTGTGTTGTACAATATATCCTTGTAAGCTTATTTTATACAAAATACATGTAGTTTGTACCGCTTTATCTCCTGCCCCTATATTGCCCCTCTCCCCTTCTCTTCCAATTTTTTTTTTTTTTTTTTTTTGTGGTACGCGGGCCTCTCACTGTCGTGGCCTCTCCTGTTGCGGAGCATAGGCTCTGGACGTGAAGGCTCAGCAGCCATGGCTCACGGGCCCTGCTGCTCTGCAGCATGTGAGATCTTCCCGGACCGGGGCACGAACCCGTGTTCTCTGCATCGGCAGGCGGACTCTCAACCACTGCGCCACCAGGGAAGCCCCTTCTCTTCCAATTTTTAAATATAAACAGTGATGCCAGGAGCAGCTTGCATGCATGTATATGTATGTATACATGCATGCACACAAACATATATATTTGCACAGATCCTGGTGCTTCTTAACTAGTCTTTATAAACATACAAACATGTTACACCAGTTGTCTATTTTCCAGGGTTGTGTTTCAGTGAGTAAACTTGAGAGATGACACAACATCTCTAAGAAAAATGCAAGCTTGCTTACTGCTTGCTATAAAAGCAGTGGAGTCTCCAGTTCAGTGTTCCTAAGCTGTGATAAAAATCTGCTATGTGCACAGAATCCATCTGGGCTCCTCTGTGTTTCTCCTATGTAACTTGGGGAGCAAGGGAAACCAATGTAACACGATACGTTGCTTGTTGTAATTCAGTTCTTTATCTCTGACCCACGAGGCTTACCTTCGCTGCCAGCATCCATGAAATAGTAAAAGGCTAACATAAGCTTGTAAGTAAGGTAAAATTTCAGGTCCTGACAAAAGTAGTATATTGTAACTGTGTGAGAAAAACACTAAAGTATTTTTGTCAACTGTGTTTATAATGGTTACATAATTACCCTCCAGATGGATGCATCATAATTTGTACAACTTAACCTCGCCTATTCTTATACAGAAAATTGTTTCCAAATTTTGGTAATCTCTAGTATGTTGAATTCATATCTAAGTCTTTGTCTACATTTCTGAATAGTTGCCTAGGATAAATTTCAAAAAGTAGAATTGCTAGGTCAACTGGTATAAACATTTTTGTCTTTTTTTAAAAAATTGAGGTATAGTTTATGTACAATATTATATTAGTTTCAGGTGTACAACATAGTGATTCAATATTTTTATGAATTATGCTCCATTTAAAGTTGTTACAAAATACTGGCAGGCTTCCCTTGTGGCGCAGTGGTTAAGAATCCACCTGCCAATGCAGGGGACATGGGTTCGAGCCCTGGTCTAGGAAGATCCCACATGCCATGGAGCAACTAAACCCGTGCACCATAACTACTGAAGCCCACGTGCCTAGAGCCCACGCTCCGCAACAAGAGAAGCCACCGCAATGAGAAGCCCGCGCACCGCAACGAAGAGCAGCCCCCACTTACAAGCCCACGTGCAGCAATGACGACCCATCACAGCCAAAAATAAATAAATAAAACAAAATTTTAAAAATGTTAAAAAAAAACAAATGGGCCCTAATCAAACTTAAAACAAACAAAAAACAAAATAATGGCTATATTTCCCTGTGCTGTACAATATGTCCTCGTAGCTTATTTTATACATAGTAGTTAGTAGTTTATACCTCTTAATCCCCTTCCCCTATCTTGCCCCTCCCTTCGACTCTCTCCCCACTGGTAACCACTAGGTTTTTTTTGTTTTTTTTTAATTGAGGTATAGTTAATTTACAATGTTGTGTTAGCTTCAAATGTACAGCAAAGTGATTCAGTTAAATATTTTGTTCTTTATATCTGTGAGTCTGTTTCTGTTTTGTTATATTCATTTCTTTTTTAGATTCCACCTATGTGACAACATACAGTATTTGTCTTTCTCTGTCTTATTTCACTGAGCATCATGCCCTCCAAGTCCATCCATGTTGTTGCAAATGGCAAAATTCATTCTTTTTATGGCTGAGTAATATTCCATTATATCACATCTTCTTTATCCATTCATCTGTGTTCTGTGTTGATGGACATTTGGGTTGCTTCCATATCTTGGCTATTGTAGATAATGCTGCTATGAACAGTGGGGTGCATGTATCTTTTTGAATTAGTATTTTCATTTTCTTTGGACATATAGCCAGGAATTAGATTGCTGAGTATATATGGTCATTAAATTTTCAGTTTTTTGAGGGCTCTCCATACTGTTTTCCATATTGGCTGCACCAATTTACATTTCCACCAACAGTGTATAAGGGCTTCTTTTCTCCACATCATTTTTAAAAGTCTTAGCACAAATTGCCAACGTGCTTTCTAGAAGACTTGCTCCAAAATTTATTCCCATTAACTTTATTGTCTCCAACTCAATACATACATGTGAGCAACACACATTAACGTTTTTCTGTGTATTTTTAAATACTTAGTTGTGATCAAACTAAATTCAACTTTTTCCCACTTAACTAATCATACACTTCTCTGTGTTACAATATCTTAATGCCATTTCCAAATACCCACTTTAGTCATTCATTTATTGTTAGACACTCATTTTTTCCCTCTGTTGTAATGTAGCTATAAATATCTTAAAAGTGTATCTTTGTGCATAATACCACCCTTGATACTGCACAAGATAACTACACAGACTTAGTATTCAGGCTTTGCTGGCTCAAAATAGTATCTATCTACTAGTTAGATAACCAATTTAATACATAAAAAATAGAGATCCCACTCATAGTACTTCCAAAAACTGTTAAGTTCACAGCATAAAGCTAATAAAAACTATAACGAACCTAGGAATAAATCTAATGAAAGTTAAGCGAAAGTCTATTTATGAAGAACTTAAAAAAAGGAATAAATCAGGAGAGATTCCCACAGTTTACAGAGCTAATAGAAAACTCATTGCCATAAATTCTTCCCCCAATTACTCTATACATTCAGTGCATTTTAATTAATAGATTGACAAGGTTTTTCATAGACCTTGGAAAGCCAATTCCAAAATAGGTAGGAACCAAACGACCTAGCAGTTCTGCTCCTAGGTATATACTGAAGAGAACTGAAAGTTTATGTTCACACACAGACTTGTAGGCAGATGTTCATAGCAGTATTACTCAGAATAGCCAAAAAGTGGAAACCACCCAAATGCCTATTAACTGGTGAATGGATAAACAAAACATATATCTTTACAAGGGAATGTTATTCAGCCATGAAAAGGAATGGAGTACTGATATATGCCATGAGGTAGATGAATTTTTAAACATTATGCAGTGTGCAAGAAGCTAGACATAAAAGGCCACATATTGTATGATTCCATTTGTATGAAATGTCCAGAATAAGCAAATCTGCAGAGACAGAAAATAGATTTAGTGGTTGACAGGGGCTGAGGAGGGAGGCTGGGATATGACTGTAAATGGGGTTGGGTTTCTTTTTGGGGTAGAGAAAATGTTTTGGAATTAAATAGATGATGTACAACCTTGTGAACATACTAAAAATCACTGAATTTTACACTTTAAAAGGGTGAATTTTATAGTATGTGAATTACATCTCAATTTTAAAAACTGTTAAAACTGTTATGAAAGAAAAGACCACTTGCAAAAACTGTGAAGAATATTGTAGGGAGAGGAGGCTAGGGGAACTTGGCCTTCCTGAGATCCAGCCATAATACAAAGCTATAGTGATTAAGAGAATGTGCTATCGGTACATAAACAAATAGACCAGTGGAACAGAACAAGAAACCTAGAGACAGACCCAGGCATATATGGAATCTTGATATATGACCACTGTGGTGTTCTAAATCAGTGGAGAAATGATAAAAGAGTCAATACGTGGTTGTGAGATAATCATTTATTAATATACACATTGATTCCAGGTAGATTAAAAACCTAAATGGAAAATGCAAGTTTTATACTTTTACAAGAAAGTATATGGCGATATTTTCATAACCTAATGTAGGAAAGGCTTTATTAAACAAGGCATCAAATACACAAATCTGAAGGAAAAAGTTGATAAATTTGACTATACTAAAAATTTAGGGGACTCTCCTGGTGCTCCAGCAGGTAAGAATCTGCGCTCCCAATGCAGGGGGCCTCAGTTCGATCCCTGCTCAGGGAACTAGATCCCGCATGCATGCTGCAACTAAGAAGTCCGCATGCTACAACTAGGAGTCCTCGTGCCGCAACTAAGAGCTTGCGTGCTGCAACTAAAACCGAGAGCAGCCTAAATAAATTAAAAATAAAATTAAAAAGATGAAAAAGAAGCTACATGGGCTTAAGAATCTTTAAAAAAATATTTAAAACTTCCTTTCAACCAGGTACTATAACAAAAATAAAAGGTGATCTACAGATGGGGATAATGTATTTGCATATCGTTTGCTCAATCATTCAACAAATATTGAATATCCATGATGTGCCAGGTGCTATATGACACCAAGTTTCTATGGTGATGGGAATGATGCAGAAGAAAACAAACAAAAAATATATGTAGGAGAGAACAGGGATGATTACTGGCACACAGGGCAGGGCAAATACTCCAGATATTTGCATGGCCCACTTGTTCCTCCTTCAGCTCTGTGGCCACATGTCTGCTTCCCAGCAAGGCCTTTTCTGACCATCCTCTCTCAATTGCAACTCTTACTGCAGGAAACCTCACCCTTCATCTCTTTTTCTTTCCTTCACTTTATTTTTCTTTATAGCAATGATCATTTTCTAATGCCAAATACTTTACTTATTTATTTTGTTCTTCATCTGTCTCCTCTCACTAGGAAATAAACTTCATAAGATTAGGGATCACCAAGGCTTAGAATAGCACCTATGACATGGTAGGTACTCAATAAATATTTGTTGAATAAATAAGGAAATAATTGTGTCCTTAATGGCACAAATCAAATTGCCAGGCATAAAGTGTTCACAGAAGTATTTGTTGAAGATTATATAATCTGTAAAGGAAAAATACTTTATATTTTATTACAGATTATTAAAAATTAAGGTATTTTGCTTAATGCTTTTCCCTAATAACATTGAAGTATGTCTATATACCTACATATATGTATTTACTGGATTTGAAGATTGTTTCCCTTCACACTTTAAAATTTTTTAACAGCTTTATTGAGATATAATTCACCTATTTACAGTTCATCCAATTCAATAGTTTTTACCACGTTCACAGATATGTGCAACCATCATCCGTCAATTTTAGAACGTCTTCATCACCTCAAAAAGAAATGCAATACCCTTTAGCTATCACCCTTCTATCCCCTGTGCCCCATTGCTCTCAGCCCTAAGTAATGAAACTTTCTGTCTCTATGGATTTGTCTAGTCTAAACATTACAAATAAATGGAATCATATATGTGGTCTTTTGTGAGTGACATCTCTCAATTAGTATAATGTATCCATATTGTACCATGGATAGTATTTCTTTTCTTTTTGTTGCCAAATAATATTCCATTGCATGGACATATCATGTTTTGTTTATCCAATCATGTGCTGGTGGCATTTGGGTGGTTTCCACCTTTTGTTTATTGTGAATGGTGCTGCTATGAACATCTGTGTACAAGGTATACATCTAGAAGTAGAATTATTGGGTCATATGGCAATTCCACGTTTAACTTTTTGAGACTGCCAAACCATCCTCTACAGTGACTGCACCATTTTACATTCCTGCCAGCAACATACGAGCATTCCAATTTCTCCGTATCCCCACTAACACTTGTTATTTTCTGTTACTTTTGATTATGGCCATCCTAGTGGGATGTGAAGTGGTATCTCATTGTGGTTTTGCCCATCCCTTGTTACTTCCTCAAATACCAGCTTCCTTCTCCAGTAAAGATCTGGAACATCAATTTTCTCCTACTACGCCCTGGCATTGCTTAAACAATAAATCTGTGAAATGGTATGTGTACACTTCACAATACCTCTTCCGACCCTACAGGTATCTTTTAAATATTATGGTTATCATTTTAGAAATGGTCACTCAAGGGTCCGGCAATTTCTGATGATTCCCTGTGCCCGCCCAGCTCCCTGACACCCCGTCCCCAGTTTATGTAATAAGTACATAATAAAGTAAATGCTGAAGCAGAAAATCTCTTGAGGGCCTATATTTCTTCTCTTACTTGATTATATGCTTTTTAAAATAACCAAAACCAATTTCGGTATGTGATTTTTTTTCTGTAAAGGTGACAAATGTGAGGATTTATAGACTGAATAAAAACAGGTGCTGTTGGAAGGCGTAGAGCTTTAGTCAGAGTCAAATGTGGGCAATCAGAATGCAACGTGAGGAGGAAAAAACACCATCCCAGAAGTGGAATCTTACTGAAAACCTTTACCTTCCTCTCCCCACCTTAAAAACAAAAAAAATATGTTCCACCAAATTCCGAAACTTACACGTATGCATTTGAAGCAATACAACAAGGAGACAGGGTGGAGATGCATTCTGCAGGTTGCCACACAGGTTGAAAGGCATTTCCTGACAAAGGAGTAGCTACCATTGGGCCACCTGGGTAACTGCATATGCAAATGAGTGCTGGGAAAGTATTCGTGGGCCTCACCTCCATTAAGTATTGATACTTTGCGGAGTCATTACAGGTTGTGAAACTTAGTGTTCTAGACCTAATACTTAGGGGAAAGCAGTAAAAAGCATTTCAAGAAGCACAGCCGTAGATGGACAGTTGAACAGGAGTGGTGGTTACTGAAGGAAAATAATGACGGATCCAGGGTTTGGAAGGTTGAGGTCTTGAGAGCTGCTATACCAGTAGAGTGAGGGAAAATACCCTTTTCCCAGACTACAGTTAAAGTAAGCATTAACTCTCAGAATGTTCATAACTTACTGGCTTCCTTGAATGTAAAAGGAGTCACATTACAATGATTACAATTATATGATAGTTGCCTTTTTTTTTTTTTCCTCCCCATGGTCACATCACCTCTAATCAAAGAGTAGAAGACCACTGGTGGATAAGGGGTGAGCAGGGTCAGACCTCTCACAAACTCAGAATTTTATGCCCAACATCAGCAAAATAAGAATTCAGCGCAGGTCCTCAGGAGCCTGATTTATCCACAAGGAATCTGGCTAATCAGTACATGTATTCAAAGAGCTGCAGAGATATAACGGGTGGTGCTTCGCAAGCTTCTGGCTCCAAGTGGGAAGAGACCCTAAAGATTACCTAGAGCAAACTACCTTCCTATGACACAGGCCTGTCAGGGGCTTGAAATCACTGCCATATTCTAGCCAAGTTGTTTCATTTACTGTGCCTTTGTTCCTAAATTTACAAGGAGGAAAGACTGCGTGTACAAGTGCCTACAATATGGAGTCTATTTAGGGAAAACGTAATAAGATATAGTATTTGTGTTTTCCCAACCAGCCCTAGGCCACCCAACTAACGAAGCCTCCGCCTGAGTTTTTATCTAGAGGATGCTGGCGCGCCACTTAGCTGCCCATCTTGAGCATGTTCTTTCTGGAAAGCGACGGTGGGAGAAGGGTATCATAGCTAGTATTTAACTGAGCCTTTACTATACCAAAGACTGCGCCTTAGTGGTAACTCATTTGGTGGTCCAATAATCCTACGAGGCGGGTCCTACTTTACCTCTATTTTACAGATGAAGAAATTGAGCTGGGGTGAATTACTTTCTCAAGGTCACACAACCACTCAGCGGCGGAGACCACCGTGAAGATAGGCAGTCTGGCTACGGGGAGGCGGGAGAGGAGCCCAGCGGAGGATGGAGGAGGAGGGAGGTAAGGTGGGACAGGGCGGAGCGGGGGGGCGGGGATGGGACACAGCGGAGAAAGTACCAGCAACGCCTTCCACTGACTGATTTGTACATTTCCATCACCTAAGCTTCTGGCGTCACCACCAGGAATAGAAAATTAAAGACTCCTAACTCTGTAAGGTTCCGCCTCCATCCCAAGAAGACCATCCCACAGAACACGCGACGCTCACCCCTTCCTCACCTGCCAGCCCCGGGCACCGCAGGGCCGACTCCAGCGGCAAACTACAACCCCCCACTATGCACCGCGCGGGAGGCGGGGGCCACGCCGAGGGGACGCGAGGGTGCTCCAAAGGTGCCTTGAGAAAAAAAAAAAAAAAAAAAAAAAATCACATACATCTTTCGTCGCTTTCCCGCCTTCACACTGCTCTCACCCTCAGGGGGATGCATCGTCTTTTTTAATGGACGGCTCATGCAGAGAAGCGTGTAAAATCGTTTCTGTCTTCAGGCACAGCAGAGGGCAGGCGCGACAACGGCTCGAGGGCGCGAGGTCCCCCGGGCCACGCGCGGGGCGGAGCCAGCGGAGGCGGGACCGGGACGCGACCGGAAGTGCATGAGGGAAAAGGGAGAAGCTTGAGTGGCTGCGGGCGTGCGCTTCCGGCCGGGGCGTCGACGTCGGCTGGCTGCGCAGGTTAGCACTTCGGGCTCTTCGGCCGCAGCTGTACGCATCGTGCACGCCCCGAGGCGCCGAGTGTCGTCTCTTCTCGCCGTAGGCCGTGACGACATGAGCAGCAAAGAAGGTGGCGTCCTCAACGGCTTTGGGCGTTATTTATTTATCTCATCCAGCCTTTTGGTCGCGTTTTCCACTTACCACCCCTTAAAGGTGCCCTCTCCCCGCGCAGGCTCCGGGAGGGGCGGCGGTCCTGGTGATTTCCCGGCCACATTGGCCCTGTTTGCGCCTCTCTGTTTTTAATCCTCGAGCCGTTTTTATCTTAGTTCGGTAATTGCCCCACCTTGTGCCAGATCAAGGTACTCGTTGGGGGAGGCCTGGGTGAGCGTAAGGTTTGCGGGGGGAGAAGGCAGGGTTGCTTTTCTGTCGTCTGCTGAGGAAGCCTCTGTGGCGAGGGCCTTGGGGGTGCCTGGTTTTAAAGGAAGGGAGGGGTTTGCCTGTGTCATGTTTTGTCAGCTCTTTGGCGATGGAAGAGCCTTGTCCAATCTTTTTCTCCTTCTCTACGTAAGGATCAGGAGGGTTCAGGAAAAGGAAGCATGACAATTTCCCACATAACCAGAGAAGAGAAGGGAAGGATGTTAATTCCTCTTCACCTGTGATGTTGGCCTTCAAATGTAAGTTCTCTTGTCATGTAAGCTGGCGAAGGGAAGAGAACTAAAGAGTTTGTAAGAAGGATCGATTAGCCATGTTATGCACGTGGAAACAGCCTCTGAGAATTTCCCCGGGGGTTTTGCCGTAGTGCTGGGTCTGCCCTCAGAGTTGAGATTACAGACGTCTTGACTCTTTTTCCCATTACAGTTTCGCCGGTAAACGTTAGTTAATTAACATCAGACGTGCCACGTAACTAAAAATTACTGTGGACCTGATAACTATATATACTCACCCCCCCAGGTGTGTGTGTGTGTGTGTATCAGGTATATATGTGTGTTTTCATTAGGTGTCTGTCTAAAGTGTATATATATGTGTATATGTATCAGCTATGTGTGTGTGTGTGTATGTATATATATCAGCTGTATATATACGTACATTTAATTTTTCAATTTTTAACGTGTATTGGTTTTGTTTTCCCAGATAGACTTTTGAAGACAGGGCCTGTAGTTTTGTTTTGACACTGCAGCACTTTGCAGAGAGTGGGAATCCATGTACCTGTAAATCGTACATGTACATGTGTTCACAGCTCCCCTTTTCTCAGTATATTAACTTGGGCAAGCTGTTGCAAAACTCAACATAAAACAAAATTCACCTAACTCTTCTGCCCAGCATCCTGTTTTTTTTTTGGCTATGCCGCATGGCATGCAGGATCTTATTTCCCTGACCAGGGATCGAACCCATGCCCCCCTGCCGTGGAAGTGCGGAGTCCTAACCACTGGACCACCAGGGAATTACTCCAGCATCTTGTTCTTTATAGTTTCTGTAGTTCAGGAATCCGAGAGGGGGCTTAGTTAGCTGTTGGTTCTAACGTGCAGCCATCTGAAGGCTTGAATCGGGTTGAGGATCCACAGCTATCGGCAAGGTAGGCCTTCTGCCAACAGCCAGCTCTGGGTTCCTCTCCACGTGGACCCCTCCATCGTACTGCTTGAGTGTCCTCGTGTTGTGGCATCTGGCTTCCCCCGGACCGAGGAAGAGAAAGAGACCACAATTCTCTTATGTCCTAATCTTGGACATCATACACTGTCACTTATGCTACAGTTCTTTTGTTACAAATGAGGTAGTTTTAAAACTCTGCCTCATATTTAAGAGGAAGGGAATTAGGTTCCTCTTTTTGAAGGGAGGGGTATCAGGTGATTTGTGGACATATTTTAGAACTGCCACAGCACATACAGTGATCTTCAGGGGTGTAAGACAACTAGTTGTAATTGAGTAGAGAGCATATTGATAGAGCTATATACTCAGTGGAAAAACTATCAATACACTGGGGCAAGTATTGGGTTGGCCAGAAAGTTCGTTTGGTTTTAAGTAACTATAAAAGGCTTTTTTCATTTTCATCAAGAACTTTATTGAGCAACGTATTCATTAACCGAACGAACGTTTTGGCCAAGCCAATATTCCCCACCGGTATGTTCTCACACACCCCATACTGAGCTGCTTGTTTCCAAGCATATTTTGCTGTTTTATGTTTCTACCTGCCTTTGTGCACATAGTTCTTTAAGCTTGGAATTGCTTCCAACTTGGTGCCCCGTTGCCCACCTGGTGTACTGTAGTTTTTCTTCAAGACCCAGGTCAAGTAGCATCTTCCCTTTGAAGCCTTTCGGATTTTCCTCCCAAGCAAACTTGGTGACAAATGTTGCATTCATTGAACATCCATCCATTCAGTCAGGAGATATTTATTGAGCATCTATGTTCTGGCATGTGTTGATAGTGAACAAGAAAAATGTAGTTCCTGCTTTACTGAACCTTTTCTATATATTTATTATGGCATGATTACATTTAATTCTTTGTTTACATCTCTGTCTCATACTGGACTGAGCTCATTGAGGGTAGAAATTGCCTTAACTTTGTATTTATAGTATATAATTCACAGTGGTCATTAATGTAGTCAAAATAAATAGTGATACATTTCATTGTCTTGAAATATTGGGCAAAATCCTAGCCTAATTATTATCTCAGTAATAAAAGACCAGATGTATTTAGGTCTTTGTCAACTACTAATTTGGTTCATAGTTAAGTCAGGTTCTGAATAAACCTTTGTATTCAGAATTCCTCTGTGGATTGCTCCCTATAGGACAGGCAACTTGCTAGGTCTTTGGAGTGACAGTGCTTCTAAAATAAAGTGGTTATTAAGATAAGTAAGTGGTTTATGGGTATTTCAACAACTAGGGCTTGAGAATTCAGAAAGTTGATGTTATTAAGGGGTTATAAACTTAATTTTAGTTTTTTGTTTTTTTTTGCGGTACACGGGCCTCTCACTGTTGCGGCCTCTCCCGTTGCGGAGCACAGGCTCCGGATGCGCAGGCTCAGCGGCCATGGCTCACGGGCCCAGCCGCTCTGCGGCATGTGGGATCTTCCTGGATCAGGGCGCGAACCCGTGTCCCCTGCATCGGCAGGCGGACACTCAACCGCTGCGCCACCAGGGAAGCCCTATAAACTTAATTTTAAAATTCCAGTTTATTTTTTGTAGATATTTTTATTGTATATGGTAAGGTAATTAAAAATAACTTTACATAACCTAGCGAGGTAGTTGAAAGTAGTTTTTGTAGGTAGTTATATGTTACAATTTTGTGGTAAAAGTCTCATGTTTATTAGAACAGATACTTGTTACAAAATATATGTGTCACTGTGAGCCTCTGAGTGGTAAAATCCAGCGAAGGCATACCTCTAGTTAAAGAAAAAATATCTCGGTTAGTAGCAGAGTCTTTGATTTCCAAGTACTTTAAAAATAAATAAGGTGGTTTCTCCAATATTGTTCGATAGGCTTCAAGTGCAGAATAAGCATGCTTATGTTCATAATAATGTGTTCTTAGCATTTCAACAGGAACTTGATGCAAGACATGACAAATACGAGAGACTTGTGAAACTTAGTCGGGATATAACTGTTGAAAGTAAAAGGACAATATTTCTCCTCCACAGGATTACAAGGTGAGTAAATATCTTCAAAATTTGTCACAGTTGGATACAGTTTTATACGTGTTTTATATATATCGTATTTAATATATATCGTAAGTCAGTGGACAGTAACTAGCTGACTTTTTTTGAACACCGGGGTCAGAGGACGTTAGTAGCAGGTAGATTTTAAGAATAAACATTTTAATAAAAATAGGGACCAATTCTTATTTTCAGAACAGCTAGGGATTTATGTTCTGTTAAGGTCGTTCACCAAGATAGAGCTACTGTTTGTGAAATATTAAATTTTTAATGGTTTACTAGCACCTGTTACATTAAAGCTTTCCTTGGATGATGTGTGCAGAAATTTTAATATTAGATAAATGTTTTATTCTGCTTAACTTACTTTCCCATTCATTTTTCAGTTCATTGCGGTGTGGCTTTCTGCCTCACAGAATTGAAATTGCCCTGTTACTTTCATATTGCTGAGTCTGGTACACACTCTTCTGCTTTTTTTCTGACTCACATTTTTGCGGCATGTGATAGTGTTGACTGCTTAATTCTTTGAAAGTTCCTCTACCTTCAGCTCTGTGACATTTGTTCTCTAGGACTTTAATATTTTTCTAGGTAGGCTCTGTATATTTAATAGATTTCTTTGTTGCAAGTAAAAGAAGCCAGCTTAAACTAGCCTAAATTAAGAGGAAGG
The DNA here is from genome assembly GCF_059928025.1 of Delphinapterus leucas. NCBI lineage: Eukaryota > Metazoa > Chordata > Mammalia > Artiodactyla > Monodontidae > Delphinapterus > Delphinapterus leucas. The sequence continues at coordinate 6,211,037 of NC_143144.1, forward strand.
GAGTGAATTAGAAAGAAGATTCAGGAATATTTTATGAATGCAGTTGGGTATCTCCATCTCGTATCTTGGTTCGCTTCATATTTCATTTGACTAGCTTTCTTTGCTTCTCTGTTCTACATGGGGGTAGAAGTCACCCACCCTGCAACTCCCAAAGAGAGATTCTTGTTACATTACCAATTCCAAATGCCTTTAGAAGGATAGCAATGATTGGCTTCCCACCATGTGTCTTTTAAGTATTTAAGAAAGACCAAATATAATTTATGAGCTTTTTATTATTAAAATATTATTGAAGTAGTCTATTCACTTATAACTTTTAAGGTAATTCTGAAATGCTTTAATTTTTATTCCACTAAGTGGAAGCAAATTTGCCATATATAGGTTTATTGGAATGTGGCACTGTTAACATTTTCTTTTTCATCCTTGACTCTAAAATTAGTTTTTGCTTGTTTTTTGAAGCAGTTTTCACATAGCTTGTACACACTTGAGCTTGTATTATGGAAAGAAGCAACACTGATCTGGTTAGTTATGAACACTTTTTTCCACTAGAAATTGCAGTTTTAAAACAATTGCTCTCAATATTCAGCAGTTTAAAGAAATAGTAGAACTGTGACAGGAGAACTTAATATTTTAGAAAAAGCCATGTTATTGTGTACAGTCATCTTGTAAATATTTGTCCACCAAAAAATAATAAATATGCATTATGGTAAACTTAGAAAATAGTAATCTTTAGAAAAATACAAAATGACAGAAAAGTAAAGATACCGAGTGAAAGAAGTCAGTGACAATACACTAGGATAGCCCCTATCAATGAGCAGATTTCATATTTTATACTTTTTTATCATAATTGTGTCCATATTATACATATATTTTGATTAGTAAACTGAGAAAATGGTAAACTTCAGAAAAATGATAAACTACAGAAAGTAAAAATACTTTATGAGAGAAATCAGCTAGAGTACATAAAGATAACTACTGTTAATGAGCAGATTTCATATTTTAACTGTACTTTATTTTCTTTAATAGATGAAGGTAGGTATCTCTGCTAGTGAGCTTTGGTAGTTTGGTCTTTTAAGGAATTTTTCCATTTCCTCTCATAATGTTCTTTTATTATCCTTTAATTTCTGTAGAATCTGTTGTAATGTTCTCTCTCTCATTCCTGAAGTTGGTAATTTGTATCCTCTCTTTTTCCTGATCTGTCTGGCTAGAGGTTTATCAATTTTATTGATCTTAAAGGACTGCTGTTGATTTCATTGATATTCTGTATGTTTTGGTTTTCTGACACATTGATTTCTGTTATTTCCTTCTTTCTGCTTACTTGGGATTCATTTACTCCTTTTCTAAAGAGTTTCTTAAGACGGAAGCTGAGATCACAAAGAAGAAACTGAGATCATTTCTTCTTTTCTAATATAGGCATTTAGTGCTATCAATTTCCCTTTTATGGCTCTAAGTACACTTTAGCTGCATTCCACGAATTCTGGTATGTTGTTTTTTCATTTTCATTCAGTTCAAAATGCTTTCTAATTTTCATTTTGATTTCATCTTTGACCCATTGGTTGTTCGGATGTTATTTTGTTTCCAAATATTTAGGAATTTTCCAAGCATATTTTTTATGATTTGAATTCTTTTAAATTTACTGAAGCTTGGTTTTGGCTCAGAATATGGTCTGTCTGGACCTTGTACACTTGAAAAGTATATGTATTCTGCTATTGTTGGGTGTAGTGTCCTATAAATGTCAATTAAATTGGTTGATGATGTTGTTCAATCATCTGTGTTATTACTGATTTTCTGTATACTTGTTCTACAATTATTGAGAGAGGTTCAGATCTCTTGATAATTGTGGATTTGTCTATTTCTTTTTGCCCTTTTATTAGTTTTTGCTTGATGTATTTAAGCTCTTTTATTTGATGCATTAATATTTAGGATTGTTCTGTTCACTTGATGAATTGACCCTTTATTTTTATGATAGTATCCCTGAAAATATTCTTTGTTTTGAATTCTACTTTGTTAATACAGCTACTCTAGTTTTCTTTTGATTAGTGTTAACAGGGTATATCTTTATTTGTCCTTTTGCTTTTAATCTATTTGTGTCTATATTTAAAGAGGATTTCTTGTCTTTCTTGCTTTTTTATCCATTTATCCATTTTATCCAGTCTCTGCCTTTTATGGAGGTGTTTAGACCGTTTACATTTAATGTGATTATTGATATGGTAGGAGTTAAATTTATGATCCATTTTCCACTTTTTTGCCTTATTTTGGGTTGAATATATATTTTTCAAATTGGGGTATCATTGCTTTACAATGTTGTGAAGACTATTTTTTATAATTCCATTTTATCTTATTTGTTGGCTTATTAGCTGTACCTTTTTGTTTTATTTTTATAGTGGTTGTTTTATGGTTTATAATATATGACTTGTCACAGTCTGCTGTCCTTACTTTGTACAATACTGTGTTAATTGAAACTTGTGCATCTCAGAATCATGTCTGTCCTTTGCATGGTTCTGTGGTAACATTTACTTTGCAAATTGAGGTCATAATATTGATACGCACACTTTTCAGTTAATGTGATACTGTACAAGGTAAGGACAGCTTGCATATCACTTTGCCTATAGTATATGAACCCTATAATAGTATACTTCCTTTTCCATTTCACTTCTACAGGCTTGGCCTTTGTGCTACTTTGAAATATATGCTACTTCTATATTATTTATAATCCCCATAATACATTATTATTTTTACTTAAACAATATGATTTTTTAAAAACTAAAAAATTATATTTTTATATATATTTCCCATTTCTGGTGTCCTTTATTCCTTTATGTACAGATCCAGATTTTCATCTGGTATCATTTTCCTTTTGCCTAGAGAACTTCCTTTAATACTTTTTGTAGTGTCAGTCTGCCAGTGATGAATCAACTATTTCTGGTCTTGTGTGAGCTCTGTATATCGTTTTGCATGCTCACTTAGGGTGGTTCATTTTTCAGCCTTGGGTAGTTTCCTCACAAGTCTGCACTTCAGAGTTCAGCTGAAGACTTGAGTGGGTCCCCTGTGTAGATCTCTAAAAACTCTGTGTGTAGTTTTCTCCTTTGTTACTTTGCCTTGCAAGTTTTAGCCATCTTTACCAACCTGAACTCCCACTTCCTCCCCCTCTGCTCAGGGAGACTCCCAGGGTCCACCTAAGTTTCTCATCCCTGCACTGTCACTGCACTGCAGGCAGTTAGATGGGACAGTCATAATAAGGCACATGTCCTTTTCTTCACCCTTCTCTCAGGGATCAGTGTCCCGTGCTGCCTGTTGCCCAACGTCTGAAAACCATTTTTTTTGTATATATGTATTTCTCTTTAGTTGTTTAGTTTTATGGTGGGATGATAAATCCTGTCCATGTTACTCCATCCTGACTAAAAGTAGACATCTCCAGATGTCATATTTTTATGAACATAATTTTTCTTGTAGTTATGGTCATATTATAAGTACAACTTTTTATACTTCTCTTTTCACTTAATATTATAGCATTTTTCCACGTTTTTAACTTGTTTTAGTAAACTATAGTTGTAGTTTTGAGTTAGAAGTTTCCAGATACATAGGATATTTATTTAGCCCTATGTTAATTGATATGGAGATTATTTCAGCTTCTCACTATCAAAACATCTGACTGATGTTTTAAAAGTTCCCAATATCTTGATTACAGTGCTCCTTATATGGAAGAAATACTTACTGAAGCAGAAATTAAATTGGATGGTGTCAGACAAAAGATATTGCAGGTAGCCCAGGAGCTCTCAGGAGAAGACATGCATCAGTTCCACAGAGCCATTACTACAGGTGAGTCTAGGTTCATTGTAGTGGTAACATTAAAAAAAAAAATAGTTCGTTACATGATTTATGTGCATTGCCTGAATTTTAATTGATGCTTGGTGAAATATTACTGGTTTTAAAAAATTAGAACTTCTGAATAGTAATGTAAAGGTAATCTAAAAATGCTTAATGGGCTTTATTTTTCTGTGTAGTGACAGTCATTGATAGATTTTAATAAAGTAATTGAGGACACAGACTTAATAGATGAACTTTATTCTTGAGTGAGTAGGGTGTATTCATACAGGGCATAACTCATTTCCCACTATGGGTATATCTCACTTGTGGCTCTAAGTTTCAGTCATAGTAAGTTCATGAAAGAGAATGTATCACTTAGCCAGGTGGACCAGAACATCTCATAGTGTGACTCCATACTGAGAAGTTTAGGGTAGTACTGGGTTTGTTTTTTTTTTTTGCGGTATGCAGGCCTGTCACTGTTGTGGCCTCTCCCGTTGCGGAGCACAGTCTCTGGACGCGCAGGCTCAGCGGCCATGGCTCACGGGCCCAGCCGCTCCGCAGCACGTGGGATCTTCCCGTATCAGGGCATGAACCTGTGTACCCTGCATCGGCAGGCGGACTCTCAACCACTGCGCCACCAGGGAAGCCCAGTACTGGGTTTTATATATTCATTTAAAATGTTTCATGGAGTACTGGATCTTGGTGATTATCACCATTTGGGAATTAGTTGGCACAAATGTTTAAGGTACTTGATTTGATCCTCTTCATCCTTTCCTTATTGTGAGTTCACTGTGAGGAGAGATAATGTATAATTCAGACATACCCTGAAATTTGCAGAAAGACAAAATCAAAGGTTGATGCATATTTATAGAAGTAAATGGAAGTTCTGTATTCCTTTCTATCAAATAGCTGATTCCACTGAGCTCAGCAAAGTTCAGTAGTAGGAAATGAGTTCATTTGGCACCTGGTCAATATATGTTCAGTTTTAGTCTGGTTATCATTTCAGCACCTGTTTTTCAGAAATGTCGACCTGTGGTTGTTGAAACGTGTTGATATTAGTAAGAGAAGGTGCCTGCGTGTATTGGTTAAAACTGGAGGCGTGTTATTATAAACTAAAGTGATAACACATTTCCATGAGGAGTCATTATAGTATATTCTGAAAGGGGGTACATTCCCATCCTCATCATTTATTATTTACTATCAGGGATTTATTTGATTTTCAAAATAATAGCACATATAATAAAAAAGATTTCATGAATTCAGTTTATGTTGCCACATGCAAGCACAGCCTTGCATGTGACAGATTTGGCAGGGTTGGGAGAGAAGATCAGAGATAATGGGAGAAAGAAGGGTGAAGTGAAAGCTGAAACAAGCCTCTAGAAGAAAACATACGAGAGTATCTTCGTGACCTTTTGGTAGGAAAGATTTTTTTTTAATGACACAAAAAAGCATTAACTGCTAAAGGAAAATCGGATCAACAACTACTGAAGCCCGTGTGCCTAGAGCCCGTGCTCCGCAGCAAGAGAAGCCACCGCAGTGAGAAGCCCACGCACCGCAACAAAGAGTAGCCCCCACTTGCCACAACTAGAGAAAGCCCACGTGCAGCAATGAAGACCCAATGCAGCCAAAAATAAATAAATTTATTATAAAAAAAAAGGACCATAAAAGGTGAATAGGGGCCTTAAAAATGTGAATATTCAGATGACTGAATATTCACTAAACGGTGTTCAGCATCATTATTCCCTAGAGTAATGTAAAGTGAAACCACAGTGAGATACCATTCACTCACCAGCATGACTAAATCATAAATACTGCCTGTACCATTTAAAAAAACTTTGGCAGCAGTATCTAGCTGGGAACGTGTCTACTATATGATTACTTCTGGGTATATACCCAAGAGGAGTGAGGCTTATGTCACCAAAAGACATGTGCAAGAAACCTCATAACAGCTGTAATCATAATATCCTAAAAGTAAAAGATGACCCAAACGTCTATCAACAGGAAAATGGGTACATTGTGGTGTAGTTGTACAATGTAGTACTACGTAGCAAGTAACCGTATGCGACAGCAAATATGAATTTGACATTGTGTTGGGCAAAATAAGCAGACACAAAAGAGTATCTAACTGTATACTTCCATTTGTGTGATGTTCAAAAAGCACAGTTAATCTAGGGACACTGTCGATTTGCTTTATTTGGCCCAGTCATTTATCTTGTAGGTCCTTCATGGATCAATGAGTAAAGTATAAGGAAAAGCTTTAAATAAGAGCAAGGACCATATGGATGATGACACTAAAAGAAACCTAGGAAGTCATACTTGGCTTTTAGAACAAAACAGAAATGGAGAAAAAGAGGCAAAGGGGACATTTCATTGAGTCAGCAGAGTGTTTCTTAGGAAGGAAGCACTACATTCTTGGAAAAAGTTTAGATAGGACGTTAGTAAAATGGGAGCAGTCTTTCTTCAGATATTCCCAGTTCACTATCATTGAGGATTGTTGTAAGCACCATATTCTGTTTAAGGCCTTTGTTTATGATTTGTAAGTTTTCTTTGAGATTACCTACCCATGAATTAAAAATTGAAGGATTCTCTGTGTCTCACTTTTCTGTAGGAAGTCTTTAAAATTAAGTGAGTTTCTTTAAATTGAAACAATAAAGATTTTTTTTTCTTAAAGTTAAGGAATAAAGCAGTCAAAGAGGTGTCTGGGACTTAAAAATTTGCTGACAGATATTTTATTTGATAAAATACGGTTATTTATAATTAGAGTAGCATTAACAATGTGACGCTTATGAATAGCTTGCTGCTTGTAATTGTTAAATGCTTGTTTTGGTGTTACTCCAAATAGTTGTTCTTTTGACTTGAAGATAAAACAATTCTGGCATTGAACTAAAGGAGTTCTGTGCTTTTCCTCATTAAGAACAGTGCCAATGGCACGCAGAGCATGTCCCTAAGGGATACTTGTGTGAGCTCAAACATTGAGTGTCCTACTAATAATTGAACAACAACAAAAAGCTAGGTCTGTTTTCTACACATTTCTTATCAGATTGTCCCAAGGGATGGTTAAACAAATGACAGATAATTAGTTACTTGAAATAAGTCACTTAAAACTTTTTCTCGTGCCCTGTCATGTTTTTGGTTTGTTTTTTTTTTTCTCGTTGAAAAATTAACAGTTGGGGGAAATGTCCTCCATCTCAAAGAAAAAAATATTTCTTTTTTTGGTTTAGTTTATATCACTGTGATAATACTAAAAATTGTCATTTAATTGTGAGACATTCAGGTGCACAAAACTCAGTTCAGGCCCTAACTAATATTTTAATTCTCTCATCCGAGAATGTGAATGATGGGTTAAGTGAGTGTTTTAGACCAGTTACAGATATTTTTTTAAAGCCATTGTTCTTTATATATTAAATATTTATATTTATATAACCTTTGCAGTATCCCTAAATCATAAATATTATTTTTACCACTTCATAAGTGGGGAAATTGAGACTCACAGGAGTTAAGCAGCTTGTCCAAGGTCATAAGCTAGTAAGTGGTACCATTGCTTTCTTATTATATGGATTTAATTTATCTGTAGACTTCAGAACCTAACCCCGAGTAAAGGCTTTATCTTGCTTAAATTTCTCTTTGCTTAAATATGAAGGTTTTTCTTAAAAACCCAGCACACATAGCTCTTGTGTTGCTCTTTTTATTTTTCCATAGCACTTAACACGTTTTGACTTACTCTGTAATCGCTATATTTATTATGTTTCTTTCTTTATTATTTCTCTCTCCTCTACTAGAATGTGGACTCGACAAGTCTCTACAAAAGTTTTTTACTATTAACTGATGTATCCCAGACACTTAATAGCTGTTTGATAAATGTTGACAGAATGAAGAGCAGAAGTATTTTAAAAGGGCTTTTTTTGTGGTTCAATCAAATCTTTTATTTGATGATTTGCTTTTGTGAATTTTTGTTTGACTATTTTTTGTTCTTTCCAAAAGGAAGCATGTTAACAGGGACTGTTACTTAGACATAAGTGCAGAAATAGGATCAATGTTAATATTTAGGGGCGTTCTAAAGCTCATTATATCAGTACAGAGAAATTTGATATCATTTCAGCATAGTAGCAAAATTGAGAAGGCTCACTGAAAAAATGAACTAGGACATGAAGATCTGTAAGCCTTTGGAATTTAGTGAGGGGATAGATATAGCTAAACACTGAATTTTTCTGTTTGTAAGTGAGATTAAGTCGTCAGCAGAGATGTTAGTTCAGGTAGAGCTAAGTACTGGAACAAATGAATAAACCTGTGACATTTTGGTGGCTTAACAAAATAGAAATCGTTTCTTTCTCATTTAAAGTCCCGGCTTTGTGATGGTGTCTTGAGTGTGCTCTTCGCACTTAGTCATTCAGAGCCCCAGGATCTTGGGGCTCTGCTACTATCAGTACGTGGTTTCCAAGATCAGTCAGGACATCAGCATACGACTGGCAGGTTGTGGAAGAGAGGAGTGCAGGGTCATGCCTGAGGTTTTTATGGGCCAGCCCTCCAAGTGGCATCGACCACTTCTGTCCACATTTTACTGGCCAGTCCACACCTGATTTCAAGGGAGAATGGGGAATATGGTCTCTGTGCCAAAGACAATGAAATATGTTTGATGAATAGTTAATTTTTCTCTGCCCACTACAGTAGTTTGGTGTCCATTTGGTTTAGTGGGAAATCCAGGCATATGCATGTTGATGGATGTAAATTTTTTTCTGAATGTATTTTTTTTTTTTGTGGTACGCGGGCCTCTTACTGTTGTGGCCTCTCCCGCTGCGGAGCACAGGCTCTGGACGCGCAGGCTCAGTGGCCATGGCTCACGGGTCCAGCCACTGCACGGCATGTGGGATCTTCCTGGACCGGGGCACGAACCCGTGTCCCTTGCATCGGCAGGCGGACTCTCAACCACTGCGCCACCAGGGAAGCCCCTAAAAAAGTTTTAAATACTATCAAACAAAAATTAATGCCCATCATTCTTATTTTAATAATTCCCACCTCAGTTTAATTCAGTAGTTACAGAGGGCCCTTGTACCAGACACTGACATTATTTTATATCAGTCCTACAATGTAGGTAATGTTTGTACTTTACAAACGAGGAAATTGAAGTGCAGTAACTTAATAGACTTCCTGGTTTGGCCAGCTGGTTGAGTGCAGATGTTATTTGTTAAGGGAGGAAATGGAAGACAGAATGGGTTTTGGATGTGATTGGTGTGGCATCCAAGCAGCTTCCTAATAGCAATTGAGTATATTGGTTTCGAGAACTCAGGGTACGGTTGTAGCCTTGAAGGCTTCAGCTTATAAGCTAGAGTTGAAGTTATTATAGACATGGATAAAATGGTCCGGAGAGAGTGTAGAGTGAGAAGAAAGCCGAAGACCGGGTCCTCCGGACCTAAACCAAAAGGAATAGAATGGAATCTTTGATGGAATAGGATCCCTGAGGAATCAGGAGAGGGTGGGTTCTGTAGCATAGGTAAATTGAAAAAAGCCTTGTATGCGATGAAGGCCACCGCTTTGGAGACTGGCATTTCAGGAGGGGTGTAGAGGCCGGCAGGGGCGGACATTCTTGGTCAGAAACCTCTGTCTTCCAGTCACGTGCTGAGAACGGGCAGGAGGTGGAACAGTAGTTTGGAATTCATGGGGGCCTGGAGATAACAAGAATGACTCCAAGGGATTGGGGGTGGGAACTTAACCAGCAACATTTAATAGTTATTACTAATGATTTTGGAAAGTTTACCTGATCGATAAATGTGATTGGAATGAATGAGGTAGGAAGTTAGATTCATTCCTGGCTAGCATTTTGCTAGTTAGTTGTAGCACGATAACAGTGGGAGAAGTCGGGCAAGATATTCAGCTTGACACTCTTATTATGACCATTTTGGTTGTTAAAACATACTTTTGTGTCTGTTGATAAGTAGTATGTTATTAACTGTGATTAGTCAAATTAATTAATAATACAGATTTCAGCATATCTGATTTATCTCAAAAGCCAAACATACACTGTGATTCCAAGATGCTATATTAGTTTGCTGGAACTGCCACAGACTGGGTGGCTTAAGCAACAGAAGTTTATTTTATCCCAGTTCCGGAGGCTTGAGGTCCGAGATCAAGGTGTCGGCAGCGTTGGTTTTTCTGAGGCCTCTCTCTCTAGCCTAAAGATGGCCGCCCCCAGTGCCTTCACGTGGTCTTCCCTCTGGGCATCCCTGGTGTCTGGGGTGTCCTAATCTCTTCTTATCCAGACACCAGTCAGGTTGGATTAAGGCCCACCCTAATGTTCTTGTTTTAACTTAATCACCTTTAGAGGCCCTATCTCCAAATATAGTCACATTCTGAGGTACTAGGAATTAGGGCTTCAACATACGGCTTTTAGGAGGGCATAATTCAGCCCGTGACAGATACTTTTTGGTTTATGCACTGCAGCTAGGGGACAGGCTGCAGATAATGCATTATTTTGGGTGGGGAGACTGGGGAGTTGCTTTTTTTTTTTTTTAACGTCTTTATTGGAGTATAATTGCTTTGCAATGGTGTGTTAGTTGCTACTTTATAACAAAGTGAATCAGTTATACATATACGTATGTCCCCATATCTCTTCCCTCTTGCGTCTCCCTCCCTCCCACCCTCCCTATCCCACCCCTCCAGGTGGTCACAAAGCACTAAGCTGATCTCCCTGTGCTATGCGGCTGCTTCCCACTAGCTATCTATTTTACATTTGGCAGTGTATATATGTCCTTGCCACTCTCTCACTTTGTCCCAGCTTACCCTTCCCCCTCCCCGTGTCCTCAAGTCCATTCTGTAGTAGGTATGTGTCTTTATTCCTGTCTTGCCCCTAGGTTCTTCACGACCTTTTTTTTTTCTTAGATTCCATATACATGTGTTAGCATGCGGTATTTGTTTTTCTCTTTCTGACTTACTTCACTCTGTATGACAGACTCTAGGTCCATCCTGGGGAGTTGCTTTAAGTCAAGTCCAGGAGTGGAGTGGGGTGGGTTTGTGTGGTGCAGCTGAGCTGTGCCCGCAAATAAGTGCCCTGTGGGGAGAAGCAAACAGTATTTGGGAGGTGTCCTGGGACCAGGGACATAAACAAGTCTTTCACACGAGCACATTCCCTCAGGTTGCAGTTAACAGGCTTTGAGGTGGGTTCAGGGAGCTCTGCTTTGTTTGAGACACCCCCCTTGGAGGAGAGGGTAGCGACTGTCTCTGCACGTAGGAAAGAGGTCTGGGGAGGGCGCTCTGCCCTGGGTCTTACTGAACGACCAAAGGACAGCACAGGCGCCCAACAAGTGACATCACGAACCTCCTTTTCTCTTTTCTTTCTACCCTCTTCATCCCCCAGTGGTTAGAGGAGAGGGGATGATGAGAGCAGAGATTTGCTGAACGGTGGGGAGGGTTGGAAGCTGAAATGGAGGCAGGCCTGTGAATCCCCACGTGGCAGGATCAGTCACCTAGTGACTGTCATTTTAGTGGAAGAAGTCCCAGTATCAGATCATGGCTCAGTCAGGGGCATCGTTCAGCTGCGGAAAGACAAATCAAACGAAAGATACTTCCAACATCATCTAAAGATCAAGAAATGATTTGAGGATTATCAGAATGATTTGATGGATGATTTATGCTGTATCTTAAATCACTTGGGAAGCAGGTTTCGTAATAAATGTAATTTGATATCATAAGGGAATAGAATATATTTAAAATGCTAGATTTATGTAATAATTTATATTCCTGTTAAAGTATTTTGAATATCACTCCAAGGGACAGGGGAGCTGACGGTGCTGACCAGAATTGTTCCAGGGATGACTCTGTAGCGACTGAGATAGGAACAGTGTGGTCCTCTTCCCAGGATCCCAGAGTCAGCTTGGGGGGATTTAGAAGATCCCCAGGTGGCTATTAAGTTTTCTACTCATGCAGGTTTGCTTTTAACAGGTAAAATTTACTGAGTGAGGTGAAGCAGAAGAGACTTTGCTGCTGTACAGACCTGGGCTTCTGTGTTTGCTGTGATATATTCCTTAGATCTGTAACCTTGGAACATGCGGCCTCTTTCAGCTTTCTCAGCCTGTAACGCGGGAACAGTAACAGCTGCCTCGTGGACTGCTTTGAAAATTAAATGGAATATGTTCGTGGAAAGCATTTCTTAGTCTGGGACATAACTGTTCTCTTCCCTCTGGAATTTAGCAGAATTAATCTGTAAGAGTATGCTAAATTCTAAAATTTGTTTTCATGTTAGATAAAAACTCAGGAATACTGATTTGCCCGACTTACACTCTTTGGTGCTAAAGTAAAAGCCTTGCTCAGACAAAGTCCAAATTAGACAAAATCCAAAGTAGTGGAATTGCATTTGTTTTACTATTGGTAGTATAATTGCACACACTTATTTTCTATATACGAGTTATGTGTTTGAGGGTACAGTTTTTAGCAGAGTGGGCTGTGAATCAAACCTAGACATGATTATACTTTTACATTTCAGTGATCTGGTAAAGCTCACTTCTGCAGAAATTCAGGTGGTATTCTTACAAATAGTTATAAATGCAGTTTTAAAAATTGAGATATAATTTACATGTCATAAAGTTAACCCTTTTAAATTGTACAGTTCTGTGGTTTCTAATATAACCACAAGGTTGTACTGCTGTCATCACTGGATAATTCCAGAATATTTTCATCACCCCAACCAGAAACCCCTTACCCATTAGCAGTCACTCCCCAGCTCCCTTCCCCCACCCCAAGGCAGCTACTAAGCTGCTTTCTGTCTCCATGGATTTGCCTGTTCTAGACATCTCGTAGAAACAGGAGTGTGCAATGAGTGGCCTATTGTGACTGGATTCTTTCACTTAGCATAATGTTTCAAGGTTCATCTGTGTCATAGCATCTGTCAGCACTTTACTCCTTTTTATGGCTGAATAATATTTTATTGTACATATGTACCATTTTGTTTATGCATTCGTCAGTTGATGGACATTTGGGTTGTTTCTACTTGGCTAAAAATAACACTGCTGTGAACATTCGTACAAGTCTGTGTGTGAACATACGCTTTCAGTTCAGTTCTCTTGGGTATATACCTAGGAGTGGAATTGCTGGGTCAAATGTCAGATGGTATTCTAAAACACTAGAAGCCTGGAAAGAAAGTTGAGACTTGTAGATTGAATTTATGATGAAACCTCTGTATGGTTTTCTATGGAGTTTTGGATGGGATATATACCACTTAAATATTATAAGAATAAGTAAAAATAATCAGAAGCCTTTAATTGGGTTTCCTTGTATATGTTCTAATAGGAGAAGAAGGAGAAAAATAACAAATTACATAAAACCAACCTACAAACTTCTGTCTTACTGGCAGCTGATTTTGTAAATAATTCTAATTGGATTTCATCCAAGCAGAAGCAGAAGCAGAAGGGGAAGCCATTGTTTGATGGAATATGGCAGTAGATTGAAAATTTTCACCTTGGGGATTATTCACTGAAAATAGCGGATGTCCTTTTCATCAAGTTGAAACATAACTTGTTTAAACATCCTTTTACCTAGATGTGACCAAAAATGCTTTCGGTGTTTGGGGCCAGATGTCGTTGAACTTTCTCTATGGTATATACTGAAACCTAATTTCTATGGAGTAGAAATGGCACCGTCATGTCTGGGGTAACTTAATCAAACACATCCCAAGGACAACTTAACTAATGACTTTAGATATACTGGAAAACGTAATATTTGACAGCCACCCCCCTTAATAGAGATTGATACAAACAGATGAATTTTGAGGGCTCTTGTTCCGCATCTTCTTTTTTCCCCTATAAAAAATAAACCAGATAACCATAAGACCTCTGATTCTGAGCTTCATCAGTTTGAACTCTAATCTTGTAAAAATATGCCTTTCTTAGTGGACTTAAATCCAAAGTACTATAAATAAAGGGCAATTAGATAGTTCTGAACATTTGAATACCAAATTTTAGAATAGTTTTGGCAAAGCACCTAGAGTTTCGTAAAGCTAATGAGGAGGAACAGGGAGAGATGATTTTAAGCAATTTACTAAGCATTTGAATCTCTTCTGTATGTGAAGTGCTGTCTTTGGGAATGGAGGAAGGAGCAAAGTTGTAACAAAAGGATGATTCTTGCCTTCACAGTTCCAGGGTGCAACATTGGTGATCATACAGCTTTTATAATACAGAGGTTCTGAAACATTTAATTGTAGTATAAGCTTTATGTAGTGGGTTTGAAGAAATGAGTGCTGCCTTGATTGGAGTGTATCAAAACGTTTAAACTTTTTTTTACAGGTAGAAGAAGATTTGAGAGAGGGCAACATAGGCTAGGCACAGACTAGCACAGAAGCACGAAAGAATACAGTATCAGAGACTAGAGAATAAGGTGAACGAAGCATGGAGAAAAGCTGACCTAGGGATTTAGTGGGAAAAAAAGTGAGAAAAAGTGAATATGTTTTATATAGAGTTGAATGTAAAGAAGCAGGCAAGGTGGGAAGGGCTTGAGCTTTTGAATTATAGAAATGTTTTTTCACCACTCCTTATGTGACCTGGGTGAATTTCTGAATTTCTTAGAGCCCCAATTTGTTCATCCATAAAGGAAGGATAGTATAACCTTGGCTACGTAAGGTTATAATGAGCTTTAAAAAGATGGATGTAAAGTATCAGATACATTGTCTTACATATAATTGGTAGTACCTAAGTCAAGACTTAAGTGCTACCAATATTTTATTTATATATTTTAAGAAATCTTGTTGGAGGCTGCTGAGTATATACCCCAGAGAATTGAAGCAGGGACTCGAGCAGATATTTGCACACCCATGTTCACAGCAGCATTAGTCACCATACCCCAAAAGTAGAAGCAACCCAGGTGTCCATCAGCAGGTGAATGGATAAACCCAATGTGGTCTGTTCATGCGGTGGAGTATTATTCAGCCTTATAAAGGAAGGGAATTCTGACACATGCTGCAACATGGATAAATGCTCAGTGAAATAAGCCAGTCACAAAGGGACAAATACCATGTGGTTCCATTTATATGAGGTCCCCAGAGGAGTTCAGTCCATAGAGACAAAGTAGAATGCTGGCTGTTAGAGGCTGAGGGGCAGGGAATGAGAAGTTATTTAATGGGAATAGAGATTCAGTTTTGTTTTTGTTTGTTTGTGTCTTTTGGGGCCACACCGCGCGGCTCGTGGGATCTTAGTTCCCTGACCAGGGATCGAACCCCGCGCCCTCAGCAGTGAAAGCATGGAGTCCTAACCACTGGACCGCCAGGGAATTCCCGAGATTCAGTTTTGTAAGATAAAAAGAGTTCTGGAGATAGATGGTGGTTTTGGTTGCACAACAGTGTCAATGAACCTAATGCGACACATCTGTACACTTAAAAAATGGCTAAAATGGTAAATTTTATGTTCTTTACCCTATTTGGTGAATTTAATATTTTTCATGTGCATTCATTCATGAGACTGCAAACATTTTAGCAACATCATTCAGGAGTGCTTTGTTGCAGAAGCAAATGGCATTCCTGTTTGCCATATAATTTAGTTTCACTAAGGTGGATTTTTTTGCCATTTCAATAGGAAGAATAGTTCATACCAATCTAAATCTGAAAAGTACCACGGAGATCGTGGTGTCTAGTACTTTTGTTTTATAGTTGAGGCACAGTCCTGGAAGTTAGTTGTACTTAGTTGATTTTATTAACTACAAATCATTTTTTAAAATACATTCATTAAAATGATTTTCCATGTTTTGAATTGGCTCATGTAGATAAAACAATTCTACAACTAATGAATTCAGCCAGATATCTTTTTCCATTCACAAAGAAGTGATGTTTTACCAATATGCTCTCCTGTAGTTAGCATCTTTGTTAAATAAAGTTCATTCAGAATCAGGAATAGTATTAAAAATACTATCTTGCTTTTTCACTGCTTGTTTTCTTTTTAAAAATTCTTTCTCTTCCATTGCTGAACTTTGAAACTTGAAATTATTTCTTTTTAATTATGCAGGGCATTTCAACTCTGTTGTCCCTGCCCTAAGGTGAGCTCCATTTCTCCCCTTGCACATCAAACACTCCTTAAAGGACTCTGTTAAGCAAAGGTACATCTACTCTGGGATACTTTTCTTTTTTTTTTTTTTTTTTTTTTTTTTTACTGGTACGCGGGCCTCTCACTGTTGTGGCCTCTCCCATTGCGGAGCACAGGCTCCGGATGCGCAGGCTCAGCGGCCATGGCTCACGGGCCCAGCCGCTCCGCGGCATGTGGGATCTTCCCGGACCGTGGCACGAACCCGTGTCCCCTGTATCGGCAGGCGGACTCTCAACCACTGCGCCGCCAGGGAAGCCCTTTTTTTCTTTTTTTTTTAGTGTAGTTTTTAGCACTTGTTATAATTGGTGGACTTGTTTTTTGGTCTAGTTGCATTCTTCTTTCTTTCTTTTGATTACATTTAAAATTTTTTAAAAAATTATTTTTATTTTAATAACTTTATTTTATTTTATGTTATTTCATTTAATTTTAGTTTATCTTTTCCTTTTTTTCTCCCTTTTATTCTGAGCCATGTGGATAACAGGGATATTGGGATACTTTTCTTAAGCATTGTGGGATAGGTCCTGGAATTTAAGTCTTTCCTTGAATGCAGTCAAATTCTTAGACATAGTTTTTCCCCAGTGATCTCTGTAAGCAGAATAGCACAGTATAACAGTACTCCCACTAGAATGGTTTAAGCCAGCTTGCTTAGGGAGCTGAGGCGATAAGAATCCTTTTGATGTTGTTTTAAGTTGCAAGTTTTTCCTGTTTCCCACTGTCTTTATTTATAATCATAGTGTACATATTATGTTTTAATTTTTACTTATTTCTTTATTATATTTTGGGTTTTTTCCAAAACGGTCATTTTCCTATTTATTAAATGTCCCTGTGAAACATAATTTAAAATTACTAAATAGTTTTTCAGAAATGGATCTGCCTTATATAATTATGTTTTTGTGCCTGTTACATTAGGAACAAGGGATAAGCAGTGAACAAGGTAGTCATCATATTGCCCTCCTAGCAAGGGATAGAAATGGATGGTAGATAAGGAATTCTACATTAATTTTTTAATACTTTAAAATTTTTTATTTTATTTTATTTATTTATTTCGGCTGCACTGGGTCTTAGTTTTGGCACACGGGCTCTTAGTTTCGGCATGTGGGATCCAGTTCCCTGAACCCGGGCCCCCTGCATTGGGAGTGCAGTCTTAAACCACTGGACCACCAGGGAAGTCCTGGAATTTTACATTATTTAAATGCAACTCTGATCTAAATGTCCATCGACAGATGAATGGATAAAGAAGATGTGGCACATATATACAATGGAATATTACTCGGCCATAAAAAGAAATGAAATTGAGTTATTTGTAGTGAGGTGGATGGACAGACTCTGTCTGTCATACAGAGTGAAGTAAGTCAGAAAAACAAATACCATATGCCAACGCATATATATGGAGTCTAAAAAAAAAACTGGTACTGATAAACCTAGTGGCAGGGCAGGAGTAAAGATGTAGACATAGAGAATGGACTTGAGGACACGGGGAGAGGGAAGGGTAAGCTGGGACGAAGTGAGAGAGCGGCATGGACATATATACACTACCAAATGTGAAATAGATAGCTAGTGGGAAGCAGCTGCATAGCACATGCAGAGCAGCTCAGTGCTTTGTGACCACCTAGTGGGGTGGGATAAGGAGGGTGGGAGGGAGACGCAAGAGGGAGGGGATATGGGGATACATGTATGCATATGGCTGATTCACTTTGTTGTACAGCAGAAACTAACACAGTACTGTGAAGCAATTATACTCCAATAAAGATGTATTTGAAATAAATAAATACAACTTTGATTAGTGCCTCAAAGTAAAGGCACATGGTACTAGGAAAACATATAATAAGGGCTTGACTTAGAATGGGATGGTGTCAGACAGTTTCTTCAAAGGTTCTGTTTGATGGAACGTGAAAGGATTAGTAGTAATTAATCAGGTGAAACAGGGAGGAGGGCATGGAGGGAAGGCTGAGGGCCAGCAAACGAAACCCCTTGAAATCAGAGAAGGCACAGTGTGCGTGTGGAATGAAAAAGGGAAAGCACGGAGAGTCAAGGAGAGGAGACAGGTGTGTGCGTTGTGTGCGCACTTAGGTTATGTGAGCACTCTGCCTCACCAGACATGCCGTTCCACTGTTTGACGTCAGGGTTCTCCAGAGAAACCGAACCAACAGGAGTCATGGGGGTGGGGGAGGGAGTGGGATAGGTAGGAAGTAACTTATTTGAAGGAATTGGCTCACATGATTTGGGGGCTAGGAAGTATGAAATGTGTAGAGCAGGCCAGCAGGCTGGAATTTCATGGAAGAGTTGATGTTGCAGTCTTGAGTCTGAAGTCTGCAGGCTGGAGGCTCAGGCAGGGTGTCTTTGTGGCAGTTTTCCCAACCGGTTGCTTGGTTGGGAAGCCTCATTCTTTGTTCTTAAGGCCTTCAGTTGATGGGATGAGTGTCTCTGCCTGCCCCACCCCATTATGGAGGGTCATCTGCTTTACTCTGAGTCTGTTGATTTAAGTGTTAATCACATCTAGAAAATACTTTCACAGCCACATTTAGACAGGCGTTTGACAGAACAGCTGGGCACCATAGCTAGCCAAATGGACCGTCACACATAGTGTTACCATGAGAGAATAGATGAGAGACGGGTTCAGTTTAAGTGATACCCTCACTTCTGACTGATTCCTTCTGCCTTGAACTACACACTGGAATTTGCACTTTGTCAAATCAGCTTGAGATTATAGGTATATAGATACGGCCATCCTCCATCTGTGGGCACACTGCCTTATACCCATTAATCTTGATAATTAATGTTCACATGATGAAATCATCGAGCCTCACCATGAAGCCCTTGGGAAAGCTTGTGTGCACCACCTTCAACTGATAGAACCTTAGTTTTTATGCTCTCTCCCCCATCAATTACCACGTGTATGACAAGAACCTTGATACTTGTATTTGATTCCAGCATTTAAAACACTACTATTTTTGCTCGACGTCGCTATGAAGTGTAAGCCAACTGTAGGAACTTGGGGGCAGGATTATGGCTAGAAATATTGAAGAAGTAGTGTTTTATATTAACTGTAGGAAAATTCATATTATAGAGTACATACAAGCCTTGTACTGTTGTTAATTTAAAGGGTATTTGTATGGGTTTACATACCCACCTTTGAAATGTGTAACTACATGAGTTATAACTTGACCATAGCGTGAGTTGAGGCTGATGATGGTTGGTGGAGGGTGAAATTAAGCAGGTGTTCATAAACCACGTTAATGATTTTGCGCCGTATTCGGAGAGCCATGGAAAGCTATTGAGGCTTTAAGTGGGGGAGTGACGTGGTCATAGTTACTAAAAAGGCAAACAGTCTGTGGTGTGAGAGTGGATAAGAAGAGGGAAAAAAATGGGTGGAAGGAAGGGCGGGCAGGAGGCTCTTAGAACTGGCAAAACGAAGAGGGCTAGGCTGGGAAGGAAGATTGTGAACGCCTTGTGGGACATGTTGGTCTTGAGGTCCCTCTGATGGGATTGTCAAATACGCATTTGGATACGTGTGACTCGAAGCCAGAGATGTAAAGTTGAGGGATTGAAGCCAAGTATAGGTAAATTTGAGAGCCTGGGATTAATTGAGGCAGAGACTAAGAAGACATGGCCAGAGAGTTAGAAAAAAGGGAACTAGGAGATGATGCCATTCAAAGGAACCAAAGGGGAGCTTGTTTAAAGAAGGGAAAAAGGGGTCAAAATGCTGAACGCTGCTACAGTTAAGACTGAAAAAATGTCCATTAGACTCATCAACTATGATAACTTGAAGTGAAAGCTGTTTTGGTGTAGAGATGCACTCAAGCTAGAAGGAAGTAGGCTGAGAAGTGTGAGGTGAGCTTACTGAAATTTAACTGAAGGCGAGGAGAGAGTTGGGGCAGTAGTTGTGAGGAAGGTAGGGGCCAGTGGATGGAAGAGATCTGAGAGTGTCGATGCTGATAGCGTCCAGTAGGGGACATCAGGTGGAAAACCTCGTATGTGGAAGGGAGAATCCACGTTAAGGTTCCTGCTGGGATTGTATCTTGATTCTGAGGCTAGGCTTGCGGGCTGGCCTCAAAGGATGGAACACCTCGTCCATGGTAATAGGGGTGAAGGGGATACGGTATCATTATGTATCTTCCTAAGTCCCTGTTGTATTCATCAGTGTCCTGCATAGTAATTTGAACAGGGAAAGTTTAATATAACGGATTAACTGTGTAGGGGACTGCCTTATAAGAGGAAACATGAACTCTGAAGAGTACAGGAGTATCAGACAGGAGGCATCCACTACCCCAGGGCAGAGGCAGAAACACATCTCGAGGAGTTCCCCCTCCCTCCCCCCCTGAAGTCGTGGGCCATTGGATGGCTGAGATGTCGCGCTGATGACATCACTGGGAAGCTGTCCGTGGGGAGGTGCTGGGCCGGGAGACTCCTTGCCCAGGGAGGTGGCTCCCTGGGAGATGCTCTCTGGGTCACAAAGGGAATCTGCCCCCAAAGAGGGGCCTCGGGCTGCTGCCCACCTGGAGCTGTAGGTTCCCCACGCTTAGAAGGCTGCCGAAGACGGGCACACCAGAACCCGGAAGAGAGCTTTCCCTCCTTTGCTGTCCTTCCAGGGCCCTCTACCAGCAAAGCTCACTAATGTGCCAGCTGGCAAAAGAGAAGCGTGTTAGGGTCCACCTCCATTATCTGCACTGATGGAGCTGAGGGACAGTAAGTTGACGAGTGGCACTTCTGTTATTGACCTTTCAAGTTTTTTCAGTTTTTGTTGTTGTAGTGATTGTGATGATGAATATCCTTGTCCATAAATCTTTCTGCATATCTTCGTCTTTAGCTCTCATTCGAAAGAGCCAGTCACGTTAGAGCATATTTAGAGATGTGATGAGTGGTTCTTAAGTGTTGCTCTTTGCTTTTGTATGCCTGAAGTATTTCTGGAAGGAAATGAGAAATACAGATTGTCGTTAGGGAAGGGAACTGGGTTTTATGAACCTATTCATAAAACTAAAATGTTACAGAAATTTCATTGTAAATGTTAAGGGATGCTATCTGTTTTGTTAAACTCAACTTTATTGTTTCATTTCTCAGCATGTTAGGTTTATTAAGCAAAGTGTCCTATCATGTCTTACTCTGTCAGCAGGAGACACTTATTTTCTAACCTTACTTTAGCATCATTTGCTGCTCAGAATGAGTCAGGGTATTTTCATTTAGTTGTTTCCTCTTATTGCTATAAAAACCAGGTCATGCATTTCCTTTTGTGTCTTTGACCCTAGTGTGGCATTTGTGACAATACCACAGTGGCCAGCCTTCTCAACACTGTTGCTGCCAGGCCTGACTTTTAGTGTCAGGTTTTGGGAGGCTCTGTGAGTGCAGGACTCTGTCAGGAGAAGTGTTAGAGAGAGAACTTGAATACCGATGACCCTACCGAGTTCTGAGTTTTCTTTCTGAATTTGTTCCCCTCTTCCTGTTTTTACAATAACGCCTTTAAAAAGAAGACTGAGTTTCTTAACCTGACAGTAATGATAATCATTTTAAGAAATACTTTTCCCCTTTAAGTATTACCTTATAGATTAAGACATAATAAAGTAATGCTGAAAATTGTGACGATAAAATTTGGTTGTTTTAGAACACTTGAGAAAGTATTTATAGTACTATTTTCAACCTTTACCGAGCTTTTTTTTTTTTTTTTCCCCCGTATGCGGGCCTCTCACTGTTGTGGCCTCTCCCGTTGCGGGGCACAGGCTCCAGATGCGCGGGCTCAGCGGCCGTGGCTCATGGGCCCAGCCGCTCCGCGGTATGCGGGATCCTCCTGGACCGGGGCACGAACCCGTGTCCCCTGCATCAGCAGGCGGACTCTCAACCACTGCGCCACCAGGGAAGCCCACCGAGATGTATTTTTAATTCAGTGAGGACTCTGTAGAATTTACATCTGGTACATCTGGTATTACTCATTAGCTTTTTTTTTTTTTTTTTTAAACATAAACTGCTGAAGCAGAAAGGATTGATTTTGAAGTATGAGGAAAACAGTATTCTGAATTTTGACACTTTAGTCTGCATTATTTACTGTGTTTTTTTACCTATTAAAATTTTAGGAAAGAGCCAAATGATCTTTAATTTTATGTCTCATTTGATTGAATCATTGTCTATTTTGCTGCTGAAGGGAGCAAAAAATAATCTGTATAGCTTCTGTTAAAGCCTTTCAGAATTTTTTAATAGCCCTTTCTTAAATTCTTCAAAAAATATTTCTCTGAAAATCTTTGCCATTTCTCTGTCGGAAAGAGTAGATTTTTAAGACAAATGGGCTCATGAAGCAGGAAGAAGAAATTGAACACCTTTGTACTTGAGCTGTCTAAAGTTCAGCCACAGAAATGTTTGTGTGTTCAGTGTAGTCCCCACCATTTATTCCCAGGTGGTCCCTTGTGTTCTTTCTAAGACCTGAATCTAGGGCTCATATTCATAGGAGGCACCCATTAAGCTTTTGTTGAGCTAGGTGATGATTAGTTTGAAGTTCTTTATTATGACTTTCTTATTATTAATTCAGTGGTTGTTCCTTAGTAATTTTTTGGTTGGTTTTTCAGGACTGCAGGAATATGTGGAGGCTGTCTCTTTTCAACACTTCATCAAAACACGATCACTTATCAGTATGGATGAAATTAATAAACAATTGATTTTTTCAACAGAAGACAATGGGAAAGAAAATAAGACTGTAAGAATTTAAAATCATATTTCACATTTGTTACATAATTTATGTAACAGTATAATGATTGTAGGTGGTTTATTGGCTTATGATGCTAAGAATACTGAGATGGGAAGGTTCTTTCTACAGTGCGATTTCATAGATTCCCAACTAGGGAAATGGTCTTTTTAAATATTTTAGTTAGTGGCTCAAACAACCGTGGGTATGTTGGGGGAAAACATTACTCTTTACATAAAGCATTATTGAGTAATTACATAAGTCCACTTTTGGTTTTACTGTGTATTTTACTATGTGCCCTTTATAAGCACTGTCTCATTTAATCCTTTTTTTAACCTTATGCGGTAAGAATTATTACCCTCATTTTTCAAAAAAGGCCTTTAGGGAGTTTAAGTAACTTACCAAGCCTAGTTAGCTAGTAAGCATGACAGGTAACTTTGAAACCAGGTGTCTCGCATCCAGAGTCATGAGTGTCCTTGTCCACGCTGCCGGTGTTTCTCACCATGTGCCCCAGGGACCCCTGTGCCAGGTGTCTACCTCAAAGGAGTGTTTTAAAGGATTTGATTTAAAGGTTTTAAATTAGGTAGCATACAGCACATGCCACATGAGTGCTCAGTAGTTAGTTGTCATTATCAGTGTCAATATCAAGTTGTTATTACATAGTGAGAGATGTTAATTACTGAGTTCATAATGCTTTTATCTGAAATATTACATAGCGTCTCTAAATTAAGAAAAGAGAAACTTTGGCAGTTCAGCTTTTAAATAAATACTGTTTTTTTCCCCTGGGTTTCAAGATACAGTATTCAGGCCATGAGGTAAAATTTTGAATATTTGTTAACCTCCTGGGATACCAGTAAACATAAAGATACAATTAAACAGTTTTTTTCCTTCCTTTATTTTTCATCAGTTTTTCTTTCATTATTATTTTTTAAAAAATCACTCAAAGAGTTAGGATAGGCAGGCAGAAAGTGGAAGAAGCTATGGAAATCATCTTTTCTTGAATGTTAATAAAATGTTAATTTTGAAAAGTGAGATTTAATTTGGCATGACAGATATAACTTACTTCAAGGAAACCATGTATTGTCTCAATTTTAAAAATCATGTGAAGTTTATTAAGGAGGAAATTCATCTTGAGAAGTAAAATTCCTTCATACCTTTTATTTATTTAGTAAAGATTGAATTACGGAAAGAAGTAAGGTAAGCCTGTTTGACCCTGCTTCTTTTTTTTCTGCGGTACGCGGGCCTCTCACTGTCGTGGCCTCTCCCGTTGCGGAGCACAGGCTCCGGATGCGCAGGCCCAGCGGCCATGGCTCACGGGCCCAGCCGCTCCACGGCATGTGGGATCTTCCCGGACCGGGGCACGAACCCGTGTCCCCTGCATCGGCAGGCGGACCCTCAACCTCTGCTCCACCAGGGAATCTCGACCCTGCTTCTTAAATATAATTACCATGCCTCCCTTTCAGAGTCCTCTCTAGTTCAGAATGGAAATATAAAGGCAAAAGGTAAAGAGAAGCTGAGGGTTAAAACACTGCTCTGAGGATTTAGGTAGTAAATTATTGTAAGATTAAGGTGTCATAATATTCATATACATATAGTTCTCAAAATGTGAAGACCACATTCATAAATAATTTTTCCCTTTAGTGCTAAAGATGGTTCTTGGTGCTGAAAATTCTGGGAATTCAGTAGCGGAAGGTATTTTGCTCTGACATGCCTATTGAGAGTAGTGTCGAAACCATTTAATTTTTTTAAATTTTTTATTACGAAAAATTTCAAATACACAAAAAAGTGGAGAGAATAGTAGTACATGAACATCCATATACCCACTACCTGGATTCAGTAATGAACATTTTGCCATATTTGCTTCATCTAAATGTTTTTTGCTAAACTACTGTAAGTTATGGATGTCACGATGTTTTACCCCTAAATACTTCAGGTCCATCTTGAAAAACTGCTTTTTAAGTAATTTTCTTTTCCCTAGTTTCTAATATGTATTATCGGTAAAGCAGAATTTATTTCCCTGACAATTATTTGAAATTTGTTCGTTTTTTAACACACTTCTTTCTTCAAAATCCACTTCTTAGTTTATAATCAGGGAACTCCTTCTGTCCAATGAGAGAAACAAAGAACATTAATGTTTTCTTAAGCAAAAGTTACTTTTATAAATGACTTTATGAAAATGCCCGCCACCTCCCCACCTCCTCTACCCTCACCACCCACAGTCTGTCCTTTCCAAAAAGATGCCAGTTCTCTTAACAGTAAATAGAAACAACACATAGCAGGTCAGGATAATTGGGAATTATGTCAGGATAATTGGGAAGCTGACTTTGTATGCTTACCCAGTTCTACCATTAACTAGTTATATTACCTACAGTGTTTCTTGGACCTCATTCTTATACTCTACATTGAGAAGGTTGGAACAGATGGTCTCTGAAGAGTCCAGCAGTGCT
Organism: Delphinapterus leucas; assembly: GCF_059928025.1. Classification (NCBI taxonomy): domain Eukaryota; kingdom Metazoa; phylum Chordata; class Mammalia; order Artiodactyla; family Monodontidae; genus Delphinapterus; species Delphinapterus leucas. Next base: position 6,236,005 of record NC_143144.1, read on the forward strand.
AGGATTTATGTATTGGATACAGAGCAACCAGAGTCATCTTAATAAAACCTAAATTTGACTCTGTCATTTCCTTGCTTAATTCTCAACGACTTAATGTGACTTTGTCCCCTCGCTCTATCTTTCTAGACTCATCCTGTACCACTTCTTACTTTAAATTTTACTCCAAAGAAATACCTCACTAGTTCCTCAAATACACAGCTCGATTCTCACCTGCACGCCTTTGCGTGTTCCCTCTGCCTAAAATGTCCTCCAATACAATTGCACCCCACCTAGCTAAGTCTCATACAGACTTTTAATAACAATTTAGACATTGCCTCTTTTAGACAGACTCCAATAGAGAAATTGATGTGGAGAGAGGAGACTGACATAGTGATGGTAATGGTGATACCAGCTAACATTTATTGAGTATATACTTTGTGTTGGGCATTATGCCAAGAACTTGGTAAATGTTATCTCATCCTTAAAATAAACCTCTGAGGTAGGTACTGTTATCCCATTTTACAGATGAGGAAACTGAGGTTTAGAGAGATGAAATAACTTGCCCAAGGGCATACACCTTATGAAGCAAGGTCCTGGAAGAGGTGGGAGGAGATGGGTCAAGGTCATTTGGAAGAGTTAACCTCAAACAAGAGGAGGGACAACTCATCATCTGAGACTGGAGGATAGAAGGTAAAGATGGATGTGGACATAAATAAGTTTTCTTGTTTTTTTTTAGGGATAAGGTAATTGAGAGAGCTTGTGCCAGGCGGTCTGGCAGATAACCAGGCCAGTGAAAGTAGGCAAGATTGTTTACTGAGAGTGAAGAGCTTTGGGATTGAGTAAGGGCTGAGGAGGAGAGAGGTGAAGGTTTGGAGTAGTGTTTGAAGGGACTGGAGACAACCATCTAAGAAATAAGCAAAAGGACTGGTGAGTAATTTGTAGTGGTACAAACGCTATACAGTTGTGAGTGTTATCATTTTTTAGCCCAGCGGTACTCAGCCACTTGAATAAAGCACTATCAAGAGTAGATTTTTATTACTGATTTAGGGTTGTGTTTTTGCTGGGCAGGTGCAGTAGAAAAATAGGAGCCTAAAGGAACTGAGGCGGGTGTAGCGAGAGAGTAATAAATCCTGATGGCTAGTGCCGAGGGGGACAGGAGAGAGGCCAGAAAGGGACTAAGTGATTGAGGAAAACATGACCGGATCCTGAACCTGGAGGGCTTTATGATTTGTCGTTTAAGTAAGTCAGTCATTGTGTTGCAGTAAAGTCAGTAGGCCTTGTTTAAGAATGTTTTGATTTTATCTTGTATGTCAAGTGAAATTGGAAATGGTTGATTTATAATGATACAATATTAGATGTCAAAATTATCTTGAAGTCATAAGTTCAACTCCCTACTGAGGGCATGAATTTGTCTTGTAACGTCTCGAATGGTCATTTAACAAAACGGATCGTTTTATTTAGAGAAGATTAGTATGATTGACCTGCTGTTGATTTTGTTCCTTATATGAGATACATGCATAGTCACTCTTTTACACAGTGTATTTTCTTTGTGTGTGTGTGTTCTTTTTTTTTTGTGTTTTTGTTTTTTGTTTTTGTTTTTTTACCAGCCCTCTTCTGATGCACAGGATAAGCAGTGCGGTACCTGGAGACTGAAAATCACGCCTGTTGATTACCTTCTGGGAGTGGCTGATTTAACTGGAGAGTTGATGCGAATGTGTATTAACAGTGTCGGGAATGGGGACATTGACACCCCCTTTGAAGTGAGCCAGTTTTTACGTCAGGTTTATGATGGGTTTTCATTCATTGGCAATACTGGACCTTATGAGGTTTCTAAGAAGCTGTATACCTTGAAACAAAGTCTGGCCAAAGTGGAGAATGCTTGTTACGCCTTGAAAGTCAGAGGTTCAGAAATTCCAAAACACATGCTGGCAGATGTCTTTTCAGTTAAAACAGAAATGATTGATCAAGAAGAGGGCATTTCTTAGAGTAACATTACTCAGTTTTCTTTCTCTTAAGAACTCCTGAGAGAGACCAATTTGTAAGACTGTTATTTAGTATATCATTTTGACTTTATTGTGGCTTTAGAAATGTTTTCAGTTGTACTTGTTTTAAATTGTATACAGGCTGTACATAAAATTACCGAAACAAATCATTTCTTATATCTTACTCGTGAAAATTTGCATACAGATGTTTGCTTACATGCCTGTTTGACTTTTTGCTGGCTAAACCTCATCATTTATCTTTGTAAATGTGAACATGCTTCAGAGTGCACTTTCTGCCGTACCTGTTTTAATTTAGCGTGTGTGAATTTTGGAGCGGTAATATTTAGTGGAAGACAGTTATAGTTTAAGTTGATGATTTTTAAAAAATATATATTTAGTTATACATCTGGACTTGAGCTTCCTGTTTAAATTTCTTGATAATATTGTGCCAAGCCTCCAAAATAGGCTTATTAATTCATAGACCAAGAGTTTAAAATCACATTACCAGTATACTTCATGAGGTATTGTGGTGAGAATTCATGTTATATTCTGGCTAATTTTAGGTCATTTTGAATCCATATGAAACAGCCTTCCAGAAAAATTGACAGGTACCCAGATGTTAGTTTCTACATTTAATTTTTGTCCTTTATCACAGAAAGTCTGATAGAGAATTGGCACTAACATTGTAATATTTTCACTGATGTTTGAGTTGAATTATATACTTGCACATACAACTGAAAAGGTAGTGATTATTTACCAGTTTTTGTTGTTGTTATTATATTTAATTAGGCATGTTTGGAGGCTTTCCTATTCTAACATCTATCAGAAATTACATCTAAATAATTATAATGAAGTTTTGAAAATTCTGAAATACTAAGTTAATCCAAATCTTTATAGTTGTCCAGTTGTGTTAATGCATAGTATGAAAAGTTGCCAAAGAAGATTTATCACGTACAATTCAGCAATAAGACAGTTGTCAACACAGTTGGGAATAGCAAGTAGTATCACTAGTAGTAGAAGTAGTCTCACTATTAATATTTAGAATTGGAATTTGCCTACTGAAATTAGTTATTTTAGGAATATTAGGAATTAGTTATATGAGGAATTTGCCTACTGAAAATAGTTATACCATTCACTGTGGTGTGAAACTGACTTGAGCGTGGCACTGTTGGCTGACAACTAGACACTTCCATTTGGTTTTGTGAGTTTTGAGAATCTGGATACTGGATTTTATTTTTGGAAAGATTAGCAGCTCTGTTTGCAAGGGCTTATTCTTGGAAAGGGTAATTTTCCACAAATGATCACCTAAAGGAAAATAAAATATATACATGCCTAATAGATTAGGTTTGTTTGTTTGTTTGTTTGTTTTGGTGGTAGTAAGTTTTTTCCGTTTCCCTACTCGAAGATATACAGCTGAAATATAGTTTTATTACATATTTTTCTTTCCTCTGCCACTTGAAGTTAAATTTATAATGTTAAAAGTAAAGTAATAATGGATTGATGAATGTCTTACAGATGTTTAAAACTGAACTCTTTGAATAAAATATTAAAATACAAAAAGTTAAGCTTATTTTTTGGTCAGTTGAGAAATACTTAATCAAACTGTTATAGACTTTTTAGCCTAAACAGGAAACTTGATATAGACTCGCTTAATGTGGAGATTTATGATTTCTTAAAATGGGTCCAGAAGTAGGGAGAGTTCAGAAAAGACATCTTTTCACATCTCATTGACCTAGACTGGGTAACTTCCCAGTCCCTCAAAACCAGCTAGTGGAAAGGAGGATGAGATCACCTTGATAGATCAAGGTGCCCTTTATCTGAGAGAAGAGCAAACACAAGAAACCGAGTTAAGGTGTTGCCGTCTTAGGGGAAGGGGAAATGGCCTTTAGGTCCGCAGTCAGCAGTGTCTGCTACAGGTGGATTGGTGCCGGGCCTACTGATAACATTTCTACATTGCATGTTATACTAATACAGTGCGTGTTAGACCAGGATGGTAGAGGGTCTCTAAATGTATCCTGAATGTTTCAAAGTGGTTGCTCTCATATCATCACCTGTGGTGATGTTTTTCATCTTTAGTATAAAAAGAAATTGGTTCTAAGTAACATGGTAAGTTCCTGAGAAATTCTAAAATGAAATTGGGTTATTTCCTTCATAAGTAATTGCTGCATTTATGAAATCAGTGTTTTTTCCACCATACACATTGCAGAGCCCTAGGGCTTTTTTTGAAGGTGATCAAAGAAAGGTGTTATTTAAATGAGGGATTGGTGGAATGGATTTAAAAACTTAATACAGACTCTTTGCTGTCTGCAAAAGACTCACTTTAGATTCAGAGACACAAATGGATTAAAAGAATGAGAAAAGGCATTCCATGCAAACAGTAACCAAGAGAGCTAAACAAATAGACATCAAGACCTTCTTTTTCTTTTGGCTAGAGACAAAGAACAACATGTAACGGTAAAAGGCTCAATCCATTGAGAATGCATAGCAATTACAAACATATGTATATTGATATATAAAACAGCGGAGCCCCAAAATACATGAAGCAAGATCTGAGATAACTGAAGGGAGAAATGGACAATTCAGTAGTAATAGTTGGATAATTTAATACCCGACTTCCTATAATGGATGGAAGAACAAGACAGATCAGTAAGGAAATAGAGGACTTGAGCAACACTGTCAACCAATTAGACCTGACACCCGTATATAGAACACTCATCCCAACAAGAGAAGATATATTTTTCTCAAGTGTGTGTGGAACATTATCCACAAAATGTCAGGCCACAGAACAAGTCTCAATGCAATTAAAAAGATTGAAATTATACAAAGTATGTTCTCTGACCACAATGGAATGAAGTTAGAGATTAATACTAGAAGTAAATTGGGAAGATAAATGAAGCAACATACCCCTAAATAGTGGGTCAAAGATGAAATCACAGGGAAATTAGAAAATATTTTGAGAAGAATGAAAAAAACACAGTATACAACTTACGGTGTTCAGCAAAAGCAGTGCTCAGAGGGAACTTTATAGCTTTAAGTCCCTGCATTTAAAAAGAATGATATCAAATCAATAACCTAAACTTCTGTCTTAAGAAACTAGAAAAAGAATAGCAAAGCAAACCACAAAGCAAGCAGAAGAAAGGAAATAAAGATTAGAGCAGATATAAATGAAACAGAGAATAGGAAAACAATAGAGAATATCAGACAGTGGAGAATATCAGTTGGTTCTTTGAAAAGATGAACAAGATTAAAGAAACCTTTGGCTAGACTGACCAAGGAAAAGATGACTCAAATTACTGAGATCAGGAGTTAAAGAGGAGACATTACCACTGACCTTACAGAAGCAGAAAGTTTATAAGGGAACACAATGAACAATTCTAAAGTTACATAACCTAGATAAATGGACAGATTCCTAGGAACTCACAAAACTGACTCAGGAGGACACGGAATATCTAAATAGAACTATAGCAAAGAGGTAAGGTTACTAATAAAACTCCCAGTGAAGAAAAGCCCAGGACCAAATGACTTCACTGTTAAGTTCTACCAAACATATAAAGATTAACACCAGTCCTCAAGTTCTTTCCAAAAAAAGTAGGGAACAGTTTTATGAGGCCAGTATCATTGTCATACCAAAGCCAGACAGAACTATAGACCAGTGTCCTTCATGAATATAGATGCAAAAATCCTCAACAATATACTAGGAAACCAGATTCAGTCACAAGTAAAAAATGATTGTACACCATGACCAACACCATGGAATTGCATCTCAGGAATGCAAGGTTGGTTCAACGTGAAAATCAAATGTAATACGCCATATTAATAGCACGAAGAGGAAAAAACCATGGTTTATCTCAGTAGAAACAGAAAAGTCACTTGACAAAATCCAACACCCTTTCATGACATAAACACTCAAACTTAGAGTAGAAGCGATATTTCTCATCCTGGTAAAGGGTATTCGAAAAGCACACAACATTGTACTTAATGGTGAAAGAACGGAAAGCTTTCCCTCTAAGATCAGGAACAAGACGAGGATGTCCAACATTGTACTGGAGGTTCTAGCTAAGGCAGTTAAACAAGAAAAAGAAACAGAGGGCCTCCAGATTGGAAAGAAAGACGTAAAACTGTCTTTATGTGGAGATAACATGATCTTATATATAGAAAACCTCTATAAAGAACCCTCAAAACCCCCCAAACTATTAGTAATAATTAATGAATTAAGCAAGGTCACAGGATACAAGATCAATACATAAAAATCAGTTCTGTTTCTCTACACTAGCAATTAAAAATCAAAATCAAGGCAATAATTGCATTTACAATAGCATTACAAAGAGTGAAATATGCAGAAATAAACTTACCCTAAGAAGTGCAAATTGTACACTGAAAGCTATAAAATGTTGCAGAAGAAAAAGGCATCCTGTGTTCGTGGAATCTGTGGGTTTGGACATTCTGTGGGTTTGGACATTCTATGGGTTTGGACAGGTCAATTGATTTTTGACAAAGGTGCCAAGACCATTCAATGGGGAAAGAATAGTCTTGAACAAATGGTGCTGGGACAGCTGAGTGTCCACATGAAAAGAATGAAGTTAGATCCTTCAAATCATATACAAAAATTAATTTAAAATGGAGCGTATACAAATATGACCTAAAACTATAAAATCCTTAGAAACAGGTGTACATTTTCTTGACCATAGATTAGGCAGTGGTTTCTTAGGTATAACATCAAAAGCACAAGCATCCAAAGAAAAAAATAAATTGAAACTTCCATCAAAATGAAAAGCTTTTGTGCATCAAAGGACACTATCAAGAAAGTGAAAAGGCAACCCACTGAATGGGAGAAAATATTTGCAGATCATAATCTGATAATATAGTGATACAATGATAATAGATATATGTATCTAAAATATGAAAGGAACTCTTCTTAACAGTAAAGAGACAACCCAGTTTAACAGTAGGCAAAGGATTTGAGTAGATAGTTTTGTAAAAATGACACACAAATGACCAATAAGCACACGAAAAGATGTTAAACTTCATTAGCCATTAGGGAAATGCAAATCAAAATCACGAAGTACCACTCTACACCCACTATATATATAAATTTTCTATCTGTATCTTTTATATAATAAAAGAGAAAGAAGGAAAGAAAGGAAGGAAGAAGAGGGAAGAAGGGAGAGAAAAAGAAAAACAGAAGGAGAGGGAGACTTGTGCATGAATGTTTCCAACAGCATTATTTATGGTAGCCAAAAAGTGGAAACAACGCAAATGTCCATCAGCTGATGAATGGATAAACAAGGTGTGTTATACCCTGCAATGAAATATTACTCGGCCATAAAAAATTAAGTGCTGTTACTTGCCTCATGGATGAGCCTAGAAAACTATGCTAAGTGAAAGAAACTAGATACAGAAGGCCGCATATTGTATTATGTATTGATATGAAATATTGGTGGCACTGGGGTGCTTGAGGGGTTTGGAGTGACTAACAATGTGGGGTTTTTGATGAGGTGATGGAAATGTTCTGGAATTAGTGGGACTGTGCAACCTTGTGAATACATTAAAACCCACTGAATTGTGCACTTTAAGATGGTGAACTTCATGTTATGTGAATTGTATCTCTATAATAGTATTTTAATGTTTTCTAAAAAGTGGATTTATTGTTTCCTTGAAAATTTGCTTGAAATTGCCTGGTATTTTGCTTATGGGAAGACTTCTTTTTTAATTATTCAGTTTCTTTAATTGTATAGGGCTATATAAGTTTTTCATCATTTCTTAATGGCAAGTTTTGATAAATTACATTTTTCACAGGATTAATCCATTTTGTCTTCATTTTCAATTTTTTTTGATACAGTGTTGTTAATATTATGTTATATTTATATGCTGGCTCTATATGTATTCATAGTATATATTTGTGTTGTCTCTCTGTATAGATGTTTTTAGTCATTTTTGCCAAATGTGTCTCCATTATGTTTGTATTTTTAAAGAATTAATTCTTGCTTTATTTGGCTTTGGCTTTTTGCTAGTCTGTTTTTTATCTCATTGATTTATACTCTGATTTACTATTTCCTTGTATACTTTTTGGGGGTTTATGTTCTAATATTTTTATAATACATTATATTTTTTACATTTTTGCTTATTTTTAGACTTTTTCCACTGGGTCTTGAACGTTGGTTTTATAATTAATTTCAATAAATGTGGAGTACTTTTATTAGTAAGATATTGTGCTGATTAGTCTACTTTCTATATAATCCTGTACTGATCTACCTTGATCTCTTATTTTTAGGGGACTAAGGGATCCCGCCGCCTCCTCGCAAATCTGGGAATTAGTAGGTACTTGATTAGCTTCTGTTTGTTAATTCTGTGGTATCTATTGGTATCACCTTTCTATCTTTTGACAGTTTCAAAAAAAAATCTATTCAAAAAATACCACTGAAATCTTGTGGAGGTTCTGCAGTTTATTTTTTAAAAATTTTTTAAAGGTATTTTTATTTACTTATTATTATTTTTGGCTGCATTGGGTCTTCCTTGCTGTGCACGGGCTTTCTCTAGTTGCGGTGAGCGGGGGCTACTCTTCGTTGCAGTGCGCGGGCTTCTCATTGCGGTAGCTTCTCTTGTTGCACAGCACAGGCTTTAGGTACACGGGCTTCAGTAGCTGTGGTGCATGGGCTCAGTAGTTGTGGCTCGCGGGCTCTAGAGTGCAGGTTCAGTAGTTGTGGCACATGGCTTAGTTGCTTCGCGGCATGTGGGATCTTCCCGGGCTAGGGATTGAATCCGTGTCCCCTGTGTTGGCAGGTGGATTCTTAACCAGGGAAGTCCCCCTGCAGTTTATTTTTGAAGAAATACTTCGAGTCTGTCTTTCTTTGAGTGCACAGTTTGTTGCATCCAGAATTGTGAATGTGGTGACTTGCAGCCTAGAGCAGTAGCATCGCAGCCAAATCAATCATCTGTTTATCTTCTAGATGATCTTGCTAAAGGAGCCCCTGTTGGTTCCTGATTCAGAGTGGCTCTCCAAACAATAGATCAGGTCCTCCTGATTTCCATCAGGGTTGGTGAGGTCTTCAGTATCCCTGTTCAGCACACTCTCATTTGGGGCTCCGTCGATCCCCAGAGGGGTTATGGACAGGACCAGTGTCCTTGGACCCTCTATACTTAGAGCCATCCAGAAGTCTAGAAAGTACCTCATGGTCAACAATTTGTTCAGGTTGATGGGGTGTCACATTTGCAACTCATAATTTTTTTTTGAAGTTGAGACTTGAAAGTTTTTAGATGATTTATACATTAAATTACAACCCACAGGTTAACTATAGGACTTTCTTACATTTTGTCTAAAAGTGCATTTATGTAAATTCAGCTGATTCTTAAAGCTCTGAGGTAGGCAGGGAATGGTAATATCCCCTCCCACTGCCCCCTTTATATGTAAATAATGTAACTGAGACCTAGAGAGGTTAAGTAACACGCTCAAGGTTACCTACCACACTAGACAAAGATTTGGGATTAGAAACTACGTCTAATGAAACTTAGATGACAGCCTTTCTGCAATGACACACCACTTTTTGTGGTTCTTAATATTATATGTGACCTTGAACAGGTTTACCTTAAGCCTTATTCTTTCTGCACCTTAGTTTTATCATCTGTTAAATAATATGGGCCTCACTTTTCTTAGGTGTTTTTATGATTGAGCCATATAATCTGTGTGAAAAAGCATTTCAGGGCATGAAGAACCCAGGAATATAACTTACTGAATAGACTCTACCTGCAAAATTTTGCATGTAGTTTAAGGAGATGGCATGGACCTTCAGAAATCCATCTATGGATGCTCTAAAACTAAGTCCCTGAGACCCAGATTAAGAGACCTTGTTGGGGCTTCCCTGGTGGCGCAGTGGTTGAGAGTCCGCCTGCCGATACAGGGGACACGGGTTCGTGCCCCGGTCCAGGAAGATCCCACATGCCTCGGAGCGGCTGGGCCCGTGAGCCATGGCCGCTGAGCCTGCGCGTCCGGAGCCTGTGCTTCGCAACGGGAGAGGCCACAACAGTGAGAGGCCCGCATACCGCAAAAAAAAAAAAAGAGACCTTGTTATTGGAGGAGTCCAAATATGTCTTTCACATTGTACACTTGTATAAGCATGCAGTTTCCATGGTGATACTCTGACAGGGGCAGATACTCAATTTTGTTATAGTTGTGTGAGTGAAATGCTGATATTATGTTAGAGAATTTCTCTAGTTAGAAATGCCCACGACTTTCATGTCATTCTGAAATGCGTCTTTGACCTTAAAAAGCCAAGAATCACCGGTCTAGATGATTTCTTAAGGTCCCATGCACCATCAAAGACTTTATAAGGGACTTCCCAGGTAGTGAGGTTAAGACTCTGCACTCCCAATGCAGGGGGCCTGGGTTCGATCCCTGGTCAGGGAATTAGATCCCACATGCATGCCTCAGCTAAGACCTGGCACAGCCAAATAAATAAATAAATATTTTAAAGATAATAATAAAAAGAAGTCTTTATAAATCCAAGGATCCTAACTAGATGAAGCCATTTCTAGGATTTATGACGTAGTGGGCTTTTCTTCGGTTCGTTTGGTTTTTAAACAATAAGTGAAGTTCTGTTGAGTGCATGTTCCGCCGTTGTTCCTTCCCTTGTCCCCTAATGAAAGTTCTCATTTGGTAGAAGCACACTGATATTTTAATTCAGAGCCTACCTATTGCGCTTGTTCCTTATGCATCTATAATTGGTGTGTTTCAAGAGAGAAGGTTTTTGCCTTGTGGAATAAACTATACATAGTTAATTTTCAGTCATACCGTCTTCAAATTTTAGGGTAAAAGTGGTTATTTCTCTTTTTTTAACCTTTATTCAATATTTTTCTGGCTTAATTGTGATATACTTGACACATGACATTGTGTAAGTTTAAGATGTAGAATGTGTTGATTTGAAACATTTATAAATTACAAAATTACTACCAGCCGTCACACTATTAGCTACTGCCTCTGTTGATCCCCATCCCATCACATAGTTACCATTTCTTTTCTTTCTTTCCTTTTTTTTGTTACTTCCGTCACTGTACATAGAGACAAGCCATTTCTTTTTGGTGGTGAGAACATTTAAGATCCACTCTTTCAGCAACATTCAAGCATATGATACAGTATTATTAGTTATAATCACCATGCTATGGATTAGATCCCCACACTTGATAATTTTATCCCGGGGAGGGTGTACTCTTTGAAAAGTATCTCCCCGTTTCCCCTACTTCGCAACCCCTGGCAACCACTACTCTATTCTCTGTTCCTCTGAGTTTGTCCTTTTTAGATTCCACCTATAAGTGACATCATATGGTGTTTGTCTTTGCCCGCCTTATTTCACTTAGTACAATGCCGTCAAATTCCTTCCAGATTGTTGCAAATGACAGGATTTCCTTCTTTCTCACGGCTGAATAATATTCCATTGTATACAGTCAGTCCTTTGTATCCTCAGATTCTGCATCTGTGGATTCCACCAAGTGCAGATCAAAAATATCAGGGAAAAAAATTGCAGAAAGTTCCAAAAACCAAACTTGAATTTGCTGTATACTGGCAACTATTTACATTATATCTACAACTATTTACGTAGCATTTACATTGTATTAGATATTATAAGTAATTGAGAGGTGATTTAAAGTATGTGGGAGGATATGTATGGGTTACGTGCAAATACTACATTTTTTATATAAGGGACTTGAGTATCCATGGATTTTGGTACCTGCAGGGTAGGTCCTGGAACCAGTTGTCCTTGGATACTGAGGATGACTATATATACCACTCTTTATCCGCTTATCCATTGATGGACACTTAGGTTGTTTCCATACCTTGGCTATTGTGAATAATGCTGCCATAAACATGGGAGTACAGACATCTTTTTTTTTTTTTTTTCGGTACGCGGGCATCTCACTGTTGTGGCCTCTCCCGTTGCGGAGCACAGGCTCCGGACACACAGGCTCAGCGGCCATGGCTCACGGGCCCAGCTGCTCCGCAGCATGTGGGATCCTCCCGGACCGGGGCATGAACCCGTGTCCCCTGCATCGGCAGGCAGAGTCTCAACCACTGCGCCACCAGGGAAGCCCCAGACATCTTTTTGATATCCTGTTCTCATTTCCTTTGGATGTATACTCAGAAGTGGGATTGCTGGATCATACGATAGTTCTGTGTTTAATTTTTTGAGGAAACTCCATACCGTTTTCTATAGTGGCTGCACCATGTTACATTCCCACCAACAATGCACTAGGGTTCCCTTTCCTCCACACCCTTGCCAACACTTGTTATCTCCTGTCTTTTTGATAATAGCATTTCTAACAGGAGTGAGGTAGTATCTCATCGTAGTTTTGATTTGCATTTCCCCGATGATTAGCGATATTGAGCATCCTTTCACGTACCTGTTGCCGTTTATTTGTCTCCTTCGGAAAACTGTCCAATTCCTCAGCTCATTTTTAATCAGGTTGTTAGTTTTCTTGCTGCTCCTTATCTATTTTGAATATTAACCCCTTTTCAATTATATGACTTGCAGATATTTTCTCCCATTCAGTAGATTGCCTTTTCATTTTGTTGATTTCTTTTGCTAAGCAGAAGCTTCTTAGTTTGATGTAGTCCCACTTACTTGTTTTTGCTTTTGTTGCTGTGCTTTTGCCATCAGAATGTTTATTTTTTACTGGTCTACCTTTTGGGGGGAAAATCCTGTTTGTAACCCATCTCAATGATCTTTTGAATAGTATAAGCAATTACATATGCCAAATCCCAAGTCTTGCTTTAAGAAACATGACAGAAGAGCATCTAGGAAATACAAGAACACGGGACTCAAAGTCCAGAACTTTTTTCCATATCATAATGTAAATAAAAGCCTCCAAAACTCTTTGTCTACCTAACAGAACCCACACGTACACATGCGAGCCTGCGTGCACACACACACCCACAGTAGTTTTTCTGGATACCTCTTAGTACTTCCCTGCGTGGAGGGAGAATGGATAGAAGGCTTTGGCAACGTTGAAGAGGCAGAATCCTAATGGCACTGATCCTTTAGCAGTCACGATTTGAGCCACGCACCAGGTGAAGCATCTCAGTTAACTGAGGTTTTGACTCAAGGCACAGGGAACATAGAATAAATAGTAAAAGAAGAAAATTATAAATACCAACTCTCACCTTGGGAGCAGTTGCAGAAACAAGGACTTTAGTGACAATGCATATTTTCTCACTGCTTTGTAATGTATCTTTTATATATCAGTTGTGCCTTTTTTTTTCCTCCCCTTTTCCTGTTATTTCATATAGGGCATGTTTTGGTTGAGTAAACTTTTAATCTAGTCTTCAAGTTACACGATGGCAAAGGGAAGTTGTATTGAACCAAAAGAGGAGCGAAGATCAGAGGTGGGTAGACTGATAGGACTTCCTCTCTCCCCTCTTAGGAAGAAAATGAACACCCTTGGTTGTGGGGAGGATCGATGCATCCTATTCGGTGGAAGCATGAAGTCGCCTGGAGGTTTAAACCTAGCTGGAAAGGTGTGAGTGCCGCCTAGCCAGAGGAGTAGACCGTGCCGGGCACTGCCTGCTGATACTTGGTACTAGGTCTGCCTCCTAAACTCTCATTCTGCATTGTAGGAACTGGAAGCCTAGAAACCACACTTCCTTGATTCCCTCGCTAAGAGGGTTTATTTGCAGTCTCCCAGTGAGAGGCACATGTAATATTTGAAGAACAGAAGAGAAACAAAAGCCTTGATTGCTCCTTCAGCATCAGAGGCAGGGTCAGGCTTGCTCAGATGGCATACGTGAGGTCTTGCAGGAGCTTCCACACTCGACTGATACCTGCTTCAGGGCTGCCGGCAGCTGAGATCATCAGCCATGGTTTCCTGCAATTCCTGTGACTTCTGGGTTTCCTGAACTCACTGGCAGCTTTCCCTGACCTTCCTTTCACCCAGCCCTTCCAAGGTTTTGGAAGCACCTGTGTTAAATCCTTTCCTGTATGCTTTCTGTTACCTCGAGTGCTTTCTGTTTTCCTGACTGAATGCTGACTTCAGGGAACAAGTGGTTCTTAAGCCTGAGAAGAGGTGCCCGATCTCTCTCGTTGAAGAAATGCAAGTTAAAACTACAAGTTGGCCCTTTTCACTTATCAGATGGGTTAAGAGTTGAAGGCTGGGGCTTCCCAGGTGGTGCAGTGGTTGAAAGTCCGCCTGCCGATGCAGGGGGCGCGGGTTCGTGCCCCGGTCCGGGAAGATCCCACATGCCGCGGAGCGGCTGGGCCCGTGAGCCACGGCCGCTGAGCCTGCGCGTCCGGAGCCTGTGCTCCACAACGGGAGAGGCCACAACAGTGAGAGGCCCGCGTAACACACACACACACACACAAAGAGTTGAAGACTGGTAACACTATGTTGATATGAGGGAAATGGGGACTCACGCTGCTGTGAAAAGTAGAAATTGACATTGATCTCTACGAGGGGTGTTTTGGTAGCATCTGTCAAGTTTATTCATACATTTGTGAAATTACATGTTCAAAATATACTCATTATAGCAATGTTTTGAATATTAAAAAGTCAAATGTGAGTGTCCTTCCATGAAGGACAAATTAAATCAACTATGGTGCAACCATAAAATTAGATGCTATAAAGCCATTAAAAAGAATGAGATAGGGCTTCCCTGGTGGCACAGTGGTTGCGAATCTGCCTGCTAATGCAGGGGACACGGGTTCGAGCCCTGGTCTGGGAGGATCCCACATGCCGCTAGAGCAACTAGGCCCGTGAGCCACAACTACTGAGGCTGCGCGTCTGGAGCCTGTGCTCCGTAACAGGAGAGGCCGCGACAGTGAGAGGCCCGCGCACCGCGATGAAGAGTGGCCCCCGCTTGCCACAACTAGAGAAAGCCCTCGCACAGAAACGAAGACCCAACACAGCAAAAATAAATTAATTAATAAACTCCTACCCCAACATCTTAAAAAAAAAAAAAAAAGAATCAGCTCTGCATGTCCTGTTATGGAAAATTATCCATGGTATTTTAACTGAAAATAGCAAAATGTAGATATGCCACTGCTGTGGAAAAGGTTAAAATAATTTGTCCATATGCTTTTGTTAATGCGCAGACTATTTCTAGAAAAATACACACAAAATGACAAGAGTGCTTGCTGGTGCCCTCCTTCCACTCGTGAATCAGTGAGCAAGGGTACAAAATAGGTGGCACATTTGTAGGCTTTCTGTGATGTAAAGCAAGGGTCCCCAACCCCCGGGCCATGGACCGGTACCAGTCCACGGCCTGTTAGGAACCGGGCCGCACGGCAGGAGGGGAGCAGCAGGTGAGCCAGCCAGCGAAGCTTCATACGCTGCTCCCTGCCGCTCCCCATTCCTGGACCCCCAACCCCGTCCAGGGAAGAATCGTCTTCCACGAAACCGGTCCCTGGTGCCGAAAGGGTTGGGGATCGCTGATAAAGAGCTCGAAACCAAGGATAATATTGGTATTATTATTGGGTTTTTTACAAGGTCTGTTTCTTCTACCTTTTGGCTCTTTTTTCCTCCAGATATCTGTACTCTATTTCCCTCATCACTTTTAAGTTTGTGCTAATAGGCTACCTTCCAAATGAGGCCTGCCTTGATTTAATTTAAATCTCCATTTGCCACTTATTCCCAACACACTTTCAGAGAGTGGCATCTATAGAGAATATACTATGAATGGTCTCCCTGACGCTATGGAAAGTACCACTCTCTGCTTACATAAGCAACATGGAACCAACTCAAGTATTATGCTTGCCAGTTGTCTCCCATAACTAATACATAAGCTTTCCAGGCGGAGGAATGTCTGTATTCCCTGGTCTATCCCGACACATTGAACAACCCATGGCACATAACGGGTGCGGAGTGAATACTTGTGGAACGAGTAGACAGGTGGATGGTCTTCAGTTCTTTGATGTTACAAATAACATGGGAGTGAGTGCCTGTGATGATTAACTTCACATGCCAAGCTGACCGGCCGTTGGAATGCCCCCGCATTTGATCAGACATTATTCTGGGTATGCCTGGTGAGGATGTTTTTCGATGAAATTCACATTTGAATTGGTAGACTGGGTAGAGCAAATGGCCCTCCCTAATGTGGGTGGACCTCATCCAATCAACTGAGGATGTGAATAGAACAAAAAGACTGAGTTGGGAATTTCTCCTGCCTGACTGCTTAAGACATTGGTCTTGTCTGGCCTTTGGACTCAGACCGAAACATCAGCTTTGATTCGTTCTTGAGCCTGCTGGATTTTGAATTGGAGCTTTACACCATTGTAAGTTGCTGTAATTGGCTCTCCTGGGCCTTCAGCTTGCCAACTGCAGTTCTGGGACCTGTCAGTCTCCATAACTGCCTGAGCCAATTTCTTCTCTGTCTCTGTCTCTCTCTCTGTCTCTCTCTCTCTCTCTCTATATATATGATTTTGTCCCTTACTGCTACTAGTTTTACCTATATAAAGTTGCGTTTTTTTTGTGAGCCAAAAACTATTGAAATTTTAATGTGGCCTAATCTAACAGTGACTATCTCTACAATTAAAACTCTTTGCCATTCATATTTCTTCTTTCATAAATTACTTATTCATATAATTTTGACATTTTTCTGTTAGATCATTTCCCCCAAACCCCTCGTGGCTGCTCCCCTAATTTTGTAGTTCTTCTTTATATAAATACCTTCTCCTGATCTGTGGTTGGGAGTGCATTTTCTTTTCTCATGCAGAAATGTGTTATTTTAATGACATCAAATTTACCAGTTTTGTATGCATTGTGTTTTTTTTTTTTTGCGGTATGTGGGCCTCTCACTGCCGTGGCCTCTCCCGCCGCGGAGCACAGGCTCCGGACGCACAGGCTCAGCGGCCATGGCTCACGGGCCCAGCCCCTCCGCGGCATGTGGGATCCTCCCAGACCGGGGCACGAACCCGCGTCCCCTGCATCGGCAGGCGGACTCTCAACCACTGCGCCACCAGGGAAGCCCTGCATTGTGTTTTTTATTGTCTTATTTAAGAATGTCAACCATACCCTGAGGTCATAAATAGCCTATATTTTTGTCAGTAAGTTTTTAGAAATTTGAAAGTTTTGCTTTTTTCCATTAGGTTTGGAATCAATCTGGAAATTCCTTGGTATTCCAGAATATGGTGTGTAGTATGAAGAAGATGTCTTCTGTTTCAACGTGGATTGAAAACTTTTTCGATCATCAATTTCTCATAAGAAATATGGGTTTCTTTCTAGGGTCTCTGTTTTCTATCCCACTGGTCTATTTGCCTATCCTTGTACCGATAACATGCTTGTTAATTACTATGAGTTTACAATGAGTTTTGATAAATGAGAGGACAACTACTCCCACCTCATTTTTCTTCAAAAATTTCTTAATGTTCTTGTATTACTTTTTCTTTCAATATTTGATAGAATTCTGCATTCTGTTTTCTTTTTTGTTGTGTTTTTTTTTTTGCGGCACGCGGGCCTCTCACTGTTGTGGCGTCTCCCGTTGCGGGGCACAGGCTCCGGATGCACAGGCTCAGCGGCCATGGCTCACGGGCCCAGCCGCTCCGCGGGATGTGGGATCTTCCTGGACCGGGGCTCAAACCCTTGCCTCGTGCACTGGTAGGCGGATTCTTAACCACTGCGCCACCAGGGAAGTCCCTGATACACTCTTTAAAGAAGTTCCCTTCTCTTTCTAGTTTGCCAAGACTTTTTCTTTTTAAAATCATGATTCTGTCAATTCAATCAAATCTTTTTCTTGCATCTGCTAAGAAGATCTTATAGTTTCTGTACTTTAATCTGTTTATATGGTGGATTATGTTAATGGATTTTCTAATGTTAAACTATTCGTGTATTCCTGGAATAATGCAAGGATGTTTTCCTTTTTAAAAATACACACTTCTGGTTTGGTTTTGCTAATATCTTATTCAGGATTTTTGCATCCATGTTTACAAATGAGATTGACCTGTAATTTTTCCTTCTTGTGCCGTCCTTCTCTGGTTTTGTTATCAAGTTTATTCTAGAGCTGGTCCATAGCATGGGAAGCTTTTCCATGATTATTTATAATGATTTGGGGGATGGGGTTGTGCCTCTGAGTCGTCTTTGCCTGGCATTCATTTAACTATAGCACCTTATTTTGTTTGCTGTTAGATTTGGATTTTTTTCCTCTTCTTACTTTATGTTTCATATCTACCAAGTCTTCTCTTGTAGTTGTCATTATGTTGTTCCTTATTTCCTGTCTTGTTCTTTTTTTAAAAAAAAAATTATTTATTTTCGGCTGCGTTGGGTCTTGGTTGCTGCACGTGGGCTTTCTCTAGTTGCAGCGAGCAGGTGCTACTCTTCATTGCGGTGCGCAGGCTTCTCATTGCGGTGGTTTCTCTTGTTGTGGAGCACTGGCTCTAGTCGTGCAGGTTTCAGTAGTTGTGGCACACGGGGTCAGTAGTTGTGGCTCGCGGGCTCTAGAGCACAGGCTCAGTAGTTGAGTTGTGGCGCACAGGCGTAGTTGCTCCGCGGCATGTGGGATCTTCCCGGACCAGGGCTCGAACCCATGTTCCCTGCATTGACAGGCAGATTCTTAACCACTGCACCACCAGGGAAGCCTTTTCCTGTCTTCTTAAAGTCTAAGGTTAATTAGTGTTTCTACCCTCCTTCGGAATGATATAAGCCCCTAGGATGCTGTAACCCTAGCAATCCCTCATTTTATATGTTGTTACTGTTGTCCAGTCTTTTAGTTGCGCTTTGTTCCCTCCCATCCCCTAGATGTTGTTGTTTAGTTACAGTTGGTGCTCAT
Source organism: Delphinapterus leucas (assembly GCF_059928025.1). Lineage (NCBI taxonomy): Eukaryota > Metazoa > Chordata > Mammalia > Artiodactyla > Monodontidae > Delphinapterus > Delphinapterus leucas. The sequence goes on from NC_143144.1 coordinate 6,254,707, forward strand.
TTAGGTTTACACACAGGTGACCAGATTCTTTGTTTATCATTGCTTCTTGCTCCCATTTCTTTCTTCTGGGGTTGATTAGTTTCCTACTAAGTTCTGTAGATGTTAAATTGTTTTAGTCTCTTTGTCTTTAAACCTTTTGATTTTGTTCTTACTCTGGAATGACAGTTTACCTGAGGAGAGAATTTTAATTTGATAGTAATTTTGTGGAAGCACTTTGAAAATAATATTTCATTATCTTCTGGCCTCTATTGTGCTACTTATATTTTTCCTTTGTAGAAATTCTTTTTTTCCCCCCAGTTATTTTTAAGATTTTTTTTTCTTGCCATCCTGCAATGTCATTAAAATGGGTTTAGAAATTTATTTATTTAATTTTTGATGTGGACCATTTTTTAAAGTCTTTATTGAATTTGTTACAATATTATTTCTGTTTTATGTTTTGGATTTTCAGCCCTGAGGCATGTGGGATCTTAGCTCTCTGATCAGGGATCAAACCCACACCCTCTGCATTGGAAGGCGAAGTCTTAACCACTGTACCGCCAGGGAAGTCCCTCTTTTTGTTTATATTTCTTTGGACTCATTGGGATTCAATGGATATGTGGATTCATGCCTTTCATCAATTCAGGAAACCTCTGATCCTATTCTCTTAAAATACTGCTTTTACCTCATCATCTATATTCTTTCCTTTCCCTTTGTGTATGTATCTTGGACCTTTTTATTTTATCCACCATATCTCTTAGCCTCTTTTTCACATTTTCTATTATCATTTTGGACTCTTTCTGGTTAATTTTCTCAATGCTGTCTTGCAGATCTCTCATAATCTCTTCATTGGAACTTAATTTACTATTTAATCCATCTTTTAAACTTGTTAGGAGGAGAGAATCTATATTTTTTTGTTTCAATAGCTATTTTTAATTTCTGTAAGTTTTATCTATTTTTCAAATCTTCCTGTTCTTTTTTTGTAGTGTCTTATTCTTTCCTCATAGTTTCTATTCCTTTCTTTTTAATATATCTCTAATAATTTTAAACATGCTTATTTCATAATCCCCTTCAGACTGTTCTTGAGGGGCTAATCCTGCTGCATGAGTGGGGGTCATTTGTTCAGGTATATTATGTATTTTTAAAATTTGTGGTGGACCACCTAACCTCAAGTTTCATCTCCTGTCCTTGTGTGTCGTTAAAATCCAAGCTCCTGGTGTTTAGGTACCTACTGCTGGGTCCCTTCTCTATGGTGCCTTCAACCATGAGCCTGGTCAATTCATGTGCATCTCATTCTGGGTTTCAAATTTCTCTGTATTTCTGAGGGACTTGTTTTCTTTTTCTGTCTTCCTTGTATGTGTTATTTCTCTGGGTTGGTAGTACGTGGCATTCTACTTTAGGTCAGTCTTCCATGTTGTCAGATCTGATAGTCAAATTTTAGAAAGAAAAAGAATTTTTTACATAAGTTCTGTATGTACATTATAGAAAAATCTAGAGACAAAAAAATTATTCTACTTAAAGAGATAATTACTATTAGCATTATGTTAACTCTCTCTTTCTAACCTTGTTTCTCTGTGCATATGTGTATGTGTGTGTGCAGGTGTATATACACTAATATAGTTAAAGAGGAATTATCCTCATTGTACTATTTCATAACATGATTTTTACTAAAGATAGTGTCAAAACATTTACATATTAATATATTCCCGCCAGGTGCTTTTTAAAGGCTACAAAGTATTCCATCATGATGCTGTAATGTAATTTATTCAACCAACTGTGTTGTTGAACATATAAAAAATGTTTGTGGTTATAAACACGACTGACACAAATGACCTTAGAAGTGTATGTTTGCCTGCATCTATGTTCATTTATTTAGGGTAAGCTGCTGAAAGCAGAATAGCTGGGTAATATGAATGTTTTTGTTATTTACTGACAAATTGAGTTTTTTTCTTCTTTCCTAAATTCTTGTTTTCCAGGTATCAAAGATCTAAATGACATGAACATATATTTATATGTATCTCTTCCCACAGCTATAGGCATAGCACTAGCATTTTCTCCCAAGGTCACTAAGAGGTGGTGTCTGGCATGTCTTTCCTACCTAACTCCACCCTGTCATAGTTAATAGGAGTTCCATGTGTCACACGTGCTCTGAAGTATCAGTACGTGCGCTGAAGGAGAAAGGGTTCTCTATGATTACTTTTCAACGTGAAGAACAGTGTACACGCCTCACATTTATGTGCTCCATTTACTAGCACGCAGCCCCATCCTGCCTCAGTGAACTTTGATGAGATTAACAGATGCTGTTTCTTTCATCCTCATTAGAGCCCTGCCAGGTAACAGCGCCATTCTGGGGTCACTAGAACTGAAGCATAGGACAGTGATGAGATGGACTAAAATTTAGAGGAGAATATTCCTCAGGTCTTCCAGTTACATCCAGCTATACTTTTCTCTAAAGCCATTTATATAACGGAATGCTGTATCAGAAACCTCCCAACTGGAACTGGTTTATTATTCAAGTATTCTTTTGGTTAAATTGTAGATTATATAAAATCTTGCCATTTTTCTTGCTTAAAGACATTGAAAAGAGACATGATATGATTCTAAGAAGTTATCATTAATTTTGTTAAGTTTCATAATAGCATTATGTCATAGAAGTATATGCACATGTATTTTATTTTATTTATTTATTTTGCGGTACGTGGGCCTCTCACTGCCGCGGCCTCCCCCGTTGCGGAGCACAGGCTCCGGACGCGCAGGCTCAGCGGCCATGGCTCACGGGCCCAGCCGCTCCACGGCATGGGGGATCTTCCCGGACCGAGGCACGAACCCGTGTCCGCTGCATCGGCAGGCGGACTCTCAACCACTGCGCCACCAGGGAAGCCCTATGTACATGTGTTTTAGACAGCATACCGAAGCACACGAAGTCTGGGATTTGCCTTAAAATTCAATGGCGTGGGAGGGAGGGAAGGAGAGAGGAATGGGTGGATAAATGAAGCAAATATGGCAAAACTTTACTGGGGCCCATTACAGTATATTATTCTCACTTTGTGAACATTTGACATTTTTCATAGTGTAGTAAAAAGGTGTTTTCTTTAACCTAGGGCAAGAGAGAGGAGAGGAGAGAGATTGAGAGAGATCGATTGAGAATCCTGTTGAATCTCTGAGGTAAAAAGTCAAGGGAAACCTTTCTGACAAAGGGAGAAACCCGGCCGCAGCCAACTTTGTCACGAATTAGCTCCCTGCTGCCATCTAAGGGCACAGATAGAGGTATGGCTGTGCCTGTGTCACTACATAGCCCACTTCCCTCCCCGCCCCCATACGCATACACAATTCCCACTGCTCTAAACCTGTGCTGTAAGAATTCAGTTAATTTACTTTCTTTAGTTAGGATTTAATAGTGGAAGGAATATTAAAGACCGTGTAGTCTACCCTTTCCCTGGAGTCATTAAGTCATGGTCCCTTCACTCAAGAGGCTTACAGATTCACAGGGAATAAAACACAGCCAGGAAAAAGTAAACAACCATCCAGTGGTTGCCTGCTAAGTACTAGGAAGTTCCAAAGTTAGTGAGAAAGGGGGCCTCTCTGGTGAGGGAGAGTCTGTCTCAAAGTGTGGTCCTTGGACGGTGGCATCGGTGTCACCGGGAGCTTGTTAGAAATGCAGATTTTCAGGCTGCACTCCAGACTTCCTAAATCGGGGTCTCTGGAGATGGGACCAAGGAATCTGCATTTAACCAGTGGGGGGGGTGTGGATTCTTAAGCTTATTGAAGTTTAGGAGGCACTGCACTTAGGAGTAGTGGGGACGATGGGAATCGAGCCAGGAGGCAGGAAGGGAAAGGGGGAGATGCAGATAAAGAGTGAGTGATGTAGGAGAGTGATGTAGGGGTCTGATGGCGAACTTAAAACTTTCAAAGCCTTTGTTTAGGAAATCGGAGTCTGCAGGAGTGGCTAACAGGGTGAGTAGGAGAGCAGCACGCATCTCTGGAATGCCAGAACTTGGCTTTATCATTTCGATTAGCATTTCCCAGAAACCTATTCCTCAGAGATGCTCCATGAAGAAAGGATTCCAAGAGCAGATACATTTGGGAAACATTGGATTCTGTTCATGCCTCTTGGAGATTTACAGTACACATGAGCACATTAAAGGCATTGAAGTTCCTTAAAAAGAAAAAAAAAAAAAAGGGCTTCCCTGGTGGCGCCGTGGTTAAGAATCCGCCTGCCAATGCAGGGGACATGGGTTCGAGGCCTGGTCCGGGAAGATCCCACATACCGTGGAGCAACTAAGCCCATGCGCCACAACTACTGAGCCTGTGCTCTAGAGCCCGCGAGCCACAGCTACTGAGCCCACGCGCCTAGAGCCCGTGCTCTGCAACAAGAGAAGCCACCGCAGTGAGAAGTCCGTGCACCGTAACGAAGAGTAGCCCCCGCTCGCTGCAACTAGAGAAAGCCCGTGCGCAGAAACGAAGACCCAACGCAGCCAAAAATAAAAAAAAAGAAAAGAAAAAGACATCTGTTTAACCAGTTTTGATCCTTTGCTCACTCAGCATGTGGTTTGCAGACCAGAAGCATCAGCACCACCGGCGAGCTCGGTAGAAAATGCAGAATCTCAGGCCCTACTCCAGAATCAGAATCTTCATTTCACAAGGTCCCAAGGTGACTGATACACCGATGAAAGTTTGAAAAGTGCTGGTTTAACCCGTGGAACCTCTTTTCATGGAATAAAGCACAGCTGTTCTGTGGAATTCACTTTGGAAATGCCGCTTTAGGCAACGAGAAGCCAATGATTTTGAGCAGGAAAGCACCAGGATGAGAGCAGCCTTGTCCTACACAAAGCATGCTCTCAGAACCCCCTGAAGGAGTCTTTCCCTGTCTCCTCTTCATGTTCGCTCCTGGCGAGAGCTTCCTGTCTTTCTCCTCCACTGCAGGAGATCTCGTTTAGGAACAAAGCTCAACAGAGACTCTTCTGGGTAGAGCCACGGTGGCGACCTGTAAACCACTGATCCATGAGCTGCTTGGTCTCACGAAACTCAAACACATTTCACTGAGCTGCAAGCCCAGCCATCCAAGCGTTCAAAGCATCATTGGATCCCTGTCATTTAATGGTCTATATTTCTGTGCAGCTTTTAGGTAAGATCTCCCACAGTAGCCTTGTTTTCAAACGTGGTGGTTTCGTTACACTTTTATTTTTTATTGTGTTTTATTTATTTTTTTAAAAGTGTTTTTTATTTAGATTTTTTTTCTTGATGTGGACCATTTTTTAAAGTCTTTATTGAATTTGTTACCATAATGCTTCTGTTTTATGTTTTGGTTTTTCGGCCCTGAGGCATGTGGGATCTTAGATCCCCTTCCAGGGATGGAACCCTCACCCCCTGCACTGGACGGCAAAGTCTTAACCACTGGACCACCAGGGAAGTCCCTACACTTTTATTTTTAAAAATAACTTTAAACATTATTGTCCTAAAATGTCATCCTGAATTATTCGCTAGTTGTTGTGTGTGCTTTAGTCTTTTTGAAAGCAAGAAATCTTTCTAGTCCCCCTTTGAATCCCCCAACAAGAAGTTAGGGGTTTACTGAGTAACAACAAATGGCGGGAAAGCATAGGATTTCCTGGAGCCATATGAGGTGGAGATCTGGTGGTGGCACTCAGAAGAAGCCTGATTGTTCATCACATTCCAAAGGTATGAGTGAAGCAAAACCTCATTTTATTTATTTTTTAACATTTTTAGAGATTTCATGTGTCTGAAACATTTATATTAACATATTTCCATACAAATAACCCAAACAAAACCTCATTTTAAATGGGGTTAGCTGAGAAAGTGCCTCGTCATAAAAATACATTTGGTTTTTAGGGCGCCATATTGTTAAGATTAGATAACTTACACTGAGTAAACGAATGCATTTTACTGGTAACAAATTTCACCACATTTACCGGTTTTAACACAGGTGGATACAGAACTTCCATTCTCTAGTCATTCCAGGTGGATCTCTGAGTTTTCTATTCAAACTTTTAATACAGTTTTTGAGTTTTGTGTGACTTGAAGTTTTAATCTTTCTGTAAAATATGTAACTTAATTATATGTGTATCTTTTCTTCAGATACCAGATTTGATGTTAAGTGTTGTAACATAGGTGTGTAGATAGTTGCTTGGGTGAAACTGGCTTCTTTATGGAGAATATCATTCTGCCTGAGGACTTAATGGATCCAAACCTGTGTCATGCCTGTGTGCATACCCAATTAAACCCTGGAAATAAAAACTGTTTTGGTGAAATAAATAAATAAAGGGGGTTAGCTGAGAAGGTGACAGTGGAAAGACACTGCGAGGACAGAAATTGTGGGCACATAGCAGCCCGTAGGAGAGACTCGGGGAGAGGGCATATCCAGGGCTAGGGACACCGCAGGTGGGGACTCACACAAACGAGCTAGGGTCAGGGCAAGAGACCCGAGAACACAGGGGGCTGCCAGAGGAGCGCTGACAAAGCCATGCGGAGTCAACCTGAAGCCAGGAAGTGGAAGACCTCAGGACGTCCCTGTCGACATCTGCCAGCTACGCCTGCCTTTGTGTGAAAAGGAGGCCGGAACGGGGACCAAGCTAAGGAATGGGGACCAGTTTCCTCTCTTTGTGCCCCAGTTCCCCCTCCTTTGTATACACCCTCCATCCTGAATAAACTCTGGTTCTCAGAGCTCAAATGCACAGCGTTCATCCTGTGGAGAAGCAAACACCGCCCAGAAGAGCAGAGCGTTAAGGATACCCAGAGTCAAGAGGTGAGAATCCCCAAGGTAACACTTGGGGGAATCGAGAAAAGAACCTATTGGCCTAATGAGGCCAACACGGAATTAAAGAAAGTTGTGGGTTCTTTCTCTCCCTCTCTCCCCATCTCCTCCTCTCTCTCTCTTTCTCTCTTTCCTTCTCTCTCTCTCTCCACTCCTCCCTCCCTCCCTCTCTCTTTCTTCTCTCCTTTTCTTTCATCATGAGGCAGGACGTTGAGAGAAGAGCGACTCGGTGACATGGTCTTAAACACTGAAGCCGAGGCGGCCACAGTCGGGCGGGAGCGGTCCCCTCCTTGGGCATTCTGGGACTTGAGGCAATTCCTGGGCGCTTCTGCCATCTAGCGCCTCGCAGGAGGGGTCACCACGCCTGTTTATCCTGGCTTCCTCGGTAAATGTACACATGTTGACTCAGTGTGAGAACGTTCTAAAATCAACCGGCTGGAGCCGAGTACCGTAGGTTCATGGCAAATTCTGTAAACATCGATGAAAGAGAAAATCTGGGAGGATACAGTCAAGTGGACCCCAAAGCGTGTGCCCACCAGCTCTTCTCCTTTCCCGGCCCGGCCTTCGCCTCCCTAGGGGTGCCCGTTGGGGAATGGGCTTAGGTAAGAAATTCCGGCACGAGAAGGCAAATCACCGCAAGAAAGGAGAAAGGGGAACCAACGGGAGCCGAGCGAGGACCGCACAAGCCCCGCGGCGCTCGCACCCGGCTCCCCTCCCGCCGCGGCTCGGCGCGCGCAGGCCGCCCTTCCGCGCATGCGCACTGTCCGCTCGCCGCGGAGGGGTGTGACCCGCGACCCCGGGCGGCCGCGGGATGCTCTGGGCGCGGCCGCCGGGCCGCCCGCACGTGCGCGCTGCCCCAGCGCCCTGGCGGCAGCGGGTATCCTTCACCACCACATCTGGCAGCTCTGTGACCGGAGGTCAAGCAGAAAATAACCTGTTTAGATTACAAATCCATTCAGTTGTTTTTAAATACAGAAAAGTTAAAAAGAAGAAAACAAAAAATGTCTCGTAATCCTTGCGACCACCTTTCTGGACTTTAAGGAAAAGACAGACATGGGCTTAAAACACGCAAAACAGCATAGAAAGGTTCAAAATGAAAAGTCAATAGCCCTCCTTCCCAGCAATCCCTCTTTCCAAAGGTAACCAATATTATGTTCCCCCCAAATATGTACATATTTATATATGTTTGTATTCTTACCTTTTTAATAGTTATTATACAATATGGATTTTTACTGATCATTCTGCTCTCCCCCCCGCCCCCCTTCATAGTTCTTAGGGATATTTCCACATTTGAACATCTAAATCTAGTAATTTTTAAAGATGCATAGAGTTCCATTTGTAAAGTACCATATTTTATCTAATATAAAGAAATTTTTAAATGCTACGTTTTTGTTCAAGTGCTTGTCACTCAACTCACAAATCTAGAACACAACTAATCTACAGATCTACGTATTCACAGCTGGACGAGTTTTAGGCTTGGTTCTTGGTGCTCTGGAAGCAATTCATTTACAAAAGTGCCACCAAAACATCTTCGTGACGTCATTTAACTTAATGCTACCAAACATGGACCTCCTAAACCTTGGAAACAAAACTAAAATCTTCCTAGGAGTGGAAATGCTAAGTCCTAAACTATAGAACTACACTTTAAAGAGGTATTGGTAGATTTTGTTCAATTGCCCTTTTAAAAAGTTGCACAAATTTATACCCTCACCAAAATGTGAATGAGGTTGAACACCTCTGTATATGTAAAATGAGAGTCAATATTTCTTTTTCTTTGAATTGCTTATTCACATCCTTTGCATTTTTCTTACTGATTCAGCTGGGCTTTATAAATGAAAGAAATTATCCTTTTGTCTATCATTGTGTTGTGCAAATGTTTTCCCAATTTGCCTTCTGTGATTTAACTTTGTGTTTAGTTATTGGTTTTGTTTTGGTTTGGTTCTTACAACAGAGAACTTTTAACAAATTTTACAGATTTTAACAAATTTGGCAGAGTGCTTTTATGCTTGTGGGTTGTCCATCTAATTTTGAAACGCCTTCCCCACTACAATCAATCCATCAATTAATTATATCCAGTCAATGAACTACTTACTACTACTTACAATCAATCAGTCAATCAGTCCATCCAGGCCTTTTATTTAAAACACACGCACACACACACACACACACACCTTTTATTGTTAGGAAAGTCATATGTTCAATGAAGAAAGTTTGTAAAATACATATAAGCCAAAAGAAAAGAGTCCTAATTGCCAGAGATAGTCACTATGAACATTTTGCCATAGACAGTTCCAGTCTTTAATTCTGTGCAATAATTAATTAAGGCTGTGTTTTGATTATGTCAGGAGCTATAACTGTTAAATATTTGAATTATATATATATATGTATATTTTTAAATTAATTAATTTATGGCTGCGTTGGGTCTTCCTTGCTGAGTGCGGGCTCTCTCTAGTTGCAGTGAGCGGGGGCTACTCTTCCTTGCGGTGTGTGGGCTTCTCTTTGCGATGGCTTCTTTTGTTGCAGAGGATGGGCTCTAGGCGCGCGGGCTTCAGAAGTTGTGGCTCACAGGCTCTAGAGCGCAGGCTCAGTAGCTGTGGCGCATGGGCTTAGTTGCTCCGCGGCATGTGGGATCTTCCCGGACCAGGGCTCGAACCCGTGTCCCCTGCATTGGCAGGCATATTCTTAACCACTGCGCCACCAGGGAAGTCCTTGAATTATATTTTAAAGCAGCTTTATTGAGGTATAATTGTTATGCCATAAAAATCACTCATTTAAAGTAAGTGATTTTCAGTAAAATGACAGTTGTGCAATCGTCACCACAATCCAATTTTAGAACATTTTCATCACCGCAGAAAGAAGCCCTTTCTATTTGTGTCCATCTGCAGTCACTTTCCACTTTCACCGACCAGCCTAAGGCAACCGCTGATCAACTTCCTGTCTCCATGGATTTGCTTTTTCTGGACATTTCATATACATGGAGTCACACAATATGTGGGCTTTTGTGTTTGGCTTCTTTCACTTAGTATAATGTTTTTGAGGCTCAGCTATATCATAAATTGTACCAATACTTCATTGACTTTATTGCCGAATAGTAAGTAGTTCATTGGCTGGATATCACACATTTTGTCCATTTGTCAGTTGATGGACATTTGAGTTTCTTCCGCTTTTCAGCTATTCTGAATTATGCTGCTATGAGCATTTGTCCACACGTTTTTGTGTGGACATGTTTTCATTTCTCCTGGGTGTACAACTAAGAGTGCAATCGCTGGATTGTATGTAAACCCTGTGCTAGCTAGCATTTGGATTCTATTTCTTGAGGAGCTTACCGGGACCAATCTGTGCTGAAAACCTCCACTAGAAAAAGGAGTCATGAGCTTTGGAGGCCTTTTCACTCAGGCTCCTTTTCCCTGAGTGACAAGACCTGTCTGGAATAATGTGTAAAGTTACAGGACTTGGCTTAGAGCTTAAGGTTACCTTCGAGTCTTACTGTAGCAGAAGGTTAAGATGAATTTCTTCCTGTCTGAGTTTTGACTGAGGTACCAATGCAGTGGGCATCAAACACCAAAATGAATGTGAGAGTGAAACCTACATGGGCGCAACTTAGAAAAGTTCAAGGGTATAACAGGGGGGTCAGAACAGATATTTGCACACCTATGTTCATAACTGAAAAGTGGAAGCAGCCCAAGTGTCCAGGGATGGATGAATGGATAAACAAAAGGCGCTCTATCCATTCAAGGGAATATTATTCAACCTTAAAAAGGAAGGAAAGGGCTTCCCTGGTGGCGCAGTGGTTGAGAGTCCGCCTGCCGATGCAGGGGACACGGGTTCGTGCCCCGGTCCGGGAAGATCCCACATGCCGCGGAGCGGCTGGGCCCGTGAGGCATGGCCGCTGAGCCTGCGCGTCCGGAGCCTGTGCTCCGCAACGGGAGGGGCCACAACAGTGAGAGGCCCACATAGCGCAAAATAAATAAATAAAATAAAATACATGTGCATATACTTCTATGACATAATGCTGTCAGGAGGTGTTTATAAGTCCTGCCCAGGAGAAGCTTCTGGAAATAGTCTGCAGCTGCATGAAACTGTGTGGAGTGGACAGGGCAGCAGCCTGGGGGAACAGAGTGCAGGATTCAAAGCATGAGAATTAGGTGAGAGGCCTCAGGAATTAAAACAAAAGCTCGTGAAATGGATTCTTGGAAGAAAGAGTTTGCTTTCACTATGTGTCAGGCCCAGAGGACAGGAAGCCACCCACCCGGGGAAAATCCACTCCCCTGCAGGGCAGAGCTCCAGCTGCAGCTGGTGAACGAGCAGAGGAGGTTATCACACCTTCCTCCCCGAATCGGAGGCCTGGCTCAGTTAAGCAAGGGAGAAAGGGAGGACTCTGAACAGGGGCTGAAAGGTTTGTCCATCTCTTGCCGTGGACACAGATTACTAAACTAACCTTGGCTTTGTGATGTAACAGTGTACAGCCGTCTGTGATTGAAGAGTGAGCAGAGGGATCATGGGTTCTGGCCATGTCTCCATGCAGAGATGGGGGAAGCTACTTCCATAAATGTATTTTGAAGGCACCATGGGAGACAAAATAAATAAGTAAAATAAAGGTGTGTATTGTATATATGGACCACATCTTCTTTATCCATTCATCTGCCGTTGGACATTTAGGTTGCTTCCATGTCCCGACTATTGTAAATAGAGCTGCAATGAACATTGTGGTACATGACTCTTTTTGAATTATGGTTTTCTCAGGGTATATGCCCAGTAGTGGGATTGCTGGGTCATATGGTAGTTCTATTTTTAGTTTTTTAAGGAACCTCCATACTGTTCTCCATAGTGGCTGTATCAGTTTACATTCCCACCAGCAGTGCAAGAGTGTTCCCTTTTCTCCACACCCTCTCCAGCATTTATTGTTTGTAGATTTTTTGATGATGGACATTCTGACTGGTGTGAGGTGATGCCTCACTGTAGTTTTGATTTGCATTTCTGTAATGATTAGTGATGCTGAGCATCCTTTCATGTGTTTGTTGGCAATCTGTATATCTTCTTTGGAGCAATGTCTATTTAGGTCTTCTGCCCATTTTTGGATTGGGTTGTTTGTTTTTTGGATATTGAGCTGCATGAGCTGCTTGTAAATTTTCTCCAAATATATCTTCATATCTATTTTCTACATAAGAGCATTCACTGCAAAGCCTCTATCAAGACTTGCATTACAGTCGTGCATGTGCTTTCACTTGTGTATGGCAAGTAATCTGGAGTGAGAGTCAGAAATCGTCTGTCTCACAGGCTCAGTCTTCTCGTTGGGGGGAAAAAAGGGAATAACAATACACTGCTTGCCATGTCACAAGACGATTATAAAGATTAAATAATATAAACAGCAGAGGGCTGTTTTGGGGGGAGGTAGAGGGAATAGAGTCCATGTTTATACTTCTAAAAATTGTTAAAGTACATTTCTTAATGGTTGAGCTGCGTTTCCTTTCTTTATTTGCTTTGTACATAATATAGTCCTGAAAAAATGGATCACTTAATATTTTGGCACAAACGTAGCCTTTCTTAGTCAAGGTTCAAACAGCAAAAACCATTTGGACGTATTTTAATCAAGAAAGGGAAGTGTAGAAGGCTGGGGAAGGACAGCTGGGTTCCCGGCGCTGAGACCTGGAGAACAGGAGGACATCGGGGGCTCCCAGACCTTGCCGGCTTCATCTTTTAGTGCCAGCCACACACAGAGAATCACAATTCCAGATTCCCAAGGAAAGAACTGGGGTCAGGGAGGGAGGTTCCTTAACACAGGCAGGGCCGCCAGGAGCTCAGCTGTGGGCTGGTGCGGACACGCCAGAGAAAGGTCATCATTGGGACTTCCCTGGCGGTCCAGTGGTTAAGCTTCGCCTTCCAATGCAGGGGGTGCGAGTTCGATCCCTGGTCGGGGAACTAAGATCCCACATGCTTCTCGGCCAAAAAACCAAAATATAAAACAGAAGACATATTGTAACAAATTCAATGAAGACTTTAAAAAAAATAAAGCTTTCAGCATAAATGCACCAAAATGTTAAAAAGAAAAAGAAAGTTCATCGTGTGCTGGGTCCACTCTAAAGGAACATCGCCAATTGGCTGCTTGGAAATGAGGCTCCAGTGAAGCCTTCCTGCTTATCCACCAAAACCCCACCACCCCCTACACGTGGGCTTTGTGAATAAACTTCCATAATAGCAAAAGCAAAAAAGGTATTACAATTTCTCGATCTTTCCTGAATTCAGGACAATAGGCCAGAAATTTAGTATTCAAGTGAGTTATAATCTGAGTCCTTGCTCAAGGATGAATGGCCTGTGAGCATTCTGCAGCATTTTGAGAAACTCCAGAAGGAAATTCTAGAATCTCTCCCCTGACAACTAAGAGGACAATGGATGCCTGCTGAGCAGACTCATTTTAATTTTTGCAGACCTTGTACATTTTGGAACTTTAGATACATTCCCATGAGAAGACATAAAACTGGACCAAAAAAATTTTTTTTAAACCTCTCTGTTTTAGATAACTCCACGATATGTAAGTCACATTCTCTGGGGGAAAGACTCAGAAGCCCACCCAGTTTTTTTTGTTTTTTTTATTTTTTAATTTTTGGGTGAGTTGTGTCTTTGTTGCGGTGTGCGGACTTCTCACTGAAGTGGCTTCTCTTGTTGCGGAGCACGGGCTCTAAATGCATGGGCTTCAGTAGCTGTGGCTCGCGGGCTCTAGAGCGCAGGCTCAGTAGTTGTGGCGCACGGGCTTAGTTGCTCCACGGCATGTGGGATCTTCCCGGACCAGGGCTCGAACCCATGTCCCCTGCATTGGCAGGCGGCTTCCTTAACCACTGAGCCACCAGGGAAGCCCCCCCTGTTAGGTGCGCTGCAGGGGCCCCAATAAAGCCTCGCCTGAATTTCTTGTCTGGCTTCTAGTTAATTTCTATCGATTGGGGGCGGCCAGGAACCCTGGTCATTATCAGTTCCTTCTAAACAGTGAAATTTGCCACTTCTCCTACCTTCTGCACACTGTGAGATTCTGTAGGGTCAGAAGCCTGTGTCTGGGAACCAGCCAGGAAACAGATCTCTCTGTTGGGCTTTTTCAGCCTCTGCTGCCCTTTGGTCTTTGTGGAGGTCCTGGGATTGCAGGTCTGGAGCTAGTCCTGGGAAGCTCAGTTTCCTTGCCAAAATACATGCAAATAACAACCAGAAGTGGACCACTTTTCCTTTTTTTTCTAAAGTATGAATTTGAGTGTGACTCATCCTCCCATACAAACACTGGCATAAGTGACTTATTTTCACCTTGGGGGAGCGTGCTCTAGCCTCTGACTGCCGTGAGAGCCCGGACCCTTCCGCGGGTAACCCAGCTCCTTACCTTGCCCAGGAAGGACATTTGTATATTTATAAACATTTTATTACAGATTGAAAATTTTAAGTAAACACTGTGGTGGCAGAGTTGAGAGCAAATTTATATTACTATGGTTTCAAAATAAATAAAATATACTTTAATTAGTAAAGGAAAATGTAATAATCCAGTTAAAATAAGTTTTACTGCTATAGCAACGACAAAACACAAAGACAACAAATAAAAGATAACCGTAGTGTGACACTATCTCACGTCGTTTGTACCTGACATGAGATTGGGGTTGAGAGATTGAATTCTTAGTGATTGTTAGGAAAACACAGTGCTTCGCTCAACTTCTGGGTCTTACTATTGGCATACTGTTATGGAGAAACTTTATCTTGCTTATTTTGCTTTGCCTTTTAGTGAGCTTAATTATATTCATGCCTAAAAAATTTGTAAACCTACAATGCATGATTTATCATTTTTCATGTCTTCAAAATGACTTTCACTATAGATAATAACCTAAGAAATTAATATGTAATAATTAACTATTAATCATTGGATATTTAAGTATGTATTTCCATGGTTTCCTTTTATAATATTTTGCCTCTACTGAAGTATTTTCTTGCAATAAATTTTGTGGAGTAAGATTCTTGGGTTAAAGAGTTGTTCATATTTATTTATTTTTCTTCTTTAAACTTTTTTTCTCTTTTACTTGCTTGACTGTTTTGTTCCCAATATTTTTTTAGAATCATGAAATATTTGGGTTATAAAGAAACGTATACAGAATGTTCTCATTTCGTTTATCTTTGAGACCTTTTCCCCTGTTTGTTTAGGCGCTGTGTTAGCTTAAGGAACATCTAATGAATGGAAAATTACTCCTTCAGTGCTTTAGGAATGTGGTTTTGAGATCAAGTCAAAGCAACAGGTCTTTATTGAGCATTTACTATGTACAGTGAACACAGACCAAAGTGCAAAAGAGATTCTGGAAAATTTGACTTGAATTAACTCACTTTCTCCACTAGTCCAGAGGCTGTTGTTTGGAAGTTTCCTTCCTCCTGGGCCAGAGGTGGCCCTGCACTGACAGCTAGTCTCTTACGAGTGGCACCTTCACTTTGGTAGGATGGGGGCGGGGGGCATGCAGGCCATCATCTGTACAGAGACATACCAACATCTGGACATGCTGCACGTGATAGAGCGTTCCTGTCTCATCCTTTCACGTTGAAAGATCTGCCTTCACAGCCTTGTCGGGCTCTCAGGGCAGGTGAGATGTAGGTTCTCTCATTTCCATTTGTGCAGAGTCTGAAATGGCCCCGGGACAACCTAAAGCAAGGGGTCTGGAGGAGGGGAAGTTGGATATATCAGGAGAGGACGCTGGAAAAATTCTTTCTCACATGGGCTTCTTAAAGGAGCAATCGTGAGGGCAGTACGTCGTATGGCATTTTCGGTCGACTTCCACCACCTAGTGGTCATTTCTGAGAAGCTCTTTTCCCCTTTATTTATTTTAAAAAGTTTTGATGTATGCCAAGACATTCGTATCTCTCCATCCATGTTTTCTTTAATAATGTTAAGAGCAAAATAACACAGTACCACAAAGGGAAGTAACCATCACAAGCCCTAACACTCAGAGGTGCTCTGAGAGGGTTCTCGGGGCAGGCACACTTGTGTTTTAGTTTGTCCTTTCTATACGACAATATTTGGATTTTTACTGTCATGTGTGTATGATACTTTTATCATATGTGATTTAAGTTTTTAAATTGAAAAAACTTTTGGTCAAAATATAAATGGGAGAGCTCAACAAAAAGAAAACAAACAGCCCAATTTATAAATGGGCCAAAGACCTTAACAGCCGCTTCACCAAAGATGGCAAACAAGCATACAAAAGATGCTCCCCATAATATGGGGAAAATGCAAATTAAGATGAGATACTACTACATACCTATTAGAATGGTGAAAATTTAACACTGTGACAACACCAAATGCTGGAGAGAATGTGGAGCAAAAGGAACCCTCGTTCATTGCTATGGTAACGCAAAATGGTGTAGGCACTTTGGAAGACAGTTCAGTGATTTCTTATAAAACTAAATATAGTCTTACCATATGATCCAGCACTTGCATTTGTTCCTTGGTTAAATGCCAAGGAGTTGAAAACTATGTTCACATAAAAACCTGCTTATGGATGTATATAGCAGCCTTATTAATTACTTTTATTTATTTTAATTTTATTTATTTAATTTTTGGCTGTGTTGGGTCTTCGAAGCTGCACGCGGGCTTTCTCTAGTTGCTGTGAGCGGGGGCTACTCTTCGCTGCAGTGCGCGGGCTTCTCATTGCGGTGGCGTCTCTTGTTGTGGAGCACGGGCTCTAGGCACATGGGCTTCAGTAGTTGTGGCACGCGGGCTCAGTAGTTGTGGCACGCAGGCTTAGTTGCTCCGCGGCATGTGGGATCTTCCCGGGCCAGGGATCGAACCCGTGTCCCCTGCATTGGCAGGCGGATTCTTAACCACTGCACCACCAGGGAAGTCCCATTAATTAATTTTTTTTGTGTGTGTGTGGTATGCGGGCCTCTCACTGTTGTGGCCCCTCCCGTTGCGGAGCACAGGCTCCGGACGCGCAGGCTCAGCGGCCATGGCTCACGGGCCCAGCTGCTCCGCGGCATGTGGGATCTTCCCTGACCGGAGCACGAACCCGTGTCCCCTGCATCGGCAGGCGGACTCTCAACCACTGCGCCACCAGGGAAGCCCTCCATTAATTACTTTTAATTACCAAAAATTTGGAAGCAACAAGGATGTCCTTCAGTAGGTGAATGGATTAAGAAACTGGTACATCCAGAGAATGGAATATTATTCACTATTATCATTATTCAATATTATCATTATTATGATAAAAAGGCAAGAGTCATGAAAAGACATGGAGGAACCTACAATGAGTATTACTAAATGAGAGAAGTTAATCTGAAAATGCTATTTATACATACTGTGTAGCATAGATTCCAACTCTATGACATTCTGGAAAAGGCAAAACTATGGAGACAGTAAAAAGATCAGTTGTTGCCAGTGGAGATGCATAGGAAGAGCACAGAGGATTTTTAGGGCAGTGAAACTGTTCTGTATGATACTGTGATGATGGATACATTTGTCCAAACCCATACATTGTACAACACCAAGAGTGAACCCTAACGTAAACTATGCACTCTGGGTGATTATGATGTATCAGTGTAGGGTCACTGATTGTAAGAAATGTAACACTCTGGTGGGGGGGTGTTGATACTGGCGGAAGCTGTGCATGCGTGTGGGGAGGGGTATATGCGAACTGCTGTGAACCTAAAATTGCCCTGAAAAAAATACAGTTAAAAAAAATATATATAAATAGGGGACATTTTGAGGAAGAATAAAGTTTGGCAATTAGGGCAAAAGGAGTATTAAATATGAATGTGGAAAACGGTTAAAAAGAAAAACATTTAAACTGATTATTTTTCAGATAACCTTCGTATAAAATGAAAAAAAAACATTACTTAAAAATTCAGGGCTTCCCTGGTGGCGCAGTGGTTAACAATACGCCTGCCAATGCAGGGGTCACGGGTTCGAGCCCTGGTCCGGAGAGATCCCACATGCCGCGGAGCAACTAAGCCTGTGAGCCGCAACTACTGAGCCTGCGAACCACAACTACTGAAGCCCGCATGCCACAACTAATGAAGCCCGCAGGCCTAGAGCCTGTGCTCTGCAACAAGAGAAGCCACCGCAATGAGAAGCCCGTGCACCGCAATGAAGAGTAGCCCCTGCTCGCCACAACTAGAGAAAGACCGCACGCAAGAACGAAGACCCAACGCAGCCAAAAATAAATAAATAAAATAAGTAAGTAAATAAATAAAAAGAATCTGAATTTTCCGATGTGGGGTCAGAGTCGCACAACTCATCATCATAGAAACATCACCATTTATAAACAGAACATTAGTGAAATCAGTAGAATTTTCTTTGCTTGAAATACCTGTTGCTAAAAGAGCAGGTTGTTTTTGTAAAATGAATATTGTATTTCTGAAACACAGAGGAAGCCTGGAGCAAACCTCCTGGTTCAACAGAGGGTCTTTCTGTTGCGCAGGTTCTGGTGTCTCACCAGGTGAGTTCTCGTCTTGGCTGTGACTCCATCTTTGTGATCTAGAACCAGAAATAGGCCCCTCAGCCCCGATT
Organism: Delphinapterus leucas; assembly: GCF_059928025.1. Taxonomy (NCBI): domain Eukaryota; kingdom Metazoa; phylum Chordata; class Mammalia; order Artiodactyla; family Monodontidae; genus Delphinapterus; species Delphinapterus leucas. The sequence goes on from NC_143144.1 coordinate 6,272,964, forward strand.
TCCTGGTGGGTTAGTCTGCTAGGGCTGCCATAACAAGTACCACAGACTGGGTGGCTTAAACAGCAGACATTTATTTCCTCACAGGGTGCAGGTTTGGAAGTCCAAGACCAAGGTGTCCGCAGGGTTGCTTTCTTCTGAGGCTTCTTCTCCTTGGCTTGCAGATGACTGCCTTCTCCTTGTGACTCTTCACATCCCCTTCTTTCTGTGTGCATCCGTGTCCAAATCTCCTCTAATAGGGACACCAGTCATGTTGGATTAGGGCCTACCCGAATGACCTCATTTTACCTTAATTACCTCTTAAAGGTCCCTTCTCCAAATACAGTCACATTCTGTGGTTAGAACTTCAGCATACAAATTTTGGTTGGGGGACACGGCTCAGCCTATGACACCTGGTTCGGGAGCGTAGCTGGTGATTCCCACCCTGCAGAGTCGTGTGGCTGTGAGGTCACGTTTAGAAAGCTCCCGGTGCAATGCCGGGCACACCCCCGGCACACCACACAGTAGACGCTCAGTGAGCAAGCTGTTGCTTCTACTTCTTAAGTCTGGATACGGAATGTCAGATTTTCTTAAAGCGAGAGACACCTATGACAGAATCTGGGGTTTTCGATATTGGGTCAGAATGCCATTCATTCCGTTAGGCTCTTGCATGATCATACTGCTTACACACTGCACACGTAACCCCCCTTTAACGCGATACCCTCTGATAGCCTCTTTCCTGATATCCGTCCTGCTTCACCTTTCACACCAAAACACTGCATGCACTAAACCCACCACTTCGGGGAATGCTCCCTGACTGATCTTTCTGGTTCCAATTCCTCTGGTCCCTCCAGTTCCCCCGAGGCAGTAAGCCAGCATGGGTTCTGGAGTCCCACGGTGTCCATCTCCATTGCTTACATCCTGTGTGTGGGCGTGGCATTCAGCCTCTGTAAAATGGGGGTAGTAGTTCATATCAATACTGTACGTAATCTGCAGGCGTGTTGTGAGAACCAAATAAAATGCCAAAATAAAGCCCTTAGCATAATGGCAAGAAGCCATTTAGGTAAGCTCTTCATTTCTGTCAGCTTTTCTTATTTTTTTTTTCCTTTTAAAATATTTATTTATTTTATTTTGGTTGTGCAGGGTCTTAGTTGCGGCACGCGGACTCTTAGTTGCGGCACGCATGCGGGATCTAGTTCCCCGACCAGGGATGGGACCCGGGCCCCCTGCGCTGGGAGCACGGAGTCTTAGCCACTGGGCCACCAGGGAAGTCCCTCTTATTCTTTCTGTTTGCCTGCCTATACCCGTTGCTCTCCAGGTGTCTAGTTATAAGAGGAGCATCTTCTCAGTTGGCCCGTCTAGACAATTGCAGTTAATGGGCTCCGCTGTGGTATTGATGGGAAAGGACAGCTGGGTGACTAATGGTACCTGCCTGCTCCAGCCCCCATCCAGTGTGGGAGGAACCCAGCCTGCACGCCTTTTCCTGTCTCCTGGGCTTGCTGGGCTTTCTCACCTCGTCTCCTCTCTCCTATGCCTCACCCCAGCAATCCCATCATCTTTCTTTTCCTCTCTTTAATGGCTCTTTGTTTTATCTCTTTCCTCTCTGCCGTTTTTTTTAAAATTTAAATTATTTACTTATTTATGGCTGCGTTGGGTCTTCGTTGCTGTGCACAGGCTTTCTCTAGTTGCGGCGAGCGGGGGCTACTCTTCGTTGCGGTGCACGGGCTTCTCATCGCGGTGGCTTCTCTTGATTTGGAGCACAGGCTCTAGGTGAGCGGGTTTCAGGCGCGCGGGCTTCAGTAGTTGTGGCTCGCGGGCTCTAGAGCGCAGGCTCAGTAGTTGTGGCGCACGGGCTTAGGTGCTCCGCGTCATGTGGGATCTTCCCAGACCAGGGCTCGAACCCATGACCCCTGCACTGGCAGGCGGATTCTTAAACACTGCCCCACCAGGGAAGTCCCCTCTCTGCCTATTTATAAACGTGTTTACTCTATCCTGAAAGAACTTTCTCTTTTTCCTGCTTCCCACTGAAGTTTCCTTCCCTAAACGTTCCCTCCCTTCTCTGCAACACTTCTGCAAAGAGGAGGCTGTACATCTGGCTTTTGTTTCCTGCCCCAGGATCTCCAAGAAGTGCTCCCCCAAGCCATCTTCTCTCCCGTCCTCATGCTTGTTCGGGCTTCAGTAGTTGTGGCACGTGGGCTCAGTAGTTGTGGCTCACGGGCTCTAGAGCACAGGCTCAGTAGTTGTGGCACATGGGCTCTAGATTGCAGGCTCAGTAGTTGTGGCTCGTGGGCTCAGTAGTTGTGGCTTGTGGGCTTAGTTGCTCCATGGCATGTGGGATCCTCCCGGACCAGGACTCAAACCCATGTCCCCTGCACTGGCAGGCAGATTCTTAACCACTGTGCCACCAGGGAAATCTGGCAGGTGGATTCGTAACCACTGTGCCACCAGGGAAGGCCCTGTCTATGTCTCTTTCTTGCTATAAACAGTCGGGTCTAAATCATACTGTGTATCTTTGAGTGTTGCTTGAAAAGAACAATTGCTAAGGACTGTGGCTCCTCAAGCCCCAGGACATAAGAAGATTACCAGCTGGGCACAGGGAGCCAGCTCCTTCTGCCATGCTGCTCAGATGACGGGGCCCCCGGGAGCAGCAGATTCCAGCCATCTGTCAAGGCATCTGGCTCCTGCTCTGGGAGGCGGCTCAGATTCCAAGCTGACAACACACCTCTGACGCAGGCATGAACCTCAGGCTCTCAGGCATCCTGAGGATGATGAAACAGGACGTTCTCCTCCCGGTGCGGCCCTGACACTCACGCATCCTCCATCACCACTGGACCAGTGGGATGCGGGAATTCCACCTCTGCTCACTCCACGTGCCACCACCGCCAAATGGTCGCTGTTGTCTTTTCTCAGACTGGCAGTCAGCTGGTCTTCTTGCCTCCCTCTTTGGCCCTCGTTTCCTCCTCTCCATTTCCCCCGCATTAGGATTAAAAACGACACACTGGTTTAACTTTATTTAGATACGTGCAGCGCTTGACAGCTCTCGAGCCAAGTTTACAGAGTTATTCTTTGTCGGTCCTCACTGAAGTAACTCTCATGGTCCTAGAATTTCAAATGCAGAGAATTAGAAGAGGTGGAAGGAATGATTGCACGTCGTGTCTGAACCGCGTGGCTGCAGGCCTACTTACCTACTGCCTCATTGCATGCCCTGTTTGTTTTGCGTGGGCCAATCTTGTCTATTCAGCAACCTGTTGACACATTTTTAATTGACGGAGTTCATTTTTTTAAAGAGCAGTTTCAGGTTTGCAGAAAAATTGAGTTGAAAGTATAGAGTTCTTATATACTCCTCCCCAACCCCCGCCCTCACACAACACTTCCCCCTCTTATTAAACATCTTGCATTTGTTACAATTGGTGAGCCAGTATTCCTACATTATTATTACCCCAAATCCATAGTTTATATTAAGGTTCACTCTTTTTTAAAAAAAAAAGTTTATTTATTTATTTTGGCTGCGCCGGGTCTTAGTTGCGGCACGCGGGATCTTTCTTTTTCTTTCTTTCTTTTTTTTAGTTGTGGCATGTGAACTCTTAGTTGCGGCACGCACGTGGGATCTAGCTCCCCGACCAGGGATCAAACCCAGGCCCCCTGCATTGGGAGCTCGGAGTCTTACCCACTGGACCACCAAGGAAGTCCCAGGGTTCATTCTTGGTACTGTATATCTTATGCCTTTTGCCAAATGCATAGTGACATGTATCCACCACTACAGTGTCATGCAGATTAGTTTCCCTGCCCTAAAATCCTCCCGTGCTCCATCTATCCATCCCTCTCCCCCTTCCCCCATCCCCAGGCTGCCTGTGAAATTTTCTGTCCTCTACAGGGCCCAGCACTGGGCTGTGTACCCAGGAGGTGCTAATTACACCCACATTGGCTGGTTAGCGGCAACAGTAAACCATGGATTGAGTGTCTGTGTGGCTACCAGTACACACTCTTGTGTGCATAGGCATTGCTTCTGGGACCACAGTCTCTAGCAAATCATGGGATGGTCTCAGCTTTTCATGAGCAGGAAGGTGGGAAGCCACTGGATTAGGACAAAATCTTCTTGATGGAGAAAGTGCTTTAGTCAGCATCTTTAGGGAAGGGCTGTGGTCTGAGCTCGGTGTGCTGTTTAAAGGGCCCATGGAAAAAACCAGTCAGAGGAGCTCCTGGCATTGGCCCTGGGCCAGAGGAGCAGCTGGATTGTCAACAAGCTGCCCGTGTTTCAGCGCGGGCTCTGGCAGGTGCCCAGGGCCCTCGGGTGGCCCCTGGCAGATGTGACAGGAGTGAAGCAAAGCCTCTTTCGAAAGCAGCAGTGAAATTCAGCGCCAGTCCCCCCCGTACCGCTAGCTCACTCCGGGTCATTTCCTGGAACGGCAGGTAAAGACAATAGACGAGTTTGATTTGGGGGGATGACTTCCTTTGAAGAATGAATGGATGGAGATGTCTTGCTAATAAGATGGTTAAGTCTCCTTAAGATGCTTCATGTGAACTTCTACTGGACCGTCTCTTTCTCGGTTGGGGTAGTGAAATGAGTAACAGCAGAACAGGCGAAGGGAAGGTAGAAAGTAGCAATGATCGACGCCTATTACGTGCCACCCACTTCAAATAAGTTATTTCCTTAGAGTCCGTTCTTGTAAATATGCATGAATGGGAGGAGTCTTTCACACAGATAATTTCCAAAATGTCTACATGGTTGTAGCATTCACATTTAGTTGCTTGCATAGAAGGTAGGCAGCTGCAGATTTATCGATTCCACGTGAACCAGGATGGTCATAAATCTGCTGTCGATCTCTAAGCAAACCCCAGTGGGTGGGAGGGCATGGGTGGCCAAGGAGCAGGGAAAATCCTTGGTGAAACTGGAAACTATTCCCAAGTGATCACCACCAGCTCCGCAGCCCTCCTCCTCCTGGGAACCTTGTCTACACTGCAGGCAGCCAGGACTATCACACTGTGACACGGCCTGAGTCTGTCCCTCTTCTCATCCTCTCCCCAGGGAAATCCTTGTGGAGGCGCCTCACCACTGTGGTCCTTGGGCAGGTATAGTTCTCAATCAAATCATATACTGAAGGGTTAAGAGCCTAGACACTAAACAGGTCCTAAGAGAGTAAAACAGGAAGTTGCTTAATATTGCCTCAAGGTCCTATTAATTTCACACGGGATGTTATCAGACCTCTACATTTCCCTACGTACAACATACGCATACTATACACACTTTGGTTCAGACTTCACACTTCTGGGTTTCTAGAAGGCCAGGTGAACATTAATGACTAATTGGTCTTGGAGAAAGCACAGAAAGCTAGTTGGAGTCAAAGCAAGAGAAGCACAGGTGGCTTTTTTTCTCTTTTCTGCTCTGGCGGAAGGGAAATGGGAATCATATCCTCAGAGGTTTCATGCCAGAGACTTTGAGATGCCAACCTATTGAGAAGAGAGCGTTGGGTAACAAAAGTCCTCAAAATCCCACCAAGATGATCAAAGCAACAGTTTCTTAGCCATCCTCCCCTGGCCCTGTGCAGGGTAGCTGAGACTCAGACACCTGAAGAACAGTCTGGAACCCAGGTGACACCTCATGCTCTGTGTTCCACATCAGTGGGCTAACGGTTTATCCATTAATAAAAAAAATACATCTCCTCAATGGATTCATATTTCTTTCAAAATCAGTTATATGCATTATTTTAAAACTATAAAACCCCTAAAACAGAAATTAAAAAAGAATGAGATACATGGTATTTAAAAAATAATTTTAAAAACTTATATAATAGATCGAGATTTGACTTCATATAAGAAAAAGGTAAACTGATAGTAGCACAAACAACATAACAGTTTTTCCTCTGTCACATAAAGGAAGGCAGTCCAGGGGTGGTCTGGCAATTCCACAAGCTTGTCAAGGAACCAGACTAATTCCACTTCTCTGCTTTGCCATTCCTAGGCTGTGGCTCTTGTTTGCTTGGTCCAGAATGGCTTCCAGAGCTCCAGCCATCGTATCCACAATTCAGGATGCAGGGTGGATGAAAGGAAGAAGGCTCTTCCCTTTCCTTTCAAGAAAATCTGCTTGAAGTCCCATAAAGCACTGCGAGACCAGACTGGAAGCATTCCAACCCAGAGCAAGGAGTCCTCCGAGGGAGGCTGTACCTGCGAAATTTCCTCCACCAGTGCTGCCAGGAGACTGTTCTGGTGTGCTTTTGCTATGGCCAAGACTACGCCTTCGTTCCTGGAGGAACGCCTTGCTAAATACTAGAACACGTTCAGTTAGAATTTGGGGGACTCGGCACTATTGAAGAAGGTGAGTATTGTTGGTGGCCGTCTGAAGGCGGCTCCCGGCTCCAGAATCATCATTTGAGACAGCACGTCGCCATCCAGGTAACAGGCTTTGGTGCGCTAGGCTGTCCTGTGGCAACAAATGACGCCCAAATCCAAAGAGCTTAATTCAGTGTAAGTCTTTTTCCTTGTTCATGCTACCTGTTCTATGGGGTCTACAGGGGGGACTCTTTTCATGGAGTCACCTTGGGACCGAGGCTAACAGAAGCTTCACTTCAAGACAGGCTCCCATTATCCAGGGTGCTACCCCAGACAAGAGGCCACTGGTTTTGACTGCTTCCACCCAGATGCGACACGTGGCACCTCTGCTCAACGTTCCATTGACCAAACAAGTCACTTGGCCACACTGGCTTCCAAGGGGCTGGGAAGGGACTCCCACTGGGTGCCCGGAAGGCAGTAGCTCAGCACCGTTTGGGGAATGCCACCGCGAGTACTAGTAGCTTAATTCTATTCCCAGCTATGTGCCAGTTTTGTCCTCCGAAAGTCCAAACCTGAAGTTCAAAACTTTATGAACAGGGCTTCCCTGGTGGCGCAGTGGTTGAGAATCTGCCTGCTAATGCAGGGGACACGGTTTCGAGCCCTGGTCTGGGAGGATCCCACATGCCGCGGAGCAACTAGGCCCGTAAGCCACAACTACTGAGCCTGCACGTCTGGAGCCTGTGCTCCACAACAAGAGAGGCCGCGACAGTGAGAGGCCCGCGCACCGCGATGAAGAGTGGCCCCGGCTTGCCACAACTAGAGAAAGCCCTCGCACAGAAACGAAGACCCAACACAACAAAAATAAATTAATTAATTAAAAACAAAACAAACAAACAAAAAAACCTTTATGAACAGTTTTGTACCTGAAAAATAGGCAAAGTTTCATCACATGAAGCCTAATTATTGATATATTCACGGACTTATTGTTGTAAATCGTGCATCGCACGTAAAAGAGAGGCTCTCTGGGCTCCTGAGCTCAGACATTAGTCTCATTACTTGACCCCTAAGAGACCACTTGGAGGCTGGTCCTACCTACCATGGAAGTTTCACTGGGTCAAGGCGAAATGAGAACAAAACAACCAGGATAAAGTAATGAATTTTTCCAAAAGCAAAAATTCATTCCATTTAAGGGAGTGCCCTGTATTCTGATATCATGTCTTTATTATTTTTTTGAGGCTAAAAAGGCTTTTCTTTATGAAATAATGGTGAGGGAAGTTGGCGAAAGTTTTTTGAAAAATAAGCTTCCTTAAAATAAAATGTTAGTAATATTATATATCTGACCATCTTATTTTTTCTTAACTTTTTACCCATCATTTGCAAACTCTGACCATCTGATAGCCACTCATCTGGTTTCCCTCTTGTTTGCAAAGAAGGAAACTAGGAAGTAAAACGATTTGCGTCCCCAAAACACACATTTAATTGGAGAAAGAATCCTCTATCGATGCTTGGATTCAAATTTCAGATTAGCTAAATGATGTGCGCCTTTCTTTCCCAGGAACAGCCTTATAGAGACGTGACCATTGATGCTGTTTTCCAGAGAAGTTTAAAGAACACATTTACTGAACTCATCGTGAAACACATGCAGGCAAAGGGTTATCTAGGAAAGCATTTTAGGGGTGGCTAACTTTGGGCACTTTATGAATGAGGCTGCCTTGTCACTTTGGACCCTTGCCGTCCACTTTGGAACTGCTGAGTGACGTCCTGAGATTTGCTGAGCTGCGTTCTCTACGAATGTGCCTTGTCGATGGGGGGTTACAAGCTCCTGAAGGCTTTGGTGTGTATCCGTTTTGGGGGGTGGTTGCCTTTCTCCCATTAGGAAAAGGTGAGCCAGGAATGGATTCTGATCAGACAACATGGAAATCAGCCGTGAGAGAATTAGACCAGCTTTGCCACGGAGACGGCCAGCAAAGTTCTCCTCATCACTGGGAGGGAAGATTAAAAGGGGGAAAAAAGAAGCCTTGGGGTGGCTGAGCTTTTCAGTGACAATGAGGTTGCCACGTATTACTATGGTGGCTAATGTTGTCCCTTGTGTGTGAGAACTCCGAGAGGAACAGTGCCATCTGTCTGGGGTCACACGAGACAGTCAACCTGAAAGAGACGGGGGGCAGGGCGGTAGCTGTTGAGTGGATGTAGCAGGTGACAAGGCTGAGCCAGGAGACTACTGATCTAGTGAGAGGCAGTGAGGGCCGGGGGGGCAGGTGTCTCTTTCCCGGAGGAAGTTGGAATCGGTGTAGATACTGAACTTCTAATGGAGAACAACGTCTATTTATTCAAGGCAGAAAGCAGCAAGGGGAAGACCACGCCTCAATGAAGAATTTACCTGTGAACGAATCTCTGAGTGGAGAGATTCTTGTCAGTGGTGTTAGCTCTTCCTACACTGTGCGTGGGAAACTGAGGCCAGAACAGGTTAGAGAGACACCGAGAGGTGGATGTTAATGCAGTATAAAATTAGGCAGCCTTCCTGAATGGCTTTAGCCATTTGACATACAAGCCCATTCTGAATGCCAGCTCTCCAGTGGGCACAGATCACTGCGGATGACGATGTGCCACAGCTAGGGGTGTCTCAGGACGGCACGTCTAGAACGAGCTCCCACACTTCCCATGTATTATCTCACTATGAGAGCTTTCAGACAATGTGCATTGCAAAAGGAAGGTTATTTATATTACATATTTAGCCTAAAACTATGATAACATCCTTTGGCATGGCCTTTATCTGATGGTATTTGAAACTGAACCAACTTCCTGCTTCCAGGCATTAACAAATGAGGGGCTTCATGTTGTCTAATGTTATTTCCTGAGCTGAAGATAGATTTCTTTTCTCCAATGCATTCAAGTTTATTATTTTTTTTAAAGAAAAGATCTCCTTTAGACAATTAAATTTCCCAGAATTGTTTAAGCATTGTTTTTGTTCTCAATGAGAATATTTCCTATTTAACTCCAGCTATGTCATCTGATGGGAATTCTCGTGACTCTCCATCACTGCCATGCTCAGATAATTCGCAGGAGACGGGAGAAATAAATCCACTAGCCTGTCCAGTGTCAGAATCCCAATTTAGAACATTCAGTCTAATAAGTTTCTGGCCAGAGGATGCAAGGATGAACAAGGATGACATTTGCCCTCAAAGAGCTTACGATCTAGAAGGGGAGATGCAAAGGGACATTAATTACATAGGAGACTGTCATGTCCTAACTCCTCTCCTCTGACCCACTTCTGGGAATGAAACCAAGGGAAGGGTGGGATGAGGGAATATTATGTATGAAAATGCAACCGTATGAAGACTTACTACCTAAGTATGTCTCACTATATGAAAGGAGAGTGGTTGTTTGTTCTGAGGCCTCAGAAAATGTCATTTTTGTCTAGTGAGAGACAGTATATCATCGTGGTTAGGAATGTGGACTGTCCATTGAGGCTGCCTGGTTCAAATCCCTCCGCGGCCACTCACTATGTTTGTGATTTGGGGCAAGTTGTAAACTCTCTGTGCCTCAGTTATCCAGTCTGAAAATGGGTGTGATAATTGGGCTGTTGCAAAGGTGACATAAGGTTAACAAGTTTAAATTGCGTCGAACAGTGTCTGGCTGGTGGTAAGTGCCCAATGAACAGTAGCTATTATTAGTAAACTTCTAAGAGACTCCCGTATTCTTAAACACAATTTTTGAATTTCACTGCTTTGGCAAAAGAGCCGTACAGTTTTTTTCCTCTGAGGCCCTAGCTTTTTGCTATACATTTACACCTGCAGTATTTAATGTTCGTTGTCTACGTCAGTGCAATCTGTAGGTATGTGTAATTTCAATATAGCAGAAGTACTGGTGATTCTCTTAGCGGAGCCGGGACTCTCGGGCTACAGCCTCGGATTGCACTGGCATCAATGATGCTACTCCATTTCTGCTCTGCTGAAGAGTCTGGTAGTATTTACGAGGAAAAACTTTCCAAAAATTTAAATTAAAAAATATTCCTAGCCCAATTATCCAGTCATCCTTTGCCCTCAGTTATTCTTCCTGTAAGACGCCCTTTACCTATCTCAGTATCCAGAACTGACATCCACGGCAAACACTGCTAGGTAATAGCCATGATGGAGACACAACATTACAAGCAAAGGGAAACTAAAGGTGTCACTTGTTTGCTCATACGCAGCGGGATCCTTGGCGCCTGAGCCTCATTTGAAGGAGACACATTTTGGGGTGGCTGTCCATCTCACAGTGGTCCCCACCCTGTCCCTTCCCCTGTGTTCAGAGGTGCTTTCCAGGGACTATGCTCGTGTGTGGGCTCTTGGCTACTCTTGATGGCAGTGACGGGGCTCCTGACCTATTCAGGATCTCAGTTGTAGAGATTCAGAACTGGCTCCACGAGGGTCAGGCTTTCCACGCGGCCGGCTTGCAGGATCTTAGTTCCCTGACCAGTGATCGAACACTGGGCCCCCTGCAGCGGAAGCGCGGAGCCCTAACCACTGGACAGCCAGGGAAGTCCCCCAACTTTCTTTGTACTAAAGTTAGAGTATATTGGTTTTGGTTAGTTGTAATCAAAGAGCCCTAACTAATTCAGCACCGTGTGGGAATGAGGACACCAAAGGAAGATTTCTGCAATATCTGTGCCAGAGATTTGAAATCAGTAGGTTTGTAAGTGAGGGTTTACTTGGAGAAGCAGAATCTCCGTGAGTGCTGTGGAACTGGGAATATATTATAGGAACCAGAGCTCACACAGCTGTTGGAGAAAGGGTGAAGCTGTGGCATGGGTGAAGGAGTTGGTGTGTGCAGGAAACCGGGAAGCTGTGCATGTCCGGCTGTTAGAACAGGGCTGTGAAGGGGTTGATATGGAAGGTCGATGCCGCTTTGTGTCCATGAGTGCACAGAGAAGTATCCGGTGACGAGCCTGGGGATTCTGTTGGCTGGCAGGATTAGTAGTTGGGAAGGATACCCAGGCATGAGATGGGGAAGAGAAAGGACAAGCCAGAACTGGCCAGCACCCCTGCGTCTGTCTCTGCTGCCGCTGACCAACAATGACCTTTCAAGTCAGATGGCTGCTGCTTCACTGCCTCTTCCCAGGCGTCACACTTTTGGCCAAGGATAATGGGTAACTATCCAGGGAAAGGCATGTGCAGAACAGAGTTCCCAGAGTAATCGAGTTGAGGACAGGGCACTCCTGTACACAAGTCTTTGATAGACTAGGAATATACAATCCTGCACAGTAGCTAAGGTATAAGACTAGGAAAAAATATTAAAATTTCCTAAGTGATTATAGTGAACAAACATATTTAGGAACCACAGATTTATGGTACCACCATCTGCTCAGCCCGGTCAACTGAGTTAAAAACTGGAGTCATCTTAGATGCCTTCCTCTCAGCTACCCTCAGCATCCAGTTACCAAGTTTTACAAAATTTTGCTTCTTGAACGTGGTCTCTCTTCTCTATGCTCATTGCAAATGCTCACGATCTCTTACCTGGACTGTTGTCTCTTTCCTAAGTGGTCTTTCTGCATCTTCCACAGACCCATCTATACTACCATTACATCAGTGGTCTTAACCCTGACTGCACTTAAATTTTTTTTCTTATTTATTTATTTTTTGGCTGCGTTGGGTCTTCATTGCTGCGTGCGCAGGCTTTCTCTAGTTGCGGCGAGCGGGGGCTACTCTTCGTTGCGGTGCGCGGGCTTCTCACTGCGGTGGCTTCTCTTGTTGCGGAGCACAGGCTCTAGGCGGGAGGGCTTCAGTAGTTGCGGCACGTGGGCTCAGTAGTTGTGGCTCGTGGGCTTAGTTGCTCCGTGGCACGTGGGATCTTCCCGGACCAGGGCTTGAACCCGTGTCCCCTGCATCGGCAGGTGGATTCTTAACCACTGCGCCACCAGGGAAGTCCCTGACTGGACTTTAGCATCACCTCGGGGACTTAAAAAAAAACCCCGTGTTTACTCCCCACCCCAGACGATACGTCAGACCCTCTCACAACCACCCGATGTGGTGCATCCTATCGTTAATTCTGTTTTGCAGATGGGAAAATTGAAGATTAGCAAAGTTAAATAAGTTACCAAGGTTTAAGGCTAAGAAGTAGTGGGGCTTAGATGTGAACGCATTTACTTGAGGGCAGAGCCTGTGCTCCTAACCACGTGTAGAATGCCTTCCAAACTGTGCTGCTGGGCTGATTAGAGGGATGGTAGGGCCAGCAGGTGAAGTGAGGTGAGGGGAGCAGTCGGAAGTGTAGGGTTGAGGGGGAGCTCATGAGACCAGCTCTGAACTTGGGTGCTTTGAATGGCTTCTTAGACAACCAAGCGGTGACGTTCAGGCGGCCGTTGAAAATACAATTAGGGGTGGCAGGGGTGGAGAGAAGCAGATGGGGTAGACCAGTCCTGGGGTAGAATGAACAGGATGCAGTGAGCACCAAGGACGAGGTGGAGGAGTCTGTAGCATTGTCTCCCGGGTTTCCAGTCTGAGAGGAGGGGTCAAGGCGAGAGTAAAGCTACCTTTGGAAAACAGTTAATGCTGGGAAAGCAGCAGTTTGGGGACTGGGCAGGAGAGGGCAGTGAGAGTCCTTTTGGAGTTACTACATTTGGGAGACCAGCAGAGCCACTAGGTTGGATATACGAATCGAGTTAGGGAGAGAGGTCGCTGTGAAAGATGCCAGTCGAGGTCGTATCAGGGTAGTTGAAAGCTTGGAAGTGGATACGATAGTCAGGTGGAGGATGAGGGATGCTCAACAAAAGAGGAAGGCCAAGGGCGCGATGCTGGGGAAGATTCAAAGAAGGGATGGGGGTCTTCCCTGGTGGCTCAGTGGTTGAGAGTCCACCTGCCGAGGCAGAGGACACGGGTTCGTGCCCCGGTCCGGGAAGATCCCACATGCTGTGGAGCGGCTGGGCCCGTGAGCCATGGCCGCTGAGCTTGCGCGTCCGGAGCCTGTGCTCCGCCACGGGAGAGGCCACAGCAGTGAGAGGCCCGCGTACCGCAAAAAAAAAAAAAAAAAAAAAAAGAAGGGATGGGGAGAAAGGAGAAACCAAAGAAGGAGACCCAAAGTGGGGGGCGCAGACAAGGGAGGACCACAGGGTAGATGGCTGGATGGCTAGACAGATAACAGACAGAAGACGGAGACTTATTGTAAGGGATTGGCACATGCACTTGTCAGGGCTGGCAATTCTGAAATCTGTAGGGCAGGTGGGCAGGCTGGAAACTCAGCATTTGAGGCTTCCGTCCTGAGGGAGAATTTTTTTCTTCTTCAGGAAACCTCAGTTTTTACTCTTAGGGACTTCAGCTGATTGGATGAGACACACCCACATTATGAAGGGTCATCTCCTTTACTTCAAGTCAGCTGATTGTAGATATAACCACACCTACAAAAGTACCTCCACAGGAACACCTAAATCAGGGTGTGATTAAATGGCTCGGTTGATTTAATAGCCTGGCCCAGCTGACACATAAGACCTACGTCACGGTCCAACTCTTGTTGACCTGGCATCCATACACATCTCCTTAAGCCACTCATAGCCTCCAAATAAAGACAGCAGCAAAGTACTTCCACTTAACATGACACAACTGTCCTGACTATAACCCTGAATTCACTAACCTTCTCCCCAGAAGACGCATGGTCCTTAGGTGATGTTCAGTCTTCCCCTTCATGTCCTCGGACTTAAATACTGTGTTGTAAATTTAATTATTATTAGTACATCTGATGTTATGTAAGTGGATAAGGAAGAGAAGAAAACAAAGATAAAATATAAAATAATACATCACGCGTCTTTATCTTCTCCCTTTCTTATCCATGTATAAACAGAGTCATAACAAAGTAAGGAAGAGATTCTCACGTCAATTACAGTTTTCAGCTATGTAACTGGTCATCTGGTTGGAGCTGGTATGTGTAACTACCTCCTTCAACGAATCATTCCCTTTGCTTTCAGGAAGCACCTCAGCTGGTCCTGGTTATTTACCTGCTGGGGTGACCCCAACCCTCATTGTGGAAGGGACTGGGCCATTAGTAGTCCTCCCTGAACTAGGTTGTCATAGTCTCCCATGGACTTTAGTCAGAGGGCATGGAAATACTAAGAGGTGCCCTGAGGGATCTCCTATATTCCAGACATACGCTTCCTTACCTGCACTGTGGCACGGCAGTCCAATGTCCCCTTGGTAGTGAGGATCAATCACTGCAGTCAACACCGTAAGTCCCTCCTTTGCCTGTTGATTCAGAGACACAAGGCACCCAAAGCTGCCAGGTGGCAATCTTTTTTTTTTTTTTTAAATTGAAGTATAATTGATTTACAATATTATATTAGTTTCAAGTATACAGCACAGTGATTCAGTAGTTTTATACATTATACTCCGTTAAAAGTTATTACAAAATAATGGCTATAATTCCCTGTGCTGTACAATATATCCTTGTTGCTTACCTTTTTTTTTTTTTTTTTTTTGCGGTACGCGGGCCTCTCACTGCTGTGGCCTCTCCCGTTGCGGAGCACAGGCTCCGGACGCGCAGGCTCAGTGACCATGGCTCACGGGCCCCGTCGCTCCGCGGCATGTGGGATCTTCCCGGACTGGGGCACGAACCCGCATCCCCTGCGTCGGCAGGCGGACTCCCAACCACTGTGCCACCAGGGAAGCCCTTGCTTATCTAATTTAAACATAGTAGTTTGTATCTCTTAATGCCATATTTCTTTTTTGCTATCTACATTCATTTATTTTTTAGATTCCACAAGTAAGTGATATCATACAGTATTTGTCTGTCTCTGACTTATTTCACTAAGCATAATATTCTCTATGTCCTTCCATGTTGCTGCAGATCAGGTGGCAATCTTAACTTCCAGTTAAATGGCATAATTGTTGCTTTTCTTGGTGAAACCATTCCCCCCTTCAGAACTAACACCTCTAGGCCAGCTGAACATAAGGTTGTGGGAATAGAAGGCAAAACTTTTGCTAGTGGATCACTAAGGCTAATAGTGAGAGATGCCACTCCCATTTCCATCCCTTGATTCTTTGGACCCATGAATCTGGCCATGGGAGAAACAGCACCGTATATTGGACACTGATTCAGAGCACCCACAGAGAGCTTCCTGGAGAATCTTGCTCAGATCTGCAAGGTACTGCTACCTAGTGGTGCTGTAACTGAGTCTTCAAAGGGCCGTTCCATTGTTCTGTCAAGCCAGCTGCGTCAGGATGATAGGGAACACGGCTAGACTAGTGAATTCTGTGAGTGTGGGTCCACTGCCGCACTTCATTTGCTGTGAAGTGAGTTCCTTGATCAGAAGCCATGCTGTGTGGATAAGGCACTTTATGAGTCCACGGATGGTAGTTTCAGGAGAAGCATTGTGTTCAGGAAAGGGAAATCTGTATTCAGTGTAATTATCTACTCCAGTAAGAACAAAATGCTGGCCCTCCCATGATGGAAGCGGTCTAACGTAATCAACCTGCCACCAAGTAGCAAACGGGCTGATCACCCTGGGGAAGGCTGCCATGTTGTCGGTCCTGATGCTGGCAGCTTGGACCCTCAGCGGTGGCCGTGGTCAGGTTGGCCTTGGTGAGTGGAAGTCTGTATGGCTGAGCTCACGGATAACTTCCAGCCCTGCCACCACGACCGCTTTGCTCACCAGCCTATTAGACAATGTCAAGCGTAGCTGGAGAAGGAGGCTGACTGGTACCCACAGCACGGCGTCATCCTGTCCACTTGAGGATTACAATCCTCCTCTGTTGAGACCAGGGCATCTATTTGAGACACAGTATCTTCGAGTTTCTTGCCCATTCAGAGAGGTCTATCTGTATACCTCTTCCTCAGATCTCCTGGTCACCAATTTTCCAATCATGTTCCTTTCAAATCCCTGACCATCCAGCCAAACCATTGGCCACAGTCCCTGAATTGGCATATACTTGTTCTTCTGGTCGTTTCTCCTTTCAAGCAAACTGAACAACAAGGTTCACTGCTCAGAGGTCTGCCCACTGGGTGGATTTTCCTTCACCGCTGTCCTTCGGGGATATCCCAGAAGGGGCTGTGCTACAGCTGCTGTCTACTTTTGGGTGGTACCTGAATACTATGCAGGACCATCTGCAAAGTAGGCCCACGTATTCTCGTCCTCAGTCAGCCGATCCTAGGGAGCTGGCCATGAGGCCGCAGGTGCAGGCTGTGAGAGGGAAGGTAGCGTAGCAGGTGTGCGGACGCTGGGCGTTTGGGCCGCTTCCTCACGTAACTTACTTGTGCCTTCCAGGTCTGCTTGAGCCGCATCTCACATGTACCACTTCCATCTGATGATGGAGTGCTGCTGTGCGTGCCCAGATTCGTGCCTGTGGGTCGGACGGCACCCAGTTCACGAAGGGTAGCTCAGCTTGCACGGCGATGTGGTGGCCCACATCGGTTAAACGTTCAGTTAGTACTAAGGCCCAGCCGTAAGTAAAAGGCTGTTTCTCAAAATGAGAATACTTATCCACAGAGGATGGCAGGGCTCTGCTCTGTAATCTTCAGGGTCTGTGATGTGACCCTCCCATAGGGGTCTGACCCAGCCTCCGCCAGAAGCTACCACCACTGACCACTGGATCTGTGGGATCGTGTGGCTCAGATGGCAGAGGGCAGCTCACAGGGCAGCCCGGACGTGGTGCAGAGTCTTCTTCTGTTCTGGGCTCCACTCAAAACTGGCAGCTTTTCAGGTCACTTGGTAAATGGACTTGAGTAGTACCCCCAAATAAGGAATATTTTGCTTCCCAAACCCAGCGAGGGCCATTGGGTGTTGTGTCTCTTTTCCGGTCATAGGAAGGGCCAAATACAACAACTTATCCTTCACCTATACCACCGGACCTCTAAAAATCCCACTGAGATGGAAGGCTCTAGAATTTCTGTCAGATTTATCTTCCACGCTCTGGCGTACAAATGTCTCACCGATAAGCCTAGAATAGCTAGTCTTTCCCACTCACTAGGTCCAATCGGCGTAACATCATCAATGGAATTGACCAGTGTGAAGTCTTCCGGAAGAGAAAGGCGATAGGGTGCCTGCTTGACCAAACGATGATGTAGGGCTGGAGAACTGATCTATCCCTGAGGTAGGGCAGTCTTCGCTGCACCGCTGGTTTTGCCAGCTGAAAGAAAGCTGCCCTGGTGGTCTTTACTAACAGGTATGGAGAAAAAACGTTTCCCAGACCAAGAGCTGCATACCAGATACTAGCCGATGTATGAATTTGCTTAAACAGTGATGTTGCAGCTGGTACAGCAGCTGCAAGGGGAGGCAGCATGTGCTTCAGTTTATGATAATCCACTGTCATTCTCCAAGACCCATCTGCCTTCTGCACAGGCCACGTGGGCATGTTGAATGGAGAGGTGCTGGGAATCACCACCTCTGCACCTTTCGAGTCCTTGATGGAGGTACTGATCTCGGCGATCTTTCCACGAATGCAGCCTTGCCTTTGGTTAACTCTTTTCGAAGGCAGAGGCAGGTTGTGGTGGCTTCCACTTGGCCTTTCCTACCAAAACAGCCCTCACTCCACAGGCCCCAGAGCCATTGTGGGGATCCTGCCAATTGCCGAGTATCATTCTAATGATGCATTCCAAAACTGGAGAAATAACCCCAGGATGAGTGCAGAGACCCCCCAGGAGACGGACCTGAGCCAAAACTCCATTGACCTCCATAGGCCCCTACTTGGACTAGTGGACTGCAATGATGTTCTGGGTCTCCTGGACTCAGGGTCAGTTCAGAGCCAGTGTCCAGTAATTCCTGAAAAGTCTGATTACTTCCTTTCTCCCGGTGCACAGTCACCCGAGTAAAAGGCCCTATGTCCCTTTGGGGAAGGCTGAAGAAAGATTAACAGTATATATATTTTTGGCAGCGCTGCGAGGTCTTTCCTGGAAGAGACAGACATCTCTTTCGTTCAAGGAGTTTTGGGTCTGCAAACTGATGCAAGTCTGGGAATTGATGGAGTCTCTCTGTTTTGATAATTAAAATTCGGCTTTTGTTCCCTTGACCTAGAACTTTTCTGCTCATATAGATCAAATAAGAACTTAGTAGCATTCTCATCGAAGAACCCCATGATTAACCGGCCAATGCCATAGTTTTGTGGCGGTCAGAGTATTCCAGTTGCTGCTTTGACTCTGCCGTCCATTACAGAAACCATGCCCACCCTGCCTTTGGTGATTCATTGCCACCATGTGGCCCCAGCTACCCTGGGGTCCAATTATCCTCACTGCGTTTAAGGACCCACACTGCAGTGGCATAGTTCCCACTATAATTTCTGACCTACAGAGAAGAGGTGACCAACGATGCTGGGTCACAGAGTTATTTTTCAGGGTCACGGTGAACGGTGTGCCCTGTGGACCCTCTCGGAGTGAGTAAGCAGGTCATATGTGATAAATCCGCTCTAATACTGCCACCTCCCTAAGCCTTTAGATAATGCCTTTCCAGTATACCAGAGCAGTTCTGGCATTTCCACTTCATTTAGTGTAGGTCACCTCTTGCCCCACGTTTCTGTCAACTAGCTAAACAAACAGCTTTTTTCTAATCTCTCAAACCACAGCACTGAGTCCAGATCTCTGCTTCGTGGTCTACACAGTTAAATTCAGCTTGATCCAACTTCTTTGTTCCTTCCACCATCTTCCCACATGCTTCACATCCACGCTCATATTCATTCCGTCCCACAATTCTCCGACTCCTAAGCACGTCCAGGTGTTTTCACCCACACGGTTCTTATTTCGTGAAGGACCTTGACCCTCCTGTAGTTCTAGCAGGATCCTTTCCCTTCCTCCAGACAGCCTTTCCGATCCTTCTTCACGACACTCCCTCTTACCCCCATCTTCTGCAATGTTTTGTGTCAAACCTCTGGCTCGTGGCATATTCCACTGCATGTTGTTATTTAGTTTTATACGCACGTATTTCTCTTCCCTGCTGGAGGGGAGCCCCTTAAGGGCAAGAACCGTGTCTGACAGGTGCGGCGTCAGCGATGCTCCAGGATCCCCCTTGAAGGAACCGAAGAGTGAAGGGACTCGAGCTCGGCACGGATCGCAGCTGTGTCCTGGGATGGCTGCCCCAAGTGGAGAGGGGGATCTGGGACCAGTCCAGTGCTGCCAGAAGATTCAAATAGTTGGACCCTCATTTCATGTTGAACTGCTCGCCCCCCTCTTTCCCGGTGTGGTCTGTCGTCTCCCCTCGTTCTCCTCCCCCCGCCCCTCTCCTCCCCTCCATCTCTTCCATCAACCCTTTGGTCACTTCCCTAATTAGTGTCTGCGAGGCACCCTCGTAGACCCGCCCCGCCCCCCGCCCCAGGAAGGCCTCCCAGTTTCTCCTTCTCCGAACCACCCGTTCTCCCCACCGCACTTCCCCTCTCGCTTTCGTCCAGCAAACGGGCGAGAGCGAAAAGCAAACTTCCCGAGGTCCGGGACGCAGGCTGTGGGCCCGCCGGCCCCAACCTCTCGCGTGTGCGTGTGTGCGTGTGCGTGCTTGTGTGCGTATGTGTGTGTGCGTGCGTGTGTGCGCGTGCTGTGTGCGTATGTGTGTGTGCGTGTGTGTGTCTGTGTGTGTGTGCGCGCGCGCGCGCGCGCGACGGGGCCGAGGCTGGGGAGGAAACCGCCCGCGCGGCCCGTGAGGAGGAAGGAGCCTCCCCTTCCTCGCCAGCCCCCTCCCCACTTCCCGTCCGGCGCGGCCGCTCGCTTCCCCCGCCGCGGGCCTCGGGGCGCACGGAGCCCGCCGGCCGCCGCGGAGCTGGAGGCGGAGGAGGCGGAGCGTGAGGAACCGGCGGGGCCCATGCTGGGCGGGGGTCCCCAGGGCGCCCCGGCCGGTGGCGGCGGGGGCCACCGCGCAGGTAGGGGTGCTGTCACGGCGGCCCGGCGGGTCGGGGCGGGGGTCCGGCGGGGAGGGTGCGCTGTAACGTCTGGAAATCGTGCAGGTCCGGGCTGCGCCGCTGTTAACATCTTGGGTTTATGCATCCTTGTGAGGTGAGGGAAACTGAGACAGGGCGCGTGGCGCGCCGCGCTGGGGTCGACGTCGCGCCGGGTCCTCCCCGAAGACCGTGCTGAGATCCCGGGAGCCGCAGTTTTGGCAGCAGCGCCGGTCGGACCCGCCCGGGCGGGTCCCGGTGGCCGAGGAAGGCGGCCGGGGCGCGCTCGGGTTTGGATGAGCCCGGGGACCGCGCCGCCCGAACCTCGGGTCGCCGTGCGCCCTCACCCGCGCAGTCGCGGGACAGGGGACGCCCGGGCGCCCGGTGCCGAGACCGCGGCCCGACCCCGGGCCGAGTCTCGGCTTCCACCGCATCGGGGACCTGGAGGTTGGGGTGGGTTGAGGAACTTGGTGCTGGCACCGCCCCAAGTGGCCGCTCGGCGAGCAGTTTCACCTCGCGTTTCCTTGGCAGTAGTGACGCCCACGCCCGGCTCGGAGCGATCCCTCCGCTTCCACCGCCCCGAGTACGGGTCACGCTGTCTACACTGAGGGTTGACACTTAGGCCATTAAGTGCACAGTTGCTTTTCAGGAACGGCAGGACGTCTCCTACCATCCTCACTTTTAAAATACATGCAAAGGAATTTGAGACTTGGGAAGGGAATGAGGTTTGGAGTCAGGGAGTATGTGTCCTTGCTGCGTCAGAAGAGGGCCGGGCAACTTTGACAAGTCCTTTAACGTCTCTGAGCCTCGATTTCGAACCCCCAGCCCAGAGCTGAGATACACAGTAAGCTCTAAATAATCACCTCAGTTGCTCTTTTCACTAAGCAAAACCTAATTAATTTGGAGTGGTGTAGAAAAACCAGTTTGATTTGATTAAAGTATGAATAGCGGAGTTTTTTTTAAAGGAAATTTAATCTTATTAAGTTCAGGCATGGCACATGAAGTCTTTTGAGGGTCAGTCGAGACCTGAGCAAAAAGAGGCCTGGAGCTGCTTTCTAAGCTCTGTGACCTTGAGCCTCAGTTTCCTCATCTGTTTACGAAAAAGATAAAACGGGGACAGTAACGTTTTGAGCTGATAGAGCTGCCTGAGACTCAAATGAGGTAAAAGATCTGAGAGCTCCTTGAAGCATGCAAGTCACTGCTCGAATATAAGACATCACTGCTACCCAGAGGGGTAAGAACGTCTGCAATTTATTTTTACCGCTTGCGGTATATGCCAGGCAGTCTATCAGGAATTGCTCTGATGAAATCTGCCCCAGACTGTTGTAAGGTAGATGCTTATAATCCTCTCCCTGTACAAAGCTGAGATGCAGCGTCACCCTGCTTCTTTCCAAAGGTCACGTGGCTGTTGAGGGTACAGCTAGGATTAGAACCCTGGTGTGGGTGCCTCTCACAGCTGTGTTCTCAATCACTGGCCAAGCTGACGTTATGCAGACGAACTGTAGTTCAGAGCAGACCTGTGTTAGAACGGTTGATAATAATATACCCTGCATATTTATAGACTCTAAAATATGAGTGAATTGTTAGCCCTGGCAGAAGAGACTTTGACATAATCTTAATCGTTTTCACCCCTATGTAAAAAGAAATCCCATTTTAAGCTGTCTTCTTGTAAAAATAAGCAGTGAAAACTTGCCGAGAAAAAACATAACTAAAACCTTCAAAGAACGTATCACAAGAACTCATCAGAAATCCCCTAAAATAATAGAGTATTGAATAAACACTTTGAGAAAAAGGAAAAAGAAAGAACTCATCAGAGATCTCAAAACTAAATAGAGTTTGCATGAATATTTTATTTTAACATAAATTTGCCAGGACCCTTAGGATGGCACAAGAGGGGTAAACTGGGATTGAGGCTTTTGGTGTCATGGTTACCTGGCAGGGCTGGGACCCAGGACATTTCTGCAAGGACCTCACTGTTCACCTGAGATGCCCCCAGAAATGGACTGTCAGGCAAAGTCTGTACACCTGAGGGAGAGCGAGTGCCAGGTTTCTGTGTTGCAGAAACAATCCCTAATTCAACTGTTTCCCTTATTCTTTTCTTCCTCTTTTATTCTTTTTCCTTTTTCCAAGAGTAGTGGGTGCTCGTTACAGGAAGCACAGAAAACTACAAACAAGAAAAAGAACACTGAAAACCACCGTAATCCCAGCAAAGCAGACTGATGGTTTGGTGTCTCTTTTCTTGTAAGCCATTTCTGCGCCATGTTCATCAATTTCTATCTACTTCCGAAACACTGCATGCAGACTATTATTGTTTCATTAGATGACAAAAATAACAGTAGCTCATTGCTCAAACATTAGGAAAAAAAAAGCCCACATTTATTATGTTCATTAAAACTTTAACTTTTAAAAAAATTCTTAAAATTGTGGTCGAAGAAGGATTAGCGATTAAATGGCTGATGTGTGAATTTTATTGTGATTTTGGTCGGAGTTTGATGAAAGATCTTCAGAGGGAAGAGAGGATACAGGGGTGACCTTTAAATAATAAGATCTAAAGACCAGCACAGAACAAAGTTTCTGAGTATAAAATTTTTAGATTAGGATCATTCGACCAGAATTAGAATAATCTTTTTGACAATGATGATACTAATTCAGCTTATATGCCGGGTTCTCATGCAAAGCCAGCAGAGACCGGTCAGTGCTTCCAGAGATGCCCTGGGCAGCCACCCTGGGGCTGGGGCGGGTCCCCTCTGGCATAGCTGTGCCACTTTCCAGCCAGCACCATTTAGGAATGTAAGCCTTTTAGCCCTTGGGAATCTTCTCTTGTTCTCGATTTTAATGACTGTGGTGAAAATTCCTTAGCAAGTATCTTTCGTGCAACAGTCACGCAATTTAAAAAATACTTGCCACAGATGCTTTGACCATTCCAAATCCATTTTCTCTTGAAATCAGAGTTTACCAGCTGCTTCTTTGAGCACAGACTTCACCATCAGCTTCCCATCTTTTCATACCAAGTGGTAGCGGGAGAGGAGAACTGTGGCTGACCAGTGAGTGACATGGTATTTCTATTTGGCTTTGGAAGGCAGTCAGGGGCCCACATGGTGTGCTTAGCTGCCGACATGACCGTTGGTTTTCTGTCTGCTTCCTTTTATCCGGCCCTCCTTCCTTTTGGCCACTTGCCTCCTGTCGTGGCTCATAAGTGGAGGCAGAGATAGGCTTCCTGAGATCACTAGGGTCGCTTCTTGGTCTTCGGGTGTTGTAAAACAGAATCACAGAATTTTTTGCTGGAAGAAGCTTCAAACGACCAGGTGGTCAGATCTGTTGAGCTCTGGCCGGTGAGGCGCGGACAGATGATTTCCCAGGTGCAGCTGCTGAGAAATATATATTTGGTCCTTATAATGGTAACCATAGGTGTGGGGGCCTGACCTCAGATGAGGTAATTGAAATAAATAGCCCTAGATTCTTTTTTTTTTTTTCTTAAATCTTATTCATTTATTTATCTTTGGCTGCATTGGGTCTTCATTGCTGTGCGTGAGCTTTCTCTATTTGCGGTGAGCGGGGGTTACTCTTCGTTGTGGTGGCTTCTGTTGTTCCGGAGCACGGGCTCTAGGTGCGCAGGCTCAGTAGTTGTGGCACACGGGCTTAGTTGCTCCGCGGCATGTGGGATCTTCCCGGACCAGGGCTCGAACCCACGTCCCCTGCATCGGCAGGTGGACTCTCAGCCACTGCGCCACCAGGGAAGCCCTAGGCTCTGTTTTTTTTGTTTTGTTTTTTCCGGTACGCGGGCCTCTCACCGTTGTGTTCTCTCCCGTTGCGGAGCACAAGCTCCGGATGCACAGGCTCAGCGGCCATGGCTCACGGGCCTAGCCGCTCCGCGGCATGTGGGATCTTCCCGGACCGGGGCACGAACCTGTGTCCCCTGCATCGGCAGGCGGACTCTCAACCACTGCGCCACCAGGGAAGCCCCCCAGACTCTATTTTTGACACAGGAGAATGTATGTGTTTTGCATTTATAAATGAAAGCATATCTCATCTTACTAAAATACTGATAGGCAAAGGAGGACAATTTCACAGCGGTGGAATAAGAAAAAAAGTAAAGAGAAGATAAATGGGGGCTCTGTTTCTCATACACTGGAAACATAGACTTGTGAAAGCTGTTTTGTGATTACAGATCCTCTGCTGAAAAAAAGTTTGTGTATCTCAGTAC
Organism: Delphinapterus leucas; assembly: GCF_059928025.1. NCBI lineage: Eukaryota > Metazoa > Chordata > Mammalia > Artiodactyla > Monodontidae > Delphinapterus > Delphinapterus leucas. The sequence goes on from NC_143144.1 coordinate 6,297,222, forward strand.
AATTCTTTTTTTTTTTTTTTTTTTTTGCGGTACGCGGGCCTCTCACCGCTGTGGCCCCTCCCGTCGCGGAGCACAGGCTCCGGACGCGCAGGCTCAGCGGCCATGGCTCACGGGCCCAGCCGCTCCGCGGCATGTGGGATCTTCCGGGACCAGGGCACGAACCCGCGTCCCCTGCATCGGCAGGCGGACTCTCAACCACTGCGCCACCAGGGAAGCCCCCCAATTGTTTTTTTTAATTAGGGTGTAATTGACACTAACATTATATTAGTTTCAGGTGCAGGACATAATGATTCGGTATTTGTATACATTGTGCAATGATCATCACAGTAAGTCTAGTTAACATTCCTCACCTTAGAAAGTTACAAAGTTTTTTTTTTTTTTTTCTGATGATGAGAAGTTGTAAGGTCTCAACTCCGTACAATTTATTAATATTTCCTTGATGCTTTCATTATAACCACGAGCCAGGCATAGTGAAATGTGAGACAGCTGACCTTGGGTATAGATAATCTGCATTCAATTCAAATAGTAGATCTGACTCTTATCAATGCTTTTGTTTTCCTCTGGTTATAGAATTCTCTCGTAGAAGAGACACTAATTTATCCATTTATTCATTCCGTTGTATTTATCCGTCCAGGAACATTTATTTGGCACCTACTGTATGCATGGCACTGTGGTGTACCCAGCAGGGTGTTGAAAGATGTATCAGATTGTCCACAAGGACCATCCAGTCGAAAGGGGAGATCTAACGAAGCCTGGTACTCTTTCTGGGTGATTTAAGGCAACCCTCAGATTTTCGCAGCCACCGTTAGGACGCTTCTTCCAAAGGCATCTCAGTCCTTCCTGTGTCTTCCCAGTCCCGACAATTGTGTCAGTATTTCCCTGCTCAGTACCTCCTGCCAGCTGGGCCTGCACACTGCTGCCAGGATAATCTTCCTAAAGCAGAGATCTGATTAGGTCCCTGTTCCCCGTGCAAAGACTCAGTATGGTCCTGCAAGCAAATTCTTAGCATTCCTTTCCAGGCCTTCCGTAAACAGGCCACTAAATCCCTAAAATGGATACTCTGGCCCTTTTCTTGCACACTTTATTCTGTCCACCAAGAACATGATGGAATCTGTCCTCTTTGCCCCCAGTCTCTACACATCTTGCCAGTAATACTTCCCAGCCTTCTCTGGTCCTCTGGGATCATCTACTCTTTTCCACTTCTTCTGTTACAGTTTGTTGTGTATTTAACCCGCCTTCCCAACTCCAATGTAAACCCCTTCAACTCAAGGAAGCTCTCTGGTTTATCACCTTTCCCCTCATGTATGTAGCACATTCATGGTTTATTCCACTCTGACTGAGTTGAATTAAATGATTTATTATACTTCAGATTGAGCAATCCCGTGTGTGGATTAACCCCGTCTTGTTATTTTTATGTCTTTCGAAACCAACCAAGAATTCCAGAAGTTCATCTCAGTTCAAAAGTTTATTGAAATGCACAAATCACATTGCCGCATACCGTGGTGGCTCTTTAGATTTTAAAAAAAATGTGTAGATTGTTGTCCGTACCCTTGAGAAGCCATGGTCCAGGGGAAAAAAGAGAATTAATTTTTTGAAGTTTCTGGATGCTGTTTCATCAGAATGGCAATTGGGACACACCACCATTATCAAGAAGTAAGCGGTACCTAGTAGGTACCCAGTGAATATAGGATGGATGGATAGATAGGTAGGTGAGTGGAGGAAGAAAGAAGGAATTCTTTAATTTAGAATTTTATCAATTGCAATGTTTACTGCTGGGTATAACAATTTTTTTTTTTTTTTTGCGCTATGTGGGCCTCTCACTGTTGTGGCCCCTCCCGTTGCGGAGCACAGGCACCGGACGCGCAGGCTCAGCGGCCATGGCTCACGGGCCCAGTCGCTCCGCGGCACGTGGGATCCTCCCGGACCGGGGCACGAACCCGTGTCCCCTGCTTCGGCAGGCGGACTCTCAACCACTGCGCCACCAGGGAAGGTTTTTGAAGGTAACTTAGGCAAGTATTGATTTCCACACTTGTATATAAAATGTGCTGCTCTTCATCTAGGAAGAGAGAGACTAGTCCATCTCTAGACACTCTGTGTTAATTTCCTGGCCGTGGTGTTACCGTTTAGTCAATCCAGCAGCTGGGAGGCCCACAGCTGGTGGGGGCGGAGCGAAGGGGAGTGTCTCACGCTGATCCCACACTCATGACCTCATCCTCTACCCAGCCGCCTCATTGGGTTTGGGGATTGTAGGATGAGTTCTGAACTATTTCCCAACAGGGCAGCTTTTGTGTGTCCTCCTCTGCTTGACTCAAATAGTCGTTTGAACGGAAAAATGGACAAATTCTGTCATTTTAATCCAACTGTTACATTTTCTTGACTTTAGGATTTGGGATTATCTAAGTAATTTCATTCCAATAAATACTGGAATGTTTTTGAAACTTTTTTGAAAAGCATAAGGTGATATATAAGGAAAGGTATTGATATTACACCTGTTTTTCCCAGTTTGCTGAGGTGAAGTAGGGCTCAGTGAAAATAAAATGAGATATCCCAAAGGGGTTATTTACCTTAGGCTGATCTTGGGGTACATTTATATTGACTCTGCTTTAAAAATTATTTTTAAGGAGCATAAGACCCTTTAAAAAAAACAATATCCTATCCAAATTAGGAAACTGCCTTTCCCAATACAATGAATAATTATTCATCATTACAGAGCCGGGAAGGGGTGAGTCAACCAGAAATTTAGTGGAGAGAATATGCCTTTGCATTAGTCTGGGCTGAATTTCTTGTCTTATTTATCTTCTTATCATTTGTGTTAGACCCGTAGTAGGAATAGAGACTTAACCGAATTGCGTGGGTTTAAACTAACATTGTAATTTGACCACCATGGCGCGCAGGGGAATTGCTTCCCAACCGGTGGTGGCTCCTGAAATGTGGCATGGGAGGCTCAGGCAGCAGCTGGGTTTGGAAAGGCAGGGTAGGGCACGTGTCTTAAAGTTGCTTTTGCACGCGAACACAGTCTTGAACACACTGCATGTTCAAGATCAATACAAGTGGTGAAAATTTCTAAAGGCTCTGCCATTCACACATTGCATAAGAGAAAAACGTCAGCTGCCCATATCAAAGTACACCCTGATGATTTTAGTTTGGAGTGGCTTTAGAGGACCCAGGAAGCATGTGGGGACTGCAGCACCCCAAGCTGACCCTCCCAAAGGGCGAGGCAAAGCCCAAGAATCCAGGTGTCAGACCAAGGACCAAACACCAGCCAGGCCTGGTGGGCACACCGTCTTGGAAGCTGAGCACGGGAGCCCCCGGACCCCGCAGAGCAGACCGCCTGCCAGCGCTGCCTTGTAGAAGAGCCAGTCTGCACTCCTGCGCTGGCAGCGTGCTGAAGCTCTCCCTCCCCCTGCAACGCCGCCTCCGTCCCTGGGCTCACCCCTTATGCAGGCTGGGCTTGTGTCTCACAACACAGGCACTGCCCCTGTGTTTGGCACTGCCCCTGCCCCTCCAGAGCCTATCACCCAGGATGTTCATCAGGTATCAAGATGTACTGTGAATTTCTGAAACATGGACCAATGCACCTTTTAATGGAAGTGCAGAGGTGGGTGGCAGATTTCTTTTAAATTGTGATCAGTTACTCGTCATTGATGTGGGTAAGTGATGGTTAACTGTGACTGGCCGAGTGGCCAGATGGATAGGACTGAGAGTCAGGACCCTGGGCAAGTCCTTTAATCTCTCTGAATCTTAGTGTCCTTCCTTGTCAGCCCTCAGTGTAGAATTGTGGTAAAGGTCTAATCCGATCATTTATATGAGCGCATCATAATCTGTACTGTTTACGTGTAAAGCATCATCTTGATGGTAAACTCGCTAATATCGCCTCTAACATCAATCCTGCCTGTGATCTCAGTTTGCCTTATAGCTTGTCCCTCACACCCTAATCCAGGTCCCTGATCCTTTAACTGAATCGCATTAGTGTTTCTGCAGCAAAATAGATGCTCGTGCCCTTAACTCAGTGGGATGGATAGACTCTCCATCGCCTTACATCTGTCCACACGAGGGCTTGCAGACTCCTGCAGGATGCGTGAGGGGAAGCTCGCGGTTCTCGATGATGCATCACGAGCTTGTACTTAATCGTTGTTGTACTCGTTTTGCTTCTTCTCCTCCCCTTCTCCTCATTTTCTCCTGCTGCATTTCCAATTCGTAGCCTCAGTGGCTGTTGTGTTATCTCTGCTCTTCCCGAGATGGGCCCCCCGACATGCTGCCTGGGTTGTGAGACACAAGCCCAGCCTGCATAAGGGGTGAGCCCAGGGACGGAGGCGGCGTTGCAGGGGGAGGGAGAGCTTCCGCACGCTGCCAGCGCAGGAGTGCAGACTGGCTCTTCTACAAGGCAGCGCTGGCAGGCAGTCTGCTCTGCGAGGTCCGGGGGCTCCCGTGGTCAGCTTCCAAGACGGTGTGCCCACCAGGCCTGGCTGGTGTTTGGTCCTTGGTCTGACACCTGGATTCTCGGGCTTTGCCTCACCCTTTGGGAGGGCCGGGTTGTGTAGTCTGCCTTGCACTGGCTTTGACTCTGCTCTTTTTTTTTTTTTTTTGCGGTACGCGGGCCTCTCACTGTTGCGGCCTCTCCCGTGGCGGAGCACAGGCTCCGGACGCTGCAGGCTCAGCGGTCATGGTTCACGGGCCCAACCGCTCCGCGGCATGTGGGATCTTCCCGGACCGGGACCGGGACCCGAACCCGTGTCCCCTGCATCGTCAGGCGGACTCTCAACCACTGCGCCACCAGGGAAGCCCTGACTCTGTTCTTGATGCTGCTGCCTCTTGGATCAATCCTTGGGGGCCACATTTTGCAGCCTGAGGGCAAACGATGCTCCACCCTCTAATCCTCCCGGGCTCCAGAGCCCCTGCTTGTCTTGGAGGGAGCCATAGACAACTGCTGTCATTGATAAGCTGGAAGGAAGAGGGGTTGGAACTGTCAAGGTGCCCCCTTAAATGTCCACCCCCGCCGGCAGCCAGGGTGGGCGATGCCTTTGGCTCCTATGTTGCTGTCTTGGGCTGTGAGCGCTCGAGGGGGCTGCTGGTGACGAGGAAGCTTCACATGGCTGATAGATAGCAAATGATCACGGAGAGTGAAGGTGGTGTAACAGAGCACTTGAGGGTTGGCTCTGGGAAGGGAATTCTGGAATTCTGGTCCTAGAGCCAGTCGATCTTTGCCTTTTCAAGGTGTAATTTAATTTTGGGTTTGTCTTTATAAAATTTTCATCTACATGAAATGTACATTCTCCGTTCTCTCTGCAAGATGCTCCACCGATTGGATTTTGGTTTCTTGGAATCCCCTCTGATAGTTTGCCTCTCCTGTTGCAGGAAATTCCCCGCTCTTGCTGGTATCATCTCACACCCAAAGAGGGCATTCTAACCTTAGAAGAGGCTCAGCTCAGCAGCGCGCCTGCCATGCCTTTCTCTCTAAGCTTAGAGTTTGGCCTCTCCCTTGGCTTCTCAGGTGTTTTGGCTGCAGGGAAGAAATCGGCACAGTCCACGCTTATTTAATAAGACCGTTATGGAAGTGAACCCAACCTGAGTGCTGGCGGGGACAAAGGGGGACCCGGCTGCTTGCTCTGCCACCAAACCTCACCAGCTCCCTGTAAATTTCAGGAGCTGTCACTTGTGAGCTGTTTTCGCTGAGGGAGAACTACTGTGAGGCTGGGGACTTGGCAGTCTAGTTGGCAAATCCTCTGGGTGTTCTTTCAGCATTGTCTGCAGGGACTGTAGGAGTCAAAGGCGCTTCAGTGCAAAGATAATGCCAGATTGTTCCCTGGAACCCCGAAGGAGCCAGAGTCAAAGGGGCTTTTTGTTTCCCCAGGAGAAAAACCCACAGGAAGTCCCAGCTTCCGATACTCCTCTGCAGTCTCATTGCCCATCAGAGCTGACTGTGCTTCGGCCTCCTTTGAGGGAGGCAGTAACTTGAACAGAAAATAAATAAATGGAAGGATGCCGTTCTCCGTGGCCGGGGTGGTGCACACATGTTGGGCACACGAGCATGCAGGCTGGGCCCTTCCCCCAGGCCTGGGGCCCAGGTTCCCCCTGCAGAGAGGGCCCGACTGGTGAACCGAACGTAGTCATGGTCACTTCATGCTGTTCTTGTAACAGAGAAGAGCCAAATCTGACTCCATGTTGGATCTGTTTCTGTTACTTTAACCTTTGCTTTCCGCTGCTTTGGTTCACTAAAAGGATCCTGTCTATACATAATGGCCCGCCTCAGGGAACCCTGCCCCTCTGCCTGAAGGTTAAACCAAAGTGCCTTTGTTCAGGGCAACCTCTGGACCCTGTCCACCTGTGCATGGCTGCAAGAAAGAAGAAGTTAACACACCCTCTGCCCGAGGCTGGCCATTCCAGGGGATATTTACAAAACTTATGGCCTTTTTACTTTACTTCCTCACCCCCTCCCCCTCTCTGTGCTATAAAAGAAACTGGCATCCAGACCGCAATACAATAGTTATTTTGAGACTTTATTCTGCCATCTTCTCGGTCTGCCGGCTGTCCGAATAACGTCGTCTTCCCTGCCTCAACGCCTCGTCTCCCGATTTATTGGCCTGTCGTGCGGTGAACAGAGCGAGCTTGGACTCGGTGACATTCTGAGAATCAACTGTGGTCACGTGAGTAAAGATCTGAGCCCGGCCTCTGCCCCATCGTCGGCCCTCAATGGGGCTAGCGTTAGATTTCAAATTTCTACCAGCAGTTCTGTCACTTACCAGGTATATGACCAGGAGCAAGCCATTTAATTTCTCTTCGGCTGTAAACTGGGCAATAATAGTGCCTATTTCATAGAACCATTGTGAGCATTATATGAGACACACACAAAGGGCTTAGAAAATACTAGCTTATTAGAACAGGTGGGCTGCGGCCTAGAGCTGTGCGGGCCATGTCCAGCCAGGAGTACACGTGAGGGCCCAGGGGGTAGTGGGGCTGACCCCCGGCCTGGGCCCGGTGCTGAGGAAGGGGTGCCTTCTTCCAATTCATCAGCTCAGAGGGGCCACCTTTTTCTAATTTATCCTCCCAGAGGGAACATCTTTTTATAGTTCATCATCCCAGAGCGGGTGCCTTTTAAAAAATTTGTACAGTGGCACCATGTGTGGTAGCTGCAGCCCTGTGGACAAAAGAAAGATGCTATTATTAGTGTAGCACACAGACCCTTCTGGAGGGAGAGCGTGTATTGCATGCTTTACCTGGCTCCAGCTTGGTCATTTTACTTTTATTTCAGTGATATGATTACCATAGTCAGAGGAGCAATTTTGCTATTTCCTCAATTCTAAATTTTCTCTAGAATTTTCCTTGAGGCCAAGGGCTATAATTTCCTGCCTTCCAAGGCCCCCTCGTCACCACTGCCTTTCACCTGTCCTCTGGAATGCACATTTTTTTTACACATCTTTATTGGAGTATAATTGCTTTACAATGGTGTGTTAGTTTCTGCTGTATAACAAACTGAATCAGCTATACATATACATATATCCCCATATCTCCTCCCTCTTGCGTCTCCGTCCCACCCTCCCTATCCCACCCCTCTAGGTGGCCACAGAGCACCGAGCTGATCGCCCTGTGCTATGTGGCTGCTTCCCACTAGCTATCTGTTTTACATTTGGGAGTGTATATATGTCCGTGCCACTCTCTCACTTTGTCCCAGCTTCCCCTTCCCCCTCCCCGTGTCCTCAAGCCCATTCTCTATGTCTCCTGTCTTTGGAATGCACATTTGTTAACACAGGTTGGAAAAGAATGGGTAAGAGTGTCAGCTGGGTGCTGGTTATTGACTCTTGGCCTCTCACCCATCCTTCGGTGCTTTGCACTTTACTGCTGGGGCTGGGAGTCAGACACATCCCTGGCTCCATTGCCAGCTCCCTTCCTGTTAAATTCTGCTAACTGGAGGTAGTGGTGGGAGACCAGAGGCAGGAGGGAGAGAAAGCTTCCTGATTCGGGTTTTACAGTGGGGCAGTTGCAGGCAAGGATGGGTGATTTGGGCTCCAGCAGCCCTGACAGGTAAGCCCTTTCCCCAGGCTCCAGAACCGATGGGCACGGGCTCTGCAACAGTCCAGCAGACTGAGCAGCCTCAGGGATGCAGCCCGGAGCACCAGTGTCTGACCTCTATCTATTATCCCTTCTAGCTCTCCTTCTTCTTTGTGCTTTTCCAGTTCTTTCCATACCTTTGTGACCAACTCCCTGTATTAAACGTCCTCTGGTTGGCATATCTGGAGTGGTCTCAGTTTCCTGCACCTTGTGTGTGGTCTCTGTGGATCTGTTGGGTGCTTAGGGCTGGGTCCACTCCCCAGGATCTCTTCCTTCCTGTTTCCGTCTTCACACGTGTCAGCATTACTGCCGTAGCCTTTACAATAGGTTTTCAGCCTCTAGCCTCTTTCTAATCATGGTGTCATTATAGTCAGATTAATTTTCCTAAAACTCTAGTTCACCCAACTCACACCTCTGCTCAAAACCCTGCCTTTGGGCTTCCCTGGTGGCGCAGTGGTTGAGAGTCCGCCTGCCGATGCAGGGGACACGGGTTCGGGCCCCGGTCCGGGAAGATCCCGCATGCCGCGGAGCGGCTGGGCCCGTGAGCCATGGCCGCTGAGCCTGCGCGTCCGGAGCCTGTGCTCCGCAACGGGAGGGGCCACAACAGTGAGAGGCCCGTGTACCGCAATAAAAACCAAAACCAAACCAAAACAAAAAACCCTGCCTTTACAGCCGTTTGATAAGGGTCTAGTCACCTATGACCTAAACCCCATTGGTGAGCGTCATAACATGGCACCGTCTCCACAATCTTAACAACAGACAGTGTATAGGTCCGTATACTCCGAGGGTCGTTCTTTCGCCCTGGCTGGGGGGCAGGCAGTTGGCTCAGTGGCAGACACACCCATAGTCGTGTGACTGTGAGAAAGGTTGCAGAGCCTGCTGGTGGCTTCTGCTGTATCTCCTTCCCTCCCCTCACCAGTTCCTGTTCAAGTCAGGCCGGGGCCTTTAGGACAGGGCCTTAGGTTGCACTGGCCCCTCTTCCTCTTCTGGAGGACAGCAGTCAGTGTACAAGGTCGGCCCGATGTCCCGGGATTAGGGAGGTGGAGTCCAGGAAGCTTAAACCGTGTCACTTATAAACTGATAGAAATAGATTATGGTGAAAAGTGCAGATGAACTGTGAGCCTAGATGAGATTGTCATTGTCTTGGGACGGGAGGTTTCTCACCCCCATAAAATTTTCTGACTTCTTTGAAGTAATGTTTTTAGGAAATTCCAGAGCAGAGGGGGTGGGAAGAATCTCTTAATGGAAATGAAAGGGGACGTTATAAGGTCAACTGAAGGAAAAATATTATGGTTAATGTTCAAACGTAGCTTTATTGTTTTTATGTAAAAGACAAAACATAGGCATTATAAAACATCAAGCAAGCCTGAAAAATACACGGTACAAGAAGTGATCACTGAAGCCTCACCTTCCTCACTGAATACTTCAGTGAGCATCCTTCTGGAGGGTTTTCAGGCCTGTGTTATACACACATGCAGTTCTACAGAGGTGGGATTATGTCCCCTTGTTTTCTAATCTATTTTTTCCCATTAATTAGTACAGCACAGAAATGTTTTCATGTCAGTAAATATTGCTTTACTTTATTATTTCTAATGGCTACACAATATCCCATGTTTGCCCTGTTGATTACTCACCCAGCCACATTAAACTGGAATGTTTACGGTCGTCCCCCCTTAGAACATGCTAGCTTTTATTAAGTTCCTGTGTTTACGGTGATGCTGGGAATCTAAGAGGTATTCTGAGATATCAGTGCTTAGAACATCAGAAGTGTGGTTCTCTGCTGGGTGAAGTTCACTTCTCCCTCCGTTTACTGCTGGCTACCCTAAGGCACCGCTCGGATGGAGGGAATGCTCTGCCTTACACTGCCATCCAGGGACTCAGGCTGACAAAGGCCCTGCCACCTTTAGCATGTGGCTTCCAAGGGTGCCCTGGCCTTTGCCACCCAGCCAGCGGATAGTGGAAAAGAGAGAGCAGAAGACTTCCTAGGGGCTGTTCAAGGATCACAACTGGAAGTGGCTGACCCTGCTTTTGCCCACATCCCATTCGCTAGGGTTGAGTCACACGGCCACAGGAAGCTGCAAGGGAGGCTGGGAAATTCTCTTAGCTGGGTATGAGGGAGGAAAAGACCTCCGTTTGGTGAACAGCAACCAGTCTCTACTAGAGCTCCCCCTAGTGGTCTCCAAATCCTGGTTCTCTTTTCCTCTCACATCCGGAAACCGCACCGCCCGCCCGCCGCCGCCGCCGCTCCCCCCCACCCGCCCCCCCGCAAGGAGACACCGTGCGGCCCTTGCAGTCATTGCAGATGGCTTTTCTCCTTTCTGTCTAAATGAGGATCCCGGCTTAACGAGCCTTACTAAATGAGCTTCTGTGACTTATGAACTAAAAAGGAATAAGTTATTTACCTCCTCCTTAGCCCCTCCCAATTTTCAGTGATGGAGCAGAGACAGGATGACACAAGACTAAAAACTCCCCTTTGAACAGGGTGAAATAGGAGATTGACCGTAGTCACGTGCATCTCCAGGTTCAAAGCAATCCTGGAAGCCAGTGGGTAGGCAAGGTGAAGGCCCCCTGCCAGGGAGTGGGAGAACTTTCTCCACGGGGCCTTGATTCTGCTCTCTGAGAGGGAGTCTTTTGTTAATTGTCTGCATGGCCCCTGGCTCTGTGCTGCCAGGTTCATCCTGTCCTTCAGTCTCCATGGCAACATTTGAAGCGTTGCTGGGGAGTCGGCCATCTTTACGAGGGCGAGGGCGTGCACAGCTTTTTCCGCCCTCTGTTTAGTGGCCTGAGGTTTTTAAAGGCTCGTATAGACTCTTTATTCAAAGTCCAGGCTCATGATGTCTTAGGCCGTACATTTCTGTCAACAACTTAGTAGGATTCTCTTCTGTTTTCTTCCATTAAGTTCGTTATACCAATGGCTAATCCCAAAGTTTTTTCTTAGACGTTATTGTCAGGCTTGATTTATTATATAACTGTATCACCCCATACCCTTCCTTCTCAACTAAATGGTGGTTACCTTGACGCCCTCAGATTCAGATGGGAAGGCATCACTCTTGATCAGTTCTTTGCCACAGGGCTGAGGCTTTGGGCCTTTGTCACTTATAAGCTTTTTCAATCTTATTTCTTAGTGTTTGAGACAGTCAGGTTTTCCAACCCTTCAGGCACACAAATTGATGGATTCTATCCTCTTTCATTTACGCCTGCAAACCAACAAATTCTTGACCGATCATATTTTTTTCTTTAAAATTACTTTAATATCATCTTTACTATTGCTTTTATTTTATTACTAATTCTCTACTTTCCCATTTCCCCCACTGGAGCCGCCAGCTTGGTAGACACTAGGTCTTTCTTAGTTACTGCAGGTGATGATTTTACCAAACATTTTGCTATTGCATAACTTGGATCTCCATTTTTCCAGTCTCTGATATCAGTTTCCTTGCTGTCCACTGCTTGGTTGTTAAGCCAGTACCGCTTATTTTATTGGTGCCTACTTTAAGCCACCAATTTTTCTACTAGTTAACCCCTGCTATTGTAATATAAAAACTAAATTCTCAGTAGCATAGCACTTTCAAAGTTTGTTTCTTGCTGATATAAATTACATTTTGAGGCAAGGCTGTTGGTGATGGGGTTTGGGAGGGGAGGGCATTCAGGGAGTCAGGTGGACCAGTGCACGTCCATTTCAACCTGCGGCTTCCAAAGTCTCCTTAGAGCCTTGACATTTAATCGATAGAGGAAGAAGGACTGTGAGATGACTACAAAGGAGGTTTTTATTAGCTAGGGCTGGAAGGGGTGGCCATCATTTCTGTCCACAATTTTATTGACCAGAACTCAGTTACATGGCTGCACATAATTTCAAGGGAAGCTGGGAAGTGTGTTCAACTGTGTGTCTCAGAGAAAAGGGAAATGGGCTGGTGAATAGCTATCAGTTTCTGCTTGGATGCCTATGTAGCAGAGACTCTTTTAAAGACCATATATACATGAACTTCTTTAATTCTGTGAGATAGAAACTGTTGATATCCTCATTCTACAGATGGGAAATTGAGGCACTGGGAGCTTAAATAGCTCCCCAGAGGTCACACAGCTAACCAGTGGTGGAGACAGGATTTGAATCCAGACTACCTCGTCTGGCCCTATTCACTACTCATACTGGTAACGTAGAATATTGTTAAAACTTAAAAGTTAAATGTAAAAAACGATAAAGGTAAAGATCACAGATTTAAAGGCTAAAAAGTGAGAATTAGAAGTGGTACATTTAAAAATTACATAAAATAAAGAGAAGTAACTATAATTGAGAAGCAAAGAATACAGGCTTAAAAGAATGATACACAGCCTTCAATGTAAATGAGGGTAAAATGTGGTAAATGAAACACAATGGATAAAGATGAAAGAAAGTGGAAATTAGGTAAAAAAAAACTTATAAAGTAACTGGAAACTGAAAAAAAGCCCATAGATGAAGTGAGAAAATAGTGAAATAATACAAAAGGATAAAAATATTGAATAAGAGAAAGTAAGAGTTAAATAAGTGAAACTCAAAATACGAAGAAAGGCAAACTCAGGACTCATTTAGTGAGACACAATACAGCTAAGGTTCAAAACAACGAAAATAGAAGTTTCCTGTAGGCAAAATGAGAAGAAAGTTAAACTACAAATGATAAATGAAACTAAAATAATAGAAAAATGACACACTCTTTAGAAGACAATTGGGATTTAAAAAAGAAATTCACAGAAACAGGTAAAAAAAGTAGCAGTGTAAATCCTGCTCTCAGAGTGCTCCAGTCTGAATCCACACCTGTGATTAGGGGTCCCCAGTAGACATTCTCAGGGCTGGGAGCTGAGGGGTAGAAGGGGACCTGGGATCTCCCCTCCTTTACAGACCCTACAGTGCCTGAGTGGAGTGATGTCAGCAAAATGGGGGAGTAGGAAGCGCCAGGCCCTTGTTCCTCCATGGGAAGTTTAAAAACAAACAAACAACAAATAACAGTTAGAGACCAGCTCAAACAACTTTACAGGAGCTCTGAAGAATAGTCAGAGGACTACAGCAACTAAGTAAATGCCCAGAGAACAAAGAGCCACCTTCAAGATGGTAGGCTCTACAGAATTTAAATGATAAATGCATAAGGAATAATTATAAATCTATTTGAATGAGCACACAGTGTATAAAGATGTAATTTGTGACATCAGGAATGCAGAGAGGGGGATGGAGCTGTGTGGAAGTAGAGTTTGTGTTCCCTGTAGAAGTTAAGTCGGTATCAATTCAAATTAGATTATTATAACTTTAGATTTTATACGTAATCTTCCTGGTAGCCACAAAGAAAATATCTATAAAATACACATAAAAGGAAATGAGAAGGGAATCAAAATGTGGCACTAGACACAAAGGAAGGCAATAAAGGAGGAGATGAAGGGCAAAAAAGCTATCAGACATGCAGAAAACAAATAGCAAAACCACAGAAGTAATTCCTTCCTGATCAGTAATTACCTTAAACGTAAATAGGTTAAACTCCTCAGTCAAAAGGCGTAGATTGGCAGAATGGATAAAAAACCACGATCCGGTTACATGCTGTCTATAAGAGACTTACTTTAGGTCTAAGGACACACAGAGAGTGAAATTGAAAAGGTGGAGAAAGAAATCCCCTGCAAATAGTAAGCAAAAGGGAGCTGGGGTATCAGTACTAGTAATATCAGACAGAATAGACTTTAAGCGAGAAACTGTTACAAGAAACAAAGGACATTATATATTGACGAAAGGGTCAGTTCACCAAGAAGATATGATAATTATAAGCATATATGGACCAAATATCAGAGCTCCAAAAGGTATGATGCCAACATTGACAGAACTGAAGGGAGGAATAGCTCTAGGGTACCGCGCCTGTGCAGTGCAGCAGGCAGGCCAGCCTCCCTCACGTTCCCCACACCCCTCGATGTGGGCACCTGTGTCTCTAGGAGCTCCCTGCTGCCTGCTGGCGTTTGAGTCCCCGTGCTGCACGTGAATTCTGACCTTGGCTACCCTGTCCCTCCTACTTGGTGATCAGCATATTCCCACCTTGGTTGTGTCACCTCCCACCCTGCTGCCTGAAAGGCCTCTCTTTCCTCCAAACTCCATCCCCCTCTAGGGAGGTTTTTATGAGCCCAAATTAATGACTTACATCACTCACCCCTAGCCTGGGGCACAGATTGTCTGTACCTCTCATTTACCAAATCATGTTTGCATTTATCTGACACGTGTATTTCTTTCTTTTTTAAATTTAATTTAGTTTACTTTGTGTGTGTGTGTTTTTCCAGCATCATGATTTAATTAAGGGAGCATGTTCATTGTAGAGAATATACTGATGATTGTAAATATGACTCCTCGTTACAGCCTTAAAATTTTTGAAACACCAAAGCACAAAGATGTCAATTATATATCCAAACTACAGGTACAAAACAAGTACATGTATTTTCCGTGCTCCAAAATTGAGTGCACACTGTACTGTCATAGGGAAGAGGTTTACAAATGAAGATCTGACAATAAAGTACTCAAGACTGATATACCAAAATGAAATATAAAATAGAGTTTATAAAAACAAGTTTGACAATAGCAGAGTTGACCCTTTTCATCTCTGAGCAAAAATGCATTTCATGATACATACCCTCTCCTAAAATGAATAAAATGGTCACTTAAGAATGCTCTATTGGGCTTCCCTGGTGGCACAGTGGTTGAGAGTCCGCCTGCTGATGCAGGGGACACGGGTTCGTGCCCCGGTCCGGGAGGATCCCACGTGCCACAGAGCGGCTGGGCCCGTGAGCCATGGCCGCTGAGCCTGCGCGTCCGGAGCCTGTGTTCCGCAACGGGAGAGGCCACAACAGTGAGAGGCCCGCGTACCGCAAAAAAAAAAAAAGAATGTTCTATTTATTTTCTCTATACTACAACATTTTCCATGTCTTTTGAAAAAAAAATATTGTGCGGGAACTGTGGGATAAGCATGCACGTGGATGGAACAGCACGATTGCACTGGTCCTTACGACTCACTTCTAGATAAGGAGAAAGTGTTCCTCATTAGTATGGCCCAGTCTTAGCCAATATTCAGTTTGGAAAGACACTGGGTTAAGATCAGAATGATCTGAGATTCCAAGTTCTAGAATTGATGATTTTATATGCCATTGTATTAGGTTTCTTTTTTTTTTTTAATTTTTATTGGAGTATAATTCAACTACAGTGTTGTGTTAGTTTCTACTGTACAGTAAAGTGAATTGGCCAGACATACACATATATCCACTCTTCTTTACATTCCCCTCCCATACAGGTCATTATAGAGTATTGAGAAGAGCTCCCCGAGCTACACAGCAGGTCCCTATCAGTTATCTACCCGTACGTATAGTAGTACGTATATATCAGTCCCAGTCTCCCAACCATGTATTTCTATTTTGTCTATTTGTTTGATAGGTCTTGAGTTCCTTGGGAGTGAATGCTTCTTTGTCACTGGCACTCAGCACTGTAACCTGAATGTAGAATCTTATTTTTCTGTTGAATCAATAGATGTTTTTTAAAAATTAGGCCTAGGGACTTCCCTGGTGGTCCAGTGGTTAAGACTTCGCCTTCCAATGCAGCGAGTGTGGGTTCAATCCCTGGTCGGGGAGCTAAGATCCCACATGCCTCGCGGCCAAAAAAACCAAACATAAAAAACAGAAGCAATATTGTAACAAATTCAATAAAGACTTTAAAAATGGCCCACATAAAAAAAAATCTTAAAAAAAAAATTAGGCCCAAACACTGATCTTAACCCTAAGGATTAGCTAATGGGAGCATCACAGATTTGAAGTTGGACAGACAGAGTTAAGCTACTTAATTTTGTGAGCCTCGGTTTCCTTATTTTTGGATCTGGAGGTCCATTTTTTGTGCCTCTGCTATGTATCAGGCCATATGCTAATGCTCTTGCTTAAGCGTCATAACAACCTAAGGAGTGGGGTACCATTCTCATCCCCATTTTTCTGATGAGAGAACTGAGGCCCAGAGACATTAAGTAACTTGCCAGAGTTACCCAACTCATAAATGGAAGAGCTAGAATTTGAACCCAGGTCCCCCAACTCCTTTGCTTATTTTTATTGTAAATATCCACAAATACCTACTGTTCAATCCTTCAACTTCTTAAGCTTGTCTGTGATCTAAGTTGAAGCCCTCCCCCAGTGGTAGCTCTGGTGGGCAGAACGATGCCCCTTCAAAGATGTGTTCATCCGAATCCCTGGAACCTGGGAATATGTTGCCTTACATGGCCAATGGGACTTTGTAGATGTGATTACGTTAAGACTCGAGATGAGGAGACCATCATGGATTATCCTGGTGCACCCGATGTGCTCACAGGGTCCTTAGAGGGGGACAGGGAAGGCAGGAGTCAAAGAGACAGATTAGAAGATGCTCTGCTGCTGGTTTTTATTAGAGATTTAAAAAAATTTTTATTTATTTCGTTCATTTATTTTTGACTGCGTTGGGTCTTCGTTGCTGCACGGGCTTTCTCTAGTTGCGGCAAGTGGGGCCTGCTCTTCATGGTGGTGCGTGGGCTTCTCATTGCGGTGGCTTCTCTAGTTGTGGAGCACGGGCTCTAGGCACGTGGGCTTCAGTAGTTGTGGCTCGCGGTCTCAGTAGTTGTGGCTCACGGGCTCTAGAGCACAGGCTCAGTAGCTGTGGTGCATAGGCTTAGTTGCTCAGCGGCATGTGGGATCTTCCCGGACCAGGGCTCGAACCCGTGTCCCGTGCGTTGGCAGGTGGATTCTTAACCACTGTGCCGCCAGAGAAGCCCCTCTGCTGCTGGTTTTGAAGATGGAGGATGGAGCCCCAAACCAAGGAATTCAGGCAGCTTCTAAAAGCTGGAAAAGTCAAGAAACCAGATTTTCCCTTAGAGCCTCCACAGGGAAAGTAACCCTGCTGGCACCTCGATTTTAGCCCAGTGATAACCATTTTGGATTTCTGACCTCCAGAACTGTGAGGTAATAATTTGCGTTCCTTCAAACTATTAAGTTTGCAGTGATTTGTTATGGCAGCGATTAGGAAACTAACACAGTGGTGTTTTTGCTTTCCTTGCCATCCTTTCCTTCACATCTTTCCCTCCCTCTGTCCACCTTCCAAGTGGTGTTCCGGTGCCCTACTTCACCAGCTGGGTCATCACTTACCGTGGGTGTGGAAAAGTTCTCGCTTCTGCTTAAGGCCACGCCATGCGGATTACCTTCCTGGCTGTTTTCTCTTTTAAGGTGGTGTCAAGAAAGGAAAAGAATGGTCCAAATGTGGTTAAGGCTCTCCAGTGCAAGCCAAGATCATGCTTAATATTGGTGCCTACATCACATCACACTGGCCACTCAGGTTGAGTTTATTAACTGCAACCCCTAAGCTTTTCATATCATATTAAAGCAAGAGACCTTATGAATTGTTCTTGTAGAATGTCTGCCATCTTGGGTCATGTAGCTTTGGGCTCAAAGAGGGGAAAAAATGTACTGATTTAATCTCTCCAGGGAAAGATGTAAAGACCAGGCTAATAAGGAGAGACAGATTGAATGCTGAGAGGAAGATGGCAAATTCTAGAGCTAATCTAATTAAAGGGCTATGAGAACTTTTCACTGGTGCATATATAAAACATGACAATCAGTGTCAGCTAAGAAACCCTCAGCAAATATCCAATCTCATTATTTTTTTCAGCATGACATAGATAGGTTATTTTATTTTATTTTTTTTTTGCGGTACGTGGGCCTCTCACTATTGTGGCCTCTCCTGTTGCGGAGCACAGGCTCCGGACTCGCAGGCTCAGCGGCCATGGCTCATGGGCCCAGCCGCTCCGCGGCATGTGGGATCTTCCCGGACCGGGGCACGAACCTGTGTCCCCTGCATCGGCAGGCGGACCCCCAATCACTGAGCCACCAGGAAAGCCCAGAAAGGTTATTTTTAAACAAATACTGGTATGATACAAAAGAAGCTGAGGGAAGCGGGGAGACCCAGGGTAGGTCCTTGCCCATCCTCTATGCCACCCCCTCCTGCTGTTCCAGCGCCACTGTTCAGAGGGCATGGGATCTCCCAGCCATTTCCATCCGTGACACATCTGTGACGCTGCCAGGTTGAAGAGTAGGGTAAAATGCTGTCAGGGAGAAGAAAAGGCTTTCATCCTCCCTGGCATTAGGGACTCAGAGGATGACTGGAAACCTGAGAATCTGGAGAGGAGAGTTCAGGGCTAGCTTCAGAGAAGGAGGTTGGCGAGATTATTGAGAACTCTCAATAGTTCTGTCCGCAAGAGGGAAGAGATATGGGAACAGATGTATATGTGTATTCACTTTGTTGTAGAGCAGAAACTAACACACCATTGTAAAGCAGTTATACTCCAATAAAGATGTTTAAAAGAAGATTGGATGACTAAATAGAAAAAAAAAAAATTCAAAACGGCTGAGCCCTGAACCCTCTGGGCTTCCTAGAATTTTGTATTTCAGTGTTTATGCATTCCCAGGAAAACGTTTCAAACAATGCAGCTAAGATGCTATACCTCCGAAGCGGCTAAACCGGTTGGCTCCCTGGCTGTGATCACCTTGCACACTTGGTAGAAGGAAGGCAGGGCAGGAACGCGTGTCCTAAAGCAAGTCCTTGCAGAACAACTAGGAGTTAGTGCCCCTAAAAGAAGGAGGAAAGCAATTGGTGAGATGATCTCCATTAACTTTAAGTTACCCAAGAGGACCACGGAGGTCTGGTTTGGATAAATCTGGGGCAGTCCAAAGGTTGCCAAGGGATAGAGGAAGAAAATTTTAATTTGCACACTTCGGCTTTGTCGTCTGTCTGATCCGTTTGGAGGTTACCTAGTGGCAGAAGCAGGGCTTCAATGCGTTCTCACCTTCAGTGACCTTTCCTCAGCTCTCCATCCCTGATCACTACAGGGAAGATATCTTGCTCGTATGATCTGTGTTGTGTTAACACACACACAGAGTGATTGCCATTTTAACGTCCCCTGGATGTGCTTCATGCTCGCTGAGTTAAATTGCTTTCTACTTTGGTAAATCCAATTCAGATTTCTAACTGACCATAGGTTAAAGTTTTAATTTAAAATTCCATTTCTTTTAAAAATTAGCAATTCAGATTTTGCAAGGTTGGTGAGGCAGCTCAGATCCTGAGACTGTTGCTGTTGGAAGGGGCCTTAGCTGTCATCTGTCCTGAGGGATGCTTTGTCGAAATCTTCTGGGGGCAGAATAGTCACTACTTCAAATAGATTACGCGTAACGAGGTAAATGAAAATGCTTTGTAAACTGTAGCGCATTCAACAGGTGTAACTATTTTTTTAATCGAAGTATAGTTGATCAACAAATATTAACTATTATTAGCGTTTGTAAAGACGCCTTTTCCATCATTGCCAGCTTTACTTATAACCTGCATTTTCATGTTGAACTCCTATTTGGCTTGTTGTGAATATAACGTAAAATAAGTTTATAAATTATCTAGTAACATTTTCCCCCTCACACACTCATTCCTATACAGGTGAGGGATGTGTCCCCAGGGGTACAAGAGATGATTTTTAGAGTCCCAGGATGTGACATGGAACGCCATTGGCTCACCTTCTTATATTTTCTTGCTGCCAAGGAGAAAGTCTCAATTTGCTGCTAGTGTGCCCTTAACCTTCTTTAAAACTAATTTCCCTTTGTAATAAAGAAGGAGCCGAGCAGGCTCCCCGCAAAATGCTAGTTTGTTTTCATTGTCTTTATTTGTATGGCTGTCTTCTAAATCTGGCAAGTGGTTGTCATATCCCATTTATGGTAGTAATACCGTGAAGTATTCTTTAAAATATATTTATTTGAGCAAAAGGAATGAGCCAATTTAAGCGAAAGTATAAAGAAAAATATTGATACAGGTGGTGTTCTCCTGTAACAAGCACTGTGAGGTTGGTTGGACACGTGGCTCTCTGTTGGCCTTGAGGGATGGGCCATTGATCAGAGTGCTGTCCTTTATAACAGAAAAAACATGACTTACTCTGTTTCACATGGCAGTCTTTTAAATATTTGAAGACAGTACTCATGTTCCCCTTGGGCCTTTCTTTCATTCTGCCTCACCCTTCCCATTCTCCCCATGTGCTGTTGTGTTGCCCCTGCCCTGGGTGTGTGTGAGTCTGTTTCTCTCTTGGGGAATCTCCCTTTTCATCGTGTGTATAGTGGCAGTCCTTGTTCTGATATCAGGGAGCAGTTCCTCCAATCAGATGAGAAAGGGAAATTAGGGACCAATAGGGATGACATGGAAAGAAGAATCACAGCAGGGAGGTTGCCTGGGGCTTGTCAGGAGGAACAGTTGGGTACAGATTCAAGAGTGATATTTATGTCCTCAAATGGCTTTATATAGATGCACAAAATAGAGGCTGTAAGCAAAATGAAATTGAAATATGCACATCAGGCAGAGAATTTGGAAACTCTTTGAGATTCAGGTTGGGAAGTCTGTGAGAATGTCTTTGTTGCTTGCTTCTCTGAGCTTTATTAAAGATTTGTCATCGCTAAGATTGTTTGGTTGATTAAATGAGGGATTGCATGGAAAATGCTTTGGTTAGTCGGGGTGTGCTATACAAATGTCAAAAATGATTGTTCTTTCATCAGTTGTATTATTACTTTATATTGTCCCCATTACAACATTTACATTCTATTCTATATCAATACTTTTCATAGTTGTCTAGCCTTAGTGCTTTATTTAAAAGGACCTGGTGCTCCCTGGTAGTCCTTTCATGAAAGGATCTTACCATTTCTGGGTCCTGTACCTTGGTTTATCTCTTGGCTGTCTGGATTTTACCATCCAGAGGTTTTTATCAAGAAGATCCATGGCTGTTACACTGTCCAACATCCATGCATATTGAATAACGACTTTTTGTTCTCTTTATAATGTTTGGCAACTTGGCTGGGTATAAAATTCTTGAGTGTCCCCACCCCAACCCCCAAACTGTATTGACAGTGTCACTTGGCATTGAATGTTACCTTGGAAGCCAGCTTGAATTTTGCCCTTTATATATGTGACTTGAGTTTTCTCTGAGATTTACATAGGATTCATACTTTTTCTTTGCAGTTAAGTGATTTTACCAGATATCCTGGTGTTGGTCATAATATTTCCATATTTGTTCCTGGATACTGTGTATACCTTTTATCTATAGATTTAGAGTTTTTAATTCCGTAGATGTTTTCTTCTATTACATCTTTGGTTCCCTATGTCTTTTTTCTTCTTGAGGGACACCTATCATCCATATGTTTGTTACCCTGTATGTATATCATCTTCTCTTTAATTATTTTTTTCTTTACCTTTTCTCTTGCATTTTGTCATTTTCTTAAGCTGACATTCCAAGTTAGTGACTCTATTTTCGCTGAAACTATACTTCTTGCTGCTTCTGAGATTGTTCTTGGAGAGACAACAGTGAACGGTCTTGAGGCAGGATCTTACTTTCCTGCCCAGGAATTGAACCTGAGTAGCCTGGATGAAAACCAGGCATCCTAGCTGGTACTCCATCGGGGATAAAGGTTAGAAGCAAAGTTACCCTGGCTCTTGCCCCATTTGAAAGCAAGAATGTTTCAAGGAGACAAAAACTGTAAAAACCGGTATAAAGTTTATTATTAGAGACACAGCACAACATGTGGGAGAACACACAGAGAAACAGTTTGTTTATTTAAGACAGAAGCAAGGCAGAAATAACACACCTGGAGAGAAGGGGTATGGGCATTCTCCCTAATGAGGAGAAGTGCAGTAAAGGGGTGGTTAAATCACTTATATAGAGCAGTTCTTCCAGGTCTTTGTTCTCCTTTGGCCAATTATCTCACTTCTTTTCCCACATCTGACCTGCCCTAGAACCCTGCCCAGTATGCGTGCGCATCTTTTTGCCAAGATGGATTCCAGTGCAGAGGCCTGTGGGAGGTTTGACATCACCTATTATGGGGTGGCACTCCCTCCTTTTTGACCCCTGAGGAGCCTTCCTGCGCATGTGCAGTTGGGGAGGTTTCCCTGACCTCAGGAGTGGTAGATGTGGTCGTCTTATCTCTTCGCTCCGGCAGAGCTCAGCTCCTGCCATTAACTTGGTCCTGGGAGTGTCGACGGAACACAAAGCTTCGCTTTACTCTGCTTGACAAGCTCCAGCTGCCCAGCCCGGGGGCCCGCCTACCTCCTACCTCAAGATGGCTTCGTTTTATAACTGAACTGAACTGAACACCCAGGCGAGCATTCACTGGCCTATGGTAAATCCTAGGTATTGTTTTCTAAAAATTGTAATGTTACTGTTTCTCAAGTTAACAGCGGGCCACAAGCTTCCTTCTTCCCACCTCATGGCTGCCCTCTTCATTCTTCTGAGTGAAACACCTTGGAAATACCCTCCTTCCTTCTCAGGAACTGGAGAGGAATGCATTGATTTGGGTGTCTGCCATTAATTTCATCCACATTTCACAGCGCTAGGAGAATACTCCTCACCGTTTTGAGAAGCAGCGTGGCTCTGGGGCACACTGCCTGTGTTTTCATTCCTGCTTTGCCGGCTACCAGCTGTGTGAGTTTGGGCAAGGTACTTAACCTCTTGATTTCCCAGTTTTCCTCATCTGGAGAAAGAGGCTAGTAATAGGGCTGTTATGAGAATGAAATGAATTAATATTTGTAAAGTGATGATAACAACGCCTGTGGCACAAATAATAAACAGGCACCTTACAAGGGCATCTTAAATGGACATGGCACGTGATCATGCGTTGTCAATAAAGTTTTCTCCCCAACATCTTATTCTTTGTTTATTTCAGTGGGCTTCACAGAAACGCAATTAACTTGTCTTTGTTCCCTTCTCTTGCCCCTGAGGTTGCTGGATTTCTTTGCTCATAGCATGTTTGTTTAGGCATTCATTTAGAATTGTATCTATTATAGGATACATATCTGGCTGACCAATCTACGGCTCTTAGATTCGACTTTTTTCCTTCTTGGAACCAGAACACTTGTCCTTGGTAGGCCCGGGATTTCTCGAAGCCCATGAGTACATGTCTGTGGTCATGCCGGTGAGTTCCTTTAGTGCTGGATCCTAATTTATCTGACCTCATCTGGGGGCATGAACTCACTTGAAGGGGTAGGTGTTCTCTTTCTATCTTTTCTCCTCTCTTGAGCTTCCTGAATCACGCTACCACTATCCTTTCCACTCTGAAGATCATTTTCTTTAACAGAGATGAGGCCGAAACTTGGAGCTGTGAAATCCTACCCTGTCTTCTCTCTTATCTGTTACCCTTGTCCCCTAACTAGTGGGCCGGTCCCTGTCGGTTTGACTTTCTTGTCCTGGTTTGTTTGTTGGCTGATTGGTTGGTTTATTTGAAGCACACCTTTTTTTGCTGTTCTTAGCATCTTTATAGAAGGTGTAACTCCTTCTGGCTTTTAGTCTTTTGACATTTTTCTTATTGCTTCATGATCCCTTTGTACTTAGTCCAAGTTATTTCCCGTCTGTTTATTTTAGCCCTTTGAAAATTTCTACCTCTTGGTAAAGCTTCCCTTCAATCTCATAAGTTTTTTTTTTTTTTTTTTTTTTTTTTTTTTTTGCGGTATGCGGGCCTCTCACTGTTGTGGCTTCTCCCGTTGCGGAGCACGGGCTCCGGACGCGCAGGCTCAGAGGCCATGGCTCACGGGCCCAGCCGCTCCGCGGCATCTGGGATCTTCCCAGACCGGGTCACGAACCCGCGTCCCCTGCATCGGCAGGCGGACTCTCAATCACTGCGGCACCAGGGAAGCCCTCAGAAGTTCTTATAGATGCTGCCGGGGTTATTGTGCTAAGTAAGTGCCTTGGGCACTTGTGAAAAGCACAAGTTCCTAGATTTCCTGCCCCAGGGATTCTGGTTCAGGAGGGCTGGGGAAAGGCCCTGAAGTGTTTCCTGCATTTTCACAGCTCTTCTGGGTGATTTGATGCAAGTGATCCCCAGGACACACTCAAGCCCAGCTACTTTGGAGCAGAAGCACCCAGTCTCTTTCCTCCCTCAAGACATGAGTGAGGGTGACTCATGGGCGGGCTTCTCCGGGGGGGCTGACCCCAGGATCAGCCCCCCGTTCCTGACCCTTTCACCAGCTTTAATTCTGTCCCTTCCTTTCCCGTTCAAGAAAGATAACTGAGGGCTTCCCTGGTGGCGCAGTGGTTGAGAATCCACCTGCCAATACAGGGGCCACGGGTTCGAGCCCTGGTCCGGAAGATCCCACATGCCACGGAGCAACTAAGCCCGTGTGCCACAACTACTGAGCCTGTGCTCTAGAGCCCGTGAGCCACAACTACTGAAGCCTGCGGGCCTAGAGCCTGTGCACCGCAACGAAGAGAAGCCCCTGCTCGCTGCAACTAGAGAAAGCCACGTGCAGCCAAAAATAAAAAATAAATAAATTTATAAAAAAAAGTAAAATGGGGTGATCATAATCCTGACCTTGTTAGGTTTTGGTGAGGATTAAATGACATGAAATACGTGAAGAATTTGGCCTGTGCCTGGCACTTAGCAGGTGCTCAGTGAATATTGGATCAGATGATGTTGAGTTCATCAAGCTGGTGTTCGGTGTTATTTTCATGTGTCTTGCATTCTGAGTTGCTTTCTAGGCCACATCTGTTGTGTGTACCGTAAAGTCTGATAATTTGGGTGGGGAGAAGGTGGTAGTGGGGATGGAATATCGTGGGCAGTAACCAGGCTGTTAACGATAATAACGTGTGATCCATAAGCTATTGGGATAAGACTGGGTTATCAATCTTAGAAAATAGCATTAGGGAAACTTTTCATTTCTACATGAAATGAAACACTTTCATTTCTAAGGTGTTTCAAAACGCTTTACAGTTTACATGTGTTTTCTCATGTCCTATCTTATTTAAACAAAAAGAAAAACTGAAGTGTAGGGAAAAACGGGTTTTCTTTATGTCCCATCATCAGGCTGGGTCTGACCCACTTGTGCAGTTTCAGATCTGAGATGTCGTCAGCACTGCTCTTTGTGGCTTATTGGAGCACTTGTGGGGTGTGTAGAGCACCCAGAACTATGCTAAGCACCGAAGGATGTTATGAGAAAAATAGCTTTGTATCTTTGCAGCTGTGTATATATGCTTCTGCTTAAGAGCATCTTTGAATGGACTTATAGCCAACGTAATGACAAAACCTGATGACAGAAAACATGCCAAAAATAACCTTGAAACTCACCTCCTACATGGAGTGAGGATTTGTGTGGTGTCCCCAACGTCCCTTTGTTTCCACCCCACCTCTACCCCCATCCAGACTCACCCCTGATTTCAACCCCATCTGGCCCTTTCCCAGGATTAGTTGTATAATTGAAAATGTGCCCACAAACATAATCTCTGGATTGGTGGATTTCAAACAAAGCCGATTAGAGAGTTCCAATTATAAGTGTATGGAAAGAATATCTCTCTTTAAAATATGTTATTTTTTTTACATCTTTATTGGAGTATAATTGCTTTACAATGGTGTGTTAGTTTCTGCTTTATAACAAAGTGAATCAGTTATACATATACATATGTCCCCATATCTCTTCCCTCTTGCGTCTCCCTCCCTCCCACCCTCCCTATCCCACCCCTCCAGGCAGTCACAAAGCACCGAGCTGATCTCCCTGTGCTATGCGGCTGCTTCCCACTAGCTATCTACCTTACGTTTGGCAGTGTATATATGTCCTTGCCACTCTCTCACTTTGTCACAGCTTACCCTTCCCCCTCCCCGTGTCCTCAAGTCCATTCTCTAGTAGGTCTGTGTCTTTATTCCTGTCTTACCCCTAGGTTCTTCCTGACATTTTTTTCCTTAAATTCCATATATATATGTTAGCATACGGTATTTGTCTTTCTCTTTCTGACTTACTTCACTCTGTATGACAGACTCTAGGTCTATCCACCTCACTACAAATAGCTCAATTTCATTTCTTTTTATGGCTGAGTAATACTCCATTGTATATATGTGCCACATCTTCTTTATCCATTCATCCAATGATGGACACTTAGGTTGTTTCCATCTCCTGGCTATTGTAAATAGAGCTGCAATGAACATTGTGGTACATGACTCTTTTTGAATTATGGTTTTCTCAGGGTATATGCCCAGTAGTGGGATTGCTGGGTCATATGGTAGTTCTATTTTTAGTGTTTTAAGGAACCTCCATACTGTTCTCCATAGTGGCTGTACGAATTCACATTCCCACCAGCAGTGCAAGAGTGTTCCCTTTTCTCCACACCCTCTCCAGCATTTATTGTTTCTAGATTTTTTGATGATGGACATTCTGACCGGTGTGAGATGATATCTCATTGTAGTTTTGATTTGCATTTCTCTAATGATTGATGATGTTGAGCATTCTTTCATGTGTTTGTTGGCAGTCTGTATATCTTCTTTGGAGAAATGTCTATTTAGGTCTTCTGCCCATTTTTGGATTGGGTTTTTTGTTTTTTTGTTATTGAGCTGCATGAGCTGCTTATAAATTTTAGAGATTAATCCTTTGTCAGTTGCTTCATTTGCAAATATTTTCTCCCATTCTGAGGGTTGTCTTTTGGTCTTGATTATGGTTTCCTTTGCTGTGCAAAAGCTTTGAAGTTTCATTAGGTCCCATTTGCTTATTTTTGTTTTTATTTCCATTTCTCTAGGAGGTGGGTCAGAAAGGATCTTGCTGTGATTTATGTCATAGAGTGTTCTGCCTATGTTTTCCTCTAAGAGTTTGATAGTTTCTGGCCTGACATTTAGGTCTTTAATCCATTTTGAGCTTATTTTTGTGTATGGGGTTAGGGAGTGATCTAATCTCATACTTTTACATGTACCTGTCCAGTTTTCCCAGCACCACTTATTGAAGAGGCTGTCCTTTCTCCACTGTACATTCCTGCCTCCTTTATCAAAGATAAGGTGACCATATGTGCGTGGGTTTATCTCTGGGCTTTCTATCCTGTTCCTAAAATATGTTATTGATAATGAAAAGCTGAGGACCTTGATACTCTGCACGCAGCTTGTGTGGACTTCGCGTAGATTCACACGCATCTCTGTGTATCCTGCCCGCAGGTCACTGCACTCCTCCTGGCCCCAGAGTGTGGCACTGTCTTGTGTTTTGCAGAAATGACACATCTGTTTTCCCTTTGGCTGATTGCTGGGCCCTGGGGTTCCTCTCCCTGCCTGTGCCCACAACCCCACCCTAGCACACTTCTCAGAGTGGCCTTGCTCTGGGGCCTCTCTGGTTGTTAATGTTAATTCTCAGAGATAGGAATCCTGGCAAGAAGGAAGATTTCATGTGAAAACAGTTGTAGGTTGATTTTTGATTCCAAGAAAATAGTTCATTTTATAATTTTATATATATATATATATAATTTTATAAACTTTGCCTTCATACACACGTTTACTGTCAAAGTCTCCTCAGCTAGTAGGTCTCTCGAGGTGGCTGAGGGTTCCTAGAAGGACCTGTGTGGCATTGCCTGCATCCTTAGAGATGCTACCGTGATGGAGAATGGTAGAGGCCCGTGTGCACCATTGCTGTGCCTCCTTCAGAGGCTCGCTGGTGGAGGGCTTGTCCTTGTCTTGTCTTCCATCCTTCCATCCTTAAGGGTCCTTCCTTGTTCCATTGCCCCCCTGTGTGACATCTTTTCCCCATGAGCTGGATTTCCCTGGTCCTGGCGTTACTGAACCAAAGTTGGGTTGACTCACTGGCACGCAGTAAAGCCAATCTCCTGACACCGGCTTGGGGTGAAGGAAAGTGTAGAGTTTATTGTAAGGATGGGTAGCTTGTGCTCTAAAACCCTGAACTCCCGAAGGGTTTCTGCAGAACATTTTTAAAGGCAAGGTGAGGGAGGGGCATCCCGGGATATGTGATCAGCTTGTGCGCAGTTCTCTGATTGGTTGATGGCGATCAATCCTTAGGTGCCAGAAGGTCTGGGGGCTACGTGCTCATCTTCATCATCAAGTAGTTAATTTCTTCCATTTGGTGGTGGTTTTAGCATCTAAAAAGCTCAGGAAATATGCATGAGGTACTGTTATCTGGGTACTTCAGAGAGGAGCTACAGCAGAGGATATGGGGGAGGGGTTTGTCCTGGGAGGGCTCCACAGGGTCCTGCTCAGTTCACTTGTAGTTGTGAGTGTACGGCAGGTATATTACAGTCCTCTCCCTTTTCTTCCCGTTGTTTAGTTGAATTATTTTTCTTGGTCACAGCATATAACAGTTATATGAGTCTCATCCCTTTGGAAACATTTTTCAATCTTAACGCTCTTACCTATCATGTTGAATAGGATAGGGCAAAGGAAAGACCCCTGCATCAGGGAGCTGGGACCCTCCCTCTAGTGAGCCATCCATCCGTTGGCCTGGAACTGTTAATCACCAGCTATGAACCCACTTGCCTCTTCTACCTGTCCTGTCTCCAGACTCTACTTGTAAACCGGAAAATCGGGAGAGGCCTTTTCAGATCTTTTCGGTAAAATCCAGATATTTACGTCTACCACCTTTCCCCTGATTTACCATACCTGACATATAGTAGAGTTCTCAATAAATGCTACTGTCTTTTTCTTAAACATTAAAAGAATTGAGGTATAATTGATGTACAATATTATGTAAGTTTCAGGTGTACAACATAGTGAGTCACAATATTCAATGGTTATACTCCATTTAAAGTTATTATAAGGATTGGCTGTATTCCCTGTGTTGTATGTATCCTTGTAGCTTATTTATTTTATACATAGTAGTTTGTACCTCTTAAACTCCTACCCCTGTCTTGCCCCTTCTTCCTCCCTCTTCCACTAGTGACCACTAGTTTGTTCTCTGTATCTGTGTTTCTTTTTTGTTATATTCACTAGTTCGTTTTATTTTTTTAGATTCCATGTATAAATTATACATAGTATTTGTCTTTCTCTGACTTATTTCACTTAGCATAATACCCCCCAAGTTCATCCATGTTGTTGTAAGTGGCAAAATTTCATTCTTTTTTATGGCTGAATAGGATTCCATTGTATATAGGTACCACATCGTCTTTATCCATTAGTCTGTTGATGGATACTTAGGTTGCTTCCACATCTTGGAAACTGTAAACAATGCTGCTATGAACACTGGGGTGCCTGTATCTTTTCAAATTAACGTTCTTGTTTTTTTCAGATAGATACCCAGTATGGGAATTGCTGGGTCATATGGTAGTTCTATTTTTAGTTTTTTGAGAAGGCTCTATACTGTTCTCCATAGTGGCTGCACCAATTTACATTCCCACCAACAGTGTTTGAGGGTTCCCTTTTCTCCACATCCTCTCCAGCATTTGTTATTTGTGTTCTTTTTGATGATGGCCATTCTAATAGGTGTAAGGTGATATCTCATTGTGGTTTTTTTTTGTTTTTTTTTTGCGGTACACGGGCCTCTCACTGTTGTGGCCTCTCCCGTTGCGAAGCTCAGGCTCCGGACGCGCAGGCCCAGTGGCCATGGCTCACGGGCCTAGCCGCTCCGCGGCATGTGGGATCTTCCCGGACCGGGCACGAACCTGCGTCCCCTGCATCAGCAGGCGGACTCTCAACCACTGCGCCGCCAGGGAAGCCCCTCATTGTGGTTTTAATTAGCATTTCTCTGATGATTAACAGTGTTGAGCATCTTTTCATGTGCCTGTTGACCATCTGTATGTCGTCTTTGGAAAAAATGTCTAATGCCTGTTTTTTAATTGGATTGTTTATTTTTTTGATGTTGAGTTGCATGAGCTGTTTATATATGTTGAATATTAACTCCTTATCAGTCATATCATTTGCAAATATCTTCTCCCATTCAGTATTTTGTCTTTTCATATCATTGTTGGTTTCCTTTTCTGTGCAAAAGCTTTTAAGTTTAATTAGGTCCCGTTTGTTTATTTTTGCTTTTATTTCCTTGCTTTAGGGGACAGATACAAAAAAATACTGCTGTGATTTTTGTCAGAGAGTGTTCTGCCTATATTTTCTTCTAGGAGTTTTATGGTTTCTGGTCTTACATTTAGGTCTTTAATCCATTTTATGTTTATTTTTGTATATGGTGTTAGAGAATGTTCTCATTTTATTCTATTACATGTAGCTGTCCAGTTTTCTCAGCACCATATCCATTGTATATCCTTGCCTCTTTTGTCTTGACCATAGATATTTGAGTTTATATCTGGGCTCTCTATTCTGTTCCATTGATCTATGGGTCTGGTTTTAGGCCAGTACCATACTGTTTTGATTACTGTAGCTTTGTAGTATAGTTTGAAGTCAGGGAGCCTGATTCCTCCTGCTCTATTCTTCTTTTTCAGGGTTCTTTTAGCTATTTGGTCTTCTGTGTCTCCATACAAATTTTAAAATTATTTGTTCTAGTTCTGTGAAAAATGCCCTTAGTATTTTTCTAGGGACTGCAATGAATCTGTAGATTGCCTTAGTAGTATGGTCATTTTAACAATATTAATTCTTCCAATCCATGAACACGATATATCTTTCGATTTGTTTGTGTCATCCTCAATTTCTTTCATCAGTGTCCTATAGTTTTCCAAGGAGAGGTCTTTTAACTCCTTAGGTAGGTTTGTCCCACATATTTTATTCTTTTTGATGTTATTATAAATGGGATTGATTCCTTAATTTCTCTTTCTGATAGTTCATTGTTAGTATACAGAAATGCAACAGATTTCTTTCTTTTTTATTTTTTCAGAAGAGTTGTTTTTTAATCAATGTCTTTTTTTTTGCTTTTTATTAATTTATTTTTAACATCTTTATTGGAGTATAATTGCTTTACAATGGTGTGTTAGTTTCTGTTGTATAACAAAGTGAATCAGCTACATGTATACATATATCCCCATATCCTCTCCCTCTTGCCTCTCCCTCCCACCCTCCCTATCCCACCCCTCTAGGAGGTCATAAAGCACTGAGCTGATTTCCCTGTGCTATGCAGCTGCTTCCCACTAGCTATCTGTTTTACATTTGGTAGTGTATATATGTCCATGCCACTCTCTGACTTCGTCCCAGCTTACCCTTCCTCCTCCCGATGTCCTCAAGTCCATTCTCTATGTCTACCTCTTTATCTCTGTCCTGCCCCTAGGTTCATCAGAACCTTTTTTTTTAGATTCCATATATATGTGTTAGCATACGGTATTTATTTTTCTCTTTCTGAGTTACTTCACTCTGTATGACAGACTCTAGTTCCATGCACCTCACTACAAATAGCTCAATTTCGTTTCTTTTTATGGCTGAGTAATATTCCATTGTATATATGTGCCACATCTTCTTTATCCATTCATCTGTCGATGGACACTTAGGTTGCTTCCATGTCCTGGGTATTGTAAATAGTGCTAAAATGAATATTATGGTACATGTGTCTTTTTGAATTATGGTTTTCTCAGGGTATATGCCCAGTAGTGGGATTGCTGGGTCATATGGTAGTTCTATTTTTAGTTTTTTAAGGAACCTCCATAATGTTCTCCATAGTGGCTGTATCAATTTACATTCCCACCAACAGTGCAAGGGGGTTCCCTTTTCTCCACACCCTCTCCAGCATTTATTGTTTCTAGATTTTTTTGATGATGGCCATTCTGACCGGTGTGAGGTGATACCTGTTGTGGCCTCTCCCGTTGCGGAGCACAGGCTCCGGACGCGCAGGCCCAG
The DNA here is from genome assembly GCF_059928025.1 of Delphinapterus leucas. NCBI lineage: Eukaryota > Metazoa > Chordata > Mammalia > Artiodactyla > Monodontidae > Delphinapterus > Delphinapterus leucas. Next base: position 6,328,785 of record NC_143144.1, read on the forward strand.
CGGCCATGGCTCACGGGCTCAGCCGCTCCACGGCATGTGGGATCTTCCCAGACCGGTGCACGAACCTCTGTCCCCTGCATCGGCAGGTGGACTCTCAACCACTGCGCCACCAGGGAAGCTCCTAATTGGAGTTTTGATTTGCATTTCTCTAATAATTAGTGATGTTGAGCATCCTTTCATGTGTTTGTTGGAAATCTGTATATCTTCTTTGGAGAAATGTCTATTTAGGTCTTCTGCCCATTTTTAGATTGGGTTATTTGTTTTTTGATATTGAGCTGCATGAGCTGCTTGGATATATTGGAGATTAATCCTTTGTCTGTTGCTTTGTTAGCAAATATTTTCTCCCAATCTGTGGGTTGTCTTTTGGTCTTGTTTATGGTTTCCTTTGCTGTGCAAAAGGCTTTAAGTTTCATTAGGTCCCATTTGTTTATTTTTGCTTTTATTTCCATTTCTCTAGGAGGTGGATCAAAAGGGATCTTGCTGTGATTTATGTCATAGAGTGTTCTGCCTATGTTTTCCTCTAAGAGTTTGATAGTGTCTGGCCTTACATTTAGGTCTTTAATCCATTTTGAGTTTATTTTTGTGTATGGTGTTAGGAAGTGTTCTGATTTCATTCTTTTTCATGTATCTGCCCAGTTTTCCCAGCACCACTTATTGAAGGGCTGTCTTTTCTCCATTGTATGTTCTTGCCTCCTTTATCAAAAATAAGGTGACCATATGTGCGTGGGTTTATCTCTGGGCTTTCTATCCTGTTCCATTTATCTATATTTCTTTTTTTGTGCCACTACCATACTGTCTTGATTACTGTAGCTTTGTAGTATAGTCTGAAGTCAGTGAGCCTGATTCCTCCAGCTCCATTTTTCTTTCTCAAGATTGCTTTGGCTATTCAGGATCTTTTGTGTTTCTATACAAAATGTGAAGTTTTTTGTTCTAGTTCTGTGAAAATTGCCATTGGTAGTTTGATAGGGATTGCATTGAATCTGTAGATTGCTTTGGGTAGTATAGTCATTTTCACAATGTTGATTCTTCCAATCCAAGAGCATGGTATATCTCTCCGTCTGTTTGTATTGTCTTTAATTTCTTTCATCAGTGTTTTATAGTTTTCTGCATGCAGGTCTTTTGTCTCCTGAGGTAGATTTATTCCTAGGTATTCTATTCTTTTTGTTGCAGTCATAAATGGGAGTGTTTCCTTAATTTCTCTTTCAGATTTTTCATCATTAGTGTATGGGAATGCAAGAGATTTCTGTGCATTAATTTTGTATCCTGCTGCTTTACCAAATTCATTGATTAGCTCTAGTAGTTTTCTGGTAGCATGTTTAGGATTCTCTATGTATAGTATCATGTCATCTGCAAACAGTGACAGTTTTGCTTCTTCTTTTCCAACTTGTATTCCTTTTATTTATTTTTCTTCTCTGATTGCCATGGCTAAAACTTCCAAAACTATGTTGAATAATAGTGTGAAAGTGGGCAACCTTGTCTTGTGTCTGATCTTAGAGGAAATGCATTCAGTTTTTCACCATTGAGAATGATGTTGGCTGTGGGTTTGTCATATATGGCCTTTATTATGTTGAGGTAGTTTCCCTCTATGCCTACTTTCTGGAGAGTTTTATCATAAATGAGTGTTGAATTTTGTTGAAAGATTTTTCTGCATCTATTGAGATTATCATATGGTTTTTACCCTTCAGTTTGTTAATATGGTGTATCCCATTGATTGCTTTGCATATATTGAAGAATCCTTGCATTCCTGTGGTATGTTTAGTAACATATTGTTTAGCCTCCATGTGTTGGTGTTTTTTGCAGTTTTTTTTGCCTGTAGTTGATTTCTAGTCTCATAACACTGTGGTTGGAAAAGATGCTTGATGTGATTTCAGTTTTCTTATATTTACCAAGGCTTGTTTTGTGACCAGCATGTGATCTACCCTGGGGAATATTCCATGTGCACTTGAAAAGAATGTGTATTCTGCTGCTTTTGGATGGAATGTTTTCTATATATTTAAGTCCATCTGGTCTAATGTGTATTTTAAGGCTGGTGTTTCCTTATTGATTTTCTGTCTGGATGATCTGACCATTCATGTAAGTGGGGTGTTAAAGTCTCCTACTACTAGTCTGTTACTGTTGATTTCTCCCTGTATGTCCATTAATATTTGCTTCATGTATTTAGATGCTCCTATGTACATGTATATTTACAATTGTTATATCTTCTTCTTGGATTGATCCCTTGATCATTATGTAATGTCTTTCTTTGTCTCTTGTAACAGTCTTTATTCTAAAGTCTATTTTGTCTGACATAAGTATTGCTACCCTGGCTTTCTTTTGATTTCCATTTGCATGAAATTTTCATTCCATTTCCATTTGCATTTCCATTCCTTCACTGTGTGTCTGTGTGTGCCTTTAGATCTGAAGTGAGTGTCTTGTAGGCAGCATACATTCAACTCTTGTTTTTGTATCCATTCAGCAACTCTGTGTCTTTTGATTGCAGCATTTAGTCCATTTACATTGAAGATAATTATTGATACGTATGGGGCTGTTTCTGTAGATATTTTTTGCTCCTTTCTTCTTCTTTTGTTCTCTTATGATTTGATAACTATCTTTAGTGTTACGTTTGTATTCCTCTTTCTTTTTTGTGTATGTATTTATTATAGATTTTTGGTTTGTGGTTACCATGATTTTTATATTATACATATATATAATTATATATATATATATATATATATATATATATATATATATATATATATATATAATTGTTTTAAGTTCCTGATCTCTTAATTTCAAATGCTTTTTAACAACTTTGCATTTGTACTCTCCTCCCATCATGGTTACATTTTTCTTTTTTTATGCATCTTTATTGGAGTATAATTGCTTTATAATAGTGTGTTCGCTTCTGCTAAGGTTACTGTTTTTAATATCATGTTTTACATTGAATAGTTTTTTGTATCCCTTAACTGCTTATAGTGGATATGGATGATTTTACTACTTTTGTCTTTTCACCTTCCTACTAGCTTTGTGCGTGAATGATTTCGTACCTTTACTGTATGTTTGCCTTTACTGATGAGCTTTTTCCTTTTGTAATGTTCATGTTTCTAGTTGTGACCTTTTCTTTTTAACTTAGAGAAGTTCCTTTAACATTTCTTGTAAAGCTGGTTTGGTGGTGCTGAAGTGTTTTAGCGTTTGCTTGTCTGTAAAGCTTTTGATCTCTCCATCAGATCTGAATGAGAGCCTTGCTGGGTAGAGTATTTTGGGTTGTAGATTTTTCCCTTTCATCACTTTAAATTTATCATGCCACTTCCTTCTGGTCTGAAGAGTTTCTGCCGAAAAATCAGCTGGTAGCTTTATGGGAGTTCCCTTGTATATTATTTGTTGCTTTTCCCTTGCTGCTTTTAATATTCTCTCTTTATGTTTAATTTTTGCCATTTAAAGTACAGTGTGTCTTGGTGTGTTCCTCTTTGGGGTTCATCCTGAATGGAAGTCTCTTTGCTTCCTGGACTTGGGTGACTTTTTCTTTTCCCAGGTTAGGGAAGTTTTCAGTTATTATGTCTTCAAATATTTTCTCAGGTCCTTTCTCTCTCTCTTCTCCTTCTGGGACTTCTATAATGTGAATGTTAGTGTGCTTGATATTGTCCCAGAGTTCTCTTAAACTGTCCTCATTTCTTTTCATTCTTTTTTCTTTTTTTCTGTTCAGCCTCAGTAATTCTCACTACTCTGTCTTCCAGCTCACTGATCCGTTCTTCTGTATCTTTTAATATACCGTTGATTCCTTCTAGTGTATTTTTCATTTTGGTTATTGTATTCTTTATTTCTGCTTGGTTGTTCTGTATACTTTGACTCTGTTAAAAATTTCTGACTTTTCACTCTGTGAATCCATTCTTCTCCCAAGTTCTTTGATCATCTTTACGATCATTACCCTGAACTCTTGGGTAGATTGTCCATCTCCACTTCACTTCATGCTTCTTCTGGGCATTTATCTTTTGTGGAACATGTTCCTCTGTTGCCTTATTTTCCCTAACTTGCTGTTTCTATTTTTGTGTATCTGGTAGGTTGGTTATGTTTCCCAACCTTGGAGAAGTGGCCTGCTGTAGGAGATATCCCGTGTGTCCCAGCAGCACACTCCCCTCTTGTCACCCAAGCTGTATGCTCTAGGGGTTCCTTGTATGAGGGCTGCTTGGGTCCTTCTGTTGTGGGGAGCTATGTGGGTGGTATGGCAGGCTTGGTTGGCCCCAAATCTGGTTGGTTGCCAGGCCCTGCCTTGTGTGGAGGTGGCAGGCCACTGGTTGGCAGGGGCCAGTCATGGGGTGGCAGACTGCCAAACCCTGGGGGCCTAGGGCCAGTGCTGGCTCACTGATGGGCAGAGTCAGAGTCCTGGAGACTCTGGGGCTGTTGTCCCTTCATTGGTGGGTGAAGCCAGGTCCTGGGGTCGGTGCTGGTCTGCTGGTAGGCAGAGCTGGTCTTGAGTCTGGTTGCAGGGCTCAGGGGTCCCTGAGGTGGTGTTGGATTGCTGGTGTTTGGGGGCCAGTTACTGCACAGTTGGGTGCAGGGTCTGGGATGTCATGCTAGTGGGCAGGGCCAGGGCCCAGCCTGTTCCAGTGTAGGATCTGGCCTGCCGGTGGGCGGGCTGTTTCCGCAGGCTCTGGGACTGGGGTTTTCTTGCGTCTGGTGTCTGCCCCTGGTGGGTAAGGCTGCTCTGGAGACTAGAGCAGGCTCCCTGGGGCTGGTATGTGCCTGCTCACTGGTGGGTGGGGCTGGGTCCTGGGCCTTCTGGTGGACAGGGCCATGTCCAGAGGGGTCTGTGGGCTCAGGGAGTCTTAAGGCAGCCTGTCTGCTGGTAAGCAGGGCTGTGTCCCCACCCAGTTAGTTGCTTGACCTGAGGTACCCCAGCACTGGCCCCTACAGACTGTTGGGCCAGGGCAGGGCTGGGTCCTGGGGCTAATAGCTGGAGGGAGGATTCCACAGTGGCCCTTGCCAGCCCAGTGTCCACGTGGTAGAATGAGCTCCCCCAAACACCTGCCACTGGTGTCTGTGTCCCCAGGGTGAGCTGCAGTTGTCTCCTGCCTCTCCAGGAGACGCTCCGAGATCAGCAGGTAGGTCTGACCCAGGCTCCCCTCAATTCATGGCTTTCTTCCCTGGGACTCGGAGCATGCGAGATTTTGTGTGAACCCTTTAAGAGCGGAGTCTCTATTCCCTCAGCCCTCTGGGACTCCGGAAAGTATGCCCTGCTGGGCTCTCGAAGCCAAATGCTCTGGGGGCTCATCTTCCTGGTGCAGGACCCTTGGGCTTGGGAGACCGATGTGGGGCTCAGACCCCTCACTCCTTTGGGAGAACCTCTGCAGTTGTAATGATTCTCCAGCTTCTGTGTCTCCCACCCGGGGGGGAACCTGACTGTATCGCGAGTCCGCCCTTCCATAGCTGTCTTGTCGTGGTTCCTTCTTTACGTCTTTAGTTATGGAAGAGCTTTTCTGGTAGGTTCTGGTCTTTTTCATCGATGGTTGTCCTGTAAGTAGCTGTGATTTTGGTGTGCCCGTGAGAGAAGGTGAGCTCAGGGTCCTTCTACTTCGCCATCTTGGCTGATCTCTCTCTACTGTCTTTTTTTAAAAAGAAATTTATTTATTTTATTCATTTATTTTTGGCCACATTGGGTCTTCGTTGCTGTGCGCGGGCTTTCTTCAGTTGCGGCGAGCGGGGGCTACTTTTTGTTGCGGTGCACGGGCTTCTCATTGCGGTGGCTTCTCTTGTTGCAGAGCACGAGCTCTAGGTGTGTGGCTTCAGTAGTTGTGGCACGTGGGCTCAGTAGTTGTGGCTCGTGGGCTCTAGAGCGCAGGCTCAGTAGTTGTGGTGCGTGGGCTTAGTTGCTCCGTGGCATGTGGGATCTTCCTGGACCAGGGCTCGAACCCGTGTCCCCTGCATTGGCAGGTGGATCCTTAACCACTGCGCCACCAGGGAAGTCCTGGACATGATTTACTGTTAATAAACCCATGTAGGCTCTCTCCATTGGTAAGTGCTCACAAACAACCCTGTTACTGATCTTCGGCAGCTCATCTGGTGTCTGTGTCCTGCTCATTGATCTGAAATCGCTGGGCTTCAATTTGCAGGAATGATCTGTTTCCTTTTTTAGAACCCGGCAGGATGCTTGTGTGTTTCCAGTCTGTCGACCTTCTCCTGTTCTCCCATATTTCTCAAAGAACACCTCAGCCATTGCCCGATCTCATTTTCACGTTCCTTTAGTATAATAAGTGAATTAAATCCAATTTATTACCCAGGATTGCCTCATTTGTTTCAAAATAGGCTGTGTACAGAGGAAGCTCTATTCCCTTAGCGAGAGTTAACTCAAGGTTTAAAACCCATTCTAGAGAAAAACAGACTCATCTAGTTTGTTTTCGCTATTAAACATGTTTTTTGAAAAAGGAATCGGCCTTTTGATATTGCTGGAAGTTGAGAAAAGTAGCCTAAAGACCAAAAAGGTAAATAAAGAGAGAGAGGGAGACAAAACACTTGATTCTGAGTGTTTAGAAAAAAGTGTGAAATGTCATTCTTTCCCTTAACCGTTCCCTTAAGGAAAATGAGAAGATTTTCAAAGCAATGGCTGGTTGAGGCATGTACGTGGCAAGGATTTCTGTAGCTCTAGGAGAAAATATAGATCAACTAAAGTCTTCAGGAGTTTCTTCTGTGTGTCAGAAATTGCTTGCAGTTTGTCTGATATTTTTCTGATAGTTTGGAAATCTCCATGGACTTCTGTGCTTTTATGGTCACCCATTTATTTTCTCTTTCCTAATAGGGTAGACCCTAGTAGGAAGATAGGAAGAGGAAAAAAAAAAAAAACCTAACACAAAACTAACTCTGAAGCAGACTGTTGGACTACATTGAATAACACTATCCAGGAAAATTGTAAGGTGTTATTAGAATACAGTGATGACTTAGGTGCCCAGAAGAACTTGGGGAAAGAAGCTAATTTTCTGAGCCCATATCACCGCTTATCATAAGCTCTGATGGGCTTTTGAAAATCCCCGTTAGTGATTTTATCGTATCCTTAGAACAGTCCTTCAAGGTATGGGGGTTATGCCCATTTTATACCCAAGTAAACCGAGGCACAGAAGGGCTAAGTAACTTTCTTGGACCCCTCAGATGGGAGCCAACAGAATCCAGCTCTTGTTTGTGGTGCCAGACCCTCTCTCTGAGTCTTGAACTGGTGATCTCATATCTGACAGATGAGATGAGTCATCTCTGGAGGTAACGCAGGGCTTGTCTGTAGACACTGTGCCCTCAAGGTGACTTGACTACAGTCTCAGGAAGGCAGGACTGGAATACAAAACTGACATCTCACACACTGTATGGGTCTAATCTGAAGAAAGATGCTAGGGCTCCCCACTTGCAAGGAGGAGATTGTTAACACTCCCCAGGGGAGAAAACCGAGCTCGGAGAAGGTTTACTTTGACAAGCCAAGGAGCTCTGAGGGGCAGAGGTAGGTTCAGACTCTATTGAGAAGGTCATTCTGCTTCCTTCAAGTCCTGTCACCCCTGGGATGCTGAGCCTTAGTTTCTTTTCTAGAGATGGTTGATTGTAGGGCCCGGTCTCTGTGGGTGGCTTGAATTCCCACGTGCGCCCGCCGGGACGTTGCATCCCTCGACGCACACGCACCTCCCTGGGAAGCCTGGACTGCAGGACTGATTTCCCCTGGTGACCTAGCTCAGTGCTGGCCTGGGCCCGGCTGTGATATCTGAGTGTGTCATCACCGTACTGTGAATGCCAGGCCTCAGGGGAGCGGCCAGCACCTCTAGCTCTTTGCCTCCTCTGGCAGATGGTCCTGATCTGAGAGTTTATGTGATACCCTTCTGATAGCAGTGGCTGGTGAAGACACTCGCATCTCATCTTCATAAAAAAAAAAAAATCACTAAATATGCCACTTTGAGAACAAAAGCTTTCAAAGGGAATCTAGCGAGGGTGTTTAGTTGCTTTCCACAGTGTGGAAACATTGATATAACCAAAGTGCACTTCAGATATTTAAGCGTCAAAGCATCCGTGGAGAATTATTCTTCACAGTAAGATGTATTGCTTTGTTCAAGATGATTCCAGAGCGAAGAGGCACTATAAAGGCAAGAAGAGACAAGATTTCTGTATAATTAGTTTGCGCTGGATGAATGGAGAGGGGTACTTGAAAACAGTTTGCTCTCTTAAACATCCTCAGTATTCCCCCACTGTCATCTTCCAGAAAGCAGGACTGTTTCAACAAACCCCTTCTTTGTAGGTGGTGCAAAGGTTAACTCCAGTCCAGCCTATGCCTAGTTTTAATCAACTCAAAACACTAATGGTGTTTGAGTCAATCGGAAAGATTTGAGCTTTCTGGATGGAGAGATGACCTCTTAAAACCTGGAAGCTATATATAGTATCTCAATCTGAAGTGAGAGACCGGAAAAGTTTTATGAAGAATCCTCAAGTGTAGACAAAAGACAATCATATTCTGTTATAAAATGTTTCCTTACGTCTGAGACCAGTTAAGTGACAGGTCACCCTCAGTACCCACCCCCGTGCTCAGAGCTGCTTAGAGTACCTTTATACCCTAGGAATTATTTAATGCCAGTTTCTGTCTTACTTCTTCACACCAGTGCACCAAGGTCTGATATTGGAATGTAGAAAAAAAAAACCCAAATTTCCTCTTGTTTTCTAGTAGGATCATAGAGCAGACATTTGCAATGCGATAATTGTATCATTTTTAAGGTCAGGCATTTAAAGTGGCACAAACCTTTGATGTGGGCTTAAATTCTGAGTATTATAAAAATTGAGTGCCAAGCAGGGACTTCTTGAAAGACAGTCTAGTCCCTAGGGTACTACTTATGTGTGAAGTACTGACAACTTAAGATCATTTTTTAATAAACACATCTCAAATTTGGCATGCAAAGCGGGGCATTTAGAAGGCTTTGAAAATAAGCCCATGCATAAAATATACGGCATTAAAAAGGTAACTGTGAACTTTAGAGATGACTAGCCTGAGCAAAGCTCTCTTTTGTTAGGGTGGATGTGAGAGCTTGCAGCTCTTTGCTGCAAAAATAAGAGCAGAAACTTAAGTTGTTTTGAAATAACAGCTACAGAGAGGGCTCCTTCTGGTTCATCCATATTTTATTAGGGCAGCAGTTAAAAAATTCATTAGAGACACCCATCTGTAGTTAACAGCACTCTTGAGGGAGTTCAGCTGCTGATCAGATTTTGAGTAGCACTTTACATGGAAAGAAAAAGACAATAGTTTATGAGCATTAATAGCACCGTGGAGAGAGGCTGCTCAGTGATTTCAGAGCAAGCCCTTTCACGGGGTTTATGAGTCTCTAACTGCTAAATTCCTCAACTACCTGTTTCAAGTGGAGGAAGGCGATCAGGGGTAAACAGGAGAGAAAACGGCTCAGGACATTGGATCAGAGAGTTGGGCCGGTATTGGCCAGCAACAGAGCATGGGTTGAGTGTCCAGAGACACCACACTGGATGCCGTGTGTGTGTGTGTGTGTGTGTGTGTGTGTGTGTATGCCCTGTGTGTATGTGTGTGCCGTGTGTGTGTGTGTATGCCCTGTGTGTGTGTGCCCTGTGTGTGTATGCTGTGTGTGTCGTGTGTATGTCGTGTGTGTATGCCGTGTGTGTGTGTATGCCGTGTGTGTGTATGCTGTGTGTGCGTATGCCGTGTGTGTGTATGCTGTGTGTGTATGCCGTGTGTGTGTGCCGTGTGTGTGTGCGCCGTGTGTGTGTATGCCCTGTGTGTATGTGTGTGCCGTGTGTGTATGCCGTGTGTGTGTGTATGCCGCGTGTGTGTATGCTGTGTGTGTGTGTATGTCATGTGTGTGTATGCCGTGTGTGTGTGTATGCCGTGTGTGTGTGTGTATGCCGTGTGTGTGTATGCCCTATGTGTGTGTGTGTGTATGCTGTGTGTGTGTGCCGTGTGTGTATTTCGTGTGTGTGTGTATGCCGTGTGTGTGCCGTGTGTGTGAGTATGCCCTATGTGTGTGTGTGTATGTTGTGTGTGTGTATGCTGTGTGTGTGTATGCCGTGTGTGTGTGTATGTCGTGTGTGTGTATGCTGTGTGTGTGTATGCCGTGTGTGTGTGTGTATGTCGTGTGTGTGTATGCTGTGTGTGTGTATGCCGTGTGTGTGTGTCGTGTGTGTGTATGCTGTGTGTGTGCCGTGTGTGTGTGTATGCCGTGTGTGTGTGTCGTGTGTGTGTGTGTCGTGTGTGTGTATGTCGTGTGTGTGTATGCTGTGTGTGTGTATGCCGTGTGTGTGTGTATGCCGTGTGTGTGTATGCCGTGTGTGTGTATGTCGTGTGTGTGTGTCGTGTGTGTGTATGCCGTGTGTGTGTATGCCGTGTGTGTGTGTATGTAGTGTGTGTGTGTATGCTGTGTGTGTGTATGTCGTGTGTGTGTATGCCGTGTGTGTGTATGTCGTGTGTGTGTATGCTGTGTGTGTGTATGTCGTGTGTGTGTGTCGTGTGTGTGTATGTCGTGTGTGTGTGTCGTGTGTGTGTATGCTGTGTGTGTGTGTATGCTGTGTGTGTGTGTGTATGCTGTGTGTGTGTGTATGCCGTGTGTGTGTATGCTGTGTGTGTGTTGTGTGTGTGTATGTCGTGTGTGTGTATGTCGCGTGTGTGTGTCGTGTGTATGTCGTGTGTGTATGTCGTGTGTGTGCCGTGTGTGTGTATGCTGTGTGTGTATGCCGTGTGCGTGTGTGTGTATGCTGTGTGTGTGTGTATGCTGTGTGTGTGTCGTGTGTGTATGCCGTGTGTGTGTATGCCGTGCGTGTGTGTGTATGCCGTGTGTGTGTGTGTATGCTGTGTGTGTGTATGCCGTGTGTGTGTGTGTATGCCGTGTGTGTGTGTGTGTGTGGGCATGCTGGCCCCCAGCGGCCTCCTCAGTACAGAAAACAGCTTACAGTCAGAGCTGAGGCCGCTCGGGTTTGGCTTTGCCTTAAATTCCGCCTACAGGTGGCCATGTCCAGGTGCCTTGGTTTTAGGGTGATATTCTTGTCTTTGCTCTATGCCTGAATTGCAAATAAAGATAGTTTTTGAATGGTTGCTCTGTGCCAGGCACGGTAGACAAATTCATAACCTGCTCTACCCTCCCAGCAATGCCATGAGGTGGAGTCCCAGGTGACAGACCAGACAATGCAAGCAGCAGAGAGGCAAGTAACCCAACAACACTCACTCAGAAGTGGCAGAGCTAAATTTTACACTCAGGTAATCTGTCTCCAGAGCCCATACTGTTTCCTACTGCAAAATACAGGTCCATGAATCGTGTGTGTGTGTGTGTGTGTGTGTGTGCTTTTTAAATAAACTTTTTATTTTGGAATACTTATAGATTTATAGAAAAGTTGTAAAGATAATACAGAGTTCCCTTCATCCAGCTTCCCCATGCTAAAAGCTTTATATATATGATTTTATATATATATAAAATCATGGTAGGGTCATTCAAAATAAAAACTTAACATTGCTACAATGAACTAAACTACAGATTTTATTCGAGTTTCACCCACCAATCTCCTTTTGTTGTTCCTGTATCCAATCCAGGATCCCACACTGCATGTTGCATGTGTGGGTTGTGACCCTTAAACACCAAAGTGGGCTGAACGTTGAGCCACGTTTGGGCCCTGAGTCAGGAGACTGCAGGCTGGGGAAGTGAGACATTGCGTGGCAGCCGCCGGCCTCGCGCCTCTTTGGCATGGGCGGTCACGTCGTGGGACCCAGGGCTCCCACGGTCTGATCGAAAGCGGAAACCCTGTGTGGGGAGAAGATTTAGAACAGACGTATGGGGACAAGTTTTACATACAAAGCCGACTTTGTCCACGCGTAGCATTTCAGGAAACAAGAGAGGAAGATTCTGCAGAGAGACACGGTCTGCAGTGCTGTGAATGTTAAGTTTGTGATAGGCTTGAACTCCAAGTGTGCTGGGAGGTTACACAGGACTCCCCCTCAAGCAGAGGCTCCCAGCCCTGCTGCCCGTGGAGTCATCAGGCGAGCGTCCCCAGGACCCAGGTCTGAGTCTCCCTCCCCACCTGTGTGACGTCATCCGCCTGGGGTGTGGCCTGGACTGTGGAACGTTTAAAAGATGACATTTCAAAGTGACTCTAATGTGCAGCTTTGTTTGGGAACCACGGATCCAAAGTTTCAGCGTTTCAGCTGCAGAGCCAGAGCCGAGGATGGTGGTGACCATGAGCGGGGCTGGACACAGGGGCTGCATGTCCCTAACCCAACACCTCCTGGAATCACCAGTGGCTTCCTTGGGTCCCTTCTGGTTCTTTCTTTCCCGAGCCCTCCTCTTCTTCCAGAATTCCTCCCTAGATGGCATTGTCCACTCTCCTGCCTATTCTGCTCGCACAGGGTGAGCTTCCAACCCTCTTCTCTCCAGCGCAGGGCCCTGCCTCGCCCCGCCTCCACCTGGAAGCCCTCCGGGCCTGCACACAACCTTCTGGTCCCTCTTCCCCAGTGGCCTCGCCCTGCCTGCTCCCAGCCGTCGTGACTTCCTTCTTCATGCCGTCATACCTCCGTTCCTGAGTACTTGCTGTTCGTTCCACCCGCCATGGCCTCACCCTCCTTTTTGGCTTCTGGAGCCTCATCCTTTCGGTTCACCTCCAGGGGCACCTCCTCCCTGAGCCTTCCCCCGCCTCCTGTGTGGGGTTGCTCACAGCCTGGCCTGTGTCTGCTTCTGGGTATTTCTGCCTTCGTGCAGGGACCGCAGCTTTGAAAAACTGGCATAGAATATCTCACAGTTATAAAACTTATATATATGTGTCTGCTGTATAATTATACATTACATATGTATAATTGCATATACCGTTGGAGAATGGTAACACAGTCAGCACCCATGTAACCACCACCCAGCTTGAGAAGTGGAATATTACCCTTGAAATCCCTCCTGCATCCTGTCCCCCTCCCCCGACCAGTTTATGCTGTTGTTTATCATACTTTTGCTTTTCTTCATACTTTTAGCACATCATTGTGTCCTGTGTTCCGAGCAGAAGAGTCTGTTCAGTTTCATTGACTCAGGGCTGACGCTGTAGCCAATTAAATCGCAATTCAGCCCTTCCAACGGCAAGACTGTTATAAGTGATGTCAGCAGCCCCGGAGTCAAAGCCCCTGGTCCTTGGGTGACCAGGAGGCTGACGGGAGAACAGACAGAGCTTTGCTCTTACAGGGGCCCCGAGCCTGCACACCTGTTGGCGTGTGTACCTGCAGCGCACGCGGCTTGGAAGATGACGGTGATGCTAGATCAGGACAAAGGGGCTCTGCTCGCCCAGGGCAGCTGACGAGTAATCATGTCTGGGGAACAGCCTGCCTTTCAAGGGGATGGAGAGTGTCAGCTTGTGAATTCGAGATGTCGGCAAGCCCGATGCACGATTCTGTGGCGGTTACTGGCTGGTTTGGGGGGCAGATTTGGAAGGGAGGGGCCAGGGAGGACTCTTCCCTTGTGTGACATTCCCTGTCTCTGTCTATATATGTTCCTATAAATATTTGTGTATGTATGCACACGCTTGCATGTGTCTTTTTATTAGACTCAGGCATGTGTGCACCCATGAGCGCGCATGTGCGTGCACACACACACACACACACACACACACACACACACACACACCCTGGTCCTACCTGCCCATAGACGGTGCTGTTGAAAACATACTTCCTGTTGGACTTCTAGTTTTAGCCCCGACTGAGGCTTAGGTTCTTGAGGATGGGGCTGGCTTGTGTTGGGTATGGGGATGTTTTATATGGATATGAGCGTAATAGTGGAAGATGACAAGGAAAAAGAAAGACATTGCAGACCTAAGGGATGTTTTCAAAAATGTAGGCATCGGGGTAACTAGTTAGGATGCTTCTGGAAGGGGTTCTTTGTAGAAAGATTGATATTATCACTCATTTGGCCCTGAAGTATTTCTGTGTCTAAATGTTTGTCGGGGGAGGGTGCTGGAGGGTAGGCAGTGTGCCTATAACGCTCAGAGGACAGTGGGCTCCTTGCTTGTTGTCACGTAAGAGACCTGGGATGGACGTGGTGTGTGAAGCAGAGGGCCTCTCTCCTCTGTGTGCTGCAGGCTTGTTTTTGCCCTCGGTTTGGTGCCTCCTGACTGCTCTCCTTGTGTCCTTTCTTGCTCCCGTCTGGTCTGTTCTCCACAGAGGATCTCTTAAAATATGCACATGGGATCCTGTCTCTCTCCAAAGGCCTCCCATAGCTCTTGGGGCAAAAACCCAGTCCCGATGCAGCCCACAGGCACTGCAGTGTCTGGCTCCATCCTGTCCCCTGCCCGTCACCAGTGTCGCCCACCTGCCCCTCCAGCCCCGTTCCTTCCTCTCTCAGACTGTTCCCAGCAGCCTCCCCTGGGACCTCCCTATACCTCCCGCTCACCTGTCAGGTCGCAGCCAAATGCCACTCCAGGACCCCGCTTGACAAAGCCAGGGGCCCTGTCCCCTGTGGCTGGCCACCACCGATCTGTCCGTCATTCTCCCCATCCGTGTTCATCCATGTGGTTGCCACCTGCCCCCTGCCCCGCCCCCAGGATGACCAACCCCAGGAGGGCGGGACCTCTGTGACCACTCACCGTGCTTCCTCTAGGACAGGGTTTGGGTCCTCCGAGAGGCAGATGCCGAGAGGGGGCGAGACATGGGAGAGCTTTTTTGTTTTTATCTAATTAATTAATTAATTAATTGTTTTTGGCCATGCTTCCCCGCGCCATGTGGGATCTTAGTTCCCTGACCTGGGATCGAACCCGTGCCCACTGCAGTGAAAATGCAGAGTCTCAACCACTGGACCACCAGGGAAGTCCCAGAGACCAGGGAGAGGTTGAGGGAGATGCCACTGAAGGATAAGGGAGGAGGCAGGAGAGCCTGCCGAGGACCCCGGGATGGAAGGGAGGAGGTCTCACAAGCAAGAAAGTTCTGGTCCGGCTCATGGGGAGCTCTCGGGCCCAAGTTGGTTGTCAGAGTCATCCTGAACCCCCCGGGCCTGGTCCGTGTTCACCCCATCCTTCCCTTCCACCCCAGGAGGTGAGTTTTGGGGTGGCACATACATTGGGGAACGCTCTGGGGCTCAGGGAGTCCTCTGCTTTGCTGAAGGTCAGAGAAACGTCACGTTAATCGACTGAGCCAACTAGGGGAGCCACTCATTTAACTTCAAATGGAATTCTCCTTCCTCTGTGGTTGAGTAGCCATTCCATCTGCGACAAGTTTTGTGCATGACTTACATCCCCTGCTGGATCATAAGAAATCTGGGGGCGGGGGCGGTGTCCTGCCCTTGTCTGCACCCCCACCCAGCATCCCATGTTCAAACAGGACCGGTTTTGTTGACATGGATCGCACAGTTAAAAGGGAAACGTGGTGAAACTTGATTTATTTCGCACCTGCACTTGTCCTGCTCACGAGGTGCTTATTACGGTGACCTGAAGGCACTTCCGAATCCCCAGGTGCTCTCTGAACTATCCGGGAAAGATGAACTTGTGCTCAGTTGCTCAGTCGCTCAGGCAGGTGTTTGTGCTTAGTGTATCTGATTGGGTTCTGGTTCTTGGAAAACAAGTTAATCCACAGGGATGTGTGGTTTCTTTATGACTCAGAACCTTTGGTTCATCTGAACGTTTTATAAAAGTGTATGCCCCGACCATGACAAACAGGATTAAAATTCCTTCCATGCAAACAATAAATTCATTCATGTTTCCACTGTGCATTTATACCCAGGTCACATTTCGTAAAGTGTTTGTGTGTTTGCTTTTCTCTTAACTATTTTTTGCGTCCTCAGCAGTGGCCTCCGAGCCCCTGTGTTTACACTTCCCAAGGCAGACGTGCTTTCCCCACGGGGCCTTAGAGTCACCGAGGAACTTGCCCAAGCCCACATGAGCATTTTGTGTAGATTTTAACTTTGGGGCTTGGTTTTAAGATCTTCTGAGTAAATTCACGAGTATCATTTTTTTAAATTGCATATTTGAGATTTCCTATTCAAAAATGAGTATGATCTGACTGACTTATATTGATGCCTTCTCTGTATACTAGGATTTTCGGGGGGAATTGTAAGGACTTCAGGAAGCTTATAAGTAGCGTAAGTTGGGGACAATTTATATACAGCAAAGAAGATAACTGACAGTGCTGGGTTTTAATAAATTGGGGAGAGGAGTGGTGTGGCCTCGTGGTGAAGGCCTGGGAGCTGGGTGATCTGGACGAAGTAGTTGATGGGGAAGGGGCTGGAGGATGGGGGGGGATTTGCAGAGATGGAGGGAGAGCATTAGAGGCAGGGCAGACAGGATTCTTGCTGACCTGGCTGGTAACATCGGCTTTCTCCAATTTTTCCCATACGTTATGTAAGTAGGCACTCCTGGGTACCTTATGCAGACTGTATATGGAAGCCCTTTGACATCTGGGTTTAGTCGAAGCCCCTGTCTTTCACTTCCCTTCAGTCTCAGAGCTCTCTGGGACGGATGGGGGTGGAGTGGGGATCCCACATAAACAGGGACCTGCAGGTCTGCACCATGGGAAGGAAGTAAGACACCTGCGCTCCCCTCCCTAGAACCTGTTATGGAGCGTGGGCTGCACGGGACGGAGAAGGTTGCCTGAAGCTTTGTCTCCACCCCAGCCTTTCTGGGGCCAGATGGGCAGAATGGAGCCATCTCTGGGATTTACAAAGAACAAAGGGCACGGCTGGTTTCTGGGCCTTCCCTCGTCTTGCCATGATTGACTTCCTGTACCCTCGAATCTCTGTTCCCAGAGCTGACTGCAGCAGGGTGTCAGGAAGGAATCTTCCTCTCAAGCTCTGAATGCATCATAACCCTTTCTCAAATGCCGGGTGTGTAGGCAGGGCTTGGATTTCAGGTCAGATTGCAGGCAGGATATATAAGTAATAATTGGTTTCTGGCCAGAGGGACATCATAAACTTCCTCAAAAAATAAAAATTAAAAAAAAGTGGAAAGGGGAACTTTGGTTATGGGGAACTGGGGTTTTCCCTAGAGATTTCAGAGCAGCCGTGTGCCCCGTCTGGGTTTCTTCTGATCGTTCTAGCTCATTCCAGAGGTGCCCTCTGGATCCGACTCTGTCAGCTCCTCCGCCCTCTCTGGAGGGTGAGGATTGATAGTGTGTGACAGTCTTTGTTTCTGAGGCCACCTTCTGGAAGGCTCACACCCGGAGTGGGGCATGTCTGGAGCACAGGTGGGTTCAGAGGCTGGGCCACCCCCATTCCCGACCGCTGCCTCTCGCTGTGGCCTGACAGCATCTTACCAGAAACTCCTCCCACCCCCAGGAACACGGGCTCCCCTCGGGGAACTGCTTGGCACGGCAGCTGGACCTGGCCTGGGGGGGACTTCGGACCCTTAGTTGAGTGGCTTTACGAAGGGCTACTCGGGCCCAAGGGCCCAGAGGCATTTGAAAAGAAATGAAATTTCAAGCAAATTATTTTCCACTTAGCATTGCTTTTTAACTTCAGAAGGGTTATTTGGGTGATTGGACTTGTATACAAAAATTAGTTAGAAGTCTCTTTAAGCCAAAAGACAATATGGATGTCACAGGACTTCGTTCTCAAGATATGAAATTGCTGGTTCGTTTTCCTTTGGTAACTGAAGCCAGGATCCAGTGCTCTCTACTTCCTTCTGGATTCCTTGTTCTTGAAAAACTGTTTTGCCGGTTCTCGGGTCAGAGGAGAGTTCGTCCTTCTAGGCCTCCCTTCGCCCTGTCCCGAGCCCCTGCAGCTCTGTGCTGACTGCCCCATTGGTGCAGGCGCGAGAGCCCTGAGGGAAAGGACGGGTCTCCTTGGGACCGGAGAGTATGGTGACGCCATTTGGTCTATTTAATTTTTTTTTTTATTGTGGTAAAATACATATAACATAGAATTACCCTCTTAACCATTTGTAAGTGTGCAGTTCAGTGGCATTCAGCACATTCCCGCCATTGTGCAGCTGTCACCACCATCCATCCACAGAACCTTCTCATGTCCCCGAACTGAAGCTCTGTCCCCACTGGACACTAACTCCCTCTGCCCCCCCCAGCCCACTGCCTGCCTCTGGCCCCTGGCAACCGTCCTTCTACTTTCTGTCTATGAATTTGACTTCTCTAGGGACCTCAGATAAGCGGAATCAAACTATATTTGCTGTTTTGTGACAGTCTTATTTCACTTAGCATCTTGTCCTAAGGATTGAGGTTCACCCATGTTGTAGCCGGTGTCAGAATTTCCTTCCTTTATAAGGCTGAGTAATTTCCCACTATGGATAGACCATGCTTTCTCCATCCATTCATTGAGGGATACTTGGGTTGCTTCCATATTTGTCTATGGTGAATAATGCCACTAATGAAGACGGGTGTACAAATATCTCTTTGAGATGTGATTTCAAGTCTTTTTTTTTTTTGCTGTACGCAGGCCTCTCCCATTGCAGAGCACAGGCTCCGGACGCGCAGGCTCAGTGGCCATGGCTCACGGGCGCAGCCGCTCCGCGGCATGTGGGATCCTCCCGGACCGGGGCACGAACCCGTGTCCCCTGCATCGGCAGGCGGACTCTCAACCACTGCGCCACCAGGGAAGCCCATGATTTCAATTCTTTTGGGTATATACCAAGAAGTGGAATTGTCGGGCCGTGTGGTAATTCTATTTTTAATTTTTTGAGGAATTTTCATACTCTTTTCAGCTATACCATTTTATATTCCCACCTATAGTGCACACTGGTTTCAATTTTTCCACATCCTTATCAACACTTGTTATTTTCTCCGTGTGTGTGTGTGTGTGTGTGTGTGTGTGTGTGTGTGTGTTTAGTAGTAGCTAGTAGCCATCCTAGTGAGTGGTCCAATTTGGCCTATTAATGATCCCTCTGTACATTTTCTATACATTTTCCATATGTCCTTTTCTGATTCCAGCTTTGCATGGAAGAAAAGAAAAATAAATGAAGAAAAAAGAAAATTCTTTCTTCTGACTTTCTGTCATTTCAAGTTGTCATCCTAAGTGATATACTTTGAGGCAAAGGGTACAGAAAGAGCGTGTGTTTGGGGCTCAGATGGGCCCCAGTCTGTCCATCCGTCCATGCATCCATCTATCCATCCATCCATCCATCCATCTATTCTACCTTCCCTCCATCTATCCATGCATCCATTCATTCATTCACCATTTATCGAGCAACTTAGATGCAGGGCACGATCATAACACAGTGGTACCCTAGATGCCCAGTGCTGTCTGTGTACCATGACGAGGACGCTGGGAGCATCTGTGTTCTGGGAGGTGGGGAGAGATGCGTGGACCCGCCGGGGACCTGTACTCCGCTTCTTGCCACAGGCTGTGCGTATGTACGGCTGTGCTTCGTGCTGTCTGCTCCCGCTTTTACCCTCCCCATCCAGTCTCATTTGAGGTGCGGCAGGGCCCCAAAGTGAGAGCACTGTGTGGGCTGAGTCAGGAGACTTTGGCCCTGGTCACTCGGCCACTTGCAGCTTTAATGTCTCTGAGCCTCAGTTTCCTTAATGATGAAAGGAAAGTTATGATTCCCGGTCTGCTTGATTCACATGACTTTGGTAGGGAGCAAAGGAAAGTAATGTGGATGAAGACACATCATGAGTAACAGGGTGCTTTAAAATGTTGAAATAGTAACTGACACTTTCATTGCACTTATGAGCGCCAGGCACTGTTCTGAGCTTCCTGCCTCTAGTAACTCATTTAGTTTAATGCTCACAACCGCCCTAGGAGAGAGGTACTGTGGATATTTCCACTTTACTGATAAGCAAACTGAGGCACAGAGAGGCTAAGTAACTTGTGGAAGGTCACACAGCCAGCAATGGCACAACCAGGTTTGAACCGGGCAATGAGGTGCCAGAGCCTGCGCCCTCCATCTGCTGTAGCATCATGCCTCTGAGAGGTGTCAGCGACTTTCATTGTTTCTGTCCCTCTCGCATAGCTGGGAAGGGAACACAGCCCCTGGTCTGGGGAACACAGCGAGCAGGGCCTCCTGTAATTCCCTGTGAGATGAATAGGTGGGCATAGATCGTGTCCCTGCCAGCTTTCCACGGTCCGCAGATGTGCAGGGACGTGGGTAACTCGGATGACGAAACCACACGTACGTGTTAAGAGGAGCCATATTAGGTGACTGGATCGCATTTGGGGGAGCGCGCTGGCATTCGGCTGCAGATCCTTTGCCTTCCAGACTGCTCCAGGGTGAAAGTGCTGATATTCCTGAAAGACCACCGGGCAGGAATGCTGGAGGCTCAGAGGAGCTGCCGACGTTGTGCCTGCAATGTGCCCGCTGACGTGTCGGCACAGCTCACAGCAGTGCCAGCCGTTCGGCTCAGCAGAGGAGCTGGGATGCTGTGCTGTGTCTGCACATCCTAGGCGGATGCTTCCCAAGGATAATCAGAGTTTTCATACCAGGTTGGCCCGGGGACCACTGAGCCAGCCTCTCTGACGGACGCCCCGAGGGATGACCTCTGAACCCGGGGATGTTCTCCAGATGCAGTTCCAGCTGAACCAGGGAGATGTGCGTGTTTACGGTGCTGTTTTCTCTTTCTTCCCAGGCAGCGAGGATCGCTTACCACCGGCAGCGTCTTTTCGGAGGAGGCGGCTGGCACGGAGGCCGGGCTACATGAGAAGCGCAGCTGGGCCCCGGATCGGGTTCCTCTCCCCGCCAGTGGGCGCCCAGTTCCGGGCCCAGGGAGGGGCGCGCGGTGAGGAGTCCCACCACGCTGAGTCCAGGGCCGAGCCGTGTGGAGGCCAGTGGCGAGGTCCCTCGGTTGGGAGCCCCGTTCCCAGGAGCACAGCAGCCTTAGCTCTGACCTCCGTGGGCCACCGAGGCCTGGCTCTGGTGGCCGTGAGAGGAAGCCCAGGGCTCCGTGGGACTCAGCCCAGGGCTGGCACCACCCTGCCCAAGAGGCTCCCCAGGCCGTGTGGCCCCGGGGACGCCGGGTGTCCGGGGGAGCTGCCATCCATGGACAGTCACGAGGCCCCAAGCGCTCACCAGGAAGCAGTCTGGACCAAAGGCTGTCTGTCCCCGGAGGAGGTGAGGGGCACCAGCTGCGGCCTCGGAAGTGGCCCCAAGGCCCCCTCCCCCACTGCCGGCTCTCAGGATGTCTTCACCTCCAGCTTTAGTTTCATTCGCCTCTCCCTGGGTTCCGCTGGGGAACGGGGAGAAGCAGAAGGCTGCCCGCCATCCAGAGAGGCCGAGGCCCCGCGTCGGAGCCCCGAGGAGACGGAGGCCAAGGCTGCCAGCTTGGACGGAGCCCGCGAGCACCCTCGGGTCCTCTCCTCCCCCTTCGCTCTCAAGGCCCCTCAGGGCCTGGCAGACGCTGCGCAGACCTCGGGGGGCGGCCCCAGGCTGGAGTGTGAGACGTTTCCCTTGTTGGACACGGATGCCACCTCCTCCCGTGCCCCGGACCCCTCGTGGTTTGAGGGCGGCAGCTCGGGGGATGCTCTCCGTTGGGACCCTCTGCTTAGCAAATGCAAGCTGGCGCTGTGGCACTGCCTGCAGGGCCAGCAGAGGCGGCTGGAGGTGGGTGTCTCCCCAGCCTGTGGGCTGGTCGTGGTCACGGCTCAGATTAGTTCTGTACAGAGGGCAGGAAACAGCACTTCTGGGCTTGCCCAGCTCCCTGCTGGCAGCTTCTCTGGTGGCTGGCTGCAAAAAGATGTTGCCTCACTGCTGTCTCTTCTCTTTCAGCTTGAACTCGAATCTGTTCTCATTTTCTCTGTCCCTTAGATGCTTAGGTTCGTTGCCTGTTGGGCTGCAGGTCCTCTGCAGTACCTAGCCTGAGCGATGCAGGGTTAGCTCAGCTGAGCTTTGCTTTGAAACAGGGGGTTGGGGCCAGGGAACAGGGGAGATGCAGCTGGCTGGTGTGTGGACAGGGTTGAGGGATATAAACACAGTGTGGCTCTGAACTGGCGGCGATTCAGAGCTGCTTCTGCGTTTACAGCACTCATGTTGTGCTGTAGCCGTGGGAGCTCCTGACAGAGCCGGGACACTTTGTTTCTGGTCGCTAAACCTCTCAGCCCCTCAGTTTCCTTATTTAGAGCCAATAACACCACACGGGATTGTTCTGTGGTTCAAGTGGGAATGTAAGTGCTTTGGAAATTGGGACAGGACGTATAGATGTCAGTCCTAGTAGCATCATGATGTTGCCTTCCACCCAGTTATCTGAGGGGTGGGTGCACTTGGGAGTAGGCAGGGGTGTCCTACGCCAAAGAGTTCCCAGAGAAACCCGGGCAGAGATGCTTTGTGGTGACCCATTGGCTCGTCCTGTTGAAAGACTGTTTCCCTTCTGGGGTGTGTGCATGAGTATGTGTGTGCATGTATATGTGTGCATGTGTGTGCGTATGTGTGGGCACGTGTACGTATGCGCGCGTGTGTGTGTGGCATATGTACATGTAAGCAGGGAAGTAGAGCCCATCTCATCAGGATTTGGAAGGAGTACCTGAAAATGTGAGGCTCAGGTTCATTCCCAGCAGCTGATCTCATTTACCCTCGATCCCTTACCTGTGGCCTGATGCTCCTGGCCCCGTCCCTGTTCGTCCTGTCCCAGTCCAGCCGTCGATTTGTCACCCAGGGAGATAGTGCAGCTGGGCCAGCGTAGGGGGTCTCTGTTCCCAGGTGATGCGTGGAATCTTTGAGCCAGATGGGTTCCGAACTGATGCCACTGTCTTCCCCACCAAACCGGCTCTAACGGGCCTCGCTGTCGATCTGTAATTGTCGATTTGAGTTAATACAATCCATCCAGCTCCTGAGAGGAGCTGCAGCCTCTTCGACACCTCCCTCCACCTTGCTGCCCACCTCTGCTCCGTCTCCAAGCTCCGTCAGTCCTGCAGCTAACCCGCTCTCGCGGTCACGGCCACGGCCCCTGCCTGGTTCAAAGCCTTATCTTGCACTTGGGTCCTTCAACAGGTTCCTGATGTAGTTACCTTCCTCCAGTGTCTCTCTTCCCCAGTTCATCCTCCGCGTGGCCAGCAGCGTTATCTTCGGGAACACTGCTGGGATGGCGTCATTCCTTGGCTTAAAGCCTTGGGTGGTTCGTTGCTTCTCTCGGACGGTCTCCAAATTCCTCATCCTCACAATTGAGACCTTTCCCGACCTGCTCCAGCTGCCTGGCTATCCAGATGCCTTACTGCTGCCGGCTCAGCCACGGGGGGCTGCTTCCTGTTCCCGTGCCTCTGGCCTCTGCCCGGAATGACCTTCCTGCACTGTGCCACCTGCCCAGCTCTCCTTTTCCCTTCTGGTGTGACTTCAAAGCCACTTCCATGTGAGACCTCTCTTACCGCCCGAGACCAAACGATTCCCTCCATTCTCTTCCGTTCCCACAGCCTTTTGCATGTGCCCCGTTACAGCACTCATCACGTCAATAATCCTTTGTTTGGGGTCCAAGTTCCTCACCTGACCATGAGCTCCTTAGCTACAGGTCACTTTGCTGAGACACTTTTGGATGCCTGATGCCTCGCATACTGCCTGGTGCTTGATTAACTTTTAGTGAAATAATTTATCTTGCTAAGATGGGACACAGGTATCTAATTGATAGATTTCTTGGATTGACTGTCAGAGGCATAAGGAGAGATGCTGAGAGCTGCACATACAAGGATCCAGACACTCAGTGGAGGTTTGCACCATTGTGCTTTTCAGACTCTAAGTGCCAGTTTCCAACACTTTAGTT
Source organism: Delphinapterus leucas (assembly GCF_059928025.1). Taxonomy (NCBI): domain Eukaryota; kingdom Metazoa; phylum Chordata; class Mammalia; order Artiodactyla; family Monodontidae; genus Delphinapterus; species Delphinapterus leucas. The sequence goes on from NC_143144.1 coordinate 6,352,363, forward strand.
CTGTGAGCTTTAAAAAAAAATCTCGGCAACATATCTGCATTTCTCTGTTTCAAAAATCAAAGTTTTGACCCAAGTCAAGTGAAAGTAGAATGCGGTTATAAAGACTAGCTTCCCTACCTCCCAAATAACTAAACAAACAGAAACTTGCTTGGCAATGGGTCCGCTGCAGTCAGTTCACAAGATCTGGCCCCCTGGGTTTTGGTGGCACCAATAGTTTTTCCCTTCCTTTTAACTCTTCTTACCCAGATGTAGATCGTGTCCTCCTGTGAACCTAGGAGTTTTGGTAAATTGGAGTCTGTGAAACCCTGAGTAGACGTGCTCTCTGGGGGCCCAGCTGTGCCACGGGTTCACCATGCCAGTCTCTGCACTACCGAGACACTGGGGGGCCCGGGAGCTGGAATTCCAGGGTCTGTGGCTGGGGAGAATCACCTTGACTCACCTTCTGGATTTCATGATTTTTAGTTTTAAAAAGAAATAAAACCCACCCTAGCTATAGCTCTTCTTTTCTCCTTGATTGCCCACATGCAGCTTTTCAAAATGAATAATTGGTCATAACCCACTGCAGAGTTATTTTGTGGGGTCTTGGTTACTGCTGGGTCACCCGTGGGCTTGCACTCCTGGCAGGCTGGTGGGACTGCCTGGGTGGTAGCCCGGCGTTTTCCTTTCCTTGCTGTGTGACCTGAGGGCATTTGCTTCACTGTTCTGGGCCTCAAGACGCTCTTGTAGAAGGTGGAGGTAACCACAGCCCCTACCTCATTAGATCGTCGCGAGGATTAAAGTGCCCGTCCATGTGCAGGGCTTCAGACCGGTTCTGGTACCCAGCAAGAAACCAGAATATTGCTCATGATTAACATTAGAGAAATAGCTCAGATTAGGAGAATTTGAATTCTAATTTGAATTAATTCAAATTTGAATTCTCCTAATTCAGATTAGGAGAATTTGAATTCAAAAAAGAATTCAGTCATCTCCCCACAGTTCAAATTAAACTCGTATCTTGTCTCGAATGGTAGGCTCTGGACACAGTTTATCTGTTGTTTAAGTATCTTTGTTTATGGTCATCCAGCACCTGGACGGCGAGAAACATGATGCTCTTTCCAGTGATTTGAATGTCTGATGTGTGGAAGAGGGATGACCTTGCTTCAGGGCGGTGGGAGTGACAGAAGGGACTCGGGCCAGGGTGTAGGACTAACAGGAAGGCAGATTTTGCTTCAGGTGGAGGAAGAGGTGGAGTTGTGTGTGATGAGGGAGACCTTGCTTTTTCCATCATGTTTGTGCGGAGACCCCAGATTGCTCATTTGGGCTGCAGGACTGGGGAGAGGGTTGGGCTCTTCCAAAAGATCCCTTGAAAGATGGGGATTCTAGTGTTCCGGCACCTTTCAGATATTATATTCTACTTCCTTCACCCCCTTTCCTCTCTCCTTAAGTAAAAATGCAAATCTCAGGAATTTGAGTAAAAAAAGCTCCTTTTAAATACAGTCCATCCTCCGTATTCATGGATTCTGTATTTGGGAATTTACTTACTTGCTCAGACTTACCGAAGACCAAAGTCAGTGCTCACTGTGCTTTGCTGGCCGTTTGTGGACATGGACAGAATGGCTAAAAATTTGAGCCACCCGACATGCAGTTTCTAGTTGAGGTCTTGTTTCAGCTCAGACTGTAAACTAGTGTCCTTTTGGTGGATTATTTTTTTTTTCACATCTTTACTGGAGTACAGTTGCATTACAGTGGTGTGTTAGTTTCTGCTGTATAACAAAGTGAATCAGCTACATGTATACATACATCCCCATATCCCCTCCCTCTTGCGTCTCCCTCCCTCCCTCCCTCTCCCACCCCTCTAGGTGGTCACAAAGCACCGAGCTGATCTCCCTGTGCTATGCGGCTGCTTCCCACTAGCTATTTTACATTTGGTAGTGTATATATGTCCATGCCACTCTCTCACTTCGTCCCAGCTTACCCTTCCCCCTCCTCGTGTCCTCAAGTCCCTTCTCTATGTCTGTGTCTGTATTCCTGTCCTGCCACTAGGTTCATCAGTACCGCGTTTTTAGATTCTGTATATATGCGTTAGCATACCATATTTGTTTTTTCTCTTTCTGACTTAACTTCACTCTGTATGACAGACTTTACATCCATCCACTTCACTACAAATAACTCAATTTCTTTCCTTTTTTGGCTGAGTAATATTTCATTGTATGTATGTGCCACATCTTCTTTATCCATTCATCTGTCAATGGACATTTAGGTTGCTTCCATGTCCTGGCTATTGTAAATAGTGGTGCAATGAACATTGTGGTACATGACTCTTTTTGAATTATGGTTTTCTCTGGGTATATGCCCAGTAGTGGGATTGCTGGGTCGTATGGTAATTCTATTTTTAGTTTTTTTTTTTTTTTTCTATTTTTAGTTTTTTAAGGAACCTCTATACTGTTCTCCATAGTGGCTGTATCAGTTTACATTCTCACCAACAGTGCAGGAGGGTTCCCTTTTCTCTGGTGGCCTTTTTTTTTTTTCACATTTGGTAAAAAGGTTTTTAAAAAAATTTATTTGTTTTTATTGGAGTCTAGTTGATTTACAATTTCGTGTTAGTTTCAGGTGAGCAGCAAAGTGATTCCGTTTTTTTTGCGGTACGCGGGCCTCTCACTGTTGTGGCCTCTCCCGTTGCGGAGCACAGGCTCCGGACGCACAGGCTCAGCGGCCGTGGCTCATGGGCCCAGCCGCTCCGTGGCATGTGGGATCCTCCCGGACCAGGGCACGAACCCGTGTCCCCTGCATTGGCAGGTGGATTCTTTACCACTGCACCACCAGGGAAGCCCCGAAATCAGAACTTTTAAATGTTTAAACTTCATGTTTCTTCGTCCCACATTCCTCATTACCCCTCTGACCTCATCTCCTACAATTTCCCCTTTAACCAAGCCTCTCCAAGCCCGGTGGTCTCCTGCTCTGCTTTGCTGAGCCCGGAGCACTGCTGCCCGGAGCCTTTGTGCCAGCTCCTCTCTCTCTTGGAACGTGTTTCTCCCGGAGAGCTTCACGGGTCACTCCCTAACCACGCATATGCATCTTTGCTCAGATGTCACCTTCTCAATGAGATTTTACTGACAATCGCAACCCCACCGTCTGCCAGCATTCCTGACCCCCCTGACGTGGTTCGACTTTTTCCTTCTTTCATAACGCTAATCCATTTCTAAGGCTCCATGAAACTTACTTATTATGTTTATTTTTTTGCCTTCCTACACGAAATTGTAAAGCTAGAGGGCTAAGAATTTCGTGCCGTTATCTGCAACCCCTCAAACAGTGCCTGACACTTAGAGTAAATATTTGTTAGATGGCTCGGATCTTGTGAATAAGTACAAGTACAGGTGACGATGGCCAGAGAGAGGAAGGACTTTACACATGGACTGGTGGGGGTGACACCTGAGCCAGGTGTGGAAGGAGAGGTAGGTGTGAGCTGGCAAAGGATGGGAGGAAGCAGGTTTTCAGGGAGCAAGCTTAAATCCACTCATCCATAGGCTAAGAATCTCCCTGCAGAAAATCCTGGGACCTCCTGTTGAGAAGAGAAATAATTACAAATGAACACGTTGGTGATTCTCAGACAAGTGATGGGATCGGTGAGTCCACATGCGTGTTAAGTAAGACAGTGCCCTTTTCTGTAATGGACGGGGTGTGAACCGTAGGACATCTTTGGTAAAGTCCTTCTTTTCATTCTTGCCAAGCCCTCAGGACAGGCTGTCGAGTTGAAGTTCATGCTTTTCTTCTTCTTTGTATTCCTTTTTGTTATGCATTTTTCACACAGGTAAGGGTACAGCGTGATATTTTTGTTTAAAATAACATTCTAACTCTTTTTGTGGATTTTATGCTCAAATTACACTTTTTCTCTGTATACCTTTTTTTGGAGACACAAATGCATCTGGCATCGAAAAAACGTACACTTGTGGTTCTTCTTTTAAAGGAGAATAAAGTGGCTCAGCTTCGAAATAGTTTCTAAGTGTTCTTAGCTTTAGCAAAATAAGTTTGCGTGAATGCGATTGTAATTTGGTTTTCATTTTCCCCCCTTCAAACCAACATAGGTAAAATCCTTAAGATTAAAGCTTCAGAAACTTCAGGAAAAAGCGGTTGAGGAAGATGATTACGATAAGGGTGAGTTTTACTTTGCTTATTGATTCTTCCTTCCTTTTTTCCATAATGTCCAATTTCTCTTTCCCTCCTTACTTACCCCTATCCTCCACACCCCAGATGAATCACGTACTCTGTTCCTTTGATCACCTCCACTCAGTAACAGTTGACTATTTTACAACACTGTTATTTTGTGGATTTCGAAGCACTTGCTGAGCAATAATCCTTTGGGTCCTAAGTATAACTTTATTGATTGTCCAGAAACACTCTGAGTACTGGCACAATATAAGTTATATTAACTCCTCATCTATCTGCCTAAGGTGTGATATATCCAAACGTTATTCACGCATCAGCAAATGTTTGTTGAACACCTACTGTGTGCTCGGCACCGTGGAAGGAATAGGAGAGTGAGGTGGACACAGTATCTGACCTTGGGATGCCTGTGGGTATGAGCCTTCGTGGAGCTTTCTGACTTCATGGTCTCGGGGACCAGGTGTAGGAGATGGGATGAGCTCAAGAGACGATGCCAGGCTGTGCCAGTGGGCACGAATGTATCCAAATGCCCGTGTAGATGGCCCGAAGTAGCCAAGCTGGAAAGAAGTCATAACATGACGACGGAAGAGTTGGTCAGAGGCCTGAACAAACAGAATGAGACACCCAAACAGGAGTTGGGCCATAGCAGACGAGGGCAGTCATGGCTGCCGAGTGGACACAGGGTGTGCTGTGTTCAAGGGAAGGTCGCAGGTATGGTTGGCTTGGGAAGGATCTTAAGGACGCAGGTGCCGACTGCAATATCTCACACCCATGTCTGCTGGGTCAGGAAAAGAGAGGGCCTAAAAGGACTCCCAGCTTCCCCCAGCCACTCATGAACTTGAGGTAGACTGCCGGTGGTAACCAAGCTTAGCACACCGACGTTTGGTCTGGAAATGATGTAGATCTAAGGATCCCCAGGAAGCTGGGTAGCCTTGAGGCTTGGTCTTCAACCTCATGGGCCCATATTCTGGTTTCCCAGGGGATTTGTCACAGACCATTAGGAAGTGGGGCGCTACAGGAATGGGGTGAGCGACTTCCACAAGGAGGGTGCGAATCCTATTCTAGGAGACATCCGGAGCTCTTGCTGTCTGGAGTCCTCATACACCATTGGGGTGGGGCATAGAGAGTGATGGGGGGTGGGAGGAAGGAGAGGAATTTGGGGATGGAGGCGGAACTCTGTAAACTCTGCCACTTCTCTTTGACAGGCCGTTTGGATTTCAGAATGAGGCCAGGTGGAGGGTGAGGGGTGCGGGAGAGGAAGCAGGTCCGAGGCTTGGGGAAGTAGCCCGTTCCCCCCGCCCAGCTGTAGACCAAGAGCAGATGAGCTGTTCCTGGACCAGCCCCCCGGGGGCTTCTGTCTCCGGAAGACAATTACATCTAGGTTTTGAGGCTCCCAGCTGTGGTACACGTTTATTTTCTCTTCCACGGGCTGAGTCTTGGTTCCTTTAACAACACGGCTCTCTCTGTAACACACAAAGCTTCTGATACAGGTGGAAAACCACGCCCTCTTTTTCTGATCAAGAAGAACTCGGACATTCTGGACGTGGTTCTCTCGACAGGCTTCATGAAATGAAGGCCTCACTTCTTTAGTCGTTTCTCCAAATGTCTCTGAAACACCTCAGGGGACGAGGTTGAACGGGACACACCTCACAGGGAAGCTAAAAGAATAAAGGCACCTTTATCCAGTGTTTCTGCCTATCTTTTTTTCCTTGTTTGTATGTCACTGTGTACCGAAGGAAAAGTTCTGGGGTAGGCCCAGCATTCTGTACTTTCCCAAGCCTTCCAGGTGATTGGGGTGCATGTTGACATTTGGGCAAACGCTGGTGTAGGACTTTCCTCCATGGAGAATCAGGCCTGTGGTACAGTGGCCAGCTGAGTCCGGCAGGTGGGGTTCAGTCCATGGGCCTTGTCCCTCCTGGTGGAGGTGGCAGTGTATCTAGGCCCTAAGGGGTGAGTAGGATACGCTGGAAGGGCATTTTACAGAAGGGCCAAGTCCTGGAAGAGCCACCACTGCTATAAGCCCCCATCCCAAAGTCTGCTTGCCTTGAAAGGAGATTTGAAACTGGATATTGTCTGAAACGGATCGCTGCAGGGCCCAGTGCATGGGCATGGACTAGCACATAGTAGGTGATCAATAAATTCTCGTAAACAGATCGCTATGGCATTAGGGAAGCTTGGACAGCGTTGAGGTGGAGAGCTTGTTGTCATGAGATTTGTTGAGATAGGATTTGAATACAATTTCCTTTCTCCTCTAGTTTATGCAGGGTTACTAATAAACATTTTCAGAGTTGCTGAGAATTTCTTGCCACTCAGCATTTAGTCTTCGTGTGGGCTCCCTTCTTTTTCTGTTAGCAGCAGCTGTGCAGCTGTGCTCTGTCTCTGGGGACGACGTCTGCCGGTGTCCATGAGGTTAGCCAGTAGCATCTAGAGGGTGACCTTATCCCCTTGGTTTTTTTTTGCTTTTCTCTCTTTCTTTCTAGATTCACTCATAAAAATGACTTTGTGTTCCAGAGCAAGGAGCCATAAGCCCAGAATAGAAAGTTCCATGTTTTATCTCATTAAAGGGCTGGCAGAGTTACCCGCTGATGCCTTGTGGGGAAACCTTCTCAGGCCTCTAATTACATCTCTCCCTCACTAGGGAAGGAAGATTAATATTTCCTTATATTCTTGCATAAAGCTGGGAGGGCTTGGGAGAAAAAGAATGTTGCTATTTGGTATGTGCTTAGGGTCTTTCTCCTGGAGGCTCAAAATGCTCATCGGCTTCAGCGCATTACTGCTTATCCCATGTCCACTGGGGGGCAAGGATGAGACCTCAGAGTCCCACAGTGGGAGACACTGCCGTCCAGAGATGGGGGAGGAGCGACCAGGGTCTGTGATGTGCTGGGAGGGAGAAAAGCAGAGCGTGGACCATGATTTTCTTTCTTTCTTTCCCTCCCTCCCTCCCTTCCTTTCTTTCACCTTAAAAAAATTTTTTTTAATCTTTTTTTTTTAAACTTTTAATTTTGTGTCGGAGTAGAGCCAATTAACAATGTTTTGACAGTCTCAGGTGCACAGCAAAGTGACTCAGCCATACACAAACGTGTATCTAGTCTCCTCCAAACTGCCCTCCCATCCAGGCTGCCACATAACATTGAGCAGAGTTCCCTCTGCTGTACAGTAGGTCCTTGTTTGTTATCCATTCTATTGAATAAATATAGCAGTATGTGCATGTCAATTCCAAACTCCCTAACTATCCCTTCCCTCCACCCTTCCCTGCTGGTTGCCGTAAATTCATTCTCTAAGTCTGGGATGGACCACGGATTTCAATATGGTTACTGCCCTAGTTGTTCCTGCGTGGATCTGTGGCCTCTCACACGCCCTGGCCTCCCGTGTCCGCCAGTGACCATGTCCGCTACCCGCGTCGCAGAGCTGGCCTTCCTGCTTGTCTAGACTTTCCTTCTTGGAGTGAAGAGTGGCCAGCACTGACTTCCTTTCTCTCTCCTTGTCTCAACCAATAGTCATTGTGACAAAATTCTGGCACAATAAAAATGTGAGGCATTGAGAGAAAAATGATCACAGCAGAGGCCAAGCATGAAACTGTGCTAGAAAGCGGCCGGTTCTTGTCGAAGTTGCCATCATTTTCTTTTTTCTTTTCTGAATTCTTTTCTTTAGCAAGATTTCTCTGTCCACAGTGGCTCTTTGGTGAGTGTGCAGATTATCCAAGCCAACACCCCTTTCTTTCACGGGGACCCCACTCTGAATGTCCTCCCGGGGCTTCCTGAAGTTTAATGCCTTCTCGTCTCAGAACTCAGACGTGACTGAGCACAGCGAAAACCCACGGATTCCTTTTCGCCGCATTTCATCCGAGCCTAGGAAGCAGAAAACAAGCTTGAGTAGAATCTGGTCATTTTTATTCCAGCAGGACAGCAGAGTCAGTGGGAGGTGTGTACCATGCTGGGGTCCCCAGAGCAGCAGTGTGGCTCTCGGCAGCCTGTACTGTTATTTGTGTTCTGAGTTGAAAAGAGCTGCCCTGAACTCCGATGCGAATGTGAGTGCAGCGTCTGTCCGCAGCCTCCTGCCCACACCGTTCCCTCCTCTCCCCGCCTCCCAGGGTCTGGAAACATCATCCTTCTGGCACGTTATCCACAGGGCTTACCCTCCGTTGCTCTGAGGGGTGCTTGTAATGTCTCCCCTTGTCCTGGGATGACGGGGCTTCCATTAAACACACAGACAAAAGCTCAAATCTCAAGTAGGTGTTACTCAACTGATTGCACCCTTATCACTTGTGAAAAATGCCACAGGAAACATCCAAGTCGCCATCAACCGAGATCTTGGCCGGTTCCCGGGAGGAGGTGTCACCACCCTTTTTGTCAGGCGAGGCCATGGGAGCTGCTTAGAGAGGACCAGCGTGTGCTCCGGCCGTCCTTCTGCTTGGCCTCCGGCCTCGCTGGGTCTAAAGCCTCTTGCATCCCAACATGGAAAACAGCTTTGTAGGAGCTGTGGGGATAAAACCTAGCTAGGAAGGTTTTGGATTCTGGAAACTCTTATTTATATGACCACTAGGGAAGGGACGGATGAGGGCTCCACGCTGGGGATGCATCAGGAAAACGGTGCATGATTTTTTCTAAAACCATTAGGTTATTAGGAGCTGAGCACTCATATTAATTCAGTGTTGATCTCTAGCATCATTCTCACAAGAAAGAAAGTTTGTGTGTCTGCCTCCCATTTTAGGTAAAAATTTAGAAGTTGGGAGACAGGCGAAACGTAAAAACAAACGCCGCAGAATGAGCATATATACAGTATGCCATTTACGTCTCTTGGTTGCATTGTCTTTGGGTCTTTTCCTCTTTATAGGAGAATCTCTGATTCTGTGAGCTAAGGGTGGAGATCTCAGCCAATGGTGGCTTTTAGCATCACTGTGTGTGCAGGTTTGTGTGCTGGCATTTTTCACGCGTGCTAAGGGTGCACAGTCATGTAACACCTCCTTGGGATTGGAGCTGGATAAACCCAGAGGGTTTCTCTACATATGATATCTATCCCTTTCATTTGTAGCAGATTAAAGCATGATTTCAGCGTGATGCCGTTTCTTCCCCGTGTTCCAGCTGGGTGCACACCCAGCTCTTTCTGCGTTGGTGTTAAGTGTGGGATGTTAGACCCCCTGGTGCTCTGGGGTTAGAAGCACAGGGGAGCGGATGTCCCTCTTCATGACCGCATCACAGGTCTCTAGGTGGCCTCTGCTTTGCTCCCCCAGTCGTGAGGAAATTGGTCTGCCCTGCAAGGATCACGTGGGATGTGGTCACGGTCATTATTCGTGATGAAACCTGACAGCTCCAAGGTTAGACGTGCTGCTGAATACCAAACACCAAGACAAAAAAAAATCTCTTTTTCCACCTCCTCTGTCTAATTAGTTGGAACTTGGACACACTTACTTGTGGGCTGAACTGCAGCACTTTTTAAACTGGTGTTAGTAGGTGGTTGTGTTGATGGTGGACACGTCTTCCTCTCTCTCTGTGTACGTGCCTGAGGCTCTGCAGGTGACAGCAGTCTCTCAAGCTGGAGAGTCTGTGATGCAGCAGGATGGCAGGCAGGAAGTTCCTCCTGTGCTGAAGCTGCTCCCACAGGTTTTCTGTGTTCCTGCCTCTCTCCTAGAGTGGCCGACAGGCTGGCTGGGATCCCAGGACAACAGGCTCACCTGCGGGAATGCTCCATCTGGGTCCAAGGAACTCAGCTGCTCTACAGGTGGCCATACAGGACAAGGCAGTGACTTAGATTATCTGGGGCCAGCTCACTGGGGTACAGTGATCACCACTCCTGTAAGGGCGTTCAGGACTGTAGAAATGTCAACAATTTCACTTTTTCAAGTGAAATTGAAACTTCAACTGTTTTCAAGGAGCATTTCCCTTCTGTCTGCCAACTGTGAAGTAGCCAACACACCTGGAAGGCATGTGTCTGTGATTGGGGCAAAAGCCTAAACAGGACTGAATCTCCCCACTACAGTGATTTCAGGTCCAAACTCTGTTTTCAGTACAAATGGTTGACTTTCCTTTAGCAGGAGGAATGTGCTAGTTACTTGGGCTGCCATAACAAAGCACCACAAGACTGGGCGGCTTAAACAACAGACATTTACTTCTCACAGTTCTAGAGGCTGGAAGTCCAAGATCAAGGTGTGGGCAGGGTTGGTTCCTTCTGAGGCCTCTCTCCTTGGTGTGTAGATGGCCGTCTTCTGCCTGTGTCCTCACATGGTCTTCCCTTTGTATGTGTCTCTGTCCTAATCTCTTCCTCTTATAAGGACACCAGTCATATTAGAGTAAGGCCCACCCTAATGACTTCATTTTATGTAAGACCCTGTCTCTAAATACAGCCACATTCTGAGGTCTTGGAGGTTAGGATTTCAAAATATAAATTTTGGGAGCACACAATTAAGCCCATAATGAGAGGCCTAATGGACTTAGGGCAGAGTTAAATACTAAACACATACAGGTATTTCTACAAACGTTTGAATACTTTGGTTTGACCACTCTGTGGTCACATGTAGACATTTGATAGAAAAGTTTAAAAAAAGGGGAAATTCTGTGACTTGAGTAAGTGGGTTGACTATTCCTTTCCCTGCGCACAAAGGAGCCTGGCTGTTACTGGCATCTTGTTTTGTCCAAAACTCCACAGCAAGTTAAGAGCAGAGCCTGGCTCTTAAGCCAGTACATCATGTACATCACTCTTTCACATGAACAACTATTTACTGAATATTTGCCAGATTTTCCAGGCTGTGGTGAACCAACACGTGTGTAAGAGATGACCTCCCCTCAAGGAATGTTAGCTTAGTTGGGATAAACAATATGTATATAAATATGTGAAAGTTCAGTTAACATTAGAATTTTTTTGTTTTGTTTTGTTTTGTTTTTGCATGAGGACCTCTGCTTTCAAGAGGAAGAGACCCAATTTAAACTAGTGCCAGAAGAAAAGAGGATGGGATGACTGGGGTCAGGGGATCAAGGGTGTTAGGACCCTCACTTTTCTCTCTATTGTTTGACTTATTCTCTCAAAACACTTGTTTCACTTATCTGTTGCTTCATGTGGTAGGCTGAAACATAGACCCCTCTAAAAGACAGCCACATCTTAGTCCCTGGAATTTGTAGGTATTACCTTATTTGGAAAAGGGTTTTTGCAGATATGATTAAGTTAAGGATCTTGAGATGAGGAGATTATCCTGGATTATTTGGGTGGGCCTTAAATGCCATAACATGTGTCCTAATGAGAGTGAGGCAGAGGGAGATTAGACAAACAGAAGATGAGGAGGTGATGTGACCACAAGCCAAGGAATGCTGGCTGTTGCTGGAAGTTGGAAGAGGCAAAAATAATTTGAAAAAGTACCTAAACAGATGGACCACTACAGCTTTCAACCATAAAAAAGCCCTGCAAACCCAGAAGACCATGGGGAAGGAGGAGAAGCTAATTTCTAGAGCTACCACATTATTTAATATGTTACCAAATATTTAAATGTCTAATTTTCAACACAATATCAAAAGGCATACAAAGAAATAGGAATACATGGCCCATTGAAAGAGATAAAATAAATGGACAGAAACCATTCCTGAGGAAGCCCAGGCATTGGATTTGTTAGCTAAAAATTTCAAGCAGTTATCGTAATGATGTCCAAAGAGCTAAAGGAAACATGGACATAGAACTAAAGGAAATCAGAAAAATGATGTACAAACAAAATGAGGATATCAGTAAAGAGATAGATATTACGACAAGGAATGAAATAAATTCTGGAGCGGAAGAGTATAATAAAATGGATATTCACTAGATAGGTTCAACAGAAGTTGTTGACCAGGCAGAAGAATGAATCAGCAAACTCGAAGATACAACAATTGAAATTTTTAAGTCTGAGGAGTGGAAAGAAGAAAGAATGGAAGAAGTGAAGGTAGCCCAAGAGCCTTCTGGGACATCATCAAGCAGAGCAACATATACCTATGGGAGTCCCAGAAGAAGAAGAGAGAAAAGAGCAGAAGAATATTTGAAAAGGTAATGGCTGCACACTTCCTAAATTTGATGAAAGACATGAATCTAAAAATTCAAGAGCTAAATGAATTACAAGTAAGATAAACTCAAAGAGACCCACATGGGAACACATTATAATCAAATTGTCAAAAGCCAAGAACAGAATCTTGAAAGCAGCAAGAGAGAAGCAACTCATCACATACAAGTGATCCTCCATAAGACTGACAGCAATTTTCTCATCAGAAACCATGGAAACCAGAAGGCAGTGGGAAGATACATTTAACATGTGGAAAGAAAAAAATTTGTCAATCAGGAATTCTATATCCAGCAAAACTGTTCTTTGAAAAAATGAGGGAGATATTAAGACATTCCCAGATATTAAAAGCTAAAGGGGTTCTTTACCACGAGACCTGCCCTGCAAGAAATGCTAATGTGAATCCTTCAGGTTGCAGTAAAAGGCCACTAGACAGTAAGTTAAAGCCATATGAAGAAATAAAGAATTCAATCATGGCAAATACATGGGCAAATATAAAAACTAGTATTATTGTATTTTTGGTTTATAACTCCACTTTTTATTTTCTACATGATTTAAAAGACAAATGCATAACATTTGTAATTTATAAAATTCTAAATTATGTTATTATAAAATTATAAATCTATTTAAAAGGATGTAATTTGTGACAATAATAATGCAAAGGGGGAGCATGGAACCGTATAGGAGCAAAGTTTTTGTAAGCTATTGAAGTTAAGTTGGTATCAATTTGAATCAGATTGTTGTAACTTTAGGATAGTAAATGCAATCCACATGGCAACCACAAAGGACTATCAACAAAATATACGCAAAAGAAAATGATAAAGAAATCAAAACAGTTCAGTACTAAAAAAATCACCTAAACATAAAAGTAATGGAGGCAATGAGGGACAAAAAGAAGATATACAGAAAATAAACATAAACAACAATGGCAGAAGTAAGTCCTTCCTTATCAATAATTACTTTAAATGTAAATGGAATAAACTTTCTAATAAGAAGGCAGAGATTGTCAGAATGGATACCAAAAAAATGATCCACCTATATGCTGTCTAAAAGAGACTCACTTTAGACCCAAAAGACCCAAAGACACAAATAGATTGAAGTGAAAAAATGGAAAAGAATATTCCATGCAAATAGTAGCCAAAAGAGAGCTGGAATGTCTATACTATCACACAAAATAGTCTTTAAGTAAAATACTGTTACAAGCGATAAATGAAGCATCATATATTGATAAACGTATTAATTTCTCAAGAAGCTCTAACAAATTTCAACATATATACCCCCCAAAAAAGAGCCCCAAAACATATGAAGCAAATATTGACAGAATTGAAGGGAGAAATGGTTCTCCAACCGTTGGAGACTTCAGTATGCCACTGGTGGTTGATGCTGACTGTCTCCTGGTACCTGGCTGGGACCGTGGCTGGATCACTTACCTGTAGCCTTTCCATGTAGCTGCTTGGCTTCCTTATAGCATAGTGATCTCTCTCTCTGAGAGAGAGAGATCTAGGCAAAAACTATCCCTTATTGTGGACAACCTTGGAAGTTGGGTAGTGTTACTACTGTTGCATTCTATTCCTTAGAAGTGAGTCACTAAGCGTGACCCATACTCAAGCACAGGGTCATTAGACTCCATCTGTTGATGGGAGGAGGGTCTAAAGAATTTGTGGGCATCTTTAATTAATTAATATTTTATTTTAAAATTTTTATTGGAGTATAGTTACTTTACAATATTGTGTTAGTTTATACTGTACAGCAAAGTGAATCAGCTATACGTATACATATATCCACTCTTTTTTTGATTTCCTTCTCATTTAGGTCACCACAGGGCATTGGGTAGAGTTGCCTGTGTTATACAGTAGGTTCTCACTAGTTATCTATTTTATACATAGTATCAATAGTGTATATATGTCAATCCCAATGTCCCAATTCATCCCACCCCTTGCTTCCCCCATGGTGTCCATATGTTTGTTCTCTACGTCTGTGTCTCTGTTTCTGCTGTGTAAATAAGATCGTCTCTACCAATTTTTTCAGATTCCACATATATGCGTTAATGTACAATATTTGTTTTTCTCTTTCTGACTGACTTCACTCTGTATGACAGTCTCTAGGTCCATGCATGTCTCTACAAATGACCCAATTTCGTTCCTTTTTATGGCTGAGTAATATTCCGTTGTATATATGTACCACATCTTCTTTATCCATTCCTCTGTTGATGGACATTTAGGTTGCTTCCACATCCTGGCTATTGTAAATTTGTGGGCATCTTTTTAAACCACCGCAGACTGCCCTCTATTCTCAGATGCTTTGACATTCTTTCCATGTGCAAAATATACTCATTTCCTCTCAAGACCCCTCAGAGTTCTCATATATGAAGGCATCAGGCTCAGGCTTGATGAGTACAGGTCTAACTCAGGTACAGGTGCAGGTGAGGCTCCTTAGGTGTGATTCCTTGAGCATGGCTTCTTGAGTTCAGTTTCTCTGGATGATCTGAACACCTGTGCACTAATAAGATAGGCTGTCAGCCCCCATGATCCCAACCTACGATGGTGGGACTGGCCTAGGATAACTGCTAAAGATACTTGTTCACAACGGGGCAAGTGGGGGCACCCAGCAGCCACTGGTGCATAGCAATTCTGAAATCCACCTGTGGTCAGTTCCTTGGTTAGGGTTTAGGCCTATTGCCTGGAAATGATTTTCTAGGCTCTGACCTCCGGGCTCTTGGTTCTACACTCTTGAGTCACGCTTCCTTTTCCATAAAAGTAGCCTGCTTCCCACTCATACAGGTTTGGGGGTCCAAATGCCTATTTTTTCATTTTGTACTTTCTCTGTTCTTTTCCAACTTGGCATAATTCTTTAAAAATTTTTTTTAAAAAAATTATTTATTTTGGGGTGCTTTTGGGTCTTTGTTGCTGCGTGTGGGCTTTTTCTAGTTGCGGTGAGCTGGGGTGACTCTTTTTTGTGGTGCGCAGCCTTCTCATCGATGTGGGTTCTCTTGCTGCGGAGCCTGGGGTGCTAGGCATGTGGGCTTCAGTAGTTGTGGCACGCGGGCTCAGTAGTTGTGGCTCGCGGGCTCTAGGGTGCAGGCTCAGTAGTTGTGGTGCATGGGCTTAGTTGCTCTATGGCATGTGGGATCTTCCTGGACCAGGGCTCGAACCCATGTCCCCTGCACTGGCAGGAGGATTCTTGACCACTGCACCACCAGGGAAGTCCCCGTTTTGGGTTTTATATGAATCCATTTATAATCTCCATCAGACAAAAGCTATACCCACAAATATCTTCAAGATAAGTCTCTTTTTCAGGCTTCCTTTAAGGCTTGGAGGGGGAGAGGGTAATGCTCCTCAGAAGTCTTAACTGGCTGTTCGACTATTTGAAAGGGTCTGTGATGCGCTACCTTAAATCTTTCTGTGGTTTTAAAAAGGGTTTTACAGTTTATGTCCTTGGCCTCATCTTTTGACCATATTTTCCTGACAGCAGTCTGGATTTGATCTTTGCCTGGAAGCTGTTTCTTAATCTTAGCGTCATTTGTCATCCAGAAAGGCTGGGAATAAGAAATAATTTGAATTTCAAGCCGTGTAAGTTCTTGCTCCTTTATGGTAACAGTTATTTCTTTGGCTTATTTCTCTCTTCTTACGTTATACTATGGGGAGTGAGAAGCAGCCAGGTGGTCCCTTGGAAGTTGGTTTCAAAATAAATCTAGAACTTAAAAGTTTTCAAATAAAAAAGCCGCTAAACAAGGCACTGTCCGGTTTCCAATAACATTTTCCTTCCTTTCCTTTCCTTCCTCGTCAGTAGCCTCCTCGAGATCCTTCATGCTTCTCCTAACCGTCTCTTCAAGGCCCTTCCAACTTCCACACAGCTCCCCAGCCCCAAACCGATTGCCACGTGTTTGGTTCTTTGTTACAGCAGCACCGATGTGGCACCAAGATCCTTTTCCCGTTATCTGTTGCTGTGTAACAAACTGCCCCGAAGCTTAGGGGCTTATCAAAACGACAACATATATTGTGCTAAAAAAATCTGTAATTTGGGGACCTCTGTCGAGATAGCCCTTCTTTGCTCCATTTGGCATTAAGTGGGGCCTGTGATCACGTGAAGGCTCGATTTCAAGTCTGGCCGTTGGTGCTGGCTCTGAACTGGGGCTCAGCAGGGGCTGTGGCTCATGGGGCTGCTTGGCTTTCTCACAATGTGATGGTGAATGTAGGGAGAGACAGAGAAAGAGAGAGAGAAAGAGAGGCAGCTGAAGGAAGCTCTGTCATCTTAAAAAAGTTTTTTTTTAATTGAAGTATCAATATTTATAATGCGGTGTTACTTTCAGGTGTACAGCAAAGTGATTCAGTTATACGTATATATGTACATATATGTGTGTGTGTATATATGTATTCTTTTTCAGATTTTTTTCCTGTATAGGTTACTACAAGATATTGGATACAGTTCCCTGTGCTATACAGTAGGTTCTTGTTGTTTATCTATTTTATATATAACAGTGAGTATCTGTTAATCCCAAACTCCTAATTTATCCCTCCCCCCTCCTTCCCCCTTTGGTAACCATAGGATTGTTTTCTATGCCTGTGAGTCTGTTTCTGTTTTGTGAATCAGTCCATTTACAATGAGGTGTCACCTCACACCGGTTAAAAAGTCTACAAATAATAAATGCTGGAGAGCATGTGGAGAAAAGGGAACCCCCTACACTGTTGGTGGGAATGTAAATTGGTGTAGCCACTATGGAAAACAGTATGGAGTTTCCTTAAAAAACTAAAAATAGAGTTACCATATGATCCAGCAGTCTCCCTCCTGGGCATATACTCAGAGATTCAAAAAGATACACGCACCCCAATGTTCATAGCAGCACTAGTTACAATTGCCAACATATAGAGGCAACCTAAGTGTCCATCAACAGAGGAATGGATAAAGAAGATGTAGTGTGTGTGTGTGTGTGTGTGTGTGTGTGTGTAAACACACACACACATATACAGACAATGGAATATTACTCAGCCATGAAAAGGGATGAAATAATGCCATTTGCAGCAACATGGATGGACCTAGAGATTCTGTCATCGTTTATGACCTCATCTAAAAAATTATGTGGTGTCAATTCTGCTACATCTTATTCATTTGAAGCAAGTGACTAAAGTTAGCTCACCTTCAAGGGGAGAGGAAGTAGACCACTTTTCGTTGGAGGTATGTTTTAAAATGATCACACCACTTCATTCCACGTGACAATTCAAAGCTTTTGTGCTAACAGGACCATGACTAGAGGAGGATGGGAACCTCGCTCCTTGGATCCAGTACAAAAACTTTCAGGGAGAGCTTGGGTTAGGTGCCAACTTCTTTTGGACCACTTACTGCAGCTAAAGTGGCGAGGTACCACCGTTAGCCAAGCATGTTTACCTGTCTGTGTCTGTGATGAGGTGGGGCTCATCTGTTACAAGAAGATGAGGTTGCCGAGCAGATAAAAATAGTATCCAGGACACTTAATGCTGAGTGAAACGCACACACGTGAAGGTAACTAAGAATGATTGCGGGGCTTCCCTGGTGGCGCAGTGGATAAGAATCCACCTGGCAATGCAGGGGAAATGGGTTCAAGCCCTGATCCCGGAAGATCCCACATGCCACAGAGCAGCTAAGCCGTGTGCCACAACTACAGAGCCTGCGCTCTAGAGCACGCGAGCCACAGCTACTGAGCCCATGTGCTGCAACTACTGAAGCCCGCATGCCTAGAGGCCGGTATCTGCAACAAGAGGAACCACCGGAATGAGAAGCCTGTGCGCCGCAGTGAAGAGGAGCCCCCACTCGCCGCAACTAGAGAAAGCCCGCGCGCAGCAACGAAGACCGAATGCAGCCTAAAATAAATAAATAAATAATTAATTAATTAAATAAAAAGAATGATTGAGAGCAACGTGAATTTCAAAATGAGGGATGTTAACAACATGCAAGACGATTACGGGAGCATCGATTGGATGCCCACCTTTTCCCAGCACTGCTGGATGGTGGGGAGTGGGTTGGCTTACACACAGTCCTTCTGCAAACCTGCTCTCACAGATTGCCTCTTATTAGAGATTTTCCGGAGACTTTTGTCCTAATCCTCCCAGGGAAGCAAGGTAACCTTTGATTTCTCTCTGACTGTGGCAGCATCTAGGGGGGCTTTGTGTGTTTGACTCGGGACCAGTTCAGTCCATCAGCAGGTTACTTTATATATATATGTATAATGTGGGACTGTTTGGCTCACATCCTGTCACTGAACTGATAGGTGGGTGAATTCAATTGGCAGGATCAACTCTTCTATTTCTACATGAAGTGACAATTAGAAATAATTTAATCTTTTTTTTTTAACATCTTTATTGGAGTATAATTGCTTTACGATGTTGTGTTAGTTTCTGCTGTATAGAAATAATTTACTCTTACTCAACCTGGGAGAGTCAGTAGTTAAAAACACCTTCGGGAGCTGTGAAAAATTTATCGAGTGTTTATTTACGTATTTAGTTTCAATTCTGTATATTTTTAGTTGAGGTGTAATTTACTTAGAGTGAGCTGTGAAGTGTTTACTCACCAGCTCAGCAGGCAGAATAGGGAGTCCTGGAAGTGGGCGAGGAGACCCAGCGTCAGTGTGGTGGTGCCCTTTCGTCCTGTCATCTGTCCTTGGGCACCAGCTTGCTCCTGGATAAACTAGCAATAGCACAGAGATTACCCTGTGCTGCTGTGTGGGTGGAAGGTTAACCACAATAATGGTTAATGTGGGTATATGGGGTGCCTGGTACACAGGTATTGATGGATTGCTCGTTCCCTTTTCTTTCTTTGCCCACCCTTCACCCTCATCCCGCGTACCTGGGTACCACGTGTTGGAAAATGCAGTGTAGAGTGTGGCTGCTTCTGAATAACCTCTCTGCCAGCAGTTAGCATCAGTAGCATGCAGAAAATAAGATAGAATGATGTGGCTTATTTTCTGTTTGGCAATTAGCAGCTTATTTGCATAGAGCCTGATTTCTTTCAAGCTGCCAAAAAAAAAATTCGGAAATGAGGTAAAGCAATATATAATAAAACTTGCAAATTATAATGAGGGATTAGAGCCTGACTACTCTTCACGTCTTCCTGTGGCAAACTGCTTTTCTTCCCTGCAGTCTGAATTTCGTGATCTCGAGTCTCTCGTTCTCTGCCTCATTCTCTGTTGCGTGACACTGGATGACACTGAGAAAACGAAATTGAAAGTCTGCTTGGGCTTTGAAAGAACTGCTTTTCCTGGTTTTGAGTGTGGATGGAAAAAAATGGAAAAGGAAGAAAATGAGACATACATGGAGGGCTAAAGACAAGGGGGAAGACGAAGAGATTGCCGAAAGGTTGGTTCTCTGTTCTGGTCCTTTTTCTGCTGTTTTGTGACCTGTACCCTCATGGGCAGAGAGGGTGAAGGTGCAGGTCCCAGACAATGATTTAATCCATTTAACACGGTCATTTGTAAACACGGTGTCCATTTCCTCTGCATAACAGCAATGATATGGTGCCCCTGCTTCTTCATGGCTTCTTGCACGGGGTGATGCATCATTGGACAGATACTTTTTTTTTTTTTTTAATAAACTGCCCAGGCATTTAATTAAATCTTGCATTCCCTCTAATAAAAAATTGACCACAAATATACTACTAACGCATGGTGGGTGACAGAGACACACCAGAAGAAAACAAGTGGGTATTCCCTCCGGATTTCACAAGCTCTGCAGCCCACCTTCTGCTGCTCTCTTTGCTACTGCTCCCAAATCCATGAGGACTGAAAGCACGGTGTGAATGCATCAGCGGCTCTGGAGGCCCTGTCTTTGGGAGATTAATTGTGACCCACTTAAAAAAAAAGTTATCTAGGGAAATTTGAATAAGTTTTCTACAAGACACGGAAACAAAAACCTTTATGGCATGTAAATAGTGGAAGGTTTACCAAGGTCTTCAGTTGGAAGGAGTCAGACACTCTGCAGAAGGAAAGGACATCTCTTGGCTTGTGGGTGGAAAGGTATAGGAGGAGTTGTTCATCTCTGCTCTGGTGCTGGCTGCTGGGCGTCACAACCCAGAGTCTTGACACCGTTTTGAACCAGTTCGCCCGCTGCCTCTGCCTCACTGAGCCTCACGTTAGTGTGTGTCCAGTGGCCAAAGGGTCATTGGCCATTGGGTCATCGACCACTGGGTCATTGCCCTTTTGGTCTTGTTTGTCAAGGAGGAAAGGAAGACCAAGTGGGTCAAGGTGGCAAGGCATGTATTCGGAGCAGGGACTGAGTGGGGTCATAAAATAAAGCAGCGAAGAGAGAGACGACCTCAGCCATCAGTCTCCAAACCCACGAACTGAACACCTTTCCGTTGTGTGTTCTATCAGCACGTTCGTCAGACAGTTCTGTCACCTCCTAACTTCATTTGCCTCCTGAGAATGGTTTTCATTGTACATCTGTTTCCTGACGGTCAAACGTCTCTATAAATAATAAGAAACTGGACCTGAATTTGTGGCATCACTTCCCCCTCCAATACGATTGTATAAAATGTCCAACCTGAGATCCAAAGACTACATTTTCCCTGCCACCCCTCCCTGTATAAAGTCCTGAACTCTGTTAGGTCTCAGCCCAGCTCTTCTTGCTGGATTTCCTCCTGCAAGTGAATGGCAGCTCAAGCAAGAAAAACTGGGAGCCATGCCGGATTCTCACATTTCCTTGGACGTTGAGCCACTCCATCTCTTGGGTTTCATCTCCCGAAGGTCTCTTCCTTCTGTCCTTAGATCCATCAGTTTTTGCCTGGACTCACACACTAGTCTCTCCAGGGTCCCTGCTTCCCTCCCCACCCTTCTCCAATTTGGCTTTCACTGCAGCCAGCCGTCCTTCTCCAATGCCTAGAGGACCACTTTCCCTTTCACCTCTGTCCATGACTAACGTTCTCAAGATGAGTGTTAAACTCGGTCTAGGGTAACACCTCACCCTGGCCACTGCCTGGCCTACTGATTTCATTTCTCACCACTCCTTTTCCACCCAGCCTAACTCCCATATGGGAAGCGGGTGCCTTTTCCCGTACGGTTTTACACCTCTGCCTGCACCTGCTACTCCATTCTCCATCTTAGATCCTACTAGGCCATCAGGACTTGGTTTCAGGGTCCCTTCTTTTGGGTGCTCTGCACATTTCCCTAGCCTCGTATACATTAAATGTATTTATTTTAATTTATTTGGCTGCGCCGGGGCTTAGTTGCGGCGTTTGGGATCTTTGCTGCGGCATGCAGGATCTTTAGTTGTGGCATGTGGGATCTAGTTCCCTGACCAGGGATCGAACCCGGGCCCCCTGCATTGGGAGCACGGAGTCTTACCCACTGGACTACAAGGGAAGTCCCATATTATGTTTTAATGTAGCCGTTGGCTGTGCCCTTGGCTGAACTGTAAAAGCTGCCTGCAGGGAGAGACAGAGACCCTCTCTCATTTTAGCCTTTATCCCCAGCACCTAGCATCGTGCCTGGTCAAAGTAGACTCTCAAGAAATGGTTGTTGGATGAACAAATGAACGTTTAAGATACATCTTATCTATGCATGATGGTGAGCAGTGTTAGTTACCATGTTATTAATGGTTGATAATTCTAACAATTGAGTCATAAAGTATTAGTGCCTTTCAGGTCAGCCTCGTTAAAAACCTGACAGTTTGTACCTGTATGAGCTTGGACAAATTACCTAATCCTTGCAAGCTGCAGTTTTCCCGTCTGTAAAATGGGATAATAGAGTTGTTTTGAGAACTAAATGAGATGGTGTCTGCTAAATATTTGGGTTATATATAATGCTGAATGAATGTCAGTTCCTACAATTACAATCAGCATTAAAATGTTTACGTAGTATGGGTCTATATAGTGTTTTAAACTTGCTTTGTGTTTTTCTGTTCAAATTTGTTTGCAAACAAGTTGTTGTCATAGTAGCAGCTGGAATACCTTGGAGTGCCCAGTGCCCAGTTTAATGCCTTCCGAGAGCAGAGAGAGACCAGAAGGCCCATAGCAGCGGGCCTCTTGAATATTTCACAGTAGACAAACTATGTTATTTTCCGTCACGGCAGTGTATTGGGTGGGATGACCTTTATCAGGTGATGACAGTGATGTAGCAGAAGGGACAGTTTTCCACTTGACCTTTATACAACGTGCCAGCCTGTCTCCTAACACAAACTGGGTTACAATTGACAGGCTCGAGAGAACGCTAACCTGACAGAAGCTTCTTGTTTGCAAGGAGGTAGTCGCTGAGGCAGCCCGTTAGCTGTGGGATGCGGTGACTCGCCTGTCCCTGGGGGTGGCTTAGAATGCCTGCTGCCTGAGTCACTGCCAGAGCATCTTGTGTAATTAGCTCCTCTGGGAGTTTGTTTTTCAGCGAGGTTTGTTCATAATGAATCTTTATTGCCGTGGGCTTGACGCCTCTGTATCCTTGTGACTTTCTGTCTTTGTTAGCTCTCTTCCTCTCTTTGCCAAAATGTCACAGGATGTTGTCTCCCCCCTGTTTCTGTAGCTTCATTTTTGCCTTTCTCTACACTTTATACTTCCCTTTAGTTTCCTACCATCGAGTGATTTCCCCAGGAGGGCTGGCCAGTGACCTTCGCACGTTTGCTCCGTCCCCAGACAGCGGTGGGGCAGGAGTGGCTCTGGGAAGCGGGAAGACGTATGCCGAGGTTCAGCCTGGTGGGTTTGGTGGAGGGACATGCTGCTGAGAGCCAGTCCATTTAGGTTGTCACCCTAGTTCTGGTACCAACTGCATGGATGACTGCAGGTGATCAACTTCATCGCTTTAGGAAACCCCTGGAAGGATGACATTTTTGTTTGGAGTGGAGGGCAATGGGTGGTCCCCATCATGAAAATTAAAAATGGAAAATGAGTGTGTCATTCTGGAACTTTTTCCAGAGCCAGAGCTGTTTGATGTGAGAAATCACGTCGTCATCTGCTAAATGGGTACAATTGCATCTGCCCTGTCCCCCTCTCTGAACCCATGTGGGAGACAAAGGCAATAACGGATACAGAAAGTAGGTTGATTGAAAGAACTTTGCCAAAATGTTGGCTGGACCTGTCTCTGGGGAGCCATGGATAGTGGTCTCTAGAAATTAAAAAAAAAGAAAGAAAACAGAGAAAAAAGTTTTTAAGAGGGAAAAGAAAATATTAAAAACATGCTTTGGAAAGTTAGAAATCTGATAAAGCCCTCAGTACCACAGCTGGGGACTTAGCCTCATGTTTCAAGTAAGTGAATCTTGCTGAGATTAATATTTTATGCATATCTGTGGAATCAGAAATTCACTCACATCTTTGAAATAAGAGTCTCTATCAAAACAGTGGATGAAGATGTAAACCTCTTGTTGTTCTTAAAGACCTCATACAGTGAAATGCTCACTTACATCGTATGAAGTTGGGGCAGCAACAAACGCTTGGCAACTCGGGGCTGGCACCTCCTTAACACTTCTGAATCTATGTAGTTTCTTCAGAACGCAGAAAGGCTGTGATTTTCAAGCTGTGTTCTGAGGGGTCCCAGGGTTGCCTTGGGGGACCGTCCGGAGCACCAGAGTGCCTTGGCTTTCTCTGTTCTTAGGACTCCTCTAAGATTTCATCACAAAAAGTGTTCCACTGCTAAAAAAGCAAAGCAAAACAAACCAAAATGAGAAACCAAGAAGTAAACAAAAATAGTTGAAAAGCACCATGATAAGGACTTAAAGATGATGCCTCAGAAACTCTGCAACTTGGGTGAGAGGAAGGAAGAGAGCCCTTCTACATCCAGGCTTCTTTTTCATATGTAACGGACGCTTGACCTGTGAGTGTCCAAAGACACACAGGATGCTGCAAGGGCTCAGCCTGGAAGGACAATGGAACTTGAGTCTAACCTGGTCCTGACCAGTAAGGACAGGATTGGCAAGCGTGGTTTGCTATGAAACAAATCCTTCTAGCTACCCACATAGCACGGGTGCGTCCGATGAGCTCATACAAGTGCGGCTTTCCAGCATAAACAGCAGGCGCTTCCAGCGCTGTTCGTCTCGGTCAGTGATGTTATTCTGTGTCCATACCACTTAGAGGGATGTATTTTCTTTTTGGCAGTGGAACCAATTGCTTTGGATCCACCAGGCAGACCTCGACATCCTAAACCAAACTCCTATTAATGAAACTTGCAAAATTTAAATGAGACAAAACAAACAGATATACACAGAGCCGACCATTACTTCTGTAGACAAAAGGAAAAGAGGAGTTGGATGGAAGGATATGCTCATTCCAGATCAGGGAGGCACCCTGCCCCTCTTCTCTCTCTCTCTCTCTCTGTGTGTGTCTCTCTTTCTTTCAGGATAGCAGTTGTTTGGACGCTGGCCATGGGCCTGAGTAAAGTCAACTGGGCATTTCTTCCCACCCTAAGACTTTCCCCACTAATGTCCCAGTCCCCTATTATGGTGTGAAAAACCACTATTGTTCAACATCTGTTTGGATAATTGGATTTTTGTTTTGAATATTTTTCATCTTTATTGGAGTATAATTGCTTTACAGTGTTGTGTTAGTTTCTACTGTACAACAAAGTGAATCAGCTATACATATACATATATCCCCATGTCCCTTCCCTCTTGAGCCTCCCTCCCACCCTCCCTATCCCACCCCTCTAGGTCATCACAAAGCATCCAGCTGATCTTCCTGTGCTATGCGGCTGCTTCCCACTAGCCATCCATTTTACATTTGGTAATGTTTATATGTCAATGTTACTCTCTCACTTCGTCCCAGATTACCCTTCCCGCTGTGTCCTCAAGTCCGTTCTCTACGTCTGTGTCTTTATTCCTGCCCTGCCACTAGGTTCATCAGTACCACTTTCTTAGATTCCATATATATGTGTTAGCATGCGGTATTTGTTTTTCTCTCTCTGACTTACTTCATTCTGTATGACAGACTCTAGGTCCATCCACCTCATTACAAATAACTCAGTTTTGTTCCTTTTTATGGCTGATATTCCATTGTATATATGTGCCACATCTTCTTTTTCCATTTATCTGTCAATGGACATTTAGGTTGCTTCCATGTCCTGGCTATTGTACACAGTGCTGCAATGAACAGGACAATTAGATTTTTATAGGGAAAAAGTCCCACCCAAAAGTGAAAAGAAAAATATGCAGCGATTAATGTGAATTATGGGAACTTAGCTTTTGGGGCCTCCAGGACCATAACTGAGCACTCCTTCTCCCCCTGGTGGCAACATGTACTAATTGCAGGCAGAGCGCCTGGGCAGGAAGTCGCTTGCCCTGCAGACTCAGGTCTGTAAGGTGATGACGGTCACCCCTCTCCTCCAGAAATGTTGCCATGAGGTCAGATGCACTGGCTATGGACTTACTCTTTTCATGGAACTTATTTCTGGTCCAGATGAAGTGGGAGTCCTTCCTTCTCACACTTCCATCAACGGTTAGATTTCTTATAACACAATGACCACATCAGACTTCTCTGACAGTCAGCGCATAGCAGACATTTTAAAATATGGGTCCTTTTCTGGTTTATAACTTATATAGTCTGCTCTGGAGACTTTTGTCTCATCGATCGGCTTATTACTCAGTGTTTTCCTCAAACTCAGCCTTCCAGCCTCTGCCCCCTCCTCCCCTGCACATCAGCTTCTGCAGCCTCCAGGACCCACTGGGATGAGGAAGGCCCGGAACAGAGGTTCATCCTCTCCCACCCTTCCTCTTCACTCTTTTGGGGGTTGTGGAAGGGCTTCATACACTCACCTGAGGAACCTCAAGTGTTTGGTGGCAAGCTTGCTGCTGTCTGGACAATTAATTGCCCAGGTCAGTGAATTTCGTGGTTTTTGGCAGTGACCTACAGGAAGAAATACACCCTGACCGTATACATGCACAGACGAAAACACAGCCCACTCGACATGGCATTTGTTCTATTCTAGTTCAGGAGAAGTGAATGTTGGTCTCCATCCTTTAAATTGATATTACCACCCACTAACGGGCTGGGCCAGCATTTCGAAAAGTACAGTTCTGTTCCTCAGGTGACTGAATACTCAGCTCACACAGGCCCTGCATGGGGCTGGGGCAGTGATGCTCCTCTGGGCTGTATCTGGGGACACCAGGGGCCCCTGCTTGCTTGCCTGGGTCTTCGGGAAGCCTGGAAATCCCTGGCTCTTCAGGAAACAGCAGGGCTCCAGGAGAGACTTTTGCCATTTCCCCCACTCTGCTTTCTCCCCGAGGACTTCTTACCATGTTTGAAGATAGCACCAGAGTGGCCTGTGGGTTCTGAACTTGGCAAACGTTTAGCCCCAAGTGAGGTGCAGTTACCCTTCTTTCAGACACCCCCCAGCTTCAAGGTGGTTTTTCTGAGGTCCTTGACCTTGGGGAGAGAAACAGTGTGCAGTAACCCCTGCCCTGCAGGACTGTGCAGTGCCGTGGGCTCTGTTTCTACCCTGTCCTCCCAAACAGCCTTTTCTCCTTGCTTCTCCTCTTTGGCTCCTGTGTGTAGACACAGGGCAGGCTTGTCCTGGAACTCCTTCTCAGCGATCTGTAGGCGGATAGCTGGCTCCAGAGTCTGGCATTATGGATGAGCTGCCTCGTTACCTTCTGTTCTGAACTGTGGCCCATGTCCACTGTAATCCCGACCTTCCGCTGAACAATTCCACCTCTCCCTAGGAAGGAAAGGTTCACGATGGTTATTTTGCCGTCTCGATTCTCACTCTGTCCGGTGAGGCTAGTCATCCAGGTGACCCTGAGGACCAAGTGCCCAGCACAGCTTTGTTCTTACAAACAACATGCCACTGCCGTTTGACCAGGTACGTGGTTTTCTCTACAGGCTTGGGTTCCTGTCCACTCCTGTTCTTTATTGTTCCCTTCACCATGGATGGGTTCTCCATTGCCTGTGGGGTCCCTGTCTGTTTCTAGGAGCAGTGAGCTGGGTCCCTAATGGCCTGTTTTCGCTCCAGGCCCTCTACCCAAGTTGTTGCCAGTCTTCTTTTTTTTTTTTTTTTTTTTTGCGGTACACAGGCCTTTCACTGCCGTGGCCTCTCCCGTTGTGGAGCACAGGCTCTGGATGCGCAGTCTCAGCGGCCATGGCTCACGGGCCCAGCCGCTCCGCGGCATGTGGGATCTTCCCGGACTGGGGCACGAACCCGTGTCCCCTGCACTGGCAGGCGGACTCTCAACCACTGCGCCACCAGGGAAGCCGTTCGCAGTAATTTTATCTGGCAAACCTATGGATATTTCTGTGAGTGCCTAGTCTATCAGTGTGTCATGATGTTCCTTCAAGGGCTTCCTGACGTCTGGGTGGCTCAGAACCATTGGTACCCTAGAAGCTAAAGCTTGTGCTGCCTACGTGTGTGAACGGAGGATGGGCAGGGAGCCAGGAAGCTGATGCACAGTTTACGTTACGCTAAAGGATGCACACAGCAAGACCTGGCATAAACTCCTCCATAGCTGACAGCCCTCCAGGTGCTGGGCCACACGGAATGTATGCTGCATTCTAAAGCGATGTCATTTGAGTTGAATTAGATCTGAATCAACAAGTTGGGCCATCACAGCAGTTCTCCGAATCATTTTTACTTTTTGTAACAACTCTTTTTTGTATCAACAACAAAAACCCAACGCTTTGTAACAACTCTTCTTTGTAACAACAACAAAAAAACAACTCATTTTTACTTTTTGTATTTTTCAAAACCATTCACAGGTGTTCTTTCCTTGCCATTTCACAGTAAGCCGGTGACACAAGTTGATTAACATGATTCTTCAGATATCCTCAGATGAGGAACTGAGTCTTAGAGAAATTAAATGATCCCAAGATTACAAAGTTGGGCCCAGTGGATCCGGGACTAAAATCTGGGGCTTCTGATCCCTAAGCAAAGAAATCATTAAACATGTTTGATTTTCTTCTCATACTAGAGGATCTTATACACAGAGAGAGGAATCACACCACTCCCCTTTAAACTGTTTACCTGATCATTTTATACATCCTTAGATACTATCTTTAGGGTAACGTACAATCTGTGACGTTTATCTTTAAGATTCTAGTTTTCAGGAATTTAAAGCCAAGGTTTGTCCTGAAACTGTGCACATAGCCTTCCCCACTCACTCCATAAATATTGACTAAGTCCATAAATATTGACTGTGGTAGGTGGCAGGAGACAGCCATCAACAAGGCTACATCACCTTCCGCCTTCAGGAGCTCGGTCCTCCTGCCCCGGGTCCGCACCGGCCGGGAGTCCCCCTCTGGGTCCAGGAGTTGGACTTCTTCTTCAAGTAAGGGTCACTGATCCGCCAACCACTCTTATTTTTGTAGCTCAGGGGTTTGGAAGCTCTGACCCTGGAGTTATACTTAAGTATTGAAGGGCCTAACGGCCAGGGACCGTGACCGCCTGCCACCTGGGACCATGTGGGGAATTTTAGTTCGTTCCACAAAGGATTCAAGGTGTTTCTTGTATCTGCTTTTTGTTACTATCGCCTTCCTGCTCCGGGAGAATGTTCCTACCAACTCCAGTTTTATTTCTAAAATCTTCAAGGTGCTAAGGACTCCAGGAAGATGCTTCTAAAACTAGAGAGCCTTCTACATTCTATAGCTTCTTCTTACCCTTTATAGAGGCATTGCTTGAAACCAGTACGTTTGCAGGTTCACAGCACGCTGAAATGGTTGCTCTTTGTTAGTAATTCTGATCGCTGGCTGCTGGTTTGTGATTTCTCTCCATTAGCATCGCCTTTGAATTGAAGGTCACGGTTTTATTTGTTGGAATATGCCATTTTGCCTCGATCCCTTTATGCCGCTCAAAGAATTTAAGCTGTTCGTGTTGGCATGTCATTAGCCAGAGATCAATTTAGTAGAATCCTCTTGGCACCGAGCATCACACTGGTGTGTTCCATTTGTCCACTGTCGAAAGGGACAGACACGTCAATGTGATTTGCGTTATAGTTTTAAAATAATGACAGCGGTTGGTCAACAGTGCACTCCTAATATCCCGAATTCCATTAGAGATGAATATGTTTCAAAGATGTTCTACAAAAGAACAATTAAGTCTGAAAAGATTACAGGTTGCAGTGATTACTATTAAAAGGGTTGGGGGAGCCTGTGGTTTTTGAGTGGTGCCAAGCAGATGTGTCCAGCTAATTTTGTCTGAAAATACCAGCAGAGCAAATTACTCATGAGAAATCTGTTCATAGGAACTAATTGAACGCCATGTCCAGTTTGATAGTGAAAATGGAGTGTAACCCAAACCAGTGGACAGAGAGAATGAACAGGCATTTGAACTTTTTACATTTGTATGATTTCTAAAAATAACCTCGGTGCCAGTAGAAGGTTCGGAGGACTGAGAGGCATGTCAACTATTAAATGGTCCCAAACCCTTTAACAGAGGTGGAGAAAGATAAAGGAGCCCATGAAGGAGAGGCTCAAAAGTGGCCGCTTGGATTTGCAATAGTGTCATTCTATAGGAGGCCCAGGAATCAATGGCCGAATCCTTAAGTTGCGCTGTTGCTTTCCAGAAATGTCCCACAGCCTTGTTGGTGTGGTCAGTCTGCTATAAAGCATTGCTCTTTTCATACCAATAAACTTCAATATTCAGTACACAGAGGTGTTCCATTTATCAGCCGTGCACCTAGATTGCTGAGTGACTTAGTAATTGCCGCAGTGATTGAGCCATTTGGGTAATGACTGATCATATATCTAAATTCAATTAAAATTAAGAACACGGCATAAAAATTGTTTCATGGAGGAGGATCTGCCGTTACGTTTTAAACAAGGGTTTCTCTTTCACAGTTTATACATCTTTAAATGGCTGAAAAAAAAAATCACACTCAGCTGTGTTTACTTCATAATTCATGCTAGTTGACTCCAGGTAGGAACTCTGCTTGCCGTTGCCTGAATGAACCAGCTGATAATTGCCTTTTATTTCTAAAAATGGAATTTTTTAATCTATCAAAATTCATTTTTATTAGTTAATTAATTAATTGAAGTGTAGTTGGTTTACAATGTTGTGTCAGTTTCAGGTGCACAGCAAAGTGATTCAGTTATATATGTGTGTGTGTGTGTGTGTGTGTGTGTGTGTGTGTGTGTGTATAAAATATTCTTTTCCAGGGCTTCCCTGCTGGTGCAGTGGTTGAGAGTCCGCCTGCCGATGCAGGGGACGTAGGTTCGTGTCCCGGTCCGGGAAGATCCCACATGCCGCGGAGCGGCTGGGCCCGTGAGCCATGTCCGCTGAGCCTGTGCGTCCGGAGCCTGTGCTCCGCAACGGGAGAGGCCACAACAGTGAGAGGCCAGCGAACTGAAAAAAAAAAAAAAAAATTCTTTTCCAGATTCTTTTCCCTTATAGGTTATTACAAAATATTGCGTATAGTTCCTTGTGATATACCATAGGTCCTTGTTAAGGAACACATTTTTAAATGTAAAAACATAAAAAGGTTTAAAGTACTACCATGAAAAGAGAGATATCATCCTAATGCTAGTCCAAGCAAAGCTGGACTGGCTTCCTTTAGGCAGCATATAACTGAGTCTTGGTTTTCTACCCAATCTGACTATCTCTACCTTTTAACTGGGGTGTTTAGATGATTTTTATATAAAAGTGGAATTTTAAGCAATACATGATCATAGTAAAAACATCTGGGAAGTTCAGAAATATAAATAAAAAATCACCTTTATTTGAGATAGCCACTGTTAATATTTTGGGGTGTGTGTCTTTTTAAATTAATTATTTTATTTTTGGCTGCGTTGGGTCTCCATTGCTGCGCACGGGCTTTCTCTCGTTGCGGTGATGGGGGGGCTACTCTTCACTGCGGTGCGCGGGCTTCTCATTGCTGTGGCTTCTCTTGTTGTGGAGCACGGGCTCTAGGCGTGTGGGCTTCAGTAGTTGTGGCACGCGGGCTCAGTAGTTGTGGCTCGCGGGCTCTAGAACGCAGGCTCAGTAGTTGTGGCGCACAGGCTTAGTTGCTCTGCGGCACGTGGGATCTTTCCGGACCAGGGCTCGAACCTGTGTCCCTTGCACTGGCAGGTGGATTCTTAACCACGGCGCCACCAGGGAAGCCCTGGGGTGTGTTCCTACCTTGTCCTCTTTTGGGTTCTCTACTTTGCAGCTATTTGGAAATGAATATTCCTCCATCTTGTAAGTGCTCTCAACTCATGTCTCCCAGTAAACAGCTGGAGAGCTGGATGGGTCTCCCTTCCTAATATATTCAGTAGGGTGAGGCATTGGCGGCAGGGCTGGTGGTGATGGTGGGAGTAGAAGTGGTGATAACAGTGGTGTCGGAAGCGGTTGGACTGCTGGGGGGCCCCTTCCGTGGCTCTTAGAAATACACGGACAACTGAGCTGCCAGTGGAAATCAGCCTCCGCAGATTCTGAACGATGAACACAGAGCACACAGATGCGGCGATCCAGTTTTCCACGGCATCTGTGAAAACATACTTCAGAGACAATTTTTAGAGTTCCGAAAATCTGAGGCTTTTATGAAAAGTGACCAAAATTCAGTTGGTCGGTTACTTCCCTAGGACATTTGGTGACTGACATTTGGTGAGAGAAACATTTTCTTATGAATTTAGTTTTAAGAGTTGAGGAGAAGAGTATTTTGGAGGGACCCATAACCATGCCTTCCTGTGAAAAGCTCATGATCCTGAGGAATTCTGTGTGTTTTCTGATGTGTCTGAATACTGCTACTTGAAGCAAGCCAAGTGACAGCATTTGTGTGTACACCCGTCACACACTCACACACACACACACGCCCACACACAGTGCTTGCTAGTCTTATGACACACCTAAGACCTGGGGAAGAACCTGGAAGTGTCATTACTTTTGTTATTTTGATCACTCACAATTCATTTTGCCTGGTAGAGTCTTACTGAGGAAGAACAGATGCTTCAAACCCAATATTCTGTGGAAATACTTCAGAGTGAATCAACACATATGTACTAAGAACAAGGTGACAGGCTAAGTGCTGAGTGGGCAAGTATCACGGTTAAATTATTGCTTGTCTCCTGAAATTTTTGTATCTCCCCCAAATGTTTGTTTTTCCTTTTATGCCACAACCACAGTGATTTCTTAGTCTTCTTTCCACACATCGGTGAGCTTAAAATATAACATTTCTGGCAATCCTCTTTGGGATACACTGAAAAGCTCTGTGACCCAGGCAGACCAAGCTTACCCTAAGCAGTTTAGCATTAAGAATTTGAGGAAATCAAACCTCCGTTTTTAATGCAGAAATCAAAGAGCAGTATAAGTAACCAGTAGGCTTTAAAAAAATAGAATACTTTTCTAAATACTAAACAGCTCAAGATTTTACAGCTGATTTGATAAGCAGTGAAATTGAGAAAAAAATCACCTACAATCGCACGATTGATTGCCAAAACTCTTAGTTCCTCCCGGGTTTTTTTTTTTCTTTCTTTTTTTAAAATCTATTTTGTATTTTTTTTACATCTTTATTGGAGTATAATTGCTTTACAGTGGTGTGTTAGTTTCTGCTTTATAACAAAGTGAATCAGTTATACATATACATATGTTCCCATATCTCTTCACAAAGCACCGAGTTGATCTCCCTGTGCTATGCGGCTTCTTCCCACTAGCTATAAAATCATATTTATATCTTACAGTACAGATCCTATGTGCATATAATTTTGTATCCTGTTTTTCTCTTGTAAATTAAAATATTCCCTCACAGTTTTTCTAATTGTTTTTTGACTTGCTACATACCATTCCATATGAGTGGCTATACCATAGTTTATTTAACCGTTCCTCTAGAATTGGATCTGAGGCTGTTTTCACTGTTGCCAGTTTGTTTGTTTGTTTTGGCTTCGGACTGCTTTCTGTGAGAAAGGTGGGTCAGATGAAAGATGAGTTGATAGTTTGCATGTGCATAACGCATCCGGGTGTGTATTTCAGGTTATGGTGTACACTGTAGGATGGGATCGTCCCTGTAGAACACAGTGTGAAGCACACCGATTTTGGAGCCAGACAGACCTTGGCTTTATTTCTGGATCCACATAGCGGTGCGACTAACGCAGAAAAATCTCTTAAACTTTCCACAAGCCTCAGTGTTTCAATCTGCAAAGCGGGAACAACCGTGTTTCCCTCACGAGGTCATTGTGAGGATAACATGATTGATAGATAGCAAGGTAGAATGGTTGTTATTTTTCTGTGTCTACGGTGCTCTTCTTACAAATGTAGACATTCATTTATTTATTCAGCCTTTACCCAGTACCTATTGTGTGCCTAGCGCTGAACTGGATATTGGCAGAGATGACTGAGGCTCGGCCCTGCCCAGTGGATGCCAGTCTCCAGGGAGCCAGACAGATGAATAGACAGACAGCATCCCTGTGTGATGGGGAAACTATAGGAGCAGGCATGGCTTCAGGCATGGCTCCTGGGAAGTATAATAGAAAATCCCCAGGGTTTGGCACCAGAAGAGTCAAGGTTCCGATTCTGACTTTGCTCCTTACTCATTCTGAGGCCTTGGGCACATTACTTAAATTCTCTGCATTTTAGGTTCTGCATTTGTATTCCTGCTCTCCAAGTTTCTGTGAAGCTCAGAAATAATGTATATATGGTGCCAGACATGTAATGGTTGCTCAGAAATGATTATTATGCCT
Organism: Delphinapterus leucas; assembly: GCF_059928025.1. Classification (NCBI taxonomy): domain Eukaryota; kingdom Metazoa; phylum Chordata; class Mammalia; order Artiodactyla; family Monodontidae; genus Delphinapterus; species Delphinapterus leucas. The sequence continues at coordinate 6,386,030 of NC_143144.1, forward strand.
GAAGGCTTTAGTGCCCCAATAGTGGCTGATTTTTATGATAATGAACCCAGCAAATTCCAACACACTGAAATGTCAGAGGCTGGCTTGGGTTAGTCTGAAATACGTTTTATCACAGTCTTTTTCTTCCTATTAAATGTATTTATTTCATCTTTGGCTGCGTTAGGTCTCTGTTGCTGTGTGCGGGCTTTTCTCCAGTTGTGTCAATTGGGGGCTACTCTTTGTTGCAGTGCGAGGGCTTCTCATCGCGGTGGCTTTTCTCGTTGCGAAGCACGGGCTCTAGGTGCACGGGCTTCAGTAGTTGTGGCTCACAGGCTCAGTATTTGTGGCTCGCGGGCTCTAGGTGCGCGGGCTTCAGTAGTTGTGGCGCACGGGCTTAGTTGCTCCACGGCATGTGGGATCTTCCCGGACCAGGGCTCGAACCCGTGTCCCCTGCATTGGCAGGCGGATTCTTAACCACTGTGCCACCAGGGAAGGGAAGCCCTTTTATCGCAGTCTTGTTCTTTGTAAACTGGTCATCTCGCACGATGTGTATGGCGATGTGGAATTGTTACAATGTTCTGCTCTCAGTGAACAGCATTTCTTATGTACAAACCAAGGGAACATGACTTAAGAAGACATTGATTGCTTCTTAACTTTAAAGGGCCTCCTTAGAATGTAGAATGGCTGCACAGCCAAGAAAATGGCTTACACCATATATTGTCATCCCACAGACAGAACAAGGCAGTAGGAATTGAATCTGTTTAGCAGGATGTCTTTATGTGTGAAGATTTCTTGCTGCTCTGTAAATGCTTGTTTGCTTATTTAGGCATAGATGTAGAAAGTGCTTTTCTTTCATTCTGTTTCCATACTGTCGCCCAAGTAACAGGCACTTAGGACTGAGGTGCCAGTGAATAACAGATGAGCACTGCCCCTAAATTAAACATTAATAAGTATGCTGTAGCAGCATCAAAAAATGCATTTGCTTGATCCAAAATGGAATGAGAGGTTGGTTAGCATTTTCTTTGCTGAGGTCCTACAAATAAAGTGTGTTAGAATCATAAAGTAAATTTACAGTGTCATTAAGAACATATTATTCAATGCATCATTTTGCTTAGCGCTTGGTAATGTCTTTCATGGTTAGCTTTGTTTTTACTATTCAGCGTTGTTTATAAATGTGACCCAAATTCTAAATTGTTGGTGTTCTATCAGTCAGATGGTTAGTCAACCACATTTATTCAGCACCTGCTATGTGCAGCATTCTCTACAATTCTGGCTTTCGATGTTGAGCTACAAACTGAAATCAGATGAACAGTGTCTGCAGAAATATTGCAGACGTTTACAAGAAAGAAAAGCCAGAGACAGTGAAGTTATCTTTCCTCAAACCACTGGCCAAATAGAGAGCATGATGGGAGAGATTTTCTTAGAGAAACAGCAGGATTCACACAAATGACGTGAAGTCACAAATACAGCATTTAGTTGTGCTAAATGGGATAGCCATTGGGAGGATGGAGTGGGTGATAAGTTAGAAATTAGAGACAATGGTAAGCTATAAAGTCGGTGATGACGATCCTAGTGCACTTCTTCTTTTTTTTAAAAATTTCATTTTATATTAGAGTATGGTTGATTTACAATGTTGTGTTAGTTTCAGGTGTACAGCAAAGTGATTCATTTATACGTATTTACATATCTATTCTTTTTCAGATTCTTTTCCCATATAGGTTATTACAGAATATTGAGTAGAGTTCCCTGTGCTCTACAGTAGGTCCTTGTTGATTAGCTACTTTATACATAGTTGTGTGTATACGTTAATCTCAAACTCCTAATTTATCCCTCCGCACCACGTTTCCACTTTGGTGACCGTAAGTTTGTTCTTGAAGTCCCTGAGTCTGCTTCTGTCTTGTAAATAAGTTCATTTGTGTCATTTTTTAAAAGATTCCACATGTAAGTGATATCATAGGGTATTTGTCTTTCTGTTTCTGACTTACTTCACTTAGTCTGATCATCTCTAGGCCCATCCATGTTCCTGCAGATGGCATTATTTCATTCTTTTTTATGGCTGAGTAATGTCCCATTGTATACATGTACCACATCTTCTTTTATCCATTCATCTGTCGATGGACATTTAGGATGCTTCCATGTCCTGGCTATTGTAAATAGAGCTGCAGTGAACATTGTGGTACATGACTCTTTTCGAATTATGGTTTTCTCAGGGTATATGCCCAGTAGTGGGATTGCTGGGTCATATGGTAGTTCTATTTTTAGTTTTTTAAGGAACCTCCATACTGTTCTCCATAGTGGCCGTATCAATTTACATTCCCACCAGCAGTGCAAGAGGGTTCCCTTTTCTCCACACCCTCTCCAGCATTTATTGTTTGTAGACTTTTCGATGATGGCCATTCTGACTGGTGTGGAGGGATCTAGTGCACTTTTTAAAATCATAAAATAGAAATAGCTTAAGATATCCACACTCCTGCAGATGAATGACAGCACAGAACATACCTAATCACAGCTGTTTCCTGGGAGAATTCATATTTTCCTTTGCCATTCACTGCGAATGTGATTTGTAGCGGTCAGTTTCCCATTTCCAGTGTTTGCTTTTGCTGGATCAGCTGGTGTTCTCGCGGACTTTTCACCTGGCAGTGGGAGGGTGCAGTTTACAATGTGGTGGACGGCAGAGGGAGGCCAGCCTGGGTTTCTGACATCCTTGTGGACACTTGAAGGCCAGGACTTGCTGGCACCACTAATAATAGCCGCTCCTTTTGGACGCGTGCTGGGTGCCAGGCGTGGTGCTAAATGCTTTGGGTGTATTATCTCATTTAATCCTCCGAAGATCTTACGATGTGCAGACTATTATCAGGCCTGTTTCTGCAGATCAGGAAATTGAAGCTTAGAAAGGTTAAGTCACTTGAAGGTCAGACGGCTAGAAATGTCAGAGTTGAGGTGCAAACTCAGTTTTCTCCTAATCCCTATGCAACAGTGTCTTAACACACCTTTACTACTGCATCAGGACTGCATCAGGATGTTACTTTAAAGCATACAAGGTAAGAACTTGATCGCTTTTCACTGAAGTTTTGATTTTATACAGCAAGAAATAACTGAATAATAAAGTAAATAAATTAATACAAAGGTAAAAATTAATTAAAATAAAATATTTTAAAAGTATGAAGCTTGGTGTTAGAGAACGGGGCTGGTGCCTTTCGGCGTTATCCTAGCAGACCTGTCAGGCCAGACGCCACCGTGTGTTGTAAGTGTAGCATCTGAAATAGCTCCGCTGTCTCTTTGAAGCAGGTGGCACAGACGGAGAGCCCTGGCAGTAGCTGTCACTTGGTCTTGAACAGGAAGTAGACGACCCTTTCTGGTATTGCTAGAATGAATCCTTGGCAAATTCTCTGAGCAAGTTTCTGGCTACTGGTCACAAGGCATACGGCAAATTGACGGGGAGGTCTTGCAGTTGGCATCCCCAGAGACTCAGTGTTGCTGCACACGACACCTGAGCCCGCTTCCCCTCCACCCAAGCTGCAGCAGGTCTCTGGTCAGCTGTAGCATGACAGTTTGAACATCACTTCTGTGACGTCAGTAATTGTGACTGGTTCTCTGTTGATGGACAGTTTCTAAGGAAACATTCTCAAAAATCAACATTTGGGCACTGATTTTTTTTTTTTTCTTTGCGGTACGCGGGCCCCTCACTGCTGTGGCCTCTCCTGTTGCGGAGCACAGGCTCCGGACGCACAGGCTCAGCGGCCATGGCTCACGGGCCCAGCCGCTCCGCGGCATGTGGGATCCTCCCAGAACCGGGGCACGAACCCGTGTCCCCTGTATCGGCAGGCGGACTCTCAACCACTGCGCCACCAGGGGAGCCCCATGAGCACTGATACTTTTCAACCGGTTATACAGACTCATCAAAATTAGCAGGTTTTCTCCCAAATAGCCATCATGGTTTTAAAAATAATTAGTATGATGTATCCTCCTATGTGATGGTCATAATTACGATCACCATATAAATACATAGAGTGTAACCTCCGACAGAAGAATGAAAGCTAGCGGGGCTGTGCTTTCAATAAAAAGATGGAAGATTCTTAAAAGCATGAACCAAGAGATGAAAGTGCTGACCTAGAAACAGGTGACCTTTGTATTATGTCATTGAGGTGACCGTTGGCTGGGGTTGGAGCCCAGGGACACTGGGTTGTCTATTTTGAGTTTTATGGTTCTTTATTCCCCTCTCATCATTTTTGTTTTCCAGCTGAGATGATCCAACAAAGATTAGAAGCCCTGGAGAAAGAGAGAAGCAGCCTGCACTTTCAGCTCCCTTCACGGCAGCCGGCCGTCAGTGGCCTCCTGGGACACCTGAGGGCACAGGCCCAGGCCGCCCTGCACCAGGCGGCCCAGAGGTACGTGCTCTCCCCTGGGGGCCCTCTTTCCTCTCCCTGCTCCTGAGTGGTGAAGAGCCCGGGAGACCCTTCGCTGCGTTTTCCCGGGAAGCACCCTTCTGCCGGTTGGACAGGTGAAGGCTCCTTCCAGAGGCAGGGACTGGGGTGGGTCACACGCCCTAGGAAGCCCTTCTGCTAAGTGCCAGCAGGGCCCGTCGACAAGCACAGGCACGGCTGGGTGCTAAGCTCCCCCCGGGAAGCCCACCCGCTGAGAAGGTGGAGGTGGATTTCCTCTTTCCGAGGGCAGCTGGGTCTCCTGTCATCCTGTAAGATCCACACATGGTCCCCTCTGACCGAGGGATGAAAACACATCCTCCTCCTGACTCTTCCTCCGGAGCATCTTCTGCTCTTTCGGCTACCCAAGGGTCTCCCACGACCGGGACTAGGTGGAGGCCAGAATCCAGTTCTAATTCGGTGGCTCTCAATCCTGGCTGCACGTTTTAATCACCTGGAGAGTTTTTAAACGTCCAGCTTCTTCCCCAGACCAGGTAAGTCAGGCTGTCTGGGGCCGGGTCCCAGGTGCTGGCCTGTTGGAAAAGTCTGTGAACCATTGTCCTCCTCTGTCTGCTGGTGACCTCTCTCCTTGGGTAAAGGCTTGAGGGGGAAGCAGTAGTGATGAATGCGATTAGGCTAATCAGAGCGCAGGTCTGCTTCTACTTGGGTGTAAACACGGCCACAGCAATTACACTGTACTTCCAACTTCCAGTTGGCTCTGACAATCACAGGCCTGTCTGGCCCAGTCCTCATTTTACATTCGGTTGATCTTGGCAGCTCCGTAGAACCCGTCTTGACAGTGAGGCTGGTGGTTTTCTCACGTGCCTGTCCTGCAGTTTTGCGGGAATCACGTAGCAGAGTGCCTGGCGCCTGGTAGGTGCTTCCTTACAAGTGTTGGTTGAGTGAACTTTTACATGATTCTCTTAAAGAACAGGTGAATCTCACATCCCATTTCTATTCGTTTTTCATCTGACATTGAAGTATCACCTTGTTTCCTGTCCCCTTCTCACACAGGCCCTTCCCAACTTGACGTTCTACTTAATTCTTTCTTTCTTTCTTTTTTGCGATACGCGGGCCTCTCACTGTTGTGGCCCCTCCCGTTGCGGAGCACAGGCTCTGGACGCGCAGGCTCAGCGGCCATGGCTCACGGGCCCAGCCGCTCCGCGGCACGTGGGATCCTCCCAGACCGGGGCACGAACCCGCGTCCCCTGCATCGGCAGGCGGACTCTCAACCACTGCGCCACCAGGGAAGCCCTCTTTCTTTCTTTTGATCTTTGGGGGTGTTTCTGGTCCTCCACCCCAGTCTCGGGCCGTTTTTAGCATCTGCCAGTGTATTGTGTTTCTGTTAATTTAACAAACACTTGCGTAACACTCTTACTTGCATAAGAGTTACTAAGTGCTTTAAGAAGTAACTCATTTTTAAAAAATTTTCATTGTGATAAAATATACATACCATAAAATTTACTATTTCAACCATTTGTAAGTGTCCAGTTCAGTGGCGTTAAGTAGGTTCACATTGTGGTGCAGCCGTCACCACCGTCATCTCCAGAACTTTGTCATCTTCCCAAACTGAAACTCTATCCCCATTAAACACTAACTCCCTACTCTCCTACATTGTCGGTGGGAATACAAATTGGTGCGGCCACTATGGAAAACAGTATGGAGGTTCCTTAGAAAACTGAAAATAGAGCAATGGTATGATCGTGCAATCCCACTCCTGGGCAAGTATCCAGAGAAAACTCTAATTCAATAAGATACACGCCCCTCTATGTTCATAGAAGCACTAGTTACAATAGCCAAGACATGGAAGCAACCTAAGTGTCCAACGACAGAGGAATGGATAAAGAAGATGTGGTACATGTATACGATGGAATATTACTCAGCCATAAAAAAGAATGAAATAATGACATTTGTAGCAACATGGATTGGCCTAGAGATGATCATACTGAGTGAAGTAAGTCAGAGAAAGGCAGAGAAAGACAAATACCGTATGATAACACTTATATGTGGAACCTAAAATATCATACAATTGATCTTATTTCCAAAACAGAAACAGACTCACAGACATAGAAAACAAACTTATGGTTACCAAAGGGGGAAAGGGGCGGGGGAGAGGGATAAATTAGGAGTTTGGGATTAGCAGATACACACTACTCTATATAGAATAGCTAAACAGCAAGGTCCTACCGTATAGCACAGGGAACTGTATTCAGTATCGTGTAATAAGCTATGATGGGAAGAATATGAGGAAGAATAGATATATATATTTATGTATCTGAATCACTTTGCTGTATACCAGAAACTAACACAGCATCGTAAATCAACTATACTTCAATTAAAAAGACCCCATTGGGCTTCCCTGGTGGCGCAGTGGTTGAGAGTCCGCCTGCCGATGCAGGGGACACGGGTTCGTGCCCCGGTCCGGGAAGATCCCACATGCCGCGGAGCGGCTGGGCCCGTGAGCCACGGCCGCTGAGCCTGCGCGTCCGGAGCCTGTGCTCCGCAACGGGAGAGGCCACAACAGTGAGAGGCCCGCGTACCGCAAAAACCAAAAAAAACCAAAAAAAAAACCCATTAACTCCCTTGTCCCCCCTTCCCAGCCCCTGGCAACCTCCATTTCTACTTTCTGTCTCTATGAATCTGACTAGTCTGAGTACCTCACGTTAGTGGGATCATATGGTATTTGTCCTTTTGTGACTGGCTTGTTTCACTGAGCCAAGGGTCGTCTGTTGTGACGTGTCAGAATTTCCTTCCTTTTGAAGGCTGAATCACGTTCCATTGTATTATGTACCACATTTTGCTTATCTGTTCTTCTTTTGATGAATCAGAAGTAATTCACTGAATCCTCAAGACAGTTCCAGGGGGTTGTAGATTTTGTGTATTGATATGTGTATCTCTATGGGACTTGTGCAGGCCCCCAGTGGGTGGGTACTGAGCCTGGGCACAAACCTCGCGTCTGGCTTGAGTCCCAGTTTGGAACTAGCTTCCCGCACTATCCCTCTGAGTCCAAGCTGGCCCCTGCTCTCCAATGATCATGTCTTTAGCTACCCGTGTTGTGGTTGGAGAGTGATGCTTTGTTATGGTCTCGGCTGAGTGTCTCATAGAACACGGTGAACTAAAATAAAGGCAATGTCCTGCTCGCTCACTCAGGTTACACCCTGTGCCCTTTCTCGTATTTGACTGTGACCCATAAAGGTGGCATGTTCCCGTCGCTCAGCCGAATATGTTCCCCACAGAAGTATATTATTAACCATTTATGAAGCCCATATAAACCCGTGGTGCACCTTGTTCACCCTGCCTCCTTTCCTCACAGGAGTTACCTGGATACTGTTTTTAGTTCCCACTCACTTTTTGAGCCCACCGGGCTCTGATTTCTATCTCGGCCGCTACCAAAGTTGGTAATGATTTTCTAGTTGCTCAATTGAAAAGACATCTTAAAATGCTTCTTCTGTGCATTGTCACGGCACCATCTACAACTTTTGATCAATCGGATTCATCCCTGAAACTCTCTCACCTTGGCCTTCTCAAATCACTCTTTCCTGCTCTTGCTGCCCTGCTGGCCATTCCTTTCCATCTCTGAAGAGCTCCTGTTTCTCTCCCGACCCCTTCATATTGATGCCCCCTTGTCTTCTCTTCTTCTCCATCCTCTCCTCCCACTTTATATACTCTCTCTGGGGGATCTCAGATACTCCTGTGCTTCAGGTACCGCTAATGGACTAATTTCCCTCAAATTTCTTTTTCTTTTTTAAAAATTATTTTGGCCACGCCGTGCAGCATGTGGGATCTTAGTTCCCCGACCAGGGATTGAACCCGGGCCCCCTGCACTGGCAGCGCAGAGTCTTAACCACTGGACCACCAGGGAAGTTCCTAATTTCCCTCAAATTTCTATCCCTACCCCTGGTCTCTCTCTAAAATTCCAGCCCACAACTCGGCTTTCTTTTGAACAACTCCCTGAGCTTTACTAAGTGTACTTACCTTTCTACCTTAAAAATTTACTGTTGTTTTATTCTTGCCTTTACTAAATTGACTATCTTTTTTTTTTTTTTTTTAATTTTTGCGGTACGTGGGCCTCTCACTGTTGTGGCCTCTCCCGTTGCAGAGCACAGGCTCTGGACGCACAGGCTCAGCGGCCATGGCTCACGGGCCCAGCCGCTCCGCGGCTTGTGGGATCCTCCCGGACCGGGTCACGAACCCGTGTCCCCTGCATCGGCAGGCAGACTCTCAACCACTGCGCCACCAGGGAAGCCCTAAATTGACTATCTTTTAAAACTATCTGGTTATTAAATTCACTCTCTTTGTCCCCGGTCAGTCCCTGCTCCTGCATCCCCAGTCTCAGTGACTTATGCCGCCATCTCCCCAGTGACCCAAGTAAGAACTCTGGTTCAGCCTTGGCTCCTCCCCTTAGGCCTTACTCCCCAGTCTAATTGGGGACCATGTCCTGTGGACTCCACTGTCTTTTACTGTATCCCTGCTCCCCTCGCCCATCCTCACGTCAGGGCTTCAGTTCTGATTTAATAATTGTAATCCGGATTCTTGCAGTGGTCTCCTTCTGGTGTTCCCGACCCCAGTATTACTCCCTCTCATTCACCTTCCGTGATGCCTCAGGTGGAAATGTCGTGTCATGCACGGTGGCCCTCATGGTCCTTGGGATAAGGTCTGTGCTGCTTAGCATGACCCTCAACGCTTTTCCAGTGCAGCTCTTGCCTAGCTTTCCAGCAGCCGGAATTTCACTAGGCGCCACCAGCCCCTGCAGTTGACACACGCAGAAGTGGTAGAAGTTGTCACCTAACTGTTGCTCATTCTTCACGACTCAGCTGAGCTCCCATCCTTGTGAAGCCTTGCCCGTGTCAGTCACAGCATCTACCCCTTGAATTGCTGGAGCACCTTGAATGACCTCACCCCTGCCTTGGCTCTCAAATTAATCTGTTTCCTTGAATATCTGTCTACTCTGACAGACTGTGAGCGCCTCAAGGACAAGACTGTATTGTATTTATCTTTTTATTCCTAGACACTAGAGCAGTGGCTGACCTATGATAAGTATTCCATAAACATTCACTGAATGAATGAATGTGATACATATGTGTATCTACATGTATGTTCACCAAGATGCATGTGTATAGAGAGGGAGAGAGGAAGAACCTTCACTCTAACGTGGTTCAGTTGCCCTGGAGAAAACACTCCTTCAGCCTTGCTTTTGACACACCCAGCAAGGAGGAGGTTCACAGTATCTTCTTTTAAAAAAATTAATTAATTCATTTATTTATTTTTGACTGCCTTGGGTCTTCATTGCCGCATGCAGGCCTTCCCTAGTTGTGGCGAGTGGGGGCAGAGTTGTGGTGCACGGGCTTCTCATTGTGGTGGCTTCTCGTTGTGGAGCATGGGCTCTAGAGTGTGCGGGCTTCAGTAGTTGTGGCGCATGGGCTCAGTAGCTGTGGCTCGCGGGCTCTAGAGCGCAGGCTCAGTAGTTGTGGCGCATGGGCTTGGTTGCTCTGCGGCATGTGGGATCTTCCCGGACCAGGGCTCGAACCCATGTCCCCTGCATTGGCAGGCGGATTCTCAACCACTGCGCCACCAGGGAAGTCCCCACAGTATCTTGAAGAACCCCCGATTGGAGCTCCAGGAAACCTGGATTTGGTTCTGTCTCTTGCGCTACCCAGCTCTGTGTGACCTGACGTAGTTTCCTACCTTCTCCACACTTCACTCCCCTCATGAGAAAAGGAGGGGGTTGAATTAGATCGCTCTTTTCCACACTTCAGTTATTTAAGCATTATCTTGGCTTTTCTCATGCCAAAGCCATCTGTCCCATTATTAACACAATTAGAGAACAGTGCCTCAAAATTAGTTCCTTTCTTACGCTTTTCTGCTGCGTGTTAACATAATTGCATAGTCATTAATAATTTAAAGAATTGCCTCTCACCGTGCCGACTGCCCATCCAGCCTGTGACGTTTGTCATCATCAGGATTCTGTGGACTCAGGTTTCCCCCGAACCAGGGGCTTTGACTGCAGTTCTCACAGTGGCCACCAGGGGGACGGGGTGTCTGGCCCGAGCTCAGGCAGCCAGCGCCTGGATGGCAAGGTTTCTCCCAGGCCAGGGGCTTTCCGAGTCCAGGGAGAAACAGAATGCTTCCCAATGATGGTGCTTTTCCTGTAGAAATAAAAAAGTTGCATCGGCATATGGCACATTTTCAATACTGATTAATAACAGCACAAATAAGTACCTCTTCGCCTTGTTGGGATCAAGCCTTTCCTAGAGGATCTAATGAAAGCTATAGATTTCTTCCATCACAGAACCACGTATGTACAAACATACGGACAACTGCATACAAACACTTGCATGCAGATCTTCTGAGCTTATTGATTCCCTCTCTAGGGGGCCTTTGGCTCTCAAGTTAAGAAAATTTGGTTTAGAATAAGATCTGAGGAAATGTAAACTCCCAAGTACAATCAGGTACTTCATTTGTAATTTCACTGTCATTTTGTTCATAATAATCCCTGTTGAATTCATAGTTCTAAAAAGTACTGTTTAATTCTCCGTGTGTCACCCTGAATCATGCTCGATTTGTCCAGGTCCTTCCAGCAGCCCAGGGAGCGTTAGCTGTCACCCCAGGGGTTAACTGGGCTCCTCTAAAGCAGATTACTGGTACTCAAATGGTTTGGTATCCGCCTCTCTCTGTCTTTGGTACCGCACTGCTCTGTAATATAACTGGGTCACTGGGGTATCTCTACTCAGCAGGGTACAAAGGCGTCGTGGTTTGTCTGTTCTCTGGTCTGCTGCGCTCTGTTGAACACATTTCCCCCATTTCTCTATGGTGTCTTGGGCAGAAAATACAGATGTCTGGGGCATTTTCAGTTACCGTTGCTCACCCAGTGAGTCTAGTTTGAAGCATCATTCGTACGTCCAATTCACATCTTTCCCTGTCCAGTGTTTGTAATCCTCTCCTTGTGGGCCATCGCTGCCCCCCGGCCAACAGAGCTGTTGATACCCCCGTGAATATGTGCTGACACATTCCCTCTCTTGTGGGACTCAGGTGCGGGGTCCCCAGAGGCCACTGCAGCACCTTCCTGATGCTGACGTGAACACAATCTCTCCACCCCACAGGGGCAACCACCGTTTTTCACGCGTCACCCAGCCTCTTTCTCTGGGTCTCCTTGGCCAGTGGGTGCCCTTGTTGGGAGGATCCCTTTTGTCGTGTTCACTTGATTCACAGGAAGCTCACGTATCTTTGCCGCACTGAACGGTGGGCATGTGGGTCGGCCAGTTCCAGGCCCTCTGCCCTGCTGTGGCTCTCCCGTTCCGTCGTCCCTGCTCCACGGGCAGCGGTGCATCACAAAGTCGGTGTGTGGGCGGGGATTGCCGCAGAGACCTGATGCCCCGCGTCCCAACCCCTTGGCCTCCCTCTGATTCCCTCTCCAGCTGTGGACGCTTTTGTGCCCACTGACAGCTTTGCACCCGACAGGCTTCTCTGCCACGGGACTTTCCCTGCCTCTTGTGAGGAAGGGGAGTGAGTGATGCCCCTGAGGGCAGATTAATGCTCCAGCCTCCCCACGTCCAGGGGGACAGCTTCGAGGAGTGTTGCACACATTTTCTCCCAGGACGTTTCCCAGTTGGTTGGCGCCCCAGTTGCCTCTGTGGTGATCAGCTCAATAGCACACGGTTTATTGACGTTTCCTCCTTCCTGCCACCCACTCTGGTTTCTTGGGAATCACTTCGCCAAAAAGCAGCCTGAACTCAGCTCGTCTCAGATTTTGCTCCAAAGACAACCAGACGCAGATAGAGGTTCATATGGGAGAACCAGACGTCAGCCTTCCTTGCAGGACACCCCCTGGCTGGAAGAGGGGGTCTAGTGGACTTGCTTTTCCTTCATTTGGTTTGCGTGGGAGAGTTTACTCCCCGTTTGCTCCCATGCGGGGCTGGGGGCTTGGGCAGGGAAGCATCTCTCATGAAGACTCCATTTCCCGCACGGTCAACACGGTGGTGAGTGAGGGTGCTGGTGGTTTGCAACTTGTGCAGCCCTGGGTGGACACCTCCCTCGCTGCTCCCGATTTGGGGTGAAGGGCATTTAGGCCTGTGTCCTTCAGCGTTCGTGTCTGATTCTGGAGCAACTGGAAAATTCCACCTCAGCATCCTAGCACAGCAATCAATGATCGGGAATCTACTTTTGCTGTATCTTTCACCCAGTCCAAAGAAAGTTATTTTTTCCTTTCTCCGAAGAGAGAGGCTTGGTCTACTGTGCCCATATGACTGATAATTTTCTCATGAATACTTTGCTTTTCTCTGACTGTACATCCTATGTGTTTTCCCACTGGACCTTCACCACCATGTACATGAAAACGGGTCATATTTACCTCTTCAGTTGTGTGTGTGCACGTGTGTGTGTGTATGCAAAGTGTCCTTTATCAAAGACCTTTTCCCAATAGATAACTTAAAACACAAGTAAACAAAGTACAACAGAGTTTAAAAGCAAAGCTATACGATGGTTTTCCAATGTGGATTATCAGGGCAGGGCTCTGGTTTGCCTGTCCGGATACTTCCTGCTCACCTACTTCCTTTCTGATTGGAACAGATGAATGTTGTGTAGCTCACGGTGCTTCTGGACTGAGTCATTTTTCCTCTGACCCGCTCTTCCTCTCTTCCCTTTGAAACATGTGATTCTTTATTTCCATTTAATTGTCATGTCGGGACCATCACACCACAGAATTCAACGGTGATCAGCTCTAAGTTCACAGGCTGGAATGGAGATACACGGCAAAAGAAAATAACTGTTACAGACACATTTTACCAGAGATGTAAAATGAGGTGGCATAAAAATGATCACTGTTACCAACGTGGCAGGAGACGTTTCTGAACCCCTAATCACAGCTCGAGCCAAATGGGGACTAGCACGGCCTGTGTCTCTCCCAGGAGACCCACCTCTGATCCCTTGTCATCACCTTGAGAAGTAAGGGAGGAAGGAAAAGAGGAGAAAAACCAGTTGAAGGGAGTCACAGAAGACTCATCGGAATTTGTTTTAAAATCAGTGGATTATAGATAAAACTTCCAAATAAAGGTCTCCTGTGTCATCCTCTTTGCTCAAATTCAGCTGAAGTCCGTCTGAAGCCTGTTGTTTTGGGCATGGATATTATAAACCCAAGTAAATGTCCACGTGCCCCTCCTGCAAGGCTGTCACCTCTATATGTGGGATAAGATTGTAGAAACCAGTGATGTTCACTTTTCTAAGGTGTATGACTTTTACTCCACTCTCCTTACTTTTAGACCCAAGTCAGATATATAAGGAAGAACTGTAAAGTTACCTACATTGTCCCTGGCAAGTTTACAATGTTCAATTGTGCCATCAGAGTGGCCTCAGTCATTTATGACATTGTTTGTTGGCTAAGAAAGCTATTTCCAGATTTAACGCACACTTCATTGATTGCATAACTGGCCCAAACCACTTCCTTATCACCATCATCCCACCGAGGGAGAGATGGAAACACATTCGTCAGATGACATAAGTTTGATAGAATAGCCCTCGATACGGAGCAGCAGTTGGCAAAGGTATTCGGAAGGTCCTACTCAAGTCTTGTTGCCAGAAGTGGTCATCTGAGCTGAGGTTTTCCTCACTATGAAAATGAGAGCATCCGTTTTGGTTCTTTCCTCAATTAAAACTCTACGATTCCAGCAGCGGCACCACAGAGCAATTTTTCTGGCATCGTGATGACCGTCCGTCATTCCTGTCTGGAAAGGGACCCTCTGTGTTATACGTACAACTGTATAAGCCACAGCAATTGTCAAGAGCCGTTCTGGCACGGGATGTCCCAGCCGGTGGAATGTCTGGGCTCCCCTCTGCCCTGTCTCACTCTAGACGTTCCCGAAGGCGGCCCTCCGCGCAAAGGCAGCGCACTGGAGGGCCCTGGGCCCAGCGAGCCAGCTGCAGAGGAGGTGACCGGGTGGGTTCATCACAGGTGCACGCTCTCAGGAAACACCTCCCCCTAGATGGGATTCATTCTTTTCTCAATATTACTGAACCCTGTACTCACAGAAGTCACGCGGTCCATGTTATCCCTGGGATGCGGTATGCTGTCCTGTGCAGTTTGGATCTATACTGTTTTCAGTGGTGTAGGATCTTATTTTACAGATGGGTTTTATCCTTCTTTAAGTGACTGGTGGAAAAGACAAAAGTAGAAAGGCCAGGATTTTTCCAGCGCTGGGCAGATGGGGACCTGCATGAGACCCGGGGCTGATAGTGCGGTCCTAGACACCCCGAGTCCCCGTGGGCACCGAGTGCTCTGCTAACATTCCAACCCACGTGTTTTTAATTCTTGCCCCTGAGGGATTTGCTCGGTTTCCATACTGATTAGTTTATAGCAAGGCTAATTTGCACTGACATTTGGGTTTACACATTGGGGTTTATTAAAATAAAGGGAACAGCATTGTAGGAGGCAGAGGGAATGTGGCTCTGAGGGCTGATGGGCTGAGATGGAAACCGGTCCCCGGCTTCATTCCTGAGCTGTCTTTTGTCCTGGGGCCACCACTCAGCCATCTGTGCATGGCTTTCTCTACCCAGAGTTAAAGTGTGAGAGACACGGGAGTTTCGGTGAATCACAGGGGCTTTTTTTATGGATTAAGTAATGAATGTGATTAACGATAATAAGGAGAATTCCCAGCTACCCACCTGTAGTTCCCCTGCAGCTCATTTTCAATTCTGTGTTGATTCCCTTCACTAACTCCCATCCCGACCCAGATGGTATCTATTTAGGAAATTCAGGAAACTCTTAATATTTGCATGAGCAGAGCAAATTGGGAAATAAATTAGTGTGAAGAAGTGATCTAATGCAATCGAAAGCTGAATATAAACAGCTTCTGGATTTTTCTAGGCCATGGACTCATGAAGTCACTCGGTAAATATCTGCTAAGCCCTGCTGAGTGCTGGGCCCTGGGGACAGCAGTACGAGACGGGCTGAGGTTCGCCATCCAGAGCCAGAGGCTGGGTGGACAGGCTGAGACTCGGGGGCCCAGGGGAGGAGGTGGGTTCCATTCCCACAATAGCTGGTGGTGGTTTCCTTCCAGGCCCCCCCCTCTTCTGATACATGGAACGGTCCTCAGAAACATCTCATCTTTACTCTTCATTACAAAGGACGGTGTGTCCAGTGGACATGAGCACAGTGTTCAGTCTCCTGATGCCAACGTTGAGGTGGGGGGGAAGCGGCCAGCTCCCCGAGGACAGAGTCCCCTTATGGCCCCAGGGTGAGGGTGGGACCTGCACGGGGCAGGCACTCAGTGGCCGTTTGTTGAATACACTTGATCCCGCAATCAGCCGTCTGGAGCCGTATAGGGAAGGCATCACCATCACCATCATTCTCATTTTGAAAACGAGGGAGGTGAGGTTCAGAGCGGTTTGGTAAGTCCAAGCACACATAGCTAGAGAAGGGTGGAGTTCGGGCTCAAACCGTGTTCACCTGCCTCCCTGAAGCCGTCACTCTCAGCTCACTGTGTTGAATCACGGGCAAGGGGACGTGGCCGGCAGGCGTGGGTGGCATGTGGCTAGAAGCCAGGAAGAAACAGGAGTTTATAATCTTGCTGAAGCCTGACTGCTGTATGGTGTCCAGGGAAGGGCTGGAAAGTGGCAACCAGCCTCATGGCCCTTTGATGGACTCCTCACCTCTGCTTCTTGCTCTCTGTGTGACCCAGTGTTATGGAGCCAAACTTGTGTCCGCTTGCCCACACCCAGGAAAGCCAATCTACTGACACCAGGTTCGGGTGAAGGAAAGTGCAGTGTTTATTGCAGGCGCCAAGCAAGGAGTCCAGACAGCTAGTGCTCAAAAGGCCCTAACTCCTTGATGGTTTTTAGGGAAAAGCTTATAAAGACGGGGTGAGGGAGGGGGGCTGTGGGGTGTGTGATCAGCTCGTGGACCTTCTTCTGATTGGCTGGTGGTGAGGTAACTGGGAGTCAACATCATCAACCTTCTGGTTCCAACTGGTCTGGGGTCTGTGTGCTTGTGAGCAGCAGACAGTTAACTTTTCCTACCTGGTGAGGGTTTCAGTCTCTGTAAAACAGCTCTAAGGACGTGGCTCAGAATGTTATCTATAGCCCTTGAGGAGGAACAAAAGGTTTTTGACTTCTTTGTTTAATGGCTAAACCATTATTATTTTGTCTTGCTTGAAAGTTTCCTTTCTTTCTGCATTTTCTTTTCTCCAGTTAAATTTATTCTTTGACTAAAGTTTTTCTACAGACGAAAGGCAGGCGGAGGACCTGGAGGGGGAGTCTTGCTCTGGGAAGGCCCCATAGGGTCCTGCTTGGTTACACCAGAGCAAGTTGCTCAGGTCTCCCTGATGCTCTGTTTCTTCGTTGGCAACACTGATAACACCCGACGTACAGTAAATTCTCAATTATACCGGATTATTTTGTTATTACCAGTTAAATTTTTTTATTACTACTACTACTCTTGTGATTTGCCTTTACGCACACAGAGACTTGTTACAGAGAGTAACCAGTCTTAAGATAAGCTTCTAAATTGCGTGGTATGTTACATTAAGTAAGCAGCTTTCGAGATTATTGAGTCTGAATCTGTGTCTGGCCCAGAGATTCAATCAAGGCTCCCTTTTCTGTGGCCACTGTTTTCTAACTTAGAAAAGCTGAGGTGACATATTTTCTATCATTGTTTCTAAGAATATTAGGGCTGTTTCACTGTGCTACTTGGTAGGCCCCCTTGTTAACGTAAGGGCCATGTTAAGATGTAGGAAGTGGGAGCAGGGCGTCTACCTTTCCACTCCTACAGTGAGTAAGTCTGAGCCCTGGGGGGAGCATTTGTCCGTGGCCTTGGTTTACCCATCGCCTCTGCTCTGCGCAGGGGACAAGTCTTGTTTACTGCTGTAACCGCTTATAAATTGATTTGTCATCTTTTGATGAGAAACACCTGCAAGGCTCCTGCAACGGCAACTCACCAGCATAAGGTGGCAGCCTGGGCCACATCTTCACCAGCGTTGCTTCAACCAAATATGCCAACTCTTGCGAGCATGGGAGAAAGAGATTTTTAGTGGTTTTTGACAGTCTTTTAGCAAACCTTTTCTGAGAATCTCTGACCCAGGCATCAGTCAACCCTCTTTGTCATCTCCACAGCCAAGATCAGCCCTGGAAGTTTGCTCTGGATGGCCCAGGCAGAGCTGTCCAATGATGTATAAGGCAAACCACATACATGATTTTAAATGTTCTAGTAGCCACATTTTTAAAAAGTAAGAAAAAACAAGTAAAATTCATTTAAAAAATATACTTAATTAACCCAGTATGTCAAAAACATTGTCATCCCAACAGGTAATGAATGTAAATATCATTAATGAGCTATTTTACACTCTTCGTTTCATACTAAGTCTTTAAAATCTGGTGTGTATTTTACACTTTCAGCGCAGATAGCCACACGCATAGCTACGGTGCTGGACAGTGCCCAGTCCAGTTAAGCAAGGTGGCTCTGGGAAACAGCCAAAGCCCCGACAGATTGTCATTAAAACAAAAACTTACATTAGGGACCTCATCCCTATGACCCTACTAAGGATGAGAGCCGCTGGGGGCCACTTTGTGGACCTTCTTTCCATTAACATTCTTGTAGATCTGAGGATTTCAGCTCATCCATATCTGTACCAATATGTATGTTTTGTTTTAAGAGCTAGCAGTGACGACACCCAAGCTGAGCTCAGAACGGAGCCGAAGATGTTGGAACCCACTGCTCAGGACAACCTGCTTGTGTCCATCACCAGGCGAGACTGGCTTCTCCAAGAAAAGCAGCAGTTACAGGTAAGCGGGTGAAGAATCTTCAAGAAACAAGACATCATTTTTCTTATCCATTTGAGCCAAAGGTAGCAAAGCGGGTCTTTGCTTTGCTTGAGTGAAGCAATTAGAGCGTTGGCTGTCCACCTGGAAGCACAAGGTGGAGGGTGGTGACTAGGGGGCCTGTCGGGAGTCTCATTACCAACGAGGGGTTGAAAGCTTGGCGGTGTGTGTGCCTGTTTTTGCTATTCCTCATTACCTGTTGAATATGCTTTCCTTGTCTGCCAGGCCAGTTTGTCACCTCTTCTCGTTTTGCCCTGAAGAAGGTTCTTTTAGAAGGCAGAAAAAAAATCTGAGCTGTGGCAATGATTTATGGCAATTGCTGTCAGGTTGGACCCTGAGTAGCACCTGTCAGGAGGCAGAGCTGTAAGTGTGGACTGGGCAAAGTGGGCGGGACTGGGAATGACTGGGGCATCGTGGGAGCTCCAGGTTGGCCCAGAGCAGTGGATGCAAGTTGGCCGAGAATCATCAGGGGCTAGAAATCTTGGTGCAGCCCTGAGTTCCAGCCAGGAGGCAACCAGGAGCTCTGGAAGTCGACAGTGTCCCCCAGAGACAAGGAGCCCTGCAACTCTGTCCACACCTGCCTGAGCCTGGAGGCCTTGAGGCAGGAATGGGGAGCATTGATGTCTGGAAAGAGCAGAGGGCTTTAACACTGAGTCCAATAGCTAGCTTAGGCTCCAAACAGCTGAATGACCTTAGACAAGTTAATGGGGCTCAGACATGTTACTGGAAGCCCTCCCGCTGCCCCTGCCTCAAGCAGAGTGTTCTTAATATCTGAGTTTGCCCATCCAAGTCCATACAATAGCAAGGTGGCAAAGGGAAGCAAACATTGTTGCTATTTGAAAATATTCTCCAATAAACTGGCACTTTTTTTTTTAATTGAAGAGACTGTCTTTTCTGCATTGTATATCCTTGCCCCCTTTGTCACAGATTAGTTGACCATAGGTGCGTGGGTTTATCTCTGGGCTTTCTATCCTGTTCCATTGGTCTATATTTCTGTTTTTGTGCCAGTACCATATTGTTTTGATTACCATAGCTTTGTAGTGTAGTCTGAAGTCAGGGAGTCTGATTCCTCCAGCTCCATTTTTTTCCCCCTCAAGATTGCTTTGGCTATTCAAGGTCTCTTGTGTTTCCATACAAACTTTAAGATTTTTTGTTCTAGTTCTGTAAAAAATGCTGTTGATAGTTTGATAGGGATTGCATTGAATCTGTAGATTGCTTTGGGTAGTATAGTCATTTTCACAATATTGGTTCTTCCAATCCAAGAACATGGTATATCTCTCCGTCTGTTTGTGTCATCTTTGATTTCTTTCATCAGTGTCTTATAGTTTTCTGTGTACGGGTATTTTACCTCCTTAGGTAGGTTTATTCCTAGGTATTTTATTCTTTTTGTTACAGTGGTGAATGGGATTGTTTCCTTAATTTCTCTTTCTGATCTTTCATTGTTAGTGTACAGGAATGCAAGAGATTTCTGTGTATTAATTTTGTATACTGCAACTTTACCAAATTCTTTGATGAGCTCTAGTAGTTTTCTGGTGGCATCTTTAGACTTCTCTATGTATAGTATCATGTCATCTGCAAACAGTGACAGTTTTACTTCTTCTTTTCCAATTTGTATTCCTTTTATTTCTTTTTCTTCTCTGATTGCCATGGCTAGGACTTCCAAAACTATGTTGAATAACAGTGGCGAGAGTGGACATCCTTGTCTTGTTCCTGATCTTAGAGGAAATGCTTTCAGTTTTGCAGCATTGAGAACGATGTTGATGTTGGCTGTGGGTTTGTCATATATGGCCTTTATCATGTTGAGGTAAGTTTCCTCTATGCCTGGTTCTGGAGAGTTTTTATCATAAATAGGTGTTGAATTTTGTCAAAAGCTTTTTCTGCATTGATTAAGATGATTATATGGTTTTTATTCCTCAATCTGTTAACATGGTGTATCACACTGAATGATTTGCGTATATCAAAGAATCCTTGCATCCCTGGGATAAATCCCACTTGATCGTGGTGTATGATCCTTTTAATGTGGTGTTGGACTCTGTTTGCTAGTATTTTTGCATCTATATTCATCAGTGATATTGCTCTGTAATTTTCTTTTTTTGTAGTATCTTTGTCTGGCTTTGGTATCAGGGTGATGGTGGCCTTGTAGAATTAGTTTGGGAGTGTTCCTTCCTCTGCAGTTTTTTGGAAGAGTTTGAGAAGGATGGGTGTTAGCTCTTCTCTAAATGTTTGATAGAATTCACCTGTGAAGCCATCTGGTCCTGGACTTTTCTTTGTTGGTAGATTTTTTTTTAACATCTTTATTGGAGTATAATTGCTTTACAATGGTGTGTTAGTTTCTGCTCTATAACAAAGCGAATCAGCTATACAGATACATATACCCCCATATCTCCTCCCTCTTGCATCTCCCTCCCACCCTCCCTATCCCACCCCTCTAGGTGGTCACAAAGCACCTAGCTGATCTCCCAGTGCTATGTGGCTGCTTCCCACTAGCTATCTATTTTACATTTGGTAGTGTATATATGTCCATGCCACTCTCTCACTTAGTCCCAGCATACCCTTCCCCCTCCCTGAGTCCTCAAGTCCATTCTCTACGTCTGCGTCTTTATTCCTGTCCTGCCCCTAGAACCATTTTTTTTTATTCCATATATATGTGTTAGCATACGGTATTTGTTTTTCTCTTTCTGACTTACTTCAGTCTATATGACAGTCTCTAGGTCTATACACCTCACTACAAATAACTCAATTTCGTTTCTTTTTATGGCTGAGTAATATTCCATTGTATGTATGTGCCACATCTTCTTTATCCATTCATCTGTCGGTGGACACTTAGGTTGCTTCCATGTCCTGGGTATCGTAAATAGTGCTAAAATGAATATTATGGTACATGTGTCTTTTTGAATTATGGTTTTCTCAGGGTATATGCCCAGTAGTGGGATTGCTGGGTCATATGGTAGTTCTATTTTTAGTTTTTTAAGGAACCCCCATACTGTTCTCCATAGTGGCTGTATCAATTTACATTCTCACAAACAGTGCAAGAGTGTTCCCTTTTCTCCACACCCTCTCCAGCATTTATTGTTGGTAGATTTTTTGATGATGGCCATTCTGACTGGTGTGAGGTGATACCTCATTGTAGTTTTGATTTGCATTTCTCTAATAATTAGTGATGTGGAGCATCCTTTTATGTGTTTGTTGGCAATCTGTATATCTTCTTTGGAGAAATGTCTATTTAGGTCTCCTGCCCATTTTTGGGTTGGGTTGTTTGTTCTTTTGTTATTGAGCTGCATGAGCTGCTTGTATATTTTGGAGATTAATCCTTTGTCAGTTGTTTCATCTGCAAATATTTTCTCCCATTCTGAGGGTTGTCTTTTGGTCTTGTTTATGGTTTCCTTTGCTGTGCAAAAGCTTTGAAGTTTCATTAGGTCCCATTTGTTTATTTTTATTTCCATTTCTCTAGGAGGTGTGTCAAAAAGGAACTTGCTGTGATTTATGTCATAGAGTGTTCTGCCTATGTTTTTTGGAAGATTTTTAATCACAGTTTCAATTACATTACTTGTGATTGGTCTGTTCATATTTTCTATTTCTTCCTGCTTCAGTGTTGGAAGGTTATACCTTTCTAAGAATTTGTCCATTTTTTCCAGGTTGTCCATTTTATTGGCAAAGAGTTGCTTGTAGTAGTCCCTTATGATGCTTTGTATTTCTGCGTTGTTCATTGTAACTTCTCCTTTTTCATTTCTGATTCTATTGATTTGAGTCCTCTCCCTCTTTTTCTTGATGAGTCTGGCTAAAGGTTTATCAATTTTATCTTCTCAAAGAACCAGCTTTTAGTTTTTTGATCTTTGCTATTGTTTTCTTTGTTTCTATTCCATTTATTTCTGCTCTGATCTTTATGATTTCTTTCCTTCTACCATCTTTGGGTTTTGTTTGTTCTTCTCTCTCTAGTTCCTTTACATGTAAGGTTAGATTGCTTATTTGAGATTTTTCTTGTTTCTTGAGGTAGGATTGTATTGCTACAAACTTCCCTCTTAGAACTGCTTTTGCTGCATCCCATCGGTTTTGGATATACATGTTCTTGTCATTTGTCTCTAGGTATTTTTTGATTTCCTCTTTGATTTCTTCAGTGATCTCTTGGTTATTTAGTAATGTATTGTTTAGCCTCCATGTGTTTGTGTTTTTTACGGGCTTTTTTCCCCCTGTAATTGGTTCCTAATCTCATAACATTATGGTCAGAAAAGATGCTTGATATGATTTCAGTTGTCTTAAATTTACCAAGGCTTGATTTGTGACCCAAGCTGTGATCTAACCTGGAGAATGTTCCATGTACACATGAGAAGAAAGTGTAATCTGCTGTTTTCAGATGGAATGTCTTATAAATATCAAGTAAATCTCTCTGGTCTATTGTGTCACTTAAAGCTTGTGTTCCCTTATTAATTTACTGTCTGGATGATCTGTCCATTGGTGTAAAAGTCCCCCACTATTATTGTGTTACTGTTGATTTCCTGTTTTTATAGCTGTTAGCATTTGCATTATGTATTGAGTTGCTCCTGTGTTGGGTGCATATATATTTATAATTGTTATATCTTCTTCTTGGATTGATCCCTCGATCATTATGTAATGTCCTTCCTTGTCTCTTGTAACATTATTTATTTTAAAGTCTATTTTATCTGATATGAGTATTGCTATTCCAGCTTTCTTTTGATTTCCATTTGCATGGAATATCTTTTTCCATCCCCTCACTTTCAGTCTGTATGTGTCCCTAGGTCTGAAGTGGGTCTCTTGTAGACAGCATATATATGGGTCTTGTTGTTGTATCCATTCAGCGAGCCTGTGTCTTTTGGTTGGAGCATTTAATCCATTCATATTTAAGGTAATTATCGATATGTATGTTCCTATTACCATTTTCTTAATTGTTTTGTGTTTGTTTTTGTAGGTTCTTTACTTCTCGTGTGTTTCGCACTTAGAGAAGTTCCTTTATCATTTGCTGTAGAGCTGGTTTGGTGGTGCTGAATTCTCTTAGCTTTTGCTTGTCCATAAAGCTTTGGATTTCTCTGTCAAATCTGAATGACATCCTTGCCGGGTAGAGTAATCTTGGTTGTAGGTTCTTCCCTTTCATTACTTTAACTATATCGTGCCACTCCCTTCTGGCTTGTAGAGTTTCTGCTGAGAAATCAGCTGTTAACCTTATGGGAGTTCCCTTGTATGTTATTTGTCCTTTTTCCCTTGCTGCTTTCAATAATTTTTCTTTGTCTTTAATTTTTTCCAATTTGATTAATATGTGTCTTGGCGTGTTTCTCCTTGGTTTTATCCTGTATGGGACTCTCTGTGCTTCCTGGACTTGGGTGGCTATCTCCTTTCCCATGTTAGGGAAGCTTTCGACTATAATGTCTTCAAATATTTTCTTGGGTCCTTTCTCTCTCTCTTCTCCTTCTGGGACCTCTATAGTGCGAATGTTGGTGCATTTCATGTTGTCCCACAGGTCTCTTAGGCTGTCTTCACTTCTTTTCATTCTTTTTCCTTTATTCTGTTCTGCGGCAGTGAATTCCACCATTCTGTCTTCCAGGTCACTTATCCGTTCTTCTGCCTCAGTTATTCTGCTATTGATTCCTTCTAGTGTATTTTTCATTTCAGTTATTGTATTGTTCATCTCTGTTTGTTTGTTCTTTAATTCTTCTGGGTGTTTGTTCTTTCATTCTTCTAAGTCTTTGTTAAACATTTCTTGCATCTTCTCGATCTTTGCCTCCATTCTTTTTCCAGGGTCCTGGATCATCTTCATTCTCATTATTCTGAGTTCTTCTTTTGGAAGGTTGCCTATTTCCACTTCATTTAATTGTTTTTCTGGGGTTTTATCTTGTTCCTTCATCTGGTACGTAGTCCTCTTGCCTTTTCATTTTGTCTATCTTTCTGTGAATGTGGTTTTCATTACATAGGCTGCAGGATTGTAGTTCTTCTTGCTTCTGCTGTCTGCCCTCTGGTGGATGAGAAACTGGCACTTTCATATTCAGTGGGCATCATTGCAAGGTTCGGGTAGCTGAAAATGTGAAGTCTGGTTTTTGGTTCTGAACAATATTCACCAGTTGAAGGTCTCCCCAATTCCTGATGACGTCAGAGTGTACAGAACATACTTAGTGTTTGGAGGGAGCATTCATGGCAGAACTCTGGGGGAAGGTGGATATTCATTTATTCAGCAGAAGTTTTGAGTGCCTGTGACATGCCAGGTACTGTTTGCAATGCTCAGGGTTCCTGTGGAGTTTATGTCCTAGTGGGGGTGGGAGTGCGGAGATAGACAAGAAATGGCAAACGTGATAAAAGCCTAAATTCTATGCCTAGAATGTTGTAGGGTGGTAAGAGCTACAGTGCATGGACCAGAGTGTTGGGGTAGGGGAGTCTACTCACTGAGAAGGGAGATTGAAACGAACGCTTGATGGAAGAGGGAGAGGGGCCTTGCAGAAATCTCCAGTAAGAGCGTTCCCCATGGAGGGGACAGTCACTTGAAGGCTGCAGTGGGAGTGTGCCCCATGCCTTCAAAGGGTAGCCAGGAGGCCAGGGTTGTGGAGAACAGCAGAGGAGAAGGTCAGTGATGAGAGGGCCTTTGCAGGGCCTTGTGAGGCCTTGGGCTCTTCTCTGACTGGATTGGGAGCCATGGGGTGTTTTTAAGCAGTGAAGTTATGTAATTGACCGCAATTTAAAGAGTCACTTTGACATCTGTGTGAGAATAGGGTGGAGGGCCAGTGTGGAAAACAGGATGGTGTTTCTTCAAAAAATTAAAAGTAAAATTACCATGTGATTCAGCAATTTCTCTTCTGGGTATAAGCCCCAAAAGAACTGAAAGCAGAGACCCAAAGACATCTCCATAGCATCCTTATTCACAACAGTCAAAAGGTGGAAGCGACCCAAGGGTCCATCGACAGATGAATGAATAAACAAAATGTGGTGCATACATACAATGCAGTATCATTCAGCCTTTCAAAGGAAGAAAATTCTGAAACGTGCTACAGCATGGATGAAACTTGAGGACATTATACTAAGTGAAATGAGCCAGCCTCAAAAAGACAAATATTGTATGATTCCACGTATACGAGGTCCCCAGGAGAGTTAGATTCTAGAGACAGAAAGCAGAATGATGACCACCAAGCCTGGAGGCAGGGGGAATGGTGGGGTCAGTGTTTAATGGGGACAGAATTTCAGTTTTGCGGGCTGCAAAGAGCTCTGGAGGTGGATGGTGGTGATGGTTGTGCAACAATATGAATATACTTAATGCCACTGAATTACACTTAAAAATGGTTAAGATGGTACATTTTATGTTACCTGTATTTTACCACAGTTAAAAAAACCCAAAACAAACAAACAGAAAAGAAAAGAATAGGGGATGGGAGTTCAAAGGTTGGAAGTAGGGAGGTGAGATGGGAGACAGTGTCAGTAATACCATAATCTTGGACCAGTGGGATGCACGCTGTTGTTTTCTTAGGGTGTCTTGGGTGGATCCTCAGTACCTCCTGCTGTGTGTCCTTCCTCCCCTACTGGAAGAGGGGTCAGTGGGTAGAGCTGTGGGTGATCTGTACCTTGAGGCTGAGAGGACGTGGGTGAGAGATGGGGGGACAGCCAGGGTTAGAGCTATGCTCTTATCAGCTGGAAACCAGTGCATGGAACCTGGGAGTATGTTAATTAAAAGAGTCTCATTTTAGATTCAGAATCCTATGGTCAGTGAGATGATTAGCTGCCGTAACACTTTACGCACAGCGGGCATTCAATTACCTGCTGCTTGTTTTATCCATTGACCTCAAGATTGGACAATACTTGAGTCTTTGGATTTTGGTTTGTTGTATTAGTGGAAGTTAAATTTATTTACTATTTTTATGAACCGAGACAGGAGAGTGCTATCCGTGGCATGCCATTTTTCTTGCAATCCTGTAGACTTAAGAGGCTATGATTTCTAATCTTTCTCTACATGGTAAATTTGCATGTTTGGGGACAGACCAGCCAAGCCTCGTTTGCTTTTCTTTTTTGGTCTGTGGGTTGTGTTTCCTGCTTACTGGTGTCTCAAGTCCATGAAGTTTGCCGCCCTGTGTTCTAGCTCTGTCACCTGAAATGAAGTAAGTCGTTTATATATTTGCTGGCTTCTTCCAAGTCAAATTCTTGGCTCGCCACCCGGAGTTATTTCATGCTTGGGAGGGAATGTTTCTCCTTATGCCAACTAATCAGAAATACAAAGCTGGCGTGATTTTTCCAGTTCAGCAAACCTCCAAAAATCTGCCTGCTTCAGAAGGGCAGCTTCACGGCTCTCATGCATATGGCGGACTCTCATGGAAAGGACTCATTTTCAGCAGTGCAGTCTGCCACGAGCAGGGTGAATTTACAAAATCTCCTCTCTCTATTCTCTACAGAAAGAAATCGAAGCCCTCCAAGCCAGGATGTCTGTGCTGGACGCAAAAGATCAACAGCTGAGAAGGGAACTAGAAGAGCAGGAGTGGGTCCTCCCGTGGCAGGGCTGCGACCTCATGGGAGGGCTGTCCCTGGGCGAGTTGCAGGAGGTCAGCAAGACCTTGCAGGACACCCTGGCCTTGGCCGAGCAGATTCCTGTCCGTGCGGAGCCGCCCGAAACCATCAGGAGGTACTGGTGATTTCCTAACTGATTTGGATCGCTCATCTCATTGATCTGTTTATGGGATTGATTTTGTCTGCTGGCCCGCATATATAAATTATTTTCCAAGCAGTGCTTTGTTTTTTCAAGGGAAGCACCGTTGATATTTTGAGTGGCAAAATTCTTCATGGTGTGGGGCAGTCCTGCACATCGCAGGGTATTTTACACCCTGGCTACATACCCGCTAAATACCACGATTCCTCTCCATTCTGATATGGACCTTTCCCATTTCCAAACGCCCCAGGGGTGCCTTCCTTCCCTTTTGAGATCTGCTGGGGCTCAGTTGGTTGGAGATTTGGATGCCAGCCTTTGCTGAGGGTGACCAGCTGGAGACAGGAGAGGCTGGTGAGCTGGAGGGAGGAGGCCCAATCAGTGGCCTGGAAGAATGAGTCATTATTCATGGCACTAACATTTACTGAGTCTTACTATGTGCCAGGCACTGTGCTAAGCTTTACTCTATGAGTTGCTTCTATTATTATACCCATTTCACAGAGGAGGACAAGAGAGTTTAAGAAGGTTAAATAATTTGCCCAAAGTCCCAATTAATAAGAGCAAAACTGATACTTCAATTCCTGTTCATTACGTCAAAGCCTAGTTTCTTTTCTTTTTTAGTTTTACTTTTCACTTTCTAATTTCTTTTTTTTAATATCTTTATTGGAGTATAATTGCTTTACAATGGTGTGTTAGTTTCTGCTTTATAACAAAGTGAATCAGTTATACATGTACATATGTTCCCATATCTCTTCCCTCACGCGTCTCCCTCCCTCCCATAGCCTAGTTTCTTATCCACTTGCTATAGAGGGAGAACTTTCCTTGTGTTCTGCGTCTTGGGAGACCCAAGAGATACACATGGACCTCTTGCCTTTGGGGAGGTCATAACCTTATATGGCGAAAGACAGAAGCCACCCTTACTCATGTTAGACAGAAAGTGAGCCGTGCCTGGATGAACACGCAGGTGTGGTGAGGCCTGCAGGTGCGGCGGGTGTAGAGCAGTGAGGGGGATGAAAGTTCTGCCTGCAGAAAATACTTAAGAAAACGTCACCCCCTGTAGCAGTTGAGAATATGGACTCTACCATCTGATTACCTCACTCAACCGCTTATTAGCTGGAACCACTTATTATTGGGGGAGGGATGGGCTGTTAGGAGGATGCACTGAGTTAATACATATAAAGCTCGTATAACGGTGCCTGGGTGGCGGCAAGTGCTTTACCATGCTTACTGCCTGTCGTTTTTATCACGGGGATTTCAGTCTTCATTCTGAAGCCTTCTAACTGCCTTCCAAATGTGTTTTAGACTATTCAGCGAGTACCTGTCCCCTCTCACACTTGTCCCACACCCGATCCAGCCCATCGAAGCTGGATGCTTGTCCAGGGAGCTGCCCATGGTGTCCTCCCCTCCCCTCCCAGCCCTGATATTTCCCTGCAGAACTCTAACCCCGGGCTCATGCCCGTGGAGAGGGGGAAGAGATGTGTGTTGTTGCCAGATTTCAGCCACAAGAAACTCACCATCAAGTCTGCCTGCGCTCTTTCTGCTTCACTTTCGCCTGCGTCCTGACTGTATAGCCTTGGCCTCTAGGGATCTTTCCTACTCCTGCTTCCCTTGTCCCTCCTATGGAAGTCATGCTACACACACAGACGCACACAATACACACATGCACATACACACATGCACACACACACGCACACACATACACACATGCACACATATACAAATGCACGCACATAAACACATGCACACACGCGATAATACACATTACGTATCATATGTAATTATACATGTGATGTATGCATTATATTAGACAGATGTATATATGGAGTGTGTGTAATATACAAGATGAAATACACATGTGCATTTATTTTTATGTGTATAAAAGCACACATTTACACATGAAGCTTAAAGTGAGCCTTTTTTGGTCCCGCCATCCAGATGTGTCCTACTTATTTCTCCTTTTGCTTTGAACAGCGCAGAGGTTAGTCTCACTCCTCTCATCTCTCTCACAAGCACTTCGAGGGGAAGAGGGAGGACGTGCTTAGCTTAGAGCCCACTGCAGTATTTCACAAAGCCTCTGTGTTTTGAGCTGAACTCCCGGGCAGCGTCCCTGCAGGTGTGCCCTGTCCCCATACAGAGACACACAGGAGGCAGGGCGCCTGCTTTCTCACTTGCTGACTCATGGCAGGCAGAGCAGCCCGGCGTGGTGGGCAGGCTGTCCTCGTTATTCTCATTTAACAGTTGAGGAAATAAGAACTCAGAAAATTTCCTGGGGATGCAGCGAGTAAGAGACCTAACTTAGATCGTTTCCACTTAGAGGTCTCTCAGCCTAAAACAAAGAGCTCCAGAGTGTGGTAGCTGATGGAGCTGGGCCCCTGAACTCAGATCTTACCATTTCTAGTCTGTTATTCTGCCCATGTGCTCCAGCCTGCCTTTTCACCAGGATGAGATGCAGACCGAAATAAAGGTGTGACTTTTGCCGAGTCATCCAGTGCTCTAATCAACTGAACAGACTCTTGAAAGACCTTTCAAGGTTTGTGGCAATCTGATTCTATGACGCTGTTAGGGAAATCCGATGTAAGGATGGCTCTTGAACGTGCTGCAGTGCCGTCTGGGGGCTCCTCGGGGAGGACCCATCATCCCCGAATCCACCTGTGCCCACAGAAGGTTACAGAGCTCAGGTCAGGAGCAGGCTCTCACTTTTTTTTTTTTGCGGTACGCGGGCCTCTCACTGCTGTGACCTCTCCTGCTGTGGAGCACAGTCTCCGGACGTGCAGGCTCAGCGGCCATGGCTCACGGGCCCAGCCGCTCCGCGGCATGTGGGATCTTCCCGGACCGGGGCACGAACCCGTGTCCCCTGCATCGGCAGGCGGACTCTCAACCACTGCGCCACCAGGGAAGCCCCAGGCTCTCACTTTTTGTGCTGATCTGCCTGCAGGAACACCTGGGCATCTCAGTGACCTGAACCCACGAGGGCTCAGTGTAGGGGGGAGTCTTAGGAATAGAAGGACTAACGGTTGCGTGGCAAGGGTGGGAGGGAAAGTCCCAGAGTGACTGCAAACAAAAAGCAACACGGGCAATTCAATGGCTAGTTCATAGTGTGACCTCCCACCTGTGCTGAGGACCCTCGCTGTGAGAGCACCGCCAGCACTGAGTGGGGTTTCATGTTGCTGGAGAGGGACCACCCTGAGGCATTCTCGTCATCTGGGGGACCCTGCAGGAGCTGACCCTTGGCATCTCCTTTATTTACTTGGTGGTGCAGGGGGCACCTCCCAGGTGCAGGTTTTGTCTGGTCAGCTTCCTCTCTTCCACCTGGAGGAGGGAGGCATCGTGCTGTTCCTCGCCATAGATATCAAATGGAAAAACCATCATTGTTGTGTGTGCTTTCCATAAGAAGGAAGGCACGCTTTTGCCAAGCTGACAGGCCGTGGTACTCACTCCTAGAAATGGAGCATTTGAAAGCAGCCGATGTGGTTTTATTGGCCAACAGATCAGAGATTGCTTGGCCTAGTATCTTAACTAATTGTATCATAGTTTTTGCGATGAGGAATTGGTTTTCTTTTAGAACGATATCCCGTAGGTGCCCCAGCTAGAAGAACGCATCTTATCTGCATCAAAAGCTGTCTTTGTTTGTTGTGAGAGTACAGTGGACCCCTGAATAATGTGGGGATTAATCCCCGTGTAATTCAGAGCTGGCGCTCTGGATCCGTGGTGCCTTTGCATACCGGAATTCAACCAACCACTGACCGTGTAGTATTCACTATTGAAAAATATCCGCGTATAAGTGGATTCTTGCAGTTCAGACCTGTGTTGTTCAAGGGTCAACTGTAGTTTCTTCTCAGGCCAGATGAAGAGATCCAGACAAATTGTGAAATAGGAAAATCTTGCTCTTATGAAGAGAGGCCAGCTAGAAACTCATGGTGCTGTCTGGGGAGGAGCTGATTCTGACTGATTCCACAGTGTTCAAGTTCCACGGGGAGGCTATGCTGCTTTCCCTGGATAAGCCACACTTTGCGCTTGAGAAGGAGCTTCCTAAGGGCACTTGGCGTTTGTGACTCACTGGTGGAGACTGCTTTTGTGGGCACCTTCCTTTCTGACTGTAGCTTGTGGGGAATCCTTGGGCCGCTGCTGTTCAAGAAGGACTGGAAGTAGAAGGGCACCTGCTGGGGACCGGAGAACCGATGGCTTTTTATTTGGATATTTTAATAGAAATCAAAGCAGCAGGTTGAATTTTCTGACATCTGTGTTTTGGATCAAATGTCTTAGCGGGATGGAATGAAAGAGCTGCCTTCCCAGACATCAGAGCTGCCTTTTGATAGAGCCAGAGAGAATGGTTGTCTTCCAATGAATAAGAGGAAACTTTCTTAAGTACCTGGGTATCAGGAACTCTGCAGTATGGAAGCTTACAGGGCAGGGACGCGTGAAAGACAGAAGCCACTCAAAAGATGTATGTTGTACGTTAGTTGGACTTGCCTTCATCCCTGGGATTCCAATCCCTCAGCTTTAGAACAAACTCCTTGTTTGCTCCTGCAAGTCTTCCTCTGATGGGAGAGGTCTAGAAGGACGGGTTTCTCTAGTGAACCTGATCCTCCCCTACGGAAACCCATCCTTCCCCCTCTCTGTAGTGGGATTGGGGTGTGGGGTAGGGGAGGGGAAGGATGGGGACACAGGGAGGAAGGAGGTGACTGTTTCTGCGGTTTTCCTGGACGGCGTGCCTGCATTCGGGGTGTGAGTGTCCGTCTGTTTATTTCTGTAAGTGGAGGAGGGTCGTGATTTGCAGCTCATCTGCCTCGAGGGCCATCAGCTCTGCCCCTCTTGTTGGTCTGAGTGCCTTGAACATCAGTGGGGACAGGGCCAGCTGTGACCCTGGCTGACCGTAAAGCCAGGTAGGAGTAATCAGAGTAGCAACGACAGAGCTGAGTGAGGGCTGCGGACGCTACTTTCCAACATTCTTCAGAGACGCTTGGCTGGTTTGTATTAGTCTGTGGTTGAGTTCATTCCTCAGCTCCTGGAATTTTTCATGCTTTGCCTGAAATGTGTTGTGGCAGCTCATGGATGGATTGTCTCTCGTTGTACATTTGGAAGAAACATGTCACATCTTTTTACAAGCTGTTGGCACAAACTGCAAAACAAACTGAAGCCCTGGTTACGGCCAGGCTGGCCGGACCTCGGTGGGCGCACCTGAGCTGGGGAAGGGTGGTGGTGGAGAGCCAGGCCTGCTCCCTGGTCCCCGTTGCTTAACCGCTCAGGGCCCCCCGGCGAGGCTGGCCGACTCTTGGAGGTGCTCTGGCCTCCCCATGACACCTGCCCTCAGCCCACGATGAGCAGCCAGGCTGATGTCACGGCTCTTTTCAAGTGAGATTTAAAATAATGAAATTCAGCAGTTCACAACTGACTGGAAAAAAAATCAATCGTCCCACTTTCCCCTCAGATACGTATCTTATTAGAGTGAAAAGACAGTGAAACAGCAAGGCCTGAATTGGAAAACAGACTCCGGGACCCGGGAGGAGCGAGGCGGATTCTCAGTGGGTGTGTGTAGGGGGACAGCTGTGTGTGTCCCAGTGATGCGCCCGGGGGATGGTGCCAAACTGGGACAATTTAGAGATTTCCGAAGAAATGCCCGCGGTCTCCAGGCTGCTTCTCCACTTGCTGTGATTCTGTTCTTCAGTCTCTGCTTCTGGTCTTTGCTTTTCTTCCTTCTCTGCCTTTGTCCTTCTTCACCTGGTTGGTTTGTCAGGAACAATGGCTCCATGAGACAGAGAGCGTGAGGGCTCATCTGGAGGAGAAGGACTGCTTTGTGTTGCTAGAAGTGCTAGATGAGATCCTGACTTCTCTTTATTTTTAAAGCAGATACTTTGCTTTTCCCAGGAATTCCTGAGGCAGACAGATCTTTGCCCAGAGAGTCAATGCAGTGAGTTTGGAGTATATAAGGAGCGTGAGACTGACGTTTCTTGCAGGAAGGCTTCCTTGATTAGACGGCATCCTCAGCGTTTGGGACAACTCTCATACTTATCATGTTGTCTTTCTTATTTTGATTGGTAATAATAATAACACATTAATTTAAATGTCACCATTGTTTACAAAATGCTCATTTTTGCTCACAACCCTGTAAGATATATTGGGCAATATATTGGTTTTTGCAATATACTTTTTTTTAACATCTTTATTGGAGTATAATTGCTTTACAATGGTGTGTTAGTTTCTGCTGTATAAAAAAGTGAATCAGCTGTACGTATACTTATATCCTCATATCCCCTCCCTCTTGCTTCTCCCTCCCACCCTCCCTATCCCACCCCTCTAGGTGGTCACAAAGCACCGAGCTGATCTCCCTGTGCTATGTGGCTGCTTCCCACTAGCTATCTATTTTACATTTGGTAGTGTATATATGTCCATGCCACCCTCTCACTTGGTCCCAGCTTACCCTTCCCCCTCCCTGTGTCCTCAAGTCCATTCTCTATGTCTGTGTCTTTATTCCTGTCCTACCCCTAGTTTCTTCAGAACCATTTTTTTTTTTAGATTCCATATATATTTGTTAGCATACAGTATTTGTTTTTCTCTCTCTGACTTACTTCACTCTGTATGACAGATTCTAAGTCTGTCCACCTCACTACAAATAACTCAGTTTCGTTCCTTTTTATGGCTGAGTAATATTCCATCGTATCTATGGGCCACATCTTCTTTATCCATTCATCCGATGATGGGCACTTAGGTTGTTTCCATCTCCGGGCTATTGTAAATAGAGCTGCAATGAACATTTTGGTACATGACTCTTTTTGAATTATGGTTTTCTCAGGGTATATGCCCAGTAGTGGGATTGCTGGGTCATATGGTAGTTCTATTTTTAGTTTTTTAAGGAACCTCCATACTGTTCTCCATAGTGACTATCAATTTACATTCCCACCAACAGTGCAGAGGGTTCCCTTTTCTCCACACCTGCTCCAGCATTTATTGTTTGTAGATTTTTTGATGATGGCCATTCTGACCGATGTGAGGTGATACCTAATTGGAGTTTTGATTTGCATTTCTCTAATGATTAATGATGTTGAGCATTCTTTCATGTGTTTGTTGGCAATCTGTATATCTCCTTTGGCGAAATGTCTATTTAGGTCTTCTGCCCATTTTGGATTGGGTTGTTTGTTTATTTGATATTGAGCTGCATGAGCTGCTTGTATATTTTGGAGATTAATCCTTTGTCTGTTGCTTCATTTGCAAATATTTTCTCCCATTCTGAGGGTTGTCTTTTCGTTCTGTTTATGGTTTCCTTTGCTGTGCAAAAGCTTTTAAGTTTCATTAGGTCCCATTTGTTTATATTTCCATTTCTCTAGGAGGTGGGTCAAAAGGATCTTGCTGTGACTTATGTCATAGAGTGTTCTGCCTATGTTTTCCTCTTAAGAGTTTTATAGTGTCTGGCCTTACCTTTAGGTCTTTAATCCATTTTGAGTTTATTTTTGTGTATGGTGTTAGGGAGTGTTCTAATTTCATTCTTTTACATGTAACCGTCCAGTTTTCCCAGCACTACTTATTGAAGAGCGGTTCTTTTCTCCATTGTATATTCTTGCCTCCTTTATCAAAGATAAGGTGACCATATGTGCATGGGTTTATCTCTGGGTGTTCTATCCTGTTCCATTGATCTGTGTTTCTGTTTTTGTGCCAGTACCATACTGTCTTGATTACTGTAGCTTTGTAGTATAGTCTGAAGTCAGAGAGCCTTATTCCTCCAGCTCTGTTTTTCTTTCTCAAGATTGCTTTGGCTATTCGGGGTCTTTTGTGTTTCCATACAAATTGTACAATTTTTTGTTCTAGTTCTGTGAAAAATGCCATTGGTAGTTTGATAGGGATTGCATTGAATCTGTAGATTGCTTTGGGTAGTACAGTCATTTTCACAATGTTGATTCTTCCAATCCAAGGGCATGGTATATCTCTCCATCTGTTTGTATCATCTTTAATTTCTTTCATCAGTATCTTATAGTTTTCTGCAAACAGGTATTTTCTCTCCTTAGGTAGGTTTATTCCTACGTATTTTATTCTTTTTGTTGCAGTCGTAAATGGGAGTGTTTCTGTAATTTCTCTTTCAGATTTTTCATCATTAGTGTATAGGAATGCAAGAGACTTCTGTGCATTAATTTTGTATCCTTTTGCAGTATATTTTGCGGAGGAGGCTGCCGAGTGTCCAAATTCACACGGCAGTAGTGTCCTGACATCTTTGACCACTTTTGGAAATGGGGCAGAGAGAGAAAAGGTTAACACGGATGGCTTGGGAGAGAGCGGGGCTTGGAGCCAAGTGCCCATGCAAGCAATGGAAAGGCGATGGAAAGGTGTGCAGCTGGGCAGAGCATGGGTCATGGGTCCAAGCAAAAGAGAACACTGCCATTCCAGGCCAGTGAGTTCTCTCTATGCCCCACGGATCACCTGGTGGCCCCTGAAAGGGATCGGAGCAAACGGGTCTCTAAACACGGGCAACCTCGGGAGACCACCAGGCAACTGGCTTGGGTCAGAGAGGTGGGTAGCAGTTCCAGAGACAGGAGAGCAGAAGAGGAACTGCCAGAGGAGAGGACCAGCCAGCGCCAGAGGAACAGGAAGTCTTGCTTATAAATGAAGGTGTGAACTAGGTGATGCTGGAGGTCCCTTCTGCATTTATCAATAGAACACTTTGCACTTTCAGATTTTGTGAAATAGGTTAAAATAAACTGCTTTTAAAAAAAAACAGTAATTCTGTTCCTCCTAGCCCCCAAGTAAGTTCCCCTGCAACCTTCCCTGGGCAGCCCATGACCATCCCCACTGCGGTGCTCAGGTTCTTTCTTTTCTAATGCTTATGACGAGCAGGCACTAGACATGGATGGAGCTGAAATCGCCCTGTGGCCACTGTTCAGAATTGGGAACTCACCATTGTGTCCTCCCATTTTCTTTGGAAAGTCATTGTCACAGGCAATGGGAAATATTAATCAAGGCACAACTTGGAAAAGATGGAAAGGGTTGGAAAAGAAGGAAGAGACTTGAAACTACCACCTATCTGGGTGGGTCCAGATGCCACGCACCCTGAGAAACAGGACCCTGACTTTTGTTTTTTGTTGGGTGTGTTTGAGGAATTCAAAGCAGGAGTCTCATCTTAGTTACAGATTTTAAAAAAACCTTTATTTTGTGCTGGAGTAAATTTATTAAGATTTAAAACAAACATAGACCAAAGGAGGGTGAAAAATGGCTATATATTTTTAAATATTGCATTTTAATATTTTACGAATTCCCTGTGCTTTATTTTCTTCAAGGAATTTACAACATTTATTATTATTTAGGTAGTTCATTTGGGAAGCTTGTAATATGTA
Organism: Delphinapterus leucas; assembly: GCF_059928025.1. Taxonomy (NCBI): domain Eukaryota; kingdom Metazoa; phylum Chordata; class Mammalia; order Artiodactyla; family Monodontidae; genus Delphinapterus; species Delphinapterus leucas. The sequence goes on from NC_143144.1 coordinate 6,422,173, forward strand.
GACTCATTCACTCCTCTTTTTTTTTTTTTTCCTTTGCGGTACGCGGGCCTCTCACTGTTGTGGCCTCTCCCGTTGTGGAGCACAGGCTCCGGACGCGCAGGCTCAGCGGCCATGGCTCACGGGCCCAGCCGCTCCGCGGCATGTGGGATCCTCCCGGACCGGGGCACGAACCCATAGTCCCCTGCATCGGCAGGCAGACTCTCAACCACTGCACCACCAGGGAAGCCCCACTCCTCTTTTATATCTTAGGTATCTGATAAATTATTTTCAACTGGAGCCTCATGGATTCTCAAAGATTGAAATGACTGTACCTGGTTCTCCTAGTGCTGTGACTCTGGGTTAGCTCTCGGCCTGTGTGAATGCGTGCGGCCTATTTTAAGAGCTTTTCTTCTGGTCAATTTCAGTTGTTATTTTTCATTATTGTCAACTTGAGAACTGTCCTGTGCTTAATTTCTGTGTAGTTTGGGTGTCTTCTGCCATCCTCTATTCCCTTTCACCAGACTTTCTTATTCCTGACATATCCCAAGAGTGTTTTCCTGTCTGCAGGTCATATGTTTTTAGTCCCTGCTTTAACTTTTCAGATGTTAAAGGAATACACCAAAGTAAACTGCTTTTCAGACCTTGAGCTGAAGGGTTTAAGCTCTTCCAGCAGAAGTAATTCAGTTTTGCTCAGAGAGACCCTTTCCCAGCGACTGTAGCGAATACCCCCAGGTTGGGAACGCCCGCTCATTGGTGGCTGGACTTCAGTCAGTCATTAGCACATCTTTTCCAAACTGCTGAAGGGCTGATTGATCTTCCCTGTGCTGCTGGGGAGGACCCAAAACCAAAACCTCTAGGTTTCCTTTAGCTCCGTGCAGGGGGCCCCTGTGCCTTATACGTGAGGGTCGTTTTTGTTACTGTGCTTATCCTGGCCGCCACTGTCGTAACTGCTTTGTACATCCTTTTGGGCAGATTTCCTCAGCTTCCTCTTTGAGCGGTACTGGTGTTGGTGTTTGATTCCTTATTCAGTTACTTGTTTAGTCAAGTGGATGCTTTTTCTTGCTGTCTATTCATTTTGTTCATCAGCAGTCTTTTTTTGCTTTGTGAGCAGATTTCGGAAGAGCCTGAGAGAAACGTAAGGTGTAAACTGTGTCTGCAGCTTTACGTGAATATGCTTGTCCTTAGCAGGTAATTAAAGACGACTCAGAAAATCACCATGGACACACAGCAGAAAGTAAAACCTTTTGGGTAAACTTCAGAATTAGGGAAAGTATACGTGTTTAGAAATGTAGAAGAAACAACATATATTTAAAAAAATTAGGATTAAATGGAAATGTAAGCATTTCTTTTAAAAACCCTGGGAAAGATGGGATATTAGTTATGAAGTAGGCAGAATTAGGGGGACAGTGGTTGAAATGGAAATCTGATGTTGCCTTTGGATCGCTTAACAGAATAAACCCAGAGGCAGGATCGTATTCCCCCCGGATCAAATTGTAGTGTTTGAAGGATTGAACTCAACAGGAGTTGTGTGGAGAAAAGCTCTAGAGGCCCAAGAATTGAAATCTTTTTGAATGTTAAAATACATTTGGGTTATGACAGTAGTTGAAAATCTGGTGCCATCTTGGTTACCAGTCTTCAGAAAATAAGAGGCCAGTGTTTTATTTTCTGATTGTGTGTAAAAAGTTATCTTTAAACAACTTGGGAGGAAGGAGTAGAAAGGAGAGTAGTTATGATCTAAACATAAGGCTGTTCTCTATTTTTGTCTCCTGTTATTTTTATTTATTGGACAGCTAAAAGCTATTTCAGACAAATGTCTGTAAGTCAAAATGGTTTTGGCCTATGCATTATAGTTTCAGTTTGGAATAAAATTGTTTGAGAGGAGGTGAGAAAGAGCTGGTTGAATTAACACTTGGAATATTTGGATAAGCCAAATACCAGATTCATCAGCTCAGAATAAAGCTGTGATTCTTGATGGAACTGGACTTAGATGCAAGCTGTGACTCTGTAAAGTCGGGCAGAATTTCTCAGTGGAGGTGGGAATTGACAAGAGATGGTCTGGGACCAGGGCGTGTGTGTGTGTGTGTGTGTGTGTGTGCGCGCGCGCGTGCATGCCTGTGTGCACTATTTCATTCCTCTCAGCTAATTTGGGAAATTATGCAAATTCAGTATTCGGGCTCTTTCCTCTGCTGTATCTTCACGTCACACCTTGACCCCAGGAAGTCTTTTTTAAAATATTGGAAATCCTTGCGTTTAATCTCTCTCTCCCAGCTATCCCTTCTAGGAGTGCTTATATGAGCTACATAGACGTATTTTATTAAAAAGGGTTTATGACCTAATCACATGTGACATCTCAGTGTCGGTTTGCTGAGTCAGTTGGAGAATTTGGACTTTACCACAGAGACTCAAAAGCAGCGGAGTGAAGTATCCTCGTTCAAGTTGAGACCCAGGATCCCTGAAATTCGGAGAAATGTTCTGTAAGGATATGAGTCACTAATGCGATCCAGATTCAGAGGAAGAATCAAAAGGCTAAAAGTGCAAGTATTTGTCTGGCCAGTTTTGCTCTGGTTCTTTCATTTTATCTCCCCAGCTTGGGCCAGAGAGGAAAACCTCCAATATATTAGTTAAAAATTCATGGGCTGATTTTTGTCAGATTACTCAGAAATATTTATTAGTGTAATATAGGTTTGGCTATTTGTAGAAATGATTTATTAAAAAGTGTTTCTATACTTCATTCCGCCCAAGGTCCCCAAAACATTAGCTAGCTGTTTGACGAGCATGAATCGGTCTGTCCTGTGTGTGGCTCCCGTCCCCCTTACTGAACTGCACAGAGATTCCGTGCTGTACCCAAGGTGACAAAGACGGTCCACAGGGGTGCCAGCCCTTGGTACAAATCTCTCTCCACTGCATGCAGCCTTTCCCAAGAGTAAATGTCTCGGACGGCCAGCTTGGTAGCATTTACAGCCACAGAGAATGGCTTGCTTCTGATGACTACATGTGTCCCATCGTGCCTTTATGAGATCATCTGAAGCTTGGAGAAGTTCTTGGCCTTTTTGTTGTCTGTGCCCCATCTATGCCCCACTGGTGACATGTGACGTTATCAGCTGTGAGGAGAGAAGGGTCGAAGGAAGGAAAAAGCCAAGCAGATAAAATCCTGCATTTCCTAGAGCCGTTTTTGCTGTCATTTTCTTAACCACTTGCCCCTGACAGAAGGTTAGAGGCCTGAGTAATAATTGGCAACGTTGTTAATGTCAAGGATTCCTGTATACGTGTATGTACTTTAATTTGAGACCCAAGTAGCGCGTATGCCAGGGCAGCTGTCATTTTGCCCTTTATGTTATTTCTAGTTTGCTTCGGTAACAATCTCTCATTCTTAAACTTATTTTTAGTAAACAAGGCACAGGGGATGGAACTGGGGACGAGGACAGGGGACAGGGAGAAGACTGGAAATGAAACTGACATTCCTCCTCCTGTAGCTTTTTGCTGAAATGGGACTTCAGCGCACGGCCAGGTGTACACCCACAGGAAGACGGACGGGCAGTGGCCAGCAGACAGCAGACTTTCTGCACAATTCTGTTCTGAGGGCTGAAACAGTCGTGTCTCGCTTAGTAAAAATGACAGTAAAAATGGCCTATATTTCTGCCTCTGTCACTGATGTTGTCTGGTACTTTACATGACCTGTGTGTTTTTTAGATTCTCCAGATGTCTACAAATAACATAACATTAGCAGAAGAATCTTGAGTGGTAGAACAGTAAAGGAATACTGGATGGTAGGACTGGGACGTTCTCAGAAGTCACCTGCTCCAGCTTCCTCGCTTTGCAGGTGAGGAGGTTCTGTAGAAAGCGAGCGGGGTGATAGTGGAATTCTCTGTGTGCCATTACTATTCTTTTGCATCAGAGGTTGGACAAGAGTAGCAATAGGGTTCGTCCTCCAAAGGCTTGTCTTTGGGGGTGCGTGTGTGGTTGGCATCCTGGCTGTGGGTTTAATGCTGATGGCCGAGGCTGGTGCTGAGGGCGGTGGTGGCTGGCTTCCCGGGGGTGGGAACAAGCATAACAAATTGGGGAAGAGCACACGGGCGGTTTCTCGAGGACGTGAACACAGAGGAGTCCTCCAGGCCCCCTGACATCGCGGCCCAGAGCAGTGGAACTCCTGACTTGTCTTCCCATCGTGAGGTCTGTCCCGCACCGTGACGGGACCCCTGGCCTGCATGTCCAAGAACTATCCACACCTTCCAGGTAGCCAGTGCTTGACCACTGCAGTGTGGTCCACCCTTGGGAGCAAGGCCTTGAGAAGAGGCCCTGGTGGGAAGCAGGCTCGCAGCTCTTTGGGAAGGCACTTCTGGTCTTGGCTGCCTGGAGCAGCTCTGGGTGGGTATGTACCTTTGACCCTGGGGATGCTTCACTCCAGGATTAAGGAGATCAGGCAGAGGCCTCTGCTGCCTGGATCTATGAGAGGTGTTGAAAGTATTACTGCGAGAGAGTACGGATTCAAGTTTCTTATGAGCCTTTGAGTTATGCTTCCCTAAGTGACAGCATCTGGAGAAACAGGGTGTAAAGAGTTAGTCACTCTTGGACTAGGACATGGGATTCTGTAACCAAATAGTTGCCCAATGCAGCTATAGGCTTTTGAGGAAGATTAGCAAGGTGCTCTAAGCACAGTCACTCTGAATTTTGTAGAGTGACCCTCTGGCCTCAGCAGTTTATCAGCAGTGAGGGCTCACTTAGCATTGGATGGAGGTGGGCTCCAGGCTGAGACCTCCGGGTGCCCTCTGCACAGCCATGGACCTTACTTCCAGCCTCTGGCTCTCCACGTGTCTCCCTTCCCTCGCCAGCCTGTATTAATTTGTTAGCGCTGCCATAACAAAGTACTGCAGATGGGTGGCTTAAACACAGACGTTTATTGTGGTTAGATGTCCAAGATCAAGGTGACGGTGGGCGAGGGCTTTCAGTGAAGGATCTGTCCCAAGTCTCTCCTTGGCTTGTAGATGACCATCTTCTCCCTGTGTCTTTTCACACTGTCTTTCCTCCACGTGTGCTTCTGAATCCAGATTCTCCGCCAGTCATATGGGCGCGGGACCCACCCTAGCAACTCGTCTTAACTAGTTACGTTTGCAGTGACCCTGTTTCCAAGTAAGGTGACATTCTGAGATATGGGGGGTTAGCTCTTTAACATAGGACTTTAACGCAATTCAACCCGTACACAGTCTATGAAAAGAAACCATCCAAAACAGATAAGTCAAAGTGGGCAGGACTTCTAGGAGATGGGATTTAGATGCACTTAAGTAGTCAGCCTGGGCTCCCTGAGGGGTTAGAGTAGAGTAAGGACTGAAAGGTAGGAGGGAGTTGGCCTGGTGTGTGTCTAGGTGGGGGGCGGTCGAGCGTCCAGGCAGAGGGGTCTGCGCCAGCCAAGGTGGATTCGAGGCACGTCAGGAGGCCTCTGTGGCCGGGCAGAGCGAGCAAAGGAGGTTGTCGTAGGAGACGAGGTCAGAGAGGTGATGGGAGATGGGCCGTGTTGGTCCTCGTTGGATGTGGCTTTACCTGGGTGCATTAGAGAAGGGATTTGCACTGAGGTGCTTGAGAAGTCTCGCTCTGGTTACAGGCTTAAGAATAAACTGTAGAGGGGTGAGGGCAAAAGCAGGGGACCAGTTCAGAGGCCACTGCGGCATTTCAGAGGAGGGTGTCCATGGCTTGGGCCAGCATGGCAGCAGCAGAGGTGCTCCTCTGGTTGGACCTTTCTTCCTCAGAACTGTGTCTCACCCTGAGTCACTGAACCCAAATTGTCTGGCTGATATGCTTCCCTATAAATGTCTCGTTCTGGCCCTCGGCCAAGTCTTGGCTTGTACTATTTCGATTAGTTACTATGACTGACTTCAATTCCACTTGCCTTCTAATGATTGCTGGAAAGCAATCTGCCCCTCCCCATATCGAATGTTTTATTATTGATATTTTTGACATCCATGGGAGTGTTTTTCTTGTGATATTGCAGGAGGATTTATGGGAGCCCCTTTGCACACCTAACCTGAAGCTAAGGCATTTGAGAGCTTCTGTACTAACCCAATGGCCCCATAATCATTTTTTAAAAACTCAAAGACATTCTCACATACAGCTTTCCTATAGCCACCTGTGTAGTCTTTAGCGCCTACACTATAAGACAAGAATATTTACACTCTATGGTTGGAGGGGCTCTCAGTCTCCCACTTGGGTGGGTTGAAAATGAAACCATCTATTAGTCTGAAGCAAACAGAAGAGCCATCTTGTCTCATGTCATCCGGTGGCTGCCACACAGTGTATACTTTTCTTTGGACCCTGGAGCACCAGTGTGTAGAATCTTAATAACACATGTGATTAACCGTACTATTGAAAATGGAAAATCCCACATGTATTAGCTTGCTAGGGCTGCCATGACGAAGTACCACAGACTGTGGAGCTTAAACACAGTTCTGGAGGCTGGAAGTCCAAGATCAAAGCGTGGGCAGCATTGGCTCCTTCCGAGGCCGTGAGGGAAGGATCGGCTCCAGGCGTCTCTCTTTGGCTCGTAAATGACCGTCTTCTCCACGTGGCTCTATGTGTGAGGCTGGGAAAGCCTATTTATAAGATGCTATTATTCTTATTATTTTAAATTAGTTGATTTTTTTATTGAAGTATAGCTGATTTACAGTGTTGTGTTAGTTTCAGGTATACAGCAAAGCGATTCAGTTATACATATATATCAATACATTCTGTTTCAAACTCTTTTCCCATATAGGTTATTACAAGATACTGAGTAGAGTTCCCTGTGCCATACAGTAGGTTCTTGCAGTTTATCTATTTTATATATAGTCGTGTTTATGTGTTAATCCCAAATTGCTAATTTATCCCTCTCCCCCAACTTTCCCCTTTGGTAACCATAAGTTTGTTTTCTAAGTCTGTGAGTCTGTTGTTGGTTTGTAAATAAGTTCATTTGTATCTTTTTTTTTTTTTTTTTTAGATCCCACATTAAAAAAAAGATACTATTAAATATAGGATCAATTTTGTGGAAAACCGCTTATTGAGAAGGTGCTAGTTGAACGAACTCCCATGAGCCTGACAAAGGCTGTGCGTCTCTGCCCAAGTCTGGAGGCCTGACAGCACCAGCACAGAGTGGTACTGTCGCTAGAAGCAATAGGGGCCCATCTCGGGTATCCTTTGCCCGTCTCTCCCCAGCAGTTCCAGCGTCTTGGTCAGCTCCCCGCTCTAGACGTTAGCCTGCCCTTCAGACCTACCTCCCTTCAAAAGACCCAATCTCCATGCAGCCAGTGTCTAGAATTCTCCGGGCGGGATCCCACTGTTCCCATCGATCACATTTTGTCATACTGCGACTCCTGGATTCAGAAAAATCTGCTGCCACATGCCCTGCGGTTTGTCATCTGGGCTGACCTCAGCTTCCCTGGGACACCCTCCTCTGCTGAATGTAGGTCTAAAGCGGGGATGACTTTGCTTAGAATGTACCTGCACCAGTTTCAGGGCATTTGCAAATGAAATGAGCTTGCCTGTGCTCAGAAATCACAGATTGGTGGAGGTGATGACATTCAAAACCAGTTCTTAGAGTTGGAGAAATCGGCAGCAATCAGTAAATTGGCAACCTAGCTCCGACACTTTGCAACCCCTGCATAGGAGCTTTTCCTGACACCCCCCAAGACCCCAGAAAACCTGACCTTCCCCTTTTGCAGCTCACAGGGTAACTAAGTGACCACTTCCCTTCTGGTACCTGTAACTTTTTTTTTTGAAGGGGGGCTCCCATCTAGCAGCATTGAGGAGTTGAGGGCAAGAGCCTTGTCTTCATGCTCCAAGTTTCTAACTTACAAGGTGCCGTATAGATAAGGGGAGAGTTAATGTGTTTCTGAAGGAATGGATGAGTGCAGAGCCCTAGATCAGATGCCCTCACTGCTTTTCCTTTCCTTGTTGACTTCTGTCCTCTGTGCAGCCCTTAGACCTCACAAATTTTGCTCAAGGTGCCTGCCTGGTTTGTCGCACTCAGTGTTTCTTCCTCTGAATCCCTTCTCACATTGTTGCTTGGAACAACATTGCCATTAATTTTGTCTTAATTATTGACACATGAGCCAGTCTGTGTGTGTGCCTGGGAAAGCCTTTTTATAAGATACTATCATTATTATTTTTTAAATTAATTTACTTTTAAAATTGAAGTATAGTTGATTTACAGTGTGTTCGTTTCAGGTGTACAGCATTTCGCTGATCAAAATGCCATTACTTTTCCAGAACAAACCCCCGTTTCTTTCCTATTGCTCTCCCGCTCAGAAATGGTATGGCTTCCCATTGGCTGTGGGCTAAAGCTCAGAACTCCTTAGCCTGGCATGCAATACTGACGATGGATAGTCCTTTGTATTCCTTTAAAAATTATCTGAGTTGTAAATATCCCAAACACTTTGAAAAATATGACAGATACTCATTTACCTACCATGGAGATTAAACAAATACTAGCATTTTCCCCACTTATTTTCCTAAATAAATAAATAAACAAACATCACAGATGCAGGTAGACCTCCTGTTCCTGTCCCTGCCCCCATCCCTCCCCTTTTTACCTTTATCTCTCGCAATTCACCCTTGTGAACCTCTGGCCAGTTGGATTCCTCTTCCTGAAATTTCCCTCTCCCTCCTTTACCTTTGAGGCCCCAGTTCACTTTCCACCTCTTCCAGGGAGCTTTCCCGTCGATCCCCTAGTTTTCTAAATCGCTACACAAGTTATTGTCCTGTTGCTCACTTGGGGACTATATACCGCCTGTGACAGTTCTAATGTAGCAGTTTGATTCTAGTATTGGGTCTCTGTTCCCCTTATCGTAACTTTTCCGTCTAGCTCATGTTATAGATGATCGCGTATACTTCTTCTCCTTTAGAGAACAGCGCTGGGAATAAAGTCTGAGTGTTAGTTTCATTCATTCATTTGTTCATTCGTTCACTCCGCGGATGTTGACTGAGCGCCCATCTGTAAGCTCCAGGAATTATTTTAAGCACTGAGGATACAGGAGCGGACACAAGGGGATGTGGGTAGTTGCTGCAATTGTGGAGCTCTTATTCAAAGGGGGGAAGAGAGAAATTCCATGAGTAAATAAATATGTTAAGATGCATAGTGCTAAGGAGAAAAAAGAAGCAGGGGAAAACATATTGGTTGAATTGCACAGTAAACCCAAATAGATAATCCTGGATTACCTGCCTGTGAAACAGTACCCTGCGTAGACCATCCTTCTTGGAAGGTAGTTGTAGGAATGGAATTTAATCCTTTGCTGCTAGGAGCACGTCTGGGTTGTTCATTCTGTCAGTAGAAGTGCGCTATAGAAACGATAACAGATTTTAATACCAGCCTAAGTAGAGAATAATTAGGGCGGGAAAAATCTGCTTCTTAGTAACCTATTATTTACAGTCAAATGGAACCAATTTGGCATTGTCTTTGCTACGGTACTTCTTCAGCCATTAGGCTGATGCAAGGTTCACTGTTTCTCAGTGTTCCTACATGGGGTGGGACTGAACTGTTACCAAGAAGACCAATGTCCTCTTTCTAATTCTTCTAGCCTCCAGGAAAGGATAAAATCCCTCAACTTGTCACTTAAGGAGATCACTGCTAAGGTAAGTACCTTTCCATGCCCACTTTCTAAAGAAGTCTCTGAAGTTTCCTTTTGACTTAATTTCATGTCACAGAACACCTGCGCTCTGGACAAAATAACAGACTTGGCAAAGCCATTCTGCAGGCCCAAGCAATGAGCCAGCCAAGAGAGCCAGGGCCGAGGGCTGCTCCCATGGTGGAGGGCCTGACTGTGGTCCCTAGGGACTGACGGCTTTGGCCTTTGCTTCAGCAGGAGCTGCAGTGTTGGGGAAGGAATCTTCCGATGATTGCTGCTGTGCAGTCGAGTGCCTTTGCTTGAAAGGCTTCCAGGATGGGAGTGAACTGAGCAGTTAATTACATTTCCTTCGGGAAGGGCAGGGTTCAGGTTGCTCACAAACAGACGGGAAGTGGTATAGTAGATGATTATCTTTTGTTTTTCAAAGTTAAATGGACTTCAAAATCATTTTGCCTATTTTATCTGCTATCTGTACTTCATTTCAGACCTTGGTTTGCGTAGTGATAGAGGCCTCCTTCGTTGTTATTCCCTGGGAGCACGTGGTCAATTCACTTAAGTAGTCTGTGTCTGGTTAGTTAGGAAAACCACAGTTTGCAAAACAAAACCCTTCCTTGCAGAGATACTTAGACCCCACCTGACTTATTGCCAAACCGTGAAGTAGGATCAATTACCCTGTAACTTATTGGTAGAGGTGAGGCTGAGAGCTAGGTCTTAATCATTAACGATTTGTGTTAGGTTTGGGAACCAGGGCGGTTATAAGATAGTTGAAATATGAAAAGAACAGGTTTCTGAGCGGAGAGCAAAGCAGACAAGAGTCTGCTGGCCTGGAAGGAAGCTTTTCTTGTTCTCGGTTCCCCGGGGAACAGAGCAGGAAGACCTTCTGGGGTCTTGGAAACCCTAGCTGAGCCGAGATGGGGGATGTGTTGTTGGCAAAAATGTCCACAGCGGCTCTGGTCCTTTTCCCAGTGTTTGTGTCTAATTCGTTTCTGAAAAAAACATTAAATGATTTTGCTGAAAATCACACAGCAGCAGTTTGATGGGCAGTTCTGCCCTGCACGGAAGGAGAGCTTCCTGTGAGGACTGTCTTGCCGGTTAGTTGGACGGCGTTGGGCCCTGGAACCACGGAATGCTTGAAGCCTGCCCTGCCTTCCTGGAGAACCAGAGAACCGCCCAGGGGTGCTTACCCAGAGAGGAAGGGCAGGACGAGACTCAAGGCCGTGCGGGGACCTGAATCCGCAGGCAGAACTCGGGAAAGGGCTTTATCTCAGGCTCCCAGGCTGAGCGCGGCTGAGACCCTGCCCCCTGCCCAGCTGCAGATCAAGGACGACTGGCTTGGTTCACCAGTTTTGTTTAAACTTTTTTTTTTTTTAATTTATTTTATTTTTGGCTGTGTTGGGTCTTCATTGTTGCGTGCGGGCTTTCTCTAGTTGCAGTGAGCGGGGGCTACTCTTCATTGCAGTGCGCGGGCTTCTCATTGCGGTGCCTTCTCTTGTTGCGGAGCACGGGCTCTAGGCGTGTGGGCTTCAGTAGTTGTGGCACGCGGGCTCAGTAGTTGTGGCTCGTGGGCTCTCCAGCGCAGGCTCAGTAGTTGTGGCACGTGGGCTTAGTTGCTCCGCGGCATGTGGGATCTTCCTGGACCGGGGCTCGAACCCGTGTCCCCTGCGTCGGCAGGCGGATTCTTAACCACTGCGCCACCAGGGAAGCCCCACCAGTTTTATTATACGAGGCAGGAGGGGATGCTGGAGAGCAGGCCTGAATTTCTGCCTTATAAGTGACGGTGATGTCGCCCACTGGCATTCGTGCCCTAGCTGCCACTGTGACCTCGAGGTGGAGCCAGTGGGGAGGTGAGGCGAGACCAAAGCTTCTGGGATGGGGGCGGTGGTGGAAGTGTCCTCCTGAATTTCCTACTGTAAACTGTGCCATTTATCAGGTGTGTCCTAATTTCTGTGTAGTATTCATATGCGGAAGGACTCTTGGGTTTGGGTTTACTGAGCATCAGACCCTACTGTGTGTGTGTAACACAAATGAGTCTCTATCCCAGCAGTGAGGGTGCAGGTGTGCATAATATGTAACACAGATGGTGTTTATCTGTGTGTGCTTTCTATGACATTTTATATTGTGTACACACACCCGTAGGCATATGCACACGACCTTGGGATTTGTTGATCATCTCCAGCTACGGTGGCTCAGATGCCAGAAGTGGTTTGTTTCGTTTGCACCCTTTCTCTAATACGTTTACAAAAACTTACAATTCCCTTGCTTTTCCATAAAATTAAGGAATGCATGCCTAAGATTTTAAAGTGTAAACTTAAAAGCTCCATTTCATAATGAGTTCCTCAGGGTCCAATTTAATTTGGAATTAGAAAGGAGATGCAGATTTTCTGGGGCACACGTGCGCGCGCGCGTGTGTGTATATAGGTGGGTGTGTACACGTGCACATACATGAATGCGTGTGTGTATGGGGGGGGACATATGTTAGTCTACAGAGAATTAGAACAAAACTGCCCAGTCACACGCAACAACTTTCTCTCCCCTCTGGGCTGGTGACCTTGAGGTAAAAGTCGCAGTTTGGCCCAGTTTTCTTTCTTCAGTGAATTAGACACAGTAATCTGATATTCTTTCAAATCCTTCCTCAAAGAGAGCTGGCACCTGCCTTCCACTCATTACATTTTTTCAACTCTTACGGGTTCCCCAAACCAAAGGTAATTAGGGGATAAATGAGATGGAAGAAAGCACTGGAAATAAATGGGGTATCCGGAGGTTGGTAGATATTAGATTACATCCAGCCGTGCCTGAAAGAATGTACATTGCAATTTAATAAGAAGATTTAGAGGTGGTTTCATATTAATAGTGACAGATTGCTCAACAAAAGAGAAATGGACCCAGTTATGATTAAGAGAGACTGCGAGCTGAAACCAGAAATACTGGATGTACTTGGATGAGGCACAACAATTGTGGCTGGTGTTACGGAGTTGACAGAAATGTCCTGGGACTTCTGGTGACAGGCTTAGACCAATGGGAGGGGCCGTGCCCGTCCCTGGCCTTGAGCCCGTGAGACTTGGTGCCGGGGCGGGTGTCCTGACACACCCTGACAAACCTCAGGACTGTTGAGAGGGGGTCTCCAGATGAATGGCTTTGGATGATGGTTGCCCAGCTCTCCTGGTACGAGCTTTGGGGTAGAGGCCTCCACGCCGTCTCCTTCACACAGAAAGTAAGTTTTATAAAGAGATGGGGGAAATTACAGCTGCTTAATGGAAAAGAACATGTTGAAGGCCATGGGGGAAATGGTGTCACATTTTAGGCAGGGTGGGTGAGGTCTGCGTTGATTCTAGAAACAATCTCCATTTCAGTCTGCGGTACACAAAGCATTTCAAGTTGATGGTATCTAGCAAGATCTGGAAACTTCTGGGGAGATTACGTTTTACATTTTCTCTGGGCTCTGTGAACCCAACTGGGTTAATTTTAGTGTCGGAATGGAATTTAAGGTTGTTAGCAAGAAAAGAGGGATGCTTCTAGGTAACATCCTTTGTGGGCTCCCCCAAAATGTCTCCACATATGTGTTCATTGTTATTCAACTGTGCTCTGTGCTTTTGTTGCACTGGAGATTTTTTTTAGGTAGCTCATTAACCTCAGTATAGATAGCAATTGAATATGAGGTTTCTGCTTTAAATAAAAGAAAAAAATTGTGATAGTTTAACTTCGAACAAATACAAAATGACCTAAGACATCTGGAAAAAGAAACTGAGATTCAAGATTTTTTTTTTTTTTTAAAAAACAAGAAACATGTAGGAAGTGAAATGATAAAACCTGTAAACCTCCTTGAGATCTACTTGTCTCTTTTTGCAAATCTGACGTCCCAGCAAGTATCTGCCCTCGAGTATCAGACAACGTCGACTAGGAACGCTCTGCCCTTGATTGTAACATCTGTGTACCATTTTTGCCTGTCTACTACGTGCTAGACACAGATCAAAATCCCTGCTCCCATAGCACGTATCCTACCCAGAAAGGCAATAAAAAAACAAGGGAAGAAAGACAGTGTGTCAGCTGGAGAGAGCGCTATGGATAAACATCCAGCAGGGGACAGGTGGAAGGGGAGGGAGGGCCGAGGGCTTGCTGTTTTTTTGTGGGTAGCCAGCAAGGCCCTTCTTCCCAGGGCAGAGCCCTGAGGGCTGTGAGTGAACTGAGTCACCAGGGACAAGCTGAGCCACTCAGAAGGAAGGAGTAAGAATGCAGAGGCCCTGGGAGGGAGCAGGCAGGGGGCTTGAGTTATTTTAGTTTGTGGTTGTGCTCTGTTGTGTGAGTGCATCTCAGTTTTGTGTTCAGGTGTGTGAGAGCTGTAGGATCTATGCTGGGAATATGCCAGTGACTGCTTTATTTAGCCCTTCCTCCCTCCCTTCCCTTCTTCCATCCTTCCTTCCTTCCTTTATGCATTGCTTGCTTTTTAAGAACTCTCCTGCGGTTACTCTTTTTTTAAAATATAAATTTATTTATTTATTTATTTATGGCTGTGTTGGGTCTTCGTTGCTGCGGGCGGGCTTTCTTTAGTTGTGGCGAGCGGGGGCTACTCTTCGTTGTGGCGCGCGGGCTTCTCATTGCGGTGGCTTCTCTTGTTGTGGAGCACGGGCTCTAGGTGCATGGGCTTCAGTAGTTGCGGCATGTGGGCTCAGTAGTTGTGGCTTGTGGGCTTCGTTGCTCCGTGGCATGTGGGATCTTCCCGGACCAGGGCTCGAACCCGTGTCCCCTGCATTGGCAGGCGGATTCTTAACCACTGTGCCACCAGGGAGGTCCCCAGTTACTCTTTATCACTCCCTTTATTACTTATAAACTCAGGAATCTGTCTGGCGCTCTGTTGCCCTCTGACTTTTACGTAAATACATGATGACTCATGGCTGTCTCTCTCCCTCTAGGTGTGTATGAGCGAAAGACTCTGCAGTGCCCTGAGGAAGAAAGTTAACGATATTGAAACCCAACTGCCGGCGTTGCTTGAAGCCAAAGTGCTTGCCATCTCAGGTACCTGGGGGCAGAGGGACCATGGGAGGCAGTTGGAGCGAGTGATGACAACTGCCGCGTCCGTATCTTGTCTTGGATTAACATTCTACCTGTAACTGATGTCATACTCAACAGCTCAGAGCCTTTCTGGGGAGTTTCACTACAACCCATGGGCTAGATGGGCAGCGTGCTTTTCCCTATAAGGGAGGGATAAGACTCTTAAAAATACACATGCACACATCATATAAAATAGTTATTCGTGTAGGTGCCGTAGTCTGGACTTGCAGTTCCTGTTGCTTTAAGAGTTTAGAGACTAGATACTCTGGATGCCATACAATTCTAGCCGATGTTTCTACAGCTTCATGTGTATCTGGAGAAGCTCAGTGAGGGTTATCGGGTGTGATCAGCCCCTTCCTCTGCGGAAGGAGTGGTAAGAGGAGATAAACTGAGGTACTCAGCGTAACAATCTAGTCATAGATTATAGATTTTTGGAGGGTACTCAGTGGATTATTCTCCTTCCTTAAGCCGGTAGTTACTAAGGGATATCTTTTCCCATTAATCGGTCGGCTGAAGACACAAGCCTCTGAAAATAGGATCTTACTCCATCACCTGAACAGTGTCTTTGAACATTCCTCTGCATTGGTTATTTTATTTTATTTTCACATCAGCTCTATCAAGTAGGAGGGAGAGATCCTGCAATGCTGAGGAACAGAGGGGGAGATTGAGGCCCTGGGGTGTGTCCTCTGGTGAAGTTCACTCCATCAGCTAAGTGGTGATAGATTGGAGGCTGGAGTCCAGGTGTGAGAGATGGATTCTTAGCCCAGTTATGTAATGACAGCCTCCAAGGATTCTGAGTTGTACAGGTTGAATGAATCCACAGCTCATCAGCTTCGGAAGAATCATAAAGATTTAATGAAAAGGTATAATAATTACATGTGTGGGTTTTAAATGGCATTTTAAGAAGGCATACAATAATCGGCAGCTTCTGCTTTTCAGATCATTAAACAACTGATGTTGGCAGCTAACGAGCAGTTTGGTGCCCGGCGCAGTCACGCGTGTTATTTACAACCCGCAGAACACGCGCATGTGAATGTGGGACTTGGCTGTTAACAGCTTCACATGCCATGTACTTGGAATTACAGCCCCACTTGCTAAGAAGGAAAAAGAAGACTGAACACAGTCTTGCTTCTGAGTTAGGGTTTTTGCCTTTCTTAATCAATGTATCTTTCCCGGGAATACAGGTGGATGTGTCTGTATGAAGCCCAAGGGCGGAGATGCATCATTGGAGCAGAAGGGGAACCCGCTCTCAAATGTGAATGATTTCCTGTTAGGATCCCAGGGAAAATTCTTGACATGGTATCTTGCATACGGGGCCTGGGTTTTCTGTGTAGCTCTTAGATCAGCTGGGAAATTGGTGAGGCCTAATCGGATGAGGGAGTTAACTGGGGTGGGAACTCACCTCCCGACCCCCCTATTTCCTGGTCACTCTTGAGCCCCTTGGAGAACAGGACTTTCAGTCAACGGGCTGCCCCATGGGTTGGGCTAGCGGCAGGCTGATCGTCATTAACTTCCACATATAATGCGATTTCTGTTTCCTTTTGAGCTATGCTCCACAGCAGGGAAGACCCGAGGAGGGAAAAGGTACCTCCCTTAGGGTGCTGGTGGTGCCGATGTTTTGGACCCTCACTCCACTAGACAAAAGCCACAACCACAAACCTCTCCAAGTGAGGCCTATTTTGGGTTCTCTGTGTAGATGCTGGGACAATGCTGTTGAGATTCCCAGAAGCCCTATTGAATGGAGAGGATCTAATGGGATACCCTTAGGTTCTCAGAGGGCCTTTCATCTGTCTGAGAGTTTCTAGATCTCCCATCCTGGACTTGATCTATGGACTGAGGTCTTTTCTTCATTTGAGAGTCATCTGCTCTCTGCAGAGATGGGGAATAAGAAACAGTTTTGCTTTAAAACTTTATTTTTATTTTAAATATGAAGTCCTGGCTCCTTTATATTTAAATGTATGTGCTTTAACTCATCTCTCTTTTCTTGCACCTGATCACAGGCAGCGACCAGAAGCCAGTGGGCACTTCTGTATCCTGCCTGGAAATCTCTTTGGCCGTGTGGTTAACTTCACTAGGAATTGTTTTCTATGTTGCCTCGCTGATAATGTTACCAGACTTTCTGTCACTATATTATAGGGGTCCCTTTTCCTCTGGCTTCCAGTAATACTTTCCTTACTTTCCTTTCAGGCTTCACGGAGGCCTGCCACCTGGTCCCAAAGTCAGCGCCTCAGGTTGTAGGATTTGTAGCAGCAGCATTCTCCTTTCAGTTGCCAACATCTGTCCTCGTTAGTGATTGCTGCATAATGAACTACTTCAGACTTGGTGGCTTAAAACGTCACCAATCACTTATTTTGCTCGTGAACCTGCTATTTGGGCAGGGGGTGGGAGGGTCAGCTAGGGGGTGGCTGCTGGGGCTGGAGAGTCCCCTTCAAGGACTCCTGTGACTAGCAGGTTGGTCTGTCTATCTGTCTGTTGGTTCTTCCACGTTGGTTCTACCACGTCTGTTGGTAACCTCACTATCGCCAGCTTGGCTTCATCACAACATGGCTGCCGGGTTCTAACAGTGAGTGTCCCAAGAGATAAGACATGGAAGTTTCTTATTTCTTAAGGCCTGGACTCAGAAACTGGCATGCGTCTCTATTAATAGGTGATAAATTACCCCCAAACTTTGTAGCTTGAACAGCAACCATTTATTATATCCCACGGTTTCTGAGGGTTAGGAATCTAGAAGCAGTTTAGCTGGGTGATCCTAGCTCAGGATCTCTCACGAGGTTGCTGTCCAGATACGGGGTGGGGCTGAAGTTCTCTGAAGGCTTGATGGGGCCTGAAAGATCTGCTTCCAAGCTCATTCACTTGGCTGTCGGCAGACGGTCTTGGTTCGTTGCCACGTGGGCCACGCCGTAGGGCGCTCATGACACGGTCACTGATTTCCCCCAGAGCAAGTGATCTGAGAGTGAAAGCAAACAGGACAGAAGACACAGTGCCTGTTGGACCTTAGTTTCCAAACTCGCACAGTCATCTCTTGCTTTAGCGACTAGGAGGGAATTGCTAAGTCCAGCCCACACTCAAGGGGAGGGGAGACAGATGCCACCCCAAGGGAGGAGCATTGAAGAATCTGATGGGCACATTTTAAAACCATCACAGCAGCCGTTTTATTTTATTGCTGGAGCAGTCCTGGGGCCCTGGTTCAAGAGAAAGGGACACAGGGGACAGCTGTCAGTGGGAGGGGTGCAGAGAGTTTGGGGGCCATGTTTTACAGTGTGCCACAGTGACTTAAGAGCCCGTAGGAGCCCGTGAACTAAAGACGTGGACAGGTTTTCAGCCACAGGTAATGGCATCAGGCACCTGAGTGCCAGGCCTGGCTCTAGGTACTGAGGGTGCAGCAGTGGACAGGACAAGAACCCTTCCTTCATAAGAATTATGCAGTAGCGTGGAGCGAGATATGCCTGGACTGGATGTGGTGGAAAAACATGGCTGTGTTTGGAGGGGGGAGAGCAGTTGAGATTGACTCCGGTGTAGGGTCAGTACTGTGGTAGGAATAAACTAGTCATCATTGGTTAGGACCTGGCTGTCCAGGGCTCTGTACAGCAGGCTAAGGGTAATCGTATCTAGGAGCAGCGATCATTTATTTTCAAGCAAGGCAAGGACATGATCAAAGCCAGACTTTAGGAAGCCCGGTCTGCAGTGGAGTACATGGTGGGATAGAGGTGGGAATGTCTGGGGCTGGAACTCACTGACTTAACTAAGATGCTCTCAGTGAAAAAGGGAGAAAAGAAGGCTAGTGTATGAAATCTTATACGGATGCTTAGAAGAGCTATGGTGGCATTAATATAGCCCGTTGAATGTGGTATAATATACATTAAGAAAACCTAGAAAGCTTATCATTTCTTTTTAAGTGTAGGTCACATGAGATAAGAACACAGACAACGGTAACACATCAAACGCAACAATCGTCTAGATTTTATTTCACGATATACAGTGGATTCTCCATGGAACTCTCAGCCTACTTCTTCGCTGCCGCTCCTGTGGCTTTCAAAAACTCCAAGGAACCTAGATTTCTCCCCGGTCTTCATTCACCTACACAACTCTTGACTAAACTGTATCTTATTCATCTCTTTTCTTTCCCTTCTCTGTTTCTGCCTTAACTCGTGTGATGTTTGGCAGAGAATAGCTTGGTTGAAAGCACACACCCATCTTTCATCCCTGTGGACAGGTAGGTACTGTTGTCAAGTCCATCCTAGAGAAGGTCATCCCCCCATGTCTGTGCGTAGTGGCTTAGAATGGGGAGCTCGCCGGGGCTGACAGATCTCTTGGTTCTTGAGAGCAGAGGCCACACTGCGTAGCAGATAGAAGCTTTGGCTTTGGAATCTGAGAGGTCTGTGTTCAAGCCCAGCTTAATCGGCACTTGGCTGGGTGACCTTGGGCAAATTATTTCATCTTTTAAAATCTTGCTTCTTCATCTATACAAGGAGGATAACAGTCACACTCTTACCTTAGTGTGCTGTAAGAACTAGATGAGGTGGTGAATTAGACTAATATGGCACACCAGTACACTGATACCTGGATAATAAATGTGTGTGAGCTCCGTGTGCAGGGGCGATATAGATGCTTAACTAGCGTCCAAGTGGGAGGAGGTTTCGTCAGGAGGTGACTGGCTCATGTACCTGCAGCGAAAGGGCTTGTGGTGGCACCTACATCCCTTCTTGCAAAGTGGCTTCGGCCCCAAATGCCTGCACGGTCTCCTGCCCGCTGAACTAGGTGGGGCCGCTCGTTGATGGCGAGCCTTCAGTTTGCCCCTTTGGTTTCCAGCACTGAGTTCAGAAGCCCAGAGCCCTGCTGGTCCCCTCCCCAGGCCAGGAAATTAACCTTAGCCCTGGAGGCCTGGTCAGTGTCATGGCTGGATCCCAAGCTCCTGGGCTCGGAGCGTCTCCCTGAGGCCCGGAGCAGGTCTGGTCTGACTGCCCACTTCAGGCCCCGTGCCCCCGGGCCTCACTGAGGCTTTTCTGGGTGGAGCTCGAGAGGCCTCTCTCCGCAAGAGGCAGCCGCAGGCCCACCTTGCCGACTGGCGGGCTGGACAGCACATGAGAGCAAAGATCTCAGGAGGGTGCTTCACCAAAGGGAACCCGCCCAGACCAGACCGCACACTCCCTTTGGTGTGCGTCTGTGCTGCCCAAACAACCCGCTTCACGGGCAACTCGACTGCGTTGGCCTCTCCCTAGGCTGGGCAGAGGCTGCTGCGGGGAGAGCGAGGGCATGGTCTCGGTGCCCCGAGGAGGGTGTGATGGGTGTGCCTGCCTCAGGCTCTGTGGTCAGGATGTCAATGGCCTATCTCCTTTTCTAGAACCGGGCCGGGCCTTGCCCAGCCTTTGACCCTGGTGATGAACACTCCTGTCTTGAGCTTAGCTCCGTTCCCTCTCTGCCTGCCGTTCCTTCCTTTCACAGCTGTGGCCTCCTTACCCTCCTTCTGTTCCCAGAAACAGAAGATGTTTCAGTGGTGGGAACCCGCGTCCGTGTCTGCGCGACAGGCATCCTTCCTGGCTGTCCCCGGCCTTCCGTCTTGGGCTCCGGGTCCTGTAACTGGGCTCTGCTTCCGTCATGCTCTGTAACCTGACTGGTGTCCCATGGTCATCTTGCACGGGGCCGGCTGTGCTCTGACCGTTTCCCCGCCCCCGGCATCAAGGCCCAGCTCTCTGATGCCCGGGCTCTGAAGCTTTGCTTATATTGACATCCTGCATGAGTTTCCGGCTCCATCCTTTCCCTGCTTGAAGCAGCCCCCTTATTGTTCTGGTCCACATGTTGAGTCACCTTGCTGGGTTTTTTTCCTGGGCTTTGCCTAATGTCTGGCACTCAGGAGACAGTCGATGAGAGTAATTGTTTGAAAAAATGGAACCCTCATTTGTTGATTTCTGATCCCCAGAATCTGTTGTTTCCACACCTCAGGATCTCCCCTCAGTTTGTCGTGTATTTTCTTTCTCATCTGCCTCCGATTGTCTGTTTCCAAAGAACAAACAGTTCAAATAATCATTTATTCTTAAATAGCATATCCAGATATCTCTGGTACTCCAAGCCATTTGTTTTCTAAAGATGGTTCTATCTGATTTGACTTTACCTTTATAGAGAATAAAAATTATCTATACTTAAAATGCATTAGTTAGAGACAAATGTGTCTAAATGGCAGCCTGAAATCTTTCTCTCTTTTTTTTCTTTTTTGGCTGCACCCTGCAGCTTGCAGGATCTTAGTTCCCCGACCAGGGATGGAACCCGTGCCCCCTGTAATGGAAGCATGGAGTCCTAACCACTGGACCACTAGGGAATTACCTGAATTCTTCTTTCTTAGTTTATGATTTGGAGGGAAATAGGAACATTCTTAGAAATAACACTAGATTTTCTAGATAAGTGCAAAATGTTTCCTTCTCTCTAAGAAAGTTCATGGTTTAGATCAATGGCTGGGGGAGCTGATAGGCTCGGTAAAGATTTTTCAAAGATGATGTTTATCCAGGGTGGAAATAAAGACCCACCAAGTGAGAAGAAGGAAAGGGTATTGTTCAGAGCTTACCATAGCAAGGCAGGCAACCACCATCGCTTGTGTTTCAGCAGAGACACTCTAAGGCAGGCAGAGGAGAGGGAAAGCTTCGTGGTGGAACAAAGGAAGGTTCCACGTGTGATTGGAGGCTGTTGGCCTGGAGAAGCTGGGGGTGGGTTAACTAGAGCATCCAGTGTGACTGGTAAGGGGAGCATATTTGACTTACTCTGGTTGGTCCTAAGCTGGAAGCGGGGACAAAAATTAGGGAATTTGTTATTAATCAAGTCCTGGCCATTTGGGGCAAATTGTTACAGAAGTTATTGTTCAGCTTCCTGGATTGTGACTAGAGATGGCATCTGACTTCCTACAAGCTGGCCTCCTGGGCTGGTCACTGTACACAGGGGTGGGTTTCCCGGGCAGGCCGCTGCAGGCTGGGCTTCTGTTCTATTTATGATCTGACCATCGTCTGTTTGTATATTTTGTCTCTCGCCAGGCACCGCGCTTTCTCAAGCTATTTGAAGCAGTCTGTGTTTCATGTAAAATCCCGTGTTCCAGCGTTCTCTTCCCCTTGTCTTCTCTATCAAATGTGACCATTTCTAAAATGTTTGATGTGCAAAACCGGGGCTCTGCTCACACAAAATGCTTTTCGGTATCTCAGGAAATCATGGTAACTGGAAGAAAGAAACAAAACGAGTGGAAAATGGCAAATTCCAGCCAAAGGAGCTTCCATGCAGAGGGGGTTCGGGGAGCAGTTGGTTGGTGATCGTGGCCTTGACATCGCTGAGCGTGAGGCTTGGAAGGCAGAGGGTGTGGTCCTGCCCAACCAGCGGGTGTGGACTTGAGCTTGGAATTCCTCGAAAGACCTGGTGTCACGCCAGAGAAGAGGTGTAGCACTCTATGATTTGGGGGTTTGATTATGTTCAACACTGGCTTTATTTCTTTTTCCCTCGAAAAGAAGTATAGCTCAAATTCGGGTAGGTAGAAGAGGATAACTTTAGGAGGATCGTCACAGATGGAAACGTCTGTGGCCCAGCGAGTACCGTGCGTGTGCACGTCCCCCGGTGAAGGTAATAGTGAGGCCTGTGGACTGACTGGGTGAAACAGCCCGTCTGAGCACAGGATTTAACCTCAGCCATCTCTGTTCTCCCTCCCTTTATGGATGATTCGTGGCCATGTTTTGACCAAGTCCCTTACTGAGCTGTATTTGATGGAATAAGCACCTAACATGAGGTTGGAAGAACCAAGTTCAAGTTCAGTAATCTCATGTGTGATCTTAGAACTCCGAAACATTGTGACCTTACGAAGGTCACTCTCTGGGTCTCAGTTTCTTCAACTGGAAACCAAGGGCAGTCATTACAAGACCTCCTTCCTGGATTGTTGGGAAGACTAAATGAGAATTCACAAGAGCCCTGTAATCTATAAAATGAGACTCAGATAATGATTTCAAAAAATAACCCCCAGATAGCATGAAGTAGAGGAGGGTAACGATTTAAAATTCAGAGACACTGAGGATGTAGTTAGAAACAACAGGTTGAGTAAAATCAGTTTCAGCTTTGGCAGGCACCCAGAGGGTTTTAATTGTGTTACTTGTAGAATAAAATATTTTGGCAGGTGCTCTAAAAAACCTACATGAGGGCCCAAGTGCGGTTCGCCTGCTGCAGAGCAGGCAGGCATATGCGCAGCTCGATGCAAAGGCGGATATGCATCCGTACACAGATTCCCCCTTGGCTTTAGGGAAGACGCATCAGGGTGATGGAGATTGGGGTCCCCGGGTCACTGATGGGACTTCCTACAGGGATCAGCATTTCTTTTTCTCAGTTTTCATCACGGAGCTCTGGTCAGTTTCAGCAATCGGGGAGGGCTGCGTCAAGCAAGATTCGCCTCATGGGCTTGGATCTGAGGCCAAAATGCTTATGAAATATTAACCGAGGACAGTGTAGCATTTTATCATGGCACGGCTTTTGATATTATCTGTCTCTCTGGGAATTCACACTCATTCTGTGTGTGTGAAGCATCCACAGGACGCTGCATTTTCCCAAGCCACACCCCTTCGGATCCAGGATCCTAATTAGTGATCTCTCATGTTTTATTAAGGCTCTGGCCTCTAGAGCCGGTGATGAGTCGCAGGAGGGCCTGAGGATGTATTTCCAGGAAACCTTCCATGCTGGCACTCACTCCATCTCTGTAGTGTCTTCCTGTTTGTTTTGGGAGGTCTTTTCTCTCTGAATTGTTCTCAAGAGGAAGTTGCACACTTGGCATCTCCTGCCTGGTGTCTCTGGGGCAGTCTTGGTGCTCACCCCACCATTTTGCTAACCCTCTGGCTTGAAAATATGGCCCAGCAGAAAGGTGGGAGCTCCCTCAACCCAGGCCGAGAAGGGAACTTGAAGGCACCGCGGGTGCTCATGCAGTTCTGCCCAGAGGCCACCACACTTCTGGGGCTGCGGGCTCCTCCCGCGGTCTCCCCATGGCGTGGCAGGTCCCTTGGCTTCTCTGTGGCCCTTCATGGGGGCTCCACTCGCAACGGCCCCCACCGGTCATTGTTCACGTAGAAATCACGGATCCAGAAATGTTTTCGTTGTGTTTCCATTTACAGCTCAAAGTTTGTGGCATCCAGTCTGCTCTCCTTATCAGGACTTCGTTTCTCCTAAATGGGTCCAAACCCATCGGCTTGGCATTTGGAGCCCTCTTGTCAATGTCTTGGCCCGTCTTTGGTCACGTGCCTCTCTTCTGCTAGCACCACCCCCCGCAAGACAATGCCCTTTGCTTAACAAAGTTCCCATTTCGCCTTTTGGGAACCTTATGTTCTTTGTCGGTGAACCTGCCTCTGTCTCCCCTTCTGGAATGATCACTCTTCTCTGAGCCCTCCTAGAGCATATTTGCCTTTTTTTTTTTTTTTACTGTACATCTTATCCCCTTTATTCAATGTAACTTCCTGGAGAGCAGGGCCAGTGCCTTGTCCCTTTCCGTATGTGCCCACATAGTGAGAGACAATAAATAGTCTCAAAAGATATTTATGCAATCATGGAATCTGAAACTATGGATTTCAGTAACAGAAATGGCATGGGCTGGGTGTGCAGAATGCCCTTAAAGTGGGACAAAATTGTGTAACCTTTCCCACACTGATATCATATTGAAATCTGCCTATTAAATAATAAGAATAAAGAAATAAACAGCACAGTTTAATACTTAAGAGGAGGGATTTTTGAGCTTTGTTTGAGTTGGAAAGTTGCCCTGCATTTTATTGCTATGGAAGCTTCAGCAAGATATGTAATTCTCTAGATTTCAGTTTTCTCCACCGTAGAGATAACAATGTGTATTTTAGTGACCATAAAATGAGCCATTATTTTATATACTACTAAGAAGGAAAAATTGCTGTCAATTAAACAATGATACAGTGCTTTCTGTGGCTTAGAGTTTTTATTCTATACTTATTGAAATAGCTCTTTTAGATGTAGTTAAGGTTTTGAAAACATCACGTATCACTCTTTTAAAAAGGAAAATGAATGGATTAAGGTTTCCCTAAGATGTTTCATACTTAGTCTGGCCTAAAACACAGTTCGACTCAAGTCAAGCCTCCTGTTTCTCCACACAGTGTCATCCTTTGCATCAGTGAGGCGACTGGTGATGCACCTTTTTTTCTTCTTCTCCAAGAATGAACTACCGTTTTCTGTAGGATTTTCTGCCAAGCTGCTAACACCATTCTTCAAGTTTTAAATGCTGGTGCTTTCCTAATCTTACAAATCCATCTCAACAGAAGGTAACAGGACTCAAAAGGGTCCTTAAATGGTTTGTACATTGAAACAGCAGGGGGATACAGATGCTCAGTCAGGCCACCAAGAATGACAATCACGTAATAGCAACTTCATCCAGACCACCTCCTAGATAACAGTAATTGTAAGACACATCCGTTTCCGAGATGTTAAAATGTAAAAAAAAAGTGCATCTTGGAATAGATAACATAGAGTGTATTATCACCAAGGGTTGTGGTGAGATTTGAAGGAGAGAACGTTAGTAGCCGTTATCATGATTATGGTTATAATAAACTCTTAGGAAATATAACGGAGCCTCTAATAACAATAACTGTTGTTTATGGAGTGCTTATTAATGTGATATGTTTATTAATTTTGGTATCATTTTCATACTTAAATATTCCCTAATATAGTTTTCCTTTTTTATTGAGGTATGATTTACATTCAGTGAAATGCACAGATATTAAGGGTACAGTTCCATGAATTTTGACACCTGTGTTATCATCACCCCAGAAACATCACGCTTGTACCTGTTCCCAGTCATCATCCCCCTTTGCCCAGATGGCCTCTGTTCTGACGTCTTCTACCACGGATTAGTTTTGCCTGTTCTAGAAGTTAGTATCAACGGAATCCCATCGTATGCCTTCTTTTGTGTCTTTTTCTTGAGATACTCCCACGTCACTGCGTGTATGTAGAGTTCGTGCCTTTTCCTTGCTGGGTAGTTCCGACGTACCACTGTTTCTACCTTCTCCTCTAGATGGACATTTAGGTTGTTTCCAGTTTGGGACAATGAGTAAAGCAACTGTGAACATTTGAGTCAAGTATTTGTTGATTGCATGTTTCATTTTATTGGGGAACTGTTGACCGAAACTGCCTGTCTTGGCCAGGCACGATAATAATACTGTGAGTTGTCTCACAGTAGGAGTTCCCGATAAGGGACTGCCGTTGAAAACTAACCAGAAGAATTCGGGAGGGGCCAAAAGGAGGGAGGAGACACCAGCCCATATGTCCTGCCAACCTCCCAGAGCCCTTTGTGCCGGTATCCATCTTGGCTGAGAGAGGCGCGCGTCACGAGGAAGGACCCCGAGTCAGACCAGATGTGGGCCAATCAAGATGATGGACCAGAGGCAACCCGGAAACTAACCCCATCACCGTAAAGCCCGAGACTGCGAGCCACGTGACAGAGCAGTCCTCCTGAGTCCCCTTGCGCTGCTGCTCTGCGCCCGGGCGCCCCTTCCCAATAAAGTCTCTTGCTTTGTCAGCACGTGTGTCTTCTCGGACGATTCATTTCTGAGTGTTAGACAAAAGGCCACTCTCGGGCCCTGGAAGGGGTCCCTCTTCCTGCAACAATTTCTCTTGGGTAAATACCTAGCAGTGGAATTGTTGAATCAAAGGATAGGTGTATGTTAACTTTATGAGAAATTGACTGAACCTGTCTCAAAGTGCTTGTACATTTCATGCTCCCGTCACACGGGAGAGTTCTGGTAACTCCTCGTGCTTGTCAACCAGGCAGTTTCAGTCCAGTTAATCTGAGCCACTTTAATGGTTTTGTAGTGGAATCCCTACGGCTTTAATGTGCATTTTTCTGGCAACTAATGATCATCAACATTTTTCATACGCTTTTCGGCCCCAGTTATATATCTTCGTAATGTGCCTGTGGTGTCATTTGCCTACTTTTCAATAGGGTTATTTGTGTTTTAACTGTTGAGTTGCAGGACTCAAGTCCTTCATCAGATGTATGCATTGTAAATATTTTCTCCCAGTCTGTGGCTTGCCTATTCATTTTCTTAATGGTATTTTTTGAGGAGTAGATGTTTTTAATTTTGATGAAGCCCATTTATTCATTTTTTCTCTTATAATTAGTATATCCTGTGTCTTATCTAAAGTTTTTCTGGCTCCAAAGTTAGATATTCTCCTATATGTTCTTCTAGAAGCTTTATAGTTTTCACTTCGACGTTTAGGTCTGTGATCCATCTCTAATTAAATTCTGTGTGTGATTTGAGGTATGTATCAAGGTTAATGTTTCCCCCATATAGGTGGCTAGTTGTTCCAGTACCATCTGTTGAAAGTATTTTGTTTTCCTCATTGACTTGCTTGGGCACTTTGGTTGAAAATTACTTAACTGTGTGAGGGTGGGTCTACTTCTGAACTGTCTGTTCTCTTCCATTGATCTGTTTGTCTGTTTGTACACCAGTGCCATTCTGTCTGCATTTACTGTAGCTTCAGTGTTAGTTTGAAATCAAGTAGCAAATGTCCTCTAACTCTGTTCTACCTCTTAAGGATTGTTTTGCTTTAGCTAGGCCTTTGCATTTTCTTTTACCATTTTAGAATAAGCTTGTCAATTTCTACAAAAGACCCACATGAGGTTTTGATTAGAATTGTATTGAATCAATAGGTCATTTTGAGGAAAATGAAAACCTTAACAGTATTCAGTTTTCCAATGTATGTATATACAGTATATCTTTCTAATTATTTAAGTCTCCTTTAGTTTCTCTCAGAAGTTTTTAAATGGTTTTCTGTGTAGAGGTTTTGCACGTATTTCTTTAAATTTACCCCTAAGTATTTTGAGTTTTAAAATATCTTATACATGATATTAAAAAAATTCACCTTCCAGTTATTTGCTGCTGATACTTAGAAATACAATTGATTTTTGAATATTGACCTTGATTCTTGCAACCCTGCTAATAAATTCAATGCTCAGAGCTTTATAGAATTTCACATTTATTCTTGTAGCCACCTGTAATGCACAATCACATTTTATAAGAAGTTTGCCCTGAAATCCCATATGCTGATTTCTTTGCTCAAGGTCATGCAGTTTGTGTAACCGGGATTTTGAATTTGGGATTTGAATTTAGGTCTAGTTTGACTCCAAGGCCTGGTCCCTTGCCACCCTACTGTAATCTTTCACCTCTTTGACATTTGGATGTCTGTATGGAATGATGCCATGTGGCTGCCCTGGGTTTCACTGTGATATTTTTGTGTCATCATGTTTCAGAAGGACGTGAATTAGCCAACGCAACCCCCTAAAACAGAATATAATGAGAATAAGTTGCTAAAGGGACTGGTGGTTTTTTCAGCTTAAGGAGGACAGTCAGTGTGTTTCCAGATTCCTCCACAGAAGACTGTGAATGCAGTTGGATGTAGCTGCAAAGTTCATCCCCCTTTCCCCACACTGTTAGTGCATGCTCGCTGCACCTTCCATAGGTAGGGATGCGGCAACGCTTGTTTTCCCTCCTTTTCCGCAGGAAACCATTTCTGTACAGCCAAGGAGCTCACGGAGGAGATTAGATCATTAACATCCGAGAGGGAAGGGCTGGAGGGACTTCTCCACAAACTGTTGGTGCTGAGTTCCAGGAACGTCCAGAAATTGGCAAGTGTTAAAGAAGATTACAGCAGCCTCAGGAGAGAACTGGATCAGGGGAGAACTGCCTATGGTGAGTGGTCACACGGGTGTCTCGTGTCTGTGTGATATTTATTGTACTGCTTTATGTGAACGTCACTGTGAAGGGTGTCCTGGAGACACACAGCACTTTTCCTGGAGGACATTTTTGGCAGGAGCCTCGGCAAATGCGGCACAATTTCTTGTCAGCTTTTGTTTGGCTATCGCATGAGATGCCTTTTCATTTTCTGTCTTTCCCCCCTCCTCTACCCTGGACTTGCTAATGGCCTTGTGATTGTTTAGAGCAATCTCCCCCTTGGCACAGTTCTTGAGAATTTTCTCTGTTTGACAATTATCTCCCTTTTGTTCCTTGCCTCGGCCTTCTGGTTTGCACAATCGCAGATGAAAGCAGGCTGGCTCTGGGAAAACTGAGAAAAGACCATGAAGTGCCTCTTCTGTGTGTGGGCTTTTCTGAGAGCTGCTTTCCCCAGGAAGAATGATGCCGAAGACACCGGTGCTGTCTTGGCCAAAGTATCTGTTTGTTGGGGGAGTTAAAGTATTCGTATGGTCTTTTCCTGTCCCGTTGTTAACTGTAAATGAGGTCACCTTGAGGCTTCACTCTGAGGAATACTTTCAGAAGATGTTGGTTCAGTCCAAATTGATAAAGCCAAACCTGTTTCTTAAAAGAAAACCCAAAAACACACACACAGTGAAGAATTTCTGATGATTCAATTTCTAATATACAGAATGAAATCATAGGAAGAAAATTTAGATTTAAAGTACGTTAGATGCTGGAACCTGTTTCTTCATCAGTAAAATGAGAAGAGTATTATCCATCTCACAGGCTGGTTAAGTGGTACAAATTAAGTGAGGTAATTTATTAAGATCCTGAGATTGTGTGCGCACACACACCCTTGCACGTCCCCTGGGAACTAGAGGTTGTTGGAAGGCAGAGTTCATGCATAGTAAATCATTTCCCTAAATAAGCATTTACTGGGAAAGTGAAAGGCATATATACAAATAAAGGACTGTATTTACAAAGTATGCTTGTTTAAAAAGAAATAAGAAAAGAATAGAGATATTAGTTAGCCAGATTTGAAATAGGGCTATTTGAAAATATTCCACAAATTGAAGTAAATGAAGATTAGTATTTAAAACCAAATAAATAAATATGAAATCAGCTAGCGGAAATAGGTGTGTCATTTCACTATGAATAAATTTAGTTTTAAAGACTTACTAAATTTTGTAGAGAGAGGTTTCTTCACAGTTATTTGAATGAAAGATGGGATGGTCAAGCATTATCGTGTCTTCGTAGCCGTGGACACCCTCAAGTTGGTTCAACAACTCAGAACGCCTTATCTTTTTTTCACTTTTGTAGGTCAAAGCTTTGTTTTTGCCAAATATGTAACTAGAGACTGCATTTGAGCCTTAATATATAACTATAGTCCTGAGAAATGACAACACATTCCTCTAAGATGTGACGGTGCAGTTTATTACATTATTATAGGACTAACCTTGTATATTTTAAATGAATTTTTGCTATAAATTTTTAAAATAATAAAAAATGATAACTATGAAACGTCTCACGTTTTTTGGTGCAAAATGGGAGATTTATATCTAAGAATAACGATGTGAACCAGTTTGGACAAATTTAGTTCAGCAATATTTTCTTTTTTTAAAAAATTTTATTGAAGTATAGTTGACTTACAATGTTGTGTTAATTTTTGCTGTACAGCAAAGTGACTCAGTTATACATATATATATATATATATATATATATATATTCTTTTTCCTATTCTTTTCCATCATGGTTTGTAACAGGATATTGAATATAGTTCCCTGTGCTCTACCGTAGGACCTTTTTTTATCCATCCTATGTATAATAGGATGCAGCAATATTTTCATCTGAACAGTTGAGCTCTTGAAAGCCATTAATATCTCTTTTTTTTAAAAAAAGAGCTGTAAAGTATTTTTTGAATCTCATCCTTGTCACTTCACTAAGTATTTTCAAAATGATGAATAAAACATAAACAAATGGAACGAGAGATTGTTACCATGGATGATTCTAAATTGCAGATGGCTCATTACTGTTGTGAAGGCGTTCTTTATGTTTTATACTTGGATTTTGCTGGATCAGCTACCCTTTTCCCTCTGCTTTAGGCTGAAGCTAATTTTTGAGCAATCTGAGGTGACTTGGCTTTGGGTGAGCCAAATTAATAATCTTGGGTTGGAGATAGTGTGAGAGACAAAGAAAGAAAGAGAGAAAGAATTCCTTAGTAAAATGAAGCTTTTACCCATTGATAGTAATCAAACTAGACCAAAGACCATATTCTCTCATTTGTTACATTTTGAGAGTTAAAAATCTGGAGGGAGCTCTGTGCTCAAGTTTAAACGTAGAGCAAATACAAAGACGTAGTACGCTTCTGCATGTATTACCATGAGCTGACTCTTCTTAATCTTAGATAAAACGTTTTAAAATAAGACTATTCAAAAAATGAGCGCTGTGTAGTGTTCGCAAAAACAGATTTTGACTTCCGGCAGTGATTGCAGAATGCAGTATTTGGGAGCAAAAGGCAATTCAGGGATGAACAAGTCACTCCATGACGGTCAGGGACCGAGGCTGTGTGACACTGGCTCCAAGTTGGCTGACCCAGCCATGTGTGTGTACAAGGGTTCTGTTTCTATAGCGGGAGGGGAGATTTGCAGTCTTAGGGCACAGTCTGTCTCATTCAGAGGATTCTTAATGATGGGAAGAGTATGTGTAATGCCTCATCACAGATGAACTTGCTCTGCTGATCACTTACCATGTCATTACATCCTGTGTCTGTGGCCTGACTGTAAGTCCATCGAGGTGAAAACACTGTCTTTAGGTTTCATTTGTGTCATTGGCAGTACCCAGCACGATGTCATTAAAAATAGTTAAATAGAACACAAATATTTGTTCATTTACTGGGGCCAGATGTTAAAATGAAACATTAGTCCTTTCTTCCCTTAGTTTGAATCACAGACCCAGACCTTGGATCTTCTTTTAAAAAAAAAAAAAAAGTTTAAAATTCATTTTCCAATTTAATGAGAGCAATGATAAGTTTGATTGTCTTTCATGGAAGATGCTTGAGTTGGATATTCAGATTGGGGTGGCAGCAGACAGAAGTAGTGGGATGAAAAAAAATCAGTAACTTTTTTTACAGTTTGCTACATCTGCTTTTCAGAAAAAAAAGACAACCCCGAGATTTACATAAGTGTTTTTCCATCCCTTGTGGATAAGTTGGTAATGTGTATTGTACTTTATTAATATTGTTGATTTCGTACTATAACTCAGATATAAAGGAAGCAGACGTCAAGGGGAGAGATTTAATCACAGAATAATCAGGGCTGGAATTTTAAATAGAACATCATTAGCATGTTAATGAATTTTCCCAGTTTACGAGAGCTGCCCAAGTAGAAAAGATACTGCAGATGTAGCTCAAAAATCTGGCGGAGCCTGTGGCCCAGTGAGCTGTCAGGAATCTGTGTAGGGTCTGTGAAATGCATAAAGAGACTCTCAGTGTGGGTGTCAAATGCTGTTTTTTTCTGGGAGCTATGGCTGTCTGTGTCCAGCTTAAACTCATTTATTTGCCTTTCAGTGAGTAAGGAGGAAGTGGAAGGCAGATAAGGGGCAGTTTTTTTTTTTTTTTTTTAAAGTCTTTATTGAATTTGTTCCAATACTGCTTCTGTTTTGTGTTTTGGTTTTTTGGCCAAGAGGCATGTGGGATCTTAGCTCCCGGACCAGGGATCGAACCGGAACCTCCTGCGTTGGAAGGCGAAGTCGCAACAACTGGGCCGCCAGGGAAGTCCCAAGGGACAGTTTTTAAGGGTGATAAAGTTGAAGTGGCGTCAACTTTTCAGTTACGGTTTGGGGCTAGTACCTACCTTTTGCTTTAGGTTAGAAAGGCCACACCCATACAATCCTGCCCTTATTTTTGGACTACCTCCTGATAGCTAATAAAAGGAAGTATGATGCCCTTTAGTGAGGTATTAGTTTTTTTAACTCTTAAGTCCACTGGTGAAACATCTTTCATAAGTCACTTTAAGGAAAAGCTTTTGGTTTAGAGATTGTGTGCCTTACAGGTTCTGCATATACAGGCAGTCACTCCCTTTCCACATTTATTAGCTGTATTTAGATAAAATTTTCAAGAAAAATTAGAACAGGGGAATAAAATCTGTCTTTTTTTGGGGGGATGGGGAAGAAATGGAGGCCTGGAATATATATAAGTATATATCAAAGATGGAAACAACAAAATTAACAACTAAAATGGAAAAGTTGAGACAAGAAAATGCTAATGATCAGTGTTAATTATTTTGGTTGAGAATATGATGTGATCATGAACTTCCTAGAAGCCAGAGCAAAAAAGATCGGTGAAGCATCGTCTGTTTTCCTCAAAAGTAGCTTAAAGCCCAAAGTTTTCAGGAATGTGGAGTGGTGTTAAATTCTTAAAGATGATTTTTTTGAGAGTGTAATGGAAAGTCCTCATGAATAGATTTATAGCAAATGCAAAAGCACACATGGCTGTTACCAACCACCTTTGAGAAAAAAAGTTAGCGGATGAAAGCAGGAGTTCATGGGTAGACTGAAACTGTACACAGATTTCATATCTGTGATTTTGTACATTTTTTCCACACAAAGATTCAGTTACTCAGCAGATTTTTGGAGGAGTCTTTCTAAGTTCCTCCAAATGTTAAGAAACCTTTTGTTAACGTATAATGCCATGGAAGTGAATTAGGACGGGCTTGGGCTAATTGAGTTTAAATATGGAATCTTCCAGTGACCTGACATCACCGGTCCTAGGTCCCTAGAACCTAAAGGGATGGTTAGAGATCCCATTCTGTAGACACACCAAATGTCTCTTCTTCCCCTGAGCTTTGACTAAAATTTGCTTGGTGGACAACTTGGCTGTCTTTGGGCCAGAATCGTGATAGAGTTTTTGGTAAATGAGACCCGAGCTATTTGTTTGGGAACCAGATGACCCTTGCAGGTTCTGTACGGGAAGGAACTTAGATTGTTATATGGGAAATATCTTAATTGTGTCTGCCTCTCTGAGTGGAAATTTTTGTTTGTTTAGATTGAATATATGTATAATATGAACCTTTTGAAGGGAAACTTCTTTTTAAACTTACAAAATCTTTTTTTCTCAGGTTTTTCTGTGAGCTGAGCCTTCACATCTCTAATCATTTATCTTTGATTCGTCTTATTAATTATGTTATCAGGATCCCAGTTAAACATGCATTTGCATTTTTTGTTTCTCTCCAAGGTCTTCTTCTTTCTAGTTTATTCTTGCCTCTCTCTGAGTATGGTTATTTCTCTTCAGCCACTTTTGCCTGTGAATTTCTAAGCTTGAAATTCATAATTAACTTCCTTCCTCTTTTATTAAACAATTGTGATAATCCCTTTGGGAGGCATCCCCACAGCAGTGCAAAAAGCCTGTATTAGTTCATAGGAGGCCTCAGTTTAGTTTCCGTTCTGTTGGTTCCCATCACCCGCGTCACACCTGGCATGTATAGCATCACGGTGTGAGGTTTGATGGATGAAATTCTTTCTGCTTCCCAGGTGCCTGACGTATGACGCAGGAGAACCAGATCTCTAAGTTTCATTGCCACCCATGCATTCATCGTTTTAATTTTTTTATTGAAGTGTAGTTGGTTTACAGTGTTGTGTTCATTTCTGCTGTACAGCAGGTGATTCAGTTATATATATATATGTACATTCTTTTTTTATGTTCTTTTCTATTATGGTTTATCATAAGATATTGAATATAATTCCCTGAGCTATACAGTAGGACCTTGTTGTTTATCCATCCTATATATAAAAGCTTACATCTGCTAATCCCAACCTCCCACTCCGACCCTCCCCCAGCCCCCTCCCCCCGGCAACCACAGCTCTGTTCTCTATGTCTGTGAGTCTGTTTCTTTTTCGTAAATAGGTTCATTTGTGTCATACTTTAGATTCCACGTACAAGCGATACCATATGGTATTTGTCTTTCTTTTTCTGACTTACTTCACTGAGTATTGTAATCTCTCTGGTCCACGCATGTTGCTGCAAATGGCATTATTTCATTCTTTTTTATGGCTGAGTAGTATTCCATCGTATACATGTACCACATCTTCTTTATCCCTTCATCTGTTGCGTGCATCCATCATTTTAATAAGCATTTATTGAGCACTTACAATATGCCAGGCACCGTGCTCACCTTTGTGTTCCAGAATGAATCAGAATGAATCAGACAGTCCCTGCCAGAGAGGAAGTCTCCATGTTACTCCAGTTACTCTAGTCCCTACTGGTCTTGAATTCCCATGATTCTGTCCAACATTGTTCCCTTTTTTTCTTGCTTTCAACTATTTCTGATTTCCTTCTCCTATTTTTATCCATGCAATTATTTTTTAGAAATCCTTACTGATGCTACTTCCTTTTCTACCTGTCTCTCCATTTGCTTTTTATACTCCCGTAACAATACTCCCTTAACAGAGCCCCTAGGTGGGAATACAATGACAACGTCAAGGGTATTTCATACCCAGTTGCAACAGGCAGTTTTCTGACATGCTGATTTGTTTGGAGCAGGGACTTGATTCTGTGTTATAAGGTGGGTACATGTGAATCTTAGGTATTTGACAGGTGCTCTGCTTTGCGGGTCATTCTCGGCAACCAGTGCCTGTCCTAGTCTCTTGCTACATTTCATCATTTGGACTCGGGGCTTTTGAAGACCTTGGTGTGTGCACACCCGTGCACACTCATACACTCTTTCCTGAAGATTAAGCTAAGCATAGTGGTAAGTGGGATGCCAAGATTCCTGGAGGAGTGCCCTTGGCCGTGGTGGGGTGAGGGGGTTGTTTGTGGTGTGGGCCTGTATCCTGTATTGTAGAATGTTTCACATCCGTCAGCATTGTCTTTTGTGCCCCTGTACCTCCCAAACCTGTTTTTTTTCTTCATTTTTAAGAAAATTTCCGCTTTATTGAGGTATAATTGACAAACAAAATTGTAAGATATTTAAAGTATACATCTTAGTGATTGAAGTTTTGTATATTTGGGTCTTGTTTAAGAAACCTTTCCCCATCCTAAGTCACAAAGACATTCTCCTGCTTCTTCTTCCATTAGCCTCATTGTTTTATTTTTCCATTTATATCTTTCCACACCTGTGTTTAAACGTCCCTGGGTGGGAGTTGTACTACCCTCAGTTACCCGAACAACTTCAGCATTATGTCATGATCTGAAAATAGTGT
This sequence comes from Delphinapterus leucas, assembly GCF_059928025.1. NCBI lineage: Eukaryota > Metazoa > Chordata > Mammalia > Artiodactyla > Monodontidae > Delphinapterus > Delphinapterus leucas. The sequence goes on from NC_143144.1 coordinate 6,457,688, forward strand.
GTTATTGTTATGATTATTAGAACTGGATTGGAATTAGTGGAACTTAATTCTCTTATTCGTATTATCCTCATATAAATCCTTATGGGTTTAAAAGTGAGTGCTGTTGGGATTTCTTCTTCCTTTGATCTTTATTGTATATATTTAGCGTATATTTATTGGATCCCTTGACCAGGTGCGCAGATTCGCTCTAGCTTTTATGGATTTGATATGTTCTTTGAAAGGAAGGAATGATCCCCTGTATGTTGTCACTTTCTCTTCAGTGACAAGTGTTGGTTTCTCTCCTTTTTACGCTAAGGCTGCACGTGCATTTAGTCTGATCATCTGGACACTCTGTGTGGCTAGCCCAGCACCATCTCTGTTTCACAGGTGAAGACGCTGAGCCTTAGGGAGAATGGGCGCCTTGTCCGAAGTCACACAGACATGAGGGGTCGGGGCCAGGATTTGAATCCCTTTTTCCTGCGATTTCACCTTTTATGTGGCTTTATGTTCTTTATGAACCTGATCCCCAAACATGAGGTTTTTCCACCCTCCCTCACCCTCACCACCCCCTACCTCAGTACTACACTCAGAGTCATGACTATGAAACAAAAGTCTACTGACAGGATCTCTTGATGATGTTGAGTGTCCTGAAAAGAGAGGCTGTTTTCATTTTTGAAATTTCTGAGTACACGCTCTATATTTCATGCCTGAAATGATGATCTGCTGCCTGCAGTTTTCCTACACCTGATGGATCATTTAAATTGCTAGGAGGTTCTGTAGGTTATCACCCCTATGATACTCACATATTTTGTATTAAAACCCAAGTTCTTTATTTTGGAAGGATGACTAACAGGGACTTAGCATACTACCACAAATGAGAAAAAAGTTGAGCTATAGCAATTCAACTGGATACATATTTGGTAACTTCAAATCACTTTTTGATATTTTTTTCAAAGAACTATGATTAGTTCAACTTCCTGTTCAAAAATGCTTAAATGTCAGTGTTTTCCTTTGTATTCCTATAAGTTCAGGCATTAATAGTATATTGATACCCCAGTCAGAGTTTCTGGGGGAGAACCACGATAAGCCCTGTTTGCCTGTAAGAATTTACTAATATGCCACCCTATTAATTACAAGGAATTAACTTGCAAAATGTGATGGCCATTCTAAGCTTCTCTCGAGTGAGTTTTTGAACTTTAAATAAACAACATTTATTATATTCTATAATTCAGGGTTTTGCAAGATTAAGACTGATTCTTCTTTTGTTTTTCTGAGTCCAACTTTGTGAGGTTTTGCAGAATTCAATTTTATTGGTGCTGTGACCTATTTTATACTGTCACAGTCTTTTCAATGCTTAATTTTATAAGAAATGTCTTGTTTTCCTCTTTGGCTTTGCCATGAGTTATGGCCTCCTGCCGTTTTTGCTGTGTACTTCCTCTTCTTTGAAGCTGCCATATGTTTTGCAACCCAAGAGAGACAATTCTTTTTGAGAGATCCTTTGTTGCTAATTTGGTTTTTCAGGTTTTCCTAGCTCTTGTAAAGGAGAGAGAGTATGCTCGTAAGTGTTTTCTGACCTCATGATTTTGTCGCACCAAATTTTGCTGCCCAGGTCCCACCATAGTTCTGGGGAGGGCCATCCTGCCTCATCCACTTTCCTTCCAGATTTTTATGTAATTGGGGAGGGTTGGATCCCTGTCGGGATGGACAATTCTAAGCCAATACACTGCAATTTAATATTTATAGCATGGCAGAAACAATCAAGAATTGCTTAAAGATCTACTGACTTGACATCAAAAATGTGTAAACCAGATATGCTGATCGCTCACATGCTCACATAGTTATAGAAGGTAATTTTATTTGTCTTTTGACATTAAACTATCCAAAGTTTTTATAACTCATTAACAACTGATTGCATACTTTGCTTTTAAATTTAATGGTAACCAGACTTCTTTTCTTTTCATTTGCCAAATGATGTTAAACTTTTGGTTATTTTACGCTGTTTTGAGCAGCTCTCTTTTCATCTGTGTTACTAAAGCTGCTTTACACTTTATGTATTTCTAAATATTATATTGCCTTTCCCAAGAAAGAGTCTAATGTAAATATATTATGACTTCAGGGTATAATTAATGAAAGGAAGCCTGGTCCTGCTGGGACAAGGTGACTGAGTCCCAGAGTCTTGAGTCTCTTTTTTTCTTTTTCTTAAATAAATTTATTTATTTATTTTTGGCTGCGTTGGGTCTTCGTTGCGGTGTGCGGGCTTCTCACTGAGGTGGCTTCTCTTGTTGCGGAGCACGGGCTCTAGGTGCGCGGGCTTCAGTAGTTGTAGCATGCGGGCTCAGCAGTTGTGGCTCTTGGGCTCTAAAGCACAGGCTCAGTAGTTGTGGAGCATGGGTTTAGTTGCTCCGTGGCATGTGGAATCTTCCCAGACCAGGGATCGAACCCGTGTCCCCTGCATTGGCAGGCGGATTCTTAACCACCGGGCCACCAGGGAAGTCCTTGAGCCTCTTTTTAACTTTGTATCTGATCCAGCATTTGACTTTGGTCCATATGTCCCAATTGTATCAGCAAGACACATAAATTAGAATTTGGCGAATGTCTGTTTGCCCTTCACCCAACCCTGTATTCTTTTCAGAGACTGAGGAACAGTAGGGGCTGAATACCAAACTCCAGGTCTGCCCTGAGAAGGTCACCCAACCCTGAAATTCCCCAGTGTCTGGAATCCTGAGAATGCAGCAGCCTTCAGAGGTGAAGTAATTTTCCTGACGGATTACACAAGAATCCTCTGATGTTGAAGCTTATGAGATTCCTGGAGTTGCTCTAGTGGGTTTTTTTTTTCTTTTCAATTTTTAATTTACTTCACAAAATATCATAAGAATAAAACACATTTGAAAAATCGAACAAAAAATGTCCATCATCCAACTTTTGTAGCAGAGCCCCTGGGTGCATTTTTGCTGTCCCCTCCAGTGCCTGGACCACACGTAGACATTTTTCACACTTGTACTCAGAGTATGGGCACAACTGTACCTTCTTAGCCTTATGTGACAGTAATGAAAGCATTACATCATTCAATCCTTATGGCTGTACGTTCAGAAAAATGAATCATTCTATTCTACTGATGCTGAAACTGAGGCTCAGTGAGCTGGGAGCGTTGTGGATGGGAGTGAACAGCTGGAACGTGACTCAGACCTGTCTGGTTCCAGAGCTGGATTCCTCATCACGTATTTCCATTTCCTTGTTGTAACACAGCGTTCCAGTTTGGTATTTAGAATCTGTATAACATTCTAAGAATCAATATACCATGACCTACTTAACTCTCTCCTTATTTTGATTTGGTTAATGATCAGTTTATGAATTCCTTTCTGAAGGTAATGTGAGAATGGGATTTCTGGGCCAAAAAGCACAATCATTTTATGACTTGATACATCCTGCAAAGACTTTCAAAAAGATTATACCAGTTTAACTGATACTCCCAGTCCATCCTTTCCAACACTAAAGGTTATTTCTTAAAAAAATTATGTAGCATCATAACAATAATGAAATGGTATTTGATTCATGATTTATTTTGGCATATATTTGACTAATAATGAGGTTGAACTTGCTTTTTTGGTGCCTTTATGATTTTTCCCATTGTGTATTATCCATATCCCTTGTCCTTTTTTGGGGGAGGGGTGGGGAGAACTTGATGGTTTCCTAATCTTTACCTAATATGGTTATTATTATTTTTTCCTGTTTGTATGTTGTGTGTATATGTGTGAAATTAACCCATTATCATGATTAATAAAGGACCAAGAGGAGAAATCTTTATAAACAATGATAACATGTTGAGGTAACAGAGTGAATTCTGAAACTTCTTGAGGCTTAGGGTGCAAAGCATTTAACAAACAACGTAGGTTTTCCCGAGTAGAGGCATTGTTTCCACTCGGTGTATTAACATTTACTGGCCCTGGCCTTTAAAACAACTGTGATGCAGAGGGAACAGCTGCAATTGGGACCTTAATAAACCAATCTCACTTTTTACAAGAAATCTGTGGAAGGGAGTGTTTTACATTTTCACGACCATTAAAATAAAGAAGCTGAGAGAAACGTGCAGTGTCATGTCCATTGCCTTACTTTTTCTGTATGATGTATCTTACATTGAGTACTTCACTGTATTTTGGCCTTTTAAAAAAATTTCCCATTTACTTAAATAGATCCATTAGAAAAACCGCTCCTGCCGATGGGAATTTTTTTCTTCCCAAGCATGCTGTTATCTCACGGACTAAAGGAGCGTGTCTACTGATGGTGTGTAGGGCCGCTGAGGCTGCAGTTTGAGGGAGAGTCACAGGACTTGGTGATGGAGGCTGGCCTGGCGTGGTGAGGGCCAGACGGATGGGGTGACCTTTGAAACCGTCACTGGCTTTTCATGGAGAGCAGTTGGGTCTGTGGCATGTCTCTCCCCTTCTCTCCACAGACAATAAGCAGTGCTGGGTGTTAAGTCAAAGATCCCTTTCCATGGACGATGTGTCATCACCGTAAATGACTACGATTGGGGTTTAGGAAGGCACCGCCTTGTCTACTGCCGCTCTTGGGTATCAGATTCTCCCACCGCCCCAATCACCTGTTCCTATGCCTTTTGGCTGTGGGTTTCTTTCCTCTACCTTTGGAATATCCCGCACCCTCATCCACCCAAGTGCCCACTCCCTACATCCCTTCTGGGCGTTACCCTGACCGCTTCCTCTGACCCGCTAAACTTCCCTCGGTCTCTGCGTGCTTGGATGCAGCGTGTGAAGTGCTCCCTCATCTCTCCAGGAGCAGCTCCCCTGAGATCTCTGTGAAGATGCTCTCTAGCAGCAGAGCTCACTGACTTGCCTCTCTGTATACTCTTCTTTTCTTTTGAATTTATTTTTGGCTGCGTTGGGTCTTTGTTGCTGTGCACAGGCTTTCTCTAGTTGCGGCGAGCGGGGGCTACTCTTCATTGCGGTGCGCGGGCTTCTCATCGCGGTGGCTTCTCTCGTTGTGGAGCACGGGCTCCAGGCACGCGGGCTTCAGTAGTTGTGGCTCGTGGGCTCAGTAGTTGTGGCTCGCGGGCCCTAGAACGCAGGCTCAGTAGCTGTGGCACACGGGCTTAGTTGTTCCGCGGCATGTGGGATCTTCCCGGACCAGGGCTCGAACCCGTGACCCCTGCATTGGCAGCTGGATTCTTAGCCACTGCGCCACCAGGGAGGCCCCTCTCTGTATACTCTGTGTCCTCCTTGAACCTGTATTTTTAGTCCAAGACATTTTGTTCTTGTCTTGCCTGGAGCTTGGCTTGATACTGTTAAGGGGATCTTTATCCCAACCCTCTCCAGTGTTCCATGATTATTCATTCCATTTTGCCATGTTTAATGGAATATTTAACAGCATCTGTGAAGAAGCCTGAAGACAATAAATAAATGCTCTCTTTGGTATTGAAGGGGTTTTATAGAATATAAAATTTAGGGCACATTTTCCTCAGGAGCCCTGACCTTAATATTCATCATGAGCCCCACAGAAGAAGCTATTATATTTTAGCATAGTGGAGTTTACCATATGTTTCAGAGTCACTTGCAATGGTACTTCTCATCGTGACAATTAGGAAGGTCATCTTGTCTTGCCAGGCTGTGTTAGATACATCAACCAGCTCATGGCTGTCATTGTGAAATGCACCAGGGCGCTGGTGTGCACATATATACAGGGAAGACATGATGCTTCTTATTCCAAAGTAGAGCTGTTTACATCTAACTACAAACACGAAACATGCCTATCGTTTGGCCTTAGATGCTATGTGGACACAGAGATGGAAACTTCTAAAGTAAATCCTCCTCTGTGTTCTTTGTGACTAAATTATATGAGGTGATTTTTCCTTTCTTGAAGCATGATGGTGATGGGGTCTCTGAAACCTTGTGTAGAGAAATTGGACTTCAAGACACTGGTTTGTTATCTTTTTTTCTGCCTTACTTTAAAAAACAGATGATCTGTATTTAAGTACGGGAACAATATTGTATTTAATTCTCCACGTATGAACTTTGATGACAGGATGAGGTGAGGAGATGACCCTGAGTCCGGGTGATGGGGCTTTTGTGGAGCTTGTGAAGGGACAAACCTACCGTAGAACTAAAGCAGGTATTTCTTGGGATCCTTTTAATGCAGTTGGAGGAGTGGGTCACGGGAGCTTAGGCTGGAGGAAATGCTTCTTCATGGGCCTTGGGAACAGCAAATTAGGTTTGCCATGGTGGGAATGTTAATAAATTTCTGCGGACGAACAGCCCCTCATTTTCCTTCTTTCTGTCCCTAAGCTGCTTTGCTCTGAATTGTGAGAGGCTAAACTTCTGTATTCAGGCCTTTAGAATTTGCAAACGTTTATCAATAGATAGGAAAGTTGGATAGAAAGCCTTGGATTCATTAGTTGGTACATAAGTCGCCATAGTTTGCAAATTCCTTACGTGGGAGAACAGTGGAGAAGATTCTGTGGCCCCTGAAACATCTGATTATTGCCATTTGATACCATTAATGCCTCAATTTAAAAAGTTAACTTGTTCATTCAACTTTATTCATGGAATCCAGACAGTGTGGAGAGCTGCCTCTTCCAGACCTTTCGTGGGTGTGAGCTGTGCTCCAGTGGCAGAGTCACCATCTTTCTGGAATGGTTTGCAGTCAGATTTTCCAGAGGCAAAGAGTCCACATCCCTCAAGGTGCTTTCTGGGCTAATGAATTGCTTTTAATTAATTTGCTGTCAAAAATGATCCTTCTAAATTGAGAGTGATAGAAAGAGAGGAATAAAACATTGTAATAGCCCTGCTACCATAAATGGAGGAAAAAAAAAAAAACACAGTGCTTATGTAAACAAGAGGGAAAACCATTATAGCATGAATGTGAGAAAGGGCTCCTTCCTTCTTTCTCCCTCTCTTTTTTGCCCTTTGGCCTAAAGCTGTTAACCTTGGGTGAATGTCTCTGTTGTCCTCTTGTATTATATCCCAAATTCTGTCTGATGCTGACAGGGATGGAGCTCTGAGTCTGTCTCAAGAGTTATATGTAAGGTTGTGTAATGTCCTTTCTCTGACTGTAAGTTCTTACTCAGTATGTAATGGTCTTAGATGGATGTATTTTGAAGGACTGTTGGCTTATGTTTAAAATTTCCGTGCAACAGGGTTTCTTGTAGGACCTGCCTGATCCCTCATTCGGCTTGACAGCTACAGCGGGGGTTGAGGACCTCGTAGGTGCCAGGCGCCAGGGAAGGAAGGGTGAAAAGATCTGATTCCTGCCTCGAGATGCTTGTGACCGTTGGTGGCGGAGGCAAGCAGGACACCGAGTGGAGAGGGATGAAGTAAAGAAACAGAGGCTGATAAGAGAGCTGAGATGAGGACTGCTACGCGTGCCTTGCAAGAGCCAGAGAGAGTTTCCCAGAGAAGGCAAAGCGTGAGCCTCTCAGCAAGAGGAGAGCACAGACTCAGGGGTCTGGGGAGCACGTCGTGTTTGGGGCTTGATGGGGTCGAATCCCAGCCCTGCCATGTAGCAGCTGTGCATCTTTGGACAAGTTTCCCAATCTCTCTGAGTATCAGTGCTCTCCTCTGTAATACAGAAATAAGATTCCTGCTAATATGGGCCTTACAGGGCAGTGAGAGGTGGAAATGAAATCATACATGTGACGGATGTGGCTTAGTGCCCTGGCACGTAGTAAAGACTCAATCCATCTTACTTAATATTATTATTGATCTAGCTGGTTGAAGGGTCCAAGAATGAGAACGACAGGAGATGAGGCTGAAGAAGTGGGGAAGAGCCAGACCATGAGATGCCTTTTTGCTGTGCTGGAAATTTCTAGATTTTTCCAAGGTGGTGGTTAGCCATTAAAGAAACTTGATTTCTGTGACCTCAGCTGCTTCTGAACATTGTTATCTTATAAAGTAGATGATTAGGTACAGTCACATATAAATGTTTCCATCTTAAATAACTAACATTACACACCTATTATGGCTAAAGTGAAAAGTACTGACAATGCCAAGTGCTGACAATAACGTGGAGTGACTCGATGTCTCATACGTTGCTGGTGGGATGTAAAAGGGTAGAGCCATTCTGGAAAATGGCTTTGCAGCTTCTTATAAAGTTAAACATCGCACTTGCCAGGTGACCCAACAATTCAATTTCTAGATATTTATTTATCCTATAGGAATAAGTAGTTATGTGCATGCAACACCGTGTAACAAATGTTTATAGCAGCATTATTTACAATTGCCTGTAATTGGAAACCAGCAGGATGTCCTTCAGTGGATGAATGGAGTAACAGACTATGGTCCATCCACACAGTAGAATACTACTCAGCAAGTGAAAGGAGCAACTATTAATATGACAACACTTGGGTGCATCTCAAATGCATTATGCCAAATCAGAGAAGCTGACTCCAAAGCCTTTATCCTGCACGACTCTATTTATATGACACTCTGGACAGCCTAGACCTCTGGGGACAAGGTCAAGGGGTTGAGGAAGGTCTTGACTGAAAAGAGGCAAAACAAGGGAATCTTTGGGGATGTTGGGATTGCCCTGTACCTGTTTATAGTGATGGTTGCAGGAATCCATCCATGGGCTAAAACCCACAGAACTGTACACACACACACACACAAAGAAGTAAATCTTACTGTACCTAAATAAAAAATCTTTAAAAACTCTAAATTAATAGCTCACTAACTGCATGCATTACCTGTTTTATCTCATTTAATCTTCCAACAGGTTGATGCTGTTATCTTTATTATCATATTATCTACTACTGTTATTGTTATTGACTAAGCTGAGGCTTCGTGAGGTTTGGCCCAAGGTCACACACATCCCTTCCAGAAGGCGGAGCCTGGCACCAGCCAGGTCTGTGTCCCCCTTTAGGCCTGAGGGATTGCATGCCGGCCCTCAGGGAGGTGGAGAGGGGCAGTAGCCACTTTTCTTGGCCTCATGGCCAGGCTGCACAGTAGTTATCCAGCTGACGGTCAGTGTCTGGTGCTCTGTATACCCTGCTGTTTCAAATTTTACAAATGGGATAAGGGGTTTTTTTGTGTTTTTTTTTTGCGGTATGCGGGCCCCTCACTGCTGTGGCCTCGCCCGTTGTGGAGCACAGGCTCCGGACGCGCAGGCTCAGCGGCCATGGCTCACGGGCCCAGCCGCTACGCGGCATGTGAGATCCTCCCGGACTGGGGCACGAACCCGTGTCCCCTGCATCGACAGGTGGAGTCTTAACCACTGTGCCACCAGGGAAGCCCCAAATGGGATAAGTTTGAAATGGCTTTTGTAAGTGCTTAGTCTCAGAGAGGGAATTGGCCATTCCCTGTTTCATCCCTAACTTCTTAACTTATACTGTTGGCTAAGTTCAATTTGGCTTTTTTTCAAGGAAATACTACTTCCCTAGAGGGTGTTTACAGTGACACCGTGAAAATCTCGTGCAATTGTTGTCCAGTTCACAGCTTTCACCTGGGCCCCTTAAATATCATTCAGGTTGTAACCCAGGCAGCTCCGTGGCTGAGTAGAGCCGGTAATTCATCAACATAGTCAAACTTAGAGCAGAGGGTGCGAGATACCTCCTTAGAGAAAAAAAGAGCAAAATATTAAACAAAGAGGAACAGTAAAAAAGAGATGAAAAAATTGAAATCTTTTTTCAGATTTCATAGTTATTTGTTTAAACATCTAGTTTCCCAACCTTTGTGACAGCTTTTTGAGATCATTAGTCTCCCCACACACAACCCCCGGGTCTGTGCTCTGCATATAGAATAGGGGCTTAGTAAAGCCTGGATGAACTAGGTGGATGCTGAATTTGAGAACTGAATGGAATTTGTGATGTGAGGTGTTTCAAGGTATTATTCACCTAACAGTCCTATATTCAGAATCATTCATGTCCCAACTCCTGTGTAGGTACTTTTGGAGATTTTTAGGAATAATTCCTTATAAAGTCCTATGAAGCATGTATTCTCTTTCCTGAGGCCAGCATGATGAGCTGACTTTCTGAGTATGGGCACCGGCAGAGCAGAGGCTGTATGGTCAGATATATGCAAATTCAGATCCTGATTGTGCTGTGTTATGAAGTGGGACCCGAGATGGGGTAGCTGTTTCACTTCTGTGAGCCTCAGTTTCTCCCTCATTTACTCATGTAACCAGAAGGGGATCCCTGAAACATATACAATTTGGAGGTAGGTCTTATTTAAGAAAAACTACATGAAATTATGAATCAAAATTAGTTACAGGGCTTGGAGGGGACCCATGAAGGTGAGGGGCCCTGGGGTGTATGTATCATTAGATTTATGGAAAATCTGCCCTTGTTTTCAATTAATTTTTGTAGCAGTCACTCTGTGTCCAGGCTTCAGAGATGGGAGAACTCTGGGAGATACAGCAGAAAAGAGACAATTGCAGTACAGCCTGAGAAGTGCTGTGATGGGGAAGCATGGGTGCCAGGGAAAGATTTCTGGAATAAATGATACCTAAGCTGTGACTTAGGACATGGAAAAGTTGAAACAGAAAAGTATGGGAAGCACATTTGGGGCAGGAGAAAGCAGGGCTTGGAGGTGAGAAGAAGACAGAGTTTCGGGTGAAGTAGAAAAGGACAGCTTTGTTGCTTTGCCAAAGGCAAAGCGGGGCACAGTGGACTCATGCTTCTCAAAACTGTGTGTCCCATCCCAGGAGGGATTTGGTGAGGAGTTTTATAGCAACGGTTCGAGGATGGGTTTGCTGATAAGGATTAGGGTGTGTGCAGGGCCTGCACTCCTTTAATCTGGCCTCAGGTGGCCTGATGAGTTTCTGTGGTTCCTTTCATCTGGCCTCAGGCGGTCTCCTGAAGAGCTTCTCTGGTTCCTGTTGAGTTTGCAGTTCTTGTGTGAGGCTGGAAGTCCAAGGTCAAGGTGTCTGCAGGGCTGGTTCCTCCTGAGGCTTCTCTCCTTGGCTTGTAGACAGCCATCTCTTCCCTGCGTCTTCGCATTGTCCTGTGTGTGTGTGTGTGTGTGTGTGTGTGTGTGTGTGTGCGCTCCAGATTTCCTCTTCTCATAAGGACACCAGTCATATTGGAATAGGGCCCATCCCAGTGACCTCATTTTACCCTAATTACCTCTCTAAAGAGCCTATGTCTAACTGCAGTCACATTTTGAGGCACAAGGGTTGGGACTTCAACATATGAATTTGGGGGGAGCACAGTTCAGGCCATACCGGGTCACTCAATGCTACATTTCTTTTTTTAAAATAAATTTATTTATTTTATTTATTTATTTTTGTCTGTGTTGGGTCTTTGTTGCTGCACGCAGGCTTTCTCCAGTTGTGGCGAGTGGGGGCTAATCTCCGTTGCGGTGCGTGGGCTTCTCACTGCAGTGGCTTCTCCCGTTGCGGAGCACCGGCTCTAGGTGCGTGGGCTCAGTAGTTGCGGCTCGCGGACTCTAGAGCGCAGGCTCAGTAGTTATGGCGCATGGGCTTGGTTGCTCTGCGGCATGTGGGATCTTCCCAGACCAGGGCTGGAACCCGTGTCCCCTGCGTTGGCAGGCGGATTCTTAACCACTGCGCCACCAGGGAAGTCCCAATGCTACATTTTATAGTAAGGGAACTTAAAATCAGGTCATTGCCTAACACTCTCTGGGGCCTCTGCTCACATGCAGGGAATAACACAGCCCCGTCCCTTGGCTGGGCAGGCTCCCGGGGCTGGGCCTCCCTCGCTGTCAGGCCCCCTCTCTCCCACACGCCCCCAGCTCTCCTTCCATCTTACTCATCTAGCTGCACAAGGCTGGGCGCCTTCAGAGTCTGTCCCCACATTCTGGATGCTTCCCTGCTGTTGTACACGGTGCTGTCTTTTTGCCCTTCCAGCCTCAAGTTGAGTCCTGCCCCCTACCAAGCCCCCTGACCATCCCATTGGAGCCCCGCTGCGCCACCCTTCTCCACAGAGCACTTTGCACTGGCTTACAGGGCTTCCTTTCCCCCGTCACCAATGCATTTCCAGCACCACCGAAGTGGTCCCCAGGGGATAGTGCCACTCAGATATTTGCTGAATGAATGAATAAAGTTAGATAAGTCAGAAGAAGACAGAGTTCCCAAAGTCCAAGACTCTTTTTTTCAAATGGGACCCATTGCAGGGAGGCAAGTTGCCCAAGGTCCCATGCTAGGGAGAGGCGGCAGCAGGCTGTTCTGACCCGGGCGCTTGGCCTTTCTGTGACCAGGACTATTTTAACAAGAAAAGGTTACTTAACCTTTCTTGACCTGGGTGTCAACAGATACTACTTGTTGCGCAGACACTGTTTGCGGGGCTCGTGATACATGTTACTCCTCGCAAGCAGATGACATTTTTGTCCACAGTGTGACCTGGAGACGTGCACAGATGCCCTGTTTCTCCCCTGTCCTTGCATATCATACGTGATATCTTGGAGCCAGTTTTGGGCAGCATCGAACTCCGGCCACTAGACTGTATTCTGTGATGTGGGAATTATGCTGGTCCCATCCCCTGCAGTGTGTTGCGTGCAGCAGGCCTACCGTAAATGTTTGCAGGGTGAAACAGTGACTAAATGAGCAAATATTTAATGATAAGAGCTGACAGCCTTTTGAAGTTTCCTAAGGCAGCACTTCTCAAACTTGAATGTGTCTCTGAATCACCTGGTGAGCTTGTTAAAATGCTGACTCCTTTTTTTTTTAATTGAAACTTTTTTTACTGAAGTATAGTTGAGTTACAAGGTTGTGTTAGTTTCTAGTGTACAGCAAAGTGGTTCAGTGATACATATATATATATTTTTTTTCTTTCTCATTATAGGTTATTACAGGATATTGAATATAGTTCCCTGTGATATACAGTATGACCTTATTGTTTATCTATTTTATATATAGTAGTGTGTATCTGTTAATCCCAAACTCCAAATTTATCCCTCCCCCACCCCCGTTTTCCCTTTGGTAACCGTAAGTTTATTTTCTATGTCTGTGAGTCTGTTTCTGTTTTGTAGATAAGTTCATTCGTGTCCTATTTTAGATTGCACATATGTGTGATATCATATGGTATTTGTCTTTCTCTGTCTGACTTACTTCACTCAGTAAGGTCATCTCTAGGTCCATCCATGTTGCTGCAGATGGCAAGATTTCATTCTTTTTTATGCCTGAGTGGTTAAAATGCCAATTCTGATTCAGGAGGGCGTAGGGGCCTGAAAGTCTACGTTTCTACCAGCCTCCAGGCTCTGCTACCACTGGTGCCTAGGCCTTCCTCTGCCCAGCTGGGCTCTGGTGTATGTGCTGGGATGTCTGCCAGCAGGATCAGGGGCAGTCTTGTGAGCTGATTTGTTGTTGGAAGGCCTGGGTTCTTATTCTCGTTTGTCCAAAAATGAGATATGCGACTTTCAACAGGTTACTTAACCTTTCTTGACCTGGGTATCAACAGATACTGCTTGTTGCGTAGATACTGCTTGCGGGGCTTGTGATACATGTTACTCACCACAACAATCCTGCAAGGTTTCCAGAATTATCCTGATTTTACAGAAGAGGAAACTGATGCTCAGAGAGGTTAAACGACATGCCCATGATGCCCAGGATGCCCAGGTCAGCAACCTGCAGGGCTATGAGGATGCGTGTCTGTGTGTGTGTGTGTGTGTGTGTGTGTGTGTGTGTGTGTGTGTGTGTATCTCATATCACTTTGCTTGTCAAATAATCATTTGGGTTCTATGCAGGTATGTACCTTTAAGTTAAAGACAAAGATTGTAGGTGACTATGAGCTTGCAAAGGAGTCCAGATGCTTTTTTTTTTTTTGCAGTACGCGGGCCTCTCACTGTTGTGGCCCCTCCCGCCGCGGAGCACAGGCTCTGGACGTGCAGGCCCGGCAGCCACGGCCCACGGGCCCAGCAGCTCCACGGCACACGGGATCCTCCCGGACCGGGGCACGAACCCGTGCCCCCCGCACCGGCAGGCGGACCCCCAACCACTGCGCCACCAGGGAAACCCCAGATGCTTTTTTGATCTCCAGTATGATCTTTATCTTTTAACCACCATAGCCCTTTGATCTTGTCCTGGGGTACTAATTTCGTGCTCTCGTGGGCACATGCACAGTTTTCTTCTGTAGGTTGGAGACTATTAAGAGCAGGGACTGTGTCTTGCTTCCCACTTTATTCCCTCCAGTTCTCAATCATTATATTTTTGGTGTGGTTTGAGCTGAATAGGATTTGGGAAGCGCGGGGCCGGCTCTATCCCTAAAAGACGTCTCCCAGCACTCACTACGGTATAAAAAAGGTCAGCAGACCTGGGGGTGCTTGAGGTTTCTCTGTCTTGATTGATTTTGACTTATGGTATTTTCTTTCTTTTTTTTTAACATCTTTATTGGAGTATAATTGCTTTACAATGGTATGTTAGTTTCTGCTTTATAACAAAGTGAATCAGTTATACATATACATATGTTCCCATATCTCTTCCCTCTTGCGTCTCCCTCCCTCCCACCCTCCCTATCCCACCCCTCTAGGTGGTCACAAAGTACCGAGCTGATCTCCCTGTGCTATGCGGCTGCTTCCCGCTAGCTATCTATTTTACGTTTGGCAGTGGAAGAGGAAATGCCCGCGGGTGGGAGAGGGCTTGGGCGGCTTGCTAAGAGCCGGAGTCAGCTAGGACCGGGTTGGCACGTGCTCTGTGCTCCACGCGGGGCACAGAGGGAGGCAGGGTTAGCGGGGCAGGATCCAGGAATATACCCGTCAGGTCTGTTTGTTCCATCCCCGCTGGCATCATCGATGGCTAAATCAGGGGACAGACGGAGGCATAAGGTATGATCCTAAGACAGACAGCCCTTAGGGAAGGAGGGATGACGGCAGAGTTTGCCATCAAGCAGATCTGGTGTCTTTTGAAAGACTTGCCTGTCTGTGAAACGATGTCTCAAGCAAGCTCAGGCTTGAGTTGTTTAAAATTCCAGCAAACCAGAAATGCCCCTCATATGTCTCTGGGATGATGAAAATCTTCCAGAGTTGTACAGAGCACAAAATAGGACCTCTCCTTTGACCCTGATGGGGTATATTCTGAAATAACTGTGTGGATACTGACAGGTTGAAAAAAAACAAACGCTAGAGATATTGGCACTAGATGAATGCAAAGGACATCGTCACTCTATTAAGAAATGCACTAAACAAAGGAAAAAAGTTTTCTCTGTCTTTTATAAAGTTGCATAAGAGTAATATATCAGAATTGTTTGAAATATGGTAAAGTAGGGAAACTTCTATTAAAAGGGAGCATGTTTGGTTTATTTTTTATCTTTTTTTTTTTTTTTTTTTTTTGCGGTACGCGGGCGTCTCACTGTGTGGCCTCTCCCGTTGCAGAGCACAGGCTCCGGATGCGCAGGCTCAGCAGCCATGGCTCACGGGCCCAGCCGCTCCGCGGCATGTGGGATCTTCCCTGACCGGGGCACGAACCCGCGTCCCTTGCATCGGCAGGGGGACTCTCAACCACTGCGCCACCAGGGAAGCCCCTATTCTTTATCTTGAATTGTCCTGATATCTCTTCCTTTTGGGAAGATTTGAGGCTCTGGCTTTTTGCTCTTTTCAGCCAATCAGCAGGAGTGGGGACCACAAATAGCTCATTGTTTTAACTTTAGATTTCCGCAGGCTGTCACTGTCACCTAGTCATCTCAGACACCCTTAGAGGGAGACTGGCGTCAGGAGTATGTGAAGGTCAGAGCAAGGGCAACGGTGTGCCCAGAAGCACGTGTCGGGTGAGGTCTGCGTCTGGTGAGGCCCCTGACTTTCCAAGGGGCCCTGCATTCCATAGGGTGAGACTTGCTTCTTCTGCACCTTCCATACATTTCAATACATACACTTAGTAGTCGTTACTGTAAGTATCCTTACACGTCGATGGTATTTTGGATTACAAGAACCTCTGAGTATATTTTTGAGCTGTATTTGTCTATGACAACTTTCAGTGCCTAAGAACACACTGGTATCTACCTTTAGACCCAGAAGTCTTCTGAGTGGATAATTCACTTCTCTTCCTCAACTCTGTGCTTTTCAGAAACTGTGAGCACAGAGATGACACCCCTGGGCAACTGAGTCTCCTCTCACAGGAAGTGGAGCTGGGAAGAAAACTCGGCTGGTTCAAAGTGGGTGGAAACGTGACCATTTTAAGCCTCCAGTGGAACTGCAAACCTGAAAGGAGAGGAGGGTCTCCCCCAGCACGGTTATGCCCATCTTATAGGATTTAAAGGACATGGGGGGCTTCCCTGGTGGCGCAGTGGCTGAGAGTCCGCCTGCCGATGCGGGGGACGCGGGTTCGTGCCCTGGTCCGGGAAGATCCCACATGCCGCGGAGCGGCTGGGCCCGTGAGCCATGGCCGCTGAGCCTGCGTGTCTGGAGCCTGTGCTCCGCAACAGGAGAGGCCACAACAGTGAGAGGCCCACGTATCCACCCCCCCCCAAAAAAAGGACATGGGGACGAGGGAGATGATGGAAGAACAGAGCGATAATGGCAGGTGGAGTGGAAAGCAGGCTGGGGGCAGGAGGGGGAACACATGCACCTCCAGACCATCGTTTGAGGAAAGTGGAGCCCCCTAGTCTTCTGATCCCCTATTTTACGAAAGGCTTAGAATATAAAATCAGGACGTTGTATTTGAAGAGGGAGGAGCAAAGGGTCAACCTGGGAGAAGAATGAATAAGGGCAGCTTTGGAGAATAAGGTGAAGGGATCACCAGGCCAACGTGTTCTCCTTTATGAGCAGGAGATCTCTCCTCTAAGGTGTGTGCCTGCCCGGAACATTCTGTGGGTGTGGTAGTAGCAGCACAGTAAGGAGGGTGATTGCTAATCCTATTTTACAGTAGTGAAAACTGAGGCTTAGAAAGATTCAGTGACTGGCTCAAGATCAGACAGCTAGTGAGTGGTGGAACCTCCAAAACAGGACTGACCTAAGAATTCAGAATTTTTCTTACCTTTCTTCTGCAATGGGCTAGGGCTGTCTCATGTCACGATATCTGAAGGTTGCATTTGGAACTGATCATTTCTTCAGTTATTCTGAGTCTTTATCTCTGAGCTTTATTTATCTCAGGTTTTGGATTTGGAAGGCTCTAGAAAGCTATGGATTGGTGTCCCTCTTCTTTGCAGAAGTAAAGGAAAGTGGGAGAAGTATGCACAGGGATGAATACAGCAAGGGTTCCAAGGATAGAAACACACATGCGTCTGTTATGTGCGTCTTCCTTGTACACATCAGCTTTAACCAAAAAAAGACAGTCAGTATCACGACTAGTTTTTCTAGTATTTCGTAAGCATTCAAATGCTGACATTGGGGAAACGATATGCTCGTGCTCTTGTTTAAATCAGGGGTCAGTTTGGCAAGAGGGGCTGCTGCTTCTACGTCCTCAGCTTCCGGGTTTAACAGTCATATTTGTTTTTCAGTTTAGGCTTCCTCTCGGCCTAATCCGGCATCGGCATCACGGGCTGCGTTAGCCCGTCAGCTTGGTCACAGTGAGGACGGCCACCCATTCCGTCCCCATGTGGGATGAGTCAGGAGTGAAGATTATCCGGGAGAAGGCACTTGTCTGACTCTCAATGATACTGAATAGAAAGAAGTTGGAGCCTTTATTTCCCCCAGCATGAAGGGGAAATAGAATTGTAGCTAAGTTTTAGAATTGTAACTAAGTTTCAGTTTATTGTAACTAAGTTTCAGTTTCTCTGCAGTGCGAATCCCATTTTAAAGGACAAGGGATTATGCCAGATGGTTTTGGATTCGGGCTCGGTATTTGACCATATAGCAGCTCTCCAAGGTTAGGTGGCCGTTTGCTGGAGAACGCCCTCTGGATTTGATCTTTCAGCAGAACCAGATGAATTCCACTCTTTTCTGCTTTTAGGAGTGATGCCGTTTATGTATGCCCGGAAGCTGTGCTAGACCACGTTGCTGATATTTCTGCCTTTAGTGTTCTTTCTGGAGGTGTTTAGACTTCTTTAGTCAAATGCTGCTGTCCTTGGAAAAAGGACTGGAGAGAGAAACGTTTGTCAGAGACAAAATAATCAAACCCTAGTCTTGAAATGCTTCGGAACTGACAGGGCGCGGAGGGAACAGGTACGGCCTCTTTTCTCAAAGGTGGCTGCATGGTGAGGGATGCTCACAGAGCTGGTGGGTGGAACGTGGGCTGCAGATGGGCTCCAGGCTGCTTCCAGGGCCAAGATACAGCCCGGGGCTGGCCCTGCGTCTTCCTTGGCTGCATCTCTGAGTTTGTGGTTGACCTTGAAGCTTGTGGAGCCTAGTGGCCCTGATGGGTCTCCTTTAACCTCCTTTACAGCTAAATTGACAGCTAAATAGACATGCTGTCTGCAAAGGATTGGAATGAATGTAGCAGCATTGCAGATAAAGAGCAGGCCTAGGGCGGCAGGGCCTGGCACAAAGGCACAGGACGTCATGGGAGATCCTTACCCTGGGGCCGAAAGCAACCCAGAAACTAACAAATGAACACACAAAATGAGACCACCTTTTGCATGGGCTTTGTTGCTTGGGTGTCAACCTCATGAACCTCTCACTGGTTGTTGGATTGTGTTACAGCCACCGTGAGGGATAACTGAGGTAACGTATATGATAATATAAAATATAATCGATGTGACGGTACAGAATGTGTAAAACTTTTAGTAAAATGCCTAAGTTGTCAAATGTGTGTACAACTCCTAGCAGATACACCTGCTAATATCTATATTACATATACTACTCCTATATGTAGCGTACATGTAATATGTAAATTACATATGCATATTACATATGCTACTACGTTTAATTCTCTTATGTAACATATAGAGGAATCTGTATAAAACCTCTAATCAAGTACCTGGCTGCAATTACGAATTATCATGTGCCCTTGCTGCTCCTTTTAGCTTTTCATCCTTTTGTAAATATTTGCAGGCGTGTCTTGTATTTGTTATGTACTGAAAATGTTCATCTTTGCATCTGAGACGGCAAAGCTGTTCCTGTAATTCCATGTGCTGCCTAGTATATTACCATGTACTTGGTGGGAGGTGATATAAGGATCTCAGGAAACTTTCTAGATAAGGAAAGAGGCTTATTGGGTAGGTTTTTAAAATGGAGGCACTTGTGGTTTTCAGTGTCCATGCAGTTTTCCTCCACAAATTATTAAATTTGTAAATGACACTTCTGAAAATTTACGCCTTATTCTAGGCTTCTGCATTAATTGTATACTATAGTATAAAGAATCAGATAAGAATGTCTTATGTTTAAATAATATCTCTCTATAAATGGTCTAGTCACCTCACCCACAGTGATGAAAATTCCCCATATGATACAAGCAATTAAACTTGATTTTCATCCAAACAGTCTTCTCTCCAAAACTTGAAATTCCACTTTTTTTTTGCCTTCTCTTCATAAGGTAGTCACTCTTCTGGTATTTATAATGTACAACTCCAATCACACATACTACAGGGCAGGGACTGGGGAGAGGAATAAAATTGGGACATTACTTATATCCTTAAACCAAAACTCTGGCCTGCTCTCTGTTTCCTAAGTATGACTTGTTTTGCTAACTGTGAGATTATTTTATGGATGCTTATTTCCAAAGGGAAGGGCCCCTCCTCCTTCTTTTTCTTCAGTTGACCCATTTCACAATCCACAACAGTGAGCCCTCCAGTTTGGAACTTGATTCAAAGCCTGAAAAGCCCGGACACCTCTGTCTTCACGGGCCATATTCACACGCATAGTCTAAAAGAGCTTGTCATCACGAGGTCCGTTTGATGAAATATGCAAATCAAACAGCCACCCTACTGTTTAAATTCAAATCCTAAAATTGCCCTGAGAATGTGAGGGCTGGGAAACTTAGGCTGTCACTCTCCTTGTGATTCAGGGCCCTGTACTCACAGCTTTGTTTTTGGCTTGGTGCTCATCCTGATGGCTTTGGAGAACATAAATTCCTACGAATGTTTGTCAAGCTGTGGGAGCTGAACAGTTCATTAGCTGCTAGAGTTATTGGGTGGAAGATGGGCCGCCCGATTTGGATGGTGACCTTTATGAGCCCTTAGCTGAATTGTATATTTATGTGTCACAGTGTATTGAAATTTACTGTATCCTGTGACCTGTGGGATGGTAAAGGGCAGAAACTCAGGGTGATGAAGAGGAAGACGGTGACAAGTCTGGGATTCTAGGACAGTAAACATCCCCTTCCCCTACGCTGTGTTTCTCTCCGCTTCTCGGGGTTACCGATTACAACGCGGTGGATGATGCAAAAGCTCTTTCAAAATCAGAGTCGTTCGAACAATTAATTGTTTTACAGATGGATTTGCTTCTATGCCTTTTTAGCTACTGCAGGCCCATGCGTGGCTTTCCTCCCCGGCTCCTGGTGAGGTGAATTGTGCTGTGCCCAGAAGCATGACTTATGGTTGAAGCCCTCGGCCCACGCAGGCCTCGTGTAGCCAGGGCACAGGGAGCCAATCCAGCATGGATAGCATAGCCGATGGAGCACGGGAAAGCTTTGATCTATTTAACCGATTAAAAATTTCTATATTCAACTTACGTGGGTTACTGTCACCGAACCCACTTGCGGGAAAGGGGAACACAAGGTGTCAGCTCTCCTGGTGTGTGGGAAAGTCACCGGCCTGGGAATCATGGTCTCTTATCAGCTGATGGCACTGGCCGTGGGCCATAGGCACCCAGGGCCTCGGTTTCCTGGCGGCAAAAGTAAGGGTTTGTACTAGATACTCTGCAGGGGCCTTGCAGTATTTCTTTTGTGATGCTGTGAATTTAAAACCAACACAGGCAAACAGTAACCTAGCACTGTTGGCTAGAATCTTGAAGTTAGCTGCAGTCGGTTTACGTTCTTCTGACCGCAGTGCAGCTGTGGTTTCCCATAGTCAGAACTGGGTGTGCCACTCGGACGTCGCTGGCGCAGGGCTGCGGGGAGGGGAGTTCGCTTCCCACATCCAATGGCACTTGCTTTCTGTGGCTGTATTTTCCGAGCACCTTCTAAACCTGTCTGAAGAGACACCGCCTGCCCTGCACCTGCTGCCACCCGGCCCTGAAGTCCCACGAATCCCACGTTGAGCAGAGAGAGGGTGTCCCTGCTCAGCTGTCCGCCCGGGTCCCATCCCAGGGGGAGTTCATCCCTGGGCCTGCGGTGCTCAGGGCGGTTTTAGGTTGAGCCCGCAGGACGTCAAAACAAGCAACCATCTATGCTAATTCAGTTGTTTCAACAAAAAAGTAAAACCGATTTTACTAACTCAGTCGGTGATTCAGTTGCCCGTGAAATAGAGCCTAGCTGACTTTACGGCCGTGTTTTCAGAGGCAGTAGGTCGGTGCCCCTTTGTAGCCAGGTTTTCCTCCCTGGCTGCACTCAGAATGACAGGGGTGGGGGTGGGTGGCATCTATGTCCGATCTCCAGGTGACTCTAGTGTTCACTCAGTTTATAATTATAACTGATCAGCAGACTTGGGATGGGTGATACTGGCTGACTCCCTGTGGACTCTTTGAAAGAGGGCAGAGCCCTCTTTTGCATGGAAGCCTCGTGCTCTGCTGGCCTCTGGCTGGGACAGTCCCTTCCTGCCTGTCTCTGTTACTGTCCCCCCCACTCACCATTCTAGATGACTTTTGTTCAACTGCAGGTTATAATTTGGAGTGGATTCCTGTGGTTTCCCTTTTCTGTTGACTTTCAGAAAGCTGTCGTGAGGTCTAAGTTTCCCCCTCGTGTTCTCTTTCTCCAGGGCGCCGTAGGGTCCCCTTGGTCTCGTGCTTCTGGCCTCGTTGGTATTTTGATATCTCTGCTTGGCTGCTCAGATGTCCTCATGCTGGGTGTCTGGGAAAGTGGAAATGTCAGAGAATGGGCCCTGGATGTAAGTCATTGATGAGTTGCCTGTGACCTTGATAAATGGTATTGATCGGTCAATGGTTTCCAGGAAAAGCCTTCAGAATGCAAAAGATGCCACCTATTTGGAAGCACCTCCTTATTATAACCCTTGAGTCCTGACTCAGCATCCAGTGGCCCGGGAGAAGGGGGCCTGAGCTCACTGTCTCATCTATGGGAGCTGGGTCTCGTTCCCTGGGACATTTTGGGAACCAGCGTACTTCTGAGAATCCAACTTAAAAAGAAGCTTCTGGGCTTCCCTGGTGGCACAGTGGTTGGGAGTCTGCCTGCCGATGCAGGGGACACGGGTTCGTGACCTGGTCAGGGAAGATCCCACATGCTGCGGAGCGGCTGGGCCTGTGAGCCATGGCCGCTGAGCCTGCGTGTCCGGAGCCTGTGCTCCGCAATGGGAGAGGCCACGACAGTGAGAGGCCCACGTACCGCAAAAAAAAAAAAAGAAGAAGCTTCTGTTTCCTCTACAGCTTTTTTCCTCCAAGATTTTTGCAAAGTACCCTATGTCTACCTGACGCATTTTCACCCCTTTCTTCATCCGTTATCCAAGTCTGTCTACCCTGCTGTATTTCTTTTCTGTTTATCTCCATTTTATGCTGACTTCAAAATTTTTTGTTGCATCAAAATCTCTTTGGCTTCTTTTGAGCGCACATTTCTATGCAGCTCTCACTTTTCTCTCCTTTTGCATTTTGACTGAATTCTTTTCTTCTTAAGGAAACAAGATGCTCCATCAGAAGATGGGGTGCTCTGAGCACTGGGAAGTCAGCTCTCCCACCAGTTCTGAGTTAGACAAAGACTGAGCATCCAGAGGGGCTCCTCCCTCCCTCTGCCCATCTGCTGCCTCGACAGTACATAGCATGTGTGGGGTTACACGGCAAAGCGACTGCCTGCTTTCACGGCCTGTAAAGGGCTTGGTGAGGACCGAGGCTAAATCTAGCGCTTCAACCCGCCTTTGGGTGGAGGTCTTACATCTAAACCACAGACATCTGGAAATCAAGGGCAAAATGTAGTGGTGTCTTTAAGAAATTGTCAAAAACAATGATAGGAAAGCTCTTTAAAGAACCTCAAAATGTAAGTGCTTACGTTAAGATAGGTAGTGGTGTCTCTTATTTTCAGACTATTTCCTATTTACAAGCTAACTTAATTTGAAATAGTTGAAAGCTTATGATAAATTAATCTAGAAAGCTACTAAGACTTTAAGGAATCTGGGCTCTGATTGATTTTTCTAGGTTATGAAAGGTTGAGTACTCTAAGCTAAAGACACATTCAACATAATAATATATCAGTAATGTCTCTGTGGGGTGTGTGTGTGTGTGTGTGTGTGTTTACGTGAGATGGAGAGAGAGAGAGGTAGGGGCATCTTTGGAATCTCCTCAGTCAAGCGGATGTGAAAAGTCTGCATTCTCAGGAAAAAAATTGAAGAAAGCAAGGGCTGACTTTCTTCCCGCCCTTGGTCCAAGTCGTGAGGAGTTTGCCCACTGAAGACAGTCTACTTCAGACCTACCACTACCAGGCATTCTATATTCCTCTCATTCCTCATTTTTGCTATCTTTATGTGCCTTAGTAAACTTATAAGGACCTATAAAAACTGAAATTTGGCTTGAATGAGACTCATTTCTCTACCTCTCATCGCTGCCAAGGAATTCAAGTCCATTTCTTGACTCTGGGCAGATCTTTGCAGTAGATCCCACCCTGTGCCACAGACGGGGGGCTCACCTGTACCAGGCGAGGACCCAGGGAGCCAGGGTGTCCGCAGCATTCGGGGGAGTCTGGCAGAATTCCAGATGGCGTTCTCGGACCAAGCATCTGAAAATGGTTCTGGCCTTATCAGCCGTTTCTAAACAGCATTTCGGCCTTTGAACGAGATTAGTAAGAACCATCTTTTTCCTGTTTTCTGTATCGGAGGAAAGTCTTCACCTCTGTTTCCCTTTGTTCCTGCCCATGTGGGCACGTGTGAGCCCTGAGCTGCAACAGCAGCAGGAATAGGGCTTTTCTCCGGGCTCCCTGGTGAAGCCCCCTATGAATGGGGATCCTTTCGGGGGGAGACCGGTTATGTGTCCAGCAAAGATCCCACGATACAGGATGAGATTTCCTTCAGGTGGTGTGTTCCTTCCGTTTTTGGGTCCTTTGGAGAATCTTTCCTGTCTCTGTTTCCACAAGGTTTTTTCGGTTGTTGTTGCTTTGGAAACGTCTTTCTCAGAAAGGACATACCTATTGAATTTTGCTCAGAACCGAAGTGTTATTTACTTCTTTGTATTTTTTTTCTTGGTTTCACTACGATAGCCTCTATATCTTGTGTAACTTTTGCCTTTCTTTTAACTTGTTTTTACATTTTGGTGGATCTTTTAAAAAATTTTTTTTATTGATTTACAATGTTATATTAGCTTCAGGTGTGTGACTCAATTATACATATATCTATTCTTTTCAGATTCTTTTCCGTTATAGATTATTACAAGATATTGAGTAGAGTTCCCCGTGCTATACAGTACGTCCGTGTTGGTTATCTATTTTATATTATATATAGTAGTGTGTATCTGTTAATCCCAAACTCCTAATTGATCCCTCCCCTCCACCCTTGGTAGCTCTTTAATGACTATGCATCTTGATGATGTCACTCAAGATCAAATTCAGGTCACAGGATGTACAAAAGATTTCAGTAACTCGTGCTATCTCTCCATTTTCATCTCCTAGGACACTCTCGTGTTACTTGCATTATTAATAAGACAAATACTGTTCTATTATCTTTTGATTGATCACATTTATGTGCTACACCATGTTCATTCTCTCTGAATACCATGTTCTTTAAGAATCAAATTGAGATATATCATCTCACAATAGGTTCCTTTTCCCTCAACTTTTTGTTCACTCATCTGTAGGCTTTGGAAACGCACAGATATTTACAATATTGACTAGAACCAGTGGTATGCTGATAAATGCTGAATAACAAGCTCTCCAGAAAAAAAAAAAAAAAAAAAGCATTGAGTTGCAAGGTCTACCATTTCCGTGGTGTAAATGGCTAATTTCCAGCTACCAGTGGTTTAACGGGTATCTCTGAAAATTCTTGAAAATTTACCCATCAGCCCTCTGCCAGGGGTATGAGCTGGCTGCAAACACCACAGCTGCCAGCAGCTGTATTACTTTAAAGGTTATGAAAAGCTTTAATGATTTCACTTCTGGTTTACAAAGTAACCCTTTGTGTGAATGGTGGAGCTGCCGATGAATCTCAAGGACTGGGAATAGGTCTGGCGACTCTTATTGGGCAGAGCAGGGGGGGAATTCTCTTGTCACTCATGGCAGCTGGGGCCCTTTGGGAGGATTCCCTGAATGGTGTCACATTGGAACTCTAAAGAGGCGGACTCAAGAAATAGCTGGTTAACAATAACATGCACCTACTTTGATCATGTTAAAAAAAAAGAAATGACTGGTTAGTTTTTTGTTATTTTAGTACAGCGGTTCCCAACCGTTTTAGCACCAGGGACCGGTTTCTTGGAAGACAGTTTTTCCACGGACCGGGGCGGGGCAGGGGACTTGTTTTGGGATGATTCAAGCGCACTACATTTATTGTGCACTTTATTTCTCTTATTATTACATTGTAATACATAATGAAATAATTATACAACTCACCATAATGCTGACAGGAGGCGGAGCTCAGGCAGTAATGCAAACGATGGGGAGCGGCTGTAAATACAAATGAAGCTGCGATCGCTCGCCCCCGCCGCTCCCCTCCTGCTGTGCAGGCTGCCGGTTCCTAACAGGCTGTGGACCGGTACTGGTCCGTGGCCCGGGGGTTGGGAGCCCCTGTTTTAGTCGATCATTCCTGTTGAATTATTTGAGGATATCCTTCAGTATCCTGCTTATAAAAAGGCTTGGAGAATTTTTTCTCTCTGATCTCTGGGTGTCACTTCTATCTTCAGATAAAGTGTTTGGGGTATGATTGCTTTGTAATATTTTATCACTTAAGAGCAGTATTTAGGCAACCCTTGTGTAATGTTATAGAAGCAGAACCAGAAGAACTTCTTTGTTCCTCTTTTCTTATAGAGGATTTAATAAATGTCTCTAAGCCATTTCAAGTGATCCGGGAAACTTCTGGCCGTCTTTGTTGCATTTGGAAAAACATTTCGTTTAGCAGTATTTTCACGTTATGAGCGTGGGCATATCGAAACGACTTGCAGTGCAGAAGGATGATGGTAGCAGCTGCCGTTTGCTGGGGTGCCTGGCACAGCTGGGAGGACTGGATAGACTTTACTTAGTTTGTCACCTTGAAGGTAAACGCTACTGTTTTCAGTTTGCTGTGTAGGTAAAACCTACCCACATTCACATGGCAAATAAGTGACAAGAGCTGGTATTTGAACCAGTTTTGCCTGACTCCAAAAGGCTTGCTCTGGCTTTCATAGGATCAGTGGTCACCCCATTTTGATAAGGGGTAATAAACAACAAGCCTGCCCTCATCAGCTTCTGGATCAGCCCCGAGGGCAGCAGGTACGAAGTTCATAACGATGCCCCCTCGGGGCCTGCAGCCTTCATTGCCAGAAGAATGTCGGGTTAATAAGAATCCAGTTATGATTGACATCGTTTATAAAACGTTCTTGTAATGAAAGTATAGTTTCATGTCAAATTCAGATAAATTTGAACGATTACTTTTAATAAGCCGGTGTGGTTTCTTTCCGATCCTTTGTGTAGATTAAAGTCGTAAAACTGTCAAGAGACAGATCACAACTTCTTTCCAACACCAGAATCTTTAGACTAGGTCATTTGTTTCTTTGTCCTGAACTTTTAAGAAAGTAGGGCAATGAGTCCCTTGTCTCTACTCTGAAAGAAGAAAAGGAAGCTCTGCCAATGTCTAGTTTATTCCCAGTCCCCCGGGGCATGATGGGGAGGGAGAGAACCAGCTAGATCAGAAGTCCACGAGAGGAAACTCAGAATAAAGAGGGTATTGGGTTCTTCCCTTACTTGGGGAAATCTCTGCCCCTAAAGAGAAAAATACCCCTTGCAAGTCTTGCACAGGGGAATTCTGTTTTAGTGCCTTTTCAGATGAAATGACTGTAATGGCTGACACCATAGGTACTTTTCAATGAAGATCTTTTTCATACATCCTTTTGCAGGGTACAGCCAGCTAGCAATCAATAAGCATCTGAGCTTAAACATAGTTTTAGCCGTGCAAGATTAACAATACAAAACATGCGAGACTCATCCTACTTATACAGTGATATTCCTAACTTTTCATTACTCTCACTTCTGAGGGGAAATTTTCAGATGAAAGCAGGAAGAAAGTTTAGAAGTTTTCATCCCCTGCCCCGTGTCATGCTCACATGTATCTTGTCTGGATTTCAAGCAAGGCTTGGTCTTCCATTTATATGACTCACCAGAGTTGCCTCTATTTTCTACCTATTGGGATTGTCATCAGAAAATCTGAGGAAGGGATATGACATCATTTTTTTCAGGACTGCACTGCATGCATGCGTGTTTACAAAGAATGGGTGGTAAGAAGAATATCTTACACAAAATTCTTGTACCTTGTTCTCCCAAGTTGCTTTTTGTTCGGACATGTTCAGTTTTTCATTCCACATTGGCGGGTTAGTCCACAAAGGGAAGAGAGAATTTTAAAAATTGGGCGGATAATATTGTAACCTTAGTACAATTGAATCTTCTCTTGGAAGTTTTTCAGTTCCGCAGCTGGGGATAGTACCTTACTCCACGACCAGTTTTCGGCTCAGATCACAGAAAGATGATTGACAGCCTTTAGAGATCCCCTAGTGAGTTTGCTGTATAAAGGCTCAAGCTGAGGCCCCGAGCAGTCATGCCGCTCGCCAGGGTCCTACAGCTCGTGAGCGGTTGAGCTGTGATGAGAACCCATCTTCCCAGTGCTGTGCTGGAGCTGGTGTCATACAAGCGTGCTGACTTGGTGAGCCTGGTAAATTGCCGTGTGCTGATTTCATATTTGAAGTCCACGTGTCTGTGTCTGCTTTGGAAGGGAGTTTTCTTGTACCATTCATTCATGGCCACTCTTCACGTGTGCCCAGGACCACCAGATACATTGGCCAGTAATTGTGTTTACACCCGTTTGTTGATAGGTCAGTATTCGGTGCTGTCAGGAAATCAAAGGAGGTTAAGAAATCCCAGAGGCTGATTCAAGAGGTTCACGTAACGTGTTGCCTCATTAAGTCTTGGTTGCATTATGAGTCTTAATCCACGATACAATACTCTTCAGCCCAATAAAATAAACATTAGGTTGAGATTTAAAAGCGTAAGAACTAATTAATCTGCAGATTATTTCCTTGGCGATATAGGCCAGGTCCACAAAACAATAACGCCCCATTCCCCTGCCCCAGCCTCTGGTAACCTCTGGTCTACTTGCTGTCTCTACAAATTGGCCTAGTTTAGGGACCCCGCCCTATAACTGGGATCCTACCACATTCGTCCTTTTGCGGTACAGTATCTTCTTTGAAAGCAAAACGAACAGAACCTTTCGGTGGGAGAAGTCAGCTCCGTAGACAACGTGGCCACTGGAATCAGCTCATCTCAGAAGATGGGGAGGGTTGGGAGTGTAGTCTGCAAGCACATTTATTTACAAGTCTTAGATGTTACTTGTTTGTGTGTGGTCACCTTAGGCTTCCTGAAAGTGTGTGAGGCCAGTCCTTCTAGGTCGCGTGTGGTTCACGGCGTCCTGTTCTCAGTCTTGGGTTATAGGTGTCATCGCCCTGACACTGTCCTAATAAAAAGCAGACAGGGATGACCGTTACTCCGGAGCCCAGACCTTTGATTATGAGGCTTGGCACTCATGCATCCATCGCGGCATCCCTCGCAGCATCCCTCGCGGCCTGTGGTCCTGCCCCAGCTGTCCATACCCTATGCACTGACAGCATCAAGAGTGGAGGACTTGGGGCTTGTCCAGCCAGAAGAATTGTGTCAGCTCTGCTGTGGAATAGCTGGGTGACTGTCACTTTGCTCCTTCCAACTGGAGATTTCTCACCTGTAATATGAGGAGGCTGGACATCTCCGAAGTCACTTCAAGCACAAATGTAACAATTCTCTGATTTATTAAAACAACAACAATTACCATAATGACGAACGTTTTAACATGTGTTACAAGCTTCAGGCACTTTCAAAGTCCTTTACCTTTACTGTTACAGCTACCTTAAGAAATAGGTCCTGGACACAGAGAATTACTGAGTTGCCCAAGGGCAGCCTGAAAGCCAGGGAACTGTGCCTGGAACGCAGTGTCTGACTCCAGAGCCCAGTTTTCAACGACAGTAGCCCTACATTGAAAAAGCATTGAAAAGAAATCACGTCACATCTTATTGTGATGTCACAATAAGAAGCAAAAAGCACATCTTCTACTCTCTAGCCATCGTGCTTTGTATAGATTCTTCTAACCTTGATGAAAGGGTGTACTGAATCTGTCATTAAAGTAATAATAGTGTTTCATAGGGAGGGGAATTAGGGAATAGCATCCTTGTGGCTCTCCGGACACTAGAGGGCTCCCTGGCAAAGCTTACTGTCCACACGTCCTCTACCTCAGGAGGGCACAAGTTCCTGGGACCAACTTCCAAAGAAGTACATGGCATTTCTAGGACTCCACGGATTAACATGGGTCAACCAGTCATGATTCCTGTAAAATTCAGAATAAAACTAACAGATAAATCAACACAATCACACTCTTCCTTGATAATGTCACAGCCTTCTTCCCTGGCTCTGCGTGTTTTCCTACAGCCCACCTTGCTGCAGTGCCCCAGATGGCTGTCTTTTTAGCAGCAGAGAGACTTAAGCCTGATAATGAGGGATATTTTATTTAAATCCACTCTTTATCTTTCATTACTTATTCACGTGTACGTTTCGCGATCACACTGCCATCCCATGTGATGGGAAATGAGACAGATTTGAAGAAAGTAATTGTTTAATATTCAACGGATATACCTATTTTGCTTCAGACAAGAATAAACAGCACGAAAGAGCTGGGGCTGGCTCGTGGAAGGCTCCCTGTGCCTGGATCCTAGAGCCATTTGGAACTGTGTTTAAAAATAATAGTAGAGGGGGGCTTGCCTGGTGGTGCAGTGGTTGAGAGTCTGCCTGCCGATGCAGGGGACACGGGTTCGTGCCCCGGTCCGGGAAGATCCCACGTGCCGCGGAGCGGCTGGGCCCGTGAGCCATGGCCGCTGAGCCTGCGCGTCCGGAGCCTGTGCTCCGCAACGGGAGAGGCCACAACAGTGAGAGGCCCGCATACCGCAAAAAAAATAGTAGAGGGAATTGCAAGGTACCTGGGAGAAACAGCAGTGCCTGTTAAGCCACGGGAGAGTCCAGTGAGGTATAGAGAGTTTCATTAGTTGGGATGTTGATAAACCCTCCTGAGTGTACAGGACAAGAGGGGTTCATTGTTCAGCCCCATGGCCCGGGTGTCATCGTCCTGCTACCTCTCCTGATGTGTCTATACGTAAAACAGGTCTTCGCATACAGTTATATTTGCTTAGGAAAAGATGTTAAGTCCTTGTAAATGATTCTAGACGGAAGCACTGCAAAGCCTGGTTAGGAGGCAATCACAGCTCTGTGTTTGGTTTAATACAAGGACCGTCTTTTTAATCCGCTGAGCCTTGAATCATTTGTTTGGTTCAGATCATCTCTAGAAAGTGAGCAGAAGAACACTTGAAACCCCACTCCTGGGAAAAGGGACAGAAAAGTCCACCCCCGCCACCGTTAGCATTCCTCTGCTAATATCCCATTTGTTTTGCAAGGAGTGCGTCTTGGTGCTGAGTGAACGTCAAAGGTCCTGCTTAGCTGACACGGCAAAACCCCAAACCC
Organism: Delphinapterus leucas; assembly: GCF_059928025.1. NCBI lineage: Eukaryota > Metazoa > Chordata > Mammalia > Artiodactyla > Monodontidae > Delphinapterus > Delphinapterus leucas. Next base: position 6,488,231 of record NC_143144.1, read on the forward strand.
AAACAAAAAACACACATAGAAAACAAACCTCAGAGGACACTCATCTCTGGGGGAATAAAAATAAATAGTTATTTCTGCTTTTGAACAAGCCACGTGCATGTGGCTGGAATTCGTACCTGGCCCCAAACCCTTCTCGCTTCCCTGTGTGGATCTGCCTTCTGTGTGTCTCTCTGTTCTGTCTCATTTTTACCTGTTTCCTCCCTCTCCTTTCCCACTCCTTCCTTTATTCCTCTTCTCCCCTTCCGTCCCTTTTCTCCTCCTTTTATTTCTTTTTCATCTCTCTCTTTACTCCTTCTGGTTGTGGTTGCCTGGTGGGCAGGATCCGGCCCAAGGCCTGCACTGGCTCCTGGGCCGGCTTTAGGCCCTTCCAGCCGTGCATCCTCAAAGCAGCTGTTAGCATAAACAGACTTTAATTTTGTTGCTGTCTTTGCCAGAGAGGTGAAGAAGATACTAACGTGAAATCCAATCCAGGGCCTTTAGAAAGGGTCAGTGGTTGTATGTTTTTTGGAACTAGTGATGGGAAGTGCTGAGCTGGTACACAGCACCGCTCTACCACTCCGGAGGTCATCTGACTGTTACCACAGAGCTGGTAATAATTAGGACGAGAACTGGAGTAAGTAGCGCTTCCCCACCCCGCCCCGCCCTGCCCGGGTGGGTAGCGCCTTTCACCCCCCCCCGCCCCCCGCTTCCATGAGTGGAAAGAGGAAGGGATACTGTTGGACCCGTAATGGGAGGTTCTTCAGCTTAGTAGAGAGAGTGCTGACCCTGACGAGACGCAGTCTAGGGGGAAAATACTCAGAAACATCAGGCTGCTGGAGCGGGGGAGGGAGGAGGGGGGATGACAGGCAGCGGAATAAGCAGATGGTTGGCCCTGGGAGGAGTGTGTCTAGTTTTCCCAGCCACGCTTCACTTAGAAGCACAACAGTGATCGTTGGCCCTGGCAAGGATTATGTAACCCGCGGCCTGGAAGTTTTCAGGGTTACAGGCTCCTCGTGGAGACCTTGAGATGAAACGGTTCGGGCCTGGGTTCCTGGGAGGAGTCTCGCCTTACATCAGTCGTCACCAGTGTTCTCTGGATGAAAGCTCTTACTGTCCCTGGTCCCTGGAGGAGAGCTGGCACCTGAGGAACCTAGCCCAAGGCTGGACTTCAAGAAGGAAGACGTTAGAAAAGGAAGCATCTGTAGGGGGTGCTCCTGGAGTCCACAAGGGCTGGGTGTACGGGGCCCGAGGTCCTGAGAGCCCGGGCGCAGGTGGGTCTCTGAGGGGATGGGAAGCCAGAAGAGAGTGAGGCAGGCACCGAGGTGAGGTGTGAACGCCTGGTACCACCGGGAGGGCTCTTGCTGTGGGAGCATCCTTCCCAGGGCGGGGCAAAGGTGGCAAAGACATCCACTCCATTCACTCGGCGCAGGACTGGCCCTCGTCCTCCCAGGGGCCCGAGCCAGCCTGGCGAGCGCATGGGGCTCCTTTGGGCATCCCGTGTAATGCTCAGAATAAAACATGGACAGACTGTTACGATTTTAATGTTCTTTCTTAGACCAGAGAGGCAGAAGGTTCTCATTATTGATGCCCGTCTTCTCTCCTTCCCCGTGAGCGCGTCAGATGATCTCCGGGGGGGTGGAGCGGTGCTGTGTCTCACGCGTGTGTGCTCAGTAGGTGGCCAGCCTGCGCAGGCCTCGTGGGACTTGTCCTCAGGGCCTGCGCTCTCTGCTGTGTCGCCCTGAGCCTGTGCCATGAAGGCCACTGGACCAGGGGGCGTGGCTGGCTGTAGCTCCTTCTGTCCCTGCCTGGGGCCGGCTCGACGAGGAGTGGCCGTTGGCCGCAGCCTATACAGGCCACAAAAACCTGTTCATGAAGACAAGCTAGAATGATGGACATGGGGGATATATGTATACGTATGGCTGAGTCACTTTGCTTTACAGCAGAAACGAACACAACATTGTAAAGCAACTCTACTCCAATAAAACTTAATTAAAAAAAAGAATGGTGGACATACTCTCACCATGGCTAGCGTGCTAATGTACTACAACTCTGCTTTTAGAGGTGAGCAATTAACCTGTTTTTTCCCTTATGGTGCCATCGTCCTGCCTTCCTAAACTGAGATATGCCTGGGGGTCTTTGTGAGCGGTGAAATGGCTTATTTTAAACATTGATTCGGCTATTTTAAAGAATAAATTTTTTTCTTAAAGTGATCTTCTGTATGGAATATCGTGACTTTAATTTTGCTCCAGGAACCCAGTCTCTGAGAATGAACCCACATCTCGCATTTCGGGGTGCGCGTCCAGCGTTTTTCTGCCTGCTCCTTTTGAGGATGGGCTGAGGCCGGGTGGGCGTGGACCAGGCTCACCGAGACCTTCCAGGGCCTTTGGCGCGGGCCTCCCCCACTGATGCAGTGGCCCAGGGCCCTGCCATCTTCCCGTTCTTGCTGGGTTGGTGCCTGCAGCCTGGAGTGACAGCTTCCCCCTGGATTGGGCCCTATACGCTGTGCAACCTTTAGCTGGCATTGTCTCCTCAGGGTTTTGGTGGGTTCTGAGGGCAGGGGTAAGAGAAGAATAGAAAGTTCTGGGCCTTTGCGGGGAGAGGAGACCCTGCTGGGCAGAGGGAAGGGTGTGGGAGCAGTTGCTGGCTGGGCACAAACCCCCGCGTTCCCCTTGGTGCATTTGGTCAGGGTGCCGCCAGTGGTGACTCAGCCTTCTGCCCATGGGTGTGGGGCAGCTCTCTGACCAGGACCACGCCATTGGTGGAGAAGAACAGTTGCGTTCAGACCATCTGTGGCTGGTGGCACCTTCCCGTTGGTGGGTTCTACCACGATGGGCCGACTCTGTCTTCGTAGCCACCTCTTTGCCTGGCGAACTGCCCCATTACTGTCTTAAAACTGAAACTGTGGCCTTTGCAGGGCACACCTGTCTGCTGGGGGAGGTTAATTCCAGCAGCCTCTGGCTCGGCTGTCAGGTTTGGACTTGCTTTCAGGTGTCCTCCGTGCTTTTCTCATGTCCAGTATAATCCCTCACGTCCAGCCCTCGTTTTGATTCCTGACTGCTAACGGTTTCTTCCGCCGGACTAGCTTTTGCTTTGGGTTGTAGGGCTGTGTGTATTGTAGGAGCCACGTGATCGAGGTCGCATCTTACGTGTTTTTCTTCCTTTTAATGATCAAGTTTGCTTTTAGGTCACCCAGACGGAGCATTCTGAGTCCAGGTTGAATGTCTGCACACCAAGGTTCGCACACCAGTGTGACACCAAGATGCCTCATTGACACGTCCCCAGGGCCGCCCCCTGCTTCTCCTGCCTGTCTCCCCACAGGTGCCCTGATTTCCTGGTTGCATTTCTGAGTCCTTTGTTCTTGGGGTTGAACACTAACTCGGTAACTGATGAAAATGTTTGTGTGTCGTGTCCTACCTGAAGCGCGGAGCACGTGACGTCAGCTTTCTGCAGGCGCGTTGGAAGGGAATATTACTTTGATCTGGTAAAACAGCCCGTAGTAGTCTTCAGACTCAGTGTCACGCTGGGAGAGCGTGCCCTGCAAGATCAGTCCGTCCTAGGTGGCCCGCAGCTACTGCAGGTTCCTTCCGGCCTGGCCCCGAGGCAGTGAGATGGGCCTGGCCGTTCCCTCTGCTTTTGGGGTAGGATCGGAAATAGTCTCATCTCTGGGATCATGTGCTTGGGGAACTAAGATGCCTAACTCAGCACTGACTGACAGCCTCTCACCACGGTAGAATGATTTTCCATCCATTTCCCCTGTTTCGGGGGCCCAACCGTGTGCCCCCCGGGAGTGGGCAAGCCCTCTGCTGAGGCTGCGTCTCCTGAACTAGGAAAGCCACACCTGTGGTGCTGGGCGGTCACTGTCAAGGGAGAGGGAGAGAAGTAAACTCAGCCCGCGGCCTGCCTTGTGGCCGCCTCGGCCCAGCCGGCGCTTCCGTCGGGTCCCTAATCTGACGGGGGCAGGGCGCTGATTCTTACTCTGCCTGCCCAGAACCCCATGTACTTCTCCGGGATCGACCCCCCGCCCCAGCCTCTGCTGTAGCACTCGCTCAGACCTATGTGACCTCTGACCCCAGTACCCTGAGCCACGTCGGTGCTAAGGTGCCAGCCCTGCCCTTGTAAGAACAGACATCCAGGTCGATGCTGGCGTTGAACGATAGAGTGCATTCGGGGTATGTGTGGTGTGTGTGGTGTGTGTCGTGGGTGTGTGGGGTGCGGAGTTGGGGCAGTGAGGTCACTTGGGAATTGCTCCCAGAGCCTCGTGGTGGCACAGGGTGGCTGCCACTGCTCCTGGCGTCTCCCTCCTCTCCACACCTGACATGACCCGCAAGGGGAGCCCCTGCCTGTGGGCACTGGATTCACTTTTGGAGGTTCCAGACACCCCATCTCACCCCCACAGGTGAGCCCTGGGCGTCCTCTGGTCTTTCTGCGGTTGTGCGGCGCCCAGACCCTTGCCCGTGTGGCGGGCAGTTCTGTGGGTGGTGCGTGGGGAGCCTTCTCCACACCCCTGCTCTGCAGCACGCAGACAGCCTGATTGATGCGGTCTATGCAGATGCAATTGTCCGGGCAGATCAATCCCCATGTCTCGAAAGTGAGAATTTTGCCTTGGTACTTGATCATCTACTCTGTTCAATTATGTAGGCATTTTACATCGGCTTTCTTTCATTCTTTTCAAAAATTCCTCATCTTAGTAATGAAAAACAATATATGTGTCATACTGGTTCTTGTTGTAAGCTTCATTTCTCTCCATTCGCTTGAAAACTCTTCCTTATTACTCCTAGCCCCTTTGATTGATTTAGCTATTGGAAAAGCTCCTCCAATCCGACTCTGGTCTCCTGGTCCCTCCGTGTCTAGGTCCCTAACAGATCCACGGTCTGACGTGTTGGCTGAAGACAGAGCAACAGAGATTCTTTATCTTGAAAGTGCCTGCAGAATAGGTTGGAGAATGTCTTTCTAGGGCTGAAGTTGTAGCTATTTCCTAGACTTACGTTTATGTTCCACTCCTTTACCCACCGCTGTCTGAAATTCAGCTGTTGTTTGCCTCCTGTTCGCCTTTGTGTCCCTCTTTCCATCTGTTCTTAAAAAAAAGAACAACAAAGCAAGTGAGTTTCATTTTAAACCAATCCAGGTAACAGGAACACAATCTTGACAATGCTTTGCGAACCAGTAGAAGAATATTGTCGTTAAATTACTCGCCTACTTAACTTATTTTCCATATACAGTCTATTATTGGGGTTACTGCATATTTCAAGGTAAGTGCATGTTTCTGAGACAGGTTCCTTTACCCCAGAGAAGCAATTGTCTAAGCAATTGGTTTTGACATATGCTCTCAGTTTTAATACTTTCTTTTACATTCTAAAATAATCTCCTGTTGCATGTAATTTCCCGCCACCACGTATAAAGATGTATTCCAGGCATCCTCTCGTGAGCTTCAGTTTATTTCCCGCAGAGGCGGTTGTGGAAGATCACTAGAGGGGCCCTGACACCCTTCCCGTGCAGCTGTGGAAGGGACTCCACACCTGAGCCCAGCCCCACAAGGGTCCTCTCTTCGCCCAAGATCTGCATACGTCGCCATTTTAAGGAGCCCTGAGGAGGAAAACCTCATGATCTAATATGGAGTCACCACGGGAGATTTGGGCATCCTTCTTCATCAGGACCTGATGAGAGACGAGGAAGAGAGAGGGGGCAGAATGATCAATAGGGGTTCCTGGTTATTCTAAAGCGGAGAACAGGTTAAGGATTTCCAGTAGGGCGACACATCAGAAGCAAAGCAGAAGTCGGCCTGGTGAGCCGTCCCAGGGCTGTGTCTCAGCACCTTTGGCCAAGCTCTCACCCAGCATCCCTGTCCAGTGCCCCATCGTGGCAGGACTTATGCAACAGCCCATGAATGATGTAAAAACTGGAGTGAAGGCAGTACTCCTAGAACGTAACAGAGCCATCAGGTAAGGGACTGAGTAGAAAGGGTTTAGGATTACAAGCACGGGTTTTACCAACGATAAAGCATCTTCGGAAACCCATTAAGGAACATTGACATAATAAATTTCAAGCTGTTAAAGGAAAAATCTACCTCACAATCAGATCTTTCCAATAGCGCAGGGGGCCCCAACCCCTGGGCCACAGACCCGTACCCTTCCGCTCTCTTGTCCCCCACCACCTCCCTTTGTTCTCCCCATTGCTCATGGTGAAGTGAGGAGCCTTCGGGGATTGTGGGGTGTGTACAGCATGCCCACGGCTTAGGAGAGACGGTTCTATCTGGATGGAGAACAGTCCCAATGGGAGCCATAGAACAGGCGCTGATTTTATACCCAGCTAAAGGGCCACTCTGGAGGGAGAGTAGACTGGGGGCTCCGTGATCAAAGGGCCAATTCAGCGGTCACAGGGAAATCTCCCCCACAAGTGATGGGCCACGGGAGAGAAGGGAGAAGGGAGACATTTAGCATAACATGAAGATGCCCTTCTCCATCAAGAGGTCCATAACGTGTTATGACACCCACAATTCTGGCTATGGCTAAAAAGAGTCTGTCTGCAGAGCCCAAACCTGTACAGCTAGAAGGATTAATTGGATGGTCCCATATGTCATTTTTATTTATAATATTCCTGATCTGATCTAGACAATGGACAAGTTATGCTATGACTCTGAACACTAAAGGGATAAGATCATGCTCTACTTAGTTACTCATCATGAATTTAGTAGCTAAATTCAGTGTACATTAGGACTAAAGCTTATCTCCATTTTTTTAAATTTTTAAAAAATTTTTGGCTGCATTGGGTCTTCGTTGCTGTGCACGGGCTTTCTCTAGTTGCGGTGAGCAGGGGCTACTCTTCGTTGCGGTGTGCGGGCTTCCCATCGTGGTGGCTTCTCTTGCTGTGGAGCACGGGCTCTAGGCACGTGGGCTTCGGTAGTTGTGGCTCACGGTCTCTAGAGCACATGCTCTGTAGTTGTGGCGCACGGGCTTAGTTGCTCTGCGGCATGTGGCATCTTCCAGGACCAGGGCTTGAACCCGTGTCTTCTGCACTGGCAGGCGGATTCTTAACCACTGCGCCACCAGGGAAGTCCCATCCATTACTGTTTAAAGAAAAGTCAAGACATAGGCATCCAAAGTTTGTTTTTTTTTTTTTTTGATAACACAGGGACACAATTTAGTGATTCTAATATATTTTTTGTAGTTTGTTTTTTACAAGGTAGGTGTCATAAACATTCAAATAATCCATCTTTTAAAAAGTACATTTACAACATCAAAAGAATTAAGATGAAATATAAATAAAACGTTTTGTTATTTTTGTAGCTCATTTACTGGCAGAGGGAAAGTAAGAAGTCTTTCTGTGTTCTGTCTGGGTAAAGGTCTGGATGCTGACTCGAGGCTGCCGTGCCCTTGTCCCATCTCGGGTTCTTAGGAGCTGGGTTATTCGACACATACTGGAGTGCTCTGAGTTCATGGTTCCTTGTCTGGGGGGGGGGTTCAGTGGAGGTCGGCTGTCAGTGTTATTTTAGGTACCCTCCACGAGGCTGTGTGAAGCGGCTGTCCACAATCCCTGGTGAAACATAGATGTTCAGATCCATTTTTCTCCTCCACGTAACTTTGCACGTCTGAGTTTACATTTAAACAAAACACAATTAGAGAATAGGCATGAATGACTGATCTGCGTGGATCAGCTTATTTCTGCTGAACAGATGAAAATCAAAAGTGACTTAATAGCTAACTTCAAAGCTGTAGAGAGTGTATGGAAAACGGAAATTCCATGCTAAGTATCTCAATTCATATTCACGGAGGGCAAGATGAGGATAAATGAACTCAAATTGCAGCAGAAAGGAATTAGATCTTAAGGAAACTTCATAACTTTAGAGGGTGGTCTTTTGAGATGTCTGATGCAAAGAAACGCTGCTGCTGTCTTATGATGGCTCACTCTTTAAGCTCATAAAGTTTTCTGGAGTGAATATATACTACAAGGCAGGCGCTGGGCTTGGTGTTACAGATCCAGCGATGAACAGACAGATACGCACCCTGACTACATGGCTTTGAAGTCTAGTGGGGAAGACAGATATTAGGCAAAGACACAAACACGTAATTATAAACTGTGAAAAAGTGCCATGAAGGACAGTCTGAGAGTGTAAAATTGGCACCCAGTCTGGGGCCAGGGGTTAGAGGAAGATCTCCCCAAGGTTGAGTTGAGATCTGAAGGATGAATAGAAAGGAACAGGTGAACGGAGCAGAATGTGTAGCCCAGGCCAGCTGAGGAGGCAGCCTTTGCGAGGACCCCAGGCCAAGGGAGCTGTGGCTTCAGGGCACGGAGAGAACAGCGAGGCCAGTGCACCTGGAGCCCAGAGAAAGGGAGAGGAGAGTGGGGAGCCCTGGGTTCAAATATAGCCAAGGACCCAACCAGGAAGGTTCTTTCCTGAAGCAAGTTTTAAGGACTTGGATCTTTATATAAAGAGCAATGGAAAGTCATCAATGTTGTTTATTTTGTCTTTTTTTTTTTTTTAAGGTTAAGAGTAGCTTTCTTTGGATCTTGTAATGATGGGAGGTTTATTTAAACATCTTTATTGGGGTATAATTGCTTTACAATTGTGTGTTAGTTTCTGCTTTATAACAAAGTGAATCAGTTATACATATGTTCCCATATCTTGTCTTTTTTTTTTTTAACTGAAGTATAACAAGCTGTCTTAGTCTGTTCGGCCTACTATGAAGAATGGCACAGACTGGCTGCCTTATAAGCAACATCAATTCATGTCTCACAGTTCTTGAGGCTGAAAGGCCAAGCTCGGGGGGCCAGCATGGTAGAGTTTCGGTGAGGACGTGCTTCTGGGTTGCAGACACGAACCTTCTCCTTGTGTCCTCACCTGGTGGGGGAGCAGAGAGCAGCGAGGGCTCCCTCGACTCTTACAGGGGCACTAATTCCTCCTGTGATGCAGGGACCTCATCTAATCCTGATCACCCTGCAAAGGCCCCGCCTCCTAATACCATCACATTCGGGGGTAGAGTTTCAACATATGAACTTGGGAGGGACACAAACATTTAGTCCACAGTCACGCCTACAGAAAAGTGCCTGTACAGGTCAGCTTATGAACTTTCACAGTGCACACATCATGTGACCAGCACCCAGGCCAGTAAACAGAACATTATTAACACCCCAGAACCTACCTGGTTACTAGCATGCTCCCACCTTTCCTAGCTCGTAATGCCATAGACTGATTTTGACCATTTCTGAACTTTACGTAAATGGAGGCATACCCTGTATTCTTGGTTCAGCTTGTCTCACTCAACAGTATGAGACACATCCATTTGCTGCTTGTAACAATAGATTACTATGTGAATATTACATAATTTATCAGTTCTACTGTTGATGGACATTTGGGTCACTTCCTGGGTTTGGCTATTTGGAATAGCGCTCCCGTGAACTACTTGGTGATTCAATTTCACTTTTCTATTGGCTGTTTTTCTAACACTGGAATTTCTGGAATTTAAGGTGTACAACTCTTCCTTGACTTGCGATGGGGTCACTTCCCTATGAGCCCACTGTAAGTTGAAAATACTGTAAACTGAAAACGCATTGAATACACCTGACCTCCCCAGCATCGCGGCTCAGCCCAGCCCACCTTAACCGTGCTCAGAGCACTTCCATTTGGCCTGCCGTTGGGCAAAGTCATCTAACACAAGCCTATCTTATAATAAAGTATTGAATGTCTGTATAATTGATTAAAAAATACCATACCGAAAGTGGAAAACAATGGTTATCTGGGTCTAGCGTGGTTGTAAGCGTATCAGTCGTTTACCTTCGTGATCTCAGGTCTGACTGGGAGCTGCTGTTCACTGCCCAGCCTCACGAGAGAGGATCTTGGCACACGCCACGAGCCTGGGAAAAAAGCACAATTCAGAAATCAGAGTAAGGTTTCTACTGAATGCACATTGCTTTTGCACCATCGGAAAGCTGAAAAATCCAGCCATCCTAAGTTCTGGGGCCGTGTGAACATGTGTTAAACTGTAATGCATCCTGACGAGCAGGTTTCTAAGGTGGCTGTTCTGATTTGCTCCCCTGTCAGCCACGTGTGAAAGTTTTTCATAGATTTTTCTGCAAACAGTGCCGTGATCGGATCTGTGCTTTTCCAAGACCACGTGGGCCTCTAGGAGGAGAATGGACTGTAGAGGGTGGCGTGCCTGGAGGGACCCAGGTGGGCTGTCCCGGTGGGTCAGGGAGGGCGGGTGGGGATGGGGTGGGTGAAGCCAGCTGGGGTGGAGAGAAGTGCACAGCTGCAGGAGAGACTGGTGGGGACCATGCTGATGGTCCCAGGGGCTGGCCTGGGTCGGGGAGCGGGAGAGGGGACAAGAAGACCTCGTCACCTCCTGCTGCCTTGCGTGACTGCTTAGATGGTGGTGTTTGTCTGAATTCTGGTGACGGACCGGATGTGGGGAGGTATGGATCCTCATTCTAGTTTTGGACACGTTGATTTGAGGGTCTTCAGAGACGTTCAGGTGGCAATCAAGAAGGCAGTTAGACAGAGGGGCCTGACTCAGGGGAGGGCTACCGCACATTGAGAACCACGGGAGCACCGGTGCGTAGAGGTCACCAGGGCGGGGGGAGGGACAGCAGGGCCAATCCAGTCCCATAATTTCTTAGTTTCAGAGCAGTTTTTCTAATGAAACTTTTTTTTTTTTTTTTGCGGTGCATGGGCCTCTCACTGTTGTGGCCTCTCCCGCTGCGGAGCACAGGCTCCGGACGCGCAGGCTCAGCGGCCATGGCTCACGGGCCCAGCCGCTCCGCGGCATGTGGGATCTTCCCGGACTGGGGCGCGAACCCGCGTCCCCTGCATCGGCAGGTGGACTCCCAACCACTGCGCCACTAGGGAAGGCCTCTAATGAAACTTATGTGGTGGGGACAGGGATGCCGTGTTGTGGGCCAGGAAATGGGAAATGGGTTTGTGTTTGCTGCAGGACATCACGGGGCCAGGGCAGAGTGTCTCTGTATTAATTTCCCGGGGCTGCCTTAACGAAGTACCACACACCGGGGGCGTCAACAATGGTTTATGTCCTTGCAGTTCTAGAGGCTGGAAGTCCAAGATCAAGGTGTCGGCAGGGCTGGTTCCTTCTGAAGCCTCTCTCATTGGCTTGTTGGTGGCCATCGTCTCCCTGTGTCCTCACACCGTCCTCCCTCTGTGTCTGTCTGTGCCCTAATCTTCTCTTCTAAGGACACCAGTCAGATTGGATCAGGGCCCGGCCTGATGACTTGATTACGTCTTTGAAGACCCTGTCTCCTAGTAACGTCATTCTGAGGTCCTGGGGGTTAAGGACTCCAACGTTTCTTTCCCAGGGGGACATAGTTTATCCTGTGATACCCTCTCAGCCAAGGTCCTGCTTCCAGACCAGAGCTTACCTGTCCTTCACCCCCTGCATTCAGAGAACTCTACCTGGTACCCACTTTGTGTCTCCTTGGCAACCAAGCTAGTCAGTTAAAATTTCTGGAGTCAGTGAAAATTTTCTTACATATGAGGCCTCCAAACAACCAGAAATGTTGAAGCAAAACCATAATAATCACGATCACGGGCCTTTTGTGTGTACCAGGTTCTTTAACTTGTATCTTTGCAAATTCACATGTAGCCCTCCCGGCAGCCCCGTGAAGGAGGTATTATTTCCCACCTCATTGAATTGATGAGCAACCTGGGACTCGGCTCACACGCTTGGTCAGTAGAGATGCGGCGTCTGCACCCAGGCCCGCTGGCCGGCCCCTCTGTCCGGCTGCAGGCTCAGGCCACGAGGGACACACGGGGACCTGGCTCCTCTCTTAGGTTTCACAAACACGACTTAGCCAGACAGAGCAAATACTGGCACAGTGATTTTTAGTAGTTACCTTTTGGGTGAATGTACTGTTCTCCCCAACTCAGGCCGATTTATTTGCAGGGCTTTTAGGGCTCCTACAGCTGGAGAAAGAGATAATCTTTAAATACTTCCCAGAGCCATGAGAAACACCAGATAAAGAAGCATCTTTCAGGGTGGCACACACTCCCCGTCATCTCAAACGGAGTGATCTCCGGAATTCTCCACATCCTGTCTCATCCATTCATGAAAAAGAGAGAAAGGGACCTGACTGGAATTAGATTTGGAAATCTTTGGGAGGAAAAGTGTTTGAGTTTTCTGTTCCATACCTCAGAACAGTTTATTTCCTACTCTTCTCATCTGTCTGGCTCACATTTCTCCTTACACAAAGCCTTCAAGCATCGCTTGAGTAAACAAAGCGTATTAAATAGGAAATGTCATGTTTATCTCGTCCTGTCTCACTGCGGTACCCGTGCATTGTCCTTTGTACACCATCCATTGTCTGTACAATGAGGTGGTGTTACATTCCTGGTGAGAAAGCTCCAATCATTGTCGCTCATCAGATTTGCATCATGGAACTGAATGGTTGATGTGTATTTGAACGTGTCCTTGAAAACATTAGGCCCGTGAATTAGCTTGGAAAAGAGATTCCTTATCCAGGTGTGAATGTGGAATGGCCTAAAATGTATGAGTAGCCCATGATGTATTCATCTCTGTGCTTAATGATGGGCCCCGCAGAGATGCCTACGGCACTCAGGGTGCGCGGCTGAGTACCTACTTGTTTGTATCAGATACGCAGGAGAAGAGGGAATGGCGTGAGAGAGAGAAAGGGGGAGAGGGAGAGAGAGGCAGAGACAGAGCCCAAGAGCAGACATAAGACAGCTTCTGCTCTCAGAGGCACGTAGCGTAGCGCTGAAGACATGTGGGAAACTCAGCAGTCAGAACACAGAGCAACAGGTGCTATACGACGGGTACCTGCAGGCGGATGTGGGCAGAAAGACACACAAGTGGAGGACCACAAATGTCGTTGTTGAGATTAAGCATAGGAACCAAGAAGTGTTCCCAAGAGAAAATGATGCTTACTCTGAAGCCTGAAGAACATTCCTTTCGTCTTTCAACCGTATTCATCCGATGCCTGCTCACATGTGCCACCCATTGTTCTAGGTACAGGAAATAGAGCAATGAACAGCAAAGCCATGCCCATCCTGCCCTCGGGGAGCTCGCGTCCTTGTAGGTACGGGGTAGCCAGGCAGCCAGGTGGGAAGGGTGGGCCTGGGGCTAGGAACAGCACAGGCTTCAGAGTGAGGTTTGCACACCCCAGGGGATTTGGGGCTGGTCAGAGGGAGGCAGGCAGGGCCACTGCCAGGCCCCCAGTGAGGCGTCTGTATGCTAAGCCAGGGAGCAGGAACTGTCTTCCAAAGGCCACCAGGAGCCCTGCTGGTTTCTGTGGGGGTCCCTCCTTTGGACTTGGAGCGCTTGGCAGCAGCGTACGGGGTAGAAGGAGCAGGGCTTGGGCAGAGGCCTGACCCTAGGAGGGGACACACGTGACGGACGCCGGGGCAGGAGGGCATCCGGCTCTTATGAGCAATACCATGGTGGGGAGGCGCAGGGAAGGGTAGGAGTGCGGATTCCAGGATGACCCCAGAGTTCTAGCTTTCCACTAGGTGACGGTGCCATCCACTGAGGGGTGGGGCAGATGAAAAGGGTCAGGTCTCGGGAGTTGTGACCAGTGCATATCTGGCCACCTTGCTTGTGAATTCTGAAATTCCGCAGGCTTCACCTGAGAGCACATCAGAAGTACAAGGTCTTCTTACCACTGTTTGTGGAAACTTGGTCCCCAAACGTAATCTTCAAAGACATCAATGCCCTCGGCATATGAGGGACTATTCACACCTCCACTGCGGGGAAAGGAAACCAAGGCTGGCGTTGGTTAAAAAGCAGAGCATGGGGCTTCCCTGGTGGCGCAGTGGTTGAGAGTCCTCCTGCCGATGCAGGGGACACGGGTTCGTGCCCCGGTCCGGGAAGATCCCACATGCCGCGGAGCGGCTGGGCCCGTGAGCCATGGCCGCTGAGCCTGCGTGCCCGGAGCCTGTGCTCCGCAACGGGAGAGGCTGCAGCAGTGAGAGGCCCGTGTACCGCAAAAAAAAAAAAAAAAAAAAAGCAGAGCATGGGGAACCAGAGCGCGAGCCTGGGGTGAGTGACTCCAGACTAGTGGTCTTCCGCTAAGAGCCCCCCCGGGTTTGTTAACAGGGTTTGCCTGAGCCCCAGGAGGGAAAGGTAGGTGATATCAGCTCCTGCCCTCCTGCAGCTTCGCGGTGCCCACGGCAGAGCGTCAGCCAGGTGGATGGCAACTCCTAGTGTCCTAACGTGAGGTTCTCAGGATCCCGTGTCTAGGGATCTAGGGAGGGTAGCAGCTGAGGGGCACGTCTGGATTCCTTATCGGAGTTCAGCAGGTGAGAAATGCTCTCTCCGCATCTGCCATCCCGGCCGCTCAGCCAGTGCCCGCCCATGCCTGGTGGGTAAGTTCTCTGGGCTGTGACGGACCTGCTTGTGAAAATACCCTCCCCGTAGGAGAGGACCTTTTCTGAGTCTTTTCTGGGGCGTTTTGTGTCTGACACGTATGTTGTTGGTATGTGATATCATATGTTACGCTAATACAACATATATGGTAACAGGAAACTCGGGATGTGAATCTGTGATGTGTCTTTGTGTGATCCGGTTTTGCAGAAGGAATCAGTCCAAGATGGGAGAAGGAATGAATTTAAGACAGGAGTATGTGACCTGAAGGGGGTGTAAAGGGAGATGCCCCTCTCCTCCATCCTCCTGTCTCCGCCAGAATCTCCCACCTTCTGTGGTCCCCCTGGCTCAGGGCAGACCTGCTTCAGAAGTTGTCGTTTATAGTTTGTGGTGCTCATCCTCCTGAAACAGACTCTTCAGTTGATGCCTAGTTAGCAGACCAACAGTTTGACACCAGCTGGCTGTAACCGGCATTTTTAATAAAACTTACCTCTGACTTAAAATAAAAATGCTGCCTCGGAGATTTTTGGACTGCAACATGTGAAAAACTGACAGGTGGGATCTTTCATGTAAAACTTCTGCTGGGGCTAAAGGAAAATATTTGATAAGGTTGTTTGCCCAGCAGGGAAGGGGTAATTGGATTTTCTTTCTTGCCTGCTGGCGTCTAGCTGCTGTTATTATGACAGGACCGCAGAAGTTTTAAAAGCTGAATCATAGTTTATATTTTTAGCATTTTGGAACTATTGAGATAAGATGGAGGGAAGGCGTGCAGTGGGGGAGTAATTTCCCCACTCCTCTGATAATTATTGTCTGTCTGAAAGCGTGCAGCTGGCTAGTCAAGCCTGGTTTAGCCTGTCCACAGCAACCCAGCGGGGAAGCGAAACCTCAGCTGAAGACCACGGGCTGAAGTCTAGGTGCCCCTCTTTCAAAATCTTAAAACAGTGCCTTCTCCTGCTCCTGTGTGCAGCTGGCCTGGGATTGTGTGTGTGGACAGTGTCACCATTTTCTGGATCTTTCCAGATAACATAAGTTTATGTGTCAATCCTGTGGATATGCATTCTATGAATGAATGAGGTTCTGAGGAATTTTCTCCCTGATCCTGTCTGTGGTGGCAGTAGAAGAGGAAGGAGGGGGAAGGAGGAGGGGGAGGGGAGGGGGAGGAGGTAGGGGGAGGGGGAGGGAGGGGGAAGGGGAGGGGAGGGGAAGGGGGAGGGAGGGGGAGGAGGAGGGAGGGGGAGGAGGGAGGGGAAGGGAAGGGGGAGGAGGAGGAGGGGAGGGAGGGGGAGGAGGAGGGAGGGGGAAGGGGAGGGGAGGGGGAGGAGGAGGAGTGGGGACAGAGCAAGGGAAAGAGCTGTGGGGAGCTTGTACCTAAAATCAAAGAACTGAGATTATGAAGTCAAATTATTCTCCCTCAGCTGTCACACTCCTTATAGCAATGAGAAATAACCTCATGGTGATTTTACTTATTAAACAATATTGGCAAGGCTCCTTCTTTGTGGTTTGCTTATGGTCTGTCTTCAAAACCCTCGGGTAGTTTCTGTGGTTTAAAAGTTCCAAGTGAGCTTGGTTACTGAGGAAAGAATTTTCATGAAGGAAAGGTGTGTCTGAGTTTTTAAGGAAAGGACACAAACTTGAGGACAACCGAAATGTCCTTGTCTCCCCCTTCCTTCCCCTGGGGATGAATGCTGTAGCTGGGTCAGTCCAGTTGGCATGTGTATTTCCAGATATGTGTCTTGTGGAGTACAAGTAATATGGATTTCTCAAGTTTCCTGGCAATTTAGTCCCCTTAGCTAAATTTTGCAAAATGATTTAAAATACCCAGTGCTTAGCTCCAAAAGCCAATAAACTGGGATGAAGACATTGGGTGTGATTTGGAAACAAGTAAGACAGAACAGATCCGTCTGCTTTCTAATATAATTTTATTTTAAATGCAAGTTATTACTCCACTTTCCCCAATATCAGACAGCTGGTTCCTCCTTGAAACAACTCGTGAAGACAGATGGACCGACCATTTCTTCAGAGTGTTGGCTGCTTCTGTGGCCGCCGTTTTCCCAACCCGCTCACCTCCCCAACTTCTTCCCATGCCAGCCTCGGTTCTCCTGGCACCAAGCAGTTGTCTAGAGTTGACTTTTTATTTTTCATTTGATGTTCGGAAGATGAACATAAGGTGCCAGACTGGATTATTGTATTCATTGGCAGATGGATTTGCTCCATTTCTGTAAGAGTTCACTCCCTTTGTGGAATATCTGAGCCCCGGTGCGTCCTTTAGATAGATGTGTAATCCTTCTCCCCATGGCTTTTCTCTCAAACTTGTATGTTGCGAGTTATGCCATGAGATCTACGGGACCAGGTAGTTATTACCTGACCATTAGTCCAGTTTTTCTGTGTTCTGCTACAAGTACCTATTTCTGTTCTTTAAAACATGGAATTATTTGTAAGTAATCACTCTAGAAACAAACCTAGCATTTAAATTAATTATGGATATCAAATCGATGTGAGGAAGTAAGGAAAATAAAGCAGGGATTGACAACTACTGTTTCTTTCAAATTTTAGGACCCTTTACATTATTTTCTCACATCGATTTGCTGTCCAGAATCCTTGCTTTATAGTTGGAGTATTTCTTTTATGAACAAGTAAACAAAATACTGTACAGTTATAAAGGTGAATGGACTACAGCTACACATATCAACATGGATAAATTCTGTATACGTAATCTCAGTGAGAAAAGCAAGTTCCAGAAAAATACATGCAGTACAGTAACAATTATTTTGTTCAAAAATACACAGAACAACATTTTATATGTTTAAGGATACATACTTTTGAAGGTAGAGCATAAATCCATGTGTGGGAATGATAAACACCTAAAAACCGTCGCCTCTGGGGCAGGCATTGTGGCACAGAGCAGCCTGGGGGCCTTCACCAGTTTCAGTAAAATCTTCTTTTATAAACTGAACTGTTGGCCCGTGGTGCTTATTTTATAGTCTTCATCTTTTGTGTATTTTCGGTATCCCATAACACATATAAAGAAAAGGAGAAAAGCTGGGCAATGGGTGAGGTATGAGAAGGAACAGGGTGGATTTAAGAGTCAAGAAGAGCAAGTGCAGGTACTTGGAAGGCACGCCAGCCCCAGGCTCCCAGGCAGGCAGAGCGTGGGGGAGGGGCAGGTTCCTGGTGGAGGAAGGAGACCAGAGATACCAGCGAGTCCCTCTGTCATGGGGAGGTGATGATCCACACAGAGGCAGCCTTGCCTTGGTCTAGGAGGCCTGGAGAAGTGTGTCTTCCTCAAGGTCCCAACCTCTGAGCTGCCGTGTGCTCTGGCCCTGGACTGCCGTCGCAGGAGCCTCCCCGTCCCCTCCTCCTCCCCTCCCCTCCTGTGCCACTACTGTGGCACACAGGCTCAGTAGTTGTGGCTCACGGGCTCAGTAGTTGTGGCTCGCTGGCTTTAGAGCGCAAGCTCAGTAGTTGTGGCGCACGGGCTTAGTTGCTCCGCGGCATGTGGGATCTTCCTGGTCCAGGGCTCGAACCTGTGTCCCCTGCACTGGCAGGCGGATTCTTAACCGCTGCGCCCCCTCCCCCTCCCTCCCCTTCCTCCCCTCCCCTCCCCTCCCCTCCCCTCCCTTCCCCTTCCTCTCCCCTCCCCCCTCCCCTCCCCTCTTCTTCTTTTTCTTCTTTTTGGTTCTTTCTAGTTTATCATTTGGTAGAAAGACAGGCTCTTTAACATTTGCATAAACATCTCACATGCTTCTCCTAGCTTATGAAAAGTCAAAACCAATTTTCTTTGAGGCGGGGCCCTTGAATCTGACATTCAAGTCACCACGATAGACATAGGAGCTGCTGTTCCTAACTTTCTGGAAGGTGCCCAACAGAGGCATGCTAAGGCCTGTGTAAAACCTCTAGTATCTAGAAAGATCTGTCTTCCTTTCTAATGCATCTGTATGGTAATAAAGGGGAATCCCAGAGATCTGCTGCTAATGGTGTGTTCGAGAAGTTTAGTTTCACGATTCCCAACTCCAGCCTTAAATCTTTCTCTGGAGGCTCAGAGGAATGACTGCCCCGTCCCCCTTCTCTCCAGCTGCTTCCTCAAGCACAGAGGCGTGTGTTTGTGGGATGCAGGCACTGACTGGGTGATGAGCTTTGGATTAGAAAACAGAATTCCGGTTGGGACCACCTTGCTGCAGCCCTGCAGCCCTGTGTGGGATCCTCTGGGGAGGCTGAAGGTGAGGAGTGTCTCCACCCTGTCTCAGGGCCCCAGTGCCATGATCCTGGTGGCCTGACCACTCTCCCTGCAGCAAGAGGCACCGTCAGATGGCAGACTTTGTGGCCTTTAGCAGGTCGAGGCCTCCAGGCTCCAGCCGGAAGGCACCTGAGTTGCTGGCAGGGGCTCCGAGTTCTGGGTCTACCTCTGCCAGGCTCGGTAGCCTCATCTGTGAGGGGAGACACGGCAGGACAAGCCATCCTTGTGTGGAGTGCGAGACTGAGGCCGAGGCCTGGGTGGCACTGAGAGCATTTAGGAATGTGGAGAAGCATATCCAGTGGAGGGGAAGAAAGAGAGATGGGAAACCGAAGCCGGAGAACAAAACATTTTGTATGTAGGGCTTCATTCTCTAATCATCGTCAGCGTGGTAAAACCTCAAAACTCAATGCTTATTAAAGAGGGCCAGGCATTGTGTTTGGCGAGTGAATGGTGAGTCTTCCTTTTCGATACGGAGCATTTCACCCTGTTTCTGGGATCTGCAGGAGCGCCCTACCCTGGGAGGTGAAGGTAGCTGAGCCAGCAGAGGAGGGGACAGCACTACACCTAAAACATGGGCTTCCTGATGCTCTGCTTAGAGTTCCTCTCGCCAGGCGCACACGAGCTTCCTTCTGTGCAGTTTTTCCTCTTTTCCATGTAGACAATAGATTTTTCTTTTTTTTTTTTTTAAATTGAAGTACAGTTGATTTACAATTGTGTGTTCATTTCTGGTGTACAGCAAAGTGATTCAGTTATATGTGTGTCTGTGTGTGTGTGTGTATAATCTTTTTCAGATTCTTTTCCGTGCTGGTTTATTACAAGATATTGAATATAGTTCCCTGTGCTGTATCTATTTTATTTTCTATGTAGTGGTTTCTATCTGCTAATCCCAAACTCCTAATCTACCCCTCGCCTCTTTCCCCTTTGGTAACCATGAGTGTGTTTTCTATGTTTATGAATCTATTTCTGTTTTGTAAATTTGTATCATATTTAGATTCCACATATAAGTGATATCACATGGTATTTGTCTTTCTCTGTCTGACTTACTTCACTTCATGTGATAATCTCTAGTTGCGTCCATGTTGCTGTAAATGGCATTATTTCATTCTTTTTCATGGCTGAGTAGTATTCCATTGTATATATATGTACCACATCTTCCTTATCCATTCATCTGTCTGTGGACATTTAGGTTGCCTCCATGACCTGGCTATCATAAATTGTGCTTCTATGAACATTGGGGTGCATGTATCTTTTTGAATTATAGTTTTGTCCTCAAATATGCCCAGGAATGGGATTGCAGGATCGCACGGCAACTCTATTTTTAGTTTTTAAAGGAACCTCCATACTGTTCTCCATAGTGGCTGAATCAATTTACATTCCCACCAACAGTGCAAGAGGGTTCCCTTTTCTCCACACCCTCTCCAGCATTTATTGTTTGTAGACTTTTTAATGATGACCGTTCTGACTGGTGTGAGGTGATACCTCATTGGCTTCGATTATGAGAAATAGAAGCTGCTCCCTTTGAGAACTGCCTTTCCAAAAGCTTTTTAGAAGAACAACGTTGCTTATCACATGCAGTCGGTCATTCAGGTTGTGCTCAAAAGACTGAAATCGGTTAACACTAAAGGGAGCTGTAGTTGGTTCCACATTTGTTGTTCTAATACTTTTTGGGTTTTGGAACTGTTGTTATGAGAAATTGTTTCTCCTAGCCTCCAGAATTTGCTTAGTGAGTGTTTTTCTCTTTGATTTGCTAAAAATTTGATTTCCTCTCATGGATTTTTCAAGGTGTGCCATAAGTTGTATAGTTGCTCTTCAATTGTACAGGGCTTTAATATAAACTGCATATTTTAACTCTGTCCATGGGTGTGATCTGTGTCTTTGATGGCTCTGATCTTGTGTAAGCAAAACACATAGTGACTGCTGAGATATAGGGAAGGGAATTTCTTTTTCAGTAAGGTCCCTATGAAATTATGTGCTGTGCATACGCAAAATATGGAATTGTCTGTACAGCATTCATCAAGCACAAATTTACCTTCACAAAGCAAAAATGAAAGGCACATCTGGTATATATTTTTTATTTTTAAAATAATATCACAGAGTACTTGGAATTCCTTTAAAATGATGCTCTATGTAATTCCACTTACATAAGATACCTAGAGTTGTCAAATTCATACAGACAGAAAGTAGAAGGGTGGTTGTCAGGGGATGGGGGAGGGGGAATGGGGAGTTAGTGTTTAATGAGCACAGAGTTTCAGTTTGGGAAGATGAAAAAATGTTCTGGGGATGGATGGTGGTGATGGTTGCCCAACAGTGTGAGTATACTTAGTGCTACTGAATCATACACTTAAAAGTGGATATGATGGTACATTTTATGTTACGTATATATTACCACAATAAAAAAATTTAAAAAGACACTATATCCCGATAATTTCAGACACATCTCCCATTTACTGGTAATCCCACCTGAGAATGTATTCTCTCTCCATACTGAATGCATTTTTGATTCTTTTCCTTTGGGTGCCCTGTTCAGCATTTTAGATTATTTTAATAGCTAAAGCCATGCTCTCATTTTCCCCCCATGACAAAGAGTGGGAATCGGGGCATTCGTCTCTCGCCATCTGTTTGACAGACGCACAGAAGTCTTACGGGATGGGAAGGGCGGGGTCACTCACATGGAGTTATCTTACCCGCTGCTTCCTTGCCCGCTGGCTCGGGGGAAACCTGCCCTCTGCTGTGTTGAAGTGTAGTGTGTTAAGTAGAAAATTTGAGGTAAAGTTAGAGCAACAGATCAGTAGACAACTGCCATTGAAAAGGTAGTTTGTTACTCACAGATCCCAAGAGGAGGAGTGCGCCATACCATGGGAGGGCCACGTGGGGAACCTCCAGGGTCGGTCAGGAGGCAGAGGGAGGGGGGAAACGTGGGTGAGAGCCTTTACTGTGGTTTCCATGAGAAGGAACAGGCAAAGCAGGGTCAACAGGTTCAGGACTGGCTGGTTTGGATCACTTCAGGGCTCTGGGTGTAGGGGCTTCCCTAGGTGTCTGGCTCCTGGCCCTGGGCGACTAGGGTCGGGGGAGAGTGTGCACCCCATAGAGGAGGTGGTGGCAGGTATGGACTTACTTGGCTGCTTAGAGGGGAGCTGGCCAGCCTCTAGCCGGGACCTCAAAACTGGGTCATTCCCAGCAGAGAGGCAGCATCTCTGGGTGTTACGGCACCACAGATCCGCGTGGACTTGAGCGTCTGTGTTTGAGAAGTGGCTGTAAACTATGGCCTCCCCTTGGTCAAGGCACACTCCAGCCTCAGCTCAACAGAGACATGTTGCCCTGAGTCGACTGCCCCAGGTGAGTTGTTTGGCCTAATGCCACAAAGGTTTCAGGCTAGGGGTTCCACATACATCACAAGAGGGGGTCCCTCACCTCGGAGCCTCTTCTGGGCTTAGTTGCCCTACACAGAAAAAAACCCTGACACTTGAGAGCATATTTACACACCTGGGAACGACCACCCAAAGGTGGAGCGTGTGAATGCCTCAGGTGGAGGAGGGGGATGTCAGAAACAAGAAGTGGGTTCCACAGAAGTGATGCCTCGTCCCCCATAACGCTGCCTCAATAGGATTGATTCCATCAGCACAAAACAAGGAGTTCTTGGTCCATTTTTTCATTTGGGAATGTTTCCGAGTTGAATTCCATTATATGAATGTAATTTGTTTTTTCATTTTCCTCTTAATGGACATTGGGGTTGTTTCTGGTTTTTGTCTAATATGCCTAAAGCTTCTGTGGGCATTCTTGTATACGTCTTTCTTGTTTTCATTTGCTTGAGTAAATATCTAAAAGTGTAATTACTGGGTCACAGTGTGCAGGCACACGTTTAATTTTATGAGAAACTTCCAAAATTGTGCCATTTTATACTTTTGTAAACAATGTTGGACAGTTATAATTGTTCTGTATCATTACTGACATTAGATGGTATTTGTCCTTTTCATTTTAGCCATTTTAGTGGCTATGTACTGATGACTGATGATATGGAGCAAGTTTTCATGTGTTTATTAATCATTTATATATATATATATATATATATATATATATATAGTGTGTGTGTGTGTGTGTGTGTGTGTGTGTGTGAAGTGCCTATTCACATCTTTTGCCCAGAGTCTTGTTGGGTTTTCTGTGAATTATTAACTTGGAAGGGAGCTATTTATATATTTTGGTATCAAGTCTTTTGTCATGTATATTTATTACAGCTATTTTCTCCTAATCTGGGGACTTTCCTGTCTATTTCCTTTTTTTTTTTAAAGGGTTTTTTGATGTGGACCATTTTTAAAGTCTTTATTGAATTTGTTTCACTATTGCTTCTGTTTTATGTTTTGGCTTTTTTTTTGGTCGCAAGGCATGTGGGATCTTAGCTCCCTGACCGGGGATCGAACCCTCACCCCCTGAATTGGAAGGCGAAGTCTTAACCACTGAACTGCCAGGGAAGTCTATCCTGTCTATTTCTTAATGGTATCTTTTGATGACTAAAAATTTCTAATTTTCATGAAGTCTATTTTATCTGTTTTCTACCTCTATTATGTTAATGTGACTAATTACATTGATTGATTTTCACATGCTAAATCATGGATTTCCTGCACAAACCCTACTTGGTCATGAAATATTATGCTTTTTACATATTGTTGGATTTGATTTGCTACTATTTGATTAAGGATTCTTATGCTTGTGTTTATAAGGTGATTCGTCTGTATTTTAGATCAGTGTTATGCTGCCCTTATAAAATTGAGAAGTATTCCCTTCTGAAAGTTTGTATAAAATTAGTGGCTTTTTTTCCCCTTAAATGTTTGATAATATCTAACAGTAAAACTACTTGACTTTGGAATTATTTAAATAAGGTTTCAGATTACAAATGCAGTCTCTTTAAATAGATATAAGGTTTTCAGATTATCTATTTTTTGTCTTTTTTTTTTTTTTTGGTAATTTGTACTCTTGAGAAACTTTTCTATTTCATCTAATTATATTTACAGTATATATGGTATAACATTGTTTGAAAATAGATTGCCTAATTTCCAAACATTTGGAGACTTCCCAGGTATCATTTTGTTACTGCTTTCTAACTAAATTATGTTGTGTTCAAAGAAACATTCTTGGTATGATTTTAATCTTTTTTGAAATTTTTGAGACTTGTTTTACGGGTCAACATATAGTTTATCTTGGGTGATGTTCTACGTGCACATGAAAAGAATGTAAATTCTGCAATGATTGGGTGATTGATAGTGTTCAAACGTTCTTTGTTCTTACTGACTTAATGTCCACTTGACCTACTGGGAGGAGTATGTTGGAATCTCCACCTATAATTCTGTCTGTTCTCCTTTTAATTCTATCAGATAATGTATTTCAACCCTGTATTATTTAAGCATTTTATGCTTCAAGTATTTTGATGCTCTATTAAAAGCGTACACATTTAGGAATTTTAAGTATTCTTGACAAAGTGCCCACTTCATCATTATGAAATGTTCTTCTTTATCTATGTCAGTACTCCTTTTTCCTGACGTCTACTTTGTCTGGTGTGAATACAGTTGTTTCAGCTTTCTGATGATTAACATGAACATGATGTATCTTTTTCCATTCATTTACTTTTTTTTTTACTTCAAATACTGTAAAGTTTACATATGGGCTTTGATTGAGGGTTTTACGTAAAAACGCACACATAGGTAGTGTGTTCTCACTAGAGCACCCTTTCTCCATCTTGTGGACTCTTTGCTTTAACATCCATCTCTCTTCTACTCCTTTAGTTGTTTGACAGAAGTAACACAGCAACATCCTCCACCCTTCCCACTTTCTTCTTTGTTTTTATATTGGAGTAGAGTTGCTTTACAATGTTGTGTTAGTTTCTACTGTACAGCAAAGTGAATCAGCTATACGTATACATATATCCCCTCCTTTTTGGATTTCCTTCCCATTTAGGTCACCAGAGAGCACTGAGTAGAGTTTCCTGTGCTATACAGTAGGTTCTCATTAGTTATCTATTTTATACTTCATTCATTTACTTTTTTAAAATAAATTTTTATTTATTTTATTTATTTATTTTTGGCTGCATTGGGTCTTCGTTGCCACACGTGGGCTTTCTCTAGTTGCAGTAAGCGGGGCTACTCTTAGTTGCAGTGCACGGGCTTCTCATTGTGGTGGCTTCTCTTGTTGCAGAGCACGGGTTCTAGGTGCGCAGGCTTCAGTAGTTGTGGCACGAGGGATCAGTAGTTGTGGCTCGCGGGCTCTAGTGCGCAGGCTCAGGAGTTGTGGTGCATGGGCTTAGTTGCTCCGCGGCATGTGGGATCTTTCCAGACCAGGGTTCGAACCCGTGTCCCCTGCCTTGGCAGGTGGATTCTTAACCACTGTGCCGCCAGGGAAGCCCCATTCATTTACTTTTAACCTATCTGTGTCTTTATATTTAAAGTGGGTTTCTTGGAAACATACTATAGTTTGATATTGCTTTTTTGTCCAGACTGGCAAGTTTCTCCTTTACTGCTATCTTTAATCCACTTATATTTAATGCGATTACTATGTTTGAGTATAAGTCTACTGCTTTGCCGTTAGCTTTCTATTTTTCCTATGTGTATTTTTTCTTTTTTCTTCTTTTTCTGCCTTCATTTACAATTGAGTATCTTTCACTATTATACCGTATCACTTCTCTTGGATTATTACTATCCCACTTTGTTCTATTTTCTGCAGTGGCTGCCCTACGGTTTATGTTATGCACCTTCAATTTATCACAATCTGTATTCAGGCAATGTTATACCATATATACTATAAATATAATTATTTTAAATAAAGTAATACATATATTTATAAAATGTAGTAAGAATTTTGCAGCTGTATATTTATATTTTCCCCTCCTCTTCTTTGTTGTCATTCTTTTACTTCTATATATATTATAAACACAAATCAATAAGACTTTCAAAATTATATTATTGTTCCTTTTCCTGGGATAAACTCTGTTATTTTTAATACTGTGCTGGATTTTTACTAATCTAAAGTATTTTTGCATTCATATTAATAAATTAAGTATAATTTTGTTTTTTTACACTACCTTTTTCCAGTCTTGGCATTGAGGTTATACCAGTCTCATAAGATGACTGGGAAAGTGTCCATCATTTTATATTCCCTGGCCGCCATCCTCCTCCACCTGTGCTGCTGCAGCAGCCTGGGATCTCGTCTTTACCCGTTCACTCTTGTCTTGTCACACACTTCTGCCCCCAAGACTATTTCCCACAATGCAGCGATTCTTCTAACACTATTTACAATAGCCAGGACATGGAAGCAACCTAAATGCCCATCGACAGATGAATGGATAACGAAGATGTGGTACGTATATACAATGGAATATTACTCAGTCATAAAAGGAACAAAACTGGGTCATTTGTAGAGACGTGGATGGACCTAGAGACTGTCATACAGAGTGAAGTAAGTCAGACAGAGGAAAACAAATATCATATATTAACGCATATATGTGGAATCTAGAAAAATGGTACAGATGAACCTATTTGCAAAGCAGAAATAGTCACAGATGTAGAGAACAAACATGGACACCAAAGGGGGAAAGGGGGAGTGGGATGAATTGGGAGATTGGGATTATATATATACGCTACTATGTATAAAATAGATAACTGATGAGAACCTACTGTAGGGCACAGGGCACTCTTCTCAGTGCTCCATGATTACCTAAATGGGAAGGAAATCCCCAAAAGAGGGGATATAAGTATACATATAGCTGATTCACTTTTCTGTACAGTAGAAACTAACACAACATTGTAAAGCAACTATACCCCAATTAAAAATAAATAAATAAATAGGGCTTCCCTGGTGGCACAGTGGTTGAGAATCTGCCTGCCGATGCAGAGGACACGGGTTCGAGCCCTGGTCTGGGAAGATCCCACATGCCGCGGAGCAACTGGGCCTGTGAGCCACAACTACTGAGCCTGTGCGTCTGGAGCCTGTGCTCCGCAACAAGAGAGGCTGCGATAGTGAGAAGCCCGCGCACCGCGGTGAAGAGTGGCCCCCGCTCGCCACAACTAGAGAAAGCCCTCGCACAGAAACGAAGACCCAACACAGCCAAAAATAAATAAATAAATTTATAATAAAAAAAATTAGGAATCTGAGCTAATGTTTAAAAATAAATTTTAAAAAATACACATCCCTTGACTTGAACAGTTCAGAGCTCATCTTAGTAACTCAGTAACTATTTTTTTTCTGGGGTTTCTCTACCACCGTATCAGCTGCAATGATGTCATGTGACCAGAAGACCAGTATTGGGTCACAACAGCTTTTCTATCCATATTCCCACTTTATGTGGAGTTTCAGTTGTACCAATGGTGGTATTAACAGCTACTGCCCCACCATCCTTTTTCATGCAATTACTTGTGTGGTGTGATCTGGAGTCTGAATAGATGGGGAACATTTAGTGAATGGTCATGGGTATGGCTTTGCAAATGCAGTGACCTGACATTCTCTGTATTTTCCCTGAATTTGGGGTCCAGGGCAGACTGTTACAGCAGGATATAGTGTTTAAATAATGGGTATAAAAATCTGTCCAAAAAATGTTGCCTCTTCATAGAGGTGGAGACAACCCTCTGAGGTATAATTTCTACTTAGAGCTAGTCCTTCCAGAGATGCAGGCGAGGTGCCATTTCTGAAACTTTTCCCAAAGAAATATGTCAAGTGCAACATTTTTTCCATTTTAGTTTATGCTTTTCACTGTTTTCCTTTCATCAATAAATGGTGGGATTTCCTTTACCTTCCTGATGCCCTTGTAGAAAGTGAGCTAATGCACTAAAAGATAATCATTCCAGTTTTATTGAGGAGAACGTTGAGGCTAACAGAAGTTGTGTAAGTGGCCCCGGGACACATGTGACCATGCAGCAGAGCAGGGACACAAAATACACCCTATGGTCAGACTTGGTTTTGATCTCAGGGCTGTGGCTTCTTCACTTCTTTGAGCACCAATGTCCTCATAGGATTGACATGAGGAATTAAAGAAGGTGGTACGTAAAGTATACATCCAATAAAGTTCCCACCACTGGGGACTGAAGCACTGTCTTTAACTCAGTTTAACAATTTAGTAGATTTTTTTGAGAGCTTACTGGTACCAGACCTTTTGTCAGGTTCCGTGGGCAAAAAAAAAAGGTGATTGAGAAATGGTCCCCCACCCTTCCGGCATCACCGACTGGCATGGGATGAGAATCACACACGAGCAGGCCTGTGATGTCACAGGGCCAAGTCTATATCAGCAGAGAAGTGGCAGCTGGGAGCAGGAAAGGGCAGGTGATTCATTTTGCTTGGCAGGGTTTTGCAGGACTTCAGAGAGGAAGTGGCACTGGAGGTAAATCTTTTTTCTTTTTTGCGGTACGCGGGCCTCTCAGTGTCGTGGCCTCTCCCCTTGCGGAGCACAGGCTCCGGACGCGCAGGCTCAGCGGCCATGGCTCACGGGCCCTGCCGCTCCGCGGCACGTGGGATCCTCCCGGACCGGGGCACGAGCCCGTGTCCCCTGCAACGGCAGGCGGACTCTCAACCACCGCGCCACCAGGGAAGCCCAGCACTGGAGGTAAATCTTGACGGAAGAGTGAAATTTCATCAGATAGAGGATGTGGGTAGGGCGCTTGGAACAGAGGGAGGGCGGATTGCAGACAGACCTTGGTGAACCGCCTTGGGCGTGCTGCTGTGGAATCATAGGAGGTCTTGGATTAGCAGTCAACCTTGCTGTCGTTTCTTTGTCACTGTGTCTTTTCTTTGAAATGAATGGAGATTTTTCATCTTTTATCCTTGTTTTTCTCCTCTCTGGGTTACAGTGGCAGGTTGCTTTATTTTCCCTTGATAAACTGACTGGTCCGGATAGCATTTCAGTTATCATTTATGGAACAAGGCCACAATATTTCTTTCACACACAGTGCTGACTAAATTGTCCATTCCCTTCCTTTTCCTTTTTCTGCAACAATCTTCAGCCTATTTGTACCGTCTGAAAAACTTCTTTGCAGTGACATTTTGCAGTCATTGATTGTGGAGTCTACCACCTTGGGCTGCTGTCAGTGCTGGACAGCAAAGTTACGTGGCTGATTTTGAGCCGGTCTGCCCGTGCTGGTGTAACAACCAGGCCCCTTGGTGCATTGTAACACCCTGTTTATTTCACACCCGATCACTGGCATATTGAGGAACAGACAGCGCTTTCTCTGTCAGTGTTTCCTTTAAGGTTATCTTAAGCCAGGGGTGTGTTAATTTTTGTTTTTTCTTAAAATCGGAGAAAATCTAGTTTCAAGTGGTAAATCACCAAAGGAGGATTTTAGAGGCTTATTCCTGGGGCAAGGGGGAGAAGGTACTTGATTAAATATATGCAAGCAAATACATATTGAATCTCATTACGAGAGCATTTCTACTTCATGAGACGAAGGAGATGTGGTTGTGGCCATCAAGGAACTTAGAATCATGGAGAATTATATTAAGTATTAGGTATTAATATTAGATAAAATAGCAAGATGTAATCAAGTGAATTAAAGCAGTATAAAATGTACACAGGAGTGTGAACAGAGAAAGGGCTAAAGCCAAATATACTTGGTTTAGTTCCATCATGACTTTGACCTCCAGCAAATGTTAAATAATGTTAATGATAGGATTTCATACAACCACACATCATTATCCAACCGTGTACTTGTCTATGTACTTAGGATCTTAAAAAAGTGACATACTGACTCTAGAAAGGAAGAATTACATATTCTTGTTTTTCCACGTTTTCGTGTTGAGGGGAACTGCAGGCCGCTCAAGTGGACAGACGTCCAGAAGACGAGGGGTGCTCGCCAGGAGGGCCTGAGATCTGTGCTGGGCAGGGGAGTGGAGGGAAGGATATTTTGGCTGAACAAAGGTTTCCTTTAACTGAATTGCAAGGGAGGCAAAGAGGAGAAAAACCTGGACTTTGATTCCTTCACTGTGGAAAGTTCTAGAGTCAATAGAAGCCCGTAAAACACAATGTAATTTGGGAATTGATGTTGAAAGTCAACGAGTAGAGTTGAAGATAGTTGCTGCCTCTTTCCATCAATAAATTTCCATCAATAACTAACCAGACCAGACGGGAGAACCAGGCAACAAATAATACCAGAAAATTCCCATAACACAGTGAGGTTTTCCCCAGTCAGTCAGCCACAAACTGATTGTCTGTCCTGAGGGTTTTCAGATTAGTTTCCAAGGAGTCAGGAAAAGGATAGAATTCTACCTTACGCTCCCTACCTAAATCTCTTGGGCAGTGGTTCTCAAACTATATAGTGTGCATCAAATTCACCTGGTGGGCGTGTTTAAAACACAGTTTCTGATTCCACAGGTAGGTCCTGAGAATGTGCATTTCTAAGAAATTCTCGGGAGACACTGATGCTGCTAGCCCAGGGACCACACTCGGAGAACCACTCCTTTGGGGCCAGTGGGACCCATGACCAAGTTCTTGTGTTGGCCCCTGGGCTCTTATCAACACTGAGATCACTTTGGAAAAAATCAAACTATGGAAGAGGATCTTGGTCTACTACTGAATCCAGTCCTTTCCTTTTGTTATTTAAAGTGGCTCTAAGTTTCATCTACTTAAAATGCTGCATCTGGGGCTTCCCTGGTGGCGCAGTGGTTGAGAGTCCGCCTGCCGATGCAGGGGACACGGGTTCATGCCCCAGTCCGGGAGGATCCTACATGCTGCGGAGTGGCTGGGCCGGTGAGCCATGGCCGCTGAGCCTGCGCCTCCGGAGCCTGTGCTCCGCAACGGGAGAGGCCACAGCGGTGAGAAACCCGCGTACCGCAAAAAAAAAAAAAAAAAATGCTGCATCTGGTTTTGAATGGTCGGATTAATTTGTGGATGAAATTACTCCTACGGCAATAAATATTTATTTAGAGTGTTCTCTTTTCCCTATCAAAGCCTGAGGTTTCATTTCTTTATACATATATTTGGATCATCGTCCTTCATACTGAAATGAGACAGCAAAGATCTCAGTCACCCCAGTGTATCTTTAGTATCCAAGCACGAGCACTTGATTATTATTTTCTGTTGAGGTTGTCATATGTTCCAGTAATTGCCAATAAAAGCACTTTTTGTACATATAGTACCAAATAGGTTTGTCTACAGTGACCAAAAATAGAGTTTTCATTCCATGTTATTTTACACATCCTACTCCTGCCCTGCTTCCCAAAATAGACATATAAGACTAGATTTATTGGATTTTCGTGACTTATACAGAAGTACATACGTCATTTTAGTGTATCTAGGATAAAGATTTTCTTCCTAGAGTAAAAGCTTCTGAAACTATGCAAATAAAGTTATGTTATTTATTATAGCATTAACTTAAGATACATTCTTCTGAATAGTTCAGCCTGTGTTTGGGATTTAACTTTCTTTTGCCCCCATGTGTATACAAATAAATACGCTTAAAGTTTCTTGAGGAATGGGATATTTACCTAGTTTTAATTTACCTTCCTTCCGAATATTTATTAAATACAATGATGAAAAGAGTAGCTTTAGGGCTTCCCTGGTGGCACAGTGGTTGAGAGTCCGCCTGCCGATGCAGGGGACATGGGTTCGTGCCCCGGTCCGGGAAGATCCCACATGCTGCGGAGCGGCTGGGCCCGTGAGCCATGGCCACTGAGCCTGCGCGTCCAGAGCCTGTGCTCCGCGACGGGAGAGGCCACAGCAGTGAGAGGCCCGTGTACCACACACACACACAAAAAGAGTAGCTTTACAATGAGAAGTCCAGCAGATCCCATCTTAATCAAGTGATCAAAGTTAACATGAGTAACTCCCAGATCGAAGTCCTGTGCCACTTGATGGGAAGCAATGAGAAGAACACGACATCAATCTAGGATGTTCTGGAACCCTCCTACACTGTTGGTGGGAATGTAAGTTTGTACAACCACTATGGAAAACAGTATGGAGGTTCCTCAAAAAACTAAAAATAGAGCTACCATATGATCCAGCAATCCCACTCATGGGCACATATGCAGAGAAAACTCTAATTTGAAAAGATCCATGCAGCCCAATGTTCATAGCAGTGCTATTTACAATAGCGAAGACATGGAAGCAACCTAAGTGTCCATTGACAGACGAATGGATATAGAAGATGTGGTACATATATACAATGGAATGCTACTCAGTCATATTAAAGAATGAAATAATGCCATGTGCAGCATCATGGATGGACCTAGAGTTTACCATACTGAGTGAAGTCAGTCAGTCAGAAAAACAAGTATCATATGATCTCACTTATATGTGGAATCTAACATATGATACAGATGAACTTTACAGAACACAGACAGACTCACAGACATAGAGAACAGACTTACGGTTACCAAAGGAGAAAGAGGGTAGCGGAGGCATAAATTAGGAGTTCGGGACTAGCAGATACAAACTACTATATATAAAATAGGTAAACAACAAGGACCTACCATATAGCACAAGGGAACTATATTGAATATCTTGCAGTTTCTCATATTGTATTTGCAACTTTTCTGAACCTTGTGATTGTTTACAATAAATTCACTGAGGGCATGCATTTTAATCCACGAATCAGTGGAGACAGAGGTACAATGCCTGATTGTTTGGCCTCTTCTCAAGGCTGGCAATCTACAACCAAAAAATTCTCTCCCATGTGTTTAGAGATCATAAAGTATTCCTGGTGCTTCCTGCAAGTGGGAGGTAGGGTGAGTCCAAGGTGAATACAGGCCCTTCCTCGGGATAGCACAGTGGTGTGTGAAAATGAGAATAAAACAAAACAAAACAAGCGCTGACTTGTCCGCCCGATGGCCAGGCTGAGCTCTGCACGGAGCTGGCTGTGCCGCACCATGCTTTGTAATTGATGATGTAGGTTCTCCAAGGCCGCTCAGGTGCCTTGACTGTGCTTCTGGGCAGATATCGTGGTCGTGTTTCTTGACTGTATCTGAAGGCAAAATGTGAGCGGCATATGTACTGGAGAAGAAACACAAATAGAAGGAAGTACAAAAAGAAAAAAAAATTAGTGGATTCTATTTTGTTTCCTTCCAGTCAGTCTCATGAGTGAATGACGGCATTCAGACATTTTGTCGGGATGTAGTTTTGTAAGCTGAAGAGTCGCGTCTGTCTTTCACTTCTGTGCTTTGTCCCTCCCCCAGGGGGATAGCCATAATCCCATTTTTTCCAGCAAGCTTGCCCTCATGGCTGGTGGGGCACCAGTTTTATCTCTTGTTAAGGCTGTCGTTTTATGGCAAACGCTTAGTAATTCTTCACTCTGGGGTAGAAAAGAAATTGGCCTTTTCAGCCACGAAAGTCTTCAAATGATGGCACTCTCAGTCAGCTTGTCTCGGAAGCTTCAGTCAGAGGCCTCTTCTAGAAAGGCTGCATTTCCTTTGTTTCCTCTGTGCTTGCAGCAGGGCAGGGCTGGGACAGGAGGGTGGCGGGGTGGACACGGAGGCCCCAGGATGTAGAATTCAACTCTTAGGGTTGTGCAAGGGCAGGGTGGGCGCCTTCTTAAATGTGTCGTAGGCACCTCACTGCCTCGTCCTGGTCCTGGTCCTGGTCCTGCAGCCTGGCCGACGACCATCTGGGTTCATCTCTCTTTTGTGTGTCAAGAAGCAGCCAGGAGATGCCAATGCTCAGAATTTTTCCCACCATGCTCCCCGATATCATAACCTCTTTTGACAAGTAGCATTTCCAGGGTATAGTAGGTGACAGTTTCATCACATTTTCGCCATCACACGAGATACCAAGTTTCCAGCCACATACCCAAAGCTCTGTTTTCTCTACTCGGCCAAGGCCTCATTTTGGTTCTGTTTCTTGTAGCATCCTACTTCCAGGTAAGAAATTCTGTATCATTGAGGAATTTTATACAGCTGTCAGTGACAGAAGCCTCCACACAGTGCCTCAAATGAATTTGCTTTTCTCTTGCAATGAGAAACCTGGAGGTAGGCAGCCCAGGGCTGGCGTGGTGACTTCCTGAGACCCATGATCCTCTGTCTTCCCACTGAACCATCCTTAGCATTGCTTGTCGCCTTGTGTTCACAATATGGCTGCCCCTTCTCCAGCATTGCATCTGCATTCCAGTCAGAGAGAAGACAATGGGCAAAAGGTGCATGCCAGAGGAGTCTACCTCTGTAGTAAGTAGGTTTCTCACAAGCGCAGCCAGGAGCTCATGCTTCTGTCCCCTTGGTCACTGTTGTGTCCTCCAGCAACGCTGTCTGCAAGGGAAGCTGAAATCTCATTGTTACTGTTTTTAAAATTTTGTTCTCCTTTACTTTTATTTTATTTACTTTTAGCTAAGCACATTGCCATCCCCAACAAGTTTGCTTATTATGGGGACAATAGCCACTGGGCAGGTAGTCTTGTCACAGCTCTGCTTGGCTTCTTTTGCAAACATGTCACTTCACATGACAGGGAAATAGCCATCTAGGTGGCCTTTAGCAGGCTCCAACTTGCACTACTGCCTCGTCATCCCCACTACAGAAAGGAACGTTTTTGCTTTCACTTCCTGAGTGTCAGCCTCAGGGAGCACTCTGGGTCCTCGGGGGTGGCACATCCATCCCTGCGGTCAGAGGGACACGAGCCACACTTGTCATCTCTGCCTTACACAGGGGGAGGGGTGGTTTCCCTGAGGATGGGACAATGAGAGATGAAAACAGGTGACAATATTGCTGCCCTTAATTGAGAGAGATCTGATCAGTTAATATATATTGACAAAGACAAAAGAAGAGGACTGCAGGTGGAAAGGAAACCATATTTGAAGCAGGAATGTGAGTAGGGTGTACATTGTTCTATAAGGATCGGGAGCCTCGCTGACTACAGAAGACCAGGAGCCAAGGATGAAACAGGGAGGGGCCGAGGGGCTGAGAAGCATTTCCTTTCCCTCCAGTGAGGTTGTTTAGGCTCTTCCGCCTACAGAGGTGACATGATCCATTGACAAAATACCCCTCCAGCTTACTCCTCTGTCCCACTCGGGGTTTTCTGTTTCTTTTTTTGTTTAATATCATTTTTTTAAACATCTTTATTGGAGTATAATTGCTTTATAATGTTGTGTTAGTTTCTGCTGTATAACAAAGTGAATCAGCTATACATATACATGTGTCCCCATATCCCCTCCCTCTTGCGTCTCCCTCCCTATCCCACCCCTCTAGGTGGTCACAAAGCACCCAGCTGATCTCCCTGTGCTATGCAGCTGCTTCCCACTAGCTATCTGTTTTACATTTGGTAGTGTGTATATGTCCTTGCCACTCTCTCACTTCGTCCCAGCTTACGCGTCCCCCTCCCCGTGTCCTCAAGCCCATTCTCTACATCTGCGTCTTTATTCCTGCCCTGCCTCTAGGTTCATCAGCACTGTTTTTTTAGATTCCATATATGTGCGTTAGCATATGGTGTTTGTTTTTCTCTTTCTTTTTTAAAAAATTTATTTATTTATTTTTGGCTGCTTTGGGTCTTCGTTGCTGCACGCAGACTTTCTCTAGTTGCTGCGTGCAGGGGCTACTCTTTGTTGTGGTGTGCGGGCTTCTCATTGCGGTGGCTTCTCTTGTTGTGGAGCATGGGCTCTAGGTGGGCGGACTTCAGTAGTTGTGGCATGTGGGCTCAGTAGTTGTGGCTCGCGGGCTCTACAGCGCAGGCTCAGTAGTTGTGGCCCACGGGCTTAGTTGCTCCGTGGCATGTGAGATCTTCCCAGACCAGGGCTCGAACTCGTGTCCCCTGCATTGGCAAGTGGATTCTCAACCACTGTGCCACCAGGGAAGCCCATGTTTTTCTCTCTCTGACTTACTTCAATCTGTATGACAGACTCTAGGTCCATCCATCTCCCCACTCACTTTTTTTTTTTTTTTTTTTTTTTTTGGTGGTACGCGGGCCTCTCACTGTTGTGGCCTCTCCCGTTGTGGAGCACAGGCTCTGGACGCGCAGGCTCAGCGGCCATGGCTCACGGGCCCAGCCGCTCCGCGGCATGTGGGATCCTCCCAGACCGGGGCACGAACCCATGTCCCCTGCATCGGCAGGCAGACTCTCAACCACTGTGCCACCAGGGAAGCCCCCCCACTCATTTTTGACATACATTAGTTAGCATTAGGTTCAGCTGAGACAGAAAATCTCAAATGATCGTTACTTATAGTTGCTTAAAATAGACATGATCTTTTCTCTCACATAAAAGCCCAGGTGGGCAGCCCAGGGCTGGCATGATGCCTCATGGTTTCAGGGACCCGAGCTGCCGCTACCTTGCTTCTTTACATGTGGCTTCAACCTCCTGGCCTGTGGAAACTTGATCCAGGCAGCAGGATGGAGGCAAGGACGAAGTGTAAGGTACTGTGCATGCTGTCCCTTAAGGAGGGGTCCCAGAAGCTGCCCAGTGACCCTTCCCCTTAAAACCCTTTGCCCAGGTCTGTCACATGACCACATCTAGCTTCAAGGAGGCCAAGAAATGTATTCTGAGGGGCCCAGCTGCAAGCTGTATTCTGTGGGTGGACAGGAGATTGGATATTGGGAGGCACAGCCTCTTGTTAGCCGCTCTGTCTGAAGGTCAGTGTAGGCATCCCCCAGCCGCGGCTCCCAGGGGACCTGGGTGGCATGAATCTGTACTTGTTCCTCCCAGCAGCCCATGGGCATTTCCTACAAGGGCGGATCGTACCTCTGAAAACAGCCTGGGGAGTGTCAGTAGCAGCTTTTACAGGGTTATAAAGCATAGCTCTTCTCCACAGAACAACGTAGAATCCTGACAGCACAGGAAGTTTTGCATCCCACTCCTGGGCATATATCTGGACAAAACCATAGTTTGAAAAGATCCATGCACCCCTATGTTCATAGCAGCAATTTTCACAATAGCCAAGACATGGAAACAACCTAAATGTCCAGATGAATGGATAAAGAAGATGTGGTACATATACATAATGGAATATTACTCAGCCATAAGAAAGAATGAAATAATGCCATTTGCAGCAACATGGATGGACCTAGGGATTATCATACTAAGTGAAGTCAGTCAGATAAGGAAAGACAAATACCATATGATATCACTTATATGTAGAATCTAAAATCTGACACAAATGGACATATCTGCAAAACAGAAGCAGACTCACAGACATAGAGAACAGACTTGTGGTTGCCAAGGGGGAGGGGGGATGGGGGAGGGAAGGATTGGGAGTTTGAGGTTAGCAGATGCAAACTATTATATAGAGAATGGATAAACAACAAGGTCCTACTGTATAGCACAGGGAACTATGTTTTGTGATAAACCATAATGGAAAAGAATATGAAAAAGAATGTATATATGTGTGTATATATATATATATATGCGAATCATTTTGCTGTCCAGCAGAAATTAACACAACATTGTAAATCATCTGTACTTCAATAAAATAAAAAAAGAAGTTTCACTCATTTTTAGCTGAGATAGAAAAGAGTAGTAGAAAGTTTTCCCATGGAAGTCACCTAACTGAATTCTCCGAGGAGGCACCATAGCATCAAACTGCGTAGGTTGAAATTTTTTAGAAGGATTCAGAGTTCTTGGATCTCAAATCTCTGCCCTTTCTCCCGCGTAGGACTTGCACAGCACAGCGTTGCCTCCTGTGACCCACAGAGGCACATTTCGTTTGACCTGAGACCTCTTATTTGATGCTACATCTTTCTTTTCTTTGGACATTTCTTTTTGGTCTAGAAAAGCTGCTAGAGCTGTATTTAATCCACTGCTCTTGTTGATGATGCAGATACTGTAGACAAAGAATTTATTCTCCTTGAGAAGGTGAATTCAGTTTGGCTCTAGTGGCCGAGCATTGTCGGATGAGTTGATTACCAGGGGATGCCTAGCAGGCGAGAACTTGGACCGGTAGGTGGGCTTCTGTGCACCTGCTCTCCACGAGGGTCGTAAACCCCACTGACATCTTCTCAGGATTTGCTCTTTTATATGGATTCCATTGTGCCAGAAATGCCTCTTCTCAGTGACTAGTTGGGTCATCCACACCCGCTCTTGGGGTGTGACATGGAAATGGAAAAGCTGGAGGGAATCATAATACTATCAAAACGCAAATACTTCGTCATTTAATCATTAAGAACAAAGATTAAGAAAAACTCCAAGAGTTGGAAATAGCAGCGTTCACATGATCCTTTCACGTAATGAAGGCTACCTGTCTCGAATATGCTCGATAAAGGATCATTCCATCTTTTTCCTGTGGCTTTACTGGACAGAGCTAGTTGTTTGAAAGGCTTCT
Source organism: Delphinapterus leucas (assembly GCF_059928025.1). NCBI lineage: Eukaryota > Metazoa > Chordata > Mammalia > Artiodactyla > Monodontidae > Delphinapterus > Delphinapterus leucas. The sequence continues at coordinate 6,525,956 of NC_143144.1, forward strand.
GTTCTACTGAGGAGAAATCAAACTTGAGGAGTGTATTTCATCCTCACGGAACGAATACATCTCACTTTCCGTAAAGAAAATACAGGTGTGTGTTACTGCCTGATGCGTCGGGTAATAGGAATCACAGTGATCTCTTGCATTTGGGGAGTGTGTTAGGGCTTCCAAGATGCTTTATGTAATACTGTGGGCTCCAGATAGGATAATGTACAGTTAAGAATCACATAGGCAGGCATTTTTATAATGAGGAAAATTCAGGTTAAGAGCTGTGTTTGCTTTCCTGAGGTTACGCAGGGACGAGCATGTCTCCTCTTCCTGTGTCTTTCTCCTCTGGTTGCTGCAAAGCCAGGGGAAGCCAGGATGGGTCAGGAGTAGGGCTGGGAGACGGCGGGATAGGGCTCGGGGAGCACAGTGGCAGACCTCAGAGAGACGGGCCATTTGGGAGGGACAATTTTCCTCTACCTTTCTAGGTTCTTCTGGCTGGCTTAATAATTAAATTGACTAGAGACAGATTAACAGGAGGAAAAACAAATTTACTTACATACAGGGGCTCCATGAGAATATGAGGACAGTCAGGCAACGGAGGCTGCGCTATTCTGAGCTAAGGGGACGGGGTGGGGGGGGGATGTCGGGGAAGACAGTTCACAGGAAGACGGAAAAGCACGTGTTTGTTAAACAGATGTTTGCTGGGCCGAAAGAAACAATGGGACACAGAGAGGAACTTTAACAAACAGGCTCCGTGGTTTGTGACCACCTAGAGGGGTGGGAGGGAGGGAGACGCAAGAGGGAAGAGATATGGAAACATATGCATATGTATAACTGATTCACTTTGTTATAAAGCAGAAACTAACACACCATTGTAAAGCAATTATACTCCAATAAAGATGTTGAAAACAAACAAACAAACAAACAGGCTTTGCTAGATTCCTCCCTGTCTCCCACCTAATTCATACTATACTGATGGATGTGAACGCTCCCTTCCTGGGACAGGTCGGCTATCCAAATTCTTCTAGTCAGTGAGGGGGAGGTTAAAATTTCTGCCTTAGTCTTTTGGGCCTTGACTGTTTTCAGTTCCAAGTAATCCTCATACCAGAGTGGCACATTTGGGGATGGCCAATTTTGCACCCCTACAGAGCCTATCCTTCACCCTTCCTGCATGGTTATAAAAAATAGGGTATTTGCTTTCCAGACACAGATTTTCACCTCTTCTTGATGAATTAGGGTTAATATTATGAATACTAATTATTAGTTAAGTAGTATTCTTTGACTGTTCATATAGTCACACTTTATTTCTTTTTTTTTTTTTTTTTTTTGCGGTACGCGGGCCTCTCACTGTTGTGGCCTCTCCCATTGCGGAGCACAGGCTCCGGACGTGCAGCCTCAGCGGCCATGGCTCACGGGCCCAGCCGCTCCGCGGCATGTGGGATCTTCCCGGACCTGGGCACGAACCCGCATCCCCTGCATCGGCAGGCGGACACTCAACCACTGCGCCACCAGGGAAGCCCGATCGCACTTTATTTCTAAGACCGTTTTCATGCTAAACATGACGATCAGGAGAGGCAATGTGATCATCTCCACTTTACGATTGAAAGAAGCTGAGATTCCAAGAAGCTAAATTACTTGTGCTTGTAACAGCGAAAATTAGAACTGGAACCGGAACATCTGACTCCAAGTTCATGACTTTGTCTGCAGGGTGATACCCTCAGGGTCTGTGGAGCAGTGTGTGGCCTGGGCCCCTTCACATAAGGCCGCGGGGCTGCTGTGTTTCAAGTTGTGATCTCCTTCGTCATTTTCCATTTTCTTCCCTTTACCCCCCATCCAGGCTGTGACCTATATTTGTGTCTGCGATGTTCCTGTCTATTTCAGCTCTTTCCTATTTAATTTGTTTGTTTTCATCTGATGGCTCCTCAGAAATGAGAGAACCAAGACCATTTAGAACTCTAAGTGTTAATTGAATTGACTAGAGACAGAGCCTGAACTGAGCGGCTGCGGGTCCACAGGCTTCACAAACCCTGTGACCTCCCTGTAGGCTCCTGGGTGAGTGTTCAGATTTGATGCCTCGTTCTGGGCTGTGTTCCAGGCACGGAGCCTGTGATGGTTGCATTCCAGTCAAGTGAGGTCGTAGCCCTCACCCTGCCTCTGCACTCTCGTGTGTTACACGTGTGACTGTAGGTAACTGGTACTGAGCTGGTGTTATTTGGGAATAGGACATTTGTAAAATCTCAGGATGGTTGCATTTCACCTGCAGTGATCCTGTAGGGCCCCCGTTTAGGAGAAATAGATCTCTCTTGCTCTGAGGATTCCTTGAGATTTTTCAATGGCTCTTTGAATGCTTACAGGGGCTGTGAGACCCTAGGCCAGCAGGAAGGAAGGGACAGTTGGGGAAGGAAGGAAAGAGATGGGAGCAGGCCGAGGAAACAGGCAAAGTTCCACACCTGTGAGGTAGCGTGCACTTGTACACCTGCACCTACTTCTGAAACCTCAGTAGCAGCTGTCCCATTGTGACCTAATTTTGACTATAGATTTCCTTTCTTATTTATATGTTGTCTACATCCCCTTCTCCATAGAGGTTTTTCCTGGTATAACATTCTGTAAAGCCCCACAATTTAAAAAAATTTGTGATTTTCCAGCCTTTAGCGCTTAACTTGCCCAATGTCTATTTTCTTTCAGACTTTACCCTTCCGGTTGCACTAAAAAGTCTTTGTTGATGAATGAATCTTGATGGTTTTGAAGAAGCAGGAAATACCATTTTCTCTCCTCACTGACTGATTTTCTTGATGGATCATCTGTGTAATGTATACACAATTCAGGGACACTGATCTTGTTTTGTTGTTGTTGTTAAGACAGCTTTGACAATAAGCCGCTCCTTTGTCTTTGATTCTTAATTCAGCATTAATAAAACATCCATTTCCGTTATCATCCGTAACAGTGAGAAATGTGTTTCAGACTTCGCTGTGCTGCTGTTCTCAAGTTCTTGGTGGATTTTCTTTTCTTGTTAGGCTTAAAAGGTTTAGCAAGTGAATGGAAGGTCACATGGGGACAGCTAAGCTTCTCCCTGGCTTGCCACTGGGGTGTGTTTGTCACAGTGGCCGAAGTGCATGTCTACTGCATGGAACTTTGCTGTGGGGATTAGCTAATCCATCCTTAGCTAATTTCCTATTTTTTGTCTTTGTGGCTGAAATGCCTTACCAGGCATATTGCTGCTGAGACTGGATATAAAGACCTTTTCTGATTAGTTCTTTTTTTTTTTTTTTTTTTTTTTTTTGCGGTACGCGGGCCTCTCACTGTCGTGGCCTCTCCCGTTGCGGAGCACAGGCTCCGGACTCGCAGGCTCAGCGGCCATGGCTCACGGGCCCAGCCGCTCCGCGGCATGTGGGATCTTCCCAGACCGGGGCACGAACCCGTGTCCCCTGCATCGGCAGGCGGACTCCCAACCACTGTGCCACCAGGGAAGCCCTCTGATTAGTTCTTAATCTTAATTGGAATGAGTCAAAATGAGTCCTGTTAGGACGTCTGTTTTTGGCTATGAGTAATAGCTATTGCGGTCTCTCTCACAAACAGAATTTTGCGTATAAAAATCACGTGAGAAGTGTTTAAAAACAATTTTTAGTTGTCCTTTCATACAACTAGGATTTGTGTACTTTTATTTTCCTGTGGGAACCTATTGTTTGTGATCAGTGGCTGAAGTTTAGATTTCCAGGCCCCAGGCAACATCTTGTGAGGGTTTCCCTGCATCCCTCTGGAGCAGGGATTCTCAACCTTGGTACTGTCGACGTTTTGGACCATATAACTCTTGTTATAGAGGCTGTCCAGTGAGTACATTGAAGGATGTGTAGCAGCATCTCTGGCCTCTGCCTATTAGATGTCAATAGTGCCCCCTCCCCAGTCGTGACAATCAAAAATGTCTCCAGACTTTGCCAAATGTCCCTTGGGCTTAGGGCTGCTGTAATTAGCAAATAAAAACACAGGACACCCAGTTAGATTTGGGTTTCAGATAAACTGTAAACATTTTTTTTATTGTGGTTAAATATACACAGCATAAAAATGACCATTTAAACCATTTTTAAGTATAAAGTTCAGTGGCATTAAGTACATTCCTTTGTTGTGCAGCCTTTTACCACCATCCATCTCCAGAACTCTTTTCATCGTCCCAAACTGAAATTCTATCCCTAGTAAACACTAGCTCCCTCTCCCCTCCTCTTAGAGCCCCTCCCCCGACAGCCCCTGGCAACCACCGTTCTACTTTCTGTCTCTATGGATTTGACTAGTCTAGGTACCTCATGTAAGTGGAATCGTATGGTATTTGTCCTTTAGCATTTGTCTTATTTCCCTTAGCAGAATGTCGTCAAGCTTCATTCATACTGTAGCATGCATCAGAATTTCCTTTCTTTTTAAGCCTGAATAATATTCCAATGTACAACTGTACCACAGTTTATTTATCCATTCATCTGTTGATGGACATTTGGGTTGCTTCCACATTTCAGCTAGTGTGAATAGTCCGCTATGAACATTAGTGCTTATGAATGATTTCTTAGTAAAGAATGTCCCACGCAATTTCAGAATATACTTATATGTTAAAAATATGCCTTGTTTATCTGATACTCAAATTAACTGGGCATCTGGGCATCATCAAGCTGTTGTATTTGATTTCATCCGATCAGTAATCCTACTGAGTGGAGAACCATGGCCCTAGGCGCTGCCCTCCTTCCTTGGGCCCTGGCTCAGGGCTGCAAGGACAGCTGTCATCCCTGAGATTGTCACATGTGACTTGCAGGTAAAATCTGGGAGATTCCAAGACCCCCCAGCCCAGAGAAGCTCATGCAGAGCAATGTGGACACCATTAACATCTACTTCCCTTAAACTTCGTGAATCAACAGCAATTTGCTCTCAATTTGGGAAAAGTGATGGAGGTATCGACCTACTGTTTTCGCTCTGTTTTTCACCCACAGTGGTTCTGGGTGTATTAACGTGTATTAAGGTGACTGTAGAGGAATAGTATCGTGATCAGATTCTTCAAAAAGTCAACTTAAAGAAACAAGGTGGGATCCTCACTGGCTACTTGTCTCCATTTCGAATTGTTTCTCTTTTTCCATTTTGCTTTTTCGACCACCCAGAGAAGCCACTTAATAGGTTATTTCTACCTGGTTGAGGACAGTCACGTGTGGCCGTCTAGAGCATTGCCTCCGAGGCACAGGGACTTGGGTGAATCCTGGCTCTGCACCGCCAGCCTCGGTTTCCTCATCAGGATAAAAAAATGACATGAATGCCTTCCTCAGTGGGGTCCCCAGGAGGGTAAAGGAGGTCATTCGGATACAGCTCGGGCTGTGGGAATATCAGGTACATGTAGATGCTCAACTCGACTCAGCTTTGAGCTGGGGTGAGGTTTTGGTGGCAGAAAGGTAGCAGTAATTGCTAACATTTATTAAGTGCTCACTGTGTACCAGCCTAAAGTCTTTGCATGGATTGTTGCTTTTGATCCCGTGAGGATCATTGAGCCCGTGAGGTTTGGACCATTATAATCCCCTTTCACAGATAGAGAACTGGGGCACGGAGAAGTTTACTTTACCGGAAGTGAGTGGTGGAGCTGAGGTTGGCCTTGGGGCATCCTGATTCCAGACTGAATAGTCATCCTAACCACTGAGCTACACTGCTGTCTACACAGGGAGTGGAAATGATGCATGTGGTGATAACCGAGGCGGGAGGTCCCTCCCTTCAGGCTCCAGGAGAGGTGCCTTTGCAGCCCCTCAAGCCCAGCCCCAGGAAGGATGCTCCTTCTAGAACACCTTTTGTGTTTCCAACCTACTCAGAACCTCTCGCCCTCCTCCCCCCGGCCCCGACCTGGCAAAATATCACGGCAGTCAGGACTCAAGCCGCCAATCCCCAGCTTGAGAAAATGCGATACTGATTTTTCACAAAAACCAAAATGGTTTTAATTTTCCTACACTGAGTCAAATAGGAAGTCAGGCAGTTACCACATAGCTCTCCTGCAGGTGGGAAACCATGGCCTTGGGCTCCCGGGGCTCAGCACACTTGCTCTCCTAAGGACCCTGCTTCCCAACCCACCCACTCACCAGGTGTTCCAAGGTGTCGACAGTTTGAACTTTTGATGGGAAATGTGGCCTTTCTTTCTTCTGCGATGTTTTGGGGCCTGGGAAGGAACCTTCCCTCACTGACTGCTGTGGGCAGACCTCACCTCACCTGGGCTGGTTTTCTTCACTGGAAAACTTTACACCCACGTGCACAATTTCAGACGCACCTGTGGGGTGCATGTACAGGCTACTTCTTAGGGTTTCTGCCCAAGAAAGCATGGCTGCTGGGTGTGGATTTGGTCCACGTGTGTTACATCATGCAGGAAGGGTGTCAGCATTTAGCTCGGTGGCTTTTGAGATCCTCCTATGACGACCTTACATAGGGCGTCAGATGGTGAGAACCAGAGCCTCCTGAGACCCAGAAGCAAGAATTCTGCTCTGAACAGCTTCGTCTTCTGGCTGCAGCACTGTTTTCACAAGAGGAGGCCTGGCAGGGGCTTAGGGGTATGTGTTTGGTTTCTGAAGTCATAAAACCGTGCACTCATTTGGGTTCATTGGACAAGTCCTGCTGTGTCCCTTTATTTGTTCTTTCCTGTATTACGGGCTTAAGGGTGGCTTGTTTCAATGTCTCTTTATTTTCCCTGAAAGCTCAGTAACGATTTAATGACAGAATTTAAGGAGCTTGTTATATAAATACAGGTAAAGGGAAAAAGATGAACGTTTTCCCCCAGTGAGTAAGGGTGACCATCAATCCAAGGAAAGCAGCAGAAGAAAGGGCCAAGGAAAGGCCTGTCCCCCTCACTGTCCCCCCGCAATGGGGGGACAGCCCACGCCTGTGCCCCCGGAGCCTTCAGGCTGAGCACGCACAGCTGCACCTGCAAGGGAGGCTGTGAGTCTGTTCACGTGTTGGAACCGGGAAGGAAGGAGCGTTATGTCAAAGGAGACCACATTTGAGCACCAGAGTTACCTACGGGGCAAAGCTATTCTCCTGGAAAATCTAATGAAACACTTTCAGTGTGACGTTCAGCAGAGAGCGTGTGGGGCGGGTGTGACTACATCTGCGTGGGCGACATGAGGATAACGGGCCACATGAATGATGCAAAAGAGGAAGAGGGGCGATCCTGGGAACCCTAATTCTCCTTAGAGAGACGCATGGTATTCCCTGGCCAAGCAGAAGAGAGAAGCAACTGCTCCGTTGAGACAATGGAAGGACGCTTGCAACTTTTTTTTTTTTTTTTTTTTTTTTAATGATTCTCTTGTTGCCCTGTGTCAGTCAGCTCAGCATTTGTCTGTCTTACGGACAAGGTGAAGCTGGGATGGCCTCATATATGGCAAGATAATTCTGGGGGCAGCTTGAGGTTCAACCTGATGGTGCTACGGAGGGACTTGAGAACTTGTCTTGGAAACTTTGCCTGTCCCCCTGCATTCTTCCCACGGGAGACTGGTCTGGCCTCTGGTCTTTATCTAAAATGTGGGTGATAATAGGATTAGCAACTCTGTGGTGAAGTTGTGCACCCAGGAAAATCTTTAGAAACAGCAGAGCCATGTGGAGCGGGCAAGGCTTCCGTCATAGTCGAGAATTCCCTGGTACTGGGCTGTTCAAGCTGCATCTGATTGGCTGCTGTCAGGGATCATAGCAGAGAATCTCACAGTCATGGAGGAGGGGACAAGATGACCTCAGAGATTTCCTCCAGCAGTGAGATAACACATACAAAGTCCCCCTTATTATACCTGTAATGGGGTGAATTGTGTCCCCCTGCAAAAAAGATATGTCCAAGTTCTAACCTTTGGTACCCGTGAATGTGAATTTACTTGGAAACAGGGTCTTTGAAGAGATAATTAATTTTAGCTTCTTGAGATGGAATTATCCTGGAGTTAGGGTGGGCCCTGAATCCAACGACTGGTCCTCTTTCAAAAGAAAGGAGAGGGGGGTTTGAGGCACAGAGACCACAGAGGGGAAAGCCACGTGGAGGTGAAGGCGTCTGCAACCAAGGATGCCGAGGGTTGGTGGCCACCACCAGGGACTGGGAGAGAGACCTGGGACTGATTGTCCCCAGAGGCTCTGGAAGGAACCAACCCCATCACACCACGATCTTGGACCTCTGGTTGGTGGAACTGTGAGACAATAAATTTCTGTTATTTTCAGCCACCCAGTACAGCCGCTTCAGGAAACGAATTCAACACCTGACTCATAATAAGCACCCCATGAATGCTAGCTACGAAGACTGCCGCTATGGTGACTGCTAGCCCCAGGAGGATGAGGTGTTCTTGCAGAGAATTAGTTATTCCACTTCCAAGAACCTTCTGGGCCCCAGAATGTTGTTGTCAGCTGACCTACTGAAAGTAAAAGCTCTTCGACTTTTATTTCTTCTTTGTGGATAGACTTCAGAGAACAGGGTGCTTGTTTAGGAATAATCAATAGAATTATTATTGGTATTAATCAATAGAATGTTGCTACAATCCAAACCCATATCAAAAGTAGGTTTATATAAAAAGCACTAGTGTATTATCTCCATGAAGTATAGAATATAAAGTTCAGGGTAGTAAAAGTCCGAATGCCAGATCCAGTGTTACAACGTCAGTTATGAAGGGGAGAGAGCTCTTCCTGGGTGACCGTCTTACCTACACATTCCAACAGCCGTCTATCCTCCTGGCCCAGGACAGCTGGATCTGGGGATTTAGCTGTTGCGACTTTTATAAACTTGGTGATCGGTCTCAGGCTTTCATATCTGTACCTGACCCAGTTTCAGTGGCTGCCTTTGAGTCTGAATGTCAAGAGATCAGGCTGAAGGAGAGCTGGGGGAGGGCAGGTAATAACACTTACACACAGTAGGAGGAAAGCCAAGGGGAACAAAGAGAGAGGAAGCTCCTTGGATTGAAAGACAGGGGCAGAGATTTATCTTCCACCAAATCTAAGGACTGAGAGCCTGGATGGAGAGAGGGTTCAAATGTGAATTCAACTCTCATGCTCCCTTCGTGACCTCCTTTAAGAAAAGCTGGCTTTGAAAAATGAGACTTTCCCAAGGGGTATGATACATTGTCTTTATCACTTCATGTACGTTTCTCAGAAATCCATTGGTTTCCTGGAATTTTTACTTAGAATTCCAGATAGTCCAGCAATAGTGTTTTAAGTACCATGGTTTTCACCCACACCGTGGATGGCACATGTGTTTGCTGCAGTGTGTTTCTGTAGCCCAATCATAAAGCCTTTGGGAACAGTGATAGCACCAGGGATTGTCCTTCCAACTCAACACTGTCTAACTGCAAAGAGAATCCCCTTTTCTCTGAGACAAAGGATGGGAAGCCTCAGCATTCGCATTCCCTGTCTGGATTTCCACCCTATTGCAGCTGGGTCACAGGATCTCCACTGATAGCCCATTATTGGCCTATAATTCCAAGACCAATGTTGCTCCAAAGCATGAGGCATATATGCACACTTCAAGATTAGGAACATTGAGACATGATCATCAGGTTATTGATTTATTTTTTACTTTTATTGAAGTAGAGTTGATTTACAATGTTGCATTAGTTTCAGGTGTACCACACAGTGATTCCATATTTGTATAGATTATACCCCACCTGAAGTTATTACAAAATGATGCCTGTGTTTCTCTGTGCTGTATCCTTGTTGCTTATCTATTTTATACATAGTAGTTTGTATCTCTTAATCCCCTCCCCCTATCTTGTCCCTCCCCACTTCCCTCTCCCCACTGGTAACCAGTGGAGAGTTTGTTCTCCGCGTCTGAGTCTGTTTTGTTATATACATTTGTTTGTTTTGTTTTTTAGATTTCACATATAAGTGATAACACAGAGTATTTGTCTTTCTCTGTCTGACTTATTTCACTCAGCATAAAACTCTCTAGGTCCATTCAAGTCGTTGCATTCTTTGTTATGGATGAGCAGTATTCCATTATATATATATATATATATGGACTCTCTATATAGAATATGTATATATATATACATATATATATATATATGCGTAACTCATCTTCTTCACCGTTTCTCTATTGATGGACCCTTAGGTTGCTTCCATATCCTGGCTGTTGTAAATAATGCTGCTATGAACATCGGAGTGGCATGTGGAGATGCCCTCTGCTTGCTTTCTGCCCGGGTGTCCTCGGTGGGAAGGCCGTGCCCTCTTGTGCTTGCACCGTGCGAGCCGTCCACGGAGCCACGCTATTGTTCTCGCCATCCTTCCTCTCCTTCTCGCCTCCCCAACTCCTGACAAAATATGGAAATCCTGTCCCCAAGTAGTCGTGATCACAATACACCATCACACAGCCAAAAGAATGTATTTTTAACCCGGAGACTTCGAAGATGGCTTAAATCATTCCTGCTGTCGTCTATTAGTCTGCTGCCGGCTTGTTATTTTTCCCAGGAGTAATAAGCCTTGCAGCCCCGCTGCCCAGAGCACATGGCCGGCTCCGGGCACAGACGGGACGGCTCATCCAAGTGCAAGTCATCGGCCTACTCGGAACAGCCAAGGGAAGGTGCTCAGGACCGCCAAGCTCAGGACCCGCCAGCAGATGCTTCTTGCACACTGTTTGCAGTGGATCTGGGTCAGGAAGCCCAGTGTGGCTGAGGAGTTCAGGGGGGCAGAAGAGGGGCTTTTGGTGGCTTTAAAAATCAGATGGGAAGAAAGAAACAAATGCAGGGGAAGCCTGGTTTTCTCTGGAGGCTGTGAGAGGAAGGTGCTTTGAAAGAGGGCATTCCAGATTTTCTTTTTCCTTGAGGGGCAACTACTCCTGACTTTCCTCAGGTCTTGTATTTCAGGGGCATTTGATGGGGGCGTGGCAGGGGCAGTGGCTGCTCAAACCTGACTGCAGTATGGGTCTCAGTGGCAGAGAGGTCCGTGGAGCCAGCCACAGGCTGTGGACCTCCAGCCTGGAGTGAGAGGTCACCCAAAACCTCTGGGACCCGTTACAAGGCAGGGGATTTGAGATCAAGCAGGCACTCACTATCGACATCACTGGAAAAGAAAAGAAAAAAAGTTAAATGGGGAATTTCAGAAAACAAATTGAGAAAATGTTCCCATTAACATTTTCCTTTGGGTTTTGAACTGGAAGGACCTCAGAGAGCGGGTATTTTAACCCTTGCAGCTTACAAATCAGGCACGTGAGGTCACACAAGTTTAGTGGCAGCTTCAGAGGCTCAAGTTCACAGGGAGCCCGTGGCCATGTGTGGATCTTGCGGCTGCTGGTCCAGTGTTCTTTTCACCCAGCATCCCTCTAAGTGATTTGCACGTTAAACAGGTTGAGTCTTCACCGTAATGGTGTGAGATTGCTGCCGTTCTCTTGATCCACTTTTACACAATGAGCCTGAGGCATAACGGGGTTCAGTCTGTCGACCAGAGTCCCATGGCTGGGAAGTGACAGTGGGATTCCAGCTGGGTGGTGGGCCCTGGGAGCTGTGCCCTGGTCACTACCCAACGTGGCCCGCTCAGCCTTTTGGTGGCTGGTCTGAGATCCTAACCACCACTTATAACATACCATCCCTGGGGAAACGTGTGTTCTAGTTCCTAAGAGAGAAAGGACCCATCAGCACAGATGGGCACCAGGGGACCCGGGAACTCAGGGCTGTTGCTTGCTGCAGCTGTTGGGCAGAAAGAAAGCAGAATGATGTCGTAGGAAGCGCTGATGGCTTGGGGACTGAGTGGAGATTGCCAGCCTGATGCAAGTCTAGTTTCAGGAGCCCACAGGTGAGCAGAGGTCTGCATGGAGGCCCAGAGACCACTCAGATTTACTGTCACTTCCCCAGATGCTGCTTGAGTAGCCAGCATCGCGCTTCCTGTATCTCACCCGACAAACTCAAGGTGGGGCAAGTTGCTTCCCTTTGGGTCCTTCTGCTCTTGGTCTACTTCTGAATATCGATTCCCAAACTAGACTATGCTTCAGAGACCCACTTTGGCTGAGTCCTGGGGTCATGTTCTATCCTGGGAGGAATCCCAGGAGATTGAGTTCACTCTCAGTTGCCCAGAGTGGAGCCAGACCACCCCTGCCCTCTTTAAGGTGGTCCTGATTTCCTGGTGGTCCCTTGCGTGAAAGAAGCCAGAAGCAGCCTGGACTCAAGATGTTCAGAGCCCCTGTTAGGGATCACGCTAATCTCAGACAGAGGAGTGCTCAACTCTGCACAGCTCCTCCTGTTATTATGCATTTGTAGGCGTGTGGATCTACAGAAGATGCCTTAGGGACTTGCTTATGACGTAGTGACCAGGAGAGGGTTCACTTACAAACCTTTGACCTGACTCAGCAGTTCCCAGCAGGGTCCATAAATGTTTGTTGATTCATTGAGTGGCTGAATGAACCAAAGTAGGCTGAGAAGTGTTTCCAGAGCAATAGGAAGTCTGCACTGTTCTGAGACACAATTAATCTACTTGCTATATAGCTCAGTTTCAGCATTGACCTGTGTATTGCTGCTGCCTGTGGGGAGCCAGACTATTTGTACCATGTGATTATAGCTCGGCACTGACACCTAGTGGCAGTGTCCTTAATTGCAAGCAAAGTGCCTGTTAAATCAGTGGCAGTGTCAAAGCATGGTATTCCTGAGAATGGTGCCCTTGGAGTTATGCAGAGTGGTAGCCCTACCTAGGAAGATGTAACCTTGCAAAATAATCTACCAACATGACCATGAGTTTCTTGTCTTCTCTTAGGGGTGCATAATTAGGACCATCTGATTAAATGGTCTGAATTAAATTTCTGATTCTGACAGTAACCTAACACATAGGAATAATTTTTCTCATTTTACATGTTAAGAAGTGAATGTAAGGTTTGGTAACATGCCTGAGCCCATGGAAGGGGCTGGGTTTGGATCACATTTTGCCTATGCTCTTTCTCTGAGCCTCAGTGGCACCACCCAACTCCAGGGGCACCATCCACATTAGAGGTCATGTGCACAGTACTTCTGGAGTTGTGCAAATTGCAGCTGTCCTCTTTCTACCTCACCCCTCTGCCCCTTCAGGAGCCGATTTCTTAAGTCTGTTCAGTATTCTAGGTTCAATGAGTGACTGAGGCTATGAAATAATCCTAAAATTCATAATAATATATCTTATGTTAGATGTATTTAATATTTATCTAGTATTAATATACTATAATTAAAATTTTCTGTTTTTCTTGCAACCTGTGAAAAATCATATCATGCCTCTGATTCTCAACCCTGGAGAGCTCCAATCAAGTTGTGAAGCTCCTTTACAAATTAAGCCCATTTATACTCATGTTAGAAAAACCCAATGTAATGATATGTGAAATGGAGGCTATCTAATGTCCCTGGGCCACCTGCTGATGGGCACTTTCATGATGACGACAGTGAAATTGATGATAATGACAATAGCGGGAGATGATAAAAGTTAACAGTTACTGAGTACCCATTATTTCCTTGACTCCTTACAGCCACTTTATGAGGGAAGTACAAGTATTGACCTGATTTTCAGAGGAACTGACGTGCTTGCCCAAGTGGACTGAGCTGATAAGTGTCAGAACTAACCCAGGTTAGCCTGAGTGCAAGGCCTTACTCTTAACAACTTATACTGTACAGTCTCTCAATTATAAGAAGAGCTTCAGACTCTTGCTTTGAAAGCAAAAACAAGTAAGTACTATAATAATGAGCCTAAAAATGACCCTGCACAAAATAAATTATCCAGCCATCTGCCACCTCTAAAGCAATTCTGGGTAAAGCGTCTGTCCTTTTGATTATGAAGCATCAGCTACATCTTCTTAAAGCATTTATTCTTGTCCCTAGTTTTGTGATATTTCATGGTATCTGAATTTGTGAATTTCTGGAAAAAAATACTCCAAGCTCATTTTAACCTGGCTTCTTTCAAAATGAAATATATTTCATTAAGCATATCTATGGGTGCTGTAGACCGAATGTTTGTGTCCCCCCCAAATTCATATGTTAAATCTTTTTTTTGAATTTTATTTAATTTATTATTTTTATACAGCAGATTCTTATTAGTTATCCATTTTATACATATTAGTGTATATATGTCAATCCCAATCTCCCAATTCATCCCACCCCACCCCCCGCTGCTTTCCCCCCTTGGTGTCCATACGTTTGTTCTCTACATCTGTGTCTCCATTTCTGCCCTGCAAACTCGTTCATCTGTACCATTTTTCAGGTTCCACATATATGCGTTAATATACGATATTTGTTTTTCTCTTTCTGACTTACTTCACTCTGTATGACAGTCTCTAGATTCATCCACATCTCTACAAATGACCCAATTTCGTTCCTTTTTATGGCTGAGTAATATTCCATTGTATATATGTACCACATCTTCTTTATCCATTCATCTGTCGATGGGCATTTAGGTTGCTTCCATGACCTGACTATTGTAAATAGTGCTGTAATAAACATTGGTGTGCATGTGTCTTTTTGAATTATGGTTTTTCTCTGGGTATATGCCCAGTAGTGGGATTGCTGGGTCATGTGGTAATTTTATTTTTAGTTTTTTAAGGAACCTCCATATTGTTATCCATAGTGGCTGTATCAATTTACATTCCCACCAACAGTGCAAGCAGGTTCACTTTCCTACACACCCTCTCCAGCATTTGTTGTTTGTAGATTTTCTGATGATGCCCATTCTAACTGGTGTGAGGTGATACCTCATTGTAGTTTTGGTTTGCATTTCTCTAATAATTAGTGATGTTGAGCAGATTTTCATGTGCTTCTTGGCCATCTGTATGTCTTCTTTGGAGAAATGTCTACTTAGGTCTTTTGCCTATTTTTGGATTGGGTTGTTTTTTTAATATTGAGCTGCATGAGCTGTTTATATATTTTGGAGATTAGTCCTCTGTCTGTTGATTCGTTTCCAAATATTTTCTCCCATTCTGAGGGTTGTCTTTTCGTTTTCTTTGTAGTTTCCTTTCCTGTGCAAAAGCTTTTAAGTTTCATTAGGTCCCATTTGTTTCTTTTTGTTTTTATTTCCATTATTCTAGGAGGTGGATCAAAAAAATCTTGCTGGGCTTCCCTGGTGGCGCAGTGGTTGAGAGTTCACCTGCTGATGCAGGGGACACGGGTTCGTGCCCCAGTCCGGGAAGATCCCACATGCCGCAGAGCAGCTGGGCCCGTGAGCCATGGCCACTGAGCCTGCGCGTCCGGAGCCTGTGCTCCACAACGGGAGAGGCCACAGCAGTGAGAAGCCCACGTGCCGCAAAAAATAAATAAATAAATAAATAAAGATCTTGCTGTGACATATGTCAAACAGTGTTCTTCCTATGTTTTCCTCTAAGAGTTTTATAGTGCCCGGTCTTACGTTTAGGTCTCTAATCCATTTTGAGTTTATTTTTGTGTATGGTGTTAGGGAGTGTTCTAATTTCATTCTTTTACATGTAGCTGTCCAGTTTTCCCAGCACGCCTTATTGAAGAGACTGTCTTTTCTCCATTGTATATCCTTGCCTCCTTTGTCATAGATTAGTTGACCATAGGTGCGTGGGTTTATCTCTGGGCCTTCTATCCTGTTCCATTGATCTATATTTCTGTTTTTGTGCCAGTACCGTGTTGTCTTGATTACTGTAGCTTTGTAGTATAGTCTGAAGTCAGGGAGTCTGATTCCTCCAGCTCCGTTTCTTTCCCTCAAGACTGCTTTGGCTATTTGGGGTCTTTTGTGTCTCCATGCAAATTTTACAATTTTTTGTTCTAGTTCTGTAAAAACTGCCATTGGTAATTTGAATAGGGATTGCATTGAATCTGTAGATTGCTTTGGGTAGTAGAGTCATTTTCACAATATTGATTCTTCCAATCCAAGAACATGGTATATCTCTCCATCTGTTTGTATCATCTTTAATTTCTTTCAGCAGTGTCTCATAGTTTTCTGCATACAGGTCATTTTGTCTCCCTAAGTAGGTTTATTCCTAGGTATTTTATTCTTTTTGTTGCAGTGGTAAATGGGAGTGTTTCTGTAATTTCTCTTTCAGATTTTTCATCATTAATGTATAGGAATGCAAGATATTCTGTGCATTAATTTTTTATCCTGCAACTTTACCAAATTCATTGATGAGCTCTAGTAGTTTTCTGGTGGAATCTTTATGATTCTCTATGTATAGTATCATGTCATCTGCAAACAGTGACCGTTTTACTTCTTCTTTTTCAATTTGAATTCCTTTTCTTCTCTGACTGCCGTGGCTAGGACTTCCAAAACTGTGTTGAATAATAGTGGTGAGAGTGGACATCCTTGTCTTGTTCCTGATCTTAGAGAAAATGCTTTCAGTCTTTCACCATTGAGAATGATGCTTGCTGTGGGTTTGTTGTATATGGCCTTTATTATGTTGAGGTAGGTTCCCTCTATGCCCACTTTCTGGAGAGTTTTTGTCATAAATGGGTGTTGAATTTTGTCAGAAGCTTTTCCTGCATCTATTGAGATGATCATATGGTTTTTCTTCTTCAATTTGTTAATATGGTGTATCACATTGATTGCTTTGCGTATATCGAAGAATCCTTGCATCCCTGGGATAAATCCCACTTGATCATGGTGTATGATCCTTTTAATGTGTTGTTGGATTCTGTTTGCTAGTATTTTGTTGAGGATTTTTTCATCTATGTTCAGCAGTGGTATTGGTCTGTAATTTTATTTTTTTGTAGTATCTTTGTCTGGTTTTGGTATCAGGGTGATGGTGGCCTCATAGAATGAGTTTGGGTGTGTTCCTTCCTCTGCAATTTTTTGGAAGAGTTTGAGAAGGATGGGTGTTAGGTCTTCTCTAAATGTTTGTGAAGCCATCTGGTCCTGGACTTTTGTTTATTGGAAGATTTTTAATCACAGTTTCAATTTCATTACTTGTGATTGGTCTGTTCATATTTTCTGTTTCTTCCTGGTTCAGCCTTGGAAGGTTATACCTTTCTAAGAATTTGTCCATTTCTTCCAGGTTGTCCATTTTATTGGCATAGAACTGCTTGTAGTAGTTTCTTAGGATGCTTTGTATTTCTGTGGTGTCTATTGTAACTTGTCCTTTTTCATTTCTAATTTTATTGATTTGAGTCCTCTCCCTCTTTTTCTTGATGAGTGTGGCTAAAGGTTTATGAATTTTATTTATCTTCTCAAAGAACCAGCTTTTAGTTTTATTGGTCTTTGCTATTGTTTTCTTTGTTTCTATTTCATTTATTTCTGCTCTGATCTTTATGATTTCTTTTTTTCTACTAACTTTGGGTTTTGTTTGTTCTTCTTTCTCTAGTTCCTTTAGATGTAAGGTTAGACTGTTTATTTGAGATTTTTCTTGTTTCTTGAGGTAGGCTTGTATTGCTATAAACTTCCCTCTTAGAACTGCTTTTGCTGCATCCTATAGGTTTTGGATTGTCATGTTTTCATTGTTATTTGTTTCTAGGTATTTTTTGATTTCCTCTTTGATTTCTTCAGTGATCTCTCTGTTATTTAGTAACGTATTGTTTAGCTTCCATGTGTTTGTGTTTTTTACGTTTTTTTCCTTGTAATTGATTTCGAATCTCAGAGCGTTGTGGTCTGAAAAGATTCTTGATGTGATTTCAATTTTCTTAAATTTCCTGAGGCATGATTTGTGACCCAAGATGTGATCTGTCCTGGAGAATGGTCCATGTGCACTTGAGAAGAAAGTGTAATCTGCTGTTTTTCGATGGAATGTCCTATAAATATCAATTAAATCTACCTGGTCTATTGTGTCATTTAAAGCTTGTGTTTCCTTAGTAATTTTCTGTTTGGATGATCTGTCCATTGGTGTAAGTGAGGTGTTAAAGTCCCCCACTATTATTGTGTTACTGTTGATTTCCTCTTTTATAGCTGTTAGCAGTTGCCTTATGTATTGAGGTGCTCCTATGTTGGAAGCATGTATGTTTATAATTGTTGTATCTTCTTCTTGGATTGATCCCTTCATCATCATGTAGTGTCCTTCCTTGTCTCTTGTAACATTCTTCATTTTAAATTCTATTTTATCTGAAATGAATATTGCTACCCAGCTTTCTTTTGATTTCCATTTGCATGGAATATCTTTTCCCATCCCCTCACTTTCAGTCTGTTTGTGTCCCTGGGTCTGAAGTGGGTCTTTTGTAGACAGCATATATATAGGTCTTGTTTTTGTTTCCATTCAGCGAGCCTGTGTCTTTTGGTTGGAGCATTTAATCCATTCACGTTTAAGGTAATTATTGATATGTATGTTCTGTTACCATTTTCTGAATTGTTTTGCATTTGTTTTTGTAGGTCCTTTTCTTCTCTGTGTTTCCCACTTAGAGAAGTTCCTTTAGCATTTGTTGTAGAGCTGGTTTGGTGGTGTTGAATTCTCTTAGCTTTTGCTTGTCTGTAAAGCTTTTGATTTCTCTGTCGAACCTGAGCAAGATCCTTGCTGGGTAGAGTAATCTTGGTCATAGGTTCTTCCCTTTCATCACTTTAAATATATCCTGCCACTCCCTTCTGGCTTGTAGAGTTTCTGCTGAGAAATCAGCTGTTAACCTTATGGGAGTTCCCTTGTATGTTATTTGTCATTTTTCCCTTGCTGCTTTCAATAATTTTTCTTTGTCTTTAATTTTTGCCAATTTGATTACTATGTGTCTTGGCGTGTTTCTCCTTGGGTTTATCCTGTATGGGACTCTGCGCTTCCTGGACTTGGGTGGCTATTTCCTTTCCCATGTTAGGGAAGTTTTCAACTATAATGTCTTCAAATATTTTCTTGGGTCCTTTTTCTCTCTGTTCTCTTTCTGGGACCCCTATAATGCGAATATTGTTACGTTTAATGTTGTCCCAGAGGTCTCTCAGGCTGTCTTAATTTCTTTTCATCCTTTTTGCTTTATTCTGTTCCACAGCAGTGAATTCCATCATTCTGTCTTCCAGGTCACTTATCCGTCCTTCTGCCTCAGTTATTCTGCTATTGATTCTTTCTAGTGTAGTTTTCATTTCAGTTATTGTATTGTTCATCTCTGTTTGTTTGTTCTTTAATTCTTCTAGGTCTTTGTTAAACATTTCTTGCATCTTCTTGATCTTTGCCTCCATTCTTTTTCCAAGGTCCTGGATCATCTTCACTATCATCATTCTGAATTCTTTTTCTGAAAGCTTGCCTATCTCCACTTCATTTAGTTTTTTTTCTGGGATTTTATCTTGTTCCTTCATCTGGTACATAGTCCTCTGCCTTTTCATCTTGTCTGTCTTTCTGTGAATGTGGTTTTTGTTCCACAGGATGCAGGATTGTAGTTCTTCTTGCTTCTGCTGTCTGCCCTCTGGTGGATGAGGCTATCTAAGAGGCTTTAGCAAGTTTCCATACGTGAAATCTTAATGCCCAATGTGATGGTATGTGGAGGGGGCGTCTTCAAGATGTGATTAAGTCATGAGGGGGAATCCCTCAAGAACGGGATTAGTGCCCTCATAAAAGAGACCCCAGAGAAGTCGCTTGCCCCTCCTAACATGTGAGGACACAGTGAAATGACCAGAAAAGCATCACAATAATCCGACACCAAACCTGGCATTATCTTGATCTTGGACTTCCCAGCCTCCAGACCATGAGAAATATATTTTTGTTGTTTGTAAGCTACCCAGTCTATGTTTTTTTTGTTATTGCAGCCTGAATGGACCAAGACAGTGGGGAAGGCTTGGTGTCCTAAATTCAGTAGGGATATACTTACAACCCAAAAGTTTGGAAAATCAAGCAGTTCCTTCACTGGCCAGAGTCCTCTCTTTGGCCGGGCCTCCCACCCTCCCCAAATCCGTGTGCGTGTGGGTCACCAAGAACCTTCCCTGGCACATGGAAGAGCCGCTCTTCACTCCTTCTACAGGCTTTCCCTCTTGGAGCCCGCAAAATTCTAGTTGTGAAATGAGACTCGAAGAGGAGGCAGAAGGCAGGAAGCCGATGTTAACTTATGTTTACAACCTTCAGCACAGCTGAGACTTATCCCATTATGTCTTTGGAAGGAAGGACGGAGGAAAGACACAGCAAAGGGAGTGGGAGAGGGAGAAGAAGGAGGAGCAAAGGTGGAGAAACCCTGTGTAGCAGTGGTTGTAAGTGCCACCCAGTCGCGGTAGGCACAGCCTCTGGTCTAGGGACACCACTTCCACCCCCAACTTCTTCTTCTTCTTTTGGTTTCATGGGAGTAGTTTTCAGCCTCAGCGTAGATCCACCACTTGACAGCCATGCTCAGGGAAACAGTACCTGCGGTCAAGGACGGGGACTCTTAGAGTATATGTGCTGGGTGTGCATGGACACCATGCTGTACAGATAAATGAAAGAAAAGGGGAATGATTTTTTTTTAAGCAACAAAAATCCCAGTAGAAATATTAAACTTAGAAGGTGAAATCTTTTTTGTGTTAGTTTTTCTTAAATATACAGTCCTTTGGAGTTGAAAGATGTGTATTTTATATATTGCCACTTAATTGGATAAAAAACAGTTAAATCAATTATTCTTAGGTGTATTAGGTGAATGATTTGATGAAATGATAGAAAATGTGTAGTTCCTTATTTTTTAAATTTCTGAAACATTTAATTGAAGTATATGTGATTTACAGTGTTGTGTTAATTTCTGCTATACAGCAGAGCGACTCCGTTAGGAATATATATATATATATATATATATATATATATATATATATATATATTCTTATTTTCATTGGATGGGAAATGGTTAAATTTCACAATCAAAGCTTGAGTTCCATTTCCGAGGAGGTGATCTGAAGCTTCCAGGCAGTGAAGGGGGTGTCCACGCTCCCGCCACTGGAGGACAGAGCTTACTCTGGACATGTAACTTCCACTGGGGTTGATTTAGAGAGAGGTTTGGTGCACCGAGGAAGGGGTTTAGCTCTGAGCCTCCTCCTGTTTGTGCAGCCTGCAGGGATTAACTCCTGGTTGGGTCTGAGCCAGAGAGATAAATGACACAGGCCTTGTGTGCCCACATTCAGAGAGAGCTCTTGCCCAAATGGGACAAGGCGGGATTGTGGTCAAGAGAGTTCAGGACATCTTAATATAGCAGGATGATCCCATCTGTTCTCTGGGCTTTATGGGGAGCAGTGAGCCGAGCCTCCAGGGACTGGAGCACATCCCCACAGTATAATATGCAAGTGACAGAAGACTAGGGAAGTCAAGCCACTTGGGAACAATGGTGGGTGGGTCCTTCCTTTTTTTTTTAAACACAGATTCTTTTTTTCAACGATCTTATGAATACAAGGGAAATAAATCCACAGAAGGGTGGGGAGAAAGTGCTACATTTTATTAAAGTCGTTCTCCAACTTCAGATCCTGAGTTTTCCAAAGCAGGAAGAGTTTAGATTGAAGGTCAGGAAGATCTCCCGAATTGCACATGTCCTTCACAGTATTGCCCAACGAGAGAGAGCTGACTTCAGGGAAGACACCTGCGTAAAGCCTTTTACCAGGAAAGCCGGGACAACACCTTTCAACTACTTTGCATCCCTGTCTAATCCTGGTGTTAACTGGTCAGACTTATAAAGCCAGGTCAGTTGGTAGAGGGACATTTAAGCACATTTAGGGAGTTCCCTGGCAGTGCAGTGGTTAGGACTTGGTGCTTTCACTGCCGTGGCTTGGGTTCAATCCCTGGTCGGGGAACTAAGATCTCGCGAGACACGCGGGAAAAAAAATTAAGCACATTTAAAATTGCCCTTGAAAATCTCTTAAGCTGCCCATGAAATAAAATAAATAATGTTATAAAGTTATATATGTGCGTGTGTGTGTGTGTGTGTGTATATATATATATATATATATATATATATATACTGCCTAATTTGAGTATATATAAATGTACAATGCACAACATTTAATGGAAAATGCATGCAAAATATGATTTTCCCATATTTTTGGTGCATGACTGAAAACTCACCTAGTTGAATGTATGGAACTTACCCGTAGCACCTTGTACCCAGCTCAGCCACCCTCTGCTATCTCCCACACAGACTGGCTGTTTTCATCCTGCCTGTGCTCGCCCAGTATCCAGCCCCTCCTGGCCCCAGTTCATAGTTCTGCAACCCCTCAGGACAGACACTTGGGCACTGTTGTCACTCTACAGCCAAACAGGGATAGAGGTGGGCATGTCACAGAGGACAAAGCAATACGCTCTGTCCAGGAGTCAGCGATGCATTTCTGGGCATCGGGCGGCCACGTGCAATTATATGGGGTAGATCTTGTCCCTCTGCAGGCCCTCCACCCACACCAGGGAAAGCAGTGACAACATTATAGTCTTTGTTTTAAGTGAGTTTTTAAAGGTTTTTATTGGTGGAAGGTAGATGACAGAAAGAATCACATAATTAAAATGGTATAGGTGTGAAACTGGCAGGGCTGGGTTTACGAAAAGGCAGACAAACCTGTCTCAAAATACTCAACCGTCAAAATGGCCACTGTCACACCAGAGGCCGAGGCCGCTTTCCTTACTGTCCCTGGATCCGAACACCTGTAATTAAGAACAAACCCAGGGCTTCCCTGGTGGCACAGTGATTAAGAAACCACCTGCCAATGCAGAGGACACAGGTTTGAGCCCTGGTCCGGGAAGATCCCACAACTAAGCCCGTGTGCCATAACTACTGAGCCTGCGCTCTAGAGCCCACGAGCCACAACTACTGAGCCCACATGCCACAACTGCTGAAGCCCTCGTGCCTAGAGCCCGTGCTCCGCAACAAGAGACACCACTTCAATGAGAAGCCCGCGCGCCGCAACAAAGAGTAGCCCCCGCTCGCCACAACTAGAGAAAGCCCGCGTGCAGCAATGAAGACCCAACGCAGCCAAAAATAAATAAATTTATTTTTTTAAAAAAAGAACAAACCCAACAGGGAACTATATTCAATACCTTGTAATAAGCTATAACAGAAAAGAATCAGAAAAAAAAGAATATAGGTAGATACATGTATATGTATAACCAAATCACTGTGCTGTACACCTGAAACTAACACAATATATGAAAGCAACTATACTTCAATAAATTTAAAAAGAAAAGAATAAGTCCATAGGAGTTTCACCCATGTTATTTCCTGATATTTTAAAAAATAAATTTATTTTATTTACTTATTTTTGGCTGCGTTGGGTCTTCATTGCTGCGCGCGGGCTTTCTCTAGTTGCGGCGAGCAGGGGCTACTCTTGGTTGCGATGCGCGGGCTTCTCATTGTGGTGGCTTCTCTTGTTGTGGAGCATGGGCTCTAGGTGCACAGGCTTCAGTAGTTGTAGCATGCGGGCTTTGTTGCTCCATGGCATGTGGGATCTTCCCGGACCAGGGCTCGAACCCATGTCCCCTGCATTGGAAGGCAGATTCTTAACCACTGCACCACTAGAGAAACTCTATTTCCTGATATTTAAACAAAACAGATCTACTTTCATAACCCTTAAAACTGAGTCCCTGTTAGAACCTGGAATGGTAACAGGGCCTTTCTGGTATTGTCTGTAAAGTCAAAAACATGGCTGAGACTTCCTATCTTTTCTTTTTCACTTTGGTCAAAGCGGTCACCATCCAACTCACATATTTATAACGTGGCCCCGTGATAAGGAGAAACTGCTCACTTATCTCTGGGTCCGATGACAGAAAGAGTATCAGAAAAAAGACACTGCAATCCCTCAACCACAAGGCAACGCGGAGGAAAATTGCACTTCAATCTGTGGTGGAACAGGTTCTGTCTTCCGTTAAACCTGCAGCCCCGCTTTATTACAGAGTTGAGCCAGTTATGTATGGCGGCTCACTGGGAAAGTGCATTTTATGATCTTGTCAGAAGAAATGGTTTCACTGGGATCATTTTAAGCCAATGATTTTATACCTACCTCTTCCTTAATATCTAGGACATTAACTTATTAACCATTCTAGAGTCAAAGCAAATGCATTTTAAATACCTAAAACAAATGCCAGGAAACTATGGGGATTGGAGAATAGATTTTCCATCAGCATTTAGTGTTTTCCGTATCGGGGGGGTCAATCTCAGCAGATTTAGTAGCCAGGGGCTCCATCCTTTCCTACTTCTCACGTGGAGACTTCATTTTGTTCCCCAGAAGGGAGAGTGAGCATGTAGGAATGCAAGTCAGGCTGATTATTTCAAAACCAGGCTCATGTCTATTGGGTGAGGTCCTGGCACCCAGCCTGTGTGACGCCATCGAAGCCCTGTCCCCTCCACACAGCTCTGCTGGCCAGTGCTGGGTGGGGCTTGGTGGGCAGCAGCCTGGGGCACAGCAGCCTGGTAGGAAGCCATGTGAAAGAGGGGTTTCTGAGAGAGAGAGAGAGAGAGAGTGTGTGTGTGTGTGTGTGTGTGTGTGTGTGTGTGTGAAGGCAGTTGTGGATCCCCAGTAATCCTTTTATTGTGCCAGGCGATCCTTTGCAGCCTTCTTGGCAATGTCTAGTCCTGGTGACACTTAGGGACACTTCATCCTTCATTTGTTTCCATAGACCCTGCCCTTCCGGGGGTCCTGCTGCTTCTCTGGCCACTCCATCTTTATCATATTTCCCAGTTTCTCCTTCTCTGCCCATCGTTTTAAGGTTTTGTTCCTTTTGGGATTCTGTCCCCAGCTACCTTTTCTTGTCATGCTACGTGGCTGGCATACTAGGTAGAATGATGGCCCCAAAGATGTCCACGCCCTGGTCCCCAGAATCTATGAATATGTGATGTTACAAAGGGCTTTGCAGACATGATTGAGGTTAAGGATCTTGAGGAAGGAGAGTGTCCTGGATTATAAAGAGGGGCCCAATCTAATCACAAGCGCCTTTGAAAGCAGAGGACTCTCTCGGCTGGAAGCAGAGGAGAGATGAGGCAGAAGGGGAGGTGGAGAAACCTGAGGCAGGAAATGACCTGACATGGGACTGCTGGCTTTGAGGCTGGAAGGAGGGGGTCATGAGCTGGGGAACGTGGGCAGCCTCTAGAAGCTGAGCCCCACTCCTGGCTGGATCTCTGTCCTCCGCCTCGTGAATTCCTGCCCCTCACGACCACCTTCTGTCGGGCAACTCCACTTGGATATCTTAAACACAAATCCAGCTCTACATGTTGGAAAGTGAACTTAATTTTCTGTCCTCCCAAATCTTTTTTTCTGGTGTTGTCCATTGCCAGTTGACCAAGCCAGAGCCCTGGCATCAGGCTGGTCCTTTTCTCTGGTTTTACGTTTCGTGTAGTCTCACCTCTGCCGGGTCTTTGCTGTACTGTCACCGTCTCAAGGAGGTCTCCCCTGACCACCCTATTTACGATGGCAGCCCTCGCCTGATACACGTGTGGTCCCTTTTCCCTTAGCAGCAGCTACCGTATCATACTTACTTCTTTGCTTCTCTCCCCACTTGGAACGTCAGCTCCACGTCTGTTCTATTTTATTCGTTCTATTTAAGCAATAACCCAATAGTTCCCAAATAGCAGGCACTGCTTTAAGCATTTTTACAAATACCCGCTTGTTTCACGCTCCGTTTTCACTGTGGTGTTTCTAGCTTTGATGGTAGTGCCTAGCACCGAGTGCCTGCTTGGTGTACGGTAGCTGAGTGAATGAATGAATGAATGGATTCAACCTAACACTAAGTCCTGTCAATTCTATTTTCTTAATATCTTTGATATCAGCCCGCCTTTATCCATCCCACAAGCACTTTCTGGTTCCAAGCCTCTTGCATCTCAGCAGCACTATTCCATTGGTCCTCTTACATCTAATCCCACCCACCTACAATCCACTCTGTACATTGCAGGCAATGTAATGGACCAGGAGCCCGGGCCCACGATGCTTCTTGGTAGACGCTCGAACGGCCTTTCTTGACGTGCTTTCTCCATCTTCATTTCTCACCCTCCCCTCCTTCCTTACACTTCAGTCTTCAGTGGCCCCAACATCCGGTTTCCCAACTATGCCCTTTCTCTGCTTACTTCCAAGCCTTGGCCTCTGGCTCCTTGCCCAGCTCACTCCTTGCTACCCGCTCTGCTCCCTGCCCATCCCTCCTATTTCTACTTGGCTATGCCCCTCCCCGTGACACCTCCATGGTCTCCATCCGTCTCCACCACGTGAAGTGCCTGCCTTTCGCTCACCAGCTAGTCTGTCCCGGCCTCTCCCCATGTGCTGTAAAGACCCCTTTACCTGTGCGACCCTCTTGCTAGTTCACGAGGTTCTTGAGGCACTGGGCTGGAGAGCGGGGTCCCTTTCAGCACCTAGCACACCAGCTGGCACCTAGCAGGGGCTCAGTAGGTACCCGCGAGCCTGTGAATTGGCTTCTTGAGGCTGGGTGAGCCCAGGCCAGGCGCCCTCGCCAGCCAAAGGGCCGCTCGCTCAGCCGGGATTGACTTGCAGGCGCAATTATAGGTGTAAATGCATTTTCACCGTTCTGCCTTAGGACCCAGTTTTTGAAAATTAGATTTTGAATGTCCCATCCACCTCACTCGCATCGTTTGCTTCTAGACGGCGCATAATTTAAAATGAAAGGCATAGAAAATGGGACTCATTTCGTTTACTCTACTTGAAACCCATGTTAGGCTATTTTTAAATTCTCATGCATCTTGTGCTCTTCAGGGTGTGCGTGGGAGGGAGGCCCTCAGAAGCTGTTAGAGGTGTCGTTGCACTTTGTTTTAGTACCTTCA
The DNA here is from genome assembly GCF_059928025.1 of Delphinapterus leucas. Lineage (NCBI taxonomy): Eukaryota > Metazoa > Chordata > Mammalia > Artiodactyla > Monodontidae > Delphinapterus > Delphinapterus leucas. The sequence continues at coordinate 6,552,433 of NC_143144.1, forward strand.
GTTTTCACACTTAGCTTTGCCCCAAATACAAAGACTGAAAATCAGAGTCAGCCTCAACATTTGCTGCATTACGTTCTCAGCTGTGACAAGGGGCCGCGGCGGGCTTGCACCCTGAGTCCTGGAAGGAGTTTTGACCATCTGTCTTCTGCTTCCCAGTCAACGCGCTCCCGTTTCCACTGTGCCCGCCGCAGACAGCGGGTGGGAGCGGATGGGGATGAGAGCATTAGCAGGGGGCCTGTGGCCCCGGTTTACAAACGCTGCTGTCTTAGGCATCCTTGTGAACAGGTTGGTGGTTGGGGGGCCCTTCTTCACCCACAGTCCTGAATCCCTGCTCTCGGGTTAGGAGTTGGTACCAAACCTTCCGATTTCACAGAGATTTCTACCTGCGGCCGCTCTGCACACCTGGGGTGCGAGTTAGAGATTCCTTGCAGCCGGGCGGTGCTGCGTGTTGACACTCAAGTCCAGTGTGTAAGGCACCAGTGTCTCCTAACGCCCGGCACACAGCCGGCTTTCCAGCTTTCCCCAGGGATGCCGAACGCCCAGCGCCTGTGCTCATAACCAGGATGCTTCCCCACGTGCCCTTCTCGGCTTTACAGATCAAGAGTGGGACTCAGCAGCAAGGCCAGGAACATGAAATCAGACACACTTTGCAATAGAGTGAATACTTAATCTAACTAACAAACACACAGCGGACTTCCCTGGTGGCGCACTGGTTAAGAATCTGCCTGCCAGTGCAGGGGACACGGGTTCGAGCCCTCGTCTGGGAAGATCCCACATGCCACGGAGCAAGTAAGCCCATGTGCCACAGCTGCTGAGCCTGCGCTCTAGAGCCCGCGTGCCGCAACTACTGAGCCCGCGTGCCACAACTACTGAAGCCTGGCTGCCTAGAGCCCGTTCTCTGCAACAAGAGAAGCCATGACAACGAGAAGCCCGCGCACTGTGACGAAGAGTAGCCCCTTCATGCAGCAACTAGAGAAAAGCCCGTGCGCAACAAGCAAGACCCAACACAGCCAAAAAAACCAAAAGCCAAAACCAAACACATAGCGGGAACCCACTGTGGGGTGCTGTCCTCCTGAACTTGAACTCTAATGGGAGGGACAGAAAATTGAAAATGGAAAACAACATGTGAATGAACCCATAAATAAAATAATTACAAGAGAGAAGCTCTAAGGCCTACAGAGGCAACAGTCTGGGATCAGAAGGAAAATAACCGGGTGGCAGATAGCCAATGGCTGTAGGGGGAGCGCCCTCTAAGGCAGTGACATTTAGGCTGAGGCTTAAAGGAAAAGAAAACCGCCCCTGCAGGGAGTGCAGGGGAGGAGCATGCCAGGCGAGGACGAGGAAAGAGCCCGGTGTGTTGGTGAGGCCAGACGTGGGTGGAGGGGATGAGTGGACAAGATGCGGATAGAGCGCTATCCGGAGGGTTTGCAGGCGCTGGGGAGGGTTTGTGTTTTGTTGCAAGGGCAAAGAGAAGCCAACGCAGCGTGTTAAGCCGCTTTTTGTGGGCTCTCTCTCCAGTGAGAAGGGCCCGTGTGAAGAGGGGGAGTTGGGGCCCAGTGCAGTGGCCTGGAGGAGGGAGAACTCGTGGTCTCCATCTGAGTTCTGCCTTCAGCCTCCTCTGTCTTCCAGCTCTACTGCGTGGAAGTGGAAAATGCAGTAGCCAGATGTGCCAAACCTTGGTTCAGGGCACCATGTTGGGGCCACAGAGGCACAGCCAGGGTGGGCATTCCCAGCCCCCAACTCACTACCCCTGTGCTGAGCCCCCTACACTGTCTCTGTGCCAGATGCTGCCCCCAGGAAGGTGCCGGCTGGGCGTCTCATAACACACATTCTTGCCCAGGCTCTGGGAGATCAAGGATTACATTCCCTGTCGGCTGTCTTGATGAGGCTGAAATCCAGCTCTTTCACAATGTCGTGTTTGTAGCTGATAAAGCCTGTCTCTTTCTTTCCCCTTGTCCGTTATAGAATTAACTGCAAATGTTGGTGAGAGCAGGCTTATCACTAATACACGCGGGGCTGGGGCAGAGACACAGCACGGGGCGCAGATACTGTAGATCTAGATATTTAAAGTTGTGAGTCAGTCTAGTGAATGGCTAAATACAGCGTGTTCTGTGGTCTTAACTTGAGGTTTGAAAGGTAGGTTGTGTGATTATTCAGGTATGGTGAGGCCAGCAGATCAGGAGGCCACTGCTGTTGAGAAGACAGTTTGGTACTCACAGCTCCCAAGAGAAGGGGGCACACCACGCCACGGGAGGGCCACAGGGGGAAGCACCAGGGTCTGTTGGGAGGTAGAGGGAGGGGGAAATGTGGACAATAGCCTTTACTGTGGTCTCCCTGAGAAGGGATGGGCAGGGTCAGTCAGACTGGCTGGTTTGAATCATTTCAGGGCTCTGGGGCATAGGGGCTGTTCCTAGCTGTCTGGTACCTGGCCCTGGGTGATTAGGGCAGGGGGAGAGTGGCCTGGAGAGTGACAGAAGAGATAGTTGGGCATGTCTGGTTTGCATATAAGAGGCTCGCTCTCAGGTGAGTTGTTTTCTCTCTCTAGGAACTGGCCAGCCCTGGGAGGGGCAGTCCCTCCAGGGTCAGCAAGGCTCAGGTGTCAAAGCATCTTAAAATGCAGAAAATAAAAAATATGACTAATACACTTGACAAATATAATAACTCTGATGGCTAGGAGACCAGGTGGGAGTTGGAATTCTCGGATCCCTTGAATCCCGTGCTGGAAAGCAGAGGGGAGGGAGAGTTGGCCACAGCCCCCAGCACCCCCGTCTTTGCCCACCTCTGTCATCTGCCCCCATGAGCTCCTCGCATACAAGCGTGTGGACAGTCCAGCTTGCGTGTCCTAGCTCTGGCCACTCCTCTGTGGTGAGGCTCGCCTGCACTGCCCTGACCTCCCTCCTGGAAGGAGAGGCGGCCTCCTCCAGACGCTAGGCATGTTGTGGGAACATGCGGGTGACGCTCTTGCATGCGTCGTGACACAATCTTGGATTCAAGAGTTTGGGAGGATGAGTTGCTTCAGGCAGAAGCAAGAGGCTCCATACAGGCTGTTTTCCTGTAAGATTTTATATTGCCTTGTCCTTTCTCACCTGGCATGCGTTTGTCCTGATGAAGCAGGTATGCAAAGATTCATATTTTTTCTCTGTTAATTTTTAAAACCTATTTGTTTTGTCGCCTATGCATCGTCTGAGTGTGGAAGGAGAGGACGGGCACGTGGGTTTGGCGTTTGGCCTCTGACAAAACTTGGCCTGTAGGCAAGAGGTGCCCAGCCACGTGTGGCCCCATTGTGCGGCCATGTGGGGGTGATGCGCGGTCCTGGACGTGGGCACCCTGTGCACGCGTGTTGGGGGTGGAATCTCAGAGCCAACTGAAAACCCACTTCTTCTGCAAAGGGCTTGAGAAAATAAGGCAATAAAAAAACTGTAGGTAGGGTCTTTCCAAAGCACATGTAGAAGATTTATCAGAATAATCATTACATTTCACTGCATCTTAGAGTTTAAAGTCACAGGTACCTGGTCTTCTTGGGGTGTCTTACTGATATTCCTGAGTCCACCTGCCCTCACGGGGAGAGGCTGGGAGGCTGGGAGCTGGACCCTGGGGCTGAGTTACCCGTGCTCATGCCTGGGGGTGAGTGACACGCACTGATTGGATGGGCACACTCCGTGCTCGGAGCCTCATGTGGAACCAGATTCCAAGTTTTCCACCTCAGGTGTAGTGCTGGCCCCTGTCTGGCCCATATCTAGGAAAAAAAAAAAGCCAGTTCACTTTTGGACTTTGTCCCAGCCTGTAAGAGGTTGGGAACGTCTGTGTAGTCCACGTGTAAATGGATTTCATCTGGATTTGCACTGTTTGGGTGCCCAGCAGATCAATACCTGCAGCAGGGGTGGGCAGGATGCCGACGGTCTGTGATGCTGGTGGCCTTGTGAATGGCTTAGTGCCAAAGATGGGAGTTTGGGAATCTTCCCTCTTTATTTCATCCCTATCACACACCCCCTCTCCTCTTCCACATGCGTTGCTTTGTTTGTACTAGAGACTGAAGTATAGCCCTGTATTCATATCCTTCTCAGCTCCAGGGAGCCCAAGCAGCCCCCTCTCTCCTTCTCAGGCTGGGTTGCATTCGTGTGTTCACTCTCCAGTAATTCACTGTTTGATGACCTCAGTTACTCGGCATCCTGAGAATCTGTTCAGTCTCATCAGGCTGTCGATTCCTTGAGAACATACATGTGTCTTCCTCGCTGTGGCTTCCGTCGAGGCTGGCACAGCACTGGCCCCTGGGACCTGGTGCCTGAGGCGCTGGGCACCTTCTCTGGGCCCATGATTGTGCCGGGCGCTAAGGGTTCAAAGGACATAGCGTCCATGATTCCGGCAGAGAGGACAGCCGTGCCCGAAATGAGCTTGAAGGCTATAGGAAGGTGGGAAATGTGTGTAGGAGTCCAGAAAGGGAGAGAACACGTAGGAAGCAGGGAGCGTCTCGGTGGGCAGAAAGGTAGAAACATGTGAGGAGGATATTCCAGGAACAGTAGGAGGGTCTGTATTGGCCCAGGTCACCCTCCTGGAGGTGGAGGGGGCCTCAGGAGCTGTCAGGACTCCCTCCCCTTTGTCCCTCCTCTGCTGACCTCTGAGTGTCACCTTCATCCTCCCGCTGCGACTGAAGCCTGGCTGCGGTGGCTGCAGCCCTCATTCTGGGCCCTGGAAAGGGAAGGGCCTCTTCACTCAGTGCAGCGTTGGAAACTCCGGGACAGGGAGCTTGACTGTTCCCATCCGTGTGCCCTCAGTAGAGGGCAGACTGCTGAGAAGCAGGTGAGGGCTGGGACCTGCTAGCAGGGGGCTGGGTTGAGGATGATCGGCCCCCAGAGGGAAGGGTGTCGGGCAGGGAGCCCCTGTGCCGGAGGAGGGGGACGTGGGTGTGATTCACGTAAGCAGAGAGGTTGATGTTAAAATCTTCCCCTCTCCCTCCCTGGCGCCACCCTGCCACAACCTGCCAGGAGCAAGTTATGTCCCAAGACGGTGCAGCAGGGCATCTTCAACCTGGGATACACCGTGTTGTCGGGGATCTGACCAGCTTAACACGGGCCAGTCCTTGCCCTGGAGCACAATCCGAGTTTCCCCACCCACGTTCCGGGATCTCTCTTCCAAGGGCAATAGCTCAGACAGACCGTCAGACTAGGATGGTTTTGTGTCAGATAGATTCCAGTTTCAGGCCTTTAATGGATGTAAAGCCTCTGCTTTAGAGGGAAAAGTAAATTCTTTCCTTCTGTGAAATATGGATTTCCTTTAGTGAAATTCATAAGTTATGTTCCCTATCAATTGGGCAGCAGTATTGCGCATTTGAAAAAACATAGACTCTGGAATAAAACCGAAGGAACCTTTATTTTTTATTTACTCCTGGAATGAACTTCCTTCAGCCTGTCTCCTTATCCTCAAAAGGGACTTAGGGAGTTACCATGAGAATTAGAGATAATCCTCAAAATAACGTACACAACTGAAAGCATCACACCTGAGCTCACTCTCCTTAGCTTTAGAAGACCCAGGTCGGGGCGAGGGATAAATTGGGAGTTTGGGATTGGCCTATACAGACAACTATATATAAAATAGATAATCAACAAGGACCTACCATAGAGCACAGGGAACTCTACTCAGTATTCTGTAATAACCTAGATGGGAAAAGAATCTGAGAAAGTATAACTGAAATTGCTTTGCTGTGCACCTGAAACTAACACAACATCGTAAATCAACCATACTCCAATATAAAATAAAAATTAAAAAATAAAAGATCAAGTGTGGATTTGGGCTTAAAATATTTTTAATACTAGTTGTTTAAGAAAATAGTGTTCCACTTTAAAAATAAAGTCCCCAATTCTGTTCCTTGTCTGCCTTTTGAAAAGGACGAAGAGAAGTAAATCATGTGGGCATGTGTGAGGTGTGCGTGTCTTTGAGGGAAGGGAAGAGAAAGAATCACAGAACGTGAGTGTATAGTCTCAAATGGACACTCCCAGGCAAAACTAGTAAATAGACATTTTAAGCAACTTACAAAATATTGTAAACGGGTCTCCAGGTCACAGCTCTTTCAAGGCTACGTGCTAGGAAGCAAGAAAGCAGACCGAAGGCCTGCCGTCAGCAGGGAAAGCTGGGAAATCAGTGGGAGCGCGTGGCTGGTGAGGGCGTGTGAGTGAGGGGAGCTGCGGAGGGAGGCTGCATGGAACTGACAGTGTTAGCTTTTTTCCGCCTAGCTTTCCATACCGTGTGCCCTTGGTTTTCTTTCTGTCATTGAATGGTGCTGATTTATAGGCTGTGTGCCTCAAGGGCACGGGGAGATTGCATGTAGAGGCAGGTTTGAACAGGGAAAGTGAGAATTACTGTATCAGATGATACCCAATTAACTGGTGATAAGCACAGCAGGTCAAATTGGAAGTGGGGCTATATCTGTTACGTAGAGCAAGCGCTCACTATCTAGTTAATGTTTTTAAACCTCGGGGAGCTTCCTTCCTCACTCTGCTCCCTTTCCTCCTGCCCACGATCGATCTCTTCCCATCTAAGCAGGCGTGGTTTCTACTGACATGAGTGTCCGGGCTGAGTCCCTGAGATGCACTCTGGGTTCAAGGGCGACAGGGCAGGGCTTCTCGCGGGGCAGCTTCGGCCAGACACCGTCACACAGCACAAAACGGTAGGAAGCAGTAGCATAAACATCAACACAGCCAAGAATAATTGCTTTTACTTTCTTCACGGACAACTGAATCCTGTTAGGATATGCTCCACTTCTGAAAAGGCTTTCCCACTCTCTGCCTTTGAAGTTACCGTAACGGGACAGCCCCACTCACCTTGCCCAGAGGAGAAAATCTGGACGAATTGTGAATCTCTACTTCCACTTCCGAGAGTGGCCGTGACAGTGGTGATGGAGGCTTAGAGCCCGTGCCTTGGGACATTTGGACCTGCCCATCTCCTGTAGCCCACCTCATCTTCCCTTGGTGTGGGATCATGCGCTACAGCGAGTAATCTACGTGTAAGCTTAGGGAAAAATGATTCCGAAATTATTGGGAAGGTAGAATGATATGGCGTTAAATGCCTGATATTCTAAAACGCAAATCTTATTTTATGTGCCACTGCTGTCTTGGATTACGCACGCCTCTTCCGGCTTCAGCCAGCGTGGAAAATCCTTTAAGATCTCTGCTCAGTCACTTCCGCGGGGACTCGTGCTTTATCCCCTCAAGCTGGGCTGCATCTCCTTCCGCGATGCTCCCAGAGTGACCGCTGCTTTACGTTTCTAGCATTGGACCAAACTCATTGCTTTTATTAGCTACCTATTTGTGTGACTGTCACCAAACCTGGTTTTCTCCAGGCTAAGGGCAGCATCACGCTCATGTCTGAAGCCGCAGTACCTAATGCAGAGCCTAGCACGTGGTGGGCATTTCAGAAACATTAGATAGATGTAAGAATGAGAGTCAGATACAACCCCAAAGAGAGGCCTGCTCTTTGTTAGTGTTTATTAGCTCTGTAGGACCCATAGCTGATAGTTCCTCTTCTCTCTGCAAATCTCTTAGCAACATCAGAGAGAACTGACGACACCACACAGAATGATGTCCTGCCGATGAGAAGTGAGTCCATTGCTAATCTAGTGATGGTGTGTTCATTTGGTTCCAGCCCCAGCGGGTATGCGGTGACAAGTCTAAAGCCTAGGAAGGATTATATCCTGTTTAATTCAGGATCTCTCTCTTGAGAGTTCTATGTAAATGACCGCTACACAGAAAAATGCTGTAAACGACTCTATAGAGGCAAACAAAAATCTTGTAAAACCACATGAATTTGACATCTTATTATTGGGAGGAATGACCCAACCTGAATATAAGCCTGGGAAAATTAGTAATTACTTTCTCATTGCAAACTACTTTGAAATCACCTTGGCCTATACAATACATATATAGATACACACACACATGTATACGTATATGTACGCACGTATATATGTGATATATGATACAAATATATTACACAGTGGTAATGTGTCTTATGCTGATATGTTAGCAGATATGTGATATAAATATATTACACAATGGTAATGTATTTTATGCTGCTATGTTAGGGGTATTCTTCCCCACAGTTTACATGCTATTAGGTTTCCATTTGTTGGTGGCTGTTTTGTCATGGCCATGCTCCTTGTAACTCTGACTTTTTACAGCAGTCTTTGGCCTCTCCTGAATTTGTCCTCTTTGAACACCTGCTTCCTTTTGCCGGCGGCTGAAATTTCACGTGTGTTTGTTCAGTGTGCATTTCCTCGCTCCTGTTATTTAAAATTGAGGTTGTGTTCTCTAACAGTGGGGGCCCTGGGACTGTCCCTCACTAGCTGTGTGAGCTATAATGATCCTCACTGCCCCTTTGTTTCTCTAACTGCAAGATGGGGATGATAATAACTGCTTCATAGGCACTGCTCTCGTGTGGCATTTAGAACAGATGTTTCGAACAGCACCTGACGCGCAGGAAGTGCTCAATCAGATGTTAACTAGATTGATGCCATTAACTTGATATCAAGTATTTCTGCATATTGGGTTTCCAGTGTGACAGTCAAGATCACTTTGGTAGCAGCAAGGGTTCAGGCTGGTATTTCCATCTTCAATGTAAGATTTGAGTTGTGTAGCACCTCCTGTAACAGATTCTGCCAGACTTCAAGGGCACACAATTTTGTTCCATCCCACCTACCAAGACAATCCAACTGCAAGTCCATTTTTTCCATGTTGTTGGCCTACCTGGCTCTTCGTTAGTGCTGCTTTACTACTTCATCTCCTTGTGTGGTTTAATTACCCAGGTAGACAGAAGTCCTTCCGTTAACTCAAGCGGAAAAATAATACTTCAGATGTTCAAACGTTTCTCAGAATTCTAAAATTTCTCCTTTGTCTTTCACATCTTCCTTCTGGAAGATTTCACTAATGGGTGTTCATCTTGTCTAAATCTACCTTTGAAATCTGCTGACTTATTTTCATAAAACGAGGTCAGACCTCACTTGGTACTTAGGTTATCTTAGAAAAACGTCAATAAAATGGCTAACGTTAGACAAAATTTGTGATTGATGCTAAACTGATGAGGTCCCTTCGGCTTCCATTTTCAAATTTGAGATCATATTGTACCGATCTCATGATGCTGCCTTATTAATAGAGGGTGGCGGGGCCGAAGTTCTTTGGAACCACTGCTTCATTCAATCTGAAGGCAAGGCTGCCTGGGTGTCACTCATTCCCTGTACTATTATCATGACAAATACTGCTGTCCGTTTATTATGCAAACAAAGGATCTAATGCAATGAAACCTAGTTAGACCTGCTTCTACTTACATTCTCCTACCTTCCTAGTTTATCCTGAAAAGGATATTGCTGGGCAGCTTGGTAATTTTTTTTTTCATTAGACTCATAGGGATATTTTTGGATCATCACTTATGATGAAGACTTATGGAAAATGTTGCTGTGCACTCCCAGGAGAAATCAATGTTAGCATCTGGCCCTACAGCGCTCTCTGGGCTCCTTGAGGCCGTATCTCTATTATACTTAAATAGTGCCTAGCGTAGTGTCTCGCATGAAGTAGGAACCAGATTCCATTCCTGTAACGTTATTTGTGTCTGTGCCATGCACTCCCATAAATGTTTTCGCAGTTTTGCTGTGTTGTTTTTTTTTTTTGCTGTACGCGGGCCTCTCACTGTTGCGGCCTCCCCCGCTGCAGAGCACAGGCTCCGGACGCGCAGGCCCAGCGGCCATGGCTCACGGGCCCAGCCGCTCCGCGCCACGTGGGATCCTCCCGGACCGGGGCACGAACCCGTGCCCCCTGCATCGGCAGGTGGACTCCCAACCACTGCGCCACCAGGGAAGCCCGACTTTTGCTGTGTTTAATGATCAATCAGTTCTTGTTTAATTGGATTCATAAAACTATATGAAGCCCATTCTGATATTTTGGCCCGATTCCGGATATCAGATTCTCTTAGCATGTGGGGAGGAGGGGAAGTGTTCCTGCCTTTTCCACATCAAGATGCCCGGTGACCCCTGGTCTCCTTTTCCCTTTAGTACTCAGCTTCCCTCGGTACCATCCTTGGTTCTTGGAATCTTGCCTCACCACCACTGCCATTCCCTGGGTCCCTGCTCTAAGATGCTGGAGAAAGGAGGGAAGAGGAGGGCTGGTGATAAGGGAAGAAAGGATGAGCTCTGTTCTCAGTCAGTGTCTCCTCTGTGGACGTTTCTCTTAGGAAGTTGCATAGCTCTTAGGAAGTTAAAAACCTAAACTCCCCGTCTATGGTCTGGGTCTCTCTGGAAGGTTATGAGTCAACCCAGGAATATGTGAGCAAAGACTGGCCTGGGAGGTGAGTCAGGATCCAGCGAAGGCAATCAACACAGAATCCTCTGCATGTGGCAGCCTCCGGGCCAGTGGACAAGATGTTCCTGTGGGTCTAGCAGGTTACTAACTGGAGCGTCAAGTGCTTCAATGACTCAAGTACTTGGTGTCCGATTTCTTAACAAAATCATTCATAGGGTGTACCTCTGGTTTATTTTAAACACGAGAATATGGCTGTCTTGTCCTCAAGGGAGGTGCTATGAATTTTTCGTCCCTTGCATGAAAGGTGCTATCACAATATAATCATAGTTATGTGGGATCACCAAGGGCTTCTTAAGTTACTCTCACTCCCTACGTGATGACACCTCGTCTCCTTGCTTCAGTCGCCGGGGTCTTCTGAGTGTCCGTCTGCAGTCCAGAGCTTCTCTAGACTCATATATCCAACTCTATACTTGCCAGTCCTGCTGGATGTCTAATAAACCTAAATTTATCGTATCCAAAATTGGACTCTTTTTAAAAGTTTTTCGATTGCTTTTATTTTCTCCAGCTTTATTGAGGTATAATTGACAAATAGCATTGTGAGATAAAGGGTACAATGTGATCGTGATGTTTGATATACATGGTGAAAGAGTTTCCCCTCATCAGGTTAATTAACACATCCATCACTTCACGTATTTATCTTTTTTTTTTTTGGCGGCGGCGGTGGGGGGGACATTAGAGTTCTACTTTCTTAGCAAATTTCAATCCAAAATTAAAGTCCGGCTTGTCTCCCCAAACAGGTTTCACCACCATCTTCCCTTCTCAGCTGACGGCGACTCTGTTTTTATTTCGGTGGCTCAGGGCAAAAACCTTGTAGTCATTCTTGACGTGACTCTTTTTCACACACGCAAATGCAATCCGTCAGGAGCTCCTGTTGTTTCTATGGTTTAAAGTATACCTAAAATCTGCCTCATATCACCGCCTCTGCTGACGCCCTGGTCTCAGTCCCCATCACCTCACCTCCTCCTACAGTCTGGTCTCAACACAGCAGCCACGAGCCAATTGCTTGCCATTCTTATGCAGTGCTTTCCCATTTCACTCAGAACACCCCAAATCCCGAGATGACTTTCCAGTTACTACAGCTGTAGAACTACTTACCCCCACAACTTAATGACTTACAACCATTTATTATGTGCACAAATTCTGTGAGTCAGGGGTTTCGACAGAGAGCAGCAGGGACGGCTTGTTTCCCTTCCATGATGTCCGGGTCCCTCAGACTGAAAGGCCCAAATCATCTGAAAGCTCGCTCACTCACACGTCTGCACACACACACACACACACACACATACTCACTCTGCATATCTGAGCACGCCCCTAGCACTGGGTCTTACCTTGTACCTTCTTCAGGATTTTATATGTGAAGAAATTTTTATATAGATGTTTTTCCTTTTTTTTTTTCCAAAACACTTTATACTTTTAAAAAAGCAATTCCTGATGGCCTGTGCTCCCAACACTGCCTCCCACCTGTCCCCAGCCACGTGCTGGGGCTTCTGGGTCCACAGCCCCGCCCGGGGTCTAGTGGGGGCCCAGCAGCAGCCATGGCAGGGTTGACTCTGCTGGGAGCGGCAGGGAGCCAGCCACCCTCTTCCTACCCTACCTCCCAGTAACTACTCCCTGCCTGGGGGCACCCACTCCCTGGGACTCTGGACGGAGGGACAGATGGACGGAGGGAGCTGTCCCCAGGACCCCACCTCCTTCTCTGAGGGGATGCAGGGCATGGATCTGCAGGACCTTCCCCCTGCAGCTGGCGTTTCTCTCCTGCTCTGTGAGCCTGCTTAACTGAATAAAATGTTGCGGCCAAAAAAAAAAAAAATGCGGGCTGTAGGCTGAGCCCTTTGCCCCGGCGGCCGGGAGCCAGAACAGCTCCGCACGGCCTCTCGTGTGGCTTGGGCTTCCCCACGGCATGGCGGCTGGGTTCCCGGGAGGAGGAGCCAGGCGGGAGCTGGACCCTAGCCTCAGAAGTTAAACAGCATCCTTCCTGCCACGCGCAGCTGGGGGAACAGTCCTAGCCTGTTCAGGTTCAAAGGGAGGGAAATAGGTTTCCCTGTTTGATGGACAGTGGCCAAGTTCTGGAAGAGCGTATGGGGCCAGCAATATTACTGTGGCCGTGTTTGGAAATAGAGTCTGCTGCAGTGGCCTGCGTGATTGGACCTGAGCTGTTTCTCTGCCCTCATCGCTTCTCCCCAGGGAACGTTCTGCTCTGGCCACATGTTGGTGAGACACTCAGGCAGACTCCTGCCCTGGCTGGCCGGTCTGCGTCTCTGCCCTTCCCGGCATGCTGCTTACATGCTCTCCCCGCCGTCTCCATGCTTTTACTCAATGTCACCTTCTCAACGAAGCCTACCCTGACCACTCTGCAGCCCCACTCTGATCCCCTTCTCTTGATGTATGATACTTATCACCCCCCTAGTAGTCTATGGAACTTTCTGTTTCCTCTTTATTACCTGCCCCTCCAGAACGAAGCACCACGTAGGCAGGAATCTTTACTGATCCTGCTTATTGGTTTATACCCAGGGCTTAGAACAGTGTGTGCCACATAAATGCGTGTAGGATGTGAAACAGAGCATGTCTGGTTGGGATATTCTGAGTTTGCAGTACTTATTCCAGGTGAACCAGTGAGATCTCTGCTCTGAAGGACCACATCACCGTGACTAAATCCCCATGCTGGCACACGACCTGACTCATAGTAGGAGCTGACAACACATACTTAACTGATTTATTCGGAGAAAAAACTTAGCACACCTTAACTTGTAGCTTAGGCAAGCACAGATCAATGAGATCAACTTCAACAGTTCCTTTCACTGTATGTATCTCTGTTTTAGCTATCATCAGTGAATTAACCAGAACTTTTGTTGTCATTTCCATCTAAATATTTGGTTTCTTTTCTTTTCTTTTTTTTTTTTTTAACAAAGAGAAAAGTACTAGATTTATTCAAGTGTTCTGTCAACATGTGTTGAGAAACTAGTACAAACAAATGCTATTCAAAGTACTGGAGATACAGCATTGACTAAGACCGACAGCATCCCAGTTCTTACGGAGCTTACCTTGTAGTGGGAATAAATAGGCAATAACGAGCATATAAACAAAGAAAGAAAACAGGTAGTGGTAAATGTTCTGATGAAAACAAAACAGGGTGGTCTGAGAGTGTGGATTAAGAGTAGCTTAATTATTCTTGAAAATTAATTGCAATGCCTTATTAAATAACTTCATGTGACTCCAACTGAAGCAGAATAATTAGTTTAATCATAGCCTTTTAGTAATAGTCTTACTGATGCATTGATAAGGTGTGTTTTCCCCCATCGGAAAGGTCATCAATTTGGCTTTTATATTCTTAGAGCAGTATTTCCCAAAATGAGATCAATGAAGTACCATAGTTCCTGGGAATATTTGGTTTCTTGATGAGGAATTTCAAGGTACTTTTTCCAGTTTCCAATACAGCCCCTGTCCTTCACCCCACGCATACATGTTGACCAAGGTGGGGTCCTGAGTGTCCCCCAGGCGGACACTCAGGGCTGAGAGCCAGGCAGCATGCTTTCCATGTACCCCAACTTTTGGGTGTTTATGAGCCCTTCAACACAAATTACCTTTGAGAATGAAGGTTGGAATAAAAAGAATGGTAAATATCACAATGGCCGTAATACCGGTGAGGACAGAAAGGGAACAACATCAATAGGTTACCGCCACCATCCTCCAGAGGCATCTCTGCCGGCCGCTCTTCTGGGGCTGGAAGTCACATCTCGTTCGGGGATCACCTGCAGACCAAGGCACTTTCACCCCTCACAGGAGGAGGAAACAGAGGGTGTCAGAGCTTGTCCCGAAGGTACCAGATCTCTTCTACATTAGCAAAGTGCCTCTTTGACCCATTGGGCCATAAGAGTCATCTATTCCTTCAGTGTTTGGTGGTTATGAGGCACTGAGTTTACCTCTAGCAGAAGCTGATCTCACAGCTTTGGGAGCTGAGTAGTTGATGTCAGCTCACTGGCTGCATCCGGTTCCTGTTTGTTTTTCAACGGAAGGGTCTGTAGTCCTCAGCTACCATTGGTGAGGTTCTCTGATTAAACCACAGGATGGGGTGTTCTTCTCTCTCTCACTTTTTCCCAAACTCCCAAGCCTTTGGCTACCAGGTGGGAAAGGTGAGGGGCACAGAGCACAACGGGATCCACGCCAGACACCGGTTAAGCTGCCTTTGAAAGCACGTAGTGAAAGGCATCATACCCTCGATCCCCGGCTCCGACTCCGGCAGTGCCTGGAGGCCTCAGACCCCTTCCAACGCATCCCTCCAGGCAAGCCGTCCAATGGATTCGAGTGTTTTCCAAACATAGGATGTTATCATTACTAGCGGCTCAACTGTGATCCTTCGGGTTTGGGCTTTTAGTTGAGCAGTTCTGGGTTTTGTTCAATCTCTGACTCCAGTTGCATCAATTTTGGATTTTTGTTTTGCAGAAACCAGTGTGAAGGTGAATACTATGAAGTACATGGAAATGCTTGAGGATAAACTGCACAGGTAGGGATGGTAACTTCTTCATTACAGACTCCATGGCACGTCTGGATTCTTTATTATATCAGAATTTGGTGAAAGCAAAGAAAAAGGCTAGCCAATTTCTACAATAAATTAACAAAGAAAAACACAAAAAAGGAGTCCTTTGAATCCTGTAGCAGAAGAAGCAGGTGCCATACAGACATCTCCCAGAGCTTTTCTCTTTTTATAAAAAGTAAGTAGATTAAGATGTTGAAAAGCGTCCGGGGAGATCACAAGATTGTTTTCATGTTTCCTAAGAAGAAGAAGGATCTTCCTTGGTACGTTAAATTCCGAATTCATGCCTTGGTCTGTCTTTCTCTTCTTCGAAATGTCTGAAGTGGATGTCATGGGTTTTGACCCAGCTTATCTACGTTTTAGAACAATATAAGAATGCACGTCTTAGATTCTGTTTTGAATCCTGAATCAAAACAAGTGTGAAAACTTCTTGTGCCTTTTTTTTTAGAACCCAATTAGGAATTCAGGTTTGAGAAACATTAGGGATGCTGCATTGTGTCAAGGTGTTTCTGGTTTTTGTGGATGTGTACTCGTGAAAATAAATCCCAGCCACCAGGATCTGTTCCTAATTAAGGAAAGTAGGAAAATGTACTATGTGCTTTGCTCCCTGGGACGCGTTTAGCTCTATGGAAAATGTTTTGCTACTACTTTGGAAATTGTTAAATAACTCTTTAAACAGGCTATGCCTTAAACCTTTGTCTGCCAGGGTAATGCCATCGGCTAAAATACCGCTTCTCCCTTAAGAGATGTTAAGGGGAGCTGCCTAGCTGAGCTCTGCTCTACAGGGCAGGTGAGGTGCTGCAGGGTTGATTCTAATGCTTGGAAAGCAAGTTCTTCCAACCACTGACTGGTATTGCCCTGAGCCCTGTGCCCTAGATGTGGGGAGGAACCTCAACGAAGGTGGCCTGTAGCAGGTATGGGGTGAGAGGGCTTGCAGGTAAGAGGCATCCTCTGAGGAAATGTCTCTCCTCCTTAGAAAGTAGGGCACTCAGCTGGGTCAGGTGCACTGCCCTGAGTCTGGTGTCCTCCTCTACCGCGTGTTCTGCCTGGGCAGGTTTCTGCACATCCCTCTTGATCTTAACTCTGCTTACCATTTTTTAGCTGTAAGCATCCCACACGCCCTGAGTTCTGTTAGGTGAGTGGATGGCAGGTTGGAGCTGTGAGACGTGGGTATACGTAGAGAAGTGCCCCTTTAAATAGCAGCTCTATCACTTATCAGCTACCTAGCCTCAGGTAAGCATTCACCTTCAATTTCTTTATCTTTAAAACAGAAGGGTGGGTACCTACCTTCCAGATGTGTGCCTTTTATTATCCACTGTATATAAAACACCCTCATAGTCAGCTGTCAGCAAACCTTCGTCCCCTTCACCTCCTGCTGCTTCTGATCTTTGCTGTCCTGATCGTCAGAGCTGGCTGAACAGTCATGCCCAGAACTCATCCTTTTCCCTCCAAGCCAGGCCCCTGTGCTGTGTATGCAGTCCAGGGAATGCCGCCCCCTCCACCTGTTGAGGCCCTCCCACCTGGTGCCTGTGTGGAACCAGGACTCAGGTTCACTGCGCTTTCCCTTATCTCCCCCTTGGAGTCAGTCTGTAGTCCTGCCACTTAGGGCCCTGCAAGCATCCTCCAGCCCACCTGCGTTCACCACGCTAGGGCGGGTCTGTCTTCTCTCACTGAATGACTGTGAGGGCTGCTTTTTCCATCTTTCTCTGTACAGTGTTGCCCTTTCCATTCCATTCTCCAGGTGATCTCCAGTGAGCCTCTTAAAATGCACATCTGGTCGTTGTGCATCCCCATCATCTGAGGGATAAAGCCTAAATGTCGCACTGCAGCTCATGCGTTCTTCACGTGGCCTCTGTGGGTCCTTCGGAATCAACCATCACCACCCGTCACTGCCCTACTCCAGTCCTACTGATTCTCGTATGTTTCTCAATGGCACTGTGGCTTTTTTCGAGAGAGAAACTCATTTAGAAGGGAAAATGGTCACGGGATTATTGTTCTGGGAAGTATTAGGTTGAACCATGTAAAATTACTGATATCAGACCATTTCGACCTAGAAAGATGGCACTCTTTTACGGTGCAACCCAATATTTAGCGATCTGGAGTGATCTTCAGTAGGTCCGATGCTACGGCCTGAGAAGGGCCAGTGTCCTTCCCCACGGCACGCTGGCCCGTGCATGGATGTGTGGGCTTTCACCTCTCCTTTGGCATGTGCCCCTGGGGGCCTCTCCCAGCTCAGCCCTGACCAGCCCTCCATGTGTCTAAGCCTCGTGCATCCTTCAAGTTTTAGACGTCTCCTCTTTGAAGCCTTCCATGACTCCCCAGGACTGAGTCATGTGCTTGCACTGAATTATTCTTCTTGCTTTCAAAGTGCTTCACGTCAGGTGTGGAAGGTTATGTCTGTCTTGTTCAGGATGTATCCTCAGTGATTTGATAGGTCTGAACAGTGTAGGTGACAAACAATATTTGCTGAATGAATGATTGAATAGATGACTGAATGAATGCAGCCAATCTGTAGACAGCCCGGTCTCATTTCCATCACCTCTCCAGCCAATGTGGTTGCGTGACTCACGTACGTTCGTTACTTGGGATCCGTCAACAGTCTCCGGGGACCAGGATGGTGGCTGGCCCATCCTCCAGGCTACTTCCTGAGGGCTCTTTCCATTGCTGTTTCAAGCTGTGAGGAGGTCTGGCTCAGATTTGTTTGAACTGCTGTGCTGGAACCACCCAAATAGAGAGGAGATAAGGCAGCAGGCTCTGTAACCCCTGGGCCGTGGGCAGAAGGGCAGACAGAGGCTGGGAACTGCTGTGCCCTGAGGTGCGTGCAGGGGGGTTATTGCTGCCTTGGAGCGGGAGGCCAGCCTGGAGGCGGCGGAAGTGTGGTGAGTGTCGGGCTCTCCTTCCTGGGACAGAACTGCCCTCCCCAGCAGGCCTGAGGTGTGATGGTGGCGCGATGCTGCCTCAGTCATGTTTCTTTTCAAGAGGATCAACATCTTAAAACACAAGACCAGTTTTTAGCCCTTGGTGGTTGGCATCATGGTGGCTGCTCAATTAATATTGCAAGATGTTGACGAAAGCAAGGTGATAGATGCCGATGAAAATCTTTGTTATTTATTTGCACTGTCTGGAGCATCTCTGGGCCTTACGGTGGTTTAGAAGGAGAGTTGCTGAGAACTGAATAAAATGCTTGTTTCCCGTTAGAAAGTTGTTGAGGACACACTTGCTCATCAGTGCCACAGCGGGCTTTAGATCTGGCCAGTCGTGATTTTGGAGACAAATCTAAATGACAACAATATCTTTGTTGAGACCTGGAGACTCAAGTACTGAGACAAACCAGGGTGGGTTCAATGTCTCCCTCTCTATCAAAAAAGTCAAATGAATTAGAAATTAGGAGGTAACCAATGCTATCAGCAGCTCAGAAGGACCTGCTGCACGGTACGGAACAAAAAAGTGGGCAGCTATTAAACAGGGGCTTCTGGTATATAGCAAACAAAGATTTGCCTTTTAATAATCTGAGTTATATAAAAAAGGAAATTTCCCTCTAAGTTTGAATGTTCGTCAAAACGTTAAAAAGGTTTTTATAAAACCTGATTTTTAAAACCATGATTTTATTTGCTATCAAACAATGTTAAGGCTGCCAAATATTTGATGTACTTAAAAGCATCTCAATTATGTTATTTTATGTACTCAGGGTATCTATTCAGTCAAGTATAATTGTAAATAGATCAATAGTAAAATTGTTATTTGTAAATTACACCCATAAACCCTTTATTTCTTATACAGGAGAATAAATATAGACATATATACACCTATGCATGTATACATCCACTTCCACGTATATAAACACACAAACTTGCAATTGAAAAATAAACATTTCACAGTTACTCTATTTATTTTGAAAATTCCCCTTTTTAAAATTAATTTTTGTTGGAGTAGAGCTGCTTTACCATGTTGTGTTAGTTTCTGCTGTACGGCAAAGTGAATCAGCTATACGTATACATATAACCCCTCTTTCTCAGGTTTCCTTCCCATTTAGGTCACCACAGAGCACTGAGTAGAGTTCCCTGTGCTATAACAGTAGGTTTCATTAGTTGTCTATTTTATACATACTATCAATAGTGCATATGTGTCGATCCCAGTGGAAAATTCCCCTTCAGTAACAAGGCATTGAATGGAAGTTCATGGATCGGGAGGAGGTGACATTCTCTCCTTTACATCCAGCCTTACGATCAGGGAGTGACTTAGAGGCTGGGGAGAAGCTGGCTTATTATCTCTGTATCCGTGAGGGGCAGAAAAGCAACAGACCTCCGGCAAATACACCTTGTTCTCAAGAAGAAAATGAACCGATGGAAAAAATAACCCACGTTTTAAGTTAGATGCATGTACGTTGCTTCTCCTCGTTTCTACAAAGGAGTCAGGATTTGTGGATGTGTTTCCCACCCGTTTCAGGGATGTCCCGCCTTCCCCTTATCTACAGCCCCTTATCTACAGCCAGACAGCCAGAGAGCCAGGAGGGTGGCTGCAGTCAGTTACAGGGTTACAGGGTCGTGATCATTCCACAGACCCACCCCCTCGCTGCTTTCCTTTCCATTCCCACCGCTGCTACCTTTGACTTGGGTCAGTAAAGCATCTTACAGCCTCCCTCCTTCTGGGCTCACACCGTTTCAGTGCACCGTTCCGCCGCAGCCAGGATGACTTCGTTACCGTCCTGCTTACAATCCTTCTAGGCTCCTTCGCATCCACCATAAACTCCACGGTCCTCATCAGGCCCCCAGGCTCCCCGTGAAGGGGCTCCAGCCTACTGCCACCTCGTCTCTGGGGTCTCCACCCTCACTGGGTGCCCGGTGCCCCAGACTAGCCTGTGCTTTCAGTTCCTTAATTCACGCCCCCAGCAGCTCCTTTGGGGAGCCCTCCCCTTCCCAGCTCCTGGGTGCACGCTCACCTCACGGCTCAGCACCGTATCTTCTCTACAAAGCCCCTCTGGCTTCCTCCTGCTTCCTTCTTGGTTCTCACAGTAGGAGCCGCTGACAACAGTCTGTTGCACTGACTTCTGTCTGCTTCTGTTGGACTGCGAGATCCTTGAGGATGCTCACTTGCTCTGTGTTCCAAGTGGCTGGCATGCTGTCTGGCACAATTTCAATAAAATTATATTTAATGCAAGAATGAATGGATAGGGCTTCCCTGGTGGCGCGGTGGTTGAGAGTCCGCCTGCCGATGCAGGGGACGCGGGTTCGTGCCCCGGTCCGGGAGGATCCCACATGCCGCGGAGCGGCTGGGCCCGTGAGCCATGGCCGCTGAGCCTGCGCGTCTGGAGCCTGTTGCTCCGCAACGGGAGAGGCCACAACAGTGAGAGGCCCGCGTACCACAAAAAAAAAAAAAAAAGAATGAATGGATAAATAGCCATTGTATCTTGAAATGTTATTTTCAGCTGTTTGATTCAAAAAGTCAAGGCAGCCTAAGAAGATGTAATGCTCCAGAAATCCATTTGTCTTGACATCAGATCTTAGTGGGTTATAATAGAAAAGGGAAATAAATCTACTCTTAAAGAGCTTTCTCCACTTCTTCTTACCCCCGAGGTTTATTGTTTCTGGAGGTAGTACTTAAGCATGATATTTTGGCCCTGCTCATTTTTCCTTACAGCTGAACCTTGCTTGAATTTCTGTTTTTTCAATTATTATTATTTTTTGGTTATATTTGTTCACTTGTTTTATTTTTTAGATTCCACATAAAAGTGAAAACATATGGTATTTATCTTTCTCTGTCTGACTTAAATCACTAAGCATAATACCCCCCAGGTCTATACATTTTGCAAACGGCAGAATTGCATTCTTTTTTATGGCTGAGTAATATTCCGTTGTATATAGAAGATGTGGTATTTATTTTCTCAAGTATTCGTATTCTCTGGTAGCCATTTTTCTCGAAGAGGCAAAAGGAATATTCAAAAGTCTTGTAGATGGGTTACACTCTTTACTGATCCTATGTTATATGTTGTATCTAACCATTGTACCGGAGAAATTTATTACTGTCTAATGGCCAGCTCACATCTCTGGCTCATGGGCACCAAGCCCTCCACCCTACGGCTCCATTTAAACTCACAGAGTCTCTTGTATGCATGACTGATGGGAAAATTTCTCTTTTTTTCCCTACCATTTTTTCTAAGGTTAAACATAAAAACTGCCACAAACTATAAGCACAGTTTAGTGGATTACAGGTGATTTCTGTTTCTTTGTGCTCTTCACTATTTCAAGCGAATTTTTTTTTTTTTGGAATGTGCATCATACTTTCATAACCAGAAAAGAAAACGGAAAAATCATTAAAGTCTGTTTTTGACTATAGAAATAGAGACTTTCTCAGAGGTCTTCTTAGCTTTAGAGGAAACTATTAAAAACTCATTGGTCTTACCTGAAATTTACTTAGAGACATATATTTTTCTAAAGGTGATTTTGTTCTTTTTTTTTTTTTAATTAATGTTTAGTTTCTCATTATCTTGCAGTTTCAATATGGACAGCCTGCCAGGAAATGGTAGCTCAGGGGACTCACTGCTCAGTGACCAGTGGGGTGGGGTGTAAGCAGGGAGGGAGAGCCATGGTGGCTGCTGCCTGGGCACCATCACCTTCCCAGCTGGTCTGTCTGGACGGCTTTGCCTTCAGCCCAGAAGCCAGCGAGGCCTGAGAGGCACACAGCTTCCTGGAGTTCAGAGTACTTGTTGGGCAGTGCTGTCCTGACTTTCTCTCTAAGTTGGCACAGTGTACCATATGGACGACCTCAAGAGACTAAGGCACCGTTTCTCTGCCCAGAGGACGTGCCGTCTAGAGTAGGAGCAGTGCTGCCCAGAGTGTGCCTCAGAGGTCAAGGTCTGTCCCCTCACCGAAGGCACCTGGAGCCGGCCAGTCACGGCTAAAAGCAAGTGTTGATGACCAACTGCCCACGATCTCAGGAAGATGGGAATTAGGGCTGAAGATGGGGTCCCTGGAACACTTGTTTCCAAGGCAGCTGCCTACGAGGCGGCCCACTAGGATGTGGGAAGAACATTTTAGAATGTGTTTTACTTTTTCATTTCACTCATTTAAGGTTTGTCCTTGAACCTGTTTTGTATGTGTATAGTAGTACATGCATACAATTTGTGAAACAAAACTCAGAGTGCATGGTTGTAATTTTCTCACTGATGAGACAGTGCTGACATTAACACTCGCTTATCTTCGGATTACTGAATCAGATGTCACGTTCAGCATGTGACCAACCTATGCAGCAACCGTCTTTGTCTTCACGTCCACAAAGGAAAAAAAGGAGTTAATTGTCTAACAGAAGAGTTGGCACTCATGCACAAAGAAGATGAAAGAGGCAGAGACATGAAGAGGGAACGGGCAGAGTTACAAAAGGCACGGGGGAGAGGGAATTTACAGTGTGGAGCTATTGGTAACTTCAGGCCAGAATTCACGAGCCTTGTTCAGGTGTGTGGCCCTTAAAAGCATAACAGCTGAAAGCCCGGGAGGCTGCTTCTCCCAGGAGTACATTCCAGACTTGACCGAGCTGTGCTTCCCGGCAGCCTGGAGACTGCTCACCAGCACCCCAACAGGAGTTTTAACAATGACTAGAATTCTTTGGGATCCCATATAGAATGTTCTTTATTCCGAATTATGCAAGGCGATTTCGACGTTTCGGTGCACCTGGAACAATCCATTTTCAACCCACATTGACCTTATTTCGAAAGCTGCTGGGGGAAGTGACTATAAGACATGGAGGCCAGGAGATAAGCCACCAGGCGCGGGCGGACACCTGCTTCTGTTTTTCGCAAGTTTATTGTATTGTTTTGCTGCTGACCGGGCGTCCCTTCTCCCCTCTTAGGAGGCACGAGTCAGACACGTTAGTACCTCCCCAGACCCCGCTGCTTCTCTGGGAGCCCAGGGCCTTGCTCACCCCGTCTTCACAGCCTCAGCCCCATTTTTTCTTCCTCTGCGTCTCAGAAAGGCAGATTCTCAGCTTCTTTCTCTTCCTTCCTCTGTTTGGCGTGACCCTCCTGCGTTCGCCTCTATTCTCAGCTGGGAGCTATTTGTATTTGTGCCAGCTCTCTGTCTCTCTCTCTCTCTCTCTCTCTCTCTCTCTCTCTCTCTCTGTGTCTCTCTATCGCTCTGTGTCTCTCTGTCTCTCTATCTCTCTCTGTCTCTCTGTCTCTATCTCTGTCTTTCTGTCTCTATCTCTGTCTTTCTGTCTCTATCTCTGTCTTTGTGTCTGTCTCTCTCTTTCTGTCTTTCTCTCTCTCTCTCTCTCTCTGTGTCTCTCTATCGCTCTGTGCCTCTCTGTCTCTCTATCTCTCTCTGTCTCTCTGTCTCTGTCGCTCTGTCTCTCTTTGTCTCTGTCCCTGTCTTTCTGTCTCTCTATCTCTCTCTGTCTCTCTCTGTGTCTCTCTATCTCTGTCTTTGTGTCTATCTCTCTCTTTCTGTCTCTCTATATCTCTCTCTTTGTGTCTATCTCTCTCTTTCTGTCTCTCTATCTCTCTCTGTCTCTGTCTCATTAGCAGAAGGAGATGTTTAGGATGCAGAGGCTGGAAGTACATCACCCCTTTTCACCCCCTCCTGATAAGCCGTCTCTCTACTGGGTTGACTCCTGTCTGTCCTTTCAGACTCTGTTGAGGAGGTATAGCCCACAGGGACTTCTCTGTCCTCTGGCTCCTGTCCTGTCTCCCGTCTGCTTCTCGCCTGCCCTTTGATCGCACTGTCTTGGGACATGAATTTTCCTTTTATGTCCCTGTTCTGCCTTCTTACCTCAGTTGCCCACTCAGGGCTCAGTCCTTCCACCCAGGAGATACTGTGGTTTCATCCATTGCTGGTCTTTTGCCACAAGTCCACATTTCCTTCTAAAACTGGATAAATTGATCCTACACATCATGTACACGAAAGCCTTTGTGAAAATATTCATTGTTAGATTTGCCCACTTTTGAATATTGAAGCAATTTGGCTATACTGTCTAATTTTCCAGGGGAAACAAGGGTCTAAACTACCATACTATTTTGAAATTCAAACTGATAAGAAATCTTAAAGCAGTTAATTCTACAAAGGTCTACATAACCATTAATTTAATATGTAACCATTGATTGTTCACATTTCATTTTTAATCTTATTTCATCTTATAACAGAAAATCCTTCAGTATACTTAAAATAATAATGGTTAAACGTATAAAAATACATACTTACAGAAAAATAATACATAAAATACAAGAAGATGGCATGAATTTAGAAAGTAGGAAAAAAAGAAGGAAAAACAAGGGTAGGGAAAATATTGGTAACATTTGTATAGGGATTAGAGTCACCACCACAGCCGTTTACTATTCTAGACATTAAGTATGACTGATATGTATATAAAACTAAGTAATGTTTGAAAAAGTTTATGTGAATGGTAGAATTTATAATAAACTTTGGAGGTCTGCATTTGCGCTACCGTTCACTACAATACTTTCCATTCTCTAAGAACTCTAGTAATGAATTTTTACTCAGAAATAACTTTTCCCCCTGAAATGTTCAGTTAATGATGAGTATGGTTTCCGGAACACTTCAGTCCATTTAGAGAAGCCTACATGTAGTTTTTCAGAAAGAGAGAGTCGAGCTTTTGCCTCTAGAACCCCTGCAACTGCGCCAACTAGGCAAGTCTTTGCTTCAGGGCAAGAAAAGAAGCCGTTGCCTGCTGAATCCCACCCGGCCTTTATGTCCGGTCCACAAAGAGGGCTTGGAGTCCGCTGTTGCTTTCCAGGGATGCTGTGCAGCAGGGCCCAGACAGGGGAATTAAGATGAAGGGTCTCCCTCCTCCTAAGTTTTTAGCATTAAAAAAAAAAAAAAACCTCAGACAAACAAATAATCTCTTTCCTGATGAATGTGGAGAACCTGAGACATTTAGATAAAGTGCAGGCTCTGGAATCAAGTCGTCTGGATTCATGTGTGGCCAATTAAAATAGACC
The DNA here is from genome assembly GCF_059928025.1 of Delphinapterus leucas. NCBI lineage: Eukaryota > Metazoa > Chordata > Mammalia > Artiodactyla > Monodontidae > Delphinapterus > Delphinapterus leucas. The sequence continues at coordinate 6,577,250 of NC_143144.1, forward strand.
AATAATAGAGCAAGAATAAAGAATGTATCCCGTATACAAAAAGAACTTAATAAATGCTAGCTATTATTACCTTAGTAGCAGCTATGGCACCATGAAAATGATGAAATCAAAATATCTACGTTTCAAAAAATCCTTATTTTATAAAACCAGAAGAGAATCTCTTACGCTCCTGGTGAAAGTATGGGGAGAGAAGAGATGTTTGCTTGGAGCTTATAGCCTCCACTGAAGGGCTGCGAAAACTGGTTGATTATTTAAGCTCTTAGCTTTTTCCTCTGCCTGCCCTTTGGCCAGCTGTTAGCACCTCCTGCAGAGGCTGGAAAGGGAGAGGGGTGAGGAAATTGAGTTCTTGTGAATGGCTGAGGGTTAGAGCCTCCCACGTTTCTGTGACCAAAGGGCTAGGATCCTTCCAACAGTCTTCTGCCTTTAGAAGCAACCTGGCTGGTTTGGGGGGTGTTTGAGACCAAGAAAGTTCTGGGCTCCAGGCTCCAGAGCTCAGGTGCTGGGAGGAATTTATCATCTCTTCTGCAATTCACGGAGCTTCAAAGCCCTTCGTCTTGACCGTCACTGGAGCTCAGAGAGAGAGAGCATTTTGGGGAGAAAGTAACTCCAATATATTTGCTTCTCTCCCTCTGCTATTTTCCTTTGAGAGAGTAAAAATGTTGCTCTAGAGAAGAGGGTGGCAGAAGGAAAGAAGAGGAAGGATTAGTCAGAAACCCTTTGGGTTTGTCTGGTGAGAGGCTTCAGAGAGGGGAGAGGTCTTCCCGATGTGTGATGCGAAGAATTCAGGTAGCATGAGCCATGTGGTTGGCACAGGAGAAGACAGATATTTTAGAAAAAATTTAAAGTATTTATTTATTTATTTTAAAATTGAAACATAGTTGATTTACAATGTGTTAGTTTCAGGTGTATAGCAAATTGATTCAGTTTTATATATATATATATATATATATATTCATTTTCAGATTCTTTTGCATTATATATTATTACAAGATATTGACTATAGTTCCCTGTGCTGTACAGTAGGTCCTTATTGGTTATCTATTTTATATATAGTAGTGTGTATCTGTTAATCCCAAGTTCCTGATTTATCCCTCCCCCACTTTCCCCTTTGATAACTATATGTTTGTTTTCTATGTCTGTTAGTCTATTTCTGTTTTGTAAATAAGTTCATTTGTATCCTTTTTTTTTAGATTCCACATATAAGTGATACCATATGATATTTTTCTTTCTCTGTCTGACTTACTTCACTTAGCATGATAATCTCTAGGTCCATCCATGTTGCTGCAAATGGCATTATTTCATTCTTTTTGATAGCTGAGTCATATTCCATTGTATATATGTACCACATCTCCTTTATCCACTCATCTGTCGATGGGCATTTAGGTTGCTTCCATGTCTTGGCTATTGTAAATAGTGCTGCTATGAACATAGGGGTGTAGGTACCTTTTTGAATTATAATTTTGTCCAGATATATGCCCAGGAGTGGGATTGCTGGGTCATATGGTAACTCTGTTTTGCTGGGTCATATGGTAACTCTAGTAAGGAACCTCCATACTGTTCTCCATAGTGACTGTACCAATTTACATTCCCACAACAGTGTAGGAGGGCTCCCTTTTCTCCACACCCTCTCCAGCATTTATTATTTGTGGACTTTCTGACCGGTGAGAGGTGACACCTCACTGCAGTTTTGATTTGCGTTTCTCCAGTAATTTGTGGTACTGAGCATCTCTTTATGTGCCTGTTGGCCATCTGTGTGTGAGAAGACAGATTTTTGACTGCAGCATCAGAACTAAAAGCGTGGACCAAAGGTCTAGGTCATCTGGCATCATTTTCTGTCACTGATATTTCAACGCTTCGTCGGTCGTGGGGCTCTTCTGAAAAGATGGCCTGAAAAATCAAAAAGTTGGCCGTGATTTTGTCTAATAGCAAATAGGAGATTGACTATTAAAACAGAAGGCTCTGCTAACAGACTCCCCTGTGGTTTGTCCAGTTCCTCCCAAAGCATGTGTTTTAAAGCAATGATATGATCATTCTGCCCAGTGAGATCAATTAAGAAATCAACCAATATTTAAGGAGGCCTGAGGCCTGGCAAGATGCCCAGTGATTCCTCTTTCTTTACTCCGTTTGGTTTAGGTGGTGGAAAGCCATTCCATTGCAATTACTATGTAAACCTGAACTTGGGGAGGCTGTCGAGGGGACGTTCTGTCCACTGTGCTCTGGGGGCCCGTGTGCCCTTGTCCCCCAGATATGCCAGTGTGCTTCACGATGTGCCTGTTTCAAGGGGCCTGTCACATTCTTAAAAAGGCGATTATGACTAATCAAGGCGGAATGTCCAAACTAAGATGATTTATTTTTTTTATTATTATTATTTTTTTGTGTTATGCGGGCCTCTCACTGTTGTGGCCTCTCCCGTTGCGGAGCACAGGCTCCGGACGCGCAGGCTCAGCGGCCATGGCTCACGGGCCCAGCCGCTCCGCGACATGTGGGATCTTTCCTGACTGGGGCACGAACCCGTGTCCCCTGCATCGGCAGGCGGACTCTCAACCACTGCGCCACCAGGGAAGCCCTAAGATGATTTTTACAAGCTCAAGAGAAACCATATAGCTTGAGTGTTTTTGATGCATTTTGGCAGGGAGTTGAGAAATCTTAAAGAAAAATTAATTGCTGTATCAATGGAAACCCCAGCAGGTAGATATCCAATTTGTCATTAATTAAAATGAGAAGACGTTTAACGATTTAAGGAAGCGTTGTCAAGATTGTGTGATAGTTTAATTTGCTAACATGGGATGAACCTGTTAGTTTCAGACGCATGATTAATAGAAGTAGAGCTCCTCCTGGAAATTCTCCGATGCTCACTTTCAGTGTGCAGTCATTTTTAAGACTCTGCTCAGTGCTCTTAGCTCACGTAAAGTGAGGTGACGGGTCTGCAGCATCCTTGGCAAATGTAGGTTAGACGAAATATTACACACAACATTGTCTGCGACTCATTTTTGCTCCTTTTCTCCTCCTCACTCCCCGACCCCGCATCCCTCCCTCCCAGCACCCTGAGTCGTACCACAGCTGTGCAAACATTAGCTGCAAAGCGGCAAGCACTGAGCTGCAGACGCTCTCTGTGCTGTGCTGTGTCCCCTTCTATCAGGGAGCTCACCCCAGGGTGGGTTCTAAATCCCTGATCACAGACACCTCAGGGGGGAGAGCAGTTTTTTCCTTCTGTGGCTGCTAATGTAAAGATGCCATTTCTTGAGCTGGAAGAATTTTCTGTGATTGCATTCTATGCTAAGCCTCAAAAGATAACTTTGTAGCTCTCATTCATCACCCAACAGGGCCTTTTAGGGGTGCTTCTTTTTTGTTTTTTAAATTTTATTGAAGTATGGGTGATTTACAATGTTGTGTTAATTTCTGCTGTACAGCAAAGTGACTCAGTTATACATATATATATATTCTTTTTTCATATTCTTTTCCATTATGGTTTATCACAGGGTATTGAATATAGTTCCCTGTGCTCTACAGTAGGACCTTGTTTATCCATCTTATATATAATAGTTTGCATTTGCGAACCCTAACCTCCCCATCCTTCCGTCCCCCAGCCTCTCCTCCCCCTTGGCAACCACAAGTCTGTTCTCAATGTCTGTGAGTCTGTTTCTGTTTCGTAGATACGTTCGTTTGTGTCATATTTTAGATCCCACATGTAACTGATATCGTATGATATTTGTCTTTCTCTTTCTGATTTACTTCGCTTAGTAGGGTCATCTCTAGGTCCATCCATGTTGCTGCAAATGGCATTATTTCCTTCTTTTTAATGGCTGAGTAATATTCCATTGTGTATGTATACCACATCTTTATCCATTCATCTATCGATGGACATTTAGGTTGCTTCCATGTCTTGGCTCTTGTGAATAGTGTTGCAATGAATATTGGGGTGCGTGTGTCTTTTCTCACAGATACATTTTAGAGGATTGTGACAATTAGGATTGAGACTGACTGGAGACGTTCTTCAAATGTTTGTAGGAATGACATGCAATGCTGATATATATCAGTAGCTGATCCTTATTAAGAGATATTGTATGCAGGTAATCCACGAAACACTTTAAATGGATTATTTCACTGAAGCCTCCCAACCAGCCAGTGAGCTTCAGGCTCTGTTATTATCTGAATATATAAGGGGGCTGAGGCTGGCAGAGATCAAGCACCTTTCCTCAGGTGCCCCAGGGACTACTGTGTGGGTGTTTAATCTGTCTGTCTCAAACCCCCTCAGCGCCTCGTTCTCCAAGACTAACGTTACCACAACGTTCTGGAGTTGGGTGTGGGACAGAGGTATGAAACTTGAAAACTGTGTCTTAAGAATGAACTTCTTGATTTAAATTCCCTTAGTAAGACATTATTTAAAAAAGTCCAAATTATTGTGGAAATTTTTAAACACGTGCAAAACTAGAGAACTTATAACGAACCCCCATGTGCAAATCTCACCAATTCAACAATTTTCAGTACATGGCTGAACTGATTTCAGCTGTACTCCCCTCCACTTCCCCACTGTACTAGTTTCCTATCACTGCTGAAACAGAGAGCCGTGAACAACTTCAAACAACACAGATCTACTGTCTTCCAGTTCTGGAGTCCAGAGGTCTGATGTGGGTCTCACTGGGCTACAGTCAAGGTGTTGGCAGGGCTGCTTCCTTCTGGAGGCTCCAGGGCAGGATCTGCTTCATTAGCTTCTTCAGCTGCTAGTGGCCAGCTGTAACCCTTGGCTCGTGGCCTCTTTCTCCATCTTCAGAGCACATCACTCCAGTCTCTGCTTCTGCATCACCTTCTCCTCTGACTCTGACCCTGCTCCCTCCCTCTCACAAGGACCACTGGATGACGTCATTGGGCTGACCAGAAAATCCAGGGTAATCTCCCCATCCCCAAATCCTGAACTTAATTATATCTGTAAAGTCCCCTTTGCCATATAAGGTAACATTCATGGGTCCTGAAGATTAAGGCATGGACATCTTTGGGGAGCCGTTATTCAGCCTACCACATCCACCCTGCCCCCCACAGGAATATTTTGAAGTGAATCTCGTTTTATTTAACCCATGAATATGTCAACACATATCTTCAAAAAGATAAAGACTTAAAAAAAATAACCGTCATACCATTATCACACCTAAAAACATTAACAAGACTTTCTTCATATCATCAGATATCCAATTTTCCCAAACTGTCTCATAATTTTATGTTGACACGTGGCTTATTCACATCAAGAAATGTGTCAGGGCTCTTTAACCTACGGGTTCCTACTCCTTTTACTTCACTTTCTTGTTGTTGAATTAACCAGTATTTTTGTCCTACAGAGTTTGGCTACTTGTGTCCTTGTGCTCATCGACATGTTTCTTTTTCCCATGTATTTCCTATAAACTGGTAGTTAGATCTATAGGTTTGATTACACTGAGGTTTGATTTTATTGTCACAGTGCTTCACTGATAGCGTTGTTACTTTCTACATAAGGAAGCCAATATTAATCTGTTCTTTCTCTCCTGTGGTGTTGAGATTGGTTGTTGGGTTCAAGACTGGGAGCCCTGCCCTCTTTGTATCAGATTTTCCGTCAGCTTTTTATACCTAAATTGGTGATTATTGACTAGACTTATTATTTCATTAGTGGATTGTGAAATAGTAATATTCTAATTCCATCACAGTCATCATTTCTTTACATAAAATTCTTCTATAAGAAAAGAAACTTCTTCAGGTTATTTCAAAGAGGGTCTGTGGGTTTGTGAAACCGGGAGCTCTTAATGCTACCACCAAAGATTAATATTCTCCATAGGATGTCACAGGCACTCAGTAGTGCTGCTTTCCTGAAGAGACGAAACGTACAGACACTCAGTTTCACTCATAATAATCCATGACTCGTGATGTGAGAAAGTAAGTAAATGCCTCAGAGTTTAAAAACAAAGTTTCCTTCAACATCTATTTAATTGTCCTGAGTGTTATGATCTACAAAAGAAAGAAATGTTTGATTCTTTCTCTTTATGCACCTGTTTCAGAATAATAATTGGTTTTCTAGAAGCCTCTAAAGGTGAACGGAAAGAGTGTGTGTGTGTGTGCATGTAGCATTATGAAGTCATGGATTTTTAACGTGTTTGCTATGTTTCAATTCTTTGCAGAAAGTGTTCTTTTTCAAATTTTCCCATCTTTGGCGGAGATCCCTTTCAAATTGGCCCCTGAATCTTTTAACATCAACCTAAATGCTTCCTTGTTTTCTGATTGAACAAGATGTTTCAGGCTCATCTTGCACATTTCATGGCCCAGATCTAGAATCAGCATTTTCTGCAAGGAGCTCTTTTTATTTTTAGTAGGAAATGATACTTAGAGACCACAGACTGGGCCCTGGGGGGGCTCACAGCTACTGGATTATCGTTATTTTTGAACTTTTCAGTAGACAGAGCTAGGATTTTTTTTTCAGACAAATTATATCACAGATTCACACTGTTATTTCCAGTTCAAATTCAGGGTTACATAGTTTTACTTCTTTGATTTTATACGGGTATTTCTTTTCTCTTATGCTGAAAAATTTTATTCCTTATATCGTTAAAAGAATTCTATACCTATCTATATATTTATCTATCTCTATTATGAAAGATATTTGATTACATGTATGTAGTATATCTGACTATATATACGTGTGTATATATATATTATATTATATTTGGTATATCCATTTTGTGTATGGTTTCAGAATAATAATACTGACATTTTTATTAATAATATGGTAACTGAAAACAACCTAAGACTTCTTTGCAGTTCTTTTTGTTCTTAGGATATATCCCACCAGGGATGCACAGTTAAATTACAGAGGTTTAAAGTCACTTTAATTAACTCCCCTGGGTGTAGTTCAACCATCAACTCAATGCATAGTTAGCTCAATGCACAGTAGGCTCACCTCTATTATTTTGCCTTTTATTTTAGTGGTTGCTTCTTTTTTTTTTAACATCTTTATTGGGGTATAATTGCTTTACAATGGTGTGTTAGTTTCTGCTTTATAACAAAGTGAGTGGTTGCTTCTTTTAGCAACACAAACAAATATATAACACAAACTTTATGGTTCAAAGTTAAATGTACAAAACAAGGTGCAATCAGAAAAGTATAGCTGTCTTTCCCTCTCTTCAGCCTTTTCCTGACTTTCTCCTACAGGAAACCGTTTTAATTCAATTTTGCTTTATCCTTCCACTGCTTTTTAACGACATAGCCATATATATTTATATCCTCTCTTAGACAAAAGGTGCAGTACTACACACGCTGTTCTACACCTGCCAAGATGACTTGTGAATGTAAAATTTCCTGAGAATAGGAAATAGAACCCACATATTGTAGTGTTAAGCCCAGCGGTCCATTTAATCAGAAAGGGGTCAAGCCCTAAAGAGCTGGGAGCCAGAATCCTCTTTAGATTTCAACTTTGCAGAGCTCTGTTTGCGACCCATTCTGTGCTGACATTTTTATTTTCTTCCTCGTACTTAGCTTGTAACCACCCCCAAGATCTCCCAGGACTCACAACAGTTATAATTAATTGCAAATACTGATTCTGGAAATACCGTTTTTTTTTTAACCAGGTGGCTTGTCAAAAATAGTCTTCTATGTTACTACATGACAATTCTAACCACGGTTTTAATAGTAATTAACATTCAATAAGTACACATATTACAATTTGCTTAACCATATTTCATTGAAGGGCATTTTGTTGTTTTCCACCTGTTTTTGTTATATGGCAAATTTAAAAATTAATTTCTCTTTGCTCAAGAGCCTTGAATTATTGAACTGATGGAACTGACACCATTACCTAACAGGCACCTGTGTTCTTTCCTCGGGTCCTTGTTTCCAGGGGTGGAAGTGTGCGGAAAGATGTAGCTCTTCCCAAAGAAAGTCTTTTTTCTTAACACTTTCGAAAGAAGGAAAATACAAAACATACACAGGATGAAAATAGACAGGAGGAGGACCTTTAAACAGAACAAAAACCTTTGTGAAAAATTCTCACTTCTGTTTTTTTTCCAAAGAAAACTTTTTATACGAGGTACATGCAAAGTGTGTCATATTAGATTGAATATGTGAATGATGATAAAGACTGTGACTTGGGTCAGATGAGTCTCTTAGAGCCTGCTAGGGGGACAGGATCTTAGACTACCCCAAGTCAGGTTCTCCAGGTCCGAGAACTCACGTCGATCCTCAACCAGGAGGCTCTCAGTTGTTCATCATTCATCGTTCCCCACTACTTGTTCAGTACCTTACCTGAAGCCTCAGAGAACTAAGGAGCTTACGTGTTTCTTTTGATAAAATGAGGAAAAGACAGCATAGGTTTATATTAAAAAGTTTCAGATGTTTTCTGGAGTAGAGGAGGTGAGAGAAGGAGATTATCAAGTGATCCCATGGTTGCCAATGTACGGCGGAGAGTTTGAGCTGCTCCCTTCCAGAATCTCAGTGGGGAGAGCCCCTGTGAGTGGGCTCCGGGACGGGGGTGGCCTGGCTTATTCATGGGGCCAGGGAGAACCAGTGTGAACAGGCAGAAGGGTTGCTGTGCCTAGATGGGCAGTGCAGCTTGTCACGCAGCACAGAGCCAGCATAGGGGGGCCTTAGAAGGGAGACAAATACGTTTAGGCTGGATCAAACAAGTAACGACTGGTCTGTAAAGAAGAGGGGAAGGGCTCAATGAAAAGCAGTGTTTTAGAAAAACTAGTTGTCAACGCTATTCAGAACAGATTGAAAAAGAGAAGGAAGTTGGAATTAGAGAGGCCAGTAAAGAGGCGATGCAGCTAATAGAGTCCTGAGTATGGACTTTATGTATGCAGGACTGATGTATGGAGAATGATGAAACTACGGGAGAAGAGAGAGTAGAGGGAAAGACAAATTTAAAGAAAATAATCTATGAGTGTGGGAAGTAACAGACAGTGGTGCTTCTAGGATTTGAGGCAGCAGTGACTGGGAGAATGGGTGATAGAAGCAATTCATTAGATCAGGAGCATTATGGCTGGGAACCAGTTCCTCCTTCTTTTTTTTTTTTTAACCTTTCTTATTCTTCCTTCTCATCTTTTTAATACAACTCTCTATCAAGTGCTTTCATATCTGACAACTGTTGCCTGGGGCTCTAGTAGTAAACAATACAAGCACAGTCTTTGCTGTCACAGAACTTGCATTTAATTAGGGAAGGAGGCGGAAGAAAGAATAAGATAATTCATGCAGTGATAAGTGCTGTGAAGAAAGTGAAACAGGCCCATGTGCTGGATGGTGACTGAGGTTTGTAGGGCCTGGGTTGGAAAACTGCAGGTTGCAAACTCTGGAAAGTGACTCAGAGGAACCAGCCATGTGAAGGCTTGGTGGCATTTCAGGACATTCTGGAAAATGAAAAAAATATCTTAAGACAAGAACCGACTTGGAGAGCATGAAACAAAAGGAAGGCTGAGGGTACCGGATGGTGTGTGTTTCAGTCAGGGTCTCATCAGGAGACAGAACCCAAACAAGTAACTTGAACACAGATAGCATAATACAAATAATTATTCATTACAACAAACGATTGGTGTAATGGAGGATCCACCAGGAAGAAGTAAAGAGAACTTAGCCACCACCTGCAGGGCTAAGATGGGGAACGCCCTGCCCCCAGGCTAAGATGCAGACCTCCTTAAAGAGGGCATGACAATGCTGTCCGGAGTGCCGAGTCCTGCACCAGTGCGCCTGCCGGCAGGCGTCTACCTGGAGCTTTCTGGGACCCACCTTCCAGGGTTCCACATAGAGCCCTGATCCCGGAGGGCCTTGTAATGCAGGTGATGGTGGTGATGACAGTAGAAGTATTGGTAGTTGTGCCCATCCCGTCCAGGCTTTGTTCTTAGCGCTTTATGTATTTTAACTCATTTTATCTTCACAATCCAGTGAGGCAGATGCTGTCATTATCCCCGCTTTACAGACGGGGTGACCGAGGCATAGAGAGGTGAAGTCACTTGCCCACAGTCACATGCTCATGAGGGGCGGGGCCAGGATTCAAACCTGAGCAGCCTGACCCCGAGTCTGCCTGACAGACTCAAGTCAGTCATTACTGATCTTTGAACAAACAGATACATCTGTCAGGAGAGATAAGTACTTAAAAGAACTTTGCAGTCAACCCTTCTGTGATTAAACCAGCCACCTCTATTTTATATACTGTATAAATGCTGTCATTTTAATTACTTTTAAAGTAAGTTACACATGTACCAGGGCACATAGAACAGGATGTGCGGGGAAGGTGAAGAAATTGGGTGATGTGATTAAAATACTAGAAAATAGCATTTTGAGTGTGGTTTGATGGATTGGGGGCTCCTTGAGCATAACAAAACCAGAGAAAAGGGGGAAAGTGCAAAATGACTGTTGTGGGTGTGAAGAAATGTCACTCAGAAGATCTTGACAATGTTTCTCTCATCACTGTTGGGTGGGGAGGGGACAGAGCCATGGTCCGTCCCCGTGGGTGGGCTTGTGGGATGGGAATGTGTAGCATTCACGGTGCACCCGACACCGGGCTGGGTGGGCAGGGAAGGGAGACCTGCCCTTGGGGAGCTCACTGTCTTGTGGCTGAGACACGGCTGCTTCTTGAGGTCTAAGGCAGCGTGGTAGTGCCCGCTGGTTCTGCACGTGGAGGGGGTCAAGGGAAGGTGGCAAGAAAAGGTAGCACAGGAGCTGGATGAAGAGCTGGAAGACGCTGTCGGTTCAGGGCCAGTGTCTGGCCAGGACCCGGACCGATGGGGGTTTGGGAAGAAGGACGATGCACGGCCAAGAAGATGGTTCTGGGTCACGTGATCTAATCCAGGCCTCCTCTATCCTTTCTACTTTAGTGACCTTGGGAAATTATTTAATCTAAGTTTCAGTTTTCTTGTTTATAAAAAGAAATATAATAGTAATGTTCCTCACAGAGCTGTTGCACAGATTAAATGAGATACGTGAAGCCTGTTTTCACTGGCGATGGCACATGCTCAGTAAATGTTCGTTGCCATTATTATTACTATTTGCAATAATAATATTATTTATAACATAATAATTATAATTATTATTGCTATTATTGTTGAAAGAGGCTGGATATTAGAGTCCAGGAAAGAATAATAAGGATTCGATAAAAAAGTGTTTCATAACACATATGTGCGTGTGTGTGTATGTATATAGAATTTTTAGATAGTTTTCAGTCGAAACCTTTGTTTTTGTGGCAGGCAGCCTGGGGAAATGCTCAGTTTTGCACGTGATAATGAATACCCATTTTGTCACCATTTACAACAACTACGATTATTCTTGTCATCTCAGGAGAAATGTTCCTAGATCTGCACAAAAAATGGGCAAAGATCTACCACCAAAAAATGACCTAAGAGTAAGAGTGGCTTTGTGGGTCTTATAGGCAGTGTATTTGAGAGTAGTCAAATGAGTCCCCGTGTGTTTTGTTTGGTTTCGGTATAGGATAGGAAATCGCGTTTCCCAGTTGGAGAAGGGAGACTAAATATTTCTCATAAAATGAGTGAAAATCTGGTGCCATCAGGTCATGGGTTTTGTCATCGGGATGGCATTCAGTCTCGGCTCCTCCAACTAGCTAGCCGGGTAACTCTGAGCAAACAGCAGAAGCTCGAGTCTCTGTGCCGATCTGTAAAGTTGAGAGCATCGTCGTAGTAATACTCACCTCATGGTGAAATCGTACAACAGAATGAAATAATGCGTGAAAACTGCCTAGAGCCCCATCAGGCACAGAGAGGGTGATACACACAGGTCTCCTCCTCACGCAGCATCCCTGTTCCCAGCCTTCCCCCCTGGGGATCTCCAGTTCTAATGGCCCACTTTGGATGAAGCTGCCATGTTTATATGGACCTTGAGCCAGATAGTAATTGGAAATTCGATGGATAGGTAAGTGGTATAGGGGAACGGGTTTTCAGGGTGCCATATAAAGTCAGAGAAATCTCACACTCTCCTCTCTACCTGCACCTCTCAGTGTCCATTCTATTCTTTTATGACAAACGTACTTCGTGCAGCAGTAGTGTTCTCACCAGGGGCTGAAGGATTGACGGCATTATTTCTTTAGAATGAGCCATAACATCCCTTTGTTCAGAGGGATTGTAAATCCAGCATCCTTCAGATTAGATAATGTATGTTCGATATCAGTAGGAAAGAAACAGAGAAGTAAATATTTGCTACAAAATGTCTTTCTGTTGTCTTGAACATTAGTTAATTTCCTGCACCGGACAAGTCAGTTCCCTGCCACACCCGCCTCCCCTTTAGAGGCAAAGAGAAAACAATCCCCTACAGCAAGGAACCTGTCACTTGGGAATCCAGGGGAGATAATGTGACCACAGTGCAGTAGCAGTGAATACTGATAAGGATGTGACAGGCCATGCTTAAAGTTTGGGGTCACATTCCAATGACTGGCTGAGAGATGAAAAGAAAACAAAAAAATTAATCCCCCTCTTGGAATCTCATGCAGATTCACTTAGTGGTCGCTCGCAGCTCAGCAGTCTGTCTCTTTCTTTCCACATTAATAATCGGAATCACATATCCATTATGGGTTCTCAGCAACAGTGTGATTGCTTCCCCTTCCTTATTTCCTGGGACGGTAGGTCTGATGGTGAGAAAGGGCAGTTGTGTAATCGTTCTTTCCATGTAAAGTCGGAGAAGTCAGTTGTGCCCGGGGGATATTGATGTCAGCTGCTTTGCTCTCTGGTGGAGGGAAGGAAGGAAATACTTTCATTGTGCTAGTTTTAGACCCGTTCGGGTTTCAGCCTTTGTGATACTTTGTGGACTGGGGACGGAGCTGCTGACGCACAATTTGGCTGTCAGATCCTGGGCTCTCTACCTTCCCCGGCAGACTTCCTGTCTCAGGACGGGATCTCGGCACGGCTCAGCCCTCGGCGCCCTGCTTGGTGGCCGAAAGCCCAGCCAGGCCGAGAGGGCTAAGGCTCGCTCTGAATGGCCAGTGTTTGCCAGTGGAACTTGCTGCCCACCGGGCTTCAGTTTGCCCGGGAAGGTTTAATCGGATCTTTCATAGGCATAGATATTCAGCACCACGCATGCTCTCTATAAACAAAACGAGGTCACTTGACCATCCTGGCTTTTCTTGTCAGCTTCCCAGAGGTGGTTGGTGAAAGCCAGAATGAAGGAAAACTCTCTCTGCTGGATTTCCTTCTGAACTAACAAGAAGGGCCTAGACACCTGGGACTCCAGGTTATCTTTTTCCGCAGTGATGGAAGGCAGTCTTCTAGGTCTTCCATATTAACGATGGGCTGGTCCTAAACTCCAGAGGCATTTAGGAAGTGCCAGTAATACCTTGTCTGTGCTTGTCTCGTGTCGGGTGTCTTGTCACATGTGCTAAAATCCAGATCAGTCAGTGTCACACTGAATCCTGTGGGTACCGGCGGCGTGGCCATCCGGAGGCTTTAGGTTTCAGCAGGTAGGGCCCCCAGTCAGGTGCCTGCTACTCAAGGTGTGGGCTGTGAACCGGTAACATCAGAGTCATCCAGATTTGGTTGGAGGGCAGAGTCTCAGGCCCACCCCGGCATGCGAACCACAACTTCATTTTAACAAGATCTCCAAGTGATTCATAGGCACATGAATCCCTTTTTTTCTCTTTTAAAATCACAAGGCTTTTTTAGAATCTCATGAAATCTGTGGACCCTATTTCCATGCAAATGCACCCACACACAAGATTCTGCAGGGCATTTCGGTGAGTGCAGTTCCCTGAACTTCAGTAAGACCCCTCTCTGGGGATCTGGGGGTGTGCCTGGTGGATCCCTGAGGCCATGGCCCCCCCGCCTTGCTGACCCGTGTTGCTGCTTGGTCGTCCTATGGACTAGCCTCCACTCTGATGCCTGATCTCGTACATTTAAGGTAGACACTTGTCATCTCTCCAGCCCCTTCACCCCTGCAACTCTCGTTTACCAGCCCTTGCTGTCATGCTCCTCGTGGGACCACTCTGCTCTCTGGCTTTCTCCTTCCTCAGTGTAGGGCCAGGGTGCCAGCGGGTTTAGAATAACCTGCGGTGGGAGCAGCTGAGAGGTATCGGTACCAAGGCCCCTGCGCCGCGCGTGGGCTCCTGAGAGGAGAGGAAGGCTTCTTAGGTCTTCTTACTCTTTCTGCTGGCGGCGTCCGTTCTGCAGGCCCCGCTGGGAGCTCTGGGCTTTGATTTCTTCCAGCCTCGATGGTGGCCTGAGGAGAGCGCAAGGCAGATTGCAGCTCACCCTGGGAGAAGTCTGTTCACTCACTGACTTATCAAGGGCACGCTCTGACCTTGAAGGCGTCCTCGCTTTGGGAGGGAGCAAATGTACGTGGATGACTACAATCTAGGATATACGTCAAAACAGAGGTATGGGCAAAATGCTGCGGGACCACGAATGGAGGATGAGCGTGGTGTACACCGGCCGTTCCCAGTATTGTCGTCCCGTCCCCTCCGTGCATCACCTCCCCGGTGCCTGGTGCTGTCGGACCGCACAGGTGTCTCCCTCTGCCCTTTCCTTCTCGCCCGCATGGCCTATCATTTGTGAAGAAGTCTCGTTTGAGCTCCTTTGGCCGGAGGTAGACACTGATCACGCCTTTTGTTTTGGGGACTGCGGCTCAGCGTGTGGCCACCCTGCTGAGGCTGCAGCTGGCTGGCTGGGCTCCCTTTTCAAAGTTAGATACAAAGCCTCCGTCCCTGGCAAGTGTGCTGTTCGCTGTCTCAGGAGCCGTGACCATTGTCTGTTTGGAGCTCACGTTACACCTCCTGTGGTTTGTGGACAGAGAATACCGACACCAGGGAAAGCCCACCTAAGGCATTCACGATGACAGGATGAGCTGACAGCTTCTGCGGCTTCAGCCCCGCTGTATCCCCACGGTTCTCACGCTGAGCCGACAGCATCACCAGGCTGGTACTCGCGGCCTCACGGCGTCACTCATTCCCAAGGAGCTTTTACTGTTCTTGATAGAACACAGTTTGGGGACATTTCTCTGTTTTCTTTTCTGCACGGCCAGTTGCACGTGTCTGCAGAGCTGCGTGGGTGCTCCGCCTCCTTGACTGTCTGGCTGCACGTTTGTCCCATAAAACGTTCAGGTGGGAGCTCTTTGGCAGGTCCCTCTTCCATCCCACCCCTGAGCTGTCTTTGGAAAGGCGCCTCTTCTGAGAGGCGGGAAGAATAATAGCTTTCACCTACAGGGTGGGGTCTGGCTCCTTTTCTTTTCAAGTGGAGCTACTGGAAGTGCCCAGGAGATAAGCTGGGATGCGATTTACCAGACACTCTCTCTCCCCGTCTGGCTCCTGTTTCCCTTTAAAATTCCTTGTCTGCCCTCGGCGTGGGCATGTGTTTACATTTATCCTGTGGCTCTCAGGACTCAGTGTAGCTCTCCTACTTCTGAAGAGCTCTGATTTAGAAGCCCTTTCCACAACTGCCGCTGATCAAACATGTCCCCACAAACCATGACAGGGACTCTGCAAAGCGGGACGTTTGGCGCCAAAGGTAAGGCTACAGATTTTGGCAAAAAGGCCAAAGGAAAAGAACTGGACAAATTCAAAAATAATTTAAATTTCCTTCTTGTTATAAAAGTAAAGTATGCATGTGGTTTATTTGAAAGGAAAAAAGAAAGAGAAAGAAAGAAAGAAGGAAGGAAGGAGAGAAAGAAAGGAAGGAAGGAAAGAAAAGAAAGAAAAGAAAGAAAAAGAAAGGAAGGAAGAAAGAAAGAAAGGAAGGAAGGAAGGAGAGAAAGAAAGAAAGAAAGGAATGAAAAGAAAGAAAAGAAAGAAAAAGAAAGGAAGGAAGAAAGAAAGAAGGAAGGAAAGAAAGGAAGGAAGGAAGGCAGGAAGGAAAGAAAAGAAAGAAAAGGAAGAAAGAAAGAAAGAAAGAAAGAAGGAAGGAAGGAACAAAAGAGAAAGAAAGGAAGAAAGAAAGAAAGAAAAAGAAAGAAGGAGGAAAAAAAGAAAGAAAGAAAGGAAAGAAAGGAAGGAAGGAAGAAAGAAAGAAAGAAAGAAAGAAAGAAAAAGGTAAAATATAAAGAAAATCCCCTGTTCCTCCCCCAGCTGAGGGAACGGTTTCAAGTATATCCTTCCAGAAATATTTCACTCATTCATAGGCATATATGGATGTATATGCCTGCCCTTTTGTTATTTTTAAAAACTCAAATGAGATCTTAACAGAATACTGTTTGTTCTGTGCTTCACCTAGTTTGGTTTAATTTTTCTTGGAAGCCTTTCCATTTTAAGAGGCTTAGCTTAGCCTTCTATTGTGAATGGTTGCACGGTGTGTAACCATAACTTTGGTTGATTTGTTTTCTCCCTTTGGTTGTTTCCAGTTGTTTCTTGCGATGCAATTACTGTACTTTTTCACACAGCTCTTTTTTCTTGTCTGAATATATCTGTAGGGTACATGCTTCAAAGTGGAATAGCTAGCTCAAAGACCATGTGCTTTTTTAATCTTAACAAGCATTGCCAAATGACTTTCCTAAAAAAGGGTAATGATTTATTTGCGCATCTTTACCTTGGATGAGGCTGATAATGTTTTTATATATTTTTTGGCCGTTTGTATTTCTTCTGCCTCTTCTGCCTATTTTCTCTTGGGATGTTTGTTTTTCTTCTTATTGATTTTCCTTGAAAGTTAAGGAATTTGACTCTGGGACTATGCTATATATTAGAAATAGTTTTTCCTAATAGGTCATTTGTAGTTTGATTTTCATTTATGGCATTTTTTACTGTGTAGAAGTTGCAATTTATATGTATCCAGATCTGTCACTTTTTTTCCTTTTTGACTTCCAGGTTTTTGTGTCTTCCCCAGTTTAAAATTGTAGTCAAATGATTTAAAATTTCCATTTAGTCGTTGCACAGCTTAGAAAACAATGCAGCAGAAGCACAGTTGAGTGGCATATTGAGATTTTACTCTGACTTTAATTTTTAATGTAGTCAGTCTACTGGGATCACTTATCAGGAAAGCTTTTCCCCTATTAACCTTTATTAGGATGGATATTGTTTTAACTTAATTGTTTTATCTGCTTCAAATTGGAGGAGTCCTTTAAGTGTAACTTCCCTGAAAGTTCATTCAGTTAATTAAATACTTACTGAGTTCTATCATGGTTAATACCTTGCTAAACCATGTGATTCACAGGATTAAAAAAAAATGAGTATGACCTATTCTCAAACCTCATTAAGTACCTACAGTAGAAGGTATACGTACATAAAGCGCAGACATCAAGGAGGAATATAATAACTGTCTTAAAAGTACTATAAAATGCCATAGGAGTTCAGAGAATGGAGACTATATATGGTGTGGGGATCAGGGAAGAGTTCTTTACTAAAGTGACATTTGAGATGGGCCTTGATGAATTGGTTGGCTTTTTAATGGGTGGGGATTTTGGAAAAGAAAATTCAGGGAAGTAGTAGTCTGAAATTAGAAACTTGTCCGTTTGTCCTGGGAAGAGCAAGTGGTCCACTTGGGTGTCATCTAGCACCACACAGGAGAGCCGTGGGGAGGCATCCGGAGCAGAGCTGAGGTCGACTGGTGAAAGGCCTTGAGGGACTTGGCTTTCCATCTGGCAAGCAGTGAAAGCCACTAACGTTTTTAGAGCAATAATGGACGGGATAGATTGGAAGAGTGAAATGTCTGAAGGCAGAAAGCCTCATCATTAACTGCAGGGGTGAAGAAATGAATTGCTTAATTTGGGGTAGAGTCAACAAGGGGAAGAATAGACCTGAACAATGTTCTCCATTTATGATCTACAGTTCGATGGAGGGAAAGAAAAATGTTGAAAATGACCATGATTTCTGACCTTCATTCAATTCACTCTTTTTTTAAAAAAAAATTGAAGCATAGTTGATTTACAATGTTGTATTAATCGATTTACTTTTTTTTAACTTTTTATTTTATAATGGAGTATAGTTGATTAACAATGTTGTGACAGTTTCAGCTGCACAGCAAAGTGGTTCAGTTATACATATACATGAATCTATTCTTTTTCAAATTCTTTTCCCATTTAAGTTGTTACATAACATTGAGCAGAGTTCCCTGTGCTATACAGTAGGTCCTTGTTGGTTATCCATTTTAAATATAGCACTGTGTACATGTCAGTTGAGATTGACATGTACACAGTCAACTTACTCTTAGCACGTGTTGAGTCCTAGTACCTGTCAATGTGCTAGGCACTGGGAACAGAGCAGTCAGCATGGTAGACAGGACTGCTGCTCTCAAAGGATTGAATTCTAATGGTGCAAGAGCAGCACATAAGCCAGGATAAGGCAGGAATAAGAGACCATGAATATAAATAGAGAAACTAAGAGGAGGAGCTGGGTTGATGGAGATACCTGATGACTTTGACTTCATGTTCGAAAACGGAGTGTTCAGTTGTTCCAGATAATTATATACCTAGTTGTTTCTAATAGTATTCTCTTTCCTTCTTTTTTTTTTTTGTTTAAATATGTATTTATTTATTTATGGCTGTGTTGGGTCTTCGTTTCTGTGTGAGGGCTTTCTCCAGTTGTGGCAAGCGGGGGCCACTCTTCATCGCGGTGCGCGGGCCTCTCACTATTGCGGCCTCTCTTGTTGCGGAGCACAGGCTCCAGACGCGCAGGCTCAGTAGTTGTGGCTCACGGGCCTAGTTGCTCCGCGGCATGTGGGATCTTCCCAGACCAGGCTCAAACCTGTGTCCCCTGCATTGGCAGGCAGATTCTCAACCACTGCGCCACTAGGGAAGCCCTCTTTCCTTCTTTATCTGGGTGTTTACAACTGAGTGATGTAGGGGGGAAAAAAGGTAACTTGTTGCTTAGAGTTTTAAACAGGCTGCAAAGTTGGAAAAGCCTTCTAAAATTCGTGGCTGATTGGCTTATCCACAAAGGAAAGGGAACTGAGCAGACTCATGGTCAGAATATATCTTTGGCTTTTGAGGATGCCTGAATTTTCTGCCCTGTAAAATGGAGGTCTGTCCCAGCACAATCGTTTTACTTTGCTTACAATTTTGTAGGTCATCACTTGGGAGGGGCATGGCTGGGCAGTTCTCACTAGGGGTTGTGGTCATGAAACTGAGGTTGCAGTCATGTCAGCTCAGCTGGACGGGAAGACGCCTCACTCACATGACTGGTAGCTGAGAGTGGCCGTCAGCTGAGATTGTAGCTGGTGCCACTGACCGAGCAACTGCATGTAGCCTCCTCAGCATGGATCTCAGGATAGATGGAATTCGTGACCGGCAGCTGGCTTCCCTCAGGGCAGGTGTCCCAGAAGAGTTGGTGGAAGCTGCATGACCTTTTCTAGAATCCGTTGCTTACAAGAAAGTCACTAAGCGTAGCTCAGAATCAAGAGGAGAGGACTGAGACTCCACCTCTCAATTGTAGGAATGTCAAAGAATTTGAATTGTGATTTTAAGCTGCCACAGTGTTGCAATACTATCTACTTCATAAGGTTATTTTGAGGATTAACAACTGTTAAGGACAGCTCCTGACCAATCACTGTTAATTAACAGTAGTGATGATAATGGTAGTGATGGGGATGATGGGGATGGTGGAGATGATGGGGGTGATGATGGGGGTGAGGGACTGCACTACCCTTCTGCAAAATATATTTTATTATTGTTGGAACGTTTACTCTTGGATGGAATTAATTGCTGGTCTCACCCAATCTATATTTCTTACATAATAATAGAATAATAAATAAATATGGCCCACAGTGGTCAAACCTTGGCCACCATACATGCACATTTAAGACTGATTTTCATTTTATTAGTGCCTACTACTATTCAAGATTTGAGAACTTATATACTTTTTCTACTACTGTCGCTCTTTTATATACTGTATATATCATTTCATATCTTCCTTTTTATACTCCATCCTCTGAGATAGACATGAGATATTATTTTACAAATATAGAAACTCAAACGGAGAGAAAGTACTTCTCAAAGGTCACCAACTTTGTAGCAGAGGCTAAACTCCCATCAAAGTCATCTGATTTTGGCTGAATCAGCTCTGTTCAGCCACAACTAATAGGCACACCAGCTCTAAATGGCTTAAACAAAAGCAGGAATGGACATCTGCATTGGTTGCTTCAGCAACTAAGACTTGTCCTCAAACACCCAGATTCTTTCCATTTCTTTTTTTCAGCCATTTCCATTCACAATGCATCAGCTTTGCTTGTAGGCTGCTTCCATTAGGGTCACAAGATAGATACAGTGGTTTCTTTGTTCATTGCTGTTTGGGGAGAGAAAGTAAAAACTATTCCCCGCCCACCAGCACCCCAGCATGGGCCACAGAACGTGGTCTGATTGAGCTAAGTTCAGCTATCTGGGATTGCCAACCCCTGGACCATAAAGGCTTGTCCAGTAGAATATCATAGGTCAACTATTTTCATCAAATCACAGTCTAGCTGAGGAGCTAGGGTGGGGTTACTATCCAGTAAGTCCCAAGGAGGGAGGGTTGGTTACCTGAATTCTCCCCTAGTTCTCAGAAAACAACAGTGTCCACTACAGTTTCCTAGACAAACACTTTTTCATATACTACATTTCCTCTTGTCATACTATCAGATGGCATTCTGGGAAGCAGGCTAAAATATCCAAAAGTCTTTGTTCAGGGGAGAATTGTGTTAATCTTCTTTCTTGGAAAATAAAAGACAAAGGAATAAAATTTAAATATTTCTAAGAAAAACAGTTTTTAGAAATTGGAGATTAAGTCTTTGTTGCCCAAGGAATGGAAAGATTTTAGACACATGAGAACCAGCAGTGTTTAAGCAATTGGCAGTTGAAAGTTTAGTACCATTGGGCATTCACATATCGGTTTGATAGTTTCCTCCATCGTAGTTATAGAAAAAGACCTGGTTATTTTCAAAGTTTCTAAAGAATGAGGTAAAATGCTAATACTCTTTTTTTTAAATTAAGTAATTAATTAATTAATTTGGCTGCAATGGGTCTTCGTTGCTGCGCATGGGCTTTCTCTAGCTATGGCGAGCGGGGGCTACTCTTCGTTGCGGTGCGCGGGCTTCTTATTGCGGTGGCTTCTCTTGTGGCAGAGCACGGCTCTAGGCGCACAGGCTTCAGTAGTTGTGGCACGAGGGCTCAGTAGTTGTGGCTCGCGGGCTCTAGAGCGCAGGCACAGTAGTTGTGGCATACAGGCTTAGTTGCTCCGTGCCACGTGGGATCTTCCCGGACCAGGGCTTGAACCCGTGTCCCCTGCATTGGCAGGCGGATTCTTAACCACTGCACCACCAGGGAAGTACCCAAATGCTAATACTCTTTAAGTGAAAATATTAATAAGTCAGGAAAGAGAGTTTGGTAAGAAGAACTGAAATTGTAGGTGTCTGTGTTAGAATTCAGTATTTCCATTTCTAAAATGGGTAGAAGCTTGCCCACAAATTTCCTGCCTACCCCCTCTATTAACATCATTCTCTGTAAATAACACACTCATGCCTCAGTTCCGTGAGGATTCAAGCCACAATCAGATGATCTCTCTTGGACCTCATTTAACTTTTAACTGGGAGGAATAACAGAAATGATGAATCTCAATTCTCTATTCAAGAACTTTCTCCCAAACACTGAAATTGTATCTTCAAATTGCCTCATTATTAGTTGTGAAAACATCACCAAAGATCTCACATAGCTCACATAGCTGTAAGTCATTCATTTAAGGGATTATTACTAAAGACCTAATTCTTCTTCTGTACAGGAACAGCAAAACATTGCAAGACTCTGAAATTAGCCACTACTCTCTTTATTACAAATGGATTCAGTAAGAAGATATTTTAAAAATCTAAAGCTTCATGAAATTATTACATGTGCTATAATGAAGCACTGCAATTTTATATCTACAGTGATTTACTCACCATTCAGTATGTGTCTCTAAAACTGGTTTCCAAACTTTGACATATGCATTCTAAGAGATATTTCAGGATAAATATCTTTCACTTTCACTCAAAGACCACACATACTATATCTCATCAAAAAGAAAATGAACACAAAGTTACAGTATTCAAATCACTATAATGTAGAAAATGATCTACAAAATGAGCAAACTCTTTTCCCTTAGGAAATTTATGAGAGGTCGGCTGCTGGCTCTTTCCCTTCAATCCAGCCCTGCACACACCATGAGAAATCAGAGAGATGCTGATGGGTCTGACAAGTTAGTAATAAAAACTATCCGAGAACCCCCAGGGCAACTGAAAGTGATTTGGTCTCCATGTGGGGAAGAAACAGATGATAAAGTGGAAGAGAGGTTTATCGGGCACGCCCCTTTCTTTCTCCCACATTGCCTGGGAAGGCCAGTGCCCACTGCGTTGCTTCTGGAAAGACACAAGCGCCTGCTGGCCAGTGAATCAGGGGAGGTAGGACCAGAAGACCAGCCTCAGAGGAGCCACCATGGGAGGGCTTGAATCTCGAGCATTCCTCCAGGCCTCCCAGTTCCATGAGAGGTAGATAATTACAACTGAGGGAATCTATGTTTTTCTTCAAGCACAGACGTACAGATTATTCCATCAGAGGTTCTTTTCCCTGAGACGATGTCCCACCCTCCCACCACATAAACCTACTAGGTTGGGCACAAGTTAGGGCCTTGGCATTATCCCCTTCTCCAAAGACCCATCACCAGCCAAAGTGGTTAATATGCAAGGAAACATGAACTCATGGAAAATACACAAGACTTCTTAGGAGGGCAACTGCTATAAAGGAACAACAACAATGGAAGGACCGTTACCTGGTGAAGTGTAATTAGACACAAGATGTTCAATAGATGTATCACGTATTTCCCAAAGATAAGGGAGGATAGGGCTTCCCTGGTAGCGCAGTGGTTGGGAGTCCGCCTGCCGATGCAGGGGACACGGGTTTGTGCCCCGGTCTGGGAAGATCCCACATGCCGCTAGGCCCGTGAGCCATGGCCACTGAGCCTGCACGTCCGGAGCCTGTGCTCCGCAACGGGAGAGGCCACAACAGTGAGAGGCCCGCATACCGCAAAAAATAAATAAATAAATAAAATAAGGGAGGATATTGGAGACAGGAAGTAAAACAGGAAGTCACAAAGAAACCCAAATGGAAATTCAGAGAAGGCAGAATGTAAAAATTGAAAAAAGTCTCAGTAAATGGGTTGAACAGCTAGGTGGATTTTGTTGAAGAACTAACTAGTGAGCCAGACGACCATTCAAAAACTCTGAGGGCCTGAGAAACAGAGAGAAGGAAAAAAAAAACAAAAGTTAAGTAACGTACAGAATAGGGTTATTTGATCAAAGTTCATATGAAAAAAAATGCCAGAAGAAAAGAAAACAATTAATAGAGGCAAGAGAGGAAATATTTGAAGGACTAATGACTGAAAGTTGCCCAGAAAAAAGGAAAAGCTATAAGACCTTTTACCGATGGGCTTAATAACTCTAACAGAATAGAAAAGGGTGGGGTGGTCAATAGGTTGTAATTAAACTTTATATATAACAAAGATAAAAGAAATTTCTAAGGGCAGATCATCTAGAAAGGGATAAGAATTAGATCTCAGACTTTTCAATAACAACATAGAAGGCGAGAAGGCAGAACATTAAGCCAAACCATTATTTAGAGTTTGAGTGTGAAATAAAGATGTTCTCAGACCTGTAAGTTCTTAAAAGATTTACAGGGCTTCCCTGGTGGTACAGTGGTTAAGAATCCGCCTGCCAGTGCAGGGGACACGGGTTCGAGCCCTGGTCGGGGAAGATCCCACATGCCACGGAGCAGCTAAGCCCGTGCGCCACAACTTCTGAGCCGGCGTGCCACAACTACTGAAGCCCATGCACCTAGAGACCGTGCTCCACAAGAAGAGAAGCCACCTCAAGGAGAAGCCTGTGCACCACAACGAAGAGTAGCCCCCGCTCGCTGCAACTAGAGAAAGCCTGTGCACAGCAACGAAGACCCAACCTGGCCATAAATAAATAAATAGGCCGTCTCTCAAACCACTAAAAAACAAAAACGTTTTAAATGAAAAATAAGTTCAGGAGGGCAGTGTGAGTATGTGAGAGAGTACATAAAAAAAACTTTAGTAAATTTTACTGTTGAGGAAATAGCTTACAATAAAACAAAAATGTATCTTAGTAAAAATTTAGAACTAAAATATGGCCTCGAGATACATACAAATGTATCACCTTGCAGATGGGTTGAGGATAGAATGAGGGGGTGGTGAACGTTTGCTAAGGTGCAGCCCAGGTAGCCTCATTCCTCCCCTGATCTACTGCAAGTCCCTTTGACGACAAATGAAAATTTAATTTCACGTAAAAGCCTGTACACAAATGTTCATAGCAACTTTATGTATAATATTCCCAAGCTGGGAACATTACAGATGTCCTTCAGTGGGTGAATGGTTGAATAAACTGTGGTCCAGACAGAGCATGGCACACTGCTCAGCAATAGAAATGAATAAACTATTGGTATGTGAATCTCCAGGGACATGTGTAGAATGAAAAAAGCCAATTCCAAAAGGTGCATTAGTTATGATTCTATTTATGTAACATTTTTGAAATGGAAAAATTTTAGAAATGGAGAACGGATGTAGTGGTTTCCAGACACTAGGGATGGGGGTCAGGGTGGGAAGTAGTGATGTGGTTATAACACGGCGTATAGGGATGCTCGTGGTGGTGGAGTTGTTCTGTACCTTGAATGTGGCAGTGGATACATGAGGTTACACAAGGGATAAAATTATACAGAACTATAGACATACACATGCACACACACACGAGAGGACAACTGAATAAGATCAGTGGATTGCACCAATGCCAATTCCCTGGTTGTGATATTGTACTATATTTTTACAAGATGTTACCATTGTGGGAAACTGGGTAAAGGTACATGGATCTCTGTATTCTTTCTCACAATTTTATGTGAATTAATAAAAAGAAAAAGGAAGGTAGGAAAAAAGAAACAAAGACATATACAACTTTTTAAAATTAGAAATCTTAGTTGTAATATATCACAAAAACAGCAACAATTAAACAGTAATTACAACACCTGGGTTAAAGCCAGTAATCCCAAAGATTAAACTCCAGAATGGATTTTTATAAAATTCAGCCAAATGTTTTGTATTGCATTCATTTCTGAAAAAAAAAAGTAAAAATAAAGTTGAACATAAAGTGTGGTAAAAATATAAGCCAGGAAAAGTGGAACTAAAAGAATATTGGGGTAACAATTACAATGTCAGACAAACTAGCACTATATGTAAAATTTGGGGGACAATAATGTTGCCAATTCTGGAATTCAATTACAGAAAAATATGAAAATGAATAAGTTTGATGGTAGGTGTACAAGTGTTTGTTAAATTGTTTTCCATATTTTTCTGTATATTTAAAATATTTTAATACTTTTAAAACCAAAAAAATTGTAATAAAAGACAAAAATATTGGAGATGATTAAAGTATTATTCAGATGAAAATTTAGAGCTTTAAATACATTCGCTAAAAATTAAGTAGTAAGAGAGGAAAATCAAAGAAAGAAAACTAGCAAGCATTTAACAGCAGAAGCTAATAAAAAGATAATAAATCTGAAGAATGACAAAAAAGTAAATATAAAGATAAGATCAGAAATCAAGGAAAGAGAGAACAAAAATCAATAACAAAGATTAACAAAGCAAAAGGTTGTTCTTTGAAAAGATAATAAGCTAGCAAGCCTCTGATAAGACTGAACAAGATAAATCAGAAAAGCGGTAAATAAATATTTAAATAAAGTACAGAATGAAAAGGAGAAATGTCTATGGAGACAAGTGATTTTAAGAATAATTTTTAGGGCTTCCCTGGTGGTGCAGTGGTTAAGAATCTGCCTGCCAGTGCAGGGGACACGGGTTCGAGCCCTGGTCTGGGAAGATCCCGCATGCCGCGTAGCAGCTAAGCCCGAGCACCACAACTACTGAGCCTGTGCTGTAGAGCCCACGAGCCACAACTGTTGAGCCCACCTGCCACAACTACTGAAGCCCGCGCACCTAGAGCCCGTGCTCTGCAACAAGAGAAGCCACCGCAATGTGAAGTCTGTGCACCACAACGAAGAGTAGCCCCTGCTCGCCGCAACTAGAGAAAGCCCGCGTGCAGCAACGAAGACCCAACACAGCCAAAAAGTAATTAATTAATTAATTAAAAATTTTTTTAAATTTATGAACAAACATTACAATACATATGAAACCCGTGAGAAAATGGATTGATTTCTATAACAGATATAAATTGTTAAACTGGATACAAGAAGAAACAGAAAATCAGTAGACTAAAAATTAAAGATATTGAACTGGTAATAAAATGCCTTCTTCAACAAAAGCCTTAGGAAAAGGATGGGGAACCCAAGGCAGGAATAAACTGGCAATGGATAGGTAAAGACAATTCACAGGACGAGATCTGAGTGGCTGTGAAGCGATTGCAGTGGAGAAACACAACTTCAAACAAGACGCCACTTGTCACGTATCAGGTTGGCTACAATTAGGAAACTGGACAATAGAGTCCAGTTTTTCTAATAAGGATGGTCTCTTCTCATGTGTACCAGACCCCATTCCTGCTCTCTTGCTCCAGGACATGGCTCAGATATCTGTGTTCTCTTTCTCTCTTTTTTATTACTTTAGGAGTTTTTTTTGCTGTTATTATTGTTGGGTTTTTTTGTTTGTTTGTTTTTGGCTGCGCTGCGCGTCATGTGGGATCTTAGTTCCCCGACCAGGGATTGAACCCGTGCCCCCTAAGTGGAAGTGCGGATCCCTGACCACTGGACCTCCAGGGAATTCCCCTCTTTTTTAAATTTTAGATTGGCGTATAACACGATCAGAAAGTGCACACATTGTGAATATACTGCTTGGTGAATTTTCACAAAATGACCATACTCATCACTACCACCATAGAAAAATAAAGCACTTCTAGTTACGCCAGCAGCCCCCTCTTCCTGTCATTACCGCTCTTCGCCCCAGGGAAGCCACTATCCTGATGTCTAACACCATGAATTAGTTTTGCGTATTTAAAAACATAAAATAAATGGAATCATCGTGCCTCCTCTTTGTCTAACCTTATGTTTTTGAGATTCAGCCATATTGTTGCAGATTGTACTAATTTGTTCATCTTCTTTGCAAAAATTCCAATGAATGGACATTCCACAATTTATCCACTCTTCTATTTATGGCCATTTGTTTTCCCTCCCAGGTTCTGGCTGTTACAAATAATGTTGTCCAATCATACATATATACAGTTGATCTTCATTATTTGTGGATTTTGTGTTGGCGAGTTTGTCTACTTACTAAAATTTGTTTGTAACTCCCAAATCAGTACCTGCAGAGTTTTCCCTGTCATTCATGGACGTGCCCAGAGGGGCCAAAAATTTGAGTCGCCTGATGTGCACGATCCCAGCTGAGGTCGAACAAGGCAGTGCTCTGTTTCCTCGTTAAAGTTTTCATACTGTAGACAAGTGCCCTTTTTGCTGTCTAGTTAATGCCATGTTTTTCACATCTTTGTGTTTTTTTCTTGGTGATTTTGCTGTTCAAACGGCCCCCTCCCCAGCACAGTGCTGAAGCGCTGTCTGGTGTTCCTGAGGGCAGGAAGGCTGTGATGTGTCGTATGGAGAACCTGTGTGTTTCGTAAGCTTTGTTCAGGCCTGAGTTAACAGTGCTCTGACCATGAGTCCAGTGTTAGTGAATCAACAATATTTATTAAATAAGGTGCTTTTAAACAGGAACACACATAAAACGAGGTTATATATTGATCAGTTAATGATAATGTTGTAACCAAAGGCTCACGGGAAGCTAACCCTCCATTTCCCCTGAGAGCAGTGGTTCAGTATCTGCCCATTCAGTGCTCATGGTGACTACAGAACATGACTACTGCGAACATTGAGAATATGTGCGTTTCATGAGTATAAACCTAGGAGTCGTGGTGCTGGGTCATGTGATCGACATATTTTTAACATTAGTACATCTGTCATAGAGATTTCAAAGACACTGTGTTCATGTGCAGTCCCATCAGCAGTATAGGAGAGGACTAATCCTTCTTTACCTTCTCTGACACTTGGTATTGTCAGGCTTTTAGATTTTAGCCATCTTGATGATGTGCAATACATCACACTGTAGTTTAATGTGCATTTTCCTGTTGGTTGATGGCATGGTGCATCTTTTCATAAGGTATTTATTGACCATTTAGATGCCCTCTTTTGTGAAGTGTCTGTTCAGGTCTTTGCCCTTTAAAAAATCGGGTTGTCTGTCTCTTTCTTATTGTTCTGTAGGATTCCTGTTTATATTCCAGAAGCAGTCCTTTGCTGGTTATATGTATTACAAATAGCTTCTCCCACTTTGCGGCTTACCATTTCATTTTCTCAATGGTTTTTTTTTTATGAATATAAGTTCTTCATATTAATAGTCAAATTTATCATTTGTTTTCTTTATAGTTAGTACTTTTTATATCCTGTTTGAGAGATCTTTGTTTACTATAAAGTCATAAAGATATTATCCTACACAGGCATACCTCAGAGATATTGCAGGTTTGGTTCCAGACCATGGCAATAAAGCAAATATTGCAATAGGCAAGTCACATGAATATTTTGTTTTCTCAGTTTTTACACTATACTGTAGTCTATTAAGTGTGCAATAGCATTATGTCTAAAAAACAATGTATATACATACCTTCATTAAAAAATACTTTATTGCTAAAAATGCTAACCATCATCTGAGACTTCAGCGAGTTTGCTGAAACTCTTTTTGCTGGTGGAGGGTTTGAAATATTGCAAGAATTACTAAAATGTGACACAGAGACATGGAATAAGAAAATGCTGTTAAAATGATGGTGCTGATAGACTTACTTGATGCAGGGTTGCCACAAACCTTCAAATTGCAAAGAGAAAAATTCACTATTTGTGAAGTGCAATAAAATGAAGCAAGGTATGCCTGAATTATTTTCTAGAAGTTTTATTCCTTTATTTTTCACACTTTGATCTACAATCCACCTGAAATTGATGTTTGCATGGTATGAGCCAGTAATCATGAATTTGATTCTTTTTCCTATAGTGATATCCAGCTGACGTAGTGCATATGTTTAGAAGACTGTCCTTTCCCCACTACACTTTATCACTAATGCTTTCATGACATATTTCCATCCTTTTGTCTGCAACCTGTTTGTATCCTTATATTTATGTATGTCTCTTGTAAGCAACATGTAATTAGATTTTGAATTTTTTATTCTAGTCTAAAATCTTTGACTTTTAAATACAGTATTTATCTATTTATATTTAATGTAATTCCTAACATATTAGGGAAGAAATAGTTCTATTTTGCCATTTTCCCTATCTGTACCACATTCATTCCTGTCTTCTTTATTGCTTTCACTAAACCAATACTTAAGTATTTTTTAATTTAAAAACATTTCTCCCAAGCTTGTTAGTTATACATTCTTTTAATTTCTCTGTTTTATGACTACCATAAGGGGTTCAATATGAATCCATGACTTTTTTTGGGTGGGGAGTACGCAGGCCTCTCACTGTTGTGGCCTCTCCCGTTGCGGAGCACAGGCTCCAGACACGCAGGCTCAGTGGCCATGGCTCACGGGCCCAGCCGCTCTGCGGCATGTGGGATCTTCCCGGACCAGGGCACGAACCCGTATCCCCTGCATTAGCAGGCGGACTCTCAACCACTGCGCCACCAGGGAAGCCCGAATCCATGACTTTTTAAAGTTTAATACAAATGAGCACTTTACTACTTTCTGGACAACACAAGGAACTGAAACTATTTTAATTCCTTTCACTCCCTCCTTCTCTTTGTGCTGGCTTTTAATCCTTCATATATTTTAGATCACAAAAGAAATTATTATTACTGTTTTTTATGTCAACAGCCACTTAAATTTACCCACACATTTACTCTCCCCATTGTTTTTCATTCCTTTATGCATGTCCTTGCTTCCAGCTGGGATCATTTCCTTTATTATGGATATACTGCCAAGGAATTCTTTCAGTTTTATTTATTTGAAGATATCTTTCTTTTACTTTTGAAGGAAATTAAAAATAATTGTGTAATTTATAGATTGTTAGGCTTTTTTCCACGATTTTTAACATGTTGCTTTATTACCTCCTGGCATCCACCATTTCTGTCACCGATATACTTCCTTGAAGTGAATGTCTTTTTTTCCCACTAGCTGTTTTCAAGAGTTGCGATCTGTCTTTGTTGTCCAGCAGTTTCACTAAGATGAACCTAGGTGTGTTGTTTAGTTTGATTTTCCCTGCTTTGAGATTGTAGTGCTACCCGAATGTGTAATTTGATGTCTCTTGTCAATTATTTGAAAATTCTCAACACTAGCTCTTTTAATATTGCTTCTGTCTCATTCTTTCTTTTTTACTTCTGGCTTCATCATTTATAGATACAGGCTTTAAAATAATGATGATTCATATGTTGAGGAAGATAGAGGACATGATAGATAATTTCAGCAGAGAACTGAAATATATTTTAAAAATCAAATAGAAATTATAGAACTGAAAAATACATCTACTAAAATTTAGAACACAGAGATAAATTGAATAGCAGATTAGACACAGTAGAAGGAAGGATTATTAAATGGAAGATAGGTGTATAGAAAACATCCAGCCTGAAGCTGAATGAATGGATGAAAAATACATACTTTCATTTAAAATTTCAGGTTTTTGGCTTTCCATGAAAGTCAGAATTGTTTGTGAACATTGAGTTTACATTCCTCATAGCTTTAGTTGCCCTGAGCTGAGGAAGGACTCTCTGTGCAGGGATATGTCCTTTCTACTAGCAAGAGTTCACTTCTCTCTATTGCTTTCTGCCACTGAGGCTGAATATCAGTTGTTATGGTTTATATTACCCCTGCACTGCTTCACTCATTTGTGTTACCTGGGTGAGTGTGGTTTAGTAAGGGAAAACGGTGGAGGAGGGACAATCTAGGCAGATGAAATAGCACATGAAAAAGTACTTACCCTGGGGGAGTTGGGCAGGTCTGGGGACTCAAATTAAGGCAGCAGGACTAGAGCACAGACATGAGTGGGGGTGTTGTATTGGGCCACTGAGTCTGGAAAAATATTTAGGATCTTGGATAGCCTTACAGACCAAGTAGCTAAGAAGGACTATACTTATTTCACGGTAAACAGATTTGGCCCCTCTGAATCTTCTGGTTGAAATAATCCATCGCTATGTAAACTTAACTTGTTAACTCTAACTTTTAGCCAGGTAGACAAGCTATTGGTTTGGTATGATGAAACATCACTGAATTAATTTTTATGCCTTTGTTTCTTCTCCGCCTTAGCTGCAAGTGTCCACTGCTTGGAAAAGTGTGGGAAGCTGACCTGGAAGCTTGTCGGTTGCTTATCCAGAGCCTGCAGCTCCAGGAGGCCAGGGGCAGCCTGTTGGCAGAAGATGAGAGACAGATGGATGACTTAGGGGGAAGTGCTTGTATAACAGCTCTGGCCATCCCCCCGAGGCCCCACTCTGAAGATGAGAGGAAGACCCCTTTGCAAGCATTTGAAGAGTGGAACGTGCACCTGACCCCTTCTCCTCACTGTGCTGGCAGTGAACAGAAAGAGGTCTGTCCATCCTCATAGCCTCAATAGGGGCCTTACTCTGAGGGGTGATTTGGGACCACACTTCAAGTGGGAGCAGTAAATACCGGGCGGGCTTCCCACTGAACCACCCAGACTCTTTAAAGATTTAACAACTCCTGAATATGATTACAAAATGATGTAGAATTTTTACAGAAGTTGTTTAAAATATAGGAGAACGGAAAGGATTAGTTCTATTTTTATTCTAATTTCATGGCTATAGTTAGAATATACAATCTAATATATAATTACTATATATATAGCCCACACTATGTATGTCATATATAAGATATAGCTACTGTATGTACTATATATTATATATGTCATATATGATATTTAATTTTGTATTTAGAATCCATATCTTACAATATCGATTCATTAGAATCAAACAAATATATGTATATATTCCAGTAACTGTTTTTGCCAAAGCAAGATCATAATGAATGTTAGAATTTGCTCTTTTCATTTAAAACAACCTAATAACTTGGCCTGTGATATATGCATTAAAAATTAAAGTGTAGATTTATTCAACATTTTACCCCAAGGCTGACCTAGATCAACAGAGAAGAGTTCCCCACCCCTTCTCTCCCTGGTTCATCTCTCCTCTCTCCCCTCCCCTCTCCCACTTTCCCCTCTAACCCTAATAAGATTCTTTCACGAAAGGGCTCCAGGAATTTTTTTCCAGTTTTAACGCTATGACAGGAGGTTTTAGAGCACTTTTCTGGCCAGATTCCTGGGTGTTCTGAATATTAAAAGAAAGTAAAACCTTGGTGAAACTGGAGGAACGTGTCATTTCACGTTCACATCTCACATTTGCCATTAGTTGTGCCCCCTCCCTGGGTCTCTGCCACGACTCACCAGGGAACGAACCCCATTTGGGTGCCTCCCCACCGCCCTGTGTGCAGGACCATGGTCTTTACAGAGCACACACTCGCTGACAATGTGTGCCTACAGTCACCGTCTTCTGGACTGCTGGGAAAATTGATACTTGATCGTATATTTGAATTGAACAACCTGATGAGAAAGCAGGCGGTTGTCACTCTCTGGAATCCTGCTGGCCTCATAAAATTAGGCTCTACACTGGGCTGTCAATGATCTCAACTCCTTTGTTAGCTGAGGCCCTGCAGGTGGAATCCTCCACAAAGCCTGGTTGCCCGAGCTCATGCTTACAGTTGTTGAAAACTTGTGGCCAGTTGCAGTTGGCCAGCTTCAAAGAATATTCTGGTGCGAGGGACACACTGCCTGAGTGAGGGGAAGGGAGCCCTGGGTGGAAGAAACTGCAGGCCCTGGGGCTGAGTCTTTGAAGGCAGGGCTGGCTCTCCAAAGGGGGCTCCCGGGAGCTCAGTGCCAGGACAGGAGCCAAGCCAGGTACATGGTGGGGTTTGCTGGGGCAGTGAACACCTCTGGAGGTCATGCCTGCTTCAGCAGATCGGACCTTGTAGGCGGAGTCTCCTCCCTCCCTCCCTCCCTCCCTCCCTCCCTCTCTTCCTCCCTCCCTCCCTCCCTCTCTCCCTCCCTCCCTCCCTCTCTCCCTCCCTCCCTCCCTCCCTCTCTCCCTCCCTCCCTCCCTCCCTCTCTCCCTCCCTCCCTCCCTCCCTCCCTCTCTGCCTCTCTCCCTCTCTCCCTCCCTCCCTCCCTCTCTCCCTCTCTCCCTCTCTCCTTCTCTCCCTCCCTCCCTCTCTCCCTCTCTCACTCCCTCTCTCACTCCCTCCCTCCTCCTTCCTTCCTCCCTTCTTTCTTTCCCTCCCTCCCTCCCTCCCTCCCTTCCTTCCTTTCTTCCTTCCTTCCCTCCTTCCCTCATCGCTGTGCCCATGTGTCCCTCCAGGCTGTCTGGGGGATGACTCTTCTGAGTATAAGAGGATTATTCCTCCTCTATAAGATTGTAAGCACCTGCCAATCTGGCTATAGGAAAACAGCTTGTTTGCTTAAAAGTAGGAAAATCAGAGTCAAGGATGAATGGCGTAGAGCTTTATCACAGAATGATTCTTCAAGTTTCTGTGGGAAGGAGGTGCGGGCTGTGACTGAGAGAGCAGAAGAGCACGGTGGCTGCCTCTTCAAGCTCCAGGACTGAGCCCCCAGCTCTGCTCCACCAGCTGAAGTGCTGAGGATGTTCTGTAGTTTTGGGGGTGGGAGAGAGATGAGGGGCCTTGAAAGCTCCTGCTAGCTCACTGCCATCTCCCATCCTGTGTCTTTCCCGTCCCATGTGCTGTCCCTGCATTGCTTTTCTGGGTTTATGTTCACAGAGGGAGGCGGGCACCTTCTGAACTTGGGAGTGGCAGGAATGTTAAGATGGTAGGTATTTTCTGGAAAGGGCAAAATTGTGGAAACAGAAAACAGATCAGTTGTTGCCAGGAATTGGGATTGGGGGGAAGGGACCGATCACAAAGGGCTGCATGAAGGAACTGGGGTGGGGGGCAGTATGGGACCGCACTATTCTGTATCTTGAATGTGGTAATGGCTGCATAACTGTGTGTGTGTGTCTAAATCTGTAACTTTACACCCAAAACTCTACTGCATGTCATGTTACAAAAGTGACTATAATTTTAAAAAATAACATCTCCCTATTTAAAAGCGAGGCTACAGATGTTTGAATTGGCTGCACTTGTCTTAGGGCTATAGGAAGACGGTACAGCAGAATGAGCAGAGCTGAGGCTGCCGGGCTGTGTACAAGCTGCATTCCCTTATCTGCTAAAAAAAAACACACAAAACAAAAAAAATGAGGATAATGAAAACTATCTCATGAGGCTGCTGTGAAGATTTAAATAAAATAGCATCTAAAGTGATATTAACGCATATATGTAGAATCTAGAAAAATGGTACCTCAATGAGCCTACTTACAGGGCAGGAATAGAGACATAGACGTTGAGAACGGACATGTGGACACAGCGGGGAAGGGGATGGTGGGACGAATTGGGAGATTGAGATTGACAGAAATACACTACCATGTGTAAAACAGATAGCTAGTGGGAACCTGCTGTATAGCTCGGGGAGTTCAGCTCGGTGCTCTGTGATGACCTAGATGGTGGGCGTGGGGTGGGAGGCAGGGAGGTCCAAGAGGGAGGGGATACAGGTGTACATGTAGCTGATTCACTTCATTGTACCGCAGAAACTAACACAACATTGTAAAGCAACTATATCCCAATTTGAAAAAAAAGTGAGCGATACATACATAGCAGAGGCTTAAATAATGTTTTGTGTGTGTGTTTATCACTCTTTCCGGCAGTCACAAGAATCTCTAAGACCTTTTAAAAATAATATACCTTGCTTCCTTTATTAAGAAGCAGAGCTGAGCAATGAATCAGTGGAAGATATTCCAGAAAAGAAAGGCTTAATAAAGGAAAAGTCTTGTTTGTATTTGGATGGCGGATCTCAGGCTACTGAAGGCGCAAACTGTAACCAAGGGTCTCATTCGGAAGGTGTTTTTGTTTTCCTGCCTCGGTTTCTAGGGAGTCATTGAAGGCTGGGTCCTTGTGTATTTATCCCGTGGCTACAGTGTCTGTTTGCTTTGCAGCTGTGAGCTGGTTTGGCTGTGGAACTCCCTGCTGGGTCTGGCCACCCTGCCCGGGTTTCTCTACTGAAGCATATGATGCCCCGAAGGCAGTCCATTTCTTTTTAACCCGAATCTTCCATGAAAAATTGCTGACTTCTTAGGAAGGTCCACAGGGAGATGGATTTTCAAAGCCTTCCCTGTGCTCATCTGCCCCACGTGGGTGCGTGCATTTTGATTGCACTGGTTATAACAAGTGCTTTGTCATTAATGAAAGATTTTGCTGTGTTTAGGGTCCCACCGGGCTTCTCAGCACCGTTTTCCCCATTTTACAGCTGGGCCCATTAAGGCATAGTAATTTGCTGTGAGCTTTGTTACCGTGGAAGTCAGCCACAGGGCGAAGGGCCAGTTTTCTCCTGCGCTTCCCCAATGGTGAGAGCCCTCTTCTTTTTCAGTTTCATTACAGCTCTCCTGCAAGCCTTTTCTCGGACCCTGGAAACAATCAGGTGCCCTTGGCTCTGCTTTATAGACATTACAGAAATTGCATGGGGGCCAGACAGGAGCTGGGGAAATCAGTGAGCTAGCTTCCTCTGCTCTGAAGTTGCTCTTTTGTACTCGCTGTACTGGCCATTATACCTGCGTAATTGTCTCTTTCCTGTCTGCGGCCTGCGCTGCTGGGGTGCTTTCTGTTTTTACTACAGAGTGGGCTCCCCTCCCGCAGAGCTTCCCCGGACAGTGTCACCCTCCCAGCCTCCAGCTGCTTCCTTTCCCAGCCAGTAGCTGCCACCAAAGAGGCTCAAAGAGGCCAAAAAAAGATCCAGCAGCTTTGAGCCATCTCATGCAGGATTTGAGTAGCCAGGGTTAAGATGTCTGCAGTGAAAGGAATTAGCAATAAGACACAGAGTAGCCTTGCGTTTTTAATTTTTATTTTTTTATGGAAGTCTAGTTGATTTCCAGTTTTATTTATTATATGGGTCTCCAGAAATGTTTGTTGATGTCTCCCAATTCCTTTTTACTCCATTTCACAAGAAAAGAAAGCTGGAAAAATGGATCTGGGGTGAAGATGTGCGTCCTCACCATCTTAAACTGGTTTCTAATTCTAGAAACATCTGAAGTGGTCAAAGGGCTTCATCTTTCGTCCTGACAGATGCAGACCTGATTCTCTCTCTTTGCTCTCACTTCCCGGCTCCCTTGAGCTCTCAGAGGGGCAGCAGCCTCACCAGCGAAGCGGGGTTGAAAGAGCAGGTCCTGAACCACATGTCTTGATAGTTCTTACACCTTGGAACTTATGAGACAACCCCTGGGGGTGGGTAGGACTGCTCACTCGCTCACCAGCTGCTTTTACTCTTTTTGTCTTTGGGGAGAAAGCAAAAAGCTTGGGTGTGAAGAGAAATTCCACCTTCTCTACAATTTAGTATTTCGTGTTGCAAACCCATCCTCCTTAGCCCAAGAGTAGAGCAGTAGAAGCAGTCAGGCTGCCATCAGGATTGGTAATTGGTTGATTAATTAAAAAGCCAGAGAATCATAAAAAATGATACATGTGCATTTTAAACTTTTTTTTTTTTAAGTTTGCTATAAGACCAAGACTTTTTGTTTGTATAGGTCTTCCTGAATGGCTTTTCCCCTGGCCATTCTTGCAGAACCCTCACCAATAATGCATCATCTACAATTACCAGTTTGCATTTCTTTAAAGAGCACTGGAAATTTCAAGAACACTTGCAAAACAGTCCTCAGTTTCCCCCTCTCTCTCCCTCTCTTAAATATTGAGTTTTCCCAAGGTTTTCAACTTGGTTTATATAGAGACAAGAACTCCCCTTCTTTTCCCACTAACATTTCATTGCTTTACATAGTATTTATTTTAATTATGTAATTAATTTAAGTGCAACTGGGCGTCAATAGTTTTAGAAACAGCTCCACCAATAGGATCGGAAGTTGGCAGGCTCACAGGCTACGTCCCGGCCCTGGCCTTGGGCCCTGCCTTCGATGGGGGGTCGGCGGAGCAGAGCCCAGGACACCTGGCAGGTGGGAAGAAGAGGCTTCTGGGCCTTCAGTTAACTGGTTCATGCCGGTTCTCTCAGTTAATTAATGTTAGCTTGCCAGCCTCCTGCCCAAGGAGACTAAATGGACGCCTCGGATCTGCTGCTTCCCCTGCTTTTGGAAAATTACGAAACCACTTTCTTTGCTCCAGGACCTAACTGTGGCAATTCTTCCACTAATTAAAAATAGTTCTGTGCTTCTGAAGAAGACAGCCTCGGGGCCCTCGGAGCCTCCTTCACCTTGGAAATTCCTTGTCACTCATTGATGAACACCGAGGGGTGGATAGAGGCTGGTCACCGGCTGGCTGGTGAGGATTGAGTTATGGCACTTATAGCACAGGCGGCCGGTCTAACGAATATGCAGTGTTTTCCTTTGAGTAGCTGAGAGATGTTTAATCCAGACTTTTCTGGAAAGTGAACTAACAGTCTGTTAAAAGCAGTAATTCTAGTCATCTCATAGTTGCATAGTTCACAAAAAACATTTAGAAATTCAAAAAAATTTTAATCTAAGATGAACACAG
The DNA here is from genome assembly GCF_059928025.1 of Delphinapterus leucas. Taxonomy (NCBI): domain Eukaryota; kingdom Metazoa; phylum Chordata; class Mammalia; order Artiodactyla; family Monodontidae; genus Delphinapterus; species Delphinapterus leucas. Next base: position 6,614,731 of record NC_143144.1, read on the forward strand.
ATGAAAATTGGTATTTGATTCTGTCCTCCTTGTAGTTCAGTATTTCTGAGCAACAGGCCGTTGGCAGGGCACATCCCCTGAAATGCAATGCCCCCAAAGGTGTTCTGTCTTCATTTCCTCATACAAAAAGGTCTTAGGGTTTGATGTCACTATATCCCCAGAATCCGAACCCTTGTGTTGAATAGAGACTGTTTAGGTATTTGCTAATGCTATGAATCTCATTTACAAATAGATTTTTCCTCCGAAGATTCTAACAGAGTTTGGCCTTACACAACATTGGTGTAAAACGGAAGCAGACCAAATTCTCTCACGTGATCATGGAATAGGAAATACAGCTTACTGAAGCTCGCCCTTCACGTGAACTAGAAACCACAGGCCAATGAGCATACATGAATTATCGGGCCATTTCTTCTTTCATCCATATCCTTGGTTCTGTTAATGCTTCAGAACTTTTCTTTGTAATAAGCGTGCAGATACTTGAAGACAATTCATTGCTCGTTCTGATCTAAAGACATCTAAATATTTCGGATGCTTTCCTTACCACTGACAACATCTGGATGCCTTTAAAAAAAAATACCCACTTACTGAGGGTGTAACCATATAATTTGAATAGTTGGATGAATACTTGTATTATATGGAGTAGTAATGATGTACCGTTAGTGTCTTAATGTGTGCCTCTCTGCTTATTGGCATTACATTATGACTGCAGAACTCAGCATTTATGTGAAAACACGCATACTTACAAAAGCTATTTCAAATAGATGTGAAAGATATTCTTTGTGGTATTGGACAGGAGTTTGAGGTAAATATTCTTTATGTGGGCAATTAAAAAAAGGGAAAACCATATAACATTTCTGGAATGTATTTGCCAAGCAAATATTTTGGAAAACAGCCCAGAGAAACATATTTAAGGCTGTGATTTTAATACCGAACTAAGGAAATGCTTTAATGCATCAGCTAAGCTCACGGATGGTGGTAATCACATCTGGTTTACCTCAAGCTATAGGAGAGGGAATGAACCTTAACAACAGAACAAACACCATGAGGCTCAAGCCGCATCTTTGGTGTGTAAGGATGTATGTGCGCATGCAGGGATTTTAATTGATTTTTAAACTTAAGTATTTCTGTGGCTCAGCAATCTGTAAATGCAGACTGCTCTGTCACCTGTCCTTCCTTTACGATGTAGCCTGTGAATTTCATTGCAGGAATGAGACATTTTTATGGATAGGCAACTATTGCCGATTCCTTATTACATGACCGAGGAAAATAAGGATCCGAGGAGGGTAGTTAGACACAGAGTGGGATGTCCAAGGTGGGGACCTTCCCTTACACCACAGGTCCTGGCAAGCATGGGAACTATTGACAAGTTCTTTTTTTCTTTTTTTTTTAAATTGAAGAATAGGTGATTTACAATGTTTCAGGTATACAACACAGTGATTCAGTTATATATATATATATATTTTTTCAGATTCTTTTCCCTTAGAGGTTATTACAGAATATTGAGTAGAGTTCCCTGTGCTCTACAGTAGGTCCTTGTTGTTTATCTATTTTATTTTTTTATTTATATTTTTAACATCTTTATTGAGATATAATTGCTTTACAATGGTGTGTTAGTTTCTGCTTTATAACAAAGTGAATCAGTTATACATATACATATGTTCCCATGTCTCTTCCCTCTTGCGTCTCCCTCCCTCCCACCCTCCCTATCCCACCCCTCCAGGCGGTCACAAAGCACCGAGCTGATCTCCCTGTGCTATGCGGCTGCTTCCCACTAGCTATCTACCTTATGTTTGGTAGTGTATATATGTCTATGCCTCTCTCTCGCTTTATATAGTAGTGTATATACGTTAATCCCAAACTCATAATTTATCCGTCCTCCCCTCCTTCCCCTTTGATAACTATAAGTTTTTTCTCTATGTCTGTGAGTCTGTTTCTGTTTTGTAAATAAGTTCATTTGTATCTTTTTTTTTTTTTAGATTCCACATATAAGTGATACCATATAATATTTGTCCTTCTCTGTCTGACTTACTTCACTTAGCATGATAATCTCTAGGTCCATCCATGTTGCTGCAAATGGCCTTATTTCATTCTTTTTCATGGCTGAGTAATACTCCATTGTATGTGTGTACCACATCTTGTTTATCTATTTGTCTGTGCTGACGGGTTCCTTAAGCACAGCACCCAGCACAGTGCATTTCCCACATGATATATAGACCTGAAGGGTACTTGTTGACTTCCTCAGATTAATTTTTAAATCATAGCAAGACTTCTTACTTCAGTTATCAGGCTTTTCTCGTTCTACTACTTGATGTCATTCCAGACATTGTACCGCCTCTGCCTTTAGAACTACTTTTGACAACATTTTAAAACACGAGCCATTTCAGTGTTCTTGATCCAATGCCTTAACCCAAGGCGGAGCCAGTCTGCTCAAATGTGTGGCAGGTCACCGCGGACGAATAACATTTCTGAAAGTGTTGCTTTGTTAGGTGTGGTAGCCTTTCATAAGTAAAGTTGGCAGCTACAGCAGTACCTACCTAACTAGCAGTTTAACCCAAACAGTTTCTATTCCAAATACATTTTCTATTCGGGAAAAAGAATTATATATATATATATATATAATTTCCTCATCACTCTGGATGTAACTAGGTGAGATGTTTTCACCAGATACTCGTTCTTATCAAAACAATTATTATTATAATATAATATATTCCCTACCCTTGGTAGGGAGCTTCAATATTTCCTCCAGTTTTAAAACTTTCAATGTTGATATTTTCCAAATTTCATAGGCAAGGGCATAGTCTTGTTTATGGGAAAATCACTAAGTAAAAAACTCCTTGCTGAGCCTGGCCCCAGAGTCTGTGACTGTGGTTTTCACCAGTGTGTGCAGGCATCTGCTCAGGGTAGCAACTGGATGCATTTTTGGATCTGAGTATAGACTTTTCTAGATAAATGTTTTTAGAAAGTCATTTTAATGAGAAAATCCTGCCCAACAAAGGAAATCCTATTTTCTCTTTTAAATCACGCTTCCCGAGTTTGGTGAGCAGGACAGAAATTTGACATCAGGTCTAATTCAACACAGCTGAAAATTTCTGCCCAAACGCTCAAAAGTCTACGGGTTCTGATCATGAGGTGAGTTAAGCAAATTCTCTTTGAAATATTGTCTGACCGAGTTAGGGCTACCAAATCAGACATGTGTGAAGGGACGGTATGGAAGATTTAGGGCTCTTCCTGAGGCCGATAAAAGGCGTGTTTGTGCGGAAGGGCTGGGGCAGGCGCCTGGGACCTGCCGGCTGCCCTAGAGGCAAGGAATTATCCCAGGCAAGGCTGCTCTTGGCTGCATCCAGAGAAAGGAACTGTTCAGAGAGGTCTTACTGTCTCTGCCAGGCTCTTCACACTTGGTGAGAGGCGGCCTTGGCTAAGGCAGGCTGAGAAACAGCATCGCTTCCTCGAGACGTGGCGAAAAAGAATTCTCCATTCCTTGCTTTGACAAATGTGTCCTGAGCATCTTTTGAGAACTAGGCAGGTGGCACTGGAGCTCCAGGGATGGCAGGACCGCATTCTGCTACCGTGTATCTGGGGAGACAGGCAGGTATATACATGCGGAAGAAGTTCTGTTTGTGGTGCTGGAGGAACACTCCTAGCCCGGAGTTGAGGTGGTAGGAGATTCAGGGATCCAGAAGCCTGTCTGGAGGGAAGAGAGAGGGAGCATTAGCCAGGCCGAGGAGGGAAGAAAGGCTCGTTAAGAGGCCTTTTTCCTGGTACTGCTTCTTTCATTCTGGCGCACGGGGAAAATAGTTACTCCTAGGGCTAAATGATGGAATGGATGTATAGAAAGAAAAAATAATAATTTGAATGGCTGAAAAGACTGCCTGATGGGACAAATTACTGGAGGGTTTTCAAAGCCACTTTGAAATGCCGAACAACCTGTACTTTGTCCATTCAGTATTGCAAATCCTACAAAACTCCATTTCAGCTAGGAATACCAATGACTTTGTAGTGGGTGATATTTTAATTTTCGAGTATCCGTCATGTAGTGATGTAGGGTTTTTTTTTTTTTGCCACATTTAATTAAATAATAAAGTGGAAGCAAACGTTACCAATTTCACGCTGAGAAGAGCCCCGTGCATGAAGAGCTACTGGATATGGTTCAGAGAATGTTCATTGGGAATCTAGCAAGGCAATGCGAACGATGGGCAGTCAAAGCTGTCATATTCTTATTCAGAAAGAAGAAACTCACGGTCCTTCCCAAGTGACACTCCCCTGCTGTCTTCTGCTTCCAGCCTTGTGTTTCACGGGCATGGGGACCAAAGGTCCCTCGCTCATCACTGCATCCCACGTTGTCCTGGTTACCATAATCACCACTTCTAGGTGATGTGTATCCAAGTCGTGGAGGGACCACCTAACTGGGTGAGGGTGAGCCTTCCGGGAATCAGAGCAGACTTTGCAGAGTTCTGGGGGAGGAAAGGGAGGCGAAGAGACATCTTCAGGCGCCGTTTGCTTCTCTGATTTCTTTCTGTCATCACTTTGTAGCCCCCTCACTCCCACCCTGGGCCAGCCCAACGCAGATCCCTTTCTGTGTTTCCCCCCCTAAGTCAGATCCAGAAGAAAGAGCTGGCTAGATGTGGGGGGACCTGCATCTTGGACCCCAACCCACCACTGTCCCCTTGTGTGACCTTCAGCAAGTCACAGGACTCTTGGAGACGCCTTCAATGTGTGTATAAGGAGGAACTCAACTAGATGGGGCTGAGGTTCCTAGCGCCCCGCCAGCTCCAATTCCCTCTGCTTCCAGGTGTGAAGGTGTTCAGGGGCGGGCTTGTGACATTCTTAGCAGCCCTGACTGAGGTGGCCCTTTGTAAATGCTGGCATTTGACGTCCTGGGAAACAGGTGGGAGCGAAAATGAGGGGCTGCACTTTCTTGCAGTTACATCCCAAGCTGGGGCCTCCAGAACAGTGCACCTGACTTTCAGGTCACTATTTTGGCTTAAAGAGAAATGCCGCCGTTTCTGAAGATCTATTGAAGGACAAGTTTTTTGAAAAGAAGTTTCCTTTCTGTTAAACAAGCAAACAAAAGCCCTTCAATAGCTCCTATTTGCCCTTTTATTTTTAACTTTCCACTCTGGCTTAGACAAATAATATGGATAAAATGAGAGACTGGGGTAGAATTGACAGTAAAGCTCCCTGCTTTCCTGCCAGGGGGTTCTCTGCAGAGTGAGCCTAAAAGCCACTGGCTTAAAAGGACACACTTGAGAAAAGTGTTCTCACAGCAAGAGAGAAACCAGTGGTAACAGGCTTTATGCTTCCTGAAGAGACCTGCCATCCCGGGTGACTGTAGCGCGCGCGCACACACACACACACACACACACACACACACACACACACTCATATTCCCAGGAGGATGCAATCATTTAAATAGGGTGGCGATTTCGTCCTTCATCCCAGGCAGTGAGTGTGCCCCCAAGGGGGGTGTGAGATCCCGAGACAGGAATTCACTCGTGTCTTACCCTTCTGCCTCTTGTGATGGAAGCATTTTGCTGTGCCGTGTCCACTAAAGAATCATTTTCCCCAAAGCTAGAAGGAAGCAAGGTCCCATTGGTTACATGGTCAGCGAATATGGTGTTCAGAATCTGCTCCTGCACATTCGACCAGGAGCCAGGGATCTGGGGACCAGTGACCAACAGCGGTGGCCACTCACTGAAATCTCTTTCTCGTACTTCTCGGCCTCATAGCCACAGTTCTCAGTCGGCTCCCCACCCTGAGACAAGTCAGAGCATTAGCACTTTAGTGAACTTCAAGATCCGGTTGGTCTAGGGACTGGTGAGGGAGTACTTCCTGCTGGCGTTTGCAAAGGTCCTGTCCATCCAGGCAGGCTCCTGTGTGGGGTATACCCATGTATCCTGCTGTTTTAGCTACTATGGCTGCATAGCAAATCACCCCAACTCAGTGACTTAAAAAAAACATTTATGATAGGCATGAATCCGTGGGGAGGGCTGTCTGCCCCGTAATGTCAGGGTGTTCGCTGGATAACTTGAAGGTGGAGCCTGGAATTGTCTGAAGGCTCAGTTCCTCCCGTACGTGGCTGTTGGCTGGGTCCTTAGTTGGGGCTCTCAACCAGATGCCTAGGTGGCTTGGGCTTCCTTGGGCTTCCTCACAACATGGAGACTGGGTTCCAGGGCAAGTGATCTGAGAGACATATCACCTATTATGATCTAGCTTTGGAAGTCAGGCATGTCACCTCTACCGTGTTCTTTCCATCGGAGGATCCTTAAAGGCCCAGCCAGGTTCAAGGGGGAGAAGTAAAGAGCTGTCTCTTGAGAGCAGAGAGGAAAGGTTCTGAAGGCCATACTGCTGTGGCTGCACACACACTCCGCCACGCCTGGGCGCAGCATGGAAATGACAAGGAAGCTCTGCCCGGCCCCTCCAGGGTAGGGTTCACAGGCAGCACCTCTACAGCTTTGTCCACCTGATGCTCGTGACTCTGGTCCAGTCCTGCCCTCTGTGGACCGATGGGATTTCTTTGGATGGAGCGGAATTTTTCATCAGATTGATAAAATATGTAGATCTGCCCTCTCATCAGCTATCACTTCTCAGTTTAGGTCTTAAACTAATGTCATTCCCAAGATTCCCTGTGAGAGCATTATGGTAAAGCCATAAACCACGCAAATAATACTCACCCAGGTCACACTCAGTATCCTTTCAATACAGGATCAGGATCTGTCAGTAGTGGTTTGTGCAGGAACTTGATGGAGGTTCTGTAACCTGGAGGAGCAGCCCTACGAGAGAATGCCAGTCATCTTCTGTTACTGTCAGAGAACCTTGATCTCGCTGAGTTTGTTTCCTCATGCCTCCTTGCGCTTTTTAGTCTTTATTTTTTTATTGAGGTATAGTTGATTTACAGTGTTGTGTTAGTTTCAGGTATACTGCAAAACGATTCAGTTATATATAAAACGTTTTCCATTATAGGTTATTATAAGATATTCAACAGAGTTCCCTGTGCTATACAGTAGGTCCTTGTTGGTTATCTGTTTTATGTAGAGTAGTTTGTATCTGTTAATTGCATGCTCCTAATTTATCCCCCCCTTCTCCTTTGGTAACCATAGGTTTGTTTTCTATGTCTTGTGCTTTTTAATCTTTAAAATTGTTTTTAAAAAATATTCAGTTGTATTTCTTCCATACTTTTCCATTATGGCTTGAGTCAGTGTTCTTAGTAACTTTTTTCTTTATTATTTTTCAGAGATGTGGAAAATACAGCAACGTATAGAAAAGGAAAGAAAATGTGCTATAATGCTGCCCCTTCAAATAATTGTTAATATTTTAGTGCTTTGCCTGTTTGAGTATTTCCTCATCATTAAATATTCTTGTATTAAAACGGTTTTAATGGCTAAATACAAATTGAATATACCAGGACTTATTTTAACTGTCCCCTTTATCGTTGGACATTTATGTTATTTCCTCTCTCTTGTACTCAATGCAATTACTTTTGCGTTACTAAAATAATAATAAATTATTATTTAACCTGTATGATAGACATTTTTCTACATTTATTTAAAATGATTAATAAAAATTATTTAAATTTAAATATATAAATTTTCTTTTTGATAGATTCCAGAAAGGGGAATATTGGATCATAGAGTATAAACAGTTAAAGTTTTGCTACATGGTCTTTAATTACTTTCCCGAATTCATACAATCACTCTCAATTTGTACATAATTTTAAAAGGAAAATAGGCAGGGATTATGTGTTTGGAGAAGGTGTATTTTAAATGGATTTAATTCAGCTTAGATTTCTATTTGTTTTAGCCTTAAGATAAGGATTGAATCATTTGATTCCATCGAAGAGTGTTTTACATTCCTTGGTTCCACGTTCTGTTTCTATGCTTTTTTGTCTCTTTTAAGTGTATTCTCAGTCATATATACTTTCCCACTAACACTGTATTTTTTTCCTTCGTGTATGACTTCTGGTCTCACTGCTGTCAATCATTTTTCTCCAGATGTTCTCTTTCTTCATGTCTCATTTAGTTCATGCGTGACTGTGGCGTTACTCATTGCCCATTGTCTTAACTTCCACGTAATTTGTCTACTCCGTAATTCTGCATCTTTGAATGATAATGTTACTACTTTTAGGATCAGTAAAATATATTTGTGTATGTGATTTTTATGTATTTGCTGTTTTCTCATCATCACTGCTATGGTCAGTTCTGAACAAACCTTCACGTATGCTTCCCATGCCTTCTTGTGTAATTGTGTCCGTTTGTCTGCAAAATCGTATGTTGTTGTCACTAGAATTCTTTTGTACATACATTTTTTTGTAGCTTATTAGACTTCTTCAGTATTTACGGTAGTTATGGGTAGTTCCAGTCGGCACTGTTTTCTCCTGATGTAGTTGATCATTTGGGATATAAACTTTAGGGCATTCTGGAGTTGATATAGTGAATGTTAAATCACATATCTGGGTTAAATGGTTATTCTTGGACTCCAATTATAATATTATATAACTCATGGCCTCTAAAGACTTTTTAAATATCACCGCACCTGGGGATTTTGTTGCTTTTGCTGGGCATTAATTGTAGTTTTTCTAGTAACTCTGCAGTTTAATCTGAATATCTATCTTAATTGTTTTTCCTATGCAAAATTCTTTTTAGTATGCCTTCTAAGACTTTCACCATTAGATGGGAAAATATTACTTTTACATTTGGTTACTTTTCAATTCTGAGCTCACTTTTTGCTGCATATTTATTTATTATATTTTTTATTGAGATATAACTGACATATAACACTGTGTAAGTTAAGGTGTACATCGTGTTGATTTGATACATTTATATATTGCAATTGATGACCGCTGTAGCTTTAGCTAACACCTCTGTCACGACACATACTTATCATTTCTTTTTTGTGGTGAGAACATTAGGTGTGACATAAATACGCTACCATGTGGAAAATAGATAGCTAGTAGGAACCTGCTGTATAGCACAGGGAGCTCAGCTTGGTGCTCTGTGATGGCCTAGTTGGGTGGGATGGCGGGGGGAAGGAGGTCCAAGAGGCAGGGGATATGTGTATGCGGATGGCTGATTCACTTCACTGTGTGGCAGAAACTAACACAACACTGTAAAGCAATTATACTCCAATAAAAAAAAAAATCTAGTCTCTTAGCATTTTTTTTTTTTTTTTTTTTTTTTGGCGGTATGCGGGCCTCTCACTGTTGTGGCCTCTCCCGTTGCGGAGCACAGGCTCCGGACGCGCAGGCTCAGCGGCCATGGCTCACGGGCCCAGCCACTTCACGGCATGTGGGATCTTCCCGGACCGGGGCACGAACCCATGTCCCCTGCATCGGCAGGCAGACTCTCAACCACTGCGCCACCAGGGAAGCCCTCTTAGCGTTTTTTAAGTATGTAATTCAATATTGTTGACTATAATCACTATGCCGTGCGTTAGATCTCCAGAATTTATTCATCTTCTAACTGCAAGTTCATACTCTTAACATCCTTTCTCCAACTCCCCTACCCCCAAGCCCTGGCGACCACCTCTCTACTCTCTGTTTCTACAAGTTCAGTTTTTTTAGATTCCACATATAAGTGACATCATACAATATTTGCCTTTCTCTGTCTGGCTTATCTCGCCAAGCACAGTGCTGCTTTTTTCCTTTGCCTTTATTCTAAGATTCTCTCTTTTCTTTCCTTATTCTCTTGACATTGTTTATTCTTTTCTTTTAAAAATCCATGGCCCTCTAGATGCCAGGCATTACCCTGAGGCCCTGCCCACAGGGAGTTTACAATCACTTGTGAGAAACTAACGCATGTCAGAATCTGCGCTACAGGTGGAAGCACTGTTTGGGGCCTTGAAGGAACCGCTGGGGTTCAGACACAGTTGGAGGAGGGGGCACAGGCAGGAAGACTCACGTGACGGAAGGCAGTGGGGTCAGTTCCAGGTGACACAGGTTTGGTGGTACATAAGAGAGCAGAGGGCACAGAATGAAGTGTGGGCCTAGCGCCAGGTTGTAGGAGGGCAGGGTTCCGACTCTGCTCTGCGGTGGCTTTTCTAAATTGAAATATAGTTAATTTACAATGTTGTGTTAGTTTCAGGTGTGCAGCAAAGTGATTCAGATATAGATATATATATATATACACACACACACATATATATATTCGTTTTCAGATTATTTTCCATTATAGGTTATTATAAGACATCGAATATAGTTCCCTGTGCTATACAGCAGGTCCTTGTTGTGTATCTGTTTTATATATAGTAGTCTGTATCTGTTAATCGCACACTCCTAATTTATCTCCCCCTCCCTTTCCCCTTTGGTAACCATGTTTGTTCTCTCTGTCTGTGAGTGTGTTTCTGTTTCATAGATAAGTTCATGTCATATTTTAGATTCCACATATAAGTGGATAAATATCATGTGGTATTTGTGTTTCTCTGTCTGACTTACTTCACTTCGTGTGATCATCTCTAGGTCCATCCGTGTAGCTGCAAACGGCATCATTTCATTCTTTTTTATGGCTGAGTAAGGTTCTATTGTCTATAGGTACCACATCTTCTTTATCCATTCCTCCGTGGATGGACATTTAGGTTGCTTCCATGTCTTGGCTATTCTGAATGGTGCTGCTGTGAACATTGGGGTGTGTGTTTCTTTTCGAATTAGAGTTTTCTCCAGATATGTACCCAGGAGTGGGATTGCTGGATCATACAGTAACTCTATTTTTAGTTTTTAAAGGAACCTCTATACTGTTCTCCATGTGGTGGTTTTGTACAGGAAAGTGACATAAAGAGGGCTCTCTGCTGGTTCATGTGTAGAATACAAGTATGAAGGGGAAACACTTGAGAAGGAGGGAGCTCCCAGACTTGGCTATTCATTCCTGGAACAAATGAATGCCATGTGCCTACCATGTGTCTGACACTGTGCCAGGAGCTCTGGACCCAGCAGCAAGCAAGACATCATTGTCTGGGCTCTTACGGGGCTTGACATTCATTGTTCCTGCTTTTATGGGGCTTACGCTCTGGTGAGGGAGAGGGAAAATCAATACCTACGCTGATATAACACACACCTCGTGACATTTAAAGTCTCCTCAATATTCTAGCTTTCAGGGACTGTGACAGCATGCAAACAGCGTTCAGTGTCCTATTAGATTCCTGTACCCCTAGAGGAACATCTCTTTGTTCTCACAGGTCAGCTCAGTTGCTCTTGTGACTTGCCCAGTCCCTCTTTGGTTAGCATTCCTATTTTAGTGTGAGTTTGCCCATGGATGCAGCTTGAAGACCCAGGCTTCCCCTTTGATAAATCCACTTTAGGGGTTGATGTACTGGAAATAGGTCTTTGAAATGACCGGATGAGGGATGTCAACTGTGGAGCTATGTAGACACAGCTTATCATTCGGTAATAACCTGAAATTGTCATTCTCAAGAATGACCTCCAGGGAAGACAGAGGTTCTGGCATGATTCTAATGGGGTGCAGGAGCTGGTGCAGCTCTGTAGGGGAGTCTTCCCTTTGTGGACCATTGGATAAATCACAGATGTGTTCACAGCCCTGAAAAAATCTGTAGTTTATGAGTGATCTTTTTCTTTTTCTCTGGCCAGGAATCTTACGTCCTTTTGGCAGAACTTGGAGAAAAATGTGAAGCCATTGGCAAGAAATTATTATACTTAGAAGATCAACTTCACACTGCGATCCATAGTCACGATGAAGATCTCATTCATATCCTTTTTTTTCCTGCAGATTAAGCACCTGTTAGGTTATTTTGTAAAAGAAAGTCTTAAAAAATTATACCGTTTCCCCATGCCTCAGCAGATGCAAACAAACAGATACTCCTGGTATTTAGAGTCCCACACACCTCAGATCCCTGAGATTATTCAGTATGCGATGTTTCTCTCTAGTTTTTGGTAAGTCAGCATTTTTGATTATTAAACCTGACGGCTAAAAATTAGCAGTGCGGTTCAGACAAGCACACAACGAGGCCAAAGAAAAGTGTAGTTTCAGGGGCTGTGAAGCTGGGTTTGTGGGGCTCAGATGGTTATGGGTCTGACTGCCTCAGTTTTCCAGGGGCCTTCTGAATACTGAGAAACCCAAATCCATCTTTGGTTTTCTTTTCCATACAATTCTGCCGTATAATGGGCAGGAGAGTGTCACAAGTAACAGGACTTTGGATCACTCCTTTGTACAAGATTCAGTGCATTTCCTGTCACGTCTGCAAATAACCTTTATCAAAACCAGTTGCCAGTGACCAAGATGCACAAGAATCTACTGGCTTAGGTGTGCAACCTGGTGGAGCACTGAATCACATGTAGATATGTGCGTGCGTTCCGTTTGTCCCTGCCTAGTTCTTTCGAGGGCAGATGGGTGGGTGCAAGACGTATGAAGGCATATACAGCCCCATTCTGTATCTTTTCGGTTACTTAATTGTAAGCTGACACTCCTCTAGATGAAAGCACTTCTCTATTCATTCATCCTTTCTGTTCAGTAGTGTGACTTTCATTAGATGTATTTGTGAGAAATGTAGCTATTTTGGACTTTGCTTCTCATCGCTGTCTTACTTTTCAGAATCCTCGTTCTTACCATGCTTTATCGGGAGTCTGTGTGTGTGTGAATGTATGTGTATGTTTAAGGAGCTTTGGATGGTCAAGGATTAATCTTAATCACAAGTATTCAGATCCACGGTTTAATGACAGATTCAATGTTGCGTTTCCTTCCTCCTTACAAACTTAAATCTTTTGCCTTGCTTGTTAAACTTAGCAGGAGATTTTTTCAACTTAATCCGTGATTATTTTCACATGGCTCAAGGTGGATTTTTAAAAGCAGACATTCTGTTTTTGGTAACTCCCTGCCCCTTACAAACTGGTGTTTAAGCTTTTATTAAAAAGTTGGCCAAAGAAACAGTAGAAGCATTTTTGTTCTGCACTTTTGTTTATTCCACGTTCATGGATCACGCAGAATTGAGCAGTTGTAAGGTGGCACGGCCTCCAGCAGATAGGCAAGTAACCGGCTGTGAGTACCTGGGAGCAAAGCCCTGCAGACGGCCAGTGCATACAGAGGGGTTCCTGGCTGCAGTCTAGCAGGTGGGCTTGTTTCTCAGTGGGAAATCCCTCCAGTTTGTGGTGGGCTCAGGTAGCAGTTCTGAGAGCTGCAATCAGGGTCTGTGTTAGTCTCTTGTTTAGAAATTTTCCAGAAGGTTAGTTTGATTCTAGGGAATGGGGTTTTCTCCTGAACAGGGTTGGGTGGTAGGGAAGAGGCTGAGAAGAGACAGAGCTGTGTATAAATAAGATGCTTTTAGCACAGGGTGATCAGCTCGGTGCTTTGTGACCACCTAGAGGGGTGGGATAGGGAGGGAGGGAGACGCAAGAGGGAAGAGATACGGGGATTTATGTATATGTATAACTGATTCACTTTGTTATAAAGCAGAAACTAACACACCATTGTAAAGCAATTATACTCCAATAAAGATGTTTAAAAAAAAAATGCTTTTAGTTTTCCCACAGCCAATCCAAGCCAGATTCAGGAGCGGTGGGAATCACAGAGAGTGGATAAAACCTCTTGAAGCATCTGTAAAGTCAGATAATAACATGTACCTCTAGGTTTTCATTTGGGCTAAATGAGGTTATATGCAGAAAATATGTTTAATATAGTTCTTATACATGGTAGAGTGCTTGGTTTTAGGTAGAAAACCATTCTCAGTGTCTGTCACAAGCTCAGACGTCCCGTTTATAGATGAGGTTTCAAGGTAAGTTGATTCAATCATTTTGTAATAAATCCTTGAAAGAATTGATTGGTAACTACACAGTGACTTATATGGTCATTTAATTCTAATAAAACTGCCGTAGACAGATAGGGATTATTCTTCCTACTTGATAGTTGAGAAAACTGAGGCTTGGAAATTGCGTGGCTGGTCCGAGGTCATTTCTGATGAGGGGGCAGAAGCATCCAGCCACAAGCCCCATGGTCCTTCACGGCCAGTCAGGAGGCAGCTATGCCTATAAGTAGCTGGACAGGCCTGTTCTGTGGAACATACAGTTACTATAAAAATATTAAGCTATAACAAAAGTTGTTTAGTGAAGTTACGTTTATTGAGAATTTTGCTGATCCCTGCTGAGATAAGTGAGGATATAGAGAGGACATGTCAAACCAGGGTTGGGAAGCACTGCTTTAGATACTGAAATCATTCCCCCAGCAAAAAAAAAACCTCTACACCACAATATGGATTTCGACCCAGACTTTCCCCTGAAACCGTGGCTTCGTTCTGTGTCACGGATTGACAGTAAATACACAGAAGGTATCTTTGAATTCTAACAAAGCAGCGCTTAGTTTCAAGTGGAGCTCGGTGCCCTAAGTTAGAAAGACATATTCACAAGGCTCTGCGGAGGCTTCTTACACAGACCAAAGCCCTTGTTTCCAATGAGAACTTATCTAGAGATTCCAAGAGGCCGCTGAAATCCTCTGGCCAAACTCCGACTGGTGTGTGTTTCCATTCTTGATCAAAGAGACAAAGCTGAGTGCAGTTGAAAGAAACAGCTTGCCGTCAGCAACAGGAAAGAATTTCCCAGCAAGTGTAATATTTTTGTTTGATTCCATTAAGGGCTCCGCCAGAGCCTCCTGTTCAAAAGCTGCGGAGTGAACGTGATTCATGTGCGTCCACATCAGTGTCTGTGTCCAGAAGATTCAAGCCTTGGACACTCCAGATGTTCGTTCTCCGAGTGGAAGGCACGGAGCTTTGCAGAAACCGTTTCGTGTGAGAAGGCCCCGGTAGTGTGGTATCAGCAGAGGGTGGACCTGTCACCAGCAGTGGGCTTGAGTTTCCCAACAGATCCTCTGGGCATCCTGACTTAACATCAAGGCCACGGGCAACTGGCTGGGAGCCTCTCACTTTTATGAAGAAGACACTGGATTGACAGATCGGAGGAGGGGGAGAAGACAGGCCGTGTCTCTTCATCATCCTGACAGGCTCACTGAATTACAAGTAGCCAAATAACACCCCCAGCCCGTCAGCCACCTGGGGGCGAGCATGTGAGAAGCGTCTGCACCATTAATTGGAAGAGCTGGCGTCGCAGAGGTGACTCGTGCCTGGTGTCTGAGGCGAGGATGGGAGGTGTGACTTCACTGCCACTCGAGCCGGGATTTTCAGGGGCATTAGTCTGACTCTCTAGTATAATTTCACAGTCATTTGGGATCCTAATTAGCAGTTGGGTGTTGAAAAACATTTTGAGTGTATGGAATGGTTCCTCCCTGTTTATAATGCTTGAACTGAAAACCATCTAGGTTAAGTGGATTTTTTTAGCAGAGAGTTTTTCCTTTCTCTTTCAGCTTCTACTACATACTTCCAAAAGGAAAGAAGGACACCTAGGATCTGGACCCTGGGCATCTTTCGGAGCCCCCAGGGCAGCTCTGCTCGCCTCTGAGTCGTAGATAAGACAGGGACAGACTTATTCTGTTTGTGTTTCTATTTGCATTCACGTCCAGGAAGCTCTCCTGGAATTCCCGTTCTTTCTGTTTATTTGGAACACGTGGTGCCTAATCGATTAGTTTTGGTGGTGCTTGATGGCATGCAAATACTCTAAATACATCCAGGCACTTGCACAAACAACACATCCCCTTAGGAGCCCTTGCTTGGTTCAGCTTTCAAATGTGCAGCTGTAACAGACAAAGGGAAGGGGAGTTTGAGGGGCTTGCTCTGCCTCCTTGGAAATGCTTTCTGCTTCTAGGGCTAAAGAGCTGCGAGAGGGATTGTGGCCATCATGGAGCTCCACAGTTTCACAGATGAGAAAACTGAGACCCTAAGAGGCTGCTGTTTGAACACTGCATACCCTGGGCTGATATGCATATGGCGGCCGGTGCTCTTCCCTTTGGCTCCCACCAAAGGGAGTGGGATGGCAAGAGCAGGACTTGGAGCCTCACAGGGGGGAGAGGAGGGAGCCCAGGAGAGGGTGTGGGCACCGGGCTTGCGCTGCTGGCTTAGCCCTAGGTGGGCACCACAGGGAGGGCCCCTGTGCAAGCATCACGTCCATTGAAGCAGGTCGCGTGTAGGCGGGGCTTTCTTCTTTGCTCTTCAACAACTGTGTCCTTCAGCTTTGGCTTTGGGAATGAAAGAAAATTCCCAGGACTGAGGAATCACTGCTGATATGAAGAAATAATTTAGCAAATGAGTAGCTGTTGCAAAGGACATACTGTTGTTTCTTTTTCTTTCTTTTTTTTTTTTTTTTTGCGGTACACGGGCCTCTCACTGTTGTGGCCTCTCCCGTTGCGGAGCACAGGCTCCGGACGCGCAGGCTCAGCGGCCATGGCTCACGGGCCTAGCCGCTCCGTGGCATGTGGGATCTTCCCAGATCGGGGCACAAACCTGTGTCCTCTGCATCGGCAGGCGGACTCTCAACCACTGCACCACCAGGGAAGCCCTGTTGTTTCTTTTGGAAGCAAACTAGTTCAGGGCAGGTGAACTGAAGACCTACTTTTGACCCAGCTACTAAAATGATCACTTGGCATCTCAACTGGCAGTAAATCACTCAGTTGTTTCTATATATAAACAAAAGACCCCTTTTAGAGAATTTGAGGATCTTTGCACATGGCTGCCCTAAAAGACAGTATTGTGTAACCGCTGCAAGACATCTGTGAAACATGCCTTGCTGTCTTATTCCTTGCTCGTCGCAAACACGGTCTGCACAATTTTACTATCAAGAGTATGATCTTATTTGCAAAGTAGAAATAGAGACACAGATGTAGGGAACAAACGTATGGCTACCAAGGTGGCAAAGGGACGAGGGGTGGGATGAACTGGGAGATTGGGATTGACATATATACACCATTGATACTATGTATCAAATAGATAACTAGTAAGAACCTGCTGTATAGCACAGGGAACTCAAGGCTCTGTGGTGACCTAAATGGGAAGGAAACCCAAGAAAGTGGGGATATATGTATGGCTGATTCACTTTGCTGTACAGCAGAAACTAACACAACATTGTAAAGCAACTATACTCCAATAAAAATTAATTTTTAAAAAAAGAGATAAAAAAAGAAGTAATGTTCTTGCCTAATTCAGGTATAGTCTATCCCAAGGTGGTCTTGGGTTCAAAGGTGTTTTTAAAGATGTTGGCGTGTTAATCCTCGTGCCACTGTTGTAATTAATGTGCAATTTTCTTAGGTGCCACAGATGTTTGGTGGCATATCTGTTACAGAGGAATGATACACATACTTACCTAGAGAGGTTTCTAGGGCGCAGGCATTCGAAGAATCATTTAACTCTTCTGAGACCTATTCTCGCACTTAGATGGAGTGAGCACCTCTTATACACATAACTTCCAGTACTGGAGTTTTACTTTATTTCCTCAGCACTTGGACAAAAAACAATGAGCTTATTGGAGGAGCAATCAGAAAATCCAACTCTAGTAGTCTTAAGATTTCGGTTAGGGGCTTCCCTGGTGGTGCAGTGGTTGAGAGTCCGCCTGCCGATGCGGGGGACGCGGGTTTGTGCCCCAGTCCAGGAAGATCCCACATGCCGCGGAGCGGCTGGGCCCGTGAGCCATGGCCGCTGAGCCTGAGCGTCTGGAGCCTGTGCTCCGCAACGGGAGAGGCCACAACAGTGAGAGGCCCGCGTACCACAAAAAAAAAAATAAAAAAAAAAATAAGATTTTGGTTAGATGTATCCAGTGGGTTAGTTTATCTTTCTATAAATCAGTGAGAAAATGTTGCAAAAATGTTTGTAAAGATATCTTTTTCAGTATAACCTCCAAGTGCACATCTGCAGCCTGGACCTCTCTCTGAACCTCAGACTCACGTCTGTTTCCTCCTCAGCATCTCCACTTGGCTGACAAATAGGCTTTTCCAACTTCACGTGTCCAAACTCCAGTTCCTCCCCACTCCCACCCCCCAAAACCCTGACTCATTCCCAGTCTTCTCCTTCTTGATCAATTGCAAGTCTATTTTTCCAGTTCGTTGCTTAGATAAAAAATCTGGGAGTCATTCTTGCTGCCTTTTCCTTCCTTTACATCTCACCTCCAGTCCGTCACATATGCCATTGGTGCCATCTTCAAAACATCCAGAATCTGACCATCTCTCACCACCTCCACTGCCACCACCTGTTTATGGCCTGAATTATTGCAAAATCCTCCTCTTATCTCCAGGCTTCTGCCCTCGCATCCTTTAATCTACTAACGATTAAAGCAGCCAGGGAGATCACGTCTCTCCCCGGCTCCAAACCCTGCCATGGCTCCATCTCACGATCTATCCGCATGCCCTTGTGTGTTTATTTTCTTCTCACTCAGTGGCACATAAGCCCCATGATGGCAGTGACTTTGTTCACTCCCCTACTTCCCATGTCTAGAACATTTCTTAGCACACAGTAGGAGCTGTGAAATGTTTGAGTATTTGATCGAATGAAGGAAAGAGTGAGGATCTCTATCTACATGAATTATTTTCCCAACTGCTAGATGGGAAAATGTTTCTAGTATTTTTTCTTTTTTTCTTTTAAAGCTTTTTTAAATTGCTGAATCAGTATAATAGATTAAATTAAGCCTATCCTAATATTTAAAGAGTTGTGATAAAAAGATACTTCTCTTAAGATATTTCTAAATTATTTTCACTAAATGCTTAATCTGCTTTTTTATTTTTAAAATTTTAATTATCTTTTTATGAAGTATAGTTTATTTACAATGTGTTAGTTGCAGGTGTACAGCAAAGTGATTCATATATATAGTCAGATATATATATATATTCAGATATATATTCATAGGTATATATATTCAGATATATATATATATCCATTCTTTTTCAGATTCTTTTCCCATATAGGTTACTACAAAATACTGAGTAGAGTTCCCTGTGCTCTACAGGAGGTCCTTGCTGATAATCTATTTTATATGTAGTAGTGTGTATATGTTACTCCCAAATTCCTAATTTATCTCTCCCCCCACCTTTCCCCTTTGGTAACCATAAGTTTGTTTCCTATGTCTGTGAGTGTGTTTCTGGTTTGTAAATAAGTTCATTGTATCATTTTTTTTAGATTCAACATGTAAGTGATCTCATATGATATTTGTGTTTCTCCGTCTGACTTACTTCGCTTAGTATGATCATCTCTAGGTCCATCCACCTTGCTGCAAATGGCATTACTTCGTTCTTTTTTTGTGGCTGAGTAATACTCCATTGTATATATGTACCACATCTTCTTTATCCACTCCTCTGTGGATGGACATTTAGGTTGCTTCCATGTCTTGGCTATTGTGAAAGGTGCTGCTATGAACATTGGGATGCATGTATCTTTTTGAACAAACACATTGATTGAACTATGAAAGGATGCATGTCCATTGTGAATATTACAGAAGTATGAAAAAAAAAAAAAGGCTCCATCTCCCTCCCAGTACCAATGTCTAGGAGAAGTCCACCCCTGTGTCCTCCTAGGGTGCTTTTCCAGCTAGACATGGCTTATCTCTATTGTCCTTTTTGTTTCTGCAAAATTAGGATCATTCCATACACATTGTTCCACAACTTGCTTTTCCCCCCCTCACTCCACATTTTATCCTGGACTCTCTTTCATATAAGCACATTCAAAATGTTTTGGAACTCACATGTAGCATGGAATCATACAAGCAGGTTGGTTAGAGGGAAGTATTTCGTAAATAAAACATGATTTTAATCATTTTGATGATTATTACCCCATAGGTTCTAAAGGAGGTTTCCAGGATTTCTGAGGTCTGGCCCTACTTAGACAGAACAACCTCTGCTATTTTAGTAAATAAACCTTAAACCTCATCTCACAAAAGGCACTATACTCTCACAAGAAAAAAGATTTCTTTTAACCCTAGCCCTGTGAAGACGGTATGGGAATCTGCATTTTATGAGTGAGACAATGAAAGCATTCTACGGTTTTCCAGGTTCCAGAGCTGGTGGTCACATCCTCAAATCCCTCTGCTTGTCACTCCTCCCTGTGTCCCTGGAGACTGTTGTCTGTTGTCTGAGGGGCTGATGCGTTATATAACTTAGTCTTTTTCTTTTGTGGCTTCTCTCACTCTCTTTTTGAAAACGTCTTCAGTGTGTTCTGCCAGTGCTAGAAATGTTACGAGTTCTTTAAGAAGCAGTTCAGTCTGGTTCAGTTTCTCTCTCTAAAAACCTTGGTCGTCATTCAGCATATTACAGAGCGGGGCCTGTAGTCCCAGGCTGCATATCAAAGGTAACGAAGTCTCGGGAGTTTGTCGAGATTCATAAACTGCTTAAGCTCCACGCTTATTCTTTATAAATGTAGCATAACTTGGTGATTCATTTGCAGCTTGTTCTGCCTGGGACCACTTATGCTCTTGCTTGTATAAAGTCATATGTGTTTTCACTAAAGATTAGCAGAGCTGTTCAGAGAAATGCAGGAAAATGAAGTCTTTTAAAAAAGAAAAAAGAAAACATAAGTATTGGGTACTTTCTTCTCTTGCCCCACCTCTTGCCCATCTCCTCAACCCCATCCTCATTCCTCTCAAGTTCAGGTGCAAGGAGTGAATCATCATAGTAGGTGTATGTAAATTACATGCATGATGAAGTCTGGTGGGGATTCAAGAGGATGAAAAGCTGCCAGAGGCTTGTCAAGGTGGCTCAGCATTTTTGCTTAGGTGAGGTTCATTTGCATAATTCCCAGGATCCTTTGGAGTTCCTTATTTAAACAGGAGAAAAGAAAGCTTTCCGTAGTCATAACCTAAAGATATCTCTTTCTCTTGACATTGCATTGACATTGTACTTAAATAAAACCACATTGTAGTAGGTGTGGACAGTCTGTGAGTGGGAAGATTTCTGCAAACTGCTTTTCCCAAAGCTTTCTGTTTTCTCCACATCTGATCTAGTAATATTTAAGTGGTCTGACCTCTTGTGATGACTTAACGGCATCTAAGTGGTGTCAACATATTTCTGTGTTCCCTCTTAGTTCCTGTTAAATGAAGTTAGATTAGTTTGCTTATTAAGTTAAAAGAATTCAATCCATCACTCCTCCTATATTTATCTTAGGATTGTTCTGGTACAAAAGGGAAAGAACAGAGGGGCCTGACTGTGGACAGACAGGAAAATCACTGTTGGTTAAATGTTCCCCAGCTTAAACCCCTAGAAGAGAGCTCATCTTTTAAGAGAATGGCGGGCAGATTATTTATTCCATATAATTATTCACTGAGTTCTCTATGATTGTTTTATTTATATGAGAAACAACTTTACAGGTTATGAAACTAAAAACCCAACCATTTAAAGAAAAACCAACCAACCAACCCAGAAAAGGCAAGCTCCCTGCACTCCGTCAAATCTGCAAGGCCCCGAATGGCTATTTTACAAGCACCTGGGAGTATAATAACACGTGACAGCAGATTAGACCCTAACGGGGTTTAGAAGTCACTGTTTCATGTGAAAACTGAGGTTCAAAGTGATTTGCACAAGGTGACAAGGCTGGCGGATGACCAATAGGGACTGTAGCTCATCGCTCGGAGTCTGGTTGTATGGTGGCCCCCAATCCTGGAGCTCTGAGTTCCAGCCTTCTGCCCTTTCCACTGTCAGAGCATTTGGATGTGACAGTTGCCCTCCCCCAGCCTGGGGCTGAGCAGGAATACAGTCACACTGACCATATTCCGCGGAGCGTCCCAGTTTGCCATCTGTCTCCGTCTAAGAGCTGACTCTTCCTTTTCCTTTTGGAAACCTTACTTGAGGTAGTGAATGACCTCAGGCCTCCTAGAAATTGCAATTGCTCTTAAAAGAAGCGTAGCATTGGTATTAATATTTAATGCCTACACTTTGGAGGAACTTGAAACCGCAGTTAGAGGGGAGTGCCCATCTGCTTCCAGCAGGCATGTGCCTCTTACCAGATCCCTGAGAGGCTGCAGAGGGCCGCCTGTCACCTTCGCCTGTGTTCCTTAACGTGTGCACAGTCTCTCAAGAGGGAGCTCCAGATGGTGAAGGAAACTCTGCAGGCCATGATCCTGCAGCTCCAACCAGCAAAGGAGGCGGGAGAGAGGGAGGCTGCAGCTTCCTGTGGGACAGCTGGTGTCCGGGAAGCACCGGCCTGAGGCGTCACGGGATGGGGGAAGGAGGGTGAGTGACTGCGTCATCACCATGGGTGCTGCGGGGCCTCTCCCACCTCCTCTGCATAACCAATGTGCCCAAAACAATTACGGAGATGGATGTCGCCCAGCAGAAGAGTGGTCCGCTCTCCCGATCCTGAGATCAGGGGGTCTGCAGATTGGAATAGGCAGGGGGAGTGAACTGCCGATTTCCTTATAAATGTTGGTCCGAGGCACCTTTACTGTCATTAACAGGAGCATCTTGCACAGGACTTGAAAAATCTTTCCATTTCAGCCCCCATTAGACAGAAGTTGGGGTGATTTCTGCTAGAAAGACGTCTCTTTTCCTGTACCATCTTGCTTTCTGATGCAATTAAAATATCTCCTGATTTAAGAACTTATAAAAAAGAAACCATACATGTCTCTCTTATCATACCCATTACACCTTCCTACAGGCACATGATATAAGGGAGCTAATTAACCCCAGAATCTGGAATTAACAGCTTGTCACCTTAATTTCCCCTGTGATTCTCTATAATCTCACAAGAATTAAGATGAAAAATTCCAAACGATATATATTTTTTAAAGAGACAGACTATCACGTGTAGCCCTCTGGTTGTCCTGTCTGGCACTGCCTGTCCCTCCAGGATGTGTCCCTGATGTTTCATCAGGACATTCTGAAATTCACCCACAACGAGAGCAGGAAGGGAGTGAGTGGCATGAATTGGTTAGGGGATGTGTTTAAACGTTTAATCCTCTCCTATTTTCCCTTGAACCTGTTTCACTTAGTGTCAGGCAGGACATGGATGTAGAAACCTTCAATGCAGAAGAGTATTCAGTGAGGCAGTGCAGTACTCAGTTCATCAGGGCTGTACTCAGTGGGGCAGTGCTGAACTCAGTTCATCAGTACTGTACTCAGTGAATCAGTGCAGTACTCAGTGAGGCAGTGCAGTACTCAGTGAATCAGTGCTGTACTCAGTGAATCAGTGCTGTACTCAGTGAATCAGTGCAGTACTCAGTGAGGCAGTGCAGTACTCAGTGAATCAGTGCAGTACTCAGTGAATCAGTGCAGTACTCAGTGAGGCAGTGCAGTACTCAGTGAATCAGTGCAGTACTCAGTGAATCAGTGCTGTACTCAGTGAATCAGTGCAGTACTCAGTGAATCAGTGCAGTACTCAGTGAGGCAGTGCAGTACTCAGTGAATCAGTGCAGTACTCAGTGAATCAGTGCTGTACTCAGTGAATCAGTGCAGTACTCAGTGAATCAGTGCTGTACTCAGTGAATCAGTGCAGTACTCAGTGAGGCAGTGCAGTACTCAGTGAATCAGTGCAGTACTCAGTGAATCAGTGCAGTACTCAGTGAGGCAGTGCAGTACTCAGTGAATCAGTGCAGTACTCAGTGAATCAGTGCTGTACTCAGTGAATCAGTGCAGTACTCAGTGAATCAGTGCAGTACTCAGTGAGGCAGTGCAGTACTCAGTGAATCAGTGCAGTACTCAGTGAATCAGTGCTGTACTCAGTGAATCAGTGCAGTACTCAGTGAATCAGTGCTGTACTCAGTGAATCAGTGCAGTACTCAGTGAGGCAGTGCAGTACTCAGTGAATCAGTGCAGTACTCAGTGAATCAGTGCAGTACTCAGTGAGGCAGTGCAGTACTCAGTGAATCAGTGCAGTACTCAGTGAATCAGTGCAGTACTCAGTGAGGCAGTGCAGTACTCAGTGAATCAGTGCAGTACTCAGTGAATCAGTGCTGTACTCAGTTCATCAGTGCAGTACTCAGTTCATCAGTGCAGTACTCAGTGAGGCAGTGCAGTACTCAGTGAATCAGTGCAGTACTCAGTGAATCAGTGCAGTACTCAGTGAGGCAGTGCAGTACTCAGTGAATCAGTGCAGTACTCAGTGAATCAGTGCTGTACTCAGTTCATCAGTGCTGTACTCAGTGAATCAGTGCTGTACTCAGTGAATCAGTGCAGTACTCAGTGAATCTGTGCTGTCCTCAGTGAGGCAGTGCAGTACTCAGTGAGGCAGTGCAGTACTCAGTGAATCAGTGCTGTACTCAGTGAATCAGTGCTGTACTCAGTGAATCAGTGCAGTACTCAGTGAGGCAGTGCAGTACTCAGTGAATCAGTGCAGTACTCAGTGAATCAGTGCAGTACTCAGTGAGGCAGTGCAGTACTCAGTGAATCAGTGCAGTACTCAGTGAATCAGTGCAGTACTCAGTGAGGCAGTGCAGTACTCAGTGAATCAGTGCAGTACTCAGTGAATCAGTGCAGTACTCAGTGAGGCAGTGCAGTACTCAGTGAATCAGTGCAGTACTCAGTGAATCAGTGCTGTACTCAGTTCATCAGTGCTGTACTCAGTGAATCAGTGCTGTACTCAGTTCATCAGTGCAGTACTCAGTTCATCAGTGCTGTACTCAGTGAATCAGTGCTGTACTCAGTGAATCAGTGCTGTACTCAGTGAATCAGTGCAGTACTCAGTGAATCAGTGCTGTACTCAGTGAATCAGTGCTGTACTCAGTGAATCAGTGCAGTACTCAGTGAATCAGTGCTGTACTCAGTGAATCAGTGCTGTACTCAGTGAGGCAGTGCTATACTCAGCAACGTGGGGCACTGCAGGCCCTTCCCTGCTGAGGCAGCTGTAAAACAGGCTGAGCTCACCAGGCAGCGCTCCTCAAGGTGCGCTGAGGAAGGCAGCCTTGAGAGATGCTCCACAGTCGCACGGCTCTCCTTTGGCTTGAGTCCATTTGAGAAGTGTGCCATGCCATCACCCGCTTGGAGACCACGGTGCAATGAGCATATCAGCCTGTGATAATGCTTGGAATGAGGAAACCCTCTTGTTTTTGTCTAACCCCGAACTCCCACGTTTAATGGATCATAGGGTTTTTTAAATTTAAATTCTATTAATATTCCATCAGTCTAGTGCTGTGCAGCACTGCATTCTCCAGGAGCGTCGTGATCCAAACGCTGATTTACATCACTTATGTATGCATTAGAGATGAAGCTCAAAACTTTTGCAGTGTTGAGTTAATAATGACTTGCCGCAGTTTGTAAGTGTAATTGACTAACTGGTCTTTTTGTGCTTCTGTCTCATTGATACAGGAGTGAGATGCTCCTGCCTCCATCAGGATCCATGGACACTAGACAATCTTTGTCATTTCCTGAAGTCATGCTGCCGTTTCTGGAAGGCAGCTGGTGCTTTGCTCAGCCTTCCGTGCTGTGCTGTGCTTCCGTCAGGAGATGGCCCTGCTTAAGCCAGCAAGTGGCCATAGTCCAGAGAACAAAGCAAAAGCATAACATTGTGAATTTTCTGATTGTATTTCCTGCAATTTTCTGTTGAGCATTTAAAAATATATACTATACATATTTTAATAATAGGTATAATTAGTTTGTTCCAGGAATGCTTGGTTTTGCAATGATGGAGAAAATTCCTGAATTATTTATCATGTCTAAAAAATAATTATGTACTAGTCATATGGCACATGGAATTCTTGAATCCTTGAATTAATTCCAGTGAAGCAAAACTTGGAAAGAGTCAGGATTGTCTCTAATGAATCCCTACTTTGAGAAGTGTCATTTTAAAAAGCCCCACAAGGCATCTTAACCGTCACTAACCCAAGTGTTTTGTATTTACTCAGACACCATCATGAATAATTCTGTGAGGTTATGATGTATTTGAAAATTCTGGAAGCTAATGACTGTCTGAGTGTGCCCCAAATAAGGGTTCTCCGGTGGCCCCAGTGGGCAACATGTCCATCTCCTTGTTGAGATGCCAGATCAAGGCAGGTGAATGATGCTACAGCTCATCTGTGATCTGTGCTGGTGTCAGAGGCAACCAGGAAGCCTGTACAAGGCCAGGGTGATTCCTCTGGCCACATGACCTTCTCAGGACAAGCCCCTCTTCTGCCACTGTGACCCCAGAAGACCCAGGACTGTGTATCCCAGATCATTATATAGGGCAGTTTCTATCAGGACAACATAAGAAGAGATCAGGGCTTGAACTTAAAAGCCACAAAGCAATAGCAATAAAAATCCAAGCTTTTATGGAGACAGTCAAGACCACAAGCAAAAGTGCAGGTGGAAAATGCTGCCTTTGGGTCTGATTTCACTGTGGCACCATGCGAGAGAATCAATGATAGATTACATGGTCCTCCACGCTGAGGTGCTAGCATCCAAATGCCACCCATTTATCGTCCACCAGCCCGAGCATGTTCGCAGTCAGTGACACTCCCGGTTCCTTGCAACTTCCTGAAATTTCAACATCAAAATGATCTTCCTCAAATCAGGTGAGCATGTATATCAGTGGTCCCCAACCTTTCGGGCACCAGGGACCGGTTTTGTGGAAGACAATTTTTCCACAGCCTGGAGGTGGGGGAATGGTTCGGGTGGCGATGTGAGTGCTGGGGCATGGCAGATGAAGCTTCGCTCACTTACCTGCCACTCCCCTCCTGCTGTGCAGCCTGGCTTCTAACAGGCCGTGGACCAGTCCCGGTCCACTGCCCAGGGGTTGGGGATCTCTGATGGATAGCGTATTGGACACTTTTCTTTCTGTGCAGTAAGGCTGGTTTCCCCACCCCAGGAGCACAGAAGGGCTCGCATGTGTGTGCTGGGACTGTCCCAAGACCTTTATAATCGTTATCACCTGACTTCTTATTCCAACCTTGTGGGGTAGGTGTTTACACATGATGGACTTGAGCCTTAGGAGACCAATGAACTGTCCCCATGGCACAGAGCTGCTGAGCGGGGGGCCAGCAGCAGCCATTAGAGACAGGTAGACTGCTCTTAACTGTGCTCTTCCTAAAGTGCCTTTAATGTCTTTCTGGGACTGTGACCCAAGGAGCTTATTTGTTCCCTTAAGAACTCATGGTCACCGTGGGAGTCCTGACTGGAGAATCAGAGAAACTGAGCCTGGGGAAACCCTGGCTTCCCACACCCCCAGGTGAGCCCCGCTGCTCTGTGACCATGAAGTCTAGGCTCAGACAGCCTTCAACAGACTTACCACCCACCACTGTCCTAACCAACCATTCATTCCCCATCCACCTCAAAAGCCATGCCAGGAACAACCACTTACTGCCTGACAACAGGCAGGTTTTCTTGAAAACCCCCATCTAATCGGTATTTTTCAGAAAACAGTCAAGATAGCAACATTGCACTCATTGTTTAATGCCTTCTTGAGAAATGATTCGGTGCTCTTATTTTGAATACCCTCACCTTACTTAATCTTTGAATTTTGTCATGTAATTTATTACTTCATGAAACTTACTTTTCATATGTGAAATTAAAACTGTTATCCAAGCCATGGTGCACCTTTAACATTTTTTTATCTTCTGGAGTGTGGATGACAGAAAAATGTATCAGCTTTCCTCATCTCATCTTTCTGTTACAGGATGATTCATTGTATGGTTACTTACATTGCACCAAATGTTTCTAATAAATCAATGCTTTGAAGTTGTGTATGTGTTTACTTTCAGATATTAACCAGTCAGAAAACGATGGAATTTTCTATTCCAGACCCTTTGAGGAAATTGAAAATAACATTACCACTAAGTGGGGAACAGGACAGGGTGCCCACTAACACTAGTGGAAATATTTTACTGGAGATACTGGCTAATTCAGTTATGCAAGAAAAATAAATGAGAGTTACAATCTGGAAAGGAGGAGATACAACATTAACAATGACAGATGATGTTGCTGTAAGACAGACAACCTAAGAAAATTAACAAAAACACAAAATTTATTTACACAAATAACAGCACAATCAACTTACCAAAATCAATAGGCTTTACGTATCCAAACAATAATCAGAAAATAAAGTATAAGGAAAGATCTGACTTTCAATAGCAGCAAAAAAGAAAAAACAGCTAGGAACAAATTTAAATAAGAAACGTCTAAGTCTTAGATGAAGGAAATTTTAAGATGAAGAACACAAGAGAAGAATAAAGAGGAAGACACGTGAAACTTTTGAGTAAGAAGTCATCATAAATTGTCAAATCTCTGTAAATTAATTCATAAATATTACCTGATCCTGAGTCACAAATGTCTAGCTATTCCCAGTATCCATTTTCTGCTTCATCCTTTCAAGCAATTCTTCATCCACGTACTTGAACTACAGATGTACTTACACACTTGCAGAGTTGCCACGTGCATTTATACTGTTAAAGCAGTTAAACAAGGAGGCCATTAGCCCGAGGGGGCTCTAAAGCCCTGGAGCCTACACCAGCAAACCCACAGCTAAGCCTGTAAATGCCTCAAGGTTATGAAATTGAAACCTGAGGATGACTGATCATAAACGGACAATTAGGCCTTGAACTGTAGCCAGTCAATGCTCCCTTTTCTTTGCTTCCAACTTTTCTCTGTAAAAGTTTTTCCTGCTCCTGTCAGTGGTGCCTCCCAACCACTTCCGGTGTGGCACTTCCTGATTCAGACGGATTTTTGCTAAAAAAAACTCTTAAAATGTATAACGTGCCTCAGTATATTTTGTAACAGCACCATTGTTGGTAAGAGCAAAAATGGGAAACAACCTAAATTTTCATCAATGGTAAACTATTTTTAAATAAATCATGGTACAGTCACACTATGGAATGCTTTGGAGTTGCTAAAAGATCTTTCTACACACGTCTGTTTGCATTTGCAGAAATATCACTCCAAATGGGCCCATGTGACTTAGGGAAGAGGGATGGAAGGAGACTTACTTTTCCTGTATTCTGTTCTTTTAAAAATTTGTACCAAGTGCTTATGTTTACTTCCTCAAAAAATAAAGTTCTTTAAGAAAAAAACTGTGAAGAAGAAGTACAATTCTGCAGCCTGTGGAATGAAAACCACGGTCACATAAAGATAGACAAAATGAAAAGGCAGAGGACTACGTACCAGATGAAGGAACAAGATAAAACCCCAGAAAAACAATGAAATGAAGTGGAGATAGGCAACCTTCCAGAAAAATAATTCAGAATAAAGATAGTGAAGATGATGCAGGACGTTGGAAAAAGAATGGAGGCAAAGATCGAGAAAATGCAAGAAATGTTTAATAAAGACCTAGAAGAATTAAAGAAGAAACACCTAGAAGAATTAAAGAACAAACAAACAGGTATGAACAATACAATAAGTGAAATGAAAAATACACCAGAGGGAATCAATAGCAGAATAACTGAGTCAGAAGAATGGATAAGTGACCTGGAAGACAGAATGGTGAAATTCACTGCCACAGAACAGAATAAAGAGAAAGAATGAAAAGAAATGAAGACAGCCTAAGAGACTTCTGGGACAACATTAAACACAACAACATTTGCATTATAGGGGTCCCAGAAGGAGAAGAGAGAGAGAAAGGACCCGAGACAATACTTGAAGAGATTATAGTCAAAAACTTCCCCAACGTGGGAAAGGAAATAGCCACTCAAGTCCAGGAAGTGCAGAGAGTCCCATACAAGATAAACCCAAGGGGAAACATACTGAGACACATAGTACTCAAATTGACAAAAATTAAAGACAAAGAAAAATCATTGAAAGCAACAAGGGAAAAAGGACAAATAACATACAAGGGAACTCCCATAAGGTTAACAGCTGATTTCTCAGCCGAAACTCTACAAGCCAGAAGGTAGTGACACGATATATTTAAAGCGATGAAAGGGAAGAACCTACAACCAAGATTACTCTACCTGGCAAGGAGCTCATTCAAGTTCGACAGAGAAATCAAAAGCTTTACAGACAAGCAAAAGCTAAGAGAAATCAGCACCAACAAACCAGCTCTACAACAAATGCTAAAGGAACTTCTCTAAGTGGGAAACACAAGAGAAGAAAAGGACCTATACAAACAAATGCCCCCAAATTAAGAAAATGATAATAGGAACATACATATTGATAATGACCTTAAATGTGAATGGATTAAATGCTCCAACCAAAAGACACAGGCTCGCTGAATGGATACAACAAGACCCATATATATGCTGTCTACAAGAGACCCACTTCAGACCTAGGGACACATACAGACTGAAAGTGAGGGGATGGGAAAAGATATTCCATGCAAAGGGAAATCAAAAGAAAGCTGGAATAGCAATACTCATATCAGATAAAATAGACTTTAAAATAAAGAATGTTACAAGAGACAAGGAAGGACACTATATAATGATCGAGAGATCAATCCAAGAAGAAGATATAACAATTATAAATATATATGCACCCAACATAGGAGCACCTCAATACATAAGGCAACTGCTAACAGCTATAAAAGAGGAAATCGACAGTAACACAATAATAGTGGGGGACTTCAACACCTCACTTACACCAATGGACAGATCATCCAGACAGAAAATTAATAAGGAAACACAAGCTTTAAATGACACAACAGAGCAGGTACATTTAGTTGATATTAAGACATTCTGTCCAAAAACAGCAGATTACACTTTCCTCTCAAGTGCACATGGAACATTCTCCAGGATAGATCACACCTTGGGTCACAAATCAAGCCTTGGTAAATTTAAGAAAATTGAAATCATATCAAGCCTCTTTTCTGAGCACAATGTTATGAGATTAGAAATAAATTACAGGGAAAAAAACCATAAAAAACACAAACACATGGAGGCTAAATAATACATTGCTAAATAACCAAGAGATCACTGAGGAAATCAAAAAATACCTAGAGACAAATGACAACGAAAACACTATGATCCAAAACCTATGGGATGCAGTAAAAGCAGTTCTCAGAGGGAAATTTATAGCAATACAAGCCTACCTCAAGAAACAAGAAAAATCTCAAATAAACAATCTAACCTTACACCTAAAGGAACTAGAGGAAGAACAAACAAAACCCAAAGTTAGTAGAAGGAAAGAAATCATAAAGATCAGAGCAGAAATAAATGAAATAGAAACAAAGAAAACAATAGCAAAGATCAATAAAACTAAAAGCTGGTTCTTTGAGAAGATAAACAAAATTGATAAACCTTTAGCCAGACTCATCAAGAAAAAGAGGGAGAGGACTCAAATCAATAAAATTAGAAATGAAAAAGAAGTTACACTGCAGAAATACAAAGCATCCTAAGAGACTACTACAAGCAACTCTATGCTAATAAAATGGACAACCTGGAAGAAATGGACAAATTCTTAGAAAGGTATAACCTTCCAAGACTGACCCAGGAAGAAATAGAAAATATGAACAGACCAATCACAAGTAATGAAATTGAAACTGTGATTAAGAATCTTCCAACAAACGAAAGTCCAGGACCAGATGGCTTCACAGATGAATTCTATCAAACATTTAGAGAAGAGCTAACACCCATCCTTCTCAAACTCTTCCAAAAAACTTCAGAGGAAGGAACACTCCCAAACTCATTCTACGAGGCCACCATCACCCTGATACCAAAACCAGACAGAGACACTACAAAAAAGGAAATTACAGACCAATATCACTGATGAATATAGATGCAAAAATCCTCAACAAACTACTAGCAAACAGAATCCAACAACACATTAAAAGGATCATACACCATGATCAAGTGGGATTTATCCCAGGGAGGCAAGGATTCCTCAGTATACGCAAATCAATCAATGTGATACACCATATTAACAAATTAAAGAATAAAAACCATATGATCATCTCAATAGATGCAGAAAAAGCTTTTGCCAAAACTCAACACCCATTTATGATAAAAACTCTCCAGAAAGTGGGCATAAAGGGAACCAACCTCAACATAATAAAGGCCATATATGACAAACCCACAGCAAACATCATTCTCAATGGTGAAAAACTGAAAGCATTTCCTCTAAGATCAGGAAGAAGACAAGGATGTCCACTCTCACCACTGTTATTCAACATAGTTTTAGAAGTCTTAGCCACGGCACTCAGAGAAGAAAAAGAAAGAAAAGACATCCAAATTGGAAACGAAGAAGTAAATCTCTCACTATTTGCAGATGACATGATACTATACATAGAGAATCCTAAAGATGCCACCAGAAAACGGCTAGAGCTAATCAATGAATTTGGTAAAGTTGCAGGATACAAAATTAATGCACAGAAATCTCTTGCATTCCTATACACTAACAACAAAAGATCAGAAAGAGAAATTAAGGAAACAATCCCATTCACCACTGCAACAAAAAGAATAAAATACCTAGGAATAAACCTACATCAGGAGGTAAAAGACCTGTACTCAGAAAACTATAAGACATTGATGAAAGAAATCAAAGATGACACAAACAGATGGAGAGATATACCATGTTCTTGGATTGGAAGAATCAATATTGTGAAAATGACTATACTACCCAAAGCAATCTACAGATTCAATGCAATCCCTATCAAATTACCAGTGGCATTTTTTACAGAACTAGAACAAAAAATCTTAAAGTTTGTATGGAGACAAAAAGGACCCTGAATAGCCAAAGCAGCCTTGAGGGAAAAAAACAGAGCTGGAGAAATTAGACTCCCTGACTTCAGATTATACTACAAAGCTATAGTAATCAAGACAATATGGTACTGGCACAAAAACAGATATAGATCAATGGAACAGAATAGAAAGCACCAAAGATAAACCTACGCACCTATGACAAAGGAGGCAAGGATACACAATGGAGAAAAGACAGTCTCTTCAATAAGTGGTGCTGGGAAAACTGAACAGCTACATGTAAAAGAATGAAATTAGAACACTCCCTAACACCATACACAAAAATAAACTTAAAATGGATTAAAGACCTAAATGTAAGGCCGGACACTATAAAACTCTTAGAGGAAAACATAGGAAGAACACATTTTGACATAAATCACAGCAAGATCATTTTTGACCCACCACCTAGAGTAATGGAAATAAAAACAAAAATAGGGCTTCCCTGGTGGCGCACTGGTTGAGAGTCCGCCTGCCAATGCAGGGGACATGGGCTCGTGCCCCGGTCTGGGAAGATCCCACATGCCGCGGAGCTGCTAGGCCCATGAGCCATGGCCGCTGAGCCTGTGCGTCGGGAGCCTGTGCTCCGCAGCGGGAGAGGCCACAACAGTGAGAGGCCCGCCGCAAACAAACAAACAAAAAATGGGACCTAATGAAACAAAAGCTTTTGCACAACAAAGGAAACTATAAACAAGATGAAAAGATAACCCTCAGAATAGGAGAAAATATTTGCAAACAAATCAACAGACAAAGGATTAATCTCCAAAATATATAAATAGCTCATGCAGGTCAATATTAAAAAAACAAACAACCCAATCAAAAAATGGGCTGAAGACCTAAATAGACATTTCTCCAAAGAAGACATAGAGATGGCCAAGAAGCACATGAAAAGCTGCTCCACATCACTAATTATTAGAGAAATGCAAATCAAAACTACAATGAGGTATCACCTCACACCAGTTAGAATGGGCATCATCAGAAAATCTACAAACAACAAATGCTGAGAGGGTGTGGAGAAAAGGGAACCCTCTTGCACTGTTGGTGGGAATGTAAATTGATACAGCCACTATGGAGAACAGTATGGAGGTTCCTTAGAAAACTAAAAATAGAACTACCATATGACCCAGCAATCCCACTACTAGGCATTTATCCTGAGAAAACCATAATTCAAAAAGACACATGCACCCCAATGTTCATTGCAGTACTGTTTACAATAGCCAGGACATGGAAGCAACCTAAATGCCCATCGATAGACGAGTGGATAAAGAAGATGTGGTACATATATACAATGGAATATTACTCAGCCATAAAAAGGAACGAAACTGGGTCATTTGTAGAGATGTGGATGGATCTAGAGACTGTCAAACAGAGTGAAGTAAGTCAGAAAGAGTAAAACAAATAATGTATATTAATGCATGTATGTGGAATCTAGAAAAATGGTACAGATGAACTGGTCTGCAAGGCAGAAATAGAGACACTGATGTAGAGAACAAACGTATGGGCACACCAAAAGGGGGAAGTGCGTGGGGCATGGGGTGGTGGTGGGACGAATTGGGAGATTGGGATTGACATATATACACTAATATGTATAAAGTGGATAACTAATAGGAACCTGCTGTGTAAAAAATATACTAAAAAAAAAAAAGAGTGGGTGGGAAATGGGACTACTATTTCACAACTTTTAATCCAGTAAAGAGATAAATACATCAGTAACGGTGATCACCAAATTCTTATTTGCTTAATAAAGAATAAAACTTAAAAAAAAATGATCTTGGAGACTGGGAGTGGGCCCTTGGGTAGGGCAGGGCACACCAGCCCAGGCACCCCCCCACCATGCTGCTGCAGGATTCACCACTTGATCAGCACGCCCTATGTGCCCAGCACCACACTGGGGAGAGTGCTGCGTATTGGTGATAAAAAGACAACTGTGACATATTATGATCAAATAATCTAAAGGAAGTAATTAATATTATAAATATTACCATTTTAAAGACAAGGAATGAATTTTCTTTAGACACTTGAACAATGATGTCCAGTGGTAAAGTACCAAAAAGTCAG
The DNA here is from genome assembly GCF_059928025.1 of Delphinapterus leucas. Lineage (NCBI taxonomy): Eukaryota > Metazoa > Chordata > Mammalia > Artiodactyla > Monodontidae > Delphinapterus > Delphinapterus leucas. The sequence goes on from NC_143144.1 coordinate 6,649,142, forward strand.
TCCCTTCTGTAATCTCAGTTCTGGTGCTGGCTTAGGGAGTTGGGCAAAGCCTCATTCCTTCAAACAAAGATGAAAGAGGGCTGTGGGTTGGTTGTGAGGGCAGAGTGAGGGCTGGGGGAATGGAGTTACATCTGTCCCCCATCGTTCCTCAGGAGCTACTTGTGCAGTCAGTGTTTTTTTCAAATATGTATGCTTTTAAATATACCTAGCACACACACTTTCACACTAGAGAAAGGAGGTTATGACAGACATTAGAGTGAAGGACAGTCTAGAAAATATATTTACCTCTCCTCATTATTACAATAACACAAAAGAACTTCTTGATTTTGCCCTTTCCTTCTCAAGAGTTGGAAAAGCATCTACTAGAAACTAAGCTCAGTTTCATCAGAGGAATTTGATCTCTTCCCATTGTCTATTCATTTGCTCCAGAAACATTTATTGAACTCTTTTTATAAAAATTGTTCTTCCTATGATGAATGAATTTATGACTACAGAGGTTAAAAGCTTAGTGAAAATCATGCAGCCAGTAACGAAAATGTTGTGTGTTGTTTCTCAGGACTCTTCATTTTACTTATTTATTTTTTGCGGTACACGGGCCCCTCACTGTTGTGGGCTCTCCCGTTGCGGAGCACAGGCTCCGGACGCGCAGGCTCAGCGGCCATGGCTCACGGGCCCAGCAGCTCCATGGCACGTGGGATCTTCCCGGACTGGGGCACGACCCTGTATCCCCTGCATTGGCAGGCAGAGTCTCAACCACTGCGCCACCAGGGAAGCCCTTCATTTTAAATCTACATGATAAATTTAGATTATGCCCACTCACAGAAACACACACACACAGACACCCAATAGCAGTTCGTTAGTATTAAGCAACAGTTACTCATTATTTTATTTTTCCTATATTATTTTTATTTGTAGGAACAGCATTTAAAAGAACTTGTTTAAAAAGGTTCATGTATAAACCAATATGTTCATTTTTCCAGTCTTTGTCTACACAAAAACATATTTTCACCGAACTGTAGCTGGTCTGTTTTTTATTCTGCTTTTTACGTTTAAGATGATGGTATTTTCCATTTTGCTACATAATCGTTATAATCATTGTATTTGTTGGTGCATAATATTCTATCAAATTGATCTGCTATAACTTAGATATTCCTATGTCATTGGGCATTAAATCTCTCCAGTATTTTGCTGTTATAGATAAAGCTGCAAAGACATCTTCATGCATATAGCTTTTTCTTTCCTTTGAATTATGTCCCTAGGAGAAATTCCCAGGAGTGAGAATACTGGAATAAAAGGTAAGAAAAAGTGCCACTTTTAAAATGAAACTTGCATTAGTGAACAAATTGAAGATAACAGCCAGCCCTACAAGCAGCCCCTCCTCTGCTAGGGGGATCCCCAGCCAGGTATTGATTGGTTTCATTGATTTCATGGTGTTTCCTCTTGTCGTGAATATATCCACAATCGCCACATCAGGCAAATCACAGTTGGGCCGTTTCTACCACGAAAATGAACAGCATCGACTCCGCAGCTGCATTTCACTGATCTCCGATGCTGCTCTCGTTGGTCTGTGCCCACGCTCTTCTGTCTCCAGATAAAATAAGTAGAGTCCTGCAAAAACCCAGGATTTAAAGACCAAAGGTCTGAACTGAAGTCCTTTCCTACTTGCCAGTTGTCTTCTTGATCCTCTGTTTGAACATCTGCAAAATGAAGTTGATAATAGTAAATCCTGCCGTTCAGGGTTGTGGGAAAAAAACGCAAAGAAGTCAATGTATATGAAGGACTTTAAAAATAAAGCAACATACACAGGCATTTTAAAATGAGGAAAATTTCTAGCGTAGGGAGTGGACAAAATCAGTCTAAGTGGGAAGGCAACCCAGTCAAGATTACTGTGTCCCCCGCAAAAGGGATAACTCCTGAGGTGTACGTGGCCACTCAGGTGACTCTTGTTGTTTTTAGTATAAAAAGGGGTGTTTCACGTTGGTGGCTTTGTGTGCCGCTTCCTGCTCCAACTCCCAAGGTGGTCTCAGACGCTCAGGAGAACGTGAAAGGTTGAAATAGAAAGCACTTTGGAGAACTTCTATTTAATCTACGCGGCCCAGCCTAGCTGAGGGGTAAATACTCATAAACACCCAAGGGTCTTTCTAAAGCATCCTCCCCAGTGCAGATTTGTACACGAACCTGACCTTGGCTTTGGATGACCAGAGCCAGAGTACTCTCCCTGCCTGACCCCCACCCATTTCACATCCTTATCTCCAGAGCAATGTGGGAATGCAGATTCCAGGCACCTGTGAGATACCCCAGCTCTTGGTCTCCTTCCAAAGATGCATTTCAATACCTGTCCCCTTGATTTGCCATGCTTTTTATCTCCACCCCACTTCGACCACATATTTTCCTAACTTTTACTAATACTTCCCCCCTTGGGGCTTTGATGACTTAGATGTCTTTTTCTTACCTACTTTATTTGCATTTCCTCTTTAGAGGGGAAAGAAAAAGTGGCAGTTCCTGATGACTTGAGAGCTCCAGGGTGAACTCAGTGATTCGAAAGCACCCTCCTCATTTGCTAACCTTGAAGGGACTCTGGCTGGGGGTCTGTCATTTATCTCCCCTTCAGAGGGCACTTCTGCTCTCAGCAGGACAACAACATCTGTAACAACCACACAGCCGGAGACGCTGGGAATGGAGACTCTGCTTCCCCAGGAGCCTCTGTAAATACAAACCCCTCGCCAAATCTTTCTTCACCGGGATGGAAGTGTCTGATGCTTTGTGTCTGCCCAGAGTTCCTTTCTTTACAAGTAGAATGAGTAAGCCCTCCTTGACAGGAACACGAGGGGACCCGGAGAGACCTTGATAATACACGCCGTGGGCAAAGAGACTTCTGGAGGTTGTTTTAAAAAATGAAGATGCCCAGTAGTGGGATTGCTGGGTCGTATGACTAGTGGGAAGCAGCCGCATAGCACAGGGAGACCAGCTCCTGCTTTGTGACCACCTAGAGGGTGGGATAGGGAGGGTGGGAGGGAGACGCAAGAGGGAGGAGATATGGGGATGCATGTATACGTATAGCTGATTCACTTTGTTATACAGCAGAAACTAACACACCATTGTAAAGCAATTATACTCCAATAAAGATGTTAAAAAAAAAGAGTAGCCCCCGCTCGCCGCAACTAGAGAAAGCACATGCACAGCAACGAAGACCCAATGCAGACAAAAATAATAATAATAAAAAAAGATCTTTATATAGGGAATAAAGATCTATAATGTGGGAGAAAAATGAAGATGACAATAAAACAATGCACTCTTACAAAAGATGGGAGAAAATAAGAAAATAGTCATGAGGCCAGAGGGAGGAAAATGATGTGTCGTAGCCTACGGGGTGGGGTTCCCACACAAAGCGCAGAAAACAATCTCTGATTCATTACTTTTCCACACAAGGAAAATCAGACACGCAGAAGGCACGGGCCAAGCAGAATCTTGCTAAGTGGGGTTTTGAATTTTAAGGACAAGTGCAGAAAAGCATCTCTTCCAGGCCTGAGGAGCTGGCAGTCACCAGGGAGATGCTTAACCTTTGAGCGGTTCTGAAGTAAGTAAAGGCGTCTGGGTATTTTGTGCTGGGAAGATCCCAAGTCCTTTCCCATCGTGAGACAGATGCACCACGGTACGTCTCGGCTGTGAGGAAGATTCTCGGCTGCAAAGTCACAGTGAAAGGGTTTCTTCGGTTCCGTGTTTCTGTCCCATGAGCAAGCAGTACTTGAGGGGCAGCGTGGTGTATGGGCATCAGATCTGGTCCTTGCCCTGGGAGTCTGTGCTCTGTCAGGAGCCCAGGGTGGAATTTCAAAGGCAGTCAGAGCACAGGCCAGTGGAAGATTCACCCAGAGCAAGTGTCCTCGGGGGCGACACCAGTGCAGCCACGTGGGGGATTGAGAGTGACTCAGGTGGGGAGGTTGGGGACCAACATTGAATCACTTCCTTGCTCTCCCCACCCCAGCCTGCCCCCTTCTCCCTTTCTCTCTCTCGTTAAACCTCTTTCTCGTTAAATCATCTATTCATTTGTGGTAGTTACAGCAAATCTGAACTCATAAGCGCTAAGAAGATTGCAATAATCTCTCTCAGATCACCTAGTTCTTATTTTTCCCTTTGTTATGCTATCAAGAGACTATGGACACCAAGCGGGGGGGCGGGGAAGCGGCAGGGGGAGGAGTGGTGGTGGGATGAATTGGGAGATTGGGATTGACATGTATACACAGAGGTGTATAAAATGGATAGCTAAGAAGAAAAAAAAGAGACTATGAGTCACTCTGCTGTACTGTTATTACTCAATCATGAAGAGATTCCTCTCTCCAGCAGAGGAAGTGAAGGATTTTCTTGAACTACTGAAAGACTTCCCCAATTAGGAAGAAAACATGTATAAAGGCACACAGAATGAAAGCTTTTATTCCCCAGATATTTCCGGGGACAGACACATGATTCCCACATGTCAGCCAAATGGTGTTGTTGTGATCAGACTTGTACTTTGGTTTTGAACCATGATGGAAAGTTGAATAGAACTGTCAAAATGGGCATACTTCCTATGCTCAAAGAAATGGTTACACGTATGGATGGAAGGGCTAAAAAATTCATTTATGCCCATACAACTACCAGAGAGCTGTGAAACTTGACCATGGAAGCATCTGGGATAAAGATTCAGTCCTAGGAGTTACTTCTGCGTCACTGTGCTCTCATAGCGCACATTCACTCTGTAGCCCCCGGGATGTGGCTCCTATTCCCCCACTTCATTAAAACTCTTCTTGCACGTGACCTGCCAAATCCCTCAGCATTTTCTCTGCCCTCATTCTACTCTACATTTTGGTAGCTATGTACAGTGTTGAAACAAACCTCTTCCTTCTTGAGTCTCCCTCCTCTAGGGGGTTCCAGGATACCACATTACCCGAGGTCTCATCCTACATCAGTGTTCCTGCAGGATTGCTCTTTCTTGTGCTTAAAAGGTGGATACCCCAAAGCTCTATCCTCAGATCTCTTTTCTTACTGGGCAATTTCATCTGCTTCAACAATTTTAACATCATCTTCATAGTGATTATTCCCAAAGGTATAAGATTCAATTGACAATATTTATTGAGTGCCCACCATAAGTTAGGTACTGGGTACCTAATTGAAAGTTGTGTATGGTTCAAGACCCTCCAATCATTCTCGGATTTTGTCCTCTTTTCTGAGTTTTAGATTCTGTTGGACATTCCCATCGCTACATGACAGGAATCTCAAATTCAACGTGTCTAAAGCCAACCTCATTTTGTTTTTCCTTCTAAAAACCTGCCTACCCTTCAGCTGTCCTTGACTGCAGTTCCTGATGCGTCCATCTTCTGGGAAAAACTGACAGGAACCCTCACAATTACTTTATGCTCCTTCTCTTTCCTGTCCCATATCCAAGCAGGCAAGTCTTAATGCTTTTGTCATTTCAAGTTTTTATATCTCTCACGTTCCCTCTATTTACTATCTAGTCCAGATTCTCATTATACTTCCTTGAACTATTGCTATAGGTTTCTAATTTGTTTCTGTGTGTCTCATTTTTCATAATTTAAATTCTTGGTCAAAGTTACCTACCTAAACCAATGGTCAGACCAAGCTCAGAATCTTTTTTTTTTTTTTTTTTTTTTTTTTTTTTTTTGTGGTACGCGGGCCTCTCACTGTTGTGGCCTCTCCCGTTGCGGAGCACAGGCTCCGGACGCGAAGACTCAGCGGCCATGGCTCACGGGCCCAGCCGCTCCGCGGCATGTGGGATCTTCCCAGACCGGGGCACGAACCTGTGTTCCCTGCTTGGGCAGGCGGACTCTCAGCCACCGCGCCACCAGGGAAGCCCCAAGCTCAGAATCTTTTAATGGTTTCCTGTTGCCCAAAGAACAAAGTTTTTATTCAAGGACGATCATTGTCTGTAACCAAACTATCCTCCCAGTTGCTCTGGGTTACTCACCGTTCCTCAGCTCCTCATCTGTCTCCACGTGGGCCTTTCTCATGGCTGTGCTCTCAGCCTTGAATCCTGGTCTTCACGTATCTCACGCTCGTTTGTTCAGAGTGTGAGGGAAGAGAAGCAATCAAATACAAGCCTCGGGTTTGGGGTGTGAGCAAGTGGGTAAATGGCAGGCAGAGAGGGCCTTGAGGAAGAGAGGATGTGCTGTGTGTGTGTGTGTGTGTGTGTGTGTGTGCGCGTTGGGGGAAGGGCGCAGGGAAGGGGAAAAGGTATCAGTAGTTTTGCCATGTTGAGTTGAAGTGTTTATTAGACTTGCCAGAAGGGATGTGGAATAGGCAGTATGTGTTTAATTTGGATGGGAGCGTCATGTCACATAGATGGTAGTTAAAGCCATAGAACCCTGTAAGAACAAGTAGGGAGAGAGGGATATTTAAGAGAGAGAGAGAAGTCCAAGAGCAGAAAAGGAGACAGAGTCACGGGGGATTATAAGAATTAACAAAATGCTCGGGAGGAGTTGTGATGTGAAGAACAGCAGAGATGTGGTGCCGTAGACAGCAGGGAACTTCCAAGAGATTTGCATAAATAATCTTAATCCTAACAACAACCCCGCAAGGTAGTTGCTATTATCCCTCTTCTACGGATAAGGAAACTTAAACTTATGGATCACTACCTATAAGGAGGATGTATATTGGATTCCATCTGTCCAGATATCCAAAAAAAGCCATGTTACCAGGAAATAAAAACACCTTGCTTCCATTTTCATGTTATTTTATGATTAAAATAGAGGGTCTTTAGCTAATGCACACGCAAATCTGTTTCTCTTCTTACTGCATATTATACAGTATTTAGGTAGACACAGAACTAATATATCAACAGCTTGTGATGTACGTGACCAGTATATCGTAGGCAACTCTTGAAGCAGTAGGAGCTGATGTGCACCCACTGTTGATTGGTAAATTGTTTAATTGGTGCTCAGCAGCAGAGCCCATTTCCAATAAGATTACAACTTAAAGTTTATATTTAGGGTCCTCCTTCTTCTTTCTACATCATTTTCTCTCCTTTCAGGAACTTCAGTTCCTCAGCCCAGGTGCTCGGTCCTTTGCTACAACGGGACTTCTCTGGTGTTCCAGATTTATAGATATATGACAGAGTAATCTGCCCTTCATGAGGCCATCTCTGCCCCACCCCCCCGCCTTTCCTTGTTGTCCAGGAAACCTGGACACCCACATCAAATGTGAAGAAGGTAAATCCCTTCCCAAGGTGCAAGTGATGGTTGGATTTTTGTCTGGTGTTACTGAGTCTCAGGACGACAGTCATGGAAAATATAAGAAGATGCTGGTCAATTCAATTCTTCCCTATTCTTGGGGTTTGAGAAGGAGGAGAAAAAGTAGAAATGGTGGTGGTAGGAGATATTTTTTCTTCCTCTGATTCACAGCCCTTATGTTCCCTAACATAGAAGAGAGATCTGAGCAGAATACTCCAAGGCACAATTAAAAATTAATGAAGTATTTAACAGCCAATAGATCAAAGTTTATCAATGCAAGTGACTATTGTTTAAAAGGTAAGGTTTCCAGGAGATGAGAGTCTTACTTTAGTGAGTCTAATTCCTCTTCTGGGATTGTCTTCAGGTCCAACTTCTACACCATTTGTGAATACCAAATCTCACCTAGATAGTCACACCTCTTTTTTGACTTAAGGGCGTATTACCCATTTTGATCACCTTCCTAATAGTAATAACACCTATGGCACATTTGGGGGCAACATCTTAAGCATTTTAAATACAGTTTCTTAGAAAAAAACCAGAACCTTGCTAAGTGTTCTAGGCAGTTTGGGATTTAAGGTAAGGAATCAGTCATTAGGAGAACTAAAGGAGAACAAGTTATGGAAGGTCACCACTAATGTTTGTTTATGGTTATGGTTTCGGTTATGGTATACTACAAGAAACCTCCGCCAATGTCTTAGTCAACCTACAGCGCAAAGGTGGGTGAATGCAGAGGGAACGTCTGGAGGCCACTGCAGAACCCCACCACACCCGGGTACACAGTCTGTGCACGATCACCCTTGGCCAGAGAAGTGATGTGTATTCGGCCTCCACGTCCCAATTCCACATGGGACTATCTCATTCCACTCAGGTGGTCAGAGGCAAGATAGCCTGGGAATCTTTCCTGGGACAGAGTGAAGAGATGAGGAGGGAGTGAGAATGGATGCTGGTTGCCAAAAACATCCAGCACGATGATTGCTCCCATTTGTAGATGGTTACCCTGAGTAAACTAAAGGTCATTTGAATATAGGTTTACCCCAATCTAAGCTTATGCTGTTAACCGTTACAATGTACTTGGCTGTGATTGACTTTAGTTCTTTACAATGAGTAAATATGCCTCCAAAAATGAAGATCTGACACCCTTAAAGATTTCCGAAAATGACTCTCAAGCCAATTCCAAAAGAGAAGGTTCAAAGATGTTTTGCATTCTAACAGTAGCACAAGAAAAAATACAAAGCTTCCCAAAGAGTCAACACCAGTTTGGTGGTTGTATGAATTAGGAAACCTGCAAAGACTCTCAAAGTTTCTGCTCAAACATGGCATGTGTCACCTCTACTTACTTTCCATTGATCAAAGCACATTGCAGGGCCAAGTGCAACATCACAGTCCAAGTGGGGTGGGATGGAGATTCCTCTCACTGGAGGCATGCAAGTCCCATAGCTGTGGGCAATGCAGCACAGGGGGAAGTAAATGTCGGGAAAAAGAGAATAACCTACCATAACAGCTTATGAAAAAGGAAGAAGTGTGGAAGGAAACAAACTAGCCAAAGAACCAACATAATAACAACAAAATTAGCACAGGGAGATCAGCTCGGTGCTTTGTGACCGCCTGGAGGGGTGGGATAGGGAGGATGGGAGGGAGGGAGATGCAAGAGGGAAGAGATATGGGAACATATGTATATGTATAGCTGATTCACTTTGATATAAAGCAGAAACTAACACGCCATTGTAAAGCAATTATACCCCAATAAAGATGTTTAAAAAAAAATAACAACAAAATTGAAAAGTAACGTGCATTTTTCAAGAGCCATACGAGGACATAGAAATATATTGGTCCATGTACGAGACTCATGACAAGATTAAAAGGAAAGACTTCTCTTAACTAAAAAGGAAAGAAATAATTTTGTGACTGGAAATACAGATGTTTCCAAAGACCTCCTGGAATATCATATAATTTGGACCTAATCTGTGTCAAAAACTGTGTTGCTACCATAAACACTGAATAAGAGAAGAATATAGTTTAAAATTACTCAGATTAACGGAATATGTCCAAACCTGAAAAACCCTATAATTTATATCCTAAGTCGTTCAGGGGCTGGCTGAAGTTATTTGGCAGCCACTAGGAGTAATCTTTAGAAAATTATAAAGGACTATCACATAAAGAGAGAAAAATATTGTGCATTATCAGTTAATTAATTCTTCCTTTCATTTATTTTGGTATTATGGATGAATTCACATAGCAAAACCTTACTTAATGTTTGTTCCCAGAAAACATATAATGATAGAATAGTTCCAAGAATATGTAGTAGTGCATTACGACCAAGTGGGATTAATTCCAGGAACACAAGGATAATTACACCCATTTATGAATAAAAACCATGAAAAAATATATATTTCCTAAACATAAAAAGTATACAAGTATCTCAATATCTATCTCAGCCCCCAGCCTAGCAACTTATTTGATGAGGAAACACTGACATTCCTGCTCAAGTCAGGAGCAGTAAATTCACTACTATTTTGCATTGGTTTTGAAATATTAGCCAACAATTTAACGTACATACATCTAATAGTCTCTACACAGAGACATAGAATAGAATAGAGCTGAAAAGAGTAGGTCACCAATTAGAAGATGACATCAAAGACTTCATCTACAATAATGATGAGGCATATAAAATGCTTAGGTATATCTTAAAATGTGAAGAAAACTTGGAAACACTCCTGAAAGACAGGAAGGTAGAATTGAACAAATGGAAAGGCATCCCATGTTCTTGGATAGAAAGACTCAACGTCACCAGCGTTCTGGGAGTGGAGATGAGGGTGGACACATTTTCCTTTACCGCCCTTCACCAGGTCCTATGACTTCACCTGTGCAAGTCTGCACAGGTGTAAGTGTAGGGTTAGGCATAACGAATGGGGCTGAGAGCTAAAAGTGATCCTGGATGCTAAATAACATTTTTATGGGGTTGCCCCCTGTATTGAAATCTGCCCTCTCTCTTCTTGGAAGGAGGTCCCCTGACCTCTATCTTAAGTGATGCAAGCTACATCCTTCTTTTGGAAAAATCCCACTACCTTCTCACAGGATTAGAATCCTACTGTCTTCTACCATCAGGGCAATAACAGACTCTACTCCCAAATTCTGAACTAGTCAGGGAAGCTACTACCTTGGGAAGTGAGTAGAGATGGCAAGACTTTTGAGAAAACACTTGGGTTTTGTCACCTCAAGTCCAGCACTGCCTCCCGATGAGGTCTGTCATCTGCTGTGAGGTAGACACACACCACATTCTTCCTGGGACCCTCCAGGGGCCATCTGCTGGACGAAACGTACAGGCTTGCATCTCAGAGTCCAGGATTTAAATCCACGGAAAGGAAGAGACACGATTTCTTCAATGCAACATAATCTCCAAAAGTTGCCTTGCCCACACCGGAGATAATGTTCCTCAGAGGAATGTAGTTCTACCTTGTTCAGCCTCCTGCACTGACTCTGCCGAAGCTCTCCTGGTGCACAAGCAACAGGATCCAACGTGATGCCTTTTCTAACAACCGAGCCATCTCCCTCCAGGTGTTAACGCTGGGGCCACACAAAGATAGGGCTAAACTTTGCAATGACCTTGGGCTGGATTAATGCTTGAATAACCACCATAAAGATACAGAACCCCTTATTCCTGGTAAGGGAGATATCTATCTATATCCATCTCATCTATATCTATATATCTCTATATATCTTTATCCCCTTTAGCCTGGGTCAGGGACTTTTTGATCCTCGAGTTACACATCACAAAAGGTATAGAAGTAGATTCACCAAAATGTTTATACTGGTTATTACTGGGTGGCAGGAAAAATAACATTTTTTCTTTTCTTTTCTTGTTGATATTTTTCACAGTAGATTCTGCTTCTCTTGCAATTAAACCTAAGTTTTAAAAGGGTAAAATGAGGACTAATTAAGCTACAGAAGTGAGAAATGCCTCACTGTGTGTGGGAATAGCTTCTCTGTAATCACAGTCAAGGAATGTGTGCGGACCAGTAAATTAAACCACATTCAACCGTAAAGTCCTGAGGATAAAAAAGATTAGCTGTAATACTAGCCTTATCTTTTAGGTTTTTCAGTTTAACAACCATTTATTGAGCTCTTATGATGTGCTAAGTGCTAGAAATATAAAAATTATTAAAAATATAACCTTGGGGCCCAGGGAATTGTGGCTTGATGGTCTATACTCTTTTCTCTAGGTGGCCTCGTGTGAAAAGAAACACATCTCCACACCACGAGACATTCCCTTCCTACTTCATTATATTCTGTAGCTATGAATTAACAATGTACAAGGTGGTCAAGGCAGCAGTGGGCGTTGGTGGGTCTAGACTTCTGTGGACCCGGGCGCTCCAACTTTGAAAGCTCCACCCCACATCATTAGGTAATTGCACCCCACCCTGGGCGGTATTTCATGTTTGAAAGACTCTCTCCCTAGGGGCAAGGACTTTATCTTTCTCATTCACGGTTGGATCTCCAGCACCTCAAACAGCATGAAGACGATCAATCAATCCTCGCAGAATAAACTGATAATTGTAAGTCGGGCCTTTAGTTTACAGTTGGCTGTGTTTTATCCAGTACCATGAGCTTGCGCAGAAACCCGTGAACTGGAAATTCTAATTATTAGAATTCTAATTCTAACTCAAATCATTTTCAAATATGGTATATTTTTATGAGTAGTGACTTAAATATGTAATGGGTGGACATATGAATAATTAACATATGAATAATCCTTTGTTAGTTCTGATATGATTGGGAGTGCTTTGTGTGTGACCTGGAGCCAACTTTTTCTCATGTTTCATGTATTTTAATAAAGTACCAGTTCTGTGTGTGTGTACTCCCTCTGAAGAGTCTAAGGATACAGTGTGGGATGTGGAGAGGCAAGGAAGGTAGGCTTCACGGAGGGTAAGGAAGGGAAGCAACCTCTTGTTGCTATTATGGTCCAGCCAGTCGGAGGGGCTCAGTCCTGGAGGGCTAGATTCCGCTCCCGGCTGGGGACTGACACTGGTTTTGTTCAGGGCCCCGCACAAAACTTTTGTTCACGGCCCAGGTCAGTGCAGAAAGGAGGTCCCCTTCCAGCTCCAGGATCCCTGTGGGTGGCTTCCCTTTTCCATATGTTCCCCTGAAAGCGTGCTGCCGACGACTTGCCTAGAGGTTCCCTGCAAACGCATCTCTGAAGTGCAGTGCCGGGAGGCTGGATGTGCTGTTTCCAGATGGCACCAAATAGTCTCTTGAGATCGGCCTGGCAGGGGACATGCTTAGAAGGAGAGAAAACAAAGAAGGCCCTGGGGGTTTTAAACAGTCAAGGGCCTTGGATGGGACGTAAGGAAGGAAGAAACCTGGCAGAAGGGGCTGGAGACAGGCAGAGGAGCAGATAGATCTTAGCCAATAGAGGTCATCCATCCTGGACAGTCATAAGGAAGCCAGACGACACGACACTACTAGTATCATTTAAATACGATGATCACACCTGATTCTGACTGCCCGCCATATGAAAACACTGCTCTGGTAGCATATTCAAGAGCCAGAAAGAGATGTCTTATTTCTCTGATATATAACTAGTGCTAATTTTGTGCTTACTTTGGGTCATGCATTTATCACATTTAATTCACAAAGTCACCTGAAGACGTAGATGTTATTAATTCCTCTATCATGGATAGAGGTTTAGAGAAGTTTAAAAAAATTTAAAAACTTATCCAAGACCACACATCTAGTAGGTGGCAGATCTGACCTGTATACCAAGGATGGTGGATCCAAAGCCGGGGCTAAACTACCTCCAGCTCATTGAAAATCCCCCCTCTCTATTTTCCAGACACAATGCCCTTTTGCATCTGAGCCCTGCCCTGTTGCCTGAGAGCCACTGACCCCTTCGCGGCCCTGCTCTCTGTCCTTAGGTTTATCCTGGTCCGACAATGATCTGGTGCTCAACACACTACGGCGTCACCTGACTAGCTCTTGGGTGATCACTATTTCCTTTGTTCTGCTGGGATGGCAACTATGTAGCTGACTTAGGTCAGCCCCCTCAGAAGCAGATCCTGAGAGAGGATTTGAGTACAAGTGGTTTACTGGGGAGCCGATTCCAGGAAGCCCCTGTAGGGTGTGTGGAAGTGAGACAGACAAGGAAGAACGCCAGTCAAGGATACACTCTGGGCAGGTTATTGAGCCAATTCTGGGAGAGCATCAAGCACACCTCTGAATATTGCCCTCCAAGGGGTGCAGGAGTTAAGGATACTTATCCTCCAGCTCTCGTCCATCAGAGGGATTTAATTCACGGGCTCCAGGAGCAGGCTGGCAGGAAGTTCCCAGGGAGAGACTGCAGGTGCTTGCAGCAGGACACGATGCAGTGCGCACTGGAGTGGTGAGCTCCATGGGGCTTGGGGGTAGGGGTGCAGTGCGGGGCACCATCAGGCAAGGAGTCAGCATCCTTCTCAAAATCAGCTCTCCAAGCAGTGACTCCCCATCAATTAGAGTTGGTACCCAAGATGGAACCCATCTCATGTCCCTTCTACCTACCAGTCTATGTAACCTCTAAAGACTTCATGTAATGAAGAAGGTGGGTCAATGACCTCTAATGTCACCTACGGCAATGCTTTTCTGTGACTACGTCACCATATACACCCATGAACTTGACTGGTTGAATTAGCTTTCTTGGAAGTTTTTCTATAAACACTGGAGCCAACTAAACACTCAACGTCCTTTTTTTTTTTTTTTTTACTGCAGTATAGTTGATTTACAATGTTGTGTTAATTTCCGCTCAAGGCCTTTGTCATAGAGATTGCTATCATTAGTGTCTTCTGTCATGTACCAGTGAGGTTGACATTCTGAACCTGACTTAAGAACTTCACATTGATTCCTTTTAAATTTTATGATGTTAGTTTTAGGGTCCATCATTCCAGCTTAAAAAAAAAACTTTTTCACAGTGCAATTCTGTCATCCAAGAAAAGAGCCCTCTCCCCAAGCTTTGGGCAGCTGCAAATCTGGTAATCAGGTTGGTCTTTGGTTATACAAAAATTGTTAGAAATGTTTAGCAGGGTGGGGCTGAAGATAGAGCCCTTGACTAGAGACCTCCCTTCCTGTGGCATGGGATTCATGATAAATGGGAGAGACAGGCCTACAATCTTCAGTCACTGGGGGTGTCCAGGGTAGGGACGTTTGGGGTTACCGCACAGGTTGGACTCCCAGCTATTTGAACCAATCTAATGGAGAGGGCGCAAAGCAAGGACCCTGGGCGCTTTCCACATCAGAATGGCTCATTGCCCTTGGTCAGGTGCACCTGGTTCTTCTCCCTTATGCATTTCCTCGGCCAAAATGGAAGTGACAGCCCCTCTCCAGGGCTAGTAAAGCCCTCAGGTCTCTTGCTAGGAGCTGGTGTGTAACCCGGATTCAGGTACCACCTCATGATTGCTACTGCGGTTTCTAAAGCATCTTCATCCTCCCTCTCCGGCTCAGCATGCCCTTCTGTGTTTCTCCTTCAGCGTTTTCCTGTGGCTAGCATCTGCTCGGTTCTATTCTGACTCTCCCTCCTGAGAGCTAGCCAGCTGTCCACACCAGGTGAATCTTTGGGAGGACACCGGGCCTGAAAGTGTTTGCATGTGTGTATCTGTGAGTGAGCCTGGGCATGTTTGTGGAAGGGGATGAGGCGAAGAGGAGGGTGTAAATGGGCTCCAGCTGACCTGGTTTGCATGAAGCATGTTTGTACACAATTGGTATATTTCCAACCAGTACCATTCACATCATTTCTTGCAGGAGGCCGGAGAGGGCCCTGCTGCCGGCACCGCCTGGACACTTGTTCCATGCATCCCTCTTTGTGTCTCTTCTGATGTCAGCGGCCTCTTCCAGATGGCCCTGCTCCCCCTGCACCCTCTGAAATGCTGTCCTGTCCCTAGCAGCCCTTCCCAGAGAGCGGGAAGGTATAGGTTGCAATGAATTGGTGGAAGATGCAGCATGAGGAGGACAGAGCCCTGAGGTCTGATGGCCATTTCAGGAGAGACTTGACTCCTTTTGCCAGTGGTTGTGACCTAGACCTCAGATACCTGTGTCCCCCAGTCCATTCTCACAGACTTTTGATGTTCATCAAGATACATCATTTATGCAAGAACCCAGAAGAAAGTGCTTTGAAAATTTTAAAGCTTTGTAAAACATATAAAATATTCGTGGTGTGATTTGTGAAGCTTTTACAGACCCCCATTCATATTTCATGCACATTTACACACACACACACACACACACTCACACACACATACCCAGTCACATTTTCCTCATCTGTTGAGCCGGCCCTGAAAGACACAATCTAATTACGTGTTATCATGAATAAATAATGCTAGCAGAGCAAGAAGGAAGAGTTGGAAAACACAAAGTGTCTGTGTTTATGATACTCAGAACCTCTTTTCCTAGTTGCTACAGTCCCATTCTATTTACCTGTCCAAGGACCAGAGGGTTAGGTGATGGATATGAGGTCACCCCTCTCCATGCCCTAGAACAGATACCCCCGGCTGGCTGACCTTCCCATAGTGAGACAAGGATATTAGCTATGATCATGTCCTCATCCGTAAAGAACGATGCTGCTGGGGATCGCTGTTTTGTTCTTTCTGGGTAACGCAACCTGTGATCTACGTCCATTAATGTGCAATCCTTCTAAACTCTTTCAACTCTTCCAGAGCTACTTGACATGGTAGGGGGACTGTCCTTTTCCTGCCCAGTATGTGGGCTGCTGGTGTGCAGTGTCACAAGCAGTTATTTTAAATATGAAGACAATAAGAGAGACTCTGACCACGACAGCGCTTGCAGCCCGGCCAGGAAAGCACCCACCAGCTGTTTCCAGCCCCTGTCTGTTCTCTTCTTCCACCAGGCACTACCCCAACGTGTGCACTGTGTTTACGTATGGAGAGCTCTTTAGCATCTCTTAACTCATTTGATCTTCACAGCAACCTTCTAAAGTCTGGCAGGCAAGGGCTTTATGAGTCCCATTTTAGAGATAATAATATTGGTGTTCCCTGGCACCTCAAACATACACGACCAGCTCCTACATTCCCTTTTATGGCAGGGTGAGTTACGGAAAAATTAATAGTAGGGCTGTCATTTTTCTTTTTTTTAACATCTTTATTAGAGTATAATTGCTTTACAATGGTGTGTCGGTTTCTGCTTTATAACAAAGTGAATCAGTTATACATATACATATGTTCCCATATCTCTTCCCTCTTGCATCTCCCTCCCTCCCACCCTCCCTATCCCACCCCTCTAGGTGGTCACAGAGCACCGAGCTGATCTCCCTGTGCTATGCAGCTGCTTCCCACTAGCTATCTACCTTACGTTTGGCAGTGTATATATGTCCATGCCACTCTCTCACTTTGTCCCAGCTTACCCTTCCCCCTCCCTGTGTCCTCAAGTCCATTCTCTAGTAGGTCTGCATCTTTATTCCCGTCTTGCCCCTAGGTTCTTCTGACAATTTTCTTTTCTTTTCTTTCTTCTTTTTTTTTTAGATTCCATATATATGTGTTAGCATACGGTATTTGTTTTTCTCTTTCTGACTTACTTCACTCTGTATGACAGTCTCTAGGTCCATCCACCTCACTACAAATAACTCAGTTTCGTTCCTTTTTAGGGCTGTCATTTTTGATCTTTTGACTTACCAGCAATAAAGAGAGAACATTGGGGCTTCCCTGGTGGTGCAGTGGTTGAGAGTCCGCCTGCCGATGCAGGGAACACGGGTTTGTGCCCCGGTCTGGGAGGATCCCACATGCCGTGGAGCGGCTGGGCCCATGAGCCATGGCCGCTGAGCCTGCGTGTCCGGAGCCTGTGCTCCGCAACAGGAGAGGCCACAACAGTGAGAGGCCCGCGTACCGCAAAAAAAAAAAAAAAAAAAAAAGAAAAAAGAGAGAGAGAGAACATTGAATTTCTTACTGCACCCTCATAGGAGAGATCGCTAGGCCACTGGGATCTGGGTTCTGGCCAATCCACCCCTTGGGCAAGTGGACAGCTATAATGCACATAAAAAGTTTACTTTGTTGCCAACCTTATTACTTTGTTGCCAACCTTAGAATATTGAGGAGACTTTCCCATAAATTTCCCATAGATTTCTGGCTTCTCTTGGAAACACTGGGAGATCTCCCAAGTTGGAGATCTTCCAGGTGAGTGGATGGTCGCTGTAGATAGCAGGAGACAGCAAAGGTCCCCATGGGAGGGTCTGATGGCAGGGAGAGGAGACTAATAGGCATCTCCCTTCCAGCCTCACGTTGCCCAGAAGCCAGAGTCCTGGGGTGCATTCTCCAAAGACTGAAACACAGAAGGCCATCTCCAATGTCGTGGGCTGCATTAGCCATGAGGCTTTTATAAAATCCCAAGAAGGTGAAAGAAGGGAGGCTTAGAGCCAGATATAATCTGATTCGAAATGAAAAAAATTAAATGATGTGCTGACACGGGGCTCTTGGGACTTTGTGATAGCCAAGTTTTTCCATGGAGAGACTTTTCCCTGTAGAGATCTCTTTTCCCCAGAGAGATCCCTCTGGGGTCTCTACCAACAAAGAGAAAGTCTCTTCACTCCTAACACAGTCTTCCTACTGGAAAATACAACACCCCCTGAGGATTTATTTTTCCATTCAATAGTTTTAAATTCAATTTATATATTCTTCCTATTAAAGTAATAGGTGTTCATTGTACATAATTTAGAAAATTCAGAAAAAAATACTCCATTCCTGAATTCCTATTATTCAGGGATATTGTTAATGTTTTGGTACACAGACTTATAAAGAAGCTATGGAGAAAAAAGAATGAAATAATGCCATTTGCAGCAACATGGATGGACCTAGAGATGATCATACTAGGTAAATCAGGCAAAGAAAGACAAATATCAAATATTACTTACATGTGGGATCTAAAAAAATGATACAAAGGACCTTATTTACAAAATAGAAAGAGTCACAGACGTTGAAAACAAACTTATGGTCACCAAAGGGGAAAGGGGGCAGAGGGATAAATTAGGAGTTTGGGATTAACACACACACATTACTATATATAAAATAGATAAACAACAGGGACCTGCTGTATAGCACAGGAAACTATATTCATATCTTGTAATAACCTATAATGGGAAAGAATTTGAAAAAGAATAATTATATATATATATACATATATATATATATATAAAACTGAATCACTTTGCTGTAGACCTGAAACTAACACAGCATTGTAAATCAACTATACTTCAATTAAAAATAAAAAAGATGGTACCCTACAGGTATAATCTTACTATTATTTACATACTAGCAAGTATAGTCCAAAAAAAGAAGCTATGGAGGAACTAAATAGTTTCTCTTTCTCTCTCTGTCATATATACACACACACGTAAACATATACACAAACTTTTATTCATATGTACCTATATCTATGTACAACTATATAGACATGGTTTGCTAAAACCAAAATCTTCCCAACTTTTAAATTAGAGCTAAAGGCCCCCTTCCTCCAGGGAACCTTAAGGTCAGTTTACCAGCCCATTCTTTGCCCTACCTCTTCATCTCAAGATATTCCTTCCTACTGATTCTTTCTTTTTTAACCTGGGCGTGATGTTTTGGCTTCCCATGCCTCTCCTATTTGTATGTACTCCAAATGAAGATGGAAATGTTTCAGGAGCAGCTTGTAATTACAAAGGGGCTTCAAATATTGCACAGTCAACTTCTCACCAATCTCCCCCTCTGTCCCAGGTCACATCGGCAGAAAATGGGACCTCTCCAGGTGTGGTGTTGTGAGCATGGTATCTGCCCATCCATGGCTCCATTTGGGCAACTTTGCCGTCTTTGTTCCTTGGTCTTGGCTCATGCAATTATTTAGTTATTTATTTATTTTGCGTTTTTTATTTATAAAATGAGGAGGAAATGAACACAAAAAAGTAGTGGTGTTCCAATGATAAGAAGATTAATTGAATTGGTACAAAGAACATTTAGATGGGCCCGAAGTATCAAATCTTCAGCCTTAGCAAGATAGTTATTGGAATTAAGCGAGTCAACAGCATGATCAGTTGGGAAGGAAAGAAATAAAAGTGATCATGTTAGATGCTAAATAAGTACCAATGGCTGGATCTCAAGTGTGTGGTATAAATAGGGATTTCAAAATACTTTTTAGCTCTCTGGGAATGAAACATTTATTGACCATATATAGCAGGCACAAAAAGTCACTTCCAATTCTAAATAACTTGAAAGTTCAAAGTTACATTTTTATAAAGTTATTATTCTAACTGTATCTAGAGGTTTACAATTCCTAAGTTCCAAATTATTCTCCTCTCCCCCACCCCTCATTTTATTACCCCCATCAACAAAAGTATTCCTTCTTTAGTGATTCTTTTTCCCAACCAGGTGATTAATTTATATTTCAGGGAAACAGAAATACTGGACAACGCTAGGACTTTGGAACTTTCAACCTTTGACAAAATTTTCATTCAAATGTAAACATAAATAGAACCTGAGCAAATGACATCTAATAATAATCCACTAAACTCATTTAAATATTCTGGGTGAAACAAGTCACTGATTTGCCTATGACCTTTTAGAAAAGTTGTTGTTTTGTTAAAATACTGTACCTATTATTAATCTGAATTTGCATTGACTATGTTTTAGTGTATTTATAAATGGTGAACTCAGTTTCTGAAATTAAACTTTTTATTTGCAATTTTCTAAAAAATAAGAAACAACAACAAAAAACCCAGGTTGTTGGTTAAATCTTCAACTCTAAACAGATAGACTGAGTCAACCGCAGCAAACCTGGACACTTGATTTATGACAAAGATGCGCCTGCAACGTAAGGGGAAAGGTTGGTCTTTTCAATAAATGTGTATGTGTGTGTGTGTGTCGGGGGAATGTTAAATGAATATCTGCATTAAAAAAAAAACAAACAAATCCAACCTCACACCACACACAAAATTAAATTCCAGGTGGACTGTACATCTAATGTGGAAGGTAAAACAGTACATTTCTAGAAGACAACATAGGAGAATAGCTTCATGACCCTGAAAAGCAAAGACTTTCTTAAAAGGACACACAT
Source organism: Delphinapterus leucas (assembly GCF_059928025.1). Lineage (NCBI taxonomy): Eukaryota > Metazoa > Chordata > Mammalia > Artiodactyla > Monodontidae > Delphinapterus > Delphinapterus leucas. Next base: position 6,669,412 of record NC_143144.1, read on the forward strand.
ACAAAAACAGCATGAAAGACTGATAACTTGGACCTCATTAAAATTTAGAACATTTGTTGATCAAAAGATACGAATAAGAGCGTGAAAAGGGAAATCTACTGAAAGAAGATATTTACAATATAAGTAACTGACAAAGGACTCAATCCAGAATACTTTTTAAAACTCCTAAAAATCATTAAGAAAGAGAGAGACAACCAATTAAAAAATGGGCCAAAAAGTTCAATGGATATTTCATAAAAGATGATACCAAGTACCTCAACATCATTATTAACTGAGGAAATAGAAAATAAAAACACAAGGTATTACAACACCTCTGATTCCCTCCCCACCTCCCATCCCTGAACAGCTAAAAAAGGTGACAGAAATACCAAGTACACAATATGTAACAATGGAGACTCTGATCTCCTGTTTGGTGAATATACCTAAGATCGTATATATTCCTATAAACCAGCAATTCTACCTTAGATGTATACCAGCAGAAATGAACGCATACCTGCACCAAAAGGCATGTCTGACAATGTTTATAACAGCATTATTTTAATACATCAAAACTGCAAATGGTAGAATGAATACTTTACAGCCATGGAAATGAATGAATTACTGCTATAGCCAATAAGGTGGAGGAATTTCACAAACATAATGTTGACTGAAATAAGTCATTCACAAAATAACATACACCATATGATTCCATGTATGTAGAGTTCAAAAGTAGTCAAACCTAATCTACGGTATTAGAAGTTGGAATATAGGTTACCTTTAAGTAGAGGTTAATGACTGCGCACTGATGACTTGTGCACCTCTCTGTTTAAATACTACACTTCAATTAAGATTAAAATCTTATTTAAAAATAATCTTTTACCAGAAACTGCCTCTTGTTCTGTAGTATATGAATAGTATGGTGTAGTGAGAACCTACTAATACCTCTCCGCCAGATTACTTACTTGTCATCCCAGTGCAATATACTAATACTCTCCCTCCTTTTAACAATTCTGTATACAAAGGAGGTGTATATAATGTTCCCATAACTTACTTCTATTTTCTTACTCCAATACATTTTAATTATAGCTACACGGTAATAATTTGTAACTCGCCGTCATTTGGTCAGTTTTAAAAACTTTCTCCCGGAATTGTCTCTATATTCGTTCATATTGATTGTTCTGATAAAATTCAGAATTAACCTGTTTGTGATGCAAGAAGAGAATTCTACTGATACTACGTAACCATGTGATTCATTTGGAGACAGTTGTTACTATTATGTCTCCTGCCCTTAAATGGTTTCCACATTTGCTGACATCAGTCACCACTCCCTTGATATAATAGAAAAGAAATCAGGAGATCTAAACTTAAGCCCTTGTTCTGCCACTAAATGCTTCGAGACAGTCACTTCACCATAGAAATATTGTATTTCTCCTTTTGTGAACTGATTTCTCATACCTTTTAATCATTTTTTCTTTGGGTTTGCTTTCACTGTTTAATTTTGATGCATCATTATTTTGTTGTTTGCTTTTAGTGTAGAATTTCCTTTTGTGTAGTTTTATTATTTTACTGGGGTTTAATTACACATGATGACATATATGTAATGGTTAATGATTTCTGACAAACCACGCCCTCCCCTGTATCACACAGCCCGTCAAGATATAAAACATTTACATCATACCAAAAAAGATCCTTCATGACACTTCCTAGCAATCTCTGGTCCCCATCCCTCCAGAAGCAACCTCTGTTCCAGTTATTTCACTGTAGATTAGCTTTGCCTGTCCTAGAACACTACATATATAGAATCACTATACCTGCTCCTCCTTTTCCATGGATTCTGTATTTGTGAACTTGTCTACTGTACAAAATTTATTTGTAACCCCCAAATACTGCAGTTCTTGTGGTGCTTTTGTGGTCCTTCATCGACATGGGCAGAGCAGCCAAAAATGTGAGTTGAGCTAATGTGCATGTTCACAGCTGGGACAGAACAAAGCAATGCTCACCTTCTTGCTTCAGCTCTCACACTGCAAGTGTCCTACATGTAATTTTTCCCTTTGTGCTTTGCATTTGTGATTTTGTTGTTTAAAATAGCCCCCAAGCATAGCGTTGAAGTGATGTCTAGTGTTTCGCAGTGCGAGAAGGCTGTGATGTGCCCTATGGAGAAAGTACGTGTGTTAGATGAGCTTGTTTCATGGATTACAGTGCTGTTGGCCATGAGTTCAATGCTAACAGATCAACCATATATATTAACTAAGGTGCCTTTAGACAGAAACACACGTAAAACAAGGTTATGTATTGATAGATTGATGAAACTGTTGTAACCAGAGGCTCTCAGGGACCTAACCCTTTATTCTCCCTGGGAGTAACAGTTCAGTATTTGCTAATTCAGTGTTCATAGTGGCTTTATAGAACAGAACTACCACAAGTAAAAAGAACTGACTATGGTATGAATACATATACATTACGAAAATTATAGGTATGAAACACATGAATACATGTTTTCATTTATCTTAGGTAGATACCTAGAAGTGGAATAGATGAATCATAAGGTAAGTATACACAACTTTAGGGAAATTGCAGAACAGTTTCCATAGTGGTCAAAGTGCTTCACTTTTCCACCAAAAAATTATGAAACTTCTAGCTGTTGCATGCCTCGGCCAACATTTAGTGGTTGTTTAGCAGATCTAAGGGGTGTCCAGTGATATTTTACGGTGGTTTTAATTTGCATTTTCCTGTTGAAAGATGATGTTGAGCAGTTTTTTCATATTTATAGTAGCCATTGGTATATCTGTCTTTGTGAATTGATTTTTAAAGGCTTTTGAAAAAAATTTTAAATTGAGTGTTTGTCTTTTTATGATAGAGTCACAGGAGTAATTAATGTATTCTGGATGCAAGCCCTTTGTCAGATAAATGTATGGTGAACATTATCTTCTGATCTATGGCTTGCTTATTCATTTTTTAGTAAATGTTACTGATAAACGTTCATGAGTAAAATTATTTAATTTGATAAACTCATTTTCAGTAGTTTCTTCTTTCTGAAATCTAAGAAATCTTTTCTTATCCTCATGTTGTGAAGATTTTCTAATATGTATTTTCTAAAGCTTTATAGTTTTAGCTTTTATGTTTAAGTCAGTGATCCATTATAAATTAACATCTATATGGAGTGAGGTATGAGTTGAGATTTTTTTCTTTCAAAGAGATGACCAGTTGTTTCAGAATCATTTGTTGAAAATCCTTTCCCCATGGAACTGTTTTGGTAGCTTGCCCTAGAATCAATTGACTGTATAAATGTGTATCTATTTCAGATAGATACCATTTACCCAATTTCATGCCATTAAAACATTTACCTCATTAACATAAATTTATGTCTTCAAAACAGGTAGTATAAGTACTTCAATTTTCTTCTTCTTTTTCAAGATTGTTTATTCTATTTGAAGCCCTTTTCATGTACATAAATTTTAAAAGAGGCTTGTCAGTTTCTGCAAAACAGACTGCTGGAATTTGACTTAAAATGATTTGATATATAGATTTATTTAGGAAATTATTTTGGTATTATTTTTTCTTCCTTAAATGATTAATAAAATTAAAAAATGATTGATGGGAGCTTCCCTGGTGGCGCAGTGGTTGGGAGTCCGCCCGCCGATGCGGGGAACGCGGGTTTGTGCCCTGGTCCGGGAGGATTCCTCATGCCGCAGAGCAACTGGGCCCGTGAGCCGTGGCCTCTGAGCCTGCACGTCCGGAGCCTGTGCTCTGCAACAGGAGAGGGCACAACAGTGAGAGGCCCGCGTACCGCAAAAAAAAAAAAAAAAATGATTAATGGAATTCCTTAGTGAGTTCATCTGGACCTAGAATCTTCTTTGTGGGAAGACTTTAAACTATAAATTTAATTTCTTGAATAGGTATAGGGCTACTCAGATTTTCTATTTTTTACTTTTTAAAATTTATATCACAGAGTTGTTTACAATATCTGTGAGATCTGTAGTGATTTCCCCTCCTTCATTCTGATATTCTTTTATTTCTTTTTTTCTTGTCCATTCTAGCTAAGAAGTTATCAGTCACTTTATTAATAATTTCAGAGAACAAACTTGTTACTTTTTTATCTGTGTTTTCTATTTCATTGATTTCTTCTGTTTCAAATTTCCTTTTTTTCCCTTACCTTGGTTTAATTTGCTCTTCTCCTTGCCTCTAAAGATAGATTTTTAAAGCTTTTATTTTAAGTCTTTCCTCTTTCTAATACAAGCATTTAGAGCTATAAATTTCCCTCTAGCTGCACCCTGCAAATTTTGATATGTGATATCTTTGTTAAGTTCGAAATATTTTCTAATTCCCTTGTAATTTTTTTCTTTGACATTAGTTATTTAGAAGTGTGTTGTTTAATTTTCAAACATCTGAGGATATTCTGGGCTGCTTATTATTAATGACTTTTTATTTAATTTCCTTCTGGTTGAAAAATATATTCTGCCTAGTTTCAATCCTTTTAGGTTTGTTCAGACTGGTTTTATGGCCCAACATATGGTCTGTCTTGGTGTTTGGTCCATGTGCACTTGAAAAGAATGTGTTTTCTACAGTTGCTGGATGTAGTGTTTCTTAAATATCAATCAGGTAAAGTTGGTTGTTCAGTAATTGTTCTGGGTGGTTGTGAAAGGCCTGGTTTCCCATCTGGCCTCCTCTGACACTAGTCCAGGTAGGGATGGTGAGGATGGAGCTACTAAATGAGGGTCCAGGATCCTCACATGATCTCTACTGATACCATGTGATGTATCATTACTGCCAGGTAGGAGTGAAACTACCAGCTCCCCACTCAATGGCTCTGAGACCACACCAGCAGGGGTAGGAGACTAGTCTAAGGAGTTTTGTCTAAAAGTTTTCTTTCTTGCATGTTTCTCCCTTTCTTGGTCCTTTGACTAGAGAGAGAAGTCTTTTCTTCGGGCTCTTTTTGTCTTTTCTTGTTTAGTGTTTTTTATTTTCTACTTCCCCATTACCTATTTCCCCAGCACCCAGACTGGGATATAAAAGGCTAAAAGAAAATCCAAGAACTCACCACATGTAATTCTTTGGATCTGTTTTCTTCTCTCCATCTTCCATAGTCTTTTTATATTTGTTTTATGTATAATATTCAGGGTTTTTTTTTTTTTTTACCATAACTTAGGAGGAAGAGTAGAAAGAAGTGCATCTATTACATTTTTGTCTAGTTACCTTCATTTAAAAAAAATATTTTGTCTATTTATTTATTTGGCTTCACCAGGTCTTAGTTGTGACATGTATGTGGGATCTAGTTCCCCCACCAGGAATCAAACCCAGGCCCCCTGCATTGGGAACTCAGAGTCCCAGCCACTGGACCACCAGGGAAGTCCCTACCTTCATTTTTGAAGAATGTTTTTGCTGGACTTCTAGGTTGGCAATGCAAATACCTTTTCTTACAATGGAAATATCTCATTCCATTGTCTTCTGACTTGTCCTGTTTCTGATGAAAAGTCAGGAATCATTCTTACTGTTTCTCAAATATGTGTAATGTGCCTTTTTGTCCTCTGGTTGCTTTTAATACTTTATTTTTATTATTGGTTTTCAGTAGTTTGGTTATGATGTACTTTAGTGTGGTTTTATTTAAGCTTATTTTACTTGAGTTTTTTGATCTTGAATATTTCATCAAAATTGGAAAATATATAATTATTATGTTTTCAAATAGTTTTTCTCTCCCACATCTCTCTCCTCTACTTCTGTACTGTAATTATGTATATATATATATATATATTTATTTATTTATTTATTTATTTATTTTGTGATATGCGGGCCTCTCACTGTTGTGGCCTCTTCCGTTGCGGAGCACAGGCTCTGGACGCGCAGGCTCAGCGGCCATGGCTCACGGGCCCAGCTGCTCCGCGGCATGTGGGATCTTCCTGGACCGGGGCACGAACCCGCATCCCCTGCATCGGCAGGCGGACTATCAACCACTGCGCCACCAGGGAAGCCCTGTAATTATGTATATTTTAACCTGATTGCCATTATCTTACAGATTAGTGAGGCACTCGTTATTTTTTTCTCCAGCACTTTTTTCCCACTCTGTGCTTTAGTTTGGATAATTTCCTTAGCCCTGAATTCAAATTCACTCTTCCTTTCTGTGTCTACTCAGCTGTTAGGCCCATGAAGTAATTTTTAAATTTTAAATAACATATTATTTACTCCTAAAATTTCCAGTTTTATAGGTCCTATTTTTCTATTGAAAGTCCTTATTTGTTTCTTCATTATATTCATGTTTTTATCTAAATTCCTTACCATATTTTTGATAGCGTTTTTAAAGTGTGTGTCTATTAATTCCATCGTCTCTGTCATTTCAAGATAATTTTCATTATCAGATTTTTTTCCTGGTTATTTTGAACATTTATCTGTATTTTGTTGTTGTTGTTGTTATGTTCTGGGCATCATAAATGCTGTGTTCCTTGGTGTTTAGTTGTTTGGGTTTTTTTTCTTCCTTAATTTCATGTCAATTTTTGTTCTGAACGGTTAATTTATTCTCAAACAAGCTTCATGCTATTAAGGAGTATTTTTAAAGTTTTGTTTGGATGGGCCTAAAATAATTTTTCTCTGGGGCTAGATTATCCTGCTCTTATGGCATGGTCTTGCTTGCCATGGGGTCTCTGTTGAAAGTTCAGAGTATTCAATGAAGTCTTGAGTGTCTTCCAACTTGTGCAAATTCTAATAGCTTCCACGAAATGTGGATGGCAAGTTTGTTAGCACTGGCTAAATTTCCCATTAACCTGTGATCAGTCCAAGGTGGTGTGGAGAGAAGACTTCAACCCAGATTCTCTGGCTATAGCTCTTGTCCAGCACCTTCATCTATGAAATGGGGAGTCCTAATCCCCACTGTGTGGAGCTGTTAAAGGGATTAAACGTCAACAATAACCAGTATTAACCAGAATTCATAGTGTTCCCGGCTCCTGCTTTGTACTTTACATACGTACATGACCTTATTAGAATTCGCTACCACCCTACATGCAGCAGGTACAATATCCAAGCCCTTGAACAAAAGAGAAAACTGAGCCCAGAGAAGCCACAGCAGGTAAGAGGGGCAGATGGGGTTTCCCCCCAGGCTGCTTGCCTCCCAAGTCCATGCTCTCAGGGAGATAAGACACCTCACACAGGGCAAGGTACATGCACAGGAGGGACCAACAGACTGAGCACCCCTTTCCCTTCCAGTGCACTGACAGTTCAAAGCCAAGCTCTGGCTTCTGACATCGGGACCATATGCTTTGGATGGATTGTCTGCTGACTGAGATGCTTGGAGGGACAGGAAACAGAGGAAGGAGGTTTCGTGGGACCACTGGCTTTTCCTCTCCCATCCTGTCACTCTTCACAAATGACTTGCCCTTCTTTGGTTAGTGATTAAGGGGTTAGTTTTCTATCAAGTTGAAAACACAAACTCCCCCGTGTTTGAATTTCCTTATAGACCAGGGTTCTTCTCCTGCTTAGGAAATTCCATAGCTCTGTACTGGCACTTCTCTGTTTGCATTTGGAAGTTCCTTTCACTTAGACACCACTGAAGTTATCCAAACTCACCTCTTTTCCCACTGGAACACCCACCTGTCCCCTAGTGGTCCCTGCATCCCGCATTCTTGTCTCATCTCTAGGCCAGCACTGCTGATAGAACAGGCAGCAAGCCGTAATTTAAAAATTTTCAAGAGCCACATTTAAAGAAAGTAAAAAAAAAGGATGACATATGTAAGACAAATGGTTATGCTGTACACCTGAAATGTATACAATATTGTACGTCAATTGTATCTCGATGAAACTGGACAAAAAAAGATATGGATGAAAGTAATTGTAAGAATCTATTTTATTTAGCCTGTTATATCCAATATATTATCTTTTCAAGATGTAATCATATAAAATTATTAGATTTTTCACATTCTTCTTGCTTTGAAACTTAGTGTGTATTTTGCACTTTGGGTGCATCTCCGTTTGAACTAGGCACATATCAAGAGCCCAATAGCCTTCTGTAACTGCCATATGGCTTGTAGCTACCATATTGTGCAGCCTAGGTCTGGGCCTTTGTTCAGGCTCATTCCTCATGGGAAAAAATCTCTCCCCCTCCTCCAGCTGGTTTAATCCTAGCCATCGCTCAAGGCCCAGCTCTGGCTGTGCTTCTTAGAGGGAAGCTTATCCAATGCCTCGGCTCACACTTTTTTCTCCTTGACTGTGTGCAGGTATGCAGGTGACACTTCTAACCCCCGCCCCCAGCAGGCCCCCGTCTCTGCCCTTTCATAGCCAACGCCCTTTCCAAGTGGCCTTGACCTACCCTCCCCGTGCAGCCCAGCTTCCCCGCCATATTTCTCTGAAGCTGTTCTCACCAAGTTCAGGATCACTCCTCTGGGCTTATCCTGCTTACCTCTTCCCAACGTCCTCACACCCAATCATTTCTCCTTCTCAAGTCTCTCCTGCCTTGCCCACAGGATACCCTATTCTCTTGGTTTTCTTCCTCCTACTCTGGCCTCTGCTTAGCACCACATGGGGTCTTCCATTCTTCTGCCATCCTTTATATGGTTCCCTTACTATTCTGATCAACTCCCCCCACCCCATCAATTCTTTTCTCACTCCTCAGCCTCTGTTTGGACAACTTCATCAATTCCTTAGGTTTCAGCTATGAAAAATAAGCTGCAGGTACCCTCATCTTTGGCTCTAATCCAAATTTCTCCCTTAGCTTCAGGTCAGAAAGTACAATTTGGACTTGACATCTCCTTGGGTTTGTCAATCCAACCCCGATACACATGCGCACACGTGCGCAGAGCAAGCCTATTCTTCCCTCTGTCTTCCCTGTTGTAATAAATGGCCTGACAGCCACACTGATGCTTTATCAAGACCCCAGGGCCACCCCTGATTCCTTTTTCCCCTCACTTCCCATACCTGGTCTATCAGCTGCTCATCGATTCTCATCTCAAATCCAGCCTCTTCTCTCCATCTCCTGGTGGCCATGCTGGTCCAAACCAATCATAACCCCCTGGACTTGTATCTCCTGATGGCCCTCTTTGTTTCACACACACACACACACACACACACACACACAATGTATATATATATATCTATATATATATCTCTTTTTCAGATTCTTTTCCCATATAGGTTATTACAAAATATTGAGCATAGTTCCCTGTGCTATAAGTAGGTCTTTGTTGTTTATCTATTTTATGTACAGTAGTATTTATATGTTACTCCCAAATTCCTAATTTACCCCTCACCCACTTCCCCTCTGGTAACCATAAGTCTGGTCTCTAAGTCTGTGATTCTGTTTTGTAAACAAGTTCACTTGTATCATATTTTAGATTCCACATATAAGCGATATCATATGGTATTTGCCTTTCTGACTGAGTTCACTTAGTATGATAATCTCTAGGTCCATCCACATTGCTTCAAATGGCATTATTTCATTTTATTTTATGGCTGAGTAATATCCATTGTATATATGTGTCACATCTTCTTTATCCATTCATCTGTTGATGGGCATTTAGGTTGCTTCCATGTCCTGGCTATTGTAAATAGTGCTGCAGTGAACATTGGGGTGCATGTACCTTTTCGAATTAGGGTTATCTCCAGATATATGCCCAGGAGTGGGACTGCTGGATCATATGGTAGCTCTGTTTTTAGCTTTTTAAGGAACCTCCATACTGTTCTTTATAGTGGCTACCCCAATTTACATTCCCACCAACGGTGCAGGAAGATTCCCTTTACTCCGGAACTTTTAATGTCTTTTCCCCTTTTCAACCAGGAAGCTCTTTTTAATTCCTAACTCAAATCCTTCAGCTTCAGCTGACCCATCTTTAGGCAAGCTCTGGTGAGCATGCCCAGCCCCAAGGGGAATCCTGTAGGGAGGCAAGTACTGTGCCAAAGCAGTAGAGCCACAGTGGCACTGGGTGACCAGAGCTTCTTCATTTCTTCCTGAACCCGAATGCTGGGCACAGCAGGCTGTGGTTTCCAACAGGGCCTATCCTGCTTTGCTTAGCTGGGCACCAAAGACTCTCAGTGTCACCAACTCTCCCACCCAAGCAAGCCCTGCAGTGCCCACACTGACTCAGGGTCAGCATGCCAGACCACATGGGACACGTTCTGAGAGCAAAGGAATGGAAGGTATGGGGCTTCCTACCACCTCCCTGGTGTGGGCACGCCTTTCCCTCTCTCCCCAGGGCAAGTGGCTCCATGGCTGTTTCCTAACAGAGACCACTTTCATATCTCTGGATCTCTGACATCTACATGCTGTTGTTAAGGATCTGATCCTCCCTGTTTTCTCCCATAAAAAAGAATAATAGAAGAGAATGGATGTGTGTGTGTATGTGAGTGTGTGCAGGGGAAGTGGGGTACGTCAGTCCATCTGCATGGATTTAATTTCCATACCGCCTTCACGTTGTGTATAAAAATAACGGCAAATTCATACATATTTGCAAGACTTTTTTCTCAGTAAATAAGAAAATGCTTGTAATATTTCTTGGAAAAAGAAACTCTTTTGCCTGGCAAATAATAGAGGTTCAATAGATATTACTGAGTGAGTGAGCATTATAAAATAAAAATAAAAGCAATTCCTTCCTCCTGTTTTCCTGCAGTGAGGAGTATGCCTCACCCCTGAGACCCGTATGTCTGGGGTTCAGAGTGTGAGTTTGCCAGGATGAGTCTGGACCCACTGCCATTCTTGGAAATATTTATAAACTCTGCAGAGTCTCATGTAACTCTCTTAAGAAATGTCTATTTACCTGAATTTTACAGAAAATTCAGAGAAATTTTGATTGTTAAGGATCTTGGTCTGGTTCTCTTTTAGCAGCATTTTTCAAACTGTAGTATGGAGACTTGAGGGTGTGTCTGGGTAAATCAAATTAGCAGGTTGGATACAGTTAACATCCTTCTGGGGGTTCCATTTTGCTTAAAGAATGATGGGATGGTTTTAATTTTGTGCAAACACAAAACATAGCAAAGATGTGGCAGGTGCCTTTTCAGGCCACCACCAGTGAGGAGGTTTATGGTATAAAAGTTGAGGAGAAGGCTTAAAGAGAACCTCCAGGTTTTTGGCGTTTAAGAGGGGCTGTGGGGAGGACTTCCCTGGTGGCTCAGTGGTTAAGAATCTGCCTGCCAATGCAGGGGACACGGGTTTGAGCACTGGTCTGGGAAGATCCCACATGCTGCGGAGCGACTAAAGCCCGTGTGCCACAACTGAGCCTGCGCTCTAGAGCCTGTGAGCCACAGCTACTGAGCCCATGAGCCACAACTACTGAGCCTGCATGCCACAACTACTGAAGTCCACATGCCTAGAGCCCATGCTCCGCAACAAGAGAAGCCACAGCAATGAGAAGCCCGCGCACTGCAACAAAGAGTAGCCCCCGCTTGCTGCAACTAGAGAAAAGCCCGCATGCAGCAACGAAGACCCAATGCAGCCAAAAATAAATAAATAAAATAAACTTAAAGAAAAAGAACTATGTTTAAAGAAAAAAAGACAGAGAGGTTGTGGGGTTGGTGGTGGTGGTGCGCGTTAGGGTTAGGGTTTAATGACAGACAATATAGTTTGAGGTTTTTTTCTTTGAAGTCTGAGATTTGCAGACTTTGTGGCTTGAATTGTAGACTCGTTCTAAGTACATTTAGGAAAGTAAGAGCACTATTTACAAAGGGGAAACATAACCATCACCTGTAGGGTCTCACAGTACACACTGCTTCATGAGTAGATCTAGAAAGATCAAACAAACTCCAGCGCCTTCTTCCATTTTCCCTATCCACAAATGTGTGTCAGGAGGTGGAATCACAGAAGGGTGGGCATTCATGTTTTGTATCCATAAACCAGCACCCCCCGGCCCCCCCATCATGTGACCTCCCCAGAGGTAAGTACCAGGAAGCCACCTCTGTCTGGTTCCTGAGCTTCCATTTTCGCCACCTGCAAAATGGTGCCCATTCTTCCTAGGGGTGACATTGTTTGATTGTAAATTTCCATTAATCAACAAAGTCAGTTGGAGTTTTACATTTTCCCGCTCCAGGGTAGAAGCGTCATGCTGAAGACAAAATTTAAAAGACCATTTTGATGTCTTATTCCTTCCACTAGTTTTCAAAAATAACAGTTACCAGAAATGTACTGGTTTCCAGCTGTTTTCTTTCAGTCTGGTTCACAGGCCACACTGCATTAGAAATTCAAGTTCCACAAAGAGGGCTTCACAGCATTGTCCTGCCTCGTACTGTAACAGGATAAAATAGGAAATTTGATCTGGGAGCAATATTACAATTTTGATATCAGCAACTCTGCACATGTGGTTTTACCTCCTACGTCTTCCCTTTCCTCAGAGGAAGTTTTCTTAAAGATGTTTCAGCAGGCAGATGTATTACTTGTCATGATTCGGGGATTATCTGTTGGACCGTCTTGCTATTTTTTCTGATGCCAGCAACTAGAAAGAGCAGATCATTTAGATTTAAGGGATGTAAACTGCATTGTAATCACTTCCATCCTGTGAACACGACCCGCGGTAACACACGTGTAATTCCTGTCACTAATTGAAAGACTCTCTTTTCATGGAGCTAATATAGAAATATCAGATGTGGACTGTCTTTGGAGGCTATTTTCCACCAGATGCTTTGTGGATGTGAGGGGATTAGTGGAATTCTCTAGTCCAATAAACTGTTATCTCCAAAGAATATTTTTGATGGGGCATCACAGCGACATGTGTCATGTTTTAATTTTAATACAAAGGGCATTCTGTAAAGTGAATTTTGTCACGTGGAGACAGATCAAGACCCTAACGCCAGAGACAGTTTGACACCTTTATCACAATTTTTCAATTATCTGCTTCTCCCTCCCTCTTTCTTCTCTCCTCTCACCATTCTTTCCTTTTATTCTATTTCTCCTCTCTAATTCTCTTTTCCTCCATTCTTGCATTTAATCCTATTTCCAATTCCCTTCATATTTTCCATCCCTCCTTTTGTTTTCATCCTCTATACAAACCTTAGACTTCCAGTAAGTATCTAGCATTGCTTGATCTCAGAGCAAGTAGATTTGAAATAATGGAATAGTGTCACATTTTAATAATCAACTTTGTTTCTATTGTAGGACATTGCATTGCAGTGGTTCTACACTAGTTGTTATGTCTAGAAAGGAAATAATTCCAGCAAAATCCTAGTTATAACTGTAAGGGTAACAAAAGCAAAGCTTTGTTAAGCCCATGGTATTTACAAGTGTAAGAAAAATACCTACCAATTAGGAGATCAAAATTAAAAAAAACCCTGTACGAACCAGAGATGGGCTAATTATCTTGTATTCTTATTTTCATTAGAGAAAAGTTCTCAAAGATCTTACAGCAATTTATAGCTGAGTTATAATTATTAGTGAAAAAAGATATAAGTTAAACTATGCAAAATTCTTTACAATTTAGTGTTTTAACTATGTAATATTCCTTTAAAGTAGTACACATTTTTGGATTTTTGCTGTGTTAGTTTGCTGCTTTGCCATCTAATCCCTCAAAGTAATGACTAGTAAGATTTTGATCAGAGAAACCAAATGGTTAAAGGTAAACTCAGTAGAAAAGAATAAAAGAAGTAGTGTCACTTTGTCCAAAGAGAAAGCATTTGAAATATCTTAATGATGGGTTTCAATTCAACAAATATTTACTGAGAATCTACCATGAGTACTGTCTGTGCAAGGCCAGTGAATTAGATTCATTATTCATCTTTGAGGAGTTCAAAGCCGAGGGAGAATGGTCTGAATTGTGTCCCTCTGAATTCATGTTGGTGTCCTAACCCCCAGCATTCTAGGATGCGACCATATTTGGAGACAGTATTTTTAAAGGGGTAAGTAAAAATGAGGTCATCAGGAGGGCCCTACTCCAATCTGACTGATCTCCTTATGAGAAGAGGAGATTAGGACACAGAAACACACAGGGGGAGGCCCATGTGAGGACATAGGGAGAAGACTGTCATCTATAAGCCAAGGACAGAAGCCACAGAACGAACTAACCCTGCTGACACCTTGATCTTGGACTCCCAGCCTCCAGAGCTTTGAGTACATAAATGTCTGCTGTTTAAGCCCCCTCTGTCTGTGGTGCTTTGTGATGGCAGCCCTAGAACACTTCTGAAGTTGGAGCTGGAGCCAGAGCCGGAGATGATAGGAAGATGACCAAGAGCTGTTTGTCCAGGGTTGAAGTTTCCCATGGCTTTCCTGGCTACGAGGGCTTTCCTTACTGGAGGTAGATGCCGAGTGCAATCACAGATTTATATTTCTGGAAATTTGAAAGTAAACTAGCATTGCAGCAGCTTTGTGTACATTATCTGCTCCCCTTGCACGGGGTCAGTGGTCGCTAGGATTTGGCCTGCCTTGCTACCTTTTCTAACCCGGATGCTCTCTGGTTCACTCGGAATGACTCATCAAGCCATCACATTCCACTGTTTGGCCTACACTGCCTGTTGAAATGGCAGGGGTGAGTCAGGGGTAATCAGAGTCCTGAGTCTGCTTGTTGTTGCCTGGTGGGTCTGTGCTGGCTGGCATGAGTCCCAGGGTCCAGGTCGAAGAGAAGAGCATCTCTATCCTCAAATGGCTGAGTTGGGAACAGCAGCAAACTACTAAATCAGGTCCAAGGATCACAACCAGAGACACACGTCAAAAAAGGATCTCCAGAGCAAAGTGTGTGTGGGAGCCTGGGATATGGATTTAGCCACAAGTCTCAGAGAGCAAGGTAGGTTGAGACAACATCAGAGTCGACCAGATTGAGAGCATGAAGGGTGCTTTGGAGGAATCCTTGAGGCCGGATGATGACTCTTTTCATGTCTGGCTGCACACTGAGTGAGTGAGCTGGGACTAAATAGACAAACTCCATCCAGTTGTGTTCACTATCCACACACCTCTGGTAATTTCACCTAGGGTTCTGCTAGGAGTTAAGTTATTCCCCCTGCACCCTTGCACTCTCCCCCGTCAATTCATTTACTGAAGTTCTAACCCCCAGTACCTCAGAATGTGACCTTTTGGAAATAAGGTTGTTGCAGATGTAATTCATTAAGATGAGGTCATATGAGTGGAGCATGCCCCTAATCCAATGTGACTAGTGTTCTTACAAAAAAGGGACATTTGGACACAGGCGTGCACACAGGTGGAATGCTATGTGAACATGATGACAGAGCTGGGGGTGGTATGTCTACAATCTAAGGAACATCAAAGATTACCAGCAAACCACCAGAAGCTAGGGCAGAGACGTGGAATAGATGCCTCCTCACAGCCCTCCAAAGGAACCAACCCTGCCAACATCCAGCTTCTTCTAGCTGCCTGTAATAAAATGAGAGATGAGAGAGATGAACTAAAGGAGGAATCAATCAGTTTTTTAATGAAATTTGGAGAACGTATATAAAAGCCCAGATCAGTCTTTTCAGCCAGCAGAATTTGCAAATTAAGAAAAGTCTCCAGATGAAAGACCAAATCCAGAATGGTACTATTGATATATGATACTTTGTAAGCACCACAGGAAGTATAAAGGAAAAGAAATATAGACCTTTTCAGTCAATCAAAAGGCCTTCTAGGACCATCATGGTGTACTTTGCAAAGCTTCTCCATTAAACAATTGGGCTCTGAAGACTCTTAAGGGAGTTGTCTCAAGTGAAGCCTCACAGGTAGCCCAAGACAGTGAAGAGTTTATGCTGATAAAATTTGTCTAATGAGTGAGCCTCCAAAGTCTTTGAAGACAATTTAAAAGAATTTTTCTCACAGAAACAGTGCCAGCTTGAGCCAAAAGAGACAAAAAGTCCAAAAGGAGAGAGATCTTTAAAGCTCCAAATTTTACAGGCATGAAACAGGCTGAGAAGGCCACTTGGCTACATACTCAGTCTTCTTATGGAGAAAGAAGAGAATCAGAGGGCCAAAAGAGCTCAGAGACTAGAGTGAAGAGCCACAGAGATTAGGTCCAGGGAGAAAGACTGCGTTTTAGTCAAGGAACTGGCAACTAAATCCAGCAGGTTTCAGAATTGCTATGGGCCAGTGACCCCTGTGTCCTTCCCTTTTCCTATGTTTTTGAACAAGGGTATCAAATGTTTTTCCTCTGTCTGTCCAGTCATTTTACGTCAGGTGTGTGCAGACCGATGGCTTGTCTCTAGATCACAGGTCTTCAGATTGAGGGAAACCCAACTCAGGCAGCTCAACTGAAGGAAATGCAGCTAGGGGAGCCTCGTTTGTGAAAGGAACAGGACATCAACCTGGCGCCAAATAGATGAGGGCTTCTGGAAGGTTTTGGAAAGAGGACATATCTTTTGCACATGGGAGGAATGTATATAATTACTGTCCAGAGAGTGGACTTTGCTGGTTTGCATATTTCCAAATTTTTTGGCAGTCCCCCATGCAACTGAGGAGGGATCTATATCCCTTTTCCTTAAATCTGGGCTGACCTAGTTGACACCAAGTGGACACCATGTTAAGTGATTCTACAAGACTGAGACTAGATTTGAAGAAGCCATGAAGCTTCTGTGTGCTTCTCTTTAGACACACACTTTTGAAACCTTGAGCCACCATGTAAGGAGTCTGACTAACCTGAGAACATCATGCTGTGCAGAAGCCCAAGCCACAGACATGTGAGGAAAGATACCTCCTATGGGTTCCAGCCCCACGCACTGGGGCAGCCCTAGCCTTCCAGTCTTCCATATTGAGATCCCAGGCATCATGGCACCGAGACAAGACATCTTTGCTGTGCCTTGTCTGTATTTTTGACCCACAAAATCTGTGATCATAATAAAATGATTTTTGGAGCAGCAATAGTAACAGGGACACTGACATTATTGTGTGAGAGTGTAGAGAATTGGTCTTATTGCAAAAAGTTAAAAACATACAGAAATCTATAGAAAATAATGTAATGAAAACCCAGCATCCAACTTTATCTGCCATATTTACTTTAGGGGTTTTTTTCAGTAATAAAATATTATAAACATAGTTACAGATCCCATGTCCTATCTTTATCCTCAGAGGGGATAGAATTTTATATTTGTCATTTCCATTCAGCTTTTATATTATTATTACGTACAAAATTGTCAAAAATAATTTGCTTTTGAAAATTTTGCTTTATTTTAAACTTTATATAAATGGTATCATACAGTGTTTGACATTTTGTTACTAGCTTTTAACACTCAACATCATCTTTTCGGAGTTAACCCATGTTTACATCTTTAGCTCCTGTTTATTAATTTTCTTTGCTGAATAGTATGCCATAATCTGCATATATGATAACTTATTTATGCAATCTATAGAAGGCAGGTATTTAGGTTGTTTTTCTATTAGAAACAATGCTGCAATAAACGGTTTTGTGCATGTCTCCTTGCATATATGTGCAAACATTTGCTTTAGTCATTAACAGAAATGGAACTGTAGGGTTATTTTGTTATGAATATGTTTGTGTGTATGTATTACATATATAATTTTTGTTTTCTTCCCTCTCTTATTTCCTTATCATATAACACAAGAAAAATTCACTTTATATCAAAGTATTCAAGTTAAGGAATTTCTAGGAGAAAAGCAAACATCACTCAAGGGCTTTACCTCCTCTCCAGGGGAAGGAAGTTAGTGTGTTTCCAGTTGTACTAGAATACTCGTATCACATGAGGGGGAATTATGACCTTGTTATTGTGTTTGTCTGAAGCACAAGTCAATTGCAGGTCTTGGATTTCTCTTCTCCACAATCACATGAACCAGTTGCTTATTGTAAGTCTCTGTCTCTCTCCATGTATATGTATCTTATTGGTTCTGTTTCTCTGGAGAACCCAGACTAATGCACTAGATATTACCAAATTACTCTCCAAAGTAGCATTATACAAATTTTCAGGTCTATCTGTACTAGAATTCTTATCTTTCTACATCCTCACTGGCATTTAGGCTTCCATCTCTGTGAAATATTTGTTTTATCCTTTTTTTAAAAATAAGTTTGTTTATATCTTATTATACATACACATACCTATATGTATCTTAAGCTAATTTCATACATGTCTCAAATTCTTTACTTCTGTACTTTATATATCTTGATTTCTATCTATCTTGTTATATATGTGTGTATATACCTGTATATGTATGTGTATGTACTTAAATACTAATCCTTTGTCAGTTGGATGACTTGCAGTATCTTTTTACAGACTTTGGCTTATCTTTTCCCTTCAATTATGAAGCTTTTTAATGTCAATAAATTTAAACTCCTTAAAGGAATCAAATATCTTCTAAAATTTTGATTTAAGAAACATTTCCCTACTCAGAAGTGGCAAAAACATTCTCCTATGTTTTCCTCAAAAGTTTAAAGTTATATGTTTCATACTTGGTCTTCAATATATTTAGAATTGCATGTTGTGAGATAGGAAATCTAAATTTATTTTAGTCCACATGGATAATCAATTGTCACAGCACCTTTCCTGAAAAACTCATTTTTACCTGTAGATTATAATGTTACTTTTATCTTACAACATGTTTCAACATATGTTTAGATCAGTCTCTGGGTCCCCTACTGTGTAACACTGGAGTGTCTGTATCTCGCTATGTTACTGGACCCTCATTAGGTTATGTATGTGGACATTGTACCTGGAAATAAAAACGGTATCTTTGTTTTTCTTTCCAATGATTGCTTCCTATTTCTTTTATTTTTCTAATTGTATCCATCAGAACTCCACGGAGAGTTAGAAGCGGTCTTTGTCTTCTTGGCCTCTAAAGCCCAACAGTCCACATGATGTTTATATAGATTTCTGATAGAAATAATTTATCATAGTAAGACAGGTCTCTTCCACTTTTAGCTTACTAAGAAATTTTATGATGAATGAATTTTGAATTTTATCTCATATTCTTGAGATAATGATATTGTTTGTCTCCTTTAATCCACTAGAGTAGGGATTCTGTCTTGTTCACCATCCGGCACTTATTAACAGTGCTGGCACGTGGTAGCTACTCAATAAATGTTGGTTGGATAAATGAATTAAAAACCGTGAAAACCTATACTCTCATGATGGACAATGGAGAGAGAATGTCCGTGTGGGGAGGGGCAGGGGGATTATGCCGCTCTTTCTAGCCTGAGATGCACTTTCCCCTTCTGACCTCTCACTTATTACCCCTTTCACCATCCTGATGGCCTCAGAGAGGACAGGACCCCAACTTTAACATCTTCCCAAGTAGCTGAACCCAGAGGAGAAGAAAGCTGCCCCTCGTGTTAGCACTTAGCGCTAGGGTGAGATACATACGACCCTTAATTCCCTCCAGTACAGCTACCAGTAGAGTTTAACCCTTACCTGGTGCCTGTGGAAGGGAACTGTATTGTAAGGAGTGACTTGCAGTGACAGCCCCCAACTCTCCCTCCTCCTTGAGTCCTCTTGTGACAGAAGACTTTCCCCTGGAACCTTGGTCTGGGCTTCTGAGTGGCACTTGCTTTGTGAAATAGTTTGCACAGTTTTACATGCACATCTCCTCCTTTCCAATGTCAACAATGTTCAAAAGAAGCTTCCTTCGCTACTATTCACGATTTGCTGAAAATTATGCCATGTTTGGGCCATATCTTTCTTATACAGTTGGTTATCATTGTTTTCCTGTAGTTTTTGATGCCAAGCTGATTCTGTCCAATTTCTTTTAGCAAATATCAACTTGATTCTCATTTCTCTGTAAGTGCAGATATATTTTTTTCTCCTCTCTTTCTCAAGGCTTTTATGATCTTATCTTTATCCTTTGTGTCCTGGGATTTCACAATGATGTTTCTAGATGTGGGTCTTTTTTGCTTATATGACTTTCATTTGGGAAATATTTGTCTCTCTTCTGCCTAGGGACTTTTCTTGTGTTATTTTCCTGATAATGTATCTGTTTTCTTTGTTATCTCCTTCTGGAACTGTTATTAGTAGTGGATGTTGGACCATCTCCAAATCTCTTAATCTTTTCTCTTATTTGTCTTATCTCTTGATATTTGGGTCTGCATCCTGGGAGATTACTTTGACTTTATCTTCCAAACTGTGTACTGACTTTCTCTTATTTTAGCAATCAATTTTTTTTTTTTTTTTTTGCGGTACGCAGGCCTCTCACTGTTGTGGCCTCTCCTGTTGCGGAGCACAGGCTCCGGACGCTCAGGCCCAGCGGCCATGGCTCACGGGCCCAGCCGCTCCGCGGCATGTGGGGTCTTCCCAGACCAGGGCACGAACCCGTGTCCCCTGCATCGGCAGGCGGACTCTCAACCACTGCGCCACCAGGGAAGCCCAGCAATCAATTTTTGTTAAATGTTAAGACCTCTTTCTAATTCTCTGGTTCCCTTTTTTCCCCTCATTTTATGGATGCAGTAACTTATTGAATCTCCAGGAATTACATTTATTTTGAAGTTATTTTTTGTTCTCTACATTAGCTCATTTCTTCCAAAGTCAGGTTTTTGTTGTTATTGTTTGTTTATTTGGTTCTTTTGATCCTCTTGTCATCCAGGCTTTCCTTGACTACCTTGTGATCCTAAGTCATCTGGTATTTCTGTCCTTCTCAAGACTTCAGGGTTAGGGTTTAGTAAGAGACAATGATGACTAGGGGCTCTGTGAATGTGGCAGCCCGGTCAATGTGCGACAAGCTCGGAGACCGAATGCCTGAATGCCCATGGCTGCTCCCTCAGCAGGGCCTTGGAGAGGGGACCGCAGTCAGTCCTTCCTTCCTTTCCTTCCATCTTAGACTGGATCCTTCCTGGATGCAGACTCAAGGGAAGAATTTGTGATGATGCAACACTTTATAAAGAAAGTACTCCCAGGGGGAACCTGCAGGGCAGGGGGGGAGCAGGGTATGGAGAGGAGGGAGAGACCAAGCAGAGGTGGTTTTCAGGTGAAGCCCCAAGCTCTGCATGAGCCCCTGGGGAGCCCCGGTGGGAAGATGACACCTGAGTTTGTCCCTCATCAAGGTGCTCCCCATGCCGTCACCATGGATGGAGTTCCCTGGGGAAGGGAGGGGAGATATCCCAGGCACTTCCAGGCCTCTGAAGGGTAAGGCTGCCCCCGTGCCTGACAGGATGCTATGAAGTTACAGGCAGAAGTTGGGGTTTGGGGGCATACAGCTGTGAAAAGGGTCTGAGGGCACCTGGCAGAGAAAGCACCCAGAGTGTCCCTGCCCAGCCTCCGTGGTGCAGCAATCCACCATTTCTGAGGATGCTGTGATGGTCTCTTCTCAAGCTCCCTGAGTGTCCGTTCACTCGTGGCTAAGTCAGGCATGAGGATGATATTATAAAGATTAGTTTAATTCACTTGTGTATCATAGTGAGATGAGAGAATTATCTGAACATTTGGCTTTAGCATCCACTTTGGGGGAGAGCATGTTTGAGAGCACTTGCTGAGGAGTCCAAGTGGGAGGGGAGGGATTAGACCCTGAGGACAGCGGGGGCTCCGAACCACTAGAGGGCTCTGTGTGGGAAAGGGGCATTACTGGATATTTTTCTACTACAGAGGAACAGAATAGCAAGGATGTTTATAGCAGCTTTTATTCATAATCGCTGGAACCTGGAAGCAACCGAGATGTCCGTTAGCAGGTGAATGGGTAAATAAATTGTGATACATCCAGACAATGGGATTTTATTCAGTGCTAAAAAGACATGAACTATAAAGTCATGGAGGAAGCTTAAATGCATGTTGCTAAGTGAAAGCAGCCTATATAGCTTCATAATATTCTGGAAAAGACAAGACAGTGGAGACTGTCTTGAGATCAGTGGTTTCCAGGGGTTAGAGGGGAAGGAGGGATGAAGAAGCGAGCACAGAGGATTTCTAGGGCAGTGAAACTATTCTGTTGGAGACTATGATGTTAGATACATGTCATTATACATTTGTCCAAACCCATAGGATGTACAACCCCAAAAGGGACCCCTAAGATAAACTATGCACTTTGGGTGATAGATTCATCAATTGTAAAAGGTGTACCTCTGCAGTGGGGGGGTGTTGAACCAGGGGGAGGCTTTGCGTGTGTCAGGGTAGAAGGTATGTGGGAAATCTCAGTACTTGCTGCTCAATTTTGCTGTGAGTCTAAAACTGCTTTAAAAAAAAAACCTCCATTTAAAATAAGTAAATAAATAAACAAACAAACTGAATGGAGGAGAGAAGGGGGGATGGGAAGAGAGAAGCTTGCAAGACAGGTGGAGATGGAGACTGCACGAGAACGGGTGAAGCTGCCCAGTGATGGATGGTCCATGGCGCAGAGAACTATTTCCCCCGAAGCGTTATTGCTGGGCTGTCAACCTCTCTTCCTCCCAAACCTCAGTGGCTCTACCCACACCTGGGCGTGTTGCAGAGAAGCCTTGCTTGTGGCAATGGCGCAGGAGCTGAGGTTCCAAGTCTGAGTTGAAAAGATGCCTAGTGGACGTGAGGTAGGAGATAAGCCGCAGGCTGAGCAGCTGCAACTGGTCTCCTGCTGATACTTTGAGGTAAGATACGAGCAGGAGTACTGGGCCCCGATTAGGTGAAAGTGAGATGACCCTATTTTTTTATCTTTTTTAAAATTTTATTTATTTATTTATTTTGCGGTACTCGGGCCTCTCACTGTTGTGGCCTCTCCCGTTGCGGAGCACAGGCTCCGGATGCCAAGCTCAGCGGCCATGGCTCAAGGGTCCAGCCACTCCGCGGCATGTGGGATCCTCCCGGACCGGGGCACGAACCCGCGCCCCCTGCATTGGCAGGTGGACCCTCAACCACTGCGCCACCAGGGAAGCCCCCCCCCCCACGTTGACTTTTATATTGAAGACCCGAGAATACATTGTAAGCCTGAAGGGGCATCAACAAGCCAACTATGGATTAGGAGCTTGGCGATGTGGCAGTGATCTTGAGAGCTCAGCGCCCTCCGTCCCTCTACAACCCGGAGGAGTGACTGCGAGGGAGCCAACCCCCCCCCCCATCGATCCCACCAAACTTCAACATAACAAGGTCAAGAACGGTCCCTAACAGAGGTTTTCTCCTGCCTTCCTTGAGGTGGCTGCTCAGGCCACGTGGCAGCATTCTCGGTGGTGTTGGCCTTTCCAGAATCTGTACCACCACACCTGGAAAAGAACAAAACATCTCCCTTTTGTAATCCAATCTCTTTTCTTCAAAAGTTTCAAGTTCCATGTTTCATATTTGGTCTTTAATATATCTAGAACTGCATGGTGTGAGATAGGAAATCTAAATTTATTTCAGTCCACGTGGATAATCAATTGACACAGCACCTTTACTGAAATTTTGTTCCTCACCTATAAATTACAACACTGCCGTTATCCTAAGTCGTGTGTTGTTGTGTGTTTAAGTCAGTGTCTGGGTTCCCTACTGTGTGATATCGGATTGTACATTGGGCTGTGCCTCCTTCTACTTCCCTTTATAAAGCTCCCTGGTGGATGCCTGATCGGTGAGAGAGCGTAACCCAGAAGCAGGCAGAAAGGATTTTGGAAAGAGCACTGGAAGTGCAGAGACAAAGTTTCCTCCACGTACAAGCCCTGTGACCTCGAGCAAGTTAGGCAGCATCCTACACTTCCGTGTGAACTAGAGAATGGAGACAAAATACCTACTTTGTGGCACATGAAACGATCAAAACACACTGCTTAAGAATGGAGTAGCACAGTAGTAAATATTCTGGAAATGCAGAGACACCAACTCTTCTACACAGTATTGTTCAGGCAGGGGAGAGTCCCAGAGTGGACTTCAGCCTCTTGCCTGGGACCTGGGAATGAAGGTTTCACTGTAGAAGAGAATTGGTCCCCTGGTCTTCTGTTCAGACTGTAGCTATAAAGCCAAGCGTGTTGTAAAGAGGACAGTGGCATGTGTTTACGTCCTCAAATTCTGATTTCTCTCACTTATCACTTCCTTCACTGGTTACGTGCCATGGCACACCCACAATTACTCCAAACAGAGCTGTGACTAAAGTAGGGCCCAAAGGGAAACGCAGCTGTCGGGGTACAGAGACGCCGAGTAGAGGTGGGTTAGTGGCAGACTTTTGATCTGTATTTGAAAGAAGAGGCCAACTGCATTTTCAATGAGCTGGTAAATTCACAGAGCTCTTTTCTAAGTTACCAGGACATAATTTACCATTTCCATGGTCAGTCTAGGATATTGGGATAAAGGACTTTCTTCTTAAGTATTTATTAGGTACTTATGTATATGTAGAATAGACCTAGAAAGGTAGACCTAAAACAGTAGGGAGACTGTCTACCATCATGGAACTTACAAACCAGTAAGGAATATGAGATCAAATGCATGACACGATTTTTAAATAATGTGGTACTGCATCTAAGGGCTAATTAGCTTTGGTGGCATTTGCCAGAATTATTCACCATGAGCTCCATTAAGAATCACTTTGCGGGGCTTTCCTGGTGGCGCAGTGGTTGAGAGTCCGCCTGCCGATGCAGGGGACACGGGTTCGTGCCCCGGTCCAGGAGGATCCCACATGCCGCGGAGCGGCTGGGCCCGTGAGCCACGGCCGCTGAGCCTGCGCATCCGGAGCCTGTGCTCCGCAACGGAAGAGGCCACAGCAGTGAGAGGCCCGCGTACCGCAAAAAAAAAAAAAAAAAAAAGAATCACTTTGCTGTACACCTGAAACTAACACAACATTGTAAATCCACTATAGTCCAATATAAAATAAAAGTTTTAAAAAAAGACTGTCTTTTCTCACCAGCTCGAAATGATGTCTTCATCTCAGCTGGTATTTGTTATGTACCAAACACCCTACACGTTTTTTTGAGGCCATCTAAACAAACACAAGACACGCTTCCTGCAATCGAGAAAGCAATCATGCCTTTGGGACTTTGACACTTACTCTTATGAAACAGGTAAACAAATGGTTCAAGATGGGGCATTCAATTTGGAGAATGACAGTAAGTAAAGACAGGAGGTCTAGAAAGGCGTGGTGTGAGTTCAGTAAAGGGTATTTTATGTCAAGTGGTGGCAACTGTTATCACTTTACTTGATTTCAGTTAGCTTTTTAAATATTAATAAAAGGAAAGCCAACATTTACCACCGCGTCTTTGGTGGGTTCTTGACTGCTGTTGGCTAGTTTGACAGATGCGGGTAGGTGAGGTGACTTTTCCCCAAGGTTAAATATCCCGGCAGAAATGGGCTGGCATAAACTTCTTTCTCTTGTGTGTAAAATACTGGAAATTATATATTAAAGGAATGCAGAGTTAAGTCTTCAACATAAGTTATATGAGGAGGAGAGCGCTCTTCTGGGACGTGGCTGCGGACCGGTTGTCCGATGTGTAACTGGGAGGCCCTCCTGTCTGGTGGTTGAAGCAGGAGGAGAGCCGGCCCCTCTGAGTCATCGCTTGTCCAAGACGGCGATGCTTGAGAAAATCAACCGTGGGTCTGTGTTTTCTTTTCAAGTGTTCTTTTGTTTTCTAGACCTGAAATTACAATGAAGTCGCCACTGGAAATATTTAAGTATCATTCTCACATCTCTAACACATGTTAAGAGATTTCTGGGAGTTAGAGCCACTCTGCTCCCTTTGGTGCTTTGGTAGACTCCGAATTCCAACAGAGCCCTTCATCCAAAGCTATGATGGTTCACTGCTTTCAGAAGAAAACGTTTTCAATCAGCAGGTGCCCTGGAATGTGGCTCTTCTTTCAACCAGTCTATAGTTTGTATCAACAATCTTTCTTTAAAAAAAATGTTACAGATGAACTTATATACAAAACAGAAACAGACTCACAGACTTTGAAAACATATTTATAGTTACCAAAGGGGGAGAGGGGGAGATAAATTAGGAGTTTGGGATTAACATATACACACTACTATATATAACATAGATAAACAAGAAGGACCTGCTGTAGAGCACGTGGAACTCTACTCACTATTCGGTAATAACCTACATGGGAAAGAATCTGAAAAGAATGGATATCTGTATGTGTATAACTGAATCCCTTTGCTGTACACCCGAAACTAACACAACATTGTAAAGCAACAATACTCCAATATGAAATTTTAAAACTAAGTAAAAAAAAAACATTTTTTCTTGGAGGAAGCAGATAGCATCAACATTAATTGGAATCCCAGACTTTTTAAGTTTAAAGCTCATCCGCCCTTACCTCATCCCCCTGACCCCAGCAAACCTTGCCCAACAACAAAGAAGAAAACCGAGACTCAAAGAGATGGATGGACTTGCCCAGAGTCACACAGATGGTGGCAGATACCAGGAGAAAGTCTGAGAAAGACGGACCTTTAGATGTCCCGGGCATCAAAAAGTTTGAGTGTCACTTCCCAGCACTCTACTCCCCAGAACACAGATAAATGCCAATTCAATGCACAACCATAAAATGAGTATGAAGAAGTGCAATGCGATTTTTATATGTTTTCCCTGGTGTTAACTTCCTTTTATTTTTTGAGATTTCAGCTGTCAGACTCTTAACATCCTTTGAGTGATCTAGCTCTGCAGATGTATTTAGCCAACCCAGGGACTGCTGAAGTCAATTCAAATCCAGTTCTTTTGTCTGTTGGTCTTATTGCAATCCACCACCTCCCGCCCTCCACGACTGGCATACCCTTCATTATTTTTTTTAAGGCATACCTCATTTTATTTTGCTTAGCTTTACTGCAGTTCACAAATACTGTGTTTTATACAAATTGAAGTTTTGTGGCAACCCAGCGTCAAGCAAATCTATCAGCACCGTTTTCCAGCTGCATTTGCTCACTTTGTGTCTCTGTGTCTAACACAACATTGTAAAGCAACTATACTCCAATAAAAAGTAATTAAAAAATGTTTCAAGAAAGAAAATATTTTATAGCTAAAAATTGTCAAAACAATCACAATAGTAACATCCAAGGTCGTTGATCACAGATTACCATAGCAAATATAATAATAATAATACCCTTCAATATTTATGGTCGAGGTTCTTTGTAACCTATTGTGAAATTTCCTGCAAAGATGGCTGGGTTGCCTTTCCTTCCTCCATCATGATAATGCAAAGCAGGCTTCCTCCAGGCAGTCCCCCAGGCTTCAGATGACTCTCCTTTTGTAAAATGTTGTGGGCCTCTGTCACTGAACTTCTTAATCAGCAGAAAGAGCATTAGAACTCCATTTTTATTGGAAAAAATTTTTCTTTATGCTTGTTCCCTCTCTCTCCTCCTGAAATATAACTTTGTGGGGTATGGAAGAGAGACGAGTATCGTGGGGGCATCAGAAACCCTGAGGAACCTGCTTCTTGACAGTATTATTATACCTCTGCCAGTCGAAATAAAAACAATGAACAAAAAAGGGGTAAACACAAGTTTTTAAATGGCTGGAAATTTTGAGCACTGTTTTTCTTTCCTTCTGCTGAAGTCCATAGGCCACAGGGACAGTTTGGCCTGGGGCAGGTGCTGAATACTAAGTCTCTCTGGGGCTGCAAGAACAGTTAGGCCACAATCAGGGAGAGAAAAGATAATCCACCTAAACCCTCTGTGATCTTAAACAACCACAGAAAAAGCAGGCGAAAAGAAGCTTGAAGTCCAGACATCTGAGAGGACGTCGCCCTTTGAAGATCCTTTCAAGTAGAAAGCACAGGGGCTCAAATGATGCTGACACAGGCAGGGAAATAAATATCTACAAACACACACGTTGGGCAGAGCTGGGCACGTGAGGCGCCCAGCAGCGTGAGTTTTCCGAGGCTTAAGCTTTTCTCTTCCTCACCTCCAACCTCAAGGCATAGAACCATGAAAACCCAAATAAATACACTCACTCTAGCTTTGTGTGTGACTTCCAGAGCACACTTTTGTCACTAGGTAACAGAGGAAAGCACTGTGATGGCACAGCAAAGGCGGTCTAAGGAAGGACGTGCTGACTGGTGACGGGGGTCCGGGGAAGGGCTCTGGCCCCTTCTCCGCCCTTCACCTGGAGGGCAGGTAGGGTGATGGAGCCATGAGCCTCCACCAAGATCTACGTGCTGCAGCATTTGTCAAGCAATTCGCGATAGAAGTAGGTAAAGCTGTCACACACTAGGCTCAGATTCTGGCCCTGTCACCACCTGGATGACCTTGGGCAAGCTCAGTTTCCTCACGTGTAAGATGGGGATAATCAGAGTGATGACCTCACAGGGTTAGGATGAGCACTGGAGGGATCTGAGGGCACATGAGGACCCCAGGACACACAACAGTCGCCCAGATGCTCTCTGCTTAAGTGTTGGCTGCAAAGATATGCTTCTTCCCTCCAAATCAAACTGCATTGATTTAATCAATGTCAGCGTGTTGACTGAACAACCTACTGATCTGGTCTAGTCGCTAAAAACGATCAGTCAAGCTGGTTGCTTGACATTGAGTAGATGAAATTTGTCCTTTTCCCTCCCCTATTTCAAGTGATGATGTCATCTAGCTACAGTTTTCAAATCCATGATTTTGGTTAAGATCAGATGGAGTAACTCATCTGAAGGCACGTTCTGGGTCGTAAGGGAGGTGGGACAAGCAGAGCATATAGTCCTGTGTACCAGGCGCCATGGAGAAGATGCTCTGAGGAAATGGTCCAGCTGAGCAAGTGTCCTTGCTAAGAGCCCACCCTGTACACATCATCCAAGGCCAGAGGATCATGGTCTCAGAGGTCCAGCTGCTAATAAAGCATGTTCCCTTCTAAATATAGCTTCCAGTTTTTGGTTTCTGCTCCAGACAGCTAGTCTGAACTACTTTTAGGCACATATCTGTGTAGCAGGCAAAACCATGGGAAAAACTCTGGAGGGGGGTTTCCCTGGTGGCGCAGTGGTTGAGAGTCCGCCTGCCGATGCAGGGGATGCGGGTTTGTGCCCCGGTCCGGGAAGATCCCACATGCCGCGGAGCGGCTGGGCCCGTGAGCCATGGCCGCTGAGCCTGCACGTCCGGAGCCTGTGCTCCGCAACGGGAGAGGCCACAGCAGTGAGAGGCCCGTGTACCGCAAAAAAAAAAAAACCAAGCAAAAAACAAACAAACAAAAAACTCAAACTCCTTCTTCCAGGCAGACTGGGGGGAAAGAACTCTAAAATATATATATTTTTTATTTTTAACAATAGTTTGTTTACAATATTGTGTTAGTTTCAGGTACACAGCCAAGCAATTCTGTTATGTATGTGTATCTATATTTTATATACGGTACCTCTAAATGAAGTCAGACAGAAAAAGGCAAATATCATATGATATCACTTATATCTAAAAAATAGTACAAATGATCTTATTTACACAACAGAAACAGACCCTCAGACATAGAAGACAAACTTATGGTTGCCGAAGGGGAAAGTTGGGGGAGGGATAAACTAGAAGTATAGGATTAACAGATACAAACCACTATATATAAAATAGATAAACAACAAGGACCTACTGTGTAGTACTGGGGACTATATATTCAGTATCTTGTAATAACCTATAATGGAAAAGAATCAGAAAGGACCTTTAATTGTTAACAAAATAAGGAGGCTGACTGGGGCTGCCGCATGCAAACACTTGAGTCTGAAGACTGATGATCATGAAAGATGCTTCTGAATTTTTCCTGGGCATTTTTGTTTCAGGTTGAATTTGTTTCTCGTTACCTTAAGAAAGAAATCTTGAAACCATGCAGGCTGTTAATCTCAGACATCCTCAGTTGCTAATTTAACTTACCAGGTCGGAGACTTTTTATCGCAGTAAAATCTTTGGACTCTCTATTAATCCTAATTGTCAATATAAAACTGGTTAAATGGTAATGAGCCAGGAAGCTGTGATGGCTGTGACATCCCAGGAGGGTATCACCCTCTCTGCCAAATATTTGGATTAACAACCAGCCATCAGCTGCAGTGTGATGTAATTATGCTGGAAGAGCTTTGTACAGATGGCTGAGATATTTCTGTTTACAGGGTAATTCTTGCCCTTCCCCCAAATTATGTATATGAGGCTAAGCATATTGAAAGAATATCCTATTCATTTTTCTTTTTTTCCTCTCCAGGACTCCCGCCTTCTTCAACCTCCTCTTTGCTCTGAGTTTCTGTTACAAGAACATGGGAAGATGAAAAGTCCCGAAAGTTGACTTTAGACCAGCCAGTAAACCCTATAAACCAACCCATACAAAGCAAGAGGGCACCAGAGCACTGTCAGCTGTGACAAGATAATCTCAGAAACAGATCCTGCTCAAGTTCAAATTCAATACAGACGGTGATTTTAAAAATAAAGTGGGCTGGGAAGTGGAATGATCTCAGTTGACCCAACTCCAAAGCGATAGGCATGATCTGGCCCAAATTTCAAAAATAGAGAAGTATTCAAGAATAATAATAGTATCTTGCTGGGAAAGACTTTTTATCTTAGCTTAGTCAGAAAAAATAGAACGTAAAGCTTTTCCCAGTCTCTCCAGCCCCACGTTGGGAGCCCTGGGTGTTTACTAGTCCACTCCTAAACCATGAGTGGGTACGACTGGCCATGGTTAAGTTGCCAAGGAGGAACTGTGGATAGGCGGAGACACAGATGCGGCAGAGGGTAGATGAAAATCGATGGGTGAGGAACAAGCGGAGAGGACCACCCTTGCCAGAACGACTTATAGTCTCCTGAACAGCCCTGCTCTGTTTTTGCACTATGTCCTTCCATTCCCTCTGATGACCGTTGTTTCCTTGTCCATCCATGAAGTCTGATTTATCCCACAAAACTCAGTTCAGTGAGGGCCTTCTCTGGGAATCCCTCTTTTTGTCCTGGTTGAATCAACCGCCTCAGACTGTCTCCCAGAGTGGAATTGACTCCCTGTCCTGGACACTCACCTCTGAGTTCTTTGGGTGCAGGGACCTTTTCCTTATGTCTGTGTCCCACGTGGTGTCAAAGGCACACAGTGAATGTTTACTGAATTGGATTGGACTAGAATGGAGTTGAATTGAATGGAGGATTAGATCCCCCTTTTCAGTCGCTTCCATAAAAGAAATGCTAGTGTGATATGTTGATGATGAAATTGTTCTTTACCTGGCCTGAGTTAGGCCAGGGAGTCAGATTCCTTCAGGCTCTACCTGAAACCTCAAACTCAAGTGAACCTCTCTCTCCTTTCGACCAACATAAGGCCATAGATCCCAAACTGGCAGGTGGTGGTTCAAAAGTGACTGCAAATAAAGCCCGTGGACATTTCAAATCCAAACCCTTGATAAATGTGAGGCTCAATCAATAGTATATGTTAAAGACGTTGTTTTTCCCTTTATACACACCTTGTCAGGATCTTGGTGAGGAATCTTAGAGATATTTTAAAAGTTCTACCCAGTTGCACAAAGTACCCTTTTAGTTCCTAACAATCTTTCATTAAGTCAAATTGAAATTGGCCAAGGAGAAAATCTCACATGATTTTGTGCGTGTCTTCTCCGGGGTTAAGAGAAACATCACGGCGTGAAAGGCTCTATAAAATGGTGATAGTTAAGCAGTCAGACTATGGAGTCACACCAACCTGGGTTTGGATCCTGGATCTGCCACATAAAAGTAAAATATTTAACCGTTCTGTTTCTTTCTTTGTAAGATGGAATTATGTAGAATAAATCATTTAGCCCAGGGCCTAGCACATAGTAAGATTTTAACACATGGTCATTATTGTTATTATTATCTACCACTAGATATTCTAACCCAAGGGATGAGACCAGGCGATTTGCTAAGCACTTTTATTCATCACCATCTTCTGAGTAATCTCTTTTGACTCTTTTTTTTTTTGCATTACACGGGCCTCTCACCGTTGTGGCCTCTCGCGTTGCGGAGCACAGGCTCCGGACGCTCAGGCTCAGCGGTCATGGCTCACGGGCCCAGCCGCTCTGCGGCATGTGGGATCCTCCCGGACCGGGGCACCAACCCACGTCCCCTGCATCGGCAGGTGGACTCTCAACCACTGCGTCACCAGGGAAGCCCCTCTTTTGACTCTTGATGTAATACTTGCAGTCCATAAATAACACAGTTTGGACTTAGCATCTTGGCTACCAAGTCAATTCTTTTTTCCAGCATCTTGAATTTGATTATGACGTTTAATAGGGAAACAATTAGAGGAGATTAGTTTTATAAAGAGATTAAAAAGTTATCCTTTAAAAAGATCTAATGTATGCCTTGCTTGGTAACAGTGTTAATTCAGCTGTCAATACACACAACAGAGTAGGTTCAGGATGAGACGGCAAGATGCCAAAGATTTGAGTATCCATTTGAGTATGTGAAGGTCTCCCCTCATAGGTCATTCTACTTTGTGTCATACCAGTTACAGTAAAGTTCATACCTCTCTCTGTTGATAATACGTAACAAACATGTATGTTAATACCATAAAGTCTAGAGACGACATACAAGAAGATGGAGACAATAGCTGAATTCACAAAAGACTTCAGCAGAAATGAAAGGGCACGTGGTTAGTGCATTTGCTTAGTTTTGGATAATTATTTTGAGTTACAGATTATGCTTATTCTGTGCCTGACCCAAACCTACTGGATTATGAAATAAACAAAGGACACGGTGGGGTAGCTCCTGTCTAAATAACATTGTGAAACCACTGTGAGTATCAGTAAAACCCATTACATGTGGGAATGCTTGATTAGTGGTAAGATTTGGCTGACGCTAGGGTTAACTGGTTAATCAAAAGTATTAACTAGGGCTTCAAATAACATCAGGAAAAATACATTCCCCAAATAACCAGATAATGTGCTCACTGGCTCATTTTCAATTCTTTGGAGTATATACATAGGAGTGGAAGAGTGGAATCATACGATAACTCTATGTTTAACTTTTTGAGGAACCACAAAACAGTTGACATTAGCCAGCTTAATGTGAAATTATTGATTTATTTTTATAGACTGTTTTCCACAGTAGCTGTGCTTACTTTACGTTCCCGTCAGCAATGTATTAGGGTTCCATTTCTCCACGTCCTTGCCAACACTTTCTCTCTCTCTCTCTCTCTCTCTCTCTCTCTCTTTAGATTTATTATAACCATCCTAGTTGGTGTGAAGTGGTGCCTCACTGGGGTTTTGAGTTGCATATCCAACTAAGGATGTTGAGCATCTTTTGTGTGCACTTATTTTCCATTTGTATGTCTTCTATGGAGAAATCCATTGCCCATTTTTCAATTAGGTTGTCTTTTTGCTGTTGAGTTGTAGGAGTTCTTTAGACATTCTGGATATTAAACACACCAGATATGTGATCTGCAAGTATTTTGTCCTCTTTTGTAAGTTGTCTTTTCACTTTCTTGATGTTACAAAAGATTTTTATTTTGACGAAGTCCAATGTATCTAGTTTTTCTTTCATAGCTTGTGCTTTGGGTGTCATACTTAAGAATCCATTGCCAAATCCAAGATCATGAATACTTAACCTTATGTTTTATCCTAAGAGTTCTTGTGTTTAGGTCATTGACTCATTTTGAGTTAAAATTTGTATATGGCCAGAGGCAGAAGTTCAAATTCACTCTCTTACACGTGGACAAGGAGTTGTCCAAGCATCATTTGTTAAAGAGACTATCCTTTCCCCATTGAATGGTTTTGCCACACTGGTTGAAAATCAAATGGTCATAGGTGCATGGGTTATTTCTGGACTCTCAATTCTATTTAATTGGTCTATATTTCTATTCTTACACTATTGCCACACTCTTTTGATTACTGTAGATTTGCAGTAAGTTTGGAAACCAGCAAATGTAAATCCTTCAATTTTGTCTTTCTTTTTGAAGATTGTTTTGATTATTCCAAGTCTCTTGCATTTCCATATGAAATTGAAGATCATCTTTCCATTTCTGTGAAAAATGCAGCTGTAGTTTTGATAGGATTGCATTGACTGTATAGATTGCTTTAGGTAATAATGGCTTTTTAAGAATATTAAGTTTTCTGTGAACACAGGATGTCTTTCCATTTATTCATGTTTTCTTAAGTTTCAACAATATTTTGTAGTTTTTTGTATATATATTTCAACTATTTGATTTAAATTATTCCTAGTATATATTCTTTTTGATGTTATTATAAATAGAATTTTCCTTAATTTCCCTCTTAGAATATTTATTGCAGTTATACAGAAATGCAGTTGATTATTGTGTTGATGTTTTGCCCTGAAACTTTGTTAACTTTGTTTCATTTATTAGTCCCAGTCATTTTTTTGTGGATTCTTTGAGAATGTCTATATAAAGCATCATGTCATTTGTAAATAGAGGTAGTTTTATTTTTTTTATTTCCAATTTGGATGCCCTTTATTTATTTTTTCTTGCCTAATTACTCTGGCTAGAGCTTCCAGTACAAAGTTGAATTGAAGTGGTGAAAGCAGACATACATGTCTTATTCCTGCTCTTAGGGGGAAACCATTGAGCATGATGTTAGTTGTAGGTTTGTCATAAATGTCATTTATCATGTAGAGAAAGTTTCCTTCTATTCTTATTTTTCTAAGTGTTTTTATGATGAAATGGTGTTAGATTTATCAAATCCTTTTTCTGTATCAATTGAGAGGATCATGTGCTTTTTCTCCCCTTCATTCTACTAATATGATGTATAACATTGATTAGTTTTCTTATGGTGAACTGCCCTTACATTTCTGGAATAAATTCCATTTGGTCATGGTGAATCATCCTTTTAATATACTGTTGTATCTGCTTTGTTAGTATTCTGTTGAGGATTTTTGTTTCTTTATTCACAACGGACAATGGTCTGTGATTTTTTTTGTGATTTGTTTGTCTGGCTGTGGTATCAGTTTAATGCTGGCCTCATAGAATGAGCCAGGAAATGTTCCCTCATCTTCTACTTTTTGGAAGAGTTTGAGAAGGATTGGTGTTAATTCTTCTTTGAATATTTGGTAAAATTTACCAGTGAAGCCATCTGGTCCTGGACTTATCTTTGCTGGGAGGTTTTTTTGGTTTTACTGATTCAATATCTTTATTTATTATTGACCTGATAATTTTTTTCTTGAGTCAGTTTTGATATATTGTGTGTTTCTAAAAATTTGTCCACTTCATCTAATTTACTGGGATATAACTATCCATAGCATTCATTTAAATCCTTTTTATTTCTGTAAGTTCAGTAGTAATATCCCCACTTTCGTTTCTGATTTTAGTTATTTGCATCTTTTCTCTTTTTATCTGTCAGTCTAGCTAAATCAATTTTGTAGGTCTTTTCAAAGATGAACTATTAGTTTCATTGATTTGCTCTATTGATTTTCTATTCTCACTTTAATTCTTATTATTTTCTTCCTTCTTCTCACCTTATGTTTAGTTTGTTCTTCTTTTTCTAGTTCCTTAAGTTATAAATTTAGTTTATTGAGTTGACATCTTCTATCTTTTTTAATGTTTACTTACTTTAAATTTCTCTCTGAGCACTACCTTTACTACATCTCATAAGTTTTGGTACACTGTTTTCCTTTTCATTTGTCTCTAAGTATTTTCTAATTTTCCTTGTGATTTCTTCTACTATTTACTTGTTGTTTAAAAATGTGTTATTTAATTGATACGTATTTATAAATTTTCTAGTTTACTTTCTGTTATTGATTTCTAGCTTCATTTTATTGTGGTCAGAGAAGATACTTTGCATAATTTCAGTTATATTAATTTCTTGAGAATTGTTTTGTGCATAATAAATGTTCTATCCTGGATAATTTTCCATTTCTACTTTAGAAGAATGTGTCCTCTGCTGCTGTTGGATATAGTGTTCTATATGTATCTGTTAGCTGTAGTTGGCTTAGAGTGTTTTAAAAGTGCCTTTTTTCCTTATTATCTTCTGTCTAGATGCTCTACCCATTATTGAAATGGTATACTGAAGTCTCCAGCAATTATTGTAAAACTCTGTATTCCTCCCTTCAATCTTGTCAGTATTTTCTTCATATGTTTTAGGATTCTACTGGTGCATACATGTTTATAAATGTTAAAATATTTTTGTGAATTAAGTCTTTTATTGATATATAATGACTTTTTTTGCCTTTTGTGACAGGTTTTGACTAAAGTCTATTTTATCTGATATCTGAATAGCTACCTCACATCACTTTTGGTTACTATTTTCATGGAATTTATTTTCCCACCCTTTCAATTTCAACTTATTGTGTCCTTGGATCTAAAATGAGTCTCTTGTAGACAGAACATATAGTTGGATCATGATTTAAAAAAAAAATCCATTCTTTCAATTTCTGACTTTTGATTGAGGAGTTTGATCCATTTACATTTTAGGTAATTACTAATAAGACATAAATTATTTGTGTCATTTTGATATTTGTTTTCTGTATGTCTTATAGTTTGTATGTCCCTCATTTTTTCCATTATTGCCCTTTTAGTATTTATCTGATTTTTTTGCAGTATACCGCTTTGATTCCTTTCTCATTTCCTTTTGTGTATTTTTTTAAAAGTTGTACCTAGTGTTCACCATGGATTACATTTCACATCCTAAATTTATGGCAATCTAGTTTAAATTGATACTGAGCTTCAGTATCAAACAAAAACTATGCCCATGCACCTCCATCTCCCCTTATGTTGTTGCCGCAGATTACATCTTTATATTTAGCATGCCAAACAACATAGATTTATAATTGTATTTATGTAATTGTCTTTTAAATCATTTAGGAAATCAAAAGTAGAGCTGCAAAAAAAAAATGTAATAATACTGGTTTTTATGTTTACCTATGTAGTAACCACTACAGTAGATACTTATTTCTTTATACGGATTTGAGATACTGTCTGGTGTCCTTCTGTTTCAACCTGAAGGAACCCCCTTAGCATTTCTTGTAGGACATCTACCGGCAACAAACTCCCTCAGGTTTTGTTTATCTGCATATACCTTAATTTCTCCTTCATTTTTTGAAACGTAGTTTTGCTGCATGTAAAATTCTTAATTGGCAGATTTGTTTTTTCCTTTCAGCACTTTAAGTAAGTCATTCCACTGCCTTCTGGTCTCCTGGACTACTGATGAGAAATCACTTGTCAATCTTACTGATGAGCCCTGTACACAATGAATCACTTCTCTCTTGCTTCAAAATTCTCTCTTGTGTTTAGATACAATTCTGATTATAATGTATCTTGGCGAAGTTCTCATTAAGTTTTTATTATTTAGAATTTCTCGTGCTTCTTGTATCTGTAGGTAAATCCATGTGTTTCATCAAATCGGGCAATATTTCAATCATTTTTTTCTCAAGTGTTCTTTCTGCCCCTTTCTTTCTTTTTCTCTTTCTGGGACTCCCATAATGCATAGTGGATTCACTTGATGGTGTCTCACAGGTCTTATGTTCTGCTCTCTTTTCTTCACTCTTTATTCTTTCTGCCACTGCACTGGATAATTTTGATTGCCCCATCTTCAAGTTTGCTGGGTCTTTCTTCTGCCTGCTCTAATTAGCTCTTGATATCTGTGATGGTTAATTTCATATCTCAACTTGACCGGGCCAAGATATGCCCAGATATTCAGTCAGACATTATTTCTGGGTATATCTGTGAGAGTGTGTCTGGAAGAGATTAGCATTTGAATTGGTGAACTGAATAAAGCAGATGGTTCTCCTCAATGTGGATGGGCATCAACCAATCTATTAAAAGCCTGGGTAGAACAAGAAGGAGAAAAAGGTTGAATTTCCTCTCTATCTTACTGTTGAGCTGAGACATCAATCTTCTCCTGCCCATTGTGCTCCTAATTCTTAGGCCTTCAGACTGGAATCTATGCCATCAACTCTTTAGCTCTCAGGATTTCAAACTATATCATCAATTTTTCTAAGTCTCCAGCTTGTATACAGCAGGTTGTGGGACTTCTCAGTTTTCCTGGTCTCCTTTAATTCTCAGTCCATGATTTCCTATAGCTCTTTGAAAATAATCAAGACACAAAGACTTAAAGTCTTTGTGTACTAAGTCCAGTGACTGAGCTTCCTCTTCCTCAGGGATTGTTTCTGTCCATATTTTTTTCTAAATGAGCCAGACTTTCCTGTTTCTTTGTATGCTTTGTAATTTTTTGTTGAAAACCTGAACATTTGAATACTATAATATTGTAACCCTTAAAATCAGATTCTTTCTCTTCTCCAAGACTTGCTCTTTTTGATTATTGGAGGCTACAGACATTTGTTTCTTTAGTGACTCATGCAAGCTGTTTTTACCAACTATATTCTATGTTGTGTGTGGTCCCTGAAATTTCTGTTCCTTTAGCTTGAGTCCAGCTAAGGTTTTGACAACAACTTTCTTGAATACTAAGAGCTAAAAATAAAAAACAACTAAACAAAACAAAAACCAAGACAAAACCGTCAAGCCCACCTCTCCTTGTCTTGTAGATGGCTCTGTGCTGATCCACTTCTTCAACACTTAGCCAGGCTCTTACAACTCTGCCTCAGCCTTCATTTCCTGGCTCCAATAAGCCTAAAAATAAACTGAAGTTGAAAGTTTAGGATCGTCTCAAGTCTTTTCTGAACATATGTTCTTCCTTGGGCATGCATATGGCTTTCTAGATTTCTCAGTGTACATAGGTGTTTTTGAATGGCCTATATCCTAAAAGAAACGCTATCCCCAGCTTTTCCTTCCAAAATTTAGGTGTTCTATTTTTTTGTCTCAATTATAATCTTTTGCAGCTACAAGTTTTTCATTCACTTTACAATATCTTTGAGCAATGCCTGCTGCTTTTCAGCCCTGAGTGAGTTCCAAAACAGAGACAGGCAGAAAGGACATGTACAGCTTGTATCAGTTCTTCAGGTAGCCTCCAGACAGAGTAGAAGAGACAAACACAATGATTAAAAAAAAAAAGCCTGCTCTGCTATCTCCAGAACCAGAAACTAGGTTCCCACACTGGGAATGCAGGCTGCCATTCTCAAGACCTCTATTGAACTGGTGGAGCAAGGGCAAATAAAAATACCACAAAGCTTTCCTACCATTTTTAACTTGACTTTTCTTGGGTCAGCATTTACTTGATTCTATAAATCTTTGACTGTCTTCCAGAGTTCTGTCAATGTTGGTTCTGGCAGTTCAGCTTGTTTCTTAGTGTTTCTGTGGAGGGATGCAAGCTCGGAGCTAATTACTCTCCATGTCGCTGATGTCAGGGATGCAAGCTTGGAGCTCCCTACTCTCCCGTTTTGCTGATATCACTGTAATTTTTTCTTGATAAATTTTTCTCTCTGCTCTATGTGTTGACACTGATAGGCTGAGATTGCCAAGTATAATATTTTGTATTGTCTATGGTAACTTACCCATGTGATTGCTTAAATGCTTGAAAAAAATTCCACTAAGTTAAAAACAAACTAAAGGAGTCAAGTGTGAAGCAATTTGCTTATTTACAATTTCAACTTTGCTCTACAAAAAAATAAATAAATAAATTAGCAATCACAAATGAAGTCATGAGAGTAAAAGAATTTATACAAGAACACCGCTTATGATAGTGGCTTGGATGTGGAAAACTATGAAAAACTCAAGCAATGATGAATAGCTTTGAATTTGGGCTCTCTCTGGCTTGTCCTCTCCTGGCAAATGAATGGGATGGACCTCACCATTTGTTTCCAAACTGAGTTCCAAGGAGGTTGGAAGAAGTTCACAGAGTAAAAAGGGGGAATTGGAGGATTTCCAGGCTCCTTATGCCAATCTGAGATGTTCCACTTATGTTTTATTTATTTGAGTTCCATGTAAGATTTTATCTGACAGTATGATTCTTCAACATTAAAAGTTCGAAACCACTGAATTAGGTAATCTCTAGGATTTTTTCAGATAAAAAACCTTTCTGTACTCTATCAAGTGCATAGACTAATTTAGGAGAGGATTAGAAATTCAAATACATAGATTCTTGGCTGGCTCTTCTGTTTATAGCCCTGGAATTTTAATTTTCTTCACTTACATAAAGGAGGTAATAATAATTCTCTATGTACTTCCTGGAGCTATAGAACAAATAATAAAAGGAAAGAGATGTAAAGTACCTTGAGAAGTTAAAAGTATTAAGCAAAGGTAAGATACTACCAACTTTTGTGAAAACCCTTGACTATCCCAACCACAATAAGTCTGAGATCTTGAAAGACTGGGGAGAGTCTTATAAAAAACAACAAGAAATAAGTTCTCATTTTCCAAGAATGAATCTATATAATGTACTATATCAACCTAGTTCTAGTACAGAATGGCCCAGCAACCTTCTTTGCCATGTAAGCCCACCTGGCTTACCCATTCAGGCTGTTCGATAGCATGTCCATAAGCAAGGGAAGAAAGAAAGAAGGAAAAGCAAATGAGAAGCCTTGATGTGGAAGTGTTTAATGCTGTCTTTGACTGCTGGGACTCTGACATCTTGGGCACACCTGGCTTATGGCTGATCTTGACTCTCATTCCCTCTCCATCTTGACTAATCATGTCCCAAACTTTCTGATCTTGCTTTAGACCTTATAGCCAGACTACTGACATCACTCATCAGCTAAGTGTACCCATGAGATCCCCCAAACCAGCTACTCTCTTCCACCTTCACCTGTTTGAGCTTTCTCTGATCTTGGCAGCAGTCAAACTAATTGTATTTGTAATCATAAATATAGAGTAAGCAACTCATTCTGATTTCCCTGGAAGTTTCACAGTTTTAAAACTGGAAATCCTGTGTCCTGAGGACCTCTTCAGTTCCAGGCAAGCCAGGAAAGTTGGTCACTCTGCTTGTCAAGATATTAAAAGAAAAATATTAAAAAGAGAGATAGAGATCTATAGATCAAAGACTTCTGACCCTGCCTATGAAGTTCCTGCTTTTTAATAAAAGCTTTCTGGCTGGATCTAATTAATGTAGACATATCAATTGGAGTCTGAGTCACTCCAAATATTATACTTATTTTCTTGAGTGGCCAGGAACTAAAATAACCAATACTATTGCCTTGGGGATGCCCTTTCTCGGTCATGGTGTATTATAACTGCAGCATTTTTCAACACACATTTGAGCCTGCTGTGCAAAGTATACATGTTAGAATGCTTAGTGGATTTTCTATATAATACATGTAAGGACTTGAAGAATTTCACACCAATTCGTTTTTTCTCGGGCTTTCTTTTTTTCTAAGATCCTCATTAATCTTTTAATGAAAAAACTACAAATTAAGCTTAAAACTGTGTCAATTATGATGTGCTGAGAAAATTTAAGAAAAACCTTAAACACTTTTTTTGAAAGATCAATTTATTTATTTACTTATCTTTAATAAATTTATTTATTTTTGACTGTGTTGGGTCTTTGTTGCTGCGTGTGGGCTTTCTCTAGTTGTGGCTCGCAGGCTGTAGAGCACAGGCTCTGTAATTGTGGCTCATGGGCTTAGTTGCTCCGCGGCATGTGGGATCTTCCCAGAAGAGGGATCGAACCCGTGTCCCCTGCATTGGCAGCTGATTCTTTTTCTTTTTTTTTTTTTTTCGGGACGCGGGCCTCTCACTGTTGTGGCCTCTCTCGTTGCGGAGCACAGGCTCCGGATGCGCAGGCTCAGCGGCCATGGCTCACGGGCCCAGCCGCTCCGCGGCATGTGGGATCCTCCCGGACCGGGGCACGAACCCGTGTCGCCTGAATCGGCAGGCGGACTCTCAACCACTGCGCCACCAGGGAAGCCCGGCAGGTGATTCTTAACCACTGCACTACCAGGGAAGTCCCTAAAAACTGTTTTTAAAATGTATATATTTTAATTCAAATAAATTAAAAAATTTTCAACTATAATGAGGAACATCCAACTTAAGAGTGAGAAAAGCTATGTAAAAAAAGCAGTTAAAATTTAAAAATGTTTACCATGTATATGGTGAATACATGTAAAAAAAGTAAGCCATGCATATTTATTATTTTCTAATATCCTTATCTTCTTGTTACAGTTCGAGGTGAGTGAGTGATCAGCAGTTAAGAGTCCCATTAAGTGTTTTGTTTGTTTGTTTTTCTCATTGGAAAGAGAGTATCTTAGGGATTAATATAATTTTTTTTTTTAAAAAAGCTAAAGATACTTTTCCTTCAAATTAGCCTTAACCATGAGGATAAGAATAAACTAGAATGTCTCAAAGGGCAATTTAGGGGCAAGGATGAGGCATAAAAGAAGCCATGCAAGTTTGAGAGCTTGTGAAGACACAGTGTCTCAAACCCCAGGGGACAGCATGGCTACAGCTATGGAATGAGGCGTTGGCAGAAGCTCCAGAAGTGATTCTCTGAAGAGCTGTGCATAGTTATAAGACCTAGGTCCTGCAAGTGCTTAATGTGACAGAGAGAATGGAAAGGTAAGAATTTGTCCTTAAAGCAGAGAGAATGGAAAGACAAGCATTAATGACATGGTTGTGGGTAAGAGTTAGAGGCAACAGCAAGGGCACCAAGTGTTTATTCACTTTCAAATGTATGGGTATGCATCTGGACATAAGTTTACATAATAAAAGGTAGTAGTAATAGCTTGTTCATGTTTCCTGTCATTATTTAGTAGAACTTTGGAGTTTCACAAACTCATTTGCATTTCTCTCTTACTTTTCCAAATATTTTGGAGGCCTAGCATTGACCTTGCAGCAATTTCATAGAGAAAGAAATGACCAGCACCACTCCTCTAGAGAGAAATTTAACAGTACCTACATAATTTTTTTTTTTCGGCCGCACTCTGCAGTTTGTGGGATCTTAGTTCCCTGACCAGGGATCAAACCCTCGCCCGTTGCACTGGAAGCGTGGAGTCTTAACCACTGGACCGCCAGGGAAGTGCCTGTAAATTTTAAATGTGCATAATTTCAGACCCAGCAAGCTCTTGTTTTATGACTCTACCAAGAGAAGCCTGGCATGTCTGCCTGAGAGACACACAAAGAATTTTCATTGCAGAATCAGTTGGGGATTGTCTGAATAAATGTGGCAATTCGTATGATGGCATACAATACAGTCATTAAAAAACTACTGAAAGAGATGATATAGACAGGTAAGGCTTTAAAAACTCAACAAGCTGCAGAATACTGCTTACAGCATGAAACCATTTATGCAAAAATTTAAAGCACAATGTTTTTCTTGCTCAGGGACTCATGTATATGCAATGTAACGTTATAAAAAGCAGGTAGAAAAGCATACATCAAATTGATAACAGTAGTTAGTTTTAGGAAGAAGGGAGGTGACAGGCCTGGAATAGAAGACAAAGGAATCTGTAGTTTTACTTGTAAATGTTTCATTTCATTTACTTAAAAAAAAAGACAAAACAAACATTATAAATAATGATTGCTAGTCTGGGAAGGAGACACACATATGTTTATTTCAGGATTTTCACTACTTTTCTAAAAATTTTTAAAGTTTTCAAAATTAGAAAAACATTAGAAAGAAGAAAAGGTAAAGGAAGGAGGGAGGAAAGAAGATAACCTCTGTAGAGCTGGTTTTATAAATCTGAAGGTCAAATGAAGGAGGCCATGGCAAACATCACAGGGGTGACCAACTTTACTTAGAAACACTAAAATCAACAGTAATGGACCAAACAACAAATTCACATAAATAAATTTTAAAATAACAAGCCTTTTTATTAATAACCATAAAAGCCTTTTAGAATATTTCTCTTGGAAGCCTGGGGTCATTTTGCTTGGAAGCCCAGGGCCATCAAGAACAAGCTGCGGGGCTTCCCTGGTGGCGCGGTGGTTGAGAGTCCGCCTGCCGATGCAGGGTACACGGGTTCGTGCCCCAGTCCGGGAAGATCCCACATGCCGCGGAGCAGCTGTGCCCGTGAGCCATGGCTGCTGAGCCTGCGCGTCCGGAGCCTGTGCTCCGCAAAGGGAGAGGCCACAGCAGTGAGAGGCCCGCATACTGCAAAGAAAAACAACAACAACAAAAAAAACAAATAAACTAGAGTTTATTGATAAAAAATTTGAGGTATGGTGAGGCCAACAGATCAAAAGATGACTGCCATTGAAAAGAGAGTCTGTTACTCACAGCTTCCAAGGCGGGGGGGCACCATGCTATGCAGAGCCACAGGGGGAAGCACCAGGGTCTGTCAGGAGGCAGAGGGAGGGGGAAATGTGGACTATAGGACCTTT
Organism: Delphinapterus leucas; assembly: GCF_059928025.1. NCBI lineage: Eukaryota > Metazoa > Chordata > Mammalia > Artiodactyla > Monodontidae > Delphinapterus > Delphinapterus leucas. Next base: position 6,713,094 of record NC_143144.1, read on the forward strand.
ACTGTGCTTTCCATGAGAAGGAACTGGTGAGGCAGGGTCAGCAGCCTCAGGATTGGCCCGTTTGAGTCATTTCGGTGGACTCTGGGTGTAAGGGCTGTCCTTTGTTGTCTGGTACTGGCCCTGGGGTGACTAGGGTGGGGGGAAGAGTGGCCCAGAGTGTGAGAGGCCCCCCCATGGAGGAGGTGGTCAGGGTATGGACTGTGGGATGGTGCACTCCCAAGCCAGTTGCTTACCTTCTCCAGGAACTGAATAACCCTGGGACGGGCAGTCCCGACAGGGTCAATAAGGCCCCAGGTGTCAAATCATCAGAATGTAAAATGTGGTGGGACTTCCCTGGTGGTCCAGTGGTTAAGGCTTTGCCTTCCGATGCAGGGGGTGCAGGTTCGATCCCTGGTCGGGGAGCTAAGATCCCACATGCCTTGTGGCCAAAAAACCAAAACATAAAAGAGAAGCAATATTGTAACAAATTCAATAAAGACTTTTAAAATGGTTCCCATCAAAAAAAAAATCTTAAAAAAAAATTAAAAATGGCTAATACAATATTTTTCCAAGATGCAAATGAAATCCTGAAAGGACAGCTTAAGGAAAAACAAGCACCATCAAGAAGGTCTCTGTTACCTGGCTTGGCATCTGTGGAGCCACGTGGGGCCACGTTCTGGGACCTGGGGTCCCATCGCCCACAGTGTCCGTCAGCCCAGGAGGGCCTGCAGGCTGCAGTCCTGCAGTGGGAGGTGACCTCTCGGGAGATGAAATGCCCACCACGGCCAAGTCTTCATTCCTCCTGTTCAGCCAAACCCGAGTCCCAGTGGCTGGCAAGCGTCTGTGAGTATGTGGAGGCCCAGCGCTAGGCTACGTTACCAGCATGGAACAAAGTCACTTTCCATTATCTTGGGAGAAAGTGGAGGATGGGAAGGCCGGCGGATGGCTTGCTGTGCCTGCAACCTTCATTAGTCACACTCTCCCTCCAAGGACCCCCTCCATAATTACTGTCCCTGGGGGGCCGAGCTGCACACTCAGGCCCACCTCTCTCCCTCTCGTTGGGCTCTTGCCTCCCAAACCTGCTATTTTCAGCTATTGCCATTGAGAGCAAAGCATAATCATTGTGCTTGGATCCGTGGGCTGCACAGAAGCACCAACATGTTTATTTTTCCTCATGCCGGCCTGAAGTGGAGAGGCCTTTTGTTTGGTTCCGTTGTCCCTCCGTCTCCTGGTGAGTATAAATCCTAAGTAAAGTCTAGTGATGAAAAGAGGGAGGCAGAACCCACGTCCAAGCATAAGCAGGCGCAGGACGCAGGAGGGTCTGAGAAAACAAACACTTCTTCCTTCTTGCTGCGATGTAGCTGAAGTCCTCCCATTGGAAGACCGGGAGAGAGAGTGTAAGGTTAAAACTACAACCGTGAAGGGTCGATAAAGTGAGACAAGAGCTTTTACACGCATTGTTTGACCTGCAGTGGACACGGCTGACCACTCACAGCCCTTCTGCCCAAGCTTTCAGTAGGATATTACATGTTTCTTTGTGGATTATGGTTTCCCAAAATTGTCGCTATAGAGATGAAAGAAGACCTGCCTGTTTCATTTCATTTCATTGCATTAATTATATTGCATTAATTTCTTTAAATTAATTTCTTTTTCATTACATTTCATTTCATTTCTTCTTCCTTTTTGTCTTAAATAATGCTGTGATCTGTCTGTGATGTACTAAAGAAATAACCTACAAGTCAACTTTTCCTAATTGCCTTAACTGTTTACTTGGGAAAATGTTAGTTGCTCTAAAATGGAGCAAAGAGAGATGGGTACAGAAGTTGCCAGCGCCTTTCCTATTTCTCTTTCGTGTCACTGCTGTGGGGACGAGCTGGCTGCCATCCAAAGTCAGCTGGGTGGACAGTCTACGGAGTGGGCTGCCCTCCAAGTTCTGTTTACAGCACCCTGCTTGCAGGCGCAATTCCACAGAATCCTGGGCGCCACTCCCTGCATCCCATCCTGCTCCCTCTCCTGCCTCTGTTCGGTGATGCAAGGGCCACTGTCTTGACTACTTTGTGAGATCTTCCCCAGTATCGAAGTCACAGAGGGAGTGCGTGCACCTGCACAGACCTGGCTGAGGGGGAGGGGGGGTCTGCTGACGTCTTTTTATTTGTGGCATTTGGCTGATTCACAGCCAGCAGTTTTGTCTGCTTTTTGCCTAACACAAGTTTGGCAACCTCAGAATGCCCGTGGACCTTGAAAACCACTTTCTTCATATTTCCTAGATGTTTTTTCTGTCGATGTTCTAAATAAAAACTTCTAGGACTTCCCTGGTGGCACAGCGGTTAAGAATCCGCCTGCCGATGCAGGGGACACGGGTTCGAGCCCTGGTCTGGGAAGATCCCACATGGCACCGAGCAACTAAGCCCGTGTGCCACAACTACTGAGCCTGAGCTCTAGAGCCCGCGAGCCACAACTACTGAGCCCCCGTGCCACAGCTACTGAAGCCCGCGCGCCTAGAGCCCGTGCTCCACAACAAGAGAAGCCACTGCAGTGAGAAGCCCGCACACTGTAACGAAGAGTAGCCCCCCACTCGCCGCAACTAGAGAAAGCCCGAGCAGCAATGAAGACCCAATGCAGCCAAAAATAAAATAAATAAATTTTAAAAAATCATATTTCTAAGGAAAAAAATCTAATTTCACCCAGGAAGTTCTTAATTTCCTTTAAACTACGCCCTTAAAAAAATGTTATAGGGCTTCCCTGGTGGCACAGTGGTTGAGAGTCCACTTGCCGATGCAGGGGACACGGGTTCGTGCCCCAGTCCGGGCAGATCCCACACGCTGTGGAGTGGCTGGGTCCACAAGTCATGGCCGCTGAGCCTGTGCGTCCGGAGCCTGTGCTTCGCAACGGGAGAGGCCACAATGGTGGGAGGCCCGCGTACCACCAAAAAAAAAAAAAAAGTTATAGTTTGCTCATTTCCCTGGAAGAATGGCCATCATCTCTTCTAAGAAAGCTTTATAATAAGAGATTAAAATAATAACTAGGAAAAACATTTTCTAAAGAACAGGAAACCATCTGTGAGGAAATGCGGTGTAATTGTATATACGTGTTTGGCACTAGATACGTTTCTCAAAAAAATGTTGTATGTGAACTACAAGTAATGTGCTGGGAGGCTCTTTTCTCTAAACATCCTTTATAGATTGGTTTTAATAAAATAGTGTAACTCCTTCGAAGTGTTCTGTTTTGGCAAAAGGTGTATGCAGGGAAGCCGGTGGCTTTAAACATGGAGATTCTTACCCAGTGTCAGAATAAATAACTTTGTGGTTTGTAACATGACTTGTTACACTTTTCATCCTTTTCTTCAGCAGATGGTTATCTGGTGCACGCTCTACGCCAGGTGTGGCTCAAAGCCTCAATTGTTCACTCAGCCTAATGTACCTTCTCTATTTCCGGGTGCCTTTAAAAAGACTTACAAGGCAATACCTGTAGAAAAGCTTGAGATTTAAGGACAACAATAATAACGTCAATAGCACACTATTTCTATTCAGTTATTGCTAAAAATATTTTTCTTTGCTTTATTTGAAAATTAGATTTATTGCTTTCCATCAAGCAGCAGTTGGAGTGCATATGCAATTTGTTTTCCATCTCATTTTTGCCATTTATTAGTCTGACCATGAGGTGGAGTTGGGAGTTTGGGGGCAGTAAGTAGGAAGGAATCAAGATTTTGTGTTCTATAATGAGTTGGGAGGGAGACTTTTATTTTTTTTAAATCAATACAAGTTATTCAGATAAAAATCCTATTGGAATTCTGGCAAAATGAGTTCCCAAAATCTAACCTGACAAACTGATGGGGTAGGTTAAGCCCACAGCATCTCTCTGAACACAGGCAATGGGCTGAAAATTCAATTGCAGATACTTTGACTACAGTTCTTAAATTTCTCTGCCAAGTTTCATGGAAAATGAGAAAGAAATGTACAAAAATACAATACCAGAAGAATCATGCCATTCAGTGATCTCTTCTGAGTGTTAGCAATTCCCCCCATGCATTCCTCTGACTGGGTGACAGGGGCTGTGCCCGCCACGGGGGCCCTGGGTGAAGGCAGAGTCCCCTGGTTCAGTGAGAAGGGTGGTGATGGCATCTCCCCTCTGAAGGAATTTTCCAAAGATGCTTGTATAGAAAAAGGGCAAAGCACAGCTACCCTCTCATCTATGAGGGGAGTCGGGGGCTGTAGACCTACGATTACATTATATATGTTTTCTTAAATTTCTCCATTTGAAATTAGACTATTGAAGTAACAGAGAATTTGCAATGGAGTGGGTATTAAAATACTTTAAACAAGTGTCCATGGATGGATGAATGGATACACAAAATGTGGCATAGCCATACAGTGGAATATTACTCAGCCTTCAAAAGGAAGTAAACTCTGACACCTGCTCATATGATGTACCTAGAGGAATTAAATTCATAGAGACAGCAAGTAGAATGGTCGATGCTAGGGGCTGTGGGAAGGGAGAATGGGGAGTTATTAATTAATAGGTACGGTTTGAGTTTTACAAGATGCAAAGAGTTCTTGGATGGATGGCGGTGATGGTAGCTCAACAATATGAATGTACTTAATGCCACTGAACAGTACATATAAAAGCGATTAAGATGGTAAATTTTATGTTTATTTAACCACAATTCAGAAAACTTTGAAGTACATTAAACATAATTTTCAGTGCTGACAGGGATGAAGATTGGTGGGACCCTTAAGGTGAAATTTTCTCCAAATGCATTTGGGAGATGTTTAGTCAATTTACAATTTGCATATTAATGATCCCACGGTTAGAAATTTACCAATTTGCTAAGACTGCTATGTGTGTGCAGCACATTGTCATAGTAAAAACCTGCAGCAACTCGAATTTCCATTAATACAAGGCAATTAAATAAATGATAGTGCTTCTATAAAAGAAATGTTGTGCAACCATTATAAGGGCAATTGTGTCAGTGTGGAAAGAAATGCAAAGTTAAACGGCAAAATAGAGAATGCAGATCAGTGAACATAGTGTGACCCCATTAAAAACAGAAAAACAAAAATAAATATAATAAATATGTAAACATATGTGTAGGTATGTGTATGCTTGGAAAATCTCTCAAAGCATATCTAACAAAATGGCAATAGTGGTTACCTCATCTGTCTTGAATATGGCATAATAAACTCATAATTTTTAATTTACATAAAATATGTAAAAAGGGAAATAAGACAAACTCAAACAGTGATTAACTCTGAAAAATGTGAATGAGGAAAGGGTTTTCGGCTGGGAGACTTTTACTTTTCATTGTCCATGCTTTCGTCTTGCTTAAAATTTTTTATACCAAGTACGAAGAGCAAATAAAACTAATTGAAACATTCAAAAACCAAAATAAATTTACACAGCCTCTTTTTATTTTCTGAAACATATTTATATAATAAAACTGAAAGCAAAAAGTAATACAAGCAAATGTGAGGACAAGTGGGTGCCAGAAAACAACCCGTGAGCAAGTGATTCCTTCCAGGCACCCAGGGAACAGACTCAAAGACCTCAGTGGTTTCCTGTCGCTAGTGTCTGTGATTCCGACAGGATTCTGGGAAACACAAGAGTGTTTGAGCAACAAACAACTGAATACTGGCTCTTGTTTGCCATTGTCAGGGAATTTGCCGACCCTGGCCCTTGGCCTTACAGAGGGCTTTGTGAACTCGGAGCACGAAAGGTGACATTTACAACTCCCCCTGGAATCTCCATGCACCCAGGACCCTGCCAGGCCACAGAATTGTGGAAGCCATTTTGGGAACTGTTGCCAAGTAACTCATGCTATTAAAAATAACCCTCACTCCCTAAAAAATGAATTGCTTATTTTAAGAAGATAAGAGTGGCTCGAATCTGTCCTGCTTGCATTTTTCATCTCCTGGGCATAGTGCCAGTGGGTCCAAGAAAGCCCTCCTTGTCAGATGGGAATACCATGTGTGCCCGGGTTGCCAAGGCCGGGAGAGAGCCTGGCATTTCTGGGCTGGAGTAACTGGGGGAAAGCCTGAGTCACCCTGTCCACAATCCATCTCCTATGGGGTAAGGACTGTGGGGTGTGAACTTTAACTCGGCTTCCCTGCACAGAAGTTTGCTCCACAGATCAGGAGCCCTAAAAGTACGGTGTGTTCGTCGGTGTGTAGACAAGATGGCTCACTGGAATGCAGAAGGAGGATACTAGAAGGTCAACTGACATTTGCTTTTTGGTCTAATGAAAATAAGAAAAAATTTCAGCTCTATTGATATTTAATATGTAGATTGACACTGGCATCTTGATGAAGTCTGTATCAAGCAATTGCCCTTCCCTGGAAATTCCACATGGCCTTGGGGTTTGTGGCAGCAATGTCCTGTGTTTGTTTATTTTCTCTATGCTGTGATCTACTGCAGTTAACCTATTTTGGGCTTAAATCGTGTCAAATATAAACAAAGCTGGACACTACAGTGGTAAGGACAGATTTTAATCAGTAATATACTATTGTAATAGGAAACGGAATTCAACTTTGATTTGTACAGATGTGACTGGGCATTCTAAAGGGAAAATGAGGGAGCAGCTGTAGTCAGGGAAGGGAAAGTTACAAAGTATCGGAAGGAGAGGGTAGGTCGGTGTGAAATCTGGGTTTGCTAACTGGCACTTAGCAAGTTAAGCTCCTACCCTCCCACAGAGCTGGAAGACAGGAGCCCTGTCTTCAGGTTTGGGCTGGAACAAACAGTAAATTCTTTTGCAGCCTTGAGTTTTCTCAGACAGGCCCTTTAAGGGCAGCAAGGGTCATCCTATGGATGTGGCCTGAGCTGTTAGCAAGTGTCTTAGTGTTTCTTCAAGTCTCTATAGGTCTGATTGAGAATCGAGCTCAGGAGAGTCTGGCTAGCGCTTAGGCAAGGAGGGAAGTTTTGTCAATAGTCCTACAGATGTTATCTTAGAAGAGGGAGTCATTGTAGTATTTTGTAATAATATGAGGGAACGACCACGAAAATAATTTATACCTCTTAGAGGTTCATAAAGAATCTCAGGGCAAATAAATCGGAGTTGTAAAGTTTAAAGACGAATTAGACATTTTTCAGTTACAAAAAGACAAATGTTCCAAATTTGGAGACTACTTGGTGATGACATCGTTGCGATAGGATGTTTTTGAAGACCAAAGAGAACATGCACGTCCAGGCGGAGCACAAAACCACGCACAACACAGGGGCAACAAGTTGACAATGAGAAGGGGAAGGCTTCTCAGGAGCGTCTCATGGTGTGGAGAGAGCAGTTTGCAAATATTTCCAATGATACTGTTATTTATTTTTCCAAAACTTATGTTTCTTTAACCCCAAAAACCTCATTATCTGTGTTGACACCAGACCCAGTTCAAGGCCTCAGCACTTCATCTTGGCCCAGCTCTGTGGAGGGCCCTGGCAGCTACCTGCCCTCATTCCCAACCTGCCTGCTGTCCCTCCTACCCCAGGGGCCAAGTTCCAGGCTTCAGACAGCCTCACCTGGCACTTGGGAGCCCCAGCAGAGCCCAAGTCCAGCCCAATGGCTCTCCCCAAACCTACGGCCTCCATAGTCTCTGCCTGCACCTGGGGAACATAACCCAGAAGACAAGGAAGTTAAAATGGTTCATTTTATCTTCTCCCACTCTGTTATATTTTCTGTTTTTGAGCAAGTGTACATAATGTAATATATTTGTTTATATTTGTGATAGTACATAGGAAGCCCATGGTCAAACAGCTTTCACTAATAGGGCTTCACAATCAGAAAAGTCAGGAGTCCGTTGCTTTAGACTGTGTGCCTTGAAATACACTCACCCTTGGGTGAGGGCAGGGAAAGGAAGGAACGGCCCACCTGTCATACACCTCTGGGTGGAAGAGCAGCTTCCTGGGGCCTACGAGGGAAGGATGGGGTCATCTTGTCTAGATGTCAAGCCTTTAGAGGATCCAACTTGTAATATTACCCAGAGTATTATCTGAGGGGATCTTCCCTTTAGATGCGATGCCATAGTAACACAGAGCATGCTCGGTGCCTTAGTAAATATTCTTCTGGAGTAACAATAATCTCCTAAGTATTCACTCACAACTTGGCCATCATTTGCTCTGTCCGTCTTTTTGTTCTGGCATTCTTTTCATCCTCCTTAGGGCCAAGTTAAGTCTGTAGGTTCTACATGCAGAAAATAAGGTGGAACCCACCCTATCCCCCAAGGTGTAACAAAAACACAGTGTAAGAACACAGTTCTGACTACTTGAAGACTTTGAGGGTTTTTTTTTCCAATATCCTATATCAAATTTTATTCCGAAAATATTGACTCACTTTTTTTGGCGTCTCTGATTTGGTACAAGCCTTGTTTAGTCTGCCTGTGGTGAATCTAACACAGGGTCTCCTCGGGGAGCCCCTGCTGGCCTCCCTGCTCTGGCCCACTTCCTGCTACCCTATGCTGGGCTCTATCCCTGTCTTACTGTCTCTCACTTGTCCTCCTATGCTGACTCTTGGCCATCTTCAATCCATTCTCTACACTGCCATCAGAGATCTTGTTAAATGCAGTTTTGAACATGTGTCTCTGCTTACCAAAACCACTCTGGGCTACCCATTGCTCCGCGGAGCCACCTTTAAAAAAGAGCCGGGATCTGAATAAACATCTCTCCAAAGATGATATACAACAAGTGCATGAAAAGTCGTTTACCATCATTGGCTATCAGGGAAATGCAAATAAAACCACAGTGAAGTACCAATTCACATCCAGTAGGACAGCTATAATCAAAAAGACCATAACAAGTGTTAGCACGGATGTGGAAAAATTGGAAACCTTGCACATTGCTGGTGGAAATGTAAAATGATGCAGCTACTTTGAAAAACAGTTTAGCAGTTCTTAAAAATGTTAAGCATACAATGACCATGTGACCCAGCAAATCCACTCCTAGGTATATTCCTAAGAGAAATGAAAATATACATCTACACAAAAACTTACACACAGATGTTCACAGCAGTATTATTCACAAGAGCTGAAAAGTGAAAACAACCTGAATGTCCACCAATGGATGAATGGATAAACAAAATGGGTTTATCCACACAGTGGAATATTATTCAGCCATGAAAAGGAACGACACACGGATATAGGCTACAACATGGATGAACCTTGAAAACCCTATACTAAACGAATGAAATCAATCACAAAAACCACATATTGTATGATTCCATTTATATGAAATGTCCAGAATAAACAAATCTACAGAGACAGAAAGGAGCTGTCGTGGCTGTGTAGAACTGGGAGAGGAGGTTGGGAGAAACGGGGAATAACAAGAAATGGGGTTACAAGATTTCTTTTCAGGGAGATGAAAATGTTCTAAAATTGATTGCAGGAACCTCCCTGGTGGCGCAGTGGTTAAGAATCCACCTGTGAACGCAGGGGACAGGGGTTAGATCCCTGGTTTGGGAAGATCCCACATGCCGCGGAGCAACTAAGCCCATGCGCCACAACTACTGAGCCTGCGCTCTGGAGCCCGTGAGCCACAACTACTGAGAGCCCGTGCTCTGCAACAAGAGAAGCCACCGCAATGAGAAGCCCGTGCACCGCAACGAAGAGTAGCCCCTGCTCACTGCAGCTAGAGAAAGCCCTCGTGCAGCAATGAAGACCCAACGCAGCCAAAAAATAAAATAAAATAGATTGTAGTGTTGGTTGCACACCTTTATGAATAAACTACAAACCATTAAATGGTACACTCTTTAAAAATTAAAAAAACCTCTTAGGACAGTGACAATACTTTGTGTGATACTATAATGATGGACACGTGTCCTCCCTTTGTCAAAATGCATAGAATGTTCAAGCCCAAGAGTGAGCCCCAATGTAAACTCTGTCACTGTAAGTTCATCCTTTGTAACAAATGGACCATCTGGTGGGAGATGTCAATAGTGGGAGGGTCTGAGCATGTATGTCGTGGAAGGTATATGAAACTCTGTACTTTCTGCCCAAATTTGCTGTGAACCTAAAACTGCCCTAAAAAATAGATCTATTAAGACAATGACAATGGCAACAACTCTGGATGTCTTCCCACTGCACTGGAGATAAATGCATCATTGTTGTCATTACCAAGGAGGGCGAGGCTCTGGGCCTTGGACATGCTACTTCCTTTGCCTGGAATGCTCTCTTCCCTCCTCCCACTTCCACCTTTAATTCCTACTCAGCTCAGCACGTACTCACCCAAGAAAGCTTTCTCTGGCTCCCCAGACCCGGTCTGTTTAAGTTCTCTTGTCAAAAGCTTATTTTTATTATTAATGTTCATTTCCACCAAAGGTATAGTCCATCAGGGCAGGATGGCTTCCACCTATTCACGGCTGTGTCCCTAGAATGTGATGCAGAGGCATTCGGTACTTATCTGAGGAATGCCTGGACAAAGCTGCTTAATATTTACAAAGAGTGACTGCACTCGTTTCCCATTTAAACCACTCAAACTTGGAAGACGGGCATAGTTACAACATTTGATAAATAAAGAAAGCTGAGGCTCGGACAAGTCGGATGGTGCTTTAAAAAGCAGCAGAGTTAGGATTAGAATGTGTATATTTTAATTCAAGCCCGATATTCCCTCCACTGTTCCACAGTGCTAATCTCCAACACTTAAAATGTATCAGTCACTTAAATATATTATACATATTTGTTCTCATTGAAGCTTTTGTGAGCCTTGGGGATTTTCCTACTCATATTATTATCCGAGACACTATGATTTCAGCAGAGTGTCTGGTTCATCTATGCAAGCTTCAGCCACTTTATTCCTAGTTGCATGTGTATAAACACCCAGAATTGTGTACACAGTATACATATGTGTGAGTCAACGCCTGTGGTGTGTCAACTATATGGTTTATAATATACTTAAATATCTTAAACTTCCTGTGTATAGCCTACAGATTAACAGTTGGCTTGCAGGCCTTGTTAAGTATACTCAGTGTGGTAGAGGGCTCCTTTTTACAAGGTAAAAAATGATAGTGTAAGGATGTTTAGACATACTGGAGAAAGAGGAGGGTCTACAGCACTGGCCCCATCAGGAAAGTTCAGGGAAAGGCCAGGGAGGCAAGAGCTCCTCAGAGGTACCCACCCCGCCCTGGAGGCTGCAGGAACTGAAAACTATCCAAAGAGCCAAACAAGACTGCTGGACTCTTAAATTCAAAAACAAGCTAGTTTTCAAAGAAGACGAACTTCTACTGATGATCAGACATTTGTTCCAATAGGGACAATACAAACCAGGGCAGATGTAAAACAAAACAAATTTAAAAAGTCAACGTTTAGGCAAATATTCCAAAACAGATGAGGTGTGAGGGTCAACAAATATTAAATCATTTAAAAATCTGTTTGAGAACCTATTTTGAGTTGAGTGCTATACAAGATATCGTGGGCAAAGTATGTCATTAAAGTCTCTTCTCTCAGGGAGAGGATAAAAATATTACCATTTCACTAATTTTGCATTTTATTACAAGTGCTTGAAGTCAGAAAACATTTTCTCATGGTGCCAAAAAAAGTGCTTACTCTTCATAATGTAAATCTAAGCTATGGCAGATTTCTAAATATCCCTTACGCTGGATATTACCAACTCTTTGGACCATAGTAGCCAAGTTGCAAAATATAAAAATGAACAACTGATAGCTCATCAAAATAGCTGCATTGATGGTGCATTTCTATATAAGTATAACCTCAAAATGTGCAATGCCAAGAGTGGGCTTCTGGGAGCTGGAGATCATATGAAAATTTTTAAGTATGAAACTAAAAAATACATTTCAAACAAAAAAGTATTGTCTTTTCTCACATAACTGTCCCCTAGGGTAACCATGGGGTAGGTAAGAATCTTCCCCTACCTGGTCTTCTGGAAGGACTGGTACCTAATCTACAGACCTTATTCAAATTTCACCAGTTTTCCTATGAGATTTTTCTAATTCAGGATCCAATTCAGGATCTCATGTTGCCTTTAGTCATCATGTTTCCTGTCACCGTTACTCTGGAATCATCTTTTAGTCTTTCTTTTGCCCTTTATGATCTTGACACTTTTCAAGAATACTGGCCAATGAATTTGGATAACGTTCCTCAATTTGGGTTTGCCTGCTGTGCCCTCATGATTAGATTCAGATTATGAACCTTGGGCATGGAAGTCTTGTGTGCTTCTCAGTGCCTCTCACGAAGGATCACACAGCCTCAACTTGCCTGTCCCACTGCTGGTGATGGTAACTCTGATCTCTTGGCTCAGTTGTGTGTCTGCCAGTTTCCTTCACTGTAAATTGATTACTTTTCTCTTTGTAAGTAATGAGTGTCTTGTGGGAGGTGTACCTCGAGATGATGTAAGTGTCCTGTTTCCCATCATACTTTTGCCCCTTAATTTTAGCTTCCATTGATGATCTTTGTTTGGGATAATTACATCTGTGGTATTTGCCAAATGGTGATTTTCTATTTCTTCATATCTCCTACTGAGCAGAGAGCTCCCCCTTCTCCCTTGATTTCTTTTTTCAATTACATATTTCTATCAGTATGGAATTGTGGATATGTTCCCAGCTCCATTCACTGAGCGGGGCTAGAAGCAATGGCCTCTGATACCAAAAACTCACCTGGTGGCTAAAACTTCTATCCCATTCTGATTCCAGGGCCAGGCAAAGTACCGGAGAAGCCTGGAACGTCTTCCTTCCTGGAAAGTAAGAAAGATCTCTCTAAGCCTGGTTCCCTGAAGGGCCCTCTGAGAAATTCTAGAGGAAAAGTAATAGCTTTTAATAAACCATTTAATGCTAAAGCTAGTTAGAATAGGTATTTTTCTGCAGCTAAGAGCCCCATTACACTCAAACTGATCTACATAGTGATTCTATGAGGAAGATTCTATTACCGTTGTTACTATTTTACAGATGAAGAAATGGAAACAAAGAGGGGGCTCAAGAACCCCAAGCTAGTAAGCAGGAAGGCAGGATTTGAATTTAGGTAGTTAAATTCCAAAGCCCATACTATTGTCCTTTATATTATGTTACCCCCATGAATCTAGCAGACCAGGAGAAGAGGATGAAAGGGAAGAAGAGGTGGGTAGGAGAAACAGATGAAAAACCAGATGCTTGGAGAGTTTAAATAATTTATCCATAGCCAAACCTGTAAGTGATAGATACTAGGTTCAAACACAAATGTATGGATTCAAACCCTATATACTTTTCACAACACCACGTTTAAATTATTAGTTGTACTTATCTGAAATTAAGAGCTTATTGAAGGTAAGGCTATGCTATAGACCAGCTGCTCCTGTCATAGCAGCAACCTCATTTTCTTTTGATCATAAGCGTCCGTCAGCCTATCCTTTATTGCTTTTCATTCCACGGCATGAGAAAGGTCTAGGGATTCTCAAGCCCCAGACAAGCAGAACCAACATTATGACCCTAGGGTATGAGTCTTACTCTAATCCAGGAGTGCCTACAGTCCTGGGGGTAGGAAGTGAATATTTTGCAAGTGGGTCATTAATTGTAATAGTGCCAAAAGACATCCCCGCTTCCATCTCTTGGTTTCCCAACTCTTGAATTCTGACTGTGAAAGAAATAGCAACAAAGAGCATCTACTACATCATGTAGGACACCACTCCAACTTCATGAGGTGTCTCTGGGGTAGTGTAATTCCCAAGTCTTTAATACATTGATTTTCATGTTCCCTACGGCTTCCTGGGTGAAGGGATACATGCTAGAGCAGAGAACCCTACCTGTATCAATCATACCTTTTTCTTTTCTGTATGCTGGTGCTTGGATATCTGAGGCCTTGCTGACCCTAAAGGTATCCTCCGGGAATAGCCAGCCCCTGGAGATAGTAAGAGACTGGCTTGTGAGTATACCTTTCATATGCAAACGAACCAATCCAAAGCCACACTCCCACCCTCTCTGCTATCTGGCTTTTATACTCCAGGCCACTATCTCCCTGCCCTAATCACCACAGAACCAGGTTCCTGACAACTAGGGGCAGCCCCTATGCCTCAGAGCCCTGCAATTACTTAGACCAGCCTGTTTACCCCCCTTTCTTATCCCCCTGCAGAAGCCATAGTAAAGGCTCTCAGCCATGTTTCCTGTCTCCCTTTGCTGACTCTGGTGCTTCCTCCGGTTACCCCCACCGTGTGGCATACCCCCTCCTCCTTGGAGCTGTGAGTAATAAGCTGTCTTTTCAATGGCAATTGTCACCTGATCTATTGGCCTCACCATGCCTATATTTTAAAATACCTCCCATAGCAGCTCATTGCCTTAATTTGCTCACTGTAAAGTCAGTTCCTTGAACAGAAGCAATATTGTGTAAGATACTGTCATGGTGAATGATAACTTCAGGGATTGTTTTCCTTGCAGAAGCATGGCAGACAGACAACATGAATTTAAATCTAGAATGTCTGTCCTTTTCATGAGAACGAATCGCTTCTCCCTCAATGATAGGAGGGGCTAAAAATAAAGACCTGCCTCTGGGTCAGCTAGGTTCCCATGAGGTATGGTGTTGTACTGGGGGCTCAATTTTGTTGCAGTTGGATAGTAGCTAGCAAAGCCTTGGTGAAGCTAAGTTTAGTTTTAGAGCCCGTGTAGTCCCCTGCCCCTGCCACTGTTGGCTCCTTTGTTTGTGAGCCCACGGACCTAGCACGAGAGTGGCTGGGAAAAGAGACTCACAGCCACCCGTCTCATCCACCTGATTGCTGAGGACTCCTCTGCACCGGACAACTTTTGTAATCCATCAGCCCTGCAAAATCAGATTCAGAACCTGCTTTTCAACTGTGTCTTCCTTCTAGCTAAAACAGGTAAGGGGCTCTTCTAGGACCATCAAAGAAACACCTTGGTCGTCAAAGAAATCCGCATTAGTTATCTACTGCTGATAACAGACTATCTAAAACGTAGTGGTGCAAAGCAACACACATTTATTATCATTACCTCACCTTTTTTCCATGGGTCATGAATCCCAGTGTGGCTGAGCTGGGTGCCTCTGGCTCAAAGTCTTTCGTGAGGTTCCGGTCAAGCTCTGGGCTGGGGCTCTGGTTTCATCTTCAGACTCGCTTGGAGATGGGGGAGGGGTTTTCTTCCAAGCTTACTTGCGTGGTTGTTGGCAGACCTTGCCTCTCCACGGGGCTGCCTCGTGCCATGTCAGCTGGTTTCCTTTAGGTGAACCGTCCAAGGCAGAGAAGAGATTGCTCCCAGAATGCAAGCCACAGTCTTGTTATAACCTAATCTTGGGAGGGACACTCCTTCACTTTTCCATATTCCATTCATTAGCAATGAGTCAACAAACTCAGCCCACACTCAGGGGAGGATCACACAAGGTATGAATCCTAAGAGACGGGGCTCAGTGGGGTCATCCTGGAGGCACCCTACCCCACTAATGCCTCGAGTTGAGAGTTTAAAACCTTGAGTTTGTTATTTTCTTTCATTCAGCTTTCCAGGAACCAGAAGTAGTCAATTTATCTCACAGTTTTGATATTCTTAATGTCCTCCATATTGGTCCAGAGCAGGAGCCTGTCCTTCATGGCTCTTCATCTTTGATGAATGCAGACTAGAATTTAAGCAACTGTTTCACCGCTGCATCCCATGGACCGTCACTGCTCCACCTTCTAATATCAACTGGATCCTTTGGTAACCAATGCTAGACCCTCGTTTCTCAAGGCTCTATTACCTACAACCACTTCTGATACTAATTGTCACACTAGTTTGGGTTTTTGACTGAAGACAACAGAGTAAACTTTAGTCACTGGAAATTAAAGTTAGCTATTAGCTTTGAGAATTTCTGAGAGTGCCAGGGAACCAGGCTTGGCTGGGGAAGATGCCCAGTGTGGGACAGGACTACTCTAGTAATAAACAACTACCATCGGGGCCTCTCACTCAGCAGAACTGACAGGGCAGGCTGCACACCAGAACTTCTGCCAGGCCAGCCTGGAGAGGTCTGCTTGCTCCAGGGGAAAATGCACTTTCCTTGCCCGTGTTGCTCACGGCCATCTCCCAGGCTTACCAGGTGCATCTGCTAATTAGAACCCAGGTCACACGTAGCACCCTACCTGCAAGGAATCTGGCAAATACAGAGTTTATCTCCCAGCCTCTATCATACAGAGCAAAGTTGGAAGGGATTGAGTATACATATTTTCAATATTTGCAGCAATATGCTCAGTACCTAGAAGGGTAGCTAGCATGTAGCAAGTCCTCTAGAAGTTCTAAGATATTTTTTCCATTTTTTTTCTTTTTTTTTTTCTTTTTGCAGTACGCAGGCCTCTTACCATTGTGGCCTCTCCCGTTGCGGAGCACAGGCTCCGGACGTGCAGGCTCAGCGGCCATGGCTCACGGGCCCACCCGCTCCGCGGCATGTGGGATCTTCCCGGACCGGGGCGCGAACCCGTGTCCCCTGCATCGGCAGGCGGACTCTCAACCATTGCGCCACCAGGGAAGCCCTTTTCTTCTTTTTCATTAATTTTTTTTATTTTTTCTAAGATTTTTAATGTATTTTTTTTTCCTACTTGGCTGACCTGACCTGTTTCACTGCGACTCACTTTCTCATATCACCAAGGACACTAAGACAAAAGTTGCATTTTTCTGAAAAAACCAAAAACTATATAAAGAGGCAGACAGAAAGGAAGGTAGGAAAGCTCCATTTAGAGAGTGACCGTTAGGGGCTATGCGTCATGCTGGGTGTTTCACATATGCTGTCTCTTTTAGGACAGGGCAGACGAAATCCCCAATACTTCACTGGCCTTTTTTTGGCTAGACTCAGCTATGAAAGTGCTTAAAGATATATCTCACCGAAGGAACCAGGAGAGCAACAGAGAGAGTTGGAGAGGAGCTACCGCCAAAAGGTAGCCCCTTGTCCAGGTCCTCTCCAGCAGGGTTAATTTTCTGTGCTCCCACCTAGCTGTCATTTCGAGGTACCCAAGGTCACTGTGAATAATAAAATATTTGGGTCCACTCAGCCTCAGAATGGTATCCTGTACATGACCTCACGGGGTGTTCAGCTGCTTGGCTCTGGTTAAGTAAAGATTGCACCGAAGCCTGAATCCAATTTCTGATCACTGAAGGTGAACGCAGAGGGAACAGGAAATAAGTTCCTACCACGTAAGCCTCCAGGAGCTGGGGCTTGGTGACCCCTCAGAACTGGGCCTCAGGAGTTGGGATGCAGTTATTGGCTGGGCCTCACATAGACCACAGCTCTCCAAATTGTGTTTCAGGGACGGGTGCGGGTGAGCTGAGGTATCGATCTATGAGCCCTCGGGGCTGCCAGGTGGACCCTGGGGCAGCTGGATCCCCAGAATCAGCTGCCCCAGCCAGGAGCATTCTTATCAACATCATAGAACGCGGTCTGCATGGCACGTGACATGAAAGCAGCCGGGAAGCACTCTCCCAGGGACCTGCTGATCTCCTCCCCTGATGAACCCTCTCCTTGAAGTCTGCAAGCCCACACTTAGTTCTCCACTCTTGGATGGTGTCAAAGATCTTGTAGCCTTGTGTGGAGAAGTGAGCCTGGGAGAGGCAAGTAAGAAAGAAGCACTGCACGTAGCACCATATTGAAGGAGTTCATTTGGCTAAAGATTAATTAACCTAGAGAAAACATAGCTTTTATGATTGCCAAGACCTTGCAATGACATATGCTTCAGTGGAGAAAATCTATTCTCCAAATATTTTCCCCTAAAATGTGCCATTATTTTGCTCTGCCATTGTTACCTATGAGACCACGGACAAGGTCATTAACGGATGGGGCTTCTGTTTCCCTGTCTGTAATAAATATTGGACTATATGGCTTCAATGGTTAATTCTAGATCTAAAATTCCATGAATCCACGTGAAACCTTAAAGATACTGTCTGTGTGCTAAAATTGGGTAGAAGAATGCCTTTTAAAATGGCACTAGGGCCTCTAATTGAATTCATTGTATTGAATTGGGACAAATGAGATCCCAGGAGAAAATAGTGGCTTTCTGCTTGCCCCTACTGAAGTTATCATTATAAAAAGCATTAACACCTTCCTGCAATTTCCTTCTTGAACAATTGCAAGAAATGTAGGGTTCATTTTAATCAGTCAGCACTATGTTTATCACGTTACTCACTTTGTATTTAACATCTAAATTAACCGCATGCATTATCACATGTAAGTGCATTTGTTTTACGAGGTGTATGACACACGGTGGCATTAGCATTATAAAGCACAGAAAGCAAGGATGTTAGTGGCATTTTCTTGAGCTTGGGAGGTAGAGACGGCGAGATGGGATTTCAACGCACAGGCTTGTCTGCCGCAAGACCACCTGCCCAAACTGGGAACCCTCCTTACTGTGAGGCTCGAGACTGACTTTGGTAAGATTGGCAAGGGCAGTGTATGTATGTCAATGCAGAGCACAGGTAGATCAGCTCGGTGCTTTGTGACCACCTAGAGGGGTGGGATAGGGAGGGTGGGAGGGAGAGGTAAGAGGGAGGGGATGTGGAGATATATGTATATGTATAGCTGATTCACTTTGTTATACAGCAGAAACTAACACACCATTGTAAAGCAATTAGACTCCAATAAAGATGTTAAAAAAAAAGATTGGCAAGGGCTTCTGATCTTGTGGGAGAATGCACCAACAGGCGTAAGCCAGGCCCTCTCCTCTCCTCGGCTAACGTGAGGATGCCCTGCCTGAGAGCATGGGCTTCCCTTCCAGACACTAGGACTGGGGGGGACTCCAGGTCAGCAGGGTGGATCCTCAGAATTCTTAAGTGCCCGCTCGCCATTCCAAGAACGGTGGACTTCCATGCCCCTTCCAAAAGCCACTGTGCACTGAATTTGAGGTTATGGGGGGCTTCATTTCTCTTCTCAACCACCATTTGCCTGGCATCTCTTATATGCTGCAAAGATGAGGAAGAGGACTTCCCTCCACTGGAGAGCATCACGGTCAAGTAACACCAGGGCAGGGTAAGGAGATGCTAAAAATGTAAATGAAGATCAAAATGTAACAATGCCTCAAGACCAAGCCCAGTCATTAGGACATTATCACCTATGAAAATCGGGAGTCAGTGAATATTTTTCCGCAAAGGAGTCAAGTTTTAAAGGCAGGTAACCAGAAATGCCTGGTTTATAGGTCACCAGCTTCCATCTACCGCAAGATTCTCTCTTTCTCTGTTCCTGGAGCAGACAGAAGGCTGCTTGGGGGTGGGCAAGTGTGGCCCTGTAATTTATTGCAAAGGCGTAAAATCATAACAATGACACAGAAGGCTGTAGGACAGAGTAGCTGCTTCTGCTTCTGGGTTTGTCTGTTTGTTAGTGTAGATCCGAGGTGATGGATTAGGCAGGTTGTCTGGTTTACATCCAGCTTTGAAGGTGTGCACAGCTCAGGCAGCTGCACATTCCAAAGGTCAATTTGAGTAATTCTGAAAAATAAACATCTGTGCGAGAAATCATAAACCAAGCTGTATCCCTTCAGGATCGGACTTGGGGTGGTCTGTGGGAAATCTCCTGGGTCCATCTTTTTTTTTTTTTTTTTTACGGTACGCGGGCCTCTCACTGTTGTGGCCTCTCCCGTTGCGGAGCACAGGCTCTGGACGTGCAGGCTCAGCGGCCATGGCTCACGGGAGCAGCCACTCCGCGGCATGTGGGATCTTCCCGGACCGGGGCACGAACCCGTGTCCCCTGCATCGGCAGGCGGACTCTCAACCACTGTGCCACCAGGGAAGCCCCCGTGTCCATCTTTTGAGGTCATTTGGGGTGCTCCTCCCCTAACCTCATGCAAATTCATCAATCCCCTGCAATGGAAGGGGCCAGAAAGGCTGCCTGGATGCTCACGTGACTGATATGGTGAGTCCCTGGGTGATGGAGTGGAACCTCATCTCTTAGGAGAAGCGAGGAAAAGAGAAGAGATACAGGGACCATCAAAGAACCCTGCTTCCCATCAGATGCAAAGGTGACAGCGTTTTCCTTCTGGTTCCCAGGGCCTTTGCTATTGTTGTTGCTGTTTTTCTGATTCAGCTATGTTGCAAGTGTCACCTCTAAGATTTAATCTTTTGAACATAAAAACTCTGGTGATGTGCAGTAGAGAGAGACAGCCATCTGCAGCAGGAAGAGAAGGCATTCGTGGTGCACTGTATCCTTTGTGCATGGGGCAGGACGGAAGGGCCAGGTGTGGCATTACCTGAGTTGTTCCCTGATGGATACAATCTGTGGTCAGGACTATTCTCCCAACAGTGAGACGATATTCCTCGCTCAGAATAGTGTTTCCTCAAAACTGAAATATTTTTGCATAACATTTTGTTCTTGTCTAAGCATGCATATGTCTAGAGTCATCAACCTGGAGCCCGGTTCTGAGAACCAGAAAGAAAAGCCTTTTTTTTTTTTAAATAAATTTATTTTATTTATTTATTTTTATTTTTGGCTGCGTTGGGTCTTTGTTGCTGCACGCGGGCTTTCCCTAGTTGCGGCGAGCGGGGGCTACTCTTCGTTGTGGTGCACGGCTTCTCATTGTGGTGGCTTCTCTTTGTTGTGGAGCACGGGCCCTAGGCGCACAGGCTTCAGTAGTTGTGGCACTTGGGCTCTGTAGTTGTGGCGCACAGGCTCAGTAGTTGTGGCTCACGGGCTTAGTTGCTCTGTGACGTGTGGGATCTTCCTGGACCAGGGCTCAAACCCGTGTCCCCTGCATTGGCAGGCAGATTTTTAACCACTGCACCACCAGGGAAGCCCCGAAAAGGCATTTTATAGATAAGAAAACTGATCTCCTGACTTTTCCCAGGGGTGCTATCCAGCTAGTAATCTGTGAAGTCAGGGCTAGAATCCCAACTGCCGTCTTCACACAACTCAAGGACCCACGGAGTCTTACCCTCCTATGCAGGAAGCAGGTGGTTGCAAAAGCATCTCACCTCGAATTTGGCACTGAGTTGTTGCAACTACTTGATGTTTTCTCCTCTGTGGTCCTCTCGAAGGGCAAAGGAGAGCAGTGGGTGCTGAAGAGTAAGACAAGGAGTACTGAGAGACCAAGGAAGAAAGAAGAAACACCAAGGAACGTGGCACCAGGCTGGCTTCCTCTGAGTTCCGGGGCTTCGGTGCAACCGCTATGGAAAACAGTATGGCTGTTCCTCAGAAAGATAAGCATAGCATTGCCAATGACGCAGCAATTCCACTTCTGCATATATTCTCAAAAGAATTGAAAGCAGGGACTCAAACTTACGCGTCACATCCGTGTCCACAGCAGCATTATTCACAATAGCCAAGAGGTGAAAACAACCCAAGTGTCCATCGACAGATGGATGGATACACATAATGCTGTATAGACGCACAGTGAACTATTATTCAGCTTTAAAAAGGAAAGAAATTCTGACACACGAATGAAACTTGAAGACGTTGTGCTAAGTTCAATAAGCCAGACGCAAAAGGACGAATACTGTATGATTCCACTTATATGAGGTACCTACGGTAGACAGATTCATAGAGACAAAGTAGAATGATGGGTGCCAGGGACAGGGGAGGGGGAAATGGGGAGTTAGGGTTTATTGCGGGACAGAGTTTCTGACTGGAAGATTAAAAAGTTCTGGGGATGGATGGTGGTGATGCTTGCACAAAAATATGAACGTACTTAACACCACTGAACCTTAAACTTAAAAATGGTTAAACGGTAGATTTCATGTTATGTATGTTTTGCCACAGTAAAAAAAAAAAAGTCAAAATATTGCTGGGCCATGAACTAGGAACAAATCAGTGCAGTTCTGGGGAGAATAAGTTGTTCCAGGCATAGGAATCTTCGGACGGTTGTTGTCAGACACTGATGGATAATAGTCGTACCCACCCCGTGAGATTGTGGTGATGCATAAAGGGGACCATGCATGTGAGGCAACAGCACACTGGTTGGCACGTTGTCAGTATTTGATAAAATTAGCTCCTATTAGTGTTCTGGGGTTTGTATTATTATTATTTTATTTATTTATTTATTTTTGGCTGCGTTGGGTCTTCGTTGCTGCACGCGGGCTTTCTCTAGTTGCGGCGAGCGGGGGTTACTCTTTGTTGCAGTGCACGGGCTTCTCTTTGTGGTGGCTTCTCTTGTTGCAGAGCACGGGCTCTAGGCGCGTGGGCTTCAGTAGTTGCGGCACGTGGACTCAGTACTGGTGGCTCGCGGGCTCTAGAGCGCAGACTCAGTAGCTATGGCGCACAGGCTTAGTTGCTCTGCGGCATGTGGGATCTTCCCGGACCAGGGCTCGAACCCATGTCCCCTGAATTGGCAGGCAGACTCTTAACCACTGCATAATCAGGGAAGTCCCTGGGGTTTGTATTATTACTATTATTATTTTTACTCAGAAAGTGAACTGCATTTGATCCTTCATACTTAGACCCCTATTTAAAAATAAATTGTCCTTTTAAATTAAAAAAATACATGGTTGTTTGGAGAAAATTATGAAAATATAGATAGGCGAAAAGAATAAAGTCAAAATCACCCACAGTCCCATCAATCTACAACAGTCATCATATTTTGGTATAAACTCTGAAGTCTTTCTAAAGTATGTATTTAGAAAATACAACTATATAGTATGCATTGTTTACAATTTGTCTTTTTCACTTCATTCATTCATTCACAATTATTTACTGAGCAATTTCTATGTTTCAGGTTTTCTAAGCAGAAAGAAGAGCATGTGCAAAGGCCCTGGGGCAGGCACTTACATTGTGGATCTCTTTTAATATTTCTATGTATTTAGAAGCTTTTCTACTTGATCCATGAGTGTCAACATTTTATTCCCCTGCATGGATATCGCATCATTTATTTAATAATCTCTTATTTGGGGACATCCAAGTTGTTCTCAGATTTTTCTTGGCACAAACAATATAGCAATGAAATGCTTGTTTACAAATCCTTGGTCACCTCAGTTTTTACTTAGTGCCTATCAGAGTGTCTGGCAGATGGTCAGAGGTCCCTAAGTGTTTGCTGAATAAGTAAATGAAAGCTATGATTTCGACCTTAAGAGTAACACTAGAAGCGAAATTGCAAATTCAAATAAAAGTTAACT
This sequence comes from Delphinapterus leucas, assembly GCF_059928025.1. NCBI lineage: Eukaryota > Metazoa > Chordata > Mammalia > Artiodactyla > Monodontidae > Delphinapterus > Delphinapterus leucas. The sequence goes on from NC_143144.1 coordinate 6,736,018, forward strand.
TCTAGAGTACCCTGAAGCTTAGATGTTCTAAAATCTTTACAAATATCAATTCACTTAATCTTCCCCACAACCTTTGAATTAGATACTGTTAGAATACCTATTGTATGGGTGAGAAAACAGAGGCACAAAGTAATAGAGTAACTTGCTCAAGGTCACACAGCTGGAATGTGACGAGACATGTGGCTTTGGATCTCATGTTCTTAACTACTCCACAGTGGATCAGAGGGTATAACAGGTGGTAAGGCTTGCGGTGTTTTTCCAGATTGTCCCTGCCAGGACTACCAGGTGACACAACTCTCCAGACAGACAATGTTTCCATTCACATAAAGTCCACCTGGCAGCCAGGAGGGTCTGCTCCAGGCAGTCATTCAGGGACCCAGGCTCCTTCTATCCCGGATCTGTGTCTCCAGGGCCTTAGATTCCCATACTGGATTCTTTACATGTTCTTACTTCTTTGGGAAAAGAGAGTAAGGAGGCCAAGCTAGGGCTGGAAATTGTATTCATCTTTTCAACCCCATCCCCTTGCTTAAAATCAGACATGTCGTCATGTTTGTTGCCAGTGGAGATTGAGAAATGTACATCAGCTGTGAACCCAGGAAACAGGAAGAATCTTGTAAGGAACTTAGTCATCTAGGCCATGGTCTACCTTTCTGATCACCAATTGTTTATTTTCCCTTTCCTTTTTCTTTTCCACATGGAACAAACTTAACCTCCCCATGGAGAACAACCCAAAGACCCACCCATCCCCGAACTCCAGGATCTCTGGGTAATGAGCCCTCCTCTCTCTCAGGACCCTAGGCAGCTCCTAAGGACCCAGCAACCTATAAATTCAAAAGACTCATCTACCCCTCCTTATACCCAATACAAGATTGTGGGCCAGGGACAGGATAACACAATAAAACTCCCACTTAGAGGAGGGAAGAACAGAAAGCACAGAGCAGCCACTTGTCCATAGCAATTTTGAAATCCTGCCAGGCAGGCATAATAAAGGCTCCCTACTCTAGGGATAGAGAGGTTCCTCAATTAGATGTGATTCTGTTCATCGGAAGGAATTTATTCATCAAGTTTTCTTCATCGTAACATGTAAAATGGGGTTAAGGTGTTTGCCTTACCTGGGGCTATTTTAAAATAGAGTATCTTAATAGAAAATTTGAAATATAGTAAGGCTAACAGATCAGAAGATGACCGCCATTGAAAAGGTTGTTACTTACAGCTTCCAAGAGGAGAGGGCACACTGTACTGTATTGTGGCCACGCAGGAAAGCACCAGGGTCAGCAGGGGGCAGAGGGAGAGGGTAAACGTGGGCAGGAGCCTTTACTGTGATTTCTGGAGGAAGGAACCAGGGAGGCAGGGTCAGCAGGCTAGGATTGGCTGGTTTGAATCACTTCAGGGCTCTGGGGCTTAGGGGCTTCCCTAGTTGTCTGGTACCTGGCCCTGGGGGTAATGGCCTAGAGAGTTAAAACCTGACTGAAGAGGTTGTGGGGATGGGGGCTCTGGATTGGTCAGTTTGCATTTGAAATCCTTGGGGCTTCAGCGCTGTTTACTATCTCTAGGAACTGACAAATCCTGGGAGGGGCAATCCTTCCAGAGTCAGCTAGTCTGCATGTGTCAAAGCCTCAGAATACAGCCAATCACAGTTGCGGTTAATATAGGAGACTTCCCATCTATCAATATTATAATCCACTTCCTGCTCAAGACCTAAGTGATTTAGTCTCAACAAATGAAAGACTTTTATGGTCTGTTCTTCTGGTTTTCGTGGCAGGATGTTTCCCCCAAATATTCAGTAGCTTCTTGTCTTTTTCAGTCAGTGCCCTGGGCTGGCAGCCTCACTGAGGGACTTTCCCAGAAGCATCCTCAATTCAGCCTTTGCTCGGTTCATCCTCACCAAGCTTCCCCCTCTCAAGTTCAGGGTGATTGCCTGGATGTAATTTTTTAAAACAGCCTTGGGTAATTGGACCATTGCCACCAGCCAATTCTCTGTTTGACTGAGAACGTTGACTAGACTTTCCAGTCTTATCTCTTATTATTTGGGGTCCAGAAGCAATTGACCTTTCTACCTTTAGGGTCTTTTATTTGTGGACTTTCTCATTCCTTTGATCTCTGCTGGAAAACCAATCAATTATTGCTATAGGTCATCTCTTTCTTGTAACACCTTACTAAGGCATCCAGTGACAGATTTAGCAGGTCACCTTAACTCCTATCACTACTCTGCCCAGAGCTGTGGCTTGTTAGACCTGAGGTTGCCCTTCCAAGACATGATAGGCAACAGATTTACCAAAGAGTTGCCATAGTTACATGACTTGCTAACCGTCCAGCCTACTCCATCAATTTCCTTCTCCACCTGTCACTCAATCACTAAGCCATTGTCACACATTAAAGTTTTTCATTATAGCAGCTGACTTTGAGGCATCATTGTTAAAAAACCTCTGACAGCAATGCTCATTAGCTGATATTACAATGGACCTCTATCCTCAGTGGTTTAACACAAAAGAAGTTTATTCCTTGTCAATGAAGAACAAAATGGTGGCTGGTTGATGAGCAGAAGCTTGCTCTGCTCTGGCTTTTTCTAACTGGTGGCTTCCTAGGGCCTTGGGGTCCTCTCCTGAGTCCTCTGCCTCTGATCAGCAGACAGGGGAAGGCAGCAAAAAGGGTCACCTGCCTGGCATCTATGCAGGCCCAGAAGTTGTGGACCTCACTGCCGCTCACATGCCTTTGGCCAAAATGTTGTTGCGTGGCCTCACCTCTCTTCAAGGTAGGCTAGGAAATGTAGTCCAGCTGTAAGCCCAGAAGAAAGAAAAATGGCTTTGGCAAGCCGTTGGCTAGTCGCCATGTCAGGGTACCAGTATAATCCACGTGAACTCAACCCAGGGGCCCTGACACCCAGCAAGAAATCTGCAACCCATAGAGAGCGGGTTCACGCTTGCTTCCCTCAAATCTACACTGACACTAAATACCATTTAAAGTAAAATCTTTGATGGGCTAAACTTGTATTTCAGATGTCTTAATGTTCATTTTCTTTGACTTCTTTATGAGGTTGAACATGTTTTCATCAGGTTACTGGTCAATTTTATGAGTTGACTTCTGTTCTTCATTTCTTATTTTTCATTAGAAATTCTTCTTTTATTAATTTATTTATAAGCAGGATTTGTATATTAAAGATGTTAAACTTTGCCTCCAGAAATAACTCAAAATTTTTTTTTCCAGTTTGCCATTTTTTTTCACTGAAGTATTTAATGCTTTTGGAATTTATTTTGGCATGGGATATAAAGTAGGGAATCTAATTTTTTATCTAAATGCTTGGCTTTTTCTCTCCCAAATCTTAACATCACTTAGTGAATAATCCGTCTTTCCCTCAAAAGACTAGCTGTTGTGTGTGTCCTTCCTCAAGGAGAACACTGATGCTGAAATATCACTCTGAAAATAGTCCTCAAAAGCTCTGGTTGACTTTGTCATTTGCATTTCAAAAAATAAGATATTACTGTACAGCCTCTTCAATTCTAATAAAAAGCAATGCCTGGAATGGCTTAAAGGGGTGGGCCCAGGAGACACCCACCACCTGTGGTCTCGGTTCTGATCTGTACTCCTGGGTCATTTCTCAAGCCTGAAGTCATCTGCTTGGAGTCTCCCAACTACCGACGGCCCTTGTTTGCCCTTGTTTGCCCTCAAACCACAAGTTTTGGTTTGCTGCTGAGTGCCAATTTCCTCATCAGAACCTTGGCTCCCCTTGACAATAATTCTAGTTTTCCCCTATTTGTGAGTCTTCCTGATTTAGCGTGCCCCCAAGATGCTCCCGCTGTGGCTAGATGGCTCTCTTACTTAGCTCTCCTGATCGCACACAAGGAATTCAGTGACATTGGCCACCACTGATTTCTCCATTTCCCCGACTATTAGAACTTCCACATCACAGGCCCATAAAATGGTAGAGCTGTAAAGGGTCTTGGAGACCCAATAGGGTGCTACCCCCTCATTTGCCAAACGAGGAAACTGAGATGACTTTGTCCAGAATCACACAGCAACTTAATGGTAGGGCCAGGATTTAAACCTGGGACTCTGGCCCCTTAATTCAGTTTTCTTTCTGAGTCTCTGTCGTTTCTGGTACAAAAACCTGGCTGATCCAGCAGGAGATGCTATGTTAACATCTGAGTGCCACTGTTATGGCCCAGTGCCCGTACTTCATTAGAATCACCCATATTATAAAGGAGGCAACACGCATTAGAGTATAATCAATACATGTACCTAAAAAAGGAAGCTGTGACGGTGGTGTTAGGATTCTCCACTGTTATTACATCTTAGCTCTTTTAGATCGAGGAGAGACAGTTGGCAAGGAAGGACCAAATTCAATGTCTATGAAATATAGATGAGGTGATTTATAAATTAATTACATGCCATCCATCTTGAATACCATTAACATTTTAACTCTATTCTACAAATAAAGGCACCAACTCAGCAATTTATGGACAAAAATCTGATTAGCTTTTCTACCCTCATATTCAGAACATTACAGCAGAAGCCCTCGGGGAATCTTTCTGGATGCGCGAGGGATAAGGTGAAATGTGTCCCTTCCTGCTCTGGAGACTATGGGACCCCAGGCTGTTCCTCGTGATGGTTTCAGAGGGTCAGTTGGAGCTGGGCAGTGCTGGCCCTTCTCTATCCTGCACAGATAAAGGTGCAGAGCAAGTTGACACCCTTCTACATCATTCCGTGTAGCTACTCATCTCTTCCCTGCCTGGGCCTCTGCCTCTCCCACTCCCCTTGTAACTCTGAGCTTCTTAGCTGATAGATGCTGTGATTGTATTTTCCAAATCTTGAATCAGGGTATACAGTACAAGAGCTTCCTAGGTTTTACACCATTGGCATGAGAAGCGGGCTGTTAGAAGCTGTGATGACCTATATGGGGGCATATGTAGATGGGCGGAGAAAGAGCTAGAAGACATTTGGGGAGATGGCTGACCATCGAGGATGACCTTTTGGGGTATTCAATGAGAAATAACATGCAGAGAAGTTACTTAATTTAGTAGGAAGAGATTATCTTTCAACGGCCTGGAGACCCCCTACCCGTGATGTTAATATTAAATCAAAAAAGAAATAAAATGAAATGTCTAAGAAAGGAACCAGCTATTTCTCTCCCTTCCTCTGCTGACCGCTTCAGTGTCACATAGTATTTGCTGTGAATTAAACATCATAATTCTATGTGAAGCATGTTCCTAAAACATATTCTTATATGGCAGTTACAGCCAGCCCAGAAATCACAAATGTAATCGTTTCACATTTTTAAGACTGGAAGCTTTTGGACTTGTTCATTAAAACAGCAATAGAATAAAGTTAACAGTCAGTGACCTACAAAACCAGTAAGCCCAGATAATAAATAACAGGGCTAAAGGACTCTGAAAGCCCCTGTTCAGGAAATTGCAGTCAAATCTATAAGGTTACGGTCTCCCTTTTCCCAACCAAGCTGAACCAGCAACATTTCCATTTGAAATGGTCCGCTCAGGTCTCCCTGGTCCCAGACAAAATCAGAAGCAAAATAAGAAAAACAGTTTGCAGGAAAGGAAACGCTATAACAAAAAGAGTTTACTGAGTCTTTCTTGGAAATAGAAGGTCCTATTTTTTTGTTTTAATAATTACCCACCATGGGGAGCAATATGGATATGTTTGCATGGCTGGGCCCCCAGGGGGCATCTTTCCTATGGAAGTTGCAGGGACAACTACACTGGCCTTTAGTAGGATCTGAATTGTTCAGGGCTGCAGATTAAGGCAGAAACCAAAAAAAAAAAAAACGCAAGACCTAGGCAAGAAATTTACCACTGGTTTAAATATATGTCCCTAATACATATTGCATATGCACACATATGTATACAGTTATGGTATATAAGTGCATGTTCAGGTAGAATGTACTATAAATAGCACCCTAAAGATTCTAGATTTAGAGGTGATGAATCATTTTATAAAGGACTTAGTTTTAAATAGGTATCCTTACAGGCTTTCTTTAAGTAGCAGGATCCCTTCCCTTAGCGTATTTAAAAATGGTACACATTTATATTTACATACGACTTTTCAAGACTACATCTGTTACATATAATAATTTTCATCAGTACGTAGCTCTAAGGTGTGTATAGATTTTACGTGCACACCTCATTATGTTTTAGCTCAATTAATTCCATAAGTTACGGCCAAATAAATGTATTATCTAACATAATACTTTTTGGTGGTGATATGTGGGGATTCACACAAATGAGATTATTTCATTGCCACTTCTTTCTCTGAAAGATCAGTAGTGAGTTAATTGAGATACTAGGTAGGACTTAATAGACCTTGAGTTAGCCTCCTCTTTGTGTCCCCAGCATACCTATGTGTGGCCCCGGGTCCATCATAAGTCACACCTGTCATCAGAGTAGGGTCAACCCTAGTCAGGTGCACCTGTCTCGAAAATGAGTCAAAGGCTACTAACAGCCTCACCACAGAGCCTGAATCACCACCATGAGTTATTTCTCTGGATGAACACTTTATCAATTAAAGGGCCTTGAAAACACTGGCACATTGACCCTCTCAGTATTTAGCGTAATTTAGTTTGTCACCCCATAGCAAGTGAGACCCCAAGAGGATAAGGCCGGGGAAAGGCCCAGCCTGCAGTGTCAGGCAGCTGTGTGAAGAGAGCCCTGAGAATGTCAATGGTGTGGGAACCTGCAGGGGGCGCAGCGGGGAGCAACGATGTGCCCGCACATGGGGGAGAGGGAGGGAGGGGGCCACGAGGAGGTGACAAAAAGCTCTGTACAGCCCTGCCTTCCAGGACCTGGGGGTGGCCGTCACAATGGTAGGGCAGTCGACGGGGGGCGGTCCTCTCCTGGATTTCCTGTGCACGGGCCCTTCTGGTATATTCTCCTACTGCTGGGTCCTGTGAACTGTGCCGATACAGAGACACTGAAAATATTGATACAAATAGACCCAGTTAGCAGCCTTTTCTTCGCCAGTTTGGCCTGTGGGCTGGGGAAGAGGGGCATGAAACCACTTTTTTAAACACAACTTGATTCAAATCAATGTTAGGGTTATTTAGCCTTTTGAGCTTTTAGGTGGTCCTCAACATGGTGTCACAATTTTCCCAGTAATTACCACCAGATTTGCCAAACAGGATCACAGCTCCTTTGGACTCCCTCCTTTTAACGTTTTTACCCAGAATGTTGGACATCTTCTTTCAGAATCTCCTCTAACTTTATTTATTTTGAATAACAATATTATGATAAAGCCTTTTTTTTTTTTTTTTTTTTTTTTTTTGCGGTACATGGGCCTCTCACTGCTGTGGCCTCTCCCGTTGCGGAGCACAGGCTCTGGACGCGCAGGCTCAGCGGCCATGGCTCACGGGCCCAGCCGCTCCACGGCATGTGGGATCCTCCCGGACCGGGGCACGAACCCATGTCCCCTGCATCGGCAGGCGGACTCTCAACCGCTGCGCCACCAGGGAAGCCTGACAAAGCCATTTTAAGGCACCGTTTTGCATGATCCAGTAGATACTAATCAATTTCCCATAATCCCCAAGAAGCATATTTACTCTTTTTCAGTGTGGTCCTCAGATGTTCCAAGAGTCCCATATCTGCTTCTGCCGGTAGTTATTTTCAAAAGATTTCTGTTACCCCATCATTGTCTGTATTTTCCTTTTTATTTCTATTGCTAAAGACAGTTTTGAAGAATGAGTTCAATATCTTGGCCATTTCAGACCCAACATTAATTTCATGCCCAGCCTGATTTATTAGCAGACCTATTTTAACTTCAGTATGTCTTTTCCCCTGATGCATCGGTTAAAAAAAAGCCCTCCTATTCCTTTAACCCTTTCTACTAGCATTATCTTTACAACTTCCTTGCAAGTCACACATGATATTATTCTGTTCATCTTTCTTTTCTCTCCCTCTAATTCTCAGCATGGCTTTCCCCGACCAGGAAATCTGTACAGAATCATTCTCCAAGTCACAGCAGGTCTTTCAAGGTTCTTTATGTTTTCTCTCCTTGGTGGAATTGTGGTTTTTCTGACACTTCATTATTCTAATAGACAGTTTGGTCTTCTCTGACAGGCGTGGGTTGTTTCTTTGCTTGTTTGAAATGTGCTGCATACGTGCCTGCTTCTGCTCGGTGTCTGTCGGGAGGGAGCTGAGCCTGCAGGTGCCCGTGCTCGGGCAGCCAGCCCTGCTTAGTGTTGGTGAGGGGGCAACATTGACCTGAAGGTCATTATGGAACCTCTTCCTTTCAACTCTAGGATAGACAAGGCCTGGGAAGTGGGAGACTTGTCTGCTGTGTCCTCTGACCCACGACTGGTTAAGAGGATCCAATTTCACTTTGAGTGTCCCTAAGGCAAAACTGAGAGAGGGGTAGACAGACTCTACCGCCAGACTCTCTTTTCCCCTTGGAGCATCTCCCGTTCACAGGGGTCCAGTATCTCAGTCTGGTCCCCTAGTGCCTTGCGACTTTCCATGAGCACATCATGCCCAGGTCTGCCCTCCCAGGAGTGCATACCCTCAGGGACCATCTCTGCTCTGTCACCATCACTGCTTGGAGGTGGCAGAGGGAGATGAGCTGAGCTGCCTCTCAGAAGAGATTGACAAGCCCACGGCGATGCTGCCTAATGGCCCTCAGCCTCCTTAAATGCTTCTTGGAGGAACCACGGTGTCCTGAGCCCCCCTCCCTGGAATACTGTGGTCAGATAGTGGACTCTTCATTTACTTAACAGAGTGAGTTCAAAGAGAAAAATCAGGCGTCAGCAACAGGCCAGATTGGGTGGGAGAAAAGAAAGGAGAGTAATTACTCCTGCTGGACACATGCTGAGAACTCCAGACCCATCACCTGACTCAGTCCTCAAAAAACCCCGTGATGAAGACGCACTCTTCTGGTTTGCCCAGATCGACTAGCTGGTGAGAGTCGTTAAGCCATTGCTCGCTTAGGACTCAGGAATGCATGCGTCCAAGGTCTGGCACGGTGATCATCTATGGTCTCTCTCCTTTGGCGTGTTTTGGTGTGATGTCACCGTGGGCAGGAAATGGGGGTCTGGCTGGTGTACACAGGATTGGGTCCCCATCAACAATTCCACACTGACTAGAAGCCATTTAGTACCAGTTCCACCTAAAGGGATCGAGACCTCAAAAGGGGAGATCAGAACTGATGTCTGGGTGGCCTTCTAATCATAGACATAAGTTACCAGCTTGAGATCTTTACATGAAAACTGGGGAACTCTGATCTCACTTTCAAGCAAATCAGCCTCTGAGCTAGTAACCCTAACAGGGGTATTATCCCTGTGCCGTGGGCCTCCCAGGGCTTCACTGTGCATATGCTAACTGGAATCCTCTTGATTATTTGGCTAGGCCGGGACCATCACCCCATCCTACAGCTGACTAAGCCTAGGTTCAGAGAGGCTGAATTTCTTGCCAAAGCCACACAGCTAGTAAGGGGCTGGGCCTGGATTCGAGCCAGGCAAGTCTGAACAGGTGAACAACATTTTCCCGCCTGCTTTAGCTATTAAGGTGGCAGGATTCAGCTCTTCAGAACTGACCATGGGAAACATGCGAAGACCACACAGTTGCCCAAGAACTGGAGGGAAGAAGAAAAGACCTAGGTGCCGGGTGGCCCGGGAGAGTGAGAGGTGGAGGTGCTCGTTGGAGCAGAGGTGGGGCGTCCCTGTAAAGGATCCAGAGCAGAGATGCCCCCGCTGGGTAGCACCCGAGGGCACAAAACCATCTCCAGAATCAAACTGGCTGACCCTGGTCCCCACGCCTGCTGCACCTGACCGTGGGCATAAATGGTTCCCACTCTGACATAGTGGGTGAAGCTGGAGTGGGCCTTGAAAATAAACAAGCAAAGCAACAACCAGAAAAAGATGAAAGATTCAAGAAAGAGAAAGAAGGAAGTAAACGCATTTCTCACCCAGGCAGATGGCCGTCCTCTGTGGGTTCATCACATCGTACTCATGGCAGCTAGAAGCTGACAGTCGGTTTGAATTGTGAGAATGAATAAAGCATGGTGTGCTGCTATGTATTAAGAAGGAGTTCCATTCTGTTATTTAAATTTCAAGCTCTTGTTTATGCCTCCTAAGAAGCTACCTCCTTTCAGAAACTACTGGAAAGACTGAAGAGAGGAGAATGAACGGAAAACAGTGAGACATGTTTCACCAGATATTTGGCTTTTTAGTTTTTAGAACATCAGTTCTTTGGCCAGGAGAAACAAATGATAAAGGAAATCTGTCTTTCTATAATCATCACCAGAAAATCGGTTTCTCCTTGGCCCTACTAAATTTTTATTGAACAAATATTTAAAGTGCTTTATCTTGAAAGTGGGCCAAGTTAAGAGCCTGCCTAGGGTGTCCACATGCCTGTCTGGCCCTAGTTTCAGATAGGAACTGGAGCTAGCATGGCAGATCTGGCTGGGAGGACAGAGGGAAGGTCAGAAAAGGTCAGCATCGGGCCAAGCTGGGGGCCGGGCAACAGCCAAGCCTATTCCAAGAAGGTCTGGATGCCAAGACGGACTTTCATCAGCTCTGTCACTTTTCCAGGACAGCTCCAGGTGTTCCCAGGTAGCCCTGCCCCAGGGAGCTAATCTAAGCATGTCCTCTGTGAAGCTGAGTCCCCAGCAAGGGAGGGGCACACAGGGGAGGTGGGGATGGCAGAAGCAGAGACCGACGTTTCCTCAGCCAGGTGAGTATCTGCGTAGGCAGCAGATTTGCTAGGTGAGCAGGTGCAGAGGAGACGGGGCCCAGAGGGCGGGGCAGAGAGGATGGGGCAGTCAGTGCCCGCACAGATGGGCATGGCAGAGAGTGTGAGGGCCCCTTGGGCCCCGAGGCTGCCGAAGGTCACTGGTTTGGTCCACTCCCCAGGGTCCACAAGAGAGCCAGCACCTGCCCGACAACTAAGGGACTCTGGTCCTTTTCCCAGTCCTTCCTGAATGAATGAATTCTGCAGGGGAGACAGAGGAGGAAGGGTGAGCAGACGGGTTCCTCCCCAGTCCAGGTCCCCAGCTGGAGTGTGGCTGTGGACTGGACAGGAGGAAGGAATTCATCATTAAACTGCCTGTGAAATTGACATGTGAAACCGGGCCGCACTGTTTTGGTTACTGAAAGTGCCCGGAATGTTATGGAATCTGCCCCCAATGTCATTAAGGGATGGGAAAGGGTATAGTTGCAGGGAGTGATTTAAAAAAACAACAACAACATAAAAATCACTTCCTATTTGAATTCATACTGGATTCAGACAATTCAATAAATCAGCTACCCATGTCACGGAGGGTCTAGCCCTGGGGGTGGGTAAGGCTCTCTCTGTCTGGGTGGAATTAGAGGTAAAGCTGGGAAGGCTGGGAGCCCAGAGCAGCAGACACACAGCCAGAAACCAGAGGGTAGACCTGCGGGCTGGAAAGACAGAGGGGACAGAGGGGAGGGGAGGCAAGGGGTTGCGTGGGGAGGGGGCGGCCACGGGGACAGCGGACATGCCAAACACAAGGCACACGTGGGTGAAAAACGGCAGAGGTGCAGGACAGCCAGGTGAAGGACCTACATTCAGATATAACTTCTCTGCATGGGGCTTTGTGCCTGAATAGCTTCTTAAACCCCCAGAGCTCAGACCTCACAGGTACCTGGTTCATTTTCAAGGCGCAGCCTTTCATCTTTGGTAAATGATAGCAAGGTCTAGTTCCTAGCAGTAACGAGAACAACTGATTATTATTGCGTGATTACCATTTAACCTTCCCGCCAACCATACAAGCCAGGTATTACTATTATCATCCCCGTTCACAGAGGAGGAAACGGTGGCCCAGAGCGTGTGGCAGACAGGGAACTGCCCACCCAAGTTTTTCCCCACCTTCCATTGTCACCTTCTCAGTGGTTTCTGAGAAGTGTCTACCCAGCCAGGGATGACATTTCCCAGTCCTCCTTGCATCAAAATGCACCTTCTCCACTCTCTCGCCCCATGTTTGCTGGATGCTGACAACTCTGAGGGGACCATGGGGCTGCAAGACAGAGTGACAAGGGGTCCCCAAATCAGGCTGTGGAGGGAAGCTCTGCTCCAGCCAAGATCACCCGCAGTGGGGTGCAGATGTCAGTGAAGAGTGAACTTCTATCACGCCGAGCTCCTACAATTTTGAGGTTTGTATGTTACGTGGCAGCTAGCATTATTCCAACTAGAACAGAGAAGGGGAGTAACTTAGCCAAGGTCACACAGCCAGGGAGTGGGAAGACTGGCGATACAGGAACGCCTGGACCACTCAGGCGTACTTCCTTTCGACACAGGTCCCATCTGTGGCTCTAGCTCCCTCTGCCCACCCAGGCTCTGTGTCTGTCTCCACATCAAGTACTTATATTCGTGACAGGGCAGATGTGGCTGAACAACGGAATGGATGCAGGTTAACTCTTGAGTCTGTGCGGTCCCCTCTGGGGCTGCAGGCTTAGCCGTGCTTGAGCCATCTGGGGGCTTCCGCTTTTGCCGTTTGCTGAGGACGGACATGAACAGTGAGTGATAACGATAAATGATGCTTATCCAGGGATCCCTGTGTTCAGGCACAGTGCTTGCGCTGCATGGTCTAATTTCATCCTCAGTCTTACGAGTCTTCTGTCAAGTTCATTCCATAAATGAGGAAACGGGGGTGTTGAGAGGCTTGAGCACCGCCCAGGGTCACACAAACCAAAAACAGCAGAGCCAGTACTCCCAGTACTCCCAGTACCTCTCTGACCCAGATCCCTGCTCTGAATCACTGGTCTCCAGGTGTTTTGGATTGTGTACTCCATCAGAAAAAAAAAAAAAAAGTCAGTTTTTAAATACATTAAAAAAATATCTTTATTGGAGTATAAATGCTTTACAATGGTGTATTAGTTTCTGCTTTATAACAAAGTGAATCAGCTATACGTATACATATGTCCCCATATCTCCTCCCTCTTGCGTCTCCCTCCCTCCCACCCTCCCTATCCCACCCCTCTAGGTGGTCACACAGCACCGAGCTGATCTCCCTGTGCTATGTGGCTGCTTCCCACTAACTACCTATTTTACATTTGGTGGTGTATATATGTCCGCTATGGTCACTGTGTACCTCAGTATCAGTAAAGCATGATTTATTTTCTGTCTCTTGAGATAGGAAAAACGAATGATTTCTCTATTTCTTCGCTCCCTCGATGGGCTGCCGGGTCCCCCCGAGGGTGGGCGCGTGCCTTGTGGAGACGTGGTCTGGATCACACTGTAGATGGCCTGCAGATGCTGGGCCAGACGTGATTCAGTGACAGGGTCCTTTTCCCTGATGGGCTCCAGGAGTGGCCTCGGGGGCATAGGGGAAAGCGCGGAAGCTCTGATGCAGACTTCGTCCGTCTTCATCACGAGGGACTGCGAGGTCTGTGGTTTCAAAAGCTCTGTGGGATTCAGACCACTAGAAGGCATGCTTCTTCTGCAGCAAGGTCCAGACCGGGCTGAGAGGTGGAGGGCGCGATAAAGGCCTGGGGACCCCAGGAGCTCTGGTGAGCGCTCTGTCAGCTGGGTGTGCCACTGACCCAGCTGGGGGGCAGGTAAATATTCCACAGGGAGAAAAAATTCCCCCATCACCCCACTTCTGTGAGGTCAAGAACCTGCACTTGCCTAGCCTGGCAAGGAGCTGGTGCTGGTGGAGGACAGCCTGTGCCCTCTGGACCTTCTCGGCCGGCGCGGCCTCTTCCCAAGGACATGTCAGGATGTCCGCGTGGCAGGCGTCCCAGCCTGGACCAGCCAGTCTTGACCAGTGTCATTCATAAAATATCGAGACACCGAGGGTGCAGGGCACACACCAAATGGCGGTGGCAGGTTATGTGTAGGGGAGTGTGACCCCGACGCCCATTCATTCCTGACTCGTGCTTGGCTCAGGCCCCGCGGCACCTCCTGGGGTCTCGTGGTGTGGACTCAGGCCAGGAGAGCCGGCCCGAAGGTTCTGGAATGAGCAGAAGCAAGCACTCACGGGTTGTGGATGGTCACTTTGTAAGGGTACCACATGCGTTTTTAAAACGTTGTTCCATTTTTTTGTTTAAAAAAAAGGAAACGGGCTTCCCTCGTGGCACAGTGGTTGAGAGTCCGCCTGCCAATGCAGGGGACACGGGTTCGTGTCCCGGTCTGGGAAGATCCCACATGCCGCAGAGCAGCTGGGCCCGTGAGCCATGGCCGCTGAGCCTGCACGTCCGGAGCCTGTGCTCCACAACAGGAGAGGCCACAACAGTGAGAGGCCCGCGTACCGCAAAAAAAAAAAAAAATAAGGAAACAGTATATATAGAACATGGGATCTTGGCCAAGGATAGAATTTCCTTTTCCTAGAGTTGTTCTTTGGCCTAGAGCTGTTTTCTATGAACTCTGAAAAAGCACTGGGCACAAAAAAAAAAGGTGCAGACCTTCCTTCTGACCACGCCGAGGACTTCAGGGCAGCAGATCAGTCCTATGGGGGAGGGCCAGGATGTAGGAAAGAGGGATGGGATAAGACATTGGGTTGCACGGGCGACACACGTCCCAACATCTGTGAGGCCTGCAGAGAAGACCCCAGTCCCTCTCCGCTGTGGAGTGTGCGGGGACAGCCAGGGCCAGAGCAGGCTCCATCGAGAGTCATTTCCTTACGGGAGTGGTGGAGAGACAGTGCCCACTTTCTCAGGCAGGCGGCCACCTCTGACTGATGCGCCCCTTCTTACAGAAACCCCTGCAGCCCTGTTCAGGGAGCCTTTTGCACCCCAGCTGGGTGGACAGAGGAAAAAGGGAATCTGCCCCTAGCCTGTTGGTCGGACCCAGGGTGGACGCTGCACTCCCTCACCCCTGCTAAAATCGGCCGATTGCATCTTCTTTTTTAATTAATTAATTAATTTGTTTTCATTTTTGCCTGTGTTGGGTCTTCATTGCTGTGTGCGGGCTTTCTCTAGCTGCGGCGAGCGGGGGCTACCCTTGGTTGTGGTGCGCGGGCTTCTCATTGTGGTGGCTTCTGTTGTTGTAGAGCATGAGCTCTAGGCGCACGGGCTTCAGTAGTTACGGCACATGGGCTCAGTAGCTGTGGCTTGCGGGCTTTAGAGCTCAGGCTCTGTAGTTGTGGTGCACAGGCTTAGTTGCTCTGCGGCATGTGGGATCTTCCCGCACCAGGGTTCAAAACCGTGTCCCTTGCATTGGCAGGCGGATTCTTAACCACTGTGCCACCAGGGAAGCCCTGCATCTTCTTTCTTAGGATTTGGGATCAGGACCAAAGGACTTTCAGAATTCCTTCTGGGGTCTTGAAATATGAAGTGATTAAACACCGAGGCTGGGGCAGCTGTGTCTGATCCACACACAGAGGAAGGAGGACACTCCGTTTTCAGACAGAGACACAGAGAGAAGATGGGGGTGGAGGTGTGCTGGTGGAGTGGCCCTGGAGAAAGTGGGACCCTGTAGCTGGGTGGTGGTGGGCAGGTAAAGATGGGCGGGGTGAGGGTGAGCTGGGAATACGATCCCACAGTTATAATGAGGCCTCAGATTTGTGGTCCAGGGTGTTACCAGCCCTCCTCCCAAACTGCCTGGGCCCAAAGGGTCTGATATTCTGTTTCCTTTTGCATTAAACAACCAAGAATATTCAGTGATTTTGGGCTTCCCTGGTGGCGCAGTGGTTGAGAGTCCACCTGCCGATGCAGGGGACATGTGTTCGTGTCCCGGTCCGGGAAGATCCCACGTGCCGCGGAGCGGCTGGGCCCGTGAGCCGTGGCCGCTGAGCCTGCGCGTCCGGAGCCTGTGCTCCGTAATGGGAGAGGCCACAACAGTGAGAGGCCCGCGTACCACAAAAAAAAAAAAGAAAAAAAGAAAACAAAATTCAGTGATTTTAAAAGGGCAAAGGAGAGAGCTCATAAGAAGCCCTTTGACCATCCAGGTACCTCCTCGGATGACCTGAGACATGGCAGAAATAAACAGTATTATTCTTGCAGTCAATCCTGATATTACCAATAAAGAAGTTTTAAGGGCACAAAAGCCATGGGGCAAAGCTGCTGAGGTAGCTCAAAGCAAACACTACAGGTATGTTTTGAGTCAGCAAGACAAATGAATGGGCCCTGGTACGATGCTTGCCCTGGCACCCCAGGACCCTGGACCACCCACCCAGCTAGCTACAGGGTAGCTCCCTGCCCTGAAGGGATGCGCCCACATCTGGGCCCAGGTAGGGCTGTGGGTGTTTGAACCTCGAGCAGGTAAGGTGCTCCTTTTGTCAATAAAAGGTCCTGAAAAGCCTTTTTGGAGGACGCCACGCCCAAAGGCGGTATCGGAACAAGGCTGTCCTAAAGCAGCTTAGGTCTCTCCACGTCTCCATCCTTCTGTGCCACCCACCTCTTCCCCCAGCAGTATAAGAAAGTAGCACAGTTTCTGGAGACAGACAGACAGACGGACCGACAGACAGACGGGTTCTGCTATTTACTTACCTTGTAAACATCAGTGAGTTTTTAACCTCTTTTTACCTCATGTCCCCATCTGTAAAAGGGACTTAATCATGGTACCCTGCCTTGCAGCATATGTGAAGCTTGAAGCGGTAACACAGGTAAAGCCCTTAGAATTGGGATTGGCATTCAGAGCTCCTTACACTTTAGCCGATGTATTAACATCATTTCAAACCTTGGTCTCCTCGGGACTCTTCCTGTCCTGGTAAGCTTTGTCGTAACCACTCCTCCAGCTACTGGTCCCCGCAGTAGTTAGAATCCCATAGAGAGGAAGTTAGGAGAGATCCCAGGGAAGAAGTGGAGGGAGCTGTCAGCTGCTAGCCCTGTTGACCCAAATCTCATTTCTTCCACCACCTTTCCTCTGTGCTTCCGAGTCAATGTTACACACAACTGACTTTCTTTCCTAGCATCTCAGCATTCCAGGCCATCCCAACACACGATCTCAGTCCACACCCTTTATTCTCACTGGTGTCTCTACCATCAGGAGTGATTCCCCAGAATGCAGGCTTTCCCAGAAACCCAGTAAGAGGATCCAGTCCTGGAGGAATCGCGCCCCCATCATGGTCCATGCCAGTGACCTGCCACGGATGGAGCTGCTCTTCTCACGATTGCAACACAACTGGCGTCAAAGTTCTTTTCCCAGGTGAAGGTTGGCTATGCAGTGAGAGGTCCTCTGATCTCTGAAGCAGCCTTCTCTACCCTCCTACATTTCCCTGGAGTGGGATCTGCAGGGTGGGCTTTTAGTTATAATCTTATCTTAAACAAACCTGTTATATACAAATCTGATTGTCCTAAAAAAGAAATTAGGTGGTGAGGATTCTTCCCAATAGAATTCAACAGTTTTTGTAGTAAAGAGTGTGCTCAAATGTGATTAACAAAGTGCTATTTACCCATAGATGGGTGTTATGGGAAGTTAAGTAGACCTGGGTTATATTAACAGAGGTATACTCCAGGGACCACTCTGTAAGGTCTCTACAACTGCAATGCTCTAATCTTTTTTTTTAAATTAATTAATTAATTAATTACTATATTTATTTATTTTTGGCTGCTTTGGGTCTTCATTGCTGCGCATGGGCTTCCTCTAGTGTGGTGAGCGGGGGCTACTCTTCTTTGGGGTACGTGGGCTTCTCACTGCAGTGGCTTCTCTCGCTGTGGAGCACAGGCTCTAGGCATGGGGACTTCAGTAGTTGTGGCTCACAGGCTCAGTAGTTGTGGCGCACGGGCTTAGTTGTTCCGCGGCATGTGGGATCTTCCCAGGCCAGGGATCGAAACTGTGTCCCCTGCATTGGCAGGAGTATTCTTAACCACTGTGCCACCAGGGAAGTCCCTGCAGCGCTCTAATCTTTAGCAGAGCAGTAGCCTAACCAGTCCCTAAAACAATTAGCAACAAATAGAGAAATGTTCTAGGCCAGGGGTTGACCAACCTTTTCTGTAAAGAGTCAAAGAGTTAATTATTTGGGCTCTATGGCTATATGGTCTGCGTTACAACTATTCAGCTCTGTCCTTTTAGCAGGAAAGCAGCCATAGATAATCTGTAAAGGATGGTGTAACTGTGTCCAATGAAGCTGTATGTATGGAAGCTGAAATTTGCATTTCATGCAATTGTCACATGTCATGAGCTATCATTCTTCTTCAACCATTTCACAATGTTCATAGGCTATGCAAGAGCAGGTGAGGGGCTGCAGGCTGTAAATGCTGACCCCTGTTCTAGCCCATGACACGAGCCTGGTAAATATTAGCTCAGCTTTTGGAAAGAAAAACTAAGATATTAAACTTGGTTATAAGTATCTCAATGTGCATTTGGTAGCATGAAATCCACTTGGGTAGTTTTTCCAAAAATTAACAAGAAACATTTCATAGGTGAAGAAATATTTCACTAAGAGATTTTACATATATTTATAAAATTTATATACATTTAATATATGTAATTTATATATATTATATGTATATTATATTCATATACATTGAATAAATAGACAATATTGGAAATTATTTTAGTGTTCCTTTTCCGTAAGTAAAGAGTTAACCTGTAGTCCATTAATTCCTCCTGAAATCTACACTCCTTTCTGCTGCTGACCCCACGGAAATAGACTGTATTCATATTCTAAGCCGACAAACGTTGAGAAATGCTGCTGATGGAAATTTAAGTAAATTTGCTTTCATCTGCAGATTCCTTTCACCGTGCAGCTCACAGGAATGTTGAGGGCTGTCAGTCACAGAAACTGATATTCTGGGTGAAAACACTGAGGCACAGAAACATCTGATAATGGTTTTAGAAAGGATGCTGATGCTATCTCTTTACCTACCTGGGGGGGAACCTGTCCTTCTGAAAGGAGCTGTTTGTTCAGTTCCTTACTCCAGGCTTGAAAGGAAAGTTGGGGCATCACTGGAGTCCCAGAGGTGACAAGTATTCATCTCCTTCAGTGACAGGTCCATATCCGATGAGAGTTCTCAAAAAATCCAGGTGATTCTAACTTGAGGGCAAACTTCAAACATTTTTCAGAGCCTGTTGTCATTTTGTCATCCTTAGTTTTGAAAGGCTCCTTATCAGTGGTTGGAATGCTCATTTCTAGCAGGAGGTAACTGCATTCTTTAACTTAAGGCTTTGTAAAAAGAAAAGAAAAAAGGATGTAATTTTAAGCCAAATATAGTTGCTAGAGATAAAAACTTCTGAAAAGTAATTTTGACATCAGGCCGCCATTTTGTTCCCAAAGCTACTTCTCATGTGTTTTTTTCAACGTTTGTCCCCCTAAAGCACTCCCTCAAGCTATTTTCTGCGTATGTGCAACAGACAAGAATTTTGTACAAAGCCTTCTTATGGGAACAAAGCACGGTATGCTTTTTTCAGACTACCTAAGCCTCATGTTTCCCCCATGATTCTGAGACGTTTCCCCCTCCAGGCCCCTCTCTGAGAAGCCATTTGCTTGAATGTCGAGGTTGGAATCATATCACTCAAGATCCTTTACAACCCTGACTATCAGATTTCTCTGTGGTGCTCATAGTAATTTACTAGATTATGGACTCATCTTTTTCTTTCCAACAAGTCACTAACCCATATATGAGTTGATATAGGATGAGGAATGACATCATCTCCTTCCACTATGATTTCTCATTGATCACTGTCAGGAAGAAGAACAAAAATGTCTACCTCATGCAAAATCCTTATCAGGATCCAACTGTCTCAAAACATAGTTGATCAATTTCTCAGTACCCCAGAGAGGCAACTAGACCTCTTTTGTACTTTTCCAGCAGAAATGTGGGAGATCCTGGGTGGGTTAGGTGGAGGGAGTGCAGTGTAGCTGGACTTCCAGGCAGTCATAGGTACGGATTTCCTGCCGGCTGTAGTGCATTCAATTCTGACCCCATTCCCATGCTACCCTGGCACATCTGTCACTTGTCCAGTGTTGAAGTAGGAATACCCACTTGCCAATGAAGGATAAATAGGTGGAGGGAAGATAAACTCTGATCCAAGCAATGCAGTTAGCAGGAAGAAACCTCAGGGTGGAAATCAGATGGTCTGACCCCATGCTTTGTGTCGCATCACACCTCCCTCAGGGGAGCCAGCACCGAGTCAGCACAATGGGCCAAACCACGTCGGAACTGAGCAGTGTCGTGAGTGCTATGGTGCCCAGCTCTCTCTTCAGGACTGAGGCACCTGATACGGAGCAGGGCCCTATGGGGGCTCCTGGGCACAAAGACTTTCTGTGTCCCCTGTTTCTTTGAGTACAGGAAATAGGCTTCATTCAGCCCCCATGACTTTCCTTGAGTTCCAGCGGGCAGATTCAAGAAGTTGTTAATTAGGGAAGGGAGGGGACGCGGGAGAGCAGGGAGAAACAGTCAAGAGAAACAATAGCGCAGGCTTGGGGCAGGGTCCTGGTTCCCCATCAAGGGATACACACAACAGTATCTCTGAGCTGTTTTGCAGATGCCGAAACCCCTTCCAGGTGGGAGAAGTTAAGATTAATGAGGGTGTGCGGCCCACAAGCACACAGACCCCAGACAAGTTGGAACCCAAGGTTGATGATGCCGACTCCCGATTACCTCACCACCAACCCATCAGAAGAATGTCCACGAGCTGATCATGCCCTCCTCTTTGAACCACTGCTATATAACTCCTCACTGCCCCCTCCAAGGAGGGACACACAGTTTTGAGGGCATTAGCCCGCTGTGGCCCCCTTTGCCTGGCAAAGGAATAAAGCTATTCTTTTCTACTTCACCCAAAACTCTGTGTGTAAGATTTAACTTGGTGTCGGGGTACAGAGGCCAGATTTGGCTTCACACGCATTCATTTCCTGAGCTGCTGGACGGTTGGACGCTTTGTCAAGGTCATGCCTTCTCCCAAGGCACTGCTTGATCAGGAGGGGAAACAGGACTGGACCCTAAGGCGGGACAACTCTGAAAGGTTCTCCAAGGATCGGCTGGGGCCTTTGTCGTGACTGCATTGGGGATCAACTCCCCCCTCTCCAAAATTCTGTTTGCTTCATTCCCCCATATCCACTCAAGTGAAGGGCACTCCCTAGTAAACTTCCTTTATGCAAATACCTAGTCAGAATCTGTTTTTCCAAGGCACCCAGTTTAAAACAAGCAAAAATCTCTCAGGACAGGATTGCTTCCTCTTAAAAAGTTCATTCTCTTTATTCCTTTATCCACTATGTACTGAGCTCCTATTATGTTCCAGATACTGTATAAACTTTTGCAATTACAAGGTGAAGAAGAACTGCAATGAAGATTGCTAGCTAGGATCAGCTAAGAAGGCACTTGGAAAATATAAAAGATAATTAAATAAAAGTATTGACAGCAGGAAAGCAATGTTTGGTTGGTGGGGGCGAATTCAAAACTTGTGGGCCTGAGTGGCTATGTCAGTGTTCCTGAAATAGCTGAGATTTGAAGTTGGCCCTGGGAGGAAAGTGGCTGATGGGGTGGGGTGGGGGAGGAAGAGTTTAAATATCTTTTAATGTTGCACACAAGCCACTGCCTACTTCCTCAGCCTTTTCCCTTCCACTCTTTCCTGGCAACTTTATGTTCCACTTGCAATTCCCCTGCAACGTGTCAACTGCTACTCCCATCTTTTTTCTTTGCCCAAGCTGTCATCTCAATAATACCCGCCTCCTCTGTTCACTCGCACACACTTAGTTTAGATATCAGTGAAAATGCCAGAGTAGGGTCCTCTGAAAATCCTCTTCTTCATAAAGGTAATGAGAAAACTTGCAAAAATGTTAAGAATGACCATTTTCAGAAGTCTGGAACTTACCCAAACACCTGCAACAATCCAGGGAGCATTTTTTCAGGGAACACTGCGGGATCTCAGTAAGAACAGAGAGCTTTGTGACACTTTAACTTGCCCTAATCCCCTCTCCCCCGCCCAGCTCTGCAATAGTCTTGAAATCAAAAGCCACAACCAGGTGAAAACCAGCAAACCGAAAGACACTGGGGAGAGAAGTTTAGAGATTAAGCAGCTTGTTAGCGGTTGTGGCTGGAGATCTGGGCAGAGACCAAATTCTAAAAGGATTTACATACCCTGTTATTGAATTTGCATTTTATCCTGAAAGTAATGCAGAATCATGCAAAGCTTAAAGCTTCATTCCCAGATAATTGTCATTATTTGACCTGTCTTGTAGTTCCCTGGAAGGCTGTTTTTATTTGACCTGACTCACAGTTGGCCTAGTGCAAACAGTTTTTCCCAGGGTGGGAATGAGGGTGGGAGCATTTGTTGAAAACCATCAGAGGCAATTTTTTAGTATCTTGGCTGCCTGAGGCAGTGGATAAAAGCTGGGGCAAACAATTGGTTAACCAAAAAGCTAAAAAGAAAATCTGGGGAATGAGATGTCCACAGGGGTTTTGGAGAGTTCAGGCAGAGTCCTTGGGATCTAGAAGGCCATGTACACGTGTAGGGCTGTGTGCATGCCCAGGAAAGACCTCTCTGCTAGCACAGCCCCGCTTTAAAGAATGAACTGCAGAATAGCACAGGGTATGGACCAAGCAGTGTTTCCAAGACAGGATGCTGACCCAGTGGGGCCTGGAGTCCCCGACTTTTCCTCTCTGGGTAGCAGGAGCTCATTTCATCAATGGTGGCAGGAGTCGGCAACAGGAGGGAGCCTGTTGGGAGCCTCGGGACAAAGGCTGAGGAGGACAGACTTCCAGGAGGACTGAATCACCGCAGCCTCACCAGAAGCCAATGCCCAGGACCTCGCAGCCAACCCTCTGCCACTCAGGTCCTGCCAGACAGGAGCAGCAGGCAGAGTCACCCAGGCAGAAGAGAGGCTGGTGAGCAGGAAGGGCATCATGCCAGATGGCGGAGCTGGACGAAGGGCCCACCAGCTGGCTCCAGCCATGTGCCAACTCTTAGCAGGGCTCAAGGAGCACAGAGCAGACAGGAAGGATGGTGGCTGCCTCAGCAACTCCGGATGCCCTGCCTGACCGCCTCAGACGTGCCCTGGTCAGCCTGGTGAACACCACCAAAGGAGAGCCAGTCCTGGGGTCATAAGACAGGAGTTCAAACCAGCAACATCTTACTCATGGGACCCTGAGCAAATTACATTACCTCTCCTGCTCTAAGCAGGGGACTGTCGTGGTGACAAATTAACGTACACAGAGAGCATTTGCAAATGGCAAACTATAAATACATACTACAGTATGTGGTGATCACAGTAGTGCTGTGATCCTCCAATACACTCGTTTTCAAAGGCTCCCTGTTTGTAGTTCGCCTTTGAATATGAAAAATGTGGACCCACTTAAGGGATTAAAGGCTAAAACAACACTGAAGCAATCAGTGGTGATCCCAGATCAGTCACTATACAGCTGACAGCATCTCACAGTCTGTAAGGCATGAATGGTCTGGCCGTTAGCTGGGTCAGCCTCCCCTTCCCTCTCTGAGTTGCACCTTTTGCCGCTCTGAGCACCCTCATGTACGGTCTCGAGGCCATGCAGTCACTCACCGAAGCAGAAGTGTCATCTGGCTGTGTCCCTGGCTGAGGTTGGTGACTCTTTACTTCTCTCTCGCTAGTTCACCTCCTGTCCAGTCCATCTCTCCACTCTACGTCGGTTTCCTCAAAGCTCCCGGGACAGAATTTATAGAAATGGTGGGTGTACTGAGTTGTAGCAAAAACAAGTGCACACATTGATCAGAACTGTTCAAATCCGGGAATGTTTGCAAGTCACCTGTGTGTGCCACGTGCTGGCTGAATTCCTCTGCTTCCACACCTGCTGCATGACAGGGGCCACCATCTCACCTTGGGGGGAAAACCAGGACGATGGGTGCAGGCTGAATTCTGTTATTTCTAAACCTTGAAACTGTCTAGCAATTTGAGTCTCTTTCCAATGAGACAGTCCAGATTTTGTAAGTCTGGAAGTTTTTATTCACCTAATTTATGTCAATTTCATGTAAACAAATAGTCACGGTTTTCCACACGGTGAGTCACATGCTGTGCTAGAACCTGGACACACAGATGGAGATAAGACACAGCTGTGCCCCTGAGCTCTCACAGACCCTGCAGAAGGGCTTCAAGGGGAAGAGTCAGTTCCCTGGAGGTGTCCCAGGGGGCCCCGCCAGGGAGGAGGTTTTGGAGCAGGGTCTTAAAGGATATATACTTTGCCAGGTATCTTAGTCCCTTCCAACAGTTATAACTAACTACTGTACCACGGACTTGGTGGCTTATAAACTACAGAAATTTATGCCTCACAGTTCTGGAGGCTGGAAGTCCAAGATCAAGGCCCCGGCATGGCTGCGTGAGGGCCCTCTTCCAGGGCCCAGCCACTTCATCCTCTCTGCATGCTCACATGGCAGAAGGGGCTGGGAGCTCTGGGGGCCTCTTTTATAAGACACTAATCCCATTCACGAGGGCTCCACCCTCAGGACCTCAGCACCAGCATTAAGATTTCAACATAGGAACTTGGGGCATGGGGATGGGGGACACACAGTCAGACCACAGCACCGGGTGGGGAGCCCCAGGTGCATTCCACGAAGGCTGGGGCAGAGTTTGCAAAGACGCAAGACAGGAATGAACACACAGGACTGGGCGATGGTGGGTGTATGTGCGTCTGGCAGGTGTGAGGGAGCGAAACAGGCCAGAGAGGAAACTTCCAAGGAAAGGCCTGTGAGGAGGGGACAGCTAAGTGTCACCGTACAGGAAAGCAGGCCCCCGGTGAGCTCGTCTCTCAGCTTCGGAAAGATGTCAGGGATGCAGATTTTTAACAAATTTCCTGAATTTTAATTGTCGGTAACCGATTAAAAAAAAACTATTCAGGCCAACTGTACTGGATGCTGCGTGCCCGCCTACAGCCTCACACCCCTCAGCTACTCTCAATGTTGGCCAGCTCTCTCCGTCCCCAACCCGCCTCTCCCCGTCACCCCTGCATCCTGCCCTCCCCCCTTTGCAACCTGCCTTTCTTTCTCCATCACAAGTGTTTCCTGAAAGCATCCAAGCTGGGTCCCAGGCACTACATCTGTTGAACCTGACCTGTCACCTGAGACGTCAGGCAGACAGGTCTGCAGTCCAGAGGTGGCCTTTGGGCCATCCATCTGAGAACTTTGAGCTAGAGCTTGGGGAGAGTTGGGGTCCAGGATGGAGCTGAGGTGGGAGGGAAGGGCCCAGGCTGTGATGCTGAACGGGAAGCTGGACCCCTCCCACTGAGTGGCTCCCCACTCAGGTCCTGTACCCCCCGTTCCTGCTCTTCCCGTCTCCTCACTCCTTCAGGTCACCACTCAAGTGTCACCTACCCACCTCGCTGCACAGCATCACACAAGCCTGTGCACACACCCGTGCCCTCACGCACCCCCATCTCGTAACTGCGCTGCCTAGGGCGGAGAGAGAGGGGCAGGCAGGTTCTGAAACCCAGTGCCCACCCCCATTGCCAGGCCCCAGCCCGTGGGTCGCATCCCCAGACGGAGGGAGCTGAGCTGGGCACACAGGCTGAGCTGTGTCCTCACACAAAGGACATCTGTCCAGGATCCAGACACTGTACCTCTTCTAATCTGCATAATTAATTTGATTTCATCATGCACTATACCCCCCTTGTTTTTTTTTTTACTTATCATCATCCTACATGGTCTATATCTTTTTTCTTTACCTTATTTATAATCTCTCTCCCCGACTAAAATGTTGGTCCCATGAGTTTCAATCAAAGTTATTTCCCAGGACCTAGAATAATGCCTGATATACGGTAGATGTAATGCCTGATGTTGAGTAGATGTAATGCCTGATGTGTAGTAGCTCAATAATGCATGTTGAATAACTCATGAGCGAGTAGATGGAAGGAAGGACGGAGAAGGAAAGGAGGAAGTGAGGCAGATTAAAGGCAGGGAAATCCGTCTATAGGCAATTTTAATAATTAATATGAGAGAGAGTGTTGGCAACTCAGGTGGCCACAATGAAGTGAGAAAGAAAGGGCTACAGTTGCTCCGAGTGTCCGGTCTTTTTCTTTTGACTCTCTGCAGCCAATTCCATCAACCAGTAGATCCCTATAAGCCCCACGTTCCCAGTCCTGCAATTCCACATTCCCACATGCTCAGCTGGAGGCGGCTTCTCTTTGAGCCTGGTGCCCGTCATTTCAGTGGCTCGGTTCCTGTTAGCTTTTTCACATTAAAAAACGTTTTTAACATCCCTCCCTCCATTTCTCTCATTTGAATTTTCATTTAAGCCCAACTGATCCCCTAAGAGGTTGAATTCCTTATTGAGTCATTTGTCCGAGGGCTGAAGCAGGATGATGGCTCTGGGGCCCTTGAGCAGAGGTTTTACTGGGAGCCTGGGGTCTGAAGCCACTTAAGGAACCTGCCCTCCTGACCTGGCCACCCTGACATTCTGAACAGCCCCAGCCGGTGACCTCCCTCCCCTCGGGATGGGGAAGGGGACAGGAGTATCCTTCCCTGGTTCCGCACCCTCTGTTCAGTGGAAACACTTGCAATCTGGGCGGCATTTGATGCAGTAAGGTTCACAGATGAAAAGCGAATCAGGCTTTGTCTTTTCAGTGAAAGGCCCGGGTCTGAAATGAAGCACAGCAGGTGGGCAGAAACCACTCTCCTTTGCAAAGCTGTCACACATCTGTGACTGATGCTGTTTTGTGCTTTCAAGCAGCCACAGCAGCGGCAGCCTGGGAACCTCTGTGTACCTGCGGGTCAGGCTTAGCTTTGGTAGGGGGGCTGGGGGGTAGGAATCGGGGTGATGCTGGGTCCTCCTCCTTTAGGGACCCACTTTGGAGAGGGAGTGACTGCTGTCTCTACCAGAAAACCCAAATGTGGGTTTTCTGCCTCCCAAAGGAAATCACTGCCCATGAGAGCTAAAAACAGCTCCACCCACTGACCAAATTTAAATATCTATACATATTCAAATTTTTCATCTTATCCTCCAGTACTGTATACATTTTTAAGATAAACGATCAGAATTTGATGACTGTAACTGTCTTTTCTCTTTGAGGTGTCCTGGGTGGGATGGGGTAGGTGTGGGTTGGTGGACTCCATGCGTGAATTTCTTAATTTAGAATTGGGGGCCAAGGCAGCTGTCTGGGCAAACCCAGATTAATATACTAAAAAGAAATAACACAAGAAGATTACTGGAATTGCCCCACAAGGAGTACGTTCTGTGTTTGCCATTTTGCTAAGAAAGGATATTTCCTGAGCTTTACCGGTATCCCAAGAGAAGTTTGCTCGCTTCTTTTAATCTCAGCTTTTCAATTCCTGGCCAACCTTCAGAAAGGTAGCACTAGGGAACTTGCCTTTTCCTCTTCTCCTATTGAGTTTACACCGCAGGACCTTTCAGAGTGAAGGAAATGGCCCTTAATGAGTTTTCAGTCAAAGGAGGCAGAACCCAGGCGTGGAACCTAAGCCCTTCCTGGGGAGGTGGAGACAGCCTTCAGGCTGGAGGCTGGGAGGCTGGGAGGCTGGGAGGCTAGGAGGCTGGAGGCTGGAGGCTGGGAGGCTGGGAGGCTGGGAGGCTGGAGTCTGGGAGGCTGGGAGGCTGGAGGCTGGGAGGCTGGGAGGCTGGGAGGCTGGAGGCTGGGAGGCTGGGAGGCTGGAGGCTGGGAGGCTGGAGTCTGGGAGGCTGGGAGGCTGGAGGCTGGGAGGCTGGGAGGCTGGAGGCTGGAGGCTGGAGGCTGGGAGGCTGGAGGCTGGGAGGCTGGAGGCTGGGAGGCTGCTCACCTTGTGCGGAGGGGTGGTGGGCTGTACAATTCTGTAGGAGGAAATCCTTGTCATCTGATACAGATTCCATGCAGGACTAACTGGCACTCCTGAGCTGACTCATTTTTGGATAAGTTTTCTTCTGATTTTTTAAAGCATCTCAAAAGCCTCTTCTATAAATGATTCTCAAGGACCTTTGCAGAGAGAAATTAGTCCCTTAACTGTAATAAGGGTAGGCTTTGAACCAGGTTTATAACTGTTCCGTGCTTTTAATAATGTCTCCCGATATGGAATACTAAAATCAAAGTTTAGTTTAATTTTGCCTAATTCCTTTTCAGTACAGTATTTT
Organism: Delphinapterus leucas; assembly: GCF_059928025.1. Lineage (NCBI taxonomy): Eukaryota > Metazoa > Chordata > Mammalia > Artiodactyla > Monodontidae > Delphinapterus > Delphinapterus leucas. Next base: position 6,763,873 of record NC_143144.1, read on the forward strand.
AGCTGTCTACAATTCTCACATCTACAAGGGGCACATTTTATGAAAAAAGAGGGACATTTATTTTGGCAAATTTAAATATAGCAGAGGAGAGATTTTTTTTCTGTTTTTGATTTTGCTTTGCACACACACACGTATATATACGTACATATATATTGCTTTCCTGAAAGACATCTCCTTCCATTTTGGAACATACAATCCAGACTGTGGCCAATTAGCTATCAGTTTTTCTAAAAACAAGCTTTTATATATAGAGTGGATAAACAATAAGGTCCTACTCTATAGCACAGAAAACTATATTCAATATCCTATTATAGACCATAATGGAAAAGAATATTTAAATAAAGAATGTATATATATATATATATATATATGTGTGTGTGTGTGTGTATAACTGAATCACTTTGCTGTACAGCAGAAATTAATGTAACATTGTAAATCAACTCTACTTCAATTAAAAACAAACAAACAAAGAAAACAAAGCCTCTCAGAGATAATGTGCTTTTGTTGGTGTTGTTCTTTATTTTGTAGTCCAGGATAATGTGTAAAAGTATGACCTCCAAAATATTATCAGAGAAACTCTGGCCCACATTCACTCAGGTAGATTATGGCTCCCCTCTGCAGGCGAGGCTCTTTCTGCCCCAGCCGGATCACTTTGTTGGCTGCGTTCATCCCACATCCGCTCTGACCATTGCCTGCTAACAGCTCAAAACTGCCCCTTCTCCAAAAAATGGCCCTCGGACAAAAGGGAGCCCCAGCCCAGGAGATGACACCCTGCTCCCATCCCACAGGTGATGATGGGCCAATGGAGGTGCTGGGCACAGAAGGCCAAGCCCCTTGCTCATGGTGGGACCAGTCTTATGGTGCAGTTCCTGCTCCAGAGCTCCTCAGGGGATCAGGCTGGTGACAGACTCCAGCTGAGACCAAGTCCTTGCTTAGCGTCGTCCTTTGCCTATGGTGCTCCCTCCATGGTCCCCAGACAGCACAGACTCAGTAAGTCACAGGCGCCTGAATCCCTGCTCAGGCTGAAGGGCCTGAATTATTTGCATAAACAAACAAGAGGTTATATGCCAACACCTAGACTCAGGTGACCCTCCTTAGAAAAGTATACAAGGTATGTTCACCTAAAAAGCTTTCAGAAACAATACGTTTTGTTTTTTCTTTCCTGTGCATAATTTATATCCAAGATATATTCCAAACATAAAAAGTGCCATGTGACATTGTTACCAAGGCTGTTGCTGCGGAATCATACCGCTGCCCCTCCCTCGAATGGAAACCAATTACTCTTGTCTAAGTTTCAGGAAGAAGCTGTGAAGAAAAAAAACAAGAACTGGTCAGAACCAACTAGGTCCAAGATGGCGGAAGAGAGACTTCCAGTAGACCTTTGAGCCTCATTATATACTCACTGTAATACATTAGCATGCTAAATAACACAGCCACCAGTGCCAGGACAGTTGACAGTTGCCATGACAACAACCAGGAAAACCCATACAAGGACTGAATAGACGAACTGAATCAGTCCCGGGCCCAAACCACACCCCTGTTCTCAGATAAGTCATGAATATTCCTCCCACTCTTTCCAGTTCCCTCCATTATACCTTGACCCTCCTATATATTTTATATCTCCGCCCGAATTGGGTTGAGAAGTTGATTTGCAAACTAGGTTCCCACTTCTCTATTCTTCGGCCATTGAAGAAAGCTTGTGCCGCACCTGTCTCAGCATTGGTTTCATTATTGGCTGCAGGAATCTGATCAGAAAAAGAACCTTTCTGGTGGAGACAAGGGGTCTCGGCCTGGGCTAGGACCTCGGCGTGGGTCCAGTCCATCAATTCAGTAACAATATCACCGCAGCCTAGATCTGGAACACAAACCTAATTACAGAATAGAGGCTGTCCTTCCACCGAGTTAGTCAGTCGAAATGGCAGTGGCCAAGGCAGTGAGCATCTATTCTGGCTACAATACAATTTAGAAATGTACATTTTTAAAAACGTGATTGTTTAAGATTTAAATTCACTAGGCGAAGAGGAAAAGAGCGTGATGGCGAGAAGCGGTTTCAATATAAGGTTATGATAACAATAACGAAGCCTCACTTCTTAAGCATGCATACAAACATACACACATGGGGCTTCCCTGGTGGCGCAGCGGCTGAGAGTCCGTCTCCCGATGCAGGGGACGCGGGTTCGTGTCCCGGTCCGGGAAGATCCCACATGCCGCAGAGCAGCTGGGCGCGTGAGCCATGGCCGCTGAGCCTGCGCGTCCGGAGCCTGTGCTCCGCAACGGAAGAGGCCACAACAGTGAGAGGACCGCGTACCGCAAAAAAAAACCCCAACATACACACATACATATAAATAAATGACATTAGGTTAGGCCAGAAGAAAGCGGGGGTGTGTTGTTTGGGTCCCACTGAACTTAAACAGGACAAAAGCACTCATTAAAATACGCAATAACTTTGTAGAAAACAGAGCATCCATTTACTCATTCGTGATGACAAATAAAAGCATCAAGCAGATGGGAGACTCCTGTTTGCTGTTTGGTTTATTCTATCCCTCTAGGCAAACTAACCGGGAAATCAAATTAAAATCAGAATTTTTCTTTGTGAGTGTAGACCCTGAAGAGCAGGGGGGTTTTGGACTACTTGAAATGCTGAGGTCACAGATCTGGGGCCGCCAGACCCTCTCCCCCATGGGCATGCTGCCTGCAGAGGGCCCACCTGTGTTCCTGGATCCGGCCGCCCTCTCCTCGCCAGTGGGGATGTCTCATTCTTGTTTCCCTGCACTTCCTTGACTGGCCAGCTCCCTTTATTCTAACTGCCATATTTTATGCATTCTTTTCTAGAACAAAATTTTGATCCTGTGTAACTTTTTTTTTCTATCAGAGACATACGGTCATGATGAGACCTTCGGACAAAGTAAAGGCTCTCCGCCATCTAGAGATCACCTCTGAGCGATGGCAGCAGGGGGTACGTGCCTTGCAGTGAGGAAAAATGAGTGTGGATAGAATTGAGGACGTTGCCCAGGGCATCGGAAGAGCTCGGAGATTATCTTCCTCCTACCTTTAACTATTCTTTCCTTCAGGCTTCAGCAAACTTTTTCTTTAAATAACCTGATAGTAAATAATTTAGGCTTTGGGGGTTGCATGTTCTCCATTACAATACTCAGCTCGATGGCTGCATCACAAAAGCAGCTGTAGACTCAGATGAACGGGGTGTGGCTGTGTTCCAATAAACTTTATTTACAAAGAAGCCAGCACGTCGCATGGGGCTCAGGGGTCTTAGTTTGCCCTTCCCTACTACATCATCTAACGTGGCTTCAGAGCAAAACATGGATTTTATGATTAAGAACAAGGTTTATTTTCTAGTCAAACCATTTTGAAATGCTTCTCCCCTTACTTCTGAAATAGACATTTTGTCTGGTATCTGGATCAATTTATAAATAATTGTTCAATGTCCTTGTTGGGAGTGATGGCTGCATGAGAAGTGGAACATGTTTTCTGCCTGCAAATATTAACAGTGAATTTATTTTTATTTTATATTTTTTATTGAAGTGCAGTTGATTTACAATGTTATGTTAGTTTCTGGTGTACAGCAAAGTGATTCAGTTTTATATATATATATATATGTTTTATACATATATACATATTCTCTTCCATTATGGTTTATTACAGGATATATATAGTTCCCTGTGCTACACAGCAGGACCTTGCTGTTATTTATTCTATATGTAGTTGTTTGTATCTGTTAATCCCAAACTCCCAATCCATCCCTCCCCCACCCTTTCCCCTTTGGTAGCCATAAATTTGTTTTCTGTGAGTCTGTTTCTGCTTTGTAAACAAGTTCATTTGTATCATTTTTTTAGATTCCACATATAAGTGATATCATATGGTATTTGTCTTTCTCTTTCTGACTTACTTCACTCAGTAAGATAATCTCTAGGTCCATCCATGTTGCTGCAAATGGCATTATGTCATTCCTTTTTATGGCTGAGTAATATTCCATTGTATATATGTACCACATCTTCTTTACCGATTCATCTGTTAATGGACATTTAGGTTGCTTCCATGTCTTGGCTATTGTGAATAGTGCTGCTATGTACATTGGGATGCATGTATCTTTTTGAATTATAGTTTTGTCTGGATGTATGCCCAGGAGTGGGTGGGATTGCTGGATCGTATGGCAACTCTAGTTTTTTGAGGAACCTCCATACTGTTCTCCATAGTGGCTGTACCAATTTACATTCCCACCAACAGTGTAGGAGGGTTCCCTCTTCTCCACCCTCTCCAGCATTTGTTTTTTGTAGACTTCTTAATGATGGCCATTCACAGCATGTTTAATGGCCCAGTGACCCAGGCATTCCTCCTCTCAGTACATGCTCTACATGTGTTCACTAAGATGCATGTACAAGAATATTCATGGCAGAACAAAGGAATATTCCAAAACTGAAAACAATTCATGTGTCCACAGAGTAGGAAGGATAAATAAATCATAGTAGATCATACCATAAAATAATATATGGCAACAAGAATGAACAAACTACAGCTGCATGTATCCATGTGGATGGGTCTTACAAACAGTGCTAAGTAAAAAAAAAGAGAACATATGGTTTGATTCCGTCTTCATAAAGTTCAAAAATTAATCCATGATATTGAAGGGAAGAATAATGATTTCCCTAGGGAGAGGGGTAGGTAGTGACTGGGAAGGGAAGGGGGGCCTGGGGTGTTGGTAATATTATGTTTCTTAATCTGGGCACTGATTTCATAGCTACACTCACTTTTCTGTGAGTATATTTAATTTTTTTTTTAAATTACAGCAGTCATAATAACAGCTGACTTTTATTAAAAGGCAACCATGGGGACTTCCCTGGTGGTCCAGTGGCTAAGACTCCATGCTCCCAGTGCAGGGGGCCTGGGTTCCATCCCTAGTCAGGGAACTAGATCCTGCATGCCACAAGTAAGAGTTTGCATGCCACAACTAATGATCCCGCAGGCTGCAGCTAAGACCCAGCACAGCCAAATAAATAAATAAATAGTAAAATAAATAAAAGACTCAAGATTTAAAAACAAACAAAAAGCAAAAACAAAATAAAACACAGAAGCAAAACAAACAAAAAAAGGCAACCATGTACCAGGCACTGTGTTAGGCACTTTATACACATTGTCTGCTTTACTCCTCACAAAACTCCTTGAAGGTGGCTTCTGAGCTCTATTTTATAGTGAAAACAAGGCTCAGAGAGGTTAAGAAACTCGCTCAAAATCACACAGCTGGTGAGCGGCAGAGCTGCCACTAACAGACAATAGAATGATACACAGCTTTGTGAAATCAGTCACTAGACAGGGCATCTTAATGAGAGAGCCTTGTGGGGTTTCAGAGAGAGAGAAGTCTCAGAGATGAGTAGGAGGGGAGACCTGTGCTGTTTTGAAGCTCCAGGGCTGGAGCTTCTATAATAAATACCTACCCTCTAGTTTGTATTGCCACGGGACAAACAGATGGCCTGGAGATGGAAGGTTTCTCCTGCTCAGCTCACTGGTTCCAAATCAAAATATAAGACAGCCCAAGCATGGCCACAATGGAAAGTCTGGTTTTCTTCTGGGAGTGACATATGGTTCCAGAATGAATCCATGCACAGACTCAGCTTCTGTGGGCTATGACCTTGACTGTCACATTGGAAATCAGATTGGACAGAAAAAGATCTCGGGGCTCAGACTCTGAGAGATAAGTAGAGGGGAAGCCAAGAATCCCAACGAACCAGTCTTCTCTAAGGCTCCTGTGGGTCCCTCTGCCCCTCCTCCCTCCCTCCCCCGCCCCCTCCTGCAAACACTTATTGGAGAGTTGCTATTTGTAAGGCCAGTGCTAGGCACCGCTGCATCTCAGTTTTTTTTAAAATGATGGTGTCACTATAACCTGACTCAAATATAAGCTTGTGAAATTATTCATACGTCCCCAAATAGAAATAGAAGAACCTATGACCCAATAAACAAATACTGCAAACATTAGGAACTTTCAAATATAGCTGATTTCCAGCACAGACAGTGGAATGTGAGCTTTTGAAACATTTGTCTGACTCCCTGAAGGTACCAATAAACTTTTATATGGAGGAAACAATGTAGAAAGTAGAACATACACACTGTAACATTTTATGTTTTATTTAGCAGCCTACATAAACTCCCCAAGGCTCCGTGGACGGTTGTGGTGGGCTGTACTTTCTGGCATTTAAAAGGGCTTCTCAGAGTACTCCTCTTCTCCATCCTGATGCTTTTCCCTTCAGGGAATTTGTGATTGCTCCTTTCAAAATACTCTTTCCAAAATTTAGTGAAGTAAAAACTATACAAAAGATAATAATTTTTGAGAGAAGTGAGTCATCTATGTTTTGTATCATAAGTGTGCATAGGAATCGGTCGCTTTAATTGTGTCTAAATACCTTCTCTTTTATGCTGGTTTTGTTTAAGGATGCATATAGCGGCAAAGAGATACCTATTACGGCTGTAAATTGTGCCTGATACTGAGAGTCATAGCTATACAAATAGTGCTCGAGGGAATTAAGGGTCTGGTTTAACCATCTCTGTAATGTTCCTATTCCAAGAACAATATTTCATGGGTGTTGTAAAATTTATAAGCCTATATTCACGAGGTCTGCACGGTTCCAACCAGGCAAGACTGAAAGTGTATTCCCAGCATCCAGCACCTATTAGAAGCTGCCTTCTAATCCAGGTGTCAGAAAAAAAACAGTATCAGTGGTTAGGGAAGCTGAACTCCACGCGGGGTCTTGGAGCCTGCCCTGGCGAAGGCAAAGTTCCGTGGAAAACTGTCCTCCCCTTTCTGTGACAACTCAGGAGGGTGGAGGGGCGATGGGCGGGTGGTGGTCACCTCTCTGTCACTGCTACTTCATTGATCTCACCCCCCTGGCTGGACAGATAGAGGCGTGGACTGACTGTGTGCCTGTCACCGTGGGGATGGAGGCACACTGCTCACCCTGCTGCTGGGCTGGGGATGGCTTTCACCACCAGCTTTAAGGATCACGAGAGGTGATCCTTAAATTTTCAGGGATTTTGTGAGCCTGTGGTCCAGCACAGCCATGATTAAAGATGGAATCCCGCAAACTTATAATTAATCAAATATATTGAAAGGTAAAGTGAAATGCTCAAAATTCTTCTTTTCCTCATTTCGCTGTTGTCCCTGCCCTGTGGGTTGGTGGCATCTGGGTGGTGAGCCGTGTGACCTGTGCTCAGAATCAGAAAACTGGGATTTTGAGCCAATCGTTTGTCACTTTTTAGCCTGCAGCTCTTGAAAAGTCACAGACATTGTGTGAACCCTTATTTTTTTCATCAGAAGAATAGGGGTGAGAAGAGTATCTTCCTTCCTTATGTTCCTTATGTAACAGAGAAGAGCTAAATCGGACTCCATGTTGGATCTGTTTCTGTTACTTTAAACCTTTGCTTTCCGCTGCTTTGGTTCACTAAAAGGATCCTGTCTATACATAATGGCCCGCCTCAGGGAACCCTGCCCCTCTGCCTGAAGGTTAAACCAAAGTGCCTTTGTTTAGGGCAACCTCCGGACCCTGTCCACCTGTGCATGGCTGCAAGAAATAAGAAATTAACACACCCCCTGCCCGAGGCTGGCCATTCCAGGGGATATTGGCAAAACTTAAGGCCTTTTTACTTTACTTCTTCATCTCCTCCCCGTCTCTGTGCCATAAAAGAAACTGGCATCCAGACTGCAATAAAATAGTTATTTTGAGACTTTATTCTGCCATCTTCTCAGTCTGCCGGCTGCCCGAATAACGTCGTCTTCCCTGCCTCAGCACCCTGTCTCCGATCTATTGGCCTGTCGTGCGGCGAGCAGAGTGAGCTTGGACTCCGTAACGCTCACTTTGTAAAGTGGTTGAACCTCAGTTCAATGCAGTAAAACATATCTAAGAACAGAATTTGTAAACTGTCAAGGGCTCTGTAATGGCCTTGTCACTCCTCACATTGCTGGATCTTCAAAATGTCCCTGGAAGAGGTCTTTTTTTAGTATGTAACAGAGATAACACTAACAAAAGTTTGTTTAGTATCATAGAATGCAAAGCCTGGAAGAAATCTTTCAGATCATCTATTCACCCTGTGCTCTAACTTATGAAAACTTTAAGGAACTTAAAAAATTCCCACAACCAGTAAGAGCAAGGACTTGAATGTGAAACCCAGATCTGCCTCCAATCCCACCTCAAAAATCCTTTAAACCGAAACCGAAGGGCTGCTTTGGGATCTCTGGGTCACGAGAAACAAAGACTCATTCAGTTCCCTCTGGAAGAGAAATAGGGGAGGTTATTACAAAGACGCAAGTGGGATGATGGGAAAGTTCATGCAAATGACAGTGATGCTGGTAACAGCCCAGTATCGTGCTCTATGTGCCATATATTACTTTGCTTAATCTTCACACGACCTGCGAATTCTCGCCTCCATTGTACAGATGAGAAGCCAGAGGCATAGATAGGTCGAGTGCGTGCAAAATCACAGCCAGCACTGTGCCAGGCTAAGATATGAACTTGGGTCTGTCATGACCTGGGCTCATGACTTGCGTGTCATGTTCTTCTAGGCATGCAAACAGCAGGATGGCTGGCCCCTTGGGAACAGAAGCCAGGGGGTGTTTGCTGGATTGCAGGGGGAAGCAGGTCTCTCCTGTAGTATCTGCTTCTCTCTCAGCCTCTGCCCTTTGCTCCAGGCTTCTAACTTCCACTGGCCTGCAGACCGCAGTGGCGACTCCAGCTCCACCAGGCACACCCTCCTGTTAGCTCACCCCTGAGTTTTTGAGTTCTGAACTGCCAAGGTCACCTTCTCCCTGGCCCTGCTCTTCTTTTCTAGCCAGGCTGTAACTCACTCACGGCACTTGCAGTCTTTGGTCCGGCCTCCACTCCCGGTCCAATCAGCTGTGGGCCTGCAGTCTAGACCAGCATGTCCAGGACAGTAGTCTTGTTACAATTTGACCTCCTGGCACCTCTCACGGTCTCCTCGTTGGTAGCTCTTTGTGTATTCCTCGTATCTTCTCCCCTGGACAGCAGGGGCCAGGAGCACAGCATCCACATCCGATCCAGCTTCTTGTCCCAGCATCTAGCACAGGAGCTGGTGGTCCAGGAGGGCTGACTGAAGAGGTGAATTATCATTTGGCTGATGGGGAGGTCAGACTACACTAGTAAAGACTGAATGCTTACTACTTTGCCTCGATTCTCTGACTGTTTCAGAAAGTATAAAATTGTTGGTCTTGGGACTTCCCTGGTGGCGCAGTGGTAAGAATCCGCCTGCCAATGCAGGGGACATGGGTTCGAGCCCTGGTCCGGGAAGATCCCACACGCCGCGGAGCAACTAAGCCTGTGTGCCACAGCGACCGAGCCTGAGCTCTAGAGCCCGCAAGCCACAACTACTGAGCCCACGTGCCACAACTACTGAAGCCCATGTGCCCAGAGCCCGTGCTCCACAACAAGAGAATCCACCGCAATGAGAAGCCCGCGCACCGCAACGAAGAGTAGCCCACGCTCGCCGCAACTAGAGAAAGCCCGCATGCAGCAACGAAGACCAAACACAGCAAAAAATAAATTTATAAAGCACAAACAAACAAAATAAATAAAATCCTTGGTCTTTATTATTTAGATTATTAGGTCAACTCCCAATTTCACTTGGCTGGTATCCATCAGACGCAGAGAGCAAGCGTACTTTCTGGCAACAGTAACTGAGTGTAGCCGTGACCCAGAAAAGGGAAGAAAGGAAGCAGCCCCAGTGTCTCCCAGCCCACAGGTCACTCCGGGCTGAGCAGGAAGGAAGCAGCCTGGCTAGTGCTCGCCCTACCCTGCTCTCCTCGCCTTCCTGGGCACATCGGAAGGCTGCATTGGGCCCATGTGATTAGTCAGGCCCGTGGACTCTGAGAAGTGAAGCAAGTCACTTCCAGTTGGCGAGAGTTGAGAGTGGGTGTGAGTTTCCTATGTCCCTTCTCTTTCCCATCTCAGTGACGTAGGAGGCTGCAGGCTGAGGGCACAGCTACCAGATAGATCACCACGGACGGATACCCTGGAGAGTCACCTGGCTTGCATCTAACTTTGCACGAACCAAAAATAAACCTTAGCTGTATTAAGCTCTTGAAATTTTGTTACCAAGGAATATCATAACCTGTCCTGACTGATGCAAGCTTGCAGAACCCTTCAGCCATAGCTCTGGCCTGACCGTGGACTCCCTCAGAGGTCACCTTCCTCTATTCAGACCCATCAGGTGTGTAGCTCAATGACTCAAAGGTAGCATGGTGATGAACTTGAGTGATGATCAGGTAGACCCAGGTTTGCATCACCTCTGATACATCAAAACCATATGACCTTGGGAGGGTTAAACCCTCTGCTCCTGCTTCTCCTCATCTGTAGGAGGTTGAGGCAATGTCGCAGGCAATGCATGAGGATAAAATAAGAAAATACATACTCAGCATGCCTTCTATTATTTCATATCCCCTCCTGTCCCCGTTGTGCTGGGAGCTTCTCTCTGTCCTGACCAGATGGGGCTAAAACTAACTACATGTTAGATCTCTGAGGATCCAACGACCAGGACAGCCATGAAACAAAAGCACTTATCTTCACCGGTTCTAATGAAAACTGCAGCATCACCCACTCTGTCCTCCGTTTTCATTCCTGTTTTGCTGAGGATCTGTGTTTATAGGGAAGCTCTGTCTGCTTCTGCTCCAGGCACCTGCATATGTTTTCTCCTAGTGAGAAAGGGGCTGTTAGAAAAGGTAAATGGACATGGGGCTCAAGCAACTTTTGCAAGCCTGGCAGATTTTTTTCTACGAGATGTTTTTTTTTAAAAAAATGCCTATAGAAAGAGTGTGAATGGTCTTCTTGTCCACTTTCATGATCTTTGACTTTTCCATGCAGAGAGAGGGGGACAGGGGCATTGCCAGGATTACCCAGGAAAACCCCACATCCCTCTGGACTGTTTGTGGCAGACAGATAACCTTAGCTCTCGGGAAGTTCTTCCCAGTATTGAACCAGAATCTCTCCTCTTCTTGTCTGAAATATTAAAAAAAAAAAAAATCATCCATGGTGGATGTCAACAGGTGAAAAAGCAATTCATTTTTATCCTTCCTCCTTTATTCCTCTTCTACCTTTCTCTTTCATTCCCCAAAGGCAGAATTTAGATAGATGCAAATCAGAAGGCACCACAGAGTCCACTGTGAGCTGGAAACAAGAAAATGAAATCAGAAAATGCTTAGCTCAACAAGCCCTCTCTTTGCTGGCTGGGGTCCTCTAATTAAACAGCTGACTGAGTGTGTTCACACGCATCTCCTACAGTGGGCATCATGAAAGCCAAGCATTAAACTTCAGGACTCTTTTGGAAAGATTTTTCACACAGTATTAAGGGAGAAGCAGCCTTACCTTAACAAAGCTCTACCTCCTTCCTGATGTTAACGGCTGGGCTTAAATTTGAAATATCACTTTTTTTTCCTCTGTCCTTGGAAGATGCAGTGTTCACTGACCTAGACAACCCCCAGTGAACTCCAAGCCAATTACACTTGAGCAAGTGAAAATTACAAAATGAGCGTTTCCCTTTCTGTTGGTCTATCAGAGTGATGACCCGCTCTCTCCCTGCAGTGTTAATAACCAAATATGAAATATTGAAATGGCTGCAAATAGCATCAATCAAAATTGTTTCCATTCCAAGTAAGCTCAGATGGCTTGCATGTTTTGACCCAACGTCTTTTTATGTTTGATATACTTTCTTAATTAAAAAGTGCATAATGATAAAAAAAAAGCATGGGTAATTGTAACATAAATGTTTCTTAAGTGCAAAATAAAGAAAACAAAGTTTAAAAAGAAAGGCTGAGGTAGGATTCTTTTGTAAGATACATATTTATGTATTGCTGCTTCATTATTTTGGCAACCTAACAAGCCATGGATAGAAGGAGCACTTTTTAATTCTAAAATTGACTTTGGTTTCTGTCTTTGGTTCCTAGGATGTGCTGACCACTTGGCATGGCCAGGAGTTAAGGAGCAGAGGAAACGTGTAAGGATGCCAAGAGAGGATGGTACTGAGTCCCGAGCACAGGTCACTTCCGGCATGCAATGAGGCCTTTTGGAAAAGTAAATCAGATCAGTCTTTCTCTTTCTTAATATTCTCCAATTGTTTCCATTTAGAACAAATGCAAGCCATTGATGGTAGATGCCAGGGCCCTATAAGCAGACCCCATGACTTCTCTCTTTCCCTCACTTACCTCCCTTTAGCCATATTGACTGTCTTTGTTTCCTGGGAAACTGAGATTATTCCCCCCTCAAAACCTTTGCCCTTTCTGCTCACTCCACTGAGAACATCTTCCTGATATAATTTGTGAGTTGCTAACTCTCTTCCTTCAGGCTCTGCTCAGAAAAAGCATATCTTTAGAGTGATTTTCTCTGACCACCCAATCTCACCACCCCCACTTCCAGCTCTCTGTCACGACACTCTCTTTACCTCTTTCATTCCTTCATCACGCATAATGCCTTCAGAAATTATCTTTTTAAACAATCATTTAGTGATTTAATACCTGTTTCTCTCAACTGAAATATAAGATCATGGAGGGCAAGGACTTCATTTGTTTTGCTTACCTTGAAGCCCCAGAACCTGAAACAGTGCCTACACAAAGCACATACTCAGTAGATACTTGTTGAACTGGCACATCTGCAAATAGCAACACAAGCATGGGGTTAAACCAGGCTTGCCCTCATGATGCCACCAAAGAGTGTGCTGGTCTTACTAAGTGTTTTTTGTCCAAGCCTCTGGAAACTTAGGCCTTGCTAAGTCCACCCATCTGGCTAACTGTATCCCAGTACCATGTGATTTTAAATGATAATTCTTAGATAATAGTAGAATTGTTAGAATTCTATTAGAATAATAGAATTATTAGGTAATAATAAAATTCCCTTTTGAGAGCCCCTGAGAAAATATTCTAAGAATGGTTCTTAAAGTGACTGAAAAGGATAGAAATCAATGTGTAATATTCAGATATTTAAATGATGCTACTTACTCACCAACAGTACAGCATGTGCTTTGAAAAGTTTCCTGCTGTGGTGACTAGTCTGAGCTTATCTTTACTAGTTCCCTCAGTCTCATTTCTCCTTCTGACCAGTGGCCAGTGACTGATTGGCAGGTGGGACCCTTACTAGTTATGGTACGGCTGTGTGCTCCTTGACCCCTGGGAGGCAAGATAGTGCAGTGGGAAAGAGCAAAGTCTCCTGTTGCAGATGACCTGGGTTGAGTCATGACTCCTCCACTCACAAGCTGTGACTTTGGGCATGCTCCCAAGCCGTCTTCTGCCTTAGTATCCTCATCTATAAGACGTAAACTAATAATAGCACCCAGCCTCTGAAGGGTGTTGTATATGACCCAGCAATCTCCCTACTGGGCGTGTACCCTGAGAAAACCATAATTCAAAAAGAGTCATGTACCACAATGTTCACTGCAGCTCTATTTACAACATCCAGGACATGGAAGCAACCTAAGTGTCCATCGACAGGCGAATGGACAAAGAAGATGTGGCACATATATACAATGGAATATTACTCAGCCATAAAAAGAAATGAAATTGAGTTATTTGTAGTGATGTGGATGGGCCTAGAGCCTTTCATACAGAGTGAAGTAAGTCAGAAAGAGAGAAACAAATACCTTATGCTAACACATATATATGGAATCTAAAAAAAAAAAAAAATGGTTCTGATGAACCTAGGGGCAGGACAGGAATAAAGACACAGGCGTAGTGAATGGACTTGAGGACACTGGGAAGGGGAAGGGTAAGCTGGGACCAAGTGAGAGAGTGGCATGGACATATATACGCTGCCAAATGTAAAATAGATAGCTAGTGGGAAGCAGCCGCATAGCACAGGGAGATCAGCTCGGTGCTCTGTGACCACCTAGAGGGGTGGGGTAGGGAGGGTGGGAGGGCATATGGGGAGGTATGTACATGTATAGCTGATTCACTTTGTTATAAAGCAGAAACTAACACACCATTGTAAAGCAATTATACCCCAATAAAGATGTTAAAAAAAAAAACAGTAAGTGAATGCTATAGCACAGGGAACTCTGCTCAACATTATGTAACAACCTAAATGGGAAAAGAATTTGAAAAAGAATAGCTACATGTATATGTAGAACTGCATCACTTTGCTGTACATCTGAAACTAACACAACATTGTTAATCAATTATACTCCAATGTAAAATACAAAGTTTAAAAAGAAAAGAGTAAGTGAATGAATGTAAGCACTTAGAGTAGAACAGTACCCGGCACAAAGTGCTGTGCTATCTACTATGCCTGCCCTTAAGGAATTTGCTGTCTAGGAAGGAAAAACAGGACACACAGAGGAAAAGGTAATCAATGATGGCACATCTGATAAATGCCCAGTGAATACTAGTGACCAGAAATACCATGGGGCTTCAAAGAAAGGGAAAAACGGCTCTGGGCTTGGATAGCTTAAAAAACACCTTCATTGAGCTACATGAAAGCTAAAGCCTTGAGACATGAACACACATCTGTCCTTCTTCCGTAGAAAATTAATTGGGTTGGAATGAAATCTCCAGACATTTGTTCTGAGGTCCCCGCCTGACAAATGGGGTCACTTCAGCTACTGTGATGAGGGTGGTCCCATCAACCCCTCGGGGTATCATCACACACATAAAGAACCATTCATGATTGTTTGACTGAAGATTTTAAATTCGTCTGTTTCAAGCTCAAGGTTTGATAGATGAAAGCACTGTTAGAGAGAAGGGCAAACTTTTTCCTACCCTGCCAGCTAGCTATTGGAAGTCTGACAATTTTGGTTTTACTGTTACCATGCCTAGAATTTCTCGGGGCTGGCTTTTGCGAAATGGGTTAGCAAATCCAATTTTTGTTCTCTTGACCGGGAAAGGATCAAGAAGGTAACATCTTGAAGGAGAGCCCGAATTCGTGTAAGGAATCCCCACGGGGAATCATGGGGCTTCCATCGGCCCCACCTCCCTGTCCTGCTCTCCTTTCTCTGACTCTGAGCGAGAGGCGGCACGGCTCATACCGCACTGCGCACACCTCGCCCACAGGCGCCAGCTGCCCGTGCTGCCCATCTGGGGTTCCTGCTGCTGGATGTCAGGGCATCAGAGACTGGAGGGACCCACATCTTCTGCATTCCCTTCCACTTTAAGTGAGAGAGAGCCTCCATCTGTTGGCTTCCTGGGTGTGGAGCCAGTCTTAATCATTTTACTAGAGTGTTTGGTGAGGCCTTTGAGGATGGTCCTTTTGCAGCTGTGTGACAAGAGCCAGAGGAGTTTGTCTGGAGAACGGCATCTGATGGGCAAATGCTTTATTAGAGACAGCTTGTTAACTATGCCATATAGATACAGATACAGATATAGATATATAGACATATAGATATATAGATACAGGTATCCCCCCCGACAGTATATATACAGACCCATACATGTAAGTATAGATGCAAAGACATATTTCTTTTTGTGTCCAAATGTTGAATGTTCTGTTAAGACATCTGATGTAGTGCTACCTCGGAGGGAAAATGAAAGATTGTCTCTTATTACAGGCTGTTTCCATGGTAGCTTAATACCCTCGGGTAGTGCCCTGTTGATGAGTTATTACTTTTTTGCAAAAACACATTGTAGGGAGACGATTAATAATATGACTTGCATAGCCAAACAACAGGTTAATTTTTCTTACGTTTATTCTCAGAAGGGAACACATGCTGATATCTGTGGTCATTTCTCTCTACGTCTGACTCACTCCTCTTAGCCCTTTCTTCACAGAGTTAACAAAGGAAGGGAAAAGGAAGATGGATAGACCCTCAGGGACTCCCTCAGGCAAAGCATGTAGGTGGCACCTCAGATGCTGTCTGGAGAAGGAATAAACGTTTTAATCAGGAAAGTCCCCTCTTAAAACTGTCAGACCAAGTGTTCTAGCCGCTATGTTCTGTCAGATGTGATTGTACCCACGGCACATCTTAAGCACTGTGGCAGAACTGATATTACAAAATGGCTTGACTGTTTACAAGGGCTTCTGGGAGGAAATTGCGCCTGACATAATGAGAAACCTCTTCTCTGGAGGAGAGACTGAATCTCTGTGGTTCTCGGGTTTGACCAGCCAGCCTCAGAGGCTTAGGACAGTGTCCTCCTTGTGGCCAAGATGCGAAGATGGCCCAGGGCCCTTAACAGAATTGCCTATGGGAGAGTGGTGATGACAGGGGTTAGTATAGACCGGAGCCCAGACAAGGCAACATCAGGCTGTGTTGAGAGCTAAAAGGCTTACGGAATTCTCTTAGGAACTGAGAATGTATTTGGTAGCTTAAGAGATTAAATCCCTGGATTTCATGCTGCTTCTACATTCTTAGGAGACGCTCTTCCTCTTCCTCCCTCTAAGTCCCATTTCCCCAGGCAAGTCTTGACACAGGGAAAGACCGTCTATCATAAATATTCAACAAAGAAAAATAATCAAGAGGACCCTTCCAAATGTTCATGTGGGGATAGACATTTTAAATCCCCCAAATGCATAGAAATCAGATTATCCTCTTCAACGTAAAGATTTTCAGGCCATATATTCGTCCAGGTATAAAGAAAATATAAGATAACAAACAGTAGGTAAAATTACAATAAATAACTAAGATATCTTCCATCTTCTGTCCTGGACCCACTAATACTCGGAAACTGAAAAACAAACAAATTAAAGACTGTAGCTATATTCTTAGTTACCAAAAATACGTATTCTGAAGTTGTTTATATATATACATACATACAAGATAATACATATTATATTACATATAATACTATATATATAATATCTATATTACAGCCCATGGAGAAAGTTGGAGAATAGAAAATGTACTATTTTATTTGTAGATTTATATTTACAGATTTTCAACAATTTGTTAAAATTGAATTGAGGATTATTTTTACACAGTTTGAAAAAGAAGAGATGCCAAGATACTTTATCCAGAAATAGCATCTGGTGGTTAACAGGTGAAGAATAAAAAAGAAAAAGTAGTGATATCTCTGAGAGAAGGGGAAAAGACTGATATGTTTATAGAAGAGAGAAGAAGAACTATTTTCTAAATTGAGGTATAGTTGTCATACAACATAATATTAGTTGCAGGTGTACATCATGATTCGATATTTGCATATACTGGGAAGTGATCACCGCAAGTCTAGTTAACACCCATCGCCACACACAGTTACAATTTTTTTTCTTGTGATGAAACTTTTCAGGTCTGCAAGCATCTCTTGGAGATGTTGTGGGTTTGGTTCCAGACCATGGAAATAAAGCAAACATTGTTATAAAATGAGTCGCACGGATTTTTTTGGGTTTCCCAGTGCATGTAAAAGTTGTGCTTACACTATACTGTAGTCTATTAAGTGTGCGATGGCATTATGTCCAAAAAAAAAGTACATACCTTAATTTAAAAAATACTTTATTGCTAACAACAGAAAAGCTAACCATCAACTGAGCCTTCAGTGAGCTGTAGTCTTTTTGCTGATGGAAGGTCTTGCCTCAGTGTTGATGGCTACTGACTAATCAGGGTGCTGTTTGCTGAAGATCGGGGTGGCCATGACAATTTCTTATAATAAGACAACAATAAAGCTTGCTACATCTATTGACCTTCTTTTCACAAACAATTTCTCTGTAGCAGGCAATGCTTTCTGATAGCATTTTACCCACAGAACTTCTTTCAAAACTGGAGTCAATCCTCTCAAACCCTACCACTGCTTTATCAACAAAGTTTATATCATATTCTAAACCCTTTGTTGTCATGTCAACAATCTTCACAGCATCTTCACCAGGAGTAGATTCCATCTCAAGAAACCTCTTTCTTGGCTCACGCATAAGAACTAAGTCCTCATCCATTCGAGTTGTATCCTGAGATTGCAACACTTCAGTCCCATCTTCAGGCTCCTCTTCTAATTTCTCTTGCTATTTCCACCACATCTGCGGTTACTTCCTCCACTGAGGTCTTGAACCCCTCAAAGTCATCCATGAGGGTTGGAATCAACTTCTTCCAGACTCCAGTTAGAGTTGACATTTTGACCTCTTCCTATGAATTGAGAATGTTCTCAATGACATATAGAATGGCAAATCCTTTCCAGAAGATTTTCAATTTACTTTGCCCAGATCCATCAGAAGAATCACTACCTATGCCAGCTTTAGCCTTATGAAACGTATTTCTTAAATAAAAGATTTGAAAGTTGAAATTAGTCCTTGATCCACGGGTTGCAGCATGGATGTTGTGTTAGCAGGCATGAAAACAACATGAATCTCATTGTACACCTCCATTAAAGCTCTTGGGTGACCAGGTGCATTGCCAATGAGCAGAAATATTTTGAAAGGAATCTTTTTATCTGAGCAGTAGGTCTCAGTAAGGGGCTTAAAATATTCAGTAAACCATGTTGTAAACAGATGTGCTGTCATCCAGGCTTTGTTGTTCCATGTATAGAGCACAGGCAGAACAGATGTAGCATAATTCTTAAGGGCCCTAGGATTTTTAGACTGGTAAATGAGCATTGGCTTCTACTTAAAGGAACCAGCTGCATTAGTCCCTAGCAAGAGAGTCCGCCTGTCCTTTGAAGCTTTGAATCCAAGTGTTGTCTTCTCCTCTCTAGCTATTGTTGATGGAAAATTAACCAGTCAATCTAAGAGAGAAATGGAAAATCTTGTTCAAGCCAAATTGAGGAGTATAACCTGGGAACAGCCTCTCAGAAAGCTCCGAGAACTGTTCTGCCAGTTAGGGGGTCAAAGCACAGTTATGTAAGTTTTCAAGACAGAGGGCTGCACATCAAATGATGTATTATTGACAGTTTACACCATGCAGATCTGCAAGTACAAAGTTGGTGGGTCATGTGACCCCTTACAAGATCAAGAAGGAATGTTATCTTTTAAAGAGTTATCACCGAAATGTGACACAGAGACACTGGGCAAATACTGTTGGGAAAATGGCACTGATAGACTTACTTGATGCAAGGTTGCCACAAAATTTTAATGTGTAAAAAACGCAATATCTGTAAAGCACAATAAAGGGAACTGCAATAAAACAAGATATGCCTGTACCCTCTTAGCAACTTTCACATATACAACACAGTATTATTAACTATAGTCACCATCCTGTCCATTACATCTTCAAGGTATTTATTTTATAACTGGAAGTTTGTATCTTTTGACCACCTTCACCCATTTCACCCACCCCTTATTCCCCACCTGTGGCAACCACCAATCTGTTCTCTGTATCTGGGAGCTCAGTTTTTCTGTTCTGTTTTGTTTTGTTTTAAGATTCCACATATACATGAGATCATACGGTGTTTCTCTGTCTGACTTATTTCACTTAACATAATGACCTCAAAGTCCATCCACGTCACAAATGGCAAGATTTCATTCTCTGTTATGGCTGAGTAGTATTCCATTGTATATATATACCACATTGTCTTTATCCATTCATCCATCCATGAACATTTAGGTTGCTTTCATGTCTTTTACCAAATATTTAAGGAAGTAATAATACCAATTTATCACAAAATCTTCTAGAAAATTAAAGGGGAAAAAACACTTTCTGTGTTATTTTATAAGATCAGTGTTGTCCTGATACTAAAACCTAACAAAATAATTATTAGAAAAGAAAACTAGAGACAAATATCCCTCATAAACACAGATGCAAAGAATCTTTAACAAAATTTTAGTGAATTGAATACATCAATTTGTAAAAAGAAAATGCATCATGACAAATTACCTCTGGGTTTCCAGACTGATTCAATATTCAAAACCCAGCTTTCTTTGGATTAGTGTTTGAATTATATACCTGTTTTCGTCCTTTTATTTTTAAACTTTCAGTATCTTTATATTTAAATTGTGTCTCTTACAAACTAGGCAGGGTGGGTTTTTGTGTTTTAATACAGTTACTGGGAAGAGGCTGTAGATTTTCTAAAGCTCCCTTTAATTCTGGGCAACGTATTCTGAGCTACGTACTGCCAGCCTTTCTTCTGGGCAACGATATGCCTCCACTAAAGGGAATCTTTACATAATGCTCCCATGTCAGTTCCATGGGGAAAAGATTGTGTCTGCTTGGTTCATTATTGTGTATCTAGTACTTATACCAATTTCTAGAACAAATAAGGTGCTCAGCAAACATTTGTTGAATGAGTAAATACATTTTTGAAAAAACAAAAGTGCCATTTGAAGTACGTACATAGGTAGACCTGGGCTCCAACATCAATGTGGAGAGGTAGGGAAGTGGCTCAAACTAGGGAAATATCAACAGTGTGAAGACGGGTTCCTTGACAACTCTCTTGTTATGAAGCGTACATCACAGTGAGAAGAAGCTTGGGAAATGGCAAGAGAGGAGGCTTCACTCTTTCTTTTCCTAGCAGCCTGAGAATTCACAAATATGTCACAGTTGCCTACTTCAAGCCCATCTCTGCCTTGGCTTAGTTAAATGCACCCACCTGAGGTGATTTATAACGACCTCTATCAGAGCTATTGCAGACGGGGGCATGTTTCTTCCACGGAGCCCACTGCTTAGCTTTCTGCAGTGTCAGAATTCATACGTTGCAATGACGTTCCTTTGAAAATATTCTGTAATTCTGTAATTCAGCCTTGGCCTCTCCGTGAGCTATCCTTTATCACTTTAGAGTGACTTGTACACGGACAGGTAGAAAACCCACATGTGACACAGGTATAAGCTGTGAATAACATAGCACAAATTGTCCTTACCACACACTTCGGCATTTAATCATATATTGCCTTGAATTGTTATTTACCCTTTTCATAAAAGCGTTGCTCGTCACTCGTCTAAACTGTGAGCTCATTTAAACCAGAGGCTGTGACTGTTTCTGTTCTCAGGGATCTTACCTGAGCCATCAACATGAGCTGACCTGAGCAGAGCGCCAGCTGTGTAGGCAGGGGGAAGGCTGAGAGCAGGGAGACCAGGAAGGATCATTATTATGATAATTCAGACACGATGGTGGCCCGGGCCCACTGCGTTGATATTGTTGGTGGAGACCCAGGGTGGAGCCCTGAGACCCTCCAACATTATGCATCAAGGAGATGAAGAGGGATAAGGAAGCACACTGAGAAGGTACGACCAAGGCACGGCCAAGGAACTAGAGCGTGGTGTCTTGAAAGCCAACTGAGGTAGCATATCAAGGATCCGGTGGCCAACCTGATCAAAACTGCTGATGGCCAAGCAGGAGGAAGACTGAGAACGATGGATTTAGTTGCATGTGGTTTTTGACGGCCCGGGGACACGGTCAGGGTGAGGGTTGACTAGAGTGGGTTTAAGACACACTAACAGCGACTTCCCTGGTGGCGCAGTGGTTAAGAATCTGCCTGCCAATGCAGGGGACATGGGTTCAAGCCCTGGTCTGGGAAGATCTCACATGCTGCAGAACAACTAAGCCCATGTGCCACAACTACTGAGCCCGCGTGCCACAACTACTGAAACCCGTGCACCTAGAGCCCGCGGTCCGCAACAAGAGAAGCCACCACAATGAGAAGCCCGCGCACTGCAACAAAGAATAGCCCCCGCTCGCCGCAACTAGAGGAAGCCCGCATGCAGCAACGAAAATCCAAGGCAGCCAAAAATAAATAAATTAATTTTGAAAAAGAAATTCAAATTAAAAAAAAAAGGTACAGTAACAGGAGAGGAACTGTGGACAGTGAAAACACTCAGCTCTGTCAGGCTGCTCTGCTCAAAGGGGAGTATAGGACTGGGGTGCAGCTGATCAGAGAACTGAGATTTGTTGTTTCATTATTGCTTTTGGAGTTGAGAAATATGAGATATATGCTAAAAATAAGGATGTGCTACCAAGGGGAAGATGGATGATTTAGCACAGAGGGAAGAGTTTTGCTAGAATCATGTCCTTGAAAGGTTAAGAAGGCATGGAATTTTAGAGTGACTCACCATCTTGGTATACCTGGGACTTTCCCAGCAATACAAGTCCTGTGTCCCAGGAAACACTTAGTCCTGGGCAAACCAAGACAGTTTTCACCCTAAGGGAAGTAGGAAACAAGGTTAACTGACAATTAGATTGGGGCAGGAGGCGCTGGGGATTTGGGAGTGAAGTGAGGGTGGGATGGTAGTTGCCCTGGGACACCCCTTTGGCCGGTCACCAAATTCCAGGGCAGCAGAAAAAAAAGAGAGGTGATCTTTGCATCATAGTTTTTAAGTTTCTGATCAAAACCATCAGTAATGAGAGAAAATCTTTAGCGACAAAGGCTTTGAGGTCATGGGAGAAAAATTCAACTAATGTCCAAAAAGAAATAAAATAGACTTAGCTGATGATCCAGTGAAAAGAGAAAAACATTGAAAACATTACAGCCCTCACTCACCACACTTACCATAGCTGTGCAGTTCATGAAAAATTACATCCTCTGTGAACTTTCTGGGGAGAGGTTTACTAGATAAGATCCTTTGAAAAAGTCTCACATGGAGAACTATTGACCATACCATTTGGTTTCCTTCTATGCTCTTGCTGTGATTGTAAACTTTGCTTGCTTGATAAGAGCCCTTCATGTGAAGGAGCCATAGATAATCTCCTCCAAGGTCTCCGGTTCACGCTCAAATGATAAATCATGTCAAGATAAGGAAATCATTTGGTTTTTTAAAGTTGAAAAGAAGATGTGATTAAAAATGCCTTTTGGTGGATATTTGAAAAAGTTTCCTAAAATCGGTTACCCAAAATAAATCATATTATTTAGCAGATGTCTGCAGGGAGACAACCAAACAGATGTTTAAGACAATGAAGGAAAGCTTAAGATATCTCCTACATTTAAGTGCTTCCAAAAAATGTGTATTGATTTTGGAGTAAGGGATACATGTTTATTTTTATTTATTTATTTATTTATTTTGCGGTACGCGGGGCTCTCTCACTGTTGTGGCCTCTCCCGTTGCGGAGCACAGGCTCCGGACGCACAGGCTCAGTGGCCATGGCTCACGGGCCCAGCGGCCCCGTGGCATGTGGGATCTTCCCGGACCGGGGCACGAACCCGTGTCCCCTGCATCGGCAGGCGGACTCTCAACCACTGCACCACCAGGGAAGCCCGATACATGTTTATTTTTAAAATGGTAGCCTGATATTGCTTTTATGGGACAGATTTTTTTCTACATAATACAGAAATTAATGCTCTGAAATTTTACTTCAAGCCTGGGAGGGAAAATATAAGATGAAATCTATGCGTAATTAGGATTTTGAACTATAAAAAATATCTCTTTCAAATCCACAAAATGACATATTGGAACTCACAGGGAAATGTGTCCAGGAGAGGTGTGAAGGAGAACTGAGTACATTAGATTCACAATAATTTTGTTGCAATTTCACCCTGGAACATAAGGCAAGGGGCTTCTTTCTTGGATTGGACTGTAGCCCACATGTAGAGTGCACCTCTGCTCCCTTCCTTCTCCCCGCCTACTTCCCCCAAACACCTGTACTTCTTGTCTACACCAAACAACAACCCATACCTCTTGTCTACACCAAAGAACCTCTGCCTCTTGTCTGCTCCAAAGGGGCTTAGAGCTGAGACAGAGCATACCAGCTTCACCTGCCCAGAGACCAAGGTCTGGGAGAAAAGACCCAGCAGGTAGATGATCCCAGATGATCTCTAGCAGCCAGGATGAGACAGGAAAGAAGTTGATTTCTTGACTGTAAATGGGCAAGAGTGGGAAAGGTCTAGAATCAGGAAATGGGGGCACTTTATACTAACTGGACGTTCCCAATATTCATTTCTCCCACATGGCCAGGCTGTGCGCCCGTGAGAATCAGGCACACGGCAGCTGAAAGGCCTGCTCGGGTTCCCTCAGGAGCGCCCCTGTGGACTCCAGTGTTTGGGGCAGGCCTGCATTACAAACCTTGGTGAAGATCCCTGAATTCATGTGCGCTGAACTGAGGACAATTTGAGGGGACACTGGCGAGCCTTCCTGTGTGACTAAAGACGTCCCTGTCCATGTTCTCTCCTGGCTTGTTCTTCTCATTTAATCTCAGATGGGCTAGCATGTCCCCAAAGGGGAGTTATGAAGAGGCAAGGACAGCGCGTCAAATATATGAGTCACTCTCCCATAGCCACTCACACACGCCAAGGAAGCTCCAGCTTTAGGGCAGCAGGAGAAGATCGACACACTTACCTGCCAGCAGCCTGCAGTGGGGTGTGTGACAGGGTCTCATGCAGCCTGAGGAGAAGGCGGGAGGTCTGCGGCTCTGTCCAGGTCGGAAGCAACTTCTGAGCGTGAGAAAGGAGAAACCAGAAGGGGGGTGGGGTGGGATGCGTGCAGTGGTGTTTCCCCTCCTCCTGGATTTTGAGCCCAAACTAAGCTGAGGAGGGCCTTTGTCTCCTTCTTCTCTTCTTCCCCCTTCCCTTCCCCCATCCGTGCCCCTCTCAAATCCTGAGCCCGATGGCAGACAGGAGGTACGTGCAAGAGACTGGGAGAGTGTGTGTATTAGTGAGGGGTGGGCATCTGGAAGGAGAATGATGAGAATTGTTTGGAGGAAGGGAAGAGGTTTCTGTCCGGGGTTCTTCTGTTCTTTTCTATTTTATTTTTTTACCTGGAAGTCTGGGATAACTTCGCCCTTTGATCACCACCAAGCACCATGCCCATGGGTCAACCTCCTCTCCTCCTTCCATGAGCTTCAGCATCCTGGCATGTCCCTTATTTATCGCAGCACCTGGCATGTAGGGAATAGATGAATGGATGAATCCCCAAATGAGGATGAGAGGATGAGCTTCCAGAACATTCTTCTCATCCCACCCTGCTCCTAGCGAAGAAGCAGCCGAGCAGGACATCGCTGACCAGCCCAGGATGAAGAGGCATCTTCTCACTTGCCTTTGCAGGAGAGCAACTGCGCTGACTGCCAAGGCTGAGAGGTGCCCTAGAGGCTCAGGGCCTGGCCACCTGTCCAGCTCTGCTTCTTGTAGAATCACCAGGTTTGCTCTTTCCTGGTCTTATGGGAGAAGCACAGCATGAATATTCTTGTGCCCCTCGGAGAGTTGGGCTTTCCGGCCTCAGAGAGCAGAACTGGAAGGGCCAGGAAAGTGGATGGGAAGTAAAAAACATACTCTGGCCTCAATGTCAGACAGAAGAAATGAAGCCACGTAAAGGCTGAGTGATTATAAGCTACCGCTCCTGTGCTGGCAAATGTCAGAAAAAAAGATGAATGTAATCAATTGAAGAGGCTTTCAGATTATTCCTGAGCTCCTGAATGGTCATTCAAAGGAAGCACAGAACTGCCTCACTCAGGGACAGCCCGTGCTGTGTCTCTCTGCCCTTTTTCCCTCCATCTTTGAAAAAAATGTGTTTGACCTAAACAGTTCAAAATTGGACTAAGAAAGTAACGGTGCGCAGCCTCCCCGCAAGACGAAGCTCCCTCTTTATACCCAGGCCCTTCTTCTTCTGGATGGTAGGTAGGATTTTCCTTCCTGGACTCTGCTGTGCTGAGAATGGACCAGTTCAATTCAAGCATAGCTATGGTCTAGGGGCTGAGGGACAGTGGCACAAGCACATGGCTAAGTTCTAGGTCAACCACTCAGTGATGGAGACTTGCCCTGCACTGGGATTGATCCCTCCAGGCTCTTGGTTCCTGGCTAGACTGTGTCTCATTCATCTGAGCCCTCAGGACATGCAGAATGACAAATACCTTCTAGCTTAGAGCTGTCTTCTCCCATTCCACCCTCTCTGTCACCTTTGTCCCCTGCTTCAGGGCTTCCACCATCCTCTGGGGCTTTTTCCATCCCTCGTGAAATTGACTTGATGCTGTGTTCCATCTTCTCGGGGTGGTGCCTGTTCTCCTGATTAATCACAGACTAAACTGGTATTAATTGCTTAACGCTGAGCCCCTGCCAACAGTACTGGCATTTTAGTCGGGGGGGGGGTCATTGATGAACTGGAGCTCCATTTTAGAAAAATGAACCTAGAAATTGCATAGAGTCAGGAGTGGGGAAAGAAGAGCCAGGAAGGAAGGGAAGCACATTAGAAGGCTACACACAAACTAGCCATGAAATGAGGAGGTACCAGCTAGCATGATTCCACTGGTGAAGACTTGTCTCTGAGGATGTTAGAATCTTTATGGGTTTCCCGTATTGGGAGAACTTAGGCATGAATCCAGCCTTCCCTTGGTAGAAGCCAAATCTTTTCTCTGTTGTTGAAGCATAGTTCATTTACAATGTTGTGTTAATTTGTGCCATACAGCAAAGTGACTCAGTTATACGTATATATATATTCTTGTCCATACTCTTTTCCACTATGGTTTACCACAGGATATTGAATATAGTTCCCTGTGCTCTACGGTAGGACCTTGTTGATTATCCATCCTATAGATAATAGTTGGCATCTGCTAACCCCAAACTCCCAAATCTTTAATGATAGTGAAATCTTTCCCGTCTCCCTGGCACCTGAGGTCCAGCCACCTGACTTACACTCAGCTAATCGGGCACCCACTTAAAAGAGAAGAAGCATGTCATTTGCTGGCAAGGGTGTAGACTGTAGCAGAGTGGTCCCGTGATTTCAGAGGCTGTAGGGCAGAGGTCCTAGTGGGTCCACAGGGTGATCGTGATCGGCGTCCAGAGGAGGCTACCCAGGGTCTCTGTTGGAGTAATCTGCTGGGAAGAGTGCCTATGTGCTCTTCCTGGCTGTGAAAACGCCAAGGTCGAATCTTGGGAGGTTCTGTGAGTGCTTTGATATCTGTCCATCAGTTCCTTTTTTGCTTAACCTACCTAGAATGGGTTCCATTCTTGCAACCCTGATTAATACAAGAGGATTTGATGAGCATGACCGTGCTGATTCTTTAACAAGCTGGTAAATCCTTGAAGGACACTATTTCATCTTCTTGACAGCCCCTGCAGGACCTAGACTATATATAGAGAGACATTTCATAGGTAATGATGACCATACAGTCTGATTGAGAGTCTTCTTATTCTCTGGTTTTAAAACTAGATTTGGTGCAATTCAGACAAACGTTCAGTGGTGCTCATAGCTCTCGGCTAAGTCGGGTATCCTTTAGGGTAAGTAGTCCTTCTCCATCTTCGAGGCAGAGGCTAGAAGCACTGTCCAGTAAGTACCTGTCAGTGAAATGCATGGGCTCCTGGAAGGGGCACTGTTCCAGACTGAGCATGGCTCAGGATGCGGGAAGACAGAATCCCTCCCGTAGAAATTGAAGTGGTCTCTAACATTTGATCCGACTATAGGAATTAGGGAAAGAATTTAGCGCGATGGATGCTGAAACTGGGTCCTTTATTTGCCTGAACGACTTGTGTGTTTTGCAGTTTATCTCCAGAAGGAAAAAAAATAAAACAGAAAAGTCTCCAGCAGAGCTGAGGCAGGAGATGCTCATATTATAAATCGTATTTGCTTAGCTGGCCAGGCGATGACCTCTGAACTTGGGTAACACTTACCACCTCTAGGAAAGCTGTGGTCGGGGCACTCGGATGGGCTGGGCAGCTTGCACGTGAGTGCAAGGTTTCCAGCCTCATCCATCAGAGGCCTGTCTTCCCTGCTTCTTATCGAATACTCCTTTGCTCTGCTTGGAGAGAAGTTGCAAAGAACTAGAAGAATCTCCGTGACCGCGATGTTGGCAAAGCCAGGCGTTGAGTTTGCAGGCTGCAAGAGGAAGAGCCCCTGGATGCTTTTATCAAGATAACTAGGGTCGCATTGATCCTGGCAGATGGGACCCAGGTGATGAGAGCCTCAACCTGGAAGCAACTGAACACGCCAGCCAGTCCCAGGGAGGGAAACACCAAGGAAATTGAACGCAGGGCTTAGGTGTCAAAGCAAAGAGGAACCGAGAAACAAGAAAGTGGAGCTTCCCAAATGACATCGTTGACCTTTAGAACGAGGTTTCTTGAACACACCTACAACACAAAGTGCAGATCCCTGCGGAATAAAACTGTGTGACAACTATGGCCGTTTCACAGGCAGGATTTGCTCAGAGTTAAACAGTGAAGTGGGGGGAAGGGCCTGTTGTCTGAATCTATAACATGCTCCTTTTAATGCCACGATGTTACCTTTACAATTTCCTTAAAGTTCAGTGGTATCATTAGGAGAAAATTTAATGAGTTGGTCTTGGATTTTCGCAGTCACTGAAATGTCTGTTTGGGGGACTTCTGCTCTTTTTCTGAACCAGTTTAAGAATAATAACTATGTATACAGCTTTACTGTTTAAGATACTTCCTAAACGTTATTCCACTGCTTTATAACCCTGTGTGAGAGTAGTGCTAACGTTCTTACTTTGCGGATCAGGAAACCGGGGCTCGGGGAGGGGAAACTACCTCTCCACATCTTGCAGGAAAAAGATGGGTTGCAGTTGGCGTTTGCCTCTGACCAGCCCCTGTGAGGTCCTAAATGATGCTGACTCTCCAGACCATCACGCCAGCCTCGGTTTTGTGACGGGATTAAGCACAGTTTCGTCTCTCCTATAGTAAAGACCTGGAAAACCTTCCGTGGAGGATAACGGAAAGCATTCAAAAGTGCTAAAGTCTGTCACGTCTGGCAAAACACACGAGAAAGTATTTTTCTTCCTCCTGAGTAGCACCTGTCTTGGGTTTGACTCTTTCCCCGGCCTCGCGCTCTCAGCTCATCCCGCTTCTCCGGGTTTGTTGCATGACTGAGTCACTGGGCAGAAGAGCTGCACTCAGCCGCCGACTGGTGGCAGGACTTCTGTCAAACGGCTTACCGTCTCTCCAGATCAGCGCGCTGGAGAGTACAATGGAAGTAGGGGAAAACACTGCCCCACAAAGTGCCATTGAAGTGCCTAATGCTGTCATTAGGGAAGTGGTCAGGTCAGCCAAACTGTTCCACACCTGGGAAAGTGCCTTCAAACTTACCCAGGGCAGAGCCTCAGCCCCGCTGCACGCAGCGCTAAACCCAGTCCAATTTCCAGTGTTTGTGGGAGGAGGTGGCTGTCACATCCCTCCAGAGCCTCTTGCACACACAGATCAGCCTCTGGGATGTTCTCCCCCACTAGCCAATCAGATTGTTTGTATAAACGCCCTGGGATAGTTTAAGAAACAGGACTGCGGGGGACTGCGTTGTATAATGAGAACTGCTTGGGGTGGAGACCCCAGCAGCCCCAGTCCTGGGCTCAGCAGGGACGTATCTTCACTCTGTTGTTCTTACTGATCCCGTGTGATCAGAGCAGTGGACGGTTCTCCAGGTTCATCCGAGGAAGCTGAGGGGAACCCAAGCTGTGACTGATGGCAGAGAAGCTGGCTTTGAGTCAAGACGTGTCAGGGAGAGCCAGCTCCCTGTGGTAAATCTAGACTAAATCTGTCCAGACAGGCTTGCTCTGTTTCCCACTCCGGGCTGACATGTCTTTAAATAGAAAGCACAGATCTGCATGGAGCTCTTTTCCTCTTTTGTCTTCCTTCCTCTCTCCTTCTCTCCCCTCCTCCTCCCTTTCTCCCTTTCTTTAACCACACTGGCTAATATATAAAATCCTGTTAGCGGTGAATTCTAAGGTCGGTTTTCAGGTCTGTTCTAAATAGGTTTCCTAAAACCGAGAGAGTAAGTCATTATATTCATATATTAACATAATTAAGCACTTCTTTCGGCAGAAACTGTGAGACTAATTCAACACCTGGAAGCTGCTTTGGGTTGAGGATGGGGGTGGGACGGGCAACACCCTCAGAAGTGGGAGTTGTTTGGATGCGGATGGATTTGGAGGAGGGCTGGTTCTCAGGGGATATGCCTGGAGCAGACTCTCCACTGGGGGGTGATCTAGGGGTACATGATTCCTTTCTCCAGGTCATGGCAGGGGACGATGCCAGCTCTCAGACGAAAGAGCACATTGGGGCTGTAAGTCGGAGATACTGCTAAAAGTTAATTAAATCTCCCCGGGATGGTGGCCGTTGGAGGAAAGGACTCACATTTCACTAGGTATGTTTTTCATCATAAACGCGAAGTACTCACTGCTACTAAACTTCCTCTAAGAGGGTCCCGTCTAAAGTTTGCTCAATAGGATTTATTTCTGGCTCATTGGAGGAAAGAAGGTTTTTTTTCACCTAAAATGACTGTTCTTGCATAACAGCTGAACCTTTCACTCACTTCATCTTAATTTATTTTAATAGATCTTCAAAATAATCTTGTAAAGCAGGTACAGTGTCCACATTTCATAGCCCACACCACCTAGAGGCAAAAAGAACCCCAAAACAAGAAAGCTGAGCCTGCGGTCTCGGCTGCAGCCCCTGGGAGCTACAGTGCTGGTGATGCTGGGCTGCCTGACTCAGCATCAGGGTGCGGCCACCACTTTCAGGCGTGCAGAGAAGCCACTGTGTTTCCCGACCGCTGGACAGTACTCGGTGATGTGTTTTTGAACTCTGCCGCTTTGGTGGCGGTCTCTTGACCACCACCTCCCTAGCAGAGGTAGTGATTCTTTCCAGTGGGCCAATCTGGTGTTGTCCTGGGCTCTATCCTGATTTCCAGATCTCCCAAGGATTCTGTACATTCCGAATTCCTGGTCCTGGGTCCTCTTTTTGTTGAAGACAGCTTAGGATATGTTCAGTTTCATGCACCTGAACACCGACTGACATACACCCTTCCCCCCAGTGCCATCCAGACATGGGAGTCCCTCTCAGTATGTCATGTCCGCATGTAGTCCCAGCCATCCCACCTCCCAGGTGACGGTGGTCATAGCTGCCAAACTTTCTCCTCCTCCTGATGTTTGTAATGACCCCTACTGGTAAGACATCTGATGCCCATGAAGACCCTTTGCCGCTTCCACTGCTGTTGGGAGCTGAAGGCCACTGAAGGTCCACCACCAATGGATGCTTGGCTGAAACTCCTCTGCAGGGGCCATCCATCCTTTGGTACTTCAATATGGCGGCACGGTGGTAACTTCTGGTAAAAGAGGGAGAATCTCTTCCCCACCCCGGTATCGCTTTGCCGTACCTGTTGTATTCCTCCGATGACTCAGAGACAATTGCACAAATATGCCCTTCAGTTTGACTTTGCCAGCTACAGACTGGCACTTGCCGTCTACCTCTACAAGGATGAAATTCTGAGCTGTTAAAGCTGTGGACCTTCAACACCCCTTGAAAGGAGTTCAGGGTGGAGGTCAGGAATGAGGCACTCTGTGCTCTGGGGAAAACTGACAGAACAGGTCCTTAGATAGTTAGATATTTTCAGGAGAAGATTGTATGAGCCCAACTCTTGCATCTCCTCGTATCTAGAAAAGCACCAAATCATTAACAGTGGCATCTGCTCCTCAGGGCTAGCAGCAAGCTTCTGCCAAAATGTGTGCTTGACTGCACGTCCCCCCTTCCCTAAAATCATATACAATACTGACCTTCCCCCTATCTCTTTGGAGCAGTTCCTCAGAGCTATCTGAGATGCTGCCTCCCGGGCTATGGTCCCCATTTTGCCCCAAATAAAACTTAACTCACAACTCTCAAGTTGTGCATTTTTTTTCAGTTGACAGCTCGGAGGTTCCACTCTTTGATACTTGCCCCAAATTCACTAATTAAAGAACCGATTCCACAAGTATACGTAAGGCACCTAATGTAGGGCGGGTGTGAGGCTACACCTAAAACCATCTGCTTATTCTGACAACTGACAATTGTCACCTTGTCAAGTTTGTGTCCGGAGGCTCTCTTCCCGCTGAAGGACGCCCCGCTGGGCATGAATGAGTCCCTCCCGTCACCATGCAAATGTTCTGCAGGGCTGCCCAGCAAGTCTGCAAGACATGCCTGCAAGCTGCGGGGACGGTGAGTGTCACCTGGACATCAGCCAGGAGGAGTGCATGGAGGTTGGGGATGGATTTTGTGAATGCTGGGTCCTGGTTCCCCCCAGAGTGACCTCCCCCAGACCACGATCACTCATCCACGATGAGTCATCCAGTGGATCCCAAAAAGGGTGATACAGATAAGGAGGGGAATCTCTGGACAGCTGAACTTAGGAAGTCATTGCTTTTGCTGACTCACTATAACACCGCCTTCCTGAACCTTCTTTTTGCCTACTGCATCGTTGGAAGATGAAACAAAATATACCCAGTGGCCTCATTACAAAGCTCATCTCCTTGAAAATTTCTCTAAATATTGTACAACACCCCTCAGTACTGTATGTAAAATCTTAGGTCTGTTTCACTCTTTGAAAACTTTCTTTATTTCTCTAATGATACATCATTTTAGATATAAATGATTAGGACAAAAGTTCATAGAATCAAAGAAGAAAACAGTTTTAAATCTCTACTTATATTTACATTTGCTTGAGCTGTTTAGAGAACCTGTGCTACACTCTGCTATAGAAAAAAAAAACAGCAAGAGAAAATAAGAGGAAACCTTTCTAAAAATATTATTTGGGGGAAGGTTTTCTTTAGAAATATGCTCAAGGGTCTGCAGAAGGTAGAAAAGTGAAGAGAAATGTCTTGGGAATTTGGGGAGGAAAAAGTTGTTTTTAATAAAGTAGCAACTCAAGGAATATTGATTTATTTATTTGC
Organism: Delphinapterus leucas; assembly: GCF_059928025.1. Lineage (NCBI taxonomy): Eukaryota > Metazoa > Chordata > Mammalia > Artiodactyla > Monodontidae > Delphinapterus > Delphinapterus leucas. The sequence goes on from NC_143144.1 coordinate 6,796,271, forward strand.
CCAGTTTCAAAAGGTGTCTTCTAGGACTTAGTGAGGAGAGCAATGTGCTGTCTCCTGAGGCTGGTGGGAAAAGGGCAGCAGGAGTTTTAACACACAAGCGGGCGATTCACAGAGAAGCTGAGTCCTAGAATGGCTGCTGGCCCCTTGTTCCCACTGAGACCCAGAAACTAAGAGAGATGGTAGTTAACACTGCAAAATGTTTCCCTGGAAGATCCAACTTTGAGACAAAGGAATTTTTTACTCTCTAAATTTGCACATCTAGAGGAAATTTTATGAGGTCTGTGTGTGTGTGTCCCCATCTCCCTCTTGCTCTCATAGATTTTAAGATTTTTCTCTTTACCCTTTTATGTCCCAAACTTTTATCAAAACGTATCCAAGTGTGGCTTTTTAAAAACATGTATTCTGCTTGGCACGCTGTGAGGCATTTTCTCTAAGGCCTCAGGCCTCTGTCTTTTTTTCTGGAAAACTCTCAGGCATCACTTTTCAAACACCGTCCCTCAAGGATCCTAGAACTCAGCAGATAAATTTTGGAACTTCTAGATTAACCCTCCACATTCCCTAGCTTTTCTTCCATAGTTTCTTGTTCTTTGTTTCTGTGTGATCCGTTCTGGAAGATTCTTTCAGTTTCATCTTTATTTCATGAATTCACTCTCAAACTGTGCTCAGATTCTACTCATCTCTTGAGTTTTTGTTTCAGTAACTCTGTTCCTCATTTCCAGACTTTCTAACTTATTTTTTCTACAGTCACCCATTCCTGATGGAGCTGTTTCCTCCTCTGTTCCCTGAGGATGTGTACTTCCCTCAGTTGTAAGCTGGTCCTCGTTGGTGCGGGTCGCCTGTCCTTAACGCTGCTGGACTTTCACTGGGGGTCTCTCCCTTACTTATGCGGGGTCTGAGGGTTTCTGGAGAGATGATCTCATTGTGACTTCAGCCTGGGCGCTGGCAGGGGTGGGAGTTTGGGCTCCCATACCATGTGGCAGCCGGGCTCCGGCCCAGACACATGGGAGCGTTTTGCTACCAGGCCCAGCGGCGGGTGGGCAGTGTAGTTCTCACCCCCAGGCCCCGCCCCCCGCCAACTCCTGCTGGGACGGAGACCCCATCCCCTTCCCTGAGTGTTTGCCTTTCTCTAGACCTGGTCCCTTGTAGGAATATGGGGCAGCCCACACTTATAGCTGTGGGCTTCCTTCTGCCTCTGTCGTTTGGGGTGACTGCTCTGTTCCTTGTCTTTTCTTGTTTCTGTGCATGTGCTCATAAATATATTTTAAAATATTTTTTATATGTGTTGGGGAGGAATGGAAGTTACAGCCTGTGCTTAGCCCAACATCTGGAACCTCCTATCTGGCTACAAGTTTCTCAGGAGAGGACAGAACACTCGAGGTTCAGTGAAGACAGCCTCTCCTCCTCATGTCTTTAAACTCTCACAGAGGTAGCAATGGAGGGAGAAGAAACGCAAGAGTAAAGAGGACAAAGGAAAGCAGAGTCACCCACAGAGGGCTAAGGAGAGGCAGTGCATGGCAGCCACTGAGGATGGTAAGTTCTCAGGTCAAGTCTCTCTGCCTTTCAGATTTCAATCATGATTTTGGTTTATACACTCGGAGGAAGGATGTTTGGCAAGTGCTTATTTGTAAACATTTTTCTCGCGATCACTTCATGACATGACATATGTTCATAGAGCTTAAGTCTCACGGAATAAAAGCTTTTTATTGACTGTGGCTAGTAACATGTGGTTAGCATATATTGTTTCACTGTTTCTGCCTTTATAATAAAAATTAAATGTAAGCAGAGTCTTTGTGGGTATTTGATCGGAGAAAGATGGAGGAGGGTTGCCTTCCAGCCTTCCAGAACTACTTTGGAAGCCGGGTAAAATGTAAATCTAATGCTGAGGTTAGTAACCTTGTCTCAGTATTGCTGAGTAAGAAATATTTCTTTCCTAAGCCAAATGTAAATGTTTGGAGCTAATAATTCAAGCCAAAATCAAGCCCTAACAAGATAAGTCTGGCTTGATGCCCAGAGAGTCAGTAGACTTGGGTCCTTAAATGCTGTTTAGGAGAACCAGTCCCAAGACAAGAGTTCCTCACTAAAACTCGGAATCCAGAGACTTCTGAATTTGCTTTTGATATTGCTAGCGGATATACCTAAGCAGATAAATACCCACTCTACTGGGTTGGACAGTGTCCTCAAAATGACTGTCCACCAGGGAACCTCAGAAGGTGACCTTGTTTGGGAATACAGTCTTTGCAGATGTAATTAGCTAAGAAGAGGTCATTCTGGGTTAAGGTGGGCTCTAAATCCAATGGCTGATGTCCTTACAAAGAGAGGGAGATTTGGAGACACAGAGGGACAGAAGGAAGAAGGCCATGAGATGATGGAGACAGTGATCACCAATGCCGAAGAATAGCAAGGATGCTAACAACCATCAGAAACGAGGGAAAGGCAAGGAAGGATTCTCCCCTAGAGCCTTCAGAAGGGGCACGGCCCTGCTGACACCTTGACTTCAGAATTCTAGTCTCTAGAAGTATGAGAGAATAAACTTCTCATGTGTTGAAATCCCTCATGTGTGGGGAAATGTGTAGGAAAATTATATACCGGCGGGATAAGTAGACACAGAGCCCACGTAAAAGATTAATATCTACGATTAACATCCAACCTCCAATGTCAAGGAAGGCAAAGAATCTCTTTAGCAAAGGGCCGTTGTCAGGCTCTCTTGCACCTTGGAGACAACTATCTGATGACCCAGGGTCAACTCTCATTGTGGGCTCCCCAACACAGACTTCTGGGGTCCAGATCAGCCTTACTTGTGATCGCTGCCTAAAGCCTTCCCCTTGAAAGCTTGCCAACTCTTGACCTACACAAAGAGTCACAGTCTAACTTAGAGAGAATCAGGATGAAGCCAGAGGAGATCATTTACAGCAATTGCTTTGATGGTCTTGCTTTAACTGCAGTACAGAATCAGAGCCCTGTGTCTGAGGCTCAGCTGTCTAACCTACAAGTTAGGTTAGAATTCCCATAAGTTGTCTGATTACTGAGGTCTTCTGTCTGGAGCTCTTCTCATTTGTTTTATCAACCTACTTCACTGGGAAAAGGATCAAATTGGGAAAAAACAAGAGCTGCAAACAACGTTAGTGGCTACTGTCATGTAATGAGTTGGCAACATATTACTATCTAAATAGTTGGCCCCGGAATTCCTCTTGGGAAGGGAACTGTCTTTCCCTGAGAAAATTCCTTGGTAAGCCTTCTTAGATTCCTTTGGGCCTGCATGCTGGTTGGTACCAAGGCTGCTGTCAGGAGAGTTGAGTTGCTTTGCATGAAAGATGGTGAAAATTTTAGAGTCCCCAGACTACACAGGTGGGAGAGGTGCTAAGGACCATGAGGATGGGGGAGAAAGAACAGTGGAGGACTTGGCGTGACTAAGAATGATGTTCCTATTCCCTCAAAACATTCTAGAAATTCTACTGAGTTTGAATCCCTGGAGTACATGACGCATTTGCTGTTATTGCTGGGGAGACTGGGCTTCCCTTTGGGTTGATGTGTTCATTCATTTGTCCAGTGTTTATTGATCACGTGGAGAAGACACCTCCTCCTTCCTATGCCAGGAATATGCAGACATCTTTGGGAGGTGCTGGAATTCTCCGGGATACCGAATTGTAGAGTCTATGTCTCTACACCTAGACTCCAAAGAGCAGGACAGCCTGGCTGGTACTCAGCTACATTATCCATTCCATCTTCCCAAGCCAATATTGTGATTGGAATAGAGATTTTATCTCTTACCTCAAATTAGATTGACTCTCTCAAAAAGAGGTCAAGGTGGTGGCTAATAACATGTTCTATTTGGCTTACAGTGTAAAAAATAATGAAGGCCCACATTAAAAAATTCAGAGGTATCCCATGGAATTAGGATTTTAGACATCTCTTTTTTAAGAAAATGTATTTTATTGAAGTATAGTTGATTTACTATGTTGTGTTAGTTTCTGCTGTACAGCAAAGTGACTCAGTTATACGTACATATACATTCTTCTTTGTATTCTTTTTCATTGTAGTTTACCACAGGATATTGAATGTAGTTCCTTGTGCTTTACAGTAAGACCTTGTTGTTTATCCATTCTCTAGGTAAAGTTTGCATCTGCTAATCCCAAACTCCCAATCCATCCCTCCCCAACTCCCTCTCCCCCTTGGCAACCACAAGTCTTTTCTCTATTCCGCATCTCTTGAAAAGTGGGAACGCATGGCCACACTGCCAAAATTAGCTGGTGTTCCCCAGGGGCCGCCCCTTCCCCTGGGCACGCCCCCTGCAGGTGGCACCTCCCCTGTCCCTCCCTGTGGTCTCCTGCAGGAGGATGAGTGCAGCTGTAGTTTTCTTTGTAGTGAGGGATACTTCTCGGGACCCATGTCTCCATCACAAGTAAGAAAACAGATTGACTGAGAAGCTGGGAGAAGGCATAGTTCTTTGAGGAAGTGCTGAGTCCTCCTGGCTAATTAGTCTGTACGTACTCTGCTGTGATGAAGGAACGCAACTCGGCTTGAGCCCCTCGTTTACGTTATCTGTCCACTCCCTGCAGGCATTCCAGCTCGTGATTATGGGCTGAACTGACTTGACTCTCGCCCTCATATGCTCATCCATCACTTACCAATGAATCCTACGTCCCTTTACGACTTCTGTTCCTCTCTTGAATCAATTTCAATCTCATCTTATTTGTCTTGTCTTTACAACCAGATTGTAAGTTCCATGAAGGAAGGAACTTTTCTTGCCATCTATTCCCTTTCCGCCCCAGCCCGGCGCTGCCCTGCCCAGTGGAAGCCAGGGCAAATGCTGAGGTCACCAGGCCAGAACTAGCCACGCCCACTCCTGCCAGGGAAATTCACCTGGGCCACCAGCTGCCTGAGCCCCCGCCCCCTTTTTTTGCTATCTGGTCTACTGTTTCCTCTTGATTTGCCTTCTCCTCCAGCTTAGAAACTCTGGGTCTCCCGAGTGGACTGCCTGCCTTTTGTTCTTCCTCCAAGGGCTCCAAAAAACCAGCACCGCTGGCCACATCAAAGCTGGACTTTGGTACCAGGTCCTGCTGTGCTGGAGCCCACCTGACCCCTGGCCCAGCCCAGACCTGGCCCAGTGCCTTCCATTTGAGTAGATAATAGGCACGCACCTTGATTCATTCAGCAGCTCATTCAGACCAGTGTACACACAGAAGTACATGCCTTCGGCCCCCAAATTCTTTTGTTCCTTCTCTTTTTCTTTTTCTGGGGAGTGAGGCAGAGTTTTCAGCGGTTCTTCCTCATTTTGCTGAACTACGGAGTGATGCTCTCCTCACTCCGTCCCTCCCGAGGCCGCCTGCTCTGGTTTCATACACTGCAGGGGTAGCAAACCCTGAACACATCCCTCAATCCCTTTAAATGTCCCCCAGTGTGGAAAAGCCCCTCCCCCTTGCCCTCTGGGGAAGCCTCACACCCACAGCGAGAGCCTCACCTTACTTTTCAGCCACATGGACATCAGCTTCTCCACGGAATCCTTGGCGGCTACTTCTTCCACGTGTCCCTCAGGTGAGATGAGAATTCCTGGGGCTTTTTGGATCTGACAGATGCCAGCCTGGCCAGACACTATGCCAGGCCTAGACCCTATGCTCACAAAAAGCTCAGATTTGCAGGGAGACAAATTTCAACACTGCCTGCAAATATAGTAATGATATAAATGGGAGCCCAGAAGAGGGGGGCGTTTAGCTACGTCAGGGCGACAGAGGCCTGGTTGAAGAGACATTTGTGGTATTTATGCAATGGTTTGAGCAGATACTCATTCGTTAAAAGACTATCTATATTTCAAATTGAAGGATAATTTAAACACAATAAATATAATTTACACACAGATCTGAATTGGCTAGATCGGTGAGTTTTGATAATTACCTATAGCCGTGTGACTACCACCCCAGTCAAGACAGAACATTTTCATCACCCTTGGAAAGACCCCCATGCTTCTGTCCTAACCAATCTGCTCCCCTCCCTTCACCCCACCCCCCTTCCCCACCCCAGTTCTGATTTCTATCACCACAGGTTCATTTTGCCTGTTCCTGAAACTTCCTATAAATGGGATGCAGCCAAGAGGAATCACATAGTAGGGGCTCATTGTTTCAACTCAGGATGTTTTTGAGATCTGTTCATGTCATTGTTTGTATCCACAGTTTCTTGCTTTCTAATTCTAAGGTATTCCATTGTATGACTAGGCTACAGTTCATCCATCCATTCTCCTTTTGATGGACATTTGGGTAACTTCTAGTTTGGGATTATTATGTATAAAGTACCTCCAAAGACTTGTGTCTAGGCCCATATATTTTTGGATCGAATAAAGGTTAGCCAGGACCCTGTCTGTTGCAAGGTTCTGAGAGGTCTACAACTGCGAAAGGAGGTTAAGGGAAACAGATCAGAGGGTCCATGTTCCTGGGGTAAAACCTGGTGCGTGGAGGCTAGCTCTTACTCACCAAAGAAAAGTTAGGATAATGAGAAAGTCATGTGTTCTCCTGTATGTGCTCTACTATCTCTCAGTGGAAGGAGCTGGGGGTAGGGGAAGAAGGGACAGGGGTGGAGGAGTGAGGCACCCAGCTCAGGGTCCCTGCACGCCCCTGGCCTCGTCCCTACCCTGCGCCTGGCCCTTCGTGGCCGGGACAGCAGAGGCTGGGAATAGGTGTGACCTACTGTCTCTAGCGCACTGTCCTCAGAGCCTGCTGGCAGGAGGCCCGCTGTGACGATGCCTCTGCAGGCTTCAGGGCCGAGGGAAGACGAGGTGTCTTCCCTGCCACATCATCCAGGTAGTGAGCTGCGTGTTTATATTCTGTGAGGGGAGGAGAGGCAGGGCCTGGGTTTACTTGGGCAGGTTAGAAAACCCAAAGGCTGCCGTGTCCAGCGGCAGCTCCCTGTTAGCCAGGAGCTTCTCCATCCTACTGTACAGGGGCACTTGTGCAGGTCCCGGACCCTCTCTGAGCTCTTATTTCTTCCTCTGTCAAGTGGGGAGGAACATCCTTGCCCAAGTTCCCCCATACGACCATCATGGTGACTAAATCCCAGGAAACGTGGTAAGTGGGATATTTTAAGTGTCCATATTTGTGAAATTAGTACGGGAATCATCAGACTGATTGCTGGGGTGGTTCATTTTTGATTAATCTGGCTTAAGATACTCTTTAGGGCTGTTGACCCACACAATTTGCTGAGAGCACTGCAAATATTTCCCTGTTTGGTTTGAGCAGAGTTGAGTAAACAAATGCCTACACAAGCAAGAATTCTACAAAACTTTACTCGGGAAGGCCATCTCAGCAACTCCTCAAAGCCTGCGCGTCCCATAAGTCGCCTTTTAGTGGCTTCTGCGTGTTTGTTCTTCCTCATCGGAGTCAGCATGAACATAAACACTGTGTGTACACGTGTGCGCGTGTGTTACCTGTTAACGTATGTATGAGAAGAAAGATCGTGCTGGTAATGCAACAGAGACAAAGGCAGAATTGGAATCCCACACAGGCATGGGATCACAGGATAAGTTTTTGAGCTGCCTACAGATGGAAAGGAAAGAATGAATCTAACACCAAAGGGTTATCCAGAAAAATGCTGATATTCTTACAGCAAGAACAAAACGTAAGAATTTCCACATTTTTTACTATATATAAAATGATAAACAACAAGGTCCTACTGTAGAGCACAGGGAGCTATATTCAATACCCTGTGATAAACCATCATGGAAAAGAGTTTGAAAAACAATGTACATCTATGTATAATAGAATCACTTTGCCGTACAGCAGAACTTAACACAACATTGTAAATCAACTATACTTCAATAAAAAATAATTTTTAAAAAACAGTAGTACAATACCAAGAAGCAAAAAAAGAAAAAAAAAGAATTTTAGCAGTTTTAAATAGTAAGGGAGCTTAGCAATTATTTTATCCAGCCCCTATCATTTCACAGATAAGAAAAACTGAGACTTGGAAGGTCTGATTTCTTTTCACCTGGTGACATAGCTAGTTAGAAGCCAGTTCTTCTAAACACTGGAGGTAAATGATGGCAGCCTGTGAAACGTCTTGGTTACATTAAATTGCAAGATTGTACACTGAGATTTGGACATTTCCTTCAAGTCTGGATAAGGTATAATGTCTTCTGGCAAAAGAGGATTTATTGATTAGAAACCAGGTGGCTAATGAAAACCACTCTGAACAGAAAGATGACTCTAGGTGTCTCCAAAACCCCAGCAGGAAAAGTTCACAAAGAAAGAAAAAAGAATTCGGAAGAAAGAAAACAACCAAACAAAAAACAGGACAGGAAAGGTCTTAGGAATTTGCATCATTAAATATTTTCTGAAGGAAAAAAAAAAAGGTCTACATCACCAGGGCGGATTCAAATCCCTCAAAAGATAACAATGACGGACTTCCCTGGTGGCGCAGTGGCTAAGAATCTGCCTGACACTACAGGGGACACGGGTTCGAGCCCTGGTCTAGGAAGATCCCACATGCCACGGAGCAACGAAACCCATTCGCCACAACTACTGAGCCTGTGCTCTAGAGCCCGTGAGCCACAACTACTGAGCCCACGCGCCACAACTACTGAAGCCCGTGCCCCCAGAGCCCCGCTCCGCAACAAGAGAAGCCACCGCAATGAGAAGCCTGCGCACCGCAACGAAGAGAAGCCCCCGCTCACCGCAACTAGAGAAAGCCCGAGCGCAGCCACGAAGACCCAATGCAGCCAAAAATAATTAACTAATTAATTAATTAATTAATTTAAAAAGAAAGATAACAACGAGAACAGCAGGGGAGGGGGGGAACGTAGACAAAAGGAAAGGTTCCCCAGAGGAAGTGACACCAGAATGAGGCCCGGCAGCAACAATGGGAGGTGACAAGGGGCCAGAAAGAAACGCAGAGCAAGGATGCAAAATGAAGAGTAAAGGGATCACCCCACCCTAGCACACCTGGGAGAGCAGAGCGGGCAAAGCGGGAAAAGCAATTTCTGACAAGGTACCTGCTAATGAGCCTGAAATGCAGGCTCAGCCACTGCATCCATTATTCATCACTTGGTTTTACAAGAAAAGCAGGACGAAAGGGAGGTGACAGTCACCAAGTGCGATGGGGCCACTTCCTGCCATCTACACCGCAGTGACCCTCTAAGTATTCCCCAGTTCCCATCTAAGGGAAGAAATAAAAGGAACCTCCTTGGGGGAGGTCATTTTAAAAATGGAAAAATGAACCAAGGCCTGAGAGGTAGGACCAAAGGCATCGGAGTGAAAAGAGGACGTGATGGAAAGAGGGAAGGAAAGTGAATTTGTCTCTGTTGGCTGGAGGAGCGCCCCTTTGTTCTGTCATGATGATGAGAAATCAGAAATAAAAGGAAATCTTCTTGAAAAAAACATTTTCCTGCAAGGGGAGGATGATTAAGAGCCAGGCTTTCATTTTTGTTTTGGGGAAAGATCTGGGTACTTTTAATTTCCAGGGTGGTTTACGGCTCTTGGAAACGCTCAGCCCTGAGATGGAGCTATGTCAAGAATCCGAGACGCCCAGGTGCTTTGTCAGCCTGAGGTTTACCCCAGTCTCTGCAGTAGTTACAGTCAGAGCTGCTAAGAGACTGCCTCGTGCCCTCGGTCTGCTCCAGGCCACACCGTCTGGCCTGTTCTCCCGGAATTGGAATCGTTTCTATGATTCGTTCACAGCTTCACTCTGCCTGCTGTGATAGGGCAGGGATGCTTCCTCCTGGCTGTGTAACCTCCTCGGTGGGCACACCAGCCCCTGGTATGTTTGTTTCAGCGGGGGTCCCAATGTCCTGTGTGAGGACGGAGCATCTTTCATGTGGGTGACCGCCCAGCCAGCAGATCCTGGGCTCCAGATGAAGGCGTGGGTTGGTGGGATCCTTTAGTCCTCTTTGCTAAGATGGCCTTCCCCTCAATTATTCAGTGTAGTTCGTGCTTTTTTAAATGACTAGCTTGAGATATCATTTCTTCTCAAACCAGCAAGTCAGATTGTGCCCCTGTGAGTCTGGTCACAAACACATCCAGATTTGTTCCACCCCACACTGTAATATACTTACCACAGGGCAGAACTATGTCTGTACAGCCATCTGTTGGTCTCTTGGATTCTTCAGTGTAGGCGCATGTGTATGTGTATCCTTGATAGTGGGAAGAAGGAAGAGCCCAGGGGCTATTGTTTAATGTTAGGACTTACATTGGTGGTTCCTAAAAGCTAGTCCATGCCCTACTGGCCTAAGAATCCTGAGTGGGGCTTTATAAAAATGCAGATTCCTGGGCACCAACCTGGACTCTGGTTAGATTGGTAGGGGCGTGATGGCAAATCTGTATTTTCGTAAGGCTCCCGGGGATGCTGGTGATTCACCAGGCTTGATGACCATGGATGAACCATCTCGGGCAACAGGATTTGCTCCATGCTGGGTTGGTTTGACTGAATCTGTAGTAACTGGGTAATCATTCGTTCAGTCAGTAGGTCTATACTGAAGGCATTCTCTGTCCCAGGCACTATTTTAGATGCTGGGAATAGGATGTCGAACAGATACAGATCCTGGAGTTCTGACGTCCTGTGTCACTCATGTTGAGAGTCTAGTTCCCCTGCAGAAGTAGTATCTCATGTCATTTTCCCTCTTACATCTTCCCTCACCTACTTGTCTCTCCAGCCCCAGAGCACGTTTGTGAAATGGAAGCAAAAGGGAAGATTGTTAACACAATGCCACTCGTCAGAAGAAAGACCAACAAAGGTTTCTGTAAATATCAATACATCTCCCTGGGTAGAAAGGAGGTGCAAACCGGCCACTGGAAGGACCAGTTACTTCAGGACGAGCAAGGTGGACATCTTGGTTTCCCATGAAAGCATCTCCCTAATCAGATCCTGGTGAATCTCCTTGTTAGCAATCACTGCACCGTACGGGAAGGTAGCCGATATTATGCCTAAAATAAACCCGTGTCATCACCTGGGGGGGTTTTCGGGGAGGGAGGCGGACAAGCATGGTATTAACACCATAAGCATGTGCTCTGTGGGGTGTGAGCTGCCCCAGTATGAGGGGGACGACGGAGCCTGAGTGGGGACCAGACTGGACCCAAGGGTGTGAACACCAGGATTATTAAAAAGGCGTGGCACTAACTCCCAATCCAACCTGAATGGATAGATAGGGTCCTTGCTTGGCCTTTGCTAACGGCTTCACCTGTGGCCCAGAGGGATGCCCCCTGCACTATGGCGGCATCAGACGGGGCTGCATCTGGAAGAGAGGGTCCCAAACAGATGTGGGGCAGGAGTCAAGTAAAATTTCCCCAAGGTCACTTTGCCTCCCAAGTTTCAACCTGTTTTGTTTTCCATCAGATCTGCCTTAATTTTGTTAGTCTGAGCTCTGTGCAAGGCACTTTATAGCCTTCCAAGACAGGAGTGGGTGATCGTACACCTGGCCAAAGACCAGACACCAGGGATTTACAAAACCTCTTCATACTTGCACGTGACTTCCCTTGCTGGTGTGCTCCTTGGTCATACCACGTCCATGGAAACATTGAGGCGGGAGTGAGGGTGGAGATGGACGCCACCTTTATCATTTTCACAGCTTATGTAAACACTCGGAGCCACACACAAACGTCAAAGGATCACCTGAAAACCTCTAGAAAGTCTATGTTTCTTATGAGATGGATCTCTCGGCCTTAAGGGTGGCTTAGACAGCTTTCACTTCCCCCAAGAATTTTACAGAACCTGCATTCAGAACATAAGCTGATCACTTTAATTAGTTTCACATAAATCCCCCACTCTTCACGTTGCCCATTTTGGATTTTTTCTTTCTGGACCATCAGCCCAAACACAACTGGCCGTTTCCCCTACCGCTGCTCAGCCGGTGCAGGGACTCGAAGTGATGTTCTCATTAGACCAAGCAAAGCATGATAGGAGGATACAGACGCTGCACATACTGTGGGTCCTCCATGTCCGCGGGTCCTGCATCCCAGATTCAACCAACCATGGATTGAAAGTCTTAGGAAAAAGATTCCAGAAATTTCCATACAGCGAAACTCCAATTTGCTGTCTGCCGGCCACTATTTACATTGCATTTACATTACATTTGCAACTATTTACATAACACTTACATTGTATTGGGTAGTATAAGTAATCTAGAGAAGATTTAAAGTATATGGAGGATGTATGTAGGTTATATGCAAATACTATACCATTTTATATAAGGGACTAGAGCATCTGTTGTTTTGGTATCTGCGGAGGCCCTGGAAGCGATCCCCTGAAGATACTGAGCGGTGACTGTATATCTGGGTCTGTATTTAGATTTAAGACTTCTGTTCTGAAGGAACCTGAGTTACTAGACTATCTGATGGGCCTCGGCCTGGCCCTCTGATGGCTGGTAGGTCATGAGGCTGGATTTTGCGCTGGGACGCGTCATACTGCCGAAGGCTTCGTCCAGTCTTCGCCCACGGACACTGCCAGACGAACCACCAGCCTCTCGTTGGGCCAACGGGGTCCCTGCCCCTTCTCCAGGCATCGCTCTATCAGAAGGTCCCGGAGAAGAATCCTGTTTCTAGTGGTTCTCATTTCTCTGTCACTCTGAGCCACCCCCCTTCCTTCATGCCACTGTTAGGAGTTCAGCTCCACTGGGCTGCGAGCGGGAACTGTCCCCTGCATTGGCCACGGCTGCTTGGTGTCACACAGGCAGCTCCAGGAACTTGGGGTCAGGAGGAAGCCCTGATTTGTTAGTCTGGGACTTGGTTGTCTACACCCCGCAAGGCGCCACCATCCCCGTGCTGCCCATGGGGTGCAGACGTGATTCCCATGGTGCGTCTACGCAACCAGTCAGCACGGCCTGAGCTCTTACCGCATGAGGGGCCCTAGGAGGGGTGCTATAGGGGGACCAACATAACCCACCAGAGCTTCCCCCAGAGGAGCCCAGCCTGTGCCAGGCCCCTTCTCCATCCTCCACCGTACGTATTATTATCCTCACTTTATGGATAAGGAAACTGCTCAGAGAGGGAAGTGCCTTGTCCAAGCTCACTCGGGGAGAGGGTGGCAGTGCCCCAATTCAAACTGACCCCAAACCTGTATTTTTCTACAGGGTGTCTACCCTCAATCAGCTCTCACAGTCCACAGAAGCAGGAAGACACGTACATAAAAAACTATCATGCAAGTTCAAGGGGACATAGCTTATACCAGGAGTATATATAATAGAAGTGTTCCAAATACCGAAAAGTTTTTAAAGATACAAATCCAGGGCTTCCCTGGTGGTGCAGTGGTTGAGAATCTGCCTGCTAGTGCAGGGGACACGGGTTCGAGCCCTGGTCTGGGAAGATCCCACATGCCGCGGAGCAACTGGGCCCGTGAGCCACGACTACTGAGCCTGCGTGTCTGGAGCCTGTGCTCCACAACAAGAGAGGCCGTAATAGTGAGAGGCCCACGCACCACGATGAAGAGTGGCCCCCGCTTGCCACAACTAGAGAGAGCCCTCGCACAGAAACGAAGACCCAACACAGCCAAAAATAAATAAAATAATAATAATTTTAAAAAAGATACAAATCCAAGTACAGATGACAAGGGCAAGGAATTGGACCAGGTAAATGGCAGAGCTGCATAAAGGGGATGGACTTGAGCGAGCTTTGAAGTGTGCGTGTAGTGTAACTAATGGAGATGAAAGCCAGGAGGGAGAGGATCTCTGTGTGTGAAGGACGAAAGTGAGGGTGTGTTCCATCCATCTTCACCTTTGCAGGAGTTTCCTCTTGCTAACGCGGTTGAAGGATATGACCACCGATTAGTGAATGTTGCCCCTTGGACATCATTCTGAAGTGTCTGCACTTTGCTGGGGTGGCGAGCCCAGGGCCAACACCCCACCCCAGCTGGTTAAGGTGGTGTGGACCCCCGTCAGGCACTCACGACCTGCCTGGTTCAGGTGTCGCCGTCACTCGTACTGGAATGTACCCTGCTCTTCTCTTGTCACTCTTTCAGTTCTTAACACCCAATGAGCAACTCCATCCCAGCACCTCTCCAGATGTCAGATTTGGGGCCACATAATCAGCAACGTGGATGTCACTTCTGATCAAAGCAGATGGAAGCAAGTTGGGCCCCCCAAACCACGGTCTGGCCTGAGAGCTACCTCTAACTATTTGTGTGACCCAGCATCTTAAATTGGTCTGCTGGCCCCTCCATCTCTAATAGTCTATGAACCTATCTCAATTGTGTGTTTTAACACCATATTCAATTTCCCTTTATCTTTGTACAAGACAAGGTTTCATTAACCCTTGAGGTACCAGCTAAGTGAATATCTAAAGAGTCAGAACTGTGAGGAAGGCAATCCCAGGAAGGAGACTGAAAAGCTAGTCCATGGAGGAAGAAAAGAACAAACAGGAGATTGATAAGAAAGAAAACTGAGTCCCCAGGATAAACAGTCATGGAACAATCAGGGTCATTCCAGCATTAGTGCAGCACTGTCTCCACCTAGCTTTTCTCAAGTTTCAGGAGGAGCTACAGGACACTGCAGTCACAAATGCCTGCCTCTTTTTCGTGTGGCATGAGCATCTTCCTATATTGTAAAATAAAGATCAAGCCAGTGTTCTGTCCCTGGGCAACACTCTTGTTTCTATGCCTTGTAGGCATTGGTCAAGAAGATCTTCAAAACTGAATTCCTCAGAAGAAATAATAATAATTGATTGCATTTCTGCAGTCCCAGGCTCCAAGGCATCCAAACACCTCATGAAAGAGAATTTTTAAATCCCTGTTTTACACTTGCTGTAGAAGTGAAAGCGGGAGGATATAATTCTGATTCCATCTTATAGATCCGGAAACTGAGGCCCAGAGACCCAAGGTGACTTATCCAACTGGCCTGATAAACTAACTGCAGAGCCAATGGACCTCAGACTTCTGACAGTCTAGTGTTTAAATCATAGGATGCAACCTTTAAAGGCTTCAGTCTTTGGAATTCCAATCGCATAAGGCTGGCCCCATCCAGACTGGGAAGGGCACACAAGTGGGTTCAGGGAGCGCACACCTTCTGTTGGGAAAACAAGCCCTCTTCTTCCAAAGGAGGGTGGAAGGTGTCCACAGACCCCGGCCCCACCCAAGCTCTGGGCAAGGTCAGTGGCCAGGTCCATCCTTTAAAGGTCAAGGCCAAATGTCACACCCAGTTGCTTGGCCCCTGGCCAGTTGTCTAGTTGAAAAGGACTGTGCCACGTGGGCCCTGGCTCCACGATATGCACGAAGGTTTCTCCCAAACCCCCTCTTCAGAATGCACTCCCACACCTCTCACAGCACGTGTCGTCAAGTTTAGCACACGCATGTGCAAATTCTGTAGAACAAACACTAACCTTTGCACTATGACTCCATTTTGCAGAGTGAGCTCCTGTGCTCTGCTTTTCGTTGTTCTCCACTCTGCGTGCCAGCCGTTCTGGTAAAGCTCTGCTCGTGTATGATGGCATTTGATCCCCAACAACAGCCCCTACACACTATCCTAACCCCCATTTTACAGAACTGGAAACTGAGACTTGGTCTAAAAAATCGTCCCAGGCCACTTAGCTACTGGGTATTGTAACTGGAACTGAAACCAGCTCCGTTAGACCCAAAGCCTGTGTCCCTAATCACTAGGTTGTTCTGTCTGTGTGTGAAAACTAGGTTCAGAGAAGTGTAAGTCACTCCCCAGGTGAGTGGGAGAAAGCAGAAGGCAGACTCAGGCATCCCGCCTTGTGCTACCCTGTTAGTCCCACACTTCCTACCTGATTGCCGTCACATTTTTCATATGGGACAAGCAGATGAGGCAGTGGCCTTGCAACAGGCAAGCAATGCCATCTGGGCTCCGTCCTGCACACAGCAGCCCCTCTGACCCTCTGCACACAGCCAGCATCCCCACAGGGCCCTGCCAGGCCTCCCAAACCCGACACAGGCCCCTCCCTGGTTTTAGCTTCAGCTCCCTCTGCCCCAGCCACGCCCACTTCCCTGGGCATCATCAGACCTGGCAATCCAGATCCCACCTTCTTCAGTTTTCACTCCCCGCTGCTCTGCCTCGAATGCTCCTCCCACAAATGTCTGTGCCACCTATCCCTTCACCTCCTTCAGGTCTCTGCTCAGCTGTCCTTTCTCAAGTTTTTTCTCTCTCCGAGAGGCCTCCCTTAAACTGTCATGATTCTCTGTCCCCTCATCCATTACAGACGGACCACAACCTACAAGGGTTCGACTTAACGATATTTCGACTTTACGCCGGTGCAAAAGCCATCCACCTTCAGTAGAAACTGTAAGTTATATTTTGAACTCAGATCTTTCCCAGGGAGCTATATGTATTCCTATCCTGTCTCGTCATGCTGGGCAGTGAGCTGCAGCTCCCAGTCAGCCCCGCCACCACAAGCAGAAACCACTGATACAATGACAACCACTCTCTACCCAGACGACCAGTCTGTTTTTCACTTTCAGTGCACTATTCAGTTCCACGAGATATTCAACACTTTATTATCAAGTTGACTTTGTGTTAATGATTTTGCCCAACCGTAGGCTAATGTGTTATAAGCACATTTAAGGTAGGTGAGACTAAGCTACGATGTTTGGTGGGTTAGGTGTATTAAATGCATTTTCCACTTCCAGTGTTCTCAACTTATGATGGGTTTATCAGGACATAACCTCATCATAAGTGGAGAAATATCTCTATTTTTCTTCATATCGTTCATTTCCACCTAGCATATTAAATATTCATTTGTTGTTTATCTTATCCTCTCAAATATATGCTCCTTGAGGACAAGGACATCTGCTGAGGTTTTTAAACATTTATTCTTTATCTCCAGTGTCTAAAATAATATCTGCACATAGTAGGTGTTTAATAAATGTTGATTGAATTAATAAATAAACAATAGTCTAGATAGGGGTCCAAGTACCCAATACAGTGCCTAGTAAGAAATAAAAACAAACGTGTATAAAAATTTTTTAAATAGATATGACTTGAAATATGAATTCTATTTCCTATCTGATATAATTGATGGTATATAAGAGCTTGTCCAATTTGACCTGGTTTTCAATGGCTATTTAGTGGTCATCAACAAAGTCGGAAGCCAGCAACCAAAGCTGTGTTGGAGTGAAACAAAGCCTGGGGACACGTCACCTGCCAACAAAGATGGCAAAGTTGTCATTGGTCAGTGTCACTCAGCATCCTCATGTTGCCAGTGGCATTTGTGGGCCATGGGCTCTTCTGGGAGCAATGCAGAGCAGAGAAGAAAGCAGATGTAGAAGGGCTGGGAGCTCACAGAAGTTTACACACTTAGGCAGGAATCATGCACGACCACTGCCGCTAAGTTCAGAGATCTGAGATCCGAGGATGCAAAACTCACTCCTATCTCACATATGGACTTCAAAATGACTCAAGAAACACTCCCAAACTCATTTTACAAAGCCAGCATTACCCTGATACCAAAGCCAAGTAAGGACACTAAAGGAAAAGAAACCTACAGACCAATATTCCTGAGGAACATAGTTGCAAAAAATCTCAATAAAATACTAGCAAACCAAATTCAACAGCACATTAAAAGGATCATGCACCATGATCAAGTGGAATTTATCCCTGGGATGCAAGGATGGTTCAACATAAACAAGTCAATAAATGTGATATGTAACATTAATAGAATGAAAGTAAAAATCATAGGATTATCTCAATAGATGAAGAAAATGCATTTAACAAAATTTCACATCCATTCATCATAAAAACTTACAGCAAATTAGGTATAGAAAGAATGTATGTCAAAATAATAAAGGCCATATATGACAAGACCACAGCTAACATCATACTCAAAGGTGAAAGGTTGAAACATTTCCTCTAAGATCTGGAATAAGACAAGGCTGCCCAGGCTCACCACTATTATTCAACATAGTACTGGAAGTTCTAGCCAGAGCAATCAGTCAAGAAAAAGAAATAAAAGGCATCAAAATTAGAAACGAAGAAATAAAATTGTCTCTATTTGCCAATGACATGATTTTATATATAGAGAAAATCCTGAAAGACTCCATTAACTAACTGTCAGATCTAATCAACAAATTCAGTAAAGTTGCATAATACAAAATTAACATATAAAACTTAGTAGCATTTCTGTACACCAATAGTGAATTATCTGAAGTAGAAATAAACAATCCCATTTACAAGAGCATCAGAAACAATAAAATATTTAGGAACAAACTTAAACAAGGAGGGGAAAGATCTTCATACTGAAAACTACAAGACATTAATGAAAAGAATAGAAGACACAAATAAATGGAAAGATATACCTACCGTGTTTATGGGTTGGAAGGGTTAATATTGTTAGAATGTCCATACTACCCAAAGCCATCTATAGATTCAATACAATCCCTATCAAGATTCCAGTGACATTTTTCACAGAAGTAGAAAAACAATCTTAAAATTTGTACTGGACCAAAAAAAAGCTTTGAAAAGTCAAAGCAGTCCTGAGGAAGAAGGAAAAAGCAGGAGACATCACACTTCCTGATTTTAAGATACACTATAAAGTCCTTATTCTTTTCTCTCTTTTTTTT
Source organism: Delphinapterus leucas (assembly GCF_059928025.1). Lineage (NCBI taxonomy): Eukaryota > Metazoa > Chordata > Mammalia > Artiodactyla > Monodontidae > Delphinapterus > Delphinapterus leucas. The sequence goes on from NC_143144.1 coordinate 6,814,745, forward strand.
GTATGTACATGAGAAATGGATGTTAACTAAACTTATTGGGGCGATCATCTCACTATATAGGCGAGTCAGGTCATTCTGCTGTACACCTTAAACTTACATAATGCTGTATGTGGATTCTATCTCAATAAAACTGAAAGAAAAAAAAGACTCAAGAAATATCTCAAGGAAACTCGGAGTCTTGTCCTTTTTATTGAGTTCGGAACTCATTTGACCTAACCACAAGGTGAACAGGCATAATAACATCTAACATTGTTCCAAGAGAAGCAAATTAGAGAATGATTTACTCTCCGTTTAAATTCAGCCCATTGTCTTTCTGCTGTTCTTTGTGTCTTAACATCAATGTTCAGTGCACCCTGGCCATGTATCCTGGTGCACTGCCAACTCAACCAACACGTTTTCCTTTTACAGCCTTCTCCTTCAAACTGAGGGTAGTTTTATTGGAGAAAAGCCAAAGAAATATGAACTCATTTTCTTTTAACTTACATTATGGTCCCGATAGTCAAGCTCACAGGTAGCCTTCAAAATTCGGAGAAGTTTGGTTTTAGGGTAAATTTGTTAGCTCAAATTCCATCAACCAGGCTTTCAGAGAAAGGTCAATCTTATCCTATCCACCATTTTTCTTTAAGGTACCCAAATGCTTTTGCTTCTAAAATAAATAAATCCTCCTCAACCATACAAAATAAATAAATAAATAAAAACAGATTTTGGTTCATTGCTTTCTCTTACCTTAAAGCCCTTCCTTTAGGATGCCTTAGGAATGTGTCTTAAAACAAATTTGAATGCATGAGCACGTCCCATGGTCAGGAGCTCAAGTACTTTAAGAGCTTCTGGAAGACTTTATGGAAGTTGCAATATATGAGCTGGGGCAGCTGGTGGAAGAAGATAAATTAAATGAACTTACAAGTGCAGCTGCCACTAAAGCAAAACACTCTTCGGCTCTAAGGGGAGGGTGAGAGGCCGTCTCTCTTTTAAGTTTATTTCAAAACTTTGGTTACAGTTGCAGTTTATGTGCACAAATAACTTTGGTTTGCATTTGCATCTTTGTGAGTCACTTAATTTTTGATCACTTAATTAAGAAATGGTATGTTTTATGAAATCATACTGAATCACTGCTATATCTTCTTCTGCTATACCTTCTATACTCACTTTGGGGATACTTTCTGCCCCCAAAATTGAACTTCATCACGGTTTTTGTAAATTTATATACAAAATTTACGTTGCAGCCCTAGTATGTAGAATATGTAACACAAATGTTTATTGTTCCGTGTGTGTGTGTTAAGAGATAACCCCTTTGGTGGGCAAAATGGTTATAGACAAAATTATTTTGATAAATTTTGCCCACGCATGTTAATTTTTTTTTTTTTTTTTTTTTTTTTGCGGTACGCGGGCCTCTCACCGTTGTGGCCTCTCCCGTTGCGGAGCACAGGCTCCGGATGCGCAGGCTCAGCGGCCATGGCTCACGGGCCCAGCCACTCCGTGGCATGTGGGAGCCTCCCGCACCGGGGCACGAACCCGTGTCCCCTGCATCGGCAGGCAGACTCTCAACCACTGCGCCACCAGGGAAGCCCACATGTTAATTTTAAAAAGAACTATATTCTTATTTTTTTTCTTTTCTTATTGAGATGCCATTGACATGTGACATTGTATTAGTTTCAGATGTACAACAGAAGGATTTATATTTGTATATATTGTGAAATTTTCACATAGTGTCTGGTTAAGAGCCATCACCACACAATAGTTTCAAAACATTTTTTTCTTGTGATGATAACTTTTAAGATCTTTCCTCTTAGTAACTCTCAAATGTACAATATAGTATTATTAAACACAGTTGCTGTGCTGTACATTACACTGCCAGGACCTACTCATTTTATAACTGGACGTTTATGCCTTTTGTCCCCCTTCACCCAGTTTGCCCATCCCCTACCCAAAGCTGCCTCTGTCTGACAGTCGGCTTAAGGCTACTGGCAAATACCCAGGTTGGGAGGAACTAACTCCTTTACCTCCCCAAGCTTGCTGCCCTTTCTTCTCCCTTCCCAAACAGAGTTATTTCCTGCACCCACAAATGCTCCCCTCTGGCTTTCCTAATTAACCTAAGCTTCTCTTGAAGGCAGCCTCAGCTCTGTTCTCCTGTAGTTATTCACATGTCTACTCCCTAACCCCTCCCTTCTGTGCTTCTTCACTCTTTATCTTCCCTGTCACTGAAAAAAAAAAAAAAAGTTACAAGGGGCCACTTTTTCTAGCATATTTAAGAGATCCGTGAATTGGAGACAGCATCATTAAAACCAAAGCACCACAGAAGTCTGGAATAGAGCCATCCCCTCTCAGGGTTTCTTGAGGACCCACTGGAGCAGAGCTGAATGTCTTCTAATAATTCAACTTCACCCAGAGAGAAATAGCTAGCAGTTGATCCAAACACAAGCTGAAGGTTTGTTCAGTAGATACAAATCCTTCACCTTCCTTTTGCTCTTCAGTGACCTCCCAAGTATGAGCTGAAACACATAAAATTTGGGTACAGCGCTGGGATGCTGCCAACAAAAACCACTGCAACATAAGGCCAGCGCTCCTGATGTTTTCCTCCCGCCCTCCTCGTTGGGGTACAGACTTCTTGTGAGCTTCGGCCAGTCCTCGGTCAGCTGGCCTCCAGCTGTGGGCTGTGGCACCTAAGAAATACATGATTTTTTTTTTTCTGGTAAAAGGAAGGAGGAACCTAAGCCAATTTTGCAGCTATTTCAGCCAAATTTTCCTCTCACATCCCACATCCAAGATGTTGACCCATCATCTCCAAAGTAGAATGGCTAGACAGAGTCTATAAAGTGTCACAAAATTATTGAAAAAAATGTGGGCAGGAATCTATCTAAAGAAAAAAAAAAACTCACTTGAAAGATAACTTCCTCTTTTCAGTTGATTGGTTACCTTCCTTCTTCCTTAGGGTTTGCTTAGGTCAGTTTACCAATTGCCACCTGTAAAGCCCGCCTCCATGACCTATAACCAAATAAAAAGACTCTGCCATCTTCCTATTCTAAGAACCACCATTGGTTCCCCAGTGACTCTTTCCCTTCCTGCCTTCTCCCCTCCTCAACCTTTTTTGGTTACCTACATATTTACCATTTTATTTGCTTATCATCCTCTCTTATATTTCAGACCTTCTAACTGGGATGCTTCTTTTAGAATTTTCTTTAGTGAGTGTCCATAGATGGCAAACTCAATTTCTGCTTATCTGTCTTTACTTTGCTCTTGTTTTTAACAAAATATATTATTGTATAGAAATGCAAGGGGCTTCTTTCAGCACATTGAAGATATAATTCCATAGTTTTCTGGCTTTCATTATAATTGCTGAGAAGTCATTAATGAATCAGGTATAAATATGATTTATTATCATTCCTTTGAAAATACATTTTTCTGGCTGATTTTAAGATCCTCTATATTTGGGGATTCTGCACTTTCATGAAAATGTGTCTAAGATTGTCTTTCTTTTTATTTATCATTCTAGGAATTAATTGGGGTACTTGAATCTGTGGACTGGTGTCTTTAATCAGTTCTGAGAAATCCTAAGACATAATTTTCATAAATATTGTTTTTTGTCCCATTTTCTCTCACCTCTCCTTCTGGTAGTCTGATTTGATGTATATTAGACGTTCTCATTCTTTTCTCCATATCTCTTAGTTTCTCATTTTTAAAATATCTTATGTTTTTTGTATGTGTGCTGCATTCTGATTAATTTATTCTAGCTGTCTTTCAGTATACCAGTCATCTCTTTATCTGGGTTTAATATGTTTTTATACACATCCATTATTTTTAAACTTTCAAGTATTAAAATTTTTCTGAAAGTTCTATCTTTTTAGTCCTGCTAAGTCTTTAAAAAATTTTCCCTATTCCCGACATATATTTTAATTTATTTATTTAAGTTATTTATTTTTGGCTGCGTTGGGTCTTCGTTGCTGTGTGGGCTTTCTCTAGTTGCGGAGAGCGGGCGCTACTCTTTGTTGCTGTGCGCAGGCTTCTCATTGCGGTGGCTTCTCTGTTGTGGAGCATGGGCTCTAGGAGCACAGGTTTCAGTAGTTGTGGCACGTGGGTTCAGTAGTTGTGGCTTGTGGGCTCTAGAGCGCAGGCTCAGTAGTTGTGGTGCACGGGCTTAGTTGCTCCACGGCATGTGGGGTCTTCCTGGACCAGGGCTCGAACCCGTGTCCCCTGCATTGGTAGGCAGATTCTTAACCACTGCACCATCAGGGAAGCCCCCCTTACATATATTTTAAAGCGTATCCTTCATTGTGTTAAATGTGGTTGTTTTAGAGTTTCTATAGTTTGTATATAATAATTCCAATATATGAAATCTTCATGTATCTGCTTCTGCTGATTTTCTCTCAAGATAATGGTCACTCGTTATTGTAAGCTGCTTGGTTTTATGGAAAATTATGTTGGAAATCCTTGGTGACTTAGAATAAAGGCACGTTCTTCAAGAGGGATTTGCATTTCCTTTGCCAGATACCAAGAGGCTTTATTAGTCTAAAAATATTTTAAATTAAAATCATAGCCCAAGGGTTTGGAGATAACACATACGATAAGATTTGGGCTTGAGAATACATGAGAAGGACTGTTTGTAGCTGCAACTTCTCAGGGACTTATTTTTTTGAGCCCTGCTTTGCTCAGTGCCAAGGATACTTTCCTTCAGCCTTTGGGGATGGGCAGGCTGGGGTAGAATGGGAAATGCTGGCTCACTCTGATCTTAATTATGTAGCATTTTGTATTCTTGGTTTTATGGGAAGAGGATCTTCTATCAGACTCCAGCACTGGACAGCAACTTAATGCACTGTCTTATAATCTCACCTCCTTTCCCTTCTCTCTTGGTTGGCACTCTGTCCACGCTGGGATGTCCTCTCTATTGAATCTAGATGACCACCACATGGAAAGGTGTAGGATCTGTTTCCTGGTTGGCCTCTGAGGGTCCAGATGATGCAACACAGACATGTAGGATGTTAACTCCTGGTGGGATGAAACCTGACCCGTGGGAAATGGAGATGGGAGGAAGCCACACAGGTAAGTTCCTTTCTTACTTGGACAATGCCAAGGTGTGGGCCACTTTTATATCCCTTTCCTGGGAGTCCCACATGCTACCTAAATACATCCTCTGAGTAACCAGCTATGTCTAGTTCTAGCTGGTCATGACGCAGTAGCCAGCATGGAATGTATGGCATTACACGGATGAACATGTTTTCTTTCCTCACTTCCTTCACTCTCTCACTGCCCTGGGCCTGCATCTCTCAAATCGCCTTAGGGCTGCCTCTGGCTCTGTCTTCTAGAGAAGCCTGTCTGAGCCAACCTCCTATACTGTGAAGTTCTGGGTTTTAAATTCTATCTACTCTGCCCTATGAGGGCATCAAATCAAGCTCCCCTGGGTTGGTAAATTACCTCAGAGCAAAAGTGGTTTAGTGCCCTGTTTATCTTGCTTTCTCTCAAAGTCTGGCTTGATATGTCCTTATTATCTTGTCAAATCTTTGATCCCTTTCAAGAAGATCTGTTTATATTTAGCTAACATTTTTGAGTGCTTTAAGTGGGAGGGTTGATCTGGACAACCTGGCAGCTCATGATTCCCCACTCTATTTTTCTCACAGCAATCAAAGTGCTATTTCAACGATTAAAATCTGACTGTGCCCTCCTCCGCCTTTGCTTAATACCCTTTCAGAACCCAGCGTTCTCATAATGAAATCCAGGAAGTTCACCGTAGTTTGCACGATCACGTGACATGGCTTCTGCCTCCCTCTCGTTCTCACATTTTTTTACTGTCACCATAATGAGATTCTTTCAGCTCCTCCAATAATATGTCCCTGATGTGAGGCATTTGCACGTGCTGCTCCCTCTGCCAGGAATCCTTCTCTTCTACATCCTCCATTCCCTTCACTAGCCGACTTCTACTCACCTTTAAATTAAGCATCAATTCTTCTAAGGGGACTTCCTGGGGTGGGGTGGAGAGGGGTCTTACCACTACATCAAATGTCCTTTCTCCATGTGTTTGCTTGGCAGCATTCCTGATACTGAAGTTACTTTTTCCGGGACTCTGTATTCTGTTTCTGCACTGTCATAACCGTAGGGCTGTAGTCTCCAGCACCTGGTCTGCAGCCAGTAAATGTTTGTTGAATTGAATTGTCTCCTTTCTCAGAGGAATCAGAAGTGATCTCTGACACCTTCAATCAATTTATCCTGAGGTTACCCTGGTACCCAACAGGCAGAGTCTTCTACCTTCAAGTCTGCCGTGGCCCATGAGTGACTGTCATACTTCTGGAGGCTCCACAGAGCAAGCCTGAGGGTTGCAAGGACTCCCACAGGACTTCACACACTTGGCTGGAGTGCTGGTTTTATGATTAGGCGCTGGGTCATCTTGGGCTCTTTGAGGTGAAATGAGTGTAGGTGAGTTTGTCAATTGTGAATTGCAGACACTTTGACTATATACCAAATCAGCACTTTTTGTGTGTCCATCCTATGTGGGGCACGATGCTTATACTGGACACAGCAACAAGCAATCAGTGTGGCGCTACTCTCGGAGAGCTTTGAGCCCAGTCAGAGAGACAGGCTTCACAAATAAGATCACTGAGTTACTAAGGCAGTACTCCCAATGACCAGATGAAAATACTGAAGGGTCGCCATCATTTCTGAAGGTTCCTGCAGCTGGAGAGGGGTCTCTGGAGCTGCCTGGTCTTGGCATGTATCTTAAGAAGGAACTTGAACAGCCAGAAGTGGGCCAGTCTGACCAAATGGGGCCCTAGGTGATGGTCACAAGTGCAAAACCTTGCAGGGGAGAAAGGTAAATAGATGATGCAAGCCAGGAGTACAGTTAGGAGTAGTGAGGCCTGTGGCAAAACAGGAAAGAATGTTCTGTCTAAAGGGAGTGAAGGAAACTCAACTCCTCAAAATCAACGAATTGTGAGACCCTGGACCCTGGGCTGCCATAGCTTCTGCTTTTAAAGGAAATGCTGGGAATCCGGTGTCTATGTGCAGATTCTCAATTTTTACAACATTGTTCTAATTCCATCCCTAAAACCATGTCTATACGGTGAATTGGGCCCATAGGCCACCTGTTTTCTCCCTCTACTTTAGAGGGAAACCCAAGTTTGGTACATCACCTCATTTCAAAGTTGCTTGCTGTTGTCTTTCTGCTTAACTACCCTCATAAACTGATAGTTCCTGAATCTGTATCCTCAATCCCAGTCTCTGTCCTGAGCTTTAGCACCAACATTTAGTTGCCTACCTGTTGTCTTCGTCCGGAAACGCACCTCAAACTCCATATGTCAAGGACCAAACTCTTCTGCCCAACCCCCAATCTATTCCTAGTACTAGTGCATTTGTTTGACCTTGGGCCTCAGTTTTCATTCAGAGGGATAATGGGAAGAATAGTAATAACTTGCCCTACCTAACCTTGAGGGTTGTTTGGAAGAGAAAAGAAAATGATATGTATGCATCTATTTGAATGTTACCCTAGACAAAGAAGAGGCAATGAAACATGAATTTTGGAATGGCCTTTGGGTGTTAAGACCAGAATGTCATCCGGAGCACCTGTGGCAGGGGGCTTCATGAGGCTGTCGGTCAAGAAGCACCTCACTCTTGCATTCAGCAGCAGGAACTCACTGGATTTTTTTAAAAAAAGAATTGTAGAAACTGGGAAGCATTCTGTTGGCTTTCTGTCATATTGGCCTCATTACCTCCAATAAAGTATGCGTGAATCTTCTCAAAATCAGGAGCCTAAGACCCATGGTTGGGGCTACCTGGGATGGAATGGGAGTTGTGCCGTGGCTGGGCTGCAGCTGCAGAAGTAGCCTATGGCGATGGCAACTTCCATAGGGGGTCGGAGTAAAACAAGGCCACATAACAGAGGAAAATCCTTTCTAAGAGTATGTATGAATATTAGAAATTATAGTCATTACTCTTCCATTTTTTAGGTAAGGGTGTTACACTCAATGAATGGCTTGAGCAGGAACAATCTCCATCAATTCTGTTATCTTCATCACTCAAGTCAATCAGGCACCAGTTCTGTCACTCAACCTCCTCTGTGTCTGGAATCCATACTCCCGTATCCTTACTGCTGTCCCTGCTCTCACATGGGCTGTCATTATCTCGTACCGGATTGCTAAACATCTTTCTGATTAGCGTCCCTCCCTCCATCTCACATCCCATCAATTCATCCTCCACTCTACGACCTGAGGGATCTTTCTAAGCACAGATCTAAGTCATGTCTCTCTAGTACATAAAGCCCTTTGTTGGCAACCTATTAAGTCCCAGCTTCCGATACCATTTCATCCTCACTGAGTCACTTTCCCACACACACGCTGTGTTCCTGCCAAGCCTGATCACTTGTAAGCTCTTCCTGTACACCTGTATGTGTCAGGTGTTGTCCACAGAGGTCAAGCATTTACAGACCCAGAGACACAGGAGTGGACGTAGTGAGAGAGGAGAGAGGCAGGGAGGGTGGGGAGTCCCTGAGAGAAGGCAGATTTTTCTAGACACGTTTCCCAAGCCTACCTAGGCTCTTCCCGGGATACCTGTGGCCTCCAGGGAGGGTGAGAGCATCTGCATTGGTGCAGACTTAGAGTCTGCATATCTGACGTAGAAGCCATTCACCCAGCAACATGTGAATTTCTCAAATGTCACCCTATTAAAATATCCACACGAAATAAAGAAAACTCCGATGATTGTTACCAATACGAATATAAGAGATCATCGTAAAGCTGGTTATAGAGAAACTATGTTTACTTAGCAAACTCTTCCTAGGCACAAATTATTACTTACCAAAACTCTGAATTTATTTCCATCTCTTTCTGCTGTATATCTATCAATAGTTATTTCATCACTTATTGCTTCTATTTCTGGCCTCAGTGCTCCTCTTTCTTTATCTCATCTCCCTCTCCTCTCCTCCCAACTCGCAGATTGCACATTCCTCCGGGTGGTTTTAACTACTACCACTTACTCACTATTTTTGTGGGAAGGTCTCCCAAATCTTTAGCTCAAACTTCTCTGGGGCTCTCAAGACTGTCTACCAACCAGGTACTTCACATCTCCACTTAGGTGTCTCATAGCCATCTCAGACGAAACAGATCCCCAAGTGAACCATCTCTCTTGAATGTTCTATATCTCAAAAAGGCATCACCACCCTTACCCCCATAGCTTTCACCTCCCACTGCCTTTCAGCCACAGAACTGTGTGATTCTACCTCCTAAATATCTCTCTGATCCAGCCATTTATCCCTTTTCTCACTCTGGGTTCTTTAGTTCAGGCACCATGATTTCTAGCCTGAGTTACTGCAACAGTCTCTAAAGGGGCTTGATATCCCTTGTTTTGTCCCTTTCCATCTCACTCTTTGCTGTGCAGCCAGAATTACCATTCTAAAATGAAAGTTCGGCCACCGTCTTCCCAGAGAGACTACAAAATACCGTCTGTCTCTTCCTCAGACTAGTCCCTTAGGTCAGTGTAAATCAGAGTCAACAAAACACAGCGACACTTCGTTTCTTTTAGCCAAAAGGATAATTTGGCTGACTCAGTAATGAGGGAAAATGATCATATTAGAGACGATTGAGTGATCTCTGTACTTTCACGAGTGTTTTTCTTCTGCCATCCTTTGCAGCGGTGGTGATATCCTCAGGGGTCAAGCAGAGCAGAACCGCAGCTTGTAGGACGGTCACACAGTGCTGGCTGTGGCTGAGTCTCAGAAAGAAGACACTGGTGATCAAGGAGAGGGAACCGAGTCCTTCCAGGACTGTCCGCTTCCTAGCTCTGTGCTTCCCCCAGGGAGGATGCCCTGAATGCAGGGCTTGGTTGCCAAGAGGCACCATGGGGCGAGATTAAACCGGGGGTGGACAGAAAACCTTGCCCTGGAAAAGAATCAAGGAAGAAAATGAAGCTGCAGCAGGTTGCCCTCCTGCAATGCCCAGATCAAAGTGTCAGGCAGGGAAGGTGCCCACCACCCAGACTGGCTGGTGCTAATGCTTGGGATTAAATTACTCCCCTGGGGCTGGGGCATCCAGGGAGTAAGGCAGGAATGTGCTTAAGAGGGATCAAAGCAAAAGTTCTCTTAAAAAGAAAAAGAAAACCTCAAACTGCCCTCCCAACAAGCTTGAGTTATGGCATCAGTAAGCGTGGATTAAGTAAAAACTAGCAGCGATGATGATCTGACCCACGCATTCTGCAAAGCCCTTGCTAGTAACTAGAGCTGGGAGCACGGGACCCACCCCTCCTCCCACGTTTGATGTGGTGGCCTCTGCCAGGCGCACCACTGTTCACGCTCCACCCACACCCTGGTTCCCAGCCAGCCTCGCCCGCCCTCCGAGAGCTGTCCTTGCACGGCTGCCAAGCCCTGGCCACAAGGTGCACTCCTCCACATTAGTCACGGAGGAGGTTTGTGGGAAAACGGGAAAACCTCTTCAGATCTCCCTCTAAACTAACGCCTGCCACGCACGTCTCTGCTGATGCCTCCCTCCAGGCCCTGCCACGTGTCCTCACGGTGGCGGATACGCTGAGAACCAGGAGGATGACCAGTCATGACCGACCTCCTCAGAAGAGTAGAACAGCAGACTGTCCACCCAGACAGTCCAAGGACAGCGTTCTTTGCTGGGTTTAGAGGTGACAAGTGTCCATTGAGGACCAACAGCTACCAGGCTCTGTGCATTTCAGATCTCACTCCATTCCCTGCTCAATGGAACGAGCCTGATTTCCTCATCCAGAGAGAAGGAAGTCAAATAAGTAACCCACACATCTGGTTTGTAATGGGACAGGACCGTAACCTGGTCTCTGCAGCTCTAAGACTATGAATGCTCCCGGTAGCAGGAATGCGCGTGTCCACACTCAGACGCCCATCTACGCCCAGTCTGCAAAGCATGGCATCACATACGACTGGCTAATGATGTAAGTTATGGCTATGGTGTCACTGGCGATCCCTGCAGTATATCCTGGGCTCGATTGTTTTCACCTTCTCTCATGGCTCCAGGCACGTGTGCCGGAAAGCTGAAATAAACATACTCCCTGACGGCCAGGCACATCCTACCTAAACATACGGACAAACATGTGGAAGGAAAACTGCGGTGGAGGTGGGAAGGCGGGAATAGGAGAAGCAAAAGGAAGGCCACGCCGCAGTGAGGTAAATTATTTTATTAGCTTTTGATTTTGACTGAGGGCAGATGCATTAGAGACCATCCAAAATGCCCACACAGTAAATATGCAACAAGAAGATGCACTTAACTTCAAAGGGCAGTCGATTTAGAACTGCTCCGTGCCATGCAACCCACAGGGCCTGTTTGAGGCCCTGCTCTTCTTTTTTTTTAATCTTATTTTATGTTTTAAATTTTTGTCTGCATTAGGTCTTTGTTGCTATGCACGGGCTTTCTCTAGTTGCGGCGAGCGGGGGCTACTCTTCATTGTGGTGCTCGGGCTTCTCGTTGCGGTGGCTTCTCTTGTTGCGGAGCACAGGCTCTAGGTGCGCAGACTTCAGTAGTTGAGGCGCGCGGGCTTCAGTAGTTGTAGCACGCGGGTTCAGTAGTTGTGGCTCACGGGCTCCAGAGCACAGGCTCAGTAGTTGTGGCGCACGGGCTTAGTTGCTCCGCAGCATGTGGGATCTTCCCAGACCAGGGCTCGAACCCGTGTCCCCTGCATCGGCAGGTGGATTCTTAACCACTGCGCCACCAGGGAAGTGCCAGAGGCCCTGCTCTTGAAGATGGTTGCTGTCTGGGACTTTCTTCCAGGGAAAGCTGCCTAAATTTCACTGGCTTTCAGAGCCGTCAGCTGGGAGTGACGATATTGGGACAACAGCTGTGACAAGTCTCCAAACGGCTGCCATCAGCATCCTCGTGGTCATACGTCTTACCTCTGCTCTTAACATGCTTTCACATACATGACTTCACCCGATCTTCATAATAACCTGTGAAACAGCCAAGGCAGACACCTTTATATATTATCATTATGCAACAATATGACACACTTAATAGGGTGGCAGAATATTAATATGATGTCGATCTTATCCAAGAGGAAACCAGAGTTCAGTGAAGTGACACGACTTGCCCTTGTTCACACAGTCAATGTCAGAACCAGGATTCAAGCCAGGTCTTCAGCTCCCTGTCTGGTAGGTTTTGCTGCAGTGCATGACGCCAAGGTCAGATAACAAGTTTCCTGGCTTGACTACAAACCTTGTATCTTAACTAGCAAAGAGGAGGTGGAGGTTGAAGAAGGTGGGCACTCCTGTTCCTTTTCTTTGTAGCTATAGCTCTGTCAGTTCCTGACCTTCTTCCCCTTTATGTACATGATACATGGCGAGCAAGCCTTCATCAACTGGGCACGTGACATTTGGTCTGTGATGACGAAATGGGACCGGACCCCGCATTTCCACCTGAATTGACCTTCAGAGTCAGTATGTGTCGAGACGAAGAGCTTTGAAGGCAGACCCTCCAGAGTTGGTACGGCAACCCTTCTTCAACTTGGCAAGTTACTCAACCAGCAGGATCCTTGGTTTCCTTGTCGTTACAATGGGGACAGCAATGTCTACCTTGCAGGGACATGATGAGTATTAAGTGAGAGACTGTCAAGTTCTTGACCCTAAAGAGATTCTCCGTCAATGGCAGCAATATTCTTATCCTGGAGCTCTTTCTTTTTACACTTAAGTTTCTAGTGTTGATACTTTCTTCCTTATCAAAGGTTGCTCAATATGCAGGATCTGGGGTAAGGGGGAGCAGTGGTGGCGAAGCTGTTTCTGAATAGCTCGTCATTGCTTTAAAATGTTCAGTGGTAGCGACTGACTTTGGCATCCAAGCTGAGTTCAAATTTCAGCTCCACGATGTGTCCTGGGAAAGTCATTTAAGCGTCTCCCAGTGTCAGCTCCCTCATCAGCTGAGTGGGAACCGCAGTGCCCACTGCACATAAGCTGTGACAATGGACATGAAATAACACTTGTCAAGAGCCCAGCCCAGAGCCACAGTTGGACAGACATCACCTGCTGTTCTGGCTGTGGTTGTTCATAGGGGCCGAGCCCGCGTGGCCCAAGGAGATGCCGGTGGGACGTGGGCCGGCTCTGCAGCTCTGCCTGATGGTGCTGCGGGCACCTCCTCCCAGGGAAGAGGCAGGACGTCAGGGTAGTTCAGCATCTCAGGGCAGCCTAGCTATGGTCATTCCCAGCCATCCTCCACCTCCACAGGGACCAAAATAGGGATGTGGGGATGAGTTGCAGGAGGAGGGGGCATCAATGAAAGGAAGAGTTTCCTGCCTGGAAGGTGAATGGATACTAGAAGGACAGCAATCCGGGGGTCCTGGGATGCCGTCCACGGAGACATTTAAATGCAGGGATGACACTCATGCTTAGGGGGTGATCTGCTACAAAACAGGAGCCGGGGCCAAAGGACTTCTGAGGATTTCTTCAGTTCATGATTCCATGGCTTTGTAGAGGTCAGAATCCCAGAGATGTTCTGTGCATTAATATATGCTCAGAACAGAAAGTAAACCTGGGTGAACACACACACACACACACACACACACACACACACACCCCTTCCCTTCACTTGCTGGGTTCAGGCAGCTTCATGAAGGCAGGTCCTGATGGGGTCTCTTAAGCTAATGAGGGGGTGAGAAGTGGGCACAGGAGGACCTGTGCAGGGGTGGCTCCTGGGGAACTGGACTGAAATGGGGGTCGGTGTTACGGAAATCGAGGGCCACCAGAGTTTAGGTCCATGCAGGGGCTGTGCTGTCGGCCAAGTTTGTGGACTCGGTCCTGACAGCTCACAATGTGCATGGCTCTTTCTTTGATGCTCTGTGAGGCCACCATGCAGGCGAGGAGAGGGGGCTTGGTCTGAGACCCTTCAGTGCCCACCTGGGCCTTTGAACTTGTTACTCCCTTTTCCTGACATTCTTCCTCAGCCCCGTGGGTACCTGGCAACTTCACGTCATCGCCTGGGTGTGCTCAGAGGCCGCCTCCAGATGGCTCTGCCCCACGATCTGCTCTCTTTAAGCTCCTCAGGACGCTCCTTGCTTTTCTTGTTTATTTATTACCTATTTATTGCCTGCCCTCTCCCAGAGTGTAAGCCCTGTGGACCTGGGATCCTACACCCTTTCATCTTTTCATTCTCTCTGTGAGCCCAGCACACAGAGGTGCTCAACACATACTTGTTGAACGAAGGATGAAGCTGACTTTCTCACAGTCCCACAGCTGGAGAGGGAGGGCAGGCTGGCAGCCCCCAAGCCCTGTACCCACCTCCCCAACTTGCTTGCTGCTTCCAGAAGAAGTCAAATAGGCTCAAAACTAAATCCTAGAATATTGAGTAAAAATCTTCAGCTGGACTGATTCTCCCTCCGACCCCTTAAAGTTCTAGAAGCTTCCTTGGCCTTATCTTTCAGCAGTTGCCTTGAAAAATCATCCCCAGGAGCGTTTCATCTCTAATTGAGCTGGCTGCCGATGAGAACTTTATTTACGGTGTGCACGTGTATGTTGCTGGGGATTTGTCAGCCTTGGGGCACTGGGGTGTCACTCACCTCACACTGAGAGGCCCAGGCCTGAGCTGTAGGGCCTCAGCATCTCCCTGAACCAAACACGTGCTTGCCTAATGTCTGCCACCCTCCCAGGGCAGGTCCTCTCCTGTACAGGACCCAGTAGGACCCCAGGGCCCGGGCCCAATTCACTGACTCCTACTAGGGAAATGGTACTCCCACGGGGTAGACTTTTGATGCCCAGAGAAGGGCCCCCTCCTTCCCCTCCCACACTCTTGGCTGTGGCTGTGAACTTGGTCTTCTGAGAACAAAAACAACATCCTGTGTTTGCTCCCACTTGGCGGCCAGGCGGGTCCAGTGGGCCATTTGGCGGCCAGCCTGAGGAAAGCAGTCTCCTACCGCTGGGAGAGCCTGCCAGAGGGAGGACGATTTGTGTGGACGTCGGGGCCCCGAGGGCGAGGCAGCTGGGGGAATGGGGCGGGAGCGGCTTTGACCTCTGACCAGAGGGAGGTGAGAGGTTCCCAGCCGCTGAGGCTCCCAGGGAGACCCCTGGATCTCCCGTCCATGAGGAAGTGGGCCTGAGCCCGTGGTCACTCCAGATAACTGGGGACACAGAGCCAGGGGCAAAGTGGCACCTTTGTGCCTTTGGCCTCTCGGGCTGTCACCCTCACTAATTGTTGGGAAGGCAGCCATGCGGGTGGAGACAGCAGGCTTGACTGAAAGTGTGTAGACGTGGATGGTTTGGGATGTCTGGCTGTTCCCAGTGAGTGACTTTGTTCCTCTTTATTCATTACCCACTTAGAGGAAAATAGAAACTTATTTCCAGTTTTCCTGTGCCTAGAGAGGGCGAGCTGCCAGACCTTTCTGCTAGGAAACAAAAAAGCTTGCAAAGCGAGGGTTCCCAGGAGATGTGACTGAATCCCCCCCAAGTCAACCAGGGAGAGTTGTGACCCTGGAAATAGCACTACTCTTGTGGTTGGCGTGTCACCTCGAATGACTGGAGACCACCCACTAACCTGCTCCCCCAGGAGACCACCCCCACCCCGTATCCCAGAGATACCAAGGGTATGCGGGCTGTGGCACCAGCTGAAAAGTCAGGGGCCGCTGGTTTAATAGAAACTTCCACCCTCCTCCCTTCCAGGAGCAAGAACTGTGGATTGGTTTTATAAAATGCACAGAAGCTCTGAAAATAAGCACTCTTATCAATAATAAATGGAATGGGAAATAGGAGCAAACAAGTCAAAGATGAGGTGTAAGAAAAGCCCGTCTATTTTCTTTTAATTGCCCTCATATCCATAAATGTCAAAAGAACAGCAGCACTGAAAGTCTCCTAATCACACAGAATGCCAGGAAGGGAAAATCTCATGGAGGGAGATGTAGAGCACCTTGAGTTTAATAAGCCAAAACGTATGGTGCCAGAAAGAGGAGACCTGCAGTAAAATTCAATTCTAAAAACAGAAGCTGGCCATTGTAACTTTTTCGAGCTCTCCAATTTTTAGAACATTTTTTTTTAGAACGATATCCACAGACACAAATTGAAAACTGAGCATTTTAAAGTCCTGTTAAGTTCAGTTAGAAATGGCTTTTTTGGTAAACTATCTCTCCTCCAAACATCTCAGCCATCTAAGGGAAGACTCACTTAAACTCCCAAAGGAAGTATTTAACTATAAACTTGAATGTTCTCTTCAAAGCCTTCTCCCTCCTAAGCCCTCATTCTCACCTTGTGCCCACCCCATGTATATATGGTCATTTAACAGAGATCAAAGCCTTAGAGGATGAAGTCCTTTCTGACAGTGAAATTTCAAACATCAGCCCGTGGGTAGATAAGGAGTTGACGGACATCAGTGTGCACCCCTCAAACCACACCACATATAACTTTGGGGCAGGAGGATTAAAACTTCCACCAAAACAAATCACTATAAAAAAAATGAATTTTCAGGAGGAAAATTAGGGCAAGGTGTGTGCTGTGTGTCATCCATACCTGTCTCCTTCCTCTAATGAAATTTAGACTAGTTCACTTGCTAATTAACTGTAGAGACCTTGGGTTCTATTTTATCCCTAAGTCTTCACAGCGAAAATAGTGTTTTTAGTAATCATTGTAATAAAATTCTATCACTTCAAATCTATTTGAATGTTTTCTAGCATTACTATTACTATTTATTAATTTATCAAATATTTATTGTATACCTACTGTGTGCTCTGGGAAATACAAAGATGAGCTTCAGACCCAGTGTACTGGGAGAGTTTGCTAAGCTTGTAATTTGAATCTACAATTATTGGCTGTAGAAATTATTATAACACAGGGCAGTCTGTGGTGAACGACATTTAGAGAGGGGGCGTGATCCAGGAGGCTGTAGGGATAGCTTCATTTTACCACTGTAGGCCCAGTGCTGACACATGGTAATCACGCAATCAACATTTATTACATAAAAAGTAACCAAAGTGATAAAAAGTGATGCTCTTGGCTGAAACTTTTGGACCCCTCAAAATTCATATATTAAATCCTAACCCCCAGGGAACTATATTCAATACCCTATGATAAACCACAGTGGAAAAGAATATAAAAAAAGAATGTATATATATGTATATGTATAACTGAATAGCTTTGCTGTACAGCAGAAATTAACACAACATTGTAAAACAACTACACTGCAATAGAAAAAAAATCCTAACCCCCCATGTGATAAACTTAGGAGGTGGGCCCTCTGGAAATGATTAGGTCGTAAGGGCAGAGCCCTCAGAAATGGGATTAGTGCCCTTATAAGAAGGGACACGAGAGGTAGCTCTCTCTGCTCTTGGCCATGTGAGGGCACAGCGAGAAGCTGGCTGTCCATGAACAAGGAAGTGCTTTCTCACCAGACACTGGGTCTGCCAGCACTTTGACCTTGGACTTCTCAGCTTCCAGAATTGTGAGAAATAAATTTCTGTTGTCTATAAGCCGCCTGGTCTACGGTGTTCTGTTTTAGCAGCTCAAATGGACTAAGGTAAGTGAGAAAGGTCTTAAAAGAGAAGTATGAGGAAACTAGGAGATGGCCGAGTCACAGGTGAGGTGTCTCAAGAATGAAAGCATGTAACATAGGGCCAGGAAAAGGTATTAAGAAGTGTTCAGTTTTCAACAAGAAGTGTTTCAGTTTCAGCAAAAATAAATACTAATGTTTGGTTAATGCTTACATAGCTGGATAACATTTTGAAATTAATTCGTAGGCTCCTTCCCCTATATTTTCTCTTTTTCTCCCCATTGGAACATAGTCATAGTCCCCAAGCCATTCAAGCAGTAGAAAGCCCCGTTCTTCATTGCTTCAGGGGAGATGTGCCTGAAAGATGTCTTGGGTTTGTTTCCAGTAGTCTGGGCGCAGAGGAGAAAGAGGATTAACAGAGGCAGTAGAAGAGAGCCAGGGCTTAGTTGAAAGAAGCAGAGGGGCTTGGAAGAAGTCATTGGCAAAGAGGCACTTGATGTAAAAGAAAAGAGAGAGAGAGGGACATTTCCCAGGACTTGGAGAGGAGAAGTGGGTGCATGATGGAGCAATGGGTGGCCACACTGCCTCCCAGTGGTGTGGGAGGGACATGACAAGCTCTCAGAAGGAAGGGGCAAACATGAGGTCACAGGCACAGTAGCTCCCAGGTTCTCCCTAAGTTCCATGTCCAAAGAGGCACTTGACTGGAAGAGCCTATGATGGGAGGGACAAAGGACACCCCAGCAGGAACTTGGGTGAGCAGATGACAATGACCATTGGTCACCTGAAGTGAAAAACCCCACATATGTGAGTCTGAATTTAATGTCAGAGCCCTCCCTCTTAATCACCAGGCCTTTCTGGTCCTGATGATTTAAAGTGATTATCCAAATAATTTAGACAGAACAGAAAGAAATAACCAAGACACATGTGAATGTGTGTACATGCACACACACACACGTGAACACAGGCACACCTTCAGTATAATTCTCTTTTTCTGGGTTTGGTGGGATTTTATCTGTACCTCCTAGTGAACAGCCAAGTCCAACAATTCCTTTGACTTGACCTAGAAAAAGTAGCCAGGATAGAAACAATAACAACAACAGTAATAATAATGCCAGACTTGGAGGGAAAAGAAGGTCAAATAAGAAAAAAGATGAGAAATGATGGTTCATTTTCTCTGCTCATACCCAGGAATGGGTTAATAGCAGTCAGTGGGAGTCACTTTTAGAAGAAGAAACTGATAGAAAAAGGAGAAACAAAGAGAGAGTGGGGTGGGGAAGCATAATGAAAATAGAGCAAAAGGGGAGAAAGAGCAAAAGGGGAGAAAAGGCTTGACGAGAAAAGGCTTGATGGAGAAGAAAAAAACATCAAGGGAAAGAAATGTTGGGCAGAAAGCAAGGAGATGAGTATGTCCCCAGCAATGCAGCCCCTGCATTGGAAATCCTATTAGGCAGCAAAAATGAGATTATTGTATTTTTGCTTTGCCACTATATGCAAATGACTCAGTTTAGCTGCTAAACATGTTGTTATTGAATTCTGAGAAATTCCCTTCATAAAATGTAATATTTTTGTGACAATATTGTCAGCAATACCAGATTGCTTTTCTATTTTGGTTAAGCTTTTATCTGAGTCTAGTATATGTCATCTACTCTCAGATTCCAAACGATTGCTTTTATGTAATTTTTGTGTAAGCAAGAAATAATAACATGCTTAGAAATGTGAGAAATCGGTTAGCCTTCCCATTATTTTTCACTGCCCAAGAGAATTAGAGGGTGGGCCACAATGGGGGATGTAATTATTTCTCATGATGAATTTTTAATTATGTTAATATCCTTGAGCGCCCACGTATCCGTTATTCACCACATCCGTTTGTTTTGCTCCAGCCTTTATATCCCATGTACTTAATCCTTCTACTTTTAGAAGCTTTTTGCATAACGGACAAAGACGTTTAAAGCCTGTAAACAAAGGACTGTGAAATCACATTTTCTATCTCTGACACATTTACTCCTGCTTCGTCACATCACTCTAATTCCAACCATATTTAATAAAAGAAACTGGAGTCTCCATCCCTGCCAATCATAACGCTATTCTATCAAAATGGAATTCTATATATTTTGATTTCCCTAAATTTCTATTGATTTAGATGACTTCTCTGAGAGTCAGACTTCTCCCACCCACAAGGTTAATCAGTGAGAATTAAGGAGGGAAGCAAACAGAGGGACTTTTTGGCATGACCTATTAGTCATAAGCAATGTACACATAACCATTTGGAAATCTTCCAAATCCAGCCTGTTTGTCTAGACAATTCTATGTGGTGAAGAACAACAGTGACTTTCTCAGGAATAATGACTTTGTCTGGGGTAACGTGATGGCTAATTTTATGTGTGAACTTGGCTGCACCACAGTGACCAGATATTTGGCCAAACACTATTGAAGATGCTTCTGTGAAGGTATCTTTTTTAGATGAGATTAACATTTAAATCAGTAGACTCTGAGCAGAGCAGATTGCCCTCCACAATGTGGTGAGCCTCACCCAATCAGTTGAAGCCTTAATAGGAAAAGGACTGAGGTGCCGTGAGGAACAAGGAATTGTGCCTCCAGATGGCCTTTGGACATGAACTGCAACGTCATCTCTTCCCTGGATCTCTAGCCTGCCCACCTGCCCTGCAGATTTTGGACATATCAGTCCTCACAATTGCATGAGACGTTCCCTTAAAATAAGCAATGCTCTTTCTACACACACACACACACACACACACACACACGCACACACACACTCCCTATTGCTTCTGTTTCTCTGCAGAGCCCTGACTAATACACATAGGTAGGGTGTACTTCACATTTATAAACCATTAATTGGCTGGGCTTATTGCCCACTACTGGGTCACTGCTGATATCAAGGTTTGGCTAGATAACTGAAATCCTATTCTAAGACCATTTTCCTGAATTACAGACACAGTTCCTTTACTGCCATATCAACAGAGATGCCTAGGTAAATTAAGATCTCCCAGGAGAGACTTACCATAACTCTTTTTTTTAAATTAATTAATTTTATTTTTGCTGTGTTGGGTCTTCGTTTCTGCGTGAGGGCGTTCTCTAATTGCAGCAAGCAGGGGCCGCTCTTCATCGCGGTGCGCGGGCCTCTCACTGTCGCGGCCTCTCTTGTTGTGGAGCACGAGCTCCAGACACGCGGGCTCAGTAGTTGTGGCTCACGGGCCTAGTTGCTCCACGGCGTGTGGGATCTTCCCAGACCAGGGCTCGAACCCATGTCCCCTGCATTGGCAGGCAGATTCTCAACCACTGTGCCACCAGGGAAGCCCTTACCATAACTCTTGCTTGAAGCAAGAGGATACCTGAACACCCCACATGTGTCCATTTCAAAGACTTTCAGCAAACCAGGTGACCTCACATGGGACAGAGACATTGAGGCAAATAAGGACTGATAAATGTCCCTAGATTGATATAAACTGTCATTGGATGTTATATCCATTAACATGCCACCCCCAAATGTAAGGACTTAACATTCTTACTATTACTCCCAAGTCTGTGGGTTCCCTGAGCAGGTCTGCAGTCAGCCCTGGGGTTGACTGGGTGCTTCGTCGAAGATTATTGACTTGAATGTCTGGCCATTGCGGCTGGCTGTCCATTGGTACAAGTTGAGGTCACTGGGGTGACTGGGCTCCATGCCTTTCATCATTCTTCAGGTCTCCTTGAGCTTCTTCATGTGGAGGGAGAGGGTTTCTATCAAAAAGACAGGAAAAGCCCCAGTGCACAAGCACTTTCCAAGCCTCTGCTTGTATCACATCGCATTTGCTTGCATCCCATTGGCTAAAGCCACATTGCCACACCTAGATTTAAGGGTGAAAAAAGGGATCATCTCTTGATGGGAAGAATGGCAAAGTCACACTGCAAAGAGGCACTTAGATAAGGGTGGGAGGAACATGTGGCCATATTTCCCCACCCACAGGCCAATGAGTTGTGCCACTGTAGTGTACACATGACGAAAGGGTGGCCGGCTGTGCAAATGACCTCCCTGAGAAATGTATTGAAAGAAATGGTAGAAATTGAATGGGAGTTACAATGATCAGTAGGGCCAAAGATGAGCCTATTTTTTTCTTACTTAGGTTAAAAAAAAGCTGAAAAATAATGGAAAAGAGGCAATGGCATGGAAGAGACCCAAGATTTTGGAAAAAGAAGAGGTGCCCACGTAAGGTGAGGCCAAGCCAAGGAAGGTCTCCTTTAATCTGCTTCACAAATTGGACTCTGTGGAACATTCTGTTTAAAAAAAAAAAAAAAAGGATTCCATTTACTGAAAAACCTTTGCGTAAAGCCATGGCCTCCATAAAGGGGGAGTACTTTTCAGCCTTTGAGACTCAAAGGGAAATGGAAAGAGAGATTTACACAGAAGAGGACTGAGGTCAGAGGATGGAAAGAGAATAAATGGGAGACAGAGTCATTTCTGGAAGATGAGCGTTGGAAGGTGATGACCCTGGGGAAAGGGAGCGAGCCAGGTGTGGAAGAGCTCAGACAAGGGTGGCCTCAAGGGCACCGATGCAGGATGGATCAGAGACGGCGTGGGAATCTGAGTGGTTGGAGGGCTTGGGACTTGCACGTTGTAGTTGAGTGCATGTGAGTCTGGGGCTGCTAACTGCTAAGTAGATTTTGGTGCAACTTGGCACTCTAGATGGGTGAAGTGCAAAATCACGTCTTATCAATCAAATTCCAAAGGCTTTCTCTGTCTCACTGGCAAAGCATACGATGTTTGAGTGCAAAAGAAAAAAATATCACCTAAACCCCAGCCGTTCCCCTTGTTTTATGCCAAATGGTTTGATTGGGAAGGAACAGAGGTTTCTTCTGGTCTGTGGGCTACAGATATTAAATGAATCAGGAGACACAGGCTTCTCATTTGCATTTGGTAAAATATTCATCCTGGCAATTTACTAGAAAACAAGGACCAAGGCTCACGCAGACCTATTAGGGAAACAGCATATGCTGATCCGATTCCGTCCTCATTTCAGTGCAATAGCAGATTTTTCCTGGAATCTTTTCTAGATTCATTAAAGGAGGAGGTTTGAGGAAATGAACTCAGGAGTCTTGCGCAGAGAAAAACACAAACTTGCCCTACTCCAAACCCAACATTAAACCCCGGCCATCCTTGCATTTTAACTCACGCAAGGGGCAGACGTCTGCTAACAGCTCGTGCGGGTCCAGAGAACAGCCCTCTCTCAGGGCTCAGCTCTCTCTGGACACACACTCTGCTGAGAAGGCTCCATCACACCCTCTAAGTAGGAGTCAGAACAAAGCAAATTTTGCTTCAAGCACTTCAGACTTTTGACAGGCTGAGGAGTCGTGAGCACCTGTTTCACAGCAGCCTGGTGAACCGACAGTGGTCAGACTCACCCAGTGACAAGTGAGAGACAGCGGGTAGGGCAGGGAGTCTGCCAGGCTGGGCCACGGGCGAGGCAACTGGCAGAAGGCCCGACTCCTGGTGGGGCTCTGACACACCGAGGGTCCAGGGGAGGAAGGTGGACAGGGGGTTTTGCTCTTTAAGAAAAAGATCTTGGATAGAGCAATAAATTCATCCCTTTCTTCTTGCTTTTCATCCTGGAATGAAGAGTTGAGATTAATCCCCTGTCTGAAAGGAAGCTTTTCCTTGCCCTGCTGGCACCAACAAACCTGATGGTGGCCCTGGTTTGATGAGGTTCTCCATGCCGAGGATTACAGGACAATAGGGTTTAGAGGGAGGCCTTGTTTACAGCTCAGGACCTTGGTCCTGCGGGGCATCAGGAGTGTCCTGCAAGGGGACAGCTCTGTCTGCTCCCTCCCTCCTGTGCCTGCTCCCAAAAAATGATGCAGAGAGAGGCTGGGTCTTGGAGCTGACTCTGGGGGCAAACTGGCTTAGATACCTGGAGGTACTGGGACTGGTCCCTAAACTGATTATGCCAAACATTCTTCTCCCAGCTCTTCTAACTTCTCACTGTTATTTCAAAGACCTCTCTCAGCCCAGCTAGGGACAACTTCTGACTCTTTGCTTACATACTGAGCTCTAAAGCATCTGCTGGAAGGGACACATATGTAAACACACAGGCACACAAGCACAGCTAATCCTGACGTATGCTGTGAATTGTTCAGAACCCTGCTCTGAGGCAAGAGAGAGCCTAGAAAGATATGAACAGGTTGATTTACTTCACAGTTCTGGATTTCAAAGCAAACCTCTTAACCTCCCAGCCTCCGACGACGTGCTGACACTCTGTGTGAGTTCAGACCTAAAACAGAGCTCTGTTCTTCTTTATGAGACTTTGTCCCTAGGGACCATTTTGTCACCGCCCCCCCGCCCCCGCCACCTCCAGTCCCATAATACATTGAATGGGTTGTTGAATTACGTTCACGTGCCTGGAGCCTTGGCAAGGGTCGCTGTCTATCAACCGTAAAAAGCCAAAATGCTGACTCTTTGGCCTCAGACAAACTTCAGATTCCAATTGTGATTGACAGGCCAGATGGATGAGGCGTGAAATTCAGCAGTTGTTCTTGGGTTTCTTTTTTCCCCGAGACAACCATCTGATGGAAATCATCTTTGACCTCCAAAAGCTCAAGTTTCTATCAGTTTCCTCACTTGGTCACCCCTGCGTTTGGCAACAGAATCACAGAGAGATACTGGGGCCGGGAATGACCGAGGCTTCCCAGCTGGACGCGTCCCCTCCCACCGTGGTCCTCGGTCCCCATCTTTCCAGCTGGGGTTCTGCGGGCCACACCCCAGCTGCCGGCTGCCCTCTTTACACACAGGTACACACCTCCAGCCCCCTCATCCTACACCTGGCCACAACGAAGAGTAGCCCCCGTTCACTGCAACTAGAGAAAGCCCGTGCACAGCAGCGAAGACCCAACGCAGCCAAAACTAAATCGATAAATAGATAAATAAATTTATTTTTAAAAAAAGAATCACAGGGGAGCTTCTCTAATGCAGATTTCTGTGCCGGAATCTTAAACATTTCAATTCCGAAGGCCTAAGATTGGGCACTGAAATCTGCTTTTTAATGAACACCCAGGAGATTCTGATGTAGGTAGGCAATGGGACACTGCTTTAATTCATAGTGTACCATTTGCAGGTAATCCGTATTCACAGAATCATGTTTTAAAAATGGATCCACGTCCGGAAACCTAATTGAAGCGTAATTGAAAATGGCTTTGAGGGCAACCATCTGAGCATTCTGCTCTACCATGCTTCTTCTGAAAATAAAATAAAATAATGAAATGAAATGAAATAAAATGAAATAAAATGAAATGACATGAAATAAAATAAAATATTCATGAATTCCACAGAAGTGTCGAGGGATGGTCTCGTGCGCCATGGCCTCCACACATACGTATGTGGTGTTCACAGGAAGGCCCCAGTGACAGTCCTGACACCGCCCCAGGTGCCGTGCCAGCTGCAGGGCCCACACCTCAGCCACCCCCACCCCAGGGCCTTCCTCCCTTCCCCTGCCGTTGCCGTGCAGACAGTCCTTGGCTCTCAGAGAAACCTCTGAAGGGATCAGGCAGGTAAATCACAGAAAGCATTTGCAGAATCTTGGTTGACTTGGAGCCAGTGGGAGGTGGGAGATACAGTGAGCAGAACTGAGCAGTGTAACTTTGCCACGTCTGTGAAAATCTTGGCCCAGCCAGGCCAAAGAGAAAACACACACAAGTTCCAGTTTCTGCCTGATTATCTGACGCAGCAGGCTTGTTTTAGGGCCTCCATGCACTGAAGGAGGAAGGACAGTGAGCCACATGTGGGGCAGGTTTTCATGTCCTGCCCCACAGCAAATCCCAGGAGTGACCAATGACTGTCAGTAGGCCACTGTGACCAGCATAACTGGAGGGTCATGCTGTGTCATTAGCTCCTCCAGTTTAAGCCGTTGTGGCTGGTGACAGTGAGAAGAGGTAGAGGACGGGGCCCTCCCCACATTGAAGCAGGTACCATGGGACAGAGCCTTTTGACGTCTGTGACACTGACCCACAGAAACTCAAACCGTGGGGCTTGAGTACATGCATAAAATGTAAGAGCTAAAAGGAAGCTAAGCAATGTTTTAATTTAATGGTTTTATTTTACACATGAGAAACCGGCCCACAAAAATAAAGTGACTTGTACAAAGTGGAGTATATAATTAGTTACACAACTGGTGGAGATTAGCTGTTGAATTATATCTTCACCCAAAGGAGCCAGATATACAAGCTTCTCTGTTGTAAATAAAATACTTCCCTTTCATAAGATACTTCCTCAAATCTTGGTTGAATGGAGGTAGGAAAGCGGAAGGGGCAGAGATAAAGAGACCTCTGGAAAAATGCAATGAGTTAGTTCATCCTACCTGAAGTTGGTGAGCACTTGACAGTGTGATATTTAAAGAGAAATGAATTTCAGACACTGAATCTTCATAACCTCAATTACCCTTGGAAACCTGGTGTTTCTTTCCTTCTCTGGATGGCCATTGGAATGGTCTTGTTTTGATGGCAACTCTCCTTATTACTACAGCATGGCTCTTGGCTACTCAGGCCAACGCTATAACCATAAGCTCCAAAGGAATTTGGTACAAATTCTCTATAAAGGGTTCTGGCGCAGATACACCAAGCCTTTGCTTGCATCCCAGGGTTGGAAAGCCAGCCAGGTCCAGATCCCCCTCAAGGCAACAAGACCTAGTAAACCTGACGTGCATATCTCACCCCACCTTAAAAATCCCCATTTCATCTAGAAAATCCTGACACCATGCACTTCGAGTTGGAAGAGATGCCCCAGCAGGTTCATGGTATAATCTTAGGTTAGTGTCTTGTAAATTCTAAAACTTCGTATTTTCCTGACGCCTCAACATCCCCACAAACAGGCCGGGAGCATCCCCCCCAGATGACCAGGTGCACTCGGGTGACAAGGCTGGTCCCTGCCACAAGTTCCCCTTCTTGCCCTCCACCGACAGTGACCCCGTGACATTCAAACACAACAGTGAAATACCTTACACCTTCTGCTTGTCCTCTCCACCCTGACCCCAAATAAAGACCCCTGCCCACGGGTCCTCACTCTTGGCCCCCACCTGCTTGAGTAAGCCCGTTTCCCTTTCCCGACCCTGACTTCAGGTGGCCCCCTCATGGCACGGATCTGTGAGTATAACAAGTTTTGTCGTCCTGCATCCCGTCCACCATGTCCCCTCTTGTGGCTGCAAGAAGACAAAACAGTGAGAGTAGGCAAGAAGCTCAGTATGACCCGTGGTGTACTTGCCCCCTTGCCTTCCCAAGGGCAAAGCCAGCGAGACTGCGGCCGCACCGAGGCACTGATGCCCACCTGGGCTCGCTCTGGGCTGGTTTGTCCACATCAGGAGCGTGACGCGCAATTCTGGGTTTAGGGTCATAGGACGCTATGGACTTTGGAAAATGTCCCTCATAAACGCCCTGTGTAGCAAATAGTGCTCAAGATGGGGAAAAACACTCGTGATCCTGACAAGGAAGGAGAGATTGAAACTATCAGAGATGTTTTCCCTGGAGAAGATGAGTCTGGATGGGGTGCAGAAGCCATGTCAACAGATGAGGGGCCATCAGTGAGCTGGGAGTCTTATGCTCATGGCTCTGAAGGGCAGAATTAGGCGCAGATTTCTTTCCCATATAAGCACAAATTTTCTAACAACAGCAAAAGCCTAGGGCTTCCCTGGTGGCGCAGTGGTTGAGAGTCTGCCTGCCGATGCAGGGGACACGGGTTCGTGCCCTGGTCCGGGAAGATCCCACATGCCGCGGAGCGGCTGGGCCCGTGAGCCGTGGCCGCTGAGCCTGCGCGTCCGGAGCCTGTGCTCCGCAACGGGAGAGGCCACAACAGTGAGAGGCCCGCATACTGCAAAAAAAACAACAACAAAACAACGCCTAAATATTTAATAAAACTCGTAAAGCAGAAAGTCCCCCACCTGCAGGAGTCTTTAAGGAGAGAGTAGGAAACTATAGGCAAAGGAAGGTGCAGTTTGTACTCCTTCCTCTACTGAAAGTGGGTTCAATAACTACACCTGAAGGGAAGGGGCAGACTCCTTGTGAGTCAGGGTCCTTTCCTGTGTCCTGGGCATCAAGCTGCATTGCCAAGTGGACCCTCAGTTGGGAAACGAGCACAGGTACAGAGCTAACTAGACATCGGAGGGGCACATTCAACTGGATTTTGTGCGAGATGAAACGAAGTTCAGAAAAGTAAGCAGCCTCTTAGAGAGTGTATCCCTCATGCCCTCGTCTTGTACGACACTCATCTAGTAAGGTCATTCTTTCAGTTACAGCTTTAATTCATCTCCCTTCCTCCTAGTGGTCCGTGAAAGGCTGGTAGCAGTGGGAGGCCCCCAGCCATCACCCGGGGATAAAGACAGGGGCACATGGCTGTCAGCATCCACTCAGTCCATAACCCTCCTTAAGAGAAAATGCCTCCTTTTATCCTGTACGCTTTATTTGACTCTGTTTACAGGACTTTGAAACGTAGCCTTGAAATAATTATACTTTTATCCTACAATGCCTCTGGAATCAGTACAGCAGGTAACACTCGGAGAAAGAGGAGTCCCTCATAAGTGGATCTCGACGGAGCTTGAGGTTAAATTAATTCCCTCTTCCTGGAAAATAACCTGAGCCATCCTGGGAGCCAGGACTCAAGACCAGCTCCCCTGGGAAGATGGGCATCTGAAATGGGACAAGGCGCGGTTTTGTCAGAGATGATGTCTCGTTCATGCTGAAGACTGGCCAGGAGGTTAGCCAGGAGCAATCGATGCAGATGAAGACGATGAAGAGCTGCATCCCAGGGTTTAATGACCCCCCAGCAGGTAGACGCCAGAGAAGCCAGGCATAAGGAATAATAATAGGACTTCCAGGGACCTAATACTTACAATGAGTTCTCCAAAAATGCAAAAAAAAAAAATTATATATACATATACATATATAATTGCATTATATTGATGTATATACATAATTGCATTTTATATATATAATTTTATATATATATATATATATATATATATATATATAATTGTCTTACACTGACCTTGCGTATATCTATGTAGCACTGCCCGCTACACCCAACACTGGGCTGGGCCAGAGCCCCTTTGGGGGTGGGAGGAAAGGATCATTTTACTGTACAAAATGGGATCATTGATCGCATTTAGAACTTCTAAATAACTTTTCATTTTAAATTCATGCCTACTGGGACATATCCCTACCCCTATCTCCCATGTCTTCCTACAGGAGGAAAAGAAGTCAGGAAATCCTTGGGCCAGATGGACCTCAGACACTGGCCGTTCCCAAGACGACAAAACTCAGCAGCATCCTCAGCCCGGAGCCGGGAGTTGGAGGCCCGCCTTCCTGGCCTTCCAGGGAACGGTAGGACCAGTAAGGGGAAGCCCAGCTCCTCTGAGTGTCTGTTCTCGGGTGTTGAAGATTTTTCATTTTCAAACAATGAAAAGCTTTCCAGTATTAATCCATTTGGTGCAAATTCCTGCTCTCTGGTTTTATGAGGGTGGGTGAAGATTGTTTTAGATTATGTCACAGGTCTGGAAAATGCCAAAATGCTAATAATGATTATAATAAAGATACGAACACTTTGCAAAAAACCCCAAAAAATCTGGTATTGTAAGACTAAGACGATGATTCTCAAACTGCGGTCCCCAGCGCGGCGGCCTGAGCATCTTCGGGGACCTGTCACAAATGCGAATCCTGGCGTCATCTCCACATCTCATGAATCTGAAACTCCGTGGATGGACCCAGCTTTCTGTGGATTTAACAAGCCCTCCAGGGAATTCTGACACACGGTCAAGGTTAAGATCCGCTGGTGTAAGATGACTTTAAGTTCAAGTGACTAAATTTAGGGCAAATTAGGTAATGACCCTTCCATTCAAGGACCTGGGGACTGGGGAAGAGTTGAGAGGGCCCAGGTAAGAGTGGTGTGGAGAGCCTGAGTGGGACACCACACGGGGTCAAAGGGGGTAGCTGGCTAACTGTCACAGAGAAGACAGAGGGTAGTCTGGAGAAGGAACAGAGGATTCAGGACATCCAGAGTCTTGTCCATGCGAAGCTCCCTGAGGTCAGGGGCCTGAGGAACTCACTCAGACGTGCACTCCGACAATTCTCGGGGAAGAACCACAGAGGTCCTGGGCAGTCAGACCAAACCCTACCCTCCAGGTGTGGTAAGAGCATGAGGAGGACACTTTGTACGGTATTAGTACTTGACAGTTTATAAAACATGTAAGTTTGGAATATTTTAAGTTTATTTGGCAAAATTAAAAAAATTGACCTAAATGTCCATCGGCAGATGAATGGATAAAGAGATGTGGTACAGATATACAATGGGGTACTACTCAGCCATAAAAAAGAATGAAATAATGCCATTTGCAGCAACACGGATGGACCTAGAGATTAGCATGCTAAGTGAAGTCAGTCAGATAAGGAAAGACAAATACCATATGAGATCATTTATATGTGGAATCTAAAATATGACACAAATGGACATATCTGCAAAACAGAAACAGACTCACAGACATAGAGAACAGACTTATGGTTACCAAAGGGGAAGGGGGGAGGGATAAACTAGGAGTTTGAGGTTAACATATACACGTTACTATATATAAAATAAACAAACAACAAAGGCCTACTGTATAGCACAGGGAACGCTACTCAATATTCTGTAATAACCTATAAGGGAAAAGAATCTGAAAAAGAACAGATATGTGTGTGTGTGTGTGTGTGTGTGTGTGTGTACATGTATAACTGAATCACTTTACTGTACACCCGAAAATATCACAACATTGTAAATCAACTATACTTAAATAAAAAAATAGAGAGAGAGAGAAATCGAAATTTCAGACTCCGGATGGCTTCACAAAGTCACCCCAGTAGCTCGTGGCAGAATCAAGACTCGAGCCTGTGGACCCTAGTCTGAGGCCAGGCATCCCTTGGCTCCCACGAACCTCTGCTATGCAATAATCACTTATTTCTGTGCTCCTGTCTGCCCTTGTTTCTTTGTTTTATTCACCTTTTTATTCACGTTCCTCCTGAAAATCATCAACTGGATTTCAACAGCGCTCCGTTTCCATACAAGAACCATGTCCTGTGAACCCACAGAGCAACTAAGGCTTAGAAGTCACGTGCGTTTGCTGGGGCTGTGTCCACGGGGCTGGTTCCTTCTGAGGGCTCTGAGGGAAGGATCTGTCAGGACCTCTCTCCTTGCCTCATCCATGGCCATCTTCACATTCACAGGGCGCTTGCACCGTGTGTCTGTCTCCCTGTCCAAATTTCTCCTTTTTATAAGGACACCAGTCAGGTTAGATTAGGGGCCCACCCTACTCCTGTGTGACTCCCCTTAACTAATTACATCTGCAACAATCCTATTTCCAAGTAAGGTGACCTTCTTATGCTAGGTGTTGGGGATTAGGGCTTTAGCATATCTTTTCAACCCATAGCGGAAGTTATCCTGGAACTCACTATAAAATGGATATGGTTGAGTCTGAGCTGGTACCACTACCTTTTTGTCTTTAACCTAATACATTTACTCACAAAACAAGAATTCATGTTAATCGCTTGTTTGGTGCATGTGTTTCTGCGTGAGTGTGTGCACAGGTAACTGCACGTCCAGAGAAAGCAGGGACAGGTCACCAGGGCAACAAGGCAGAATGACCTGCCAAACTCACACTTGATGGTGAGCTTAAAGAACACCAGTGACAATCCACATCTTTCTAGTGTTATTCTGCAAATAGCCTCTAAGAAAGAAGAATCTGAAGATGGTAATGCAGACAGAACTGTTCACTCCAAATGCATAAATGTATTGTGCCTCCCAGATGTATCTGTATGTTAAAAGAGGACACTTCCGGGCTTCCCTGGTGGCGCACTGGTTGAGAGTCCGCCTGCCGATGCAGGGCACACGGGTTCGTGCCCCGGTCCGGGAAGATCCCACATGCCGCGGAGCGGCTGGGCCCGTGAGCCATGGCCGCTGAGCCTGCGCGTCCGGAGCCTGTGCTCCGCAACGGGAGAGACCACAACAGTGAGAGGCCCGCGTACCACAAAAAAAAAAAAAAAAAGAGGACACTTCCACACACACAGGGGATGATGGGAAGCACATAGGAATGATGGAATTTGGGGTTCCGTTAAATAAATACTACAGGAAACATTTGGGGGGGCCATGTTCCCAGCTCTCTGGAAATGTAGTCTGCCAGGCCACAAAAGGCCCCCACTCCATCCATCATTCAAAGCAGGCTTTTGCTTCTGAGGAGAGACGCTTTTACCACCCAGTTATATTCTGTGCTTCCAATTACTCTCAGGCAAACATCACCCGGGGGGGAGGGGCATTTGCCTTTCCAATTTTCCAAGGGGAGAACACCTTCAACTGTCAGAAAGAGGACAGAACCCCTCAAGGTACATGAACTCAACTGTGTAAATTGCAAACAATAAATCTATTGGGTCTTGGCTTTTTTGACAAGTTAAGAGGTACAAATTTATCATCGAGAAAGAAAATAAGACCCAGATAATGTGTGCTTTCCCCATCACCTCCTCCCTCCCCACGGTTCTCCAAACAGCTGTTCAGGACGCAGCTCTGAGGCTGGCCGTGGCCAGCCCCATTCAAGGTGCCCAGACTCTGCTTTCCGGTTCAAGTTCCCTGGAGCCTCAGTAATACGCATTGAGAAAAACAAAAATACAAATGCTTGCGACTGGCTGCTCCAATCACACCTGCCCTGTGGATTTCTGCATATTGCTAAGGGTGTGGCCCTGAATCCTTCAGAAACGGTCCAGCTCAGCCCCCGTGGACACATGGGGTCCATCTTTGGGCTCAATGACCTACAGTGACCTAAAGAAGCGTGTTCCAGGGCGGGGAGCCTCTAACCGGGTCCCCTCCCTGCCCCAGAGGTGACTAACCCACAGCCAAGAAGCACATTGCAGGTACATGGTACAGCCACATCAGAGAGATGCTCTCCTGGGCTGTAAGCTGCCTGCTCTGCCCACACCTTTAACAAGCCAGGGCCAGGGTCTAACAGGTTCTCCAGGCAAGTCCCATATCTCCTGAGAGGCATGTGCATCTCAGCAGTAAGCTGTGTCTCTTGGGCCACTTGAGGGAGACGGTTCAGGCAGCCTAAACATCACCCTGGAGAAGCCCTCCTGTAGGTAACATGAGGCCATCGCCTGCACCTGCAGCTCAATAAATAGGGCTCATGTGAGGGTGTTCGCCCCCTTTCTTTCTTCATTATGCTCACTTCTGCAAATACAGCCCCAGAGCTTACAGGTGGCGTTTTTCAGTCACAAGATTCCAAATGAGATAAGGTCGAATGGCTCACTTTTGGCTTGTAAATGTCAGCCGAGTCATCAAATGCCGAAAATATCTCCAGACTACGAGAACTAGGCTGGGGCTGGAATGAGCAGGCTTTTCACAGACCGATTCCATCCTCAGGCCTGGGAATGCTGTCCTCCCTGGTCCCGGGGGGCGCGACCTTCTCTTCCTCCCTGTGGTCACAGATAGACATAAGGCTATTAACCTTATTAGGTCTGAGACTATCTGGCCTGGGATGGATGCACTAAGCAACACCTTGGCCCTGAGATTTCTGAAGCATCAGCTGGACCACAAATCCCTGCACGGCGTTTCTAAAAGGGTCTGTCTATAGCCATTTGTGGCAAAGGTGTAGGCCATTCCAAACAGCACTAAGAGAGGATAATAAATGCTTAATAGATACTAAAAGAGGAAACGATCTCATGGAAGAAGACTGAGTGACGTGTCCCTGTTGCACTGCCTGCCTCTGCCTGGTGTCGGGGAATCTGTCAGATGCCAGCCATCTGCCATCTTCCGGGGGGCTCAGGGCCGCGTGTGAACAGGCAGGACCTCTGTATCAGGGCGGAGGGCCAGCAGCCACTCAGCTGTCCTCCCTCCGCAGGGCTTCCGGCAGGGAAAGAAGCTCCAACAGAAAGCAAATTAAGGGAGGACTTTCTCAGTTTCCCCAGGACTGTCGCAGAGCTAGGACCACTGCAGACACCTGGGGGAGAAGTTAGCACAATGGACAACTTAGAGCCCAGGGCTTCCTTCTCAGGGAACCCCAGGTGAGAAGGGTAGGTCAACTGACGCTGGTGGCCAGAGCATCTGGTGGCCCTGCTAATGTCTCTCCTCCAAGAAGCTGCAGAGGTGACTTCTTGCGTCTTCCGTGTGTGGCTCTTGAAAGCTGACACCCTGGCTGGGGAGCGCAGTCAGAAGGTATTCGGGCTGCGTCTTGCCATGAAGGCCCTGTTTCCAGATCAACAGGCAGCTCCCATCGGGCCACAGGGCCAGACATGCTGCGGGGACGGGCCTGGGCTTGGCCTGCCCTTGTGTGGACGCCTCCTCACGCCAGGGTGTGTGTCAGTACAGCCTGTGCCGGCTGGTGGCGGGAGGGTTCCTAATTCAGTCACATCTCTACTGCCTGGAGACTTGCTCCAGTCAATGGCAGCCTCTCGTTAGCAAGTCTGACTCTAGGGAAGCTCCACCAGAAAATAATCCAGTGTGTTCGCAAGTCAGAGCTTCATGTGCTGGAGGAAACCAACCTGAGATGTCGAACCTGTGGGCTTAGAGCCCCGTACACTGACCTCACTTCTCTCTAACAGTGAGGATGAGTTCTTGCTAAAGTGAACGTTTCATCTCTTTGAATACCTCCAGGTGGAGAAGAATCAAATTCCCCACTGGTTCCCCTCCCGGAAACGGGTTCTCTTGCTAAACCCAGGAGAGGTGGGGGAGGGGGAGGGGGGGCGCAGGCCAGAACATCCATTCGGGGGTCAAAAAGGTCAAAGGGAAAATGTAGCACATCAGTGAAAAAACCATATGGCTTTTCTTTCTCCAATTTTAAAGGTCAACATTATTTCCCTCGGTTTTACTGGTTTCGTAAGAGGCAGAAGGAAAACTCAATGGAAGACAGGGATTTTATCAAGAGAGGACAGAATAAGACTTGCTCTTGGCAGGAGGGTCTCCACATGGAATTCGGGATGCCTAGTCAGAGTCGAATTCCAGGGGAACAACAAATAATGCTTTTAGTGTTTGTATAAGTATATGCCAGACAAAATTTGGGACGTACTTATACTAAAGTTATCCTTTTACCTACGATTCACATTTAATTGGGTGTCCTGTATTGGTTTTCTTTTTGCGCAATCTGGCAGCTCCGCTTGGAGAACAGCGTACGGTTAGTGCCTGGGACATGTGCCAGCCCCACGTGTCTACCCGCGGTTTGCTGCATCATTTAACAAGGCTGTGCTCCCATCCACTCATCTGAGCAAAGAAACAGTCGTGCAGGGGGCCGCAGACGTAGATGTGTCCAGGATGTGTTTTCAAAGCCGGTCAAAACAAATCAGCCGTTAAACACAAGGTGTGAGGCCAGAGAGACCCATTTTGGGAGGGACGGCAGCCAAAATGTGTCCACAGCGATTCCAGCTACGGACTGATCACGCGTGACCCGGGCTGAGGAGCCCCCCCTGCCTCTAAAGCCAGCAGACCACCGCTACAGCTGGGGGAGAGGGTCTCTCAAAGACGTCCTCGTCCTCGGGCAAACCTTGAAATTGCTGAACTGGTGAACAGGGGTACAGGCCTGCCAGTGTCTATTTGTAGGGGAAAAGGTCACTCTAAGGGGAGACAAGAGGAGCTGGGCCCAGCAGGGAACCCTTCCAGGGAACCCAGGGGCGAAGAGGGGCACTTCCGAGGCCAGCAGACGTCTGCGGCTGGTGGTCATGCCAAACTCTGAGAGCTGGGAAGTTAATGACAGCAAAAGGTGGGAACAAACACAGAAGTGCCATCCACCTATCCTCATACCCGACAAAAAAAGCCACACCGGGGCCCAAGTACACCCTCAGGACTCTTCTTATAGAGAGAAACTCAGAGCGGGCAGGTGTCTTCCCGAATGTCACCAGCATTGACTGCCCCCCTGCCCCCCGCAGGTATGGCATCCTGAGGACTCCAGGGCTGTCACGGCTGCAGGCTGGGGGTCATCAGCTGGGGCTGGCAGGAACCATGGGGTCCAACAGAGGGGGGAGCCTGTAAAGCTTTCCGCTCCCAGCCGAGGAGCTGTGGCCCCCCGAGGGTGGGTGGGGATGGCCATCACACACGGCGGTGCTAGCAGGACACGGTGTCAGCAGCTGGGAAGATCCGGGGGTGACCCGCGGGTGCCCTTGAGAGCAGAGGTGACACCAGGCAGGACTGGGTGCGATGTACAGGAGCCCAACACTGGGGAGGGGCTGGGCCTCACACACAGTGGGTGCTCAGAGGGTCGGTGAATGTATGTGAGGTTTCCTCATGTTCACACAACAGGTGTGAAAATCCAAGCCAAACCGGAGCGGAAACACAGGTTCGTGTATTAGGCAGGGTTTATTTTTTTTCCCTGTAATTTCCAAACTGTGGCTAAGGAAACCGGCAGTACTGTTTGATTCAGTTCCCATCTGGCACCTTTCTTGGTGGTAAATTGATTTCAGAATCTTTTTTAAAGCCTCATCACTAAGCTTCTATAGTTAGGTATAATTCCCCAAGGTTTAGAATTAGCCCAAATTTCTCTAACTCCTTCTTTATTTTTTCACACAAGCCTTCATGATTGTAGGTTTGGAACATTAAGATGCAAATGACAGAGGAAACGGAGCACATTTCAATGTGCTGGCTTTTGGCGGGAAGCAGTTCCAGGAAAGAACCACAGTCCTCCTCAGGCTTGTTAAGATGGGAAGGGGGAGGGCAGAGAAAAGGGGGTAGGAGTTATAGGCAGGTTATTCCGACCCACTCTTGGCTGGTCAGGGTGAAAGAAAAAACTTCACAAGCTTTTTTTTTTTTTTAAACATCTTTATTGGAGTATAATTGCTTTACAATGGTGTGTTAGTTTCTGCTGTATAACAAAGTGAATCAGCTATACGTATACGTATATCCCCCTATCCCCTCCCTCTTGCTTCTCCCTCCCACCCTCCCTATCCCACCCCTCTAGGTGGTCACAAAGCACCGAGCTGATCGCCCTGTGCTATGTGGCTGCTTCCCACTAGCTATCTGTTTTACATTTGGTAGTGTATATATGTCCATGCCACTCTCTCACTTTGTCCCAGTTTACCCTTCCCCCTCCCCGTGTCCTCAAGTCCATTCTCTACGTCTGCATCGTCTTTATTCCTGCCCTGCCCCTAGGTTCTTCAGAACTTTTTTTTTTTTTTAGATTCCATATACATGTGTTAGCATACGGTATCTGAAGCAAAGGACAAAGGATTAATCTCCCAAATTTACAAGCAGTTCAATATCAAAAAAACAAACAACCCCATCCAAAAATGGTCCGAAGACCTAAATAGACATTTCACAAGCTTTTAACAACCTAATCACTGATCGCCAGGCACTCTTAGCACAGACCCTGACTCAGCGGGGCAAAGCAGAAATGGAAGCAGATGGTCTGTTTTCTACCCGGAAGCTAAGCTGAGCTTTAACTGGCTCATCTTCCTCTTCCCCTTGGAGAGTTTGTGAGATCTACTCTCCTCCTAACAGAGTTTCCTCTGAGCAGAATTAAAAGTGACAACGCGGACAGGAAGGGAAGATGTAGGGACAGAGGCCAGGCAGTTCCAGATTTGTTCTCCCGGAAGCGTCATCCCCCCCCAGCCCTGAATGTCCAGGGCTTCTACCAGGCCCCTGCCCCCTCCTTCCTGGCCTTTCCTCAGCAGCCTGTTCTGGATCCTATTCTCATCCCCCCTCCCCCCTCCCCTCCCCTCCCTCTCCCCTCCCCCTCCCCTCCCTCTTCTTCTCCCTGTTCCCTCCCCCTCCTCCCCCTGGCCCCATGTCTGTCCATCCATCCATCCATCCATCCATCCATCCCTCTGGCCTTCAGCCCGCACTCCTAGCCTGATCTTGCCTGCTATAGTCACACACACGTTTGCCCCCTGGGCTCGGTACCAGCGTCTCTGAAATCCACCCATCCTGGGAAGGATAAGCAGTGTGTTCTGGGCCTTGGGCCTTTGAGGATGTGCTGTAAGGAAGGGTGAGTGTTTCCCCTTGAGTCTGAGCCAGGCTTAACTGGGGAGAAGCACTTGTCCTTGAACGTGCCTGACTTGCCCGACAAAAGGGCCGCTGAAACCCAGCTCTGCCCACCTGCTCATGAATTCGGAAAAGAGAGACAGGCCTGCTCTCGCCCGGCGGCTTCCGCTGATGACATTGCTGGATGTCTTGGCAGCTGAACGCATCTCTGGGTGGAGAGAGGAAGGGCCTGAGGCAGCGGCCTCGCGTGGAGGAGGCCTCCTTGTGTCAGAGGACCAGTGAGGCTCAGTGAAGATGCCCGGCCCGCTCCAGTTCTGGGATTGCGGCCTTGGCCATGACCGTGGCCGAGACGCTCGCCTCTGCGGAGCCGTTCCACTTTGGCGGGTGGGTGTTGGGTGAGGCTATACACTCCTCTTGCCAGGGTGTCGCTGAGGTGAGCACGTGGCGTGCTGGAAAGCAGGGGGAGGCCCTGCCCATCCTTAACCCACTACTTCTCTGTCCTTCCTTCTGCGGCTTCTCGGAGAAGTGCCTTCTGTTGACCCATTGACCAAGGGGGTGCCCCTAGGATGGGTGAGGTCAGCAGGTCGGTTTTAACTACCCAAGGAGGGGTTTGCAGACAAGAGCATTATACCCCATGCATCCAACCTCTAGAGCCAGTCACTGAAAGCATCTCTGCATCTGAGATGCTCCGGAAGAGAAGGCACGTCACCTGGGTAATGTGTCAGGCTGCCGAAGTAAGATTTATATTTTATCATATGCATTTTAAGATACTAAGCCTAGGAATGCTGATCTCAAGGCCTGTTTGGAAAGCGGCAAGATATAAATACATTTCAATTAAAAAAAAAAATCCAGGAAGAGTTACGGAGAAGCCTTGTCATGTTATATCCTATGATGACTGCCCATGTTGTTGAGCTGGGAATTAAAGGAGAAACTTATCTCCAGGCTCCTTTGCTTTTAAAGGAACAAACCTTTGCAGCCAGTGTCACACAGAGAGAAGGCTGGGTGTACAGCAGCTGCGCGGGTGTCCTTGTGTGGATCCCACCCCAGGGGTTCACGCCGCCGCACACGAGGGTGTGAGGCTAGCCGTTGCCCGCTGAGATCAGCGCCTCCCCGCTTCCCTTCGCCTTGTTTGTCCCGGGGTGGGGCGGGGGGAGGGAAGACTGGTAAAACTGGCCCCTCTGCCCCAAATCTACAGCCACTCAGCAGATGTTCATCTGAGGACCAGCAGGAAGAGACACCAAGCTTGTTTATTCCCTTCCCCAGGGGTGCGGGAATGTCCCCAGTAGGAGGAGCCTGAGAAGCTGGGAAGAGTTGGGGGAGGGGCAAGGAGAGCCACGAGACTCTTCCGGGCTCCGTGGACGGCATGACGTCACTCTGATGATTCCACCACACAGAAGTAAGAGCTTATCCGATTGGTGATTAAAAGGTGATACGTATTTCAGGCAAACCATCTTTAAGTGGATAAATCTACGAGTCAGTTGAAAATGGGAAGAGATTACATCATATACATGACCTTTAAGAAGGTAGTTATACTTGAAACGAGGACTTTCTACACGCTATTCTTTCTTCCCCACCTTCTCCATCGTGAAATGCTACACAAACAGGAAACGATGTGCCTCTAACAAAAAGTGCTACTCGCAGGAAAACCCGAGAAGTATATGTGTACGCAAGGGTCTGGGTGTATGCACGTAGACGGGCACATGCTTTTATATGAAAGAGAATGTTTATGGAATTTAAAACATGTAATATGAAAACACTCATCTAGACCGTCGCTTTATACAGAGGTACAGAAAGTATATGCTTGTCTCCTTGTTTGGTCACAAATTTCCTCTTGAATTTTTTTAAAGCCCAGCATCTCTAATATAAAATCTGACTCAAAAACACCAGTTTGGTCCAGATTTCTCTGACACAGGCTGTGAATCATCCTATGAAACGTCTGTGAAGTTCTGCAAATTTCCTCAGAAACAAATATATGTATTTATTGATAATAGTCCCAGGAAACGGAAGTCTCCATAAAACCAAAAGTGATTTGTTTCCTGTATGCCCAGTTTCTGTCTCTCCAATCTTCCGAGTCTCTTTGTGGGGATTATAAGAAGCAGCTGTCTCCAAACCCATCCACTGTTCCCCCGATAACTGTGCCCCACGAGTTCCGGGATTTGAGGGGAGTGGGCAGGTTACCACTTTGGTGGTTTTCAGATGCTGTCCATGTGCTTTGACTCCCTCTCCCCCTGGCCTCCCCGAAGCCCAGGGGCACCTTTCTTTCTCCAGTGAAATGTTCACAGCCATCCCGCTTGGCTTTCTGCCCGCTTCCACCTCCTGTCCCTTGCCCAGCCACCTGACTATCCAGGACACACCCAGGTCTTCTGCGGCCCCACCTCTCCTGGGGTGTGACTCACCATGAGAGATGCAGCTCTTGAATGAGAGGTGCCCAGAGCACTCAGTGGCTCCCATCAGCGTGTGGTGGTGGTGGTGAGCACAGCAGGGAAGCATCAGAGAAATGACCGGTGTGGTTCGGACCACTCTCCCTCCTTCCTGAGTTCCAGACCAAATCCTGCATGATGCCAGCCAGTCCACAGTAGATACGAAGCAGGGTGGATGTACTGGATGCCAAACCATCTGCGAGGCAGCTGGTGTGGGCAGGAGAAGGCATCGTCAAAAATCAATATGACTAGGAAGCTTGTCATTTTTCTCTAAGAGTATTTTAATGTTTGAAATTATGTGTGTGTTGCTTGTTTGGGTTGGGTTGCTATTCTAGACGCTCTTCCTCTCTCTTTCAACTGTACCTTTCAACCAAGTCTCTTTCTAAGAACCAAGAGACTTCCAACCCGTCTCCTTAAGGGGTCAGCTCTTTCTTGCAGAGATGGAGGCAGCTGGGATTGGTCTCATCTTGTCACAGCACTGAAGGAAATGCTCCAAAGAAACAAGGGCAAGAGGCAGGGCCTGCCTGATGGACTAGTCGATATTGACCAGCTGCCTTTCTCCTGTTTCACTCCTATAACTGAGAAGCGGCACTGAGCAGGGCCTGGATAATATCTCTGCAAATTCTTTTGAAGCTAATGAAAACCGTCTACAGGACGTTTCCGGAAGAACTGTTTGCATGCGTAGTTAATCCTCAGGGTTGTACGTTCTGAGGGCAGAGCTCCTGTCTGCTCCTTCTTTGAAACTCCCAGGGTATCTAGTGCTTCTTTGAATACCCACCTAGTCCCATACTTACTTGAAACTCAACTTTGAGCATTTCCTTTTCTATGGAACAAATTCCACTTCAAACCCCTCTTCTAATTCCTCATCTGCAATATGTAATGATAATAGTGCTTACCGTATATACAGTTACAGAGTGGTATCACGATAATAGTGCTTACCGTACATACAGTTACAGAGTGGTGTCACGATAATAGTGCTTACCGTATATACAGTTACAGAGTGGTGTCACGATAATAGTGCTTACCGTATATACAGTTACAGAGTGGTGTCACGATAATAGTGCTTACCGTATATACAGTTACAGAGTGGTGTCACGATAATAGTGCTTACCGTATATACAGTTACAGAGTGGTGTCACGATAATAGTGCTTACCGTATATACAGTTACAGAGTGGTGTCACGATAATAGTGCTTACCGTATATACAGTTACAGAGTGGTGTCACGATAATAGTGCTTACCGTATACAGTTACAGAGTGGTGTCACGATAATAGTGCTTACCGTATATACAGTTACAGAGTGGTGTCACGATAATAGTGCTTACCGTATATACAGTTACAGAGTGGTGTCACGATAATAGTGCTTACCGTATATACAGTTACAGAGTGGTGTCACGATAATAGTACTTACCGTATATACAGTTAGAGTGGTGTCACGATAATAGTGCTTACCGTATATACAGTTACAGAGTGGTGTCACGATAATAGTGCTTACCGTATATACAGTTACAGAGTGGTGTCACGATAATAGTGCTTACCGTATATACAGTTACAGAGTGGTGTCACGATAATAGTGCTTACCATATACAGTTACAGAGTGGTGTCACGATAATAGTGCTTACCGTATATACAGTTACAGAGTGGTGTCACGATAATAGTGCTTACCGTATATACAGTTACAGAGTGGTGTCACGATAATAGTGCTTACCGTATACAGTTACGGAGTGGTGTCACGATAATAGTGCTTACCGTATATACAGTTACAGAGTGGTGTCACGATAATAGTGCTTACCGTATATACAGTTACAGAGTGGTGTCATGATAATAGTGCTTACCGTATACAGTTACAGAGTGGTGTCACGATAATAGTGCTTACCGTATACAGTTACAGAGTGGTGTCACGATAATAGTGCTTACCGTATATACAGTTACAGAGTGGCGTCACGATAATAGTGCTTACCGTATACAGTTACAGAGTGGCGCCATGATAATAGCGCTTACCGTATATACAGTTACAGAGTGGACTGTGTAAATTCTGCATGTGAGCTGCTCAGCACGATAGACAGCATGGCACAAGATGAGGACTCAGTAAGCTTAACTAGTATTATTGTTGCAGCTTCTGACTCCAGGCAGCCTTCTTGTAACAAGCCACTCACCTAATCCCCCTATTTCGTATTTCCATGAGACAGGTTTGACTGCACATCATCTAAGTGAAGGACATGCATATATTAGAACTTTGGGGTCAGATCATTCTTCCAGGAATGTTTAAGTTGGAAGTTTGGGGGAGGTGTCATATCTCTGATGCTCTAAGAGCTGTGAAAGGAGAGCCCAGTGGGACCTTTGAGGCTGCTCAGAACAGCAACTGTTCTTTGTTTGCTGGGTTTAAGAACATGGGCTTTGGTTCCTGGACTTCCTGTAGATCACAGGGCTCTGACTGATCTCCTTTCTCCAAATGTCACCACGAAATATGGTGTCCTGTCTTCTGGACATCCTGTCTTGAGGCAGCATGGCTTTGTCATTTTAAGCTGTACTTTGGTACCAGCTGGTTGTTCCATTCCTTTTGGGTAGAGCCAGAGTGTAAGGCTCAGCTCTCTGATGGACAATCATAATTTGTCTAACTACCTGCCTATGAGGAAACATTTGAGATTGTGTTCAAAGCAAGGACAATTATCTTGTTGTTGGACTGGACGTATGGCCTGGACGTAATCAACCCCCCTCTGGGGGTCTCAGGTCTGAGTCATCCATCAGAGTGTTTTATATTTGAAGGCTGCCAGGCATGGCTTCGTAATGGACAAGAGTCCTTGGCGAGAGGCCTGGCTTCTCCTACTGCCTTCACTGATAACTTGCTCTGGACCTAAGCCCTGGAGGACGCACCTGGAAAACTGAGGTCAGACTGCTTCTCTGGTGTGGATGTGCAGAGGGCCAAGAAAAACCAGGAGGGCTTCCCTGGTGGTGCAGTGGTTGAGAGTCCGCCTGCCGATGCAGGGGACAC
Source organism: Delphinapterus leucas (assembly GCF_059928025.1). Classification (NCBI taxonomy): domain Eukaryota; kingdom Metazoa; phylum Chordata; class Mammalia; order Artiodactyla; family Monodontidae; genus Delphinapterus; species Delphinapterus leucas. The sequence goes on from NC_143144.1 coordinate 6,857,500, forward strand.
GGGTTTGTGCCCCGGTCCGGGAAGATCCCACATGCCGCGGAGCGGCTGGGCCCGTGAGCCGTGGCCACTGAGCCTGCGCGTCCGGAGCCTGTGCTCCGCAACGGGAGAGGCCACAACAGTGAGAGGCCCGTGTACTGCAAAAAAAAAAGAAGGACCAGGAGCTCCGTGGAGAAAGTAGAACTGAGAAGTTGTGGCTATACAGGATTTTTCTTTTACAAAATCATCTTCTTCGCTTGGAAGTTTATAGTTAATCCTTGTTTTCCCCCAACATAGAGTTTCGTAAAATAGAAAAAGTATCTGTAAAACAACCCCGATTTTCATTCTCCTGGGCGGAGCCACACTAGTCCTAATTGTTGGCTATGAGGGGCCAGGCCCCGCCTGGGTCTCAGCCAGATTCCCAACCAGAAAGAAAAAGGGAAGAGAGTGAGAAACCAAGGACAGAACAGGCTCTTTCTAACGGGTTTGTTGCCTGCAGGTTCAGACCTGATTCCTCAAAGCCACCTGTCCCAAGGTGTTTCTCTTCAGTTACCGATGGGCTGCGATGAGGGCAAAGCTGTGTTGTTCCGGGGCTGCCCCTCCTTGGAGAGTGGGAGGGGCCAGGGTAGATGGGAGGGGCCCAGAGCAGTAGGAGAGGCCAGGACAGGTGTGAGGGGCCGCGGGGCAAGAGGGGCTGTGCCCTGGCAGCTGGAGCCCTGGTAGCTGTGGCATCAGCTCTCCTTTGTTTGACGAACCCTTCAGTGTCTTTGGAATAGACAACACGGAGAACTTCCGGCTGAGTTAGAAACCCCGGGTCAGGGTACGTGGGCAGCGGAACAGGCCTGCGTCTTGGGGGTCTTGGGAAGGATCTTGCCCGGGGAGGCAGTGCTGTGTCGATGTGTATAATTCGTCCAACGTCTAAGTCAGCTGGAGCCCGCTCCCGGGTGAGAACGCTGGAGATAGTTAATAACCAGCAAAATCCCGGCAGATGACACCAGCTGCTGCCGAGCTGATGAATTAAAATCTAAGTGACAGTGGCAGGAGCTGGAGAGAACACTGCAAATGAAGCTGAAAGGGGAGCACGCTGAGGGAATTGACCCTCCTTTTACAACTGCAGCACTCTCAGAGGCGTGCAAGCCTGTCCGAGCCTGCAAGCTGCCGAAGGTTAGAGAGCCATGGGCAGTGCACTGCAAGCTGTGGCCAGGCGTCTTAGAACTCAGCTGGAAGGAAGGAGAGCAACCCTGGGCCTGAAATGTCCGGACCAGGTCGGGTCCTGCTTTTGCCTTGTAAGAGCTACATGACTTTCCCACACCTACTTGACCTCTCTGGGCCTCATGTTTATTATTTCCAAAGTGGGGGTAATAATACCTTCCAGACAAGACTATTGGGAGATTAAAATGAGATAAAGTGTGTGAAATCATCAGAGCTCTTTTGGCTTCAAAAAACGGCACTCCCACTTTTAGGCAAAATGGGGAATTTTGTAAAAGGTTGCTGGAGGATCTCATACACGCTAACTGAAGGGAGGGCAGCCACGCCCAAGAGCTCCTAGAACCAGAGGCTGAAACGCTGCCAGAACTTTCTCTTCATTTCTTACCTCTCCGCTTGGAGGCTTCATCTCTTTCTCTGGAGACTAATTTTCTGCACATGTCAGAACCCAAAGCCAATGACAACCCAGCTTTCACATCCACTGTTTCACCAACAGAGAGAACTGACTCTGCTCCCCAAAATTACAAGGAAGGCCTCTGGTTGGCCCATCTTAGGTCAGGTGACCAGCCTTCACCCAATCAACTGTGGCCAGGAGGACAGTGTCTGTGCAATATGGGCCCTCCTGCAGGAACCGCATGGTGGAGATGGGGGCGGAAAACATCCCAGAAGGTGGAGAAGTGGGGCCAGAGGGTGGTGGATGGACAGGCAATAGATGTCCACCCAGGGCTTTGTAAATTATAAAGGGCAGTTCACATGTGAAGTCTTGACAATGGCTACTGGACAAATACCCTCAATGCTGAGAAGCCCTTTAGAGTCTTGTGTGCCCAGAGGCAGACAAGCATCAGTCTCCATTTACTGGCCCTAAGAAAGATATCTATTCCTTGCACTTGTGGACTCCTGCCTTGAAGCAGTAGCTTAATACTTTCTGAGCTAGAGTTTGGCACCCGTTGAATGCGAATACCCCTGGGAAAGAACTAGGAAGAAATCTACAGTCTGAAGGTCAATTAGCATTTGGACCGACACATTGAACTTGAACATCAGTCAGAAAAGACTAGAGGTTTGTGATTAAATGGGAAGAAAATGAACTTCTTAATAGACTACACTGTGTGGCCAGGGCAGATTATGAGAGTCGTGAGTCTGAGTTATTTAGCTCTGGAAACTTTACTGCCATGGTTTATTATCTGGTTTTGCTGCTCCCCTTCCAAGAGCTTTGTCTACTCATGAAATAAATGGTCTGCTTTGCAAGCGGAGAAACAAATGATGGGGCCATCCTCGGCAGGGATGGGATGGGGGGAAGAACACCTTCTAACTGTAATTAAGGCTCAGGGAGCTGGGGCTCCCCTTCCACAGTGCACGAAGTGTTCTGCATTTCTCCCCAGTTCTAACTTCTCACCCGGCAGGGTTCGAGTTTCTCTGAGCTTTCAGAGTGTAAGTTGGCTTCTAGGTTGGCAGCAAGCCAGCCCCATCAACCTTTACCTTTGTTTCCTCTGGTGTGTGCTTGGCATCCCCTAGCAATAAATCCTTCATAATTAAATAATAGGAGGCAATCCTTAAAATGCTAATCCTGTCTTCATCAGCGCTGGAGAGTCTGGGACACTAAAACTGAGTAATTGTTTCCGTAGACCAAACGCAGCTGAATTAAAACCTCTGTTTGTGCTGATGTGGTATCTCCTTCTAGGCAGACAAACACCAGGCACAGACAATGCGTTTTGAAGGCCTGGTCTGAGGATGAGTAACTGGGTTTCAACACCTCAAGTCTGAGGATTCCGTCTGCAGAGGAATTTGATAGACCTTGGCTTCATAAAACCTCGGTCATTGCTTTAGAAGGAGCAAGTCTGGCATTCTGCCCATCTAACTCCTGCCCTGCAGCCTCAACAGACAACAGGAAATGGGATTCATGCCAAGGAGGGGCGAGGTGCTGTGACACTGACACCTGTTCAGTAGTAAGTGGACTGAAGCAGGAATTGAGAACTTTGGGTACCTGTGCCCATCCCACCCACCCACTGAGGCAAAAATCTGTCCCTAGGAGACTGTTTGGACTCTTTTGGACTTTATGTGATCACTGGAAAATATGAGTGACACGGGCATGGGAGTAAAGGAGAATGAGTAAAATAAGAGACAGCTTGGGGCACAGAGGGAGGCACCAAGACCTAAGAACAAGATGTGGAGCCACCAGAGCACCAGGAGGGAAAAGGTCCCATGGCCCTAGGCTTGACAGTCTGTGGACTGGGCTGGTGGTGCTGACTCTGACTTCCCACAGAACTAACTTGCTTGCTACCCACATCCTTCCTAAAGGGCCACTTTTCTGCTCCGTGACTCAGTGGACCTCTGCAGCTTGCTCTGCTGATGACTCTGGACCTTGGTCTGAGGTTCCAGAGTTCTCCAGATGGCAGGCATCCCAACAACACTCTCACTGGGACTTATCTGCATGTTTCCCTCAGTGATGCCTGTCTTGGTCTGTTTGGGCTGCTATAACAGAATATTATAAACTAGGTATCTTATAAATGACAGAAATTTGTTTCTCACAGTTCTGGAGGCTGGGAAGTCTAAGATCAAGGCTCTGGCAAATTCCGTGTCTGGTGAGACCTTGCTTCCTGGTTCATAGATGGCTGACTTCTCACTGTGTCCTCACAGGGTAGAAGAGGTGAGGGAGCTCTCTGGAGCCTCTTTTATAAGGGCACTAATCCCATTCATGAGGGCCCCACCTTTATGACCTCATCACCTCCAAAGTCTCCACCTCTAATATCTTCACACTGGGCATTAGGATTTCAACATATGAATTTTGCAAGGACACAAACATTCAGACCATTACAATGCATAAAAGAATGCATATGTATCCAAGAAAGAACCATTGAGTTAATCTCAAAATCAGAGCCGTCTGTGTTAAAATATAAATTATAAGTGGGGTTTAAGTACATTTTATTTTAAAAATTCAAATATAGATTGTGAAATTTAGAAGACATATTGATGGTTAGGACCAGAAGCAGGCCTGGGCTGAGTGAGGAATTTTCTAGATGGGAAAATCAAGGGCAGAATGAGAACTAGGCAGCCAGAAAGCAAAGTTAGTGCATCCATCACTTCAGAATTTCATAGTTAATTCTGCTTCTCAGCGTCAAGCTCCACCATCAGTACTGTAGGGCTTGGAACAAATGGAGGGTCGTATGCCACATCAAAATATTTACAAGTTTTAAATTAAACTAAAAAACTGATAAAAAAAAGTTCTCCCCTTCTATCTTGACTACTATTCTTTCAAAATGACTTGGAATTAGAAGAAAACATAGATATGATGTTAGATCAAGCAATGGTGTCTTAGATGTGGCACCAAAAGCACAAGCAACAAAAGAAAAAAGAGATAAATTGGACATCATCAAAATTAAAAGCTTTCATGCTTTGAAGGACACCATCAAAGAAGTGAAAAACAACTCACAGAATGGGAGAATATATTTTCAAGTCACATATTTGACAAGGATCTAGTATCCAGAATTTATTTTTAAAAACTCTTATAATTCAACAGTAAGAAGACAAATAACCCAGTTTTTAAATGGACAAAGAATTGGAATATATATTTGTACAAAGAACAAATACAAATGGGCCAAAAGTACGTTAAAAGAGGCTCAGCATCATTAGCCCTTAAGGAAATACAAACAAAACCACAGTGAGGTACCATTTCACACCCACTAGGTTGGTTCTGATAAAAATAACAGATAATAACAGATGTTGGTGAGGATGCAGAAAAATTGCAACCCTCACATATTAGTGGTGGGAATGGAAAATGGTTCAGCCACTTTGGAAAAACAGTCTTGAAATTCTTCAAAAGTTAAACTTATAAAATATAATTATGGAGATGTAATATAATGATGGAGAGTTTTCAAAAAATATAATTCTATCATATGACTCAGCAATTCCACTCGTAGGTATATGCCCAAGAGAAGTGAAATCACAAGTCTACCCCAAAACTAATGAATGCTCCTGGTAGCATTATTCATACTGGCCAAGAGGGGGAAAAAGCCCAAATGCCCTTCAACTGATGAGTGGATGAACAAAATGTGGTATAATGAAATGTTATTCAGCCACTATTGAAGTACTGATACATGTTCCAACATGGATGAACCTTGAAAACATTATGCTAAATGAGAGAAGCCAGTCACAAAAAAACCACATGTTGTACAATTCCATTTGTATGAAATGTCCAGAACAGGCAAACCTGTAGAGACAGAAAGATTGGTGGAGACCAGGAGGGTGACTACTAAAGGGTATCGGGTTTCTTTGGGGGCTTACAAAATGTTCTGGAATTAGACAGTGATTATGGTTGTAAGACCTTGTAAATATAGTAAAAACTATTGAATTGTACAATTTGAAAGGGTGAGTTTTACAGAATGTGAATTAAGTCTCAGTTTTTAAAGTGTCCTGGAAAGTTGGGTTCTAGTTTAGGATCTGCATCTCCATCCCCCTCCCCATGTCCTCGCATCTTCGCTTCTCTTCCCATACGTGGCTCTTCCTCTATCACCAGCATCCTCACGTGCACCCAGGTGAACACCCCTGCCCACGTCCTGGTTCTGTCCACACCCCCCAAAGCAGCCACCCCTCTGACCTAGTGAGAGCACTGGCTGCAGAACCTGCCCAGGAGGATGGCCCTGGACGTGAGTCCAGAAAGGCCCTAAAATAAGTTTCAGTGACACTGGAGCAGGGGATTCTGGTATTTGGGTACCTGGAGTGTGGTGAGTGATCGTGGGGTCCAGGTAGGCAGTTCTCTTGGTCCAGAAGACCCTTTCCCTGTGCAAAGGGCACAGGTGGAGAAGGGTCTACTCCAGGCCCTTTAGAGTGCGTTAAGCGATCACCCGCGTCCTTTTGTCCAATGGGCAGTGCCACTGGAGGCACTGAAGGGAGGTATTGATGTTTTTGTTAATAACATGGCAGCAAGGGAAAAGGTGATGGGGAGTTTTCAAAAAATACAGAGCAAGGAAGGCAGCCATTCTCCAGAAGTGTCTACTGTCCTGATGCTCCGGGAACCAAGCTCAGCACATCCTGAGGAACTGAGAGAAGGAAGCGCAATCTCTTACAAATAAAAGACCAGGAGCAGCAAAGGGCCCGGGGGGCGGGTCCAGGGTAGCAGCCAGGAGGTGGCAAGAGTGGAGGCCTAGAACTTGAAGGCACGGGCTGGAGCTTTGTGGGAAAATAGAGGGATGCAAGCCTGAGGATTCAAACATGTGCTGCTTGCCCCTAACCTGTCCTGGCTGCCTGGGGACGGCTCCGCTTGCCGCCCTGAGCCTGATCCCACCGCCCTACCCACCGCCTGATCAAAAGCCCAGATGGGCAGTCAGTTTCCCTGGGTGAGATAGAAGAAATGAGGGTGGGGTTGGAGGCAAGGCGCCTTTTGCATCAGCACCACTTGGGCTTTTGGAGCAAGAGCCGTGGCAACCACCTTCAAGAGTGATCACAGACTCTTTATCGAGCAGAACACTTAGGGAGAGAAGACATAAGAGCCGCATCCTGTCCAAAGCGTCCTTTCCTCCCCAGCTGTGTAGAGTGTGAGGGTCGTGGGAACGGTGCCCCTGCAAACTCGAGCTATACCTCCTGAGTTATAGGAAATGCATTCGCACAGGAGCCCTGGAAGAGAGTGGCAGCCCTTCCTCTTAAAGACGGAGCCCGGCTTTCCCCGAACAGAGGGGACCAGGGCTTTCACTCTGGCTCTGTCCACACTGGCAGCCACCGTGCTGGCCACTCGGAGAGGGGTTGAAGGACTGTCCCAGGACTTCCATCAGCCCCCCAGCCACCAGGAGCAGAGCCTGGGAAGCTCCAGACCAGCCAGTTGTGTGGACGGTTCCTCGCTTTGCTTGGCACCCTGGTTGTCCTCCATCCCGACGGCGTGCACTTCTGCTGAGGTCCATGACGCTGCTGTGATGGACATCCAACCAACCTGAGTTTGAATTCCCGCCCAGCTACTTAGCGTCGATTTCCACATCCTTAAAAATGGGAAAAATAATGATTAACGTAGGGGTGCTGTGAGCTTTCAGTGGGATTCTGATGTAAATCTCTTAGCCCAACCTCTGGACAAGTGAAATGCTGGAAAACTTATGAAGAGTACGACCATGTTGGTGATGGGGGCGGAGAGGTCGGGGCCAGGGCAGGCGTCCATAGGCTGAGCCCTGGCTGGACAGCCACAAGCAGAGTGGGGAGTGACTGCTAGGCTCCGCAAGTCTCATCCACTCGGGATGTGCTGGCCGTAATTAGTTCTTGATGGGGAAGTTTCCTTTCCAAGGAAAAACCAATCCTCTCTTTAATTTAGTGCAAATCAATAGTATCAAGAGGGTTCCGGGGGTAGATTTTAAAGTATCTAATTTGGAGAATTGTTTCCAAGTACTCACTTCCAAATGGAAAGCTAAGAGTCTGTAATCGTTCGAGGAGCTTCTGAAAAGTCTTGGCTGCCGCGTCGGGCTATGGTACTACATGCATTGCTCACAAAAGCTGTCTTCTCAAAGTATTGTGCTTTTCAGCGCCTTGTCTGTGCGGCCAACACCCCTTGCCCCCTCCCCCAGCCCAGGCACGGATGTGTTATAGCTCAGCTCCAGGCTGCTTACCCACACCACGTACCCGCCACCTACGCAGTGTCTCCGCAGCACACAGACACACACACACGCACACACACACTCACACGCACACACACACTACAGTGGGAAGCTGATGCTGATCCTGGGCTTTCTGGCTATGGTGCCACGTGCAGGACAGACATAGGGGAACGTACGGCAGACACTAACGCACACTCAGCTCTCCCACCAAATATCAGGTGTCCTCCTGCCCCACCTCTGCTGTCCTTGCTGTGTTTGCGTGAGCGCAGGGCAATGACGCCAGGTGTGTGGGGAGGTGGGACGGGGGACACTACAGAAAACTCAGGAATTCAGATGGTTCAACATTTTGCTATTCTTTCTAAACTATCTCCCATTCAGATTTTGGGCTAGGTGCTATTTTCGGAGCACCTAGCATGAAACAGGAATGATGAACTGTTTGGTGCCAGGGATGGAAAATAAAGAAGGACCATGTAGGTAAAAATAATACTGCTGTGAGTTATGGGGCTTCTTTATGCTTCTTCTCTTCTTTCAGTATTCTTCCAAATTTTTCTCACTTCTCTTCAAGAATTTTTCTCACTCCTGGTACTTAGTCTTATTTTTATCTTTCCAAAGTTTGTTTCATAATAAATAACTTTCCCTCCAATGGTGTGCTGTTAATGAACCCATGACGACTCATGCAACAGGATTTCTTCAGCACCTACCATGTATCAAGTACTATGGCCATCAACTGGCCCCAGGCCAAGAAGGCCACCCAGTTGTTGGGGGGACAGATGGTCATGGATCTGCCCTGGATCCGTGGCAGGTTGGAGGCCCCCCGCCCCAAACAGCTTGACACAAGCACAGCCTAAGTTTGGGTAGGTGTTGGGCAAGGCTTCTGAAGATTCCGTTAGGGTAGTATGAGTGAGTGACCCTTTCTTAGTAGGGAGCCCTTGGTCTAGCACCTGATAAAGAGTATTCGAGAAGCAGGGTAGTGGCTTTTGCAGCTAGGATGTCTGGATTTGAATCCTACCACTGCTACAGTCCACATGGGTGACCTGGGGTAATTTATTTCACCCCTCCAAACCCCCATATTTCTCCTCAATAATATGGGAATGATAACAGAGCCTGTCTCACAGGGTAATTGTGAAAATTATTTGAACCACTATATGCCAAGTGCTTAACAAAATTAGCTGCAATAATATTAATGACAAAGTGCTGTTATAACAGCAATAATAACAACTCAAGCCCAATTCAGGATGAGGTCTGTGGTCAAAGATGGGTCTTTCAGGAGGGGAGCATTTGGGGCTTCCAGAAAACTGTTACCAACCAGGGTTCTTGGCCTCCTTAATCAATAGAAATTGATAAGAGGCCAGACAAGAAGTTCAGGCAAAGCTTCATTGGGTCTGCTGCTGCAGCAGGGGGGAGGGAGAGCAAGTTACAGGTTCCCTGGCTTGCTTGCTCCCTGAGGCAGGGGGCGAGCTTGTTCCTTATAGGGGGTGAGGGTAGGCGTGCGTCCAGGGGTCGGGCCGGAGACGTGGCTTAGGTGTTTTGCCCACCCCTTAGGTGGTGCTGTGTGCAGGGGGCTGTGCAGTGCCCTGCTTTTACTCCCAGCTCTTCAGAAGTGGCAGTTGGGTTTTCTAGTCTTTTTGTATCTTGTTGTCCATAATTTGCCCCAACTGTGCATGCCCATAGTTAGTTTTTAGTCCCTTATAGTTTCTTTGCATTTTGTTGCTCAAGGAGGCTTTTGTCCAGGTGCAAGCACCGCAGCAAAGGGTCCCAGGTCCCAGGTCCCAGCCTGTCTCCAAAGGAGGCCACTGGATCTGGGCGAGGAAGTCAGACCGTGAGGCTGACCAGCTGGCTCGCAGACGCAGGTGTTCTGTTCCCAGAATGGTTGTGAGAGGGGCCTGAGGATGCAGGTGGAAGATAAACACTCAAACCAGTGACCCAGGCAGAAGGCCCAGACGAGTCCACAGGCTACTCACAGAGGCCTGGAGCAGGGGTCCAGAGCGTTCGTTATGGATTCTACAGCAGAGACTCGCTGAGGACGTATGAACAGGAGTGATCAAAGTGATGGACTTTAAGCTGAGAAGAAAGAAAGTGAGAATATGAAGAGCTTTCAAGATGGTAGAAGCTATAGAATGACAGTCCTCAGGGGACAGAGAGTGGCTGGCTTCCGCATATGAGAGGGAGTGAGCTTGAAACAGGGAGATGGGGTCAGAAATCTGAATGCTTGGAACTGGATGCTGGAGAAGCTGTGGTCAAGGGCAGTGGAGTGGGTGACTAGGGCGGGCTGGAAGGTGGACAAGGTCATTGTCAGGGAGAAGAATGTCGGATGAAGTGTGTGTGTGGCGTTGGCATCTCTAGGGCTGATGACGGGAGTGCTCGTGGGGGAAAGATGGAGACATGCTCCATTTTTGGTCCTCGGGAGAGGGCCAGGTCCGCATTAACTGGAAGCTAAGGGAATGTTCATTAGGAAGCCGAGGCTGGAGTCGGGATGCTGATGAATGGCCATGATTCCCAGAGCGCAGGGTCTGCGTGTCAGAAGCCTGGAAGCCTGAGTCAGATGGGGGGGATGACCCAGCCACAGTGAGACAGTGAAGCTCAGGTTCTTACAGCAACTGTGGCCAAGGGAGCTGAAGGCCGGTTGAGATGAAGCATGGATGGAAAATCAGTTCTAACTTTATTCTCCTTCTTGGCACTGGTCTTTCTGCAGAGATGAGGAAGGAAAGTTGGAGATGGGAGAGCTGCAGAAAGGATGGGGGCAAGGTGGCCTGACTAAGAGCAGGAGAGTAAACTTCCTGATGTAGGGATAGGACCATCTTATCAGGACAACTGGGGCTCCAGGGTCACCACAGACTTGCTGGGGGGCCAGTGAGTGCCAAGACCCAGAGTGGGGACCATGTGTGCAAGGGCAGCTAGAAGATGTCAGGATGCCCCTGTCTAGGGAAGTCCCTGACCACTGTACGTCTCGACAGGAGGAAGACTGGACCAGTTCTGCTAAGACTGCAAGAGGTGGGCAATGCCTGTCACCCACATATGCTCTGGTCCCTGTTATAGGAGCAGCCCTAGCATTCTGCTTCGCCATCTCCTCAGCACAGCCACTCGCGTCTGTCTGCATGTTGGAAACAACGATGAATTAAAACAAAAGATTAATGCTGCGGGCCTCGTGTATTTATATGCTCAACTTCTATGGAAACGCAGCAGGTAGTAAATCAGCCAAAAAACATATTTAATAACTCCTAGTAAAACCCAGTTTACTCACCTGCCAACCATGGAAAAGTTGGTCACGTTGTCACAGTAACCCCATTCACTGCAGACCATTGTAACTGCCCTAGACGTAAGAAATACATTTCCCTTTCTTTGATAAGGATGGTGCTTTGAAAATGAGCCATAAAACAGCCTAGAAACAACATGCCTGTGGTTAATAATAGTGCTAGATTACTTTATCTGTCATGTACTCCAGATCCGTCTACCTTGGTAGCTGGCATCACTCCTGAATTTTTAACCAGAGCCCTTATAGGGCAGAGAAAGGAGGCAAATAACGACCAGCTTGTAAAGGAAGATGTAAAGAGCAGTGCCCTTCCTTCCTGGTTGTTAAAAGCAAGTCATTTGGCCTTAGCCTTGGGGGGAGAGATCAGCTGTCTGGATCACATCTTCTGGAACAGTGATTGTACTGTTAGGTTTCCTGGGGACTTTTCTATATCGTGACCAGCTAGCTCAGTGATTGCACTGATCTGACTGAAATGATGGGGAAGCATTCATTTCTACCTCATTGATTTCAGCACTCTATTGTCTGCCTAGCGTTTTCTCCAACTCTGCCCTCTTTCATCAATAAGCTGCTTGGTCCTGAGAAAATTCCCGATGCTCTCGCGCTGTTTTCTAGATACAAGTGCACTTTGATACAAGACGTGTGAACCGGGAGGGCTGAGCGCTGGGGAAGAAGCAGATGATACTGGTTACTGGGTAATTTAGTGCCTACTTCCCTGCCCCTTGCATCTTTTTCTTTGCTGTATAGGCATCAATTGTTTCGAGGGGGTGAAATGCTTTCTACTTCCGATCAGAGCAGTAGAGCTGGTATAACTTCAAAGTTCCCGTATCTCTTGGGTGACAAAGAACTGGAAAACTTGCACAGGGAAAACCCCAGAATCCAGGACTGCAAGAGGGGCAAGGAACTTGGGGTCTGCGTCCCACTCCATGACTGGCGTAAGTGTCCCAGGATCCAGACCCTTTCCTCGGGCTTGATGATTCAGAGGTGTCAATGCTGGGTTTGAGCTCGTCTGCAAATAGGCCACACCTCACAATCAATTCACTAATCTAATTCGTTCCACGCTTTTGTTTGCTGCGGACTAGCCTTGTTTCCGGGGCTGAACTATGTCTCTTTAGAATTCTTTCACAGTCATAAACAAGAGGATGTGAATTGTGCAGGCCTCCCCTTTAATGGGTTGGAGCCAAGGTTGGCTCGATATTTTAACAAATAACGGTTCTTTGCAGTATTTCTCAAATTAGGCTGGGAGGATACATTCTCAGAGATCAGAATGTTTGAGAATGACTTGGCTTTTTAAAATTTTGTCCTACCATTTTCTATTACTATTTAAAAAACTCAGCATGTACTTTCTGAGATCATCAGCTCATAACTCCAGCTTGGTTTCTATGTTTCATGTGGTTCATACTTAGACACTAGCACTGCATACATTGGTTTCCCTAACTGTACACCAGGTACCGTTCTTCATATTTCCTAAGGTAGGTGCTCATTTTATCCTCACAGCAGCCCTGTGGGATGGCTATTATTATCTGCATTTTACAGATGAGAAACAGGCACAGAGGTGTTAAGTGACCTGCCCCATGTTACACAGCTGGGAAGGGCTGGAGCTGGACCCAGCTGGCAGTCAGGCCTCAGAGCCAGTAGCTCTTTTTTTTTTTTTTAAAGTTTTATTTGTTTTTGTTTTTTTTGAAGATGTTGGGGGTAGGCGTTTATTAATTAATTGATTTATTTTTGCTGTGTTGGGTCTTCGTTTCCGTGTGAGGGCTTTCTCTAGTTGTGGCATGCGGGGGGCCTCTCACTATCGCGGCCTCTCTTGTTGCGGAGCACAGGCTCCAGACGCGCAGGCTCAGCAGTGGTGGCTCACGGCACTAGTTGCTCCACGGCATGTGGGATCCTCCCAGACAAGGGCTCGAACCCGTGTCCCCTGCCCCAGCAGGCAGACTCTCAGCCACTGTGCCACCAGAGCCAGTAGCTCTTAACTGCTTTGTGATTTTGCCCTTCCCGCTGGTAGCACGTCACTTCTGATGTGGTGTTTCTCAAACTGGGCTCCACAGAAACCAGGAGATTTGTGGGTTCATATCCAAAGTTACGGAAAATTGTTTTTCTCAGAGTAAATCTGTACATTCTTTAAATTTGCAAAAGCACAAGCTTTGTGATAATACCGTTTGGGGTTCAAATTAGACAAAGGTCTTACTAGTTATCGGATCTTAGGCATGTTTCTTTATATCTCCAGCCTGTTCCCTTCTCTATTATAATGGGATACTGGTCTTCCTTGTGGGGTTATTCAGAGTTTGTGTCAGAGTTATGCCAGAGTTTGATGTGACAGCATGTGTAGAGTACTTGGCATACGATGTTCAGTGAGGCTCCTCCCTCTTCCTCTCCATTCCCCCACCCCGTCTTCCTCTTGTCAGCTGGGTGCAAGGTCTGTGCTGACAAACGTGTATCCTGAAGTGGTAGGACTGCAAAAGGAGAACAATCATTAGCTTCAACAGTCACTGCTCTCAGTACGAAGGATGAACCATTTACAATTGACTGCTGGTACCTGCAGGGGTTGGTTCCACAGATCCCAAACTCTGCAGCTCAAGTCCTGTATATAAAATGGCACGGTATTTGCATGTAACCTACGGACATCCTCCCACGTTCTTTAAATCGTCTCTGGATTACTTATAATACCTACCACAACGTAAGTGCTATGTAAAAAGTTGTAAACACAATGTGAATGCTATGTAAATAGTTTCCGGCATGCTTCAAATTTAAATTTTGCTTTCTGAAACTTTCTGGAATGTTTTCTTTTTAAAATATGTTAGATCCCTGGTTGACTGGGTCCACTGACGCAGAGCCCGTGGTTATGGAGGGCCACCTGTACACGGAGGTGAAAGCATTCGAGGTACCGGTCGGATCATTCCAAAGAGACAGTTGTTTGCAGACAGCTGTAAAGATTAGTGAGGCTACCGACAAGAGGAAAGATGCCCTGTCCTATTCTTCTGGGAGATAAGAGACAATAACTCGTTTTGGTTTTTGCCGTAAAACTGTGGTGTGTCCTTGGACCGAGCCTTCATTTTATCTCTAAAATGAGAGAATTTTAGTAGATCGGTGGTTTTACACTTTTTTTTTACACCCAGAACACTTTCATCAAAAAACACTTATGCCCCTCAAAGCATTTTATTTTCATGAAGCATGACAACTTTGACCAATTCCTAGTGGCTCTCTGGTCCTAACGGAGAGAAGGATTCTACGACAAGAGAGAAATTTGTGATGGATTAGCAATGTCTGCCAGAGGCGCCAAGGGCAGACAGGCCTCCCAGTGAGTATCATCCTGTCTGGGAGAAAACTATGATAAACAGGTAACAGGGAACATTTCAGGCTCGACCAGGCAGAGATGCCTGGCTCCAGTTTACTCTGTTTAGCAAACCATTTTGCTACATGAGCTTAGAATTCCTCCCAGCATCTATTAGAGTCTGTGGTGCTAAATCTTGGAGGTAAAATACAAAAAGCTATACAATGGTTGAGACTTTGAGAAGAATTGGATGGTTAATTACTAAAATTGTCCCAACCAAACTCAGCAGAGAAAGTGAGACTAATATCCTGTGCGTTGGAGCGTTCAGCCCAGCCAATACAACATCGTTTTCTGCCTAAAGCCTCACTTTACTTGAGAGACAAGTAATAAATTAGGCTTTCGGGAAACAGGAGTTACTACCAGATCATCATATCTGGCTGTGGAATGTTTAGTCTTCTCTTGCAGGCACCTGCTTCATGTAATTGAGTGTCTTGTGGGATGTTTTAATAGCCTTTTTCTAAGGGATGAATAATGTCCACTGTATTGCTCCAGGAGCAAAAAAGGCCACAGCTGGGCAAGATGCTTAGCAACTGTTACTGTGTTGAAGGGATTTGCCAAACTCAGCAATCTGAGGCAGTCGAAATCCATCATTGTGGTCACGAGGTGCCTCTGTACCAACTAGGATGGGGACGCTTCACCGACAGGAAAAGAAAAACCCTTCATTAAAGTCCTGGGGAGAGACCTGCCTACATTCTCAGCAAGCTACGGCACTCAGCACCCTCAGAATGAGGTACAAGCTCCTTGCCCTGTGTACAGAGTGTTTGTTTAAGAGGACTTGCAAAAGATGAAGGGGCAGTAACCCTCAGCAGCTATCCTCAGACGGCTGCAAATTGTATTTTAACAGAAAAGAAGAGAAACAAAAGCCCTCGGATGAAGACCAGTTAACGACATAAGTGCATGGTTAATAAGTATATGCCAAACTTAATGTTAGAGAATGCCACCTCCTTTATCAAGTTATTTGCAATGTTGATCCTAAAAAGATAGCTCCAAGCCAATGAAACTACTCATCTGAGGTGTGCTGGACTGGACAAATGTTTTGATCTCATGAGGGTATGTGGGACCATAAGACATCAAAATGCAAAAAAAAAAAAAAAAAAAAAAAAAAAAATCTGACACCCGTGATGTCTTTCCTCCTGGATAATCCAGTATCTTAAGCAAGTTACTCTAGCAAAACCAGATTCTAGTTCTTATCTGTAAATTGAGAGGGAGGCCATGGGAAGTAAAAATGAATTAAATGATTTAGGTCAGTGTTTTCAAGTATTTAGACCACAGGGTATTTTACAAAGGGCACACAAATATCTTGTGACCTTGAAGATTCAAAACAGGCCTCGCCTTGGAAGTAGATGCCACTGTTTCTTTTTCAAGTACACATAAGTGCCGTTGTTGTTAGGCGGATATGAAAGTCATCACGCTTCTCAGCCGTGCGTCTCCAATCTGATGTGTTTGTCCTCTTTCATCTAATGCCTACTCTCCCATCCTCTCAATCAGCACATGGAAAGGTGCCCAGCATCAACAGCCTTGCTCAAGTCAAAACCACAGTGAAATACCACTTCACAACCATGAGAATGGCTGTAATAAAAAAGGCAACAGCAAATGTTGGCCAGGTGTGGAGGAATTGAGACCCTCACACCCTACTGGTAGAATTGTAAAATGGTGCAGTGCTGTGAAAAAACAGTCTGGAAATGCCTCAGAAAGGTTAAACACAGCGTTACCATAAGACTTAGCAATTTCACTGTTAGTAATATACTCAAGAAGAATGAAAACACATGTCCGCTTTTACACAAATGTTTATAGCAGCAGTACTCATCATAGCCAAACCTGGAAATAACCCCAGCAGTCCATCAACTGATGAATGGATAAATAAAATGTGGTATATTCATATAATGCAATATTATTTGGTGATAAAAAGAGATGAAGTTAAAAAAG
This sequence comes from Delphinapterus leucas, assembly GCF_059928025.1. NCBI lineage: Eukaryota > Metazoa > Chordata > Mammalia > Artiodactyla > Monodontidae > Delphinapterus > Delphinapterus leucas. The sequence continues at coordinate 6,873,752 of NC_143144.1, forward strand.
AGAAAAAGAAATGAAGTTCGGATACATGCTATGTGTGGTATGGGTGAAGTTTGAAAACGTTATTCTAAGTGAAGGAAGCCAGACATAAAAGACCACATATTGTGTGATTCCGTTTATATGAAATGCCCAGAATAAGCAAATTTCTGTCTCTATGGAGACAGAAAGCAGAACAGTTACTGCCTAGGTCTGGGGAGCTCAAGGGAAATGGAAAGTGATTGCTACTGGGTGTGGGATTTAGGGGGGTAATGAAAATGTCCTAAAGTTAATTGTGCTGACAATCGCACAAGTCTATGAATACATTAAAAATCATTAAACTGTACACTTCAAATGGGTGAACTATATGGTATGTGAATTATATCTCAATAAAACTATTATATATGAAAAAGAAATAACCCAGAAGAAAACCCAGAATATTAATAGCCTAGACTAGATGATTAGAATGAGAAATCAATGGATTAAAAAAAGAGGCAAGAAACATACCATTAACTCAATATATGATAAAATTCGTACTCCAAATCAGTAATGAAATAATGAAATTATTTCATCAATTAGTTGAATAAATTATGACATCTGTGAAGGAGGAATAAAGTTAGATACTATGCTCACCGCATATATAAAAACAAATTCCAAATGGACAGAGGTAAATGGACAGCAAGTATTTAAAAATAGGCAAAAAGAATCTCATCACATAGAAGGCCTTTCTAAACAAGAAATAGAACTTAAGTGTTCCAAAGAAAAAGGCGGGGAATTCTGATTACCTGAAAATCACAATTTATGACAAAAATGTTAAAAAGTTTAAAAATAAGCAAGACTATTAAGAATATTGCTATGGACAAATGTTTAATGAACAAGATATAGAAGGAGTTTTTACAAGTCAGTAAATAGAAGAAAAATAAAAAAATTTAGAAAAGATAGGAGCAGGTAATTAACTAACATAAAGAAATTCATATGGCCAATAAACACGTGAAAATGTATGCATGGAAGTTCAATATAAAATACAAATTTCCTTTTTTACCTATGTGATTGGCAAAAATTAAAAAGACTGAAAATACCTAATGTTGATGGAAAAAGATATTCACTCTCGTACAATGTTCCTAGGAGATAAATTGTTTATCTTTGAGGGATCAAAATTTGGCCATGTCTATATACTTTTGTATTTATGCCATCATTGTAGTTCCACTTTAAGAATCTAGTCTAAAAGAAATACCTGCACAGGTGCACAAAATGATAAGTAAAGATAATTGCAACACTGTTTGTACTAATAAAAAATTGGAAACAAACTGAAGGGACTATTGCTGGTGGATTATTACATAAACTAGGGTACATCCCTACCACGGACTATCATGCAATCGTTAAAGTAATGTATACTGAATGGAAAGACCTCCAAGACACATTCTTAAGGAATGAGAAGCAAGTCTGAAAACAATAAGCCTGGAAAGATTCCATTTATATACAATGTCTATGTAAATATACAAAATGATTAGTAATGCTAACACAATTACTGTGGGGCATGTGATATAAGGGAAACAGTCCTCGTACTCAGTACTTGTTTGTTTTCAATGAATACATATTTATGTATCATTTAATTCATTTTAATTGATACTTAATGAGGGACGCCGGTTAGATTAATTCTCAGTTTCTTTCCAGCTCTCCCCATCTGTGACTCCATATAAGCGTCCGTGGCTCCTGCCTCAATCTGTGTTTATCTCTGCAGAGGCAGGCAAGAGAGCCCTGCCAGCACTAGACTTTCTGACTTGAGGTCACCTCCGATCTGATAAAATACACAGGTGGTTAGCAATCTCGCTTTAACCAGTGCCTTCCAGAGTAAACGTATCCGGTTGTAGGTCAGACTGTGAGACAGTCATCTTACCTTGGCATGAGAATCAAGCCGCGTGTTGGATGGTATAAACCAGGAGATGGTCCACGATGTGGTGCCTGTAGGCTGAAGAGAGTGCTGGCTTTGGTTTTCTCTAGCTGGGTCACCTGTGCAAAACTGGACACGCACGTGGACCTGCCAAAGAGGAAGCCATGGGCCGGGGGATGCGGGGTGCTGGTGGCCCTCCCCACCTGTCCGTTAGCCTTTTGCTGCTTCAGAGGATGGATGGATTTTAGCAAGAGAAAGCAGAGGGCCATCCTATCTGAGAGCATCAGCTGTGTCCATGGAAGACTCTTGGGCGGTGTCACCAGAAATCTAGGCGAGATGCAGAGACCCTGGACCCACGAGGTACACAGACCATCTTGGTTAGGAAACTGGTTGCAAAGAACAGAAAACTTCTCAAGCTATCATTTCGCACTTCAATGCATAAAATGTAAAGTTACATCCGGGCCACACAGAGAAGAAAACTGAAACATGAAGGTTAGGTGTTGGGACCTACTTTGCCCCCCCCACCCCTTACTCTCTCCTCACTATCTCACACACACACACACACACACACACACACACACACACACACACCCCTCTTATAGCTTCTGAGGGCCCAACTATTCTTTCTCCTTCATCCTTCCTCTTCCTGCCTTCTGTCTGTCCATCCATCTGTCTGTCTGGCTCTCTCTCTCACTCAGTTGGCTTCTGCTTTCAAGAGTCCAAAGCAACCATTCATTTCAGGTATGCACCATGATCTCGGCCTTCGATATCCCAATTCTAAATCAGAGGTGAAAGGCCTGGTTGTCTCAGAGCAACCTAGGAGTCGGCCCCCACTTGGTCTTAGTAATTGCTCCTTGTCTTAGCGGTAAGAAAGCAAGAAGAAAGGCAGGAGAGCCAGAGCTGCGGGCAGGCTGGCCTCAGATTCTCTGGGAGGAAGGCCATCATTGGAAAAGGGCTGCATGAGGCAGCACAATAGAGTCTCAGGGGTTGAAAGGGCACTTGGAACAACACAGCCGCTTCCCCAGGGTACCCTACGTGACCCTCTTCATGTTTGCTGTTCAGCCTCTGCCGGAGCGTTCCAGAGACGGGACCTCCCTGCTGTAGGTCATCCCGGTTTAGAGCAAGTCTGACCAGACCAGGGTCCTGGTGCGGATTCTGATCCCCGCCTCTGTCTGCCCAGCAGCCCTTCACTGTACACTCCCTACTGGAGTTACACCAACTCTTGAGAGTTATGACCATCAACTCTTGGAAGACTCTGTAGGGGCATATGCCTAAAAGCTGTATTTCCACAAATCAGTGTGAAGTCAGTGAAGAAAAACACCCCTTCTGTCTACGCAGCTCTTCCACCTCTCTATTCTGACTCTTTGGGTCACTTGGTGGACTGTTGGTTTAGCTGCTGAACTGGAATTCATTAACTAACACAGTCATTCATTCATTCAACAAAGATTGACCACGTGTCTACTAGGTGGCAAGTGCAACACCAGTCATGCAGTGTGACCAAAGGACATGCCTCTGCCCTCAGGGAGCTTGTGGTTTATAAGGAGAAAGGGGTTAGAAAAAGAACTGCACAGTATCCATTGACAGAGGAATGGATAAAGAAGATGTGGTTCATATATACACAACGGAATATGACTCAGCCATATAAAAGAATGACATAATGCCATTTGCAGCAACATGGATGGACCTAGAGATTACCATACTAAGTGAAGTAAGACAGAGAAAGACAAATATCATGGGATATCACTTATACGTGGAATCTAAGAAAAATGATACAAATCATTTACAAAATAGAAGTAGACTCACAGACGTAGAAAACAAACTTACAGTTACCGAAGGGGAAAGGCGGGGAGGGATAAATTAGGAGCTTGGTATTAACAGATATGCACTACTATATATAAAATAGATAGACAACAAGGACCTATTGTATAGCCCAGGGAACTGTATTCAAGACCTTTTAATAACCTACAATGGAAAAGAATCCGAAAAAAGGCATATATATATATGTATGTATGTATAAGTGAATCACTTTACTGTACACCAGAAACATTGTAAATCAGCTATACATCAATAGAAGAAAAAAGAGAAAGAGCTGCACGCATCATTCACGGGATGAAAGGGTTGTGAAGGAAAACCCAGGGGCTGTGAATGGTAGAAGAGGGGCACCAGCCCTGTCTGAGTGATCAGAGCATCTTCTCTTAGGAAGCGGTGCTGAGGCTGAGCAAGCAGCAGGAGGGATAAGTCACGGCGGAAAGGGAGGCCTCTCGGGACAGGCTCAGGAGGGGCCTGTGCAGGGCCCAGAGGCAGAGGGAGTTTGACCAGCTTGAGGCAGGAGGAAGAGGCCGGTCTGGCTGGAGGTTAGTGAGTGACAGGACGGGCCGAGGGAGGAGGCCTCCAGCAAAGCCTGCAGGGCATGGGGCAGAGAAACGGGGAGGTCACTGCCAGACTCCAAGCAGGCAAGTGGAAAGGTCGTATTTTTATTTTTTTAAAGCTCACTCTTGGGCTTCCCTGGTGGCGCAGTGGTTGAGAGTCCGCCTGCCGATGCAAGGGACACGGGTTCGTGCCCCGATCCGGGAAGATCCCACATGCTGCGGAGCGGCTGGGCCCGTGAGCCGTGGCTGCTGAGCCTGCGCGTCCGGAGCCTGTGCTCCGCGACGGGAGAGGCCACAGCAGTGAGAGGCCCGCGTACCGCAAAAAAAAAAAAAAAAAAAAAAAGGCTCACTCTCTTTGCTGTGCAGAGAAAATCAGTAGGAAGGCAGGGTGGGTGAGAGAAGCGCAGGTAGGGGGTACCATGGATCTCCAAAACGGAGACAGTGGCTGTTTGGACCAGGAGGGTTGGGAACAGGAGAGACCTCAGAGGTGGAAAAAAGTCAAAGTCAGTAGATTTTAAGTGTTTTTTTTTTGGCCATACCGCACAGCATGTGGGATCTTAGTTCCCCAACCAGGGATCAAACCCGTGTCCCCTGCATTGGAAGGTGGAGTCTCAACCACGGGACCACCGGGAAGGTCCCCCTTAAGTTATTTTGAAGGCAGAGGACCTTGTGATTCTTTGGAAGGGGAGGGAGGGTGGTGCGTCATATTTATTGACACAGAACAATAACAGTGTAGATGTGTCATAAATTCACTGTGGGACCCAGTATGTAAGAGATACTTGGGAAACATCCAATTACAGATGTCAGGACTCTAAAGGGAGAAGATGCCTAAGCTGAAGCCTGGGGTAGTTCTAACTAGAATTCTGTCGCAGCCTTTATGGGATTGCTTGGAGCAAACTATCTCATTAAGGTTCTCATAGATAGTGTAATTCTTCACTCTTCTGTAAACGTGGAACCATGACAATCAAAATGCAAACAGTTGTTTAGTGAATAAAGCATCTTGAGTAGATATGTTTCTCTTTGGGCTTTTGGGGAATTGAGACAGTTTCACAACTCAGCCATCATGTTACCATCACGCTACCATTTCATGACACTTTCCTCCTTTCTCACCAGCCTTTGCTTTCTGTAATCTGTCCACGCAAATGAGTTTCTGGGCTCTGGGGCCTCCTGGGGGAGTAGGTGGTGGTTCTGTGGCTGCGCCAGCAGGACTGATTTCTAATTAGAACCCAGTCTAGGAGTGAGGATGTATGCGATCCTTGCTCTGATAATTAATAGTAACACCTTCAAAATCAGCTGATCAAAGCCCATCTGCTCGGAGCTGCAGCCTAGGACAAGGGCTGGTCCTCAAAGCCTCGTTCCCGTGGGTTAAGCCAGAAGCCCTCCGCGGCAGGGTCAGGCCCCTGGGTTCCAGACTCTTCACCTCACACCACGCTGCCCCTGCTCTCCTCTCATCTAAGCCCACAGGGGAAGGCAGGCTGGCTGCAGCGTGTCTCGAAGGTCCTAGAGCCACCAGGAGCTGATGCAGATCCCACCTGGGTGCGCCCAGGATTTTGCATTTACAGTGACTAAAGGGGATTCCCAGGCAGGGGACTCAGACTTGCAGGCTTGCCTCGGGCACGTCCCTATCTCCTTCCCTCACCATGCTAGCTGGGACTGGCCACCAAGGCTTAGATGAGTTGTCACACCCTCTCCTGTCCCACTGCACCCCTGGCCCCTACTCACCCCGTAATTATTTGTTCAGAAGGCCCCTGGCCCAAAGAAACCTCCACTCATCTCCATCCAGCCTCTGGCAGCCCCACTGTGGGATGAGCAGCTTCTCGGTGGCTGTGTCTGTATTTGTGCACAAACAGACCTGGAGCCCTGGCCCTGGGGGTCTGTGCCACAGCCCAGCTTCACAAGGGAGGGCCCATGGGCCTCAGAAGGTGGCTCCCAGGGATATCCGCCAGCAAAGGGAGGAGTGAAGATAGAAGCCGGCCCACAGGTTGGGGTGGTGCTCAGATGGGCACTGCCAACATTTGTCTCTATGACTTTCCTTTTTCGGACTTTCTATGCCTCTCCTGACCATGTTCAGAAGGACATGGTCCTTGTTTAGGTACATTGATACATCTAATTAGGCCATAGACTTTTCCAGCCTGGTTGCCTTTCAGGTTCTTGTGAGAGACTTTACATAGTTCAGTTCTGGGCTGATTTCATGATTGGAAGAGCATTTCTCCAAGAGCCATCTTCAGGCTGATTTCACACATTCCAAGAAAGAAAACTCTGGGGACTGATTGCAATATGTGATTTCTTTGGCCAAGATGTCCCAGAATCATAACAATTTCCGCTGTCCTAGGAAATATCCCTCATCACACTCTCCAAGTGTGGGTCCCAGAGGGGAGAGGAAAAAAAGATTGATCTAAAGCCCGTAGACTCAAGACCTGCCAGGGAGGCCGTGTGTCTTCAAGGACCTCTGGCAGACACGTCTGTGGTGTACACAATCCCAAAAAGAGATTAGGAGAGAAGGTCAGCGTGAAGCACGCTAAAACACACATTATTTTAGCAATTTCCACCTCACAATTAGGTCCAGTTGTACAACATGGTTTTGAGGTCAGTATTTTGCAACTCAAAACACAATTCTCTAGGAACAATGTTATAAAAGTCACGCTACATAACTCTTCCCCCAAACCTACTTCCCTTTCCCTGGAAGATCCAGCTCCGGTGATGAGCAGCTCATGCAGGGATTATGCAATTATCAGAAAGATGAAAGCACCAGTGCAGAGCACAGCGGCCAGGCAAGTGGCACAGAGGCTCCAGGACCCTGGCAGGGAGGGTTCCTCCTGGTGCAATAAGAGGTCGAAACTGGCCCTATGCTCAAAATAAGGATGCAAAGGCGGGGTGTCTCCTGTGGCGCCAGCCCTCGCACAGGTAGGCAAGTCTTGCCGTCATCGTTCCACCTCCAATGTCAGCGCCCAGGTTCTTCCTTCCCGGGCTCACACTGCCTGCTTGAATATCAGTTACAGAATCAGTCAGGATGAGTTTGGGGTCTACGTGGCAGAAAAGCCTAACTGAGCTTAACTGGCTCTCTCGTGGAAGAGAAATGCTGGTGGTTGCAGTGCAGACAGCGGGGGTCCCACCAAGTCCCCCAGCACCCAGATCCCTTCAGCTCTTTGCTTATCCCTCCCGAGCACGTGCTCCGGGTGGGGGGCAAGGGCATCTTCTCCCACACTGTCCACTCTGGCCACTTGCATCTCACTGGCCAGAGTACGGTCACGTGGCCATAACTAACTCCAAGAGAAATGGAGAGGTAGGCTTGAAGCTGGGCACATTGCCACCCACGTGTGTCCAGGGTTCTGATCCTACGGAGGAAGGGGAGGAGGGTTGATGTGGGCACCTAGCAACCTCTGCCACAGCAGACATGTGACTATGAGCCCTTATGTGAACGTCACTGGCTACAAACGTGGTGATAATAATAACTCCTGGTGTTACCAAGTCCAAGCGCAGACTGCTCACTGCACAGAAGGCCAATAAATTGAGAGACGAGCCACTTTATTGGAATCCAGCAGACTGAGAAGGTGCTGGACCAGTGTCCCAAAGAACCATCTTACTGAGTTAGTATTCAGGCTTCTTTTATACCGGAAGGGGATGGGGTGTGGTAGGTTGTTGCAGACTTCTTGGCATTGGAATCCTTTGTTTTTGCAGCTGTCAAAGTGGGTCAGGTCAGGATGTTCCTGTAAACCTCCAACAAGGCAAGTGCTATTCTCTGTTGTGCAACTCTGTACCTCTATGTGAGTGGAAAGTGTTACACCTTTAAAGGTCAGAGCCTTGAGAATGGGCTCTCCTGTATATTTCAGGCTACAGGCAACATTCTTAACTTGTAGCTAAAGAACAGAATACAAAAGTTAAAGAAACAGATCCAGTTTGGAGTCAGATTTGTTCTTCCCTGTTACAGTGCAGAGCTCCAGGCTAAGTGTTTAAGCACACGCTCTCTTAATTCTCATAGTGTTGCTGTGAATTAGATGGTTATTATCCCAGTTTAGTGATGTGGAAACCGAGGCCCAGAGAACACACCAGTAGATGGCAGAGCTGGGATTTGAATACTACAGATTTAACTTTTTTGCCCTGGGACCAGCAAAGGTCTGAATATGTAGTGGGGCCAGTCCGTGCAGGATTTGGGGCTGCCCCGGCCCATGGCCACAGATGTGTAGGCTTCCCATGGCTGCATTCACACGTGTCCGTGTTAACCCCAGGGATGGGGGCTTGCCCTTGTGCCAAGACACGGCTGGATGGAGAATCTGACTTTCTTCAAGTCCCCTTGCTGCAATTTTGCTCTCATTAGCTCACAAGGTGCCCCCTGTCCATCCTGCTTTCTTTTAGCGTCAACATTGTTGGTTTCAATCATGTCATTCTAATGCCAGGCATAGAAAAGGCGCCCAGCGGAAGCACCTGCCAAATTAGGAAGGTGTTGCTTTGCCAGCAGATGTCAGAGGTCAGAGCTGAACACAGTAGACAGGAGGTGAGCTGCCGCAGAGATCAGGAGGGCAGGGAAGCGAACATCCCTTCCACAGTGGTAGAGCCTTTACGTAGATGGTGTTGTAGCTGATCTAACCCCACATCACCCCTGTGCGGTGGGCGCTATGACCATCCCCACCTCGGAGCAGAGGGATGCCGCCGATTACTCAAGGCCACTCAAGTTAAAACACAGGAGAGCTGATTCTTTCTACCACCCAAAGAATCCAAGATGGGGAGTCAGGATCAGGAGAGGGGACAGGGGACAGGCCAGGGGTCACAGCGGAGCAAACACAGCCAAGTCAGAACCAACAGCCAAGGTCAGAGTCCAAAGCTAGAGGCTAAGGCTGAGTCAGGAACGGTCACCAGGGCATGAGAACGAGTGCTGGGGCCACGTGGGAAGGCTGACACTGGGCCCTCAGGCCACCTGCCTTTGGACAGAGCTGATCAATGCGCTGGCGTCTGGGGGGCAGACAAGCCCCTCCCCATCGCATGTGGTGCTGCAGTCTGGGACCAGGCTGAGTGGGCCCTGGAATCCAGTCCCGGTGCTGCTGGCCTAGCTGGGGCTCTGACCCGAGGAAGGGGACTTTCCTAGCGGGACACGTTTCCTAATTCCTACAAAGATGCCTCGGAGGCCAGCGGCGTCCTTGGAAGCAGGTGTGTCCACCAGAGGACACTGCGTTCCCCGAGGCCTCACCTCGGCACCTGGTTCCCACCCCAGCACACACATAGATGTCTCCTGGGGATACGAGTCAGAAACTCTGAGTGAGAAGGGGCCTCACGGGACCTGTGCCGGGCGTGAGTCCCTCCCTAAATGCCACCTCCTGAGGGGCTCAGACTCCCAGCCCTTCACCTGCCCTCTCGTGCTAAAGCCTCCAGTTACTTGTGCATAAGCCCTACCTTCCCAGCATTCTCATGACCTGCCTGCCTCTGTACCCTGCAGAGCATCCAGCCCAGGCCTTGGAAGACGAGTACTGAGAATTCCCACTGCCCTTTCTCTGTGACCTTTGGCTTCTCTGGGGCTTCACTGATCTTCCCGGCCACATGGAAAGGACTGAATCAACTCCCTCCAACCCCCTCCCACAAGGATAACATGATGATCATAAGAGACTTTAATCACATAGCCAACGAGCTCCTACTACTGGCCAGACATGGTGAAGGCATCGTATCATTTAATCTCCACCACAGGACCATGCGTTTTGTGTTACTATACTCACTATGCCAATGAGGGACCAAGAGCTCAGGGAGGGTAAGTGATTTGTCTAAAGACACACAGCAGAATTGAAAGTCAGTTTTTATGCCAAATCCCAATATTTCTCTTTTTTTCCCACATAGCATCATTATTTCAGTTCACAATAAACCTTTTCTTGAACATCTAGCATAATGCTAGGCACTGTGGGTCCAGTGATAAATAAGATACGATCTCTGCCCTTAAAATAATTTTGCTTATGGATTCTAGCAGAGAAAGATCATCTGAGTGGAAATGATATAATTTTATGAGTGTCAGCAAACGCACGATCAAGCACGATGGCCTCTGGAAGTTCTCCGTTCGCTAACGGTTCACAGCCCATGATTACAAACGGCAGACTTCCCCCACCGCGCCAGTGTCAGGAGTGCGGTCCCTGCCTGTCCAAAGGCACGGCCAATGCTCGCAGGCTGGGTCCTGCAGACGGGAGCTCCGTCAGAAGCGGGCGGGCCTGCGGGGCTGTGTGCACAGTTGCTTTGGAGCTGCCTGGGGCCGGGAGACGGAGGGAAGACGATGGATGTTCCAGGTCTATCCTCCTCTCCATCCCACCTGTTGCACCCCACCAGGGCTGGTCCCGGTGACAGTGTCGGTGGAACTGCTCCTGTAGACATTTCGCATCGTTCCAAACTTTACCCAGGGACTCTCTTTACAGAACAAATAGCAACTGGGCTGCTTTGTTCAGCGGTGGCAGGCAACAGAGAAAGAAATCGGAGCCAGGATTCTAATCCGCAAGGTTACACTGGAAGCAGCCCCAGGCTAGTTGTCAAGCAGTTTCATGGAGCTGAGACTCTAGTTGCTATGTGGCTGAACAGGGAGCTCGCCCTCTGCTCCACGCCTCTTTCTCACGGCCCCTGGAGCTCTGCAGAGACCTTGGCTGTGAGCAGCTAGCCCGCCAGCCTGGGGATGAGCTCCAGGAGGGGATGGAGGCAGGGTGTGCGCGTACAGGGGGCTGTGGGCGGGTCTGAGGCTTGGGCACAGCTGCGCTCCTGCGGGGCGGGGGTGTGGACTGCCGGCTGCCCGGGTTTTGCAAGGTTGTCCCCTTGCTCAGACGTGGCCACATGCATCTGTCCCAGGGGCTGGTCATGCGCTTTTCTGTCTTCTAGCAAACAGACAAGACCTGGAAAGGGAACTACTTTGGACGGCAGGGGAAATGCTTGGGTGGGGCCTTGGGTCAAGCTGGGGCAAACTCTCCATTGGCCAGCAGACAGGGGTCCAGGCTGTGAAACTTTGCCCCTGGTTAAATGTCTTTGAACGAGGGAAGGTACAGGACAAAATGACAGCGTCATCTGGGGAGGGGTTGAAAGAGAAAGTGGGCGTAGAGGGAGGCATGCAGAAGTGAAGTGGGAAGACGCATGGCAGACCCTGGGAGCCTGGAATCCGAGGGCACCAGCTTCCTGGGGGAAGAGCGGGACTCAGTAAGTGTGCAGCTGACAGTCAGCTTTTCCTGGACCTTGAGGACGCAGGAGGGATGCCTCCTTCAGGAGGGGGCCTGGGAACTACCCTGCTCTTCACACCTGTGCACTCGAGCAGGTGCGCACAGACGCCCCGACACACACACCGACAAGAGCACACACGGGTCCCCCTGGTTCCAGGGGCTGGTAAGCTATAGACCAGCATCTCCAACAGAAATAGGATGCCAGCCAGCTACGCAATTTAAAATTTTCTGGCACACATGTTAAAAAAGTAAAAAAAAAAAAACCCAGATACAATTCATTTTAATAATATATTTTGTTAATCAAATATATCTACAGTATGATCAGTTCACCACGTAATCAAAATAAAACTGATCAACGATCTATTGCATGTCTTTCCACGTCACAAAGTTGTGACTCTGACGAGCCCACTGAGAGGAGAGCTGAGTTCTGATGCTCTGCGGGTGTCACCAGGACAGATCACTCATCCATCTGCACCACGCTCCCTGTTTGTAAAACGAAGGGCTCAGGCCAAGGGGACACCTTGGGCGGGATGAATTAGCTCTAGAATTCGAGCAGCCCTCCCAGGGCTTCAGGGCCCTCCCACCGTCAGTGGTGGCTTAGGATGGTTGCATGGAGGGAAGAAAATTATGGGGAACACTCAGAATGTTCTGGAAAGCCAGGTTTCCTGGGGAAAAAAAGCCCCGATTTATCAATGCGTGATGTAGATGCTCCCACCCTGGCCCATCTCAAGCTCCCGATGACATAACAGCCATCTTGCCAAATTCCCAGAAAGTCTCAGCTGGCTTGTAGGAGGCAAGGCAGAGCCCGGGGCACCATGGTGAGTTCACTCCTGAGGCGGAAGCCCGTTGGTCACGGTGAGTGTCAGGGTCAGCTCCACGGGTGTGCGACCGTGAATGGCGCGGGGCATTAATACCCTGTGGTCATCCTCTTAAAATTCTTAATGACTTAAGTTTTGAATTTGTGTTTTGTAAGTGAAGTCTAGTGGGGCAATAAAGCATGTGCTCGCGTGGTTACCAGGGGATAAGGGTGGGGAGGGATACATTGGGAGATTGGGATCGACATATACGCAGTACTGTATATAAAATAGATAACCAACGAGGACCTGCTGTAGAGCACAGGGAACTCTACCTAATAGTCTGTAACGGCCCACATGGGGAAAAGGTTCTAAAGAAACAGTGGACATATGTATACGTATAAGTGAATCACTTTGTGTACAGCAGAAACTAACACAACACTGTAAAGCAACTATACTCCAAAAATAATTTAAAAACGCCAAAACCCATGTGTCCTCTTGACTCCAATTGGTCTGTCTCTTGCTGCCTCCCTGGGATGGGGCTTCAGATGCAAGCTCCCCCAGCCCCTGGCACCCCAGATGCCAGCTGGCCTCTCCCAGGTGCCCTCTCAGCAGCCACTGCCATCTTCCCACCCAGTGGGGACCTGAGCACAGCACGGGGGGAGGCGTGGCCTGAGACGGTGACAGCAGGGGACCCCGTGCAGGCGAGCCACCTTGATCCCGGCACCGAGCGTGTCTTGGCCCGGAGGCTGCTGTCCCTTGGGGGCTGCCGTGGGCTGGGCCATGGTCCCTCACTGCAGCGGCTGGCAGAAGGGGGAACCCTGCTGAGCCCCAGGATGGGGACCCCAGGAGCCTGTGAGGGTCTGCACTCACCCAGGGGATATCCCCCTGTTCAAGGGGGTGACAATCAATAGCAAATACAAAACAACATGGCAGGTAGTGAGAGAGGGAGAGGAGGGGGAAGAAAGGAAAAGTTCTCAAATGTAGTGTCTTTATCAACACATTTTCCCTGCTGTTTGAACAAGGAGGCCTGCACTGCCACTGTGCACCGGGTCTGCCAGTTATGAAGCCAGCCCTGGTGAGCACCGCTGGGCCCTGACCAGCGAGGGAAGAGAAGAATTCATTAGGCCGGCAGGTGCGTGGGATTGAGTGGCCACACTCCTACGTTCAAGGCCGAGTTCCAGCATGTAAGGCCCCTCTTTTGCCTTTTTATTTTCCTGTACCTCCGTCCCCCACCTGCACTTCACATCCACGTCATGAAGTTCTCAGAGGTCCATCCAATCCATTCTCCACCCATTAACCGATGCTTATTTATATCTATGAACAAGCATATTAAAACTCCTTTGTTGTTTTGTAGTGTTTGTTTCAAATTATATCCCAATGGTATTGTGATGTTATGCTCTTCGTTTTTCTTCATTCTGCATTACTATTGTCCTTTTGAGGCCCAACTATTGGCTCTGCAGACCTAGTTTATGCCACCTGGTTGCTTTGATTGCTGGCGAGGCTGAAAACCTCTTCATACACTCACTAGACTAGGGTTCCCCCGCCGTGACACGCCTACTCAGATACGTTGCCTACTTTTCTATTCATCTTTTTCTCTGGCTAATTTGCCAGAGTTCTCTACATATTCAAAATACCAACATTTATCTGTTATAAAAAATGGCTGGAACTTATCCCAGATAATATTTTCACCCGTCTTTTTTTTTTGTCTCAGATGCCAGTTACAGAACAGAAATCTTGACTTTCTTTCTTTTTAAATATATATATATATATATTTTATTGAAGTGAGTTGGTTTACAATGTGTGTTAGTTTCAGGTGTACAGAAAAGTGATATATATTCTTTTTCAGGTTCTTTTTATTGGCCACACCATGTGGCATGTGGGATCTTACTTCCCTGACCAGGGATTGAACCTGTGACCCCTGTGATGGAAGCATGGAGTCTTAACCACTGGACCACCAGGGAAGTCCCTCTTTTTCAGATTCTTTCCCTTATAGGTTATTACAAAATATTGATTATAGTTCCCTGTGCTATACAGTAGGTCCTTGTTGTTTATCTATTTTATATATAGTAGTATGTATATGTTACTCCCAGATTCCTAATTTATCCCTCCCCCCTTGACTTTCAAATTAGTGAAATCAATCAAATTTTTCTCTTCTGGCCTTTCCTTTTTGTATTTTGTTTAATAGAGCTTTTCCCAGTCAAGGTTATAAAGAGAGTCACCTACATTTCCCTCTGGTTTTATAGTTTTCCATAGTTTTAAATCTATTTTCTAGCTTTCTAGATTCACCTATTATATTTAAATAGGTTCATGAAGCTGAAGTTTTTGAAATTTTAATTGTGTGAAGTCCAAGATTGGCCTTCTACAATTCTACAACTTTACACAAGGATAGAAAAAGTGGGCAGAGCTCCAAGGAGCCCACAGGGAGAGGGGCTGGGACTCAAATAATGAATCAGACTGAATGCCAAGTGAGGAGCTGTTAACAGCCTAGGATGTGGCAATTAGACGCTCCTACAGCATCCCTATGCAAGCTAAGAATTCCCAAATAGGATTACCTTTTTTTTTTTTTTTTTTTTGCGTTACGCAGGCCTCTCACCGTTGCGGCCTCTCCCGCTGCAGAGCACAGGCTCCGGACGCGCAGGCTCAGCGGCCATGGCTCACAGGCCCAGCCGTTCCGCGACATGTGGGATCTTCCCGAACCGGGGCACAAACCCGCGTTCCTGCGTCGGCAGGCAGGATCTCAACCACTGCACCTCCAGGGAAGCCCAGGATTCCCTTTTATCCGAAGCTTCGCTTGTAACCAGGTCTCTGTCCCTTTGGGCTTATATTCTGTCATCCTCTGATGTGCTAAGCACTTGACGTGAGGCCCAGGGATGCCTGGCCTGCCTGTCCGCTCTCAGACACCCGTGGACACCCACTAGCTGTGAGCCCTGGAGGGCTGCCCTGTCCCTGGCACAGGCTGGATTGTCACTCCCCATTCCTCACCCTCCTGACTTTTGAGGACACAGACATTGGGATCTGCTTGTCTGCAGCGGCTCTGGACTCTGTCTTCAGTCAGGTTCCCTTTAGCCCCACAAAGGAGGCCCAGCGAAGAATTGTTGCATGATTGAACCTGAACTCCAGGGGCCTCAGAGGGTCCTGGCTGGAATGCCGTGCACTTTCCATGGCCTTTCTGAGTTGTCCACTGACTGCTTTAGCTCCTCGCTCCTCTCCACAAACATCCACCCAGCACCTAATGCTCGGTGACAGGATGCTAAGAAACAGGCAAGAATTTGAAGAAGCAGCTCACATGCTGGTTGCAAAGATTCACGCATGAAAATACAATCTGATAATGGTGATGGCCGAGGCAGTGCACCGTCAATGTGCATTTGCCAAGCCCCTGGCATATGCCGGGCAGGATTTTCGGCACTGAGACAGAGGATGGGGCAGGATGGGGCAGGGGCCCCCATCTAGAAGGGGTGTGTAATGCTATTAATAGCTAGCTTTTATTGAGCAGTTCCTTGTGTGCCAGGTGCTTTTCTAAGTGCTTCACTTGTCTGTACTCTTTCTATTACCATCCTTCTTTCGTATGCGGGGAAACTGAGGCCCAATGAGGCCAAGTAGCTGTTCCAAGGTCACACGGGTCCTAGGAGTCAGAATCCTGTATTTGAACCCAGGAAGCCTGGTGCCAGAAGCCCTGTGGGGTGGCCCGTCGGAAGAGACCTATGGTGAAGGAGCCCAGAGGGGAAGATATACTATTTTCTAGACTTCAAGTGTCCTCCTGGCAGCAGTGCCAAAGTAAAGGGGCACCCAGGACACATGTTAGCATGTGTTACACACAAATGGGCATCCCATAATCTCAGTTTTTGGCATGACAACCGTCAACGAGGCAGGTAGTCTGTGTCAAGGGATGTGCCAGTTGTAAGGGATAAAAAATGCGCTGCGAAATGGACCGTGGGCACTTAATAAGTGTCTGTTGAAAGAATGAATGATTGAGGTAGTAACTGAATAAACGAGAGGCAACGTCTCTTCTTCAGGTAGGCCAGCCAGGTGAGTGATATCACTCTGGTCCGTTTGATGGATAAAAGGCAGCGGAATTGCCCAGAAGGGCTTGTGACTGGCGAAGTCTACAGAGGGATGTGTCAGGGGCACTCACGTGCAAAGTTGTTCCTGGGCATGGCTTTGAAGGAGGAGCGTGAGGTCGTTGGGCGGAGAAGATGGGAGGGGACATACGAATGACGTCGTGGTGGGTTTAGGAAGCCGGTGGGCACGTGAGGGGAAGGAGGCAGGGTTTTATGCCGAAGCCTTCTGGTCAGGTGCTGGGCGAGGCAAGACAGACGTTTCACAACTCCCTCCCGCCTGCAGCGTGGTGCCGGGGGCCATATGCGGGTGGGGGCAGAGCCCGGGAGACCACTCAGGAGCTGGGGGCCAGATTGCAGGAAGGCAGTGGCGGCAGTGATGCTTGCGAGAGAAGATGGAAACGTGAGGACACATTTTCTGGGGTGGGACATTAGAACGACCACTACAACCGCAGCGTCTCTTGATGATGGACTAGATGTAGCCAGCGAGGAGGTGCTGTGACCTAGGCTGACTCCTGGCCCAGGTACCAGGCGGACGCTGTCACCCACTGAGATGAAGATATGGGAATGCAGGGCGGAAGCTACTTGGGGAGGTGGTGGAGGGCAGTGCTGGGGCTCCTGTTTAGTGATGATTCTCTCCTCTCCTGCAAGACTGCAGTCACCCCTTCTCTTTCTCTATGTGCTTTGGGAGAAGCTGACCCAGGGCCAAGTTCCAGGGGGCCCTGCAGGTCATAACTCAGCCCTGCCTGCTGTGATGAGCCCTGAGACGATGATGTGGCCCAAGTTGCACAATTGAAGTAAACCTTCTGAGTCTCGCTTGATCCTTGGGGAAGACGTGTGTCTTGTCTCTCTCTCTCTCTCTCCCTCTCTCGCTCTCTTTCTGGGGCAGCCACCCTGGGGGCAGGAGAAGAGTCAGCCTCACAAGGAGGCGGACATCCTGAGCTAGACAGAGACACGTACAGGAGTCAGGGCCTTGGGAGCATGGCTGTGCCACCAGACGAAAGCCCTTCAGAAACCTGTCCGACCTTGATTCCCTGTTCTGTGAGCCAAAAATTCCCTTAGGGTTCAAGTCTGTTTGAATTGGGTTTCTGTTAATTATAATTGAAAGCATCCTAATTGACACAGAAGAGCAGACTTCTGGTTGGGGAATCTGGAGCTCGGAGAGGGAATTGACGTAGAGACGGAGAACCAAGAAGCAAAGCCTCCGCTCTCGGAGAGAGGAGCCAGTGAGCTCTCGGAAGCAGAGGGTGGTTTGTAGAAGTGGCTTCCACACCACCGGAGGCTGCAGGAAAGGCAGTAGGGGAGCAGTGGGAAAGGTCTGGAAATCCTGTAAGGCTTATAAACCGCCCTGCGCCAGGGGCTGGCACGTAGAAGGTCTATAATGCAAGGTGACTCTACTTAGAAAAATGAAATGTCTATTTGTTTTGGTAGCTGGTGAGCCCCTGGTGACCCTCATGAGAGCCGTCAGGGTCGAGGGTAGCGGTGGAAATGGAGGTTGATTCCAGGGCACCTCGGGTGGACCTGTAGACAGCCAGGGAGACTGCCTCATCGTCAAATACAGATCAGACAAGGAGAGAAGAAAGGCAGCTATTAGCAAAGGAGTTTTTCAAGATGAGAGAAGGCAAGCAACGTGTACAAGCTGAGTGGAAGGAGATTGTAGCAAAAAAGAGGGAGAAGGTGGGGATGGAGGGTGCCCTTGAGAGAGGTGGTGGAAGCTGGGATGGGGCGCCTGGGAAGGGTGCTGGCCTTGGTGGGGCCAAGACACCGCTCACCTTGCCAGGTGGGAGAGGGAGGAAGGTGGGTAGGAGTGAAGGGGGCTCAGGATGGCAGGGAGACGGGGAGGCCAAGGCCGGAGGGCGTGGCCAGAGGGGGCTGTCAGAGCTCACGTCTTCCAGGGGGAAGCAGGTACATCCAGGCGTGGCCTTGGCCGTGGGTAGCTGCCGTGGGGAGGAGATGTACCTCGCAGGAGGCAGAGGCAGAGACCATCCTCCACGCGCCTGCCGCAGCACCAAATACACACCCACACACACATGGCATTCTCCCATCCTCCGGGCGTGCACCTGCCCGGTCTCACCTCTCACCCACCTCCCACCCTCACGCAGGGAGGCAAAACACATTGAAAAGGGGTGGGTAGGAAGGGGAGCCCCTGAGGATGTCGCACGTTACCTCCAAGTACTTGGGGTGGAGTGTTAGCCCCTCGGAGGGACAGTTCACTGCGGAGGTTCCGTGGCCCAGGTGGCCAGTCCGCAGTGGACAGACCGAGGTACGAGGAGGAGAGGGCGGTGGTCCAGGCCTGCCGGCTGCCATCCCCAACGGGGATGCTCCTGTGGTTCGAGGGGCTTTTCACCTGGCTACACAGCAGCAGGGTCCCTGGAAGAGTCGCTGCTGGCTATACAAGCAGGAAGCCCTGGTCACGGCTCGACCTGCCCTAGACCACTGCTTCCTGCTCTCCTTGCGAAGTCTGGAGAGTCAACCTCAAAGCCAAGTGCGCTGAGCACACAGCCCAGCTGATGTGTTAGATCCCACCTGGAGGCGGCAAACCAGGAGCCCAGCCCCAGGAAGAGAACTCTGTCTCAGTTTCCCCGATATCCAGTACCCCTTCTGTTGCTCACCTGAGCACGGACGCGTCATGAGCTGGTCCCTGTAGCAGCTCCACCCATTCGGCTCCAGCTAGCAGAAGCGATTCCACGGAGGAAGCCTGGAAACGTTGCTGCAGAAAAGCTGGCTGAACTACAGTGTGGGGTATGCAGCCGGCCTGGTTGGCACAAGGCCGAGCAGCGTGGAGGTGATCCAGTGGCCTTGCGTGGAGCGGCGCAAACAGGAAACAGCCTGCCTGTCATTCCTGGGTCCCTGGAGGAACACGGGAGCCTAGGGAAACCAGTTCTGGACACCTGCTGGAGCCAGGCACAGGCCCAGATCGCTTTTGTTTTGCCAGATTTAAAAATTTAAAACTTGGGGGAGGGGTGGTAGCGGGAAATGCTTTCACTGCATGTGTTTACTTTGGCATGGGACATGGGCTGGCATCCCTTAAAATGAGTTGGCGCCTGGCTGGGGAAATGCATTGTTAGGTCTCTTTGCAGCCCCATTCCCGGCTCAGCGTGCCCCAGCCGGCCCTGCCCTGGTGCAGTTTGCAGGGAGCCTGGAGCTGGGGCCGGGAGCCGGGTCTCCACCCACGTCCTGGGTTATTTATGGGGAGAGGGACGACCAGCCATCTGCAGTTTCCCCTGTGCCTCTTCCTAGGCCCAGCCTCCCTGTTTTAACCTGGCCCTGAGCGACCCAGACCGGGCAGGGGCTGCGGGCACTCAGAGCTGGTACTCAGGGGGCGGCCCAGGTGAGTCTCACCTGCCCAGGAGTGGTGATACGGCTCCCTGACACTGGGCACTTGGGCTGCCTTGGGGTTCCCAGCTCAGTGGTGTGTCCTGCCTGCCTTCCACAGTCCCACTGGCTTTCTGCTGCTGCTGCTGCCCAACAAGTCCCAGGAGACACACAGCTGGGCTGATTTACAACCATCTGCCCGAGAGTGTGGTTTCCACAGGGCCGCCCAGCCTGAAAGCAGCCATCGCCAATACAGGTGTTTGTGGGTTTGAATTGAGAAATTAGTCCATCATCTTGGTGCACTCTGCCAGAAAAAGAAAATGACTTTACAGCAACTATACTTCAGTGAAAACACACACACACACGTATTCCTATTGGACAGCACTGGTATATGAGATGCATTTTCTTTCTTTTCTAAACATTATTGCTGCAGGATTGGTTTTTATCTTACTTAAGTATCACTCATGCTCTCAATTATTCTTTAAAGATTGTCAATGATATTCTGGTAAATTCCTCTATACATTGCCAACCACCTCGGTCCAGAGGACAGAGATGATCTAGAATAGCTGGATTATGTCATAGGATCATTTCTAGAATTCTTAATTTGATGACCTCAAAAGATGTTAATTCTATTACTTTCAATACCCTTGGTTATTCTCTTTGACAAATAAATCGTCAAAACAGGGACGAAAGGACTTTTTATGAAGTTAACCCCATATTTTGTTTGATCGCTGGTACCCACAGTGTAAGATGTTCTCCTATCACGCCTGGAAAGAAAGCCCACCGTGGTACTTCTCGCAGCAGCGGGTGGGAGAGGAAATGAAGACCGGACGAGTCTTGGGAACGAGGACTGACCAGCTGGCGCTCCTGGCACCCGTCTTTGCCCTCAGCCTCCTCTCGGCAGACAGCGCTCGGTCGGTCCTTGTGTTGTGAGAGACGTCACGGTGAGTCGTGAGTCCTCTACTGATAAAGACGTCTCTCCTGAAGCACCACCCCCTAGACGCCAAGGCTGTCTGGAAATAGTCTGTGGCGGGGGAGGAAGAAGAAGGGGGAAGAGGGGGCATGGTCACAGGAAGTGGTTAGGAGTTCTATTTCAGTGGGATGAGCCATTCACGTCACTCATGGAACAAAGCTTCCACAAGTACTAGCACTGTACTTGAGAATATTATCCATACATTATCTAAATCCTAGATTCTGCTGAGATTGTTCCTTCCAGGGTTTTCTGATATTTGACAACTCCTAGGCCCAGCTATCACCCTTAAAAAGCACAGGCTTGGGCTTCCCTGGTGGCACAGTGGTTGAGAGTCCGCCTGCCGATGCAGGGGACACGGGTTCGTGCCCCGGTCCGGGAAGATCCCACATGCCGCAGAGTGGCTGGGCCCGTGACCCATGGCCGCTGAGCCTGTGCGTCTGGAGCCTGTGCTCCGCGGCGGGAGAGGCCACAACAGTGAGAGGCCCGCGTACCGCAAAAAAAAAAAAAAAAAAAAAAAAAAAAAAAGCACAGGCTCCTCCAGGTGGAAAATGGACAGAGGGCATCTTGAACAAGAACTCACTGGGAGTTTCAGCTTCCTCAGGCCGGGCTCTGCCCCTTCTCCTAACCTCAGTGTATGAACACTCCTGGTGAAGGGCAGCGGGGTACGCCATCCGTGGGGTGACGTAGCCTGTCCGGGAAACTATTTAAGAGCATTTACCTCTTAACTTCAGAACTGAGTCACGCCCTAAGCAGTGGGCTCAGCCAAGGGCATGTGGACACTCATCCTACTTTCTCTTCCTGCCAAGGCCGGTGAGCGGAAAGGAAGCAGAATCTGGGGGGAGTGCATATTAAAACTCTGCCCTCTGCTTATGTAGCAGTCAAGGGCACCAGCAGCTGTTTCGCGGCTCTCTCACAGCCAGCCAAGGCCTAGCACTGGCCGCAGAAGCTCTGTGAAAACAAAGACTACCTGATTAGCCCCTTGATAACTGTCCATGGCACTGTTAACCATGACCTCTCCAGGTAAAAGTGTCAATAAGTGAGTCAACACAAAGTCCCAGAGGCTCAGAACAGAAGTGGCGGGTGGTGGGGGGGCTGACCCCATGTCCTCCATGACCACAAATTCCATCTTCCTTTCTGGCTGGGCTCTGTCAGCTTGGGTGCAGGGCTGAGCTGGATATTTCAACTTTTGGAAGAACAGGAAACTGGGCAATGCTCCTACACCTCTGCAATGGTGATGTGGGAACCTGGAGAGCCTTGAATCTGACCTGTTCTACATCTGTGCCTTGATTTTGCTCAAGGGTTCAACGGCCAGGTTGGAAATCACCATGGGAGCCAGGCTGTTAGCGGGTTCAGTAGGATAGAGTTTATGATTTCAGGCAGTGTTGAAAAATTAGGATTTCCCCGAAGATTCCTCATCTCAAAGGTATCCAGTGATGCTTCTTATTATTACTTCCTTGTCTTGACCTAACTTGACCGAGATTAATCAAATCTTGGGTACAGATAACCTTACCCAAAATGCAAACAGTGCCCCAAATTCACAAACACAGCACTTCCTTTGATACAGCTGAAGAATAACTTTACTGCAGACCGTGTTATAAACCTGGCCTTGCCTGGGTTCCCAGCCCTCAGTCCATCCGTCCAGCACGAGTCCTCTTTTCTATAAGGTGAAGCAGGTGGTTCCTTCCAGCTCTGTAGCTCTCCTTCCTTCCAGTCAGTACCAGGGCCTTCTCATAATGGCCTTTGTTGTTTCTTCCTTTGAGGCATGGTTTCCAGGCTTCGGAACCCTCAAGCGCCCCCGAAGCTATTCATCTTTAATCCCTTCCCCTGCTGCCCTGGCATCTGATCTCACCCTTTAGCTCATCCAACCTCCTTATCCTACCAGATGCTCCAACGGCAGAGCTAACTGTGAACATTTAGGGCCTGGAGCAAACCTTTCAGAATCATTCTTCCTCTGCTCTGCATTAATTACCAAATTAATCACTCTTTGGAGAGAGGGCTTCTTTCCTCCGTTGCTTCTCCCGCGGGCCTCCGGAGCACAGCTTCTTGGAATGATGTCTGTCTGAATATATGGCAATCGATCAAAGTCTGGCTGCTTTCTGACATCCAAAGAGCACCCTGGTGGTGTTTTATATTTTCCTGCATTTGTTCCAACAAGTCTTTATTTTTGGTGAGCCTGAGTTTTCTGGGTTCTCTGTGCTTATCCATCTCAAGTCCCTGCAAACTAACTCATTCATGTTCCCATCCCTAACCTTTTAAACAAATGTATTTATTTTTAATTGTGGTGAAATACACATCAACTTGACCATTTTCACCATTTTTAAGTGTTGGGTGCCGTGGCATTAAGCGCATTCATATTTTGTGTGATCGCTGTTATCCTCCATCCACAGAACTGTTTCCATCTTCCCAAACTGCAAGTCCATGTCCATGAACAACAGCTCTCCATCCCCCTCCCCCAGCCCCTGGCACCCACCGTCATTCTGCTTTCCCGTGTCTGTGAATCTGACTTCTCTGGGTGCCTCCTGTAAGTGCAGTCATACGGTAGTTGTCTTTCTTTTGCTGGTTTATTTCACTTAGTGTGATGTCCTCAGGTTCATGCATGTTGTTCCCTGTGCCAGAATCTCTTTCCTTTTTTAGGCTAAATAAAATTCCATAATAGGTATATACCATATTATCCATTCATCCATCAATGGGCACTTGGGTTGCTTCCCCCTTTTGGTTCCGGTGAATCCTGCTGCTGTGAACATGGGTATGTAAATATCTGAGTTCCTCCTTTCAGTTTTTGGAGGTAATGACCAGAAGCGGAATTGCTGGACCACATGGTAATTCTGTTTAATGTTTTGAGGAACCACCATACAGTTTTCCATAGTGGCTGCACCGTTTTACATTTCCATCAACTACATGTAAGAGTTTCAATTCCTCCCCACCCTGGCCAACACTTGTCCCATCCCTATATCCTTTTCATTTACGATACATTTCATCACAAGGCGTAATTCAGGAGAGGGCAATGAAGTCTCAGAGAAGAATGAAGATAACGGGTTTCTGGAAGAGGCAACAGTTATTGCAGGAGGGCTGGCTGTGTCATATTTTCTAAGCAAGGTATTGCAAATGGTCATATACGTGGGCAAATATGTTTATAACTAAAATATACATCTATAAGTTAGATGTTCACATCTATTAATGTAATGTATTTAGATGGTAGAACCAAGCTCGTTCACCCAAGTAGTTCTTTGAACAAGTGAAGGTAGGATTCTTGCAGGCATCTTTCTGCACATGGCTACGTTCTTGGACAATATCTAAACAATGTAATTTCACATTTGGAAATCAGTGTCACCGGCAGGAATAACCCTCATACAGACAACGAGACAGTAGACAATTAGGGTGGCCAAGTTTACTTAGTTCAATTGTACATTTTAGGGCAAATCATTTAAGAGGTTCCTGCTTTGAAAGAACAGAACAAGAACCTGTTAAATTAAGAAGAAACACTGGATTTCAGAGTTCATCTCTACAATGAAATTAGTATAAGCGGTGTGTCCCTCCTAGGCTTGTCTCTTTAACTAGGTCACTGCCATGCTTCCCTCTACTTACGCAGCAGCTCAGAGATGAAACGGTTTTAGAATGATGCTGGCTGAACAATGAATGGCCTTCGAATCGTTTAAGTAAGGCAACTATACTCCAATAAAAAAAAGAGTAGCAACGTGAAAGAACCAAGTAGGAGTCGAGGGGTTAAACCCGCTGACCCCTGTGCCCCGCTATAGGCCACGTCTCCTACTTCCCCGAACAATGCCATCTTGAGTTCTCGAGTGCTTGATTTACAGCGATATAGAAGGCCCAGTCTTGGAATTCTCTATGCATAGAAATGGGCATTGTGGATTTCAGCCTGCTGTTTGGCAAGCCCTCAGCCCAGATGGGGTTCAGTAACGACTCCTGCAAGGTGTTTAATCAGATCCTAGAAGAGCCCATGACTGCCGTGTTTAATTATTCCGATTTAATGGAGCATTCAGCTGGATCCCACTTGGTTTGCGAGCAATGATTATGGTCATGGGGAAGAGGGGCCGAGGACCCAGACAGACACCCGGGACCCAGTGATGCGCTACACAGAGATAGAGGAGCTCTGCCGGGGTCTGACATCTCCAGCTGCAGATGTGTATTTATAGCCACTGAAACGGCTCTGAACCTCCTCCTGCACATGGCCTTCCTCCCGACTTCACCACAGGGAAAGGCTGGGGGAACAGCTGAGATTCAAACAACAGAACTTCTACTCCAGCACCTTAACGGCCTGATTAATGGGTGCTGATGACCAGGACATTGGGAGTCTAACCCTTCATCGTGCTCTTTAATAAGCAGGGAAAGGTATTGCATGTCAAAGGGGCAGGTTATTTTTTATTTGCTCCTGTGAAAAACCAAGCTGCTCTGCAAATTTTAGGTAGGTCTCTGATATGAGGGCTGGAAAACAGAGGGTGGTATATTTCAGAGTCTGCAGACGCTAATGGTTGAGTCAGAATTTTGATTGTAAGGATTGAATGGGGCAGTGAATTTTCTTATATTAAGATGAACTGGAGGGCGCTTATAAGATTTTTTTTTTTTTAAGTAACTTAAAGGCCCCGAATCTTATATAAAACGCAAGAATGTCACCTTTGGAAGTGACGCTCATTTAAACCTTTTGTAAAGTTCACGAGGAGATTTTCTTTGGGCTTAAGCTTCTGCCTAATTCCTGCTACTGAAAGTCAGGAAGCTTGGTCTTTGGGTTAACTTGGAGGTCATAGGTCAGAAACCCAATGCATTCCTTGGATTTTGCGGGTTTCTTACCATGTTCCCTCGCTAAGGAGCATAAACAAACACATTTCTCTCCCACCTGCCTCTGAATTAAATCCAGTCGACTGTATCTACTCTCCTTTCTGCTAGTGACTAGCATGCCCAAACTGTGTCGGCTAGAGCTAGGGAAATGCTTTTAAACTTGTAAGCACCAAATCCACAAACGCTCAAGTGAACTGGAACTCTTTCTTACTAACCAGTCACCCAAAAGTGCAAAGCATATGTAAAAATTTTCATCACCTCCTCCCGTACACCCCCAATCTTGGAAATTCTCAGGAAAAAAAATTGGCTTGATTTCAGAGGATCTGAGATTACTTAATAACCTCCAGAGGTTGGGACTACAAGTGGTGGGCCTTTGCAGCTCAGGAAGGCTTGCGTGAGTGCGGTTCACAGTGACTGCGGCAGAGGGGTGGCTTTGCCATAGATGGCCGCTCGTTCTAGTGACCCACCTTCCTTGTTGGAAAGAAAGTAGGGTCAACTCTTCAAGAAGTCATATTCACAGCTTCTCCACAACTGGAGATTGTCGGTCCATCTAAATGTCATGTCTGTTCTCTCCTTAAATTGCCGTCCAGGCTTCCCGGGCCAACAGTTTACATAATGTGGAGCAAGACACGTTAACATCCACGTGCTCGACACCTAACCACAGTCACAGTTCCTGAAGAAATCTATCAAGAGCATGATTCTTGGGCTTCCCTGGTGGCGCAGTGGTTGAGAGTCCGCCTGCCGATGCAGGGGACACGGGTTTGTGCCCCGGTCCGGGAAGATCCCACATGCCGCGGAGCGGCTGGACCCGTGAGCCATGGCCGCTGAGTCTGCGCGTCCGGAGCCTGTGCTCTGCAACGGGAGAGGCCACAGCAGTGAGAGGCCCGCGTACCGCAAAGAAAAAGAAAAAAACAAGCGTTTTGAATAGATATCTCTTTGGTCTTTGGCTCTGCAGAGAAGCAGCTATGGTTTATGGCTTCATGAGTTTGATGGAGACTTCGGTTAATGACATGTCATCGGTTTCTGCATTTTAATGGGTTAGCAGGACAGCCAACTCCTGACATTTCAGAGATAATTGTGGTATCAGTAAAGGCAGGACTGTATTTTTACGCTCTCCGCCCCTGCCCGATGTAAGCTATATTTTTAACGATAAACCTGCTCCTTGAGACTGAGAAGAGCAGGATAAAGCCTCTGAAATACGAATTAACTTTGCCACATACGAGAATGGCCTGAATACATAGTAGATCACTGCCTATGGTTAGAAAAAACCTGCTTGATATCACTTATTCTAAAATAAAAATGGTTTCTAGTAGATACATTCTAATATTTAATTAGTTTGTACCCAGGAAGTCCTTACAGAAAGTCAACGTGTTTAGCTGCTAAGGGGGGGGGTACCTTTTGTAATTAACAGTGTCTACGAGGATGCCAAGTTGCTCAAAACCACGCACACTAAGGGGAACACGACACAGGGATTTTCTACAGGTTGGCTGTTCACTGGAAACATACGTTTGAAAAAAGTTGAGCAGGCCAAAAGTCATGCGGCCATGTTCTCTGGCATGGCCACCTGGCAGACTTGAGAGATGATTCATTCTTTGCCGGTACAGACTGAGAAGTATATCTTCAAAAAACCCCTTCTGGTCTGTAGGTGTGCCCTAGGGAGGTGGGATGACTCTCCATTCAGCTAGGTTTGGGCCAGGTTCCTTTGTTTTCTCGAAGCAACGTCAAACTTGGTATCCGCTTGGTTGCCCTCTGAAGCAAAAGCATCCATCTCTGCCCAGTGACGCAGAGCTGCACGCAGGCCCTGGCCAGGACACACAACTAGCCGTAGTTCAGCTTTTACTGAAGGCAAGAGATGTTTATGGCAAACTGTCTGGTGAACATGCAGTCCAGTGATTCCTCTGAAGCTTAGGGCTTATCCCTGAACCAAACCTTTCCCTCCAGTCTCCCACTCAGCAGCAGCTCTGTGGGTTCTACCTGCGAAGACATTGTCAAGTGTGACCCAACTTCTTGCCCCCATCTTATCTGCCCGCATCATCTCTCACCTACATGGGTCTTCCTTCTCTACTCTTTCCCTTATCCCAGGCGTTGGTCAACGATGCTAGTGAGTGGCCTGCAAGCTAAGAATGGCTCTTCCATCTTTAAAGGGCAGTAAATGAGAACTGAACAGGCAACAGACAGTACGTGACTCTCAAAGTCTAAAATATCGACCGTATGCCTCATACAGAAAGTCTGCAGGCCCCTGTTCCATGCAACTCCTTCTGCTTTCGGAGTCAGAGTAAGCCTTTAAAACACAGGACGTATAATGAAGTAAACAAAACAAAACAAAAATAAAACACAGGACACGTTACCGTGCTTTCCTGCTTCAACACCTTCCTTTTGACTTAGAATAAAATCCAGACTGTACTATGGCCTAGAGTTACTTAATGATCTGGCTTTTACCTGTCTTTTCTAACGTCTCCTTCTTTCCCCATCACTACCTATTTTCCCTATATCCTTTCTACAGACTCGGGGCCTTTGAACTTGTGTCCCCTCTGCCTGGAAAACTCCCCCCAGCTCACCCTGGCCTGCTCCTTCCCCACCTTCAGAAGTTTCCTACCCACGGAGGTCTCCCCAAGCACACTGTCTACACCTCTGTTCCTCACCTGTAGAGAGGGAATGATCTAGGTAGCTGTCCTTTAGGGTTGCCATATAGACACAATGGACACAGAACAGGGCCTGGCACACGGTAACGAGTCAAACAATGTCAGTTATTACTATAGTTACTACAGTATAATTTTAATAGTAATTAAGGGAGCCCATCCCAGGCACTGTTTATTTCTTTGAGTTTCAAATAATCGGATGCCTGTCTCCTCTTATTAGACTGTATGCGAAGACAGGGCCCAGCTGGTCTCGATCACTGATGGCTCTTCCACTCCTGGCAAGTGCCTGGTTCACGGTGAGAGGGAGAGCGAGGAGGGAGGAAGATGCCTACCTGGCCCACGAAGCCCTGGCTTCCTGAGAACCCGCAGTCCCTGGATGTGTCCCGGAGGTGCGCCTGTATCTTCTGCAGGGGTGGCTTCAGGAAACAGCCTTATGAAGCCTCCCGGTCTATCCGCTGCAGGACCGTTTAGTTTTCAATACGCCGCTCATGTGAATGAAGCCCACGTGAGAAATCCCACTGAAAGGTAAATTCTAGGAATCACTCTCCTTCCTCCAAATTCTCGATACGGTTTCTGTTCTCGGAAGGTGGAGAACTTTGTACCGTGATTACTGTGGTTCCCTTCCCACTCTGGCTCACGTTCTGTCTTCTTTCTGTCTCACCTTTGATTCAAGTTTGCAGTTTACTCCTTCCTGATTATTCTTCAAATCCCTGTTACTTTATTGCATTTATTTTCTTGTAAGCAAGACCAAATGCTTTGCTGAATTAAAAATTAAAAAAAAGATCAAAATGAAAGGCAATCTTGGGTAAATCACTTGACTTTAGCCTCAGTTTACTGAGCTGTAAAATGGGAATCCCGGCACCCACCTAGTAAGGATACTGTTAGGATTCAATGAGATCTATGAGAAGGTGTAGAGGACAGTGTCTGGCACGTGGCAGCCGTTAATCGGTACTAGTAACTTTTTACTTTAAATCAGGTTGGGATTCTGTAAGAAGGCTCGGTAGTACTCAGTACAGATTAAGGTCCTAAATTACCAGGAATAAATTCTCATACACTCAGATTGTGGACATGTTAGAACCCCAAAGTCTACATTCACCTGACAACACTGTTCCTTGTGTGGACTCTTTTAAACATTTATTAAAAAAGCAAAATGTACGTTCATCTCAAATAGAACAGTTAAAAATGGTAAAGCAATATAAACAACTTGTTACTAGCAGCATCCAGTTGTTAGAAGGAAGGTCCTGCCCCACTCCTCACTCTGCTTGGGCAAGCTCAGCCTTTGCTGAGCCCGCTGCTACCTACACCGCCCTCCAAAGTAGTGCAGGTGAAACCAACGTTTATAAAATTAACAATTTAAGGTTAAATAAGCTTAAATAAGGGTGTTAAATACAAGACACTTCATCAAAGCTTCTGTACAAAGATAAAACAAATTTGGCATCGTACAAGTGATTCTGCTGGCTCATGGCACACAGGGGAGCTCTCGTAAGTAAGCAGGTTGACTCTTTTTTCAACAGAGCATTAACTATACAAAAGTGAACTAAGAGTTGAAGTAACTACTCAGTGAGCCATTTACAAGGCATATGTATCTTTTCTTTTCTTTTTTTTTTAATCAGAACACTGTTAATATTCAGGCACCGTCTGCTCCTGCAAATAAATAAGTCTCTAAAGGAACTGCATTTGAACTCATGTTAGACACATCAGTGCTTTTTCTGTCCCCCTCCCGACACGGCTTTTCCAACTATTTCCCCTGCCTCTTTCTTATTGCTATGATAATGTGGCTGTAGAAATAAAAACTACTGTACATCCAAAAAAATAGAGCACCTTTAACATTAAAGTATATGTCTGATTATTTGTTCTCATGTTTATTTTACAATTCTAAAGCCCAAGCTATGGTCAATTGTTTTAATATCTCTACCAAGTCACCTGATATATAGGACATAAAACCCAACCCTCGTCCCTCAGGAGGGAAGCCCATGCAGAGCTCCGTTTCAGCAGAGCCTCAGAGGGCCACACTGACGCCAGAGTTTACATTCATCTCGACACCAGCGTTACATTCATCTTCACGAGCGTTGCTCTCCGCGGTCACACGGCGGCTCCCTGTGCTGCTGGGGGCGTGGTGCTAGACAGAGTGGGACAGCAAGCACAGCTACGGTGGGCTGGAAGCACAGCGAGAAACCACATGTTGGCGACTGTGAAGGGACCCCGGGCTTCCCCGGGGCCCCTGGTTGGGCGGCGCTCAGGTTACGGCTTTTTGTCGATGGTGTTGAAGAACCACTCCGTGAACTTGCGCAGCTGGGCCGTGGCCGTTTGCGACTCCTCCTGAAGCCGCAGGTTGTCCTGCCTCAGATGCTGCACCTCGGCCTGCAGCACGGCCTTGTCCTGCTTTTCCTGGGGGAAGGGGGTGGAAACAGATGGTCATGCATCTGCCGGACACGCTCTCTCCTCCCAGCTGCGGTCCGAACGCTTCTACCCCTTTTTTTTTTTTTTTTAGTGATTTACTTATTTATTTCTTGAGGTGAGAGGGAATCTGATTGCCCGCTCTGGTTTCTGCCAAAAACAGGGGGGTGGGGACGAGTAACTCAGAATATTCTTTCCTTTCATCCCACTTTGCTCCCAACAGGAAGCGAGACAGCTGTTATACGGGAAGGTGATTAACCACAGCCTATACTATCCTCTCTCTGAAAAAGGGGGCCTGGGAAAAGGTATAGCCTTGGACAGGAGGGCAGAGCTTCCCGGGTGCACCTCCTTACTGGACAAGTCGGAATCAGCATAGCTGCTGATCCTGGGCTTGTTTATCATGAGCTCATCTCATCTTAAAGCTTTCCTGGGACAGTGTATTTCCCTAATGACCTTCAAAGGGTGCCACTAAAAACTATGTACAAATTATCAAGATGTTTCAGGGGCTTCCCTGGTGGCGCAGTGATTAAGAATCCACCTGCCAACGCAGGGGACACGGGTTCGAGCCCTGGTCCGGGAAGATCCCTCATGCCTCGGAGCCACTAAGCCCGTGCGCCACAGCTACTGAGCCTGCGCTCTAGAGCCCGCGAGCCACAACTACTGAGCCCGCGCGCCACAACTACTGAAGCCCACGCGCCTAGAGCCCGTGCTCCGCAACGAAGAGTAGCCCCCGCTCGCCGCAACTAGAAAAAGCCCGCACTCAGCAATGAAGACCCAACACAGCCGAAAATAAATAAACAACTAGTATTAAGGAAAAAAAAAAGATTTTTCGTAAGAATCAGACCTGGAGTTTCCAACAGACAGTAACAGAAAACGTACAAGTTTGAGCTCCCAGACGCTGAAAGGGATGTCTTGCCCCAGACAGAGGGAGGGGGGGGTCACTGTCACAGTGGCGGTGGGAGATGACTTGATGGCTAACTCCGCAGAGGCACCTGCAGCCCTGTGCCCACGGCCGTGTGGTGTGTCGGGGGCTAAGACTCTTCAGGAGACTGGCCCCCTCGGCGTGTCTGGCCCTGCCCTCGAGCTTTGCTGCTACTTCCTGTCCCTTCTCACCTCTCGACCAAAGAAAGACACCGGTCCCAAGTGGAGGCTGGTGTTAGAACTCATTGCTGACTCAGCCCACTTCCCTCAGTCACAAGAGCTCCTG
Organism: Delphinapterus leucas; assembly: GCF_059928025.1. NCBI lineage: Eukaryota > Metazoa > Chordata > Mammalia > Artiodactyla > Monodontidae > Delphinapterus > Delphinapterus leucas. The sequence continues at coordinate 6,905,328 of NC_143144.1, forward strand.
GCCGCCCCACGCCCCAGGGCTCTCATTCCCAACACGGCTCAGACATCCCCAGGGCCCTGCTGCGGCTCAGTTGCCCACCTCTCCTGACCCCTTGACCCTTTAACTCCACCCATGGAATGCGTCCTGTGTCACCGAAACCTGCTAAACTCTCAAGCTTTTCCCTGGATATTCCCTTTATCTTCAGCTAGACATGAGTCTTGACTCTCTCCTGGGGATGAGGGCTTGTTCTGAAGAGCACAGGGCCTGGAGGCTGCCAGGTCAACACCTCGCCCCGGCTGCCCGGTGCAGGTAACTTCTCTCCCCTAAAATCCCAGCTCCCGTGAGAAGCCTGACATGGGCTGTAAGACCTGCCACCCCTGCTCTTTGTCATGGTTGACTATATCTCCACTCCCTTCCATCATGGAAGATTCTAGAATGTGGTTCACCTTTCTTCTTTCTTCCTCCATCCCTCATGTTTATTGATGATCTTAAGATGCCGTAGATGTTCCACCTGATTCAGTCTCTTTGTGACCTCGAAAACTGTCCTCCTCACGCCCCCTCCTGGGGCCATTTCCTGTACCTTGAAGCTATTACTGATAACCGCACATCTTCCTAAATGCTTCGAGCTCCCACTGCCTGACCACCGCCTCTTGTCTTTCTAAAATAATTTCTCCAGTATCCACCCCTCCAAAAATGATCTAATCTACCAATCTTACCTTATTGTCAGCGTCCACTGACACCCCCTGTGATGACATTATTCCTTCTCACCCACCTTAGACTCTGAGTCCCTCAGTTTAATCACATCCTATACACACTGAATGGTCCTTGTCTAACGCTACTGGTCTTAATTTCTTGTCTGAAATCGAATATTGGTTAAGTTCAACTCTCTAACTTTTCTACACCTACATCTGGAGACAGGGTGACCAGCTGGCCCAGCTGGTCTGGGACGTTCTTAGTTCCAGCTTTGAAAGTTCTGTGTCCTGGGAAACCCTCCATGCCAAGCAAGCTGGGACAGCTGGTCATCCACACTGGAGGAAAATACCTAACTTATGCTGCAGTCTTACCAAATACATCTGGTCCAATTATCCTTCACTCTACACCTTACCCTCCATCCTTAAATCTCTCAACCTCCTTCCCATCGCTCACCCTCGGCTCTGGAATAAAGAAACAACCAGAGGGGAACTTTGCCAACCTATCTCTGTTTGGACTACAGCCATGCCTTGCTTTGCAGATACCAGTGTTTTACAAACTGAAGGTTTGTGGCAACCCTGCACCGAGCAAGTCCATCGGCGCCATTTTGCCAATTACATTTGCTCACTTCATGTTTCTGTGTCACGCTTGGTAATTCTCCCAATATCGCAGACTTTTTCATTATTATTACATTTGTTATGGCGATCTGTGGTTTTCAATGTGCTGTAATTGTTTTGGCATTGTTTAGCATAAAAAGTATTTTTTAATTAAGGTATGTGCATTGTTCTTATAGACATAATGTTATTGCACACATAACAGACTACAGTATACCATAAACATAATTTTTATATGCCCAAAATATTCATGTGATCCAATTTATTGTGATATTCACTTTATTGCAGGGGTCTGGAACCAAACCTGCAATATCTCTGAGGTAGGCCTGTACTCGTGTATGAAGGCATGTGTGCACGCATGCACACGGACACACACACAGACATGCACACACACTCTGCTCTGGTAACTATGTGTGGACGGTCCTTACTCCCATCCAGGCCAGCTCCCTCTTTGTTAGGCTCAGGACATTATTTCCCTCCCAAATGGATCATCTCCACCAGCGTTCATGCCGGCTGTCACCTCTCCCTTCTTCCACCAACAAAACCCTCCCCACGGCCCCTCCCGGCCTCACCATCACCCTCCAGCTACAGCACTCCATTCCATTTCCCCGGATAGCAAAGCGGCTACGGATAACACGGTGCTGGTGATCCAAAAAGAGCTCAGCAAATGTCTGTGGAATGAATGACTTCACATCTTTTGAGGACCAAGCTCGTACAGGGTGATGGGTAGAGCAGACGCTGACTCAGTAGGAGGAAGCAGCTTGGGGAGACCAGGCTTCCTGATAGCAACTAACTCTTCTTAGGTCAGCTCATAAATGTTGGTGCAACCGATAACTCACTGAACTGAAAAACGCTAGCCTCATTCTGCATTTCTGCCTCATTCTGAAGGCTGGCCATCCAGGGCTCAACCTCATTCAGTCCGATCTACAGGACCTTGTGTCCCCTACAATGCAATACAGTAGCTGTGGGCAGGAAGATGGAATCAGACCTCAGGAGTGTCCATTTCCATTTACTGTTGGGTTTTGATTAGGGCAGTTATCTTTCTTGAGTGTCTTTTTTTTTTTTTTATTCCTAATAGTTAAAAAAGGTTGATTGTGTGAGAGAAAGAGTTCTGAGCACGGGCTTCCAATCGATTGCTTTACCTTCCGAAGGTCGGTCTGCAGCTGCCGAAGAACCAGCTCCAGCTGGTTGACTTTCCCGGTCAGTGTGGATGGAGACCGCCCCCTAGCAAGGAAGGAAAGACTTAGAAAGACTCAAGCGCGCTGAGGTCAAGACACCGCGGTCAAGAGTTCTCGTTGGTAAAGTTTTCACGTAAAACATTCTACTGGGCGCTTAGAGCCCCGCAAGGAAATAAATAAGATTATGTCAGATGTCGAAAGTGAACGCATTGCCGCTTTGGTGGAAAAATCCCTCCTGGGTCGCTTTTGATTTAAAAGGGGATTCAGAATCTCTCTACAGGCATACACATTGGTAAGAAAGCAAAAGATGGGTGATCTAAATGCAGTTAGCAGCTGAGATTAGGTAGCCCAGAACGAAGTCCTGAGAACCAAATATAGACTCCATGTCCCCAAGTCTGCCTTTCTCTGTGAAGGAAGTATCAAGAGGCTCATCACCAAGATGGACACGCAAGTCGTTGATAACTCGAGTTGACAGAGAAGTTGGAACTAGGCGTGGGTGACACTGAGAGAACATATGCTCTGTGGTGATGAGCACGCCGAGGACACAGGGGTGGAGACGGCTCGCTCTCGGCACCCCTCAGCGGGAGCCGTGGGGCTGGGGGCGGGACCAGGGCTGGTGGGCGGGAGCGTGCCCTCGGCAGATGGAGGACGGTCAGCGAGGTACCCCCGTCTGATGCCGCTGCAGTGATCAGGGCAGATGCTGACCGGGCATCACACCCCCCCCACCCGGCCCGAGAGCCTCACCGCCAAGGGCACTGACTACACGTCTTGGCAGGACCCTCCCGCGGAGCACAAGCTCCACCCACCCGGCAGCGCAGAAGCCGACTCGGGCCGCTCGGTCCCTTCTCTGGGTCCTGAAGGGCTGGGGAAGGCAGGTGGAAATGGTTTCCTGGCTGTGGCCGGGGCTGAGCTGAATCCCTGTTAACAACTGGGGCCCGGGACACGGGAGGGAGGCGGTCCACAGGAGTCACATACCCAGCGGCGTCCATGAAATCTTTGCCACTGCCAGGATCGACACATAAAGGCAGCTCCTGGGCCCCTTCCAGGTCCTGCTCGGGGTGCATATCTGTCAGGGTGCAGAAGGATGCCACTCTCTGGTCTGGGGATGGGAGACACACACAGAAAGAAGCATTAGTAATAGCCGCAAGGCACCGTTTCTTCGTGGAAATGAATAGTTGCTAAATAAAACCTTCCCCCTCCCCCCAGTCAGTTACTGCCCTGTGTGAAACAAAACAAAAGAACAAACTCAGGCAAGCTGCTGACAATCGGAAAGCATTCAGACTGGCCGTCCTTCTGGGCTGCATGGCACACTCACATCACAGCCGGGGGAGCAAGGAGCAGACACTGGATTGGCTAGAGCCAGTCTTTCTTCTGTCCACGTCCCAAAAAAATGCCCAAGCTGCTGGCTGGGCGTGAAAGAACGGCGTCGGGGGATGACATGACTGATTCACAGAACCAAGGAGAGGGACCTCTCCTCAAACTCCCCCCAAAGCCGGAGAGCTTCCTTGAGACAATGGCCCGGACACATCACCCTGTGCGTCCCCGACCCTCCGTGCTTCCATAACCATGCAGACGTGCAGACAATGAAACAGAAAGAAAAGGTTACGGAGGATGGAGACCCCACGAACAGCCCCAGACAATCACCTAGATAGGACGTGTGGTGACAGAGTAGCCCAAGTTCTTCATCTGAGTCAAGACCTGAAATAAGATTCAGAATTTTCTTTTGAACAGTGATATCTCTCCTCACTTGAGCGCCTCTGGGGGCCCACATCAGGCTCAGGTGATGGAAATACAGCTGTGTGCGTGTGAGGGGCACGCGTGTACACATGTGTGCCGGTGTGCACATCTGCATGTGTGTAAGTGTGTGTACATGTCTGCCTGTGCGCATGTGTTGTACTAAACCAGGAACTGCCCCGAGAGACGGTATAGTATTACGCGTCGCCAAAGAGCGTGGAGAGATGGTGCGCTTCACGTGTCATGGTCCTGGCCGGACGCACGGCTGTCGTGACACAACAATGGTAAGTGGCATGCCACACACGTGCCAATCCGGCTGCAGGAAGGCGTGACCACTTGGGGTTTGCTTAAATGACCAGCTCCCTGAAGGTAAAGATAGTGGTGGTGAGAGAGATTAGCTGCATATTCTCGCTAAAACCCTTAGAGGAAGATCTGCAGTGTTTACAGCAGCGAGGGCAATGATCAGCTCGACTACCCCTCCTTAGCACGGGGCCACTTCTGTTCCTGGCACCAGTGACTTCACATCCAATGCCTCAAGAGCTAGGCAGGAAAGGGAATGTGATGTTCTTCGGAACGGGAACCAGACTGGCCCAGCTCTGGGCGCTGAGCTCTGACACAAGAACGCTGGCCCAGAAATGCTGAATGGCATGCAGAGAAATCCTGGTTTCAAGCAAAAGGTACAGGGGAGAACCAGGGACACATCTGATCATCCACCACCCACCCACCCCCCGCCCCCTGGTACCCAAGCGCATCCACACTTGGGATCCGAGGGATACAGCAGGTGTGTTAGTGCTGCAGTGGCTTTTTCACGTGATTTGATTAATGGCTGAGAAATCGCACCGGGGTCCGTGTCAGGGGTGCTCTGATCTTAATTTATCCCCCTCTGTCTCCCGCTGGCTGCTGGACGCCTCTCCTAATGAGGCTACCTGGTCGTCTGGATTCTGGAGGGTCACGCACATCCCGTTAATCAGAGAGGATGGCGGAGGGGCCGGGGGCCCTGGAAGGAACTGGGCCTCAGGGATGGGGGCACCCACAGAGTCCGGGCCCTCTCAGAGCTGTGCTGAGTACCCCGCCTGATCGATCGTACAGCAGGCTCCCCAGCCACGTGTCCCTTTCCTCTGTCGTGACACCTCAACGCCCGTGACAGGTACGCAGGTGTCCTCAACCGACATTCCTGTAAAGCTTTAAGGGGCCCTTCTCCACGCTTTGCATCTTGTACAGGATGAGAGGCCTTCTGTAACTATACATTCCTGAGAGACAACCAAGCTCCCAACTTGGTACAGACTAGTAGGGGTTTTGCACCTGATGAAATAATTTGTAATTTAATTAAGATGGAGAGCATAACTTGGGCACTGCCTACTTTTACACCTGATGGGAAGTGACCAGCAGAGGTGGGCAGGAAGGAACGGGGCACACAGGCCGGGGGTGAGTGGCCCTGGGGAGGGGTAGAGGGTCTGGTCTACCGGAGTGTCCAAGATAACCCTCTGTTCTGTGATGGCCCCAAAGCAGGGAATGCTTCCCAGTTACAAAAAATCAACAGCAGAGGCATTTTTTATTCCACGGTGAATTTAACTACGGACCAAGAGGAGTGAAAGAAAAGAACTTATTCTTCTCACTTTTTAAAAGAGTCTCATTGACTCATCCACATTTTATGCAACCCGGCAATAATCTGGTTAGCTTGTATCTTTCTTAATATACTTGGCTCTGATGGTCAAGTCTAAATATCTCAATGGAAACGTCTTAGCTCGCTTCATCTATTTTTACCTTAATTGACAAAGTACCCACATATTTGAAGAAACAGAACTTGCTACTGGCAGCCACTCAAACATTCTTTGGGGAGAAACAAGGTCCCACCGGTCAGGAGGCAAGAAGCCAGAAATAGTTTTGCCAACAATGTAATTTCACAAAGAGGATTTCACTTTGAATCTGAAAAGCCTGGGAGGTTGAAATGCAACCAGAATGCTACTTGATTAAGTACAGACACTAGACTCCTCTGTCAAGGAGCTAATCTTAGTGACAAGTTTCCAGTGGGAGCTTTCTTCCTCCACAGCTTATTTCTGTAATGATAAATATTCAGTAACCAAAGTGATTACTGACATGGAACCGAAAGGCACAGACAAAACTGTAAGAAAAGGGAGGCTCGGGGCATGAACTTCACGTAAATGGCGAGCACAGTTTCCAGTCACCCACACCGTTTGGTTTTTCCCTTTTCTGTTCTTTCCCGTGCACGCAAATCTGGCTAAGAGGGGACATAAGGGCATGGCTTACACGTGAAACAATCCTTCCCTTGAAAGAATCTTCAAAAAACCTGATTCCCATGTCCGTTTCACTTGTACCATTTATTTTTTTGATTAGTATAGTTGATTTACAATGTTGTGTGCCAGGGTGGTTCAGTTTTATACACATGCTCTTTTCCACGGTGGTTGATTACAGGATGTTGAATATAGTTCCCTGTGCTACACAGCAGGACCTTGTGGTTTACTGTCGGTTTCTTATTTTAGTGCATTTAGCACTAAACAAGAGGGTGAACAGTCAGCAGACTATTCCGTGTCAATCTAGAGCTGACATGGCACAACAGTGGCCTGCAAATAATCCCTTCGACTCCAGGCAAGCTGCGTGGAGCAATGTCAGAGACCCGTAAGTCCAGGCCTGAATCGGGAGGGACGGGTGCTCTGATCAACTATAGCCATGTCTGCCGAGGGTGTAGAACAGGAGAATGTATGCCAGATGTATGCCATACGAGACATGCAGGTGTGAGGCTAAGTTAAACTAAACCTATTTCCACAAATGAGGCTGTTCTAATATGTCTTTGCTACAGCTACAAATTACAGAAAAGCTGGGGCTCTCTAGCTACAGGTAGAAAATCACAGGTTCTGTTTCTGACAACTGGGCTTATCCAATTGTAGCTTATTTAACTGACTGCCGGGAAAAAGAACATTTTTAAACATAAAGTACCTTGGTTTAGCCTTTTGCAGCCTACTGATGAACGACGCAAGGTAATGGTCTAGAATCTGAGTAATGAACAAAGAAAAGCTCTGGATTTATTCTTTAAGATACAAGTACTGTTGTCTGGTCCGCAACAATTTTCTTACTTTTGAGAGAATTTAAGTCAATTTACTATAGGAAATTAACGGTGCATTTTTCATCTAAGTAGCTGTCATTTTTCTTTTCTTTCCTGTTTCTTTAAACCTTAGGAGTCTTACCGTATGTCCCATCTTGTTTATGCTTATATGCACGCAGTGATTAAATAACAGTAACTAACAACTTCATCAAATTTAAGCTGAAGCTTCAGAACCGAAAAAGTTCTCATCATAAACATGTATGCTTATTGCGCTCTGTTTAAGAAACCAAGGGCAGTGTAAACTTCCATTTTCTCAGAAAATACACTTATGTGGAATATTTCATTCCCATGGCAGTGCCTGACAAATGAGTTGTTAATTGTGCACGTGTCACGACCACACACATCCACTTGCAACAGTGACCACCAGCGGGAAAGAGCTGAAATCCCGAGGGGAGGAAAGGCCTGTGGGGATGCATGCAGGACGCTGACACGCAGAGAGCCTCCAATCACCAGTTTATAATGCTGCCCTTGACACCTGTTTCCACGTAAGACAACATCATCCACTCAACAAATGCTGGAGAACACACCAACTGGCAACCTCTGATATTTTGATAAGAGAACTACTTTAAATCCTAGAACTTTTAAAGACACTCCACTCTTCCCTTCCCCGGCTTCACTGTCCGCCCCACAGCTGGCTTTGCTAGTGGGGTTTGTTCACTTGACCATATTGGGGGCATGGGACCTCTCTCTGTCATTCGGTCCCTCTATACTTCACATTATTTTATGTCATAAGGGAAGTGACAGATGATGGTCTCAGTGCCTAACACTGATGACAGGTGTTGTGTAGGAGTTCTGATGGGCCGAAGATCACATCTCACCCTTCCCCCCTAAACATAACAACTGCCCACGTGACAACAGGCCAGAACTGGGACTCGGCCAGTTTTCAAACCTGTCACAGGAGAGGGCAGTGAGGGGCGTGGGCTGTGGTGGGAATCGCACTTGGCACTTGACTCACCTTCTCTCTCCCAAGCCTATGAAGGAGTTCTCAATGTTTAGACACTGGTTTTTGGAGTAGAGCTGCATTACCTATCTATTCACTTACTAATTAATTTTTAACAATGCTGCATAGCATTTCTCTGTTGGAAGCTTTTCTATTCTTTTAAATGACTGGCAGCAAGCAAATTCTCAGGAATGAGACTGCTGGTCAAAGGGGGGGTATTTTCTGGCTCTAGTTACGTACTGTCATATTGCTTGAACGCAAAGATGGATCATTTTATAATCTTTATAATGATACCAGCTGTGAGCATTCTTCATAGCTTTCCAGAGCTGCTGCATCGTTTTTCATACTCAAGAGATGTGAGCTGGTACCTCATTACTGTTTACATTTACATGTGTGGTTGAATACTTTTCAAGTCCTTATCTACTGTATGATCCATCTTTTGGACTGTGCGACACATGACTTGACCGTTTGCTTATCGGGCGTTTGGCATTTTTGGGGGGTCATGTTCCTTCATTCACTGGAGACACCCAGGTTTTATCCATCACATTTATTACAAATCTTTCGCATGTTCCTCTACTTCCTCTTTTATTTTAATGTTCTCGTCCAGGTTCATAAAAGATCTAAATATTTAAATACTTTTATCTGGTCATATGACATTCTGTATGTTCTCTCATTACTCCATAATTATGGCACTGGCATGCTTCCAAAACATTAATCTTTCTGTCTTTGCTTTTTCTAGAATTGACTTTTCTAATTCCTAAATCCAAATGGAGTACATAAATTCCACTCCCATTTAACTCTTAAATATACACAGATTTCAGCCTAGGCTCTTTTTTGTCCCTTCAAAAGGACTCATTTCTATCTTCTGAATCCTTATTATGCTGCTTTATTGCTATTGATTTATAATAAACTTTTTTGTTGACCATTGTTCATCTGTTTTCCAAATGAATGCAAATATCCTTTAGATATTTGAACTGAAATGATACGAAGTCTGTGAATTAACTCAGGAAGGGCTCTCCTCTTTCCCATGTGCTTTCTATCCATTCCTATCCTTTCACATATTACGACTTTTCAGGTATCAAAGTGTCCAGTGCTTTTCTCTCATTATAATTCTAATGATGGCTAACTCCCAAGGAATTTATAATTTGATCTTGCTGATGTACCTAAGGTGTTCTTTATGACTGCTAAGTGGAAGGCTGTCTGCAAAGGTGGCTGTGTGCACATGCCACCCCTCATACCAGAAGGAAGAGCCTACTTCCATCCTGGGATTTGGGCTGGCCTTGGGGCTTTCTCTGCCCAATAGAATGTGGTGAATATAATGTTCTGGGTCTTGAAACACCATGTATCTTCTGCTTATGGTCTCCTGATTCCTTAAGCCACATGTGAAGAAGTATCATTACCCGCTGGAGACAAGGGTCCAGCTAGACCCCAGCTGTTCCAGGTACAGACACATGAGTGGAGTCCCTTAAGGCTCCAGACCCAGTTGAGTTCCAGCTAAATATACCCACATGTGTGACCTCAGCTGAAACCATAGGAAGCAGAGGAATCACTCAGCTGAGTCTAGCCAACCCATGGAATCATCAGACATAACAAACCACTGCTGTCTTCAGCCATAAATTTTGGGGTGGTTTGTTATACAGAAATCGATAACTGAAAAAATTAACAATGCTTTGAAATGAGGCTTATAAAACTATGAAATATATTTTAAAATATCTCACCTACTCTATTTTATAATCTCTAATAATTTCTTTTTGATTTTTAAAATATTTCCTAGATATAGAATCATATCTATAAATATTTCTTTACTTCCAAAATTTATTCCCTTTTTCTTTTCATTGCTTGTTTAAATGTCAAGGATTCCAATACAAAATCAGAGGACACAGTCTCAAAGGATACCCTTGTTTAGTTTCTATACTTAAGGGATCTACTTAAAACATTAAAAACATTTTTTTTCCATTAAGTATCCTGTAACTACTTGGTATAGTGCTATGTAACTATACTCAATATCCTGTAATAATCTATAAGGGAGAGGAATCTGAGAAAGAATCTATCTATCTATCAATCTATCTATCTATCTATCTATCTATCTATCTATCTATCATCATCATCTCTATACACGTGTAACTGAATCACTTTGCTGTATACCTAAAACTAACACAACATTCTAAATCAACTATGCTTCAACAAAATAAATTTTTTTTAAAAGTGCTAAGGGAATGGATCACACCCGGTCACCACCATACCAACCTGTGTCACAGCGGGGCTGACACCGATACAAAAGAATCTGATTAGCCAAAGGTCTGGAGTTGCAAATTCCTGAATTTTCCTGAGCTGACTAATGTCTCAAGGTGGCATGCTACCCTACGGAGTAGCACAGAAAACAACTGAAATTTTTAAACACAACCTCAACTCTTTCCACATTTTCTGTAAAATGTTGATTGGAAAGTTCAGAAAGGTCAGGTAACCAAAGTCCTCTCCCCCTGCAAACAGAATCCCACATTCTTTCAGTTGAACTTAGGTACCCCTGCCCCTGAGGCACTGGCTAGCTGGGATGTCTGTGCTTTTTCCTCCTTTGTCTGACGATGCCAACTCCCAGCTAGCCTCTAACTCCAGCTCAGAAATACCCTGAAGAATGGAACTGCAGAACTGGAGGGTAGGGCTGGGAGAAGCCTTCCAGGTTCTCTGGAAAGGAATTCATTTCATAGACAAGCAGGCTGAAACCCAACACAAGCATGTACGTTAGAGGACTGGTGTCCAACACTCAGTGTCGGCACAAGGTGTGTAGCTAAGTGACTTGTCCAAAGGCCAGCAGCCCAGCCGTAGGACTGCGATCACAATCACAGCCCCCCCCCCGGATGGAAAATTCAGTCACTGCTGTCTGCACCATTTTGCTTTCTCGCCCTCCCACCTGCAGCCCAGCTCCCTGAAAAACTCCACTTCACAGCAGCGATTTTATTCGGAAGGGGTGGAAGGGAGCCAGGCAAAGACACAAATGAGGGTGGAGACAAAGTGATATGTGTTGTTTTAAATCAGAAAAATGGACACAAAATGCAGAAGAACCTCAGAGGTTACAAATTATGCTGTGAGCTGAGACAGCCCAAGGGTGCACAGGGCCCTGTGCATTTGGACCTACTGGCTCCTTTGTATGAGCTCTCCTCATTCGGTTATCTTGATCTGCACTTGCTCAATAGAGATAAGATAAATTGAAGAAGCAGGCTTCCCTTGAGAAACTCATCATCTAATAGGAAGAGACAGAGAGGTGAATAATGCAGAATTCAGTGTGGTAAGCACTACGCTAATATCTATGCAGTGGGGGAATGGAGAAGACAGAATGGAAGTTCTTACACTCTCCTCGGGCAGTAAGACAACAGTGTGCACGGAACGGGCCAGAGACAATGCTGCTCCGTCTTGCCTGGGCCGCTCTGGACAGAGGGGAGACTGTGTTCGTGCCCTCTGGGGCTCGGTCACGTCGGGCCAGCGTTCGGAGGGGCTGTTATAATGCACCCTAACCATCTTCTGGTTGAGAGGAATGAAGGCTGCGTTACCAAGCAGACGGGGGCATTCTCGAGTTTCCACACGGGACGAGTATTGTAAAGCAGCAAACCCCAAACCGTTGTACTCTGTCTAGTAAGGGAGCAGAAACAGCCCGTGCCTGTTGCAGGAGTTTCTTCCCAACACTTTCCCCGCCCCCCATCTACCAGAGCTAAACGTCCCTGTACTGAATTAAGGTGTCCCTGAATTAGCTTGAGAGGAGCTTTCGACTCACCCCTCCCCCAGACTCCCCCCCAAATGGTGCTTAGGACCAGAGGCACTGATCCCAACTGATGAGAGAAACTGCCTAGCAGGGCAGCTCGTTAGACAGGAAGTCAGGGCAGCTGACCTCCACAGCCTGCAGCAGCCTGACTGCAAAGTGCACCTGCCCCTCCTGGGAAAGGAATCTGAATCCCTTTCCTGAAGCCTGCACGTCACAGGTGACGGGAACCGATGACCAGAGCTGGTGAGTCAAAGGAGAGGGAAAGAAAAGGGCCACTCAGGTGGCCATGGCCATCCCTGGGGGGCGGCAGTGAAGACGCAGACACACAGGGGAGTCTCAGACAGGTCACCCAGGTGCAGAGGCTGTGGTCATGGAGAGAATGTAGCAGCAAATGGCAGAAAGTCTGAATCCGGGTCGCCGGGGTCCCTGGACCCACGCGTAAGGTGCAGAGGGTGCCTGGGAGGCAAGCGTCTCCCTTGTCCGTGGCCCCCTTTACCTTTAGGCTGGAGAAAAGGTGCAGCTTCCCCTCCTAAATTCACAGAAGCTTTCTCCAGAGATCGTGGAGGGCAGTGTGACAGCCAGAGGGCCCCAGAGATCAGCCAGCCCAGCGCCATCCTGACCACATGGTTAGAGGAGGAAGCCGGGGCCCGTGCCGGGTGACCCGCTGGGTCAAGGAGGCCACATCAGAGTCTGCAGGGACCCCAAGCCACCAGAGGCCTAGGCCTGTGCTTGTTTGGGTGGCTTGGACCTCTGAAAGGCTTTCTCCTCCTGTCTCACCTCGTCACGCTGGGAGGAAAGACAGAGTCTGTGTCCTAGATCCCCACCTCTACATTCCAGGTAAGAAAACACAGGTGTCAGAGGACAAGTGACACCTGCCAGGTCACAGCTGGCGCCTGACCTGGAAGCAGGTTTGGGGCCCTTTGCCCGGTGCTGCTTCCCTGCGTGCCTGGTTCTCCCTAAGGAAAGGCCCTCAGTCTCAGCCCAAGCCATCCCCTGGTTTTCCTCTTGGAAGATGCTCAGAGCATCCAGACGTTAACCCGGACGATCCCTGTGTTGCTGCCCCGGCCCCAGAGGCTGTGAGTCTTTACCTTCAAACGCCCGGGCAGCATCCACGAGGTGGGACCAATCTAACCCCGTGGCCGTGTCCGGGAGGGGCATCAGGCCGGGATCTGCGCACTTGGACTTATCTGATAAGGACCCATCGGAGAACCAGAACTCATCTAGACAGAAACAAAACCAGAGTGTCAGTCAGGTCACACAGCACGGGTACCGGCCGGGCCCTCAGAGGGGCCCAGGGAGCTTTTTGTAAAAGATCTCCTGTCCCAGTAAAGAAACAGACATCCCACCGCAGTCACCCAAGAGACACAGCGCTCGAGAGGAGGGGCTTTGTGAAAGAGCCGCGACCTCCAGGCTCACTGAGAGGTCGCCAGCCGGCAGGGGCCGGGTGCAAGATCTGGACTGAGCCTTCACACGAATCAGAAAAGCAGAGGTGAGCTTCTCCCGGGTGGGCTTCTCCCGAGGACACCACCCCAGTCTGACCACCCTCAGGATCTCTTGCTGTTTCCCTTGGGGTGACTTCCCCCTGTGGGAAGAGTGTTGAAGCCTCTACTGTAAAAACGGTTGGGTGCAATCTCTTTTGTACATTTCGCTATGTACAAAAATGGTGGTTGGATTACTCTTTTGACTTAATGAGGCAGCTCGATCACTGGCTAAACCAAAACCCTCTCCCTAACTGGCACCGAATGTTCGCTAGTCTTCCTTTCTCTGTGCAAACAGGCCTTTTACATTTCTTCTCTTTAAACTCTCATCACAGGACTTGAAGCGTTTTCGTCACTAGCCATACTGGTTGTTAGGAACTCATTATGCATCTGTGGACAAATTTCCCAAAGGCTGGACCTTCTCTAAGGTGCCTCTCCTGGCCCTGCCCAGAATGTGGTATGCAGCTGCTCGCAGACACATCTGACTAATTAGACCAATCAAAATAATGACCACCTGGCCGTCTGAGCCCGCAATTAAGGAGGGGATGTAATTAACCAAGTGCACCTGTAATTTTAGCGCCCACATCCTTTGGGGAAACTGTGAAATGCTCGCACCTGGACCAGGACAGAGGATGCCTGTGATCTGGCCTTGAAGGACCCTAATGCTCTGTTTCCCAGCACCTTCCACATGCAGCTCTTAGCCTACCTCTAACAGCGGCTAGAGCTAACGATGAAGCCACTCTGTTTTTAACATTAACCTGCTTAAAGGTGGAACCGTCGCCCCCTCCATCTTGAAGGGAAACCAGTAACGGGTATTTTATCAACGCTGTTCCCGCCACCCTCCCTCTCCAAATGCTCCAGCGTGTTCTATGTGTGATGTCCTCTGTCCTTGTCTGCTTCTCTCCTGATGGGCCCCTCTGAACCCGGGGAGGCACCGAAGGGCAGAGGCTGGGCTGACCCCGCCCAGGTCCCGTCTTCACCCAGAATTTAAGGTTCAACCACCCCCACCCCGCCACAGAGAGAAAGGTCAGGAAGCCCAGGGACCCTCAGTCACTTCCCGTCTCTCAAACACATCAGCTGTCTTGCTTAAAGCAGGTTTTCTGCACCAGGTGAAAAGAAACTATTTGACTAGGTGGGAATTACTTTTGCCACTGATTTCCCTGCGGCTGAGTTGGTCAGGAATAGGGGTGTGCGTGTCGCAGCTCTGGGAAGGGTGCCCCGGGCCAGCTGGAAGCCGGTGTGCATGGGGCACGTCCCTCACCCCCTGCCTCTCCTTCCCTCGCTGGAGAGGAAAACATCATGGAGTGAAAAATTGTTCAGCTGAATGAACATTTTTACCGAAAGTACAGGCTCTTGGTCATGTATCGCTAAGAAATGTCAACCTGAGGATTTTCTTTGCCTCTATAAAGAAATAACCCTTCACCTGAGCTTCTGGTATCGCCTAAAATCAAACCTGGTACACATTCTGTGCGCTGTCTGCTTTCTCCCCAGCACCAGCAGACGACACCCTGACTGGCTCTAACAGGAATCAAGGCAGACAGCAAAATAATAGAGGGCAAGAGGGGAAGAGGCAGCGAGAGAGGAGGGCTGGGCTACAGCCCCTTGTCCCTTCCTCCTGTCCCTCCTGCGTTCGTGAGCTCAAAGAGCATCTTCCCCAAACACCCAATGGGGGACTGACAAAGGAGCCCTGACCATCTTGGATTAAAGATCGGAGCTCTCGGGCTTCCCTGGTGGCGCAGGGGTTGAGAGTCCGCCTGCCGATGCAGGGGACACGGGTTCGTGCCCTGGTCCGGAAGGATCCCACATGCCGCAGAGCGGCTGAGCCCGTGAGCCGTGGCCGCTGAGCCTGCGCATCCGGAGCCTGTGCTCCGCAACGGGAGAGGCCACAGCAGTGAGAGGCCCGTGTACCGCAAAAAAAAAATCGGAGCTCTGACTCTGTGTGGCACCAACCTGAAGTTTGGTGGCCGGGAAGCTCCCGCCCAGAGTGAGCGTGTGTGGAGTGAGTGGGCCTAGCGACCCACAGAGCAGGGGTGTGTCACAGTCAGAGGCAAACCCAGGGCACCCTTCTAACCTCCTCCAACTTCTATGGAGAACCAGGAAGGAAAAGGAGGGACATTTCTTCTTTCCTGTAAACAGTCACTCCTCTCCCCGTTGTCAATGGGACTTGCGTGTTTATTTGACACTACAGAACTGGCAAAGACGCTTAGTAAACTGGAGAAGGTTCCCTCCCTCAAGAGTTTATTTGGAGTACTATCCACTCTACCATCTACGGTATGTTTGTTAAATGCCTACCGTATGCCTAAGGATGGCGTGGAGCAGTGGGGAAGACAGGCAAGGCCACCCTCCCACAGAGCTGACACGGCAAGTGACATGGGGAGAGGGAAGAAACAAATGAACAAGATCATACAAGCAGCAGCATGTCGGAGGGAGGCCTGTCCGAGGAGGTGACAGTCACCAAGACACAGCCCAGCAGCAGCTGCCTGGGGAAGAGAAGTTCCGGGAGGAGAGCTCCGAGGAAGCATGGATTGAAGTCCAAATGCATTGTCACTCAGTAAGCAGGACGACACCAGTGTCAAGGAGTGTCACTATATATATATATATATATATATATATATATATATATATATATACATATAGCTCCGGACGCGCAGGCTCAGCGGCCATGGCTCACGGGCCCAGCCGCTCCGCGGCATGTGGGATCTTCCCGGACCGGGGCACGAACCTGTGTCCCCTGCAGGCGGACTCTCAACCACTGCGCCACCAGGGAAGCCCCAAGGAGTGTCACCTTAAATGAAGTAGGAGCCGCCTAAGTTCCTCTCTGTATTGTTTTTTTTGGCTGCACTGTGCAGCTTGCGGGATCTTAATTCCCTGACCAGGGATGGAACCTGGCCCCTCGGCAGTGAAAGAGCGGAGTCCTAACCACTGGAACATCAGGGAATTCCCCTAAGTTCCTCTCTGAATTATCAAAATGACAAGCACCGTACACACTGCTATATTTAAAATAATCAACAAGGACCTACTGTAAAAAAAAAAAAATTAAAAAATAAAAAATTTTTTTAAAAAAGCACCTAAAATTTTTGCAACGCTTGGAAAATCATATAATTGGAAAAAAAATTACTTTTTTTTAAATTTTGGGGTCCAAGCCTCCAAACCACCAAAAATTCTTTATAATACTTATAACTGACATTAGGTATCACCCAGCTGACATTTACCCTGCACCTGCTGTATTCTGGGTCCCACCAGGTACCGTATCGGTACCTGGGGATGGGATGACCACAGGCGCAGGTTCTGCCCTTGAGGGGCCGACAGGAGCAGGTGAGTCCTGCTGGTGCTGCTCTGGGGTCTGGGAAAGTACGTACAGGAACCAGCCCCTGCGCTTGGCGTGACCACAGCAGCTGTAACTGGGCTGTTCCCTGAGCTTTCCAGATGGGGAGGAAAAGGCGCGACTTAGGTACCAGAGCCTGTTATTTCAAGGCCAGTCCTCTCGAGCCACTGCTGTTCCAGAGCCCACGCTGCTCCTCCGGCCAACCCAGGAAAGAAACCGACTCGCGGCTTCTGAAGGGCAGCCAATGTCCAGGCACCGCTGCCGGGGCCTCTGCTCTCTGGCCTGGACATCAATCTTGGGGCTTCCTGTTTGTTTATCCCGACCCTGAAATCTCGGGGTCCAGCTTTACTGAGTCTGACTTTCTCGCTGTTGTTATAAATGCGGAGGAGCCTTCCCGTTAGCATTTCCTGGTGGTCAGATAGCTGTGGTTTCACAATTACTCTCCAGAAACCAAGGGATGTTTATTACAGTGGAAACTGAGAACATTTGAAAAAAAGAGAAAGAAGCGCCACATAGAGTCGGAGAATACTCTTCCTCTGATGGCCACGGATGCTGTCTGCAATGCCAGCGGAAGCAAGGGCAACTCTTCTGCAGGCGGCCGCACACCACTAAGTCTGCACCTGGGGTCTGTGGCATCTTGAGTGGGTACTAAATTATAAGGAAAACACTAATTTCTTTTATTTCTGCTAAAACTGGCTTTTAAACTTCAAGGAGCATCCTTTGCGAGGGGCCTAGGTCACAACTATAGGATTTGGGAACATATAGAACCTAATACCTTGTTGGGTTTTTAAAATTAATTAATTTATTTTATTATTTATTTTTGGGCTGCGTTGGGTCTTCGTCGCTGTGCGTGGGCTTTCTCTAGTTGTGGCGAGCGGGGGCTACTCTTCGTTGCGGTGCTCGGCCTTCTCATTGCGGTGGTTTCTCTTGTTGTGGAGCACGGGCTCTAGGCGCGTGGGCTTCAGTAGTTGTGGCACGTGGGCTCAGTAGTTGTGGCTCACGGGCTTAGTTGTTCCACGGCATGTGGGATCTTCCCGGATTAGGGCTCGAACCCGTGTCCCCTGCACTGGCAGGCGGATTCTTAACCACTGCGCCACCAGGGAAGTCCTAATACCCTGTTTTTATTTTTCAAAATTTAAGAACTCTTGTTCTAAAAGTCTACCCACATAGGAAGATTTCTACCATTCCTTGGAGAGTTTCATAAAACTCCATTTCGTAAAAAATCAGTAATTCTCTTTAAACATGCTTTAAACCTGCGAATGCTTGGGACTGCACCGAACAGAGCCAGGTAACCACATGGTCAAGCAGACAAGGATACTATGAGCGCTTTTGAATATCACTGGTTTTCGGGCCTGTGAACTGTGTGTCAAAATGGCCACTCCCTATTCTTTTCTTCTACCTGGGCCCCAAAAGAAATTTTACTCTGAAATCCACCAATGATGGAAACAAAGGCCCTAAATGCAATGCAGAAAGATCTCAGAATTGTTTCAATTGTTCGAGCTGGTCATATTTTTGTACCTCCAAGTTGAAGACATAATGATACAGCACATTCAGGGATCCCCAAACCGCCCCCAGGAAATATATATGAATCACGACATGAGTCACATCCAAAATGTGTTTGTTAAGTGTCATCTGTCTTCCAAGGTTGGATTAAGATCCTGGTCTCAGGAGAAGAGAGATTCTGAGATGGGCCCAAGTTTGAGACTTGGAAAAGCTAAAACTGTCTGAACGAGCAGCCTGTGACTGATAATTACATGGAGAAAAGGTGCGGCGATGAGGTCTCCTGAGGCTCACTGTGAGAAGATGGACTTGCCAACCCTCCCCTGTGCTGTCCTTGCTCCAGATCAGGAAACAGATCCAAATGAGTCTCTATGAGTGGAAGGTCAGATGCTTCCTGGGAAACTTTAGGAGGACACATGTGCCTCTGCGTATCCTTGCTCAACCTCTGTAGCTAACGAACCATCCAGGGCTACACGCTCTGGCAGAACTAACCTAACTGCCACTGCAAGTTTTCTCGTGAAGCTAAGTCTCTGAGAAGCTAAGAGAAACACCTGGGCGACCCCAAATAGTCCTCATTTCTCGCTCATAGGCATCTGCTGGCCACAAGCTCCCACTTGTCAACTCTCTGGCTTGTTCCAGGGTCAGACTGTTGCAGCTACTCTCAGAGCGAGATCTGCTCACAGGGGCTCTGCTGAGTGACCAGAAACCACAGAAAGCAAAAGATGGCTGAAATCTGCCTCGAGCAGATACGGGAATAATAACCACACAGGTGACTGTGGGCGTCAGGGGTCCCAGGGGCGGGCATCCTCCCAGGGACAACCAGATCCTTGCAGTTGAGCCTCTTGGTGGGGAGGGAGGAGGGAATCAGAGGTGTCTTGGGGGAGACACATTAATTCAAATTACTCCCAGCTCCCTTTTATATATATATATATATATATATATATTTTTTTTTTTTTTTTTTTTTTTTTTTTTGCGGTACGCGGGCCTCTCACCCTTGTGGCCTCTCCCGTTGCGGAGCACAGGCTCCGGACGCGCAGGCTCAGTGGCCATGGCTCACGGGCCCAGCCGCTCCGTGGCATGTGGGATCTTCCCGGACCAGGGCACGAACCCGTGTCCCCTGCATTGGCAGGCGGACTCTCAACCACTGCGCCACCAGGGAAGCCCCTTTATTTATATTTTGTCATTTGATCCACCAAACCTAGAGAATTTTTTTTTCTGAGTAGGTTGTGAAGTTTAGAAATTGGAGGAGTCACATGGCCAAATAAGGTTTCATCTGAGAAGCGCAAACAGCAAGGGCCACTCTTACTGCTTTTCCCAGAAGAAGAGACAATGAAGGCAAGTCAGGCAGTTTTTAACCTGGATAGTGGAGAGTGTATCCTGCCTGTTTCCATTGTACCTCTGAACATACTAAGAAAGGATACAGGGACGTCCCTGGTGGCGCACTGGTTAAGAATCCGCCTGCCGATGCAGGGGACACGGGTTCGAGCCCTGGTCCGGGAAGATCCCACATGCCACGGAGCAACTAAGCCCGGGTGCCAAAACTACTGAGCCTGCGCTCTAGAGCCCGCAAGCCACAACTACTGAGCCCACGTGCCACAGCTACTGAAGCCTGACTGCCTAGAGCCCGTGCTCCGTAACAAGAGAAGCCACTGCAATGAGAAGCCCGTGCACTGCAATGAAGAGTAGCCCCTGCTCACCGCAACTAGAGAAAGCCCGCGCGCAGCAACGAAGACCCGACGCAGCCAAAAATAAATACATAAATAAATATTTAAAAAAGGATAAATCGGCATACCCAGACAATAGAACAGTAGTCAACACTAAAAAGAAGTGAGCTATCAAGCCGTGGAGGAAAGTTAAATGTATTTCTGGAAAGGCTACACCCTGTATGACTCCAACTATATGACACCTGGAAAGGACAAAACTATGGAGACAGTAAAAAAAGAACCACTGATTTACCAGGGGTGAGGGGCAGAGAGGGATGAACAGGTGGGGCACAGAGGCTCTTTAGGGAGATGAAAATACTCTGTAAAATACTACAATGGTAGGTACGTCATCATGCATTTGTCCAAACACATAGAATGTACAACGCCGGGGCGGGGGTGAACCCCAATGCAAACTATGCACTTTGGGTGATGAAGATGTGTCAGTATCCTCTGACAAATGTTTCCTGTGGTCGGGGGCAGACTGAGCACCTGCAGGGGCAGTGGGTGTGTACCTGGGAAGTCTGCATACCTTCTGCTCACTTTTGCTGGGAACCTAAGACTGCTCTAAGTAAATGATGTTTATTAAGAAAAAAAATGTGAAGCTAAAAAAAGGATAGAGAGTTTACCCTTAAGCAACGTGGCTGTTAGGGGCGTGGACCACCCACACAGTGGAAAATCTGCATGTACTTTACAGTTGGCCCCCATATCCGAGGTGCCACATCCCCTGATCCAACCAACCGTGGAGCATGTAGTACTGTGATATTTACATGGAAAAAAATCTGTGTGTAAGTCGATCTGCACAGTTCAAATCCCTGTTGTTCAAGGGTCAATTGTGCGTCTTCCACATGGAAGCAAATGAAAGGTAGAATGTAAGAACTACAGTAACATCTATACTGTAGATTTCACAATCATACCTCAAGCATTTTTAAGTGGAAGATATGACATCTGCAAGAAAATAGAGTTTTACTGGTTTTAGGAAAGCTTTAAGAGGCCATTAAAGTTACCTATTTACAAAAAAGGGCAAACATTTGGAGAAATATTGGGGTATTAGAATATGTCTCTCTGACCTTCATACCTTTATCAAGAGGGAGTATTTCTCCAATTTAGGCAAATGAACTTTTCATAACAGGCAGGATATTATGTTACTTAAAGAAATAGATGGGCTTCCCTGGTGGCGCAGTGGTTGGGAGTCCGCCTGCCGATGCAGGAGACATGGGTTCGTGCCCTGGTTCGGGAAGATCCCACATGCCGCGGAGCGGCTGGGCCCGTGAGCCATGGCCGCTGGGCCTGCGCGTCCGGAGCCTGTGCTCCGTAACGGGAGAGGCCACAACAGTGAGAGGCCCGCGTACCGCAAAAAAAAAAAAGAAATGGATTAAGAATTTTATGAGACAAGGTTCATTTCCAATTATGTTAAACATTAGAAAGATTATTAGAACTTTTATTTCATTTAGCCTGGGACTTATATGTGTATTATGAAGTTCAAATTGGTTCCAAAGATAATGCTTTCTACGATGAAATTTAAGAAAACCCTGACAAGGAATATATTTCTGATTTAATCCTCATTCTTCCTATACAATAGAAATTAACTATGAAAAAATGAAATAAAGCTAACTAATGTTAAAAAAAAAATCACCCTTCAACACTGACATGTTAATAGGAAACTAACACTATGTAAAAAGGAAAGATTTTAGGATTTGAAGGAAAATCACCTGGAAATTATCTAGTCAACCTGTGTCCAATAAATTGGAGTGAACTAGACACAGAATCTAAGTGATGGGACATGGTACCACGTGGGAAGAGCCAGGGCTGGGACCCAGGTGTCCCGATGCCCACCTGCCACCTTCGCCTTCACCAGATCTGGAAGATCAAGAAGAAACAGACAGAGGAGGCAAGAAAACCAACCTTCCTCCCTGCATGCTGCCCACTGGAAAATCTACCACCATGGCACTCTTTTCTCTTTATCAGGTTTAGACACTTTTTTCTTTAAGGATGTAGTAGCTGAGCTGAGTATAAAGGTCACTATTTTACCTGCTAAAAACGTTTAATACGGGTTTTTCAATTTTCTGAAAAATTGGCAGTAGTGTTCAACTTTTAAAAAATGTCCACTTTGGGGCTTTTACCACCTTCAAAAATCACTAAAAGAGAAAACACACCACCAAATGATATACAGTTTAAAGAATAAACAAGTCCCTCCAACCCCCGTAGGAGACCCACCCCAGAGAGCCCACGAGGACAGCTCGGGCCACCCCGGGCACTTACTCCGCAGGCTTCCCATGCTGGGCGCCGGCTGGGTCCGGGGTGGCAGGGTGCTGTGGTAGGGCGGGGTGGTGCTGAACAGGATGTCACTGGGCAGGGCCTGGTCAAGGATGGAACTTCGGGAGCTGCCGAAGGAAGAACCCCTCCGGTGGCTGCAAATGCTCTCGTCCGAGAGGGTGCGGTACAGCGAGCGGCGTGGGGACAGGTTCCCATAGAACGAAAACTAGGGGTTGAGACAGGAGGAGGGAAGGGAAAACAGATGTCAGAAAGCTGACAGCGTGAAACTCATCTGACTACCTTAGGCGGGGTCCCGTACCACCGTGGGAGCATCTCTGAGCAGCAGGTGCGCGCACAGCCTCAGCCTAGGGATGCTACAACCAGGCACGCAGGTCACCGAGGCAAACGCACAAGGGCTTCCTGCAGTTACTGGGTTTGGCTCTTTTCCTCCTTTGATGTTCTGTGAAATATTACCACGAATTAGACAGGCACAGCTCTGTTCTGAAATGTTAAATGGAGGCTCCATAAGCTTTTAGCTGTGGCAGCTTCTGGAAATACAGAACGCTGCCATTTCGGGCAACACTTATTCAAAACCACACCTAGCGCTGGCTTGATCTTCATTGGAAATGACTACCTTTTAATATTAGGTGATTTCTGTACCAATCAACTACATGCGAGGTTCAACCTAATCTAGGTCATAATAATAATATTAGTTTTTGAGCGCTGCAGCTTTCTAAGCCACACACAGATTCAAGAAAGACAGTATTGGTCCAGGAAAGTCTTACTGTCTACATACTTTAAAGTTTCACTCACAGAAGTCTATTACAGTTGTTGAGAATTGAGTTATAGTAATCAATCGTAACCAGATTTAAAGAAACCATTAAAATTATTGTGTTAAATCACAGATAGGGTAGGGAAAGCTCCTACTAAAGAAGCAAGTAGTCAAAAACTCAAGAAAAATTAAATCCAATCTGAATTTCCAACTTCTTCTATATCCTGAACCACGTTCCTTTTACATCAATAATAGTAAAAGCCAGAATGTTTGCATCAAGCAAATACAGAAATGGTTATTTACGTCTGTGAATGTAAAGTATTTCTATTGTATGTGTCCCTTTCATCCTGTCAAGTCTGTCCAGCTGATGAATGGGAACCAGAGTGTGTGCGAACTGCAAAGTTAAGTTTGCGCTACGAAAAGAAGGCGATTTGTCTTAGAAGAGAAAAAAAAACACATGTCAAGGAGAAGTTTGTTCCTATTAAAAGAAAAGCTATTTGCACTTTCGGTACAATAGCCCGCACCCAAGCTTATACAGTACCGTATACATGATTTGATACGAGTTAAAAAAAAAAAAAAAAAGACTCATTCTGTTGAGCTCTTCCGAGATTCCCTCTTCACACACAACCAGCAGGCTCTTCAGAACACGATTACAGGCCCATTAGATTAAAGCGGCTTTGAGGTAGTATCTCATGAGAGTGTTATTCTAAGAACACAATTAGGTTAATTGCAGCACTGTTTTATGATAGGGAAGACGGTAGCACAAAGCCTTGCTGTTTATCTTGATCACAGTCAAGATGGCCATGCCTGACTTTTTTCTTTTCATTTGGACAAGAGAGCGCTGAATCAGAAGGGAGAAAGGCCTGCTGCATTCCACGGCTGACTCTGCCACCAAGTATTTATGGGAACGTCACATTTCATCAGTTGGGGCCTCAGTTACTTGCCAGAAGAGGAGATTGGGCTGGATTACCTGGGAGTCCTTTTTCACTTTCCATTACTTAACAAAGTGGTTTAAGAGACTGTAATAATACATAATAAAACTAAAACTAATAAGGACAATAAAGTCATCTAATGGTAGCGAGGGTCTGCGCCCTGGTGACGAAGCCGTGCCCTCGAACGTGAGGTTGGTCTGTGAGACTGACGCGTGGCCTTTCCTTGTGAGTGGGCACGGTTTACAGGCACGGGGCAAGTGCCATCTGATTTATGACGCCAGGCAGTAGAGTACCTAAGTCCAGCCCATTTCTGGAACAGGATTACCCCCAAGCAGGATGGCTTGGAGAACTCTATCCTTGGTACAAGTTCCGGAGCAAAAGTCAGGCGGTGTGAATTTTAACAGCTACTATTTCTGATGACCTGTTATATCCGGGTCCTCTGTGAAGTTGGTTCTTATCTTTGCTGTAACTCTGTAGTACATTTATCATTGCTTCCTTTTTTCACAGGATGACGCTGGGCCAAGAGATTAAGTCACATGAACAAAATCACACGGCTGATGGTCACTGCAACCGAGAACTGAGGCCAGGCCCGCCTGCCTCTAGCTTCCTCTGTCCGTCTAGAAAGCTGCCCTTCCTGACCTCTCCCAGGCTCACTCTGCTTCCTGGGGGAATAACAGTGAAAATGGCCAACCGGGCACAGAGCTGTAGGTAGGATCACGAGAGAGGCCACATGTGGGAGAACTCTGGAAGCCCTGGTGTCTCTTTACGCTTTTCCTTAGTGTTTCCGGTCACTTCAAAGCTACACAAAAGTCACTAACCTTTCTCCTCCCCTCCTCCACGGAGGGGCTGTCGGGAAGCATCAATTTCAGAAAGTCTTCTTTGGAGAGCACGTGCTGAGTTTCTGAGACATCATCTCCCACCACTGCCTGCTGCTGAGCTGCGGTGGACAGGAGACCCATCTCACCATACAGCCTGGTGAAACAAGGCAGAAGGAAAATGAAGGTGAGTCATCGGCCTATCTGTAAAACGCCGGTAGCCTTATGAATTAAAATCCAGTCACCAGCTTCACCCACCACGTTCATACACACACAGCTCTTCTTAGTTATTGAGCTGATTCACTTCTGCTGCATTTCTCCCAGATCCCCGTGCCATCCTACGTTCGTGAAATGAGTGCAAACTTAGGTTTCTGAATAATGCAGAACAAATCAGATCCCCAAAGCCCTGAATGAGAAAAACATAGAGCCAACGGTTCAAATAAGGCTGTGTCTTCCCTTTCCTAACCTGTGTCAGAAAACACAGTTTCAATAATTCATTGGAGATTATCTCGTGTTCTTTGAAGGAAGCCTGGTGCTTGTCCGGAATTTGAGAAAGCCCTTCTCTTGTGGCTGGGCAAACCCACGCACCGTCCACCCTGCAACACGGAGAGCCAGACCCCGGGGAACCTGATGTTGAACAGTAATCCATCCGGGTGCATGCCAAGCATGTTTATTATCAGCCCTTTCGCAAAGCTGTTTGGATAAATGAAGCAGCTGTCCCCCTTGATTATCAGTATATAGAAATGTATTTATGGACAACAAAAGACTGTCTAGCCGAATTACTGTTTTCAGCTCTTTTCCAGGGAGAAAACTGGGGAGCCGTTTTTAAAAGGTTTGGTCTGCAAATGTAATCTGAGCCACGGAACATTCCTGAAGACACGGTAGGTGAAGAACCAGGGGCTTGTACTGTCAGCAGAGGCGGACGGGCCGCACGACCTGAAACGTGATGCTCCAGGAACCCACGGCCCAGGGCGGCAGCTTGCAGAGGATGACCTGTGTGTGACTGTCCTGCATCACCGAGATGACCCCATCTCTAAAGCCAGGCTCCTGTCTTGCAGGGTGACGGCTCACTGGGGAATTATCAGGATATGAAACTCACATGAACATGCTCAAAATTAAGAACGATTTATCGGAGCTCGCTATGGCTCTTGCTTTGTTCCTGAGGTAGGTCAGGGACTTTTTGGCTCGGTAAGTAGCAGCAGTACTGGTGACATGAAAGCAGTGGCTGGGGAAGAAGCTTTCAAAACTTTTAAATGTGACTGAAGATGTGGTTGTCTTGGGAGCTGAAAAAGAACCCAAGACCCGGGGGATGGGGGCTCTGCACGGAACCCCCGTGGGAAGGCCCACCATGGAGGGTTTGTGACGAGGCCGTCAGACGTGCCCATCTGTGGGCCCTGAGATTTGGGGGTGGACGTGCTCAAGAGCTCCAGCCCTATCTGCTTTGGGAAAGACGTAGGGAAGAACAAAACAAACCCAGGTCTCGTCAGTAACTGCTGAGATAATAAGGTAACACCGAAAATCACTAATAGAATGCACTATTCCAGTTTCCCTATGTGTTTGAATAAAAATTGCTAGCCTTTTTTCCTGCTAACTTAGTGACTTTATTAAAATTGACAAATGATACGTCAGTAAGTATGCTCCGAGGGTCTACTACGTGTGACTCACGAGGAAGTACAGAGGTGAGCAGGACATGGTACGTGAATATAAAAGCAAGGAACAGAAATTTGTTTTAGGGACTCTGCTGGTGGCGCAGTGGTTAAGAATCTGCCTGCCAACGCAGGGGACACGGGTTCGAGCCCTGGTCCGGGAAGATCCCATACGCCGCAGAGCAACTAAGCCCGTGTGCCACAACTACGGAGCCTGTGCTCTAGAGCCCGCGAGCCACAACTACTGAGCCCACGAGCCACAACTACTAAAGCCCGTGCACCTAGGGCCCATGCTCCGCGATAAGAGAAGCCACCGCAATGAGAAGCCTGCGCACCGCAACAAAGAGTAGCCCCCACTTGCTGCAACTAGAGAAAGCCCACGGGCAGCAACGAAGACCCAACGCAGCCAAAAATAAATAAAATAAACAAATTTATAAAAAAAAAAAAGAAATTTGTTTTAATTTTATATGAGAACATCAAGGAAAGAGAAGACTTTTAAAGAGAAATATAAATGCCAACATTTAAAGAGCTTTACCAAGATGTTTCTCGATTACTCTTTTTTAGAAAATCTGTTTCTACTGGGGGCGGGGGCGGGGAATACATTAGCTTTGTCCATGCCCCAGATGCCCAAGGTTTGCCTAGAGAAGAGCCCCCCGGACACCTTACCCCTGACACTCAGCCACTTCGGGTTCCTCGGGTGGCGGGCTGTCTTCCGATTTCTTCCAGCCGATGACATATTTGTTCATGGCCCCTTGCCGGTGGTAGGCCTTGGACACGGACCCCGGGGCCTGTTGACTGCTGCTGTGAGACACGATGTACACTTTGGACGTATCCAGAGACCCACTAATTTTGGAACCGTGAGCTGAGGGGCTTCCTGAATGGCGTGAACCACTGGGGAGAAAAAGACAGAAGCTGCGATACAATCAGATCTCAGCGGTGCGGGCACGTTGCCAAACTCAGAGCCACCACGCACGACTCCTGTCCTTCTCTGTGAGCAAAATCTGGCAGCGGGGGGCAGATGTGGCCGCCTCTCTGCCACGTGCCTTTGGAATGCCCTGCTTCCCACAGGCCAAGGGTGTTCATGTGCAAAGCTGTACGCCTGTGGCCAGAAGGATGTTCAAAGCCCAGTCAGGGGAAATCTAATAGAAAAATGGGCACCACAGTGATGCCTCAGAAGGAAAGAAACTCAAATGGTGAATAAACATAAGAGGAAGGGCTCAACCTCTGCCATCCCCAAGGAAACCAGTGCAAACCACTGCAGGGTATCAGGGCACACTCACCAGACTGGCAAAAGTGGGAGCCTCTTATGATGAGCGTCCAGTGTTACCAGCACCTGGGGCAATGGTCACAAGCCCGATGTGCTTTTCCATTTTCCTCATTCAGGCTTGATGAAAATGTCTTTGACCCCAATAGTAAAATATTTTAAAGTTAAACTCTAAGAACAAACGTATGGAATCCATTTGACGAGCAACGTGGCAAAAACCCGTGTCTAGCAGCAGTAACGTTGCTCTAAAGGTTTCCTCTGAAGCAGATCAACATTCTAGAATGTTGGCAATAAGGTTTTCATGAATCCTTTCCTTCTAGACTCACGTTCTTATTTTAGAGTTTCACTGCCAACTCTCAATCCTTTACGAAGAGTAGAGTATGATGACATGAATAAGTGTGAACGACAGGTAATCACATGAGCCATTTACAGGAGAAGCCAGGATGTGGGTTTTTTTGCTTTGTTTTTTTGGCAGTTGACTTGTTTCACTTTGCAAAAGCTTGGTTAGGCTCCTATGAATGCTGCTTTGTATTCTGAGCTCTTATCTAAGTGCCCTGCCCTCGTAGGAGAAAAAAAAAACAACCAACCAACCAAAACGGGTCTGCTGAATTAAAAGCATGGAGCGGCAGGGGAGCCGTCTTAATGGGTGGTGATTCCTGCACACCCCTCCCTCCAGCCCCGTTCTCGCCTCGCACCAGTGCGGCTTGTCTTCAGGGGTCGTAAGTCCCCGTTCCCAGTTCTCAGTGCAATCCCGGAATCGCACCACAAACATAATGGACGCTTGCTCTACTCCTGGATGGCTGTTGGGAACGTGCGCGTGTGTGGCGGAGCTGGTGGGGGTGGCAGTGATGCTGGTGGTGAAAATCCAGAATCAGAGTATTAAGAATGTGCCATAGATGGTCTGTGAACTGCGAACAGTCGACCGCTGGTGCCTCCTATTTCCTTAGGCAACCCAAGGCACTGGGTTACTAACTCAATCAACAAGCATTTATCCACAGTCTTCTTAGACTTCCCTCCTTCACTCAACAAACATTCCAATGCTTGTCAAGTTCAAGGACCTGTATGTACCAAGTGCTGTGGCTACAGAGTGAAGGAGACAGGCCCAGGCTCTCTAGATGAGAGGAGGCAGCAGCCTGGGGTGAGATCCACACTGAGTACAAATCATGTCAACCAGGGTTGAGCGCTGAGAAGCAGCTAAAACATGGTGGGATACATGAGTGCGTGGGCTGGAGGGGTGACTAGCCAGGATGCTTGGCGCTGATGCCAGCCCCCAAGAGGCTCTCCTGCTCTCCTGTTCCCTGGACTGCGCCCAGTCACAACTGAGCCCCTGGGCAGTGGGCCTCAGCTCCGAGCTGACCACACACTCAAAGGCCGACGGTACTCATCAACACAGGGAACGTGCGTCCCGGTCTGGGTCCTGGCATTTCAGGATCTGCAGAGCCTCAGCACCACTGTGGTAGGTGGGTCCCTTGTGCATTAATGAGCCAAGTTCCTTTTACCTCAACACACTGACATTTCAAGTCTTATTTTAAATGTAAAACTATTAACAGATAACACTTAAAAATACTTGAATATTTTAAAATTAAAAAAACACTTTAAATTATTGAAATCTTATTTTCTCTAGCTCTCCCATATGGGTGAGGGGACAGACAGGAGGAAGTGTGCAAAAGAGTTACTTTAATGATGAATTCCACATGAGCAAAAGCCTGCAACTGGAGTTGAAATGTGGCTTTAAAGTCACTGTCAACTAAGAAGGGCAAGAAAAAGGCACCTGGATGGGAAAGGAGCCCCTCACTCAGCACATGGCCCTTCTGCAACCGCTGTGCACATGTCCAGCGTAAAGGGGTCGAAAGAAGGAACGTCGACCAGAAATGCAATCTAGCAGTTTCCTGTGCTTTCTACGAGTCTGACCCATCACATTAATGAATGCTTAAGGTGTTCCAGAAAATTGACTTCAAATCCCTATAAATATCCTGACTCTATTCATAAAAGAAGGTGCTCTGAAAGCGGTTTCCACTGAAATTTTCCTCAACGGTAATACAAAATTCTGTTTGTGATGCCAATTACATCTCTCTAACGAGGTATCAGGAAATCAGCCATTTTACAAAACCTTCTACACTCTGAACAAGACACCAGAAGATTATAAAATCCCAAGATGGTTTTTACAGCCTGGCCAATTCAAAACTGTCTCTGAAAGTAAGACAGGAATAATTCAGGTAACCAAAGCCACTGATAACACTTAAATATTATTTTAGCTAGTACTAAACCTATTTAAAGTCAAATTATTAAAGAGAGCTGGTCAAAAGTAATAGGCGTTTCTACTTTGAAATAGTTTCCATATCCTGCACTCCGTCTGCCCAGGGGAAGAAGACAGAGCCTATGGTGGGTGCTCAGGACGCCCTGTCTGCATCTCCTCCCCCTTCTCCCAGGGACACGATCCTCTGATTTTCTTCTGAGGAAGTGGCTCTCTTCCCCAGTCTCCAGCTGCGCGGTTTGGCAGACTGACCCCCAGGCCCCCAGAGCACAGTGATTAAAGCCAAGAACACGTGAAGAGAAACTGGTGGCAGGGCAGGGGGGCATGTCTGCAGGAACTTGAAAAGATCCGCACTTTCTTCCTGTGACAGGGGAGCAGTAGCACGGGAGGCCTGCAGGTGACACAGCAGGTGACACAGCCATTCTCACCGCTGAGATTTCAGGGCCGTCCTGCCGAGCCCACGGACCGGGGGGACCTGGTCTCAGGTGACATCATGTGAGCTGCTGTGTCAAAGCAGAACCTTCACAGTTCTGGCCTGCGGGGTTCCATAAGCCAAAATACTACCTTCGCTGTGTGAGCTAATTCGTGTGCAGTTTTCTTTAACTTGTCACATAAATGCCCTCGAATGACACAAATGATGTAAATGTAAGACACAGACGACGACGTTAGCAACAGGAGAAGGAAAGCAGAAAGGCGGCAGTGAGCACGTGTGTGCAGGCACCCTCGTGTTTTAGGTTTGTGTAAAAAAAATTAATCTACGGTAATTTTCCGGGACTTAGAAGTTTAAAACGTTTTTTCAAACAAGATCAGACATCACATGACATCAGTCATGAAAATAACAGCACCACTGATGAGGTCTCGGCCTCGACTGAGAGGAAAGCCGAAGCGATTCATGTGTCTGCTTTGTGGTCACAGCTACTCTCCCTTCTGCCCGTCGGTTCGCCCCTCCCGGCTTGGCAGTGGCCGCGTGAGGACGGGCAGAAGGTCAGAGGGCAGCGGGCTCGGCCTGGGTGAAGGCGGCCGAGGAGAACAGGGGCCGGCACTGGGAACCCCACGGCCAGACTCAAGCACCATCGCTGGAGAAGTGCCTCCGCCGCGGCCTTAGGGACCTGGAAGGATAATCCCATCAGGGTTCATCTGACTGCCCTCCGGCAGCTAGAAGAGTTCTGAGGAAAAGTCAGACAGTCACTCAGAGCTGAAGCAGGGAAGGCCTTGGAGACAGCAAGGAAAACGAGAGCGGTCGTCGGTGTGCAGTAAATTCTACGCACAGCCAAACCTGAATGAAAGCGTTTCTCTGCCTGGTCTTTGAAGGGAGGAATCACCAATTATGAGTTTTAAAGTCTCTGTACAGACATATGTCAAACAGGAGTTTAAAACTACTCATGACTATATCCTGCACATTCGTAGTTAGAATACAATTCCTTTAAATTTAGCTGGTCTTTTTTTTTTTTAATTGGACTGTCACTGTGAACATACTTCCATTGGCGCACACACTGGTGAGAGGGGGCCCGCGGACCAGGGGAGAGCGGGGCACGGGCCTTCGGAGGGACGACGAGAGGCCGCCCCTCGCCCCCGTCACTGTCCACTATCCCCTGAGCGCTGTCCAGCTTGCCATCTCCTGAAAATCAGGGACAACAGATTGAACTGGGAGAGAGAGATGAGTGGCCTGGTAAGGGCCGTGAGCATCTCTGTTTAGTTTTCTCTCAACTTTCAAGAGAAAGGAAGATAGAAATCACAAACGTATTCGTGTGCACATTTCAAAGGAGACTCTGGAAGCATTTCCTCTGAAGTCAGGCCGCGTGGCACACAGGTGGCAATGACCTCAGGTGCCTGCTGGTCCTACTTCGGGCCCCTCTCCCACCCCAGCGCAGGCGACGGCGCCCAGGGTGCCCGGAGTGGGCGCCGGTGGCGGCGCGGGGACTTACCTGGAGTGGGATGAGATCTCGCTGAGGTCGCCCAGGCTGCCGTCGGCAGCATGGCCGGCGGAGATGCTGGGCGCATAGCCGTGGACCGCGTACATCTTGGCCTGCTCGTCGTCGGGCCCCGGGATGTCCGAGTCAGCCCACTGCTCCGCCTGCCCGTGGACCAGGGACCTGCTGCCTGCCAGGTGCATGGGGCCGAGGACCGCGGTGGGCATGCACGGGGCCGTGTCGATGCCACTGTCCGTGGAGGCGCCCTTGATGTACGTAAGGCCCGGCAACTCGGGGTCCATCAGGTCCCCGGACCCAAAGTGCTTGTCATCGCTGTTGCCAGAGGTGTCGCTGGAGAGTGTGTTGCTGCTGGAATGGCTGGGGCAGCTCTTCTCTCCAATCTTGAGAAGAAAGAGAAACGGGAAGGCTTCCAACAAATCCCACACTTTGCTTCTTCGTGAAGAGGTCATTCCCCCCCGGACTCAGGAAGCCACAAACCAGATGATTTCACCCGAACCCCTTCTGCTCACTTGTCAGTGAGAGGCAAGGAAAGAACTTCCTTGTAAAAAATATCCTGGTTTCATGCAAAAGTCCCCCTGAGTCATAATTCCTCCATCATTCATCTTAACCTAAATGGGTATCTTTTCAAGTTTTTGTTCAATTACTTGTGCATGAAACGCCAAAGTATTGCCAGGGTGTCGCTAACCAGAAAGTAATCAACGAAGGTTACAGAAGCTGAGAAAGCACGTGGGGAATCAATAAAAGGAGGACAGCAGCCCTTCCTCCAGAAGATGCTCCTACGGCGAATGGCAGGGCCAGCCCTGCGTTTGGGGCTGAAGACCCAGGTCTGGATCACAGCGATGGGGCTTTGGACAGCCACTCGATCCCTCCCTCTGCTTATTACTCTAAGCCCAGCGATCACTGCATGGACCCAACCAGCTCACGTGCAGAAGCACGGCGTAAGCGCGAGACATATGCCCCAGAGCCCAAGTCAGGGCAGCCCCGGGGGGCTGACGAGATGGGGTGCTCTCGGGAGTGCTCTGAGATCCCTGGAAGACGAAGCCAAGAGAACAGGGTAAATGTCCCCGTCTGAGGATGTCCTGGTACAGACATGGCCCCTCTCCTCAGGCTGGGGAAACTAACGAGGCCCAAATCGTCAGTCGTGAGACCCAGCCGAGCCCCGATCTATTTTCAAGTGGTTTGGCCTTTCCTTCCTTCCTATTACATCCTCAAGCAACTCCCCTTGCCCTTTGTTATCACGCATGGATCTTCTGTGCAGGTGGCATTGATCGGCTCCATGAGGCTCGAGACGAGGTGGGGATACAGCTGAGAGACGGAGGCCACGTGTTCGCAGGTAACACTCGGCTAGCTCTACAGCTGGCCGGTGACGCACGGAGGAGACGGAAAGGAACAACTCAGCTCAAGGCCTCATCAAACGCCCACAGGTTCTGAAAGATCAGCTGCTTTATAAGGTTGGCCTCATTTGGCAACAACTACAGTTCCTGTTTTCACGTTTAACTGGAAGTTTTATTTCATTGAGCTACAGTCACCGACATGGCCCGCTTTTTCATTTTTGCGGAAAGTAAACCGAACCACGCGGGCACTGTGGGAACACCGGCTGCCTGTCAGTTGGCTGGGGCTGGTATTACTGCGCACCACCCGCGGCTGTCCACTGAGCCCCGGGCAGAGTGTCGCCCACCACACACCCCGCTCCACAGGTTCCGCTTCTGTGCTGTGCCCACAAGTGGGTAAGAGTTCACAGGTTAAAAATACCAAGGATCAAATGCTGAGTCTACAATCTTGGCTCTGCCAGTAATTTACGGTATGACCTTTCTTTGTGGTTCTTTATAAATCAAGGAGGGAAAAAAAAAAACCAAAAAACCCTTAGCTTTTCATTTAGTTTTTTTTTTTTTCCCCTCCACCCAAGAGCCTTGTGAGGTAAAAGACACCCCTGAGAATCCCTGGCAACAACGGTAATAAACCGCGTGTGCTGAGATGATCACAAGGGCCGAAGGAACGCTAGTTCACGAGGAAAGGACTCACATGAGAAAGCTTATTGGGGGAATCCTTGCAGCCTCCATCATTCTGCAGGCCTCTTTCTTTATAGGAGCTCAGGACTTTGGGAGGTGGGCCGTGCCATTTGGTTTCTGTCACAAAGAGAGAGAAGACTTAACATTTCATTTCTCGTGTTAACGAAGGAGCGAAGAAATGCAGGAGCCGAACGAATGGTTCAGTGACCGCGAAGAGGACTGTGGTTCTAGGACCTTCTCCCGGTCCCGCTGATGGAGACACCCTGGAGCAGGCAGAACTGCCCACAACGCTCATGGTCTGTTCCCCAGGCACCACCCGCCGTGACCACGTCCCAGACGACGTCGCGAGGTCCAGCGGCCAACTCGCACAGGGCGGGATGCAGCCGACCAGACGTGCACGGCTGAAGGAACGAGTGAGGGAGAGGGCAGGAGGGAGGGGCGCCTCGGGGCAGGGGTCCTTGTTACCGGGGTGTCTGCTTCCTTCCATGGCGTCCTCCCGCTCCCTGGGCCCTTCACATTCCAAAGGGCCGGAGCCCTGGTGCTCAAGCAGCAGGGGAGACTGGCACCTGGAAAGAACACAGAGCTGAGCCCGCCTTGCCCCCCATCATCCCACCACTGTCCTGTGTGTGTGCTGGCTCCCCGAGGGGCAATCCCAGGGACCCCTAAACAGAGGCTGTCTGTGGCAGATGGAAATGCAGTCTGCCAGCCCAGCCCTGCCTGAGAGACTTAGAGCATCTGGAACTGGGGGCTCTTGTTTCACCACTGGGTCCATAGAGGCACTTGGATGACACTGTTTACAGATAAAGGAGGTGGCCGACGCCAGGGGATGGAAGGACTGTCTGGGGTCAGACGGCTCGTCCCCGATGGGCTGAGGATGGGCTCACTGCTTTTGCTGTCGCTGTTTCTCTTGTGCACTGATACTTTCTTATATCAAAGTTTTTAAGGAAAAAGAAAATCAGGTTGATTGGCGCTAGACTACATCCAGGTGGACTTTATTTTATGAAAACCCCCAAATAGGACAGTTCACTCTTCCAAAAGAAACTGCAGAAAACTTATTCACGTTACAAAGGGACACCTACTTACAGAATCCCAGTTACAGACCCCGGTTTGCAGAAAAAGCCAGAAGTGGTTTTTCCATTGACAGAAAAGGCTCCCCTCTACTTTAAAAATGCAGCTCAACGGAGAAGGATTTCTTGAAGTACCACTTTTAAGAACCCCCTCTAGGATCTAAGGTAGGGAATGCACGGAACTCGGACTGCAAAGCTCTACTTCTCAGCCCAAACCGGAAGGAAGGAGCATGCCGGGGAGAGACGTTTCCCTGGGCACGTGCGAGAGCAGTAATAGAAGGTTGTCTGGTCCGGTGAAAGCCTCCCCGGCTGACCTGGCCGTTCTCTTGTCTAATCAGTGCAGCCAGCTCCTTTGAGCAGCAGAGACAACACTGGGCCCCAGCAGCACACAGAAACACTGCTGCCCTGAGCCAGGCCCGCATCTCCGTGGGAAAGCACACCCGCCCCGCTGTTTCCCCTGACTGACTGTATCAGTAAATTCTGTGTCCTGTTCACAGGTGCCCTCAGGGTCCTAGATGCTCTGCTCACACACTACAAGGGACCTGCTAAATCTGCCTTCTCTGATTCTGGGCTGGGTTTGGGAGAGAAAACGCTTGCAAGAGAGGCTGTGAATTTATTCCTCGTCAGCAGTTCAAGTGAAGGGAAACTCCCAAGGGCCATCGCCCACAGGGTCTCCAAATCCTTAACTTTTACATGTTCAGAAAGACTCTCCCTTATTTAAAAAAAAAAATCAGACAAGCTCAGAATACAGACAAATGAGTGCCACCTCCATAGAAATGATGAGCTATCCAGCCTGGATGCACCCGTCCTATCAAAGGTCTGTCTTCATTTCTCTGTCCCCCAGTGGCCCCGTGCACAGTAAGCGCTTCTCAATGTGTCCCGCAAACAAGTGCCCCCCAGGGGCCCGCAGAAAGGTGAAAGTGAGCGGTACCCGTCGTATCCAGCTTGTGGTCTCCAGGGTCCGCTCCCGCCGGGTCCGGGATCACTGGAGGAGGACTGGTTGCTGGGTGAACTTCTGAAAGGTTGACTAGAATCAGTAACCGGGCCCTGAGGGGTCTGCAGGCTGCCAACATCCTGACCTGGCTTGTTTTGTTTTACAAGTGAATTCATTCTTCAGTGATGCAGAAAAGGAGAAACACGCATCGCAGTCATGGACAAATAAACTAAGAATTGGTGATGCCATGAGATTTCAGGTGGTTTACGGTTGGTAATTTATTATAAGAAAGAGATGTGGCGGAAACAAGGCTTCACCATCTAAAGATTTCAAGCACAGCTAATGGCGCCAGTGAAACACGCGGAACCCCCAAGAACACAGAATTATGCAAACATCACTACTACTCGGTCTGTGAGACTTAATGCAAGGCACGTTGTGGTTCTATATTTAAAATCCATACAGAGAGAAAACCCTAAATTTCTGGCAAAGCCACGTATTTCCACACATCGATTGAATGCCATCCTATTTATTTCAGACACACAAAAATGAATGATCCTCGTGAGAATTCACTTGATGAAGATGTGCTCGCCAACTTCCCTGTTGCTATTAGGACCCTTCCTTATAATTTACTAAATTCTATGTTAATAAGGGACGCTCTGCAGACCCCTTTCCTTCCAGATGTCACCCTTTTCACCTGGGCTATGTACTATGTGCATTTCTCTGAATATGGGAAGTTTATAAACTCAGCAGACCTTTGAGAAGAGACCAAGAGCCCAGATGACTTAGTGTCAAGTTGAAGTAACACCATTCCTGCACCCACTCTTAGAAGAATAGACTGGAGGAAGCAGAGGAAGACCACGTGTTTTCATCTTAGCAATTATTAGTAATACCTGTATAGGCTCCCTATGTGCCAGGAATGGTTCTAAGCAGTTTACCTCTCTTGATTGACTCAATTGTCCTAATGCCCTGTGGAGGTCTCTATGATTGCTAAATTGATCTTTCAGACGAGGAAACTGGAGACTGGGAAAGGCCGAGTAACAGGCCAAGGTGATGACCCGTCAAGCCAACAGCCTGGCCCAGTGTCTGCTTACAGCATACGTTCTATTAGACGAGAGCCTGACAAGACATTCGGAGGAAACTCACGGTGTCTCCATGGCCCATAAGTTATGCGAAAGTTAAAACAAAAGGAGTAGGAATCAACAACCACAACAGAACAAATTTACTACGTTGTTCACTTAAAACTACCTTTGCGAACTATGCAACCCCCGAAAATTCTCACCAGCTTCTAATGCTGTTGGATTTAACTTTTAAACGAGTGCATTCTCTCAGGGAAAAACTTAATTTTAAGCTCAACCCCCTTTGCTTAAAATGAGAGAGAAAAACAAAGAGATGCTAATGATCCTAGGACCTCTGAAAATACTACACCCACGAGGGTGATGGGATTTCATCGCTGATTCTGCGGCTTTCTTTATACTCAAACCGTTCATATTTATCTAGACGCTCCTGCAAAATGGTTTCTCGGATATCTTTCCCGAGACGGTGTGGAGAGCGGGTTGATAGGAGGATCGCGGTGAAGAGGGATGGCCGTGGCCCTGGGGGGCAGCATCCGTGGGGAGGACCTGCACGCCATCAGCATCATTGCTGGGCCAGGAACCCAAGCACCCCAGCATCTGGGGCCCGCCTGGCCACCCTGCCTGCCCACTTGGTCAGAACAAGCTAACTCAGAAATGATTAAGCCACATAAAAGTCCCCCTGACCCTCTGAAGTTCTAGCTGCAAGAGCTTCACAAGGGCCGCCCATGAGGAAACGGTACCAGCCTTACCTGGTGCCGTCGGGCAGCTTCCGGTCAAAGGAGGTGCTGCGTGGGATGGCGGCCTGGGTCTGTGGGAGCAGCGGCTGGCACTGCAGCCTGTCAGGCGTGCCGGGCACCGGGGAGGCCCTGGGCAGGGGCTGCAGGGCGGGCGTGGGCACTCGGTGCCATGTGGTGTTCCTCCGGAAGGGGGTCTTGTACTCACAGGGGGTGCCCTCGCTGTCGAGCTTGTACTCCACCATGGGGATCCGGCAGAGCTCCGAACACCCTCTGTGAAGCCAAGAAGAGATGGTCGGGGGGTGCTCAGCGCCGAGCCCTCAGCACCGTCCCTCGCAACCGCACACGTGCTTCTCGGGGCGCACAGACAGTGATGCAGAGCCATCACCCTCAGGAGCAGCCCTGGCGACGGTGACCTTGTCTGTTCACCCCCCAGCGCGGGTCAGGAGGAGGCAGTCTCGCGCCCGTGGCTCTGATTAACCGACAGATACACCTGTCAGGTGTTTCATTCATAGGCTCTGTCTCTCCAGGTAGCCTGCAAACTTCGTGGACAGACTGCCGTGTATCTTTAACCACTTTGCACACACTCAATCACCTGCACTGAACATGGGGGATAGATAAACTTCAATCGATGAAAAACGCCTCATACATGATCTAAACAGATAGCTCAAAGTACAGTTGTATCATCGGGGATCAGAGTCACATGTTATACCAAGTCTGAGAAAAGTGAGAAACAAACTTCGCAAAAAGCTGTCACAGCCAAGGGAAAGCCTGAGTGTCCATCCTGCCAAAGTCACGTGTGGTCTTAGTTACACGGTCACTCCCACGGGTCCTCACAAGGTCATCTCCTGTGGGCTCAAATGATCAGTCAGGGATGTAAGACCCTTTAGCCTGAAAAATGTGATCTCAGACACCCCTCAAGTTACACCGTGCACGTAGTGCTACTGACTTGACCAAAGTGACCTGCAAAGCCAACTGGTGCTGTTTGGCCAGGACACAGGAAGCCTCGGTGAGTCTCAGATTGGAGTGTCAGGGTAAATCACCCCAAGTTACCACATGAATGAAGCCATGCCTCTACCTAGACGTTCCGGAGTCAGCGGAAAAACTTTCTCATATTCACTCTAAGAAATCTATTAAGGTGATAAGGTATCGCTCTTTAAACAGGAGACTTTCATCCTCAAGATGGTGGAGTAAAACTTTTCAGAATCATTACAAAAGAACAAAGAGAACAAAAACCAAAAACAAAGTGGACCATCAACAAAACTTGGAGACACCAAAACACAGTATATAAAGATGGAAGGCAATATCGAGACTGGAAAATCTATAGAGAAGGACAGTAGATAAGCTGTCACCTAGGACTGGGGATGGGAATAGAGAGTGTCTCTAAATCAGAACAAGGTTTCTTTTTCAGGTGATTAAGATTTTCTAAAATTAGAATGGGGTGATGGTTGCACAACTCTGAAAATATTCTAAAAATGGGTAAATGCTATGGCGTGTTAAATAGATTTTAATAAATTTCATGAATTAAAAGAAAAAAGATGGAAGGCAAATGGGAGAACGTCAGTGGTGGAGCAGAGAAAGGCAAACCCAAGGGTGTGCAGAGGGAAAGACAAAGAGAAGCATGGCCATCCCCTTGCACACTTGAACAGGTGCAGGAACAGAGGGGCCACAGAGAGCGGAAGGGGAAGGGAAGGGGTGAGCAGAGAAAAGTGTGACGCTGGGGTCCAGGCGGCACTGGGCCCCGCCTGGCAATACCCACCCCTGCCTCTCGAGGGCAGGAGCAACGGTCTCGGGAACCCAACCTGAAAGGAGGGACTCAAGGTCACGAGGTACCCAGAAGAGCACAGCTGAAAACAAAAGGTGAAGTAAAAGCTTCACTGGAAATGAGACCCCGAGTTGCTCCTTCCTGCAAACCCAGCTTCAGGGTCACGCCTCAAATAAGAGGGATCTTTCTCCAGAGTAAAGACAAGCAGGTGTACACCACCTGATCACCCTGCCATGAGGCTCACCACTTTTGAAATTTAAAAAGTGGATGGCTAAAATTCAAAATAAAAAATCCAGTAAGACAGGTGGAAGGTAAACTGAGGAACTCGCCCAAAACGTTACAGGAGAGCAAATGCAAGAAAATTCAAGTTCAATCTCAGAAGTCTAACATCTACCTAACAGAGAAAGAGAAGAGAGGGAAAAAAGTGGGAAGAAATGATTAAGAAATAATACAAGAGGGCTTCCCTGGTGGCGCAGTGGTTGAGAGTCCGCCTGCCGATGCAGGGGACGTGGGTTCGTGCCCCGGTCTGGGAGGATCCCACATGCCGCGGAGCGGCTGGGCCCGTGAGCCATGGCCGCTGAGACTGCGCGTCTGGAGCCTGTGCTCCGCAACGGGAGAGGCCACAACAGTGAGAGGCCCGCGTACCGCAAAAAAAAAAAAGAAACAATACAAGAAAATTTCCAGAACTAAAAGATAGGTAAAACCAGATTTGACGGTCTCTAGTAGAATGAATGGAAAAAAGGTCTGTATCAAGACGTATTACTGTGGAATTCAGAGTCCTGGGTTAAAGCAGAGACCCTAAGTGTCTAGTGCAGAGCCCACACAAAGGCCTGGGTCACTGAACGGTCTGTTCTTCTCAACAGCAATGATGGGTGAAAGGTTCTCACCTGTCAAATCAACAGTACTTGGAGCTTGGGACGGAGAGAGGGATAGAAACCAAAAACAATGCTCTGCTTTTTGGCTTGGGAAACCAAATGGATGGTGGTGCCACCCTTTGAGAATAGAAGAAATGAACAGAATAAAGCATCCTAAGGAGATACGTATGCCTGTTACACAGAATGGGGCAAGGATTATCTCTTTACCAGTAAACTTGACTTTTATTATCTTTTATTTTACCCTCCTTCCCCCAAAGCAAAATTCACCTCTCTTTATTATCTAAGCAAGTTTAAATTACTCTTGATTTACTGAATGTGCTAAGTTACTGGTCAAATTTAATTAAGTCGAGATTTACATTGGACTGCAGTTTTTTAAATAAAATGCCAAGACGCTACAATTTTTTGCTCACGGACATATTGTTTCCTAGTGTTTTTCTATTTAACTAGATACCACATCCCCTGGGACTACTGACTCGTGCATATGGCCAATGACATAATCAGAAATCATAAAGGTGGGATATTAGTATACATCAAAGCATCAAGAAAACCGACTCTTGTAGTCCCCCGGAACTGATGCTGTAAGCAAGTCACTGGATGTTCAGGTGAGCCTCAGCCTTTGGTGTCTCAAAGGCTGAAGGTGTCTGAAGCGTCCAAGTCAAGGAATCTCTAACAGAGACCAACCAAAGTGACAGGTCCCGGAGTTATGTTTTGAATGAAAGGCAAGTGAACCTTGAATCCTAGGGACTAAAGGGCACCTTGCATTTCCAGTGTTTGCTTGGGTTCCCAGTTGATTGGGTTTGGTTTAAAAAGAAAGAATGAGGGGCTTCCCTGGTGGCGCAGTGGTTAAGAATCCGCCTGCCAATGCAGGGGACACGGGTTCGAGCCCTGGTCCGGGAAGATCCCACATGCTGCGGAGCAACTGGGCCCGTGCGCCACAACTACTGAAGCCCGTGCGCCTAGAGCCCGTGGTCTGCAATAAGAGAAGCCACCACAATGAGAAGCCCACACACCACAACAAAATGTAGCCCCCACATAGCAACGAAGACCCAACGCGGCCAAAAATAAAAAAAACAAATAAAAGTATTAAAAAAATTAAAAAATTAAAAAAATTGAAAGAATGAGAAAAGAGAAGGCAGATGGCTGGGTAGTACAGGGTCTAATTCATGCTCATAGATTGTAGTCTTCAGTAAGATGCTGTAATTTAGCTTCAATCTTGGATGAAAAAAAGGTTATATAAATGCATAATCATGAGTAATATTTGAGAGACCACTGACAAAAACTTGCACCATGCATTAGGCTGAAGAGAGAGTCAGGGTTGAATATTTCATTTCCAACCTCTCGCACAAGGTCATATGTAAATGATCTTTTAATACTAAACACGGGCATTCTTTTGCCCTGATAAAAATCAGCTTAAAGAATGACTTAATTTTAAAATCAAAATTAATTCTGTTATGACACTTTTACAGTAACTACTCTTACAAAAGAGATTTTTGCTTTGTTTACTTCTATGACCAAGACAGCCAATAAACATCACTAATTATAACGTATCATCAAACCTAGTCAAACTCAGCTCTGCTCCAGAAGTATGAGGAAGTCCTTGAAGGATACATATGGAAATTCAACCAAGTTTTAGGGAAATGGGAAGAGGTGTAGAGTAAGAATTACACATTAGTCTGCAGAGGGGCTCACGCTCCAGCAGGTGCCAAGAACTGCACCTGCCCGTGAGCACACCTCTCTCTCCCCCTGGGGTGGCCGGACACCAGGCAAGATCTCAGCTCATCTGAGCATCCAACCTGGCACTGCTGTGAAGGGCACACGGCACACATTTCTGGGAAGTAAAGGCCAGTTCAAACCCAAACTGACCAAGTGCAAAAAAGACAGCACAAGAAGTCATCTCCGAACAAGTGAGCTGCTAATCTTGTGTGCAACTGAGCCATGTTCTGAAGAAAAGACTTAAGTCTTTTGCTTTCCCGCACTGGTGCAGAAATCCAGACGTCACTGATAAACGTGCTCCATCTCCTTTCGACACACCAAATCGAGTCGATGGATGTGAATGGCATTTCTAGCTTCTGGCACCGTTGTTTTTTTTTTTTTGCGGTACGCGGGCCTCTCACTGTTGCAGCCTCTCCCGTTGCAGAGCACAGGCTCCGGACGCGCAGGCTCAGCGGCCATGGCTCACGGGCGCAGCCGCTCCGCGGCATGTGGGATCCTCCCGGACCGGGGCACGAACCCGTGTCCCATGCATCGGCAGGCTGACTCTCAACCACTGCGCCACCAGGGAAGCCCTATAAACTAAATTTTTAACACTGCTTGTCTAGCCAGTAACTTTTCTGAGGCTAATAATCTCTCTCAGCCATCTATCCTGGAAGGGAAGACTTTCTGTAGACAAGAACATCATAAAAAACGTGCCGGTGAAAAATGTGACACTACGAAACTGTAAGAATAACAAGTGGTTCTGTGAGTTGCAGCCCTCAGAGGATCTTACGTTTGACTGCTTTAATCTGACAAACAATCCCATTGTCCCTCTAAACCTGGCACTGTGGACTCCGCAGGATGGCTTATTCCTGTGCGAGGGACACTCAGTAACTTCTTCACATCCACACGCATCTGTGCTCCCCTCTGCTTCCGGAAGCTCCCGAGACCAGGGTTTCCCACCTGTAGATTTCTAGTCTGCGGCTGCTCCCACATCCCGGCTCCTGGGCACGGCCAGCGCAAAGGTGGTGTCCTCTCTATTCACAGCTAACAGGCACCCACGCTCACTGCCCAGCACTGGAGCTACAGACGCACAACTTCAGAGACACCAGCAAGGTCCCCGAGATGGCATCATTCCTTTCAAATGACACCTCCAGTCTCCCAGAAGCACCCTCCATTTAGCACCAATAAGTGGGCACTTGAAGCAGAATCGCTGCTGGCCAGGTTGTGGACCCAGCTCTTTAAAGGAGCCGTTCAACCTCAGCAGCCTGGCCATCAGGACCATCACTGTCTGAGCCCAGCCAAGCTGCAGTGTTCTCTATTCACTTCCAGCAGGAACCCTCTACAGCAATCAAACTGTTCTCCACTGAAGAGAGAAGTCTATGCCCTGGGCTCAAAACCCAATGTGTAGCTCAGAAATGGGACAATCTCTTTGGACCCACGCTTCTCCTCCTGCGAGCGGAATGGTGACAGCAGAGGGTGTGTCGAGATTAAAT
Source organism: Delphinapterus leucas (assembly GCF_059928025.1). Classification (NCBI taxonomy): domain Eukaryota; kingdom Metazoa; phylum Chordata; class Mammalia; order Artiodactyla; family Monodontidae; genus Delphinapterus; species Delphinapterus leucas. The sequence continues at coordinate 6,948,856 of NC_143144.1, forward strand.
TATACGAAGTATGCAAGCTTCCCAAGGCAACAGCTTCAAAGAAAGAAGTTAGTTTCAAACGGATACTATTAGTTGTTGCTTCTGTAGAGACAGTCAATATAAAACAGCAAAAGGCCCATACGCTTTCCTGAAAGTTCTTTCTGGATAGTATATATTTATAGAATTATAGAATTGTAAAGTTTAACTTAATGTAACAATCGGAAGTACAGAAAAGTTTAGAGCTGTGAAGTTCCCTTCGTGTACATTCATCTGTAGAAGAATGCATCATTAGCCCGTTACTTTCTTCTTTCATCTTATATCAAAGCAGGACCCGTGACTTTCAAAAACGATGAAAGGGGAAACGTCCTAGGGATAATAAATAGGGATAAATACTTTTGAAGAGTAACAACAACGATAACAAAAAAATTCCCCAAACCTAGAGAACTGAGAAAAGTTTAAAGGAACAACACGTATTCTTTTTGTTCAAAAAAGTTGAATAAATTAGCAGGACGTGGAGTGGGTAAACCATGGACCCCACAGCACGGCTTAATCATGTAATTACAACTTGCATTTACTCTGAAATTGCCTGTTGGTTTCACTTTGTTTGGTGGCGTCACAGCAAACCTTCACCTGAACCCACTAATCTAGTGACGTCTTCCAACATACTGCGATGTTATCTGTTACTTCTAACCCACACTTCCCTTGTGTGACACTTTACAGGTTTCCACCTACACTACACCATTTCAATTTCACAAAAATGTCTGAGGCAGTACAAAGGACGTGTCCAATTTTCAGAAGGCTCAGAGACTTTGGAAAGGTGAGACAGCTTTCACCCTGGAACCAGGAAGCTGACTCCTAGCTCGGTACTCTTTCCAAAACACATGCCCATCTCCTTAGGAAGCTATCAAAGAACAGTTAATGAGGCCCACATCCTGTCAGTTTCCACTAGGACCTGAAGGAGTCTTTGGAAACAAAGGCAGATAGATCCCCTCAAAGGAACTACCTGCTTCTTTTATATTATGCACTTTGTCAAAGAGCCCTCATAGCCCTAGGGATTGAAGTAATCACCGATATTTTAATCATTTTAATGTCTGTTATGCTAATAGCCTGCTAACAGCTAAAAGACTCTTTCCAAATTATACAACAAGGTGACAGGGATAATTGGGGCTCATTCACTCGAATCACAAACTCTTTCTGCTGCATAAAAAACTTAAACGCTTCCAATAGGGAGATAACTTACTGTAAAGGTAAGGGCAGTGTCAGGTTTGAAATAGGCACTAAATGATATATTAATTCACTTTTCTACCAATTTCCTTAATTTAAGATAAAAAAAGACACCTAGACTACAGATAGTAAAAGAGACATCTAGACCAGAAACCCACTTGACCAAGCCCTTTGAATTGAAAAGGTGCGTGTCTATTACACGGGAAGTGAGGCTGGCTGGTGCTGAATAATTCATCAGCTTCTCCAGGCCTTTCCTTCTCACCAGACACGGGGTGGAATGTGTCTTCACCCTCTGCACCCCAGTACCTAACACAGCATTCGACTTAAAACAGGGCCAAACAGTTCTTTGTGAAGCCAAACACTTCCTTTTTTTTTTTTTTCCTTAGAAAGTTTGTTGAGGAACAACATTCTATTACATTATATACTTCACAGTTCAACAGAGGACTCAACAGCTATGTGACGCCTGACTTTTAATGAATATATTTCCACGAGAGCGCATATTCACTGGCTGTCCATCACCACTGCCCAGTGTCACTAGTCAAGCATGAGACAGTTACTCGCCTAACGGACAGAAAGCTCGTGCTTTACTGTCCCCCTTGGCATCCTGGTGACTGTGTCGATGTCACAACATCTCAAACTGCCAAAAAGGCAGAGGTACTAAGGTGTAGATGACTGACGGGAGGGTGTGAGAGTGTTTGCAGCATGAGATACTTATTCTCCAGATATAAGCTCTTGCTCTAGTTTGAGAAAGCCATTTTTAAGTAGCAAAACTATAAATGGGAAGTCCTGTACTTTAGAATGCCACACAGACAAAAAGGAGCCCATGGATGTAAAGATTATGCCTGTCCTTTCCATTTTTTTTTTTTCGGTACGCGGACCTCATCACTGTTGTGGCCTCTCCCGTGGCGGAGCACAGGCTCCGGACGCGCAGGCCCAGCCGCTCTGCGGCATGTGGGATCCTCCCGGACCGGGGCACGAACCCGTGTCCCCTGCATCGGCAGGCGGACTCTCAACCACTGCGCCACCAGGGAAGCCCTGTCCTTTCCATTTTTAACAGCCCTGGTGCCCAGCAGCTTCTAGCACAAACTACTGCAGAGTGAAGGAATGAACGAAAGAAGTGAATGCATAGTAAACGTAAGGCAACCTAGCTAACATTCGTTCTGTAACTCAATGTTTATATTCTAGGAGGGATAAGATAATTCAAACATTACATTGGAGGACTGAGAATTGTGACCGTGCTTCAGGTTACTTTGGGAACCTCAAGTTCCATATTTTTTTCACAGTTCACATTAAAATTCATAACTTGAGGGCCCATGAGCCAATACCAGATGGAACTGATTTTTCTTATCTATACACATAAATTGGAAACCTCATCTAAAACCTCACTTTAATCCAGATTACAACACACTATCTATCTACCTACCTATCTATCTGTCTGTCTACCTACCTATCTATCTATCTATCAACTGCTAATCTGACAAAATTGAACTTTCCTTCCCATTTCTATTTCCACGTCCCCTCTGTGTACTTTGGGGAGTTGAACGGTCACGGCAACCAGCAGCCAAACAGAAGACAAGAACATACAGCTTCAATTTTATAGAATGATCAGAGAACAACAAATTAAAGTCATGACAACATGAGATAATTTCCACTGTTTTGCATTATATAGAAAAATATGTCTTGGACAGTATGTCAACAAAGTATGGAAAATCACACAAAACAGATGCGCCACAGCACAGAATTTCATTTCCATTTTTATTGGACATAGTTACTAAATCACTCACATTGTATAACAACTCGTGCATAACTCTGGTGAGTCGTTATTTCCTTTGTATCAGCCTTTTAAGTTGATGTGTTTTCCTTAAAATGGCATTGATAAAATGTCAGTCACCTTTGAAGGCTAGGGGCTGGGGCCATGCCCTGCCTTGCAAAACCAAGGAATGCTTAATTAAGAGTTTTGAAAACTGTTCTTCATCATTGCCACAGAGACTGTCTGCCTGGGAAATGTCCTTGCTCCCTTTCAAACCTCATTTCCATTTGAAGACTGCAATTCCCTAACTGCTTCTGGCCACTCATTCCCAATCACTACGCAGCCTCTCCCGGATCCATTCCCAGCACGAGATGAGTTAATAAGCATTCCCAAAGGGAACCTTCCCTGCTTGGTGTTCTCTGGGACTCCACAAGGAAAATAAAATATGGCTCTGCTTTCCTTTCAAGCCAAGGGACAGCTGAGTTATCAGCACTCTGAGGCTTGAGAATGGGACTTCAAAATGCGGGGTGCCTTCTGATTCCACATAAATACTTCCCCAGCTAAAGACTTCATTTAATCCAGCAGCTTCTGAGTCATAAGCAAACACCTTCTGACCTGTGGACAACTAGGAGTGAGTCTATTAAATGACAGGCCTCTCCCACTGCTGACAGGAGCGGATGGGCTCTGAGGAGAATTACCTTTCCCTGATGTCCTGCGGGACAAAAAAAAGCTGATCATGGAAAAAACGAATTGAGGCATTTTTCACTCTTTTATTCACAATGTTTATGAAGACTGAAATTATCTTCTAATTCATTAACTTGGCCACTTTGCTAGTCCTTATGGCTGTTATATTAAAGACAACTTAAAAGGAAAAATTACACACACACGTCCATTTAAATGAATGTTTTCTTTTGGCTGCCTCCCTGACAAGGCTTAAGACCCAATTTGTGAAAGATGGGGTCATTTTCCACGCCACAAATCAAATGTGTAGTTTTACCTGGAGGAATCTCTTTGTATATTTTGCTGCAGGAGTCATGGTACTAAGTGATATTTCATTTAAAAGGTTTGGACTTTATCGACAAGGACCCACTGTATAGCACAGGGAACTCTACTCAACAGTCTGTAATAACCTACATGGGAAAAGAATATGAAAAAGAATGGATACACATATATGTATAACTGAATCACTTTGCTGTACACCTGAAAGTAATACAACATTGTAAATCAACTATACTCCAATATAAAATAAAATTTTTTTTAAAAAGTCTGTACTTTAATTTTCAAAATGAGCAAAGTGCTGCTCATTTCTTCTTTTACACCCTCCTCTACAATTCCTTTAAAAAATCTAATAGGGCTTCCCTGGTGGCGCAGTGGTTGAGAGTCTGCCTGCCGATGCGGGGGACGTGGGTTTGTGCCCCGGTCTGGGAAGACCCCTCATGCCGCGGAGCGGCTGGGCCCGTGAGCCATGGCCACTGAGCCTGTGCGTCTGGAGCCTGTGCTCCGCAATGGGAGAGGCCACAACAGTGAGAGGCCCGTGTACTGCAAAAAAAAAAAAAAAAAAAAAAAAAAAGCCTAATAATGCAGAAGGCTAAACTTGCTTAGAGTGGGGAGGAAACGTAAAACGACATTTCACATAAAAGACCCCGAAAAGCCAAAACAATCTTGAGAAAGAAAGATGGAGCTGAAAGAATCAGGCTCCTGGACTTCAGACTATACTACAAAGCTACAGTAATCAAGACAGTATGGTACTGGCACAAAAGCAGAAATATAGATCAATGGAACAGGACAGAACACCCAGAGATAAACCCGCACATATGGTTACCTCATCTTTGATAAAGGAGGCAAGAGTATGCAATGGAGAAAAGACAGCCTCTTCAATAAATGGTGCTGGGAAAACTGGACAGCTACATGTAAAAGAATGAAATTACAACACTTCCTAACACCATACACAAAAATAAACTCAAAATGGATTGAAGACCTAAATGTAAGGCCAGACACTATAAAACTCTGAGAGGAAAACATAGGCAGAACACTGTATGACATAAATCACAGCAAGATCCTTTTCGACCCACCTCCCAGAGAAATGGAAATAAAAACAAAAATAAACAAATGGGACCTAATGAAACTTAAAAGCTTTTGCACAGCAAAGGAAACCATACACAAGATGAAAAGACAACCCTCAGAATGGGAGAAAATATTTGCAAACGAAGCAACGGACAAAGGATTAATCTCCGAAATATACAAGCAGCTCAATATCAAAAAAACAAACGACCCAATCCAAAAATGGGCAGAAGACCTAAATAGACATTTCTCCAAAGAAGATATACAGACTCCCAACAAACACGTGAAAAGATGCTCAACATCACTAATCATTAGAGAAATGCAAATCAAAACTACACTGAGGTATCACCTCACACCGGTCAGAATGGCCATCATCGCCATCATCAAAACACCTACAAACGATAAATGCTGGAGAGGGTGTGGAGAAAAGGGAACCCTCCTGCACTGTTGGTGGGAATGTAAATTGATACAGCCACTATGGAGAACAGTATGGAGGTTCCTTAAAACACTAAAAATAGAACTACCATACGACCCAGCAATCCCACTACTGGGCATATAGCCTCAGAAAACTATAATCCAAAAAGAGTCATGTACCACAATGTTCATTGCAGCACTATTTACAATAGCCTGGACATGGAAGCAACCTAAGTGTCCATCGACAGATGAATGGATAAAGAAAATGTGGCACATATATACAAGGGATATTACTCAGTCATAAAAAGAAATGAAATGGAGTTATTTGTAGTGAGGTGGATGGACCTAGAGTCTGTCATACGGAGTGAAGTAAGTCAGAAAGAGAAAAACAAATACCGTATGCTAACACATATATATGGAACCTAAAAAAAAAAAAGGTTCTGATGAACCTAGGGGCAGGACAGGAATAAAGACACAGATGTAAAGAATGGACTTGAGGACACGGGGAGGGGGAAGGGTAAGCTGAGACGAAGTGAGAGAGTGGCACATATATACACTACCAAATGTAAGATAGATAGCTAGTGGGAAGCAACTGCATGACACGGGGAGATCAGCTCGGTGCTTTGCGACCACCCAGAGGGGTGGGATACGGAGAGTGGGAGGGAGACGCAATAGGGAGGGGATATGGGGATGTATGTATATGTATAGCTGATTCACTTTGTTATACAGCAGAAACTAACACAACACTGTAAAGCAATTATACTCTAATAAAGATATTAAAAATAACGAAACAAAACAAAAAATGACGTTTCATACTCAACATCACAGTCTAAAGCAAACGGCTGTCACTGCACGGATAATTTCCTGTGTGTGATGCGAGGCTGCCGGACAGCAGCGAGCACTTTTATCCGGGTGCTCAGAGAGTCGCAGGCAGAACCAGGATCCAAAACTAACAAAAACGTGGGTTTGCAAATTTACAAATTCAAATTCTCAGAAAATTGGAAGGCTGAACCGAAAGCATTTCAAATGATACATGCTAGGCTTAAAAGCTTCCTGGCTCCTGGAAATGTGGGTGACAGGCAGGCCAATTCTGGAGTGTTTACTACCAGGCGATCAGCTAGTTCTAATCCTGGCTAAGGTTAAAAATATAGAAGACGGTTATTCCAGATTGAATGGGAGAAAAATCTGCATCTTCAGGGAATGACATTAAGGATACTCTGAGGAGACGAATGCAAAATCTCTAAATATCTTGAATAGCTTCAATAAGAGAATTTGCATTTAAAACAAAGAAAGAATTAATTATGTGCAGACCAAAGCAGATAGCATGCCCTTGGATAAAAAAATAACAGGCGGGACTTTTTTTTTTTTTTTTTTTTTGTGGTACACGGGCCTCTCACTGCTGTGGCCTCTCCCGTTGCGGAGCACAGGCTCCGGACGCGCAGGCTCAGCGGCCATGGCTCACGGGCCCAGCCGCTCCGCGGCATGTGGGATCTTCCCGGACCCGGGCACGAACCCGCGTCCCCTGCATCGGCAGGCGGACTCCCAACCACTGCGCCACCAGGGAAGCCCGGGACTTTTAAATGGTAGTTTTTATTTGTTTATTTGCTTTAGCTGAAAAACAACTCCGTATTTCTTAGGAGATTCTATTTTTCTAAATCATATGTTTTAAATATCAAATATAACGATAACTTTAACATTTTTATTAAGCAGATCTCTTGCAAGCTTAAAAGAAATGTCTTATTGAGTAACAGTAGACCAAAACTAAAAATAGGAGAGAAATGTTGTTTTTTAATTTTGGGAGAACATGGTAACAGTTTTGTCTAATTCTATAGAAGTAATCAGCCTCTAAGACAGATGAAAAGACTTGATTCTCACCACAAAATTTACAAACCTATAACTCTAGCCAATGAAGAAAGAAATTTATCTTATGGAAAAATTTCTAATAACTGGTTTAAAATTTATTTTAAAAGGCTAACACTTACAAAATTATTTTAGTTTCCAAGTTTAAAGGATTTGTTTTCTGTTATTTCCAAGACTCATTTTTTAAGAAAGTAATTTTTGTCTCTGATTTTCTTGTACGCATACCACCATGAGTGATTCATGGGATTCTTGGGGAGCAAATGGATTTAATGGGACAGAATCCTACAAGGCAACAAGAAACTCCTTGGGTATTTCCTGCGACATGCGTCTACTACTCTCAAGAAGAATTTCAGCTCGTTAACTTTTATTCTGCAAACTTACTGGGCAGATAGAGGAAACAAGACCATAGAAAGTCAAGCGAGAGGCAAATGGTAAGATAACCAATAGAAACACACTTTTGCAAAATTTTGCACATTAACCAGAGAGGAAGGTGGTATACCATTGGTTTGTTTTCTAAAAAAGACCATGGTTTAGAGCTCCTCTATCCAATATGGCAGCCACGAGCCAGATGTGGCTAACTGAATCTTAATTCGTTAGTTAAAATGAAAACTCCTTTTCCTCAGTCACACTAGTCACATTTCAAGTGTGTGCTACCCATGTGGCTAGTGGCCACTGTTTGGGTGGTACAGATATGGAACATGTCATCAGAGAAAGTGCGACTGGACAGTGCTGGTTTGGAGGATGGGCAAAGGAGACGGACAGGGTAGAAAGAGTGACCTGAGTTACTACAGCAGATCAGAAAGTGGGCACAGTCACCCTGCTATCTTTGAGTAAGGATTTCTTTTACAGCATGAAAAAATTCAAATGACTATCCTAAAGTTTTAGTTTATTTTCCTTTTAACTAAAATGAGTAAGGTGTTGATCACGCCAGAAGGTGTTAAGTGCCTTACACATTATTGCCTTATTTAATCTTCATCACAGAGTACGAGGTAGGCAATATTGTAATGCCATCTTACAGATACTAAGGGACGCTTAGAGAGAGCATGTGACCCACCCAAGATCACACAGCTAACGTCTGGATTGCAAGCATGCTTCATCCCTCCAAAGCCAGGGCTCTTGGCCAGCCAGCAGGGAACTGCATTTGAGACAGAGGCACAGAAAATGCACTCCAGATACCACTATAGACACTGCTGCACAACAGGGGCCAAGGCCAGGTGGGTGGCTTGTTCTTAGTGAGAGTTTTTTCTCCCCTTGGCCTAATGCTTCCTTGATATTGAGCATGAGAACTTTCTATTGACAATGGAATGGTATCACTTTCTAATCCCATTCTTGTCCCTAGCCCCCACCCATCCGCTCTGAGCTTTCCAAGTCCAGCCACTTCTTTTCCTAGGTGTCCCATGACAGCTTTTGAGAATGCCCTGGACCAGTTCAACCAGAATGCAGTGGTCACCAAACAGTGTATCTGATGTCCCAATATTCCTCCACACATCGATATCCTAAATCAATGAGATCTCTTAAATATCCTGTTAACCAATGACTTCAACGTCCCAACAAAATGCTTAGAAAATGACAGTTTATCACTTATTATATACTAATGACTTTTTTAAAGCTCTCTGAAGTTGCCCGAATGGTTGACATCCAGACCACTTAGGTGGAAGGTGCACGTGACCACACTTTCTGAGGACCTTGCAGGATAGCACCTGCCACAGAGGCCAAGAAGGAGCGAGCGCGGATGAGAGCCTACCTCCGAGGCGAGCCGTCGTCGTGGGGCTGGATGATGGCTACCTTCACAGTCACCGAGGTCCGGAGAAGGTCGATCATCTGCTCGTGCGTCAGCGTGGCCACGGCCACCTTGCAGATCTCCACGAGGCGGCTGCCCTGACGAAGGCCGGCCTTCCACGCAAAACCGAAAGGTTCCACGTCTGCGACGATTCCTTCGAAGTTCACGTGGAAGCCCAGCTGGCCGAGCCCGTTCCTCCTCAGGGTCATTTCCACAGTCTCGCAGCCCCTGGTCACGATCTAAGGGGGAAGGGGACCGTGAGGGGTGGCACTGCGGGGGGGGCACACATCCCAGCGACAAGATGACAAGACAAGGACACGGTTCAATCCAGACTTTACCGTAATTACCCCTGGCATCAGGCGCAATGAAAATAACAAAAGTAAAACAAAGGTTTCATTCTTCAAAGGCAAACCAGGTACAGGTGTCCTGCTTTTTCCTAGAAGCCACTGACACAGAGCCTGTGAGATTAAGACGGGCTCTGATAACTCCCCCCTCTCCTTTCTACGTCACCTAACTTGGCTCTTAAGCATATAAATTCCATTGTTCCAGATGGACTGAAGCAACTGAAAACATGTGAAGCCTTTCACCCATCAAGCAATAAAACCTATTAGACAATTTTTTTTTTTTTTTTTTGGCCGTATGGTGTGGCTTGTGGAATCTTAGTTCCCCGACCAGGGATGGAACCCGGGCCCCTGCCAGTGAGAGCGCCGAGTCCTAACCACTGGAGAGCCAGGGAATTCCCTGTTAGACAATTTTAGTCAACTTAAAAAAATGGCCCAATGGTGCAGCAGCTATGGAAAGCAGCATGGCAGTTCCTCAAAAAATTAAAATGGAATTACCATGAGACTCAGCAATTCTACTTCTGGGTATATACCCAACAGAATTTAAAGCGGGGTCTCAAAGAGGTACACCCAGGTATTTGTACACCCACATTCTTAGCAGCGTTATTTACAATAGTCAAAAGGTGGAATTAACTCAAGTGTCCATGGACGGTTGAATGGATATGCAAAGTGTGCCATATACAAACGGTGGAGAAAAAAATGGCCCAAAGCCCTTCCAAGCTAACAGTTAGCGCCCTGCCCACAGGATGGGCAGCAGCAGGAAGTCAGACTGTCAGGAAAACCTTAAGTGCTCTCTGTGCACCAGGCCTGCGGACATCCTGTTCTAGCCCCTAGGATCCCTCTCCTGGGGACAGCCTGCCCTTGCCTGCCCTTGCTTGCTTGGGTGCTAAGGACCATTCAGATCAAATGTGGCCAGTCAGCTGGCCTCCTTGGTGTCTGTAGACAAGCATCCCACTCAGTGAACTAAAGCACCAATAATTAGTTAATGCCACCCTCAGAAGTGCTTAATGAGAATAGCCCACATGCACTGAAAGAAAAACATGGGCTCATTGAGAATATCATTTGATGACCACGACATCACTTACTTGTGGGCAGCTGGAAGTTGCGAGGTATCATACCCGTATCCCCCAAAGCACAGAGTTTCAGTTTTCATAAATGCTTCATTTCCATGAAACACGCTCTGAATACACAGATTCCTATTTAAGAAGACCTATGACTGTAAGTACAGCTGTGGGACCGGGGCTGGTTCATGGTTATCACTGGTGTGGCGGACGTTACCGTGGTTATTACCGCCACGGCGCCCACCCTGCTAATCAGGCACACATGACAGCTTGGGGCTTAGGAAAATGGGGAAAGGGATTGCTGGTCTCAGTGGTGAAGTTTTGAAAGACTGAAGTTTCCAAAGTTACGAACTGAACTAATTTAAAATTGTTGAAAAGGCACTTTTGTAATATATACAACCTGAATAAATTTGTCCTTCACTTCTTTTTCAGCTTTGTTTCAACGAAGCTCTCTGACCAAAAGACTACATCTGACATGTGCCCAGCCTTCTCTCCAATATGGATGCAATTTTCAGCTGAAATTTAACATCCATATATCAGATTGAAGAGTGAAAGGTTTTTCCGAGTCCTACCTGTTCTGTCTCTTGCTCTTATTTCTTCCAACCACCTGCCACGTCCCCTACTTTTTGCGATTTCTTGGCAACAGGAGAGCATTCAACCAAGCCTTTTTGCGGTACGCGGGCCGCTCACTGTTGTGGCCTCTCCCGTTGCGGAGCACAGGCCCCGGACGCGCAGGCTCAGCAGCCATGCGTGGCATGTGGGATCTTCCCGGACCGGGGCACGAACCCGCGTCCCCTGCATCGGCAGGCGGACTCTCAACCACTGCGCCACCAGGGAAGCCCTAGGTGGGAGCTCTTATTCCCCACCTGTGTCTTTACCTGCATAGCAGACACCTTTGATTTCACTTCCCACCACTAGAAAATGCAGAGTTCACCATCTGCCCAGTAGCACCCCTTCCCCATCTCTCCACTACGACAGCTTCATCCTCTTCCTTTCCATTTCTGTTGCTCCTGTCCTGCACCAGCCTTTTGTTCTAACCCCCCAACAGTCTTTGGGTTGGTTTGTTTCCACCATCTCCTGTTACAAGTCATCCGAGATACAGAATATACTTCCTCAAATATATTCCAGATTATCCGGCACCTTAGTCACATTAGCAATATAGTCATTTTTCTAGGAAAATGGTAGAATGGGGTCCACAGAACAGTGAATGTGTCAGAACCTACGGGACGTGCATTTTGGTGGTTGGTGAAGGGGGTGTGTTTATGTTGTATTTTCCGGAGCACAAATTATGATGACTCAGTAGGTCTCCTAAAAAGACGTATTTGCAGTATTACTAAAAGCACAGTGTGCCCTGACACTCACAAGATAACTCAATTCTCCAGATACGTAAACTGATCACACACTTAATCATCCCTGAATCACATCTCAGCTTGCACACATACGCCCTCAATACTGTTGAACACACTGAGGCCCTTTCCTGTAAAGAGCGTCTGCAAATAATGACATTATTTCTCCAAGACCAGCAGACACTGACATGATTGCATTGTCTCATCTACGTGGTCTGGAATAATAAAAGGTTTATATTTGGTGGGAGGAAAGGGGGCAGGAAATGGGTATAATTTCTCTTTTTCTCATGATCCATAACCGACTAAATCGTCTCTAATTAATGAAATATCCATCCCCTTGGGGGAAGATTCACACATGAAAAATTCTTTCGTCAAAGCACATTTTGTTCTTATATTTCATTTATTCTTAAAATTCTATTGTATATGCTCAAACTAAAATCTGTATCTTCCTTTGTTAAAATATGAAGTAGAAATACAACTGTTAAATACCACGGACATCATGGTTTTGTACTGCAAATAACAATCTTTTTTATGACTTTTTTCTTCAAGTCTTTCTAACTTAACGGGTAATTCTATAAAACCTCTGTAAGAGACTGGCTGCAAGATTACTAACATATTTAATCTGGCAGACTAAACAAAAATACCTGTTGTGTAAGTACGCAGAGGTGAAACAGCGAAGAGGGCTTACTCTGACCATCAGTATGGTCAACGGTGATTCTGTGCCTATTAATTTCCCCCCGGGAAGGTACTGTCGTGCCAGCCTCTACAAACAGACATAATATCTAGTAAATTCTTGTCCTTCCTTGAAACACTATGAAAATATATCCCGATGTTCCCTTTGGAAAGTTGGCTTCACTTTTCCTTTCCAATCAATTTGTAATGGGTGTTTCGCCACCATTCATGGATTCAGCAACAGCTCTAAAGGACACAGCATTGAAAATCAAACCCTATAACACAACACTGTTAATCAACTATACTCCAATATAAAATAAAAATTTAAAAATTAAAAAAAAAATTAAATCAAACTCTACCCCTAAGAAATAGTAATTCACTTCCTAGGTGATGTAACTGGGGAGGAAGTTCCACAGCAGAAGCTACTACGAATCTGGGATTGCAGAGCTAAGGATGGTGGATAAACAGAAACCTGTACTTACCCCCAATCGCTGGACAATTTCCCTGACGTCTTCGGCACAGTTGTCCACCGAGGACAGAAGGATGCATTCTCCTCGTTCGTAAAACACTTTGATACTCACTAACCCAGATGTCCACCCAATGACATCCCTGCAGGAACAGTTAAAGACCACGTTCTTGGAATCCTTCTCGATCAGCATTATGAACTCGTTGGAAATCCCAAGGAGACACTCAATGTCCGAGGACTGGCCAAAGTCCCGCGCCACAACGTGCCACGTGATCGCGCCGACGCTGAAGAGGTGGGCATCCTTCCTGGGCTTTACTTTCTCCTTCTTCTTGGCACCCAGGGTAATGAAGCTGAATTTCGCGGACGTATCCACGGTGGCGGTTGTGACAAAGTTCTCCGCCAGGTCCTTCAAGTACTCCTGCCTCGTCCGAGTGGCCATCGCTCGAAACTTCTCTGATTTGTGGGCTGCGTTTTCTGCATTGATTACTTTCGCTAAAAGGAAGTCCCGGAATACTGCTGACTTTGGGAAAGTTACGCCTTTGGGAATTGGTGGACCAAATGGTGGCACATCTTTTGATCTAGAAACTCCAACACTGAGGGAGGAAAAGAAGAAACAAGATGAATTGTGAGGCCGTAATAGTTAGCTTCAGAAATGTGACATACACCCACACTTTCGACTGAAGCCAGCTACTTTGTAGTCTCTTGGTATGCTCATTTCTGGGTATCAAGTTTTTCTTTGTTTTTAGCAAAACTTTTCAAACTTAGTAGTTGAGGGGGTGTTAGGGGCTGAGTAGTGTCCCTCCAAAATTTGTATGCTGAAGTCCAAAACCCCAGTACCTGGGAATGTGGCTGTGTTTGGAGATCAGGTCTTTCAAGAGATGATTAAGTCAAAATGAGGCCATTAGGGTGGGCCTTAATCCAGTCTAACAGGTGTCCTTACAGAAGGAAACCTGGACACACAGGAAGATACCAAGGATGCACACACACAGAGGAGAGACCATGTGAGGACACAGCAGTTAATCTGTAGGCCAAGGAGAGAGGCCTCAGGAAAAACCAAACCTGCCAACCCCCTGATCTTGGACTTCCAGCCTCCGGAACTGTGAGAAGTAAGTGTCTGTTGTTTAAACCACCGGGTCTGTGGTCCTAGTCACGGCTGTGCAAGCGGACTAAGGTAGGGATGAGGGATCTGTAGCCAGGCTGGTGCTCTGTGGCTGGTCACCACTGAGAGGCAGCGACACTTTCAACAGCAGTGCCGTTAGCCCAGCCGGCTATTCGCGATCTCACTGCTATTGGACACAGTGATCATGCTTACAGGGCCCAAAGTTTTGAATGTCACTTTTTTTAAGGAAATGCTCACTTGATCACGTTTTGAAAATCTAAATGAAGATTTTATAGGAGCAAAGTTTTAAGAGATTCCAGAGACTGAAAAGGTCAAATGTATAGTGACGGCAATAACCATCTTAATATGGCAAAACCAATAATGCTCTCCCCTGTATCAGACAGAAGCTTTCGCTGTCTCAAATCCTTTTTGAAATAAGAGTGAATTAATGAATGAGCAGGTGAAGGACTGGAGTGAGTGAATGAATGAACCCCACAGCACGCCCCAGTTACTGAGCAGCTACTGCAGACCAAGAATGGGAACCAACCCCACATCTGCCCAGGCTGGTATTTTCTGTGTTGGGATAAACAAAGGAAGCAACCTACGTTTCATCTTCTTCATGGTAGAAAATCCTGAAAGAGGTGATTCAGGAATGAAAACATTAGGTGTGAATTCCTTTTCTGGAATGTGGCTGGTTAGACTCCAAATAGGTCACAGTCCCCAGGGATCCCTCCCCTTTGCTGTAACCTGCACACCCTTCCGCGGCGTTCATCATTTCCGGGGAGAGAGCTATACGATGGAAGAGGGTCTGGGCGGGGCCTTAGCTGGCGTGAAAAGGGAGGGAAGGACTGCTTCCCTTTGGGACAGAAGACCAAACTCACTCACATGCATGGTAGTAAAGGCGCTGAACCAGAGAGGGAGGTGGGGGGACTTGACTCATGTCCTCAAGGAAGGTCCTAGGAACATCGTGGAGGTTTCAAATGGCCGAGGGGCTGACACCATATATGACCCGTCTTCCCCTCACTACCATCCTTAGGAATAACCTTCTAGACTGAGTAGGAATTAACTTGTCCTCAGGCGTTATTTCGTAGAGAGCTGTCCCAAAGCTACATGTCTGGACTGTGGGTAGTGTAGCCACACCTGTTGCTTCCCCACCAGAACGATCAACCAGCTCAAGTGGCCTCTCAGTGCACTGGACCCTGCCCTCCCGACACTGGCCATAATCAGCTCATGTGATCACCTCTCCTAAACATGGTTTTCTCTTCCAGTGATGGGCACAGGTTCCTGGAAGTATTTTACCCATGGAACGCTGAGGAGGTCAAATCCCATCTAACACCTTACAGGATTACTTTTTGCACTTAGCTCTGTGGATCTCAAGCTACTGTCTGTGGATGCACTTAAGCCGAAGCATCAGGGCGAACTTTTTATATCTAAATGTGTTCCAAGACGGCTCTCACTGTGGAGCTCCAGAGTGGGCAGAGAGAGACATCTGTTAACAGGGCGATTCTTCTTGTCCCAAATTATTAAGCCAAATGTCTAACTGGACACCTCCACTACAGTGTATGGTGCAGTGTGGCTCGATAAACCACTATCCTATGTATCTCAGATCAAAGTGGTACCAAAAAAGAAGCAGAATCCAGGCACAGCTGTTGCTATGATCACTATTACTACTATTACTAGCCCATGATCACCATGATAGTCTGAGAATGGGGATCAATTAGAAACCCCTGGTTACAAAAGCTTATATAGTCCGTAATGCTTTCAAGCAGAGTTAAGATGGAATATTCTTTTGCCAGACCGGGATAATTCCCAGTGGGTGGAAACAAGAGTATGTTTTAGAATTTCTTATTTTACCCAAATAACTTGATAGCATTTACTGATGATTTAGACATAAGACCCCTCCACTGAGGGCAACGGTACAAAGAAGAGCCTTCCTTCACGTGCCAGTTAAAGGGTTTTAGGAAAGCAACGTGGGGTACAGCAGATTCCAGGATCCGGTGCTCCTCGTAGGAGTCCAGCTCCACCACTTTCTGAGGGACTCTGAGTTACTTAATCCCTCAGTGCCTCGTCTGTGAAACGGGGGTTAAAACAGTACCATCCTCAAAAGCACGCTATGAGGATTAAACAAAATAATGCATATGCTAAGCTATTATTAACTCAACTGTTAGCATGACTACAATTGCCACAAACAATTATCGTTTTCATCGTCGATTTAACATTACCATCTAATGCTTGTAAGAAGGGGACACATAGTAAGTTTTCTAAAATGGAAGTCATCGTTTTATATAGATGCTACTTCCCTTTTAAGTGACAGTTAGCTACTAAGCCTCCACACAGCAAGACGTTTACTCATTCAGTTATTAAAGGATGCATTTTGCAAAGAGTTTATCTTGAAAAGCACACAAACACATAAATCCCTCAGAGTTAGCTCTACAATGGCTACAACCATTGAAGTGAAAGAATCTCGCATAAAGAAACAGGTAATCAGTTAAGTTTGCTTTTTAATGATTTTAGGCTAAAATTACATAACATGGAGCTTTGTGGATGTTGCCCCATTATTTCTTTCTAGGTTCAACTGGCCCCAGCATCACCGAGAGAGAGCCCTGCTGTATCCAGGGGGCACGCCTCGGACTTCTCTGGAAGGTGGGAGCCTGCTCTTTCGCACTCCAGACGCGTGCCCTGGTTAGCAGCACGCTTTTATCAGAGGAGGGCATCTCGCCCCAGCAGTCTGCCTGGACCATGCCTCTGAGCTACGTGGTACTACAGGTCGTGATCCGCCAGAACTCACTGCCACTCAGCGCCTGTGCAAAGCTCACGGGACGAACGACGCACGGGGGTCACAGGAGTGTGTGCGGCCAACCCAGCCTTCTATAAAACGCGCCCGTGATTCAGACGGAGCAACCTAGAAAACAGCAGACCTGGACTATATTTTATCATTTCCTTGGAAATTATTTTAATGAATTTATTTTGTGACTGGTATGTTTTGAGGAAATCATAGGAAACAGACCTATGAGGTGTTTCTGGAAAACCTGGGCACTGTAACCTTATTCCCTGTGACAGAGTAAACACATCTTCATAAAAATGTCATGGAATCGATTTGACTAGTTTTCCAGAAGATTACAATTGATTCTTTGAAGGACACTCATGAGGTGGTAAGTGTGATCATTATGAATGTTTATGAGGCACTTCCAAAACCTAGAGGCACTCCACTGCTTTACATTTGAATCTCATTAGTAAATGATAATTTAGTGATGGCAACGTGGTATCTGCAAAGGCAATGACCCCATCTTTGAACCATCTGTACAAGCTGGTTTCTACCACAGGAAACATAATGCAAGCCACTTTGTTGATAGGTAAGATCTATATCAAAAGCATCCCTCCCCGGTCATTTAATTAAACACAGAAAACCTAAAAGAGATAAAAATAAAGAGGTATTATTTATCCTTAAGATTTTTTGTGCTAATCAACCACCTCATGATAGAAGCATAAACTAAAGATAGAAAGTAATTAAAAATACTTGATTTGACCTAAGAATAGCAGCCTCTACAATAACACCAAATACAATAAAGCCCTAGGCTTATGTTTCCAATCCATTAGGAAGGCTCATTTAAGATTACTCTGCATAATTACCATTCATCAGGGGAGATCCCAGAAGAATAAGCCGACTGAGCATGTTTGCACCAACGTCACCGGTTTTAAACGTACCGTTTATACAGACTAGATGTGCTTTTTTCAAATATCACTTTTTTTTTTTTTTTCAATAAAAAGTCGTTCTGAGCATTCAGGCCAGGGGTCTTGAACTGAGGCGCATACAAGTATCACCACGGGGGAAAACCATGCCGATGGGGAGAGCGTGGGGTGGGGATGCAAGCTGGCGACACCAAGCACACAGGCCAGTCTCCTTGCCCCTAGGAGGGCACGGCTGCAGTTCACAGGCCCCTCTGCCCCCTCACACGTACCCAGGCCTGGGCCCCATCCAGGTCCGGGAGGCTGCTCAACCGGTAACCACTGCTTGAAGATGAGCGCCAGGAACTCTAACAGGTGTTCTGCATAATTCCTGCCATTCATTCCTCATAACTACACATTGAAGTGGGTACTATTATCCCCAGTTTTCAGAAAAGGAAATGAAGGCTCCAAAACATAAGCTAGCTCGTTACAAAGCACCATGACGGGGCAGGAGAGCTGGATTCTCACTCAGGTCAGAGACCGGCTCTTTTACTGACACCCCACAAGGCAGGAGCCTTCGGGGACAGCTGTTTCCTAAGGAAGAGCATGGGTACAGGAAGGGCAGACCTCGTCAGTCTCGGGATTCCGAGGCACCTGGATGGCCTTTTGAAATCACCAAAGCGAGTGTCAAACCCCTATCTCGACACACCACCACACCACCGTGTGTGTGTGTTTCCAAGCTCTTAGACGGGAAGAAACATTTTACCACCAGAATGCGCTTCTTTCAGGGAAGCACTGAAATGGCCAGATCCTCCACTTCTGAGGCTGCTATCAATCAAGCGATGGTCTGGCAGGGACTGGAGGAAGTCTTTAACATTGAGGAAAGGTGAAACCTAGGACTGTGAACTGCTAGGAATTTCACTGTTTCAAAATGGGAAGAAGGCAATAATTTCTTACAGAAAGTACCTGAGTGTAAGAGTTCTCTGGTGGCGCAGTGGTTAAGAATCCGCCTGCCATTGCTGGGGACACGGGTTCGATCCCTGGTCCGGGAAGATCCCACATGCCGCAGAACAACTAAGCCCGTGCACCGCAACTACTGAGCCTGTGCTCTAGAGCCCGCGAGCCACAACTACTGAGCCCGTGTGCCACAACTACTGAAGCCCGCGTGCCGAGAGCCCGTGCTCCACAACAAGAGAAGCCACCGCAATGAGAAGCCCGCGCACCGCAACGAAGAGTAGCCCCCGCTCGCCGCAACTAGAGAAAGCCCGCGCGCAGCAACCAAGACCCAACGCAGCCAAAAATAAAATGAAAGAAAAGAAAGAAAAGAAAAGAAAGAAAGAAAGAAAGAAAGTGCCTGAGTGAAGACTGTGGGAAATATAATTAGAAAAAAAAAAGGATAATTATGGGCATAGAAATAATAATTGGAAAACTAATTGGAAGACATTTTGGGGAATGAGGTCCTGTTGGAACAACCCTGGGAGCATGAAACGCCAGGGACTCACCTGTAACACACATTTTCAGTGCATGGATTATGCACTTTGACTATGACAAAGACATGTTGAAAGTGGGACCGGATGCTTTTTGGAGTAAAAGGAAGTGCTCCAGGCTCTTGGAAAACAATGGTCACGATGTCATTTCCTATGTGCCTTTTCCTCAGGAGCTGCAGTCAGGAAAGTGAACACACAGAGTTACAGACACGGTTTTCTGTAAAGACAAGATACGTAAATGTACACAATTCACTCAGCATTCAATTTCAAGGAGTTTTTTAGAAAAGCAGAGTCATCCTTCGGAAGCTAGGGCTCCTTGACATGGCTGCGTCCAAAGACCTATGGAAAGAAAAGCCTCAATATTTAAGTTCATCTTTTGCTTTGAAAGGCAACTGGCGTTCTCTCTCCTTTTCATCTTTATCACTTTTTGCCCTGAAATGACAGCACATTAGAGCTAAAATCGCTTTAAGGAATCTTGTAGATTAAGCTCTTCGACTTAAAAGGAGGAGACGGCAGAGCGTCCAGGGGAAGGTACAGTGGCTGAAAGTCCTGCACGAGGGTGTCAGGGGCTTACATGACACGTGCATTTCTGCAACAAAAATACAGAAGACTGTTATTTTGGCGGCTGATATATTCAAGCTAATTAACTGAAATCTAGCCTTTTCAATGTATTTCAGGAACAGAGAATTCCACCAGATTAACAGTTGGAAAATCCAATAAATTACAAGTGCATCAGGAGAGAAGGAACCCCAGGTCAGTAACACCTGAACCCCTTTACTTGCGATGTTCCTTCTGCCGAGAATGCCCCCTTCACCCCAAGTCTCTCCTAGACCACTCAGGTCTCTGCTGAGCTACCAACACACTGGAAAGAATGTCCTTGGAGGGACTGCACAGGCCCTGCACCCATACCCCAGGCCCATGGCGACCACATTAGCTGTCGTGTCCTGTTCTAAGTCTTGGTTTACTTCTCCTGAGTCAGGTCATAATCATGACGAGGGCAGGAGATGTATCTCGTTGACTTTTGGTTTCCCAGTTTCTAATGGGCTGCCCAGGACACAGCAGACACCCACACACACACTGGCTAAGTGAAATAACAAGCGTTACAAACACACAATCACAGCCACGTAACACCGCGCAAGAAAATTGTGACCAACTCTGAATACACACCAACAAATCCATACACTCCGTAAGCTTACGCACCTAAAGCCATCAGGATCTGTGCTCCCAGAGTCTGGGACCCTCAGTTTTCACAGAGACAGTAATCCTTACATGAGTTGGTGATGTCACTGCAGGAACGGGGTAATCTCGGGTAGTAAATCTCTCTTTACGAGCAATAACAGAGGCAACAAGCTCGCGCTTAAATTTATTTGGCACTTACAGAACATACTTCACTGTAAAGAGCATTAATTTCAACTTTTAAAAACCTTTTAAACCCAGATACAAAAAGGATTTCATTGTCAGGCCCCTGACTTGTGATCTAGCACGATAAAAGGCCTGGAAAAGTGGGAACGAAATGTCCTTTCTTCCAGAGTTCCCTACTATGGGCCAGTTAAATCGCTGACTCATATGGTTGAAAACTGCTATTTAAATCCCGATGGTTAAAGTTATAAACACACAAAAATCGTTTTACTGCCTGAGTGAAGTTTTGAAAGCTATACTAATATCCATTAATGAGCCAGCTGTCGTCTTAAAAATGTTCGCTAGATATTTAAGTAAAAGGTGACATTTTAAGATGCACGTAAAAAAATCAGTAGCAAACTAGTCATATATTCACTGTGCTACTATTTACCCATCGTAGAGTGGACACAGATGTTAACCACAGTAAACATTTCATGAAAAGAAAAGAAAACAAGGCAAGCACACGTATCTAAAACAAGCGTCACGGGACTTCCCCGGCGGTCCAGTGGTTACGACTCCTCGCTTCCACTACAGGGGGGGGCGGGGTTTGATCCCTGGTCGGGGAACTAAGATCCGGCAAGCCGCACAGCGCTGCCAGAAACATAAATAAAAAAATAAAACAAGCATCATGACAAGCTGAAAACTGTACGAGGCTAAGATGTATTCTTCCCTCGTTTCCGCAATAACTGAAATACATGATTCACATGTACCGTAACAGGACAACAAAATTCAGGAACAAATGAAAAATGGAAAGAAAAGCTGAACTACCTAACAGTGTGTTCAATGTATTTGCTGAGCACGAACACAGTGGCCTACACTGTACTTTCCTCTGTATCCTTGAAACGTGGGAATTCTCGAACTCCTTGAAACACGGGAATTCTCAGACTGACGAGAAGATAGATGGAGCTTGCGGGGGCCAAGGCCACGTATGGAATTCTAGGCCCCTCCTTCCTCAGTGACTAGGGCGTCCGCTGGCCACCCTCCTGGGCTAACCTCAGAGGGCAGCCCAGCCTCATTAGTCAGTGAAATGCAGACAGCTATTCCTACCCATTTCTCTTGCTCCTCAAGGAAGACCATGGGTCCAGTTCTACACTTCACCACGGGAACATTTAAAGCGCAAGTGAAAGGAAACTTTAAGGCTAGTTACCTCGACGACGTGCCAACCCACCTTTGCCCCTTTCTAAGCATATTCTTTTGCTTTGTAAAATGGGCTAGAAATAGTTTTAAAATTCTAGTTAATTTAACCACGGTCACAAAATGCACTTTGTAGAAAAAGTGCGGGGGAGGGCGGGGAACAAGGAGATTCATTAAGCAGGGGAAAACAGGGCTTCCCTGGTGGCGCAGTGGTTGAGAGTCCGCCTGCCGGTGCGGGGGACACGGGTTCGTGCCCCGGTCCGGGAAGATCCCACATGCCGCGGAGCGGCTGGGCCTGTGAGCCATGGCCGCTGAGCCTACGCGTCCGGAGCCTGTGCTCCGCAGCGGAAGAGGCCGCAACGGTTAGAGGCCCGCGTAACACAAAAAAAAAAAAAAAAGAGGAAAATAAAATCTCAAGCTCTCTGTAGAGAATAAACAAAGAAAAATGAACACCTGGGCCATCAATAGGATATCTGAATCTTTTCAGAGACTAAAGAAATACAGCATCTGGCAGGTTCACGGAAACATTCATTGTCAGACAGTAAACAACCTAAGTAATTCTTGGGCTTCTTATATAAAGGTTAGGGTTCTCTTCAGCAGTTAGTTATGTCTTGTTCTAACTCGTCAATGAAATTCTGTAGAAGTCGACTCCGGAAATGGAAGGGGAAAGGGCACGGCAGCCCATAAACCAGGTTGGCCCAGCAAGACAGCAAGGCAAGTTCCTGGTCACCAAGACGCCGCCGGTGCTATTTCGGGGATTAAGGAACGACGTCTTCTAGGCCTTTCCAGACGTGAGAAGCTCCTAACACTTCTTCAGTGCCAAGAGGGCCAACTCAAGAGTCTTCAACCGCGAGAGTGAGTTAATAAATATTGTATTAGATTTAGAGTCAATTCTGCTAACTTCCCGACACTTGATTCAAGCTGTGAGCCAGGAATAAGCTCTTGGTATGACGAGGAAAGTGAAACTGTGATTCTTCACCCAATTCCCTGACAAAAAACGTACAGATGCTACAGAAATAGCAACCTGTGGGTTTATCTTCAATTCCTTAAACACACTTCAGGGTTTCACAGGTCCAGTTTTAACTTCGTGCAAGAACTGAAAGCAAGTGGAAACAACCAACCTCCAGGCAGCTGCATATGCATCGAAAATGGCATAAAGTTGAACTTGGTTAGATCTACCAGCCTCTATGCAAATAGGTTAAATTCTTTGTTCAATTCTTTTTTAAAAAAACCTGGGAAGTTTAAAAAAAAAAAGCATGTTGCACCTAATTCTGGAGGAGAGGGGGAAAGAGGCTGCACCGTAACAAGAAGATGTGACGCGGCTGGGATGTCGTTCAGAAGTCGTCTCTCAGGGTCAGCGATGAGAAAGCTTAATTTGAAACTGGAGAAGGCGGATCTCCAGAGAGAGCTTCTTGTCTTAAGAAGCAAACATGTGAAAATGAGCATGATTTCAAAGAGAAAACCACATCGTTTAATGATTACAAGTTCTGAAATTCAAAGAGATGAGTTCAGAAGTGAGGAACAAAATTAAATGTATCCCCCTTTGAAAAAACAATCATAAATTCTGGATCTCAGTCCTTGGGGTATGGTCGGAAAGCCCCAGCAGTAGGAGCAGGGCTGACAAAGACTGGTCTGTCCTGATCCTTCCCGGATTCTGACCCCGTCACCCCCCTCCCCTTCTGGACAGCCACCCTATCCCTGCAACACGCCCACCTGTCTCTGCAGCAGGCACCTTGCGTTTGCCAACCCTTGCTTAGAAAGTGTCTCCCCTTTACACGGTGTGCTAGCTTCTCCTCCTTCAGAGACCGTCCTAACTTTGCACACTTGCACACAGAACATACACAAACACACATGCATGCACACAACACAGCCCCCTCATATTCTCTGTACTCAAAAGAGCATGTACCAGTGGTCAGAATTTTGCTCTCATTTTTAAGAGGCATCTATAAAGTTTCCTGTATAAAGACACAGAAAAAGTGAACATAGAATAGTAGTCTGACCAGCAAGAAAGAGGCGGAAAACCTACACACATTACCACATAAATACAAAAGATCTTGCCTCCTTTGCTTCCACAAAAAAGTGACCTCTAATTAACCACTGTGATCTCAGATCAGTAAGAAGAGTTCAAATTTAATTACCGTTTCAAGGATGCATTGCTGATTTACCATTCTATATAACCAATATAAAAATACTATATAAAATATTTTACCAATGGCAAGAGTAAAGGCACAAACCAGCTAAGCAAGACTGAATATTTTGGAAACGGAGGAACAGAAATAAACCAAGAATGCGGATTGTTAATGATATAATAACAAAGTGAAGATAAGAAAAGATTATGACGACACAAATGTTTCTCTTCTGAAACTGGGCAATACCAGCCCTTCTGCAAAGCAATAATTCTTATTATCTGGTATAAGTATACATTCTTCTTTCTGGCCTGGGAATAAAGCTAATCATGGAAAGCTGGATATGGCTTTGATGCTTCCAAAATATTCCAGATTACTATTTATAGGTGAACCCAAGAGCAGTCAGGACCTGGCTGTAGAGAGAGCACTTAATGAGATAGATTCCTCCAATATTTAAATGGCTCCTCAGCTGTACCAATTAGGGACTTACAGAAGTATGTACACAAACCTTTTAAGGCAGGGGCTGACCATCTGTCTAAATTATATGGAGAAGGGGTTCCAGCCTAGCCTAACAAGCTCTGTCCCTATTTCCTCTGTAGATATCAAGCCCATCCCTAGGCTAAGACCAGGATTCTTCAGATGGAATCTCAGAAACCCAGGGGTTTTGTCTTTTTCCTTAGGGACCTCCATGGAGCTCGGAAACCCCTTCCAAGCAGGGCAGTTCTAACATTACACATGCATTCACACACACACACAGAAGTTTACTGTGTGCCAGGAACCATGCTACCTTCATCTGTTTATATACTTAGTTTGTCTCTGCCAAAGTGAAGTCCCACTGATAACATCCCATGATGGCTTAACTACGATCTGTCTATAGGACAAGCAGGAGGGAAGCAGCCAGGGGAGATAGCCCTGGGAAAAGTGGACTGACTGACTGCCAAGCAGACCCAGAGAGAGACCTGGGGGATTTGATTGAAAAGGGAAAACACTCCAAGAACGGGCTTCCTTATCTGGCTACGTTTTCTTTGTAAGAGTCCAGACATTCCAAAGACTGAACTCTCTTGCAACTGTCATGGGCTCTCTGAAGACTTTTAATACATCTTGGAATCAGCTTTCAGCTTGATTTATTTTTACAAGAGCAAACACAAGAAACTGTATCTGATGTGGATGCATCTAGAACAGTGAAATAGTCACAAATACCACGGGGCTAATGAGGCCAAAGTCAGAGGCGCAATTCACGTACAGACCAGTTAACTTTGCTAAGTTGTGTGGCCTCAAACTGCAGTCATGAACCCGGATGGTCACTTCAGACACTTATGCCCTTGGTATTACCATAATCTGTGGGCACGGGTGGGGT
Source organism: Delphinapterus leucas (assembly GCF_059928025.1). Taxonomy (NCBI): domain Eukaryota; kingdom Metazoa; phylum Chordata; class Mammalia; order Artiodactyla; family Monodontidae; genus Delphinapterus; species Delphinapterus leucas. Next base: position 6,974,077 of record NC_143144.1, read on the forward strand.
GGGTGCGAGAGACGGCAAAGTAGCACCACCCGCAACAGATTTGGAAAGTCCGTGTTCCAAGACTGCACGGTGCCATCACTGATCTATGACCAGAATATTCTGGTCGTCGTTAGCAAAGTATTAAATGTCAAAGTAAAAATGATTTTCTGAAATTATTGATAAATTAGTCCCTTCCTTTCTTAACTATTCAGGCCTTAGCTTTTCATGATAGGTCTTCAGCACTGGGAACAGGAAGATAAAATGCAAATTAAGTCATCTAAAATACTTGTCCTCTCTATCTCATAAGTTATAAATTATAATAACACCTAAAACTTATTGAGCACACTCTGTGCCAGCACTATTTTGAGTGCTTTATACATATTAACTCACCTAATTCTAACTACCGTCTAAGAAGGGTTCATTCATTCATTCAACAAACGTTAACTGACTGCTCTCCACGTTCTGGGCAGTGGTTCTGTGTGCATACAACACTCCGTGAAGAAAGAGGTAACAGTCTCTACCTTCAGGGATAAAGGAAAATAAAGCACAGACAATTGTGCCCAAGGTCACAAAGCTAAGGAGCTGGGATTCATATCCAGGAAGGTTCTAGAATTCTTGCCCTTAAGAGCTACATTTTTCTGCTGAAGCTTTTTGCCAACCTAGGAGGAGGAAGCCTCAAAGAAGGCCCTAGAATCACGGAATTCTAACACTAAGAGGGAGATGCTATGCATCATCTTGTCCAAATACGCTCAGGTGTGCCACTCCTCCCCACTTCCAAACCCTCGGAAGGTATCTCAAAAATACAGCATTCTTCCCGTCTGAGCCTCGGTGTAGAGCTCTTTCTTCTCAGTACGGGGCTCCAAGCCCCCACTGTTGGCCACCTAGACCACATCCTCATTAGATAATTGTCAAATTTCTTGAGAGACTAAGAATCTTTTCCAAGGCCACAAGGCAAATGACTGACTACAATAAGTTCAGGATACAAGTCCAATGGCTCTTATCCCCCATCCTACACTCATCCCTGTTATACTGTGATTACTCGCCTACAGCCTACGTTGAGCATGTAGATTTCCCAATGAAACGCAGATAAGATCATGTATATTCTACACATAGCAGGAGCAATTAAAAAAGCAAAACAAGCAGTCTTCTACCTCTAATGCGTGGGCATAACATTCAATGCCACGGATTCTCACTCGAGATAAAAAAGGAAAACAAAAATGGAACCAACAAGTCTTTAGGCCACGGAGTTTGTAATATACAATCTCAATGTACAGGGATTTTTGTTTTCTTAATCTCCCATCTGGGAAGTTGAAAACACCCACGTACCTCACTCCCCACCCCCATCCTTCCATCCACGTTTTTATGTGCAGGACTTTTCGGGGAGAGTTTCAGTGAAAGAAACTCTGGTACAAAGAACTCATAAAACCACACTTTTAATTACTGTTCAATAGAAAGGGGACGGGGGAAGCCAGCTTTGAGTTCTGGTAACAGCAAAGTCAAGGGACTTCGAAATTTCAGAGGTTCCCCTCTGAGAAACAACGGAGTGGATTCGGAGTCCAGTGACTCAGGTAACTGGGGAGCTGGCAGGGCCTTGTGGGTTGAATGCTCCATGAGTGGGGTCCAAAGGCACTGGTTCTATTTCCACTAACCTACTGACAGAGTCTCTGGGCCTGAGTCAGCCCTACCAGGTTTCTCAGCAACAACTCACCCAGAGTTTAATTACTGGATGATCGCAAAAGTAACTGCATGGTCTAAAATTGAGCATCTTAACGTTGACTGAGTCTATATGGCATTATTCCAAATAAACGTTTGAAGAGCTAGAAACCCTTTAGTTTACAACATGTGTAAAATTCATACGTGTGACCTAGGGATTGTAACTCCATGTCATAAAAAACATACAGACGTGTGATCAAAAGACAGATCCTCTGAAGGTAATGGGCAGAACTCTGATTACTAGAAAACCCTGTAGAAAATACAGGAAGGACAAGGGATTGAGGTTAAGTATTAGGTAGAAAAAACCCATCTAGCAATTACCACGAGAAGAGGAATAAACAGAGGAGCTGCAGCCCCAAATGTGACAAAGCCGGGCTGGAGGTCAGGGGCCTCTTCTTCCTCTTGGCTGGGGGATCTAAGGTGGTTCTTCCCACCTGGGAACAGGGCAAGTGGCCTCGCTGGAAAAATGCACCCCTTGACTACCTTCATTGCATTTCATGAGCATTCAGAAAAAATGTAAAAAAGAAAGACAAAGTTCTCTGCAACAATTAAGTTTTATTCACATGACAAATGCTTATCGAGCAACTACTATGTAGTCCCTGGTGCTTTAATTTAGCGCAAGGGAGTGCAGTTACGTGACATCAGCAAAATTAAGTTTTCTAAGCGTGGAAACAAACCTTGCTTTAACTCTGCACTCACCCCAAATGTAATCAAACCCCTAAAATTAAAGAACGCCACGAGTGAGTTACAAGATTCTTTCTTAACAATATTTTCTAGAAGTTATCTACCCACACGCAGAAACGGAAGGTCAGGTTACATTAGTTGACCTCTTCTGTAATTAATACAGTTGACACTGCTTCCCATTAAGATTTTGCCTGGCAAGCAATCCAGGTGAGTGTGGAAGAGTTTCTAAGTTCTGTAAGAAAAGAGTGCAATAAAACTTGTGCCATAATAATCCCTTTAAAGCCCAAACACTTCCAGATGATAAAAGAGTCAAAGACTATGAATGCCATTCAAAGAGAAAAACCTACTGATTCTTTGCAAATTCGAGATACACTGATAGCATGGAAGGGCTGCCCTCGGAGGTGGCATCTGTTGTGGGGGTGGGGGGTGGGAGGAGGCCGTACCTGCTGCCTGTTGTTGGGCGTGTGTGGGAGCATGGTGCACACATGGAACATAAGCTCGTAGTCTTTGTACGTCGTGTACAGGGAATGCGTTCCTGTAGAATCAGCTGAAAACAAAGATTAATTGCAAGAACAAGTTAGGCCACTGCAGACTAGCAATTCAACACTTAGAAGGTCATTATTACAAAAGGCAATTCAACCGAAAAGAACAGACCTCCCAACGATAAAGGACCAGTGTCTTGGGGGTGGCCCCGCTCTCTCACTAGGCCCTGTTTCTCCCACTTTCCAGCCCACGCCTGCGGCCTGAGTTTTGCCATCTGCTCTCACCCAGGCGCTTTCTACTGAACGCGTGGTTTCCCCTCCCTTTTCTTCTACACTCTTGCCTTCGCAGTGCTAACTTAGATGACCCACATGGGCGAGATGCTGCTGCCACAAGAAGTACAGGTGAGCACAGGAGGAGGTGTGGCCTGGCGCCGGTCTGGGTGCAATTATTAGACGGGGCTGAGCTAACCAGAAGTTATCCTTGCCCCATCGTGTGTGTGTGCACGTGCGTGTGCGTGTGTCTACAGTTAATTATCAGTTGTTCTTGGGCACTTGACCCTCCAGAACCCAGAAAAATGAAACAGGATTGACTTCATATAGAAATGGGAATGAAAGATGTTAAGGATTTCTTCCCCGAATGATGGAAGTAATTTTCTTCTCTTTCTGACAGGCAATGCGATGATGCAGTCATATGACTAAGACCAGGGAGGATGAATGTGATCTCTTACTGCATATGATGCACTGATACATGTTAAAAAAAACTATGACATCTGAATCCCTGTTAATCATACAGCTATTCATCTTTTGAAAAGCAGAATGATTCTGTGCAAATTCGAAACCCATCTGTATTATCAACAGATTACCTCACTGAGAGTTTCAGACACCCAAACCAACAGTGACTATAAAACGTTTAAATAATAATTTTAGGACGGAGGTTTGAACCACTTTGCATATGGATAAAGACAAAAAGATAAATAGAAATTAAGATGTAAACAGAACTCAAGACTGCCCTTCTCAATCCTTGATCTATATACAGGTTTATCGTCTACCTTTTAAACAACAACAAACAATACTGTTCGATATTATTGAAAACAAAGTTTATTCCATTGTGTTTGTTGGGGAAACTCTAAGTAGTGATCTTGGGCTAACCTTTTTTTAATCTGAAAATTAAAATTTTTACTTTAAGAACATTAAAACACTTCACCTTCATGGGCATTTATTATTTTCTTTCTAAATCATGCAACATATTCTTATTTCCAACATTTATATCCAACTCAGAAATAGTCCTGAAAATCCTCTAGAAAAAAGTATTGCATACAGTTTTGTGCTGAGAGGTACTCACAGAAGGAAATTTCACGCCTAAGGGGAGTATGTAGAATGTTAATCTATGGATACTGATAAATTAACTTGCAGACGGTCAGAGAGGATATTCATCTAATAAGCTCTATATTATCCAGCCCCCATTTTCTCTTTTAGCTGTTCATTAAATGCATATTTGTTATTTTTCTTAGGACTTCTTAGAGAGTAATCTTCCATTTCAACTGTCTTGTCTCAGGATCTTAAGGATGAAACGTGGCTTTGGAAGTGAGCAGGCCGGTCATGATGGAATGACGACTGCTCCTCCCACGAAGAAGTAACACTGAAGGTCAGAGGATGAACTAACCCTGCAGGTTCAATGACTCCCCTCACAACGTAAGTTACTACGATGCTTAAAATTCAGTATGAGAAATGCTGACAGATATTTCACAGTCTGGTCAATGGGCTTCAGATTCAGGAAATCATAATGAAAAAAGAAAAACGCACTTTTAGGGGGAAGCGGGAGAAACACTCTCAAAAATGTGGTCATAATTTGTCTATCTCAAGTAGTGCTAAAGGACGAATTTCTAAAATTAAGTATTCAATATTTTCAAAGTTTTTATTTTAAACATCAGAAGGGTAATGCAAAAGGTCAGCTCAAGCTTGTTCAGGGGTTTGCTGCAAATATTTCTGTTCAAAAGGAGATACAGGGGGGCTTTCCTGGTGGCGCAGTGGTTAAGAATCCGCCTGCCAATGCAGGGGACACGGGTTCGAGCCCTGGTCCGAGAAGTTCCCACATGCCGTGGAGCAACTAAGCCCGTGCGCCACAACTACTGAGCCTGCGCTCTAGAGCCCGTGAGCCGCAACTACTGAGCCCGCGTGCCACAACTGCTGAAGCTCGCGCACCTAGAGCCTGTGCTCTGCAACAAGAGAAGCCACCGCAGCGAGAAGCCCGCACACTGTACCAAAGAGTAGCCCCTGCTCACCGCAACTAGAGAAAGCCCGCACGCAGCAACGAAGACCCAACGCAGCCAAAAATAAATAAATAAATTTATTTAAAAAAAAAAAGAGAGAGAGAGATAAGGGCCATCACGGCAGTCTCCGGTTTTATCATTCTCTGCAGCCAACCAAAGAAAGGCCGGCCACGGCCTGGGGGTCTATATTCTACTGGATAGCAGAGCACCTTAGCGGCTCACAGCGCCTCTGCTCCTACCCCATTTCATTCTGTACTTAAGAGAGGAACAACCCATTTTAAAGCTGGAAGGGACATCTCAGATACTCTAGCCCGAAACTCTGACTTTTCTTTGTGAAGAAAATGAGGCCCAGATTTGCCCAAGGTCCTGTGGGCAGGCGGAATGAAAACTGCAACACAACTCTCCTGTATTTAAGAAGGAAGATATTTTTTTTTGCCCACTTCATGAAAGACATACTTTTTATTTGACCACTCCATGAAACATAATTCTTAGAGACCTCCTCTCTAAAGGCATGCCATGATTTCTTTGCATCTCATAGAAGGTCCTGCTCATAAAAATAGAAGACTCGCTGATTATTAGAATCAACATATCAAAATCTTGTTCTGAAGTTATCATTTCCTTGTACCAAAGTACTTAGCACTACCTCTGTAACGTATTAAAGACGTCTCTCAAGCCATGAAAACTCCCAGCTGATGTCAATTCTATACATAGGAGAATATCTGCATTACCTCTGTTGTAGTTTTATAGAATGTACAGCTCAGAAGCTCTTAAAATGCTTCCCCAATCCACCCCACAGCAGAGGGACGGCAGGCATGCATAGCAATGAGTCCACGTTGGCAGTGGTTCTCCTGGAAGGACGTCCCTAAGGCTGGCACGCCAGCACCTCTAGGGGGTATGTGACTGTCTGTGGGCAAGGGGAGTTTGCACAGGAAACAGAGGAGAAAATCAGAAAAGGTCTCACTGATCCTTCTTAAAAGATGTGGATACTTGCGATGGCTGTCACAAATTATTTTCTAGCCTTAATATTTCTGAGGCATGAGCTATACACATTCAGCCTAATAGTCAAACTCCAACCTTGGCGTGTGTGGAGGACACACAGGGCCCGCATGTGAGCCAACACCGTGTCCAGGTCTTGCGATCTATCCTCTAAGTGTTAACTTTCAAAAACAGATCAAAACCCCAGAACTGATGACAGGCCACGCGCACCAAGAATGGCACCACCGGCGATCTAGGCAAGTATCTCTGATGGTCGCAAGGTGAGCGGGCCAGGGGCCGCAGGGGCTCAGGTGGCCTCCATGCCAACCCTGGCTCGGCCACACGTTGACCCTCCCCCAGGGAAGAGTCCCCGCCGGCCCCTCCTCTAGGGCTAGATGCCCCCCCAGACCTCCAAGTTCAGAATCTATCTGCTCATCCTTCATTAAAAGAGCAAGCGCTCAATTGCTTGACGATAAGCAGAATTTCCCCAGATTCACAAAATTATCCTGCCTGGTATTTTTACCAGGTGTGCTGAGAGCAACTAAATGACAACACAAATACGAAGGTGAAATGCTTCGAATTTATGAGGGCCATAAGGAACACGGTTACCTAAATGGAGAGACAAGACAAATTCACACATCATAGGAGGGGACCTGACTAAGGTTCTTGGAAAGCAGCATGCGTCAGCTTTTTCATCACTGCTTCAGCTCCCCAGGTAACATCGTGAAAACGGAAACAAGCAAAGATAAGGCCGTGAGCACGGCCTGAGTGGATGTGGTGATGTTTAGACTTTCAGAAATGAATGCGGGGCTCATCCTTGCTGCAGTGGGACAGGGTGTAACGGACAGGTGAGGTGAAAAGAAAGAAGAACGTATTAAAAGATTATTCACCAAACACCGGGGAATCTCTGCTCTTGTTACATGGGAACAAGAATTGACCCTTTGAGCTTATGAGAGACACAGAGCTCTTGAGAAATGTGCCCCCTCTGCTCATCTGAGGAAATCTCAACTCCATCCCAAATAAGCCAGCTCGGCTGCTGCAGGGGGTCAAGAAGGGGAGGGCTCGGGATCGCTAGCTTAGATGTCTGGGGGTGCGCCTACTTTTGGAGCATTAAATCTGTGCACACACAAGCAAGTCTGAAGCTTACTTTTATTGTCCAGCTGAGCCCGGTATTTACTAAATCCTTTCAGCCGCACCCTCTGGCCCAGCAGATCGAGGAATTCTTCAAAAGCTGGTCCGGCCGTCTCGTTGTTGTACATCTCCTCCTCGGTGCTCTGGCCGGCTCTGCAATACAGGATCCCGATCTTGTGCTGAAAGCTCAGCTGAAATGGGGCAGAAAGGGAATTACTCGGCAAAGAGTATCAGACAAGGACGCCTGAAACTAAGCAACATTGTAAATCAACTCTATTCCAATATAAAATAAAAATCAAATTAAAAAATAAAATGGGGGCTTCCCTGGTGGCGCAGTGGTTGAGAGTCCGCCTGCCGATGCAGGGGACACGGGTTCGTGCCCCGGTCCGGGAAGTTCCCACGTGCCGCAGAGCGGCTGGGCCCGTGAGCCATGGCCGCTGAGCCTGTGCGTCCGAAGCCGTGCTCCGCAACGGGAGAGGCCACAACAGTGAGAGGTCCGCGCATCAACAAAAAAATAAAAATAAAAATAAAAATAAATAAAAAAATAAAAAAATATAAAAATAAAATGAAAACAGAAAGTATCAGACAAGCTAACTTCCAGTAAAATTAAAATGACAAAGAGCTGAGAATTCTGTTCTCAGGAAAGCATGTCAGGACAATTCCCATAAGCTAAGAAGCAAAAGAATAAGCAGCTGTCACTGTACACAATACTCCAAATACATAACAAACCCAGAAACCCGAACATAACAGTTGGAGAAACGTCAGACACCCTAAGAAATATGATGAATGGCCTTGCCCATGTGGGAGTTGCCAGGTTTCCAAAATGGAGAGCCAGGTTCAAGCGTTTATTTAAAAATACAACTGTGGAAATATTTAATCTCATACCCTCTACACAGTCATGAGCATTATCTTCCAAGTTAGAAAGAGAAAAGGGCTGCACACTTTAAAAAGTTTTCCCTCTCTGGTTCCTCACGCTTTTCTGTTGTCGTTATTTGAACATTCATGGAAATATGAAAGACTGTAATTTAAAAAAGCAAATCAAATTCAGGTCTGGTAAGGAAATTGCGATATACGTATAGTGATAGAATAATGTTTTGTTTCCACAAAAGTAACTCTGACTCAACAATTACAGTCATTTCTACATTTTTGACTGGCTTGAAAACATCTGCTAGATATACAATAGGCCATAAAGAATTTTAATAGGAATTGAAGATTTCCTGCTGTAGCTCTATCTCCCTGTCTATCCCGTATTGTGCTGGAAGCTACCACACTGCTTTCTCCCAAGGCCAGGGAGAAACTGGATCCACCTTTACAGCTTTCGTATTTTCCCTAAAGAGGGACTACTTGTCACTCAGGAAATCAGGGCACTTCATCTTACTAGCAGCAATCTGAGCCTCCAAAGGCTGGCGGATTATCAGCCCTCTCTGATTCCCTAAAGGCATCCATCCGTAACACTGTTCACTTTTATTATCAGCTGTAAAACAGAGCCTTTAATCAAAACTCATAGCTGACTAGATCAGTAAAATAAGGTAAAATGGTACTCATTTCCCTTGAGTGGCAAAGTGATCACAGCAGTCTCATCCGGGTGACCAATGACAAAGTACAATCCAAGCAAGGTAGGGATCCGCCTGCTTGGGGCATCTCGGCAGAGATGCTAGGGGAAGCTCAGAGCTGGGCGGGCAGCCGACCGCCAGTACATTCTACACACATTCCACCTCCTGAGTGCTACGGGGGAGAGGGGAGGAACCAAACGAGACATCAATCACCTGTTCCTAATTGGACCGGATAAGCTACCTACAGGGATGGCTCCCACGGTGAGGGGTTTGGGGGGCGGGTAGAGAGCGCACAGGCCCCAATCACACAGTGAAGACAAGGATCCAGGCCCTGAATGTGGGGCTATGAGATGCTGGCCATAAGCTGTTAGTGTTATGAGCTGTGCTGTACTAGTCCTTTAGCGGCGTCAAGACAGAAAAAACATTTCTATTTGCCCAGGGATTGAGGAATAAATGTTTCTGATCAACTCAACTATCCAAATAAATGAGACACCACACTTAACGCAAACAGACCATCATCCTCCAAAAGCAAGGAGTATAATACAAATGTCTCATATTATTTCACTAATTGTTTCAGAACACTAATTGTTCTGAGGGACCCAGAAGACACTCCAGGATCTTAGAGTACTTTAGGAAACACTTGGGATTGGCAATTGTCACCACAGATGTGGATCGCCTTGGTGACTGCCAGAACTGGATAAATCCTCTAACGGGACCTCTACGAGACTGCTGTACCTCCTCGACACCATGATGCTTGGACCTCCCGCCTGCTGTTAGAAGCGGATTTCCGCTCTCCCCAGCTGTCCGGCCCTGGCCTCATGGAGAGTCCCCCAGAGATCCTGTGGAGTGATTAGCGGGCACCGGTACCCAGGGCCCCACGAGCCCCCGCCCACACATCCTCCACACCCAGCAGGGGCGGCCGTACCACCACCCACATCCTGGGAGCTCACTGTCCCAAGGCTGCCACCCTGTCTGTCCCCCTGCCTGCCGCCCCCCCAGAGCCCTGCCACCTCTCCTGGTGCCACCTCTCCTGGTGCCACCTCACGTCGCACCCCTGCCACACCTGCAGCTTGTCCCAGGCAGCCCCGCCATCCCCAGCAGGAAACCCTTCCTCTGCCTCTTTGCGGAGCAGGCCCGGAGCAAAGCTGTCTGGGGCCCCAGGGGTGGGGCCGCGGCGGCCCCATGCGGGTGGAGCAGAGCCTCCCTGGACCAGCACAGTTTCTCTCTGATTCCTGACTCTTGCGGACCTGATACTTCCTGTGGACTCAGGCAAAGGCCAAATTCCTGGAGAGCTGAAGCCCCCGGAGCTTCCCTGCTGAGCGCGGTGCCATCCGCTCACACCCCTCTCCTTCTAGCCATCGCAGACCAGCCTGTGTCTACATCCCAACTGGGAACAGGACTTGCTTTCTACCCAAACAGCCCTGGGCCCATGGGAATCAGGGGATGAGGCTAAATTAGACTTCAAAGCCCCCAGGTGTCTTGCCCCAGCTCCTAGAGCTCTGCTCCAGTGACTGAGAATAAACCACTGTGGCCTGTTTACTACAAGGCCTGTGATTCCACTAAAACAGTAAGAGGATGAGACACGGTGTGAAGGAAGAGACCTCTCTCACTCCAATCTCTTATAAACCTCACAAAATCAATGGAAATGCAACACCAAGGCTGACCCCCTCCTGCCCGTGGTTCACCAGAAAGCTGGCACACCTCTTCAGCCTGATCGCAGTTCCAAGGGGAGGACAGACTCCAGGTCCCCATGAACTAAAACCCCCAGTTCTCTCGGAACAAGGCTTTGTTTCTAAGCCCTCTACACCTCAGGCTGAGTCTAACCACGCCCCCGTCCCACTGACCTTCCTTTAACTGTTGTGATGCGAATCACAGCCAGTCCCACTGTCCTGGGGTGAACGAGGCCGGCACTTGGGCGTCACCACGGTCAAAAACTAAAAACACCCACTTGCCCAAACTCTATACTGCTCCCGTGCCCAGAGTTGGACACACAGACCCTGCACGGACAGGCAGACGATCCCTTGCCTCCTGGGACTGGATAAAAACTGAGTGCTCTGTTCCAAAGGCCAGAAGCCCCGTCATTATTGACAAGAAAATTTAAATTTAAAGGAAGGTGACAAAAAACAGAGCCTCAGAATGGCCTCGAAAATAAATTCAGGTGTGCAGGAAAGTCCTTCCACTGCATCCTCCCAACTCAACCACCTGCTCTAAGCGTGTAGTATCATGGATTTAGACCCGCTTGACTTCGTGTCAAGTAAACCTGGTACGTGAGTGAACATACATCTGGGTGAGGAGGCAAGAGCAGAAGGGGTGATTGGCTTGTGAACAAATTAATCCAAAGATGCCCTAATATTCTAAGTTAGTGAGCTGTCATAATGTATCTGAATTAATTTTTTAAGAAGTCAACCTAGTGGGGAAAGATAAATTAGGAGTTTGGGATTAACAGATACACACTACTATATATAAAATAAACACAGGGAACTATATTCAATATACTGTAATAACCTAAATGGAAAAGAATCTGAAAAGGAATACATATCTACGTATAACTGAATCACTTTACTGTACACCTGAAACTGACACATTGTAGATCGACCACACTTCAATCAAAAAAAAAAAAAAGTCAACCTATATAATCTTAGGAATTCACCTGTTATACAAACTAGGATAGTCTTTTAAAAAAGGAAAAAATGGTATCTTAGAGGTTGGGAGGTGAATTTATGTAGATAAAGTAGCAAAACTTTCAAAGTCCTGATTGATAATTACTTCCCTTATGATTCTCCATGGCATGGAGTCTTCCTGTTCAAAACATCTTACCAAATGCAAAGAACGGAATGAATGACCCGATACCCACCATATCTCCCACTGATACAACATACCTTGCGCAGAGCAGATAAACACAGTGACTGCCAAACCAGGAATGGATCCCAAACTCCAAGAAAGCAGAAAACGACAATATGTCCTTTAAAGTATTTTTTCAAGAGTAAAACCCCTTAAGACCAGTAACATAAAACTGGCCCATCCCCTCCCTGGGAAGATTTTCTATCAGGAAAGTAGATAAAGACAGCACTACCCAGAAGTGACTCACAACACCTCGACAGGTTAGGGCAGCTTTTAAGGATCCTTTGGAAACCAGGATGTTAGAAAAGCTGTCTAATATCTTTCAGAGATGAGCATAAATAGTAAGTAGCTCTTGCTGACGTAATATGGAAATGAGATACCACTAAGAGTCGGGGGGCGTTAAAATGTCATATTGTACACCATTATGAAAGTATACCAGAGTCAAATAAACATAATCTCAAAAGAAAAAACACATGAATACAGTCAGAGCTCTAATTGTACTGGTGTGCTTAAAACAAGCACCCAGTTCTCAAAATTAATTCATTGACGTCAGATTGTTAACAGGTGTCCATTCAAAGTACCTGAAGGCTTAGTTGAAGAGAAATTCCCTGGCAGAGCCATTTTTATAACCTTCACTGCTTCCCACCGGCCCAGCTCCTGGACCTGTCCTGCCGGACAGACATCCCAAGAAGTGTCTGCTTCATTCTGTGAGGAGACAGTCACCTGTGGCTGCTGTAACGTCTCTCAGGGCTTGGGCGTCAGGATCCAGGCTGGGGAACACAGGGCCACCTGTGGACTCCTCCACAGCAGCCTGAGGGACCAAGCACCTCATTCGCCAGGCACCTGCTACCCAGCAGGTGAGGGACATGTAATCAAGGGAGAAGCAACAACACACCAGAAACATAAAGGGATGAAGACCACGGGGGTCGGCACCTCTCTTCCAGACTCTTCCATGACACGGAAGTGAATGTGTAACAGAGCAGGACCCTATGGGGCCTTCCCAGGACAGGCCCCTCCCCCATATCCTCTGCTCTAGCTCCTCACTGAAGTACCCAGATAACAGACCAGATAACAGTATCTGACGCCTATTTCCTGAGTTGTTTTTCAGATGCTAAAACCACCCCCAAATGGAAGAAATTACTTGATGATCATGAGCACGTAGCTCCCAGACCTTCTGGTGCCTAAGGACTGACCACCATCAGCCAATCAGAGAACTGTGCATGAGCTGATCACAGACCCTGGGGTTCCTCTCCCTCACCTGGCCTTTAAAATTGCTCTGCTGATCAAAACTACAATGAGGTATCCCCTCACACCAGTCAGAATGGCCGTCATCAAAAAATATACAAACAGTAAATGCTGGAGAGGGTGTGGAGAAAAGGGAACCCCCTTGCACTGTTGATGGGAATGTAAATTGATACAGCCACTATGGAGAACAGTATGGAGGTTCCTTAAAAAGCTAAAAATAGAACTACCACACAACCCAGCAATCCCACTCCTGGGCATATACCCTGAGAAAACCATAATTCAAAAAGAGTCATGTACCACAATGTTCATTGCAGCTCTATTTACAATAGCCAGGACATGGAAGCAACCTAAGTGTCCATCGACAGATGAATGGACAAAGAAGATGTGACACATATATACAATGGAATATTACTCAGCCATAAAAAGAAACAAAACTGAGTTATTTGTAGTGAGGTGGATGGACCTAGCATCTTTCATACAGAGTGAAGTAAGTCAGAAAGAGAAAAACAAATACCGTATACTAACACATATATATGGAATCTAGAAAAAAATGGTTCTGAAGAATCTAGGGGCAGGACAGGAATAAAGATGCAGACGTAGAGAATGGACTTGAGGACACAGCGAGGGAGAAGGGTAAGCTGGGACTAAGTGAGAGAGTGGCATGGACATATATACACTACCAAATGTAAAACAGATAGCTAGTGGGAAGCAACCGCATAGCACAGGAGATCAGCTCAGTGCTCTGCGACCATCTAGAGGGGTGGGAGAGGAGGGGTGGGAGAGGGAGGGTGGGAGGGAGACGCAAGAGGGAGGGGATATGGGGATATATGTATACGTATAGCTGGTTCACTTTGTTATACAGCAGAAACTAACACACCACTGTAAAGCAATTATATTGCAATAAAGATGTTAAAAAAAAAAAAAGAAGAAGAAGAAAAAATGCTCTGCTGAAACCCTTCGGGGAGTTTGAGGTTTTTGAGCACAAGCCACTCATTCTCCCTGTACTGGTGATTTTACAATAAACGCTGCACTTTCCTTCACCCAAACCCGGTGTCAGGAGATTGACTTTACTGCACCTACCTGCAGGTGAGTGGACTCAGGTTTGGTTCGGTGACAAATGCTGTCCTTCCCACCAAGCCCTCCTGAACTCTGAGTCCCTGGACCAGCAGCGACACACCCGCTCTGTCCCTCCATGACAACAGGATTTCCTCAACTGCCTCATGACATGACCATTCTAAAAGCGCTTTACCAGTGATGACCATGATGAACTCTTCTGTGGGATTTTAGAAGCCAACTGTTCAAGGTTCAAGTTTTGGTTTGGTTTAGTTGTTGTTTTTAATATATCAGCCTTCATTCTTGAGAAAGACAGACTGCAGGACTATCCACTCTGAATGTCACAGTGCCTGCTTCCTCTGGCTGAGAATGCAGTGTTAATTTCCTAGTGCAATTACAACTTCATCTCTTAGGATCCCAGCCATCTGAGTATCAAATACTCCACCAATATACCACAGGGAGTGTGTTACTGGGTCCACCAAGAAATCCCGCACACTCCCTCCAAGACATGAGAAAGAATTGTCCTTGGGAAATTCTGGAAAGACATCACAATTGTCTTTTTCTTTCTGCAAAGCATGTATTTAAAAACAAATCCACACATTTAAAATAAAATGCATACCCTTGGGCACCGACCACTCAGTTTCGCCTCCAAATTATCTTGCATCTGAAGTTAAAAGGCTTCTTTCCATCTTCTGGGCCACCACCTAAATCCTGTCCATCATTAATTCTCTCCCGGATGCTATTAATGATCACATAATTGAGCTCCAGGCCATCACCAGGCTCTACCTTCACCAGCCTGTCCAGTACCCTTCTACCAGAATAATGGTCCTAAATTACGGCTACGAGCATGTCACATCCTACCGGCAAACCTTCAATGTTCCCTACCACCTCCTGGATCCAGTGCTAACTCTTTAGCCCAGCATTCACTCCAGCCTCAACATATTTTGTGACTGTTGTTGTTTTAACTCCTAACCTCCCTGCGTGTGCCCTTCTCTTGTAAAGAAACTGGCCATAGTTTCTAAAAGAGCCAACTGCTCGTATCTCCCTGTTGGAACTCTACTCAAGTCTAAAGGCCCAGTTACAACACCGCCTCCTTCAGATGTTACTTTCTCTTTGCCCAGAGCACACACTGCATTTCTATGTCTCCATGACCCATGACTACACTAACGGCCGTGGTGTTCTTCGTCTTAATGGCCCCAAGGGTAGGGACCAAGTCTTAGCTTCAAGCCTCCTGATACGTGCTGTTCACGGCCATCTGTTAGCATGACACTTTGCACATAGCAGACAAGAATAAATGTTAGTTCGGGGAAAGGCCCAACGTGAGTTCTTTACACCCTGGGAAAATACACCAGCGGTCTCTAATAATCATGAATCAGATCTGCTCCTGCTGGCTGGGACATACCAAAACCCTGGTAAAAACAATGCAAGTCACAACGCAGCAGGAGGTGCATTGCACTTATTATTAAAGGCATCATGTTACTTAACTAGTATAGAGGCATAGTTGAGAAAAACTGGAGGAAAATGCTTTAAGGCATTAAAAATAAATGATCTCCAAAGGCAGATGGATGGGAAAACTCCAAAACATTCAGAAACATGGACACAAAGTCCCGCACACTTACAGTCTCCCACGTGATACACACCCCTTGCTCATCAAGTTTGAGCAGCTGCTCCGACACCTTGGGTGAGCTCGAGGCCTGCCTCAGGCACTGGATGCTCAGCTCTGGAATGACGTATTCCAGGACTTCTTTGAGAGGGAGTCCCCGTGCAGTCCCATGCCTGGCGGTAGAGGGTATGGCATCTTCCAAAATCGCTCCTCTCAGGGTTGTCAGCTGCAGGGGCAAATACAACATTCCGGTTAACACTTATTCCTGGCTACCTCTTTAAAGCATAACTTTTTAGTTGCCTTAAAAAAAGAGGAAGAGAGAATGGACTTGAGGATATGGGGAGGGGGAAGGGTAAGCTGTGACAAAGTGAGAGAGTGGCATGGACATATACACACTACCAAACGTAAAACAGATAGCTAGTGGGAAGCAGCCGCATAGCACAGGGAGATCAGCTCGGTGCTTCGTGACCACCTAGAGGGGTGGGACAGGGAGGGTGGGAGGGAGGGAGACGCAAGAGGGAAAAGATATGGGGACATATGTATAACTGATTCACTTTGTTATAAAGCAGAAACCGACACACCGTTGTAAAGCAATTATACTCGAATAAAGATGTTAAAAAAAAAAAGAGGAAGAAAGCTAAGGCTCTTTTTGGAGTGGGGCAAAAGAGGCTAAAAGTTCTCGATCTGAAAAAGCAAATTCAACACTCAACAGTCAGTCTTTGAACAACCGAAGGATTCGTGCGTCAGGAAGGAGCTGATATAACCAGACGTGCGTGAAACACGAGGAGGATTGAGACAAAGCCCTGCCCGGGGACATTAAGTCACTCCCACCACGATCGGAACCGACAGAAGAGGGATGCCGAGGATGAGCCGGGGGTCCTAGGGCCAGGCTAGCCACAACGACCTCCTCCATCCTTCCGTTTTCTTTTTCCCATTTTTCTCTACATCATCTTCTTTTCTTCCACTTTTCCTATTTAACCTTCCATGGCTGGCAATTCCCGAGGCTGAGTGGGGCGATCCCGTGGCCCCCGTGGGCAGGTGACCCAGGGCTGGGAAGACCACCACCGGACTCTGCCTCCTGATCTGTGATATGTCCTCAAACACGTCGTGAAAGCCTGGAGCCACTAGTCTGACACGTGTCATCTAAGCCCAGGTCAAATATGCGGAGAGAGGAGGCCCAGCACGGCCAGCCGAGAGCTCTGGTTCTAATCCCACCCCTCCGACAAAGCAGCCGTAGTGACGTGGTAACAACGGCGCCTAGCATTTGCACAGAGCTCCAGGGCACCGCTGTGCAACAGGACTTTCTGCGGTGATGAGACCGCCCTCCATCTGCACTGGCTGATACGGGAGCCACCAGCCCCGAGTGGCTGCTGAGCGCCTGACCCGTGACAGGTGTGACCGTGGAACCACATTTTTTATTTTATTCAATTACCTTAAATTTAAATAGTCACACGTGGTTAGTGGCTACTGAACGGGATGCTGCAGGTCCGTAACTTACAATATGTCACCTCCAGAGAGGGCTTCCTTTCCTCTTTACGGCACAGAGCCCAGTTCACGGGAGCACCGATGCACAGGCAGTGGGCACCAAAGTGCCAGGCTTGGGCAGGGCTGGCGAGGGGCTCTCTGTACCCTGATGCAGAAGGGATCACATTCTGGACTGTGTGGATGACACATTCCCATCTAATTACAGTGGTCAAGAGGATAAAACCTGAAGTGCAGGCCAGATCTAGTTCTTCATATAAATCAACATCCCCGCCTACAGAGCTCCACGCATCGGCCATATGGTGTATAACAGTCGCACTTTTCACTCAAAGCAAGACCAGCGGGGAAGTAGCCTGGGTGCTGGCGGGACAAAGTGCAGGGCCACAGAGCTGCTGCACCTACAGACACGCTAAGCCAACACCCACCCCACGGGCGGCCTCCTGGTTTTCTGCATTCGACGCTGAAGTCGTCCTTCAATTCTGACATGAATCATAGAGTTCAAGTTTGTCCTCTGCTTCAGGCCCGAAAACCTTGCATTTTGATCATTTTATCCTTTCTGTCATGTAAGGTGGCAGTCAAATCACTGCCACATCCATCAAAGGTCTTCACATTTTCTACTTTGAACAAAACACTCTAAGCCCTTTTGGTCACCGGAACGGCTGGGATCACAGCACTGACAATGAAAGCAACGCCTTAACCAAGCGGTGACCCCGAGGCCCAGCCCAGGACACACCCATGAGCGCCCAGTACCTCGCTCGTCCTGAAAGCCACCCGGTAGTTGAACTGGGACCCTTCTTTCTCCTTGGGGTCTTCCACCTTCTCCCTCCGGATGCTGACTGCCACAGGGCCGAGGTTCTCATCAATTCCAAAGTAGTTCTGGTGCTCTGCAATGGAAGAGAGCAGTGGCATGAGGAGAAGGGAACAAAGAACAGGGTGGGTATCTTTCAGTGTGTGTATCTAATCCTTGAAGACGTACAGTGGCTCTGGTGCAGGATTCCCCCAGATGTGACCCATTTATTTGCCTCCAAATCAGATGCACTTTTTTTTTTTTTTTTTTTTGCGGTACGCGGGCCTCTCACTGCTGTGGCCTCTCCCGTTGCGGAGCACAGGCTCCGGACGCGCAGGCCCAGTGGCCATGGCTCGCAGGCCCAGTGGCCATGGCTCACGGGCCCAGCCACTCCGCGGCATGTGGGATCTTCCCGGACCGGGGCACGAACCCACGTCCCCTGCATCGGCAGGCGGACTCCCAACCACTGCGCCACCGGGGAAGCCCCAGGTGCACTTTTAACCTGTCATTTTCTACTACTTCATCCTCCCATTCTGCTTCTCACTGGTTCATAAGCCGCGCAGGAGCCCCAAAGTTGAGTTTGGCATCACTGGAAAGAGTTTTGCCACCTTAGAAACTGTTAAAAAAGGAACCTGGCGACTTGAAGAACCGAGCCTGAACAGTGTCCCTCCAGCTGGGAAGGTCACCTCCTCTGGCTGATTACAGGCAGCGGAGGTGAGCTAATCTGCCACTCAGACGAGCCGGATTCATCTCGGAGAACAGGGCGGCGGCGGCAAAGACCGCCCTGTCACGATGATGTCATGGAAGCACCTAAGGGTCTAAAGCAAAATGGATCAGCTGACAAAAAATGGATAAAAGGTCATTAAGCTGCTGGGTCCAAATTATAGCTCCTAGAATACTACAACTTAGTTTACTATGTTATCAGCTCATCATTTCTTTCACATAAAAGTCAGGGTCCCATAGAGATCTAAATGCACACAATCTCACCAGAGGAATGCACGCTGGGGCCCTCCTGTCCACCTAGCACAGGGACCCCCGAGGACATTCTTCCTAAGAGACGGTCATTAGGCTTTTATTTATACACTCAACAAGTGTGCACCAGGCACTATCTCAGGAGCGGGGTAATAATCCAGAAAAACTCCCCGCTCACGAAGCACGCGTTCTAGTCTGAGCGCTGCCAGTGACAGCAAGCTCACTGCTTTGTGAGAATCCCTTTGGACACGTGAGTGAGCGCTGCTAAAAAGAAGTAAACATGCTTCACTGCAACCAGACTTTGTAAGTGTTGTCTTCTGTAAGGACCCAAACTTAACACTCAGGTGTGGTCCGACGCATACAAAACAGAGGGTGCAATCAGCCAAACGTTTATTCGTACTGCTCCTGGATTTTAGCAACCCTTCACACCAGTAATCCGTGCAGAGCAAGTGGTCCATGCAAAGCCCCTGGTGTTATTCACTTATTTCCTACTGAACTGCTGTCTGGGCCGTTCTCCAAGATGTACACTTAAAACATTGATTTTTTTCACCCCACAGGCAAAACCGCTTCTATCCCTTTTCAATGTCACCTTAGTGGTTCTGGCCAATCTTTCTGACTTAACAGTTTTCAGTTAAAAAGAAACATACTATATCAAACGTTTGTAATCTTGAAAAAAAAGCCATAGGTGTTCTAAAGGCTTTGGGTTATGCTAACATTTTCTGCCATAGTAATTTCTGAAGGAATAGAGAATGTTATTCAGAATGTGGAAAACAGGTGAAGTTCAACAAAGAAAAATGGCACTTGTATCACTCAAGGAAAATATTACCTGAAGCCGCTAATGAATACTGGCTACATCTTAAAAGGCAGATCATTTACGTTTTACTTCTTGCAACCAAACGAGATAAATACTGCCATAATTTCCCTTTTAGGCCAGGCAGGGCTAGAAGAGCAAGTCGACTCTTTTAGGGACTAAAAGGTGAATTACTGACTTAGTTCTAGACTCATATGATAGGAAACGAGCCTTTGTTTTTCATGGATAACTCTGGTAACAGTCTGGTTAACTGTTACAAACCTGTAGGGCTCCAGTGAACTTAAACATACATTGAAAAAAAAGAGTTATTTACCCCGAGGAGTTATTTATCATCAGCTTGATACATTAAGAACCCACTTCAAGAAGTTACCGGACGAAGTGAGAGAGTGGCACGGACATATATACACCACCAAATGTAAAATAGATAGCTAGTGGGAAGCAGCCACATAGCACAGGGAGATCAGCTGGTGCTGTGTGACCACCTAGAGGGGTGGGATAGGGAGGGTGGGAGGGAGGGAGATGCAAGAGGGAGGGGATATGGGAACATATGTATACGTATAACTGATTCACTTTGTTATAAAGCAGAAACTAACACACCATCGTAAAGCAATTATGCTCCAATAAAGATGTTAAAAAGAAAAAAAAACAAAAAATGCTCACATCGGTTCCTTGTTAGGCATCTCATGAAACCCGTGACATAAATCAAAAGAGCTTCAAATTATTTTAGGGAGAAACAGTGAACAAACAAACAAAACCCCTTTTCAGGATAAAACTGAGAGCCCAGATTAAGTGCATCCAATTATTAATTCTAATACGTGACAACTAAAAATCCTAAGGTGTGTGTGCTGCTCTCACACTTAGGTGCTCTAGGGACAGATGACAGAGCAGTGGCGGCAGGGGCAGGGGCTGTCTACAGGGGTGCACGGGGCAGTTTTCCGGGGTGACGGAGCTATCCCACATCTTGATTGTGGTGATTGGTTACGTAACACACTCATTTGTCAAAACTCTGAGAACTGTACACCTTTTAAAAGGGGTGAATTTCACTGTATGTGAAGTATATTTTTTTTAAACTGGGGAGGAAACAGAAGGTCGGTGAGAGGAAGAGTTGCTAGTCCTCGGAAGTGGACGGGTCTCTGGCACGGATACAAGTCATGACCATTTCACTCACCCCAGCAGTTTCACCCCACTGCCTCCAGGGAGGAGAATTACTATTCCTCAAGTAATCACCCTCTCTCTTCCCATTTTCTCAACTATCAGAGGTCCTCAACCACCGCTCACTTTCTTCCACACTACCGCTCTGCTCAGGACTCCACGGCGTCTGCCGGCAAAGCCAGCACCCACCTTCCAGTCTCTGCCTTAGCAGTCCGCCATGTGTGCACCACTGGCCACCCACGTTGGGCTGGGACCCTCTACTTCCTAGACCGCTGGAACGACCCCATTCAGAATGAGGCATCTCCCAGCTCTTTGCTTCTGGGTTTCTTGTGTTGCTCCTCCCCGGCGTCTTCTCAGCCAGGCTGTCCTCTCTGATTCTGCCTCTGTCTTCATGCTTACATGTTTGAAAGCCTATCCTTCTGTCTCCCCTTCCGTCCATCAAACCATCTTCTCCTTTAAAGTCCTCAGTGCTATCATCCAATCTCTGTCTAGGCTCTTCTCTCCTAAGTCTCCTCACGCACACGCCTTTGCCCCCTCCGCCTGTCACCTCTCCCACTTTTCTTCGCTTGACGTTCCTATTCATCGTTCCAGACTCAATGCAAACATCATGCCCAGCGGGAATATTCACCGCCTCTCCAGACGAGGCTAAGTCCCTCAAAAATTTTTTTTAAAGTATAGTTGATTTACAGTATATTAGTTTCAGGTATACAGCATAGTGATTCAGTATTTGTACAGATTTCACTCCATTAAAAGTTATTACAAGATAATGGCTATAATTTCTGTACAATATAATTGCTGTACAATATATCCTTGTTGCTTATCTATTTCATACAAAATAATTTGTATCTCTTAATCCCCTACTCTGACCCTCCCTGCTTTCCTCTCCCCACTGGTTACCAGTAGTTTGTTTTCTATGGCAGTGAGTCTGCTTTTTTTCTTTTATTTTTTAGATTCCACATATATCATACAGTATTTGTCTTTCTCCATCTGACCTATTTCATTAAGCATAACATTCTCTAGGTACAAACACATTGCTGCAAATGGCAGAATTTCATTCATTTTTATGGCTGAGTAATATTCCATTATATATATGTACCAATTCTTTATCCACTCATCTGTTGATGGACACTCGGGTTGCTTCCATGTCTTGGCTACTGTAAATAGTGCTGTTATGAACATTGGGGTGTGGGTATCTTTTCTAATTAGTGTTTTTGTTTTTTCTGGATATACAGCCAGGAGTGGAATTGCTGGATGATATGGTGGTTCTATTTTTTGTTTTTTTAGGATCCTCCATACTGTTCTCCATAATAGCTGCACCAATTTACATTCCCACCAACAGTGTAGGAGGGTTCCTTTTTGCCCACATCCTCGCCAACGTGTGTTATTTGTGGACTTTTAGGTGATGGCCATCCTGACTGGTGTGAGGTGATCTATCATTGTTGTTTTGATTTCTATTTCTCTAATAATTAGTGATGTTGAGCATTCTTTTCATGTGATGGTTAGCCATCTGTATATCTTCTTTGGAAAAATGTCTATTTAGGTCTTCTGCCCATTTTTTAATTGGGTTGTTTGGGTTGTGATATTGCGTTGGATAAGCTGTTTATACGTTTTCATTATTAACCCCTCATCACTCATATCACTTGCAGATATTTTCTCCCATTCGGTAGGTTGTCTTTTTGTTTTGTCACTGGTTTCCTTTGCTGTGCAAAAGCTTTTAAGTTTAATTAGGTTCCACTTGATTATATTTGCTTTTATTTCTTTTGCCTCAGGAGACAGATCCAAAACAAATATTTCTATGACTTACATCAAAGAGTGTTCTGCCTATGTTCTCTTCAATGAATTTTATGGTCTATAGGATTTAGGTCTTTAATCCATTTTGACATTATTTTTGCATATAGTGTGAGGAAGTGTTCTAATCTCACTCTTTTCCATGTAGCTGTCCAGTTTTCCAAGCACCACTTATTGAAGAGACTGTCTTTTCTCCACTGTAGATTGTCTCCTTTGTCATAAATTAATTGACCATAAATGTGCGGGTTTACTTCTCAGCTCTTTATTCTGTTCCATTGATCTATATGTCTGTTTTCATGTCAGTACCATGCTGTTTTGATTAGTGTAGCTTTGTAGCACAGTCTGAAGTCTGAGAGGGTGATACCTCCAGGTTCGTTCTTTATTCTCAAGATTGTTTTGATAATTTTGGTGTTTTGTGGATCCACAGGAATTTTAAGATTATTTGTTCTAGTTCTATGAAAAACATCATGGGTATTCTGATAAGGACTGCATTTGATCTGTAGATTGCTTTGGGTAGTATGACCATTTTAACAATATTCTTCCAATCCAAGAGCACCGGATATCTTTCCATTTCTTTGTATCATCTTCAATTCCCTTCTTCAGTGTTTTATAATTTTCAGAGTATAGGTCTTTCACCTCCTGTTTATTCCTAAATGTTTTATTCTTTTAGATGCAATTTTAAACGGGATTGTTATTTTTTAGTCTCTCTTTATGGTAGTTCATTATCAGTCTATGAAAAAGCAACTGATTTCTGTGTATTAATCTTGTATCCTGAAACTTTGCTGATTTCATTTATTAATTCTAAGATGTTTTGGTGGGTGTGGGGTGGCCACAACTGGGGAGAAGACTCAGCTACAGGACACAGAGGAGACCCAGTCCCGGGGCAGAGCCTGGGTGGGGTGGCGGTGGCCACTGTGGGCGTTTAGTCAAAAGCAGTATCTCGGGGGCTTTCCTGGTGGCGCAGTGGTTGAAAGTCCGCCTGCCAATGCAGGGGACGTGGGTTCATGCTCCGGTCCGGGAAGATCCCACATGCCGCGGAGCAGCTGGGCCCGTGAGCCATGGCCGCTGAGCCTGCGCGTCCGGAGCCCGTGCTCCGCAACGAGAGAGGCCACAACAGTGAGAGGCCTGCGTACCGAAAAAAAAAAAAAAAAAAAAAAAGCAGTAACTCAGAAGCATCCCAGATCTCTGTAGATGGCTGCTCCACCACAGCTCACCCTACCAGCCCTTCTTCAAAGGTACCTGCTCTGTGGTTGTGGGCTGGCTAGCTTCTGATGGCCTGTCCCTGCCGCACACCGCCCTCCAACGCTGGCTGGAGGTGGCGCCCTCTAATCTGCAGAACCATCCCGTTCCTCTATCAGCTTTGGCATTTCTTTGGCTTCTTCCTAGTTTTCTGCTCCTTTGTGGTTTTATGCCCTTTTTGTATTCCTTCATTATCATTTTCTTGTGGTGTTTGAAACGGGGAGAGATAACATGTGTGTTGAAATTGTCACGTATAACTAGCAGTCCTAAACTCACTTACTCCTAAATATCTATAATTCGAATGAGCCTGATAATGGGTTTCTGAATCTGAGCTTTCCTACTTACCACCTCCTTAACCTTGGGTTAGTTACATAACCTTTCTTAACCTCAGCATCCCCACCTCATCCGCCCCTAAAATATATATAATACATTTATCATCATTAACCTGAGAGAGGCATTATAGTTGAAGGCAGGCATATTAATGACGACAACCAAAAAAACCTCAATGAGAGACAAAAAGGGAGTGAACATCAAACAAACAGCATTATGGGGCATTTTCATTTTAAGCCCAACAGTCTGATAGTTCCAGAGTCATACATACTAAAGGAGATTCACACTTTTCATCTCCAAAGCCGATCTGTAATCAGGTTACATCACATTCAGGCTAGTCTTTTAAAGAAAGCAGTGGCATATATAATATTTTACTGAATAATTTCTACCAGTAACGAATTTCTTTTTAAATGAGGGGAACCCAAAATATGTATATCACCCTATCCACCAAAGATGGCAGGCAAATTGGTGAGAAAAACAGTTTCTTCCTTAGTGTCTGCCTCTCCAAGCCATGACCCACACTTGTTTTTGATTTTCCTGTCTCTCACACAGACATACACTTTCTGAACGCAAGTAGAGAAGACACTTCTGCCACGTACAAACCATCACACCTTTGGACTTGCCAGTTCTAAGGCCCCGTAGCTATTTTCTAAGGGATCTCTCCGCGCTTTCAGTCTCACCAAGAAATCCAGCAGGTTACCTGCACGTGTTTCTAAAGAAACCACAATCTTAGGCTGCGCGCTGTAACATTCTGTCTAGCTTTCATACGGGGCGTTCCGCACACGGTGGAGGTTAGAGCAGGGAAGGTGCTCCCTATGGCCTCCGGGAGGGAGCCTAGGGGACCCTCTCACATGACACCTGGTCCCCTTCAGGACAGCTCAGCTTGTTCATCTGCATCACAAGACCCTTCCCCTCTGTGGACACAGGACAGTGAGCCCCTCACCCACTTGAGCCCATCATTACCCCAAGCCCTTGATTTCCATAAAGTTGCTTCAAGGGGGAATCAAATAAAATCCTTCCTTGGCAGAACGGAAGCTCTGAAAAGACTGGAAAAGCTGAATGAAAATCTACATATTGTGCAAATACAACAAGGCCAGATTAAAAAAAAAAAAATTTGGTTAACAAGATTTCAGCGAAGGAAATGAGATTCAGTTTATCTCTGTGGTGCACTTTGGCTGCACAGTAAAGAAAAGAAAAAATTCTAACTCAGAGGAGTTTTAGAAAAGGAAAGGGGTACGTTGAACCTTAGCCCAGAGGCTGTTTCCAGGTACTGTCGTATCTTGGAAGGGAGAGGTATTGGGTCCGTCGCTCTTGGAATGAACAGGTGAGGATCTCAACTCTACACGCCTCCCGAGGCCAGTATGTAAAAGAGAAGCCCCGTGGCTCTGCCTCACGTGATTTCTCAGAGGTGTCAGCGCCATATGGGCCACGGCACCATCAACAAGTCCACAAGAGCCACTAGCAGCTGTGGACTATGCCCCACCGCCCTGCATTGGTTAGTACTCACAGCAGAAGCTTTCCTTTAATGTTTCTTTGTTCTTTCAATAGTCAGTTGATCATTTAATTGTCAGCTCACTGCCTGTCTGGGTTAAACCCAAGGCTGCAGGCGGCTGCTGTCTAAGCTCCTACCTATGATGTTCTCTTCTGTCACTTTCTCCTCCAAACAACTGTTAAATCACCTCCCCCATTCCAGGAGTTATAAAGACGTGAACAGGGAATGGTGAATACATAAATGGACGAATGAAAAAAACAACAGGACATGCTTTTGCAGATAATAACATTAAGAGTCATTAGAGAACCTCAAGGAATCTCAAACTCCCTGCTAATGTTTCATGGATTAAATTACCTAATTTGATGGGGAAAATGATGCATTTTTGCTATGTGAATTCTCCTTTGACCAAAATTTAACCAAAGCATTAGCTAAGCTTGAAAAATCTGAGGTATTACAGTGAAAATAACAATCTTAAACATACCTTATGTAAATTAACTCATTCATCTCCCTACCTATGAGCAGGTATCCCCATTTTACAGATGGTAATGCTGACGCTGAAAAGTGAATGATGTGCTCAAGGTCACAAGCCCCTGTGACAGAGTCAGGATGCAAACCTTGGCAGTCTGGCTTTAGAGCTCTCTCATGTAAAGCAACTCAAGGGTGATGAGGTTACCGTGAAGACTTACATTATAAAAATCAACTCATGCACAGTAAAATGAACACAACTTAAAGATGAGACAACAAATCTGTCCTGAACATAAGGACGGTATCTTGGAAGATGCAATTTTAAGAAAACCTTGAATAAAAAGCGCAAGTCTGGGGACTTCCCTGTTGGCGCCGCGGTTAAGAATCTGCCTGCCAATGCAGGGGACATGGGTTTGAGCCCTGGTCCGGGAAGATCCCACATGCTGCGGATCAACTAAGCCCATGCACCACAACTACTGAGCCTGCGCTCTAGAGCCCACAAGCCACAACTACTGAGCCCACGTGCCACAACCACTGAAGCCCGTGCACCTAGAGCCCGTGCTCCACAACAAGAGAAGCCACCACAATGAGAAGCCCGCGCACGAGGAGTGGCCCCTGCTCACCGCAACTAGAGAAAGCCCGCACACAGCAACGAAGACCCAACATAGCCAAAAACAAAAATAAATAAATGAATGAATAAATTTATTTAAAAAAAACTGCAAGTCTGGAGAAGTAAGGCAGCTATCAAAGACTTCCTTTGATAATGCATAATTTTTAGCGTCATTTGCTACAAGAATGGGAAGGAGAAAGAAAACACCACGAGAGCAAAGAAAGGGTTCACTGCGTAAAAGCTGAGAGGCCCAGATCATTATTGAGCCGAGTAGTTGTCCAGCTTTCCTTTTATTTCCTAAGTGAGACAGAGAGCGAAATAAATTTTGGATCTGAACGAATGCAAGGTAGGTGGGTTTTAGTAAGTTCTAGGTGCTCTGAGACCTTACCTTCCAGAGACCTTGACTTCCAGCTACACTGGACCAGTGTTACCAAATGCCAAGTTCGTGTGCTCAATGCACAGTGAGGCCAAACAGACCCAAACGTCGGAGTTTGGAGCAGAGAAAGGTTTATTGCAGGACCATGCGAGAAGACAAGTGGCTTGTGCCCCAAAAGCCCCGGAACTCCTTGAAGGGCTTCAGAGCAAAGCACTTTTAAAGGCAAGGTGAGGGAGGAGTGTGGTTAGTTGTTGCAGACTTCTTGGGGTCAGAATCCTGTGTTCTTGCAGCTGTCCACATAGGTCAGGTCACC
This sequence comes from Delphinapterus leucas, assembly GCF_059928025.1. Taxonomy (NCBI): domain Eukaryota; kingdom Metazoa; phylum Chordata; class Mammalia; order Artiodactyla; family Monodontidae; genus Delphinapterus; species Delphinapterus leucas. Next base: position 7,001,423 of record NC_143144.1, read on the forward strand.
ATGTTCCCATAAACCTCCAACAAGACAAATGTTATTCTCTGTTCTGCAACTTTTTATCTCTATATGAATGCGAAAGTGCTATACCTTTAAAGGTCAGAGCCTTGAGAACGGACTCTCCTGTATATTTCAGGCTATAGGCAACATTCTTAACTCGTAGCCAAAGCAATAAAATACAAAGGCTAAAGTCAAAGAAACATCTAATACGGAGGCAGATTTGTTCTTCCTTATTACACCAGTAGCAAAATGCAAGGAAGTTTTCACAGTTAACTGCCGCATGGGTCAAACTATACAAAAATAATAGAGTATTAATAACTCTTCCTAGAGAAATATGAGAGCATCAGTTCCTCCTCAGTAACTGACTGAGAACACGTCTGAGGACAAAGGATGAATAGGATGAACTAGCATACAGTCCTAAAATGCTGCAGGGGATGGGAACTGTGACCTCCCAGCACAGCATACATGTTTCCCAGCCCCCACTACCCTCTGCCCCCTCAGCCACATGGAACCCATATGACTATAACCCACAGGCTGAACCCCCCTGTGCAGCTGGGTGATTCCTCCGTGCTAAGAGCCCCCCTGGACCTCCATAGGAGTTCCGTTTGTGGAGGTACTGGCCAGGCGCTATGGTTAAGAACTGAGTCGATTGTGTCCGCTAAAGGAAGAATGTGCATCCCAGAACAGCACAATTGTTAGGTGGTACTCAGTTCCCCCATGTGAATTTAATAGTGTCCAATTCGCTATTAATTTTCTGCAGTGACTGTATAAAACCAGAGGGGGAAAAAAAAAAAGAAGCCACCAGGCATGAAATTCAAAGCAAATGCAGCCATGCATCACTCAGCAATGGGGTTCATTTGATATGTAAAAGTACCCTCCTGCCCACAACTGCCACATTAGTGAAACTTAAGTGACTGTGTTTGGAATGGAGTGGCAGACTTCACCAGACACCTTTCCCCCGGGGCCCCCCCTGCCATATGGTTCTCTCTACTATTTTCTCTCTTCATCTTTTTAACCATTAAAATAAAGTCCTGCCCTTTAAATGCTGCACCGGCGGTGGGGACACTAGTTTCTTTTTAGAGAGAAGTCTCATACATTTATTGAAGAACTCCTGGGAGGACCAGGATATATACTATGTAACAGGCACTGTTCTAAGCCCTTTACAGGAGATATTTTTATATTTTTATTATGATCCCATTTTTAGATGATTAACTGAGGCACAAAGAAGTTCAAGAAGTTGTCCAAAACTGAGCTGGGATGTAAACCCAAGAGTCTGATTTCAGAACAGTCTATGCTCATTACATCAAGATACGCTGCCCTGCCTGCCAGTAACAGGCCTCCAACTACGATGAGAATGGACAGACACCGCTGCCCACTGGCAAAAAGACAATTCCCCAGCCACTAAAGAGTTGGTTGGTATCAAAAGGGGCAAGAGTTATTATACATATTCTAGAAGAATTCTTTGCTTTTATTTGTTAATTTAGCAGATGTATGTACGAATAATACGCTTCAGTTAAAATATTAAGGACAAAGATTACCACTGGAGAAAAGGATAAATTTACATAGAGCTGGGTAACAGTAGTTAAAAAAATTAGTGAACTTAAAGATTTTTACAGAAAAGAGGCCCTGGAGAGAATGCCTGGAGGTGCTGCATATCCAGCAGCCAGGGCTGGGCCAGACACAGGAAGGGCCTTCAAGGCTTAAGGGCTGGCATCTTGGGGTGTAATAAGGGAACAACAAATCTGACTCCATACTGGATGTTTCTCTTACTTTCACCTTTGTATTAATACTCTAATATTTCTGCATAGTTTGACTGATGTAGCAGTTAACTGGGAAAACTTGCTTGCATTTTGCTACTGGTGTAATAAGGAAGAACAAATCTGCCTCCATATTAGATCTGTTTCTTTGACTTTAGCCGTTGTATTTTATTGCTTTGGCTACAAGTTAAGAATGTTGCCTGCAGCCTGAAATATACAGGAGAGCCCATTCTCAAGGCTCTGACCTTTAAGGGTTTAACACTTTTCTATTCATACAGAGATAAAAAGTTACAGAACAGAGAATAACAATTGCCTTGCTGGAGATTTACGGGGAACATGGTGACCTGACCTATGTGGAGAGCTGCAAGAACAAAGGATTCCGAGACCAAGAAGTCTGCAACAACCAGCCACAACCCTTCCCCTTCTGGTATAAAAGATGCCTCAGTTCTAACTCAAGTTAAGATGGTTCTTTGGGACACTAGTCCACCTTCTTCTCAGTCTGCTGGCTTTCCAAATAAAGTGGCTATTCCTTGCCCCAACAAGTTGTTTCTTGATTTATTGGCTTGTCACATGGTCAGCTGTCTGACCTTGGACTCGGTAATACGGGCAGAAATGGACCTTGGAAAGGCCAGTCTTACACCCTACGCTGTGGTATGGATATGGCTTCTGTTGGACACCCAGTCTGCTCAGAAGCAGCTAAACACTCTTTTCTGAAAAATTCCAACCTTTTCAAAAAGAATTCCAATCTGCCCACACCTAAGAAGTCTTGTAAAGCTACGATGGGAAGGGGAAATCAAAGAAGTTCTCTGTCCTATTCATGGGCACATGACGGAACTATAAACACTAGGGCCCCTAAGCACCAGGCAGCGGGGAGAGAAGAGGGCAAACTAAGACTCTCTTTCATACACACTACAGAGTCTGCCCCATAAAACCAATTCAGCTCTTTACAAAGGATTTCTACTAGATACATACTTCTTTTGTTGTACTTGTCATAGAAAATTCCAAAAAAAAAAATGAGCTGGGCACAAAGGCCTCCTTCACAGAGTTCAGTGAAGATTTGGGAACCCCAGAGTGCCAAGGACATCCCAAACAGCCCCTCACAGCCACCTCACCTTAACCTGCAGATTTCAGGGGAAATTCAAAGAGAATGTCTTTGTGCATTTCAATACAGATAGCAAAAACAGTAAATTCTAGGGCTTCCCTGGTGGCACAATGGTTAAGAATCTGCCTGCCAAGGCAGGGGACATGGGTTCGAGCCCTGGTCTGGGAAGATACCACATGCTGTGGAGCAACTAAGCCCACGCGCCACAACTACTGAGCCTGCGCTCTAGAGCCCACGAGCCACAACTACTGAACCCGTATACCACAACTACTGAAGCCCGCGCGCCTAGAGCCCGTGCTCCCCAACAAGAGAAGCCACTGCAATGAGAAGCCCGCGCACCGCAATGAAGAGTAGCCCCTGCTCGCTGCAACTAGAGAAAGCCCGTGCACAGCAACAAGGACCCAATGCAACCAAAATAAATAAATTTAAAAAGAAACAACTAAAGCTAGCTTATAAAAAAAAAAAGAGTAAATTCTAAAGCTTAACAATTCCCCTGCCCCTCAAGGTAAGTTTGAGAACGATACTCATGGCAAGTGTGTACAGGAAGGGCCCTGGAGGTTTGCTACTTTTAAGAACTGCATCCATTTTTTTCTTTCTTCTTATTTTAAAGATTCTCATTTTAAATATATCATGAAAATTTACAACTTACATTTTAAAAAAAATTAAGTAAATGATTTTTAAATTGTTTTTGATTTATAGAAAAGCTGCAAGGATAGCAGAGAGTTCTTTTATACCGCTCACCCAGTTTCCTAGCTGTTACCAGCTTACATACTTTGGTATATTTGTTCAATTAATGCACCAATATTGGTATATTATTATTAACTGAAGTCCATAGTTTACTCAGATTTTTTTAGTTTTTACCCAGTGTCCTTTTTCTGTTTGAGGATCCCATCCAGGACACCACATGACATTGTCATAGTGTCTCTTTAGGGTCCTCTAGACTGTGACAGTTTCTCAGACTTCCCCTTTTTTGATGACCGTGGTAGTTTTGAGGAGTACGGGGCAGGGATTTTGTAGAATGTGCCTCAGTTGGGATGTGTCTAATGTTTTTCCCTAAACAGACTGAGGTTATGTTTTTTGGAGAGGAAGACCACAGAAATGCCATTCCCATCACATCAAGGGTACAAACCATCCACATGATTTGCCCCTGTTGATGCTGACCTGGATCACCTGGCTGGGGCAATGTTTGCCAGGCTTCTCCCCCCTTCCCACACTCCATCCTTCCGAGGTGAGTCACTAAGCACAGCCCACATTCAAGTGGAGATGGGGAAGGCCATGACTGAAATTTCTATAATTTTTCAAGGTTTATGAAATTTAAACTTTATAGCAATTTGCTTTTCAAGTAAAGATCTGTTGTTAAAATGAACGTTCATTAATATATTTGACATGAGTAGTGTTGCAGGTGGAAGAAATATAGGTCTCTTTATCACTATGTTTCTGTCAAGTTGAAAGATTTTTCTTTGAAGTAAAGCAAATACAGTCATTAACTCTTCTGCCCAGATCACGGCTGGCAAATACCTGGCATCTCCCCGTGCGCCCGCGGCGGACAATGATATTGCTAATGGCTCTTAGAGCGCTGACGCAGCTGTGTACACAATGACAGAAGTACCAATGAAGGAAGCATGAGCGCCCAAAGCAAGCTCCACATACATCCATTTACCTGCATCAGGAAGAGTCTAGCAGGATAACGATGAAACTATTCATGGGAATTGTCTCTTTCTTATGGATTGGAGGGGTTTTCTTTCTCTTTCTTTTGCTTCCCTACCTTTCCTTATTTTCCCATAATGATCATATAGTATTTATACGCCATTTAAAAATCCTAAACCAAAAAAAAAAAAAGATAAATATTGTCAACCTTAGTATCCCCTCCACTCTCCACGTCCATAGGCACATACATAATGCTCCCAAAGGCTCAGACACAATTCAGCCACTTTTCACTTCCCCCCTGAGTTATCAAAGAGGCGCAGCTTTATCCTTGTCTCTGGTTTGACCTCCGTTTATCCCAAAGTGATTTACTTCGTCTTCAGGAGCCATTCTTGTGTGCGTGACCTGAAGCAAGGCATCGGGCAGCTTTAGAACTCCTGAGCAACTCTCAGGTACACTATTGCCTAAAAAGTGCAAGACACACAGAAACCCACGGCATCCCTCCGCTGTCCGCGTGGCTCCGGCCCCAGTCACACTCGGGACAGTCAGCTGCTGGCCAGCGGCTCTAAGTGGCTGTAAGCCCCAGGAGGTCTGCTGTGCTACAAGGGAAGCTAAAGGCAATTCAAACCAAGACCACAGGTGGAATCCCCATCTAGCGGGCCCTAGCTCCCAGGAGGGAACCGCAGTTTCACTAGAGCTCCATGAGGGACAGAGCGGCCTGGCACACAGCACCAGGGTCATCGCCGGCGAAAGGAAGGGACATTTGAGAGCATTCACTAAGCTTGCTACAATCCGGCTCTTTTAAAAAGCCGTTTCACTGAAGGCTACAGAGGGATTTGCCCAGACAAGCAATGCTGCCCACAGGGCACCGTGGCAGGCCACTCCCCCGCGTAAATCCCTTTGCAAAGTTATTCAAAGCCGTTCAAAGCCTATGCAGGAATACACCTCAACATAAGGACAGCCATTTCACGTTAACTACCCAATAGTCAACCAGTGTGATGAACTGGGCGATTGGGATTGACATGTATACATACACTGATGTGTATAAAACTGATGACTGATAAGAACCTGCTGTATAAAAAAATAAATAAAATGAAATTTAAAAAAAAAGAGTCAACCACCTTATTAAAGCTGAAAAGTTTACCTATGACAATCGATGTAGGGCATCGTCACTTGAAAGAAGGGAGAGAAAGAGAGAAAGAGATTCAGAGAGCTGGGTCTTTTAAACCTTTCCCAGCGATTGGGAGCCATGTCATTCTTTTGAAAATGAAGTTTCACACAGGACGATGAAGAATGGAGGAAAAGAAAAGGCATTCTGGAAAGTATCAAAAGATTCCTTGAAAGCCTGCTTCCAAAGAGAAGAACTGAGTGAAGGGAAAAGAGAAAAAGGGAAAGAAAAAAATCTGCAAAAATGCTCTGTGACAGTCTGCCCAGGGCCTCTGTTTTTAAACACAATGCTGTTCCTGCAACTTGTGATGTGTTGGCAGATATGAACTCCAGTGGTTGAAGCTGGTGTGAAAAATGGGGGGGAAATCATTAATTTAATCATTGCACTTTATCTGGCAGACACATGCTTTTGTGATCCTTGGGAAAAAGCTGGGCTCCAGTCCCACACGTAGGAGGCCTCGGCCACCTGGCCGCTGGGAATCCGGGCTGCTGCCTCTGCCTTTAGTCCTTAATGGCTCTACAGAGAGACCAGCAAAAGCGGCAGCAGCTGCCATTGTAGCCAATTGCAGTTTGAAGCCACACAGGCCCACAGGGGAAGAGCGGAATCGCTAAATATAGGAGGAAGCAGGCATAGTCCCGGGCTGCAGGGAGAGAGCGCAGAGTGGCAGGGCTGGGCTGGGTCTGATTCTATGTCCTCCTGCTCTGTCCTGGCCCCGAGTCCCATCAGCCACACAACAGTCACCGTGCCCAGCACAGAACAGCAGCACACAAGACAAAGGACCCCGGGGACGGCTGTCCCGCACCTTCATTGTGCAGGCTTAGTGCAGGAGTCTAGAATTTGGCCGTCTGCCTCATTCACAGACCCGGAGTGCGCCCAGCACCCCGGAACTGTCAAACCACACGTCTACACCCACTTACAACTCACCACAGGGCGTCTGCTCTCAGGTTTTTCTTATTTATGTTTTATTGCACATTCAAAATCTACCAAGTTTGATGATGTCATTTCTAAAGCCCTGGGAAATCCTCAGTAGCAAATCAGGAAAAGTGGAGGAAATAAACCACTCACAGACAGCTCTTTACAATTATCAGGAAGTGACAGAGTTCAGGAGAAAAACTACGAAAACCAGTCAAGAGAATTAAGAGAATCTAGCGACCTAAAACTATCTCGTGGAACAGACCTTAAGGACATTAAATGGATCAGAGGGCGGCAGCCCTGCCTGGGCCCAGAAAACATCAGTCCTTTATTCCATATACACTGTGTAGACTTAATACACTAAGCTATGCAAAGGAGTACAACAAATGAGATGCTGGCACGAAGTATTTGCATAAATACACGTGTATACAGATACATACGCATATACAATTTTTACAAAATATCTTAAGCAGGAAGCCTATTTCTCCATGGTCTCCCTTTCCAAAAATAACTAAGTTCCACCTCGAGGGCATCCGTGAGCAGAGTTTTATAATCCTCTGCCCCTGCATGAACAGTCCTGGGTTATTTCCCGCACAGAGAAGATCCGAGATTCTGTGCATTCACTGGCTGGAAGGCAGTAACATCACAATGGGTGATGCTGACTCCCACCAGCAGCCAGGGCTGAGACGGGAGTGTTGGGGACACAGCCAGGGACTCAAGATGTTGACAAAGTTATTTCAGTCCCATCATGTCGTCCGTACAAGACCAGAAAGACAACTCAAGCTACATGACCAGTCACAATTCAAATGCCTGCTTATTTAGCTACGTCGCTTATCAACATTCTATTCATTCCATTGATTAATATGCTTTCCTAATATTATGATTATGGATGACTGGTTAAATCTGGAATGATGCAAAAGGGGGGGGATGATTAATTTAATAATTGCACTTGGTCCAGCTTGTAGTCCAGGGGAAAAAGCACTAAGAAGGCTCCAGGGACTGAAGTGGATGGAGTGACCTCCTGAGGTTAGAGCTACAGCCCGACCAACCCCAAAAAGAAACAGCTGGAGTCAAAGGTTGCAGGCAAGCATTCTGAAGACAGAAACGAATACTAAAATGAAGTCTAAGTACAGTCAGCTGGAATTTATCCACAGCAGAAGGCACAGAAGGAGGAGAGGCCCCCCGAGACTGACTGGGCCACCTCTGCCTCCTTCGTGCTCTAAGAGAGGTGACACCTGGGAATGGAGAGGGGTGGCAGGTGAAACCGCAAACAGAAAACTAAGCCCCAAAGAGTATGCTGTCCTAGAAGGAAGGGGCCACGGAAGCAAGTCACACCCACTAAGAAGACAGGGGGAGAGTCCCTGGGCGTTCTGCTTGGCGTGTGTTACTGACGTGCGCGTGGTACACGTTTCTCTGTGGGCCTGTAAGACAGAGTGGCGTCTCATGTCCCTGGCATGACTAACGACACATTGAAAGGCTGGGGGTTCAACTACATGACTTCTGAGGGATGCATCCTTCAAGGCTAAGCATACAAATAAAATAAACATCATTTATTCTACGCGTACTTGAAGAATTTCTGAAATAACAATACCAAGGAAATGTCTGTATCTGAACCTTTAAGCCTATGTGTAAAACTGCAAGAAGACTAAATTTGTCCATCCTACTAATTTATACATTCATACATTCTTTCCACAAAGATTCACTTAACGCTTCCACTACGTACAACAAGGCAGAAGGAGCTGTGAAGACATAAAATTAAAAAGATGAAGCAAAGGTGTAGGAGAAAAGTACAGAAAAAACGAGAGGGAAAAGAACCAGAACTGGAACCAGAACTGTACCCAGTGTAAGAGATTATTCAGAGCAATGAGAGAGCAATGGAGCTCAGCAGCGAAGACTTCCTAAAAGGGGTAAGCCTAAGTGGAGTCCGACGTCTGTGACACTCACACGTTGGCAGAGAGAAGGAAAGAGCAGACGTTTCCACATCAGGGACTAGGGATCAGCAAAGGCAGGGAACTGGGGATTTCTAAAGAAGGGATCTGGGACCTCCCTGGTGGTCCAGAGGCCAGGACTCCACGCTTCCACCGCAGGGGGCACGGGTTCCATCCCTGGTTGGGGAACTAAGATCCTGTGTGCTGCATGGCGTGGCCCAAAAAATTAAAAAAATAAAAAATAAATAAAGAAGGGATCAGTCCGGCAGCAATGGAGGCTCTGTGACACAGAACAAGCTCCAACCTAGTGGACAACGGCCTCGGACAGGCTCCGACCCAAAGCCGCATACCACAAGGGGCCCCAGGGAAGCGGCCCCGGGACACACAGGGCCCCTTACCTTTGCCGTAGAAGAACCTGCGGTAGTAATAGGCCCCCAGGTCGATGTGCTCGATGACGTAGCGCCTGACCTTCTCCCTGTGGATCGGCTGGTTCTCCCTGGGCACCTCCAGGACCGAGACGCCCGCGTTGGTGCAGTGAGAGCTGAGTGAGGCCTCGAAGGAGCAGCTTTCCCCGGAACTGAAGGAAGACGAGTTGGCCCTGGACAGCGCGATCCTCCTGTCGCCCTCCCCGCCTGTCTCATTCCGAAAGTAGGGACAGCTGAGGACCAGGTCGTTGCTCTTCCCATCCCCGTCGTCCGTGTCCAGGTTCTCTTTGGAGTTGAGGTCCTCTTTGCTCCCCAGCGGGGAGTCACAGCTGCCCGTCGGGCCCATGGGCATCTGGGTCTGGGATGCCGCCGAGGCCCCGGTGGTGATGTTTTTCCTCTTCCCCACGTTCGCCCTCGTGGCCATGGCTTCGTTGATATTAAACAAGATGCTCTGGACGTCATAATGTGCAAAGCAGCGCTGGCAGTTCCAAGGGCGGACGCCCCTCTCCAGACGCCCGTCCTCCAGCTCAGAGGCGAACTTGAACGTCTCGTGCTCACTTTTCACGGTCCGCAGCTTGCGGAAGAGGGACGTCTCCATGGACTCCGACTTCAACCTCCGTTGGAAAGGCTTGTCCCTGTCTCTCCCCAGGAGGAGGGCACTGTCCATATAGTCTAATCCTGAGATGTGCACGAATTCGCCTCTAGAAATCTGTGCTGCGGCGTGAAGGCTGGGGGAGATCGCAGGGTCGCAGGGGAAAAACTCGGGGAACCCGAACGGGGCCATCACCCTGTGGTCGTAGTTCTCTAGCCGGTAGCCTCGGAGCATAGCAAAGAAGTTCTCCCCCGACAGGCCCTGCCGGTCGATGGAAGACGTGCTCCCGTACTCCCGGTGCAGGGCGGCCCCGGTATTGGGGTTCACTGCATTTTGGTCTAGGACGTCTTCCGCGTCGATGTCACTGATGGTAACATCACTGTTGCTCCTCTGTCTTATGGGGTGCAGTCCTCTTTGTGGAGAGTGAACGAAGATGTCTCCGACGGTAGACTTCGCCTCCACGAAGTCGAGGTCGAGTGGTTCCTCTTGCTGGCGCTCACTCTGGTTGTTCTGCCCGTTGTGCATAATGGACGTGACACTTTCGTAGCTGGGCTGTGACCGGCTTTCCCACAGGGCCTTGCAGGTCAGCTCCTTGGAGCTGTCCTTTTTAGGAGGCCACTCAGACACCCTTGCTCTGACACCCATCTTGGGCACGGCCGGGGTACCGTTAGCCGGACCACCGTTCTCATTGGAACTGGAAGCACTTAAGGAAGGGGTGGGTCCCATGTTGCCATTGATGGCTTTAAATTTTCGAGCAAAATAATCATCGGACTGCATGATTCTGGGAGGACCCTTGAACTTCGACGAGGCTCTGCCGACCTTTTGCTGCTCTTCCTGTGACTGCCTGGGGTCACTCATGTCTGCCGATGAGGCAGGAAGCTCCAAGTCTCGCCGGAAAGACTGATGCAAATCCAATGACACTGTTATTTACAAAGGCTTCTTCTATACTTGTATAGAAGCAAACATCCTCAGAGTACAGTTCCTCCAAAACCAACTTGCTTCTCAGTTGCTGTAATAATTTTGAACACCTCTCTCCTTTTCAAAAGCATCCCTTAAGACATCTGGCCAGTTCCTTTACCTGAATTAAAAAACAGAAAATAGCCATTAACAATCACTGGAGCTCCAGTTCAACACATCCTCCACGTGGTTTCTCATCTGCCCTTCTCTCCAATTCCCCGTAAACTGTCGTGAAGTTTCATGGTTCCCTGTTCACACCCTCCTTCTCTCCGGAACGCTCTGCCTACTCACTGTACCTGGCTGCTTAAAATTTACACCCCACAATCAAGCAGTCCCCTCCCACGCTCAGCCCACATCTGAGCAAGGACCGCTTCCTCTATGTTTCCATGGCTTCTGCACCTACACCAATCACAGCACTTTCCCTTATACTCTTACTGCTGCTGTACTGATCCGTCTCCACCACCAGCTAACTGTAAGCTCCTCTAAGCCAGGAGCTATGCCCTTCAGCTCAGTATCAACATTATCTATTGATGTAACCTGGCTTAAATCAGGTAATCAAGCAACATTTCAATTAGTTGTAAGAGTAACACAATGGTCATGGAATTGTTTGGGTATTCTTAAACTTTCTTTCAAACCAGTTAAACTCAAAATGTCCAGCAGCACCAAGGTCAATACAAGGCATTAACAATGAGTTTCCAGAATGCTCTCTTGCAAGCAAATAAGAACTCACAGAGATCCCCTGACAGTGAGAAGGAGTCTTCAAGAATCCGGCATCTGAACAAGTACAACTTTCTAGTTCATGACACCACTAGCAAGTTGACAAATGTGCAGGGAAGCTTAGAGATTTAAGACACAATTTACCTTTGTGTCTGGCAGAAACTTGACTTCACCAACTCTCCTCTTTAATTACAAATAATTTTTCAATTTGTTCTATCTTTAATTAGACAAAAATATTTTCCAGGTATTACTATTTCCCGAATTCATGGCTGTCTGGGAATCTTACTGTTGGCACAAGAATAAAAAGAGGAATGACTCTACCACGTCTGAAAATAATGATGAGAATAAAGATGTAATATAGCTGATTTCCCTCAGCCTTCACCAAAGCATAAAAACTAACTGCAATTCAGTTAGGGATAATGTTAAAATTCCAACTAGCTAAACAGTGTAAGGACTCCTTCCAGTGGGTTCTTAATGACTTTGTGATGACCATGTGATGGTCTCCTGGAATAGTAGACATTTTCTTATGAGGGCAGCTTGCTTTCTTCGCCATTGGGGGGGAAAAAATCAGTCTGGGCATGACAACATGCTGTTTGCTCCCATGGCAGCTTCATGACTGAGGAAATAATGGTATTTTAGGGTGTGGCAAACAGAGGGGGTATGTGCAGTCAGATGCTTCCGTGCGCTCGGCAGACCAGGATATGCCCAGAGTTCTCAGAGAGAGACCAGAGCTGACGGCATCTTATCTATTTCACTTACAAGTATTGTATTGAAAAGAACCAGAGATGATTCTGAATCATAGTGATTTCCTCTATAATTTAGGTTATCATCGAATCCTTTCCCGGAAACTGAAACAAAATGACGACCGAGATACGAAAGAAAGCAGCTTCTTGCCTAATAGCTCTCTGTTGAAATGGTATTTGATTCACTGTAGTAGGCTTCTGCATAATCTATACATTCTATTAAGTCTCCTGCTTACAGAACACTCAACACAATTTGAAAGGGTAAGAAAAGCTTCTAATGGTTGGTACAGAGCTATGTGAATTCTCAAGAGGCATTAATCTGATACTCATTTTCATTATCTAATACTAATCCGTATCCTTGTTACCGAAGAAAGAACCATGCCCTGCCAAGTACCCAGTTCCAAACACTGAACTGTGACATTTCTAGAAATATAATCAGGAACTAAGTGCTCACCACCTCAGGGAATTAGGAAAAGAACAACAAAATGTACCAAAAGAAACCACGAAAGAAGGAATGAAGAAAGATACAAGCTGGAATTAATGGAATGGCAGGGGGTAGGGGATAAAAGAATAGACAAATCCAAAAGGTGGATTTTTTTTTTGAAGAATAAGAAAATAGATACACTCCTTCCCAAACCTGAAAAAGGGAAAGAAAGAAAGAAAGGGAGAATAATATTACATAAGTTTGGAAAGGAGAAAGGAGAAATGACCACACATATAGGAGGTATTGAAGTAAATATAAGTGTAAAAGAATTATACCACAAGCAACTCTACAGCAACAAACTTAGAAACATAGAAGAAACTAAGATTTCCTGGCAAAACACAAACTCCCCAAACCCATCCAAGAATGGAAAATTTAAATAGAGTGATTAGCACCAAAGAGGGTAGAAATATAACAATCCCTAACTAAATATATGACCGATGTATGCACAAAATGCAAAGAGCTACCTTAACCACGACTTTGAAACCCCTTCATCCTCTCATTTATGAGACCAAATGCTATCTAAAAATGTAGTTTGTACCTTGCTTTTCTTCCTTTTCCCTGTCGTGGCACACACTGAAATACCAATGTTCCCACAGCACATGGCAGTCAAAGCAGGAAGGTGCTCAAGGCTCGGGGCACAGGTGAGACTCTGGTCCCCCTCCCCCACTCCACCACCAGCAAACCAGCACCCCCCCTTACCAGCAGCCCACTCACACACCCCAGAAGGATGCTCTGAGTTCAAGCCACCTGCCAGGAATGTGTAAAACACAGAAACCTGAAAACTAGGATTAACGTGGACAACACAGACACTGAATAACTTGTTCTGGAAAAACTAACCATAAAGTTATCAGAGGTCACTGGGCTTGGACTCATATCTGAAAACTGGTCTTCCAAGCTTTCACATCCGTTTACATTTACAATAGTATCATTGTTTGCAACAGACAGCATTAAAACTACAAAATCTTTATTCCACAGATCTATTATAGAAATGGAAGGTCTTCCCTGGTGGCGCAGTGGTTAAGAATCCGCCTGCCAATGCAGGAGACACAGGTTCAAGCCCTGGTCCGGGAAGATCCCACGTGCCACGGAGCAACTAAGCCTTTGCGCCACAGCTACTGACCCTGCACTCTAGAGCCCGTGAGCCACAGCTACTGAGCCCACATGCCACAGCTACTGAAGCCCATGTGCCTAGAGCCCGTGTTCTACAACAAGAGAAGCCATTGCAATGAGAAGCCCACGTGCTGCAACTAGAGGAAAGCCCGTGCACAGCAACGAAGACCCAATGCAGCCATAAATAAATAAATAAATTTATTTTAAAAAAAAAAAGAAATGGAAGACACTGACAACTGTCAAAAAGTAAGGATTATTACTTTAAAACATGAATGAATAATAGCAACAAATAAAAATAGATGAACTAGTGTTGAATTTTACTACTAGGCTTGCCAAAAACCACAAAAACTGTAGCAAACTCAGAGCACACAGACCCTTTGCCAAAGAAATCTTCTGAAAATATTCCTTCAGTTATGATTTTTTAATTTTGTGCGTGCGATAAGAACATTAGCTGTATCAGACGGCCACTGGTTTTTCCTGTCTCAGATGTATTCCTCTTTCTTGTGGCAATGGGTACCATACCTCTAACTAAAATCATTTTAGTTATGTGGGGCTAACTCCACCCGTAACATGTGACCCAGGTTTGACCAATGAAAGTGCTGCATCTTCAGGCCACAGTGACTGGTCCAGGGATGAGCCCAGGGGCCAAGCCAGGAAGGGTACCCCAACATTGGTGCTCTGACCCTTGGCAATGCCCAAGCAGCTAAGGGCTCACCTTGCCAATGTGACTGAGAACGGAAACAGCAGCACGAAGCTGGGCCAAGCGAAAGAAATGACGACTCCTAAGGATGCGGCTCTGGAACCAGTTCCAGGATTTTCCAGTTGCTTGAGCCAACTGATCACCTTTTTTGGTTTATTCAGTTTGACTTAGATTTCTGTGTTTTCCAGACTAATTTTAAATGTCCTAAGAGACCCAGCTTCTATTCAGTTAAAGATCAAAGACAGGAAATTTGACGAACACAGCTACTGTGCACGGTGTTGCCCAGATTGCCTGGTCAATGAATGAATGGACGGAAAGCCACAGTTCTGGCACCAGCGTCCAAATCAAAACCAGAGCCTTCTGGGCAAGATCCCTGCTCTAATTCCATAATTATATATCTTTTAACACCTTTTATGTGTGCCACTAACAATTCAAAGTGTTCAAAGCCAAAAAATTCTTGACATAGTAGCCGATTAATAAACAATCTACAGTTGCAACAGAACTCCTGCAAATCCCTTCCGGCCACCTTTTACTCCTAGCCACATTTTCTAGCTTGTTGTAGCTCCTCGAATAAATCTCTAACAACAGAATGATAGAGGGCACCTTCCTTTTAAAGATATTACTAAAATACTTATATATTTGAACACTGTCATAAAAATAAAACACCTCAAAACAATTATAGCATTTGATTTTTCAGGAAAATAAATTAGAAATAATAACATCATCCAATTTAAAAAGTATTATGGTTCATGCGGAAGAACTGAAATCAACGTCTTTGAAAAGCAGATGTCAAGAGGGGTGGGATAGGGAGGGTGAGAGGGAGGGAGACGCAAGAGGGAAGAGATATGGGAACATGTGTACATGTATAACTGATTCACTTTGTTATAAAGCAGAAACTAACACACCATTGTAAAGCAATTATACTCCAATAAAGATGTAAAAACAACAACAAAAAAAGAAGGAATGGTACAGGCTCTGAACAGAGAGAAATGCAGAAAGGAAACAATGGAGGGAATGAAAATCTAAAGCATGAGCTGGAATGACCTCTGGAACAATCCAGAACCTAGAGGTCAGACTGTGGATGAGAGAGAGAGACAGAGACAGGCACATACATGCGTGAGTGCACACGTGCACGCACACACACGCACGCGTGCACACGAGACACCCTACACCACTAATTAATCCTGTTTGCCCTGTAGGGCCACAGATGAAAAGTGGGGACCCGGGGCAAACGTGCCTGCTTACAGGCATCTGGAACATAAGACCCCTTTGTATCTCTCATTATCTTTAGTTTTTCCCCAAGTTCTAACGTTTTGCCTGTTTCCATGAAGCATTCAGTTGAGAAATTTCTAAAAGACCGGGATTTGCACTCTTAGTAGCATGTACATGCATGCAATGAAGCTGTAATCTAGGAAGCATCCTGCAAATATTGTACCTGTCCCCAAATTATTCTTTATACTCATCAGGTATATATACATCTTCTGTGTTCAAATCCACCATGAATGTCAAGAGCAGGCAGGGAGCCGTGCAGCTGACTGATGTCCATGGGTTCCAAGCTGATGGAAGGGACAGGAAAAGGATGACATTTCAGAGAAGCGTCTCGAAAGAGCCGCCTGCGGAAATTAGGGGCCTGTGACTGGCCCCCAAACAAAGCACAGAGCACACAGTTACGGGTGGGCACCCCAACAGAACAGGGAAACTGCAATTTGCAAAGCACAGAACGCTCTTTACCCAAAGTCTCGAAGGGGTTTGGTGAGTCTGTGACACTACCGAGAAATAAGGGCCAATTATCCAGGTTGGTCCCGTCCTTGTCATCTCCTGCCCCGCTCCCCGCAGCAGCCACTGAAAGACCTTCCTGCCCCAGCATCTCAGCAGAGACCGCAGCTTCTTACTTCTCGGAGGACAAAGAAGCCAATGCATTTCTTTCAGCTCTTATCATCACTTAACGAATGTACCCTCTTCTGACCCTGTCCTTCCATGTTACCCTTTGTTGACAACCTTTTGAGCCTTGCCATCTTTCCCAAGATAAAAACCCGCATTATGGCTCACCAGCCTCTTCCCAACCACCCTGGCTCAATCGGAAGCATCTGCTCTCCTCCCTCCACGCTGGGGCCCAGCCGTCCTCAGCGTCTTCAGGCTGCACCCTCTCCAGGCCTGCGTCTGAGCTGCTCCCTGTAAACGCAGCATTACCTGCCAACCCTTCATCGTCATCCTGTTCATTCCACCCACCCCCACCCCCGCCCCGGGTGCCCCTCCACCTGCTCCGTGGCGTCCTCTACTTCCTCGTGGAAACACCCCTGTCCACACCTTACCACGTGTTCCTGTTTCTCTCTCTCCAACTCTCTGCGAGGCCCCAGGGCTGTGACTGTTTTGTTCCCCGCTTGATCTGCAGTGCCTCGCACGGTTTCCAGTACATGGTAGATGGTCCATAAATATTATTAAATGAATTAACAGATTACTAAACAAATATGGCAGGCAGTAATCCTTCATAATATAAAACGTTTACTATCGAAATGGCAAGCTCTTGTAGTTACAGAATCTACTATAAATCAGAAGTTTAATCACTTTGCAAAAACATGAGTATTATAGAAATAGGGCCAGTTGTTAACTCTTTGCAGGACACTCATATCCAAATCCTCACAACAACAGGCTACCCTGAACCTACATTCAGCAACTGCTCCACTCTGAAAGAGAGCTTCCCACCCCCACTTCTGTACCAGCCAAATGCAGTGATGGCAGACAGGTCTTCCAACTGTACAGAAAGAAAGAATGCCGTACTTCTCCTTCTAACCGTCTCAGCAGCATCTCAGGCTAAAGGCCCGTTCCCAAACACGAAGTGCATAAGGAAGCCTGCATGACCAATCCTGTCGCCTCCTGAATCGGGCAGAGCAGCCGATGGGGTGCAGAGCTCCATTTTGCTGTAGGTGGCTGGTGCCAGCGTCCTGGAGATCTGGAAGTATGCCCGCGAGTGGTACCACTCCAAAACAGGATGGCAAGAGGAAACCGTGCAATCAGAGGTCCTGGTTGAAAGGGTACCTGGGCCTCACGTCCCAGTTAGAGAGGAAGGTATATGAAGCCAAGAGCCCCGCACATCACGTTTTTAATGAACAGCTGTGAGTCTGCTCCTGACTTTCCTCTGTGATTTTACACCATTTCGTCATTCCAACAGATTGCAAAACACTGGTTAGGATAGCTTTCAACAGGCCAGTGCAGAAATGCCATGCATTTTTCCATGAAAAGCGAAAGTGCTATTTCATGAAATATTAAGAAAGCATTAAAATAAAGCGGACCCTCATACTTGCAATTATGGGGGTCACCATTCCACCCACTCCTTCCTGCCTTAATTCTACTTAAGAGTATCTTCAGTGTACTACTTTCTTAACTTAATGGATAAATGATTCACACTGCTACCTTGGTGTGGCTACAAAAAACTTAATCAATGAAAATGAAGAGTCATTTAATTTCTTCCTGAGGATTTTATAAAGAGAACAGAATAATAATCTGTAGTGAGGGCCTCAGTAGCATGAATAGGTCCTCTCCAGGTAACTCCCCAAACCTGAACACTGACCATTTGCTGGGACAGAAGACACCGGGTTCATCTTAGAATCATCACCAATTAAAAGGGATCTCCAACCTGTTCTTCCAGACAGTGTTCTCCCTTTCTTTCAGTTCATCTGTAATGTCAAGGACATCCCCCTCTAATAGTTTCCAAGTATTCTTACATTTCATCAAATTCTACGGCTCTCGCTCCCCAGTGGGTAAAAAAAAAATCAAAAATTGTCACCAGCACTCGGTGGGCACTTTAAAATCTACATGTGGACCTGTGTGATCTCACGGGTGGCAGGGCAGCCTTGAGAGAGGATGGGCTGGAAGGGGCAGTGAAAGACCCCTCAGAGAAATTCAAGAATTTCAGAGCTGGAAGGACTGATCTGTTCTCATGCTAATGGTCTTGGTAATAATTTTTCAAGGACAGAACAGAAACGGGGAAAATGTGATATTTAAGCATAATTGTGTTTAAATAGAATGTTGTTCCAAGTTTTCCGTAAGACATCAGTGAGTCTTCAAGAGCAATGTTATAGTTATAGTTGAGCCACTTACCAGGACTGCAGCTGTGGCAAAAGGATTGAAAACCACAAAATGCACAAATTATGAGCCTCATTCAAGGGAAAAAAATGGTTAAAGTTATATGACAGATTTATAATAAAAGTATAACTACCACAAAACATTTATTTTTCATACACATATTCCATCAGCTCAAATACTAACATGCATAACTGAGCAGGGAATAAAAAGAGGAACAAACGTTCCCCAGGTTCATCCTCTCTGTGGCCGGGAAGGCGACAGAGCTGAGGCGTGCTCACCGCAAGGTCTCATCACCGGAAGTGCATTTCCCGTAACATCACTAAGTTCAGGTACATTCAGCCAGGTATTCAATGAAGTTATGACTAAAGACCTATAAAGCAATCCAGTAGCTCAATTTCTTACCATAGTAGACCATGAACATCAAGGATAGAAACAATTTGACAAATGGGCTATTATTCAATAATAATGGTCATGAATGGATATAGATGGTCCGTAATAATCATACTTTGCTAAGTTTTTGGTAGATCTGAACATGAAAATTTGTTCTTAGCCATTTATCTTGAATTAAACATTGGGATGCGGCTTCCCTGGTGGCGCAGTGGTTGGGAGTCCGCCTGCCGATGCAGGGGACGCGGGTTCAGGCCCCGGTCCGGGAAGATCCCACGTGCCGCGGAGCGGCTGGGCCCGTGAGCCATGGCCGCTGAGCCTGCGCGTCCGAAGCCTGTGCTCCGCAACGGGAGAGGCCGCAACAGTGAGAGGCCCACGTACCGCAAAAAAAAAAAAAAACCACTGGGATGGTACCAAAGATAAATGTTTGGAGCATGAGAATATTAAAAAAAAAAAAGAGCAGAATTCGTCTCCTTGAGGTTTTATAACATAGAGGTAATGTATGATTTGTGAAGAATAATTCTTTTTGCAGGGAGTGGAATGTTCATGCTGGTGTCAGACCATTTTTCAAAGCACTCCATGTTGCTCTTTGGAAGAATTTCTCAAGTGATGTCCCCAGAAAACCTGATGCCCTTGGTGTAGTTAAGGACTTTTTCATCCAAGTAAAGCAGAGACCCCAGTAAAAAGTGTCTAAAGGATTCAGTCTCCACTGGAACCCTGTATTATGACTCTACATTATCCTGAATCACAATCCGTGCTGAAAAAAAGGGCCAAGCAAAGGTTTGTTAGATGGAGCCCTTGTGTGACTTTCTAAGTGAAGCGCCTATATGCTTCGCCAGAGCAGGATCCTGGTCCCCCCTATTCACTGGTGTCCCCCCGGCCCCTAGAGTCGGGCGGAGCACTTCGTTGGCACTCAGTGTTAGCTTACATCCATCCGTCTAAACTGAAATAGTTGCAAACCAAACTACCCCAAAGCACTGACTCAACATACTATCGCGACACACACAGAACACGACGATTCCCGATGCTCTCTTTTTGGTTTCTTTGCTGGCTCCTCCTCTGCTCTTTAAGTGTTGGTGCTCCTTGGGGCTTATTCTAGGCTGCCTTCGCTTTTTTTTTTTTTTTTTTTTTGGTACGCAGGCCTCTCACTGCTGTGGCCTCTCCAGTTGCAGAGCACAGGCTCCAGACGCGCAGGCTCAGCGGCCATGGCTCACGGGCCCAGCCGCTCCGCGGCATGTGGGATCTTCCCGGACCGGGGCACGAACCCGCGTCCCCTGCATCGGCAGGCAGACTCTCAACCACTGTGCCACCAGGGAAGCCCTGCCTTCGCTTTTAATTCCACCTATCTCCTTGTGCAGTTCTAGCAGGGTCACGTGAATCTCCACGCCGACGACTCTGAAATCTACCCAGAGCCCAAAGATGTCTCCCATGCCACACAGCCACGCTGCGCTATGATAGCGCACGCCCTCCAGCCCAGGCCCTGGGCACCTGCTCTCCCACTGCCCAGCTCAGGAGCGGCATTCCCATCTCCCTGCCGCCCAAGCCCAGCACCCGGGGCCCATCCTGCCCTCCCCTGACAGACAGTCCACGTGCAATGTGAGACCAGTCCACTTGACCTGAATGTTCTCAGATCCATGCAGACCTTGCTGTCTCGACTGCCATTAACACTCTTATTTCGCCTAGATTACCCCCAAACCCTTCACTACTTCCCCGTGTCCCCAGAATAGAGCCTGAGTGCTTTACGTGACACAGGTCACTCAGGGTTTGGTCCATGAGTAGCTGTCCAGCCCCTTGTCCTGCGGCCCAGACCCCACCCCATGCCCGCACGTGCTGCCCTTCATTCTCCTTTGCTCAAGGGGGTCTGCACAGGCTGCTCCCCTGCCCCAATACTCTTCAAGACTTCTTCCCTCCACTTTGCTAACAGGTGTTATTAGTGCAACCTCAGCTCACAGATTGGGTTGTCCGGAAGCCTTCTCAAATCTTACCTCTGGTTCTACGTTATCTTAATGCAGGCTCCCCTACCATCCTGCCCCTTTTTTCACACCATATGTTAAACACCACACTATTTTATCCCAGCCTGTTTACATGGCGCTAACCTCCTCTACACTCCTCTAGTTCCGGGCAGGCAGAGTCACGGCTTTGCTCGCAGCACTCAGCAAGCCTCCAAGCTCTGACCATGCTGGCTGAGGCCACAGCTAAGTGACTCATCCTCTCTGACCTACCTGTAAAATGGGAATAATCCTATCGATGTCAAAGGATTATTCTAAAGATTTGACAAGATCCAGATGCCAAGTGCTTATCTCCATGTTTCCTATAGCCAAAGTTCAAAAAAAATTAGCTGGATAAATTGATTTATATATGAACGAATATTGATTGATAAACTGACTTCCAACTGGGCAACTAAAACGAGTAAGACACATACTAGACCCAAGGAGCACAGTCATGTTTACAAAACCTAATATGGTAACTGCTAATGGATTTCTGTACAAAGACTAACAGGAACACATAGCTGATTGAACTTTGTAACTGAACTGCAGTAGCTAAGCTGATTCGCCAAGAGGCAAACAGAAGCTTTCAGAAGGTGAGGGCAAGTCCCCAATCTCCAGTCAGGTGCTACCAGCTTCCCAACTACAACTTCTAATTAAAGTTATTTTAGGGACTGCACTGTATTGTAACGAGATGATTCGGGAGTTTGAAATTTCAGTGTGTCCATAAAAAACAGGAACCCATTTCTGGTAGTAAGCTACTTTCAGCCACCCCTCCTTCCACATATGTGTATGTCAAAGAGAATAAACAAAGAGCCATTTTCTGAAATGGAATATTTTGATCATGGAATTTTTCCAGGGAGACAGAAGAACAGTTGTGGGTATTGACAGTTTCCCGTTAAATCTTTTCAATCAGAAAAAGATAAAAAGAGATAATCCTGCACCTCCTTCCCTCAGGAGGTTATTAGTTATGGCATTTTTTCAGCCATGTGGCCACTGACTTACAGATGACACAGTAGGAAATCAGACGTTCCAATTAATAATTTAAGTGGAGGCATTTGTGTCTTAGGAAAACACAGCAAAAGAATAAAAGAACTTCTATTTGGTGCCAAGTGATTTAGACTGTACCTCTGTTATTTGCGTTTAAATATAATAGAAGATAATCTGTTTTATTCTTTCAATGAAGGTTGAGTGACACTAGGTGACCAAGAAGGGAACCTGAGCATTTTATAATAAAAACCTGGGAGGCTGGAGCCTTAACAAATACTTTTAGGGGTCCTTCCTGTTGTTTACCTCAAAGAGAAGCAATCCTCTCACTTTCTTCTCACCCCTGGTATCTTCCAGTGAATCCACAGCGAAGACTCCTGCAGAGTGAAGGATCTGTCTCACCTCGCTCTACAAAACTAAAATCAATCAATACTATCGAAAACTGAACTAAACGGACAAAGCAGCTGCCTTCAACGCGTTCTGCGTTAAAACCCAACGAGTGGACCAGAGAGCCATCAATCTGAAGATGCTTCCTTTCCACTGAGCATGAAGGGCACGAAAAGAAAACCCCACCAATCTACACAACAGTCTAGTATTTGATTTTTTTAAAATAGTAATTTCAGCAGCAAACACACAACAAACCGCATTCATTAATCGCACACTCTCCAAGCCATCTCTGCGTTGTTCTCATGTTTATTTGAATTACAGGATACTGAGTTTTGCTGAACAGCATTATGAGGTTTATTATGTGATACAAAAACCCTTTGGTGGGCTTCCCTGGTGGCGCAGTGGTTGCGAGTCTGCCTGCCGATGAAGGGGACACGGGTTCGTGCCCCGGTCCGGGGAGATCCCACATGCCGCAGAGCGGCTGGGTCCGTGAGCCGTGGCCGCTGAGCCTGCGCGTCCGGAGCCTGTGCTCCGCAACGGGAGAGGCCGCAACAGTGAGAGGCCCGCGTACCGCAAAAAAAAAAAAAATCTATAGACACAGAAATACTGCAAAGAAACACCCCCATATTATGATACTAAGTATCTATTACAGGAAGGCTAATACTTGGTTTTTGCTTTCTTCCTTGTATTTTTCTCTAAAGTTCCAAATTACTAACTATATATGAACATGTAAATCCGCACATACATATATGAATAGTTTAAATTCAATAAATAGAAAAATTTTTAAAATAATCCTCCGTAAAAGCAATGCGTGTTTCCCTTAGAGAGCATATTACCCTTATTACATAAAATGAGACGGCCATCAACTTCCTCTCCTTCAAGTCCCACGGTAAGATATTTAAACATGGAAACAGAGACTAGTGTTAGATGAGCCACACCTATTGCCACTTACCTTAAAGAGTATACGGTTTTTTATAGCAAGTATTCACAAAGATGGTGCCCTCCACTCCCATGCACTGGAAATGACGCCGGTTAGAATAATAATGTCTTACATTTGCATCTATTTTCCTGTGACCCTGGGTACACCACAAGGCAGCAGTATGGAAGACAGCATAAAGGGCTCAAGATTAAGAGATCGGTGTCTACCTCTGAGGGCATGATTAACTGTGGGCTCTTCAGCCATCTAGGCATCCACTATGACTCAGTGTCGCGTGTACGATGGGGATCCAGTCTGCTAGCACACCTCAGACAGGTGCCGGGGGACCAAGTTGAGAGCTGACATAAGATGCTGAACCAGACAAATGCACAACATGAATGTTACTGCCTTGCGGGAAGGAACCAGGAGGATAGCCCATGCCGCTTGCTCGATTCTACTGCAGGGCAGCCTCTCGGGGCTGACAAAGGCAGAGGGAGGGCCAGCTTCAGGAAGGCGGCCCACCTACTGGGGACCGCCCCCGACAGAAAACAATCCGGCTTTCAGAAGGCCGGGCCACGATAAACCCAGGACCTAGATAGAGGGTGAGGAAAAACACTGCACGTACTCAATATAAAAGCTACCATGGTGTCCAGTCCGAATTCTCCATCCCTATCTGGCAATAAACCGGTCCTAAGAGAAAACTGGAACCCTGCGGCACAGACACTGATGTCAGCAAAACAGAGAAGGGGAGGGACACAGTGGGGGCTTCGTTCACGCCCCTCACCATCTGATTTTACCCCGAAGTGTCCCAGTGTCGTTGTCTTGCGTTCAGGAAGCGCACTCAATACTTTAGAAAATAAAGTTTCCTGCAAACTCAAAGTCAGGGGTGATGTCAGAACGACTCCTTCAGGAAGTTTTCCCCATAATGTACCTCTTCAATAAGGCACTGGCTTCCAGGGCAACACATTCCATTTCACTAGTCACAGAGAATGAATTCCAATGCACTCAGGGGGAAACACTTCCTCAACATACTTTATTTGGAATTTTTAAAGTATGAACTGAATGCCAATTATATAAACCACTTTCAATTATGGATGCATACTAATTAATTTGGGCTGAGTATTTCTTTAATACAGTTCCTAACACCAAAGATCTTTACCTGAAGAAGAAAAATAAAAGAATGACCACCTAACACATACACACTACTACATATAAAATACATAAATAATAAGAGCCTACGGTATAGCACAGGGAGCTCTGCTCAATATTCTGTAATGGTCTACAGAATCAAAAAAAAAGAGTGGACATATGTATATGTATAACTGATTCACTTTGCGGTACAGGAGAAACTAACACAGCATTGTAAATCAACTATAGTCCAAGAAAAATTAATTTAAATAAATAAATAAAATATCTTAGAAAAAAAGAATGACCACCTAATAATACGATACATAACCGTTTATTAAAATAAAAAGAACACTAAGAACCCTATTTCCTTATAAAAACGATGGTCATGGAAATCACTGCTTTCTCTGAATTTCTAGGGTAATGAGTAAGAGAGAGACACAGATGCTGCAATTCTGACGACTACTTGTCCCGAGACATAAACAGAGCGCCAGCCAAGGAAGACTGACCTCATGTCGGCCAGTAAGGAAATCATCTGTGTCACCAGAGACTCCCTAAGCATCATGGGTGAACCGAGAGAGCTTGTTTGACTAATCGGTATCCTTTACCATAAAATGTCAATATTAATGCATTACATTTATTTGGGGATTTACCATTTCCAAAACCCTCTTCTGTTCACTTGATCCTAGGAAGACCTCTGAAGAGACAAAAGAGAGAGACTGCTCTCCCATTTCACAGGTCAGGAAGGAACTCTTAGGGCAGCTAAGTCAGTAATTTGCTACAATCAAATGCAGCAGAGGAATCAATCAAGAGGATCAGAACGGGAATCCAGGTGACTTCATGCTTTCCACCATTGTTGGTAGCGTCTCAAAGTTACACATGGCCTTTAAAACTGAGGACTAAAAACACAACGAAATGACTACTCTGGCCAAAAGAAGCCAACCTAAGGCAAATCCGCCAACTTCAAATAAAATAAAAGTGCCTATCTCCACTGCTCTGAGGCCTAAGGAAAGGTACAGTATTGGGGGGGGGGGGCGGGGACACAGGGGATGGGCCCTGAGGGAGACGGCAGCTTCCCCAGCCCAGCTGTACCACAGAGACCTGTGCATGGGCCCAGCTCATAAGCCAGTGGTCCCAGTTGGTTCCTGCCAGTTCAGTGTTTGTTGGGCAGGGCAGATTCGACATCATCCCTACCCACAGAAGAACACCGCCAAGACTTCCACGACACCACTAACAGCAGCATTTTTACCAGTCCTTTTCGTTTCGCTTCAAAGAAACATCCTCTCTTCCTTCATACTAAAGACCACTGTCTAGTGTTTTCACTATTAATTACCCACTCAGACTCAACAATCACAACGGAAAAACTATTCTGACACCAGCGCTTCATAAACCCTGAAGCCAACCGATTTGCTTAAGGTCACATGACTACTTACGCGCAAAATGGATTTCCAGCTGGGGTGCCCGAACACTCATTGCTAGCAACTGTTTGTTTTCCTTTTTTATATGACTGTGATATTAATGGAAATCATAAATTTCGATTCACGCATCTCACTACGGCTGAGAAGATCTGCACAATATCCCCGGACCCTCCCGCCTCTATGCTTTTGCTTATCAGATTCCCCTTGCTGGGCTTCCCTGGTGGCGCAGTGGTTGAGAGTCCGCCTGCCGATGCGGGGACACGGGTTCGTGCCCCGGTCCGGGAAGATCTCACATGCCGCGGAGCGGCTGGGCCCGTGAGCCATGGCCGCTGAGCCTGCGCGTCCGGAGCCTGTGCTCCGCAACGGGAGAGGCCACAACGGTGAGAGGCCCCCGTACAGAAAAAAAAAAAAAAATCCCCTTGCTTGCAAAGTCTTTCTCCTTCCATCAGAAGTGAACAAAATCTAGTGCATTCAAAGCTATCACGACTCTCTCCCCCTGCAACTCACTCTTATTTACCCTGAAACTTTACCTTGACGGGACTCTCTGTTCCTTTATTGTATGCCAGTCTCCATCAGGTTCATCCATGTGACAAACACCTATCTATCTACCTACTAAGTGCCAAGCTGGGCAGGGAAGGATGGATGATTCGGGTCTTGGCTCAGGGGAGACAAATGGAAGCTTCCAGGTAAGGTAACTGATGAGCCAGGGCTCAGGCGCACGGCCAAGAGAATGCCCCGCTGAGGGTTTCCTGCTTCTGCTCCTCATTCAGGTGATTTAAAATCACGTTCAGCGCTGGGCACCTTCCCTTCCTTACTCCAGATTAAAAACTCACCCGTCCCTAAAACTGGAGAGCAGCAGGGGGTGTGGCCACAGAATGGTGGGTAGAGCATCACGCTTCTCTCTTTGCTCAGAGACAAGGAGTAAAGATTTGCAAATTTTACCTTTCTTCCTCATGGGAAAAAAAAATAGGTGTTGCCATCTCTGGCCAAAAGAAGGCAAGAGTGAGCCCCAAGAGGCCCATTTCACATGATGAGGGCCGCCCTGTCTCTCGCAGGGCAGCGTGCAGGAGCTGCACTGCACTACCAGACTGGGTGACCTGGGGGAGAAGCGCTGGTTCCCAGACTCTGGGATGAGTCATCTCGTCAAGGTGATGAAAGCAGAACTCCTCTGACCCCTTTGTCACTGAAGGGGCACCAACCTGTTTTTCCTGCGCTCTGTCCTGTTTAACCAGAACTCTCATCATGTATCACCATTTATTCTACTTGCATTTATAGTTCCCTTATTTTAGCCACAGACTTTTTTTTTTTCTTTAAACAAAGGCCCGAGTCTCTCCATAAAGATGCAGTGTAACTAGAAAGGTATCTTCAAACTTCAGAACCAATTTCTAAGCAAAAAGGGAAATATACCTTCTCTCTAAGAACACGGTGGGGGTAGTTTTGAGCAGTGGTTCCCAATTTTCCAAATTACCTAAGAGATATTGAAACCTGGATTCCCTAGCCCTGAGACTCAGGTTCACAGGGCCTGGGAGGAGCCCTGGAATCTGTACCTTGAAAAGGTGATTCTCATGAACAACCGGGATCGGAAGCTACTGGTTTAAACACAATAAAAGATGAAAAATAAAGCTGAATGCGTGCTTCTCAAATCTTCCTATTTTCCCGTTTCTCAAGTACTAAAATATCTTACTCAGATTAACAGCTGAATCCCTGGCAATTTTATTTACTCACAATGTTTTTTAGTTAACTTTAAGGAAGATAAATGAAATCTGAAGTTGAGAAAGCTCTAGAAACCATTTACATGAGTCCAAAGGACTAGAAGTTTCTACTCTGGTGACCAGAGTCCAGGTTTGCTCTGCTGACAAGATATACTTGGGGTGGGGGGATGGGGGGGAAAGATAAAACAGGAGTGTTTTATACACTGCTATGTATAAAATAGATAGACAACAAGGACCTACTGAATAGCACAGGGAACTATACTCAATGTCTTGTGATAACCTATATGGAAAAGAACCTGAAAAAGTGTGTGTGTGTGTGTGTGTGTGTGTATGTGTATATATATATATATATATATAAACCTGAATTGCTTTGCTGTACACTTGAAGCTAACACAACATTGTAAATTAACTATACTTCAATAAAAAAATAATAAAGATATCATGTAACATTAAAAAAAAGATATACTCCAATTGCAGTATTTATTGAGCACTTTCTAAGTACCAAGCACTTTCCACGTACTTGTCCAGTATTAACTCCAATAGCCTTATGTGGTAGGATCACTACTCTCCCCAGTTTAAAGTAAAACTTCTGGGGCTTCCCTGGTGGCACAGTGGTTAAGAATCCGCCTGCCAATGCAAAGGACACAGGTTCGAGCCCTGGCCCGCGAAGATCCCACATGCCGCGGAGCAACTAAGCCCGTGCGCCACATCTACTGAGCCTGCGCGCTAGAGCCCGCGAGCCACAACTACTGAAGCCTGCGTGCAGCGAGGAAGACAAAACACAGACAAAACTAAAAATAAATAAACTTTAAAAATAAATAAATAAATAAAGCAAAACTTCTCAAGCCCCCCAGTATGGCATTTAAGGCCCTTCCCAAACTGAGTTCCATTCGACCAAGACAGCCCTTAGTATCTCCTCGCTGTCTACTCAAACAGCAGCCCGTTCCCACCTCTGTACTTTCTTCTTGGAGTTCCCTCTCCAGAACGTCCTTTCTGTTCCATCATGCCGACTTCTCTGTGACATTAAGAACTCAGACGCTGACATTAGACCTAAGTTCAACCTGGCTTGGTCACTTACTTTTGGTGTTTCCCCTGGGCAAACTCCCTGAACCCCTAGAAGCATCTATAAAAGAATACTGTATGTATTCCACAGAGACTTGAGTTCCTGCTCCGTTCCAGACACCATTCTAGGATTGAGGATCCGGTAATGAATGGACCGGAAAAGGCCCTGCTTTCACAGAACGTCTAGTCTGGCAGAAGAAGTCACATAATAATGAGGACAGATAAACACATAAGCTGTCACGGGTGAGTGTCATAAAGAGACAGGATCAAAAAAGGTCGGGATGTTTAGGCGTGGGTGTGATGTTAACAGAAGGGTCAGGTGGCTACAGGGAAGACGAAGGGGAAGGAGGGAAGGATGAGGGCCTGGGTCACACAGGTGGACAGGAGGACGCTGGGGAGAGGGACTCCTATCAGGGAAACCACGACTGGAGTTGGGAGCAAGCCTGGCAGATTCAAGAAGACCAAGGATCCCAGGAAAGGGGTTGGATCACAGAGGGCTTTTATTCCAGAAGGTTCTGAGCAGAGGAGTGAAGATAACCTTGTTGCTGCAGTGAGAGTAGGCTCTAGTGGGCAAAGGTGGGCAAAGGGATATGGTCAGGCCAGCGTGATCATCCAGGCAGGAGAGGGTGACGGGGGCTGGAAGTGGCTGGTGAGAATGACAGATTCCGGAAGGGAGAATCTGGATCTGGATGAGAAGGTAGAACTGTTAGCACAGCTGACGAATGCGCTGAGCAAGGATGAGTCTGCCATTTGGGGCCTGACTGACAGGAAGGCTGAAGTTGGCCCTTATTAAGATGGGGAAGATTATAGGAGGAGCAGGGGTTTCAGGGTCAAACGCGATCACGTGCGCAAGATGCTTTTTAGTACAGGCCTGAAACACACGAAGAACCTGATACACAGGTGGTTGTCAGCAGCATTCCAGGCCGAACCTTGAACTCCCAGCCCAGGCTGATCCCTCCTTTCTGTGAACCAGTTACATGTTCCGTTCATCTGGGCACATGATAAATACTGACCTGCCTTGCATTTTTTGTGCAGTTTTCCTGGGGATAGGGGAATGAAAAGAAAATTTAGCTTCCAAAATCGTCCCCGCACTCTTTGAGGGTGCTTCTTTTTTTTTTAAAGAACGAACATTTTTGATTTATCCAAAGTTTCAATCCCATAATACTTGTTAAAATGAACTGCAATGTCTAGGGAACTGGGATGTATATTTTGAAAAAAAGATTCTGAGGCTTAGCTGCTACATGATCCAATCTGAACAAATACCCAGGCTTCATGTCCGTGTTAAAAACTCTGAGGTAGGGCTTCCCTGGTGGCGCGGTGGTTGAGAGTCCGCCTGCCGATGCAGGGGACACGGGTTCATGCCCCGGTCCGGGAGGGTCCCACATGCTGCGGAGTGGCTGGGCCCGTGAGCCATGGCCGCTGGGCCTGCGCGTCCGGAGCCCATGCTCCGCAACGGGAGAGGCCACAACAGTGGGAGGCCCGTGTACAGCAAAAAAAAAAAAAACAAAAAAAAAACCTCTGAGGTAGAGCAAGGCCAGGGGCCTCCTGTTTCCATCGCAGGGGGAATGCTAGGGAGGACTTTGGGAGTAAGGTCCCAAGAGTAGAATACAGGAGATGAGCCCGGTCAGGGCCAACCCTGCCTTTGGGTGCAGGGCTCTCTCTGCCATTAGCTGCATCCAGGTCTGGCCTGTCAGTTTTTGAATTTGAGATTCTGGAACTGGCAGGGTGAATGGGTCAGGGGTTCCCAAAGGCCTGTCCATGGACCAGTGCCAGGCCAGTTTCCAGAAAAGTGGCTGAGGAGAGTCTGTTAAAAACACAAATTCCTTAGCCACTCTCCCAGAATTCTGGCTCAGGAGATTGGGCGTGGGCCCCCAGACTGTTTTTAACAAGTTCCTCAGGTGTTTCTCGTGTTGATTCATCTTCGAGATGCATGGGGTAGGAAAGTACTTTGCAAAATCTAAAACATGACACAAGCATATGGTGTGATTAAGCCATTAATTCAAAAGCAGTGCTAGCAGCTTAGCTGCCCTTTAAAGTCATCCCCACATTCCCTTCCCTATGGTGATGACATTCACCTAAGCCCATACTTCTCCAACGGCTGGATCCCAGCTGGCCCAGGCTTACAGACCAAAGAGCATGGAAGGGCAATGATCTCTACAGAAAGCCGGAGTCAGACTCTGAGATGAGAAAAGCAAAGGAGAAAACGGAAACAGGTTTTAAACCAGAGTAGGTGTCCTGGGGTCAGTGTTCAGTCTAAAATATGAGAGGGAACAGGCAAAGTGGTGGGTAAAACACAGAGGACAAAGCTGGTGCAAATACAGATGTCCAAGGTAGGCAGAAAGGCACAAAGGGAAGAAAAAGATATCACACACACTCTGCTAGACCCTCGATACGTAATATTTACACAACCTCCACTTAAAGAAAGGAAATCACAGCTCGGAGACCCCAAAGAGATTCGTCTGAAGTCAAACAATGCGTTAAGTGGCAGAACAAGAATCTAATCAGGTCCGCCTGGCTACATCCAAATCTGTACTATTGACAATAAAGAATATATATTTAAAAGTATTAGACTCAAATAAATGGAAAAACATGCCTCATGAATCGGAAGACTTAATATTGCTAAAATGTCAGTTCTACCCAACGTCATCTACAGATACAATCCAATCCCTACTGAAATCCCAATGATGTGCTTTGTGAAAACAGAAAAATCCACCCCAAAATTCATATGGAATAGCAAGGGACCATGCATAGCTGAAACAATCTTGAAAAAGAAGAAAGCTGGAGGCCTCTCGTATTGATACAATATCAAAACTTATTACAAAGCTACATGAATCAAAACAGTGTGGTTCTGGTATAAAGACAGACACATGGATCCATAGACCAGAATACAGAGCCCGGAAATAAACTCTCATGTATGTGGTCAAATGATCTTCCACAAGAAGACTATTCGAGAGGGAAAGCACAGTCTTCTCAACAAATGGTGTTGGGACAACTGGACATCCACATGCAAAGAAATGAAGTCACATCCTTACCTCACACCATGTACCCAGATTAACTCAAACTGGCTCAGAGACCTAAACGTAAGAGCCATAACTATAAAATTCACAGAATTTTCTAAGAAAACATGGGGCAAAAACTTCACGACACTGGATTTAGCCATTTCTTGGATAGGACATCTAAAGCAGAGGCAATGAAAGCAAAATGATGAAGTTGGACTTCACCAAAATCAAAAGCTTTTGTGTCTGAAAGGACACTATCAATAGAGTGAGGCGAAAAGGCAACCCAGGAGAAAGTATTTGCAAATCACGTATCTGACGAGGGGCAGACAACAGCACACAGCATCCCCGCTGACCCCAGATGCTGGTGTTAGCCTCTGCTGTCACCACCACAGCGGGGTCCTGCTCTTCTGGCAGGGCAGAGTCCAGGGGTGTGGATCTTTCAGAAAGAAGACCCTCTGTTCCAGCATTTACATGCAGCCATTCAATGAACCCTCCCATTATGTGCTCCCCAACCCAGCTTCTAGCTTCTCACAACTTCAAGTCCTTCCCCCTCTATCTGAACAGTATATGAAAATAGATTAGTTGCGTAGAGTATCTGTTGAGCTTTGACAAATGGAATAAATCAGTTGTAACTGGTAGCTTTATACTCACAATCTAAAATGGCAATTGACACTCATAAATATAATACAATATGACAGGACGGAATTACTTCCACTGACAACACCAGGTTTTGATTCTACAGGAATGTGTACGATACAGTTCCAATCGTCAGACTCTAAGCTGTTAAGTTTTGGGTCCACTAGTCCAAAGATAGATAAAAGAGAATTTAATAAATGGCTGGAACATCAAGAAGCTAGGTTCCAAATCTGCCGGGGAGAGTACACTCAGAGCCTGGGAAATATCCACATCATATGTTTCGTTAAAGCTGTCATAATTTAAAGTCTCTCTAAACATCTACTGTTTAATCTAATTTTCCTTCATGAACGTTTGGCTTCGGCTCAAATCGAATCAACATTTCCATTATAAATCTCTATTTTCACATTTTCCTGGTTTGATTGTAAAATGTCTTTAGCCTGAAATATGACACGAGCAGAAGCCTGCATTTTAATGCTCTTCATTGGCAAAACGGTTTTACTACAGAACCACAATCACAGTTTTCTGCAAGCCAAGTCTGAAAGTTAGTCTAAGCAAAATGAAAAATAAAATTCTATGAAATATTCCCCAATTGCAAATTTTCTCTCCGTTCTTTTTTTTTCCCCAGCTCCCCCCTTCCCCGTTCTTAAAAAAAGAAAACCAAAAAACAACAAAACTTCTGCTGGTATTTCATGCACCATGGAAAGGTGGCCCAATGCTGTCAGGTGCCAATCATGATATTCACATCAAACACGTCCCTAGTAGTAAGGAATTCAGCACCACAGCATCATGACAGTTCTTTCAGCAAGAACTCTGTAGTGTGTGCATTGTAACTGTTGAAAAGCAACAACAACAAAAACCCTACTAGTCATTTTTATCAGGGTTACCGATTTTATACATATTA
The DNA here is from genome assembly GCF_059928025.1 of Delphinapterus leucas. Taxonomy (NCBI): domain Eukaryota; kingdom Metazoa; phylum Chordata; class Mammalia; order Artiodactyla; family Monodontidae; genus Delphinapterus; species Delphinapterus leucas. The sequence goes on from NC_143144.1 coordinate 7,034,254, forward strand.
AGACAGAAAAATAAGTGAGGCACACTCCACTTAAAAGCAATTTAACGTTCAGCCAGTTATAAATGCTGGCGTGTCGAACGCCTTCTTCCTTAGGGCCGTGCTGTGTAGCTCAGACAGGAGAGGATGCTCTGACACTCACACCCAGAGTCTGACAGCAGCCAAGACCAAGGGCACACACGTACTGCCTGGACCTGTGGAGGAGGCCGGTGCTCTCCAGAGCCAGAGGACAGGCCTCCATTGGAGAGATGGGGGCTGGAAAGGGGAGAAACCACACAGCAGGACCCAGGAACCACGTGCCAGCAGTCCAGCTGCTGCCGCCAGGCTTCCCACCATCCCCCCCCCAATCCTTCTTTCCATTGGCAACACACCTTTGCGTCGATACTCATGAAGTAGGATATTCTTACCAACGTCTTACATACATGGGTGATTTTCACATACAAAAAAGACTCTTTCAGGAAAACTGAAGGGAACCCAATAAACAGCTAGGAGTTCACAGATGCTCAAGGCCATGTACTCATTCCAAGGGACCAAAACAAAGGCCCCCCTTGCGTCTGTCACTGCCCCTGAAGATCCACTCTCCTCTCACTCTGCTTCAAACAGTATTTGACGCCAGTTACGAAAGCCCAGGGACTGAAAGAAAAAGTTGCACCTAAGAAGAATCGGGCTACAAAATAAATGAGCCATTGGACTGCACTAAAAGATAGCTCTCAACACCGACAGAATCTGTACACAGAGACCGGTGAAAAGTTACCAAAACAAAACCCCGAAACGTAAATTCTGAAAAGTCCCTTCCTCTCTCATAACTGCAATATTCCTGGGAATGATTTCACGTTAAGAACTAAAATAAAATGCTCTTTTGTCTAAAAAAAACTTGAGCTGACTGACTGACAGCAGCAATAGCTGATGTGACATAGATGGAAACATTAAAAACCAATTTCTCTTGTGTGCAGATCTTTGAGAAACCGAATGGTTTAAGACGCTTGTGTTTCAAAGAAGGTGCTTTGGTGGTACCCAAGCAATTTGCAATTTTAGAATGTCCTGGTTTTTGGAAGAAATCCTGATCAACAGAATTAAGAAATATTCATGTGTATACAAACACGTAACTAAACCAATCGTAAAACAGCAAAAACACTTTGAGTTGCTTGAAAAGAACAAGAGCAGCAATTCATCCTTCCTTAAAGTTCCCACAGTAAATACACACTGACATTCACGGGTCCAAAACATGAAGGAAAAAGGGATACTTCACAAAGTAGGAAGTTACTTTTCCTAACTTAAAAATTCCTAAAACTGTAATTTTCTGCCCATCATCCTCGTCTGACAGGAGATGTGGTGTAACGACGGCTGTGGAGTCGGACAGAGGTTAGAACCCCAGCTACCCGCTCGATGACCATGTGGCTTAGGCAGGTAACCTAAGTTGTTGAGCCTCAGTTTTCTCATCTGTAAAATGGAGAGAATGACAGCGCCTACCTCGCAGGAGTGCTGTGAGGATTAAACGCGGTAAGGCAGGTAGAGCTCAGAACAGCGCTTCCCTGGGCAATGAGTTCAACAGTTCTCACCACTGCTGCCTCCTGAGCCTTGCACACCTGCCTAACACGTAACATGCTCTCTCTCTAAGGAAGGTAGTAGTTTCCTTACAGTCGTCTTGAATGACAACAGCATTCTGGGTGGAACCCTTTTTTGTAACAAATATCCCTAAAGCTTTCCGTGACAGTCTCCCAGAAAAGTGCTATACCCCTGTCAGTGACTGAATGCTGGGTTCAACCCTCATTAACGCTCGTTAAGTATAAACCAAAATAAGCTTCAGGAATGTCAAGGGCAGCAGTGCAAGCTCAAATACCCCATTCCAGCACTGGCGGGTCACTGGTCACCAGGAAGGGCTCAGCACACCTGTCTGTTGAGGGGGTGACAGGACAGACTCCACAGGTGAGGAAGGAGAGGAGGGGGCTCGGAGGAGTTTCTGGATGTTTCTAACACAGCTAGACCAGGACGGCCTAGGACCGTCTCTGAACCCTACAAGTTGGCGCTACCATCTCAAAAGTAGCAGAGGGCAGGAACCGACCCGGGTAAGGGGTCACACCTGGAGAATGACTCAGTACACGAGCGCCTGCTGCCACCGCGATTTCCGCTTCTGTCAGAGCACCTTTTTGCAGGAGAACAAGCCTCTGGGAAGCACAGACTCCCTTTCCAGAGAACCTACAGCCACTTTCCACCAATGGTACTCAAACAGCACAACCTAAAACTCAGTATCCGATCTTGCTGGCTTCAAGCTACCCAGACAGAGAGAAACACTCTACAGAATCTTTAAGAGCTTTCACTGTGCTAATTTCTACTCTGTATAATCTTGAAATCTCCTACGTCTAGTGTGTTATTACTACACATGCCCCCCAAAAGATAGGAAAACACACATACACTCACATGCACACGCACAAAACTGAGAAGAAAAGAAAAAACTATTTCCAGATCCCTGTGGCCATGGCGAGGTACCCAGGTGCTGCCTAAATTTGGGGTGGAGAGCTCAGTCGCCCTCCCCCCCGGCTTATACTACTGGCCCGCCAAGAACACGACAGCTGGGGGGCTGACTCACCAGTCATGAGAAAGACAAGATCTGACCTGGGCATCTAAATCGGCAAGGGTGTATAATATGCTGTCCTTTTTCCTACTCCTGTCACCTACTCAGACCAGCCGATGGATATTTCAGGGATGCAAGTTTTGTCTACGTTGTTTTTTCAACGTATCCCAAAAGCGTCTGACCTCGGATGCAGGTACTAGCTACACAGTCGTGTCTATGGCACCCCGGAAGGAGCCACCTCTCCTGGGTTCCTCTGTGGGGCAAACATTCCTTTGGCATCTTCCGTTGGCAGTCTCCAGCCCTGTACCATGTTCAACACTGCAAGTAAAGCAGCAGAAGCCCTGGGCTGGGGTCCCAGCTGTGAATTTGATCTCTCGTTCTGGGCGACCAGCTGCCTCCCGAGGGTGTGAGAAGAGTTCTTCCCAATACTTCCAGGGGTGAAGATGCTGAAGTTGAGGGTCAAAGGTGAGGCCAGAATATTCAAACTCAGTTTAACTTCCTCATTTTATAGATGAGGTGAAAGACCAACAGAAACTAAGTGGTTTCCTTAGTCACCCTGAGCCTGGAAAGCCCTGTTTGTTACAAGGAGCTGTGAAGACCTGAGAAGAGATCACCCCTTCTGCATCTCTTAGGAAGGAACTTTTTTTTTTCCCCCTCGGGGTACGCGGGCCTCTCACCATTGTGGCCTCTCCCGCTACGGAGCACAGGCTCCGGACGCGCAGGCTCAGCGGCCATGGCTCACGGGCCCAGCCGCTCCGCGGCACGTGGGATCTTCCCGGACCGGGGCACGAACCCGCGTCCCCTGCATCAGCAGGCGGACTCTCAACCACTGCGCCACCAGGGACGCGCGGAAAGAACTTGTTGGTTGATTCTGTACTTCCCACAGAGGAAATCTGGGCCCAGATGGCCCGGCCCTTGAAGCACAACCTTAGGAAGTCTGTGCACAGCATCACCGTGCTCAGCTCTGAGCTGCCAGTGAGTAGGACAGCCTCGTTCTATGTGCGGTAGAGGAGCTGAAAGGACTGAAGGGGGCAGCTCTTCCCGAGCTCTGCGTGCCCCGCCCCCTGATTCTGGAAGCAGAGCCAGGGGGGCACCGCGGGGCCGGCACCTGTCCACCAGGAGCCTGAGGATGGTGTTCAAGCATCAGAAGGTCCCAGGGACCCGGCAATCCAGAACTGGCTTGATGCTACCAGTTTCTGTTATTAATTCCTGTTTTTGTGCCGAGGGGAAGGCCCCAAGAGGAGCGGGAGGCCTGTGGTGTACCTGGGGGCCTACGTGCCTTCCCTGGATGCCAGACGGCAGAGGAGGCCCAGACAAGCCCCAGAGCCAAGGCCAGTGCTGGGTGGTCCACAGGGTCGGCCTGTTTTCCCCCTGTAACTCACAAGGTCAGGTCAACAGCACCAGTCAGGAGAGCCAGGGAGCGATGCAATGGCACCTTCACACTGGAGTCTAAAATTCGCTTGACCCTTTTTCCACACCTCCATTTGCCCAGCTTCAGCCCTACACTGCCTGCTTCCCGCACCACCTATTCCCTCCCCGACGACAGAAACCCACGGGCAGAGGGTCCTAAAGTGAGTGAGGAAAGGAAATATGAGGACAGAGGACAGCCAGGGTGTCTCCAGCTAATGCACAGAAGTGTTCCAAGAAAATGGCTCTGGAGGCCACCAGGTACACTTAACAAAAATACATCAGAAAATAAAGAACACGTAAGACCCTTAACAGTTTCCTGTATTCTAAGGTCCATGGGCCAAAAAGATTTTCTTTAAGAAATGAAATCAAATATTGATTTTTTTTTCCTTCTAAGCTTCAAGTTTATTGACAGTGGACACACGTCCTAAGTTATTTCCTTGCCAGTATCTGCATTTATGAGTTAAGACAATAAGTTAACACAACACAATAACTCTTATACGATAAAAGTGCTCAGTTCAGATTTAGCCTTTATCACCCATTTACTTTACCTGCTCCTTTGATGATTTTTATTGCTGTTGATGGAATTTAGGGCAGGCTGCCCCCAAATACGCCACTTTGGCATATTCATTATTTAGAATTAAAGTTACTTGAAAAACAGCCATGGCAAGAAGGACACTTTGACCCTCCTTTGTTCCCCTGAAAGCAGGAAACAAAGCTCCCATGGGAAGGCATCCTCCCTGTGCCGGGGAGGATGGAGGGCTTCCTTATTGCTGGAGAGACGGAATTCGGGGCAGAGAGAGCTGTATAAACAAACCGTGTTAGGGAATTCCCTGGCGGCCCAGTGGTTAAGATTCCAGCTCCCACTGCTGGGGGCATGGGTTCAATCCCTGGTCTGGTTGGGAACTAAGGTCCCACATGCCACCCGGCGCAGCAAAAAAAACCCCCAAAAAACAGAACTGTGTTACTTCTTCATTAATTTGCTACTCCAAGCCCAAACCCTTTTTATTTGTCAAATCTTCACAAATAATTGTTTATTTGTCTAAAAAGGCACGTACATTTGCAGCAATATGGATGGACCAAGATGTTAAAATTAAAAAAAAAAAAAAAAAGTCTGACCTCAGAGCAGCTCTTCAGAAAACACATTCAACTTTTCCAACTCAGCCTCCTCTTCTGGAGCTTGTTTTTTTAAACATCTTTTTTGAAATAAATTGATGTATAGCATTGTGTAAGTTTAAGGTGTACAATGTGACGACTGGAGGCAAGTATATATTGCAAAGCGATTAGCATAATAAAAGTTGGTTAACATCTCAAAAAAATAATACGGATGGACCTAGAGATTATCCTACTAAGCGAAGTAACTCAGAAAGAGAAAGACAAATACCATATGATATCACTTATATGTGGAATCTAAATTACGATACAAAGCAACTCATCTACGGAACACAGACTCACAGACATAGAGAACAGACTTGCGGTTGCCAAGGGGGAGGGGTTTGGGGGAGGGAAAGACTGGGAGGTTGGGATTAGCAGATGCTAGTATATATACAGGATGGATAAACAGCAAGGTCCTACTGTACAGCACAGGGAACTACATTCAGTATCCTGTGATAAACCATCATGGAAACAAATATAAAAAAAGAAAGCATATGTATCTATGTATGACTGAATCACTTTGCCGTACAGCAGAAATAAACACAACCTTGTCAATCAACTGTACCGCAATAACATCTGAACCCCAGTTTTCAGTACAGCCTCACAAAATGCTGTCTCCGGGAGCCTTTTCTATATAAGCAGGGCACATCTGCATGACCTAGAGGCAAGGACAAGCTTGATCCTATAGATAAATAAAAAGCAAATGGGGGCAGGGAAAGAATGTGAAGGCTTCAGCTGAGCCTCAAATCTCTCTTTCTTTGTATATTGTTTAAAAAATACCTACCGAAACCCATAACAGAAGACACAAGATATTGTCATTCCTTTTTTTTAAATCACACTGGATCGAAGAAAATATCCTCTGAATATTTAGCATTTGTAGCTAAAGATGTAATAATTTGGGACTTCCCTGGTGGTCCAGTGATTATGGCTTCGCCCTTCCACTGCAGGGGGTGTGGGTTGGATCCCTGGTCAGGGAACTAAGATCCCACAAGCCCCACAGTGTGGCCGAAAACAAAAACAAAAACAAAACCAAGATGTAATCCTTTAAATCTATTATGATATATATAAATAGCACTGCCCTGCTACCACCTACTTACAGAATCTTGGGAAAGTCTCTCTGGGCTATTTAGTAATCTCTCTACTGTCTGAAAAGGGCAAATTTCATTTTATAATTAGTTAATCCGCAATAAAACCATTTCAAAGATACCCAATGTAAACAGAGATACTGCAGTTATCCATTCAACCTCCTGCCTACGGGCAGGGGTGTATCTAGGCCATGCTTGCAAATGTGGGCGTTTCATCCATCAGGAATTATTCACTTCTAGTAGGGGCAATCATATGAAAGTGCACCTTTAAAGAGCTGCTCGTATGTATGGTGCATAATTATTTTGTCATAAAATTCTAAAACGCATCCACCTGTAATCCTAAACACAGGACCAGAATAACCTTCATGAAGCACATGCCTGATCACATCCAGTCCCTCAGAACCTTTTAAAACCTTCGGTTGGGGCTTCTCTGGTGGCGCAGTGGTTGAGAGTCCGCCTGCCGATGCAGGGGACGCGGGTTCGTGCCCCGGTCCGGGAAGATCCCACATGCCGCGGAGCGGCTGGACCCGTGAGCCATGGCCGCTGAGCCTGCGCGTCCGGAGCCTGTGCTCCGCAACGGGAGAGGCCACAACAGTGAGAGGCCCGCGTACCGCAAAAAAAAAAACAAAAAAAAACCTTCGGCTGTTTCCCTCTGTCACAGATTAAATGCAAATTTCTCCGCCTGGCTCTCCAGCCGTCCCTCCGCTTTACAACCTGACCCCACCCCATTCCTTACTGTCCAAGAAGCCAGAGCCTCAGTCAAAGGAGCTTGGGCCAAACCCCCCAGAAGGATGGGTAGAAAAACAGCATTGTAAAGCAATTATACTCCAATAAAGATGTTTAAAAACAATAAGCAATTAAATTTAAAAAAACAATTGTTCCACCCCATAGAGAACAGACTCGTGGTTGCCAAGGGGGAAGGGGGTGGGAGAGGGACGGCTTAGGAGTTTGGGGTTAGCAGATGCAAACTAGCATATATAGGATGGATAAATAAGGTCCTACTGTAGAGCACAGGGAACTAGATTCGATATCCTGGAAAAGAATATGAGAAAGAATGTAAATATATATATATATATATATATATATGTATAACTGAATCACTTTGCTGTATAGCAGAAATTAACACAACATTGTAAATCAACTCTACTTCAATAAAAAAAAATTTTAATTGTCTCAAAAAAAAAAAAAGAAACCAAAAACACAGTTACCTCACGTCTGTGGCAGACTTAGGTCCTATCAAGGTGTCTGCATTTACATTATCTCATTTAATTCTCACAGCAATCGAATGCAAAAAGAATTAACATCACGTGTACAAAGGAAGAAACAGACTATCACCACCCGGAACAAACAGCTAAAATCACATGACTAGGAAATGATCAAGTCGGTGTCCAGCAGTCTGGGTACACCCACGTCATCTCCAGGAAGTCACTGAGCCCCCCACGAACGTCATCTCCAGGAAGTCACTGAGCCCCCCACGAACTGCCCCTTTCTTGTGCTCACAAGCAGTCCTCCCTAAGTGTATGCAAACAGCCTGGGGCTGAGAACAGAACAGGCTTGTTTGTACACGCTGGCATTTGCACACGACAAAAATCAGGCTTTGCCACCTACTAATTCCCTGGGCGACAGCAAAACAGCTACATTTTCCAAGAATCTGCAAGAAGCTATTTTAAGTACATTTCATAAATGTATGCTCCTCCAGGAAGCTAACTGCACTCCCGGCAACCCTGTTGCAGGATCTCTGTCCAGCACCAGCCCACCGCCACCGTCGTCCAGAGGAGAGCCTGCGTTCAGCTGCTGGGTGAGCGGAATGTAGGGAACAGGGCAAAGCCACAATAGCCAACCTCTGTTTTCACCTGAGGTCTATCTAATCAACAAGAGCAAAACGTACCGTATACGAACAGAACTTGAATGGTTTACTGAAAGATTTTTTTTTATCATGATATAAGAGAATCAACATTTCAAAAGATTGGAACTTCTAACTTTGGAGTTAATATGTTCATAACAAATGTTTCACACGTGGCCATACACGTATAGGGATACAGAAAAACATATGCATGCATTTACGTAAACCCAGCCCCCATCACAAACCTTCCTTTTTTCTGATATAAAAATTAAATTTTTATCCTCTTCTACATGGAAGAGGCATTGAACTGCTTCCACGTTCTGGGACATCCTGGGACACAGGGAATGTTTTACATCGTTTAATGGTTGTAAAGACTTTCTAAATATAAAGGTGCTTAAAGGAAGAGAGATATAAGCACCCAAGTGCCTGGAATATCCTCATTATGCTCTTATCTCAATCAAAAAAGCTCCTAAAACACACCCCCTTTCTCTCAGGCTGTCGTGGCTGTCGTGTACACACTCCCTGTATGTGGGTGTGCAGCACCCGCATTCTTTTTAAAGGAATTACCAGGATTTACACATTTGTAAACAGGCCAGGCCCAGCCACAAGACTGTCTGCTCCTTTTCATACCTTTTCCTTCCAGAGAAAAATTTCCCCAACTTAAGAAGATGGTTACAGGAGCACCAAAGCAGCCAACTGCTTATAAAAACACTTGCAAGAATGTGTTAAAATCACAAGAAGCCTGCAGCAATTTTTAAGCCCAGTGATTCTGATCAGACAACTCAGCAATTCCGGAAGCTTGAGCTGTTACAAAGCTCCCTGCAGGGGAACACTCAGCATCTTTCACAGGGACTTAAATGTGGGACCACAAACTGATTTCCAACTTCGCATACACATTTCTGGCTTGATTTTGGTATGTGATGTAAATTTTTAAATTAAAGCACTTGACTCAAATATCTAATAGCCTCCGTGTGGGAGCTAAGTGCCCTAGGAGAACCATAGTGGGCTTTGGTTTAATTATGAATAATCTGCTTACCTTAAGAAAATATGGGAAAAGACAGAAAAATAAATAACCATACATAAGATCACCACCCTTACAGAAGCTGTGACTTTTTATTTTTATTTTTATCCAGTTTCTTCTAACCTCTTGTCTTCCCTAGCAAAAAAATCGAAAAGCCATTAATGCCTTTTCATTCTGATAATTATTTCTAAAAAATTTTAAACGGTCCAGAAAAAAGAAAAACTTCCCCTAACTATTATTAAGATATCCTTCTAGTTTTCTAATTTACATATAATTATTTATGCACTTAAAATGTAAAAGTCGTGGAATTACACCACAGCATAGATACAATATTATATAGGCACATGGATACAATATTGTTCCCTCTCTTTTTTTTTCTTAATTGGGGAATAGTTGCTTTACAATGTTGCGTTAGTTTCTGCTGTACAGCAAAGTGAATCAGCCATATGTATACATATATCCCCTCTTTGTTGGATTTCCTTCCCATTTAATCATCACGGAGCACTGAGTACAGCCAATTAGTGTGTCAATGACTTCTTTCCATGTCAATAAATATCTATATTACTCCTTTTAATAAGTCATTGTTGGCTTCCTTTAAGAGCTGAAGTTATGAGGCCGAATTGCCAGGTAACATTTCAGAATGTAAATTATTTACAGGCCGAGCAGAAGTTCCCTTCCTCCTTCCTTCTTGCGGTGTCACTGACAGAGACAAAATCAGCAACCTTGTCGTCATTATGCTGCAAACTGTAGCTCTGTTAGGAACACTCAGACCCCAAAAGTGAAAAAGCCCTTTTCACCTTCCAGCAGACCCAGAGCCCTGTCTAAATCCTGAGGCTGACGGAAGCTGGAGGGATCTGGACACACAGCATGCAGTAGACCATCTGAGGACCAGAAAAGCGCAGGCTGCCTCCCCCAGGCTCCCGGCCGTCAGCCGATGCACAACATAACCCCATTTTTGCATGTGAAAATGCCCCTTTCACTTCAAAAAGTATCTCAGCTCTTGATGAAAGACGTTCCCACTGCCCTGAGAAGAGAGGGAGAGAGCACAGTCTAAACGGCCACGACTATTCTGAGATGTCCTCCGTCATTGACTTATTTTTCATCTGCTTTAACCAAAGGGTTTTTATGGCCCACTCCTCCTTTGTAAGAGTCAATACGCTTTATGAACCTGCCTTCCGTCCAGTAAAAGTTTTAGCAGGCAGTCTGCCCAGCCAGCGTCAATGACGTGACTGGTCACACGGCTCCAGGCAGCCCAGCGCTTGGCTCTGCAGGCGGGTGTCAGGCGTGACCAGGTGCGACCAGGTGCGACCACAGACATGCTTCAACCTGCTCCACGCGGGGCAATGGAGGGCCCGGTGGAATTACACTCTGAGGAACACGGGTCACTCCACTCACGGAGTGCCATCTCCTCTGTGCCAGGGACTGTTCCAGGCAGTGGGCATTCTGCAAGACCAAAACTCAGTTCCCCAAATCAGTACGCAGTCTAATAAAGGAAGAGACACGCAAATAGTTTAACGTGTTGCTGTAGGTATTAGGAGCGCGAGCTGCAGGGCGCTAGGGGAGCATCAGGAAGAAAACTGACACCAGAAAACAGACGTGGGGCTGGTCAGAAAAGCTGCTCAGAAGCAATGAAACCTCATTCACATCCTAAAGGACGAACCAGAGGGAGGTGTGACCGGAGAGGAAAAGGAAGGGCCTTCCGGGCGGCGGGAACGGCTGACCACACCGAGGCAGGACAGAGCAGCAGGGAAATGGCCAGGGCTGCGGGATGGCTGCGACCGAGAAGATCAGGGTTCTCGAGAGAGAGGATCAAACGAGGACGGAAAGGGCTCTACGTCACGTTGGTGCTCTGCTTTCACAGGTGGTGGGGAATCAATGGAGACAGTCTGTTAGGAACACAGTGGGATTGGACATTTCCTCAAAGGAGGTCTGTGGCAGTGTATCAGTCAGGGCTCCACCAGGGAAAGAGGGCCAGCAATGCCTGGGTGTACACACACAGCGAGGGGAAGGGAGCTGCTTCACACCCCTCTGGCGGCTGGTGAGTGTGAAATCCCTGGAACTGGCTGAAACTGGAGACCAGAGCCCAGGCTGTAGTCCACACACACAATGTATTCTTGCTCCGGGAAGCCACACTTTTGCTCTGAAAGCCTTTGAACTGATGGGATGAGGCCCACCCAGATCACCTCCTTGACTTAAGACTGTAGCAGTCAGTCACAGGTACAGAACAGCTACTCAGCAGCACTGGACCAGTGCCCTTGACTGGACAACCGGCCATCACAGCCTAGCCAGGGCGACACGTAAAACTGACCATCGCAAGGTCTGCGCTACCTGCTGAACGAACGAACGAACGTGTGTCTGAGTAAAGCACAGAAGGAGACAGGAGAGGCCAGAGACAAGGGACCGGGAAGAGGAAGCCGCCCAGGACCCTCAGGAGAGGGAAGTGTGCACTAGGGGTTAGAAGGGGTCACGGAAGGCGGGGGCTGGAGCCTTCACACGGGTACCCGAGGAATGTTCAGGAAGAGTCATCCATAGGGAGTTGGAGACAGGAGACTAGATTCCATTACAGGTTTACTGACGAACTACCACTTACCCTAACATCACCCAACCCTAAAATGTGTAAGCCGGGGTTTCTATCTGTAAGCTCACAGTCTAGTTCTAATGGGTCAGATGGCAATACAGGACCATACAAAGTTAGATGCTAAGTCTGGGCCAACACACTGTGTAAGGTCAGCGTGGTCACAGGATGAGTGGGCAGTCGGCAGGTGCAAGGACACACTGAGTGGAGGGTGCTTTAGCTCACCGCACCTCGGGGTAATGGCAACAGAAAAAATAGTCTGGAACTTTCTGTCAGTTTGCCAGTGAATCATACAATGTCTGAGGAAATGGACAGAAAGAGAACAAGAACTTTGGTTAGTCAAGAAGGTTTCCTGGGGGCTTCCCTGGTGGCACAGGGGTTAAGAATCCACCTGCCCATGCAGGGGACACGGGTTCGATCCCTGGTTCGGGAAGATCTCACATGCCGTGGAGCAACTAAGCCCGTGTGCCACAACTACTGAGCCTGCTCTCTAGAGCCCGTGAGCCACAACTACTGAGCCCACACACAACTACTGAGCCCGCGTGCCACAACTGCTGAGCCCGCGTGCCTAGAGCCCGCGAGCCACAACTACTGAGGCCCACGTGCCACAACTCCTGAAGCCCGTGCGCCTAGAGCCCGTGCTCCACAACGAGAGAAGCCACCGCAATGAGAAGTCCGCACACCACAACGAAGAGTAGCCCCCGCTCACCACAACTAGAGAACGCAACTTCGCGCACAGCCAACGAAGGCCCAACGCAGCCTAAATAAATAAATAAATAAATTTATTAAAAGAAAAAAAGAAAAGGTTTCCTGCACTTGACGTCACATCAGGTTCCAAGATTGTCTCAAGCCCTGAGGAGTGCGGGGTATTCTGCCAGGCAAGCAGCCACCCTTCCTTCCAGAATTACGTCAGCAGAAGGTCAACAAATGCCATATTCCAAATCTACTTACTTTCCACGTAAAGCTAACGAATTTAAGAAACATTCACACAGTATACTTAAAGATGCAAAGTATTTGTACATGGGCTACCATTTTAGGACCGGGCATAAAGAATATGGGTATCTCCGTGAATATGCCTAACACATCCCTGGAAGGATGCACGAGATGCTGTGAGGGGGGGAAGTGGATGGCAGGGCAGAGGGTGAGAGAAAAACTTCTCACTAAACATGCTTTGGGACCACGGGAATACCGTTCTCCAAGTAAATAAAATGTTAAATAAATAAGTAATAAATAAACAATTGCCCCAAATCTCGCCTGCCCCAAAAGAAGACGGATTTTTATAGGCAGGACCCACCGCTGGAATAAAGAACAGCAGGAGGTTAGTATCCACAGGTAAGCAAGAGGCTAGCTTCTCTGAGTCACGTCCAAGGGCACCCGGGATACAGCAACGGCCCCGATGAAATGCAAGCCCTTTCTGGACGCGGGGTCACTGTGTGGCAATCGGTCATTGCTGGGGACAGAACCACGGGTCTCGCTCTAGTCACGTGTGAGGGTCCCTTTGATGGGGGGTGGGCAGAGCAGAGCGATGAAACATAAAAACCTTGAGAACGACCCATCTAGGAAAGAACACCAGCAACGCCATCATCCGAGTCACGTGATTCTGGAGACTTTCTTAGAGGCCTTCTACAGGGTTTACTGAAACAATTCCTGTTGATAAGTGATGAACCGACAGTACACATTTTATTTTCAAATTCCTCAGTCTTCAGGCAGTTTTCTCCAAAACACTACAGATCTGGGAGCGATCTCTCCCCTGCAGGGGCCCTGGCTGGCTGCGAATCAGCCGAAAGCACAAGGCGCTCTGCTCCCGGCGGGGTTAGCACCTGTGCCGTGCGAAGGTCACACAGAACGGCCCGGGCCAGGGCCTGACCCACGACTGGCGGTCCCCAAATGCGATTCCCATTCGCCTCAAACCCTCCTAAGAGTCAGTAAGAAGCCAGTTTTCTAGAGAAGTCATCACATAACCTACTTTTTACAGACAAGCTTTCCTGCAGGACAATTACTCGAGCAAAAGGAAAATAAATATTAGCATGAATACTGCTATTAGTAACCATGTACACACTGATGGCAGAGCCCAAATCACAAGGGTTCTCACAGAGTCTATAAACCACAGACTGGAGAACTGGATGGTTTTCCTTCTGCAGCTGCCTTGCTAGCAGGCTCTCAAGGTTGGGGTTTGGTATAACAAGCAAACACAGCTAAAGAGCCCCCCGCCCCCCCAGGGGATATTCTCAGAGACGCCACAAACAACGTCACCCACCACATCAATTTGCTTCCCACCCCGTGCACCCTTTCCTCAATTCATAACCAGCATGGAACCCAGAATATCTGTATTATGGGGCGACTGCCTTTCCACAATAGCAAGACTCACAGAAGACAAAACATTTGCTTTATAACCCCCAACGGTGATGAGCTCAATCAATACACTGCATTCATTTATTATTTATACAAACACTCACTCTGCATCTAGTGTAAGGCGGGTTGTAGCTCAGCACTGCAGGGGCAGTGAGGAGAGGGACGCAGACAGGCCTCCCCGTCTAGTGATGATGGGAACGCACCCTGTCCCACAGGATCCCAGCTCCCAGAATAGGTCTGGATGGCACCCCAGCCAGGTCCCGGTGAGGGCACTCACGTCACCGGGGCCAGGTGCGAAGCAAGGGCACTGGCTGCAGGCAGAAGCAGCGGTGCATGCAAAGGCAGGTAAGAAGAGCCTGGTCCACGCAAGGGTTGAGGAAGAAAACGTGGCAGATGAAGGGGAGGAGAAGAAAGATGCATCCATCGTATCAACAAGCACAAGCCTCTGGAGATACCAAGGGGCCAGAGTGATAAATAGCAGCGTATGCAGAGGCTTGAACAGAACTGACCAATGGGGGTTCTTCAAGAAAGAATACAGGAAACAGAAGAAGCTTTCTCTCACTGGCCGGGGTCTGCACACTGAACAGAACAAGGGGCCTAACATGGCTGGGCCTGCAAGGCCAGCACCCTTCATGCCACACGAACCCCCAGAGATGGACGTAGCCACTCCACACGTCCCCCAATCACAAGGGACAAGAGGAGCCGCTGCCCCCAATTCTAGCCTGTCTGACTCACGTCCCATCTCCCCCACTCCAGTGACCTAGGGGAACCCCCCGCCACTCCCTTTCTTTCTCTTATTAAAGCTCCACTGCAAATATTTCTAGTCTCAAACTGCCCTCCTCTCTAACCCACTTTCCCTCTTCCCGATGTCTTTTTGTAATTATTCCCGAAAGGAGAGATTTGGAACCAAAATCCTCAAGGTTGTGGAAAAGTGTGAATTAAAGCCGACCCCATCAGAGGACAAGCAGTCGGTGAGGGGGTTACTGAGAACGACTGAAGGAGCATGGCTGGTCTTAGAAACAGTTAAAAATCTCTAGGGCAGGACCTCCCTGGTGGCGCAGAGGTTAATCCACCTGCCAATGCAGGGGTTGTGGGTTCGATCCCTGGTCTGGGAAGATCCCAAGTGCTGCGGAGCAACTAAACCTGTGTGCCACAGCTACTGAGCCTGTGCTCTAGGGCCCGTGAGCCACAACTACTGAGCCCACGGGCCACAACTACTGAAGCCCGCGTGCCTACAGCCCGCGCACTGCAACAAGGAGTAGCCCCTGCTCACCGCAACTAGAGAAAGCCTGCGCGCAGCAGCAAAGACACAATGCGGCCCAAAATAAAATGCATTAATTAATTAATAAAAAAAGGGAAAAAATCTTAAAAAAAAAATCTCTAGGGCAACCTATCTGGATCGAGGTTGGTCCAAAGTGAAGGAAAATGTGCTTTAATCAGTTCTGCTGTCCTACTGGATGGAGCTCTTACCTGCCTTGTTTTGCAGCATTTGCTGAGGACTGCAAATAAGGTGACGTGGGGAGAGAGGAGTAGCCTCACCTAACTTCTTTCCAGGTAACACTTAGTGTGTTGGGTCCTCTATCTGGCAGGGAGAGTTGGTAAAGGGAGTAACACACTATTTTTGGAAAAGCCTGGACAGTTTGAAAATGTTAAGTTTTGTCGCAATGTTTAACTCTGGAACTGCACCTTAAAAACCAGCAGAGTAACAGCATGTTCTGCTAGCCAGCTGCCCACTGAAATTTATAAGGAATTCCAGACGGCACTTGAGTGTGGGCAGGTCTGTGAACTGGAAAAGCCTCTTGACCCGGGAGGCCCAGAGACCCTTCCAGGTTTCCTCTGAGGTGCAAACTTGTCACAATGATACTAAGATATGACTCGGCCTTTTTTAACCCTTCTCAAGTAAGCGGTGGATTTTCTAACTGCACGACAGTGGAAAGCAGATGCCCTTGAGAACCAAGATGTCTGATTAAAGAGATGCGTGTCAGTTTCTAACGTATTCATGAATTATAATGAAGATGACGATATACGTTTAAAAACTATGCTAAGTGATTAGGATGGGCGTGGTATTTGATGAGAGCTTCTGTTATCTGGGAAACTCACTTAAGTGGGACACTTTTTCCTAATGATTACAAATCACTGAGGTCCTGCATGTGCCTAAAACTGGGGGATTAAGGGAAGGGGCTCGGGCACAAATATGGAGAGTAAAACTAAGCTTCTTTTTTTTTTTTTTAACTGAAAATCAAGCTTACATTTTAAGGTTAAATATACAAAAACAACGGTCACTATTATTTTTCTTCTTGATCATTTTAATTTTATTTCTCTATGTCCCTAACTCACTACATCCTGTTGCCTTATTATAATACCCAGCAGGGAGGAAGGAAGACTCTTGGTGATTGTGAAGCCCAGCCACACACAGGCCAAGAGACTCTTACTAAACACAGTTTGATGACAATATCTATGACAGTGATTCTCTATCTTCATTCCTGCGCAGAAACAGAGAATAGCTGTTGAAATGCTTGCAAATTCCTAGCTATCGATAAGATGGAGTTTAGGATTTTTCTAATCTGCAGCTACCCACTGTCACATTGGATCTTTTGAAGCATAAAATATTTATTAATAATGCCACTTCGTCCGTTTACCAAATGGCATCTTGCTGTATTCAAAGGAGTGTTCATTACTCAAAAGACCCATCTGTCTAAGAGCTCAACAGAAGGTTCAAATAATCACAATCTAGTGAAGAATGTATGGTCACATTATATCAAGTCAAATATTTACATTTCTCAGTATTTAAAATATGAACGTTCCTACCCAGCCGTCTACCACAAGTCAGCCTTGATTACTATGCCTTTCCTTTCTTTTTTGCTATTTTCATCTTCTGTATTTTCAAACCAGTTTAGAAATGACAAGGATAGCTTTAACTTAAGCCAACAGGATGGCCAATCACAGGCGTCTGTGCAGCACCTTCATGTAGACAAGAAATAATCCTGACAGCAGCAGAATTTTCAACCAGAAAAGCAGTTAAACAGTATTACACAAAAGCAGAAAAAACATTTGGAAAAACCGCTGATTCTGCCTTTCTGAGCATTAATGACTGTGGCCATTGTTGCTGCTGCTACGAGCAAAAATCAGTTGTCGCCACAGCTCCGCCGGTCCCCTTTCAAGGCATCCAACACCCCTGCCATCTTCGTAATGCAGACAATAGAACCCTCGGCTGGGCAAACTCTCTTCCACTGGGGGAAGTGATACAGCAAGAAAACTCAAGAGGTATATGGGTTAAAACACACAAACGCCAATAAAAAAACACACCAAACACCTGTTTTCAAAAGGTTCTTTAAAATATTCAAGAATATGGAAAGAGGAAGGAAAGGGGAAATAGGGGGAAATGGGCAACATGAAGGGATATTGTTAAATCAGTTCACCAGGTACCAGCCTGAAGTCAACAGCAAGTACAGATGAGGAACAGCTGAACAAAAGCAGCAAGCTGGGCTTTCCTGGTGGCGCAGTGGTTGAGAGCCCGCCTGCCGATGCAGGGGACACGGGCTCGTGCCCCGGTCCGGGAGGATCCCACATGCCGCGGAGCGGCTGGGCCCGTGAGCCATGGCCGCTGAGGCTGCGCGTCCGGAGCCTGTGCTCCGCAACGGGAGAGGCCACAACGGTGAGAGGCCCGCGTACCGCAAAAAAAAAAAGCAGCAAACTGAGAGGCAGGCAAAGACAGGTGGAAACAGCAAGGACTTCAGAGAACAAGAGCCTGAGAAAATGGGGAACCCTGCTCCCTCCACCTATTAGCTGGGTGGCCCTGCCCCTTTGAGCTGGCTTCCCGTCCCTAAAGAGATCATAAAGTATGTGGTAGGACCGGCAAGAAGATTACATGAGATAATATGATGCTTGTATTTGGCCCTCCAAAAAAACAAACACGAAGTTGATGCCTTCTCTCATTTTCCCTTGAATATGTTCTGTGTTTTTTGTTTTTTGTGTTTTTTTTTTTGTGGTACGCGCGTCTTTCACTGCCGTGGCCTCTCCCGTTGCGGAGCACAGGCTCCGGACGCGCAGGCTCAGTGGCCATAGCTCACAGGCCCAGCCGCTCCGCGGCATGTGGGATTTTCCCGGACCGGGGTACGAACCCGTGTCCCTTGCATCGGCAGGCGGACTCTCAACCACTGCGCCACCAGGGAAGCCCTGTTCTGTTTTTTAAGTGACCCAGAACTAAGTTTTTCTCCATCTACAAAGATGAAAAGGTTAGATCTGAAACACTACACAACTGAAGGATTCTTATACCTTTAACATCCAAAGACTGGAAGGAACGCTGGGTGAGGGTACCAAACAGCACGTTTACTGCTCCACGCGACACTGGGGGCGGACCACAAACTGAAGGCGCCGAGCGGCAAGCATCTGAGCAGTCCGTGGAAACAGAGGCCCTGTGCCAGAGCGGACAGACAGGCAGTCCTCACAGCATGAGCTGCGGGAATTTAGAGGAAGGAGAAAGAGGGCCTGGGGGACGGGTGGGGGGCGGCGGTTGCCTCAAAGAACGGTTCCACTCTATCTTCAAAGAGAGAAAAAGGGCAGCGCACTCCGGGCTGTGCAAAGCCTCACGGAGGATGATGGATAAACAGGTATGGCTGGAGCAAATGATTCATGTTTAAGTGAACAGTAAAAGCTACAGCTGGAAAGACTAGTTATTTAGCAGAAGTGCTGAGCATTAAAAGCCAGGCTGAGGAATTTTAACTTTATCTTGAAAGCCCGAGGTTTTCAAGTCAGAGAAGGGTTTAATTTACACACAGTATTTAGCCCCGTGCCTCAAAAAGAGGAATCAGTGATTAAAAGACAGCTTTCATCAGTATCAATAACAATATGCTTATACATGGCACATGCTTCTCCAGACTCTTTGAAAAGTTGAAACCATGAGATTTGTGGCTCTCGCTGACTTACGGAATTGGTATCTGACACAGAGCTGGTAACCAATAAGTATTTGCTGAATAAAAGAATGCACAAGTGAATGGATTACCCCAGGAAATACGGTGTCGGGAAGAAAACGGGAGAAGGAAAAGGGGAAGAGAGAGGCAGGACCAATGGAATGAAAAGCGGATTCCTGTAATTAACACACTCAAGCCGACACTACAGTGCAAGTCGTCGCCCCTGGCCCGGCTACAGATGGGAGGTGGCCACAGTGTCCAGGGCAAGAAGCCCGCCCTGGACCCAGACAGAGGCGGTGTCTCACCTGCTACCATGTTTACACTCTTCCCCACTCCGGCATCTACGGAATGTTTCACTCCCCTTACAAATATATAGGTCTAAATCCTCTTCTACTATAAAACTCATTTTAAAATTTGACCTTTTCTGTAGTTTGCGAATATTTCCTCTCTCTGTTGTCAGACTCTAAATTCCTGGAGTACAAATAACATTTCCATTGACTGTGGAGCTGGAGCCATCAATGAGTGACCAATAAAAATTTTCTGATTAAGAACAGATACGGCATCAACAAAAATCAAACTTCTGCTAGGCCGTCTTCATTCCTGCATTCGGGCGTTCATTAAGCATTTACTGATGGGCCGTGGCAAGGGGTGAAAGATACCGAAGGCAAGAGCTCTGACTTAAGGAAGCTTACAATATACCCAAGGAGACAAGATGAACAAACGAAATCTTCCCACGACACTGCTTTCAACTTCCTCTCTAAGAGAATATGGTTTTTTTTCCAACAGAACAACTATTGAGGACCAAAATGGATACATTCTGTTTTTGTTTGTTTGGGGTTTTTTCGTTTGTTTGTTTTTAAAGTTTTATTGGAGTATAGTTGATTTACAACATTGTGTTAGTTTCAGATGTACAGCAAAGTGAATCAGTTATACATATACCTATTATCCACTCATTTTTAGATTCTTTTCCCATATAGGCCATTACAGAGTATTGAGTAGAGTTCCCTGTGCTGTACAGAAGGTCCTTATTAGTTATCTATTTTATATATAGTAGTGTGTATATGTCAATCCTCTATTTTAAACTTCTGCCTTGATCTCCTGTCCGTGACTCCGAGCGATAGATGTTAACAAGTGGTAAAATTATTTAAATGCAGTTATCAGAGAAAGTCAGAAAAGAAGGGAAAGGAGGAGAGATCTCTAAGTTAGATGTAAGATACAGCACATCAGTGGCAAGACTGTCTGGAACTTCAGTAACAGGACAGAGATGTTCCAGTGAGAATGGCTCACACAGGAGAAGATACAGGAGGGGGCTATGCTGAAAGAGGGGATTATGAAATAGAGTATTTACATGCAAAGTTCTGTTTTTCACGAATTTACTTTAATCCAACCTCTCAAGTAATGAAGGCTTCAACAGGAAAAACCTTTCCAACAATGACTCCGTCAAATCAGTTTCCTTTATTCTTTCTCAGGATACCGCTTAGGTTCCTCTTCAGTTTGCTTTTGCAAGAACCCTGGTGTAACGAAGAATGAAACAATTACTTATTTTAACTAGCGCGCGCTATTTATGTAACGCAGATGGATCTTGACACTATGGCACACGCAGGGATGTTTTCTTTCTAGAAATGGGATCCGCAGCCAGCCGTGCTTGGGGTACACCCTGGCCCTGCAGCTGTCGAGGCAAGCTGGACACTGTTCCCAGGCATGCCACAGAGTTTGTCAGTTTAATTTTATCTAACAGGCTAAAAAAGGTTCAATTATTTTTATTAAACTAACAACAGAAAAATAATTTCCAACAATGAACGTCTAAGTGAGTGATCTGCGCACCATACGCCTAGTCTGTAATTAACAAAACCAAATGTCCCCTTTTTTCTCCCTATTAAGTATTGGACTTGCGTCCTTATAATAAGTGCCTCTGGAAGAAAAGCAAATAAGTTAAACCAGAAATTGCATTTACAAATGGATGTACATTCATTAGTCAATTCTGGCCGAGGCTTTTACTTGAAAATCAGATACAACCCACACTCGAAAACTCGAGGCTCTAAATGGCAGAGCATGTGCGCAGCAACACTGAGGAAACAGGCGACGCTTGCCCCGAACAGATGAAATCACCCGGAGAAGCGTGTTGTCTTGCAGTCGTGTTACCCCCAACCCAAACTTAAAAGGGAAAGTGTTTCAGACTCAACGACTCACCTCCGGGGTATTTAGGCCAGAGCGGGAAAGCAGGTATCCACCAAGGCAAGTCTGGGGGTAACCCAACCCACGGTGACACACTCCACTCACTGCCTGACACTCACCTGGGGCCACAGAGGCCATACAACCCCTCTCAACTTAACACCCCTACAAGGGTGAGCGTGGACACACCCACTTTTCCCAAGTCCTGAAGACAGGCTCTAACCACGTGCCACAGAACACAGATTCTAAAACTGCCATAAACAGGCTCTCACCAAAATATCATCGCCAAGTCCGAGACAAAGCAGACAGCCAATACATAATCCACCTTTTTCAACCCCACTGACAAAGCCCCCAACTGCCAGTGTAATCTAATAATTAGCATATGTAAGGGTAAAGGTCCAGACCATGACGTCAGCTTCACAGCAAATCAGCAGATTCAAAAAAGGACCAACCAGCACACTCGGTCTTTGGAAATTCCAAATAAATGAAAGGATGAAAAGGACAGAACAGCAGGAGAGAGTGGACTGCATTTTCAGTCCTAGCAAGCACACACACAAAACACATTTCTAAACCAAGCCATTCGGTGAATTCTCCATTATAGAAAAGTACGGGTTGTGGCGGGGGGGGGGGGGGGGGGGGGCGGGCGGAATTACCCATCACAAGGGTGTTAACTCACAAGAGCATTAACTAAAAAGCTGCTTCTCTGGCAACAGTGTCCTTGAACAGCATTTTGAAGTAAAGACAAGCCAAAGTTAGCCCGGAGGACTGTCAACAGTTCAGGGATCACCGACACTTGGTGATAGCCCCCGAAGAGCTAACGCAGAATTCCTTAGACATGACATTCCGGCCAAAGATAGCACAAGTGTTCAGTCTGAAATATCGGCCTCAAGAATTCAGGGTCCACTGAGCTGTTCAAAGATGTTTAATGTGTAGACTGTGATTACAGCTGTATCAGGATACCTCTGCCTGTTCTAGAAACTAACAGAGGAATAAACTCACCTAAACTGAGCCTCCGTCATCAAGGGTTGGGCTGGCAGCCGAGACCCTCCAATTTCCCCACATCGATTTCATCTACTGGGGCTCCAGGCTTTTCGTTGGCGTGTTGCTCAAGCAGAGATACCCAACTGGTGATCGCCATTTCCGTTTTAAAAGAAAGACCGAAATCCAAAACTTCTCTTCCCTCCCTTCAAGTGGCAGGTAGGGCCACGGTGCAGTTTTAACACACCAGGTGAAAATTAATTCCGTAAATGTGCTTTAACTGCTGCGGACCCTGATAGGAATACGACCCCTGTCACTCAGGGGGCAGTTACTAATGGAACATAAACTTCAGATATGGAGAAACCAGATAGGTAAGTCTGTAGTCCAAAGACAGAAACAAGATAAAGTCCAAAGAAACGATGTGTCATCGGGAGCTATTTTCAATCACACTTGAGAATCTTTGAACTTGAGCTTTGTAAAACTAGGCATCTTACCCCTCTCTTCTACCAAGTTTAAAAAAGAAGAAGACTGAAGGGCTCCAAGTTAATGCACACTGGGGTCAGGCTTAGGTCTGCAAAACAAGAGATAAGATGATTTACCCAGAAAAAGTTAAAGTACACTTCTTTTAGAAAGTTCATTTCATTCCCATTTTTTTAGACCCAGATACCCAAATCTCAATGAGTACAGAAAAGAGAAAATCAGGATGGCCAAGAGAGACACAAGCCAGCACTTGTGACAGTTCTGGGACCACGGTCAAGAAGAGAGAGAAAACCCTACACCCAACAAAGGTAAATTTTCACCTGTGTTCCATCAGCAAAAGATGGAACAAATACTAAAGAGGACCGCTCAATAAAGTAAAGGGACAGAAGGAGGTGAGGGGCTCATGTGGTCAGTGCCTGTCAAATCTACCGGAGGTGCTGGTGCAAACGTCTGTTGAACAGAATCAGGAGGTGTATAGGACGGACAGGAGGACATAATGCGTTGAATGCCAGCTTTGGTCCAGGCTCCATTGAAGGCATTCTATTTTAGGTAAGATGTCCAATGACGTCATTATCAGCATCCTTATTAAATGTGAGATAAGGGGCTCACAGAGTTTAGTTAGCTCTTCAACCGAGGAAGCCACATACTCCAGGGGTAGGTGTTTAATTTTAGTCACAGGTTTAGAAAAAATGTTCTTGTGTGTTTCTTCAGTATGCATACCATTGACTCTCCCAACCCCACAGGATGAGATGCCCTACCAGACGATGACCTCCACCAGAATTTCCATTCCCTACCACTGAACCCTGGTTACCCCAAACCCTAGGCGCTATGGACTTCCTGAAATTCCCCAAGAACATTTTCTTTCCAGCCAACGAGTCCTCCATGTGTTCTCACCGCCTTTGGGAGCTGTGGCTCTCACCTCCTTCTGTATTCTGACAAACATTACTCAATAACATCATTACGTATTTATTTACATGTTTCTCTGTCCCACTAGACGAAGAATCTAGAAAGCAGAGAAAGCTATTCAATTTCATATTCTCTCACTCTGCCTAACAAGGTACCTGGCACAGTGAAAATGCAAAACAAAAACAAAAACCAACCAACCAACAAAAAATGTCAGCTAAGTGAAACATTGCCAGGCAGCCCAGAGCTGGAGAGTGTCACCAAGCCAAACATCCTGTACCATCATGACACGAACTACTATGTGACCAGATGACAGATAAATCCCACGTTTAAAACATTTAGGCAGAATGTTTTTATATAAATTGTTATATCCACACCAACAAAGCAATGTTGGTATGGAGAGTAAACCAAAACAAAGACACAGCCCTCCTGGAAAAAGCGACAAGTCGTAACAGCATCATTTAAACAGAACCCTACCTGGAAACTGGCCATCATAGGCCTTCGTCTTGAACAGTGAACCTTCCCCAGAGAGCTTAGAAGCAAGGGGAACCATCACCCCCTTGAGATTCAAATTCTAAAGAGCAAGAAGCCTAGAGGCCTGTAAAATCTGACTGTTAAAGGCCTAATTCATGACAAAATATAATTAAAGAGAGAGTTTTGGTCAGGGAATGTGGGGATGTAGAGAAAGAAGAATCCCGTAGCAAATGCTGACGTCCAGAGCAGAAGGACCCTCAGCCACTAGAGGGGGCGTCTCCACTCTTGTCCGTACCAAGATCTAGCAATCGTTCAATTCACCGATCTCCCTTGTTCCACTGCAGAGACGCCAGCAACCTTCCAACCTCTGCCCACCTGCAGGGGCCGAGAAGAGGTCGCCTTTTAGGGCCCCATGATGGTTATATTTATTTTTGTAAATTACTAATTGGGCATCCCTGATACATACTCAGCTTACTGTGCACGGTTAGTCTGAGAGATGCTGAAAACCATGGGTCTGAGAGTGCGCTGGGAGAAACAAAGTTTCTTTCCTGAATGCCAAACAGTGACTATTACCTGCAAAAGTCTTCTGAAGGAGTTGGCTGGTGCCTCTGCTGGCTGACACACCATCCTTCACATTCACACATGTTCTCCTCCAACTGCTACACTGTGTGAATCGAGTTTTACTGAAGGTAATCGCTCTTGGTCAACAGCAGTTTTTACTAAAGAGACAATGATTTACTCAGCAAGACTCACTGTCCTAATGGAAACCAGACTCATAACCTCTCAGGGTAGAAACGTCATGGAAACACCTTGGCTACACCAGTACGAAATTAATACTGCCTGGACAGGGCTGAGGCTCGTTTCTGCCAAACTTAATTTGCAAAAACCAGCCCAAGGCTACCATGATATAAATTCCCTTCATGTGTTAATTTCACACATGGAGTCCTCATCCCACCAGTAGGGCGGTGACCTCCAGTATGTAAAGTAGGCGAGTGTCTGGACATCAGCCTTCCAAGCCCCTCGGGGAGCCAGAGCCCAGCTTCCCCCACCTCCCCCCCACCCCCAGCCAGCCCACAGGAAAGAAGGATGACACTGGAAATCAGCCTGGAGGAGGAAAGTATTTCAACTATGCAGAGCACAGTCACTGGGCACCAGCATCTCATCTGATAAACTTTTCTTCCACATCTTCATACAGAAGAGATGCTGTGGATATGGGCAAATAACAAGATAAACTCAATCAGCTCAGCTGGATCCAATGGGCACATAGTGCTTTGCTTTCCACAGCCAAAGGCACAAGGCTGGTAAGAAGTGCAACCCATGGGACTTCCCTGGTGGTCCAGTGGTTAGGACTCTGCGCTTCCACTGCAAGAGGCACGGGCTCGATCCCCGGTTGGGGAACTAAGGATCCTGCATGCCAAGTGGCGTGGCCAAAAAAAAATTAAAAAAATAAAGAAGTGCAACCCCTCTCCGCCCAGGTCTGTGTCCTTGAGGGAACTGTGCCAGGTTCTGTAAAATAAGTACATTCGATGTCTCAGCTTAAAGATACTGTTTATAAAGACCATGAAATAATGAGCTGTGCAGTGTTAGAACGCATTAATAAAAGCACTCCGAAATACATATACAGTATGTTCACAACACTATAACTCAACCACACATGGACACATCTATTCATTGAAAAAAAAGATGAAGAAAATTCTCCAAAAATGTCATCAGTCTTTATAGTTGGGTTTGGGCGCTTGATTTTATTTTCTTCTTTCTACCCAAATATTGCATATGTAGTACACATACTTTTAATGGGGAGAGCCCTATGAAGCAAAGAAGTCTTTCGATACAAATATAACTATCTTCTGATTTACCAGTAACACCTGTATATATTACCTTAAATCAGGAAATTGCTCTATCAGAGAGAGTGACAGTGTTTCTACCAAAGGCTACTTTGATGCAGATATAAGTTGACTGCATCTGTTCATCAGGGGCATAAAAGTCCTCTGATTCAGGAAGAGTAAAACCTACATGTTGGCAAGTCATTCTGGAAAAAAATGTCCTCCTGTTGGTTCCCCCTGATTCGTTTCTTGACTTTTTATCCCTGTTATCTCTATCACACAAAGTACTGTTGGACTTTGAGGGCCCACAAAAGAATTAGCTCAGTACAGAATTATCCCTTGGTCAGTCCTGGATTGCCAGCAAAGAAACTTAGTTTGAGTTTTTATTTATTTATTTATTCTTATAAATTTCTTTACTTATTTATTTATTTTTATTTTTGGCTGCATTGGGTCTTTGCTGCTGCACGCGGGTTTCTCTAGTTGTGGCGAGCGGGGGCTACTCTTCGTTGCGGTGCGCGGGCTTCTCATTGCGGTGGCTTCTCTTGTTGTGGAGCACAGGCTCTAGGCACGTGGGCTTCAGTAGTTGCAGCACGCAGGCTCAGTAGTTGTGGCACGTGGGCTTAGTTGCTCTGCGGCACGTGGGATCTTCCCGGACCAGGGATCGAACCCACGTCCCCTGCGTTGGCAGGCGGATTCTTAATGACTGCACCACCAGGGAAGTCCCTTAGTTTGAGTTTTTTAAAAAAAAAGAAAAAGTTCTCCCTGTGATGATGCAGCAGCAGGGATGCCAGCAATTTCCTACCCATCAGACTATTAGGTAGAACCACTTAAATACCTCCTAAGCCAACCTCATCCCAGATCAAGCAGTCAGTAGGTAATCAGTCATCTGGTCATTGGTAATTTATTTACCCAAATCCTAACATTCGAAAGAAGTTGCTATTCCCTGGCAATCACGTGCCTGCTGGTCCTTAATAAAATCTTTGGGAATATAAAATTCAATTCAGTACTGTTTTTCGGATCATCTATCGGGTTAATTAGTACTCACAGATTCCTTTATAAAGTTGTAATTCCTCCCATACAGGAAGGTTTTCCAATGATTGCTTAGTCCTCGTGGAAACAAAGTGACTGCTTTTTGGTTAACTCGGTCAGCAGGAAGGGCCTCCAACTCTCAGCCACCTGGGCACCTGGCAGGTGTGGGCAGCAGGGCACCAAGGAGTAGGCAGGCCCGGCCTCAGGCCAGGGCGAGGCCTCCAGCCTTCGGGAGACTGTGGATCAGGCCAGGAACCCTTGTGCAAAGCCTCTCCCACAGCAGACCCAGGCCCTGGTTTGGGTTGGTGCTGAGTTCTACCAATGAGCCGGAATGTAAGCTTCTAAGTGGATATAATTCCTGACAGGGAACAGAATCATGAGAGGTACCATTACAGGAAAAATACCAAAAACAGAAAGTCTGGGTAAAAAGAAATGTAAATTATCCCACTAAAGATAACAGATTTTAGAGCCCAGAAATTTATGAGAAAAACAGGTAAATAAAACACTGCTTTATCCTAAGCTAGAATTGTAATAGATGTCAAAGGAACCTTTTTTAAAGCATTAAGCTTGCATTCACTGAGTATTTATTAAGCACTTACCATGTGTCAGACAAGTACATCATGACTCTTACACACCTGTTCACACATATGAGTCAGCGGATACAGACATTCCCTACATGGACCAGGTCCCTAAGAGCTAGACTGCGATCTCCACGTCACCAAGGTCAAATCAGACAAATAGTATGAATTCCTGGACCTTTCTGATCCATGACATAAATGACCACCTCATTCTTCTACATTCTCTTCCCAACTCCACATCATTATCTATCAGGGTAAAGGAAAGTGAGGTTTCACGTTAATTTTAAGAAGTCAGCTTCGCTTATTTTAAATGGATTTGCAAATACATGTCTGGTCTGTCGCTAAGTGATCAGAATAAGTACTACATCTTAGGCCTTGGCTTGCCAGACTCCGAGGGGCCCCTGTTAGGAAGCTGCTCTGTCGACTGAAACTTGCTGACGAATCCATCAGCGTGCAAAGCTAACCAGAGCCCCACTCGACACAAACATGAGACCACGACAATGGATGGCAAAGGTAATACACTTAACAATAAGTCTTTCGATATAAGTCGTTCAAACCAGGGGCTTCCCTGTTGGCACAGTGGTTAAGAATCCGCCTGCCAATGCAGGGGACACGGGTTCGATCCCTGGTCCGGGAAGATCCCACGTGCCGCGGAGCAACGAACCCTGTGCACCACAACTACTGAGCCTGCGCTCTAGAGCCCGTGTGCCACAACTACTGAAGCCCGTGCGCCTAGAGCCCGTGCTCCGTAACAAGAGAAGCCACTGCAATGAGAAGCCCACGCTCACCACAACTAGAGAAAGCCTGCGCGCAGCAACCAAGACCCAACGCAGCCAAAAATACATAAATAAATAAATAAAAAAGAATTCAAACCAGATCTCATACTAGTTACCTTTGAGTTTGGTCCTGGCTTGGGAGACTGCAGAGATCACATGCTCAGTCCATGTCTCTCTCTGTCACAGGGACACACACACAGTCTCCAGGACAAGGAGACGGAAAACAAATGAGCAGAACAGCAATCTGCCTGCGTCCAGGAGAAACAGCCCAGGGAATCTGCTGGTTGTTTCTGCCTCATCTACAGACATGATACAAAAGGAGGAGACAGACTTCTACCTTTGACTGGCAGGTCTTAGGTGGGACCCTGCCTAAGTTCCTTATCACTGCAGGGCTTGGAATGCCTCTATACAATGGAGCTCTGAACGACGGGACAGCTCCCAAAGGTCCACACAGACAACTGCAGGAGTACAGATCTTGATGGAAATCCTGTTTACTAGCCTCCATCTTAACCTTCTGAATCAAAATCCCAGGGCAGGAGAGAAGGGGACGGGGACGTAGGGCAGTTCAAAAACGGCTAGCTCAACAAAGACCTCAGGGGGGGCTTCCCTGGTGGCGCAGTGGTTGAGTGTCCGCCTGCCGATGCAGGGGACGCGGGTTCGTGCGCCGGTCCAGGAAGATCCCGCATGCCGCAGAGCGGCTGGGCCCGTGAGCCATGGCCGCTGAGCCTGCGCGTCCGGAGCCTGTGCTCCACAACGGGAGAGGCCACAGCAGTGAGAGGCCCGCGTACCGCAAAAAAAAAAAAAAAAGAAAAAGAAATGGGGGAAATGGCCCACATGTAGCTGGGAAAACCAAAATGTTCCCCTTAACAAGACAGGCCAGGCTTGTCCTTATAGAGTGACACAGATCCTAATAGCGCAGTTCAAATGCCAAGGAGAATCACAAATTTGTAGCACCAACACAGAGGGGTTAACACCGTCCCTATTAATCACGCATGTTGTCATAGGTAAGCTGGAGTCTACCCCTCACCAAGCACCGGGGAAGGGAATCTTCACTTGGCTAATTGCCTGGTTGAAAATTAGTTTGGGAGTGATCTTTATGAAGATTCGTACTTTAAAAAGTCAAAGCTATCTAGCAGTAACTCTAGTACACGCTGCCTATTATAGCATCTTAATGGAGGGAGATATAGTAAAGAAAGAAAAGAATCACAAATAACATCCAGTCTATTCTGTGGACACGTTAAGGGCATCACATTATTTCACAATGAGTGATTGTTTTTCCATTGCGACTACTGCTAACTCATGTTTCTGCCTCCTAATGGATGGCTGCATATTCCTGAGAATGGATTAGAACCCAGTAAGGTCTGACTGCCATTTTAAAAATGAATTTAAAATAACATCAGTACTGGCTTTATCTGTTTAATCTACTTGCTAAGCAGACCCAGAAAAGGGGATCCCCTCAATGGAGGAAAACACATCTTTTTAGACAGAGGGCAGAGATTCAAGACCAAGAAAATACTTCATGTATTCACTTTTTTCCCCCAGCACTATGCATATTTTAGCACATTTTAAAAGGGAAAGGAGGGCTTCCCTAGTAGCGCAGTGGTTAAGAATCCGCCTGCCAATACAGGAGACACGAGTTCGAGCTCTGGTCCGGGAAGATCCCACATGCCGCGGAGCAACTAAGCCCGTGCGCCACGACGACTGAGCCCGCGCTCTAGAGCCCGCGAGCCACAACTACTGAAGCCCGTGCGCCTAGAGCCCATACTCCGCAACAAGAGAAGCCACCACAATGAGAAGTCGGTGCACCGCAACGAAGAGTAGCCCCCGCTCGCCGCAACTAGAGAAAGCCCGTGCACAGCAACGAAGACCCAACGCAGCCAAAAATAAATAAATAAATGTTTTTAAGTGTTAAAAAAAAAAAAAAGGGAATGGAGAAGAAATAAAAATTAGCAACCCGACATACACCTGCGAAGCTCTGTGTCTGGAGAGCCGGGATACAGAGGAGAGCTACGCAGGCATCTGGCATCACCTGTCAGGCTGCCAGACCACTGTATTTTGAAGCTATTCAGACGCTTTCTAAAGAAGAAACAGAAAAATCCTATGTGCCTGAACTGGGAGGTGGGAGAGCCTACTTGTAACTCAGCCCTTGTCAGACAAAATCCACCAGCCTCAAAAGGTTCCATAGCCTTTTAATAAACCTATTGTGTGGGTTAGTGCCTGAAAATAGTACAGTTCCGCAGGCAGATCACACAAGGAATCGTCCCTACACACTCAACTTCCCAACAACAGACAAAGGGATGGAAAGAACACCAAAATGTATTCACGGGCAGCATGCGAGCCCCTGCGGTCATCTCCCCGCCTGGACTCCTCACCTTGTCTGAACACACAGCAAACCAGTTTAGCCCAACAGTCTATACAGGAAAATCAGGGTGGGGATGCAGGGACTGAGCGCCACGATTCACTACCATCTTTAGGAGACTTTTTCCTCCCCACTGAAATAGACATGAAAGTGATGACTACATCTTAGTGGTTACTGACTTTGCACTGCTCCCTTACACTAAAACGGAGTTCTCAGCCTTCACTGTGTACCAGGATCACCTGGGGAAGTTTTTAAAGATACAGATGTCAGAAATGTAGTTTCCAAGTCAGTTTTTAAGTATCAATTTTAAATATCGGCATTGGTACTTTTTAAAAGCTTCTTGGGCGATTCGTATGGATGGCTAGGGCTGAGAACCACTGCTTAAGATAACAAAGCTTTTAGGTCAAGTCAGGTCCACTGCCCAAGCCGAAGGGCCACCAAGAAAAACCTGGAGGGCGGGGGTAAGTGTTACCAGAAAACTGGGTTGGCCTCTCAGTGGGTGTCGAACCAATAGACACAACCAAGCCAAAGCACAGGCGAAGGAAGGATTTACAAGTACTTGCAGCAAGTAAGGAGATCTCTGCGGGTCTTTCCCAAAGCCTTGTCTCCCCCAACAGCAAAACTGGAGAAGTTTTAAGCTAAGGGTGCATGCATGTTCATGAGAGGACTTGAGCAGGGGAGAATTCAGCACAGAATTGGGGCAAAGGTCAACAGAGTCCAAGCTTTAATTGACTGAAGTCTGGAGGGTCAACGTCATCATTCCATCCTCCACCTGCGGGGTGGCGGGGGGCGCTTAGTTTCTGCAGAACTCAAAGGTATATTACTACGTGTATCCCTTTAGGAACCAGGACCCTGTCCCCAAGGCTGCACTATTGTTTCTTGACTGTTCCTCCCTTGTTTCTGCATCCCCTCCCTTAAGATCATTAATTACTGAGACCTGTTCAATAGCAAGCACTCTGGCCAGGCTTAGATCACAAAATGGCTTAGACCAAGATGGGTTCTTATGTAGAGAAAGCCATTCCTGGTTCTCCTTCTCCAGGGACGGCCCCCCCCCACCCCCGCCACCAACCTATCTGCTTACATGAGCACCCGGGACAAAGCCTGCAAAGGCTGGGCCACCCAGAGGTCACGAGTGCTACTCTTCTAGAAACCACCGCTGGACAGAATAAAAATCAAGTCACAACAGTCGGCTATGAAAAAAAGTCAGATAAGATCATAAGAAAGTGAAAAATGAAAACCCACATTTTAATACTCCTTAATTCCCGATTTTAATTTAGCCTTTGCTTTTTCCTTCCTTTTTCTCAATATATTTATAAAAAAGGGATTCTACCATGGCTTTTTACTGTGGGAACAATAAAGCTGAGATGGGAAAATAATTGTGTTTTACAAACGGACTTTAGTACATTTATCAGATAAAACCGAAAGCCAATGAATAAAATAGCTAGATCAGTTGTAATAAGCATTACCTCACTGAATGCATATAAAAATCTTACCATAGGTTATCATCTCTATTTTGCCAATATCCAAACTGTGACACATAAAAGATTAAGTAAATTGCCCAAGGTGACATTAAGTTAATAATCTGACAATGTGTATAGCACACCCTGTTGCTGTCCAACCTTAAAATGAAAGCCCTTTCACGTTCTTGTCACTAAATCATACTATTTCCACCAAGCCCATTTGCTAGATGTTTGTCTCTGCAAATACATGCGATGCCAGCACAGGCAGCCAAGAGCTAAACTCTCCTTCCGAAGTCTCTGGAGCAGCTCTGTCCTCGGAGTGCCTTCATGTGCAGGGTGGGAAGACAGCCCAGGAGCTGTTCCCACCAAAGGACAGGGCAGCTTGGAACAGAAAGTGCTCGTAACTACCAGCTGGTGTCACCAGTACGTTGAGGGGAAGAGAGAATCAAAGAATCTGACCTTAGAAATATGATCACATTTGTTAGCAGGTTATTAAATATAAAAAGTTGGTTTACTTCACCAAACAGGTAGACTCTATTCCTCTCTCTAGACAAACAACCTTCTAAAAGGGAAGGCTGCCACCCCCGACTCCTATTGTGCCTCAAGGTGTGAAGGGGACCAAAGGACCCTGAGACTACAGCCTCCCAGATCACAGAAACCTGGGGCAGAAGGACTGCGGAGTTTGGAAGGACTCTTGGAGGATACAGTTCCTTTTCTTCTCAGCTCCTAAGCGGCACTCTGCTAATTACCAAGGCAAGTTGCTTTTATCAAGGAAAAACAATGATTTTACTTCAGAACCAACATCTTAACCCCATGCATTGTTCTTCACTGAACTCTTCCTTTATGAAATCTTCCACTGATCTTTCCTCCAAAGAGAAATGTTTAATAAAGACAAACAAAGGCAAGAAAACTTACAAAACTCCAATGTGTTCTCTGAAAAAGCCATGCTGGCTCTCAGGTCTGTCTTTACAGCACAAAACTGTGGCTGTTTTCCGAATAATAACGCTGTAGAAGGCGTGCGCAATATTTGACAGGGCATTTTAAACGTTTCGTAATGATAACCCCTAACACACTGACTTTCTTATTGGTTATATTCACCCTTCAGAAATCACGCAGGATTATCATTTCAACTAAGAAGCCCCTGCAGAGTCAACAAAGCTGTCAACGATCTGGCGTTCATAACCCTTAGGGACAAGCGTGTTTTGAGAGGCTTGATACCTCAAGTGGGTCTTCAGGCCGTGGGTGGGTCGTTCATATTATTCTATCAGAACCAACAGTGGTTGTTCCATATTATTCCAGCACACATCCTTAAAGCGCTGCTGGGATTCCATCTGGTTTTACAGGATATCAGTATGTTTATCTTTTTTTTTTAATAAATTTATTTATTTTTGGCTGCGTTGGGTCTTCGTTGCTGCGCACGGGCTTTCTCTAGTTGCGGCAAGTGGGGGCTACTCTTCGTTGCGGTGCACGGGCTTCTCATTGCGGTGGCTTCTCTTGTTGTGCAGCACAGGCTCTAGGCACACAGACTCAATAGTTGTGGCACGCGGGCTCAGTAGTTGTGGCTCGCAGGCTCTAGAGTGCAGGCTCAGTAGTTGTGGCGCACAGGCTTAGTTGCTCCGTGGCATGTGGGATCTTCCCAGACCAGGGATCAAACCCGTGTCCCCTGCATTGGCAGGCAGATTCTCAACCACTGTGCCATCAGGGAAGTCCCAGTCCCCTCATTTCTAAAAGGCGGATGATAATACCTACATCAAAGTACTGCTGGGAGATGAAATGAGACAGGTGAAGTACTAAATAGTACCTACCACATAGTAAAGAGTAAGCAAATAAAGCTGCAATAGTGTACAATCGTAATTATTAGGAGGAAGAGGAAACGGCCTGCAAATATATTGTGAGTGCGACTAAAAGCATCTGCACATTCGATCCTAAGGTCCCTCTCGTGTGTGATCAGACTGATCAGGGTTACATTTTGGGAAAAAAATTACTTGTAATACAATGGGCATAAAGTACACTGTCATGTATCCAACCAGATAGAAACTAACAGGAAGCCCAAGAAATTTGAAAAAGAGACTTAAAAGAAAGAATTCCCTAGTTATCAAAAAACACATATCTCACTTTGTCCATCAAGAAAAATAATTCCAAGTACAAAGCAGGTTTGGTTTTGTGTTTTAAATCTGACTAGCATGAATCAGTCCACAAGAAACCAAGGTGCTGGACCCATCAAATTAAGGGCCAAATCCTACTTGGTTCAAGTGATGGATTCAGGGGGACCAGAAAACTAAGAGTTCTCCCAGGCTTGGGAGGAGGGGGCCGAGGAACCAGTAGGACTGCCTCTGGGACACAAGGAGAAAGGGTGGTTTATGTGGTGGAATTTGCCCCGCCTGCCCTAAGCCCTTCGTGACCTCAACAGATTCTCATACCTTCTGGGGCCATATAAAATCCCACAAACCATCTTTTTCTACACATCTTTTTTTTTGCTATGAATAAAGTACACCAAAATGTACATGTCTAAATGCATTCATTTACCCACTGAAATGTGTGTATTAAGTGCCTAGAATGTGCCAGGCATCCTGGAGGGGGCAGAGTTCCACAGTCATCTCAGCTCACTAGTATTACAGTAAATGAACCTTGTATTAGAGCTACTTGTATGTACTTTCTTCCTCTCCCATTAGATTACAAACTCCTGAAGGGGAAGGGCTGCATTTTAATCATCTTGTTTTCCTTGGCACCTACCAGAGGGCTCCACGTACAGAAATTACCCAATAAACATTTACTGAACCAAATCACCCTCCAGGACACATGGGACAGGGGAACTCACGGCCTCTCTCCCCTGAGGTCTTCAGATTTTAAGACTGCCTGCCTGAGGTGGCTAAACCTTTCTAAATCTGGCTGCTAGATTTAGATGTGGAATGAAATGTTTTTAAACATAACCTGGAAAATATTAACCCACCGTTAAACGCTATGAAGATAAGCAGCAAAAAAGGCAAACTTGAGGAAGAGATGTGAGATGACCTGAACGTTTTCTGTATAGGCTAATGCATTTCTCAATGTCCAAGCCACTTCAGAGTTCCAACTCGCTCTTCACATCCTGGTCCTGACACATCATATGGCAATGCTGCTGTCAGCGAGCAAATGACCTCCCCCCAGCGCTGTTCCCCTACTAGAGAGATCTAACCTAGAAACTAGGATGCTTCTTCAGAAACTTGGGCAGGACAGTGAGGAAGTTACCAGTCTGAGAACATTTTAAGTAAATGGAGATAAACGACGGCCCCTCCAGAGGTCCACAGAGTCCTAGGATTCTACTGGCCGTAACAAAATTGGCCAAGAAGGAAAAAGGACAGGATCACAAGGAAGCCTAGCACTGCCCTGCCTATATTTATTTTCATTTCTGAAAGGTAGAAGGTTGAAGGTGAAGCTGAGAGCAGGCAGGGGAAGAACAAGATGGTCCCGGCATCAAAACAGCAGCTTTCTGATGCCGAAGGAGTTAAAAACTCTTACCAGAAATCTGAAAGATGAACGAAATGCACACCCCTCTCACACTATGGTACCGGCTGTCTTGGAAAATTTTATTCATCTTTGGAAGAGTAAGAATTTGGAGCTCAGCTCCAATTTTTCTGCGTAATCCCCTAATGATAATAATTGACTTATCCCACAGAACGAGTCTTCTAATCATCTGATAAACAAGCTTCTAAGCCTGTATGAAGGTTAAATAAGTCCTAACTTCATCAATGAGAAATGAGGACATGGAATGATAAAAGCATCTATACAGGATTATGCAAGGAGTACAGCATCTCCTCCGTTCTGATGCTATGACAGAATTTACAAATTACAGTGTTCTCATTACGTATAAATTTGTGCGAGAATAAAGGGCCTTGCAAAAGGGAAAATAAAAGAACCAAAGCAAATGAACTCCACTTATATATATATTTTTAACAACACATATGTTGTACAGATTTGTGATATCACCTTTAACTGGGGTATAACTATAACCCATGTTAAAATAGCCCTAAAAGGATTTTCAATTCAGGATTTTCTAATGGCATCCGCATCATAAACAACTAAACAGTTGAAAGAAAAAGAAAGAAGAAGGGGGGGAGGAGAGGAGAGGAGAGGAGAGGAGAGGAGAGGAGAGGAGAGGAAGAAAACTAAGAATTGGCAAAAACAGTTGTTTGATTTATGTGACAAAGAGCTAATATCTGAATAAAGAAGTTTGAAAAAAAAATCAGTACATGTAATAATTCAAAAGTGGGCCGAAGAAATACAAGTGGCCAATAAACATGTAAAGGTGTCTAACTTCAGCATTCATTTTTAAAAAAAGAACATAAATATTAAGACAGTGAAATAGTGTTTACATTAAAATCAGAAACAAAACATTGAGATGTTCACTGTTGGTGAAGGCTAGAAGCTCACTCATAGGTCAGTGATGGAATCGTACGTGAGCACAAACTATCTAGAGGGCAATCTGGCAACACCATTGACATTTTAAGTGTGTGTACTCTTTCATCCGGGAATTTACCCTAAAGAAATAGTTGTACAAGTCTATATACAAACATTTTGTTAGGAATAACTAACAAGCACCTCGATGTCCTCCAACAGGGATTAAATAAATTATAGTCTTATCTACACAATGAAAAACAATTCACCATTAAAAAGAATAGGCAGGAACTACCTAAATGTTGACAATGAAACGATGTCTACAAAATACTGGTGACCAAAAGCAACCAGAAAAACAGTATGTATTGACTAATCCCATTTTTGTTTTTTCATTTCTGTTTTTTAAAAAGTGTGCATGGAGATTTCAAAGGTCTATCCACAGAGATTGCCTTTGGCGAGTGAGATTACAGGGGGGATTTCTGTGTTGTTTGAACCGAATACATCCATAAATCTAAAAACTAAAGCATATAACTTTTGACAAAATGAAGTATGCTTAAAATTATATCGTGAGCATGTGTCACAAACGTTTATACGGTCGCATATTCTATAATAAACCCACACCATCGCTCATCAGAATTAACCGTAAAGAAATTAACCTGGAGACCACGCCCTCTAGGTTAGCCGCTGTACACACCGACTAGAGAAAACCTAGAAAGGGTTCGTTCCAGGCAGCAGCCATCTCCCCAGGGTACTGGAAAGCGCAGTAAAGGACAGAGGCAGGCAGCAGGAGGTGCCCCTGGCTGGCGGGAGGCTGGTGTCAGAATGAACTCATCACCGGCTTCCGCAGGGACCAAGGAACCAGCTGAACAAAGGGAGGGTCTTTTCCTTAAAACAAACCGAGGTAACACTTCCTGTGCTAAAATGTAAGTTATCTCCCTCCATCGTTGTCCCCCCTCAGGATTTACTCTGGCTCCAAAGCGTTCATCAGCACTCAGCCAAGTCACCGAAGCCACATTTAAGAGAGAACAGCCTTTTCAGGCTAAGAGGCTCTACTATCGGTTCCCTGATTCCTCCTCTTCTCTCTCCTACCAGTGCTTTCACAATTTCACCATTCAACGTACATACATACATACATATTACGTGTTTATAACCTGTGATAAGGAAGCATGTGATGGACATCTACTCTCTCCTCCAATAACACCTTGCCACCATTTAAGTGCTTGCTCACTCATCCACTGAAAAACATTTTTAAATGCAGGCTCTCAGACCACAGACTTCAAAATGCACCCACACACGTAAACGACAGAGGCTGCAGAAATAAAGATGATCAAGAGATGTGACAGCTACATGCAGGACCTGACCCTAGACTGGACCCGTGTGGAGGGCAAGCACCGTGCAGGACACCTGGCGTCAGATGACGACCCTGGAACACAAATTATAGATTAGGTGTAAATAACGAATCAATATTAAATGATCCGAAGTGGATCACTGAACTATTAACTAAGTGAACCTCTCTATTTCTAGGAAATACACACAAGTACTTGGAGGGTAAAGGGCTGTGATGGATGTAACTCATTCTTAAACAGTGTAGAACTGTGTGTGTGTGTGTGTGTGTGTGTGTGTGTGTGTACAGGCACACGTGTAGATGGAGAAGAATGGTAATCCACTTTTGGTAATCCAGCGTCAAAGACCAAATGTGCCAGGGGATGGTTCCTTCTGACAGCTCTTTCACAAACCCACCTTATCTCCTGCTGTTACAGAAAACACAGTATTTGTGAGCACGCACACACAGGAAGGGAGCCCTGGCTCTGCCTTTATTCTGTGTCTGAGGGACACATCTAGGTGACCCCAGGCACAGACAGCTGGAGCTCAGGCAGGAAGCCCTGGTCCTCTTCACCTCTCCCTCCACCGCCTCCTGGACTCTCCCTCCATCACCGTCTTCTCCGTGCAGGTCTCCCCTCCCCTCACCATATGCCACACAGCTCCACCAGGAGAGCAGCCCTCTACCCACCATTAAGCTCACACTGTCCCTTTGATCTCAGGGACACTCCGTGTAGAGATGCACAGCGCAATTTCTAAAATCACATCCTCTTACACACATCAAGGGACACTCACAGGAACTTGCTAGCGACCCCTTCTGAGGCCTGAAATTTAGGCAACTCCAAGCCAAACGGGCCTTCTAAAGCAATGCTCACCCCTGTCCGCTGAGGAGGAACAAATCAGAACATTCAATCTGCGGGCTTCCCTGTTGGCACAGTGGTTAAGAATCCGCCTGCCAATGCAGGGGACACGGGTTGGAGCCCTGGTCCAGGAAGATCCCACATGCCGCGGAGCATCTAAGCCAGTGCGCCACAACTACTGAGCCTGCGCTCTAGAGCCCGTGAGCCACAACTACTGAGCCCACGTGCCACAACTGCTGAAGCCCGCGCGCCTAGAGCCCGTGCTCCGCGACAAGAGAAGCCATCGCAGTGAGAAGCCTGCGCACAGCAACAAAGAGTAGCCTCCGCTCACTGCAACTAGAGAAAGCCTGTGCATAGCAATGAAGACCCAATGCAGCCAAAAATAAAAAATAAATTATAGAATCTTAAAAAAAAAAAAAGAACATTCAATCCGCAAGCTGAGGGGAACAGAAACAATCCTTTTTGAAAAGCCCATGCATGGGACACGTAAGCCCATTTTCAAGCTGGAGGCAGCGTTGGGGTAAGGATGGCCCTGCAGGTCCGGCCTTCCTGGCTGGCTTACCTCAGCGGCGGCAGCAAGTTCCTGCACACACGGCCAAGAGCAAGATTCTGCAGGAGAGGAAAGAGACCTAGCTCAGACCCACAGGAAAACTCCTGCTCAGCGGCTTTCAGAGCATGATCTGAGGCCCCGGGGGATTCCCAAGACCCTTCCGGGGGTCCACAGCTCAAAGCCATCTTCACCAGGACACCAAGTGCAGCAGAGTCTCCCACAGGCTGACACATCATGGTGTAAAGAGAGAG
This sequence comes from Delphinapterus leucas, assembly GCF_059928025.1. Classification (NCBI taxonomy): domain Eukaryota; kingdom Metazoa; phylum Chordata; class Mammalia; order Artiodactyla; family Monodontidae; genus Delphinapterus; species Delphinapterus leucas. The sequence continues at coordinate 7,073,558 of NC_143144.1, forward strand.
AGGGATCTAGCTTATACTCTGACACCAGATAGTTAAGAGATTTGCAAAAATGGAAAACGAGGCCATTCTGTTCATTAATTCCTTTGGTTTTGGAAGCAGTGATTTTCATAAGGTATTTATTTATGATAAGATGTACATGGCTTATTGCCATTTTAAATGAATTAAGAAATATTTTAAAACGTCTCAGTTTTAGTTCTAATATCGTAAGTATCAGTAGAGATAAGCTACATAATCAAAAGCTCCTTGGGATCCTGAGTAATTTTTAAGTGTCCAGGGGGCCCAAGACCAAGACGTTGAGAACTGCTGCTCCAGGCGGCTATTCCGGTACTAACTTCTATTAGACGGCATCTGCTTGGAAGAACAGAAGTGGCCAGTATTAGGCACACAGCACTACGTGCCAGGCGCCCTACTAAATACTTTACGTGTGTCATTTCCAAACCCACAATCATCTTAAAAAAAAAAAAATCCAAGAGAACTATATTCACCATCCTGTGAGAAGCCATAATGGAAAAGAACATAAAAAAAAGAATGAATATATATGTACAGCTGAGTCACGTGGCCGTACAGCAGAAATTAACACAACACTGTAAATCAACTAGACTTCAATAAATAAAAAAAAGAGGAAAGAAAAACAATCCAGCCTTCCTGCCCTCCTGGAGTGGAGACTGGTGCTCTAAGGACTGGTTACTTGCCCAAAGTCAGCAAGTCACAAAGAGCGGGGCATGAACTCAAGTTGGCCTGGCTCCTAAGATCTTTCACTACATCCTTTTTTTTTTTTTTTTTGCGGTACGGGGGCCTCTCACTGTTGTGGCCTCTCCCGTTGCGGAGCACAGGCTCTGGATGCGCAGGCTCAGCGGCCATGGCTCATGGGCCCAGCCACTCCGCGGCACGTGGGATCTTCCCGGACCGGGGCACGAACCCGTGTCCCCTGCATCGGCAGGTGGATTCTCAACCACTGCGCCACCAGGGAAGCCCTACATCCGTTTTTTCAAATAGGAATCATGAGAATTTCTGCAAACTAAACTGGAGCAAAGTGGCTGGGGCCCACTCTCCCACGTGACACTGGACAGACCCAGGATGCAACAAAGCAAGTGCGCAGTTTGGATGAAACGTCACTGACTGGGCTTCTCTGCTGCCTGCAAAAGACACAAACCTCCAAGTCCAGTTTACCTCTCTTGTCCCCCTCACAGTATTACCTGTGTCCCTGATACACCATCGGGTGACCTATCAAGAAGGGTATAATTGGCCTTGGCTTTAGAAAGCCCACCATTTGCAATCTCAATTTTTATGAAACATTGAAACAGTGGGTGAAGATGTACTATTATTAGTCCTTCAACTGTAGCTGAATTTAAGATTATGTGCAGGGGGGAGGGAGTGGAAAGAAATTCTCACTGACAAAACTTGTGCAGCCAATACAAGCCATTCTGAGCTTAAAAATCTAAAGCATGGTATGGTGGGTTCCTCAAAAAATAAAAATAAAAAATTAAACCTAGAATTACCATATGATCCAGCAATTCTGCTTCCGGATATATACCCCAAAGAACTGCAAGCAGGGACTGAAACAGATATTTGTACCCCCTTGTTCATTGCAGCACTGTTTGCAATAGCTAAAAGGTAAAAACAACCCAAGTGTCCATCAGATTATGGTTTATCCATACAACAGAGTATCATCAAGCCTTTCAAAGGAAGGGAATTGGGACACATACTAAAACACGGGTGAACCCTGAGGACATTATGCTAAGTAAAATAAGTCAGTCACAAAAGGACAAATACTGTAGGATTCCACTTATATGAGGTCCCCAGAGGAGTCGAATTCATAGAGACAGAAAGTAGAATGGTGGTTGCCAGAAGCTGGGGAGGGGGGGATGGGGAGTTATTGTTTAATGAGTACAAAGTTTCTATTTGGGAAGAGGAAAATGCTCCAGATGGATGGTGGTGACGGCTGTATACAACAATGTGAACATAACTTAATGCCACTGAACTGTACACTGAAAATGGTTAAAATGGTAAAATGTATGTTATATATATCTTACCACAATTCAAAACTAGCATTCATCAAAAAGGTTTCCTAACATCAAGCAATCAGAAAATAATATATTAATGGGTATCTTATGTTACGCTTTCAACCTTCACTAAATGTATTAAATCCACCCAAGCATTCGTCCACACAGCAAATGTCCACCGATTGTTTCCTGGTCATTAGCTCCTGTGTCAGGAGCTAGTAAAGGAGACAGTCAAGTCTCTACCTTGGAGCACACCCACCAGGGCACCCAGGCATAGTACTCCATACACCAAAAAGCACCCTGGGGCAGCCTACATGGCAGACGCAACCCCGCACTACAAATGATAAATGTTTCTTGCTAATAAAGCATGCACTTGTACAATTAAAAAAGAAAAATTCAAGTCCTCTAAGCATCACTATTTTTCAAAGTTTTAGGCATCATCTTTTCTTCTCTGAAGAGCCTCTCTGTTTTCTACAGGTTTTTTTTTATGCTGATCTACTATAAAACCCTCAACTTTAGTTTATGAAATAAGTCTTTAAAAATCCTACTGATTGATTGGGGGTGGCGGGGTGGGATGAACTGGGAGATCGGGATTGACATATATACACCAATATGTATAAAATGAATAAGAAGAACCTGCTGTATAAAAAAATAAATTAAATTAAAAAAAAATTTTTTTTAAATCCTACTGATTAAACAGTCTGTGTTTCATGACTAAGTATCATGTAGTTAATTTCTCTTATCCAGCAGAGAGGCTTTCAATTTTGTGGTAATACCCCTCACACAATGAATGTAACTCTGTAAAAGGCACTTTTCCTTCCTTTGTTACAGCAAACATCCTGGAAACAATTAATGCCCTGCTCCTTTAACCAACGGCTTTTGTTTATCGACAGGAAGGGAAACCACAAATCCTCCGGGTGGCATTGGGGACTCCAGAGTTCTGCTTCATTTCCTACCAAGCAGGTGGTTTATATGAGGCAACTAGCTATTGTTTTGGCTTTGGAGGAAAAAAAGAGAGCATTTTCTGCAGAGCAGGCTTCCCAAGCAGCAGACCTAGGGCTGGGGCCGTCACAGAGTGTTAAGGAAGAGGGACCACCCTCCTCCACCCGCCTCCGCCCCGCTGCTCAGAGAGGCACCTCACACCTCAACAGGAAGCTCTGCCGGAAAACCAGATCTGCAGACACACAGAGGCCTGGCCCTGTGTCCCGACCAGCAGGTTCTTCAGCTGTTTCCCCAGTGAATCCAGGTTCTGAGAAGGTGACGGCAAGTATTTTCTTTCCACTGAGAAGAATACAAATACTCCCTCCAGCTCAAAAACTCACCGTTTCTCCGTCGACTCTTAGGACATGCCTGCTAGTACTCAGGGCAGGCAAGAAAGGCGAAGTTTTAGTCTCGTTTTTTTGTCCTAAAAATAAAAATTCCTTTCAAAATGATGAGATGTCTCCGAGGGGCCAAAGTGGTCGGCGCTGATTTCTGTCCGTGCACCTGTGACCTTTGGCGACGTGCACAAGGGGTACCACCTCTCCCCGCATCCGGGCCACCAGGAAGGAGCACCTCCCCCAGATCCATGAGGCAAAGTCACACCTCCCCATCAGCGTTAGGCCAGGAACCCGAACCCAGACCTCACCCACTCCAGAAGCACAGTCCACGCGGATGTGCGCCCAGGGCCAGATTCAAGGAGCTTATCATATCAGGAGAGAACTTCTGAAACACGGGGGATTCTGTAGATCATGCCATTTGCTCCAGGAAATGCATTCTGGAGACCAGCTCACCTGTCAATGCCCAATGTTCAACGCCAGCGACCACTCACCAGCGCCAGTAACCGGGCTTAACTGCTTCAAATAGTTGTACTCAGATAGACAGATGCGCGCACGCACGCACACACACACACACACACACACACACACACGGAGCCTTGGTGGTCTCTGAAAGCAGTGTCCAATCTATTTGAAGGTCTACTTCTACGCTGCTGTCTAAATCGTGGACAAGATGTCAGCTCAGCTTTAAACTATGTTACAAACCTTGATGTCTGCCCACTAGGAGGGGTCTGTTTTCACTGCCAATCAGGTCAGCGCCATGAGACTCTCAACATGGGTGGGACTGCCTCTCACGGAGATATTTCCCTCTGTGATTTCAGTTTGGCCCAACATAAAGCACTGCTGTCACTCAAGTATTGTTTGTTTTTTTCTTTGGTGGCTGGTGTGTGTGTGTGTGTGTGTGTGTGTATATATATATATATATATTTTTTTTTTTTTTAAATTGTGCTAAGACCACTTAACATGAGATCTACCGTCTCAACAAATGTTTAAGAGCACAATACAATACTGTGGACTACAGGCAGGACGCTGTAAAGCAGGCTTTAGAACTTATTCCTTGTACATAACTGAAACTTTATACCCATTGGACAGTGACCCCCGCCCCCCCGTTCCCCACCTGCCCAGCCCGTGGTAAGCACCATCCTACTCTGTACTCTGAGTTTGATGATTTTAAGCGGAATCACGCAGTGCTTGTCCTCCTGTGTCTGGCTTATTTCACTGAGCATAACGTCCTCCAAGTTCATCCACGCTGTCACACAGGACAGGATGCCCTACTTTTTTAAGGCTGAATAATATTCCACTGTATGTGTACTCTGGTGGTTTTTTTAAGTTGGGTAGAGGTAAGAAGGGAGAAAGAAACTGGAAACAGAGCCCCTTCGAAGGTACTTTAACAATATTTACTTAGCACCTCCGGCGCCCAACCCTTCCCTAAACGCTGTCCCTGTAGGAGTCGCTGCCACCTGAAGCTTTCTGCCTAACAGAGGGAGCCAACCTCTCCACAGAAGATGGGGACCAAGTGTCCAAAGAATATCATGGAAGACGTCTCTAGTAGGTACTGTGAGGGGTCCAAGGAGGAGGCCACATTGTACCTGGGAGGAGAGAAACGGGGGAAAAAAAGGGTAGAGCAGGTAGCACTGAGCAGCTGGACCACAGCCAAGGTGTGGAGAGTCAGGGGGCAGGGCGAGCTCTGTCCCTTCGCCCCTCAATTTTGTCAGGAAGGTACAAACCTATCCAACTTTCAGGCAGGCCTTCCTCTCCTCCATCGCAGCCCAAGGGGGAGTCAGGAAGCATCTAGGATTGGATGCCTCCCCACACCTCACAGAGAACTCCACCAGCCCTGTAACACGGCTCCTCCGAGAGAATTCCATCAGGCCCTAAACACGGTGCTTTTGTGTCTAGACTCTAGACTCCAGGAGGGCAGGGACCAGGTCTGGTTCATGACTGCATAGCCAGTACTAAGCACTGTGCTTTGTGCTTTCAAAGCACCTGAAGAATAGTTCCCAAAAAGAGAAGAGAGAAGGGAGGGGTAGCGGGAGGGGAAAGAAGGGAAAAGTCAGGCAAGGAAAAAGAAAAGAAAAAGCCGTCCTCAGAGACTTGAGAGCCGCTGAGAGCAGGAGCGGGGGTAGCTGTGTGCCTAAAGAAGGAACACTGGGTGTTTCCAAACGGAATTCCCACGGCACAGGATGAGCCACAGGAAACCACCAATACTCTGCATCGCTGACCTGAAAAAGCAGCTCGTGATTCAGCCTAATATCCATCTCCTCCTCCGTGGGCTGGCCTATTCCACGCCTACCTCTATCATCAATGGTTTGTCTGGGGACAAGGCCAGCCTTATCCGTCTCTCTGTGCCCCATCAGCCAACGGCCACGTGAATGACCCGCCAGCACCTCTCACTCAACGTACAGAAGAGAGTTCACATCCTTCCCGCAATCCGCCCCGCCCACCCCTGCTCGCAACCTGGGTACCAGCCCCGTCCTCCCTCACGTGCCCTCCTGTGCCACCTGAGCCATGGAGCCGCAGGGTCTGTCTGCTCAGCACCACCTCTTCTGGCTCTGGGCGGAACCCCCTGCCCCTGGGCCCCTCAGGGCACCTCCCTGCCACCACATCAGTGGCTAGATCAGGGTGCAGGACCGAAGCGAGCCGCCTACATCTTTTCTACGATGATGCAGGGATCTCGGGAGATGGAAGTCGGTTGCCGCTGAGGATGCTAGGCCAGGAGAATGGAAGCTGCTGGCCGCCATCCTGCTGACCCCATGGGAAGGGCTGAAGAACTCAGCAAAGCAGAGAAAGGGAGTCAAGGTACAAGGCAGAAAGGGTCTCTGGGCCAATGCTGGAGCCCCTGGATCCAACAGTGTCTAAAGCATGCTACTCCCAGACATCCCAGTTACTGGACCTTTCTTTTGCTGCCTAAGAAGGTTTAAGTTGGGTTTCTGTCGCGCATAACCAACGGCCCAGGTGAATACACCTATTCAAAACTGCACCATGCATAACTTCAATCTTGAAATAGCCTTCAAATAAGTCCATAAGGTGGAGACAAGCACCTTTGACCTGACAAGCACAGCATACAGTAAATGACCTTTCCCAAATAAATATACCACCACCCCCCACCCTCCAAGGTCTCCTGGTTTGGTCCCTTTTATCAAGATGTTCCCATCACCCAATATACCCAGCAGCCTTCACTGTCACAAAGCTTTCTCAGACATTTCCAGGGGGAAAACGTTTTCGAGAAAAACTTCCTAGACAGTGTCTTCCTCTCTATGCCTCCCAAAGGTCATTACTTGTACCTTTTGCTTTTGCTCTAAACTAACATTTTTCAGTCCGCCTCATATGTGATTTATTTACAAATAATTCACTTGTGAGTTTTTAATGAGCAGAAGCCTTAGGCATAACAGGTAATCAATGAATAGTTGGGGAAACAAATAATCACAAGCAGGAGAGCTTACATTTGCTGACGATGATGGTACAATTAATTCAAAGTCTGTATCCCTTCCCCATAAATTTATGACATTAATTTTTCTCTGAACTTTGAAGAGGAAATAACTAAATTACCATGACTATTGGGATGGCCTTGATGTGATGGAGGAAGTACTCTGGGCTCTTTCAGTATTTTCCACAAGTAAGATAAATAAGGAAGGCTCTTGGGAGCCAATACACCCGTGCTCATTAAAGCGAAAAAGCTCGACCTGCCCCACAAACACCACAGAGTCCAAACTCTCAGCCATGGCAACCAAGCCGCCGGCAATCTCTCCAGCCATCCTTCCAGGTCTCTGTCCTGCCGCCCCCACAGAGAGTAGTTTTTCAGATTGCTTAGGGAGATGGTGGACCAGCAAAAAGTCCTGCCGTTGTTTGGTGAACACCCCTCTCCTCGACCCAGTGTGTAAAACGTAACGAATAATAATATAATTTTAATGTGGGAGCCAGGAACAATGTTACTGGCAGCAAGACGTACGTGATGAATGCATGTGCATCCCCACAAGCACACCTATCCAGCAAAAAAATAAATAAATAGGACATTGAACCTGGCGTGCACACCTGCACAGGTTCTTCCATGATCACTGGCTAGTTTGCTTTGTCATCTGCATGTAGACAAGGAAGACATTACAAATAAGAAAATGTCATTCCTTAAAGTGGCGACTTATGTTCGCTACCTTTTTTAAAATTTATACTTTACTGAAGTACAGTTGATTTACAGTGTTGTGTTATTTCTGCTGTAGAGCAAAGTGACTCATTTATACATATATGTACAGACTCTTTTCCATGATGGTTTATCACAGGATACTGAATCTAGTTCCCTGTGCTGTGCAGTGGGACCTTGTTGTTTATCCATCCTATATATAAGAGTTTGCATCTGCTAACCCCAAACTCTCAATCCATCCCTCCCCCTCCCCCTCCCCCTCGGCAACCACAAGTCTGTTCTCTATGTCTGTGATTCTGTTTCTGTTTCATAGATAAGGTTCATTTGTGTCACATTTTAGATTCCACATATAAATGATATCATATGGTATTTGTCTTTCTCTTTCTGACTTAACTTCGCTCAGTATAATAATCTCAGGTCCATCCATGTTGCTGCAAATGGCATTATCTCATTCTTTTTTATGTCCGGTAATATTCCATTGTGTATATATTCCGCACCTTCTTTATCCATTCATCTGTTGATGAACATTTAAGGTTGTTTCCATGTCTTGGCTATTGTAAACAGTGCTGCTACGAATTATGTTCGTTATCTTAAGAGCTGAACATTGATCCAACCTTGGGAGCACCCGTGACCAAATGGAGCCCGTGCACAGTCCTGTGGTTTCCTACACTCTCTACAGGTTGAACACAGTTCTAATGTAATGATGTAATGATGTCATTTTAAGACTGGGGGATCCTTTATTATGAAATAGTAGTTATTAAATCAATGAAGAAAGGAAAGAATAAAACAAATTTGTGAAATTCAAGTACCTCCTCTATTTTGAAAACAAGTACAATTAGCCATCATAATAAGCTAAGAAAGTCTACTGGAATTCCCTGGAGGTCCAGGACCCCTCGCTTTCACTGCCGAGGGCCTGGGTTCAATCCCTGGTCGGGGAACTAAGATCCCGCAAGCCATGTGGCATGACCAAAATAAAAAAAGTCTAAATTCAAACAAAAGACTACTGGTGTCCATACAAGGTAAAAGTGCCCCAAGTGATAACTTTGCTAGTAGTGCTGTCTCTGTTTTCCTACACTGAAAGGGCTAGAACCCAGTGACAGATGAATTTCTTGAATCATACTTAAATTATTACTAACACAATATACAAGATGGAAATCTATGATGAGCTGGGCAAACCAGACAGAAAATGAGGGACGGAAAATAAATCGGTATAGATTTGTCTATTATAGGCTTGACCACATCTAGAACAAAAGAAATAAATCTGACAGCGAGCGCAAAGCCACACAATACCTATGTTGTCATGTTTCGGGGTGGAAGGAAAGTATGACGGCTGATCTGTATCAAATGTTTGCTAAGTGGTAAGGATGTATTTCATTTAAGCCCCATTACTTCAAATTGTTCAGATTTTAAACAATTCTTTATCTACTCAACAGAGATGTAGCGCTTTATTTTATATAGATAAAAACAGAAAATACAAAGCTAACTCCTGTAACTGGTACACAATTTGGAGAAAAAATACAATGAAGCCATTTGAAATGTAATAAAAGGGAATACCCTCTACCCATCCATTTAGGTTATCCCCTGTATTCAAGAAAACATAACTTGTATCAACTTTCTCAGTCCAATGTATCGGATCTTTAGATGACCGTTCTTATAAATACAGTCAGCAAAGTATACTTTTCTAGAGGCTGAGGCTTATTTTCTAGCTAAGTCTCTGTACTTTCCCCAATAAAAAATGGTATTTTACAAACTCATCTATGGAAGTGGTCATCATAGCGCCACAGAACAATCCAGGCCGTATTATACAAGCACACGTGAAGAGGTACAGTTTCTGTCTAAGTGAAGTGGGGCGCCGGTTGGAGGGGGTGGGTGGGAGACAGATCAAAGGTTGAGAATTTTGCATAAACGGAAAGTGATGCAAGAGGAATAATCTTTGTTCTTTCATATCCCTTCTCCTCCTCTCTCTTCCGTACTATTTCTCTCACCTCCAAAATGTCTTTCCACTCCAAAGGGGCCAACAGCTTGACACCTGAGCCCCTGCTCACAAATAAAAGAGTAAATAAGTACTACAGTGAAACAACACAACGAGAACAAAGGCAGAAAACCCGTCCTGGGAAACTCTTTCTCCAACACAAGGTTCCCTTCATCTTAATAACCTGATAAGGGAAAAAAGCAGAGAGGAGAGGATGCTGGTACAGACCATGCAAATCACAGGGTTTGTAGAAATGGCAGAAAGCAAAGATGCGGGCTTGGTAGTAAGACAGCTATTGACTTTCACACACCTCTCACCGGCCTGCTGAATTGAATGAAATATTTCACGGGCTCAAAGTAAGAAAAACGTAGTGAGGAAGACTGGAAAAGGTGGTACCTCTACTCTGCAAAAATAATAATAGTACTAGAAAGAAAACTATGGAGGGAATAGAACTGGAATGATATTTCAAAACAAAAGGCCAACAGGAAACGAAGATAATATTTACTGAGCTTGGCTTCATCAGCTAATCCAGAAAAATCCCACATGAAAGCAAAACGCAAGACTCAGTTCCTGCTCAAAACCTTGTCTGTTTGCTCAGAACAGTGATGGGGCTGCGACAGGGGCTGCAGTTTTGCCCACACCGTCCTCTGCTATTCGCTCGATCATGTGGGTCCTGTCTCTATCACCGCGAAATCAACTCAAAAGACAGTTGTAAAACAGAATGTCCAGGTTTCTCTCATCCACATCTTCAGGAGCAGACGTCCAATAAGGTATTTATTAATATTTCGTCAGACATTTTCATTTTATGTAGACATTATCATTTTATCTCCACGATGCCTCTATGACTGGGGATTCCCAATGGGATGTGCAGGGGAAGGAAATCAGTTCTCATCTCAGCAGGCTCTAACAAGACTTACTCCAATCTGAGTCTCCCCAGTTCGAAGGAAGAGCACCCTAAATCGTCACACAAAATCAGAGAACTGAAGAGAAAAATAAAATGGAGCGAAATACAAACCCACAAGTAACCAGCCATCCTGAGTGACTTTATTTATTTATATATACATATACATATGTATATATCGTGCGTGTGTGTGTGTGTGTGTGTGTGTATACACACACACACGTCCGAAGGCAGTAATTCTAACCCATAAAAGTATAAATTAGTTCTCACTATTACCAAGATAAACTTCTTTTAAGGTAGAACAAAGAAAAGCATTGATCGACACGACAAGGTATTCTTCTAGGCAGAGGAACCTCCCTCTTCTGGAAACACCCAAGAACAACACACTTCTGAAACCTCACACACAGAAAGCAGAGTAAACTGCCTAACCACTAACCACAAAGCAAAAGCACTGGGAACACGGGGAGTGAATGACACTGTCACACACAGCAGAATTAACCTCATTACCAACTTGACGCTGTCCTGTACGCTGGGGCGCATCTCCCCATCAGGAAAAACACCTGTCGGTTTTTGAAGCTAAAATTGACGAATGTTGCAATTACTACTGCTGGAGTGGCTCTGCACAGCTGGGACAGGGACCTCGATGGAATGGGAAACTGACCTACAAAGGCCAGGGGACCAAGGAAGGCTATGGTATCACAGGAGAGCCTGGGACGGTAGGCGCTATGCGACTGGTATTTGTCAACTTTTTTGTTACCTTTATAATACAAGAAAAATATAGACTTTGATGAATTTGATCTTTTAAAACTCCACTGAATTTATAAACCCATGACTCTCAGTCTCATTATTCCAAGTACCACCTGTATTTCTCGAGTAACGTACCAGGCACTGATTTAGATGTTCAGGATGCGTGAGCTGACGTCCCCAGTGAAAGTTCCACTCTCCAGCAACGTGAACGCCTCGCCTACCCGCACACTGCCCAGCACGACATCTATGATCCATCTCGTTTCTGGACTCCTCAATTAGGACAAATCAGGTCTAGCTCCTGCTGCATTCAGCACCTTTCCCAAAGGCCATAAAGCAACGGTTCTCAAAAGTGTAAACTGTGGCCCTGCTGGCATCCTGGAGGCTCTTCAATGGGATGTGTCAAGTAAAATAGTTGACTGGTGGGAAGCAGCTGCATAGCACAGGGAGATCGGCTTGGTGCTTTGCGATGACCTAGAGGGGCGGGGTAGGGAGGATGGGAGGGAGGCTCAAGAGGGAGGGGATATGGGGACATGTGTGCATATGGCTGATTCGCTTTGTTGTGCAACAGAAACTAACACGGTATTGTGAAGCGATTATACTCCAATAAAAATCCATTAAAAAAAACTTTCATAATAACTCTAAGGCACTACCTGCCTGTTTGCATCCATGGCACAGAAGTAACAACATGTAAAACCGCTGGCACCTTAGCACCTTAGCAAGGCAGTGGCACCAAACTGTACTAGTAACCATATCGCATAACCGCCGTTAAAATGAACCAACAGATGAACGGAGGGGTCTCGCTCAACGTCCTTGATGAAGAAGTCAAATAATTTTATCAAAGCACGGTCCTGGAGCGCGTGCTTGTCAACATCCTGTGTGATGAAAGGGGAGCGCACAGCAAAAGCCCCACGCTGCATGCAGCTGGGGTTTCCAGGGAAAGCACCTGTGAGACCAAGCTGTGGGGTGAATGAGCCACTTTTTCAAGAAACACCACCTTTTTACTTGAAAGCACGATATACAAACTGGGATTATTCAGATATGGCTCTCTGGAAGACATTTTATAGAAAAGAAACAAAACGGGCCTGTTTTCAAGGAAAACACTGACAAAATAAGAGTCAAGATTTTCATGCAAAAACTGGGCTTTTGGAAAACTGGTGTGTCCACATCCACTGTGAAGCTGACAACTTCCCTATATTGTCTTTAGACTTTTCTCATTGGTGATATAATTTTTTTTTATATTGCACAATGAAATGTATCAACATTTGTGAGATTTTCCAAATCACCAATGCATGATATTCAAAATCATGAACAGAGTTTTAAAAGTTCATAGCTAGGGTTTTGGAATCTACATCTCAACCAACCTTTAAGAAACTACCACTTGTTTAGCATAGTATCGAAGAAGAATCCACATTTATCTAAAAAGAAATTAAAACACTCCCTCTTTTCATCTACATTATCTGTGTGAGTCTGTACTTTCTTCATACATGGGAACCAAAACAATGTGATATCAGAATGAATGCAGATGCCAGATGAGACACCAGCTGTCTTCTACTAAGCCAGATATTAGCAGTATTTGCAAAAAATTATAAAACATTCTTCTCAATAAGGTTTCTTTCGTTTTGGAAAATGGATACTTTTCATAAAAATGGTATTTATATGAACATGCAATAGATTTATTATTTTTTAAATTCAATAATGATTTTTTAAATCTCTTGGGGTTTATTTCTAATGGGATCAATAGCTATAAGTTACATAAATAAAAGCTCTTTGGAGTCCTCAATAATTTTCAAGAGTATAAAAAGGTTCTGACAGTAAAACATTTTAGAAGGAACTTCTAGATGGCAACTCCCACAAGGAAACAAACTTGAGAAACAAAGAAAGCAGGTAAACTAACATTTCTTAGCCATCAGATGATAATGTAAAAAAAGCAGTTCCATTTTAACTCATTAGCCAAATACACATTGATTGAGGTTTCTCTTTAGAGACAGGCAAATGGGTAAAGAATTTAAACATCTGGGTCTCCGTTAATCTCTTATAAAATTTCCCAAATGACTAGTCTTGTGTGACAATACAGTCACACTGTATGTAAATTCACGCAATTAGCTCACTGATACTTGTACATTCTCCCAAATTCACCAACATTCACTGCATTGTCTTTTGCCACCACTGGCTGAGACTTCTCACTGAATTATTGATTTTCTGCCAATTAATTACCATAGTAAGATTCAGCTGGGCTGATCTCTGTAGAACTTGTTTTTTTCCAGTCTCATTTCTCTTGTATCCTTTAGTGTCTGTTGGGGAATCAAAATAATTGGAAACCTAAGGATGAGATAGATCCTGAATTCTAAAAATACCCTTGGCATAACTAACAAATAACCCAGTTGTCAGATACTTAATTGGGCAAAGATCTATTTTCCACTGGATTCCAGACTTTGCTGTTTTTCACTTAGATCTTCCCTCTGTTCTCTGACAATTCCACAACTTCACTAGGTGATCTTAAAATAAATCAGTTTTACTGAACCCAGCCCAAGACTGGTAAGAATGCTCAGATACTCTCACTCATAAAAGTGGAATGCTTGAGTTACCAGAATAGGAAGACAGAAAATTCATTATCTTAGGAAAGCATGAGTCTCAGAGAAGGAAAAAGAGTTTCTAATTCCTGAAACAATACTTGCGCAGCTAAGTGCACACTCTTACAGCAGCTCAAAACTCACCTACTCTACGATTGGGACCCCCAAGCAAAAGAGGAAGTTCACCTCTGCACAAGCAATGGCTTCCTCTGCAGGCCTCTACGGCCCGCCTGAAAGTACCCACAGTCCAGGGACGCAAGACCCGTGCAGGCCTGGAACATCATCTGTTCATCCCCCCGAGAAAGAAGATCCCCAGACACCTTACGGGACCACACAATGGGTCAGGACGCCGTCCTCGTGTCCCCATTCCCACACTCTCCCATCCCTATCTCGGAGGTTCCATCAGGACAGCTATTCAGAGCCTCAAGAATTTATCTTAAGAATGCCCATCATGACGCGCTTTTTTGGTGGGGGGTGGGGGGGCTGCATTGGGTCTTCATTGCTGTGAGCGGGTTTCTCTAGTTGTGGCGAGCGGGGGCCACTCTTTGTTGCGGTGCATGGGCTTCTCACTGCGGTGGCTTCTGCTGTCGCGGAGCACAGGATCTAGGCGGGAGGGCTTCAGTAGTTGTGGCACGTGGGCTCAGTAGTTGTGGCTCCCGGGCTTAGTTGCTCCGTGGCACGTGAGATCTTCCCGGACCAGGGCTCGAACCCATGTCCCCTGCATTGGCAGGCAGATTCTTAACCACTGCGCCACCAGGGAAGTCCCATGACTCTTCTGGATTTCTCTAAAATGAGGCTGTCACCAGTGTGAGCAGTGAGGTTCCATAAGGCTCCATTTATTTTTGTGCACAACTGGAGGGTGGAGAAAGTAACCGATTTAAGCCGAAGTTTAAAAACTGAAGAAGGAGAAAGAGAAGAAAGAAATGTAACTCAGTAAAAGCATCAACATTAACACAGTTGCTAGAGGAAGAGGGACATTTTGAGTTCATACACATTCTTTTCCAGAAAGAGGAAGGTATAGAGAAAAAGCACAAAGAACTTGATGTCGGAGGCTCACTCAGACCCCAGCCCTACCTACTTCCTGAAAAGGAGCCTGGCTCCGTGGAGCTGGCAGCATCGGGCCCAGGCCACAGAAGCTGTCCCACACAAGGTCACTGCTGCCTTTCTCCTGTACGTGCCCCACCATAAAAAAGATAAAATGGTCCTCCAGTGGAAGAGGCTGAGCTCTTCCAACTAACGGCAGGCCAAAGTCACAGTATCAAACAGCAAATTCATTACCAGGCACCAGAGGAAGCAAACTGGAGTGAGAAGTAACCCCTGAAAGAGAGAACTGAAATCCACCCATTGAAAACACAGTAACACAAACAGGAACGGCTGTGCTTTGTAAGGGTTTCCTCAATACAGTTTAGCACAAACAAGAGGCACTAACCCATGATCAAGCCGAAGGGCTACTTAAAGGCAAAGCTGGTAAGTCAGGTTCACTTAGAGGAGTGGGTTGTTTTCTGGGGACGAGGACAGAGAGCTCGCCCGCCCTCTCGGCCCTGCTGGACCCTCCGGCACCCTGTGTGAAGGTTTCATCCCAAATAGGAAGGATGAGAAAATAGCCAAGGGTATTTGAACGGAAAGACTTAGTAAAACAAAAATGAGTAACGCTGCCTACTACCAAAATATTTCGCATGTGATTCTCTACTTCCCTGACCAAACTGGAAAATAATTCAACTGTTTACAATTTCAGGGATGTAGTTTAAAAAAAAAAAAAAAAAAGAGTATTGAAACTTTCCACGTTGGTCGGCAGGCGGTTGGAATCAGTCCTGAGCACGGGGACCAGCAGGTCCTGTGCTGCTTGTCACCTCCTCCTCTACCCCAGATCTGCCCGGGTGCAGGGGACCAGGTGGGCTGGGGAGGTGCTGGAGAGGGGCCAGGTGTTCCCACTGGACCAGACAGGACAGCAGGGAGCGCGGGGACCTGCCACAAAGGCCTTCCCAGACCAGCTACCCCTCATCGGGGCGCAGGGATGTGGCCACCTCCAGCTGGGTCTTCAGGCAGACACGGGCTTAACCTCTAACCTGGCCCTGCTTGGCTGTCTAGCACCTCCGCCTTTTGGCATTAAGTCCTCTCAGTGCAATTTATCCACTAGCGTGGCTTTCTCTCAGCCCTCTAGTCTCCCCAGTGAGGCCACGACAGGACAGAGTCTAAGAAAGTCAGAAAGGTACGGTCCCTGATAGACATGAGAGAGGCAAATGTTTCAGGGCGCTTGTGACAAAAAACTCCAAGCTTACCGGGCAGTCAGTGAATGGAGGTTATTTCTCCTTAAACGATTGATGGGCTCTGGCTACAAAACCAACTGATCCTGACTCCAAAGTCATGGAGAATTTAATTTACTAGCATATGCTAAGTAAAACTCTTCTTTAAGAAAATAAACACAGTTGCAATGGTAACAGCCAAGGCCTCTAAGCCCCGCCTGCCAGGAAGGGCCACTCCCCTGGGTGCTTCTAGAGGGACTGTCCTCCTGCTTCAGTGCACTGAGCCCTTTCCCACTAATCAGTGCTGGAAAGGGGGTCACCAGAATCAGGGGGGAAAGATGACGGAATTATCTGTTTCCACGAACTTAACTACCGAAAATAAACCACCAGAGAAAAGAGAAGGGAAAGAGGTGAAATTATCAATTCTTAGACACAGACGCGCACACACGCTCTTAGAGGCTGTCTGATAGCGAGAGAATATTTAGCACAGACATTTGCAGACACTTACTGTCTGAATTAAAATGGGAAGCTGCATAGATGGAAGTCAGTGAATAATTAGCAGTGAAGACAATCTGACTCTGCTCTCTGCCAGATACAATTACTTTCACTCCATCTCGGGAGGTAAACACCACATCTAAACTGGTAAAGCTGAATGGGACCACCTGCCACTTGTTTTCCAAAACAATTGTGGCCACCTAAAATGCTCACGTCTAAAAAAAAAAGTCATATTCTATTATGAGTCAAGACTGTTGGTCTTAAATCAAAATAGCCTCTGGTTCATATATGAAAATAAAACAAAAGCTGATTTATCATGCTGTCTGTACACTCCTGGCCCTAAGGCATCGGAAGGCTAAGAAAAACTTGGTGAATCATCAAAGAAAGGAATGTTTATTGTTGACCAAAAGCTTGGTCAGCTGATAAGCCTTCTAGAATTTAGGGGAAAAAAAGTTCTTTTTCAGAACCTTTTCAACCATTCCTTAAAGAACCTTGGGAAACTGGCAACAGGACTAATTTCTTATATAAAATAAAAATGAGCACGAATACTTCAGACTTCAGTTTATCCTTTCCATGTGTTCAGAGAAAAAGAAAAAAAAACTGAAGTGAAAATGCCGTTCTCTCCTTAAATGCTGTATTTCAGACTTTTCTGTTGTACAACTTAGAAAAAGAGAAGAGGAGACAAAGTTAGTTGCAAGTAATGAAGAAAATCAGTTCCTTGTAATTCTTAACCTCAAGAGTCTCTGTTTTAAGAGGCCCAACCCTAGAGCTGAACCTAACGCAAGTAAATAAATCCAAATGACGTAGGAAACTTAGATGCCAGCTCCAAAATGACTCTGAAGACGTGTCTCCTCTAGGGCTGCATAAACTATCACATTCCATCTCACACGCTTATAACCACCACAAAAACAACGCGTTTAAGAAAAATAAGGAGATGGTTTTCTAAAAAGTTCAAAATCCAATATTCTACTCTCTCACAAAGACGTCTTTAAAATGTTACACTGAGTTATCTGGTCAAACTCCCCTCTTGAGGGTCAAGAAATATCCATTTGCTTAACAGGAGCACTAATGATGGGGCATGTTCATGGGGTCCTTGCTGTGGCCTGGGCCAGGCTGCGTGCATTCAGCCCGTGGCTAAAACATTAGCTCACCTTTCCAGATATTCTGAGCATCAGCGGGACATTAACTAGGGGTGTTCCTTCTAAGGCCTGACCCACAGACTACATTACATTTTTTTAAAAAGTAGCTCTGTAAACTAAGGAATTCTGAAAAAACTCTTTGGAAAGATTTACTGTCTCTAGGGTGCTTTTCATAAAACCATTTATTATGGTTTCACTAAACTGATCAGAGTGAAACGTTCCAAACTATCTATAAAACGTTGCTAGGCATCTTGAAAGTTAGCAGAGTGGCAAGAGTTTTCCAACAAGTTGTCTAAATAAAAGGAAAAGACAGAAATTCTCAGCCAAACAGAGAACAACATAAAGATATTCCATTTTTAAAAAAAAATACCCTCTTGTGAAATAAGCAATATTCGCAGAGCTAGAATGCTGAGCTTTAGAAAAGCTGACCCTTAGCAAGCAAAATATCTGGACCACCTGTCCTAAGGGGTGTCTCTTCTCCGTGGACACGTCAAGGGCAGAGACCCTGCCTGGACAGCCACGTCCAGCTCGTGTGAACGGTCAGTGCCAGCCCACACGGGCAAGCTCAGGCCCCTCTGTCAGCCCCGCTCAGCTGCTGCCCTGACCTCCTGCTGAAGGGTGGGACCTCTGACCCTCTAGCCCCTAACTCCCATCAACCGCGGGGCTGGCCCCAGTCCCATTACTTCTCAAGGCCCGCTCCCCTCTGGTCTTCACCACCTCACTCCATCATCCCCTCCCACGACGTCCACATAACTACACAAATAGTGGGTATAAAACATGAACCAGAGGAAAGGGAAAAGGAAAACGTAGCTGGAGTCCCAAAGTGGCGAAGGCCCACGAAGCAGGCTATGGGGAGGGGAGAGTGAATGAATAAAAATGAGTAGTTGGCGCTGGGAAGAGGATGAAAACAAAGAAGTTGAGTCCGGGGGTCTGGTGTCCAAGATCAAACATCAGGGGAGACGCGGCCAACGCCCCGAGGACCAGGGCAGGGATCCCTACCGTAACTCCATTCTGGGCTCCTGGCCACACATCCCAACAGCTCTGTCTGGAGAGACTGTGTGACATAACTAACTGTTTTTCCCAAAAGTTCTGTCCTCATCCTCCTCCTGGGAGAACCGTCACGGACCAGCGCCAAAGGGAGCAGAGTTCAATTCTCCCGTCCCCAGCCTTGTTCTAACTAGTCATTGGGGTACCGGTTCCAGGACCGAGCCCCCCTGCAAGGATACCTAAATCCACGGATGCTCAAGGCCTTCACAGCTGGCCCTCCATGTCCACAGAACCCGCGGACACTCAGCCCGCTGTGTCTCCTCGGAGCTTTCAGGAACGTCAGTAGCTCCAATGTTCTCACCAAAGTTTCTCCCAGGCCGACAACCCTAAATGGCCCGAGTCTCCTGAGTTTAATAAGCTCTCTCTTAGATCTAGTCAGAATCTCTCCTGAAATTACCTAATACCGTTTAACTTTTGAAAAACGTCAAGTCCAAAAGTCAGGAAGAGTGGTCATGGGCTGAAAGGCTCACAGCGGAGGGACCGCAATACTGATGCGGCATGGGGCCCATCCAACCCAATCAGGATCTCTGGGTTGGGGCCCGAGCATCCCACCCGTGATTCCAATGGGCAGCCAAGTTCGATCAGACTACAGAAACACTAGCAAAGCCCTGATTCTGACCTGAGGAACAGCCGGTTCCTGCTGGGCACTTACACTGCCCTTTGCTGCATCACCTCAGTGATCACCTTTCAGCTGCCCTCTCACTTCATATAAATCCACCTGCTGGTGGAAATCACTGGTTGACTGGCTAGGGAGGGGTCGAGCTGGGTCTCGGGGTCATTCCTGGCAGCGCTCCCTTTCATTCGTACAAAGGATACTACCCCATCGCATTTAATTTCCAGAGAGCACATCCTTGGGGCAGTGAAGGCCTCACTCTTATCAACTGGCTAAGAACATTAAAGCATCTAAGAGGAAAATGTCGAAGTCCGGGCCCCCAAGCACAACTGAAGATCTAGCGAAAAGTTTCAACCCGAAACAACCGCCCTCCACTCCATCCCTCCCTACTCATCGATGCAGGAGCAGGGACCAAGGACAGGCAGAGGTCATTGGGAGCACACCACTCTTTGTGCTCAACTGTCACTGCTGTCACTGGGCAGATCCTGGCTCTTTTCAGCTGTCACCTTCCTCACAAAGGAGAGAGGGCCAGTGGCCTGGACACTCTCTCCCTGCGAGCTAACTAATCTCATTCTCTCCAGCTCAAACTGGGCTTGAGGGCTGCAGAAACATTTATTGTGCTTCCCCCACAATAAGGGTTTTCAGAATCCTGACTTTCATACAAACGGTCTAAAGTAACTTTTCAATGGGGGGCGGGGGGAGGGACTAGGTTCGTATATATTTCCATCCTTAGGATTAGAGTCTGTGCAGCAATGACCTTTTTTTCCCCCCAATTAATATGCTCTCAAAAAAAAAAAGGAACATCTGACTGTCAGAGACATTTGAAATTTGAGTTTTATTCTTTTAAAAATTTCAAAGGAAAAGTCCTAGTTTCATTACGAATGGATCCACAAATCCTAAATGTTGACTAAGTCAGTGTAAATATTAACACTGCCCCCCATCGGGGCTGGTAAGTTCCATCACCTGCAAGTCCCACTGGTTGGGAAAGAAGTTGAGTGATCTCCCTCGCTGTTTTCAAAACTGCTCTGATTCCCTAATGATGCTTTCAGAATACTACCTTTATAAAGAAAAGTTAAGCTGGGTATGGGGATGAGGATGGTGGCTGCACACAGAGGAAGGTGGGGTAGAAAACCAGGCTCCAGCAAGTCAAGGAGCGAGTCTGGAAGTAGAGCTACTCATGTTCAATTCAATTCAGGCAACGCTGGAACACAGCGTAACGTTCCGAGTTCACTTCTCTCTCTCTCAATCTCTCTCTCTCTCTCACCCATCTTCCGTCATCAGATAGCACCAAACCTAAAGAGCATTCATGGGAAGAGTTTTCCAACATTCACGGGGCTCCAGGAAACCTGCCCCACGGTTTACCTATTTGGAGAAACATAAGCTGAACAATTGTGGATATTAAAACAATCACTAAAGGGAAGGAGGGCTTCTTCCCATGTCTTCCTGGCTGGGGCTTGATTAGTTAACTCCGGAACTCTTTCACTCCCAAGGTGGAGGGGCCGGCCTGATGGGACAGCGGCTCCCCAAGACCCAGGCCCCCAGGTGGGCCCCGTGCTGCCCGGGCCTGGGTGGAGACACGGCCTAACCCTGAGACTCTGTCAGCATTTGGTCTTCACCCCAAGCTAAGCCCTCCAACTTAACCTCTACCAATAACAGATAAGTATTTTGGCCTCTACTTTTACTTTGTTTATATAGTTTCCAACTCTGTCAAAGCCTGGATAGGAAAAGAGGGCACTACTTACTGGGCCTGCCTGAGACCCCGACATCTTTGAATGGGTGTCAGCATCAATTTCATTTCCCAAAAGGACAGTGCCATCTAATATCCTTGAGTTTTTGAACGCAGCTAAAATTAAAATGTGGTATCTATAAACACACACACCGCCCCCAGTCAGGATACCTGAATTTGCATCACGGTTGGTTTATTTGAAAGGTAGCTATTAAAATACATTAGAAACGCTTGCAATTTAAAAGAAAGCCTTAGACCCTCATTCATTCCACAAAACTTTGCTGACTGCCTGTTATGTCTCGGAACTGTCCTGGAAACCGAGGCTCCAGTGGTCAGGAAGGTGGTCCCTTGGTCTCTGGCCCCAGAGCGTGTGGCCCGCCCGGGAAGAGAGGTGAACCCCAGGCAGACACCGTGAGCTGGAGTTATGTGCCAGGTGGAGAAGATGAGGATGCTCGGGGCGGGCAGAGCTGAGTCCAGAACCAGCAAGCGGGGCAGGAAAGTGCTCTCAGCAGTGGGAATGCTTTTAGCAAACTATGCAGCAGTGGCGGTATAAGTTTGGAATTCATTTCACTGGTGTCTCAGTGGAGAACTGAAGGATGAGCAGAGCTGCTCAATCAAGCACGGAGTGGAAAGGGCTGGGAGGCGGGCACAGGGCAGAGGCGGCGTCCCCGGGAAGAAGCGCTACAGGACCAAGGGTCTGGGTGGGAAGGTGCAGGTACAGATGGTGAATCCAGCAGAAGCCAGGCGACGACAGCCTCCGTGGTGGCACTTAGGGGTCTGGACTTCAAGATTTGATCTGGGAGTCGGAAGAATCACTCAGGCCACTGCTGTAAACGATCCAGGCAAGAGAGGCAGCTCTTGGCCTTGTAGTTAACAGTGAAGACTTCAGAAATTTCAGAGTAGAGCCAAACTGAATTCCTTTTGGACAGGATGAGTCTGAGGCATCTGAAAGAACCCCTCTGCGATGCAAATAAACACCTCATTTTAAAATCTGTGCTCTGCAGTTAAGATCTTCACACCTCCATTTTCTGAAAGCCAGACACAGCGGCATGGGCAATGCAGCCGGTCCTGAAACTGACAGGGCTTGCTCGTCTCTGTGGCTTTATCCTCAGCCTGGCCCTGAGCTCTTTTATTTCTTTCTTTCTTTTAAATCTTTTGGCCGTGCCGCACGTGGGATCTTAGCTCCCCCACCAGGGATCAAACCCGCGCCCCCTGCATCATCAGAAGCACGGACTCTTAACCACTGGACCACCAGGGAAGTCCCACCCTGAGCTCTTAACTGTTCTTACCTGGCTCTCCAAGACACACTTGCTCTGTTTGGTCGCTGTT
Organism: Delphinapterus leucas; assembly: GCF_059928025.1. Classification (NCBI taxonomy): domain Eukaryota; kingdom Metazoa; phylum Chordata; class Mammalia; order Artiodactyla; family Monodontidae; genus Delphinapterus; species Delphinapterus leucas. The sequence continues at coordinate 7,095,794 of NC_143144.1, forward strand.
CCTTTAAAAAGACAGCTTGTGCCCAACTCAAAGACACCTGTTGTCCTTCGATTCACCCAGAAGGCCTTAGAGACTGGTGAGCCAGGCTCAGAGATGAACCAAGACAGTCAGGCCTCAGAAGCATCTCAACTCTGAGACCGTCCCTGGCCTCATGGGGTGAAGGGCAGTCACTGAGACGCCTTCCGTGATACAAGCGTATTCTCCGGCTCGAAGCTGCACCCTGAATTATGTGATACCCCCTGCCCCGGGTAAAATGCTTCCAAACCTTGAGATTTTTAGCCTGTTCATTTAAACTTAATTCAACAATTGCTGACTGAGCAATTTCCTGGACGACCTGAAATCCATTAGGTCCAGTAACATCCCTTCCCTGAGCAAATCAGGGGTACCCACTGGGCAAACAGAACTGGGCCGCAGGCTTTAATACCTGGACCACGACAGAATGGGGGTGGGAGTCCCAGATGTGGATTACAGATCCGTTCTTTTTTTAAGTAAACCACGGAGCTGCTGCTGGTCATCTGGAACACAGCGGCTACTGCGAAGCTACCCACTCTACCCAAGCCAGGAGGCACCGAGGCTCCCGATGGACCTCATCCAATGGCTGTCTCCTGACATCTTGTTTCTCCCAGTAACTGTGCCACTGGGCTGCAGGATTCAGGACAAGAGAACAGCAGGCAGCTTTTCAGCGAAGCCCTGCCAGAAGAATTTTGGCCAAGGGCAAATTTTTACCTGTTGCAGGAAATTGCATCACTTGCTGTACATTACCAGTTCACAATGTGTTACCAATTCTGGGGAAACCCACAATCCATGGTGTGCAGCCTTGCGTGCCCACCCTGACTGACTCGCTGGCAGGACGCAGCCGTGATGGCTTCTGAGAGTTTAGCGAGGGAGGCTGCACTGGCCCCTGTGGGCTCTGAGACAGTCTCCCTCCCGGACGCCCTGCTGGAGCACCCAGCAGAGCCAAGTAAATGGCTTGGTGCAAGGCCTGAGCCTCCCATGAAAATGACTGTCACCACACACTGCAAGGCTAGAGGGAAGCCACAACACAATCTTAGCAGGCTCTGCAGAAATGCATTGCTCCAAGGTACTCCCCAGGGACTTCCCTGGTGGTCGAGTGGTTAAGACTCTGCCCTTCCACTGCAGGGGGGCACGGGTTCGCTCCCTGGTCGGGGAACAGAGATCCCACATGCTGCGTGGCCAAAACCAAAAACAAACAATGAAAAAATCAAAAAACAAAAGTACTCCCCAAACCATACATTAATCCCGTCTCTACCTTGGCATCTCCTGTCCAAGATTAAGAAGCACCTTCCTGAAGGTGTGTTAGACTTAATCGGATAAAAAATTTAGCAACGAACTGTACTAGCGATTAGAAAGCAAACACTTGGGCTTTGCTTGCATATGTGCAGGGCTCTTGCCAGAACCACGGGCAATAATCCAGGTCAGAGTTTATCGCCTTCCCTTGGCCTGAACAGGCTCTGAAAGCAAGGCTTGGCCTTTGCTGGGTGCTTTTGCCAAGGATGCTTGAGAACTTTAAGCTCAGCTCTGGAAGGAGCTATAAGCACGACAGACGCTTTGAGTTTTCAAACGAAGGGACAGTGTTGGCGACAGTTATCCCTCCCCTCCCAAAACACAGCCAACATTTCTTTGCCTATCTGGGCTGTGCAGTATTAAGCAGAATTAGAAAACAGATTCTGAAAACAGAAAGCATAAGATCAACTTTACCCTCCCTAGTAAGTTAGGGCCAAAATCAACACGCCCTTTTACTTCCAGTCAAGCGCTTCTAACTTATTCTGGTTACTTCAAGCTTGGAAGGGCAGGACGGCCTCACCGGGGCCCACTCCTGACCCCCTGTGAAGCTGGAGCTGGGTGTGAAGGCATGACAGGGTGAGCTGCTAGGATGACAGCAACTGAAACCGGCTTTTTCTTTTTCTTTCTTTTTTTCTGCCTGGGGGTGTCTGTTTATGTAATCTCCTAAAAGAGATGACAAACTATGTTAAAGAGAGCGGCTGCTGGAAGGCACGGCTCGGTCCACCTCATTGATCCGGGACTCCTGGTTCCAGAGCCGGAGGAATGCAGCCACTCTGGGAAGGAACGGAAGCCTCAGGACACACTGCAGCCCTGCAGCCAGCAGGGGGTAACGCAATCATCTTCCCCGGCCGCTCACACTGGTTATGTAATGTTCCACAAAATCACGCAGGCCTCTATAAACACAGTTGTTTTTCATGACAAAAATACTTCCACTCCTCCCCAAGCATAAGGCAAGGAACCTGCTTCCTGTGGCCGGCGGTGGCCGAGACAAATCCACAGGGAGAGAGAAGGCTGAAGCAGTGGTCCCCGGCCGCCCCTCTAAGGAAAGCAGTGAACCCCAGGGGAGGCTGTAGCCAGTTGCAACGGGAGACAGACCTACTCATTCATTCAGCCACATCTGAACACCAGGCCGGGCATGATGGGGACCAACATGTCCCACAGCTGCAGCCTCCAACCAAGGCAGGCAGCCCCGACGGCCCCAAACACTCCCAGGAGCCCATGGACAAAAGTTCAAGGAGTCGTTTGAAGGGTAATTTAAAGGAATCAATTTCCGGATCCCCACCTCGCCCTTGCACTCCTTCCTGAAAACGCAAGGACACTCCTATCTTCCCAGCAGCTCCCCTCTCACTAAAAGCTTACCTGGGTGCATTGTTTCAAAGTTCAGAAAGCTGTGGGACCCCCAAAAAAGGGGGTAAGTCAAAATGATGATTATCAGGGAGGTATCCTTTAATGATTAATCATGGCCCCTTGAACTCAGAGAGATTCCTCATTTTATGTGTCTTAAACATATTTCTGTTAGGGGTAAAAGTTGGCCCATTTGGGGATGTCCTGGATTCAGGGGGAAGAGAAAGAAGAAGAAGAGACGTAGGTTAATGATATGAATTCTCTTAAATATACCTGGAATTTTTCCCCAAGCTGCCAAAATGTTCAAGCCAAGCTAGAGACACGCCACACATAACAAATAGACTTGAACTATTTACAAGTACATTTCTCAACTACGTGGTTAAAATCAAAATGTGAAAATTCTTTCAAATCATACCGTCAAAGATTCATTCCAACTAAGTCAATCCTCGTATTATTTTCATCTTCTAAGATGTTTAATATTTTCGACTTCTTTTTCCCAAAAATAAATCATTTGAACTTGTGATTTACAAAACGAAAAAAGGTCGGATGTCAACTTAAAATGTAAGTTGACATTACATTACATAAAATGTAAGAGACATATGTGTACTCCCATGGGAGGGAGTACACAGTTTATAAAAGATTATTTCAGAAGGTACAGAGACAAAAACATTGGAAGACAATGCCCTAGAGACACCCCTCAGATGGGGAGGCCAGAACAGCAAAGCCAGGTTGCAAGGCAGTGGGGAAGCGTCACTACCAGAGACGGATGACGAGCTTCCTCTGAAGAAGACGAGGAAGGGTCACTGCAAGCAGAGAGGAATGGCGCCAAAGGGGAGCGGCCCGTGTGGCTTAGAGGGGCAGAGGTCTCCGAGCTCGGAGGGCAGGCGGAATGGGCAGTGAAGGACCTGTGTGCCATGCTGAGGGGCACAGGACACATGTCAGCGTCCAACAGAAGTTTTTAAGCAGGGGCGTGGCATAACTGGGTCGCTGCTTCTGCGAAGAAAACGCTGGAGGCCATACGAAGGATGAGATGGAGAGGGTGAGAAACTGGCAGCAGGGAGGTGAGCTGGGCAGCGACGTCCAGCAGAGCAGAGCCATCTGTGGGGCTGGGGGCGCCGCATCGTGCTCTCCAGTACGGCAGCCACCAGCCACGTGCGGCTCATTTTCAGTTCAATGTGAATGGCCACATGTGGCTGCGTGTACCGTATCGGACACAGGGGCTAAAGAGCTATTTCAAAGTTCTAAGAGGCACGATTTCTCCTGAAGTGAGGCAGGGGCAGTGGAGATGATAGATACTCAAAAGCATTTCTGAAGCAGAACTGGAAGATGACGGCGACCAACTGGACACACCACTGTGAGGACTGAGTTAAGGAGGACAGCAAGCCTGGTCTAACTGGCAGGCTAGGTGGCTCCTGACATTACAGTACTAGGAAGAAGAGAGTGTGCCAGGGATTTGTGGGGAAGATGAAAGCTCCAGAATGGACGCATTTACTTTGAAATGTATCAAGACTATCCAAGGAAGACGGCAAGAAGGCGGCTAGAAAAAGGTCAGGCAGGTAACGATGTGGAGGTCACCATCACAGAGGTAGCGAGAGAGGCCACTAGGAGGGTAGGGTCACCCTGAGGGAGAAGACCAAGGGAACTCCAACATTTCAAAGGTATTGAGGTTAGGAGGGTCCAGCGACAGCACAGAGGAAATGACCAGAGTTACCCAGAGAACCAGGGGAAGAGAGGGCCACCAAGGAAGCCAAGGGGAGGGAGATGGGGGTGTTGAAATGGGTGGGGTGTTCATTGGGGTCAAAGCAGTGGAAGCACGAAGGGCGGGCCTGAGGACAAGCCGGGGATATTCTCTCGAGACCAAGAGCTGCACAGCGTGGGCGGAAGGACAGGCAAAGGGCAGGAGCCCAGCAGTGCGTGTGGGCCAGGAGGTACCAGAGGGGTGGGAGCGCTGGTGGATGCTGTGAGCAGGCAGGTCCTGGGCACTGACCGCTCACTGGGTGACAGGCGAGGGTACAGTGACATTTAGATGCACCTGGGGCCCTGAGGCCCCGCTCTAACGCCAGCTACAAGACTACGTCACCACTCTTACCAGGATAGTTTCTTTTTCTAGGCCCCAACACAAACCATCAGAAAGGTAGGTAGTTTACCTATTGGTGCCTAAGTAAAAGGGTATCTGGCAAAAAGACATCCTTTGACATCCAGGAAATGAACTGACCAGGAAGCTTAACAGGAATGGACATGATACTCAATCCACAAAAAGTCTCTTGTCATCCTACACCTGTCTGTCACCTACATACTCACTCTTTAACACCTGATGAGTGGTACTCTTCAAGCAAACGGACTTGATTCCGCATGGGGATTAATCACAGCCAGCAGAGGAACACAAGGCACGCAGGATCTTCCCCACCCCAGGTTAAGACTCTTCAGAGGCTCCAGCAGGCTGGTAAGCTTGAGGGAAACTCCCCTGCAAGAATCCAGCCAAGTTTCTTCCAATCACCTTGGTCTCTGACTTTCACGATCACTCACGAGAGGAACAGAGATCCTCGAAGAGAACCTTGGTTTCCTTTGTGTTTTGGCTTTAACTGTCAGGCAGTGGTATTTGTTTCCTCACCAGCGCATCCTCTCCTGTGCTCTGGGGTGTCGGCATATGAGCCCCGCAGCTCAGTAAGGCCAATGAGGAATAGTAACTTGGGGCCACTGGGTACCCACTGCGTGCCAGGTGCCAAGCAAAGCCCTTCCACAAGCATCCTCAGAGATCTCACAACCAGCTTTCACAACCGGCATCACGTCGCATCACACTTAGAGATGGGGAAACCGAGTTGCAACTCACCAACGTGGTCGTGAGCTCTGATTCAAACCCGGGGCTGCCCAAGTGTCCAAACCACCACGGTAGGTGCTCGAGAGACAGGCTGATTAAAGGTGGCTCCAAACCTCTCATTCATGCCACCAAAATTACGCTGACTTCTGAATATAATTTCAAAAACTAAAAAAGAATTTTTTAAATATGGGATTTCTGATTCTCCACCCATCCACCACCCCTTCCGACACACATCACACACACGCACTGGCTGTCCTCACAGCTCTCTGACCATCGGGCAGGGCTGCTCGGGACACAGCGCATTCGGACCATACATCTGTGCCTCAGACGTGGGAGGCTTGCAAGTGAGGTAAGTTCAAGGGCGCTAACACTGCAGGTATTTTAGAGGCATCTTTTGTAACAGCAGGAGAATGGACTTCATAATCTATTAATACTCTTCATCTATGATCAGTACAATTTGATAGATACTAAAAGCTGACTTCGGAGTTCCTATTCAAACATAATCCTTAAATCATGCTTTCATAAGTCACACAGACTAATTCACAGAGAGACAATTAGCCTTTGACACTGCACTTAATTTAATAAGCCATTTCAGAATTTTAATAGAAGCACTAACAGGCGTGAAAGAAGAATGAACTATTTTTTTGAGACCTTATAACTTACAAATTAACTAATTTTTATTTGTAATGTAAATGTCAAAAAGCATAGTATCAAAGGGCCAGCAATTATAACGCTAAGAAGACACGGGTATTATCTGAGTCAAGGTATCACTGCTCTCACAAATAAGCAAAGAGTATTAATGGTATTTTTAAAGTAAATGCCAAAGTCTCTAACTTAACTCTCAGTACCGACTGAGAAAGATGCCCCCACTGTTAAGGAAAGACAGCTGTGAGAATTAAATGAAATAATATATTCAAACGCAAGTCATTCAGTGTGTTACCAATAAACTACATTATTAATAGCAAAAAGTAAATTCCCTAAAATAAATTTAATGCCTTAAAAGTATACATATATGTATGTATTTTTCCTATGCAACAAGCTTAAATGAAAGAAGGTAGTCAAAAGGTTAAAACAATATAATGCTTAAACTCTTACATACAAGATCAGCAAATAATTTTCAAAGGATATCTACCTACATGATATTAAACTTAAATTATAAATACTTTTATGGTAGAGAACATGTACCAAAAATATATTTATTAGACATAATAGGTGCCTAATAAATGCTTGCTAATTACTTGCCTTGAAAACTTGTTTTATAACTCAAAAATACAAATCAAGCAAGATTATATAATAAAATAAAACAAATTTACATATTGAGCCAAAAAATTATATTGAAACAGACAAATAGTTTTAAAGGATACATATACCCGGCATATAATTCAAATTTTTTTAAAATAGATCCTAGTTGCAGTATAATTGCTTCACAATACTGTGTTAGTTTCTGCTGTACAACAAAGTGAACGAGCCTTATGCATACATGTATCCCCATATCCCCTCCCTCTTGAGCCTCCCTCCCACCCTCCCTATCCCACCCCTCGAGGTGGTCACAAAGCACCGAGCTGATCTCCCTGTGCTATGGGGCTGCTTCCCACTAGCTATCTATTTTACATTCGTAAGTATATATATGTCGATGCTACTCTCACTTCAACCCAGCTTCCCCCCATCCCCGGGTCCTCAAGTCCATTCTCTATGTCTACTTCTTTATTCCTGCCCTGCCACTAGGTTCATGAGTACCAATTTTTTTTAGATTCCGTATATATGTGTTAGCATACAGTATCTGCTTTTCTGACTCAAATCTTTTAATATCATTTTTTTTCCTGTTACAAAATTAACATGTTCATTTTAGAAAAAACTGGAAAACAAATGCAAAAAGAAGAGAATATGATAATTAGACATAACGCAACCACAAGTAATAACCACCGTAAATTTTTTAATGTATCCTATTCTGTTAATGCATATGCATGTTTAATTTTCCTGTAAAATGGGGATCTATTATATATATTGCCTAGCAAGAAAATTTTTTCATTTAATATTCTGGGCACATTTTCCCATGTCATTAAAAGACCTTATAAAACAAGCTATTTAATTGATTTAGATTACTTGATCGTATGGAGAACCATAATTTAATGTCTTACTGCCAATATTTTTCCAGTTTCTCACAGTATAACTAATACTGCATGAGCATCTTTATATAAAAATCTTTTGGACTGTGATTATGTCATGGGGTAAATTCCTCAGCCCAAATCCCTACACAGTTATTAACCTTCTACTTCACTAAAAACTGCACAGAGCTTGGCCTAGCAGACTGGAGTGGCCAGAGCACAGAGCATCAAGGAAACTTACACCATCCCTTCTTTCCTCCTGCCTATTAACCTTTGACCCAGTGCCCTGGAAGAGCAGCTTTGTTTGACATCTTCAAGCACAGGTATAGGGTTACCTGTCCCCACCTTTCACCTTTGGAGGGGAATGGACAGAGAATCTTAGGTACAGCTTCACACAAGGGGGCAAATGTCCAGCAGGAGACTGGGGCGGAGGACAGACCACCTGCAACAGGTACAAAAGACTCTGAAATAATAGAAAACAAATAAATGTGTTGGAATCCACAGGCATGTGCCCTGCTTTCAATATTATCTCTTCTTCTACCCTCTTAAAACCAGACCTCAGCCAATTATATGGTCCTCCTCTCACTGGAAAAATTACCTTTGCACTTTGCTATTGCCAGGTGACTCAAGTTAATAAAGGTTTTCTGTATCTGCAGCATACCCATATCTCCCTGCACATATCACAAACACCAGGTGGCCTGTGTGCAGTCGGGGGTTGACCAGCACTCCAGGTAAGATAGACACGCGGGCCAGAAATACCTACCAAGTGCCAGGTAGACCAACCTGGCCAGAGGGGCTATATGGCCTTCCTCTACCCCATCTTCAATTCCCAGCATGAAAGAACTCTTCCAAAGACTTCCCCGTCCCCTAGCTACTTCCTCACTATAGGCCAGTCTTCATAAAGTTAGACACTACCTAACGCTACTCCATATCTCCCATTTTAAAGAAGGGGAAGCTGATTTTAAAAAGTGACCTCTTTTCTAATGGTTTGTATTCCACAATTTTAACCTCATTCTTCTGAAAGCCAACTCAAGATAATCACCCACATCAAACTGCCTGCAGAGCAGTTTGGAAGCTGTTAGACCGGTATGGTGAATCACATGACTAGTCATGACCATTAGGAGAGTATTATGACTGTGATATCTTATAGTTGCTTGTCAACGGTGACACAAAAGTACACAAAATCTGGAAGGCCTTCTGTTCACCAAAAGACAAACGAACTATACTTTACAGAATAAGCTGGCCACCAAAGATAAAAAGCTGTGAAACACATTATCTGCTTACTTTTTACGTAACAAGTTGAAAGTGAATACGCTGCGCTTACTGAAAGTGCTTTAAAACCTCGCCTTCACTTCTATCAATTTACGTCCTCCATGAGAGGGTCTCTCTACAACCAGTGTTACTAAAACAAAACGGAGAAATTATTTAGCTATGTGTTATCCCCTGCAAATAGCATGTCATCAATCTGACGCTGATTAGATAAATTAAGAAGTTAGCATTACATCTCAACCTTTAAATACTGATACACGTGGTATTTGTTCAGAATTAATAGCATTTAACATGGGAAACTGCTCCTTTCTGCATTACTTCTGTTTGGTCACAGTCGCAAAACAAGAAAATGTGATGTGTATAATTGTGACTCATTAATCTCCTCAATGCACAGTCTTAGTGAATAAACTGCACAATTTTTTAAATGCCTTTCTTTCTTCCTATGTGTGTTGTGATCACATTCATAGGAGTGTCATCTTCTGGGTTGTCTAAGGACTACTGAAAACAACAGGAAGGAAACAGCCTTGCTTATTTCTGTAGTCCTTTTTTTTTAATGAAATGTATGAGAAATTCTACCACGAGATCTTGATAAACAATAAAATATTTGTAAGCTCTCCAGTATCTGCCTTCAAGTCTTACAAACACAACTCCACATGCAACACTGACAAGGACCAACCCTGGCAAATGGACGGGAACCCAGGTCCCGGGACTGGCTCAGGGCTCAGGCCCCCTCAGCATGCGGTGGGGAGGGGAGGGAACTTCAACACCAGTCTCCATGAGCTTGAACTCGGCAGAACACCAGGGCAGGTGTCTGATAAAAGTAGGATAAAGTGAATACACAGGATGAAATAAATAAAAGGCACTACCATAGGGAGAAGCACCTATGTCCAGGCAGTAACTCTGACTTATGTTCCTAAAATGAGTTTAAAAAAGATCTGTATGTGCTAACAATAAGGCCCAAAACACAGAGAGCCACAGACGTTCTCTGACCTTCAGCTAAAACTTCAGCTCCTCACCCAGAATGAGCGGGACACTAAGCAAGACTTTTTCAGTGAACTCAACCACGTTTCTATTCCAAAAGGTATTATTGAAAATATTGGTATTTTTATAAGACCCTTCAGACTAGATTTTTTTTCAAAGGTATGTTGATGGCCAAGCTGCAGAAATCCCAGACCAGAATTAAAAAGCAAAGTTACCGATGGTCTCTAACAATCATTACACTGTCAAGGGGATTATCTCCAGGTACCAACAAGGTTCTACGTATTCTCCAAAGGCGTCAAACATGCAACTGTCTCCCAGCAATTCTGGAAATTACCTGTAATCTAAACGTTCAGAAGAAAGCAACAAGGATTAAAAACTGTGAACAAAATAGAGATACTACTTTAGAGACAAAAATAGAAGGTTCTGGAAACCTCCAATCAAGTTGTATTTCGAGAACAGAAAAGATACAATGGCGAAAAAATTCTTGATGTGGACCGAACTAGTTCATCTCGATAGAGGGAGTGCAGGATAGGATCTTTCGGGTGCTGTGTGCCTTTTCAATCCACAGCATCTGAACAACAGGACGCCGGAATGGTTTTGGACACAACAACGTAAGAATCGCCCCCGGGGTTCAAGGCAGGGCCCAGCAGGTCTTTATTCTGAGTCCAATAATAACAGAGACACTGAGTGGGAGGTGCTGGGTGAAAACCACTTCTGTGAGGATTATTAGGATATGTGCAATTTCTCTGGCATCTCCCCCCCCCTCCCCACGAAGACATGACCCCTGAGAAACCATCCCCCCTCCAGAAGCAGTCCCTTCTCAAACCATTCCACCAACAAATCAAACCAACTTAATGTATGAAATACAGGCCCACGCTCCCTGCAGAGGCTGACAAATACTTCGTGCAACAGCCCAGGCAGAAAAAGATAAAGGGTTTGGGTGGCTGGAACAGTAAGTTACAAGGGCAAAGTCCAATGCGAATGTTGACCTATTAATGGAAAGTCCAAGCGCACACACCTTCGACGCGTGTAATGCAGGGTGTAGTCAGACACCAATCAATCACCAGGCCAGTTTTCCTCCCTTGCAGATAAGTTTAACATTTCAGTTGAGAGAGAGACCCAGTCCTCGGAATTGATATACACGTGATCAGCTGATTAGGTTCCACACGGCTCTTTTGTTCACTACAAACAAAACGATGTAAAACACTCCCAAACTTCCCGCAGCGTGAACTGCAAACACACCACTGGCAGCTGCTCAGCCGCGGCTACTGCCCCCAAACCAACTGAAAGGCTCAAGGCGCGCTCCTCTTTGCTCCAAGTTATCCTTGGCGTCTGTGCTCTCATCGCTCGGGAGGTTCCCTGAATCCTTCCGCGCTTAAGTTACTGGCAAAAATTGGCAAACTTGGGGCTTCCCTGGTGGTGCAGTGGTTGAGAGTCCGCCTGCCGATGCAGGGGACACAGGTTCGTGCCCCGGTCCGGGAAAATCCCACATGCCGCGGAGCGGCTGAGCCCGTGAGCCATGGCCGCTGAGCCTGCGCGTCCGGAGCCTGTGCTCCGCAACGGGAGAGGCCACAGCAGTGAGAGGCCCGCGTACCGCAAAAAACAAACAAACAAAATTTAGCAAACTCCGCACAACCCATCTGCATAGTCTCCTGAGCAGACAGCAGCCAGCAAGAGGAAACCAAGGCAACTTCCAGATTATCAAGAGGCCGTGACGCTCCTGCTGAAATAAAAACCACTCGGCCTCTCCGTCCTTAAAAAAACGTCAAGCGTCATTTATTTCAACCAGGAGTTTTTCTTCCCCCCTTTTCACTGGTTAGTGGGGAATGACACAGGCAACGCTCTCACTTAGTTTGACCACCTGGAAGGAACATCTACGTTTGGGGATCTCTCTGCACATCCTTGGAAGCCCCCTGGGGTGACTAGAGAACACAGAACTCAGAGCCCGCGCACGGTGGCCACTCCCCCGCCGCATCACCCTCGGCATCCAGGGGGCACTGACCTTGGCCCCTCAAGCCTGGACAGACTCACATCTGCTCCCCTGGGTCCCCCAGGCAGCCAATCCCATCGATCAGACTATCACTTCACGAGCCTTTCAAGCGGCTGGCAAATAGTCTATTCAGAGTTACTTGTGGGGGAAAAGCAGTGTAATGTTAGCTCATTAGAGGAGGGGGAATCACACGCACAACCGCTTCCTTAGGCTTCGCCCGTGACCCTGTGACAGCTCGTCTCTGAGTGGGAGAGACCCCAGGACCCAGGGGAACTTCCTTCTGAATGACACGCAAGCCAGAGCCCCTGCCATCTTTGGGGAGGTTTCTGCTCCCCAGAAACCCTCTGGCTCCCGAATAAATGATTACTGGGATCCCATTCAAGTGTCTCTTAAGCCTTCTATTACGAGTCTGAATTTTAAACAGAGGACGAGGTCCTTTTATTACATTCCCTAATCCACGTCCCCAGGAACATTTTTTTCAAAGTTACAGAGTCTGTCTGCAACCTCATTATTATTAGAACTTTACTCTCCCTTCCACCACCCAGAACTAAGCTGCACTTTAAGAAGACAGCACTGCCTCCACTTAAAAAAAAAAAATCCACTGAGAGCAATATTATTAGGAGATCGACTCTATTTCCAGAATGAAAGTGCCGTAAGACCAATACCCCTTTCTGCCTACCGACCCTTGTAACCTGAGTCCCCCCCTAAGATGGCACCTGGCAGGACAGACCAGGCAGGAAGCATTTGACAAGCGAGCTACTCCATCGGCGTGCCCACATGGCCACAGGCAAGGCCAATTCCACAGCATAAGCACAGAAGCACGTGGAGGGGCGGCTCCATGACACTGCTCAGCACCGCCTTGAAGTCAGCTGTGGTCAGGTCATTGAGTTCTCCAGAGGATGGGAGCACAAGTGATGCAGACCCTTTCTGGGGTCTTCGGGTGACCACCACCTGGGTGCCCCCTCCCTTTCCAGCCAGCCAGAGCGCAGACGTGCCCAGTGGGCTCCCTCCAAGCAGTGAGGCCCAGGCCCAGTGGTGGAGAAACAAGATGGAAGGAACCTGGGTCCCTGAGTGTCAGGTGGAGGACAGCAGCCCACCTGCCCAGATCTCAGGCTGTCACACAAGAAAGGAGTCAGCCTGTCTCTTGTCTGGACACTGTATTCTGGAGTCTCTTTTAGAGCAGGGAGAACTACCCCAGCCAATACAGCCCTAAGGCAAAGTCTTCGCACACCGTGTGTGTGTGCACCTTATATATAAACATTAAACTAGTACTGATGAGAACATTTTTCCTGGTTTTGATCATGGATGGAGAGGTTTAGCAACTCAGAACTCCAGTAATAGTGGGTATAGCAAAGGGGGCAGTTAATTAAGTCTAGAATTAGATTTTTTTAATTTTTATTTTTAAATATGTATTTATTTATTTATTTAGGCTGCACCGGGTCTTAGTTGCAGCACGAGGGATCTTTTTTTTTTCTTTTTAGTTGCAGTATGCAGACTTCTTAGTGGCGGCATGTGGACTCTTAGTTGCAGCATGTGGACTCTTAGTTGCAGCATGTGGACTCTTAGTTGCGGCATGTGGGATCTAGTTCCCCGACCATGGATCGAACCTGGGCCCCCTGCATTGGGAGCACAGAGTCGTAACCACTGGACTGCCGGGGAGGTTCTTAGAATTTTATTTTTTAAGTCAACGAGGACTTTATTTTACTAGCCAATATCTCAACACAGGTGACTTAAAAATCTCCTAACAGTTCAGGTTTATTTTCTTAGTCTCCATATAGTGTCATAAAACAAAAGTCAGGAAATTTTAGTCTTCCAAATTGTTGCATTTGAACTAGAAATTACAGTCAGCCCTGCACATCCCCAGGTTCCACATCTGCAGATTCAACCAACCATAGATTGAAAATATTTTTTTAAAAAACTCCAAAAGTTTCAAAAAGCAACACTTGAGTTTGCCATGGACCAGCCAACTATTTACATTGTATTAGGAAGTATAAGTAATCTAGACATGACTTAAAGTATATGGGAGGATGTGTGTAGACTATATGCAAACACTACACCATTTTATATGAGTGTCCCTGGCTTTTGGTATCTTGAGGGAGGTCCTGGAAACAATCCCTGTGGATACAGAAGATCAACTGTGTTCCTCAAAGATGCCTTATTAAAAACAAACAAACAAAAAAAACTTGTTTAAGAAGTTAATCACAAAGCTAAGAATAAGCTTTGCAAAAATAGATATATTTTCCTTTACCTGAAGTTTTCCAAGTAGCAGACACAATAAGTGAATAATGTGTCAGGATCCATCGCTTCAGGAGCAAGAGAACTCAGCTGAATGCCCCGAGCTGGCCCTGCAGCATGTGTTAGCAAACTTACAAAAGAAGCACCTACTGGTACTTCCCTGGTGGTCCAGTGGTTAAGACTCTGCACTCCCAATGCAGCGGTCACAGGTTCGATCCCTGACTGGGGAACTAAGATCCCACATGCCACACGGCGAGGCCCCCACCCCCCCGCCAACAAAAAGAAGCACCTGGTTTTCAGAATACATAGGAGAAACCCAGGCAGAAAATGGCCCAATCAAATATGATAATCACACCTCTGCTGGGAAAGGGGAAGATAAGACTTAAGGAAAATACACAAATACCTAAAACAAAATTGTTTCTAATATCACTTGATAATATGATCTTTGAAAAGAGCTTGTGACCAAGGTGGAGGTAAGCCAGGCTGGTGTAATATATTTAAAAATATACGGCAAAGCAGAAATCACTATGGTGAGTGAAAGAAGCCTTACACAAAGAGTACACACTGCAGGATTCCATTTATATGAAGTTCAAGAACTGGTAGAACTTACCATTGGGGTTGGAGGGGGGAGGAACAGTGGTTGCCTAGGACGGAGACTGGCGTGGCAGACTGGGAAGGCGCCTGAGAGAACTTTCTGAGGTGGCAGGTATATCTTAATAGAAGTATGGGTTACATAGGTATATACATTTGTCTAAGCTCATGGAATGATACACTTAAAACGTATACATTTCACTCTACAAACTTTGCCTCAAAACAGAATGTGAGTTTTAAACTCATTTATGGTATGTATGCTGAAGTGCTTAGCAGTGAAGTGTACTGATGTGTGTACTTATTTTGAAATGCTTCCAAAAAAAAAAAGAGGGACTGATGGGTAGCTAGAGGTGGATAGATCCGTATAAGGCAAACACAGTAAAATGCTAACACTGTGGGGCTTCCCTGATGGCGCAGTGGTTGAGAGTCCGTCTGCCGATGCAGGGGACACGGGGTCGTGCCCCGGTCCGGGAAGATCCCACATGCCGCGGAGCGGCTGGGCCCGTGAGCCACGGCCGCTGAGCCTGCGCGTCCAGAGCCTGTGCTCCGCAGCGGGAGAGGCCACAACAGTGAGAGGCCCAAGTACCACAAAAAAAAAAAAAAAAAAAAAAAAAAAGCTAACACTGTGGAATCTAGGCAGTGGGTATATCGGTGTCCACTACACCAAGTAATTCTTTCAACTTACCTGTATGTGTGAAATTCTGCATGATAAAAAGCTGAGGGCAAGTACATGCTAGTATGCTGAGATGTCTTGTTTTAGAATCTAAAGGAGAATGCGAATCTTACCCAGCATTTACTACTACTTCCTGCGACATAAAAAGAGCATGCGGACAGCAAATGAACACATGTTCCAGGGAGGCCAGGGTGGTGGACAAGGTGCTCGGCCTACCTAAGCTCTCACTGTCCAAAGCCATGCTTCCTAAGGCTGCCTCAGTTTAAAACTTTGATTATTCAAAATAATTTTAAAGTAAATCACTTCGGTACATCAATTACCAAAAGTTATAAATTCCTAAATAGAAAGTCTTAAAAGAAAACAATGTGACCTTGAATCCCAAATATAATACTCTGTGTCGTATTCTCTGGACAAATAACTGAAGCAGATTCAGTGATTTTATACCAAAACATTGTGGTCAAAAGGTACAAACTTCCAGTTAATTAGATGAACAAGTCCTGGGGGTGTAATGTACAGCATGATGCCTATAATTAATAATAGCGTAAGGTATATTTGAAAGTTGCCGGGCTTCCCTGGTGGTGCAGTGGTTGAGAATCCGCCTGTCGGTGCAAGGGACACAGGTTCGAGCCCTGGTCCGGGAAGATCCCACATGCCGCAGAGCAACTGGGCCCATGCACCACAACTACTGAGCCTGCACTCTGAAGCCCTCGAGCCACAACTACTGAGCCTGCATGCCACAACTACTGAAGCCCGCGCTCCTAGAGCCCGTGCTCCGCAACAAGAGAAGCCACCACAATGAGAAGCCCACGCACCGCAGCAACGAGTAGCCCCCGCTCACCACAACTAGAGAAAGCCGCGCACAGCAACGAAGACCCAATGCAGCCAAAAATAATTAATTAATTAATTTAAAAAAAAAAAAGCTGCTGAGACAGTAGATCTTTAAAAGTTCTCATCACAAGAGAAAGACAAAACTTTGTAACTATGTGTGGCGGTGTTAACTAGACTTCGTTAGCTAGACTTATCATGATGATCATTTGACAATATATACAAGTATGGAATCCTTATGTTGTATGCCCGAAACCAACATAATGTTATATGTCAATTACATCTCAGATCAAAAAAATGTTCACTTTCTACCTCTGATGAGTCCGAAATATTTTCCCCTTTAGGTTTACAGACACATTCTATAACCTTTAGCAAATTACAATGGGGAAAAAGTTGAACTGACTACACCTTACGTGATAGAGAAGTTAATCATCATTCCAAAAATAAGGTCCATCACTTCTCTTGAAGCTGCTTTTGTTAATAAAGTTCAGTTTGGAGACTGAAAAACCCAAACCAGGCTAGGATCTGAGTTTGGTTTTAGGCCTCTGAGTAAGTTCATGGAGACAGTACTACGATCAGGCGAAGGGCTAAGAGACAGAGAGTTTGATTTGTATTTGCTGGTCCCCTGCAGAGCCAGGAGTGGCCTTGCATACAAGAGCCCTTCAACAAAAATTAAAACCCTGACCATTTTCCAAAGCCTAACTCGGGTCCTCCCTTTTCCTTGAATGTTCTCCTGACTATGCCCACCCACCAGGCCCTCTGCCACCCACAGGGTCTTTCCTCTGAAAGAAGCTGTAGTGCCCATCTTACACAGGAATCTTCTAATATACGTCATGTGTGGCCATCAGCTAGGCCAGGACACTTACAGCTCATCAACTACCAGGGCAAGCCACTCTACCAAAATCAGCAGACCTAGGAGGCAAACCATTCTCTTACATTCTCGTACTTATGAATCACCACCATGAGGAAGACTGATTCCAGCATCACCCTAAGGCCCCCCTGAGGCCTGAAACACTGAGTTGGTTCATTTGCTGACTGTGCCAGACACTTCCCTGGGCCAGAGGACTGGGACACAGTGACCAGGTCCCTGCCCCCAGGGTCTCACACCCTAAGTAAGGGCACCCTCTGCTAACCTGGAAATCTTAGAACACCAAAGTTTAAAGAGACCTCAAGACTGTGTGGCCCCGAGTCCCCATTTGAAAACTGGCTCCTACTCACTGCCCTGGAAGCAAGGGAAGTTAGACACAGACGCCGAAGCACCCCCGCAAGCCCTCACCCCACCTCCGTCTTCTGCAACAGCAAGGAAATGCTACTTTGCTCTTCCATGGGATGTTCCAAATGCTTTTTTAAAAATTCTCATCTTTCTCCTTATTTTTACCTTCCCAGAAAGTTCAGTTTTGGGTTGGCTGTTTCTTTGTTTTTGGCCACGCCATGTAGTTTGTGGGCTCTTACTTCCCCGATCAGGGGTGGAAGTCGGGGCCCTCGGCAGTGAATTCCCTGGACCGCCAGGGAATTCCCCAGGAAGGTCAGTTTTTAAATTTATTTTTTTTATTTTTGGCTGTGTTGGGTCTTCATTGCTGCGCACGGGCTTTCTCTAGTTGCGGCGAGCGGGGCTACTCTTCGTTGCAGTGCGGTGGCTTCTCTTGTTGCGGAGCACGGGCTCTAGGCGCACGGGCTTCAGTAGTTGTGGCACGCGGGCTCAGTAGTTGTGGCTCACGGGCTCTAGAGCTCAAGCTCAGTAGTTGTGGCGCGCGGGCTTAGTTGCTCCGCGGCATGAGGGATCTTCCCGGACCAGGGCTCGAACCCGTGTCCCCTGCGTTGGCAGGCAGATTCTCAACCACTGCACCACCAGGGAAGCCCAGGAAGGTCTGTTCTGAACAGGTGAAAGCTTGCGGGGATGGATGGAAAAGGAGTGAATGCTGTCACGAGGCTGCTCCCTGGAGGCTGAGCCTGTCTGCGTCCTCCTCCAGGTCCTCCCACGGCAGGAGGTACAGCGGGATAAGTGTTTGTGGACCTAGTGGCAAAGAAAATAGGAAGATGAAAGGCAGTGCCTCCTAAAACCCTCCCGGGGGGCCTGTTCCTCACTCCTTCCACGTATCCTAGGCTGACTCCACATCCCCTGTGCGCTTCAGCTCGTCTGGGAAAGAACTGTGAGATGTGATGCCAGGCTGGGAGGATGGATTTAGAAAGCTCCACATAGCCAGACGCACAGCAACAGCAGCCATCAGACATCACCCAGATTTAACCGGCCTAAAATTAGCAGTCGGAGCAGAGCAGTTACTGCACGGATGGCGTCAGAGCTCTTCTGACGGGCTGACTGCCAGTTTTCAACAAATTGTCCTGCTTTCTCTACCAGGGAAACAATATTTTGGAACAGAGCCAGCCAAGCATTTCCGTGGCTGTTCCCGTTCTCGATTCACTATTAATGTCTGATAATTCAGTGACAAGGTGAGCAGAGCCATTGTTTTGCTGCAAGCCCTTATTCTTTGGGTGAGTAAAGTATGGTGGAGGAATCCTTTCAAATATTTAAATGCCTGAAATTTATTTAGGGCTTCACATTCAACTGACTTAAACAAAGATGATGCAAAGCTAGCGAAGTATAAAGGCAAAACGAAAATTGGTTTCCTCTGCTCTTTCTTTTCATCCTGGCGAAGACTCGGGAGCAAAAGAAATGTTCTCTGCAGGATCACAGCAGCGCCCTCTCACTTCCCAGCAAAGACGAGAGAACCCGGCTCAATCATCAGAACTGCTACCTCACCACAAACTACAAAATTTCTCCCGAATAACAGAGGATCCACTGGCTGACAGAACAGGGCATTTGGAGGCTAGAACAATGGCTCAGTAGCCTGCCCCCCGGCCACCACTTCCCGCTTGTAGGGACAGTAGTGGGATAATTCTGGCATTTTCCTCTGCATGCACTTTCTTTACCGCACCCCCCCCATTTCTTCTATGATTTATTGAGATCAACAGGACCTCACGAAGCATCTAGGCTGCCACAGAGGGCAGAGAGATGGGTTTAAACTCTAAGAACTAAGATTCATAAAGCCATGTGTGTTCTCGCCTTAAATCTTAGTTTTCACATCAGTACAGGGGGATAATCCCATCAGCCTTGCAAGGTTCTCGTTCAGTCTGCAAGAGACCATAAATGAAAGTTCAAGCACAACTGCTGTTTTGAAGTCTACCTTCAGGAATCTCTCTCCCCAGTTCTTTATCCTGTTCCTAAGTCAAAAACATTAGCCTCTCTCTCTCATTCCTCTCATCATTTAAGACTTTTTAAATAGGAAAACAGATCCATTATTCCAAGCAAATGACTTACGATGACCCTCAAATAAACAAAATGGCTGGTAAATTCGGTGATTTTAGTATTATTTAGGCTAATCTCTCAGCCTCACCCGCAGTTCTCATCATAGCATACACACATTTAAACAAGCAGGAGTTAGAATGATATCCCCCTGAATTCATGCAATATAGGAGTTAGTAGTAGGTCAGGATATTAAGATAAAAGACTTCTACCTGTAAAATTAAAGCTATGCTTACGGAGCACCTACTATACGTAAGGCGTAAGTAATGTTCCAACATACTCTGCAATCCTCCAGTTAAAAGGACTAAATTAACAGGAGGTATACAATATACTACTGATCGGTTTTAAAAAATCATTATTTCCTGTAGGAATTATCACGGATTGAGAGAGAAAAGAGAACGTTGCACAATTCAGAAATCCTCTCTTTCCAGTTATCTTTATTAGGGAGTCCAAACCAGGCTTGTAAGTGAACTACAGCTTCATCTGATTCCAATAAGGCCAGGCAATGTGCTTATCAGCTGGGGTCAGACCTTGAAGCCTGGGAAAGGTGTAAAGCACACCCTCTCCCCCCAGGGTGCCCGCCCTCCCCAAACCACAGCCCTCAGAGCCAGGCAATAAAGGTCCTGATGTAACAGACGGAACTCTGCTGTCGCCCTCTTCAGAAACTACTTCTCCATTTTTACCAGTCTGATATCAGAGTTCAATTACAGGTCATTTCAAGTGACCCAGAAGAGATATAAAGTGGGGCATAAAAGGTTGTTTCGGTAGATCATTTACAATAGAAATAATGAGAACCTTAAGGCAACACTTACTTAGTTCAACAAAAGCCAAGACACACAGCTCTTTCATGTTTAAACCCTGGGCTTTCAATCCTGCCTTTATCAAACATTTGCTAAGTGCCTATTATGTGGCAGAAACCAGGGCAGTACAGGGATTACAGCAGTAATGACCAGAAATGGCCCTGCCCATATGGCACTTAGATTCTATTGAGGCGAGGCAGAAGACAAACATAGAAAAATCAATATACAATATCATGTCAGGCAATGATAAACGCTATAGATTAAAATCGCTCAGCACACGGGGAGGCTGCGTGGCGTGCGGATGCCCTGCCCTCCCATCATCCCTTCCAGCCCACATGCCCTCCAGAGGCTGGGACACTGGCCTCCCTTGCACGAGGGGTGACCGTGTGCTCCCGTTCTAGCCAACATTAATCTGCACTTTCAAAGTTGTTCTTTCTCTTTAGAAGTTTCTGGATGAGCAAATGATGAGTTACGTCCTTCTATCCTGATTCTGGGTCTGGTGTCAGCTGTGTGTCGATAGTACAACGCTTCCCAAACAGTTGAGGTCGACCAGAAACATTGCAAGGAGGATGGTATCCTCCATCACACTATCATTCTCCCCGCACCCCCAAAAAATTCAAACCTCAAGCTAAGCAACCCACTACCAACTCTGGAAGAAAACTGGCCAAAGTAAAAACTGTCCTCAGGAAAAAGAATAAATACAGTAAGTAGAGGGTCCATGAAGGGTAGAATCTGTCTTAAGCTTCCCTCACAAGACCCTGCAGGCCCCCTAGAAATTGTTTCCAAACAGCTGTGAACTCTAACCAGAGAGGGTGGGAGAGCAGTGGTCTCGGGACCCGGCCCACACATTTCAAAGGGTAACAAGCAAACCTTTAAGATGCAAAAGAAAATACTCCAACATTCATTTTTGTTTATTATCAGCCTTCTTAAAATTTATATCATTATGTTTTATAGTGTCCATATCTGAGCATGGTAAAGTTTTACATGTATACGTATATATATATATATATATATATATATATATATATATATACACACACACTATACTGTACATATACACACATGCACAAACATATATAGACAGATGTGTGTATGTGCACATATGGACACTAAACACAGGAAATTCTGTATAGATGCGATGCACACTGGAAAAAGTTTAGAGACCCTACTACAAAGAAATAATTGTTCTTTGGATTAGGGCATTAAACACTCCAAACAACAGCATGTGTCCTGTAGGAAGAATCCAAAGTGTGATTCCTAAAATTTCTTATTAGAAGCTTCACTATGAAGAGGACTGTATCCCCACCCTATTCCTGAACCATGTGAATATCCACTGTTCCACAGGGAACCGAACGATTATCAAAACCCCCCTGAAGACAGTGAAAGCAATCATTATGCAGACTGCACCCGCTACTGTGCCCTCAACGCTACAGTCAGAGATTTTTTTCTAACGTCTACACAATAGTTTGTCTCAGCATACATAATTCTGTGTTCACCCAAGAGCTCTTACTTTCCACAGTAACCATTTTTAACACTAGCTCTTTACCTAGATTTTTTGGTTTGGTTTGGTTTGGTTTTGCCTCAGAGTAATTGAATACACCACCAAAGCAGCCTGCTCTGGACTACTCTGATTTCCTCAACAGCTCAACTAACTGGGAGCTTCTTCTGGCGGATGTAGCAACTGCGCAACAGTGAAAAATAGGGAGTAATCCAATCGGTGGCACTCAAGACACCCCTTATGGCTGAATGCTTATTTGTGAAATAGGAAAAAAAAAAGAGTACGAACTAATGAAAACACTGGGAAGTTGGGAAAAGGTGGTTCTCGTCCCCAACTACCTGAAAGCAATTCAAAAGCAGACAATACCAAACTGCAAGGGGAGTTTAGGGAAGCGTACAACATTCTGCTTCTTCCCACCATCTTTTTAGTGCCTGGAGCCTCCAGAGGTCACAGTTCACAGTGTGGCCCCCGCTTCTCAGTCACTCAGTCAGTCACTGAACATCTATTTCTTAATCTCCCACCACGTAGAGCACAGTTCAAGTTACTAGGGACACACTGAAAATGAACTCAGGTCTTAGAGTACCTTGGTCGGTAGGACCAGCAAAGATGGCCTGACGTGCTCTTTCGGGATATCTGTGTGGAAGAGGCATTCAGTAATGGGCTAGTTATAAGAAATTAAGAGCATTAGTACTTAACCATAACCAAACCTAGAAGGAAACTTCCGGAGGCACCATTCGTAGTTCAGCCAGTTTAACAATTCTATCAGCAACTTAGGTAAAATATAAAAAACAGTCTGATCTAATGTGCAGACAGCATTTGTTCGAGAGGGCAGGCAAAGGTGCTAAGTAATAGTATCAAACTCCCAAAAGCATCATGGGAAGGACAAGCTAAAATAAAGTTAGACAAAGTCCGATAAACGTTAGGTCTTGCAGTGACATTAGGACAGGACGGGAAGACGTGGCTTCAAGACAGCGTGTGATTAGGACCCAGAGGTTCGAGTGAACAGGAAACTCACTGAGTCTGAGTAGGAAAGTGAATGTGAACTTGGACTGTATCAGTGCAGGCAGGACACGCAAGCTGAAGGAAGGGCACCCCTATTCTACTCTGCGCAGGTCAAGGTGAGTGGGAAGACTCTGGCTCTGAGCCCCACTTGGACAGGTATTGTCCAGTGAGCAACTGGAACATCTCTACGGAAGGATTAGTTCTGCAGGCCACCAAGCGGTGGGGGGGAAGTCAAATAAATAGGTAGAATTAGATTTCGACTCTACAGGTAAAAAACACCTCCTAGTGGTCAAAACATGAGAAAGGTGGAACTCTCCACCCCTTACTAGATCACGTGCAGAGTATATAAAGGGATCCAAGCATCAAAGAAGGGTTAGTTGAGCCGGTCATTGATTTCCAAACTCTGGTTCTTAGCAAAGTTTTCACTGGCCTGTGCAAAAGGAGTAGTGTCTGTGTATGGGTGAGTACGTATGCACATGGGGGTAATTTTAACCAATGCCCTCTCTGGATGAGAAGAACTTTCCTTAAGTCAGCATGCATACTCTTCCCTTTTTTTTTTTTTTCTTTTCTTTTTGGTGTATCAGTGTGAAATGCATTGATAGTAGACAGTAACCGCTGTTGTAAACCTTCAATACATCTATACCACAACATAGTGACAAACCTGAGAATCCCTAAAATTTGATTTTTGTTTCTGATTTTTAATTTACAGGTAGATAAAAACAAAAAGTAAAGGAACGACATAAAGGGACCTTATGGACTTTGTGGTACAAAGAGGCTATGACAGCTAGACTCAAATTACTGCATCTCTTCTTTGCTATCACCCAAGTTGGCTATACAATGTTGTACAGGGAGGAAAAAAAATATCTATATCTATAGCTATAGCTATATATCTATATATCTATATGTGTGTGTGTGTGTGTGTGTGTGTGTACATATACACATATCTCAAGGAATTAGGTTATGCTAAATGTGAAATCTCCCAAGAAACAGAACCTCTACTGTGGGTAACATCCGGCTCCCCTGGACCACTCTTTGGAACCAAAGTTTATGAATCAAGTTCAGAAAGGATCAAAATAATTTACCTCTGAAGTTCTGAAGCATTTAAATTCCTATCACACTGTTACCCTTCTTTTAAAAGGGGTCACAGCTAGATATGATTGCAACAGAAAAGCAATTTCGGAGTCATTGATTTCCAGGTAAACTAAGTAAGCTATAACTCTCATGAATGTTCACATACAAACTTATCATAAACCAAAGAAAGAAAAGACACAATCGTGAAAAAATATAAACTATCCCAATCAGTCATTTTCATTAATCCATACATTTATTTGAAACATTAAAGAAACCTAAAATCTTGGTGCTGAAAGGGATCATGAAAAAACTTTATCCAAACTCATTGGTGCCACAGGCACTAGAGGCAGGAAGCTAGAGGTTCCTGTCTCTCCTGCCTGATGCTCTTTCTATCCCATCACCCTGCAAGGGAACCAAGTACATTAATAGAAGGAGAAAATCTGCAACACGGTTCCCTATATACTTTAGGCCTGTACTTCATATTTCATGCAAGTTCAAAACAGATTAAAAAAAAAAAAACCTTTGCTTTTCAGCTAACAATAACAGTCTGAATTTTCTTCAAATTCGGCATGTCTTTGAAGGGATTTGTAATCCTAAACCGTCACCTTAAGTAGATCATAAGTTCAAAGGCTCACTGCCTTCCTCAATCTTCCAAAAACAAACAAACAAACAAACAAACACCTTTGCATCTACCAATCATGACTGGGGTTTGGGGGCTGTATCAACATAAACACAGTTCTTTGCAAAGTATGCAGTAAATTCAACCCCTTTTAAACTAGTTTTGATGACCAAACACAGCACTTTCAAACCAGTTTCAATTACCAGACAACCGCCCTTTCAAAGTAGCTCACTATTATTTCCTCACTTTGAAGAAGAGACAGATTTTCAAAATGAATAACCCAATAACCCTTTTGCCTCAGGTAAAGAGATCCCCCAAGGTGCACAGGTGTTTACCAAGCTCAGGTATCAGGGAACCCTTCTAAATACCATTCCAGTCTCAAGAGAAACAAAATAAAACAAAACATACAAACCCTGTTACACAGCTTTAACTACAATAAGTATCATAGTAGTCAAATCCTGATACTGATAATTTCCCTCTTACATTCCAGAAAATTAAAGCTCTTCGAGAAAGACTAAGATTTAAAAACATCAAAAGTAGGTGATGGAAAATATACACTTAAATCAACTAGGGAAAATCTGCAGCCCATACTCTAAAGCCAGAAGCTCCACTTCCATTTATCTCTTGTTTTATTTTCCAGACCAAATGCTTACACTGCTTCTTACCCAAGTTCATTTCACCCCATCTATAGGTAGCATATGGGTACTGATAAAAGCTGTTTCTGATTTCATTTCATTCCCAACTTCCCAGATGTTTGCGAGAGAGGTTGTGTTTTTTTTTCCCCCTTCAGCTATTTGCGAATATGCTCTGATTTAGAACCAACAGATTTAACATATCGTATTTTAGGCTGGGCACGACACAATAAATAACAGCTATAATGAATGTCGAGATATTTCACCAGCTTATAAATAAGTTTGCCTACGTTGGCAAGACTTCGATAGGCTGCCATGATCTTGTTTTAGAGAAAAAGTACAGAAAACACATAATTGAGAACCTGATGCTACCAAAATGGCCAACTACAAGCCATTGTACTTTAGAAATGAAACACGCGGTATCAATTGGGGAGAATAAAGACGGCCCCAACACAATCCTTGGTATGACACATGCATGTATACTTCAACCCATCTCAACAGAGGCTTTAGGAAGAATCAATGTTATGTGTACCGAAAACTCAAGAAAGACTGCACTTTCTCATGAATAATATTCTTTTATACTTCTCCGAATCAAGCAATGAACTACTAAATTAAGCAGAAAACATCCTTAGCAGAAATGTTATATAAATATAATTACAAATCTCACTGCAGCACTTTGAATTACTCAAGTCAAAACAGACATCCTTAAATTTCTGACTAAAAACAGTAACCAAGTTGTCCCTTGAAATCCATCTTTAGGAATGCCAGAAATAATAGGCCACCTTTTGATGTCTGCATAAATATTGGTTTTATAGGGAAGTAATGTATTTCAAGGAAAGCAACAGTTTTGGAGATCTTTTTTTTCTCCCATTACTAACTGGAAAACTGGAAAAAATTACAACCTGGATTGCAGACAGGCAACTCAAAAGCGCAGTTTACTAAATGCCTGTCATAAGAAAGCCATCTAGTGTTAACATTTAGAAATGAAAACTGCAGACAAAAGAGGCAAAGAAAAGAAACATCTAAGTGACTATTTTGAACTTGCTGAGCAAACCTATGAGAATCCCCAAGATTCTTTGTTTACAAAAAAAAAAAAAAAAGTCCATCCTTATTAAAAACCGTGTCTAAGTCTAAACAAAATCCCAAGACTGTGCAATTGCAATTTTTACCAAAATCAGGTTTTGGTGACCACCATTCTGTGACCAATGCACTTGATGTTTCCAATACTCACGCTGGAGTCATCCTGGGCTGAATTAATTTAACCGAAGCAGGTTAATGATGACAAATATCTCCCAGAGGGGTCATGCCAACTTGTTTTCTCTTCCCGAGAAGGATCGGCTCTCGCTGGCAGACGATGAACCGAGACTGATTCTTTGGGTTTGTGGCGCGGTTGAAAATTAATCCGTAGGTGCTCGTGGGGATACTCCCGGGACCTGGCCAAACGAGCTTCCACGAAACGGGGGCCCGAGCAGGACCGCGAGCCGAGGATGGAGCGAGACGCGGAGCCGGGGAAGCCGAGGAGCCGTCGGGCCCCGAGGAAGGGCGCTCGCCGGCCGCTGGGACC
This sequence comes from Delphinapterus leucas, assembly GCF_059928025.1. Lineage (NCBI taxonomy): Eukaryota > Metazoa > Chordata > Mammalia > Artiodactyla > Monodontidae > Delphinapterus > Delphinapterus leucas. The sequence continues at coordinate 7,122,417 of NC_143144.1, forward strand.
TTACAAAGAGGGGCGAGCGCCGCGAGGGCTCGCGCCCCGGGCACACGCCTTACCGGGGAATAAACCCCGCAGCAAGTTCAGCAAGTGACCCCGCCCGGCGCGCTGGGGAACCGCGCCGGGCAACCTTCTTCTCTCGGGTTAGTCACAGAGGAGTCGCTGCGCGCCCGGAGAGTCCTCCTTAGTGCTCGCGTCTACGCGACGGGAATAACCTTTCAGCCGATCGATAAGTTTGAGAACGAGCGGCGGCGGCTCCTCTCCCACCCCTGGCTCGGGAGCGCGGGCGCATCTGCCAGCCGGACCCTCGCCCCGCGCCCCGGCCCCCCGTCAAACCCCGAGGCGCCCCCGAGGGCGGCCCCTTCACCTCGGGACATTCCCCGGACACGACCCGGAGGCTCCCGAGCTGAACCCCCCTCGCCGCGAACGCACCTCGGAGACGCAGTCCGCCGGGACCTGCTACAGCCCGCGAGCGCGCGGCGGCGCGTACCGGGGTCGCCGCCTCGCCGCCCGCCGCTGCCCGGGGCTGCCCATCGGCCCGGACCCTGCCCGCGCCGGGCTCCGGCGGGAGGCGCCCGGGACCCGCCGGCTGCGGCTGGAGCGGTCGGCCTGCGCTCTGGCGGGCGGGCGGGCGGGCGGCCGGGGCGGGGGCGCGGCGCTGCTCCTCCTCCTCCTCCGTCCTCCTCCCGCTCCGCCGGCTCCTCCCGGACTCCCGCTCTGCCGCGCCGGCTCCCGACACCTCCGCCCGCCCGCCCGGCGGCACCGCCCCCCGCCCGCCCCGCGGCCTCCCATTGGCAGCCGCCTGCCGGCCCCCTCGGCCCCGCCCCGCGATTGGGCGCGGGCGCCGTCCGTCCCGCCGCCCCGCGGGGCTCGGGGCGCAGCCGGTGCGCGGTTCCCAGGCCCCGAGGCGCGCTGGAGCTGGGCGGCCGGGAGGGGCTCGGCGGTTTTCCTGCGGAGGGCGCTGCGCGGGGTCGCAGCCTACCTGAACCCGCAGTCCGGGGGCGCTGTCGCCGTCCTCCTCGGGACTCGTTTTCACCCCTCCCTCTGGCACCGATAAGTTAAAAACCCCGAATCTGTTTCAGGGATGTCGTAATTGGTGTCTTCCTGCGTTCTCAGGCACAGTTGCCGAAAATTCTTACTGAGCAAGACATAATCTTTTTTTAATTCCTACAGTTTGAGAAATGTGATTCTTAACTGGGGAAATAGATGTGTCTTGGGTTCGCACGTTGAGCCAACCAAACCTGGCACGTTGGCCCCGCAGTGACGTGCCATCTGCTCTGCCCTGGCTGCCGCGGCCTTACCGGCGCTGGTCGTGGCTAAAGGTCACTGTACTGAGGAAGTCCTGAACTTCCTTTGGTGCTTGAAGATAACGTTGAAGGCTACGAGACGAACAGGGGGGCTGTTGCGCTTCTTAAGAAACTGAAGGCCTGGAATAATATCAAGAAGGTCTGTGCCTCTGAGCAAATGCGCGCTGGCAAAGAGCAAAGTGAGACACAGCGGAGTGTGCACGGCAGGGGACCCTGCATCATCTATCACGGGGACGATGGCATCGAGGCCTTGAGGAACATCCCTGGCTCCCTAATTCTCCTCGCCCTTTAAAAGGAATGATTCTGCTTAATGTAAGCAAAACTGGACGTTTGGGAACTTGCTCCTGGTGGACAGCGTTTCTGATTTGCTTTCAGCAAAGTCAGATGATCTGTAGGGCACTTGAGTCCTTCAAGAGTAACTACCACCTTCCCATGCACAAGATGCTCAACACAGACCTCGGCAGAACCCTGGAAAACCCCAGAGCACCGCACAAGAAGAGTCATCGCAGCGTCCTGAAGAAGAATCCGCTGAAATACCTGAGAGTCATGTTGAATCTAACTAAACCCACGTGCAAAGACCGTGCGGCTGGGCATCATTCTTCACCAGGCTGAGAATCACAAACTCCACGTGGATAGGGCAGCGGCGGCGGTAGAAGCCGGATCCGATGGGGAGGGGTTCCAGGCAAGAAGCCTTTTGTAGGAAAGAAAGGAAAGGAAGCCGTTGGCATAAAGAAGCAGAAGAAGCCTTCTGTGGGGGGCTGGGGGAGGAGGCCGCAGCTACCAAGAAACCGGCCACTGGGGAGCCCGCAGAAAAGAAAACGCACCACAGAGGAGAAGAATCCTGCCGCATAAACTTAGATGTGTGTATCCCTTGAAGGTCAAATCATTTTGCACAGCTCACTTTGAATAAAGACCTGATCAAAGAGGCAGTGAGAAACAAACGCACGCACGCACGCACACACACACACGCACACACGCCCTCGAATCTGGCTCCGCGCCGCCCCCCTGCCAGTGTCCCTGCCCGGCCTCCACTCTATGGAGTGGAGAGAATCGCGCCCGCCGGCGCTTGGTCCCCGCGCCTCCCCCCATCCCACCCCAAAGAGCCTGAACGTCGCCACAGCTGCCTGGCGCTGCGCAGGCACCTGCCACAGGACGCCGCAACATCGCCGCATCGCTGTGTTCACAGGAAGACAGCGGGGAGGGCCAAGCCCTACTGTATGCCGACCCCCGAGGGCGCCCCGGATCGCCCAGGCGCTCCCCTGACCCCAGGAGCTGTGGTGGGAGGATGCACGGGTCATCGCGCAAGAAGTCAGGCGGTGCCAGCGCGCAGGAATGCTGCGGAGCCTGGAAGGAGGCTGGGAGAGGCGTGCAGTCCTGGCGCCCCCGGCCCAGCCCCTGGGCCCGCCCACCCCGCCTCCAGGCAGCCCTCCGCCCAAGGGAGAAATGCTGTTGGATCTTGATCTTGACGAGGAGAAAGAAAATGAACTTTTGTTACCCTCCTTTTCTACTTTGCTAGGATATCTCGATCACCCAGGAGGAAGCTTTACCTGAAACTGTTCATGTAAATTGCCTGACACTTGAATTGGGTGCTGAAACATTAAAGGATCTCAGAGGACTTTTTTTAAGCTATACAGGAGTTGACTCTGCCTTAAGGGATCAGTAGCAGGAATAGACTCTACCTTACCTTCCAGTCCCACCGTAGGATTTCCTGAGCTGGCTTTACTGTGGGAGAGCTGCTAGGGCTGTGTTTCCTGAGACTGGCTTCAGAGTTTTCAGTTCCTCCTTTTCTGGAAGCAGAATTCTTCCTGGAGAGATAATGTTGTCTGTACCTCCCTATGCCCAAAACATGCCCTAAAACATAACCCTCTTATAAGTTAGAGGTGGTCCCTCCCATGTTATATTTCTTTGTGATCCAAAGCCTATAAATATTGTACAGCCTTTTCTATCTCTGTAAAATAGGGGCGTACGATATGGGAATGCGTATAATAAAATGCATCAGAGAGCAACGTTCTGACATGACCAAACTCCTGAGTTCTCCCAGCTGTCACCTCATTAACAGCATTTACCAAGATTGTCATTTATTCATTCAACAAACATGTATGGAGACCTTGTGGTGATCCAGAGGTGCCAGGTGCTGGGGATATAAACCTGCAGAGGACATGGGCCCTGCTTTTCATCATCGCTCCATCTCATCTGTGCCCATCCCCATATCTGGCAGATGCTCTACGAGAGGTATGGACACAGGAGCAGCCTTGGAGGGACACTTCCTGCAGAAGCCAACAGAGGATAAACGCCCCCCTTCACAGCACTTTGTCACAGTACTTCTCACTCTTCATGTAACTGCACATGTCATTATCTTTTCCACTATTCTGTAAGGGCCATGAAGAAAAGAGCCACTTCCCCCTTAGAGTTTGGACTCCTAAAGCAGTGATGATGTGAGTCCATGGGTTGTCACCAAGGTGCTGAGGCCGTATTTTTTTAAGCGCTTGTAGTTGACAGTAAACAGTTGTGTGCATTAATGAAAGTCCCTGAGAGTTTCTGGCGTTCCCAGAACCACAGGTCACATGCAGCCCTCTGGAACGTTCTAGGCCTCAGCAAACATGACCAGGCCTCTTGGCCAGGCCTGGCCAATTCTGGATGGTGGTGATCCGACCCAGGGCCAGACCTACAAAGTGTCCGCCTTCTGGCAGACTGTGAGATCTTCAAGAGGCCAAGCTGAGGGATGATTTGGGACCTTCTTCACCAAATAACATATTCTGGAAAAATCCTATTAGATGTAATGCGTGTGTCCTCCCTCGCTGGTCTTCTTTCCTGCAGCCCTCTTGTTTCCTGCTCTTTCAGAGAAGGGAAACTTAGACCGGAGGCTGTGGAATTGCAGCATCTGTTAAGATATCAGTTCATCATTTTGGCCTTAGAATATCTTACAGAAAAAAAATTCTTTTTTCTATTATAGCTATAAACTTCCCTAAAGTTTTAAAGAAAAATATTACTCTGAAGTGTGAAGATGTATTTGCCTAAAAGCCAGGGTGAACGATCCTGCGTTTCATCACCTTCACCTTCCCTCAGGTCAAGACTCTCTTGTTCTCAGGCAGAAATAGAGACACAGATGTAGAGAACGAACAAACGTATGGACGCCAAGAGGGGAAAGCGGGGGTGGTGGTGGGATGAATTGGGAGATCGGGATTGACATATATACACTAATATGTACAAAATAGAGAACTAATAAGTACCTGCTGTATAAAAAAATAAATAAAATAAGATTCAGAAGAAAAAAGACTCCCTTGTTCTCTAAACATCACTTTCTGTCTCTCAAGTCTTTTTTTCCTCCTATGAATTTCATCATGCTCTAAGAGCTCCTAAAGCAACAAACTCAAGGGAGTAATGCTGTTTACACTTCTGAATCATCACATCAGCTCCCTCTGAAATAATTCCAACATCAATCTCACCTAGCTTCCTCTAAAAGGTGTAAAGTTCAAAGACATACCAGCTGTCTACCCCATTCCAAGATTCTGAGCTTGTCGGCCGACCTTGGCTGGTACTTGTATCTATTTACCTTTGAACGGAGCAGAACGGGAGCTTGATTTCCTAGACACACTCCAGAAAGCTTCTACTCACAGACGACATGCATCTACTGTAATAAACCTGAAGAGCAAGTTAAGTAAGTGCTTAGATTCCCACCCTCGTTTCTTCTTTCCCTTCTCTACTATCAACTCACTTTTTGAAAGTAGTTCTTTTAAGTCAAATGAAGATTCATCGTCTGCCACAAATATGTATTGATTGCGTGCTACATTCAGGGCATTATGTTAGACTCGAAGGACCCAAAGGGCTGCACCCCGGACCATTTGGGAATTTCATGAGAAGGTGCTCCAGGACCATCAATGAGTGGTGCCCACAGGGAGAGTAGGAGAGCCAGCTGTCTGCAGGCAAAAAGCTTGGGCCTCGTGGTAAAGGCTTCACCAAGGGCATCACACTGGCCGAGCCAGGAGGAAAGAGCATTCCAAGCAAGAGGAAGCACAGTGAGCAAACCCACAGGAGCTGACGGTGTGACACATGTTTGGGAAACAGCTGTGCCCTTTAGTCAAGCACGGGCTTATTCACTTATGTAACAAACAGTTATATGGTGCCTTGTCCATGCCAGGTCCTGTTTTCTTGGAGGAGAAATACTCCCATGTGGAAGAGCACCGGGCACTGCTTCACCTTTTCTCTCAAAATGGAAACAGAAACTTGGTAGGATATGGCCTTGTGAAGCAAAATAAGAAGCGCCAAGTTCTGCTACAATTAAAGGGAAAATGATGAAGCTCAGAAAGCTGGGTTCCCGGCCCTTGTCAACAATATGACAATATTGATGTGATATGACATATCAATATGCAAATGTTCCTGATAAAAAGAAAACACGTGTTCCTCTTCAAGTGGAACCCAGTAGAATAATGTCAGAGTTATTAAAGAGTGTGCTAGGGGCTTCCCTGGTGGCACAGTGGTTGAGAGTCCACCTGCCGATGCAGGGGACACGGGTTCGTGCCCCGGTCCGGGAAGATCCCACATGCCGTGGAGAGGCTGGGCCCGTGAGCCATGGCCGCTGAGCCTGCGCGTCCGGAACCTGTGCTCCGCAACAGGAGAGGCCACAGCGGTGAGAGGCCCGCGTCCCGCAGAAAAAAAAAAAGAGTGTGCTAAATGTCACATACTATCCACAGGAGTAAGAAGAAACCCATCTAATAATTTTTTAAAAACCCTCAATTCTGCAAGTGTACTTGGAGGCCTACTGTGTTCTGCCCTGTAGCATACAGAAGAAGATTATTACCTAGAAAAAATGAGACCATCCTCAAGGAAGTACGAGAGAGCTGAGCTAGGATTTTTACATAGGAAATAATTTGAAGAACAGTGCAAAGGCAACACATTAAAAATGTCCTGTTGTATAGACATGTGCTATAGAGATCTGGAAAGGCAATATTGGGTGGAGTGATCAAAGATCAGTGACCAACATGCTTCCTATATGTTGGTCTTTGCTCTAATGTTCCCAATCCAATGTATCTCCAAGAATCATCCAAGACAGATGGATTATTCCTTTTCTGATGATCCAAACTTTTGGCCATACCTATTCATATTTCTACCCCTTACCTTCTCCAGCCCAGACCCACAGCTAAATGACTTGTGCAAACTTAACCACCCTTAAAATTGTCTTCTGCCCTCTCGCTTCATCTCACTTCCCAAAAAACGGCCTAGACTGTATGTAATTCAAAAGCATCTGCCTCCCTTGCCCTTGCTTTTGTAGCCCAAAGAGTGGATTTTTAGGAGCTCACACATTTGGATGTCAGACCCTGGCTCTGAACTAGTCTGCATGCTTCTTAGATACAGGACTATAGACAAGTTATATCTGCAAGTTCCATTTTCCTCATCTGAAAAACGGGGACAATCATACCTCAGAGGGCTGTGGTGATGATTCCAGATGATTTAGGTTGGGGTACAAAGTGTGTGGCACAGAGCCTGGCATGGCATGAGTGCCAAAAACACAGTGGGCCACCAACGTTTACCATTTCCTCTTACCATTCAAGGTAGGCACTGGGATTTTATTTCAAGTCCCTCACACCAAACCTAGCACAGGGTAGGGGCTTGATAAACATCTGATGAATGAGTAAAAGAGCGGGTGGATGGATTACGCTGAGAGATAAAGTCCTGTACTTGTTTTTCAATTTTCTGCCATAGGAGACTTAAAGTTTATATCTTTTTTAAAAATATAAATTTATTTGTTCATATTTATTTTTGGCTGCATTGGGTCTTCATTGCTGTGTGGGCTTTCTCTAGTTGCGACGAGCGGGGGCTACTCTTCATTGCAGTGCGTGGGCTTCTCATTGCGGTGGCTTCTCTTGTTGCGGAGCATGGGCTCTAGGCACGCGGGCTCAGTAGTTGTGGCTCGCGGGCTCTAGAGCACAGGCTCAGTCGTTGTGGCACATGGGCTTAGTTGCTCCACGGGATCTTCCCGGACCAAGGCTCGAACCCGTGTCCCCTGCATTGGCAGGCAGATTCTTAACCACTGCGCCACCAGGGAAGCCCCCTAAAGTTTATATCTTAATCCTCCAAATTTTATTCCTACTTGGGACTTACAGTATTCTTTAAACAGTGTTTTTGGTTCTACTTTTAAGAAATAACAAAGTAATAATAATAATTATAAGAACTTAGAAGTTGAATGGCTCTAAGAACAGATGCTATTCTACACCACTAGATGGCATCTACCAATAATAACACCAAAAACACCACGCACACTCTGACAGGAAATAATTCTAAAGAAATGAATACAGAAAAAGCATATATACACACACATATATGCATATATATTTACCCTTGACATATGGTTTCTTTTCCATATTGGTTATGAATTTAGAGCTGCCAACAGTTTGGCAAACCCTTGCTTTCTTGTCTCCTATAGCAGTTTTAGTTGTTAAACTCTAAGCACCCTCAACGTGCAAGACATTTCATAGTACCTGGTGATGACTCTCCGAATCTTTCTATTGTGTTGATGGAACAACTTACCCCTGGTTAAAAGAAAAAGTTAGAAAAAGCTGAAAGGCTAGGGAGAAGATAAAAAGGCAGACGGACCCTTCTGCCACACTTAATCATCCCTTTATTCATTCAACAGCTGGGTGCCGGGCTCCAGAACTGTACCAGGGTTATAGTGGTAAATAAGACTCACTTCTGAGGAGGTGCTTGCTCTCCCATAAAGGAAAGCTGTCAGAATATTAAGAGACAGATGTTTATAAGACGACATTTAAATCATATAAGAGGACAGGCGTTTCTTAGAAACTGTTAGGAGTTACAAGGGAGAAATAGAGGTGGATTCCAAATGTCTGATCAAGACCAGAGAGTTTCTGCTTTCCAGTTCCTAGGGGGATTAGCAAGGCTGTGCTTCCTCGTTCTGACATTTGGTTGTCTGTGGCATTTAGGCCGAGAACAGTTGCACTTGAGCATTCTTGGGGGAGACCTAAGCTAAGAGAGAATAAAGGGAGAGAGACAGGAACGTAAAGGAACAATGGGCGAGGAGACAACGAGAGAGAAATATGAGAAGAGTGGCCAAGAATAAACCATGTAAATTCTTTCCACAAATTCAGAACATTCAGTTTTTGATACTGAGAGAATAAGCCCACATGTTAAGATTGAAAAGTAAGGCAAAAAGGATGAGAAAACGAAATCAAAACACCATAGTATTCCTAAATCCGGTGTTTCCAGAAACTGTAAATGCAGGTGCAGAGGTTGCAAAAATGAACTTTGACTACCGAGAAATTTTACTCCCTTCTTTCTGGAAAGGCAGAGATGTGATGGAGCAGAGAGCCTGTAGCGACGCCATTTTCATTTGCCTTCAAAAAACCTCCATCAGTATTTTGCAATACTGACTACATCTCCACACACCTAAAGCCAAATCTACCGGTTTCCCCGAAGGCTGGCTCCTCTTGTCAACCTTGACCTCTGTGACCACAGTGCTGTCACTCTGCTAAACAGCGGACACAGCAGGGTGTCTCTTTCTCTGCCCTCCGTGATGCAACATGGAAGTACTCTGGTTTCCCCAAAGGTCTCTCACACCAGTCTCCTTTGTCACCCCCTCCCCCAGTGTAACCCCCTCCCCCAGATGCTTTTCTCCCCAAGCATAGACAACTCTGCTAAATGAGCTCTTTGTTTTCTGCCCCTCAACTTCCAAATCACTGGATATACAGTACTTTACGTGTACAGGTTCCGGCTCAAAGTCCTTCCTGAGCTACCTGGGGCCTACTGGATACTGTCCAAATTCCCCTCACCTTCCTAACGTTCAGAGCTTCCACAATCTGGCCCCCACACAAGCTTCCTGGACCTCTTGGTAATGTTTTCTCACCCACTTCCCTTTGCCCCATGTGCTGCCTTCTCCTGGAACCCCTGATCCCGCTCTGCCCACACCCTCTGAAGCTCCTGTTCTTCTCTACCACTTCACACTTGGTGCTCCATGGGGTTACCGCCTACGCTTCCTCTTTCCCTAGGAAATCCCATCCGTCCGGTGTCTACAGTCACCACCTTCACACTCTTCACCCTGAACCTCAGGGCTGAGTCTACATCTACCTATATGCCTCAAAGGTAGCTCCAACTCAATATGCCTCAAACAAAATATACCCCCAAATTTGACCATCCTATGAGCTCCCCAATCCCTTCTTTTCCTGTGATCTCTGTTTCAGTAATGCCATCTCTACCCATGTATTTCTCACGTCAGAAACCTGGGGCTTCTCCAGAACTCCTCCTCTCTCGTCCACTCATCTAGTCAATGACCCGGCCTTCAACTCCCCCCGCCCCAGGTCTCTCCTGCATATATGTGCCTCTCCTGTCCTAACGCACCATCATATCTTGCCAAGACAATAGCAACAACCTCGTAAGCCATCTGTCTTCCTGTCTCCCGTCTGGTTATCTCCCATCCATCTGCCCCACAGCAGTCTTTCACCCACACGAGTCAAATCACTCCCCTCCCTGCTTCATACACACTGCTGAATTTCACATAGATAACCAACAAGGACCTACTGTAGAGCCCAGGGAACTCTGCTCAACATTCTGTAATAACCTACATGGGAAAAGAATTTGAAAAAGAACAGATACACGTATATGTATAACTGAATCACTTTGCTGTACACCTGAAACTAACACAGCATTGTTAATCAACTCTACTCCAATATAAAATAAAAATTAAAAAAAATAACTTCAGAGTCTTCCTATTGCCCTCCAGATAAAACCTTAACTCCTCTCAAGTAAAAAAATTTAAAAGACAATAGACATATATATATGTAAAACTCAATCACTTTGCTGTACAGCTGAAACTAACACATCGTTGTTCATCAACTATATTCCAATACATTTTTTTTAATTTAAAAAATAAAATAAAACAATAAAACCTTAACTCCTTGGTCTGGTCCCCTGCCCTCTGCAACCTCCCACCTTGCTCTCTACCAAGCACCTTTCAGTTCATTCTGCTTCTCACACCTGACCTCGGAGCCCCCAGCCGACTTTTCTCTCTGCCACCAGCTCCCCTCTCTCCCCGCCTTTGTCTGGCTAAATCCTATCCATCCTTAGGGTCTCAAAAAGCAGTGCCTCGGGGGCACCCTCCTCGACCCTGCACTAAGTTATGTCACCCCTGTCTTCTCGTGGCATCCCAAGCTGGTCCATTATAAACATCCCCTGCATCCTTGTGTGTGTGGCCCTTGTCTTCCCCACTAGAATGGAAACTCTGTGAGTGCAGGAAGTTTCTAGGGCCTCGATCATCTCCTCTATGAAATACTCTGCCACAGCCTGATCTACATCTGAATTCCCAGTCGCTGTTGCCAAAGATCCCAACCTGAACCCCAGACAGTCCTCTGCTGGTGCATCTGGGGAAAATGGGCCCAGGGGTGATTTGTCGCCTCGGCAGGGGTTCGAGAACGTGCCTACTGGGAACCAATTCATCCAAGGGAAAAGGACGTATTTGGCCACTTACAGAATCTCAGAGTTGAAGGGGAGGTGTGATTCTTAGGGCAAAATGATGTCTATCTCATATCAATTTATCTTGGAACCTGCCTCCATATACCCATAGCCATATTCTAGGGAGGAAAAGGGTTACACTTTAAAATTACCATTTGAAATCCAGCGTGGCACTAGGGCACAAGCAAGTTGCATTTGTCTTCTTCTATTACAGTGTGACCCTACACAGTGAGATTGTGCCTAGATTCAGCCCTGACCTCCCAAACAGCACTGGCACATCTGAAGCAATGCCCTGCAGAAGCAGCAGCAGGGTGTCAGGGACTGGGGCCAGGAGGGAGAGGACAAAAAAAGCCCATGGAGGTGATGGTGTCTGGCTGTGTGGCTTTACCCAGTAAAGGAAGCTGCAGCTCTTACCAGCTGCAGCGACCCAGAAGCCACAATACACCTGGTGGAAGATACAGGAAAGAATCAGTCACGTGTACTTGAGACTCAGCCCTGAAGATGCCCAGAAACATGTGAGCCAGCCCATGATTTTGTACAGAGGTGGTATTCTGTATTAGCAGAAAGGCCAATGAAAGATCAATGATTACACGGAATATGGTCCCTTCCATACCTGAACCCAGACTAGGGAATCTTCGGTCACGTCCAAATTGACTGTATGTGTCACTGGGTTTTATAGATATTATCTCGAACTCCTTGTTATTATTGTAATAGGGACAATCTATGTTTTGTCTCTCTAACCGCATTTGATAAGAGATGGAGATAAATCTGTCTTGTAACTTGGCCACTGTTCAAGGAGCTTTGAGGAATGTTATGGGTGTATGGTATTATTTCGAGAATATAATACAGAGGGAGGCAGGACTCATATGTTTTTGCCCTTCTGAGGGTATAAAACCTGGAAACTGTACAGACCTACCTCGGTGGCACTGTGGCTTCCATTCCAGACCATGGCAATAAACCAAATAACCCAATAAAGCAAGTCACGTGACCTTTATGGTTTCCCAGTTACCTTATATAAAAATCACGTTTACACTCTACAGTACTCTATTATAAAGTGTGCAGTAGCATTATGTCTAAAAGAAACAAGGTACAGACCTTAATTAAAAAATACTTTGTTGCTAAAAAATGCTAACCGTCATCTGAGCCTTCAGCAAATCATAGTAGCAACATCAAAGATCACAGGTCACTATAACAAGTAGAATAATAATGAAAACGTTTGAAATAGTGCAATAATTACCAAAATGTGACACAGAACCACAAAGTGAGCAAATGCTGTTGGAAAAATGGTGCTGGTAGAATTGCTAGATGCAGAGCTGCCACAAACCTTCAGTTTGTAAAAAACGCAATATTTGAGCCGTACAATAAAGCGAAGCGTGATAAAACAAGGTATGTCTGAAAATGGGCTTTTGTCTCTTAAGTACATAGGGCCAGGATGCCAATTTTTTCAGTATCTTCTTATGTTTTAAACATGGTCATTTCTTCATTATATCTTTTCTCTCCATTACCTACCCGGCTGTTTCCCATAGGAAATTAGAGGAGAAGGGTGTCAAGAGTAAGTGTAGAAGGTATACGTGGGCGAATAATTATGATAAAGTGCTCTCTCCAACTCTATTCTAACAAAAAGCAATTGCGTTAGGGTTCCTATTAGGTTCATTATTCACTTTTCTTCTCCATGCAATGACACAAGTCATCAATAATAGACTATGATTGCTTCCTCCCAAAAGACAAGTTATATGAGATAAAGCACAAAGCAACAAAGTCTCAGACAAGATTTTTTTACGTTAATGTGTTGTTCAAGACAGTTTCTGATTGCCTGGTAATTACCCACCAAGGACCAGCTCTGGTAGCCTGTGTTCCCCAGGAAGGGAACGGAAGGGACTCCTCAAGACTTGCGGCACCAGCGAGGGCATCATACAACATCTAACAGTCAAGATAGTCAGTCAAGTGCTCCAAATGTGCAGTCTGATCATTTATTATCATGCATTCCATTGGCTATTACTCAGTATACTTCCTGAGTAAAGCCTGCCCTAGAGGAAAAAAATGATACCTCTGTCTATTCCTTTCCATATGTCTGTACACACATTAGTGATACCCTTCAAACAGGAGGCTCACATTAGCTCAAAGAATAGACCACATTACATTTCATTTGCTCTTGTTCTGATCCTTTCATGCTTTCAGTGGTTTACCAGTGGGAAACCACTAGAGGGGACCCATCCCGACAAGATTAGACAACATACAATTATCATCTTTAGTATTCCCACTTGGAAAATTGACTGGTATTCACGGGGAACAATAAAATCAAATTTGCTTGCACTTTACGCCCAATTCATGGTTATAAAGAGCGGATCCGGTGAGGGGGTGTGTCACCGTGTACCAGTGGAAGACACCAAAGAGGAAAGTGCATCTGTATCGACTGTAAACATATAGTTAAAGCACTGAGATCATTCATTCCAAACAGTCTGTTTTCCCTCTTTCCTGTAAAGAAATATCAGTGCTCTTGGTTTCTTACTTGCTATTTGGAGGTCAGAGACTCTCCCTTTAGCGTGGTCACTTATCAAGTCAGTATGTATTGAACTCTTATTGTATGCTGAGCACCCTCCTGGGGGTAGTGGTGCCACACCACAGGTCCATCTCAGAGGTGAAGCTGGTTCATATCTAGTTTGGGGCTGTAAAACCCCAAAAGAGGATAGGGCACATGACAAGGATATTAAAAAAAAAAAATAACCCTAGAATACATGCCTATTCATTCATGTTTTTCCATTCATCCACCCACCTCAACATCCATCAAACAGTCTTTGTGCGTTGTTGTATGCCAAGCATTGTGTTAGGCACTGCGGTTCCAAAGGTAAATTAGCTACAGCTCAGTCACTAGTGGAAGAGAAAATAAGTAGATTAGCAATTTATTAAAAAGTAGGATAGTTTCTAGGATTTGAATGCACTCCAGCAGTCAGGAAGAGACACGATGTGAAAGTCAGCCCCCCAAAATGCCAAATACTTAACCAGGTGCGGAAGAAGCCTGTTTTGGATTAAGATGCCTTTCCCAGTTCCTTTTTAGCTATCACTTTTCTCTGATTTTCACCTATTCACTCCTTAACTCTGGTCAAGGCAATAGTTCCCTGTATTTTAACTTTGTTACTGGCTTCTACTCAAGGTTATAATATATCAAGGTTATTTTTGAACAAAATCCAGGGAAATATTTTCCAGTTTAGAGATAATGTGAAAAGAATTCTTTCACTCTTTAAGATGAAATCTCCTGGATCTGAATTGACATTTACTCCCTAAAGATTTTAAGCTGGTCTTTTTATCTGAAATTATTGCTTTGCTAAGGTTACATCTTTTTGTGTTATCATTTCATCCATTTTTACATTCTGGCTGGGAGGGTAAGCAAAAAAATCAAATTTAATTGACAGATATGAGGAAATGTAAAAGTCTAAGTCTCCGAGTCCTGTATAAACCCATCCATGTGGCATGGCCATAATTTTCAATACTCCTTAAATTCTTAAATACCACATGATCCATTCAGTGATTTCAATCTGAATGAGTATTTTTTTTAATAAAAAATAACAACCTTAGCATAACCTCTTGTTCTTGAAATTTTCAGTCAGGATTTGTACTAACAGAGATATTGAACTTTATAGGGATATTCCATTTTAGTTTGAGAGAATATAGATTTTATCTCTATTGCCATGTGTAGGTTCGACTATTGTGTACTTAACTGAACTTTAACCTGCTTTTCCATCATCCTTCAGTACATAAAACTTGGCTAACTAACCCTTTTTGGCTCTTTCTAAAGGAAACAAGACATAGAACATGATACCGTGTTCCTTTTTGTAGCTGCTCTTAAAGTTTATCCCGTTTATAAGTAGGAAAATAGATAAGGCTAATTAAAAGGGCAATAAACACATCAAGGAAAGAGACTGCAATCTGGCTTCCAGCTTGGGAATTGTTCAGAGAATATGACAGTATTATTCATCTTTGTTGCAACCCAATGATTCACCTGTGACCATTTTCGCTCCCATGACTATTCTCTTTGTGACAGAACTTCTTTCATTCAAGTAAGACAGGTCCTACTACCCAAATGTGACAACTGAAACTCTCCTATGTAGAGTCCTGAATTTGCCTCTAAGGGAAGATACAGGTACTGAGGCAACCTTGCCTATAAGTGCCATATTTGCAGGCAATGATATTTCTTCTCCCATTGAACTTGGAGCCAGGAGGTCTGAGGTCTAGCCTGGATCTGCCACAGACTAACTATGAGATTTAGGGATTTCACTCCATCACTGAGCACCTCAGTTTGTTTGGCTGTCAGTGACGGAGTGGGAATTAATAATGTCTAAGATTCCTCCTGGCTCTTACCTTGTAAGAATATGTAAGGAAGGGATGGGGCGTATGCAATCCTTCAAGCTTAGCAGAAGCTACTGTACTCTGAGAGGTTTCTGCTCAGGGACAGAAGAGGAATATTTCTGATTCTTCAACACAATGCCACTTTCTAAATACAATCGGTTGTGTTTCTGCATTTGTTCTGCTAAAAGCATATTCAAGGCAGGCCGTTTCTAAAAACCAATGATTCAAAAGAGTTGGGTTGGCCTCCTTTAGACTTACTATTTTCTACAAATTAAAGCAGTTACAGCTAGAATATGTAATCATTTTTATTTCATTTTAAAGATCCACTAAGTAGAGTGGAAATTATTTCTGAGCCGTGGAGTCGGCTCACAGAATCTGAAAGTCTAAGAGAAAACTACAAAGGTTTCCTGGTCTCTCTAGGAATCAATCCAAGACAACAAGAACCTTTACTGTCGTTATTTTATTGTTGTCGTTTTTAAAAGTACTTTAAAATATTATTTTTTCTTAAAGAATTTTGACGTGGTAGCTGTGTGTCTTTTCATTATTTTTTTTTCATCAGCACTGATCGGTGTTAATCTCTCACTCAGCTGTGTCTGAGCAGGAATCTTCTCTTTCAAAGTATTGGACTCAGCCGATAGTATCTAACCAGCCTTGTCTGTCACTAATAAAGTGATTGTCACATGGAAGTTTCTTCTAGAATGACTTCTACGTTTCCCCAGGGAGCAGTACTGACTCTTACTCATTCTTCTTTCATTAGTTACCAACCTCTTCCTAAAGGTCAAAGATTTTAACTAGGAATCAGACCTGCTGTATGACAAGTAAGAAAAGATTTATGGACCTGCTCCTCTGAGCAACAGGCTATAAGTTTGGTCATCCAAAGAAAATGCCTAACTTTATGAGTTTATCCCCTGCAACAAAAGTTAATCCTGTTGATCTTTATGTTGTGATGTGCTTCTTTTCAAGACCAACTCAAATGGGGAAAAGAGGAAAATAACAAAGAGCCAAATCTTTTGGCAAGAGACAGTAAAATGTTTATTCTAGATTTTTTTTTCTAATTAAAGTGCTGTTTTAATTGGATTAAATAGGTTTTTTAGGCCTTCAGCGGTTTGGGTATCCAATGTGTTTGAACCAGGAGGGCAGACCCAGGTTTACGGGAAATGAAGCTTAAATAAATGTGGGTGCTCCCTTTAAGAAAAATATTACAGAATTAGAAATACAAAATTAGGTATGAAAGTGTACTCCCTTCTCTGCCACTACCTACCTGCTTCGGGTGCTGTGTACCATGGGACTCACTCCTACTGGGATACAAACCCTGGCCCAGCACCTTCAAGCCTCTGAATTTTATGGAAAAGAAAAAGCCTCATGGATGCAAAAGAGAGGCATTTCACCACATTTGTGAGCTGTAACCTCTTCAGTCAGGATTCACCTAGAAAAACAAAAACTATTCAGGGTGGGACATTATACAGGAGATAAGGGACCTGAAAACCTAAACAGAAGACAGGGAGACAACATAGAAATTAGCAAGAGCAGACACCACTTCTGTCCCCAGGGCAGGAGTGACAATGGGTAAAGCCACCAGAGCCCAGGCCCTGTCCGATCTGCCGATAACAGAGGAAGAAGCTGCTGGTGGGAACTTGAAACACACGTATTAGTTACCCCTGGCTACGTAACAAATCACCCCAAACATTATGGCTTAAAACTACATGTATTATCTCATAGTTCCCGTGGATAAGGAATCCAGGCCTGGCCATAGTGGGGTCCCCAGGCTGTGGCTCCCTCAAGGCTGTCACCTAGGTATCGGCCAGGGCTACCAGCATCTGAAGATCTGATGTAAGTGATTGTTGGCAGCGCTCAGCTCTTCCTGCGCTGTTGCCCACAGGTTTCCGTCAGTTTCTTGCCACACAGGGCAACTCACAACGTGGCAGCTGGCTTCATCAGAGCAAACAGGTGTGAACAAGACAGAAGTCAGTCTTTTATTTTCACCTAATCTTGGACGTTACATGCTGTCATTCGTGCCATGCTCTGTTCATTAGAAATGTCCAGCTCACACTCAAGGGGAAGGGATCAGACAGGAGCATGGATACGAGGAGGGTGGGGTCCTCAGGGGCCATGGCAGAAGGTGCCTACCACGCAGGGAGACACAGACCCCGCAGAAGACGGCAGAAGAAGCAGAGCGGGGTGGAGAAATATCCTAGCTCTTCCTTTGTCTCACCTTCTCATCTCTTACAGGCCCCCAATGGGCAGGAGAGTCGTGGAAATGCAGTTCCGTGGAAATGCAGTTCTACGTACAGCAGAGCAGGGCAAGGGCAGGGGTGGGTCTCAGATCAGACTGGTTACTGACCGACATAGTATCCTTTTATATTTTCTGATGTAACTGGACAAACTGCACAAAGGGATTTTTATCTGCAAGAGAACTATTTAATGGTAAGTGGGCTCTTTCTAGGACCAAAGGGTATTACTTTTACCCTCCTATGAGATGGCCCTGTGCTATATTCCAACCTTCCTTCTCACCAAAGAATCCCCAACACACACACATGCACGCACACACACACGCATACACACGCACACACACACGCACACACACATACACACGCACGCACACACACACCCAATTCTCGCTCTCTCAGTGGAGTTTCCGTACCTGGCTGGGGGCAGGTAGGACATACCTGCCGCCTGCACAGCTCTAGCCCAATTATAACCTTTAACTGAATATGATCCAGCTCTGACTCTATAGACTGCATTTCATCACCAAGACAAGTCTTGGGATGCCCAGTTAATACTTTCACAGAAACAGAGGAATGACTAAAGAAGCTGTGGTGCATATATATATATATATATATATATATATATATACACACACAATGGAATACTACTCAGCTATAAAAAAGAATGAAATTATGCCATTTGCAGCAACTTGGATGAACATGGGTGAAGCTGGAGGGCATTATGCTAAGGGAAATAAGTCAGACAAAGACACATACACATATAAGTATGACATCACTTATATGTGGAATCTAAAAATATACAACAACAAAAAAGCAGACTCACAGATGCAGAGGACAAACTAGTGGTTACTGGTAGGGAGAGGGAAGGGGCGAGGGGCATGATGCGGGAGGGGATTAAGAGATAAAAACTATTAGGTATAAGATAAGCTACAAGGATATATTGTACAAAACTGGGAGTATAGCCAACATTTTATAATAACTATAAATGGAGTATAACCTTAAAAATTGTGAGTCACTATACTGTACACCTGTAACTTATGTAATATTAGACATCAAGTATGCTTCAATTTAAAAAAAATACCTCACAGAAAAGGCGGGGAGTCTGTGGGGCCATTGTGACTTCTCTTATTCAAAAACTTTGGCAGGATTTTTGCAATAAATCAATACTCTGATATTGACCTATTTCTCTTTTCTATAATATAAAGAGCCAAAGATGAATCTCTAGACCGTGACTATAAAAGTAACAATAAGCAATGACCCTCTGATGTTGTAAGACACCTTCCAGCAGATTGCATTTTCCAAAGACGGCTGCAGCAATGTCTCTTGTCTCTCACGCTCTAAGCTCTTGCTACACCCCCATTAAGAGATGGTATTTATGTCTACTCCCCTTGAACCTGGACCAGCGTGTGTGACCGCCTCAACCAATAGGGTGTGTGGTGGAAGCGATACTACATGACATCTAAGGCTAGATCATAAAAATCCCACACACGTGCACCTTGTTCTCTTGCTACACTCACTCTTGGAGTCCAGCCACCATGTTGTAAGGAAGCCCAGGTAGCTGCAGAGAGGCTCACAGGGTGGGGGAACAGCGGCCTCTGGTTCCAAACCCAATGTTTGCCCAAACAGCAGCCAAGACCAAGACCAACAACCAAGACCAACCCATAGTTACATGAGTGAACCATCTTGAAATGCATTCTCCAGTCTCCCATTGAGCCTCTCCACCTGACGCCACTTGGAACAGAAACAAACCATCCCCACTGAGCCTTGTCCAAATTACAGATTTGTGAGCAAAATAAACGGTGTTGTTGCTGTTTAAGCCTCTAGGCTTTGAGGTGGCTTCTCACACAGCAGTAGGAAGCCCAAGCACACCCTTTGGGGAATCCCCCCAAAGCCGAGGTAGAGTACATCAATTAGGAATGGAATTGGCTAGAAGGAATAGCAACGCTGACTTAGGCTGGCTTACACAGACAGGGATTTCCTTTGCTCACATAGCGGGAAAACTGGAGTAGAAGGCTGCTGGCATGGGTTTAGAGGCTCAGCTCCATCAGGGTGATTGCCTCTGAAATACCCCCATCCTTTCCCTCCTGCCTCATTGTAACAGGACTGCAGTCCTGGCTCCGGTGCAGTGTCCGTGTTCAAGGTAGGATGAAGCAGAAGGGAAAGAGGCCAAGTCAGCCCATTTGCAACTTTAAGCTTCTCCTCAAGCTCTCTCAGCCTATGGGTCTTTTTTTTTTCTAATTTTTTTAAACTTTTATTGAAATATATAGTTGATTTACAATGTTGTGTTAGTTTCGGTGTACAGCAAAATGATTCCGTTTTATATATATATTCTTTTGTTCGATTCTTTTCCGTTATAGAATATCTTGTATATCTTCCAATATTACAAGGTATTGAATATAGTTCCCTGTGCTGTACAGGAGGTCCTTGTTGCTTACCTATTTTATATACAGTGGTGTGTATATGTTAATCCTAAACTCCTAATTTATCCCCCGCCTTCCCCCTTGGTAACCACCGTTTGTTTTCTATGTCTGTGAGGCTATTTCTGCTTGTAAATAAGTTCATTTGTATCATTTTGGTGCAGCTCCAGCTGGAATAGATGCAGGAATAAGGAGTTCCTGCTCAGTACATGGAGGCTGACAAAGCAGAAGGGAGTTGAGTTGAGTTGGTCTCTGGAGCACCGAACAAAGTGTTTGCCCCAAGACTTTGCAAGGGGTCCCAGCATGAGATGAGGAGCCTCCAGAAACAAAAACGAAAAGAAATGAGAAACCAGGTCAGTTTTACCACTCAAGGAAAAATACAATTTAGGTTTTGTTGTTAAATATTTAATATTTTCAAAAATTGGTAAAACTCCATATCCGTATGAAATCGGCATTTTCCTCCGGGTCTTCAAATTTCTCTTTGCAGATTTTTCCCGAATTTCTGTCGGCCGCCCAACCTCTCCCTGAATTCTACTTCCCCTATTCGCCCCAGGCTCAAGTCAGATGGCCTCTCACCACTTCCGAACCAACGCATCTAACTGACCTCACTGCCCACTGAAGCCTTCCTCATCGGTCTCCCCTATTAATGCGAAACTTCAGCCATCTTTTAGCCTCTCCCCCTCAGTTTCCCTTTCTTGTACCTTTATGAGAGAACTCTGCTTCTCCGTCCTCTCTGCCACCAACTTAGCTTAGGCCCCTGCTAATTTTCTCTAGAACTAGTACAATAAACCCATTGGCTTTTTCATCCCTCTTCTCTCTCCTTCTTTCTAATCCATCCTGTACTCAGTTGGGATATTAGGGTTGACTTTTATATGGTTTGATATAGTTTTGTAATTTCCTAGGAAGATAATATGGTCTATATAAGTGGCTTCTCCAGCCATATTGTCTGCCCGTTTGTAAATAAACACATCATTTACTCATCAAGGGGTCTCGGGCCAGGTTCTAAGGGTGTAACAGTGGGTTCAGCTTTAATACCTCGAAAACATGGATGCAGAGAGACAGAGTAAATCTTACTACGGAAACACCTTCCCAACTTCCAAGGGCCTAAGAAAGGGAATTCGATCATGGCTAATACATACAGATAGCATGATCTTTCACATGAAAAACGGAATGTCTGGCTTTTCTCTATCATCTTCTGTCATGTTAGTGGGGGAGTCTTGTTCAGATGTGCATTCACCAGCTGAAGGGTCCAAAAACACTTATGTCTACTTCAGCCTGGGAACACGTGAAACATATTTACCCCTCTTCCCTCCAGATTTATCAACTTGAACGAACTGGAGCAATGCAGCTTGATAGACAACTTTCCCAGATTAAGTTTGAGTATACCTCTGGTCTTGCCCGCTCTCTGCTCACAAACATCTAATGGCGCCTCCTTCTCCTGTCTCTGCTTCCCCTCCACGATGGGCTAAGGTCTGCCCCTCCACGCCCATTCCTCTCTGCCATCCAGCTGTCCTCGAACCTCCAGGGCAGTGTGACAGTGGTTCTCACAAGCTGCTTCTTCTGTTTCAACCATGTTCTTTCCTCAACAAAATCCAATTCAAAAGATGTGTGACGTCATAGAAGGCATGTTCATTTATCTAAGTAATTTATAAGGGAATAAAACCACTTCTTCATCTTTATAATAGGAGTTTTATCATCACTCTTACATAAATTTGGTACTCAGTGAATATTTGTTGAAAAAAAATGAATGTAAGCTCCTTCATTTATCAGCTATTTCCCAAACAGACAGGTTCTAACTTACAAGATGCTTGTAGTCATGACCGGGTTAATAAATTGTCCTCTGTAGTCAGTGATGCCGCCATCTGCCACTTTGTGTACAGGCATTTGTCCTGCGTTACAATTTACAGCGCTTGCACTGACATAAACTACTCACCAACCAAACATGGGTCATTCATATGCTAGTTTTTAATTGAAATGTAATTGACCTACAACACTGTTAATTCCAGGTACACAATATAGTGATTTGACATTTCTCTACATTACAGGATGTATCACCACTCATTCATGTGGTATACATTTCCCCACTACTACATACACCTGTATACTCAGATGGTATATCTGGCACCTCTTCTAGGACTTGGTCTAATACCACATCAGAAGTCAAGTTCCGAGGAACCTTGGAGGGGAGGTATCTACATGTCCAGATGGTCTACTGCATGCAGGACCCTGTACACGGGGCTCCTCTGAGTTCCAGCCTTGGCCCTGACTTGTCCCATGAGTGAAGCAGATTCACTAGCCAGTTCCTAACGTGGATACAACCCCCACATTAATTCAGCTTATTCCACTCTGGTTTTCAACTAGGCAAACTGGAATGTGGTTTGAGATTTAGGACACGCCAACCTTCATTCTCTGCACTTTTTCTGCCTTATATCACCAGCTAGCAGAAGACTCCAGCTTCTCTCTGTTTCAAAGCATGACCTTCCATTGGAATGTTTTTCAAAGTTCTTAAGAAATTCTCTATTTCTTAATTTGCTTGCAAATCCAAGAGGTCCCCAAGCTCTAGCCTCCCCTAGATCTGTGTCTTCACACTGTCTCCCATGAAGATTCTTATACTGTCTTCAGTCCTCATAATTTAGGAAGGGCTTCCAAGCCCAGAGGAGTTAATTTTGAAACACAAAGGTTGCCAGCTCACCAGGTTAAAATTACTTTACATACAGCCAATAACAGAAGACCATCCCTTGCACTCTCTTTAAAAAGATGGCATTCATCTCTCCACATAAGGATACAGAGCATATAAAACCAAAAGACAGCATAAACCTTTCTGGAAACAATACCAGATAATGGTAGAAACATAGCTATCCTTTTCTTTTCTGTAACTAGAGAATTCTAGTAGCCGCTGCCCTGAAAGGCACTGCTAAAGATTACAAGGTTGATTTTAGTTGTATCGTTGAATCCTTCCTGTTTGGTGTGTATTAAGTATTATTGGTTCTAATCAGTTACATAACATGGCCTCTGTAATACTTCTATTTCATTCATGAACGTATTTCCCATTATACTTTGTTTTGTTTTGTGCTTTTTACCTTTCTTCTTAAGCTCAGGCTAATATAATTGCTATAACTCAGAAGTTAAACGACATAAGGTCAGAACTACTACCAGCAGAAAATCGAAAAATATTGAATATTTTCCAGTTAAGAGTTGACACAGACATCTTTTATAATCAGAAAGCATTGAAATATTTTATGTTTGCATTTTATGCTTATTGTGTTAATTTCATCTCATTCCTAATTCTTTGTTCTTTTTATTTGATACCTAAGGCTCTCCAGCACTTCCTTTTTTTCCTAATATTTATTTATTTATTTGGTTGCACCAGGTCTTAGTTGCAGCAGGCGGGCTCCTTAGTTGCGGCATGAGAACTCTTAGGTGTGGCATGCATGTGGGATCTAGTTCCCTGACCAAGGATCAAACCTGAGCCCCCTGCATTGGGAGTGCGGAGTCTTAACCACTGCACCACCAGGGGAGTCTCCAGCGCTTCCTTTTCTTAACAGCAGTGAGCTCCAACCTGGCTGTTTTAAAGCCTGATGCCCAGTGAGAACTCAGTCATGATTTGTTGAATGAAGAAAGGAGTGAATGAATGAAAAGAAAAACAACAATAACAACAACGGAAAAACAAAGACCAGAGTCTATGTGTTCGTGTGTAATTTTGGTCATATGAATTCTAACATCAGGTCACATGAAGTATACTTTTTAAGTTCTATTTATAATAATTCAAGGTAATGATGATGAGCTGTCAAAGCTCACACAGTTGATGAAGGAGGTAGGTCTGGTACACGGAAATGTTTTAAACCCCAAATCAAAAAGCATAAGCACCCTCTTAAAATGAGAATGCTCCTTTGATGCTCTACGCCTTTTCCAGTTAAAGAAACTGAGACCCGGAGAAATTACACGATTTGCCCAGAGACACACTGTTAGGCAAGGTCGGGGAGCCTAGGCTCTTGACTTCCCTGGCAGTCTTTACCCCATAAAGTTTCTCTCCACCCCCAGCCCATCTGCTGACTCTGGGCATGGCATCTGTATTTGATCCAGCTTCTCAGAGCACATCAACTGTGAGCCGATTGGATGTAAATACAGAGAGAACAGAAAACTCTCTTTCTCCAGGCAGCTGGAAAGTTTCACTTGGCATTTATTTTTAGCATCTTGTGTGTGCTCTGGAACAACCATGGCAACAAAGGCACCTGGGAAGACCTTCAGGAGACAGTCACAGGGACAAGCGAATTGCACAAGAGGGAGGCTGCTTCACCTCGACGGGGACGTGCGGGCAAGCTGGACATGTTCCTGTCGCCAGGAGAGAATAAACTCAGAATCAGCGGGACTCGCCTCCACTTCGGCCATCAAGGAGTGATGAGATCATCTTTGTAAAACTGTCTTCCCCTCCCTTCCTTTCCTTCTCCCCCAGCAGCACCAATACAATGTGTAAATAAAGCCAAACAAGTTGCCCCTGACTTGGAGATCTCATCATATGTCATGTTTTGGTAAGTCTAGTCCTTCATGAGACTTCTGCACACATAGCCCTGGAGAGGAAGTGACTCAGCCTACCAATGATGAATGGCTTCATCACCTCAACAAGGATGAAATCAGAAGCTCCCTCCTTGCCCTCGAAGAGCAAGTGAAAGGGCGACCGCAGGTGTGAGGCTGCACCCAGGGGTGCACCAACCCCTGAGAAGCCAGATCGGCTTTAAGAGATCCCACAACACCTGGTGAAAACCCTCCCTCACACTAACTTCGCACGTGGCTCTTTTGCTATGCCAAACACTTCCATTTACTTTGGGGAAAGGACAGAGCCATTTCAGGAAACTCACCAGTTCCTGAATTTCTCTGTCTAGTTCTCCAACACTGACAGATCCAGTGAGTGATTCACACCGGGTCACGGTGCTTGTGCTGGTGATGTTTGTATATCTAGGCTTCCCCACCTTCACATGTCAAGACCACCACCATGCCCTTCCTTCCCCAACGCTTGGTGAAAATGCAGCTCTCTCCCTTATACTTGTTGGAGAACAACCTACACTGAATGAACCCAGGGTACACTGTTGATGAGAAGTTTGGCCCAATGACGTGAGACACACTTCAGCTCAGTCTTGGTCATTTACTATTTCTCTGCCTGTGCTTTTTCTTTTTTAAATTGTTATTTGTTTTTTTATTGAAGTATAGTTGATTTACAGTGTGCTAATTTCTGCTGTACAGCAAAGTGATTCAGTTATACACATATATACATTCTTTTTTTGTATTCTTTTCTATTATGGTTTATCATAGGATATAGAATGCAGTTCCCTATGCTATATAGCAGGACCTTGTTGTTTATCCATCCTATATATAATAGTTTGCACCTACTAACCCCAAACTCCCAGTCCATCCGTTTCTCTCCCCCTCTCCCCCTTGGCAACCATAAGACTGTTCTCTATGACTGTGTGTCTCTTTGTTTTGTACATAGGTTCATTTGTGCCATATTTTAGATTCCACATATAAGTGATATCATATGGTATTTGTCTTTCTCTGTCTGACTTACTTCACTTAGTATGATAATCTCTAGCTGCATCTATGTTGCTGCAAATGGCATTATTTCATTCTTTTTTATGGCTGAGTAGTATTCCATTGTATGTACGTACCACATCTTCTTTATCCATTCAGCTGTCAATGGACATCTGGGTTGTTTCCATGTCTTCGCTATTGTGAATAGTGCTGCTATGGACATATGGGTGCATGTATGTTTTTGAATTATGGTTTTGTCCGGGTATATGCCCAAGAGTGGGATAGCTGAATTACAACCCAATCGAAAAATGGGCCGAAGACCTTAATAGACACTTCTTCAAAGAAGACGTACAGATGGCCAGGAGACACGTGAAAAGATACTCAACATCACTAATTGTTAGAGAAATGCAAATCAAATCTACAGTGAGGTACCACCTCATGCCAGTCAGAATTTCATGACTTTAGAAAGAGATTGAACATTTCAAACTAAATTTGGAAACTTTCCAAGAATAAATAGAGATGTACTGCATTGAATTTGTGTCTCAACATTATCTTGAAACATGATAGTGACTGATAAAATGTTTTTTAATGGGCATAGCTTCTATAATTTTAAGCACATTTCAATAAAATCCCAAGTTTCACAGCAATAGTGCTACTCTGGGTTAGGCCTGTACACAGTCCCCTCATTCAATCATATTCAAGAATGAGGACAATGTTGTTCACAAAGAGGTATTTAATAAAAAATAAATAAAGCAGGAAAAATCCATCATTGTGGTCACAGGGCTGGAAAGGCCTCTATTGATCTTTACTTCCCCACAAAACCACATAAATATGTAATGGTGGTATTGAGCCAGCTCCCTCCAAGCAAATGAACTATGGCGTCACTCAAGAGATATGCATGTTTTTATGGAACAAAATCCTAAAGTTAAAATAAGAAGACAGTTTCTTATCTGACCCCAAACTGAGGAAGATTGGAGGAAGTGATTCAATTTATTGCTACTTTCTGTTCCTAACAAATTCTGTGAAGCATCAAATATTCTCCGAATTGGAAAACATCTGAAAAGGCATATTCATCATTGGTTGGCTTTTATCCCCCCATAAACTTCCAGCCACAGTGTATCATACTGGGATGAGTCAATCACCAATTTTAAATTCATAGACAACTATGTACTTGCTAGAGGCCAAGCCCAGATCCAGAGTAGAGGTTGGTCCTGGGAGAAAATACTTAGTGCAAAGAAGCTGCTGTGAATTTAGGAGCCAGAGCTCACTTCTCTGGACATTCATTCTCCATGACTGCCAGTGCTCTGAAGTACAGCTGTCCCTCAGTATCTGAGAAGGAGTGGTTCCAAGACCCACACCGCCTCTCAACCCCCCGGGAATACCAAAATCCCAGGATGCTCAGGTCCCTAATACAAAATGGCATAGTATTTGCATATAATCCATGCACATCCTCCCGTACACTTTAAATCATCTCCAGATTACTTATAATACTTAATACAATGTAAATGCTATGTAAATTGTTGCCAGTGCACAGCAGCAAAGTCAAGGTTTGGGCAAATTTAAGTTTTGCTTTTTGGAACTTCCTGGATTTTTTTTTTTCCCTAGCATTTTCCGTCCATGGTCGGTTGAATTCGCAGATGCAGAACCCCTGGATGCAGAACCCGGGGAGAGGGAGGGCCGACTGTATTATCATTCACAGTGGCTACTTTTCAGGCACAAATGAGGGGCAGTAGACAGCCAGTCTAGCAGCAAAATATAAGCATTCAGACAGGTTCTTTATCAGTAGGAAAAATGCAAGGTATAATTGTAAGAGAGGAGCCTGTTGTCAGTTTAGAATATTTGCAGTATATGTATTAGAAAGGAAAGCTGTGGGTGGAAAATAAATTCCCCTACATATTGCAGATTGGGAAATGGCCATCATATAATCTTTCCGTAAATGTAATGAGACTGCATTTCAAGTTGTACTGCTCTCTCTGCCAAAAATGAAAGCCTGTTTTTCAACTGATTTTTCCCCAAAATAGATAATAGAAAACTTTGAATTCTACATAAAATAATTGTGGAGATAATTTTAAAAACCGTTTGAATATCTTCTGATCCACTCCAAGTAAACAAATAGGACGTGGCAATATTTGCACAGCCATGTGATATGCAGGGCATGACATAGTTTAGACAGAATCTGGATCACTAAATTTTAGACATAGAGGAAAATATTATAAAAACAAAACCCAGCAGTACAAACTGAGAAGGTGAAGACATTTGTCAGGAAGGTATAGGCACAAATATATCTCAGCCCCTGAATGTCCTCCAAGAGTAAATAATATGATTGATCCAGGAAAAGACTGTGCTGGAGAACGAACAAACAGAAATGAAATAGGCTACTCCCTAAAGCCCACATTCCACCAGCACTTCCGCTAAACCAGAGGGCTGTCCATTCGCTCATTCTATCTCAATCCCTGCCTTATAGAGAGAGAAACCAATGGGGGCAATTTCTCCCTTGAAATACATCACAGTTTATTGCTTCTTTGCAAGAACTTATAAAAAGAGAAAGAGACACATATGTTTTCACATAATTGTAGGCAACATGACACAGTTGAAAATGCATGAGAAATGCACTCAGTAAGCTTGGGTTCAAGGCCAAATAAGGAACTTAATCTCTCTGAGACTTGGTATCCACATTTATACCCAGGGACTAACAATCCCTCCATAACGGAGACGTTTTGAGGATTAAACGTCCCAAAGCCTCTGAAAATAACATGCAACTATTGCTCTAAAAGGGACCATGGAAAATCATCTTAGCCACCCCCCTTCTAGCTCTCAGCAGAATCACATCTCAGTTTTCATGGACTGAGTTAAACAAGTTGAGAAGGTTGCAGGATGGAAGGTTCTTGGCAACATTCCAAATATGTGCTATCCAACTCCTTCACATCATGGCTTGTCTCCATTTCTTTCTTCTCACCTAAGATGAAAAAGTTACTATGTGATTAATGGCCTTTGTTTTCATGAAGCCTGTAGGGTCACTCTTTTAGAGACAGAATCCTGCCAAGACTCTGTTTCTTAAAATCATGCTTGTAGGTATGTGTCATGCTCCCTCCAGTTTCTCTAGCTCATTTTCTCCTGGTCCCAGGATTCTGTAAGTGTGAATTCAGTTCTCATTCTGCTGCAGCACTTCCTGGTTCCCCGTTGTAACCCTCCCAGCCGTCTTACACTACTGACAGAGTGTCAGCTCCGTATCTATTGTAACCTCTCAATATTTTCCTGCCTTTAATGCACATAATTGCTTTGTCTTGTACTTATGCATTTTCCTCTGTCCTTGCTGCACTTTTCTCAGTTCAAATTTACCAAGCACACGTTGAATTCCTGTATTCTAAGGCCTCCGTCCCACCTGTCTCAGTGTTAACTGCAAAACTAATAAAGGGTGGTCTCATTCCAGCATCCAGGGGTTATGAGGTACTGAGTCTAGAACCAACACCCTGGAACAACAGTTGTCACGCAATTTTAAGTTAGCATTGCTATTTTGAAAATGTCGCTTTTGCATATGAATTTCTTATCATGGGTAGGATCCTACACATAATAACTATGTAACTTAGCTCATGTAGTCCTACTATTTTAGTATAGTACACAGTCCAGAATAAAATTCTCTGTGAGGCTAAATACTTGTGGTTTTCCCTGGTTCTCTCTCTGGCTGATTATTGTCAGAGATAAGGACTTGATTAGCCTGACCAAGTTTGTGCTTCATAGAACTAGAACTTTTGTCTTCTTCAAGACAATTTCAAAGGGAGTTTTACTGGGATATAAGTCACATAGTTAATATGTATTGAGCAGAACAGATTCAACACTGATTTTTTTTAATTGAAGTATAGTTGATTTACAATTTGTGTTACTTTAAGGTGCACAACAAAGTTATTCAGATATACTTTTTCCCAGATTCTTTTCCCTTATAGGTTATTGCAAAATATTGAGTATAGTTCCCTACGCTATACAGTAGGTCCTTGTTGGCTATCTATTTTTTTATATAGTAATGTGTCTATGTTAATCCCAAACTCCTAATTTATCCCTTCCCACTCCTTTTGCTTTGAGTTGACCCTTTGCTCACTTTCAGAGAGAAAGGAGAGTGACTTAGGCAGAAAGAGGTATCTCCCCAGAACTGGGAGCAATCAAGCAATAGACTGATAACCATAGTCCATTCTTATGAGAGCGGAGGAAATGTATCCTTTCTCCATTTTGTCCCCAACCTCTAACCGCTACAATCTTGTTAACAGGTGAAATAAACTTTGACTTATTAATTCAGTGAAAGCCACATGCTTTGAATGAAAAGAGGAAAAATGGCTTTACTTAACATGGGGGAAAGGTTTCATATCAGCTCTTGGCTCAGGGAGTCAGCTTCCCTTGGTGGTAACTGATGCTTTTTACAGGCTTTCAAATCAACTTGACAATAATAACAGAGGTAACAGTCCAGCATATTTGGGGAGAACTACTGAATGACATGAGATTTCCCACTCAGATCTAAGTTTTGGACCTCATACTTTGAAACATATAAGAGGAATTTAAATCTCCATGAAGTTTGTAGTCATCATCCAAGCTAGACCCAGAAAGAACTGAGACTTGGAAAAAGGAGGTATACAAAACCCCTGTTCACCAAATTTTGGCAAATCTTTTACCCCACTCATTTATTCCTCTCCCTCCAAAGAGCTTCTTACAGCCCACACTCAAAGTCATCAGCATACCTAGGGAGGCACTTTTCCTCATTATTTCAATTTATTTCCTCCAGGACAATTGACTCTTTTTTCAAAATGAACACAAAATTCACATTTCCTCCCATATTTAAGATTCATTCTAACCACCAGAGCTTTCTACAGCATTTAGAACAGAGACTCTTACTGAAATATCAGATTTTATTTTTAATTCAAGGCATTGCATGTATGAAGCAGCTCTCTGTAAAGAAGCAATTGCTATAAAATAATCTCTCACTGTGTCCCTCAGGTTCAGTGATTTAAATGATATTCAGGAGGCTGAAAGTGAGCACTCTCTTTTGTGAGCAAATAAATTGAGGCATTGAAAAGTGAAGTCACTTGTCTTAAATCAACCCATTCAATAACTAGTGAACGTTTAAAATGTACAAAGTAATATGGGAATTACAAAGAAACTCTCTGATACAGTCTCTTACCTCGTGATCTTGTGTTTATGTTGAAAATGGCAAAGCTAGCATGATGAATAATAAGGAGAGGAATGCAGTGTCACAGAATCCAATCCTATGGCAGAGAAGGAGATGAGGTTAGACACCACATGCGGTGGAGGGATGGGGAGATTTAAATGATCTCTGATATTCCGTAATTCCATGAGAGGAACTGGTCACAAGGGCCAGATCCTGTGAGTAGAGCTTGAGACAAAGCTCAAGATTTGATGTCTGTCTCTCTGTCCATTCTTGTAGACTATCAGGAACCCCAGTCCTATGCAGTCAAGTTCAAACTTAGTACCTGGACTTCAGGAAGGGAGTTATGGGAATTACAGCCTCACGTGTCAAGGGAAGCCAGACATGGGTCCTAGAGCCCACACCTGTCTGAAGGAGGTGGTGTCTTCTTTCCTTCAGTTGGTGGAGGCTTTGCTGCCTAATGCTACCAGAACTCATTTTTCTGTTTGTTTTTTGGGTTTTTTGTCCTCGCTGCACTGCATGTGGGATCTTAGTTCCCTGACCAGGGATTGAACCCATCCCCCCTTCGCTGGAAGAACAGAGTCTTAACAACTGGACCACCAGGGAAGTCCCCCAGAACGCCTCATTTTTTAAGACAAGCTATAAGTGAAAACTTTTCGGTGAAATCTTATCATTTTTAAGTATTAAGTGTCATTTTGTGACTTTGAGACCTCTGCTTTGGGCAGTTCCAGTATTTTATGGTGACATATGTTAGACTGAGGTCTCAGATGGCGAATGTAGGTGGTTTAGCAACCAGTGCTGTTGCAGGTTGTAAACCATTATCCCCTGGACCATTGCATTGACATGAGCTTATTAATAATTGATTGTAAAGGAATTGTCTACCTGACTCAGCCTATCCTCAAGTATCCTAAGGGGTTTCTGTGGTACAGCAGCTATTGACTTGAAGAATATTTTAAATAACCTAGCCGCTGCTTGGCCAACAGCTACAATTCATTGTGATAGACAGAACCACCTAATATATGAATGACCTCAAGTTAGAGTTATTTACCTTCCTAAGCTCAGGCACAAGCCATGTCCCATTACATTAATAATGACAGAAGAGTGGATTTCCCCCAGCCTCTCCCACCATAGTATAAGATACTCAGGGGAGAAACCTGAGCTTTGAGCTAGCCTATGTAGAACTTAGTAAGCCACTTGAAAGATGGTTATCATTGGGCTGCAGTGTCCAACACAACTGACTGGAGTTCCTTGTGATGAATACTCCTTTACATCTGGGTGCCATTGCACTAGCGCTTGGCAAGATAATCAAGGACCAATATCAAAGGTGCCATGCTATTTGCTCAGGGTGCAGGGGGAATCTTCCCAACACATGCACCGAACAGAAAGCACATGTGACATGAGGCTGGTGGGCACACAGCAGGTTATTAGATAACTGTTAAAGACCTGCTCTGAACGGCAGTCTAGGAATCAGCTCTCCTGCTGCTGTCTCATTTCGATCCAGAAGCTGACCGCCCTTTAGCTAATTGGAAATGCATATAGCATCTGATCTATGTGAGGGGAAGGGAGACCTGGGGAAAGGTCCATTATAGAAGAGAATAATTGAACCCAAGCGCTGTAAGATTGGGGGAGATGTCAATTATCTCATTTTGTCACTTTCTTCTGGAAGGGCCTATTACTACCATGTAATTCATGGGCCTGGAGAGAGCCATAAAACCATGGAGAAGAGGAAACAGAAGAATCCAGGCTATTAAAACAATGTGAGGTAGGGCTTGTAGGTCTTTATCCTTTATTTTGGAAAGAGCTCACTAAAACCTAAATATAGGGTAGAAGAAGAAGATTAGTTTAAAGACTGCTCTGTCTTCTTGACATGAATTTTTACTTATAAAGAAAATACAACTCCATCACTAAAGCCTTTTTTTTTTAACTAGACTTTTTGTATTCAATTGTTTTCATATCTTTGACAGTGGGACAAGAGTCTAACATATATACTTTCTGATAGCAATGCCCACAAAAAGGATATTAATTTCACAGACCTGAAAAAATAAGCAAAAGATAAAATTAGTGTTAATTTTCCCATATCCAAGCTATGGAGTTAGGAAAAGTCTTTTGTAAACATATATTCCCACCCTCCAACCCATCTCCCCATGAAGCATATGTGGGTAGGAGGGAAAGCAGGAGTGTTTCTTTAGCTGCAGCCACAGTACATGGAGCCAGGGAACAAACACCAAATCAATCGTGTCCAAGAGACAATACCAACAGTCAGTGCTAGAGCAGCACCCCAAATGAGAAACAAACAAGCAAGGGCCTGCGTTGGTTTGGAAAAGCTAGAGCACGGAGTCAAAGGGTTGGAGATACACTGAGAACCAAGACAAGGACTCATGCCTTAAGCAAGTGAGAATGGAGGGACCTTGTGTGACGCTTGAGACAGCTGACTACTGCCCTTGCAGCCAGTCACCTGTGGAAAGGAAACGGGATGGAAACACTCTATTTGGAAGACTCTTATCTTCCACTAGGCCTGCAGCATGCCTCTCTCCCAGAAAGACCTGCCCTGGATGCATTCCCTCCACGAGGGCTTTTCTCATTAGCTCTCTTCCACTCTGTCAGAATATTCATTCTTTGTCTCCTCAACAAGTATACGATATCAGGTATGTATCCCCACATTTTTGCCCAATCCAAAGTTTATCTGAGCAAGTATGAGTTAGCTATTGAACACAGATATTCTTAGAAATACTCTAGCTTTTTCCATATTGTCTTATCTTTATCCAAAGATAAGCATTTGTAAAAACTATTGTTATAAATAAAAGCATGGTAAAATTAAAAACGAAATAAGCACATTATACTTTTCATTTCTAAAACGTATTTAATTTCATTCGTATTGTCTTAGTTCCTTCATGCTTTTAAAATGTATTACTGTTTTTCCAAGTATCAGACTGTCTCATGCAAGCTAAATACTGAACTACTTCCTTTTTTCCTTCCACAATTAAGTGAATATTTATACTAGTTTAGTCTGTAGATTTACTATATGGGTCTATATGAATATATATATAGACTTTTCTTAAAGTTATTAAAGTGTGGTAGGTCCTTAAGAAAGATTCAAAGTAACATAAAGTTACCTTTCAAATAAGCAAATATATACTTCTCTACTAGATTATTACCACCCCCCAGAACAATTAAAGGAACATTTTATGCATTTTGTATTGCTAGACTCTATTATAGTAAGACTCTAATTACAAATATGAATTATTTAATAAATTAATGAACATTTATTGATGAATGCATTAGATATG
Organism: Delphinapterus leucas; assembly: GCF_059928025.1. NCBI lineage: Eukaryota > Metazoa > Chordata > Mammalia > Artiodactyla > Monodontidae > Delphinapterus > Delphinapterus leucas. Next base: position 7,156,119 of record NC_143144.1, read on the forward strand.
AGACCTTCTTGCATGTGTGTGTATGTGTGTGTGTGTGTGCCTGTGTCTGTGTACATCTCCACATGCTTTTGGTCTACTTTTCCTCCTCTGAATTCCTTATACTCCAGCCAAATGGGATTACTCATTGTCATGTATATAATCCCATCCTTTCACTGTTTTCATTTATTTATTCATTCAGTAGTTATTCATGCAATCAGTTGTTTGGTCAAGAAAATAATTGTATTTTCAAAGTGCTGGAAGAAAATATCCAGTGAAAATGTCTTCAGAAATTAATCTAATAACATATTTTCAGATAAACAAAAACTTGAGAGAATTCAACACCAGTTGGCCCATAATAAAATAAGCATTAAAGGAAGCAATTCTGGGATGAGGAAAATGATTTTATGTGATAGCTTAGAGATTCAGGAAGTAATGAAGAACAATATAAATGGTAAATAAATGGGTAAATCTAAATGAATATTGGCTATAAAAATCAACAATAATAATGTCATATGGTTTAAAATATATGGAGAATTTGAAAACAATAGTATATAAGATGGGATGGGGTAAAAGATGTTACAGAATACTAAGGCCTTTATATTGTCCAGGAAGTGGGAAAAGTACTGATTTATATTAGATTTAATAAGCCAAGGACGGATGTTCTAATCTCTAGATAATTACCATGATAGTAGTAAAACAATGAGATGATGGGGGATAGATATAATAAAAGTACTTAATCCAAAAATAGGTAAGAAAGAAGGAAATAAGAACAGAAAAACGTTGGGACAAATAGAAACAAATAGTAATTACAATAAATGTAAACAGACCTTATGCTTCAATTGAAAAACAGAAGTACTCAGGCTGGATAAAAACAATTACATTCTGCTTACAAGAAACACATCTTTTTTTTTTTTTTTTTTGCGGTACGCGGGCCTCTCACTGTTGTGGCCTCTCCCGTTGCGAAGCACAGGCTCCTGACGCGCAGGCTCAGCGGCCATAGCTCACGGGCCTAGCTGCTCCGCGGCATGTGGGATCTTCCCGGACCAGCGCACGAACCCGTGTCCCCTGCATCGGCAGGTGGACTCTCAACCACTGCACCACCAGGGAAGCCCAAGAGACACATCTTAAATATAAAGACCAGGGAGGTTGAAAGTAAAAGGATGGAGAAAGATAAACTATGCAAACTCCAAGGAAAGGAAAGGTGCAGTTATCAGACATAACAGGCTTTAAGGAAAGAAGTATTACTAAAGGGAAAGAGATGACGTGGAAGTTATAAAAGTTTTACAGTCATATCTACCTAATAACAAGACTCAATCTATAAAGCAAAAATTGACAGAACTAAAAATAGAAATGGAAAATTTGAAATCATAGTGGAAGATTTTAAAATATTTTAACACTTCTCAGTAAGTGATAGAATGCACATACAAAAATCTGTAGGGATATAGAAAATCTGAACAATGTGACAAACAGACTTGGCCTTGTAACATATATAGAACACTGATCCCAACAACTGAAAAATATACTTCCTTTTCAAGTTAACGTGGAGCACGTAGCAAAATCAACTATATGTTTAGACATAAAGCAATCTCAACAAATTATAATGGACTGTCCTACAGATTTTGTCCTCTGATCTCTGTAGAATAAATTAGAAAATCTCCACATGTATGAAAATTAAGCATTAATGCCTAAATAGCACATTAGTAGAGTAAGGAATCACACTGGAAATTAGATAATACTTTTTTAAAGATTTTTTCTTATGTGGACCATTTTTAAAGTCTTTATTGAATTTGTTACAATACTGCTTCTGTTTTATGTTTTGGTGTTTTCGGCCACGCGGCATGTGGGATCTTAGCTCCCTGACCAGAGATCGAACCCGCACCCCCTACGTTGGGAGGTGAAGTCTTAACCACTGGACCACCGAGGAAGTCCCTACTATTTTGAACCAAATGATTAAAAAATTACTACTTGACAAAACGTGTAGGATGGAACTCGAGCCACGTTTCAAGGAAAACTCATGGTTTAAAATTATTAAAGAAGAAATACTAAAAACAAACAATTTGTCATCTGTCTCGAGAAGTTAGAAAAAGACAAAAGAAGTTTAAGGGAGGAAATAATAAAGATAAGGGTAGAATTTAAAAAGAAAATAAACACACAATACAAAGAATCAGCAAGCCAAAGTGGGATTTTTTGGAAAGGATAACAAAATTCAATAAATCCCAGGCAAAAGATAGAGAACAGAATAAAGAAAACACAACTAAACCATATCAGGGCAAAACCACCTATAATACAGATACTAAAATAATCATAAGAGGATATAATGAACAACCGAATGCCAGTGTATTTGGCAATTTAGTTGAATTGGACACATTCTTAGAAAAATACAACCTCTCAAAATGGACACACACAAAAAATAAATTCATAGTTAAAAACCTTCTCAAAACAAAAACTGCTCACCCAGATGACTTCACTGGTGAATTCTTCCAGACATAAATAGAAACAGTAATGCCTATTACATACAAATCCTCCCCAAGAAGAGAGAGGGAAATTTTCCATGTCTTTTAATGAGACTAGGCTGACCATGGTACTAAGAGTATATTAAAAAGTCCCAGAGCAAACATGCTACTCAGTTAAATGTTGAAAGCTTTCCCCCGGACACAAAGATGCCCACTATTGCCACTTCTATTCAAACTTTTCCTGAAGGTTCTAGCTAGCCAGAGAAATAGGACAAGGAAGAGAAGAGACATAAGAACTGGTGGGGAAAAAGAAAAAAGACAACTTGTTATTCACCAATCACAAGATTGTTATGAAGAAAAGCCAAAGGATCTACAGATAAAGTATTGGAATTAATAAATGAATTTATCAAAGATCTTAAATTCAATATAAAAATTGCTTTTCTTATACCAACAATAAGGAGAAAAATGAAACATAAAATGGTACTGTTTACATTAGCATTAAAAACTACCAAGTGCTTAGTAATAAATAAAAAGAAAGAGATGCAAGGCCTTTAAAAACTATAAAAACATTACTATAAACCATAAAACATTACTGAGAAAAATGAAATAGAAGTGAACAAATGGAGGAATAGACCATGTGGACAATGGGGAGGGGTCTTTTGAGGGGCTGGTAATATTCTACTTCTTGACCTGGGTGGTAGTGACCCAGGTGTATTAAATTATGATAATTCAAGCCACCAATGTACAATTTTTGCATTTTTCTGCTTGTATGGTGTACTTACGTGCAAAGCTCACAAAAAGTAAATAGAGAAAATAAAGTTCTTTGTTTTATACTATTAATAAATAGTTGTAAAGTCATGTATATGCGTTTTCCCTTTTTGACTTTTTGTGGTCCAGCTTGGTGTCTCTGTGACATCAAACATGATTCTAGGAAGAGAGCTACAATGATAACACTGTAGGTATAGGAAAAGAATTTTGACTTGTGACCTATCAACCAGAAATCAATTACCCTGAGGGCAACAGGAATGGCCACACCTATGTCAATCGAATTGCCACTTTAAATTGTGTGGAAGGGCGTGAAATACGATTTAGTTTAGACCTCGGTACTCAATCCAACTGCCATATTGTCTGCCTGGGCTGGGCTCTGGGGTCAAGGAATAACACCACTGTATAACACAGGACTGGACTTTCATTAAAACATGGCACCAGAAGGATGACGTGATGCTTCAATTCTCAGTCCAAGAGGAGGGAGAGGCATTTGTCTATGGGTCCTCCAGGACAGCATTTTACCAAGATACTTAAAGAAATCTAGGACTTCCCGGGTGGCGCAGTGGTTAAGAATCCTCCTGTCAATACAAGGGATATGAGTTCGAGCCCAGTCTGGGAAGATCCCACGCGCTGCGGAGCACCTAAGCCTGTGCGGCACAACTACTGAGCCTGCGCTCTAGAGCCCGCAAGCCACAACTACTGAGCCCGTGCGCCACAACCACTGAAGCCCGCGCACCTAGAGCCCATGCTCCACAACGAGAAAAGCCACCGCAATGAGAAGCCCGCGCACCGCAACGAAGAGCAGCCCCCGCTCGCCGCAACTAGAGAAAGCCTGCACACAGCAACGAAGACCCAACACAGCCATAAATAAAATAAATAAATTTATATATTAAAAAAAAGAAATTTAACATGAACATGCTGGGGTAAGTCGGAAACGAAACATGAATGGTGGGAATGGTGTGACAAATGCTTCTGAGGATTTGGGATCTGAACTCTGGTCTTAATCTTATCCCCATGGTGCAAGGTGTGCATCTACTCAGGCCATTTCCCAGATAGGGATCTTGTTTTTGCCTCTGGCCATGTCTCGCTTCTTTATGGTTGCGATACTGGTAAGGTAAATATTGTCAAATGATTTTTTTTCTCTTCTCTAGAAATTTCTTCAAAGATTAGGCACATTACTTTTGATTGAGCCAGGAAGAAATAGAGAAATGAGGGACAGATGTTGACTGTTGATTACCAGCTAGTCCCATTTTCCATCGTCTGGCAACTTCATGCACTTTCACTCAGGCTATATTTACCCCAAAAGTCAACACATTCAGTAAAAAAGAAAACAAAAAAAAATAGTGATGTAAATTAGACCAAAACATCTGGATATTAAGTGAATTGGCCAGATGTTTTGGTGGTTTATAAATAAAAGCCAAATAGAAAACAAGAAAAAGAAAGAAAGGATCAGAGAGTGGGCAGGGACTTAAGATGTAGCTACCCACCCACGCCCTCCACCTCCTCAGAGCCTGCAGGGGATGAATCTGTGTGAATCATTATGAGGGGGTGAAATTAAAGGGATCAGAAATTTTGGAACTTAGCCCTGAACAAAGAGGAGTGACCTTTGTTGTACTGAGGAAAAATGGACGTTTGCCTCAGACTTTTTTGTATCTAGAAATGATTTCTCAATTGCTCATAATTGTTGAATTGTATTTCTACTGCTTCTCAGATCCCAGCCAAGATATCAGTTCTCTAAGAGAGCTGGTTGCTTTCCCAAATTGGAAATAGATTTGTTTTCCGGGTTGGAATTACTGATGAAAACTGCAGGCATTAGTTTCTCCCCCGCCCCCCCCCCCACCTCCTTTTCTTTTTTAAAGGTGAAATATGTCTTGTTTGTTCTTTCTTTCTGAACACAACATGAGTCATCGAATAATTTTCAAAACAGTTTTGGGAAGAGCTCTGGTTTGGGAATAAGACTGTGCTCAAAATCAGGTTTTTGCTTTTTTACTTTCTAACTTTGGGCAACTTAACCTCTTAGGGTTTCAGTTACTACCTCCAATAAGATGGAAATAATAATTAGCTCATAAAGTTATTGGGAGAAACAATAATGGACGTAACAAACATAAGAGTCCCTTTCCAAGTTGAACTTCCCTCTACTGTTTGTGATTTGGAAGGGGCAAAGCAGTTGCGGTAACTACCTCTTAGCCCAGACAAAGTTTTTTAAAAGGCTGGCTGACATAGACTTCCGCAAAGAAAAATGGGATCAGAATGGAAAATTATCCCGTGTATCATCTATATGCAAGTTAATGTGATACACTGAAATAGAAAATATTACACATGTATTTTTATTTATTCCTTCAGCAAATATTCACTGAGTACCTATTATAGCCAGAAATCCTTCTAGGTGTTGAGGACACAGACCTTAATCTATATATAAATTAAAAGGTGGTTAAGTCTATAAAATAACACAGTTAAGCAATTGGGAGTGCTGACGAATGAAAATTAATTATGTTGGTAACTTGCAAATATTTCTGAGCCAAGGAAAGATATTACATCAATCAGATAATAGTAACAAGGCAATAAAGACTTGTTGCTGTATGAAATACTGGCAGGGTAGCCCTCTCAGGCTGTGATTTTTACTTAGTTGTTGTGCATATTAAACCATTGTGGAGGAGCTGCCATTTGGACTAAGCTATAGTCCTCTGCAAGAAAGAAACTGAAACCACTGTATTATGGGAGAAAAATTAACAGAATATTTCCCCCACCAGAGCTCCAGTTCAAACAGAATGTTCTTTTTCAGGGAAACTAGCATTGCAAGGGGCCTTCTCCAATAGTCTTGTATCTCCAGATACTGTGTTCTGATTCTAAGGTCTATGTGTTCTGAAATGATTGCCCTACAAAATGTTATAGAAAGAAAATCTCTTTTTGATATTGGATAAGTCTTGGGAGAAATATTTCAAGTTTCCAAGTTTTTCTTTGATATAAAGGAATAATTAGTTGGAAAAGAAATTAATACCACAATGAAAAGGTCTATCAAAATACCAGAAGAGGATCCTTGAGGGTAGCAGTTACTAAAGGACTTTGAAGTGTCTGCAGGGAAGGAACTATGGAAATCAAAGTCAGCTTTTTATTACTGGGCAAGAATTTCAGTATTTAACCTCAGCTACTGACCTGGTCTCTTACCTCATACAGAAGGTAAAAGAAGCACAAAAGCATGTTCCGTTCCGAGCCCCAAGTCTCTTGCCCCCAAATGTAAGCGTATTCCTGAAAATGTATCTACACACTCACCCCCATTCTTACTTTCTTTTCCTCAATACAGCTTCCTTTTTCCCCAAAGTGAACAGCTTCCTCAGAGCTCTGAATCCTATGCCATTCAAACCCGTAGGAATGTTCTCCTCCAGGCTTTGGTCTTTCCCTTTCTTCTCTTCTTTTCCTTTCTCCCCTCTTCCTCCTTTTCACTTAGTACCACTGCCTCCTTTTCTTCTGTATGCAAATACGTGTAAGTCTCTCCCATCTTCAAAACAGACACAAAACACACCATCATCACTACCACCATCACCACCATTACCACCATCACCACCACCATCACCACCACCACCATCACCACCACCACCACCACCATCTCCACCACCACCATCAGCACCTCTCTCTCAGCTCAGTGTCTCCCTTTTGGTACTGCCCTCTTTTCAGTCCTTCTTCTCCTGCTTATCAGACAGGTCCTCGGAGCTGTCTCCACTGTCTCACCTTCCCGTCCATCATTAGCACAATCTAGCATCTGGCTGTTCCTCTTTTATTACTCAATAAGAGATCAATGGTGACCTCTTGGATGCAAAATGCCAAGGATGCTTTTGAGTCCTTTTATGAGATGGCCTTTAGAACATTAGACAGGTGATTACATCATGCATCCGTTGGCTGCATATTCTCTGCCAGCATGCTGGAAGTACAAGGACAAGTAAGAGGTTTCATGTGGTTTGTGTTTAAAAGTATGACTTCTCTTGGCTTCTGACAGTCTATTTGTCTTTGGCTCGTTTTCTATCTCCTTGGCCTCCCCATCTCAGGGTCTGCTGGCTTCTCTTTTACCTTCCCTTTAACAGTTGGTTTTCCCTAGAATTCCATTATTAAGGCTTGTTTTCACTCAATCTCCTCCCTGCGGGCACTTGATAGGCAATTCAACCTGTGCAGTTACCTGTGCTCAGAAGAGCCCCGCCCTTAGATGGATGCTCTGCACTTGCCATCTTGAAATTCCTAATTTTTGAACAAGGGCCTCTGCCTTTTCGTTGTGCACTGGATCCCACAGATTATGTAGCCTGTCTTGCTCCAGGTGATCTCATCTACCACCAAGAATTCCATTACCCCCTGTGACTGACTAACTTTCTAGGTGTTAGACCTAGTATGGAATATTGACCTCTGAGAAATGTACCTTAAAACTCTAACTGCTCTAAACTTCTTAGCAACCCTGGTATATATGATCTATTCTAGGCTTCTGGTTTTCTGCCCAAAATGCCTTTACCCTTTCTTTCTGCAGGTAAGGCCACAGTTTTCCTCAGGAAGCAGTCTTGGGTCTGTTTCAGCAAATGACCCAGAGCTTGATTGTGTCTCTGTAGGGCTGCAGTGCCAAGCAAGATTCAAATGACATCGCCTTGGAAGATGTTCAAGATGGATTGTACTCATTGGTCCCCTCCAGGGATATGGGAAAATCTTTAAAATACTTCTGTGAAACGTCTGTTGTGAATCCAGAAGCATGGATTAGCTGTAGAATGTGCTACCAGGTAACCCAACCAACAATAGTGGCAGGAAGTTATTTGATGAAAACTAACAGAATTCTCAAAACCTCTCCTGAATAATGATCATTTTAAAGAATGGTTAGTTCCAAGCCAGCTTTATGAAAAAGTTAGTTACCAGAATCTCATGTCTTCTGCTGTTGGTAAAGGGACAAAGGAGGTGATGAAAGAGTTAATCCCACTAGGGGATCGTAAGTAGAGAAAAAAGTATGGGAGACCCTGTAAGTTAATGATCACTCAAGAAAGCAGGTTTGCTTAACCACAAGACCAAGCAGGCTTGCTTAGCAACAAAATCATGCAGCAGAAGCATGAGACGCGACCGAAAACAGTAAAACAATGGTGGAATGAGACCCACATCCTGCCCAGTGAGCTTAGTAAATCAACGATTCCCAGGACATGCTCCTGGGGGTACACTAAAAGCAAAAATATAAGGAAAGGGTGACATTGTACTAAAACCTGAAATGATTTATCATTTTTAGTATATGTTACCACCTTTCTGCTCATTTCCGTTGGGCCATGGCAGTCCCAGATTTACCATGTAGGGACCAGAAAACTCCCCTGCCCGACGTGGAAGCTGAGCTGATGACGGAAGAGTGACGTCTACTCAAGAATGAGGAAGGATGTGGTCTTCTCCCCCTCCCCACTTTTCCTTTGATGATAAAACTGGAGCCTTCTAAGCTCTCGGGCACGTCACCCTCTTGCCCGCCCACTTGTAAGACTCACAAGCATCCTATTCTAATAAATCACTTTTTAGCTCTCATTTTGCCTCTCGCTGAATTCTTTCTGTGCTGAGAACCAGAGCTCCTCAGAGCCCCTGGAGACACATTTCTGTGGTTCCATGAGCAGCTAGGAGGATATTGTTTCCATTTCTCTGTGGCAGAGGGTATGTGTTCATCTGAGGGTGATTTCATATCATTAAAAGGAAGTAAAAGAGAAAGGAGTGGAAGCTAACCTTGTTTTCTGTCACTGATCATTATTACCTGGTATCAGAAGTCTAACCTGGCCAATCCTTACTTTTGCAATGGCAGTAAAATTTGTGGTCTGTATTAGCACAAAAAAATAACACCCCAGGCTTCCCTGGTGGCGCAGTGGTTGAGAGTCCGCCTGCCGATGCAGGGGACGCAGGTTTGTGCCCCGGTCCGGGAGGATCCCACATGCCGCGGAGCGGCTGGGCCCGTGAGCCATGGCCGCTGAGCCTGCGCGTCTGGAGCCTGTGCTCCGCAACGGGAGAGGCCGCGACAGTGAGAGGCCCGCGCGCTGCGATGAGGAGTGGCCCCCACTTGCCACAACTGGAGAGGGCCCTCGCACAGAAATGAAGACCCAACACAGCCCAAAATAAATAAATAAAAATAAATAAATAAATAAAAATAACACCCCTTTCCTGGTATGAGAGCCAAAAGATGATGGAAAGCTGTCAAAAATTGCATTATCTTACGTTGTTCTTTTCACATTTCTCTAAAAATTGATAGAAAATGTAACAGTGACTAATAGGGCCTAGTTAATCTTAAAAAATTCTTGTTTCTCAAATAAAATATTGAACTGTTAAACCCAAACCTAAAGGTTTTTTTGTTTTTGAAAAGCAAGTTAGCATGATAATCTGAAGAAATGTTAGGCCAAAATAATGGGCCGTTAGCGTTGAGGGGATTATACATTAATGGATCCCAGTAACTGCTCTTTTCTCTTTGTCCTTGAAATGTTATCCCAGAAGTGAGCCTCTTCCTCCCTACCCCAAATTCTCTTCTTTGTTACACGCAGTCTGAAATTGTGATGATACTAAAGAAAGAAAGGGGAAAAAAAGAACCTTCTGGAGCCCTTCTTCTAGGTCTGGTCCTTGCCTGTGTCTGTGAATGAAACTCCTAAGACGTTCCCACTCTAACCCTTGCTCCCAAAACCTTCTGTAACTGATGCCAACCTCCTTCCTGTTCAGTGGTCCTGACCTCTGTTACATCTTGGGGATAATTTAAGGGAAACTGCAAGAATCTTAAGGGCCAGATAACATCAGACACTGCAACAGCTCAGGTCCACCTGAAAGAAGGAAACTGTAAAAGATTTTACAGACGGTAGCCTTGTCCACATTATAATAGTACCCGCGGTTCCCTCTCAATCCATATCTTCTGGCCAAGAGCACATCTCTTTCCCAGTTACAGAACTTTCCCAGTTACAGAGTGGGGGCCATTGTCAACAGAGGCAGAAAATGGGACTTCGATATTCATTTCAGCTCTCCCCTTGGGGTCCCCATCATCCACTCGTGGGCCCTTGGCATCTGGAGATCAGGACCACCACCCAGCAGAACTAAAGTTGCCACTCCTGCTGGGCACTGCTGACACCTCGGAGCTCAGTGTGCCCTTCAAGCTCATGCCTGCTCTTCCCCGACATGCAGGAACCACTCGTCACCATGAAAAAGGAGTGTGTCCATGTTACCTGCACCCTACCCAGCGGGTCATGGGAAAGGAGCCACTGTCTCGCTCTGCCCTAATCATACGTGAAGTCAATAAACAGGTCATGCCAAGGGTGTCAGAGAGCTCCCTGCTTAGATAAGGATAACTCAGGATGTGAGAGAAGTTGTACCCCATCGTGGGAGATTTTCCATTCTGTCTTTTATGAATAAATGTGACATAGAAAAGATTTTTTTATCATAAAGGCTTGCACTCAGAGACTAGGAGGAAGAGAGGAGACCCCAGCCAGGGCTGGATTTAAAATCACCTGCACCACAAGCTGGATGCCCTGTGTAGCTCCCTCTCACTGTGGTTTTGTTCCAGGCCCACACCTGACCGTCTTTGAATGTACGCTGCTCTCTCGTGCTGCTGGGTCTCCACGTCTGCGATGCCCCGCTACTCAGACTGCTCTTCTCCACCTGGCCGAATCCTACACCCTTGAAGGATTCGACTCTCCTGGGAGTCTTCTCTGATCCTCCAGATTGAGACAGACATCCCTGTTCTTTTTCTCATCGTACTTAGTGGTTCTTTCCATCAGCTCTGTTCAGGCAGGTCATTGTCCCTGGTCTCCGACAGTCTGGCATACAGGAAGGAGGCATTGAAAGGATGAAAGGAAAAGGGGGGGGGGAGGAGGGAGGGAGGGAGGGAGTGGGGGAGGGGGAGGGGAGGGGAGGGAGGGAGGGAGTAGGGAAGGGAGGGAGGGGAGGGGAGGGAAGGGGGAGGGGAGCGGGGAGGGAGAGGGGAAGGGAGGGAGGAAGGGAGGGGGAGGGAGGGAGGGGGAGGGGGAGGGAGGGAGGGAGTGGGGGAGGGAGGGAGGGAGGGAGGGAAAAAATGAAAGGCGAGAAGGAAAACGTAAAGAGGGGGAAAGAAGGAAGGGCATGCTGAACACTAAGACTTGTTGTCTCTAAAGAGGTTTAATTTTGAATTCCAGCTCTAAAGAATGTCACCCAGGTGAACAGCCGGTGGGGAACGTTAATGGACGCATCTGTCCAGCAAACCCGTTTTCTTCGTGCGCGGTTCGTGGAGGTAAGCAATAACAGTCCCCTATTCAACCACTCTTCCTTTCTCTATCAAATACAGCCCTTCATTGAGACAGCATCGCGTTAAGCAGTAACTGCTCTCTCGTTTAACTAACAACACTTAAAGAAAGATGCAGCTGAGAATTAGTTTCGTGCAAGGTAAATACCGTTTGGATTCTCAAGGCTGTGAAAGGGCAAAGCATTTAGACTTGACATGAATCACTGTCGGCCTCTGCTTCCGTGCTGCCCAGCTCTGCTTCCACCAGCCCTCCCCAGCCCTCACCCGTTCTGACCATGACATCAGAAGCTAGTGTGTCAACACAGGCATAGAAAACAAACTTATGGGGACGTCCCTGGTGGCACAGTGGTTAAGAATCTGCTTGCCAATGCGGGGGACACGGGTTCTGGCCCTCGTCTGGGAAGATCCCACATGCCGCTGAGCAGCTAAGCCCGTGCGCCACAACTACGGACCCTGCGCTCTAGAGCCCACGAGCCACAACTACTGAGCCTGCATGCCACAACTACTGATGCCCACGTGCCTAGAGCCTGTGCTCTGTAACAAGAGAAGCCACCACAATGAGAAGCCCGTGCACCACAACGAAGGGTAGACCCCGCTTGCCGCAGCTAGAGAAAGCCCGCACGCAGCAACAAAGATGCAACGCAGGCTAAATAAATAAATAAGTAAATTTATTTTTAAAAAAAAGAGGGCTTCCCTGGTGGCGCAGTGGTTGAGAGTCCACCTGCCGATGCAGAGGACACGGGTTCATGCCCCGGTCCGGGATGATCCCACATGCCGCGGAGCGGCTGGGCCCGTGAGCCATGGCCGCTGAGCCTGGGTGTCCGGAGCCTGTGCTCCGCAACGGGAGAGGCCACAACAGTGAGAGGCCCGCGTACCGCAAAAAAAAAAAAAAAAAAATTTAAATAAAAAAAAAGAAAACAAACTTATGGTTACCAAAGGGGAAAAGTGGGGGGGATTTGGTAAATTAGTAATCTGGGATTAACACATACACACTACCATATATAAAATAAGTAACCAACAAGGACCTACTGTATAGCACAGGGATCTATACTCAATATCTTGTAATAACCTATAAGGGAAAAGAATCTGACAAAGAATATATATATGTATACATATGTGTGTATAACTGAATCACTTTGCTGTACACATGAAACTAACACAACATTGTAAATCAACTGTACTTCAATTAAAAAAAAATATGGAGCAGCATAAGAACATCAATTTCCAAATGAAAACAATAATGCTGCCAAAAAAAAAAAAAAGAAGTGAGTGGGTTGAGACCCTGAGCCCGGAACCTGGTCTCCGTCTCTAGGACCCAGAAAGTGAGCCTTGGGCACATGTGTACCTGGTTTCTGATGCAGATGAATCTCACTGAGCCCTGTAACCTGTTTGCTTGAGACTCTCAATAGTTTGCCTAATTCTTGCCAGCCTCCCGGCTCAGGCATCTTAATTCCATTCCCTTAACCCAGGGCCACCAGCTGCGGTCCTGCTGTCATCAGATTTCTCTCTCAGAGCCCTAAGAGTGCCACCTGCCTGGCATGGCGAGCCACCCTTGCCCCGTGTGCTGCCCGGATCCTCCCTCTATCTTGAACCACCTTAAATGCGGAGCCAGTCTAAGCAAGCCCAAATGCCCGTGCTTCAGGCACCGAGATTAGACTGGCTCTGGGCTCAGGGACAAGGCCCGTGGCTGGATTGACTCTGCCATCAAGGCTGTGTCCTGGTGCTGTCTCCCTCCGTGTCTCTACCCACTCAGGTCTTTGAGGTTTCACCCTGACGTACAGCCAAGTTTGCCCAAGCTACGAAAATATCCTAGAAAATGGCGCAATCGGGTATTACGCAATTTGTCAACATTTATGAAATAACATGTCCATACCATAGCAACGTCCCTCCCATTCATTCAGAAATAAGATCAGAAAAGTGAGCAGCTGGGAAGGTCTCTCTCTGCTTGGTTAAAAAATGAAACAGAATAAAATGGAATGAGAAGTGTAGGCAGAATGTTGTCAAGCACAGAAGGCAATAATCAAGAATTTAGCAAGATAATAGAGTATTCGGAACCTCCTCTCATTTTATGTATCTGCAGCTATGTCTGTAATTTGTTTCTCATAATGCTTAGCATTAAAGCGTTCAGTGTGAAATACATTAAAATCAGCTTGATGTAGTCCTTGGTGCTGTGAGTGGAATATACACGCTAAAAGAACACAGATGCGCGGCTAAGGTTCAAAGTCCCCCCACCCTCCCCCCTGATGTTCACTCCAGTGCCCTAGATTCCCACTGTCAACCTGCCCAGAGCCTTCTGCTCTGTCCCACGCTCTTAGCACTATCCTGCTTTAGAAGACCCCTCGGGCAGAGCTTTGCCTCCTGGTCTTGAGTTCTGCAGCCCATTGGGCACTCCCGTTGGCATTCCATCCAGGGCAGAGCAGGAGAGCTTCCTCCGAGCTCCCCTCCCTCCCGACATCCTCAGACCCCGTGGAGGCTCAGCTCCCCTGAGACTGAGGCATCTCATCTGGGAGCCTCCCACCCGCTTTATGGAGGCTCCATGGACACTGTCCAGCCAGATGCGGAAGGGACAGTTTGTTTTCTGTTAACACAGGTTGTTTCAGGAGGGCAAGCCTTTTCCTCTGAACACTTTCAAACACGTTTGAACAAACACAACAGTTTTTAAACAAAGTTAGAGCAAGGTCTCCTCACACCTTGGAAAAGCTGTTTGGCCTCGGGGTGACTCATTCAGCCCTCTGTGAAGTGGGGAGGTTTTAATGAACAGCACCTGCCTCCCGAGGCCCTGAGCGGCTTGGCTGGCTCTCCCATTGTTTCTGTTGCCATAGCATATGTGTATTCCACGCTTCAGTAAAGGGCAGATCTGCAAGTCTGAGTCACCCGTGTGCGTGCGTGTGCACGCTGGTAAAATTATATGCAAACCACGTCTTCCTAGCTTGGCAGTTAGCTAATTCATTGAGAGCCAGGGTAAGCAGTTGAGACTAATGTCTAAACTGCCTTAATTACTGTTTATAGAACTCCATGGAAAGCCGACAGGGCAAGGTCATTATTATTACTGTCCGGCTTCAGTTGTAGGGGGTCGTGGCAGGGAGGGCCCTGGAAGTTCACTCAGGGTTCCTGGGTTCCTGGCTCTGCCAGGCACCCATTTTGGTATTTTAAAGGAAGTCACTTTGTTTGTAAATCTAATCCAACGTGAAAAGTCATTAAAATACTTAAGAGTCTTTGAAACTTGATAGATGGGTAACTAGAAGCTAAAAGTGCATGAATAAGCCAGCAATGGGGTAACAGCGCTCGTGGTATACAGATCGGCATGGTTTTCAACAAACATCCCGTAAATCAGTGTTCAGTCGAGGGTTGGCCTTTAAAGCATGATTGGAAGGCTTTGGTGATATCAGTTCAATCCGAGAAGTATTTATTGAACACTAACTCTGCTGGCCATTATGGGAATAAAATGATGAAAAAAATACCCATTTGCAGGGAGGCTGTGATCTCACCGTGGAGCTGAGACATGAACACAGACAACGAAGGTCCTGGGATTGCACTGGAAAGTGCTGGCAAGTTCGGAAAAGATACTAAGGTGGCCAAGGAAGAAGGTTAGTTACAAGTTTGCCTGGGACATCAGGGAAGGTTCGTGAAAGAGCTGTCATTTGATAAAAGCTTTGAAGGACAGTAATACTGGGGGGGTTTTTTGAGGTGGGGAAGTGGGCAGAGAGGTAACGGGAGGAGATGGAAAGTGCATCTGAAACAGAGGAAACGGTAGATGCCCAAAAGGCCTGTCGGGGACCCTGGAAGCTTGTCCCCACTTCTCTTCCTCCCCCACATTCCCATCCCATCCAAATCTTCCCCACTTTTGAAGGGATGACTAGAGTCCCACCACTCCCTTTGGCTGAAGACTAGGCTTATCCAGGGTGTAGATGGCAACGAAGCCAGGCAGGGCAGGTAGTTGGAGAGACTGAAAAGACTGAGTTGTAGGAGGGTTTGGCAGAAGGTACAAGTGTCAGCAGGCAAAGGGTCGAGTCTGCATAACTAATTGATCCACTTATTTTTTTCATTCAACAGACATGTGTCTACCATGTTGTTTTGTTTTTCTACCATGTTTTTGGCATTGCGCTAGCTCTTGGGAATATAAGGAAACGGAATGAATGCTCCCTGACCTCAAAAAGCTGAGATAGGCAAAAGCAGGACATGGACACAAGCATGTGACAGCAGGCAACTGTAGGTTCTCTGAGGTGACACAAGCGAGTCACCACAGGGCCACACTGGACGGAGGCCAGAGATACATGGGTGTCAGACGGGCAGGCCCGCGGGCTTTAAGTGGGGGGCAGGGATGGGCTGGCAGGATGGAGTCGGGCTCTGTAGCTCTGCCAGAGGTGGGGTTTCCTACTTGCAGGTGTGAACGGTGCTGAGACGTCAACCAGGGCATGTGGTTTGGAGCATGACATTCTTAAAAGTCATGTTCAACATTCATGAATGGGAAACAGGAAGAAACTCATTTTCCCTTAGTAAACATTTTTAGGGAATTCCCTGGCAGTCCGGTGTTTAGGACTCCACACTTCCACTGCAAGGGGCACGGGTTCAGTCCCTGGTCTGGGAACTAAGACCCCGCAAGCCACGTGCTGTGGCCAAAAAAAAAAAAAAAGGAAAAAAAGAAAAAAAATTTACGTAGAAACATGTTAGTTTACTAATCAATAGAGTGCCCCAAACCAAATCAGCAATCTCAAAATGGCTGTCTTTTCCCACTTTTCTGAAAAATCTTTTCTCAGATTTCTTTTGATCTGAGTACTTTTGGGGAGACACAATGAATGACTGAACATATAGACAGTCATTCCCCGTGACAGTACCAATGCCTCATGTTACGTGGTTTCAGGGTTTCAGCTCACTGTGGAACTTAAGCTGATTTGTCCTGAATTCATCTCAAAATTCTTAGTAGTCATGGTAGCATCAGTAAAAGCTGTTTTAAAATTTTTCTTCCCTAAGGTTCTGTCAGACTTCAATGAGAAAGGACCAACTTCCATTTCACCAGCTAGAGAAGAAGCTGTGCAGAGAAACCCGAGTTAATAAGCACCTTTGTTTAAATTTATCTCAGTGATGCGCTCTCTCTCTTCCAATTTGCCCCTGGGGAGATGCCCGGCTGGCCCACCCTTTCATCTGGCCCTGCTTAAGAAGAATCCCTATCTCAGAAGAAAGCAGAAACAGAGACGCGAGGGCTGTCTGCCGCTTCACCCCTGGGTAACGGACGTGGAGCCCTTGGAGAGCTGGAGGTCTCTGAGACCTCACAACACGTGGTCTGCCCACACCCTCCCCTTGGCCTGGAGAAAGCACCCTGGGGTCCCTCAGGGGTGCTGAGGCAGGAAAGTCACAGTTTTGGCCTCCCTCACACTTGCAGTTGGACAGAGCCCAAAGACAATAAGGACCTTAGGTGCGAAGACTTCTTTCTTTTGAGACAGACACGCCCAAAATTTATGTATCCAGACAAATACTGGGTCTCCCGAAAGAGTCACCTTGAGGAGTTCTCCAGTTAATCTCAAAATGCTGACCTTTTTCAAAACATAATTTGAAACTCCTCATGTGGAATGGCCATTAAAATCCATGTCACCTTCTTTTGACCATTTATAATGGAGTTAGACTCTGACCCTAGGTTAATGAGTGGCAAAGTAATGTCGCTAGTAAACACATTCCCTAGTGCTTATCTAGCCTGGGACACCTGAGTTACAGGAAGAAGAGCTACGACACTGCAGCAAGTACCACAATTCCCAAACGTGCTATAATCGAAGGTTAAAAGGAACTGAGATGGCACAGAAGGAGGTTGGTAATTAAGTCTGGCCAAAGGCATCAGAGATATTTTTAGGAAAGTTTCCCTTTGAAAAACGCTTTGAATGTTGGCAATGACTTTTACTTTGAGGAAGTGGGTTTTGCAAAGCAAAAATGAGGTTCTTGGGCACACGAAGATGGGAAGAAAACAGTTGGGGAGAAAATCCAGGAGGGTAAGTGCTTTTTTCCCTTTTCTTTCAGTAGTGGGGAAAACACTTACCGAACAGAGCAGGTGGCTGTCTCAGTGCCATGAGGAAAATCATTTCTGTGGTTCTAGGGACATGCATCAATGTCAAAGGCACCCAGGGATGGAGTCTCAGTGTGGTCAGCAGGCTGCTCTCAAAGGTGAGGTTAGTTCTGAGCGAAAGCTGCAACCCCATAGATCCCAGCCCTCTGCCCCAGAGCCTTCTTTTCTTCTACCTCAGCCCAACTCCACAGCTTTTCCTTTAAGAACTCACCTCAGGTCTAAGCTTGGAGATCAGTGGCCAAACTGAGTTGCCCTTTCTCCTGTCGTAGCAAGTCACAAGTCGTTTTTGGTCGGTGTCCTTTCAGCCCAGACACAGCTGTAAGTGTCTCTCACTACCTGTGCGTCTAATGAAGCATCAGCGCTATCTGACTAGGGTACCGCTCTCCATGGCGGACTTCGGGGATCAATGAATCTAGTGGGTCTTGGCATTTGTGGGCTGCCTAGAAGCTACGTTTGGAGAATATCCAGTCTTATGGACCCTCCTAAGGAAGATCATAAAAGCTCACCTACTTCTTTGAAGCTAAGGTGTAGGTGTGACACCTATTCTTCACCCATCAGACCCTCTTGTGTGAGACTTTATTGGACACCAGAGAAAGGATGCACTGTGGAGCGGTTTTATTAGTATGTATGGAGGCAGAGACATCAGTTTTCAAAGTGAAATTATCTGTGAGATGGTGACCCTTGTCAGAGTAGCATAGTGGGAAACAAAACGGTAATGTCCTGTAGCGTTCAGTGGGGTGGAAGTAGTAAGGATTTCTCATCAAGCCAGTCCTGAAGCATAATTGTGGCCATTGTCCCTGGAATTTTAGCCAAGTCAGGTTGTCTGGCCTTCCCAGCAATTTTGTGAGAATTCTGAATCCTCTTATTAAACCCCTTTTGTTCTTGATCAGTGTGAGTTACCATCTGTTACCTGCAACCAAGAATCCTGTCTGATACCCATATATGGAGCCAGTATTAACATAAGATCTCAATCTGAGAAACAAAAGTTTTGTGACAACCAAGGTTTTATAAACCAGTTCAATTCATTACTGAAGTTTCTCACCAAATATTAAAGGAAATTTCATTTGCTTTACTCAGGAAAGCATCTAGCCATCTCCTTTCACCATCTCTCTCTATTTCTCACACAGACGGTAATGCCAACCAAAATCTCTCTGTCGTCTCTCACATTCCTCCCCAAATTCGCCGTCCACCCATCCAGTTTGCCCTGACTTTCTTCCTGCTCCCATCACCCTCCATTCAACTCTATCCAACTCTCTTCCACCGTAACCCTTTGACATTTTCAGTGTGCGTCACATTAAATCAGTCTGGATTCCTTTCATTCTCCCCTAACTTATTAGCTCCATTCTGCTGAGAAAAAGCCCCAGAAAAATGTCCTATATAATTTTAGACAGACCACGAATCCAAGTTAAAAATATCTTATCTAATCCAACCGAGGTCAGTAAATTGCCCAAAGTTACGGTGAGGGGGTCAGAGACTGGACCAGAATCCAGGGGTGCAGATGGTCAGTGGAGAGCATCTTCTACCAGGCCACCCTGCTCTGCAGGAACCCCAGGTGGCCAGAGCATCTTGTAGTTCTCCGAGCAAGCCTAGACCAGACCAACATGTGCTCAACTTCTAGGGACAGATCAGGTTGAAAACACTCAGGATGATGTGGTCATGCATATAGGAAATATTCAGAAAGAATAGAAGATAAGCTCCATGTTTTTCTCACTGATAGATTCCAAGTGTCTAGAACAGGACGGGGCACATAGGAGGTATTTAATATATATCTATTGAAGAATGGGGACTTCTCTGGCGGTCCAGTTGTTAGGACTCTGAGCTTGCACTGCAGGGGGCACAGTTCGATCCCTGGTTGGGGAACTAAAATCACGCATGCTGCGAGATGCGGCCACAAAAAAAAAAAAAAAAAAGTCCAGAATGAAAGGATGGGCCGGGCTGATTGTGAAAAAGGGGTTATTGGAAGGCTGGGGCAACTGCAAGCTGTATGAAAATATATAGGGAAAGGATATAGTTTCATATGTGTATGTCTGGTTGGCCTTGCCTCAAAGGAGATACAACTTTACTTAGGAAGCTTTAATAGTTTGTTTTTGTTGTTTTTTTAAAGCCCACCTATTCACTCATCTGCTCATTCATTCATTCAATTTTTTTTAGTGTTAGCTACAGAAATGGTACTAAATATTATGGCTTTTCATTTGAAAAAATAGGGTTAAGCACTATACTGGGAGAAGAGAAAGCCACTCAAAAATCTTTAAAATAATTGGCAAAAGTAGCTTCTGGGGCATAGGTAACTCTTTAGTTACATAACTAAACTTTAGTCACATAACTCTTTGCATACCAGATTCGGTGACTTTGGTGAAAGGGATTAAAGACCTAGGAGTTAATGTCATCCCTCAACTGTCCAGTGAGAATCCACATCAGATATGACCAAATTAATGACGTCCATGTTTTTAAAAGTTTGTTACCTAAAATTCTGTCTTTTGCTCTTAAGAGACCCTCATACAAAAAAGTATTTGTCCAGTTATTCCTCAAAGAATATTGATCAAATGTCTGTTATGTGCTGATACCTGGAGGAGAAAAGGGGCTAAGGCACAGTCCTTGTCCGCAGGGGGCTCCCTGTCTGGGAAGGCACGGCACACGCACACATCTTTGTCAGTGTAAAAGCCAGTGAAGGGCTTCCCTGGTGGCGCAGTGGTTGAGAGTCCGCCTGCCGATGCAGGGGAGTCCCCGTCCGGGAAGATCCCACGTGCCGCGGAGCGGCGGGGCCCGTGAGCCATGGCCGCTGAGCCTGCGCGTCTGGGGCCTGTGCTCCGCAACCGGAGAGGCCGCAGCAATGAGAGGCCCGCGTACCGCAAAAAAAAAAAAAAAAAAAAAAAAAGCCAGTGAAAGAGGTAGACTGCCCTATCTCTTTCAGAGATTCGGAGCTGGGAAAAAGGTTTGCTTCTACTAATTCTAAGACTTGTTTCCAGTTGGGCAAACTGGATAGCTCCCCGCAAAAGAATGAAATTGGACCCTAATCTTACATCATACACAAATATCAACTCAAAATGGATTAAAGACTTAAACGTAAGACCTGAAACTATGAAACTCTTAGATGAAAACAGGGGAAAAAACGCTGGTCTTGACGTTGGTCTTGGCAATGATTTCATGAATATGACACCAAAAGTGCAGACCACAAAACCAGTGATAAACAAGTGAACTGCATTGAACTAAAAAGCTTCCACACAGCAAAGGAAATGATCAGCAGAGTGAAAAGGCAACGTAAGGAATGGGAGAGAACATTTGCAGATTATGTATCTGAGTAGGGGTTAATATCCAAAAAAATAAGAAGCTCCCACAATTCAGTAGTGAAAATCTAAGAAGCTAATTTAAAAGTGGGCTAAGGACTTGAATAGGCATGTCTCCAAAGAAGACATGCAAATGGCCAACAGGTATATGAGAAAAAGGTTCAACATCACTAATCCTCAGGGAAATGCAAATCAAAACCACAATGAGATATTACCTCACACCTGTCAGCATGGATATTATCAACAAAAGAAAAGACAGTAAATGTTGGTGAGAATGTGAAGAAATTGAAACCTTTGTGCACTGTTGGTGGAATGCAAAATGGTGCAGTCACTATGGAAAATAGTATTGAAGTTCTTCAAAATATTAAAAATAGAAGTGCCATATGATCCAGCAATGCCACTTCTGGGTATTTATCCAAAAGAATTGCAATCAGGATATCAAAGAGATATCTTTACTCCATGTTCATTGCAGCACTATTCACAATAGCCAACGTGTGGAAACAACATAAATGTCTATTGACAGATAAATGGGTAAAGAAATGTGGTAAATACATACAATGGAATTCTGTCAGGCTTATAAAAGAAGGAAATTCAGCAACACATGACAGCATGAATGAATCTTGAGGGCCTTATGCTAAGTGAAATAAGCCAGTCTTAGAAGACAAATACTGCATGATCCCACTTGTGTGAGGTATTTAAATAGTCAAAATCATGGAATCAAAGAGTAAAATGATGATTGCCAGGGGCTGGAAGGAGGGGAAAATGTGGAGTTACTAATCAATGGGCATAAAGTTTCAGTTAAGTGAGATGAATAATCTCTACAGATCTGCTGTACAACATAGTACCCGAGGTCAACAATAATGGACTATGCGTTAAAAAATTTGTTAGGAGGTGGAATATTACTCAGCCATAAAAAAGAATGACATAATGCCATTTGCAGCAACATGGATGGACGTAGAGATTATCATACTAAGTGAAGTAAGTCAGAAAGAGAAAGACAAATACCATATGATATCACTTATATGTGGAATCTAAAATATGACACAAATGAACTTATCTATGAAACAGAAACAGACTCACAGACATAGAGAACAGACTTGTGGTTGCCAAGGGGGAGGGATGGATTAGGAGTTTGGGGTTAGCAGATGCAAACTATTATATAGAAGATGGATAAACAAGGTCCTACTGTAGAGCACAGGGAACTATATTCAATATCCTGTGATAAACCATCATGGAAAAGAATCTGAAAAGGAACGTGTATCTGTATAGCTGACTCACTTTGCCGTACAGCAGAAATTCACACAACATTGTAAATCAACTATACTTCAATAAAATACATTTAAAAAATTAGGAGGGTAGACCTCATGTTAAGCGTTCTTACCACAATAAAATTTTTTTAAATTAGTTAATTTTTAAAAAGCTCCTTTGTCTTATTTTTCTCTTGGCTGCCAGGAAGTTTGGAGTTAAGGTCTCTGCTCAATAGTTTTCTCTTAGTTCTAGATTTCTGGGATTCCCGTGCTCCCTATTCCATTACTCAGAGCTTAATCTACACATATCATTTAAAGGGTTTTATTGTACTTGGGCTTTTAACATTTTGGGAAGTTAGGCCGGGCATCAATGGATAACAAATGAATGCTTCTCAAAGGCACAGCAGTGATGCCAGCGTTAGAACCCAGGCTGCCTATTTATCAAATTCGTGGCTCTCTTTGAACGCTTTTGCAGGAAACTGAATTGCTCAGGACTTTAAAAGGTCATAGCTTTATTTTGGAGACTTCTAATGGTTTTCACTTCAGGAATTGAAACTGGAGGTGGAGTTGGGCAGGTGGAAAATGCCAGGCCCATCTCTATGGCACCACTGCAACCAAGGGGCAGTGTACAGAGAGGAAGCACGGAGAACACCGGGCCTCCTCTGAAAACCTCCCTGCCTCTCTTGCCTGCCCTGGACTTGACACACTCCTCCACTGGCCCCCAGCATCCTGTCTTGTGGGCCAGGAGCACACCTTTGGTACCTGTAACCCTAGCACCTAACGCAGCGCTTGAGTCATAAGAGACACAGACAATTGAAAGGACAGACATGACACATTTCTTCTGAGCTCTGGCCCTGAGTCTCTAAAAGCATGGTGTCGGTGTTAATTAAAACAGGGAAGGGACTTCGCTGGTGGTCCAGTGGTTAAGACTCCGTGCTCCCAATAAAGGAGACCCGGGTTCGATCCCTGGTTAGGGAACCAGGTCCCACATGCATGCCACAACTAAGAGTTTACATGCCGCAACAAAGATCCCGCATGCTGCACTAAGACCTGGGGCAGCCAAATAAATAAATAAATATTAAACAAACAAACAAACAGGGAAACTTAGAGGAAGAGCGGGGGGGGGGTGGGCAATGGTGAATTTAGCTTGTTGAGTGTGAGGGGCGGGCCCTCCAGATGGTGACACCTACCAGCATTTAGACATTTCATATGAGCTCTGTGTGCCTCAGTGTTCTCATCCATACAGTGGGGATAATCACGGATCCTGTCTCAGGGGGCTCTTGGGAAGGCCAGATAAGACGGAGTAAGTAAGGTGTCACAGCACTCGGTTCATTGCAAGCACTCATGAGCATAACTGAAAGAAATAACTACCGGGCTAGATTTGGTCCCTTTCTCCCCTATATTTCCTCCTCATTCAGGAAGTATGAATTCTGAGTTCCCCGTAATACATTTGACTTTGGCTGCTTCTTTGCTTGTCTCTCCTCTTTCCTCGACTCAGTCCCTCTTTGCCCACTTCAGAAGAGTTCACCCAGCCTCTCCACCTCCCTCAGACCCAGTGCCACCAGGTGACCTTCCTAGACTGCACGGTGACACCCACCACCCCTGCCCCTACACTCACAACCCTCCACAGCTTCCACCGATTACTGGAGGAAGGCAAAACCAACCTGGTGCTCTCGGCCTAGCCTCATTTGCTTTTCCAACCGGATATTCTGATGCCCGTGATCTCTACCCTACCCCAAACCAGATGCGATGCTAGACTGGACCGGCAGCAGGTGCAGACCGGCAGGAAACAGTCTGTTCGGTCACCCAGAGCTCGCTCATTCATTTTCTCAGGGTATTTTCACTGACTCTCTTACTCACGGTGTGTGGAGCCCATCCCCAGCTCTGGGGCTTCACAGCTCTGCCTGACTCTGTGCAGGCGGCTCAGCCCCTCTGGCCTCAGCGTTCTTAACTTTGATGTTCACATAAATAAGCGAAGCGAAGGAGTCTGGCACACAGAAGGGGCTCAGTAAGCCTGTAAGGGGCTTCTTCATTTCCTAAGGAGCCGGCCCTCACCTGAGGCCTGCTGGGAACCCACAAGTCTCTCTTCATATAGGGAGAGGGCAGGGTCCTATCCAGACAGCTGAGATGACAGGAAACTTCAGTGTCGTCCCAGAGGGATGGCATTAGAGGGAATGAAAAGGCCGTGTTGGCAGTAGACTCCCCAAGGGGCACGGGTAAGTCTCAAGAGATTAGAAAGTCTGAAGTGGATCACCTAGCCCAGTCCCCTTATTTTGAAAAAGGAAAAAGCTGGGTCCTAATACCTGTAGTTTATCCTGGTCGCAAAGTGAATAATACCGTGCTTCTCATTTTCTAAATCCAGCCCTGGTCAGTATCGTCAAATACCTTCCTCATTTTATTTTATTTCATTTTTAAAAAATTTTATTTTTGGCTGCGTTGGGTCTTCGTTGCTGCGCGTGGGCTTTCTCTAGTTGCGGCGAGCGGGGGCTACTCTTCGTTGCGGTGCACGGGCTTCTCATTGCAGTGGCTTCTCTTGTTGTGGAGCACGGGCTCTAGAGCTCAGTAGTTGTGGCTCGTGGGCTCGGTAGTTGTGGCTTGTGGGCTCTAGAGGCAGGCTCAGCAGTTGTGGCGCACAGGCTTAGTTGCTTCACAGCATGTGGGAATCTTCCTAGACCAGGGATCAAACCCGTGTCCCCTGGATTGCTGTGCCACCAGGGAAACCCACCTTCTTCATTTTAAAGGCTTTGATCCCTTTTAATTTTTTAATTTTATTTATTTATTTTTTGGGACAGCGCCATGTGGCATGTGGGATCCTCGTTTCGCGACCAGGGATTGAACCCGCACCCCCTGTGTTGGAAGGGTGGAGTCTTAACCACTGGACCACCAAGGAAGTCCGCTCCCTTTTTAAACTCTACAGATGTAAGCTGTTTCAAGACAGACTATGTTCTATTTATCTTTGAGTTCTTACCACCCAGAACAGTGCCTGGCACACAGTAGGCGCTTGCTAAATGTGTGTTGAGTGAATGAATGAAGGAATTGGACACACACACCCGTTTCCGGGGAATTGGCTCTCCATGGGATTTCCAAGGCCCCCTCTAGGGAATTCCCTGATGTACTGGTAATAATGCCTAGAAGGTCTCCATCAGGTCCATGACCTGGAATCAACAGGTGAATGTGCATACAAGAGCTTCTAATCCATACGAGGTCATCAGGGCACTGCTGAAGCACCCGCATGGGAACACCAGGCCCCTATGCCCCCAAATAGGACACCTGGTAAGCATTCATAAGAAAGAACTTGACTGACTTGGAAAACGGCTCTTTACATGAGACGTTCCAGAAGGGAGAGCTGTTTCTTGGGAGAGACATTACTCTAACTGCAGGGGACCCCCAGTCACAGTGGGCTTTTTCAAGACCCCAGAGTGGCAGCCAGATGTCCCTGCCCCATGCTGACTTTCCTGCCCTTCTTTCATTGACAAACTTCGGGGAAACCAAGTGTCCGTGTGGCCTGGTTGCAAGTCTTTTTGATGACCGTGTCTCTTGGTTAGGACATGGCTGCAACACATTTCCGAGTAGGATGAGACCCAGCACGCTTCTCTTGGCTGGCAGGCGGAGTGCTGAGCCTGGGGCCCCGTGTTCTCCTCTAAGCCTGACTTCCTTCCTCAAGAAGCCCCATGTGGCCCTTCCCAGGGAGCATCTCAGAACCTGGGTGGACCGAGGCTGCTCCGTGAGCCCTGAAACACACACTCGGTAAAAGTCATCCGCGCTCAGAGCAAAGAGGGAACGCATGTCCCAGCCTCCCTGGGGGCCACGTCCCCGTCAGCTGCACGCTCCTTTTGAGTCAGGCTGGGACCTGGGACCCTCTGCCAGCAGTGCCTGCACCTGGACAAACGTCTCCTCCGGCAACAAAATACAAAGAAACTATAAGGGACTAAAAATAACTGCGTGCATGCATGGGCAGATTCTGGACAAACGATACAAAGAGACCAAAAAAACCCAACTGCCACTTCTGAAGAGCCCAGAGCAAAACCTGGGTGACGGGAGCAAAAGCAGGGCACTGCGCACGCCCCCTGCACGCAACACCACCTAAGGGCTGGGCAAAACACCTAAGCCAGGTCTCCGGCCCGACCCCTGGACGCACCGCGACCCTCACCCCCTGTAAGGAACAAGCTCGCGCCACGCCCTCTCAGAGCGAGCAAGGGAAGCTTACTTGTTCTCACCCCCCCCCCCCCCCCCCGCTGCAAATAAAGCCTTGGCTGAATTTCTTGTCTGGCATCTAGTCGACTTCTGTTGGGAGGGGGGGGAAGGCCAAGAACCCTGGTCCGTATCACCTTCGGGACTGGGACTCAGCTCAGCAGTGGCCACAGTGGCTCAAAGGCAGCATTAGCTAAACTCATCATCACTTCCTCCCCGGCCTCCGAGCCTGTGGGCAGAGGCCCCGGCACGTGGCGCCTGGGGGCAGCAGACCTGCCCTGAGGCTTGCAGGGCTCCCGCTGGCCAATTAGAAGGGCTCTCACCCCGTCAGATCTCTCTACCCCAAAGTCACGTGCCTAAAGTCCCTTTATTATAATTCATCCTTTGAATTCTTCCTGCTGTCTTTCCAGACCAAATGCTGGTAGGAGGCCCTCCTATGTTGTGACATTGTTCACGTCTTTTCTACTTGGAGAGATGAGACCTGGAACAGACTGGGCTGGTCCTTCAAGGCCTCTCACACCCTGGGGCGGGGTGAGGGAGGAAGGAATCCTTCTTAATTTCCCTCGGGACCCACCCTTCTTACCCTGAATAACGGCGTTCACTTTAACAAGATGACTCAGAGTCCAGGTGTGAAGGTCATTCTCGGGGCCCCGGAAGGCGGCTTCTGGTGCAGGCTCATTTGGGAGAGGGATTTGGCGTCGTCTGGCCGAGAGCTGGAGAGGTCTGAGAGGGTCATTCCCTCAACAGAGGCTGGGTCTGCTCTATAATTTCACTATTTTCTCTTAGAGGCACATGCAGGTTTTTTTCCAGAGCAGAAGAGGACACAGCCCAAGAGGTTACTCCTTGAGTCCTTCGCCCTGGCACTTCCCCAGGGGTGCCTGGAAGGTGCCTTAGAGAGAGACAGGGAAGAGCGGCCAGTTCCTTAGAGTCAAGACCAAGCCAGGAGCCCAGATCATCCATCAGAATCATGCCAGAGGCTGCCTTCTCCTTCTCTTGTCTCCTCAACGCTACCCCAGTGCCCCACGTGCTTGTCTCCTGTACCTCCTGGGTCTTAAGCCGTTTGTAACTTGGGATTCACTTCCAAGCCTTCAAGTGTACTCCCTCCCCCACTAGTTCTGAACTCCCAGTTAGATGCCTGGGAATGGACACGGCAGCCGCCTTTGCCTCAGGCTGGTTTGGTCGGTCACCAGCGGTGTCCGGGTACTAACCGCAGGACACACCCGTTTTCTGATTCCTGTACCCTCTGGATGGCTGCCAAGCCAGCATCCTCTTCTTTCACATCTTAAAATCCTCCCAGGCTTCCGAGAGAAACACGATGTCCATGTGTGACCTAGCGCCTCCCTCCTCCAGACCAGGGAGTGGTTTGTTTCTGTGACGTCACTCAGCCCTGCCTCTGCATAGTTTACCTCGAGGTGTGGATCTCATTGAGAGCAAACGTTAAGTGCTTCTTTTCCTCCAGTGGCTTCTCCTGTGTATGGCATCTGACTGCTGAGTCGGGGCAGTGTAATCCACTGAGCTGGAAAGTGAGAAACACACTCTGGTTTTCTCGTGTTTTATTATGACTATCTCTAAGAGAAAAAACTCTTACTTTCAGTGGAATGAGAATCCGATGTAGTAAGCTTAAAATCCCAGCTCTTGCTAATGGCCAGGATATTTAGGTCTTACTTTTCTCAGCCTGGAGTAGAGCATGTGTGTGAGTGTGTGTGTGTGTGTGTGCATTCCCTCTCACGCGCATGCATGCCCGTGTATGTGTTTGCTCATTGTTTCCCACTATATAACGGTGATCCGAGAACATATATATCTTTGGGCAGCGTCATTCCAATGAATATCATCTTGGAGTCTTATGGGACTCTACACTCCTCTGTTCAATCAGGATATACATTACCCTGCATTTCTCCTTTTGGATTGAAATGAATGTTAATCAGTATAAAGGAAATCACTGCCCCTTGGGTTTCAAGATGTCTGTCATATGTCTCTACAGGCTGAAATCGTCTACAAAGAAAAATTATCGCTCAGTTGATAACTGCCAGGTTCATCCTCCCCATCCACAGGCCAAAACAAGTTGTTTCTATTTTATTTTATATACCTTATATAGTTTATATATTTATTTTATATCTCTTCCATGCAGAAATGATGTTGGTTTTATATCCCCTTAGCTCCAGCAAGTGGTGGTTAATTTGGTTAGAATTAGTGATGGGCTTTTGTCTCCCAAAGATTCTAGAAAGCTAGCAAATTTATTATTTTAAAGAGCTGACCGTGCATTAACCGTCAGTAGACTGATGAATGACTTTTGTGCAATATTTCCCATCATGTGTTGTTATGTGAAAATTATTTTCAGAGAAAAAGCCTGCTGTCAAATAAATTTAGGAGATGCTAAGTATTGACTTCTCACCCTTGAAAAATCATAATGAAAAATATTAAATGTATATATTAAGTTTATATAAAAGACTGAAACTTCCCAAGGAAAAGAAACTGAGTTGCGTTTGTTTAATCTGGTGCGCTTCCAAGCTTGATTAGCACAGATAATGTACTTTCATCTCAGGGAACCAGTTCGTCTTAAGCACATCTGTTGTGGGAAACGTTGCCTTAGTGAATATCCTCTTGGAAGTTTGCACAACTCCACACCTCTCTCTTCAGTAGGCAAGGCGTGTCTATTACTACAATATAAGATAATAGCTCCTGACAGATAAGCCTCCTAAGAGCAGACAAATCGATTGGTTCATATTTGGGCTTTTTCTCAACTTCAAGAGGCCCAAGCCGTAAGCAGCGGCACTTACCCGATCTGCTTCCAATTTGCACATTCTAAACACGATCTGGCTTTCAGGTAAAGGCATGATAAAAAAAAATCTTTTTTTCCGTAGAAATCTGCCTTTTATAAATGTCTTTAATTTTCTGGCTCCCGATAAATCACAAATATCCCAAGAATAACTGTCTTTTGAGTATTTTGTGTTTTTCACCATAGTCTCCAAGAAAATATCATACCATTTGACTCCCAAGTTGACAGAGATTCAAGTTGGCTGAATCCCATCTATTCAGTCCTAATTCCAGCCTGGGAAAGGAGAGTTACGGAGAATTGAGGTATTCTGCATCACATCTGGGCAGCAAAAGGAGACAGCAGAGGCAGGATTTAACCATGCCATCGAGGAATTTCTGTTACGGGCCTCAAAAGAGTAAGTCGTGCTTTGGGTCGTTCCTACTGGGCAAACTGGGCTGGGTCGGGGACTGGGGGTGGTACTGGCCGGCCCTCCTCTTAGCAGCAAAATGGTCAAGTAGAAGGAGCTTATCTGCAGCTTGCTTTTTCTTCTGACAACCCTTCACATCCTGTACCTTAACACTCCTGTGATAGCACCCCATCCAATGGCCAGTATCCTCTCACACTTGACGTCTCACCTATAGAATGGATGGACAACAAGGCCTTACTGTGTAGCACAGGGAACTACATTCAATGTCCTGGGATAAACCATAATGGACAAGAATATAAAAAAGAATATATATATGTATATGTATAACTGAGTCATTTTGCTGTACAGCAGAAACTAACACAACATTGTAAATCAACTGTACTTCAATTAAAAAAAAAAAACAAAATACAAAAAGTCCAGCTGTCAGGACAAGTTCTTCCCAACCAACGTACAAAGCCGAGAATGTTATCCTTCCCAGGAGTCTTTGAATGCAAAGAAGTGTAAAACGTCTCCTGAAATTTCGTGGCTGACCCAGGCCTACCCACATCTCAGCTGTTTCCAGTGAGAATCCAGCCTCTCCCCTGCAATGATAACTTCTAGTAAGAATGACCATGCATCACTTTTCTTTCTCTGTGGCAAGCACTACACTGAGTGCATTCTGTTCCTTAATTCTCTCAACATGAGGTCAAATAGTTGCTCCAGTTTAGAAATAATGAGGAAAACAGTTTGAGGAGTGATTAACTCCCAAAGGCTGGATGGCAGAGCTGCTTTGACAGAATCTGAGAGCGTGTGCTTTTCATGACTCTGCATGCTTTCTTCCGGGAGCCCAGCCTGGCTGGGTAGCAGCGGTTCTCCCCTGGCAGCTGGAGCAAGTGGGTGCTGCAGGAGCCCCTCTCAGCTGCCCACAGGGGTGAGCGCCTCAGGCCCTCTTCTTCCAGGACCCTCTAAAAACACAGGACTCAGACCCTCTTCTTCCAGGACCCTCTAAAAACACAGGATCGGTGTCAGCCCTCGCCATGTGTCTCTGGAATCTGGGGCGAGATTTAATGGCTTTGTTCTCCACGCGGAATCCCGTCCTTCCTGCTCTTTTTCCCAGCACTATGTCTCTGCTCCTGGGCACCCATCTCCTGCCCCTTTACATCAGCCTCTCTTCCTCGTAAGAACCACCCCTTGGCTACGGGGACGTAATAGGAAAATATATTTTTCTTAGAGGTTGTCTCAGTATTTCCTCAAAATCACATTATACATGTGTATACATCTGAATATATATATATATGCACATAAATCTCTGCACACACACACAAATCTAAATAATACATATGCCACCTCGTGGTTAATGAGTAGAACTGTCCTTGTCATTTAACTGCCCTGACCAGGTGATGCTTCCTGGAGAATGAGGAAATGTTGGCTGACATTAACATTACGATGTTCGCATGATTCTGTTTTATTTTTAATTTTTTTTAATTTTTATTTAAGTATAGTTTATTTACAATATTGTGTTAGTTTCAGGTATACATCACAGTGATTCAGTTATATACGTATGTATATATATAAAACTATTCTTTTTCAGATTCTTTTCCATTACAGGTTATTACAAGATATTGAATATAGTTCCCTGTGCTATATAGTACAGGTCCTTGTTGGTTATCTATTTTATATATAGAAGTGTGTATCTGTTAGTCCCAAACTCCTAATTTACCCCCCCTTCCCCTTTGGTAACCATAAGTTTGTTTTCTACATCTGTGACTCTACTTCTTTTTTTTTTTTTTTTTTTGCGGTACGCGGGCCTCTCACTGTTGTGGCCTCTCCCGTTGTGGAGCACAGGCTCCGGACACGCAGGCCCAGCGGCGATGGCTCACGGGCCTAGCCGCTCCGCGGCATGTGGGATCTTCCCGGACCGGGGCACGAACCCGTGTCCCCTGCATCTGCAGGCGGACTCTCAACCACTGCACCACCAGGGAAGCCTTCTACTTCTATTTTGTAAATAGGTTCATTTGTACCATTTTTTTAGATTCCACAGTTAAGCGATATCATGATATTTGTCCTTCTCTGTCTGACTTACTTCACTCAGTATGACAGTTTCTAGGTCCATCCATGTAGCTGCAAATGGCATTATTTCATTCTTTTTTACGGCTGAGTAATATTCCATTGTGTATGTAGCACATCTTCTTTATCCATTCATCTGTCAACGGACACTTAGGTTGCTTCCATGTCTTGGCTATTGTGAATAGTGCTGCTATGAACATTGGGGTGCATGTATATTCTCGAATTGTAGTTTTCTCCAGTTATATGCCCAAGAGTGGGCTCACAGGATTGTATGGTAGTTCTATTTTTAGATTTTTAAGGAACCTCCATACTGTTCTCCATAGTGGCTGTACCAATTTAGATTCCCACCAACAGTGTAGGAGGGTTCCCTTTTCTCCACACCCTCTCCAGCATTTGTTATTTGTAGACTTTTTTTTTAATTTATTATTTTTTTTGGCTGCATTGGGTCTTCGTTGCTGCACGTAAGCGTTCTTTAGCTGTGGAGAGCGGGGGCTACTCTTCGTTGTGGTGCGTAGGCTTCTCATTGCGGTGGCTCCTCTTATTGTGGAGCACGGGCTCTACGTGCGTGGGCTTCAGAAGTTGTGGTGTGTGGGCTCAGTAGTTGTGACGCACGGGCTTAGTTGGCCTGTGGCATGTGGGATCTTCCCAGACCAGGGATCAAACCTGTGTCCCCTGCATTGGCAGGTGGGTTCTTCACCACTGCGCCACCAGGGAAGTCCCTGTAGACTATTTAATGATGGCCATTCTGACTGGTGTGAGGTGGTATCTGACTGTAGTTCTGATTTTCATTTCTCTAATAATTAGTGATATTAAACATCTTTTCAGGTGCCTACTGGCCATCCGTATGTCTTCTTTGGAGAAATGTGTCACATGATTCTCTTTTATTAACGATGTGCGACAGACTTCTGAATCATTAGGTAACTGAATAGTGAAACTGACTGTCCCACGGCAGTCAATGTGAAGAAGGTGGACCCGCCACTTTAGCCCTCAACAAATTTAGCATCTGGTAGAACACCTCACAGTAACAGGCACCGTGATGAGCCCTGGGGATGTAAAATTGAAAAGACCTGGTTCCTAATCTCATAGAGAGAATCTTCAGACAAGACAGAGGAGCTAAGCCTTGCAGGGTAAGAAGAACACTGCCACCGTGGTCTTAGGGCAGCAAAAAGGGCAATTGCAGCAGAGAAGATGGCTCACTTCCTTATGAGTTGAAATTGGTTTTGCATTTTTGTCTTTTTAAAATTTGTAAATGTTTGCTGTCTCAAGCTACATTTGAAGCCCTGGAATGGAAAAAATATAGCCTGTGTTCTCTCGTGCCCCATGTTGGCCGTGAGCAGAGTCATCTGCTGGCAGCCGAGCTGTAAGTCCAAAGGCAGGCTGCTTCTGTGCACATAGGAGTGTTATGGAGAGACCCTGGAGGTGCTCTGAGGATGAGCTAACAGCAATGAGGCCAAAGCATTGTGTAGGTAAAAAAGAGATGGTAAGAGAGATGCAGGAATTCCTCATCACAACCTAATGAAGGAGAAAAGTACAAGAGAGGGCCAGGCTTCCAGAATAGCTTTCAGATCCCAGTAGCACTCCAGGAAGGGGATGAGAAAATATGAAAATCCACCATGTGACACTGACCACATCCAACAGTGGCCAGGGAGCCATGGGGTGGACACGGGGGAAAGCAGGGTGCAGGGTGATGCCCTGCCCTGGCCAGAGGCCCATGGGGATCTGGTGCTCATGCAGGTATTTTGGAGAACACACTGCCTGGCCAGGGATCACCTTGTTCCTGGCAGACAAACATGGACTCAAATATATGACCATCCCTAGTATTCAGCATGCAAATGGAAATGACAGGGGAGTGGGGCTCGCATATCAGACAAAGCAGGCTTTAAAACAAAGACCATAAAGAAAGTAAAGAAGGACACGATATGATGATAAAAGGATCAATAAGAGAAGAGAATATTACACTTGTCAATCAACATATATGCACCTGATATAGGAGCACCCAAATATACAAAACAAATACTTACGGACATAAAGGGAGAAATTGATGGGAATACAATAGTAGGAGATCTAACACCCCACTCACATCAGTGGACAGATCTTCTAGACAGAAAATCAATAAGGCAACAGAGGTCCTAAATGATACAGTAGAACAATTAGACTTAATTGATCTTTTCAGGCCATTACATCCCAAAACACCAGAAGATGCATTCTTTTCAAGTGCACGTGGAACATTCTCTAGGATTGACCACATAGTGGTTGGGATGTGTGTGGCCAGTCATCTTCCTCCCCCAGTTAAGGCTCCACTTCTGCTAAAATCCCCACTCAAGCTTCCTGCATGTTGTTACAGAGCCTTGGTCGGAGATGCCTGGGTGGGGCGGGATTGTTGAGCGTTGAGCAAATGGGAGGTGATGTCACTAGTAAGAAGCAGAGCACAACTCTGAACCTCAGACATGTGTTCTAGCATCTGCTTTTAAAGCCTTGTTTTTAAGAATATCTCAATAAATACATAAGTAATAATCCATGAAAAATAGATACCTTCAGGGCTTCTTTAAACATTCTATGAGGGCTTCCCTGGTGGTGAAGTGGTTGAGAGTCCGCCTGCCGATGCAGGGGACACGGGTTCGTGTCCCGGTCCGGGAAGATCCCACATGCCGCGGAGCGGCTGGGCCCGTGAGCCATGGCCACCGAGCCTGCACGTCCGGAGCCTGTGCTCCTCAACGGGAGAGGCCACAGCAGTGAGAGGCCCGCGTACCGTAAAAAAAACAAAACAAACCAAAAAAGCCCCAAAACATTCTATGGGTTCTTTGCCTCGGAACTTTTTAAATTATAAAAATGGTTTGTGTCGTTTCCGACGTCTCACAATTGCTGTGCTGTTGTCGATTGCCCATCATTTGGTTCTTATCTCACTATGTTGCGATTTTCTATCCACCTTTCTCAATCGTCCATGAGAGTTCATTTCCTGGCAGTCCCCTGTTCTCAGCTTGGCACACATAAGTCAGTGCTAAAGTTTTGATTGAATGAATGAATAAATGGACACCATGTTTGATATGGCAGTGGCAGGGTCTTGGACTTGTAATAAGGTTCTCAGCTAAGCCAAGTTGGTCTTAATCATTTTTCACCCAAGGGAGTTCGTACCCTTCTAAGTTGCGTTCATAGTCACTGAACTTCTGTTCCCACCCTCAGAAATGCCCAGTATGCATGGCTTCTTTCATATTCTGGACAATTAATTTGCAAACTGATGTAAATTCTCATCTTCTCTCATTTCCAAAGGATAGGGACAGGCTTAGTCCTGTTTTGCAGAATGAGATGGAAAAAACCAAGCTGTTTCCCCTTCTCCCTGTGCCATCAGCTCTGGGCTGAGTTCAGTGCCACCCACCTGGGTCCCGAGCTTCCAGCTTCCTCTGCAGGGATCAAGAGTGATCTAGGCTGCAGACTCTACTAGAAACTCAGCTGAGGAGGCTCAAGGCTCACATAAAGGCTTCTGAGAATCCTGCACACATGCTAAATTATTTTCAGTTAGGTCCTGGCTCTCCAAACTGGCACACCAACAAACAGGGCTTCTGCTCCTTGTGGCACAAGAACGCTTTAGTGAGTAGAATGCCAAGCATGTAAATGATGAGCCCCCAGATCTGGGAAATCAGAGGCTAGAGGATCCTAGGAACCGTGGCAAAGATAAAGAGATGAGAGGAGGTGCAAATGTCCTGGTCTCTGTGAAGCAGGTGGTGAGAATCACGGAGCACTGGCTGCGTTGCAGGTGGCTGGAGAGAAGGCATGTCTAGGTTTGCGATGCGATGTGACTTTTTCCAATGTCCTGCGACCTGACAGCCCAGGGAATCTGAGTAGGAGAGCACACGAGGAAAAGAGAAAAGATGAGGGAAGCTTGTAGTTGAGTTACACATTGCCTTGAAGAGAGTGCATATCATTTGAGCAAAATTTACTTCTAGTTAAATCAGATCCTCCTTTCCCAGCCACTCCCGGGAAGTTTCCAAACATGACCCAGCATTGGTGTTCAGGATTGCTTTTAGCCTGAGCAAAGAAAGAAGACATTCTCTGAGTGAATTCTTTAAATTCAGAAGACTTTCTGACCTAGAATCTTAACTCCCAAAAGAAAAGAAAGAAGCAAGATCTCAAGGGGGCCAGGAAGGCATACTGGAGGGCGGGTATTCATTTCCCCTGGACAGAAGAGCAGTCCTCTTGGAGGCAGGGTAGAACAGGAGAGATTTGGGAACGGGGAAGGAAGGGAGCACACACCCAAGCCAGCCCCATCCTTCTTGGGATAAGTTGGGGTGACCGATGCCATCGTTGGGAGCATGACAATGATGTCTCACTTGTGTCTTTACAATCTGCAAAGCACTTGTGTGCACAGCTCATTCCATGCCCTCATCACACATCAGGGAGGTGAGACAGGTCGGAATCAGGCATCATCACCCCACGGTGAATGGTTTCCCCACCTCTGCCTCCAAAGCACTGACCAGATAGCATTCTGGCTACTTTCCCTAAAGCGCTCACGTGGCGTTGGGGCATTTTTTTTTTTTAAGAGTGCATACGTTAATTCCAAACTCCTAATTTATCTACCCCTCTGCCCCACCCCGCCCTGCACTACCCCCTTTGGTGACCATAAGCTTGTTCTCTATGCCTGTGAGTCTGTTTCTGTTTTGTAAATAAGTTCATTGGTATCATTTTTTTAAATTCCACATATAAGTGATGATATGTGTCTTTCTTTGTCTCACTGACTTAGCCTAGTATGATAATGTCTGGGTCCATCTATGTCGCTACAAATGGTATTATTTCACTCTTTTCTGTGACTGACTAATATTCCATTGTGTATAGGTACCACATCTTCTCTATCCATTCCCCTGTTGATGGACATTTAAGTGCTTCCATGTCTTCGCTATTGTAAATAGTGCTGCTCTGAACATCGGGGTGCATGCATCTTTTAGAATTAGAGTTTTCTCCAGATATATGCCCAGGAATGGGATCACAGGATCGTATGGTAGTTCTATTTTGAGTTTTATTAAGGAACCTCCATACTGTTCTCCATAGTGGCTGTACCAGTTTACATTCCCATCAGCAGTGTAGGAGGGTTCCCTTTACTCCACACCCTCTCCGGCATTTATTACTTCCAGACTTTTAATGATGGTGGGCATTGTTGATACTTGGCTAGAGGACTCAGGAATACCTAAATTTGATCCACCAAGTAAATCCCTTCCTCCCTCCTGACCCCCTCAGGGAGATGTACAGATAAGGGATAAGGGATGAGAGACCCCAGGTCCACTCTATTTTTACCTGGGCTTCTTTGGGGCTTCAGCACAAGGATGCGCCTCCAGGTCATGGTGGGGACTTCTCCCACGCCCCAAGCATAAATCCAGCCTTCAACTCCAAGCAAAAGCCCATTGATTTGTGAAGAAGAGAAAAGAGCAAGAGACTCCGTCCCAGCGGGGCGGGCTCTGCCTTTCTCTCTCTAGCCAGGAGAGCAGCAGGGTGGAGTGATCCAGGAGCAGGAATAATCAGAGGGTGGCCCAAACGGGACTTCTTAATACCTCGTGGCCTCACCCACTGGCAAAGGAGACCCAGTCAGTGTCCTGGAAACCAGCTCTCTGGGATTAGAACTGGGGAGAGGGAGAAGGGGAGGTGTCTTCTCCTCTGTGTTTGTACACTAACCCATGAGGGTGGCGAGGGCAGCCTCCAGCCTTAACCATCCTTAAAGCTCTGTTTCCATCCTGATGGCTGTGTGACACACAGTATGCTCAGAAGAGATTTCTCCTTTCTGAAAGGACGTGGGGCTCTGATTTCACGGCTAGTAAGTGGCAGTTCTGGGACTTGGACTCAGGTTTTTGAATTGGGTGTGATTTGCTTTACATGAAGCCACTCTGCCATACGACATCTTTCTAGGGCAGGTAGAAACGTGACACTTGGGTTCAGGAGTGCGTGAGTCTCCTGAAGATGAACGCACACTTTTTGTGTGTGCATTTGCTGGGGAAAAGCTCCCTGGGTTTCACACAGGTCTCCTTCCCTCTTTTCTGAATGGATAGAATCCTCAAGACCGACTTGTGCTCACATCTTCACCTTTGGAAGGTGTCTAGCCTGTAGTTTCAAATCAGGAGAATTGACTCACATAGGAATGTATTCTTTTCTAACTTGAAAAAAATAAAGCAAATAACTTTTCAGACCTAAAATATCTCTGTCAAGTGAGAATGACATGGGAATGTCATGAAGACGATTGAAAGACAGATGCTTTTGGACACTAATCCCCGCCAGTAACTATATTACCTTAGAGGATCACCTAGATAGTTGCTTTACAGGCTCATTACATTACCAAATCTGAGCTGGAAAACAAATAAAAGAACTAGGAATATTAGAATTATGCCCCAAAGGGTTTTTTCAGATTCTTTTTTCAATTGCTTGTGGTGGTGGTTAGCGGAGAATTTGGAGATATGGGAGAAAGAGAAGAAAGCCTTCAGTGATTTAGTGAATTTTTCATATTTGTTACTTAAAATGAGTATTAATCAGGATAAGGCTGATTGTGCTGCTGTAATGAATAATCCCCAAATCGCAGGGGTTTAAAGCCACAAAAGTTTATTTCTGCTTATACTACAGTCGCCACTGGCTAGCAGGGGCCTCTGCTCTTCAGAATTGCTAAGGGACCCAGGCCGATGGGGGCTCCATCATTCTATGACACCACCAGCTTCACAACAAAGGATACAGGTCTAAAATCTGTGGAAAGAATATGTTTGTTTGGGAAGAATTTATTTATTTATTTATTGTATAGTTGATTTACAATGTCAGGTTAATTTCAGTGACTCAGTTATACATATATAACTGAATGTTATAACTTCAGTTATAACATATATAACTTCAGATTCTTTCCCCTTTTAGGTTATTACAGATTAGAGTGCCCTGTGCTCTACAGTAGGTCCTTCTTGGTTATCTATTTTATATACAGTAGTGTGTATCGGTTAATCCCAAACTCCTAATTAATCCGCACCCCCCACTTTCCCCTTGGGTAACCATAAGTTTGTTTTCTATGCCTGTGAGTCTGTTTCTGTTTTGTAAATAAGTTCATTTGTATCATTTTTTTAGACCCCATAAAAGTGATATGGTGGTATTGGCCTTTCTCTGTCTGGCTTACTTAGTATGATAATCTCTAGGTCCATCCGTGTTGCTGCAAATGACATTATTTTGTTTGGGAAGAATTTATTAACCAGTGCCTCCAACTAGTCAGGAATCTAATCTGTGAGAAAGCACATTGGTGACAGCCCACCCCAAGAGGTTGCGTGAAAATTAAAATGTTCAAGCTACAGTTGTCTCTTAAAATGTGTGTCCACAGATTTCACAGTGCTGAGTTTCTGAAGAAGTGCATTACGTTTAAAGTGTAGATACTCTGTAACGTGCTTTAACACACGTTGGCCACTTTTAGACCATCAATGAACCCCTTTAAAACACCATGGTGCTGCACTGGCTTGGGCAGTGGGTGATAATTGAAAAGGATGTGGAGAAAATTGGCTTTGCCCCTGCTCAAGAGTGACACCCAAACTTGTGAAGCGTTCCATATTTTGGGGAGAAGATGAATAAAGTTTCGTGAACGGATGGTGACGATGGCTGCCCAACAATGAATGTACTTAATGCCACTGAATTGTACGCTTAGTGGTTAAAATGGTAAATGTTATGTGTATTTTACCATGATAAAAAATATCATGTTAAACTGATAATATTTTGGATATATTCAGTTAAATGCTGGGGCAGACGACTGCCTTGCAGTAACAGATTGTGCTATAAAAAGTCAGAGGAAGACTGCCCAACAATTATAACACTTTATTTCGAGCACTTTATTTTGAGTAATGCATGACAAGTATGGGCTCACTCACTGCAGACGTAGTAACTCACTTGCCCCTTACAGGAACGCTGATGGAGTTATTATTCTTGCCATTTGACAGATGAAGAAACAGAGCCTTAAAGAGGTTGACTCTGGTCCAAGGTCACGTGGCTGCTAAGAGACGGGTGAGGATCAAAGCCAGGTCGGCTGGCTCCCAAGCTCTTTGCTTTGCCCAGCCCCAGTGCGCAAAGTTGAGGATGCCCATGAAAATGGCCAGTAGCAGCCACGAATCCAGGATGGTGTCGAGGCTAGCGTGGTGGCCTGGCTCAGCCAGGCAGGTGACGAGATCAAGGGTCATTAGACCCGCATCCCTGTGAGCCCTGCTTGGTTCCCAGGGCACGCATCTCAGCCGCGTCCTCAGGAATGGAGGGCGGATATAAAGTTCAGAGAAATGATCGGGCTCAAACCAAAGATAGAGGGACCCTCTTTTGTGGTTGGTTTACTTCTTTACTGGTGGAAGTCTACCGTCCACAGGATCAGTGAACACGTGCAGTGCTCTCACGTGAGTTCTGAGCAAGCCCATCCCCGGGGGCTGTAGGTTTCACTCTTCACACTGGCAGGAGGAGTCGGGAAGCAGCAGGTCAGTGCAGCCCACCATTGACTGGGCAGTGTGTCTGTGCGGGGCACAATAGCCATTGGACTGGTCCATTGGGAGTTGCTCACCAAATGGACCAGGGCTACACCCTGACCCTCTGCTGATATCAGAGGTGAAAACAAAAGCTTTGGTGAGCAACCCAAGTCCCACCGGGAGGGCTGGGGCTAAGAGAACTCACGCCCACCTGCACTCCCCCGCCGACCTGCTCCCTCCCATGCCCACCTGTACTCCCCAAGTCCCTGAGGCTGGAGTTCAGAGCCAGCCCAGGGGCGAGTGGACACCATCTGACCAATACCCATCCTTCCTCAGACAGCCACCACTTCCCTGTGTGCAGACACCGCCCCCCCGCCGCACGTTTCCTCATTTTATCCTCACAGAATTTCCGAGAGGACAGTGACGATGACACAGCTATGCAAGTGTGAATCTGAGGTCACAGTGTAAAATCCAAAGTTGTAGCTGTGATGGAAGGGATAGAAAACATTTAAACACAAATTGCTATTTCTTTTCACAGCACGAGCACAACTTCTGTTATTATAGCTTCTCATTTAAAAGCTTTCAAGGAATTCCTGAAGGCTTCAGATGATAAAGAGGAACTAGGCTGGGTTTATCTTCCTGTGGAAATTGTCTGTCCTCTTGTCTGTCAGCCCAGCTGGACTGCAAGCCTTGTGAAAGCTGAGGCTGTGGCTTTTTCCTTTGAGTTTCATTGCCTGTTCCCTGAGTTCCACAGCATTGCTCCTCCTGGAAACGTTCCCCAAGGAATACGCCCCCACCCCCTCACCACACTCAGATCTTAGCCTTTTCAAAGATGCCTTTCCTAACCTCTGGGTTCACTTTTGTTCTCCTATCCCCAGCCTCCTCCCCTATCTCTATCATTCCTATGTTTTTTTCTGACATACATTTTAACCATGTGTTTGTTTGTTGTCCTTCTCTCCCTACTAGAATATCAGCTCCACGAGGGCAGGGATTTTTTTTAATAGATTTAGTTATTTTATTTATTTTTGGCTGTGTTGGGTCTTCGTTGCTGCACGCGGGCTTTCTCTAGTTGAGGTGAGCAGGGGCTTCTCATTGCGGTGGCTTCTCTTGTTGTGGAGCGTGGGCTCTAGGCACGCGGGCTTCAGTAGTTGAGGCACGTGGGCTCAGTAGTTGTGGCTTGCAGACTCTAGAGTGCAGGCTCAGTAGTTGTGGTGCACGGGCTTAGTTGCTCCGCGGCATGTGGGATCTTCCCGGACCAGGGCTCGAACCCGTGTCCCCTGCAACGGCAGGTGGATTCTTAACCACTGTGCCACCAGGGAAGCCCAAGGGCAGGGGTTTTTGTCTGTTTGGTTCACTGCTGTAATCCCAGTGCCTAGGACAGGGACATTGAATGAATGAATGAATGAATGAATGAATGATTATATAAATGTGTAGCACAGCTCTTGGCCCAAAACAATCTATGTACTGAGACATTTCCATTTCTGATTTTTCCACTGAGCTGCAAACATACAGTAGCTTCAGTTGCCAATCTAACAGTCCCACTTGGCTGTCTAAGAAGAGTGACCAAACAACATGGCCTTGGAAACACTGACTGCCACCCACCGGTCTCCCTCCACCGTCCTGACTCTGTCTTCCCCATCTCAGGTACAGGTACCATCATCCACCCAGATGCTCAAACAAAAATATCAGGCATTATCCTTAACACCTTCCCTTCCCCTGCGCTCACGTCCAGTCCATCAGCACAACCTGGTAGCTTTACGTCCAAGATGAATCCCCGCTGTGTTAAGTTCTCTCCATCCAGGCTACCGTTCTAGTCCAAGCCAAGCTACTAGAACTTCTTGCCTTGATTATACGCAGTCTCCTAGCTATTCTCTTTGTACTCGTGTCCTTCTATAACCTCTACCTTCTAAAGCAGAAAGAATGATCTTTGAAACATGCAGATTGAATTACATCACTTCCCTGCAGAAAATTCTTCCCATGGCTCAGTCTATCACAGCAGGTAGACTGACCCCAGCTCCTTGCCAGGGCCTCCAAGGCCCCTCACTGCAGGCCCTGCCTCTACCCCACCTGCTGTCACACACCCTGTCCCATCCTCCCTGTCTCACCCCGTTCCCTGCACTCCACCCACAAGTTTCTGGAGCACGACGGCTCCTTCCTGCCTAAGGACCATCGTTCTTACTCTTCCCTCTGCCTCCAGACCTTCACAAAGCTGGCTTCTTTCCACGCTGTCTCACGGTAATGCTATCCACCCCCCCCCAAGTGGGAC
The DNA here is from genome assembly GCF_059928025.1 of Delphinapterus leucas. Taxonomy (NCBI): domain Eukaryota; kingdom Metazoa; phylum Chordata; class Mammalia; order Artiodactyla; family Monodontidae; genus Delphinapterus; species Delphinapterus leucas. The sequence goes on from NC_143144.1 coordinate 7,198,261, forward strand.
CTTCCCTGACCCCCCATCTAGATCACATTACCTTCAGCCCCGTCACTCTCTCATATCACCCTCTACGGCATTTCTTTGTTTCTTAGCACTTACCACTATCTAAAATGATCATGTAAGTTTATTTATTTGCTTGTGTATTTCCTGTCCCTCCCCCCCGCCCTCCCCCCCCCCAGACAACATGTAAGTTCACTTCCATGCAAGTGTGAGCTTTGTCTGTAAAATGCCTAGAACAATGGCAGGCTCATCATAGGTGATCGAGAGGATGCATACGCAGCCAATCAGTGACAGAGGGACTGGAGTTCATGGGCAGGAAGCCCAGTAACTGGGAGACCCTGGTACCCGGCACTGAACACTAACATGGAAGACTGAGTTGGAGGTTAGAAGAAACCATCAGTAAGGACCTGGGGTTTAGACAGGTGCTCAGTCCCTTACAGGCTGGAGCTTCCAGACCCAGACAGGGCAACCAGACATTTGGGGAGGGGGGTACCAAGGTAGGGGCAGAACTGGCCAGAAATCTAACTGACGAATTGCCAGTGAAGCCCCACCACAGGGGAAGGTACAGATCAAGTAAACGTTGGTCCCCAGAGTGAGGATCCCAGGTTAGCGCTTCACGCTCTTAAAAGGCAGGGTCGCAATTTGTACTTCCCTGGCTGGCTTTGTGACTCTCTTTTCTTCTCCCTAACTGAAAGGTGTCCTGTTCTGATCCCACCAGGCCATTTGTGATCAGCTAATTTACCAACTGCCATGGCCACCTATGTCTCGGCATGACCCTCAAGAGAGCCGATATGCACTAAAATAGCCCCATTAGTAAATAGCTTCTTGTTTCAGGGGCCAAACGAAATCAGAACTAACTAGTATCAACTGTCTGCTTAGCGCACGCATGTAACCGTACAATCTCACACGATGCTCAAACAGGGAGAGAGAGACAGAAACATCAATCTAAAGGAGTCTTGTTTGACTGTCCGTGGTGACCAACAGCTTCCTGGGTATAAACACTCATGTTGCTGGGTTCACGTCTCCAAAAGAGTCAGCAGGCAGACGGTCTTGTCTGTTGAATAACAGTCCTAGGTCTGTCAGTTTGGCTGCCAACCTGGTTTGTAAATTCTCTCCTCTGAAGATTGCGCAATTGTCCTCACTTTGTGAGGATGTGGGCTGGCTCTCGGCTGCTAATGGGTCGGCCTCTCCGTGACTCAGCACTGTTCCAGTCGCAGGGCAGACTTCCTCCTCCCTGAATCTGCTGGAGGAAAATGATGCCTTTCTCTGTGAGTTTGTCCCTTCTGGTGCCTGCTGAGAACTCATGACCTCATGCACTGTGTAAAGCCTTCCATCTTCAGAGAACCCACTCCTGCTTTTTGCAACAGCACGGAGGGGTCTTGAGGGTGTTGGGCTGAGATAAGTCAGACAGAAAAAGACAAATACTGTATGATCTCACTTGTATGTGGAAGCTAAAAACGCTGAACTTAAGGTATAGGGAGAAGGATGGTTGTTGCCAGGGTCTTGGCAGGTGGGGGAAATGGGGAGAGGTTGGTTCATCTTCCAGCTAGAAGATGAATAAGCTCTGGGGACTTAATGGACAACATAGTGACTATAATTAACTGTATCCTATACTTTAAAGTTGTTAACAGAATAGATGTTAAATATAATCACCACACACAAAAAATAATAATTACGTGAGGGGTTGGTGGTGTTAACTAACGTTATTTTGGTGACCATCTCACAATAAATATGTGTATCAAATCCAGGGCTTCAAAATCATCCCTGGTGTCATTAGATGTCTTTCCATTATGATATATATACCACTTACGAGTAGGGATTGTGGCTTATACCATTAACTAATTATATTACTAATTACTTATTTATTAAATAATTTATTACCCCCAATTGACAAAAGATTTGCGGTAGCTCACACAAATGAATATAATCTAAGAAGATAAGATTAACAGTTGAAGTAGTTCAAGTGAAAGAGGAAACAAGAAAAGCAGAGGTATTTTCTCATCCCTAACACCCCCGACGGTGTCTCACCCTAGACACTCATAGGTACTCTGATTCTGCTAATAGTCTATGGAGGACAAGACATTGTAAAGATACGGTTCCTTCCATCTGTATATCATTTTATAGTGTTAAAGGTATTCACATGTATTACATCATGGGGACTAATGCATTCACAGGAATATATTTTTGATCTTTATTTTATAGATAAGGAAATCAAGACTCAGAGACGTGAAGTGACTCGGCCAGGTACACTGGCTGTAAGTGGGAAGCTGGCACTTAAAGTCCAACTTTTCTGATTCAAAATTTGGTGGCCCATCTGCTGGAAGAGCAAAGTTTATAGGAAAAGGAAGAGACATGGAGAATGAGAACATTCCTGGAAACTGAGGTAAGGGTACCAACAAGCCAGGAAAAGAGGAAAGAATAGTTATGGGTGAGGAACTAACACAGTAACCTCAAGTCCTTCCAAAAGAAAATGTCTACATAAGAGTGGAATGACCCCTACCGGGGATGGAACAGAATAAAAGAACCTGAGCTATGCTAAGGGGCTGCTGATGGTACCAGGAGGGGAGGGGGAGCTGGAAAGCACTGCAACCTAGGGCCATCACAGATTTACAACATTGATTATCACAAGTCTGTAGCCAGTTGGCACTATTGGTACTTGCCTTCAATCAGACTGTGATTTGACAGTTCTAGAGCATAAAAAAGCAATGAAAAGTCTGTTGACGGTCTAATTCCTCACACGTCTGCTCTGAATGATGCAAGTGGGAGGCAGAAAAGGTGAGCTGGATCAATGATCCATCCGCATGATGTCCTGTTGAAAGAATTATTAGTAGCACCATGATAAAGAAAAGTTTCCACTGGCATCTAAAAGGAAATATTGCCAATATTTGGGACAAAGTTTTCATAGTTCGATTGAAACCTCTACTCTTTTCTGGGCATTCTCTCCCCCAGAGTCCTATAGGTGAAGGGAGGTATCTACTAACCAGGCCAACTGGCAGGGAGAGCTTCCTCGGGGGCTCTTTCACTCCTGGTACCCTGGGAACGTTGTGAAGCTGGAGGTGAGGCACCCAGCACGCCAACCAGCACCGTGCCCCACCAGCATCCTCACATCTTGTCTGCTCGCAGAGAAACGGACCCCAGTACCTTCTATGAGACCGCGGTCATCCTTCTGAAATACAGCTCCTCAGAAAGCCCACCCGCATCTTGAATAGGATAAACATTTTTTAAGTGGTTAATAAATTTATTCAAAATTAGAGTAATAATGGAATTTATTTAAATTTAGAGTAGCAGAGCAATTAGGATCATAATTAAAATCCAAATATGGAAACATCAATTGCACATATTTTCACTCAGTATTGAGCTAGGTACTGCCGTGTATACCCAAGTAGAGTCTAGTGGCAGGGGACGGATGGTCCTTGCCCTTGAGGGGATTAGAGTTCAGCTAGACAGTCACTCGTCCCCAGCCTGCTCCTGCTTTGGGACTTGGACCAGCTAATGCCTCAGACTACACGACTGCATTTAACTTAGGTTGTGGTTATGTCCTCAGACTCTGCCCTCCTCGACCCCCTGCCCCGGGGAAGGATGCGATAACCAAACTCGAACAAGGGAGAAAGGAGAGACAGCAGAGCACTGGAAGCTGCATCGGGTAGCGTGAGCCATAACTGTCTAGTAATTCAGAGGACCAAGGGATGATGCAGATGGAATCAGCGGGAAAGGTGGCTTAAAGGAGGAGCAGAGGCAGAGAGACCCACGCTAGAATTCCAGCCCCTTTCCTTACTGTGTGTGTGACCTTGGAAACATCACTCGACCTTTTATGACTCAGTTTCTCCATTAAACACAAATCAAGTTGTGATGGCAGCTTTAAAAGAGATGGCAGAGGGTTTCATATATAGAAAGCATTACAAGACAGGAAATTAAAACCAAGCTGGGGATTCGCTCCTTGTGACAACTCTGCACTGGGGAAGCATTTATTTTTAGACTTTCTAAACCTTTGCAATTTATGTCAGAGGATTCGGGGAAAGAGTATAGACTTTCCCTTTGGGATGAAATGAGCTCCAAAGCGTGAGTCATCACTTGACCTGTGCGATCTGCTTCATCTGTTCGGATCAATGTTCCACAGGGCATTTCCCTGCTTCCTGGCCAAATTCACAGCTGGGGGAGTGGGAGAAACACTAGGGACCTCTTCCAGGAAGACCGCTGAGTAACTGTGACCAGGTGCATCCTGGGGTGATGGCGGCCCTGAGAGGAACAGCCGCCTTAGTGCACCGGCTACACCGTGAGGACGGGGGCTGTCAGATCAGGGGATGGGGTTGGGGGAGGAAGTAAGCAGACTGTCCTGGGCACAGAACAAGGAGTCTGGGGAATTGAGAGATGATTCTCAATCCTCTCCCTATTCTCAGGTCATCAGAGATTGGTACTCTGGGCTCTTCATGGAGCTTTTGCACCCCCGGTCTAACTGTGTGACTGATTTCTGGGGCTCTGGGGCTAAAATGCAATCTGCTGGTCTAGCCTGATATGACATCCAGTGCCCACCCAGCTGCTCTAAGCGATGAGCCCACAAAACTGAACAGGTTCTTGTTAACCCATCAGGGCTTTACACGTAGTCATAAAACGATGGTTCAGACCAGGTTAACAGCAGCCCTACACAACTCTTCATAGTGACTTAGACCCTGTTAGTATGAATTTGATGTTGGCTCCAATGACATATTTTTGTTCCTAGATTCTCTATACTACAGAGAAAAGCCAAAGTGCTACAACAGAAAAACAAAACAAAAACAATATTACAAAGCACTTCCCCAATACTGCTTTTTCTTACTTAGATCACCGCTGCTTTATTTGTCCTGACTGGAAAGCTCATTGTTTTTCTTCATTCATTTCTGACTAGTCCCCTTCGGATAAACTGGTGGCCACTCTGTGGCCATATCTTTCGAAAGCTCTGTAATTTTAGTTATCCTTAAGAGACGTGCGTACTATGATATTTAGATGTTTGAAGTTATCTAAATTTCTTTCTTGAAGTTTCTGTATTCCTGGATTGTATTATTGTTGCTTAATAAAGTCTTTAGCTAAGGAATTGTCAGATGCCTTTTTCTAATCTACATTACAAATGTCCTGGTATTTCAAACACATTTTACATTCCTGGAGTCACATTCTGTGACCCTTTTTTGAGCCATCTGGCTACCCTGGCAATCTCTCTCACCCCCAAACCAAGTATTTTCCCAAGTTCTCAAGGCCTTCCAACACTACTTCCTCCCCACCCTGCTGTGCGGTTACATTTGTTTTTCCTTTTTAAAGTTTGCCATCTTGATTTACCAGTTATCAACCTTTCATTTTTTTATCTTCAAATGTTACGGGGGTTTTTTTGTTGTTTTTTTTTGCAGTACGCAGGCCTCTCACTGTTGTGGCCTCTCCTGTTGCGGAGCACAGGCTCCGGACGCACAGGCTCAGCGGCCATGGCTCACAGGATCCTCCCGGACCAGGGCACGATCCCGTGTCCCCTGCATCGGCAGGCAGACTCTCAACCACTGCGCCACCAGGGAAGCCCAAATGTTACGGTTTTAATGATCTTCTCTGCTTTGCTGAAAGCCACATTTAACTCATCTTTTTAGTTAAGTGAAAAGCGGTGAAAAGATGTTTTCCAAGAATAACTCAAATATTAATGAAGATCCAGAATAAAATATCTACGGCAACAAACTACAAAAGTAACATCATAAGGGGCAAGCATCCGTTTACAGCTTGTTTATCTTAAGCAAAAAGTCGGTACGTGAAAATCTCAAGGTACGGATAGACCACCCCTGGCAGCTGTCCGTCGTGCCAGGACTTGATTTATGTCCCATTGCTTTATGATGCTTTGTGAAATTAAATATCAACACCCACAGACATGGTGATCCAGCCCCTCCACCCACTTACTTCCTAAAACTGGATCTGTGAGTTGTAACCATTGGCTTACCAACCTCAGGTTCCAGGGTTCTTATTCCTCTCTTAAAGTTCTCTCTCTGATTCCCCTTCCTCTTCTGTTGTTTAGTTGTTGGCTTTCTCCCTCCTTCCTTCCATGCAGACAGTTCTGTTCGACTTTACAGGATGTATTTTCATCCTTTCCCATTGTCTTTTCCTTGAGACCTACACATTAGGAATGTAAAAAGCATCACCATGTACATATCATCCTTTCTCAAAATGCATGAGAGTATCAGGTCAAACCAAGCTGCTCCAGAGACCCTGCCTAAGTGACTTGATATACTGACTGTGACATGTTACTTAATTTCCATGTGCTCATATCATCCCCAGCAAATTGTTAAGTGACTTGAGAATGGGTGCATTCATCTTTATAAGCACCTCCCCACCCAAAGTCTAAGCACAGTGCTTTATGCTTAGTTACCCCTTACGTTTTCATTGAATGAATAACTATACCATTTAGCTACAACAGTTCTCTTCAAATCTGGGTGGAAAATTTCCAGTTTCAAACCCATACTCCGTATACTCTTTGCTCCACAGCCTTTGCCAATTTATCTCCTCATAAAATAGTGATAAATCAATGTTTCCTCAGCCAATATTTCTTTAGAAAACAGGACATGCGTAATGGCTGGCTAGTCCCTGTGTGGGTGTGGAACACGGCAGAGTTGCCTAGCTGTTCTTTTTCAAGACCTAGTTCATCACTCTCCCGGAATATGTCACATATTACTTCACTGCCGAGGCTTATTTCTAAAAGTTGGAAGCAACTTGGATAGATCTTTTAGGAGGATAACTATGATTCATTATCGGCAATCCCACGATTTCATCTAATTGTAATTAAATGTTAATTTTTTATCAAAGTAACCCAGAAACAGCTTAGCAAGTCAAACAGTACCATAAGGCTTATCATAAAAGAGCAGTCCCCTCACCACACTTTTCTCTTTCCTAGTCACCACTCCCCAGGTGGACTCAGTTTTAACTCTCTCAGCTGCTGCTTCTGGTTTATGCCTCGCTATTTCAAAATAGCATCCTGTAAGAAAAAGGTTTTTATTTTCAAATTTAGATATTGTCTATTAACCTTCTGTAATAAAAAGGGGATTTGGGTCTCTCCCATGCCCCCCAAACACACACACACATACACACACACACATACACACATACACACACACACACACACACACACACACACACACACACACACACACACACCCTACTGTCCCTGTGCCCAATTATATTCTTACTTTGTTCAAATCAAGATTGAAGGTTTACATTCAGATGGCTAACATCCGGTTACATCTTTATTATTTACAGCTGAATCTTGTAAAACGCTATTATGTCACTTCCTTTTTGAAGTGAAAGAAATTAACTAAATTAATTTTTTAAAATGATTTTTCTATATTATACTAAATCATCCCCGCACTTTCCCACAAATTTACATTTCCTCTCAAGGTATTCAAGCCATCAGATAATCTTTTCTCCTTCTGATATGTTAATTCATGATTATTACTGTTATTGTTTGACTACATCTCCCCCTGAGCGGTCTCTCAGTTCCTATCTGTCCTGCTCTTGTGCTAGGCCTGGTGGCTCATCTGATCTCCAGGGACTTTCCTTATCAACCATCGCATGAATTCCCTTTGCCCCTTCCTCTCCTGTGTTGGATCCCTGATTCCTAAACCACAAATCTTCTTCCTTTGGTTTACTCCCTCAGTTTGGTGGAACTAATTTTTAGCTTCTTGGGCAATAATAGGAACAAATGGAGATAACTTTTCTTGAGAGCTTGAATGTTGAAAGATATTTGTATTGTGTCCTAACACTTGATTGATGGTTTGGCTAGGTACAGAATTATAGGTTAGAAGGTATTTTCTCTTAGAATTTTGGAGGCATTACTCAATTGTCTTCAAGTTTCCTGTGTTCTTTTTGAGAAACGATGCCATTCTGATTCTCAATAATTTATATATGACCTGGTTTTGATGCTTTGTTTTGTTCTGGAAGATTTTAGGATCTCTTTTATCGCTAAATTCTAGCTGGTATGCCCTGGAGTAGTCCTTTGAAATTCCACTCATTATCCTGTATAATCAGCTTTCCATCTAGAAACTCATTGCTCCCATTTGAGAACTTGAGTTATTTCTAAGATACTTCCTTTTCCTCCAGTTTCCATGTATTCTCTTTCTGGAATGTCTACCAGTTAGATATGAGATCTCCTGGAGAAAGTCTGTGCTTTACTTATCTTTTTTCTCTTCCTTTTTTCATGTTTTTGTCTTTTAGTTCTACTTTATGAGAGAATTCTTTACTTTTTCCTCTAATCTTTCTATTAATTGTTTTAAAAACACTATTAACATAATTTTATTTTTCAAAAGCCAGTCTTGCTCTTAGAACAGAACGTCCTTTCTTGTTTTATGATTATGGTATGTTTTCTGCATTCTCTGAGGGTTACAAATGTGTACATTTAAAAGGCTTCTCCTCTTTGAGTTTCTTTGTTTCCTACTGTACTGCTTGTTTTTCTCTTTCACAGTAAAGACTTCTCTCAAACGCCCAGTGAGCCTGGCCACCTTTTCATGGCTAAGAAGAAGGAATTAAAAGGCTAAAAGCAAGCTCTGTATGTGTGTGCGGTGTCTGTTGACAGCTAGGTTTTACTATCAGATGAGAAAGCACCTATTGTTTTTTTGATATTTTAAATTCTTTCTGGCCTTCTTGTGGATTAATAAATCATATGTTTCGATTCCATTATGATTACTCCACTATTGTCTCATTAGATATGCCTCTTGTTTTACTTTTCTTAAGTTACTCTAGGTTTTGCAATATACATCTTTAATTTATTGTAGTCTATCTTCAAATAGTATTAAGCCTCTCTCTAAGCAGGAGCAGAATTGAATTCTGCTCTGTTCTTATCTTTAATAATATTTTCCTTTTCATTCTTTGTGTTTGTACTGGTATTCTTTTATGAAATTCCTGAGTTGAAGGTTGGCTTCACTTGCTTTTATTATTTTATTCCAATAAATGTATTAAAACTATAAAATTCTCAAGTTCTCTCTAGGTATGCTTTTATTACATCCTCTTAGTTTTAACAAGTAAGTACCTTACAGTCATTCAGTTCTAAGTATTATGGCATATTTAAAATGATTTATCTTTATCTCAGGAGATTTTGGTAGTATTTTATTTAGTTTGTATAATTTAGGTATTTAATTTAATTAACTTATTAGGTAAGTCATTTAGCTTTATTTATTTAATTTCTTTTCATGTAGTTAGAATGTTTATTTAGTTTGTTAGTGTAGTTTAATTATTACTTCTTAGTTGGTTACTAATTACTTTTTATTTTATTCAGTTTTTTAATTATTTAGATTTTGTAATTATTTAGTGTAATTTTTAGTACTTTACTTAGATTTTAGATATTCTTTTGTATTGATTTATGATTTTTTTTTTTTTAGGAAACATCATCTACTTCTTTGAAATATTTCTTTGAAACTTTCATTATGACAACACATGCTCGGTTTTTGTGACTATTCCATTTTCACTCTCTATTCTATATCTGTTGGGTATGGATATGTACACAGAGTAAGCTATATACACAGTACTTCAATCTTGTTAATTGTGTTATTTGGATTCATTTATTTGTTAATTATTTCAGTGAATATTTATTCAACACCTATTATTTGCTGGACACTCTTCTAGGCATCAGAGATACAGTGCTAAACAAAACAAAATCCCTGCCTTTCATGGAGCTTATATTCTAGTGGGGCTAATAAGAAATGCATAAACAATAACGACATATTATATGTTACACGCAAACACATAGTAGTGATAAAAGCTTTGGAGAAAAATAAAGCAGAATAAGGGTGATAGAGAATTTAGGGTCTACATGGCAAGAGTTACTTCATAAAGGGTGGGTCAGGAGGACCTTTCTGAGAGAGTGGTATTTAAACATATCTTTAAACATTTGTTTATTTTTCTTTGTTTGATCTATCAGTTTGAAATGGGTATGTTAAAAGCCACCAAATACAATTGCTTTTCTTTTCACAAGTATGTGATGTCCCTTTTTGGTTAGTATGATATTATTTGTCTTGAATTCTGTTTTGTCAGATGTTAAAATTTGAACATCTGTTTTCTTTCAATCCATATTTGCATAACTTTCTGGATCTTGTTCTACCACTGGGTTTGAATCCCAGCTGTGACACTTGCTACTTCTTTCATCTTGGATCGAAGATGTAACCTCTATGCTTTAATGTCCTCATCCATTAGGTGAGGGTATTAATAGTAACTACCTCATAATATCATCATGAGGACTAAATGAGTTCATTCTTGTAACGTGCGTAGGCTTATAAAAGTAAGAAGCTATAGAAAAAAACAAAACTTTGTTTCAAATATTCATTTGCTTTTATTTCAAGTTTGTCCATTGCTAACAACATACTGGGTTTTTCCTTTATTTTTTAAAATCCAGGGTCAATTTTAATGGGTGTTTTAAATCCATTTACATTCACTCTGAGCATTTTAATTATATTAGAACATATTCCTGCCACCTTATTTAGCATTTTTCCATTTACTATACCTTTTTTTTTTGTTTTTTAAAGATTTGTGTTGATGGGGACCATTTTTAAAGTCTTTACGGAACTTGCTACACCACGGCTTCCATTGTTTGTGCTTTGGTCTTTTGGCCTCGAGGCATGTGGGATCCCAGCTCCCTGACCAGGGATCAAACCCACTCCCCAACTTCCTTCCCCTGCCCCCCCTCACATTGGAAGTCAAAGTCCCAACCACTGGACTGCCAGGGAAGTCCCGACTACACCTTTTATTTTTTCCCTTCATTTCCTATTTTACATTTGCTATATGGCATTTTCTCCCAACTAAAAATATAAACAGTGAATTGCACTGAACTTCTTATGAAACCATGTCCTTTTCTTTTTCCAATATTTCCACTATTTGTTCTTCATTCCCTTTTATACATATTTTGTATTATTGCTCATGAATGGTTATGTATGTTTTGATTCCCACTCTGTAGTTTCCATATCACATACCCTCTTTTTTCATCTTCTGATATCATCTCTACTTCTACATGCTACCACCAACTTCACAGTTGCCCAGACTGGACTCTCTTCTTTCCTTCTTCCCCTACTTCCAATATAACATCATGTCCTGTCAATTCTTCTTCCTAAATGTACCTTGAATGTCTGTGTTGTTTTCTATCATCCGTGTCTGGATTATTGTATGCTCTTTCTACGTCTGGTCTTCTCCTCCATGCCCACCCTAGTACACTCTTCTACCCCATAACCTGTGATCTTCATATAATGAAGATCTGCTGATGTCACTACCTACTTAAAACTCTTTGGTGACATTTTACTGCCCTTTGGATTGAATGCTAATTCCTTATGGCTCGCAAGTCCACGCGTGATCTGATTCCTGCTGACTCGTAGCTCTTCCCTCCCAAACTCCTTGAGGAATTTCTTCTAGCTCCTCAAACACATCAGGTGTTCTCTTACCTTCACACATTTTCGCAAGTTGTTTCTTCTTCCTAGAACGTGTTTTCCTTCCTCTTGGCCTGGTTTAACTTTACTCAACATTCAGACCTCAGTTTAGATGTTTCCTCTGAGAAGTCTGCCTTGTTCAGGAAGCCCACAATCTCTTACGGTCCTCTGTGTTTCTTCCTCAGTATGGTGTTCTGTGAATGTTTGGGTTTTTATCTTCAATTTCAATATGCTCAGCAAAGAGAGGGGCTGTTCTCGTGTCATGTGTCTAGGATGTGCCTGATGTAGGGAAAGTCCTCGGTGAAATGTACTGACGTGAGTTGCATGTCCTTGCCGTACTCCCTGTCCCTTGGATTCTTTTAATTCTATAAATTTCTTTCAAATTCCATTGGCTTCTTAGAGACATCCTAAACATCCCCAACTCTTTACACTTTACTAACTGATATCTTACGCTAAAATAATCCTAAATTGTTCACAACGTAATTTTCCATGGACTATCTCATTTAACTCTCTATGTTCCTGGGATATAAGTAGGAATAAATTAGGCTTCCCATTCTACAGTGAAGCAACTAAGTTGTGAAGAGGTTAGTGATATGCACAATAAGACCAGAGTCATGACATCTATTTAGGTCTTTTGATTCAATTGGGTACCTTTTTTAAGTTGTGGTAAGATATACATGACGTAACATTTATCATTTTAACTGTTTTTTTTTTTTTTTGCGGTACACGGGCCTCTCACTGTTGCGGCCTCTCCCGTTGCGGAGCACAGGCTCCGGACGCGCAGGCTCAGCGGCCATGGCGCACGGGCCCAGCCGCTCCGCGGCATGTGGGATCTTCCCGGACCGGGGCACGAACCCGTGTTCCCTGCATCGGCAGGCGGACTCTCAACCACTGCGCCACCAGGGAAGACCCGTTTTGCCTGTTTTTTAAGTGTACAGTTCAGTTGCCTTAAGTACATTCACATTGTTGTGCAACCTACCCCCAGAACTCCTTTCACCTTACAAAACTGAACCTCTATACCAATTAAATGACTCTTCATTCCCTCTGTCCCCCAGCCCCTCACAGCCACCATTCTACTTCCCATCTTAATGAATTCGACTACTCCAGGTATCTCATAAAAGTGGAATCAGGGGCTTCCCTGGTGGCGCAGTGGTTGAGAATCTGCCTGCTAATGCAGGGGACACGGGTTCGAGCCCTGGTCTGGGAAGATCCCACATGCCGCGGAGCAACTAGGCCCGTGAGCCACAACTACTGAGCCTGCGATCTGCAACAAGAGAGGTCGCGATAGTGAGAGGCCCGCGCATCGCGATGAAGAGTGGCCCCCGCTTGCTGCAACTAGAGAAAGCCCTCGCACAGAAACCAAGACCCAACACAGCAAAAATAAATTAATTAATTAATAAACTCCTACCCCCAACATCTTAAAACAAAAAGTGGAATCAGATGATATTTTTCTTCTTGTGACTGACTTATTTCACTTAGCATAATGTCTTCAAGGTTCATCTATGTTGTAACATATATCAGAATTTCCTTGCCTTTTAAAGCTTCCCATTTGGTGTGTACATATTCAATCATATGTACATGTTACTGATACAATCATATGTATATACCACATGTTGTTTATCCATTCATCTGTTGATGGACACTTGGGTTGCTTCCACTGTTTGACTATTGTGAATAATAGTGCTGCTATGAACATGGGTATACAAATATCTCTGAGTCCCTGCTTTCAATTGTTTTGGGTACATACCCAGAAGTGGAACTGCTGAATCAAATGGTGATTCTGCTTTTGATTTTGCAAAGAGCCCCCATAATTTTTTCCACAGCAGCGTTACCATTTTACATTCCCAGCAACAGTGCACAAGGGTTCTAATTTCTCCATATCCTCATGAACACTTCTTATTTTCCGTGTCTTTGATAGTAGCCATCCCCATGGCTGTGAGTCAGAACTTCACTTAGTTTTGGTTTGCATTTCCCTAATGATTAGTAATATTAAACATCTTTTCATGTGCTTATCAGCCATTTTCATATCTTTTTTGGTTTTGTTTTCTGCTTGTTTTGTTTTTTCGGCCGTGCTACACTGCTTGCAGAATCTTAGTTCCCAGGCCAGGGATCGAACCTGGGGCCCAGAAATGAAAGCGCTGAGCCCTAACCACTGGACCACCAGGGAATTCCCCATATCTGCTTTGGAGAAGTGTTTATCCAAGTCTTTGCCCACTTTCTAATTGATTGTTTGCTTTTTGTTGTTGTGAGGTTATATACTCTGGATATTAACCCCTTAACAGATATATGATTTGCAAATATTTTCTCCCATTCCATAGGTTGCCTTTTCACTCTATTAATTGTGTCTTATGATGCAATCAAGTACCCCTGACATTATTTTGCATTGTCCCTTTAGAGGATTATTTACAGAAGTGGTACAAAGCATAGGTGGAGTCATGGCAACAGGACTGGAGCCCAGTTATCAGAGCAGACACACGAGGTCAAGAATTGTATCAAGGGGTGAATGCTGAGCGTCAGGGTATGGGAATGTTTTGGGAATGGAGGCACTTAATGTTCTCCTGCCTAAAGATTTGTTGTAGAGACTGAGGTAGGCCTAGGCCAATAGATGGGGCCAAATGCTCCCAGGAGTGGTAAAAGAAGGGATGCCAGGGCTGAGACTTCTTTAAGCCCCTGGCCTTTTATTGAGTCATATATAGAAGACTAGAGGTTAATTTCCTTTCTTCTCTAAGAGGTTTGGACCACTATTTAAGTGGTAAGAAGTACCTGGGAGAGTCCCACTGGCTATTTGAGGAGGCACCTAAGAACGAGACAACTAAATACAGGTCTTGGAAGAACCAGGAACCCAGGTTAAGTTTATTATCTATTAATGAAACTCTTGCCTCTTAGTAAAGAAGGATCTGGAACCTCAGGGAAGCCCTCTTTACAAGTTTTTAACCAGTAAATTTCTACAGACGTAAGCAAAGCTTTCATCCAGAGCAAATTGTTTCAGGTCCCACTGCCACCAACAAATGACATTAGTGGTCTGCATACTCATTTTAGACTCCGACACCACAAAGTTCAATAGTCTGTTTCTTATTGAGCTGTCTTAAGAACATCAGTAAACCCATAATATCTTTAAAGCATCGCTGAGAAAATATCAAAAGGGTTCATAACAGAGGCTTACAATTACAAGGAAAACAGAGGAAGTGACTTTTAAAAATGGAAAGTGGGGCTTCCCTTTTGGCACAGTGGTTGGGAGTCCGCCTGCCGATGCAGGGGATGCGGGTTCGTGCCCCAGTCCGGGAAGATCCCACATGCCGCGGAGCGGCTGGGCCAGTGAGCCATGGCCGCTGAGCCTGCGCGTCCGGAGCCTGTGCTCCGCAACAGGAGAGGCCACAGCAGTGAGAAGCCCGCGTACCGCAAAAAACAAAAAACGGCCCCTCCCCATGAATTTATGAACAAATGGCTTTGCAAAATGCCTTTTAGAACTGGATTGGTACCTAGGAAGAGGAACTTCTGTGCATCTATTGAATTTGTTTTCCATTTTGTTCTATATTGGCTGCAAACTTGGATATAAATGCTTTCTCTGTCTTCATAAATATCATTGGTAAGATATTTTAGACATGACCAAGGACAATGCCTAAGGATGTGTAACTAGAAGAACATTTCCCAGAGTGTGCTTCATGCGCTCGGTAGGAAAAAACAAAAAGATTCCGTGATCAAATAGATTTGGAAAATAATAAAACCCTCAGTTAATAAAAGTTGAATGTATTTCTTAAAACCAAGTGTTGTTAGAATACCCCTAGCTGACCTCCAACTACAGAGAGCATAACTGACCACGAATCCCCGCTGCCGCCTTCCAAAACCATGTTCACATTTGTGGAGAGGCCAGCTTTCCCTGAAGCTGCTCGCAGGCAAGGACCATGACCGAGAGAAAGGGGTCTAAAGTAGGCCCATTACTGGAAGACACAAGACTCCCTGACCGACGACTTTGGCTCAGGGATTTCCTGGCAGGCTTGCTGAGCTGATAATTCATTAGACTTGAGGGCAGTCTAGAAGCTTCCTTCAGTCTCTCCCGTACTCAGGGTCAGACTTGCATGGTCTGATGCCCCTTCCAGCCTTTCCCAGCTCCCTTCCATTTTCTCTCACAGGCTTTCCCCTAATAGAATTCTTCCATATTTAATCCTATCTTGGCGTCTGCTTCTCAGATATTACAAAGTTTATAATAACTCATAAACCTCTGTGCACACACACAAGACTAGCAGCTAACTCTGTGAAGCAAGACCTATTAGAAATAGAAGAGGAATTACATAAAAAGGTAATATTCATCAGAGATTTTAATACAACCCTTTTAAAATCAGTCATAAGTAACAGACAAAAATTGAAAACATAAAGAAACCTATGAACCCATAACCCTAATATAGGTAGTAAAAATTAGTTTCTAAGTTGATGGAACAAAGAAAGATTTGAAAATCCATATTTCTTATTATTCAATAGTGTTAGAATAAATAATACAAAATGATAAAAATGAGTACCTAGAAATTAAGAAATATAGCTTTAGACAAATTCTGGAACAATGAGGCAATCAACACTGAAAGGCAGCATGAGCTCAGAGGAGAATTTAGAAACTGAAATGTTTTATTTAAGAAAGAAAGATTACTAATAATGAAACTTTGTATTATAGAAAATTAGAAAAACAACAATAAAATCAACCAAAAGAAAATATGAAGAGGTTATTAGTAAAGATAAAAGTGGGATAATAATAAACAAAAAATGGAATAACTAAATAATTAAAGAATAACTAAATCTGAAGGCTAGTTTTGTGAAAATACCAAACCCTTATGAATTTAATTATGATAACATTTTTTAAACGTTGAAATAAAAATGGGCAAAAGATATGCTTGATTAGGAATAAGGAAAAACACAACCACAGACAGAGAAGGAGAAGAAATTAAAAAAACAACAACCTTGCAATACCTCATACAACTTCTTGGTAATAAATTTGAAAATCTAGAGGAAATACTTTCTACGTACTATACATTACCAAAACTGACCCAAGATAAAGTAGAGAACAGCCACAGAGTAATTGACACAGAGGCTTGGAAAGGTGTTTAAAGAGCTATTGTTACTAAAGAGTTATTGTTACTAACCTTTAGTAACGTCATGTCCAGATGGTTTTACTCTTCCTTAAACTCTCAACTCGAAACCATAAGAAAAGATGGAAAGGCCCCCATGACTAAAGTTATGAAGCTGGCATGATTTTAGTACCAAATTCTGGTAAAGATAATTATTTTTAAATACAACTAATCTTTTAAAAACTTCACGCAATATTATGTATGACTATAGAAACAAAATTATAAACAAAAATATAGCAAATATACTTCAATATTTTTCATGTTTCCAAACATTAATACACTATGGCCAATTTGGATTTATACATGCATTGCATGGATGCTTCAATACTACAAAATCTGTCAACATAATTCATAACATCAATAAATTAAGGGAAAATATGTTCATATTAATAAATCCTAAAAAGGCATTTAGGAAACCTAAGAGTCATTCTTAATAAAAACTATGAATAAATTAATAATAAATGGTGACCACTTGATGATTTGAAAAATTGACCTATCAAAAACCAACAGAAAATATTTTGAATGATGAAACAAAATCATTTCAGTTAAAATCATAAATATCATACAATTCCTTCTATCTGTGTTATTAACCAATATGATGTTGTAGGTTCTAGTAAATGCAGTGACAAGGCAATAAAATAATTCACAAGAACATTGGAAAAGAAGCAATAATAACATCTATATTCACTGACAATGTAATTTTACACCTAGAAAACCCCAAAAGATTCTCTTTAAGAAGAAGCTTTAATGAAAAAGAAAAATTGGAAAATTGGACGCATGTTAAAAATACAAAATTCAACAGTTTTTCTTTATATTAGCAATAAAGACCCGCAAATGAAAATAGGAAAAAAAAGATTATTTTGTTTACAATATTTCCAAAAAATCAGCGAGAGCTGGGAATAAATGTAAAATGAAAGGTAGAGGTCTAAATAAAGAAAGTGGTAAAATCATATTGAAGAAGGTAAAACAAATGCTGAATAATGAGAAGGCATAAACTTTTTGAATCAGAAAAATTTAATTTCATAAAATGTATATCTTTACAATTTTATGTTACTACTATACTGCATGGTTAATGCAATTCCAGTTAGAATCCCGTGGTAGAGAAGGATTCATCTTCCAGGGTCCATTCTCCTTCCTTTCTTAGTGAGAACCCGGGGCTATTTGTAATAACACTGTATTTTCCAGTGTTCTGGAAAAACCCACAGTTCTCCTCCTCTTTCTCCTTTACTTTCATATGAAACTCTGCACTTCTGACACTTCTGGTCACCAAATGTGTAGGAAGTTTCCCCACACTAAGCAATTCTCGTGACACCAGCTGGGTGTGCTACAATTTAAGTCAATTATGACACCATTTACCTGGAGATGGCGTCAGATCCTGCAGGTTAAGGACACAGTCTCACGAGAGACTGCCCCCCACTTCCGAAGTCACCGCAAGTAGTAGATTCCCAGGTTACCCACAACTTCTGTGCAACCTGCTACAAATCAGAGGTTCCCTTTCTTTCCTCCCCCTTGGATTTGATTATCTGCTAGAGCAGCTCTCAGAACTCAAGAAACACATTTACCAATTTACTAAAGGATACGCTGAAGGATACAGAGGACGGCCAGATAAGAGACACCTAGGGTGAGATCTGGGAGGATCCAGAGCACAGGAGCTCCTGTCTCCATGGAGTTGGGGTGCATCACCCTCCGGGTAAACGGCTGCATTCACCCACCTGCAAGCTCCCCAAGCCCCATACTGTTGGGATTTGTGAAGGCTTCCTCACGTAGTCATGAGCAATTATTAACTCCATTTCTAGTCCCTCTTCTCTCTCTAGAGAATTGGGGGCGGGGTTGAAAATTCCAGGCTTCGAATCATGGCTTGGTCTTGCTGTTGACCAGCCCCCAGCCAGGAGCCACCAGGAGCGCACCCAGGGTCACCTCAATAGAACAGAAGATGCTCCTGGCACTCTTATCACTTGGGAATTTACAAGGGTTTTAGAAGCCTTGTGTCAGGGATGGGGTCAAGGACCAAATGTATATTTCTTATTACAGATCACAGTATCACAGTATCCTTTGCTTCCCTTGCAATGGGGTGCAGTCATGTGATCAAGTTCAGGCCAGTGAGATGCAGATAGAAGTTGAGCAGTAGTCCTCCCTTATCTGCGGTTTCACCTTCCGTGGTTTCAGTTACCCACAGTCAACCACGGTCTGAAAATAAATGGAAAATTCCAGAAATAAACAAGTCATAAGTTTTAAATTTCTCACCATTCTGGGCAGTGTGATGAAATCTCAAGCTATCCCACCTGGATATGAACCATCCCTTTGTCCAGTGTACCTTGCCCATTAGTCTCTTAGTAGCCACCTGGGTGATCCGAGCAACTGTCACGCTTATCGCAGTACTTGTGTTCAAGTGACCCTTATTTTACTTAATAGTGGCCCCAAAGCGCAAGCATAGTGATGCTGGCAATTTGGATATGCCAAAGAGAAGCTATGAGGTGCTTCCTTTAAGTGAAAAGGGGCAAGTTCTTGACTTAATAAGG
The DNA here is from genome assembly GCF_059928025.1 of Delphinapterus leucas. Taxonomy (NCBI): domain Eukaryota; kingdom Metazoa; phylum Chordata; class Mammalia; order Artiodactyla; family Monodontidae; genus Delphinapterus; species Delphinapterus leucas. Next base: position 7,217,287 of record NC_143144.1, read on the forward strand.
AATGAAAAAAATCATGTGCTGAGGTTGCTAAGATCTACAGTAAGAACAAATCTTCTATCCGTGAAATTGTGAAAAAGGAAGAAGACATTTGTGCTAGTTTCTTTTGGCCGCACCGTGGAATGCAGGATCTTAGTTCCCCGACCAGGGATCGAACCCGAGCCCCCCTGCAGTGGAAGCTCGAAGTCTTAACCACTGGACTGCCAAGGAAGTCCCGAGAAATTTGTGCTAGTTTTGCTGTCACAACTCAAACCACAAAAGTTACGGCCACGGTGCATGGTAAGTGCTTAGTTAAATGGAAAAGGCATTAACTTGGTACAGTAAGATACTTTGAGACCACATTCACATACCTGTTATTATCGTATAGTGTTATAATTCTATTTTATTTTTAGTTATTGTTGTTAACCTCTTACAGTGCCTCATTTATGAATTAAATTTATCATAGGTATGTATGTATAGGAACAAGCATAGTATCTTGAGGGTTTGGTACTATCCACAGTTTCAGGCATCCACTGGAGGTCTTGGAACGTATCCCCTCTGGATAACGGGGAACTGCTGTACGTGCAACTTCCATTCTTAAAAGGAGGTGGGGATGGGGTTGACCTCTGCTGGCCCATTTTCCCTTTTCTACTGGAATGTAGGTGAGTAGCACACCATCCTGTACTATGCAAATGGTAAAAACGGAAGATGGAAAAAACCTTGGTCTCTTATGCTTAAATCTGACACACTGACCCTAGACTGCTTATATTTGGCTTTTTTGGCAAGAAAAGTACAAACAAAACCAAAACTCCTGTCTTGTTCAAGTCACAGGAACTTTGGCTCTTACTTACAGCACCTGAAACTATATCCTAAGCAATGTAAATCCCAACAGTGTTTTTTAACGTTATTACATAAAATCATATAAAAGTTTAAAGGGGAAAATAAATACCAATAGAAAAGTAGAAAAGTTTTCTGGTTTGTTTTGCTTTGCTTTTTAAAGAAGGGAAGGAACTACATAACTCTATAAAGCATCCAATCAAATAAATATGGCAATGGTTTGGGGATAGAAACATAGATCAGTGAAACAGTGTCGTTAGTTAAGCTAGAAAAGCACCCAAGTATATACAAGAATGTAAAATAAGCAAATGTGATTTTTTAATTCTGTGGGGAAATGGTTCATTTAGTCAATGTGCTATCACAGCTGCCTAACTGTATGAAAGAAAGTAAAATTGTGCCGCCATCTCAAATCACATGGACATCTAAATTCCAGATGGACTGAAGACTGAAATGTAAACATAGCCATTTCCTCTGGGAAAATAAATCTAAGAGATCACGTGCAAAATTGAGAGTACCTTCCTAACCAAAGCCGGGAATTCAGAAGCTGTTAAGGAAAACTAGCTATATTTAAATAAAACTTTAAAACTTCTATGTAGGAGAAGATACAATATAGGTAAATAGAAATTATATTTGAAATCTGATGGCAAAATAAAATTATACTATACAAAGAGCTCTTACAAATTGACCAAAAAAATGACCTACAACTCAACAGAAAAGTGGGCAAGGGGTATGAACAAGCAATTCACAGGAAAGCAACTCCAAATATTTGACATATATAATGAAAGGACATTCAAATTCACGAGTAGTGTGAAAATTGCAAGTTAAATTAACAGTGACAAAATGACTTACATCCATAATGCCAGGTTTAAGGAAGATCCTTTAAAAAAAAAAAGGAAAAGCCTTTTGCTGCAGACATGAAGAAAAGAGCATGCTCTCTAATTTGCTGGTGGAAATGTGAATATTTATAGCCTTTTGGGGAAAGCAATGTGGCAATACCTATTAAAAATAAAATAAATTGCAATCCCTCCCATGGAAATATTTTCCACAGAAAAAAAGTATCAACATATCATAAGGCCAGATGTATAAAATGTTTATATAAGGTGTTATTTGTAGAGTTAAAAAATTCATAAACATTGTATACAACTATGAATAGAGAAATTGTTCAATAATTTATGAGACATCCACTCCATGGAGTTTTAGAAAACCATCACAAACAACGAATTAGAGCTGTACTGAGCAGGAAAAAAAGATGCAAAGTAATATTCCATTTTTGTAAAACAAAGCCAGAGGACCATGTTTGTGTATGATTATATTTTATGAGCTTGGAGGAAAGCAGGGAAGAACTCACATGACGTTGGTAAGAAAGCTAAATTTGGGGCTAGTTGCTGGGTCAGCAGTTTGACAAGGACAGGAAAAGGAGGAGGGGAAAAGAGAAAGGAAAAGTAAGCTTCCAGAACACCCAACATGCGTGGCATTGTCCCATGAAAGCAGAATGATAAGGGAGAATACACAGGTAAATGTAAATGATATTAGAATTAAGAAATGACTATGAGGGACTTCCCTGGTGGTACAGAGGCTAAGACTCCACGATCCTAATGCAGGGGGCCCGGGTTTGATCCCTGGTCAGGGACTAGATCCAGCACGCCATAACTAAGAGTTTGCATGCCGCATCTAAGAGCTAGCACAGACAAATAAACAAATAAATAGATAGATAGATAAATATTTTTTAAAAAAGAGAAAGGACTATGAGGCAATATAGGACTTATAATTTGTTGTAATATTAAGTAAACAGTAAATGATTACAAGGTCAGGCATAGCCTATGGTTGTGTCTAAATAAAATATGTGGAGAGGCAGACAAAGGTTGGAAATTGTAGAGCACGGCCAGTGGGGTTTTAGATTATTTCCCATCTTCTTTTCTTTTTTTAAAATTTTTATTTATTTTTTAATTTAATTTTTTTTTTTTTTTTTTTTTTTTTTTTTGCGGTACGCGGGCCTCTCACTGTTGTGGCCTCTCCCGTTGCGGAGCACAGGCTCTGGACGCGCAGGTTCAGCGGTCATGGCTCACGGGCCTAGCTGCTCCGCGGCATGTGGGATCTTCCCAGACCGGGGCACGAGCCCGTGTCCCATGCATCAGCAGGCAGACACTCAACCACTGCGCCACCAGGGAAACCCTGATTTTTATTTTATATGTGCGTATAGTTGATTTACAATGTTGTGTTAGTTTCAGGTGTACAGCAAAGTGATTCAGTTATACATATATCCATTCTTTTATTTTTTTTTGAATTTTATTTAATTTATTTATTTATACAGCAGGTTCTTATTAGTTATCCATTTTATACATATTCGTGTATACATGTCAATCCCAATCTCTCAGTTCATCCCACCACCACCTCCCACTCCCTGCCACTTTCCTCCCTTGATGTCCATACGTTGGTTCTCTACTTCAGTGTCTCTACTGCCCTGAAAACCAGTTAATCTGTACCATTTTTCTAGGTTCCACATATATGTGTTAATATATGATATTTGTTTTTCTCTTTCTGACTTACTTCACTGTGTACGACAGTCTCCAGATCCATCCACATCTCTACAAATGACCCAATTTTGTTCCTTTTTACAGCTGAGTAATATTCCATTGTATATATGTACCACATCTTCTTTATCCATTCACCTGTCGATGGGCATTTAGGTTCCTTCCATGACCTGGCTATTGTAAATAGTGCTGAAATGAACTTTGGGGTGCATGTGTCTTTTTGAATTATAGTTTTCTCTGGGTATATGCCCAGTAGTGGGATTGCTAGATCATATCATAGTTCTATTTTTAGTTCTTTAAGGAACCTCCATACTGTTCTCCATAGTAGCTGTATCAATTTACATTTCCACCAACAGTGCAAGAGGGTTCCCTTTTCTTCACACCCTCTCCAGCATTTGTTGATTGTAGGTTTTCTGATGATGCCCATTCCAACTGGTGTGAGGTGATACCTCATTGTAGTTTTGATTTGCATTTCTCCAATAATTAGTGATGTTCAGCAGATTTTCATGTGCTTCTTGGCCATCTGTATGTCTTCTTTAGAGAAATGTCTATTTAGGTCTTCTGCCATGTTTTGATATGGTTGTTTGTTTTTTTAATATTGAGCTGCATGAGCAGTTTATATATTTTTGAAAATTAATCCTTTGTCCATTGATTCGTTTGCAAATATTTTCTCCCATTCTGAGGGTTGTCTTTTAAGCTTGTTTGTAGTTGCCTTTCCTTTGCAAAAGTTTTTAAGTTTCATTAGGTCCCATTTGTTTAATTTTGTTTTTATTTCCATTACACTAGGAGGTGGATCAAAAACGATCTCACTGTGATTTATGTTAAAGAGTGTTCTTCCTATGTTTTCCTCTAAGAGTTTTATACTGTCCAGTCTTACATTTAGGTCTCTAATCCATTTTGAGTTTATTTTTGTGTATGGTGTTAGGAAGTGTTCTAATTTCATTCTTTTTCATGTAGCTGTCCAGTTTTCCCAGCACCACTTATTGAAGAGACTATCTTTTCTCCATTGTATATCCTTGGTCATAGATTAGTTGACCATAGGTGCCTAGGTTTATCTCGGGGCTTTCTATCCTGTTCCATTGATCTATATTTCTGTTTTTGTGCCAGTACCATATTGTCTTCATTACTGTAGCTTTGTAGTATAGTCGAAAGTCAGGGAGTCTGATTCCTCTACCTCTGTTTTTTTCCCTCAAGACTACTTTGGCTATTCGGGGTCTTTTTTGTCTCCATACAAATTTAAAAAATTTTTGTTCTAGTTCTGTAAAACATGCCATTGGTAATTTGATAGGAACTGCATTGAATCTGTAGATTGCTTTCGGCATTATAGTCATTTTCACAATATTGAGTCTTCCAATCCAAAAACATGGTATATCTCTCCATCTGTCTGTATCATCTTTAATTTCTTTCATCAGTGTCTTATAGTTTTCTGCATACAGGCCTTTGTCTCCCTAGGTAGGTTTATTCCTAGGTATTTTATTCTTTTTGTTGCAGTGGTAAATGGGAATGTTTCTAATATCTCTTTCAGATTTTTCATCAATAGTGTATAGAAATGCCAGAGATTTCTGTGCATTAATTTTGTATCCTGCAACTTTACCAAATTCATTGATTAGCGCTAGTAGTTTTCTGGTGGCATCTTTAGGATTCTCTATGCATGGTATCATGTCATCTGCAAACAGTGACAGTTGTACTTCTTCTTTTCCAATTTGTGTTCCTTTCATTTCTTTTCTTCTCTGATTGCCGTGGCTAGGACTTCCAAAACTATGTTGAATAATAGTGGCAAGAGTGGACATCTTTGTCTTATTCCTGATCTTAGAGGAAATACTTTCAGTTTTTCACCATTGAGAATGATGTTTGCTGTGGGTTTGTCATATATGACCTTTATTATGTTGAGGTACCTTCCCTCTATGCCCACTTTCTGGAGCATTTTTATCATAAATGGGTGTTGAATTTTGTCAAAAGCTTTTTCTGCGTCTATTGAGATGATCATCTGGATTTTATTCTTCAATTTGTTAATATGGTGTATCACATTGATCAATTTGCCTATATTGAGGAATCGTTGCCTCCCTGGGATAAATCCCACTAGATCATGGTGTATGATCCTTTTAATATGTTGTGGGATTCTGTTTGCTAGTATTTTGTTGAGGATTTTTGTATCTATATTCATCAGTGATATTGGTCTGTAATTTTATTTTTTGTAGTATCTTTCTCTGGTTTTGGTATCAGGGTGATGGTGGCCTCATAGAATGAGTTTGGGAGTATTCCTTGCTCTGCAATTTTTTGGAAGAGTTTGAGAAGAATGGCTCTTCTCTAAATGTTTGATAGAATTCACCTGTGAAGCCATCAGGTCCTGGATTTTTTTTTTTTTTTGGAAGATTTTTAAACACAGTTTCATTACTTGTGATTGGTCTGTTAATATTTTCTGTTTCTTCCTGGTTCAGTCTTGGAAGGTTATACCTTTCTAAGAATTTGTCCATTTCTTCCAGGTTGTCCATTTTATTGGCATAGAGTTGCTTGTAGTAGTCTCTTAGGATGCTTTGTATTTCTGTCATGTCTGTTGTAATTTCTCCTTTTTCAATCCTAATTTTATTGATTTGAGTCCTCTCCCTCTTTTTCTTGATGAGTCTGGCAAATGGTTTATCAATTTTGTTTATATTCTCAAAGAACCAGCTTTTAGTTTTATTGATCTTTGCTATTGTTTTCTTTGTTTCAATTTCATTTATTTCTGCTCTGGTCTTTATGATATCTTTCCTTCTACTAACTTTAGGTTTTGTATGTTCTTCTTTCTCTAGTTCCTTTAGGTGTAATATTAGATTGTTTATTTGAGATTTTTCTTGTTTCTTGAGGTAGGCTTGTATAGCTATAAACTTCCCTCTTAGAACTGCTTTTGCTGCATCCCATAGGTTTTTGATCATCGTGTTTTCACTGTCATTTCTCCCTAGGAAGTTTTTGATTTCCTTTTTTATTTATTCAGTGATCTCTTGGTTATTCAGTAACGTACTGTTTAGTGTCCATGTGTTTGTGTTTTTTACGTTTTTTTCCCCTGTAATTGATTTCTAATCACATAGCATTGTGGTCAGAAAAGATGCTTGATATGATTTCAATTTTCTAAAATTTACTGAGGCTTGATTTGTGACCCAAGATGTGATCTACCCTGGAGAATGTTCCATGTGCACTTGAGAAGAAAGTGTAATCTGCTGGTTTTGGATGGAATGTCCTATAAATATCCATTAAATCTATCTGGTCTATTGTGTCATTTAAAGCTTGTGTTTCCTTATTAATTTTCTGTTTGGATGATCTGTCCATTGGTATACGTGAGGTGTTAAAGTCCCACACTATTATTGTGTTACTGTTGATTTCCTCTTTTATAGCTGTTAGCAGTTGCCTTATGTATTGTGGTGCTCCTATGTTGGGTGCATATATATTTGTAATTGTTATATCTTCTTCTTGGATTGATCCCTTGATCATTATGTAGTGTCTTCCTTGTATCTTGTAACATCCTTTATTTTAAAGTCTATTTTATCTGATATGAATGTTGCTACTCCAACTTTCTTTTGATTTCCATTTGCATGGAATATCTTTTACCATCCCCTCACTTTCAGTCTGTATGTGTCCTTAGGTCTGAAGTGGGTCTCTTATAGACAGCATCTATATGGGTCTTGTTTTTGTATCCATTCAGCAAGACTGTTTTTTGGTTGAAGCATTTAATCCATTCACGTTTAAGGTAATTATCGATATGTATGTTCCTATTACCATTTTCTTAATTGTTTTGGGTTTATTTTTGTAGGTCCTTTTCTTGTCTTGTGTTTCCCACTTAGAGAAGTTGCTTTAGCATTTGTTGTAGAGCTGGTTTGGTGGTGCCGAATTCTCTTAGCTTTTGCTTGTCTGTAAAGCTTTCGATTTTTCCATGGAATCTGAACAAGATCCTTGCTGGGTAGAGTAATCTTGGCTGTAGGTTCTTTCCTTTCATCACTTTAAGTGTATCATGCCACTCCCTTCTGGCTTGTAGAGTTTCTGCTGAGAAATCAGCTGTTAACCTTATGGGAGTTCCCTTGTATGTTATTTGTCATTTTTCCATTGTTGCTTTCAGTGATTTTTCTTTGGCTTTAATTTTTGTCATTTTGATTACTATGTGTCTCGGCATGTTTCTCCTTGGGTTTATCCTGCATGGGACTGTCGGTGCTTGGGTGTCTATTTCCTTTCCCATGTTAGGGAAGTTTTCGACTATAATCTCTTCAAATATTTTCTCAGGTCCTTTCTCTCTCTCTTCTCCTTCTGGGACCCCTATAATGTGAATGTTGTTGCATTTAATGCTGTCCCAGAGGTCTCTTAGGCTGTCTTCATTTCTTTTCATTCTTTTTTCTTTATTCTGTTCCTCGGCAGTGAATTCCACCATTGTGTCTTTCAGGTCAATTATCCATTCTTCTGCCTCAGTTATTCTGCTATTGATTCCTTCTAGTGTATTTTTCATTTCAGTTATTGTATTGCTCATCTCTGTTTGTTTGTTCTTAAATTCTTCTATGTGTTTGTTCTTTCATTCTTCTAGGTCCTTGTTAAACATTTCTTGCATCTTCTCGATCTTTGCCTCCATTCTTTTTCTGAGGTCCTGGATCATCTTTATTATCTTTATCTTGAATTATTTTTCTGGAAGGTTGCCTATCTCCACTTCTTTTAGTTTTTTTTCTGGGGTTTTATCTTGTTCCCTCATCTGGTACATAGCCTCTGCCTTTACATCTTGTGTATCTTTCTGTGAATGTGGTTTTTGTTCCATAGGCTGCAGGATTGTACTTCTTCTTGCTTCTGCTGTCTGCACTCTGGTGGATGAGGCTATCTAGGAAGCTTGTGGAAGTTTCCTGATGGGAGGGACTGGTGGTGGGTAGATGTGGGTAGATGTGGCTCCGTAAAACTTTAATCTGCTTGTCTACTGATGGGTGGGGCTGGGTTCCCTCCTTGTTGGTTGTTTGGCCTGAGGCGACCCAACACTGGAGCCTACCCAGGCTCTTTGGTGTGGCTAATGGTGCACTCTGGGAGGGCTCACTCCAAGGAGCACTTCCCAGAACTTCTGCTTCCAGTTTCCTTATCCTCATGGTGAGCCACAGCCACCCCTGCCTGTGAAGGAGACCCTTCAACACTAGCAGGTAGGTCTGATTCAGTCTCCTATGGAGTCACTGCTCCTTTCCCTGGGTCCTGATGCACATACTACTTTTTGTGTGCTCTCCAAGAGTGAAGTCTCTGTTTCCCCCCAGTCCTGTCTAAGTCCTGCAATCAAATAGCGCTAGCCTTCAAAGTCTGGTTCTCTAGGAATTCCTCCTCCCATTGCCAGACCCCCAGGTTGGGAAGCCTGACATGGGGCTCAGAACCTTCACTCCAGTGGGTTGACTTCCATGGTATAAGTGTTCCAGTTTTTGAGTCACCCACCCAGCAGTTATGGGATTTGATATTATTGTGATTGCGCCCCTCCTACCATCTCATTGTGGCTTCTCCTTTGTCTCTGGATGTGGGGTATTTTTTTTGGTGAGTTCCAGTGTCTTCCTGTTGGTGATTGTTCAGCAGTTAGTTGTGATTCCAGTGCTCTCACAAGAGGGAGTCCATATATCCGTTCTTTTTCAGATTCTTTTCCCATATAGGTTATTACAGAATATTGAGTAGAGTCCCCTGTGCTATACAGTAGGTCCTTGTTGATTATCTATTTATCTCATATTACTACATTGTCTTTAAAAAATATTTAACAAAGTAAATAAAAATAATGATTAGTGATGAAAGACCACGTGTCATGCATTTCTTGAAATTATAGACCCTGTAATGATGTCAAAATATAATATGAACTGGGCAAATACTAGCAAGGTGAAGGTGGAGAATTCTGGCATCCTCCGTTTTCTCTCATTTTATGGTCATTTTTCCATTTTCTACCTTATGTCACTGGGCAAAAATGAGATCTTAAGATGATGTACTGATCTGCAAGAATAAACTTTAAAAATGCTTAAAATAAATGTGTGCATTTGGTGAAATCCTCTTAAGAAACCAGAGAGAATCTTGGATGACTTCTGAAGAAATCAGCAATTCCGTAACTTTTTTCACTCTCCCTTCTTCTGCTCAGCCAGCCCTGCTCACAGCTGACCGACTCTGACAACGGGTCAGGGAAGCCAGGTCTTGTGAGATGGTTGCAGGGCATCCACAACAGTGTTGGGGACATGAAGACAGCCCCTTGGGGTGAGGGGGGTGGGGAAGCTGATTAAATGACCATCTAGGCAGCAAAGTGGAAAGGCAGCCAGGGAATCAAGTTCACCCGAGTCTGCAAGGTTCCCATTGTGTGCGTTTCCCTGAGGTCATTGGTCCTTTGAAGCCGATTATCAAAATGTTTGTGACACAGGGAGATCAGCTTGGTTCTTCGTGACCACCTAGAGGGGTGGGATAGGGATGATGGGAGGGAGACACAAGAGGGAGGAGATATGATGATATACGTGTACATATAGCTGATCCACTTTGTTATAAAGCAGAAACGAACACACCATTGTAAAGCAATTATACTCCAATAAAGATGTTTAAAAAAGAAATGTTTGTGACAAGTGTGCTTTGCCCTCCTGAGTTGAGTCTTCCCATTGTAATGGCTCAAGATGGCTCTCCATGGAACTATCCCAAGCGACAGGGGATGACCTTGGTCTCTGCCTTCCTCCAACCTTGAGCATTAGTTTTCTCCAATGTCAAAATAGCAGGGCTATAAAGAGCTGAGGCTGGTGGGAGAGGCAGCAGGTTAGCTATGTCCACAGGTCTCCTCGTGACCACTCAGGTGGTCTCACTGGACCACCAACTGCCCCTGCACTTGGCACGATGCCTCGTAGACACTCAACGTTGCTCCACTGAATGTGTGCATGAACTTTATACAAATCTTGTGGAAGAACTAAAGACAACTTGTTTTGTTTTGTTTTGTTTTTTGCGATACGCGGTCCTCTCACTGCTGTGGCCTCTCCCGTTGCGGAGCACAGGCTCCGGACGCGCAGGCTCAGTGGCCATGGCTCACGGGTCCAGCCGCTCCGCGGCATGTGGGATCTTCCCGGACCGGGGCATGAACCCACGTCCCCTGCATCGGCAGGCGGACTCTCAACCACTGCACCACCAGGGAAACCCGTAAGACAACTTGTTTTGCTGGGGACACAGAAAAAATTCTCTGCTGTTTCTCCCTCACTGAGACCACAGCAGTTCCACAAAATGGTCATAAGCTCTCTTATCATTATGCCTTCCTTTCTCAGCTGCTGAAAGGAAGGCCTGAACTGTCACTAGCTCCCAGACTTGTACGAAGCGTGGGATCCAGGTTAGCAGATAACCTGGCTGTCTTTATTCTCACACTCACATGCTCATTGTTCTTGCCTCTAAATGTCTCCGGTCCTTAAGGGGAATCATACACACTCTGTGGGCCAACTTCCTAGCCTGGGGACACCATCCTCCAAGGGAGACGATGTTCTACCTGGAAGCATTTCTAGGAAGGGGACGCTTGAGAACTCAGGTCCTACACGTCTCACTGCACATCACTTGGGGAAGCTCTTGCCTGGTAATTTGCAGGTGTGTTTGTAATTGCTCCCTGGGCAGCTCTAAACGACAAAGCATGTGTGTTGGCAGCACCTTCTGCTTCTCACCTGCTCCTCCAGGCCCCGGGTGAACACACTTCACAGGAACGACCCAGTTCCAGAATCACAGACCTGGCTCATTTCCTCAGGAAGGAGTCTCAACAGAGCAGTAAAAGAAAATGATGCTTGGTTTTTTTCTGTTGGTTTCAACAACCCCAGCATTGCCTGTTGAACCCTACACTTTCAACCCTATTCTATCCTGCTACCTATCCTGTCTCCAACGCCGTGAATGGATTCCTCACATAACGTCTTCCTAACTTCCCTGGCCAAAGGAGGAAGGGCTATTTTCAGTGTGCATTTAACCTGAAGGACTGGACATAAGAAAGATGCTCCAGATTCATTTCACTAATAAATCAGAGTGAACAAAGGTCTTCCTGCATTAGTTTTACTCGTAGAGGCCAAACTGTGTGATCGTGATGCATCCGTGCCATAGATGCCACACGCAATCTGACTTCTCATTGCCCAGGGAAGTTAAACTCAGAATCCCATTTCCACTTGGGCCTGAGTTTCCATTCTCTCAGTTATCAAAGGCAGTGTGAACTATATTAAAAAATTAACTAGCTGTCTTAAAGTGAAAGTTACCCTGTCTTGCATTTTATACTTGCATGAACCATGCTGCTTTGTGAAGATCCAGGTGATGTGTGCTATAGTACTGCAGGGTCCTTAAAGGACTGAGGAACTGCAAAGAATGTGCACACTATCTGTAAATAGCTTGAACCTTTCTAGAATGCTCCTTCCTTGGGAAATGCACAGAGAAAGTAGCGAGCAGGTTTACCTATAATGTCAATCAGAAAGTCTGAAATGGTTTAACCATTCTTATTAGGCCATTCTTATTTCATTGGACTGTCTGCGAAAGGCTTTCAGAACTAATCCTTAGAAAGAGTTCACTTTCCTCTCTTTGGCATGAGGCTGCCAGTTTCCTGGCTTCACTTGGTGGGAAGGAAATACAATTCTGTTCCTCTTCTGTAAAAGTAGGCTTTGAGCTCCCTCCTGCAGCGTCTCGATAAAAGCCTCCTTTCTTCTGAACTGCATCCTCCTTCACTTGGACTTGTATTTTGTATCTTGGTTCATCCCTATATGCTCAAGTCTGTCCTTCTGATTGCCAAGCCCAGCACATGACCATGGGCAGAAAACCACCATAATCCTTTACAGCTTCACTTTGGACTTTGCCAGCAGCATTTCCTAGGTCCCTGCAGCCTGTGTGCCAGGGGGTCTTGGCAAGTACATCACTCAGGGCAAATTCTCAGATGGAGAGAGGTCCTATTGGAAACAAGAGAATTTACACAAAACCAGAGCCTGGATCCCTGCCGAGTGGGTACCCTCCTTGTATCCAGCTGATACTCAGCAACTGTGTAAGCAGTACCTGGCAGCTCACCTGCTCTTCATCCTCTTCCTTCTTTGCTCCTGGGGACCTTGAGGTTTTTAGTACAGGAAAAAGAAGGTGAGTTTGCTTCCTTCCCTACTATCTCCACCTGGGTGGATACATGTTGATTTCTCCTGATGATCTTTGAGCTCCTGGAACAGCTCCATATGAGCAACCCTTCCTGGGATCCCATCCACGTTCAGGATATCCTGGAAGGTGATGCATGCAAGACGCTGTTTACCCTTAGACGGCCTCTTTCACTAAAGCCCATCTTATATTACTTCCTGGACCCAAAAGTCCTGGTCAGGAATCCACTGATATCCCCAAATAGATCCATGAATAGCAGGGATTCTTCAAACTCCTGAAAATCGCATGTGAATTGTTCTGTATGTGGTTTTCATTTTCCACCGTGTCCATTATGTATTCAAAGGGTTCTGCAATAGTAAAGAGACTAAAAACAGATGTTTACTTGGACCACTTTTCTCATCCTGAAATTTTATGAGACTCTGATCATGTTTTTTCAGCTTTACCACCAAACCCAAACCTAAAAAAAAAATACTTACCCGAGAGTGTGACAGCGTCACGGTGGAATTTCTGGGTTACCTCAGCACACGCTGAAGAAAACACTAACAGTTCTGCAGATAGTATGACACCCACCACCTTGATATGATTATGAGCTCCAGTAACTTTTGAGGCTTATTGGATGGTATCACAGATCATTTTCTACTTTTCATAATAGCTGCCTTGATAAGAGTCCTCCTAGAGAAAGAGAAAATATTTGTTTGGTTCCTGGAGACTACCCAAAGACCTTACTAAACTCTGCCCCAATCCTGACCTTCTCCTGGCCCAGCCTTGTCTTGAGAGGTCAGGACCTTACAGGAAAAGCAAGGTACATGTTAGACTCTTTTTCCAATTTTTAAAACACTGTTGGTTTCCTAGCATCTCTCAGCAGCAACCAATGGTGGTTTTTCTTTTCGGTATCATTTTGAATTCATGAATGAAAAGATATTTGATACCCTTACATTCTTTAAAATTATTATTCATTCTGAAAAGCAAACTGTCCCATCTTTAGTGCGTGGGGTTGGATCTTAAGCCCTGTAGACACAACCTCTGTGGTCGTAGATTCTCTTATTTTCTGGCGAGATAAGTTGTTCCAGGCTCATCTTGTCTATTTCGCGGACCAGATCTGAAGCAGCCATTTCTCCAAAGAGCCTTGTAACAGGAAAACTTAGAGATCACAACCAGCTCATTGCTCCTGGGTGCATTTCTTTGGCTCTTCAATAGACAGAGCTAGAAAATAAGTATTTTTAAAGAAAAAAAATGTACCCCATGAGCGTAATGATATAGCCATTGATACAGAAGTTAGGGAGTTTTTACTTCTTGAGTTTATGTTTGTAACTCTGATCACTTATGATGAAAGTCTCGGTCCTAATAACATTAATATAATTACTTATTTGTTCATCTTATGTGTTATCAGTTTCAGAAAAACAATGCTAATGTTATTAGTAACAAAATAAGTACTCAATAGTTAACAATTTCTTTGGGGTTTCTTTTCACCATTAGTATATATCTAGCTAGGGATAATCAGTCAAATTTCTATATTTTAAAATCACTTGAAATAATTTACCTTTATATGGCTGATTAGCTACTTATTTTTAACACTCCAAAAAGAAAAAAATTTTTTTTGTTTACATAGTCCTGTGGTTTCAAATAACTACAAAAGTTTTTCATGAGCCTGACAGTAGTAACATTCCAAGAGTGTAAAGATGGGGAGAAAAAGTAACATCCTTTTGTGTTTATAATGAAACAAAGTATACTTAAGTGGGATGCTGTGTTGGATTATACAGTAGAGATGGATCCTGATAACAGAGTAAGGCCCTTATGTTTGACTTCACTTCATTGGTCTGGTCAGCCTCCCAGCAGTGACTACAGCATACCCAGTGGCCGCAACTGTGGGAGATTATCAATGCATTAGCAGTGATTTTTCTACCAAAATTCCCTGATGTACTAAAAAGTGGGTAACCGTTTTCCACTGGCTTCCCTTCTAAATAGTCAACAAACATTTATCTTCTACCAGGCCACAGAATAACTTCACCCTTTTGCTCAAACTTTATTTTGCATATAACCAAATATGGTTAATACTGTCTTTATTTTATGACAGAGTTTGGTCATCAGATTTCATGATTTTGTCTGCAGGATGCATTTGCTCCATACCTTTTGGGAATCGTAAATGAGGTGTGCTATCCTTCTAGTTAAGTGGGGAGCATTCCACCTAATAGAGGTACCTCTGCTTCTGTGTTTTCTAAGAGATGGCAACTGTAATTCATTGTTTTATATAGGGGTCTCCAGAATATCATTTATGTAGCTTTTATACTCAAATGTTTTCTCAAGAGACAAACAAACGCAGTAAGGCATTTAGATACTAAACACTAGGAATATATATTTTTTTAAGTACCTAGGCAGTGCTCTGCCCAACTTGATTTGTGTGTGTGTGTCAAATCTTCCCTTTCCATCTCTCAGCAAAAAAAACGTACAATAATTGTACAGGGGCCATGAGGGTAGGGACTCTGTACACATAGTCTCTGCATTTTAGTAGCATCACTCATGAAGTTGGCAATGTGCTTCGGCCTAGTCATCTGGAGAGCTCCAGGCCCTCTAGGAGCTGCAGCACGACTCAATTAAATGATCAAAGTCTTTGAAATCACGGGGCTGAGAAGGCTTATCTTAGCTCTATGGCTAACTCATTGGGTTGTTTTGGGGAAAACACTTACCCTCTCTATGCTGACCCGACCATTCTACCTCCCGACCATTCTACCTGCTACGTAGCCTATAGGGGTGCTGTAAGCAAGTGTCCATAGCACTCTCCAGGGGAAATGATTACAGACATTCAGAGAGAAATACGCATGTTCCTCATTATACCTACAGATCAAGTCTGCTTTCTCAGTCTATTTACTTTTTTTTTTAATGTTTATTTTTTATTTAATTATTTTTTTCTTATTAGTCATCCATTTTACATGCATCAGTAGACATGTCAATCCCAGTCGCCCAGCTCATCACACCACCTCCCCCCCGCCACTTCCCCCCCTTGGTGTCCATACGTTTTCTCTCTACTTGTGTGCTTCAATTTCTGCTCTGCAAACCGGTTCATCTGTACCGTTTTCTAAGTTCCACATATATGTGTTAATATACGATATTTGTTTTTCTCTTTCTGACTTACTTCACTCTGAACGACAGTCTCTACATCCATCCACTTCTCTACAAATGACCCAATTTCGTTCCTTTTTATGGCTGAGTAATCTTCCATTGTATATATGTGCCACATCTTCTTTATCCATTCATCTATCAATGGGCATTTAGGTTGCTTCCATGACCTGGCTATTGTAAATAGTGCTGAAATGAACTTTGGGGTGCATGTGTCTTTTTGAATTATAGTTTTCTCTGGGTATATGCCCAGTAGTGGGATTGCTGGATCATATCATAGTTCTATTTTTAGTTCTTTAAGGAATCTCCATACTGTTCTTCATAGTGGCTGTATCAATTTACATTCCCACCAACAGTGCAGCAGTGTTCCCTTTTCTGCACACCCTCTCCAGCATTTGTTGTTTGTAGATTTTCTGATGATGCCCATTCTAACTGGTGTGAGGTGATACCTCATTGTAGTTTTGATTTGCATTTCTCTAATAATTAGTGATGTTGAGCAGCTTTTCATGTGCTTCTTGGCCATCTGTTTGTCTTCTTTAGAGAAATGTCTATTTAGGTCTTCTGCCCATGTTTTGATTGGGTTGTTTGCTTTTTTAATATTGAGCTGCATGAGCTGTTTACATATTTTGGAGATTAATCCTTTGTCCAATGATTCATTTGCAAATGTTTTCTCCCATTCTGAGGGTTGTCTTTTAGGCTTCTTTATGGTTTCCTTTGCTGTGGAAAAGCTTTTAAGTTTCATTAGGTCCCATTTGTTTAATTTTGGTTTTATTTCCATTACTCTAGGAGGTGTATCATAAAAGTTCTTGCTGTGATTTATGTCAAAGAGTGTTCTTCCTATGTTTTCCTCTAAGAGTTTTATAGTGCCTGGCATTACATTTAGGTCTCTAATCCATTTTGAGTTTATTTTTGTGTATGGTGTTAGGGAGTGCTCTAACTTCATTCTTTTCCATGTAGCTGTCCAGTTTTCCTAGCACCACTTATTGAAGAGACTGTCTTTTCTCCATTGTATATCTTTGTCTCCTTTGTCATAGATTAGTTGACCATAGGTGTGTGGGTTTATCTCTGGGCTTTCTATCCTGTTCCATTGATCTATATTTCTGTTTTTGTGCCAGTACCATATTGTCTTCATTACTGTAGCTTTGTAGTATAGTCGGAAGTCAGGGAGTCTGATTCCTCCAGCTCTGTATTTTTCCCTCAAGACTGCTTTGGATATTCAGGGTCTTTTGTGTCTCCATACAAATTTAAGATTTTTTTGTTCTAGTTCTGTAAAAAATGCCGTTGGTAATTTGATAGGGATTGCATTGAATCTGTAGATTGCTTTGGGTAGTATAGTTATTTTCACAATGTTGATTCTTCCAATCTAAGAACATGGTATATCTCTCCATCTGTCTGTATCATCTTTAATTTCTTTCATCAGTGTCTTATAGTTTTCTGCATGCAGGTCTTTTGTCTCCTTAGGTAGGTTTATTCCTAGATATTTTATTCTTTCTGTTGCAATGGTAAATGGGAGTGTTTCCTTAATTTCTCTTTCAGATTTTTCATCATTAGTGTATAGGAATGCAAGAGATTTCTGTGCATTAATTTTGTATCCTGCAACTTTACCAAATTCATTGATGAGCTCTAGTAGTTTTCTGGTGGCATCTTTAGGATTCCCTATGCGTGGTATCATGTCATCTGCAAACAGTGACAGTTGTACTTCTTCTTTTCCAATTTGTATTCCTTTTATTTCTGTTCATTCTCTGATTGCCGAGGCTAGAACTTCCAAAACTATGTTGAATAATAGTGGTGAGAGTGGACATCCTTGTCTTGCTCCTGATCTTATAGGAAATCCTTTCAGTTTTTCACCATTGAGAATGATGTTTGCTGTGGGTTTGTAATATAGGGCCTTTATTATGTTGAAGTAGGTTCCCTCTATGCCCACTTTCTGGAGCGTTTTTATCATAAATCGACGTTGAATTTTGTCAAAAGCTTTTTCTGCATCTATTGAGATGATCATATGGTTTTTCTTCTTCAGTTTGTTAATATGATGTATCACATTGATTGATTTGTGTATATTGAAGAATCCTTGCATCTCTGGGATAAATACCATTTGATCATGGTGTATGATCCTTTTAATGTGTTTTGGGATTCTGTTTGCTACTATTTTGTTGAGGATTTTTGCATCTATATGCAGCAGTGATAGTGGTCTGTAATTTTCTTTTTTTGTAGTATCTTTGTCTGGTTTTTGTGTCAGGGTGATGGTGGCCTCATAGAATGAGTTTGGGAGTGTTCCTTCCTCTGCAATTTTTGGGAAGAGTTTGAGAAGGATGGGTGTTAGCTCTTCTCTAAATGTTTGACAGAATTCACCTGTGAGAACATCTGGTCCTGGACTTCTGTTTGTTGGAAGATTTTTAATCACAGTTTCAGTTTCATTACTTGTGATTGGTCTGTTAATATTTTCTACTTCTTCCTGGTTCAGTCTTGGAAGGTTATACCTTTTTAAGAATTTCTCCATTTCTTCCAGGTTGTCCATTTTATTGGCATAGAGTTGCTTGTAGTAGTCTTTTAGGATGTGTTATATTTCTGCGGTGTCTGTTGTAACTTCTCCTTTTTCATTTCTAATTGTACTGATTTGAGTCCTCTCCCTCTTTTTCTTGATGAGTCTGGCTAATAGTTTATCAATTTTTTTTTATCTTTTCAAAGAACCAGCTTTTAGTTTTATTGATCTTTGCTATTGTTTTCTTTGTTTCAATTTCATTTATTTCTGCTCTGATCTTTATGATTTCTTTCCTTCTACTAACTTTGGGTTTTGTTTATTCTTCTTTCTCTAGTTCCTTTAGGTGAAACTTTAGGTTGTTTATTTGAGATTTTTCTTGTTTCTTGAGGTAGGCTTGTATAGCTATAAACTTCCCTCTTGGAACTGCTTTTGCTGCATCCCATAGGTTTGGATCATCATGTTTTCATTGTCATTTCTCTCTAGGTATTTTTTGATTTCCTTTTTTATTTATTCAGTGATCTCTTGGTTATTTAGTAACGTACTGTTTAGTCTCCATGTGTTTGTGTTTTTTACGGTTTTTTTCCCCATAATTGATTTCTAATCTCATTGCAGTGTGGTCAGAAAAGATGCTTGATATGATTTCAATTTTCTAAAATTTACTGAGGCTTGATTTGTGACCCAAGATGTGATCTATCCTGGAGAACATTCTGTGTGCACTTGAGAAGAAAGTGTAATCTGCTGTTTTCAGATGGAATGTCCTATAAATATCAATTAAATCTATCTGGTCTACTGTGCCATTTAAAGCTGTGCTTCCTTATTAATTTTCCATTTAGATTATCTGTTCATTGATGTGCGTGAGGTGTTAAAGTCCCCCACTATTATTTTTTTATTGTTGATTTGGTATTTTATAGGTGTTAGCAGTTGCCTTATGCATTGTGGTGCTCCTATGTTGGGTGCATATATATTTGTAATTGTTATATCTTCTTCTTGGATTGATCCCTTGATCATTATGTAGTATACTTCCTTGTGTCTTGTAACATTCTTTATTTTAAAGTCCACTTTCTCTGATATGAGTATTGCTACTCCAGCTTTCTTTTGATTTCCATTTGCTTGGAATATCTTTTTCCATCCCCTCACTCTTAGGCTGTATGTGTCCCTGGGTCTGAAGTGGGTCTCTTGTAGACAGCATATATATGGGTCTTGTTTTTGTATCTATTCAGCAAGCCTGTGTCTTTTGGTTGAAGCATTTAATCCATTCACGTTTAAGGTAATTATCAATATGTATGTTCCTATTACCATTTTCTTAATTGTTTTGGGTTTATTTTTGTAGGTCCTTTTCTTGTCTCGTGTTTCCCACTTAGAGAAATTCCTTTAGCATTTGTTGTAGAGCTGGTTAGGTGGTGCTGAATTCTCTTAGCTTTTGCTTGTCTGTAAAGCTTTTGATTTCTCCATCGAATCTGAACGAGACCCTTGCTGGGTAGAGTAACCTTTCATCACTTTAAGTGTATCATGCCACTCCCTTCTGGCTTGTAGAGTTTCTGCTGAGAAATCAGCTGTTAACCTTATGGGAGTTCCCTTGTATGTTATTTGTCATTTTTCCCTTGTTGCTTTCAGTGATTTTTCTTTGGCTTTAATTTTTGTCATTTTGATTACTATGTGTCTCGGCATGTTTCTCCTTGGGTTTATCCTGCATGGGACTGTCGGTGCTTGGGTGTCTATTTCCTTTCCCATGTTAGGGAAGTTTTCGACTATAATCTCTTCAAATATTTTCTCAGGTCCTTTCTCTCTCTCTTCTCCTTCTGGGACCCCTATAATGTGAATGTTGTTGTATTTAATGCTGTCCCAGAGGTCTCTTAGGCTGTCTTCATTTCTTTTCATTCTTTTTTCTTCATTCTGTTCCTCGGCAGTGAATTCCACCATTGTGTCTTTCAGGTCAATTATCCATTCTTCTGCCTCAGTTATTCTGCTATTGATTCCTTCTAGTGTATTTTTCATTTCAGTTATTGTATTGCTCATCTCTGCTTGTTTGTTCTTTAATTCTTTTATGTGTTTGTTCTTTCATTCTTCTAGGTCCTTGTTAAACATTTCTTGCATCTTCTCGATCTTTGCCTCCATTCTTTTTCCAAGGTCCTGGATCATCTTCACTATCATTATTCTGAATTATTTTTCTGGGAGGTTGCCTATGTCCATTTCATTTAGTTGTTTTTCTGGGGTTTTATCTTGTTCCTTTATCTTGTATATAGCCTTCTACCTTTTCATGTTGTCTATCTTTCTGTGAATGTGGTTTTTGTTCCACAGGCTGCAGGATTGTAGTTCTTCTTGCTTCTGCTGCCTACCCTCTGGTGGATGAGGCTATCTAAGAGGCTTGTGCAAGTTTCCTGATGGGAGGGACTGGTGGTGGGTAGAGCTGGCTGTTGCTCTGGTGGACAGAGCTCAGTAGAACTCTAATCTGCTTGTCTGCTGATGGGTGGGGCTGGGTTCCCTCCCTGTTGGTTGTTTGGCCTGTGGCAACCCAACACTGGAGCCTACCCAGGCTCTTTGGTGGGGCTAATGGCAGACTCTTGGTGGGCTCATGCCAAGGAGTACTTCCCAGAACTTCTGCTGCCAGTTTCCTTGTCTCTTGGTGAGCCACAGCTGCCCCTAACCTCTGCAGGAGACCCTCCCACACTAGCAGGTAGGTCTGGTTTAGTTTCCTATGGGATCACTTCTCCTTCCCCTGCGTCCCCATGTGCACACTGCTTTGTTTGTGCTTCCAAGAGTGGAGTCTCTGTTTCCCCCAGTGCTGTCAGAGTCCTGCAATCAAGTCCCACTAGGCTTCAAAGTCTGATTCTCTAGGAATTCCTCCTCCTGTTGCCAGACCCCCAGGTTGGGAAACCTGACTTGTGGCTCAGAATCTTCACTCCAGTGGGTGGACCTTTGTGGTATAAGTGTTCTCCCTCTCTCCATTTATAGTTGTTGTATTTGCAACTAATATTTATTTATTCTCTTCCTCTTAGATTCCTGATCTTTTTGAAGCTTCTGTTCAAGAATCTATTCCTGACATTCTGTTCCTGAAGGACTCTACCAGTCCAGATTGTCATTTTCCCCCTTCTCTTACTTTACAAATAAGCAATACAGGCGTAGAGATTTTTCTCACACTTGGAGGCCATCTGTGTGTCCTGCTGTGTTCTGTGCCAGGCAGACTGTTTCAAGCTGTGATGAGCATCATTTTCACGTGAGCCTGTAAGGTGTTTCAAGGCCTCTTTGCAAGTTTCCATGTTTTACTTTTTTTTTATTGTTCTTTGAATACGGTTCTGCTGAATTTATTCGACCATCTCAAGCTTTCACAACAGAATACCATATTTGTGATAACCTGTAACCCTCCCTTTAATCAGTAAGGTCAAAACCCATTAGATGTAACGATTGTGAATTTACTAAGATTCCACACATGTCAAAACCTTCCTCCTGACCCCTAGTATTTGCTAAGGCCATATTAGTTAGTCAGTGGTGTAATTTCTTACATTCAATTTCTATACTAATTTTAAACACTGGAAAGCCAAGACCACAGAGTGGTTCTTTGTTTGTTTGTTTGTTTTTTACTTTAAAAGCAATACCTTTATTTATGTTTTTTTATCATGTTTGTTTCAAGTGTACAGCACAGTGATTCAGTTATACATACATATATATGTATATGTATATACATATATATGTCCTTCAGATTCTCTTGCATAATGTTGTTTTTGATGAATGATTTCATGTAATGCTCTCTTTTTTATTAGCAGCCTATATATATATATATATATATATATATATATATATATATATAGGTTAAAGATTTTGCCCATCATCATTTATGCAAGGATTGCATAATTTGGTGAATTTTGTCTTCCAAGAAGTGTTTTGTCCCTGCAAATGAAATCCATTTCTATGCATGCTTTTATCATAAATTTTTAAATTTTATATATAAATATATGTATGTTATATCATATATAAATATAGATATGTATATACATATATATATATTTGTTTTTTTATACAAAAGAAAGCTTTATCTCAAATTCATTACCAAATACTGTTTCCTTTAAAGAATGATGGCGGGCTTCCCTGGTGGTGCAGTGGTTGAGAGTCCGCCTGCCGATGCAGGGGACACGGGTTTGTGCCCCGGTCCGGGGAGATCCCACATGCTGCAGAGTGGCTGGGCCTGTGAGCCATGGCCTCTGGGCCTGCACGTCCAGAGCCTGCGCTCCGCAACGGGAGAGGCCACAACACAACAGTGAGAGGCCCGTGTACCACAAAAAAAAAAGAAAAAAGAATGATGGAGATTTTTATTTTAAGTATCTTAATTTGTTTTAGTTCATAAGTGTTTCAAATCCTTTTGGAAGCAATCACAGCACAAATACTGATTTAATTTTTATTACAGAACGTGAGGTCAGGGGAGTCACAGAGAGGTCATGATATAAACACCACCCTAGCACACTACTCTCTTCCTTCTTGGTTTTGGTAGATTTTACCTGAGTTCAACTTCTCTCTCTCTCTCTCTCTTTAAATTTTTTGTAGGTTTTCAGCCCTAACTTTCCTCTCTATTTCTTTATAATAGTGTCTAATTCCATTGTTTCAATTCCTTTTCATAATAATGATGAAAGCTAAATAGAACAAGATTTTTTTTTAATCCTTTTTTGTCTAAAATCCAAATGTCCAATTTGTCCAAAATCCAATCTATGCCAATTTTCTTGACTGCAAGTCATTTGGCCCATGCTTTTCATCATTAAACCACAGTGCATTTTAATTTTGCCTTTGTGTTTAGATTTTTTTCTCTCTAAGCAATCTAAGCAATCCTACTTTTAGGGTGAAGTGGTTCAGTATTTGATGCCCTTTATTTCCAGACTTGGCTGGAGAGCAGAACTTCTGCCCCTCATGCTAGCCTAAGGTGAGAGCCCCTTTCAGTGTCAGTTTTTGCCTTTTACTCAGATCTATTCCCCACTCTGCCCCTGAAAACTACAATTTTGCAGCTGCCATGTCAACAGGCTTCTGACTTAGGTTCAGAGAAAGAGAGGCACTGGCAGAACACAGGTGGATGGGAGGGAGGCGGACGTCAGGGTATGTCTACTCCTCTTCCCCTGACCCCCAGCTGCTGGCAAGGGCCCTCCCTCCGTGGTCCTGGCCTCTGCCTGGGGCCCTTCCTGGATCTATCCCCACCAGCTGGCTCTGCATTTGAGTTCTGAGCACAACTTTTGTATTAGTTTCTTAAAGTTTTGCTAACATAACACCACACAACTGGGTGACTTAAAACAACAGAAATGCATTGTTTCACAGTTCTGAAGATTAGACATCTGAGATCAAGGTGTTGGTCATTAGAGCCACGCTCCCTTTGAGACTCTGCGTAGAATCCTTATTTTTTCCTAGCTTCTGGTGCTAGCCATAATCCTTGGCCTTCTTTTGTTTGCTGTGGCATCATTCCAATTTCTGTCACTGTCAGCATATGGCTTCTTCCTTCTGGGTGTGTCTCTGTGTCTCTCCTCCTCATCTTATAGGAACTCCAGACCCCTCCTCCAATATGACCTCATCTTAACTAATCACATCTGCAATAACCCTGTTTGCAAATAAAATCCCATTCTGAAGCACTGTGGGTTAGGGCTTCAACATATGGTTTTGAGGGGGACACAACTGAATCCATAACACCCTTCTTCCTTTGTGGTGGTAGCCAACTGCTGTTGCTAATTCTGTGTTCTTTTACTGCTCCTTGTTGGCCATTTCAGCTCTTCCAGCCCCTTCCTAACTATTTCCCTGTATTAAATTCTTTCCATTGAGCTCCCTGGGTTGGACACTGTGTTCCTGACTAGACCTTGATAGAAGAGGCATGCCTCCTTGTTTGTTCTTTTTTTTTTTAATACTCCTATTCTTTGTAGATACTGATTTAAAGAGAAAAAGAAGGTGGTGTCAAGCCTTTCCAGCTAAAGAATCAGAACAGGTATCCCCCCATCCCAAACGAGAACTGCTAAAGGACATCCATTCACTTCAGAAAAATCCTTAGGCAGACTGATGTGGGGCAATAATCATTGCTAACTCTTCTTTTAAAATTCTAAGTGGGTAATGTATCCACCTCAAGTCATAAAAAAGTGTTTAAAAGATACCAATCACTTGGCCTCATCAGATGAGAAATATATAAACAAACCAAAAGAGCAACTTGGGCAATTTCTAATTTTCTGTTACATCTCCTACATACTATTATTTTTTTTCAATGAATTGCTTTTATTTTCACTCAGCACAAATCTTTATTTTCTTACAGTAAAGTTCATGCCTGTGAAAGACAGAGACCCACAGAAGTCAAAACCACTTATGTGGCCACTGAAAGGCCGTGGCCTGGAAACATTGACTTCAGTCTCTCTAGGCATGATAGAGGTGTTCTCTCTGTGGGGTCACTCCACTGCTTTGGCTCCCAGTGGTCAATCAGTAGACTATGCAAACCTTTCTAATATAATGGAGGTAAAAACTTACTCTGACTACATTCATATAACAGTAAAGTCATGGGGTGAAAAAGGGCTCTCGTTTTGTCATTATGAAAGGTGTGCTGACATCAAAAGATAGGACAGAATGTGCAATTTGATCCATTCATTCATTAAGTTGGTCATTCATTCATTCAGCAATAGTTACCCAGTGCCTGTTATGTGTCAGGCCAGCTTCTAAATGACTGTACAGCAGAAAACAAGAAAGTCAGAATGTTTGCTCTTACAGAGCTTAAACTCTAGTAAGAGAAAGACAGTTACTAAGTAACAAAGAAAATGACAGGGTGTGACCGCTTTAATAAAATTAAAACAGAGCAGTGTTATGGAGAGAGCTTAGGTTGTTGACTGGGAATTATCCTTGATTTCTCTCTTTGTCCTCGAGCAGGACAAGCCTCTTCAAAGAGGTGCCATTTGAGTTGGATCAGAACGACCAGAGAGAGCCAGCTTTGCAAAAACCTAGGGAAAGAACATTTCAGGCAGAGAAAACATTAAGTGCAAATTCCACAAAGAATAAACTCAAGGAGTTTGAGGAACATCAGAGGCCTGGACACCTGAGTGTGTTGAGCAGAGGAACATGAGATGAAATCGAAGCAGTAAGCAGGCCAGGTCAAGTAGGGTCTTGGAAATTCAATTTTATTCAGTCATCGGTGGGAGTTTTTGGAGGGTTTTATAGCATGGAAGAGAAATTATATAATCTTTTCTGTGTGTGGAATAGAATTTAGGGAGGAAAGCATGAAACCAAGGGGACCAGAGGACAGTCCAAGTGAGAGATGTTCCCTGGGCCTGGCGTGGTGGCCATGGCAATGGAGAGAGATGTGGAGCAAAGCAAGGGGCATTTTGGAGGTAGAGTTCACAAGACTGAGCAATAAACTGGGTGATGGGTGTGGTGGACAGACATTAGGATGGGCTCCCAGTTACCCCTGCCTCCTGGTGTTCACGCTCTTGTGTATTTGAGCCCTCCCCTTGAGCGTGGGCAGGGCCTGTGACTTGCTTCTAACCAACAGAACATGGCAACAGTAATGGGATGTCACTTCGAGGATTACTTTACTGCTTCAGTCTTGGTAGCAGACCCTCTAGTGGCTCTCACCCTGGCTGGTTTTGAGAAGGTGAGCTGCCACGTGGAGAGGCCCATGTGGCCAGGAATAACGTCTGGCAGGCGGCCGGTAAGGAGCCAAGGCCCTCAGTCCAATAACCCACAGGGAACAGAATCCTGCCAATAACCACAGGAGAGGGACCTTCCCCAGTTGAGCCTCGGATGAGACCCTGGCTGGGCTGACACCTTGACCGCAGCCTGTGCAAGACCCTGAAGCAGAGAAAGCTGCGCCTGCATTCCTGGCCTACAGGAGCTCTGAGATAACAAGTGTCCTTCAGTCCACTCAGTTTGTCGTAATATTGTTACACAGTAATGGATAACCAATACATGGGTTGAGGGAAAGAGAGGGGTCAAGTAAGACTTCTAGGCTTAAACGGTTGGATGGAAGGTGGAATGGTTTACTTAAATGGGGATGTTGGGGGAAGAACAGATTCAAGGAGAAATTAGAGTGGAGATTTCAAGGAAGTGGTTGGATGGGTGATTATGAAGCCTAGCAGAGCGTGGTAGTCATCAACCTATAAATGGTGTTTAATCTATCAGTGTGTGTGAAATCAACAGGATAACTACCAGATCTTCCTTTTTCAAGGGAGATCTGGGTTCCTCTCCTTTACTCCTCCCCACTTTGCTGGACTTTATTCTCTTACACAAAGGTTTGGGGCCTCTACTGTCATTGCGCTATTCTTTCCTTTGCCTTGCGTATCCCCGTGTGTGGGTCCTGCCTACTCAGAGTCCCTTACCAAGATTTGTCCCTTGCATTGGACACTTTCATCCTCTCCTCATTTTCTAGCCCAGTCAAAATGTGCATTCCTATGTCCATGCCCCCCAGAACACTCCTGCCTAATAGCAAACACAGTCTGAGGGACGATGCTCTCTGAGGAAAATGGGTTTGGAGACAGATGTGAATGTACTACTTACTGGCTGTATGAGACACATAACGCCTTCATTTTCTCCTCTGTCAATGATGATAATAATGCCTACATGCCTTCCTCCTAGCGCGGTGGTGAGGTGCAAGGAATAGAAATGGAAAATGCCGAGTACAGAGCATGGCACGTAGCACATACAGTAAACGGTACCTATTATTATAATTAACTGACTTCTGCTAAGGTGAAAAAAATCTACTACTGAGCTAACACGACACCTATAGCTCTTGAATTCATGAATTTAAAAGGACCTTCAGGAACTTCTTAACTTCATGACTCCTGTTGAGGTCTGAGTCCTCACATCCAACAGGCTCAAGTAAGGCTGTTTCTGTAATTGCGCTCATCCACCACACACACACACACACACACACACACACACACACACCCCAACCCTGCAAGTTCACTCTACATCCGCACCTGGAACCTAGATCTCTCCTCCATCTAAGTTGAGTCCTTCTCCCATGCTCTGGACCTTCTCTTGACTATTTCCTCAACGATATCTTTACATCAATCTTCCCCCTCTCTTGCACGCTGCATTTCTCTCGGTGATCTGGTCTACTTTTATGAGTACTTAAATATGTTCCAGGCACACTTGTCTTAAAAAAAATTCAATCGCTTCACGCTCCTCGCGAGACACCCTCGTACCTCTCTCCCATTACCTTCACAATCATGCAGAGTTGTCTGCCCTCTGTCACCTTCGCTTCACCTCATGGACACTGCTGTACTCTGTCTTCTGTACCCACCAGGTCACTGTTGTTAGAGTTTTGTTTCCAACGTCACCAAAGACCTTGTTGGAATTCAGCCCAATACAGCCTTAGGTGTGTGATTGCATCAGCCTATCGATAGTGATGCTATCGGCTAGCAATGCCTGGGGCATTGTCCCTTGGTACTGTCCCCCAAGGAGACTAACGGTAGAGCCAAATCTCCTGCATGGGATGCCTTCCACTGTGAGTGAAGGGGGCAGTATTTTGTCCTTACTTTCATCTGTATCCCAGGTATGGGCCAGGCTTCCCTGCCTGCCCTGCTTTTTCCAGTACCATTAACTGAGGGTTACAGAGTCATTTCCCAACATGGGCATCTCAAGTAACATCACCTGGTACCCAAGGACCCACTTCACATTGAAGGAGGTTTGACGATGGGCACATCACCATGGGTTCCACTGGTCCTGTCACAACTCTATTACCCCAGAAGCTGTCTGCCTGGTGGAATATTGGAACGGGCTCTGAGAGGCTCAGCTAAGGAACCAGCTGGGATGACCTTGGATGGGGTTGGGGCCCCCTCCTCCAAGATGTGGTATACTTTGAACCAACAGCAATCATAAGGTTCTGTGTCCCCAACAGCAAGAATCCTCAGTCCAGAAGTCAAGGAGGATGGGGTCCTACCATCACTCTCAGGAACTCACTTGCAGACTTTGTGCATCTGCTCCCACAATTTTAAGGTCTATTGTATTAGAAATTGTAGCCCCCCCATAGATGGAATGCTTCCACCAGGCGAAACAGTTAGGGTCCCACTGAACCCAAAGCCATGCTGTGGCCTGATTAATTTGGACCTTTGTGCTAATAGACCAGAAGAAAAGAAAGCACTTACTTTCTGGTGTGAGTAACTGACTGTGGTTATCATGAAAAGCTAGAGATGCTGACAGATAAAGAAACAGGATGTGCCTGGAGCACAAGAGGTGCACTGGGGTACTTCTTGGGGTTTCCGTGTCTGCTGATAACGGTGGCAACGAGAATCTGACACAGGAGCAAGGTAACTGGGGGCTCAGACTCCGCAGGGATCAGGTCTGCGTCCCACTGGACAAGCCAACTTAGACCAGCAAAAGTCTGGAGGGTGAGAAGAATTCAACAGATGGGTGGGAGAAAAGGGGCTGATAAATATTAATTATGACTTCAAGCCCAACCGCTGCCTCGGGCCATTGGCTCATCCCATTAATCTTCTGTTGTAAGTCTTTTGGGGATTGCAACTGGCCCCCAATTTGAAGAACCAGGGACAGAAGAGAATGGAATTATGATGGGATACGAGTGGATCTGAGAGATGCATGGGTGGATTGTAACAGATACCAGTGCCCTTGTTATATGCTTCCATTCTGATGGCTGAAGATATATTCTGGCTACAGCGTCTGCTCTGTCCACATACAGAGAAGGCCTGGAATGATGGAGAATTGACCAGGAATGACCCTCAACCAATAAGGAGTAGGAATTGGGGATAAATATCCCAGTTGTCTCTCTGCTCAGTAGGGGAGATTTTGAAACATGACCCACAGAGTCTCTCAGGGTCCCCAGAAGACTGAGAGCCAACAGCCTACAGCACAGTCATCTTCCAGTACATCCTTTATTGGCTTTCTCCTCTTCTCGCCCTGTTTCCTGCTCCCCAACAGTGGCTCCTACTGCCACCTCCCAAATAATGCTTGCCTTCACAGCCTTGTCTCAGGGTCAGCTTTTGGGGAAACCCAAACTGGATTAGTTTCCAAAGGCTGATGTAACAAAAACCACAACCTGGGGGCTTGAAACAACAGAAAGCTATTCTCTCTTGGTTCTGGAGAGTTTGAAATCAGTATCCCTGGGCTGAAATCAAGATGCCAGCAGGGTCATGCTCCCTCCAGAAGCTCTCGGGGAGAATCTGTTTCTTGCCTTTTCCAGGTGGGGGCTGCTGGTGTTCCTCTCTCGTAGCTGCGTTACTCCACCCTCTCCATATCACCCTCTCCTCTGTGTCTGTGTGTCATCTCCCTCTGCTGCTCTCTTATAAGGACACCTGCGATGTCCTTTAGGGCCCACTCTAATAATACAGGACAACGTCCTCATTTTAAAATCCTTAAGGAAATTACATGTGCAAAAATGCTTTTCCCACATAAAGTCCACATGCATTTATAAGTTCCAGGGATTAGATCTGATATCTTTGGAGGGCTATTATTCCGCCTGACACACAAACAGATGGACAGAGGTAGATATAAAAGTTACACATTGTAGGACTTCCCTGGTGGCGCAGTGGTTAGGAATCCACCTGCCAACACAGGAGACACAGGTTCGAGCCCTGGTCCAGGAAGATCCCACATGCCGCAGAGCAACTAAGTCCGTGTGCCACAACTACTGAGCCTGCGCTCTAGAGCCCGTAAGCCACAACTACTGAGCCCACGAGCCACAACTAATGAAGCCCGTGTGCCTAGAGCCCGTGCTCCACAACAGAGAAACCACCGCAATGAGAAACCCACGCACCGCAACGAAGAGTAGACCCCGCTCACCACAACTAGAGAAAGCCCATGTGCAGCAACGAAGACCAGCACAGTCAAAAATAAATAAATAAATGTATTTTAAAAATCCCCAAAAGTTATGCACGGTAGCATGGCAGTAGCGAGTTTATATTGGGAGTGGTGGTAGATACATGGGTGCCAGAGTGAACAGGCCTTGTATGTCAGGTCAGGAAGATTGCACTGTATGCTTTGGACACGAGGTTATAGACTGGAGTGTACTGCAGTGACTTTTATTCTCCGAAATTTGTACTTGAGAAAATAGGTTAAGAGAGGTTAAGTACCTTGTCAAAGTTTACCAGATTCACATGTGATGGGGTTGAAGTCTAAACCAGGGTTAATTTGGTTCCAAAGCAATGCTCTATTTTACACACTGCTTACCACAGTGGGCTTCAAGGGGATAAACACTCAAGATGCTATTTATTATCATGAATCTGGCTCTAGAACACAGGAAGGATTAGAAGAGAGAAAAATTAGAAGCAGGAAACATACTGAATTGGACCCTTGCTGGGCATCACCTCCACCTGTCTGGCTGCCCCTAGGAAGTGTCTCTGAGCAGTGGGGAAGGGATGGATTGGGAGTTTGGGGTTAGCAGATGCAAACTAGTATATACAGGATGGATAAACAACAAGGTCCCACTGTAGAGCACAGGGAACTAGATTCAGTATCCTGTGATAAATCATAATGGAAAAGAATATGAACAAAAGGTAAATACATGTATAACTGATCACTTTGCTGTACAGCAGAAACTAACACAACATTATAAATCAACTACACTTCAATAAAATAAAAAATTTTAAAACGTGTCTCTGGGGATTCCCTGGTGGCGCAGTGGTTGAGAGTCCGCCTGCCAATGCAGGGGACACGGGTTCGTGCCCGGTCCGGGAAGATCCCACGTGCCGCGGAGCGGCTGGGCCCGTGAGCCATGGCCGCTGAGCCTGCGCGTCCGGAGCCTGTGCTCCGCAACGGGAGAGGCCACAACAGTGAGAGGCCCGCGTACCGCAAAAAAAAAAAAAAAAAAAAAAAGAAAACGCGTCTCTGAAAGAGAGTCGATGTGCATATGCACACTGCTACACTTGTTATAAATGATTCTTATATAGATTCTATTAAAGGTAGTTAATCTGTAAAAAGAGACAAAACACAACTTTAGGAGCACCTTCAAACATTTTTATTAACATTATGCTTTAATGCTGGATGTTTAATGTTCCAGTCACTCATTCACATTTTATAAGTAGAGATTTAAGAGATTTACACTAAATATGTAGAAAATAATTTTTTTTCTCTGCAGGTGGTTGCTTTAGCAAGAAGCAAGCTACTTTTTTTTGTTTGTGAGAGGGTATGTATGTGTTTTTATATGATATATATTATATATTATGTAAAATGTATTCAATATCTTATATAATATATAAAGTATGATCTTGTATATAGTTTACAATATTGTATATGTAAATATATGATACATAATTATTTGTGATATATACATAGAATACATACAGTGATAACTCTTTTTCTTCAACGACAAGACTATTTGCACAGAAATATCCCTGTTTGTAAAAGTCAGACTTCTAGTGAACACTTATCTACTGGAAGAAAAATCCTGGGTCTAGAAGTAAACAAAAAGTTACTGCATGTCTGAAATGGTTTACAAAAAGCCACATTCTCTTTTCTTTAGCCCTCAGTCTCAACGGCCATTATCTACAGTATATGCTTTTGTACGATGCTTAGCTACGTGGTTTCCCATCCTGCAGAAAATTAGGAGTGGAAAGTTCAAAGAGAACAAAGGGTGCTGGCAGCTGTAAACAAAGAGCGGAAAACTGCTTGATGTGACCAAAGGAACCAAGGAATGAAAAGAGCCTAGGCCATTATTACCACCCAGAAAGTAGGATATGTTGCCACGATGCTCTGTATAAGCACGTGGTTGGTTACGTGGAGGGTCCCCCATTTACCAAACCAGAGAAAGGAATGTGTGTTTGAATGCAATTTACATCAACACGGTTAAATCATTAAAGCTTTTATTTTTGGATAACAAGGTTTAATTAGTTATAAAATTCTTTGATGGGAAATAGCTTATTTCATGAAACTGAAGAATAAAAGAGCTTACTCCATATAATGTTTTTTATCTGCGATGGTAGTGGAGTGGGTGAAAAGGGTTAGCTGCCCACACGTGTCCACCACCCCACACCTCTCCCCCACCAAAGCCTTTTAAGTGACAGGAAAAAGAAGTCTTTTAAAGACTAAATCCGTGACAGCACTGAGAGACCTAGGGAGTGACACGGCAGGGTCCTGAAATTGTGGGGAATTCCTAAAAGATAGAAAGCAGATGGATTAAATTGTCAAGAATTGAGGAAACCACAGCCCAACATATGCAAAGAAAAAAAACTACTAGGAAGATAAGAGCAGATGTTGAGAAACCCCAAGCTCAGTGTCAACAATTAGAGCAGAGGGTCCTTCCACGATTGTCAGTGTAATTAAAGAACTACTTTCTGGTCAGTTACAGCTGCGACCTCCTCTGCGGAAAAGCAAACACAGGTCAGCTACCCCAGGGCACTGATTCGTCTAGTTCTTACTCACTGGGTATAAATGGACAAGAAAGAACACCAGACACTGGAGAAAACCATTAAAATAAAAAACAAGGGAGAGACAGAACCTTGACCCCAGAGAAAGTTCATGAAAGGGAAATAAACTTCTGAGCATTAAAATTAACGTGGTCAGAGAGATTCTGATGTTGCACAATTAACAAGAATATGCTTCTAGGAAAAAGAAGCAAAGAACAAGTAAGAGTTCTTGAGATTCTTAAATTACAAAAGCAAAAGATTTAATGGAAGGAGCAAATGGAAGAATGAACACAATAATGGACAAATTAATGATCTAAAACAGAGGTTGGCAAACTTCTGTAAACGGTCAGACTGAGAAAAGAGTTAAGAGTTAAAAGTTGAGTTAAAAGAGTTAAAAAAAGTTTAAAAGAGTTAAAAGTTAAGAGTTGAAAGAGTTTTAAAAAGTTGAAACTCATTTCAAGAGTTTCAACATATCTGGGACATCCCTGGTGGTGCAGTGGTTAAGACTCCGTGCTCCCAATGCAGGGGGCTCGGGTTGGATCCTGGTCAGGGAACTAGATCCCACATGCATGCCGCAACTAAGAGTTCTCATGCCACAACTAAGACCCAATGCAACCAAATAAATAAATAAAAATTTAAAAGAAAAGACTTCCAACATATCTAATAAGAATTCCATAAACAGAGAAGATTGGAGGAAAATATAAAGAAAAATAAATGAAAATTTATCATAGCTGAAGAAAGACAGATTTTCACATTGGAAGGGCCACTAGTACCATGTAGGAGAAATGTAACTTGACAAGATATATCTTGATATGTATTTATGAAGCCTCAGAGCTATAGATAGAATAGAAATTTCTAAAAGCTTGTAGACATGCAAGCACTCAGAAACAAACCTGCTCTAGAGTTAAGATTTGTTCAAGTATGATTTCCAGCAAAATGAAAACTCAACCTAAGTAAGAACCTATGTAAAATACAGGCTAAATAGAAGTAAGGAAAGATCCCAGTAAAACGTATAAAGTGAAATATATAGTAATTAATAAAGTTTACAAACCTAAAACTAAATTCTTAAGTGATATGGCATACAAAATAATGAGAGAGAAGGGAGAAATAATAGTATGCTAAGATTTTGCCCTTTTGGTAAAGAAGGAGATAAAAATTAATTTAGAAGTTTATAAATTAATATATGTTTAAATGGGCATGCTAAAAATGTAGGAATAGTCACAAACCCAATGGAAAATAGACGGAATAACTTCTGAACCTACTACAGGAAAAAAAAAAAGGACCAAAATTTAACTGTCTAACAAAAGTAGGAAAAGGGAAATAAAATAAATAAGAAATCATGGTACAAAGACTAATATAAAATAAGATGACATATTAAAAGTTAAAATAATTGTAAATAGGTTAAATGTCAAATATTTTCAAATTGTGTATGTGTGTTAAGCATTGAAAATTTCTGAGAAGATTGAATGGACTATTTTATAGAGATTACCTTTGGAGGTCAGAGGGCATAGGAATGAAAGGTAGGGGTT
Organism: Delphinapterus leucas; assembly: GCF_059928025.1. Lineage (NCBI taxonomy): Eukaryota > Metazoa > Chordata > Mammalia > Artiodactyla > Monodontidae > Delphinapterus > Delphinapterus leucas. The sequence continues at coordinate 7,251,116 of NC_143144.1, forward strand.
AAAAGTTGACAGGGACTTTTGATTGTTTTAGCTTTACACATGGGGACCTTGGTCATCAATTTTATAAATTTTTTTAAAATTGAGGAATGTTAGAATATATACGTTGGATAGGTTTATAAACAGTTTATTTCTCTCCACCTCTCTCTACCTCCACCCTCTCTATCTCCTGCATATTCCTTTAGCTTAGGCAAATGTAGAGTTCCTTCTGCTTCATCTCTGGTTAATTTACCATTTTCACCCATAAATTGAAGTTAGTATAATAACTGCTTGGAGTATGTTTTAAACATAATTTTTTAAATTATCAATTACTGCTATCACAAATATACTCACATTAATTGTGGTATATTATTATTAATATAATATTTATTATAATTTTATTTAATAGTTATTTAATAATACTATTTAAATATTATTTATTAAAAATATCTAAAATTTAAAATGAAAACATTTTAAGTGACAGGAAAATAATTTAAAAGTTAAAATATGTTAAAATATTATTTACTTAATATTTTATAATCAATAATATTAATTAAATATTTATTTAATAATAATAAATATTATTGAATATTTATTTCATTTTATTTAATATTTTTAATTAAAAATATTAAAATTAAAATATTTTTAGAAAGGGAAAAGAAACCCTCTCTAATTTCATCATCCAGAAATAACCAAAATAGAAAATTCTTCTGTTTTTTTTTTTTTTTAAAGTATGCTGAAATTCTAATTACAAAGACTAGGTAGCAACATTGGAGAACAGTTTTAGCACAGAAAAATAATGAAAATGTGTATAATTAGAATTATTGCTATGTTAAAATATGTATAAGCATGAATAAAAACTAGAAGAGAAGACAGAGGAAAAAAAGACATGATACATTAGTGGGAATATGGAAGAATATTTCTTTCTCTGTTAATTCAATATTTAATGCAAAATAGAAAATTCTTAAATTGACATTTGAAAAGCCAGTTATGGTACGACCTGAAGAAATTTCCACCCTAGCACCTAAATCTGCCTCTCTCTAGCCCTGGCCACACCAAGGTGACCTGGGAGTGTCCTTGGCTGGAATAAGTAAGGTTGGATGCCTGGGACAGGCTGATAGTGGTTCCCAAAGCTATGTCCACATCCTAATCCCTGGAACAGGTAAATGTTATCTTATTTGGGGAAAGGGTCCATGCAGACGTGATTAAGCTAAGGATCTAGAGACAAGGGAGATCATGGAAAGTATCTGTATGAGAGAGTGGAGATTAGACACAGAAAGATTAGCCTGATAAGAAAGAGGGAGATTGGACCCCGAGAGACACATGGAAGAGGCAGTGGCGTGAGGACGGAGGCAGAGGATGAAGAACACAGAGGAAACCCAGGAACCACGACCCCCAGAAGCTGGGAGAAGCAAGCGACAGTCCTCCCCCAGGGCCCTGGAGGGAGCGTGGCCCGGAGGGCACCTCCATCTCAGACTTCTGGCCTGCAGAACTACAAAAGAATACATTTCTGTTTAAGCTACCAAGTTTATGGTAATTTGTTGAAGCAGACGCAGGAGTCTGATACAGTATCCCTTTACGTCTACCATAGATGAAAACGTGTTGCATAAACCCGCGTAACTCCCTATGTCTGTGGCTGTGGTTCTCAGATTCTGGATTATACCTGAGTGAAATTTCAAAAAATAATCTGACAACGAACATTGGGTTGTTCAATTTTTATTCCCAAAATAACATGAAAGGAAGAGAAGCCTGTCATCTGTTATCATCATGAGTTCATAAAAAAGGACTTTTTAACACAAAAGTTACGGAAAAAGGACAGTGCTTTAACTCAAAAACATTTAAATGTATTAAAAACTCGCAGTAATATCCTTATTCTCATTTTGCAATGGTGCTGAGGGAATTTCACTACAGGTGGCATCTTGTCCATAGACGGGAATTTGGGACCCAAAGCTATGTTAGCTTAAACCACAATTTACCTGTTTACTTATCCATATTTACCCCCATTCTATTCACCATCCCAGCCGGCTCCTGAAGAAATTTTGTGGATATTCAAGAACTCTTCTCTTTCCATTTCCCTCTATGAATCCGATTTAGATCATGGACACGGCAGTCAAGGAGTGTCACTGTACGTGTTGGTTAGCAAGAAAATCAATGAGTATCCAAAAGAATAACTTCCGAATTTTTTAAATATGAAAAAAGACTTTCCATTAACTTTTAAAAGTATAACATTCACAAGTTTTAAAGACTTATTAATGAAAAGAGAGAAAAACAAATACATAGCATCAAGAATGAAAATTTTGATAAAAGAAATTTAAGAAGAAATAACACATTATGAAGAGGCTAAAAGATGGAGATGATCACACGGGATTTTCTTTGTTGCGATTTTCTTCTTGTCTCTGTCTGCCAATCCAGTAGCAGAGGCAAATACAGCTGAGAACAAAGAAATCATTCAAATATCTAAATAGATGCCATTCATATCAGCAACCTATAAAAGACCTAAATCGTCTTAGGAAATATGAAGAATCTACGTGGAGAAAACTACAAAACTTGACCAAGGCACATAATGTACAAACAAATCAGGCTCATTCCCTCCTGGTATCATCCATCTCAGATCAAATAACTCTGCTATCCCTAGGCTCCCAGTCTGGAACTGACCTCCTCATTTTGCTGACAGAGATGAGATTAAAAAGCTAAATTATTAACTCCCTGAATAACTCCAGGCTAGAAGTCTATTCTCCTGAAGCCATCGGGTAGATTCAAAACTAACCCTCAACCGTAGGACTAAGCTCCCTGACAAAATTTTCCCTCGTTTCTTCTCTATAGGCTTTAGTGCCTCTTCTTGTTTTACCAGGAAGCCGACAAGATATTTCTAGGAAAAAAATTTTAAAGCATTTACTCAGCTGCTCAAGTGAGAGTCATTTCTTAAACCACCATCTCCTAAGGTGAGGTCATTCTCAGCACAGCCTCTTTTTACCCCATGCTCCTTTAAAAACTCTTAGCTGATCCTGAAATCACAGGTTAGAACCTCTGTTCCTGAATCAGATAGCAAAGTAGTCAAGTAAGGTGTGATTTGAGAAAGGAGAATTTAGGATGAGGAATTGGTTTCTGTCTGAGAACCTGCCTGTTTGCTTCTCCATCATTGTTTTTAAAGACAGTGCTTGGAGAAATTTACAAAAAGGACCAGAAAGGATTTAGATTACCTCATCTAATTAATCCCTGTGAGGTTTTTTAAGATGGAAAAACTGCAGTTCAGAGAGGCTATTTGCGTTATCAATAGACACAGAGCCAGTTAAAGGGGAAGCAGGGTCTTCAGAATCACAGACCTCTTTTCACATCGTGCTGTCCCTCCCCCATCTGTATTTTTCTGTTCTAGGAAGTTGGAAGGCAGAAGTTCAAGAACAGGGGAAGAACCTCTAACACTAACACTTTATATTGTTGCATAATTTAAGAAAAAAAAGTATTAAATTGGGGCTTCCCTGGTGGCCTGCCGATGCAGGGGACACGGGTTCGTGCCCCGGTCCGGGAAGATCCCACGTGCCGCGGAGCAGCTGGGCCTGTGAGCCATGGCCGCTGAGCCTGCGCGTCCGGGGCCTGTGCTCCGCAACAGGAGAGGCCACAACAGTGAGAGGCCCGCGTACCGCAAAAAAAAAGTATTAAATTGCATTGTCATTTAATCTGCCTACCTTGTCCATTACTGTAAATGTCTAGTTCCCTTCTCCATACAGGCAAAGATAGAGTTACACCCCCAGACTGTCCTCTCTCTATTAGGTAATGAAGTATTTAACAATTATCCAGACTGTTCTTTGGTGAGCTGATTATTAAACATGTATTGCCAGTCTGCCAAATACCATCCTTGTATGTTTTTGCAACAATGTCAACCAAAACCAGGTAGGAAGTGCCTTTGTTAAAAGCTTGGCTTACCCTCACCAATCTTGCTTTTGAAAAAATTCTGGGGAGAATTGCCAGTTTGGGATGGGAACTGAGTACGAGGAAGTGTGTGTGTTCAGGGTTCTTCTTTGAGGTTTCTTTTTGCTTTTTAATTCTCCAGCAAAGGCAACTGGACATTGTTGACTTTGGGGCTTAGTCTGGCAATATCTGGGTGCAGAGTTCTTGTTCAACTTCCGTTTTATTAATTGTGGGTTTCCCAGTCTTCCCTCCAGCCCTCTTGGTAGTTGGAAGCCCTGAGACTGGGTTATTAGGATTGGAGCTTTCCTATCGGGCGGGAACCTCATGAACCTAGAGCATTTTTGTGGTGGAATGTTCTTCAGTCCTACTAGTTTCATAATTGGGAACATGTTGCTACATGTTAAGATCATTTAGTTAATGATCTAAAACCAACAGAAGGCACTTTGACAGACAAATGGGTTATCATAATTGTTACAGCAATGCCATATTGCCAGTTGGTGTTCATTCGGCCTTCACATCACCCAGCCTCAGCATCATCCACTGTGCCTTTTTGGGAGAAGCAATGCTGAAGCAGAAAGCATGAAACCCACAGTGTTTCCAATAGCTCCAAGATTGGGAGTTTCCCCAGTGTGCAATTTAGACTCCCAGAAGTAAACTGACCTTTTGGGAAGCAGGACCTCCTCTTTCAGTTCTCTTAGTGGGCATTAATTTTCTGTCTTTTTTTTTTTTTGGAGTATTAATTGGAGCTTTACAATGTTATGTTAGTTTCTACTTTACAGCAAAGTGAATCAATTGTATGTATACATATATCCCCTCCTTTTTGGATTTCCATTTCATTTAGGTCACCACAGAGCATTGAGTAGAGTTTCCTGTGCCATACAGTAGGTTCTCAATAGTTATCTATTTTATACATAGTATCAATAGTGTATATATGTCAATCCCCATCTCCCAATTCATCCCAGCCCCACCTTTCCCCCTTGGTATCATACATTTATTCTCTACGTCTGTGTCTCTATTTCTGCTTTGTAAATAAGATCGTCTATAGCAATTTTTTCAGATTCCACATAGATGTGTTAATATACAATATTTGTTTTTCTCTTTCTGACTTACTTCACTCTGTATGACGATCTCTAGGTCTGTCCATGTTGCTGCAAATGGCATTATTTCATTCCCTTTTATGGCTGAGTAATATTCCATTGTATATATGTGCCACATCTTCTTTATCCATTCGTCTGTCAATAGGCATTTAGGCTGCTTCCATGACCTGGCTATTGTAAATAGTGCTGCAATGAACATTGGGGTGCATGTGTCTTTTTGAATTATGGTTTTCTCTGGGTATATGCCCAGTAGTGGGATTGCTGGGGCATATGGTAGTTCTATTTTTAGTTTTCTAATGACTTAACTGTTAACCTGCAGCAAATTAACTCATGCAAACAGGACGTTTTGACCTCAGCCACTGTGCATCATTTGCAAGTAAGACATTAACTTAATGCTCCTAATGAATCACTAGAGCGACCTTCAGCCGGGGGAAGCACGTGGCAAATCTCATGCTGAAATTGAACTTTTTAGAGGAATGTTTTCTCCCCACTAAGAGAGAATGAGAAGGATTTTCTCTAGAGTGCATTTCCTATTTTCGAAAGCGATCAGGTTGCCAGGATGCCATTAAGTACTCTTAAGTAACTCACTAACAGGCACCCTGAAGCCTGGAAGAGCTCCTGTCCCTTTCACATAGAGCTGGAGGCCACCTTCTTACCTCTGTGACATTGGTAAACAGCAGATTTTACTAGTCCACTTCCTAGATGGGAAACTACACCCCGGATATAAAAAGTGGTCCAATCTACACCCTGAATCACAGATTATAATAAAATAGAACCTTGTTTTCATGAAGCATCACTTCCAGAAACAAACAATAAGTGGGAGGAAGGGCCCAGAGGAGTGAGTCCGGGTGGAAGCAAATCTCAGGCTCCAGCCATAGCTTGAAGTCCCTTTTCCTTTTTTTTTTTTGGTAATTTTTCTCGCACTCCTTCCTATACAGATCTGTTCTGTCTTCTTGTTTGTGCCAAGTTCTTTTGTATTTACTGTTTGATGTGAAGTGATTTGAATGAAAAGGGCCTGTACTGGGGGGCTTCATCATTTATAAGACATGGTGCCGGGCTTCCCTGGTGGCGCAGTGGTTGAGAGTCCGCCTGCCGATGCAGGGAACACGGGTTCGTGCCCCGATCCAGGAAGATCCCACGTACTGCGGAGCGGCTGGGCCCGTGAGCCATGGCCGCTGGGCCTGTGCGTCCGGAGCCTGTGCTCCGCAACGGGAGAGCCCACAACAGTTAGAAGCCCGTGTACTGCAAAAAAAAAAAAAAGACATGGTGCCAATGTTTCCTTTTTTTTTTTTTTTTTTGGCCACATAGCTTGCAGGGTCTTAGTTCCCAGACCAGGAATTGAACCCGGGCCCCGGAAGTGAAAACCCAGAATCCTAACCACTAGGCCACCAGGGAACTCCCATAGTGCTGATGTTTTTAAACAACATGAGTTTCTGGTTCATGTTTCCACTTTGAGTCCTAGAGTGTTATTGGACCGAAATCAGCACTCTCCCGTGTGGTTCGACTGGTGATCATGGCCTTTGGTGGGCACATCGCCCCCCATGGGGCAGGTGGCAGGTGTCTGGAAACCCACCTGTGACATTCCTCTGGGCTTGTCCCCCATCCTCCTCACCTGCTCTCAGCAGTAAGTCAACATCTAGTGGAGCTGTTGCTGCAGGAACCACACATATAACTTACCCAGGAAAGAAAACATATCCTGGCTCTTAAGCTGCAATAAATCTTGTAAACAAGAGAAAACAAAACATCCTCTGGGCAAATGGGACCCCTGCTAGTGTGAGATGCTTTGTTTTTATTATTTTTTTAATTTAATTTTATTTATTTATTTTTGACTATGTTGGATCTTCGTTGCTGCACGTGGGCTTTCTCTAGTTGCGGCGAGCGGGAGCTACTCTTCGTTGTGGTACACGGGCTTCTCATTGCAGTGGCTTCTTTTGTTGCAGCGCACAGGCTGTAGGCGCACAGGCTTCAGTAGTTGTGGCGCACGGGCTTAGTTGCTCCGTGGCGCGTGAGATCTTCCCGGACCAGGGCTCAAACCCATGTCTCCTGCATTGGCAGGCAGATTCTTAACCACTGCGCCACCAGGGAAGTCCCAGATGCTTTGTTTGTCATTTTGCTTTTCCCCAATAGTTTATTTTAAGGCCATCCACAAGAAGAATATCACAGGCATATTAATTTGCATAACAAATATTTCATGGTGCACTGGGAAACTCAGAAGGTACAAAATGAATCAAATAGAATCCAGACCAGAGCCTTAAGGAGTGAATCGTCTCCAAGGGAAGTTATGACAAACACTAATTCTAAAGCAAGACAGAAAGATCCAGCTAGAAAGCTGCTGGAATTCAAAGGACCAGTCAGGACTTCTAACTGGGAGAGCTGGGGAAGGGGTGGCTGCCCAGCAAGTCTGGAAGGCCAGTCAGATTTGTGTGTGTCAAGGTGGGGAAGAGGGCAGAGGACCCAGAAGAGAAGCCAGAGGGGACAGAAAAGGAAGGTCTAGAGGGGTTTCATTTCCTCAGTAAGTAACACAGGTATTAGAAGGCAAAACAGTGGTCACAGCGAATGGGTCTGCAGTAGAGGTATCACCGTATCTTTTTCCTGACACAGTTACTGAAGTTAGATTCTAGTCTTCTTTCCCAAAAGCTTCTGAAAAGTTCCCATACCTGTATCTGTAAAGAGGTTTACTGAAATTAAAGAAGCTTTTTGACTCTCTTATTCTTTGTTCAGTTTATTGTATGGTTTAAAGGGCTAATGGATAAGCAGACTGCAATAGCTGTTTGCAAAGCACCCTCAGCCCCAGGGCAAGAGGTGCAAGGTCCTGGGGATCTGTCCCTTTGTAAAGGCAGATCTGTGGGGAGCAGTACCAACAGCAGGAAGTAAGAACACCCCAGGCCTGGCCCTAAGTCATAAGTCTTAAGAGACTTAGAAAGCTGTGAGCCATAAGAAGTATGCAGCAGGCTTTGGGGCAGAGGCTGGGGAGAACTTTCAAAATCAGAAGTAAGAAAGCCGGATTTGAAGGGAAAAACAATCAGTAATTGCATTTAAGTTTAACATGCATCTTTTTAAAGAAAATGCACATCCCACCTGAGGTTAGTAACCTTGCTTAAAGCACTGTTGATGTTTAACATGCAGAGTGTACATAGACTGAAATGTGCTCCCACCAGCATTTCTGGCACGAGATTGTCAATATTGGTCCACAGCCATAATGAGATGGGCTCTTCAGATTGGACTGGGCTCTTAGTATTTTTTCTACAAATTCCTCTGATGGAGGGGAGCCTGGTTTTCTTCAGCCCCTTGGGTCTATATTTCTCCCAGGATGCTTTTCTCTTGAGTTTGGTTCTAATTGTCCTTTCTCCACAAAATCAGCCACAGATAACGAGGCAATGTGATCAAGAGCTGCTGTTTGTTAAGTGAACTTCGTCCCAGGTTGTATTCATTCTTCCGCAAAATATCACAGCTGCATAAGGCCAAAGGTGACCCTCAGAACGATTTGCTCCCTCCTCCATTATGTTGGGCAATTATGTACTCTATGAGAAATCCCTCATCACATTTGGAATTGCATTTTGCTGTTGTTACGGCCAAGAATTTCATCTTAATGCTTAACGGTGATTTTCTCTGCTGTAGTGAATCCCATAACTCCTTTCCCTATACTTACATGTGAATGGAGACCCACTGCTTGTGTAATTAACATCTTGTCTGTAAAGCTGGAATCCAGCGTCTGAAGAGCACGTACATCTATCTCTGTTCCCGAGTCAGAGATCCTATCCCTCCACCTTATGGTAGGTGGATAGTCATACAAGGTCCAGCTTGAAAGCATGTATATGAATTTGCACAAAACCATTACTGTGTTAATGTTTCTAACTAAACGTCAAGTTAATAATCAAAATTACAGGTTTCATTATCAGTAATATTTGTTTGTGGAAATTATTAGACATCTTTTAAAATATTCTCTTTTCTAGATTAAATATCCCAAAGACTTTCAGCTTTGCTGCTTAGAATCAGCTTTCAATTTCTTTAGTCAGTTTTTGCCTCTCCCCTGGTTCACCTTTAAGTAGTTCCCTAAAACCCATAAGGGCTAAGGTTTAATTCCCCTCATCAGTATTTTTAGGGGACTGGCCAAAGTTACTTTCTTGGTCTCCCATTGTGGTGACCATATTTTTCTGAATCTCACATCAGGGAAAAAGGTTAAACAAGGAATTTGAGTACCATATTTGTATGTAAGAGGCAGCCTAAAGCAAACAGTCTAGATGCTGTTATATTAGAATTTCTTGGACATTCTAAGAACTGGTGAGACCTCAGTATCCAAAACCGTAGTTAGAAATAGGACTGGCCTGGAAATTCTGTGACATATGCTACTCCAACTGTGTTTCTGTGGATCTTATTGCTACATTTTGTTATGTTGCATTTTGTTTTGAATCTTACTACCTAAGACAGAAAGAGGATTTTTTTTTTCAATGTACAGCTAAATAAGACCTTCCAAAGTCACACGGATAATCTTCAATTCAGAAAATATTTAGAAGCAAAACGCATTTTCTAAGTTGATTCCATTCTACTTCAGTTCTTTCGTTAGCAGATGAAAATAGTCTTAATATTTAGGAATCCATTTACCCAGACACGCAGGGGATTTACTGAACCTGAATACCACCCAGGAGCTATAATGGGACTTCCCAACCTCAGCACTCCATGGATCAATTGGCAAACCAACTTTTTCCAGTGACTAAGGCACCACTACCTGCTGTTTTCAATTACTTTTTGCTTGATAAATACAGTGGAAGCTACTTGTGTAGTTTCTGTAAACTCTAAGAAGTGCGGAACGAAATCTACAGAAGTCTCCCCACTGTGGTGAGACTTTCAAAATTGTGCGTCATAACTGTAGGGGAGGGACCTTGGAGGATTCTTAGTGTTAATAAAGATGTCTTACAAGGGGACCTGAGCTTAGGGCCCCCAACTCTCTTCAGAGTGGTTTCTATTTTTGGTTTTTCACTCTTCTTTGTTAGAACCAAGAAAACCTACATCAAGGAACTCTGATAGGAAATTCATGCTTCTGACAGCTTCTGCACCCTTGAAGGAAGGTAGTTTACTGGCCTGTTAGAAGTGTTTGTAGAAGTTGTTTGTTATTCTTGTATGTTTTTGTTTGTTTGTCTTGACTCCTTGTGTCTTAGATAGCATGATCAAACATCTGTATCGCTCCTTCTGAGAAGGGGCTGCTAAGTGGATGGAGAGTAAAATAAAAACTGAATCAAACGTCAAAGATATTGGCATTCTCCTGTATGCACCATCTTTTTTTCTTTTTTTAGAGTCTGGAAACTTCTATGAGAGGATAAATATTCAATCTTGGTTACATGGTATCAAGCTTCATTTTAAAACATGTATATTATATATGTGTGTACACATACACACACACACACACACACACACACACACACACATAGAAAGCTTGGGGGCGCTCCACTTCTCTCCCACAGACTCCGAAGCCCCTGTCCTCTGCCAGGCAGAAGTGACACCAAGTGGCCTCACCACATCCCCAGATGGAGCGGGCCTGACTCAGCACACCCCACGACGCCTCCTGAGTCTGCAGACAGCAAATACACAGTGAGTTTCCCCATTTAGAACCACAGAACCCCAGAGTTGGAAAGATACTTAGAGATCACATAAGGTAACCCTCTTGTTTTTTTTAATAAATCAGGAGCTGGTCCCAGGGAGGTGAAGTCATTTGTCCAAGGATATCACCCGATTACTGGATGAGTTAAAGGTGGAGGTCAGACTTCCCTACCTTCAGTCTGGAAGCTTTCCCCTCACCGCAGAATGCTGCTTCTTTGTACTCAGGAGGAGCATGGGGACCCAAGTCCTGGCTTGGTCGTAGAGAGAAGTGCTAGGAAAGACAGGAAAATGAAATCAGCTTCCATCCCCACTGCCTACATCTCTAGGACTTCCTGGGCTGCCACAGGGACTAGACAGGGCATCGATGAACCCACCTTCGAAATATGTCTTACCACCCTTCCTCCTGAATCTATTACCCCTGGCCCCTAGGAAACAAGATTGCTACACGGAGAAGAGAAATAGAATCGTCATCGATAAATGGCAATAAATTGGGAGATTGGGATTGACATATTCACACTACTATGTATAAAATAGATAACTAATAAGGACCTACCGTATAGCACAGGGAACTCTACTCAATGCTCTGTAATGACCTATGGGTCTAATGACCTATGGGAAATGGGAAAAGAATCTAAAGAAGAGGGGATATATGTATATGTATAACTGATTCACTTTACTGTACAGCAGAAACTAACACAACATTGTAAATCAACTATCCTCCAATAAAAATTAATTTTTAAAAATGGCAATAAAAATTGTATTCATACTAATGGCGAAAACAGTATTGGGTATTTGGAATGCATTTTGCACCGGGCCAATCACACACATTGTCTAATTTAACTTTCATAACAATTCCATGAAATGAATCCTTTTATTATTCCAATTTCAGATGAGGAAAATGACATTCACAGAGATGAACACGCCTAAGCTTACACAGCTCGGCAGTGGCAGCCCAGGGATTTGAATAAAGACCATCGAGCTCCAAAACTAGCATCTTCTTAATTTTTACCCTATGAGATGGACAGAGAGAAGGTAGGTGAGACTTTCAGGTAGAAGAAACTGTGCGCACAGAGACATACAGGATAGCAGAGCAAATCCTGTTTGAGGAGCTACAAGTATTCCATGAGCACACAACTAGTCCAGGTGAATTAAGTGTGGGCAACATGACCGGCAAGAAGGGTGGAGGTGGATCACGAAGACTTGAATAGGCAGCAGGCTCGGGAGTTCGATTTGACCTTGGGTAGGAGAACTGGGGCAAAGAGAAAAGGACAAATACTGGGGAAATAAAAAATAAGTAAGACCTAGTGATTTCCTGTCTCTCCATCTAAATTGCCTTCCCAAGTGACATGATGAAGTTAATCTATCCCTTGTACACATTGAATATCTTTCTTTTAAAAGATACCACAGTGGGCTTCCCTGGTGGCGCAGTGGTTGAGAGTCTGCCTGCCGATGCAGGGGACGCAGGTCTGTGCCCTGGTCCGGGAAGATCCCACATGCTGCAGAGCTGCTGGGCCCGTGAGCCATGGCCGCTGAGCCTGCGCGTCCGGAGCCTGTGCTCCGCAATGGGAGAGGCCACAATAGTGAGAGGCCCGCGTACCACAAAAAAAAAAAAAAAAAAAAGATACCACAGTAAAAATTATCAATAAAGACAAATGAACTTATTTACAAAACAGAAGAAGACTCACAGACATAGAAAACAAACTTATGGTTACCAAAGGGGAAAGCGGCGGGGGGAAGGAAGGGAGATAAATTAGGAGTTTGGGAGTAACAGATACACACGACTATATATAAAATAGATAAACGACAGGGACCTACTGTATAGCATAGGGAACTATATTCAATATATCGTAATAACCTATAATGGGAAAGGATCTGAAGAAGAATAGATATATGTATAAATGAATCACTTTGCTGTACACCCAAAACTAACACAACACAATTCACAATAGTGAATTGACTATACTTCAATTTTAAAAAAATGTTCAAAAATAAAAGGAACTCTAGTTGATCCAAAGGGAAAAAAAAAATGTTCAAAATGTTAAAAAAAATTATCATTAAAGATATGTAACTATAGGAAATACAGAGAAATAATTTCTCAGTTTGTTTCTGTTTCGATCTTAGTCATATTATTCTACTTCAAACTTAACAAATCTTATTATGCGTTGTTCAATTAAAGTCGCGTTTCACTTTAACATTGATTAGATTATGGGGGAGGAATTGTCTAGATAGAAAAACCAATGAGGCAGAGACAGTCAGTAAACTTCTAAACCTTGGAGCAGAAATATTGTGCCATCCAAGAGGTGTTTCATTCTAACAGGGAGATGGCATTTCCCATATTTTTCTTGGTTATTTCCTTTGCAGGATGGGCAAGAGCAATCAAAAGGGAAGCTGGAATTAGCATATTGAGGGCTGTTTATCATTCATGAGATGGAAATCAAACTCCTATATAACCAAACTCATTAAGGCTCACATAAAGCTTTTCCCATCTTCTTCCACAGGCACTATTTCTGTAACGAGTAAATTACACTGTCCCGAGCACATTCCAGTCAGAGATCTGAGTTTATTATCCAGGACTAGATTGCTCTATTCTAACCCCAAACCTCTCTCTTCCCAACAGTCCTGGCCTGCAAACCTCCTCCAGGAAGCTTGTGCATCTGAAGCTGGGCCCCGCCTACCACAAACTGTGCGCGCACAGTACAGACTCAACAGTCAGCGTCCACCCTCTCCTTGGCTCCCACCTGTCCCATTTTGCACGCTTCCCACTGTGTCCCCTGTTTTCCAATTCCCTCTGCCACCCTCCCTGTCGTGAACTGCCCCCTCGGCAGCCTCGAGGGACAAACCCCACAAGATGTCCTCTACCCTCATCTGTAAAGCGCCGAGGTTGAATCAGGGGGCATCCCTACTGCGTTCACAGGGCACACGGCAGGCCCTGGGCTCAGCCATCCACTGCCTGTCAATCCCACACCGACCTGGGTTTTGCTTTGTTGACCTTCATGTCCCCAGTACCTAGAACAGGGCCCGGAACATAATCAATGCTCAATAAGTATTTGTTAAATGAGAAAAGTAGATGCACGGGTGTATGAAGTTTATAACAACAACAACAACAAAATTTACATTTAAAAATAATTACATCGATTACATAGTTGATTAGTAATATTAATCAAGAAATTCAAGAAAATGTATCCTTATTTCATCTACAAAAATAAAGAATTTTAATAATTTAAATAAATAAATTAATTAATAATAAATAAATAAATAAATAAAATAATTACATCTATTCATCTTTTTCCCTATGGTGTCTGCTTTGGTGTTATGATTATAAATTCATTATTAACTCCAAATTTATGAGGATATTTTCATAAATGCATATGTCTATTTGGAAATATTTACAGAATACATACATATTCATATGTCATGTATATAGTATATATATGCATGTTTGTAAAAAGAGACACAGATAATTAAATTTTACCAAATAAGTTCTATATGCCAGACACTGTGTTAAATATTTTGTGTATTTTCTCTTTTAATCTTCGCAACAGGCTTTGTGGTAAATATTATTACCCTCATTTTTTTCCAGATTAAGGAACCAAGGCTGGAGATTTGGTGCCTTATCTCCTCATTCACACACAGGCTATTCTTATGTTTAATTTTTAGATTTAAAGTTTCAATGCATCTGGAATTTATATTGGCATCTGATAGGGGTTCTTTTCAAGTTCATAGCTTCTTGGCTCCAGAATCCATCAGAACTGCATAGAACTGTGCATATATATACAACTATCTGTACATATGTGTGTGTGTTTGTGGTGTGTGTGTGTGTGAAAAGGATCAATGTCTCTCATCAGATTCTTTAAGTTGTTCATGAACTGAAAATGATTACAAATCATTGGTCTAAGAGATAATTTTTCCCTAAAGGAAATGCCAGTTTTCCTAACACTGTGCATTGAAAACCCACCCTTTTCTGTAGTAATGTAAAATGTTAACTTACCAACAGCGAGGGTTCTGATGTTAGAAAGACGTGGATTTGAATCACAATTCAACTATCCACTAGCTCTGTGATTTCAGGCAAGTTACTTAACCTCTCTGAGCCTATATGCACATAGGTAAAATGGGATACTATAGTAGTATCTCATAGCCTGGTTTCAGAATTAGGTAATACATGTAGAGTACATAGCAATAATCCTGGTTCATAGTAGACCTTCAATAAAAGTTAGCATTTAGTAATATAATTCTCATGCATGGTTCTAGTTTTGAATTCTCTGTATCATCCACTGATACGGATATGTTTGCCTATTTCTTCAAGGTATGAATATTTTAAGGGTCTTGGTTAAATTGCTAAATTGCTTTCAAGGTGGTGTATCAGAGTGTCACATCTCACATTCATAAATAAACAGCATTATTATGTTAAAGAACCTTTGCTTACTTGATGCATGTTATCTCATGTAAGTTTTAATTTGTGCTTCTTTGGTTGGTAATGAGGCTTTCTGCTTTCCCCCATGCTTACTGACAAGGTGCATTCCTCCGTAGTGAATGCAGAGATTGCTGTTCTCCCCGTCATCGGAACAGTGATGCTGGGCACAAGGCCACACAGCTCAGCGCTGCAATTCCCCGTCTCCCTTGCTGAGTGTGCCGTTGTATCTAAATTCTCAGTGATACAATGTGTGCAACTCTCACCTCACAGGCAGAGGAGGAGATGTCCTTCTCTTCCTGCTAGCTAAACCGATACATTCACAGCCCATCCAGCCATGCAGACTGGGAAAATGCCTCGTGATTGGGGAGGGACAGCAATCTGGAAGCTACCTTGGTCTCAGAGCCTCAACCTGCTGGACGACTAACTTCAGGGCTGTTATTCAAGAAAGAAACTTCTATTGTCTTTAACCTATTCTATTTTTGGATTTTTATTTTAATAATACATATCCTTTTTCCAGTTACCTTTTGGAATATTAACACGTTTTTATTGATTTCTGGGGTTCCTTTGCTCTATTTGAGGCGAACATTTTTATGTAGTCAATTTCGTTATGGGTTTTTTTTGGGTGGTGTCTTCCTTTCTCTTAGCTAATAAAAAAACCCTCCCTATACTATAGACATTATATTTTCTCCCTTTTATATGATTTTTACATTTCTCATTTAACTCATTGATCTAGTCTTCTTATTTCAGTGAATGAATGGACAATAAAATATTTCAAAATTATTTTGCCAAATAATTCATTTTTCTCACTTCATAGGACCATTTATAAAACAATTCCTCCTTTTCCTGATGATTAGTGATACTACCGTCATCATATTCTATACACTGGTTCTCTATTCTAGGATCTGTTTCAGAATTTTATGTTTTTTTTTTACTTTTTGCGGTACGCGGGCCTCTCACTGCTGTGGCCTCTCCCGTTTGCAGAGCACAGGCTCCCGACGCGCAGGCTCAAAGGCCATGGCTCATGGGCGCAGCCGCTCCGCGGCATGTGGGATCTTCCCGGACCGGGGCACGAACCCATGTCCCCTGCATCGGCGGGCGGACCCTCAACCACTGTGCCACCAGGGAAGCCCCACAATTTTATATTTTTGTAACAGGGAAGAGCCAAATCTGACTCCATGTTGGATCTGTTTCTTTTACTTTAACTTTTGCTTCCCGTTGCTTTTGTTAACTAAAAGGATACTGTCTGTACACAATGGCCTGCCTCGGAGAACCCTGCCCCTCTGCCTGAAGGTTAAACCAAAGTGCCTTTGTTCAGGGCAACCTCCGGACCCTGTCCACCTGTGCATGGCTGCAAGAAAGAAGAAATTAACACGCGCCCTGCCCGAGGCTGGCCATTCCAGGGGAATTTACAAAACTTAAGGCCTTTTTACTTTACTTCCTCACCCCTTCCCCTTCTCTGTGCTATAAAAGAAACTGGCATCCAAACCCCGATAAGATGGTTTATCGGAGACACTAGTCCACCATCTTCTCGGTCTGCCGGCTTTCCAAATAAAGTCATATTCCCTGCCTCAACGCCTTGTCTCCAATTCATTGGCCTGTTGTGCGGCGAGCAGAGCGAGCTTGGACTTGGTAACATTTTGATCCAGTCATCCGTCTATTCTAGCACCCATCCGATATTGTTTTTAATAACTGTAGCCTTAAATTAGGGACGTCTCCTTTTATTACTGTGGCAAGGTGAGTGAGGGAAATTGCCACAACGTTGTGAAATTTAAGGAACAGGCTTTATGGGGGACCATACAAGCCAAGGATCAGTGGGAGGCCGCACGTGGCTCCCGGTGATGTCAGCACCCCAGAGATGTGCCCAGGGCACTTCTGGTCGCACAGCGAGGCTTTGATCTGAAAGGGGTCCTGCCTCCTCTTCCTTTAACTTTTTAGAATACAAGCATGACGTCTGCTTTATACATGAATGTGCAGTTTTGCTTCTCTACCCTTATATCAGCAGGAAAAGAAAATCATGTAACACAGAATCAACTTAATGTATCTTTTTTAAAAAGCAATCAAAAAATTTAAACTTTCTTTTATTTAAAGAAAATTCTTTAACAAACTAATGGATAGTTTCTGGACACAAAGAATATTTTTAAACAATTTCCAGTCTCATACTTACCTGCTAAAGTACATAACAAATAAAAGGAAAAGCTTGAGCATACCAGTTCAAATTAGAGACAAAACACTGCTACTCTTCTTCCCCATTATCCTCTAACATTGTTCTGGAATTTCTAGTCCATGCAATAAAACCTGATATATAAATAAGAGCTATTGGAATGGTAGTGACAAAATAACATCAATATTTTCAGACTGTACTTAGCATTTTCCAAATATAAAACTAGGTTGTTTAAAGTTTATTGGGAAAGATAAACAGGTAAACATAGGTAGGTGATTCTGGAAAAGGAAAGTAATTCTGAGAAACGAGTAGGATTATCCATGAATGATGGCTGAAAGCTCAGGTTGTCTAGCTGGGAGCCCACCAGGACTGGAGATGTCTCTGCCACAGAGGGAGGGGCAGGGGCCAGGACTCAAGTTCCCAAGGTCTGGGTGCTCTCTCCCCATGGCCTTAAACCGTAAAATTCCAACAGTTGACCATTCCCAGAAGAGCTGGCATCAAAAGTTGGATAGATAGTTTGGTGCCTACCTCTGATGGTAAATATGCCCCTGTACAAGGCCATACAGGGCTGCTACTGTAAAAAGAGTAGTGGGCGGAGAGAGGGTGCCCTTGGTTTGTCATTTAGCTCCTTGGACGCTGCAGCCTCAGCGTGGAATGCAGAACTTGTACAATCCTTGTGAGTCCTCCAACAAAGTCTGTCCCTAACAGTGATACTTCATGACATTTTGGTGCTTGCTGTCACCCACACTTTCACCAGCTGGCACTGAGAACTAAAATACTGCCGGCCATACCACTACACAAAGGGTGCTGCAACCATCAAGCCATCACATCACAGCCTCCGAGGCTGAGTCCTGAGGGAGTTCAGGATGGAAACAGGGTGCCCACCATCAAGCCCTGCTACAGTCACCCTGAGGGTGCACCTGAGGAGATTCAGGGTGAGAAAGAAAACACAGGACGCTGGCCCCAGATAGCTGAGGTGCATATCAAAGGGATGATTTCAGTGAGCCCAGACTCTTGCATCTTCCCCTACCTTGAAAAGCACTAAATTCCTTAACCTGAGATACTTGGTTTTCTTTTATTAACAGTAATCTGTTGATGTTTTGACTACCTGGTGTTTTGTTGCAAAAATTCCTATATATCCTGGCTCCCCTGCTTCCTCTTCTGAATGCTTTTCTCAGTGTTATCTGAGGTGCTGTGTCCTGGGCTTGAAGTCCTCAGAAAGTCTGCTGAATAAAACATAACTTTCAACTTTTAGGTTGTGCATTCTATTTTCAGTCGATAGCACCAAGTATGCTCATCTCAGTTAAGGTTTTTGAATTGTCCCAGCATCAGATAGGAGATAACCCCTTGGGACAGGGGCAGTCACCTGGCTAAGTGTGACTGCTGGTGATTTTGTAGTTGTGGGACCTACATTCACACAAACAGGAGACTGAGAGAAATAAGGCTCCCGGGATTCAACCCCTTAGCACCTCTTCGTGAGTCTACTAGTTGTTTTAAGAGTCAAGAGTGAACAAGGACCTACTGTATAGCACAGGGAACTCTGCTCAATATTATGTAACAACCTAAGTAGGAAAAGAATTTGAAAAAGAATAGATACATGTATATGCATAAATGAATAGCTTTGCTGTACACCTGAAATTATCACCATATTGTTAATCAATTGTTAACCAATATAAAATAAAAATTTTTTAAAAAGAGTGAAGGATGAGAGAAAGCCCCCAAATCACACTTCCATCCTTTCCCAACCCCCATGGGAGTCAATAGTATTTGATTTAGGATTCTTACACCTGTATTGATAAGTAAACTTGGTCCATGGTTTTCTTTTCTTTTTTTTTTTTTTGTACTGTGTCAAGTTTGTGTAACTGAGATCTTTTAATTTAATAAAATTAATTCGAGAGATTTTCATCTGTCTAGGCTCCAGAAGTGCTGATGGAGAAGGGGTAATCAATACTTTTAGTGTGGAAACTCACCGATAAAATGCCTAGAGCTCCCCTTTGGAAGTAATTATTTGATAATTTTAACTATATTTTGCCATTATAAGTCTATTAATACTTCCTATTTCTTCTTGGGTCAATTTGAGCAATTCATATATTTCCAGAAAATATTTATTTAATGGAAAGTTTTGACAATGGCTTAGAGATGCATACATTGTTATGGTTTTAAGATCCCCTTCTCTGAGATGGATTGTTTTTCTAACATAAACTTTTTTTTTCTAACATAAATTTCTATTTTCTTTCCTCCAAATTAGGTTTATCAGAGATAAATCTAATATATTGAAAAAACTCTTGTGTATATTTATCAAGCTAATTTTTTCCTCATTATTAATTTCTCTACATTATTTTCTATTGGTTGCGTTTAAGTTTTCAGTTCTTCTTTTATCTTTTTTTTCCTAATTTTATGCAAGTATTTTATTTATTTGTGAATTAGTTAACTTAAACCAATAAAATCTTCCATGATTATGAATTTACCTAAGTATAGGTTTGAATTCATAGGTTTTTACAGAAAGTATTTGAATTTTTTTAACCCCTAAGCAACCAGTTATCTTTTTAAATCAAGTTATTATTGAGATGACTTTTTCTGCTTGTAAGTGCTGGACTCTTAAAGTTTAAATCTTGGCTAATTTGTCATTTTAACATAGAGTCGTTACAAAATGAAGCTCAGGGTTGTGAATGTGTATGTGTGTTAGGTATGCATGTGTGTAAACTCTGAGATAGTCAACTCTTGTAAATCTTCATACAGTTTTTTACAGGAATATTCTGTGTGTATAGAGCACATAATTCTGATTGTTCAGGGATGATAATCCTCCCTGTGACACAGTGTGCATGCCTTTGTGTTGTGTCAGCTCAGCTGTGTGAAGTATGTTTCCAGCACTTCCCTGTCCTGCATGGTTCTAGCTCAGCACTGGCCACAGAAGAAATCAGCACAGGCTTGGAAGGTGGAAGTGAAACAGCAGCCATGTGACACGCAGAAGGTTGATGTAAAGTTGGTACAAGGCTGGCTCACATGCATTGCCGTGATCGGCTGACTCGCCTTACTGGTGTGGGGCAGCAGGTGTGCTCAGAGCTCCTGCAGCCCCCAGAAGACCTCCTCTGCCTCCTGAATCCTTGATCAGGTTTGTGTACCTCTCCATGGTGAAGCGTACTGATTTTATAGCCAGTAGACCTGCATCATTGAAATTGGAGCTGAGCGTGGTTAGAACCCAACATGGGTTCCAGCTCATCCTTCCTGGGTCCTGTTCCTCCTTCACTTTATGTCTATCTCCACTTCCCAACTGTCTGTCTTTCCCTATAATAGAGCCTTGATTTTCTATATGGTCCATATTTTGTTTTTCTAATTGAACTGTGACTGATACATCCTTTGTTATTGAGTAGTTCCAAAACAATAGAACCTTAAGGATGAGTTCTCTGGGTTAATGGAATTAATTCTGGGTCCTGTTGAATTCATTTTCTGATCTGATTTAAAGTCATTAATGACCCTATTTCCAGTGGTAAGGGGACTCTGAGAGCCATGGCATGCAGTGCCAAAACATTTATATACGTTATTGACTCTTAGACACCGGCAATCAAGTGCCTAGAAAACACAAGACTCCAAGTGACCGAGTAATTGTTGCCGTAGAGCAGTTTGGTGAAAACAGGAGTAAAATGGCCTTGCTTGGTTGTTCCAAAGTATTCTGGAGAACTTAGGAAAAGGAAATAATAATGTCAGGGCTTTAAAGAGACCTTGAGGTCTCTGTGGGGAACCTGCAAGCTTTCACGACTGCCCTAAAGGAAACCCTTATTCTGTAGCCAGTGGGCTAAAATTTCGAAAACCGTACCCGAAGTCTGACCTATCAGGTGGCTGAATTACAACACACATTGATTTCCTAATCCAGCAGGATCTCTTATTTTCAAGTTAGAGCATCGGTTGGGAAGATGTGGGACCCTGAATATTGGTTTGGGAGCATATGAACAATTTAATGAAGCTGGCGACCTTGAACCTAGTGCCATGCTGAGCCATTTTGGAGTCTGAAGCAAAAGGATAAAGTCAGTAATACTGATTCTGTCTTTATTAAAAATTTTGATATTTTGTTCATTATAGACTTTTTTGCGTGAACTTTGATTTTTTAAATATTACATTAAAATGTTATTTATTTTCATTACAGAATTTTCGGCGCCCTCTTAACTTTTGCACCCAAGGCAGGTGCTACACTCTAGTCACCACCCTTCTTGAACCCCTAAATTCTGCCAAGTCTCCTTGATGAATAAAAGCAGGAGGTTACACTCGTCCTTTATAAAGAATTGAGTCTCTCCTTCCCTGAAGAACCCATAATGACCTCCTTTGAGGCAGGTGCCTTGTCGAGAGGAGTGGTAATCTTGCTAAGGACTATGTTACCACCTTTCACTGTTTCTAGACCTATAACCAGACTCAAATCAGAACTCTGATTGACACACCTAGTGAGGACGTCCTGGCCAGCATTATTCTGATTGGACAGGCTTGTGTCCGGATTAGTCAAGGTTCATCAGTCATAAAGTATTTGGGCTATCACTCCAAACATATAATGTCATATTAATATGTTAAAACATTCAACATCCTGTTTTTAAAAATCTACTTGATATCATTGATATGATGAATTCTTCCACAATAACTGTATTTCTATTTCTGTTTTAATTTGTGGCAGTCTGGGCTCCAGATAGATAGATAGAAGATGGAGGGGTGGGATTGGTTTTGTTTTTTGTGTTTTTATGAAATTCAGCTCAGATAATTTACAATAATCTCTTCAATGTCAACTATAGTTTTTTGTGTTTGGAAATAAACTGTCTATAAAACTGTCTGGGCCTGGTGATCGTAGAAGACATGGAAATAGGGAGCAGTAGACAAAGAAAAAGTAAAAATTCCCTATAATTCCACACCTGGAGATAGCGCTTATGAAAACTGTGTTGTATATTTTAAGAAAAGTAAGATTACAAAGCATAGGTTATTTGGGGGCTTCCCTGGTGGTACAGTGGTTAAGAATCTACTGCCAATGCAGGGGACACGGGTTCAAGCCCTGGTCCTGAAAGATCCCACATGCCGCGGAGCAACTAAGCCCATGGGCCACAGCTACTGAACCTGCACTCTAGAACCCGCGAGGCACAATTACTGAAGCCCGCATGCCACAACTACTGAGCCCGTGTGCCACAACTACTGAAGTCCGCATGCCTAGAGCCCGTGCTCCACAACAGGAGAAGCCACTGTAAGGAGAAGCCCGTGCACTGCAACCAAGAGTAGCCCTGGCTCACCGCAACTAGAGAAGGCCCATGCACAGCAGCGAAAACAGATGGATCAGAGGTGAGTTTGAAGGGACAGTTTCTACCTGACTTTGCACCCTTCTGTCAAAGTTTTACTTTTAGGATGTGTATATATTTCTTCTCAAATAACAAAAAAAATTATAATACATTTTTAAGAAATGAAGAAAGATTTGAATATTAATAAAAAAGTCACAAGTCAAACATGGAGAAAAGTCTGGGTATGAAGATTTTGGATTTCAGGGTTCCCCATTTTTGCATTAATATACGACACTTTGGAATGTATCCCAGGAGCAAGTCCATGGGCATAAATACTTCTTTTACTTTATTTACAAATTCATTAATTTTATTTTTAGTAACACTGTATCTAACTATAAAAGCCATACGTATAATTGTAGAAAATGGGAAATATAGAGAAGTGTACAGAGAAAAGTAAAAATCCCCTGTAAACCCACATCTGGAGCCAGAACGTAGTAGCGTTTTATTGCATATTTTATCAACATTAAGGTTACAAAGCATATATTTTGGATCACCCTTTTTCACTTTATAACAAATTGTGAACATTTTCCCAGTGTTCTCAATTATTCTTTTGCACTATCATTTGTCAGTGCCCTCCTAGTCATCCATTATTGGATGGGCCGTAATTCCTTTAAGGAAGCCCCTGTTTTGGTGGTTGTTTGTTGTTACAGCAGGCTCCTGAGATTCACGGTTTGGATTTGTATACTTACTACTGGTGCATTCTTGGCTAACTCACCTAACCTCTAAAACTAAGTGTTCTCATGTCAAATGGAAATGATACAGAGTGCCTCATGAGGTTTTTACAAGGCTCAAATGAGATGATATATATAAAGTTTATGGCACATGGTAAGCACTGAGTGAACAGTAGCTAATGTTTTGAAATATTGGTATGAACATACGTGTAGATAAATTTTTGTATGCATTTATGATGTGCTGGTTAAGACAGAATTTTAGAGATGAAGTAGCTGAATCAAAGGTATATTCATAAAATTTTTGATAGGTATTTCCATAAGCTTTCATCAGGGGATATTAACAATATAGCAAAGACTCTTTTGCCTGAGGTATATGAGATGATTTTCATACCTTTCTTTACCAGCTTTGGATAATTTAGAGCTTTTTTTAAATTGGCCATTTATATAGGCAAATATGGCAACATGTTTTAATTTTTATTTCTTTAATTACTAATGAGATTGAACATTTTCATATTTCATAAAATATCGCTTATTATTACTTCTTTGAGGAATTCTTTGTTTTGTATTTTGCCCATTTTCCCAATGGACTTGTCAGAACATTAAGAAAAACGGCAAAATTCTTACGTAGTCAAATACTAGTGCTTTTATGGCTTCACATTTAATCCATCTACAGTTTATTGGGTGTTTGGTGTAAGTCAACGTTTATTGGGTGTTTGGTGTAAGTCAACTTTATTTTTCTAAGTAGTCTGTTGTACAAGGGCTTCTTGCCATGTGGATAAAGGTACATATGCGAGTCTGGACCACCAGGATTTTCAATTCAAGTTTAAAAGTTTTATACATGCAGGAAGTAGTAGAATTAAATCAGTTGCCAGAATTTATCAAAAACACAAAAGAGATGAATATATTTCCCTAAGCCTGGGCTTAACTAAAACCACACGGGCAAACGTTTTATCACTTGGAAGCCATTTTCTCAAAATACTGACCCCAGGAAGGTCAGACATACGAAGAAGTTCTGAGTTTTAGTCTTTCACATGAGAAAGCATTTATCAAATATAATGCTGTTTTTTAATTTCAGTACCAACAGCTTCATCTAAAAGTTATCACATTTCTTATCAGCTACAAAATCATGAACTAAGTCAGTTTTTACTGGGGAGACCCATGATTGGGGGTGGACCATAAAGTAACCTCAGTTATGTAGTACATTATTTTCTTATGACCATAGAAACCCTGGTTTTCTTGCTAATTAAAAGAGTAGAATATATAAATGTATTTTATACATATAATATATATAAATGACTATGTGTGTGTGTATTTCTTCCAAATATTAAGGACCCTAATGCAACACCTTTAATTTATGAAGGAAGAAACTGAGGCTAGAAGTATAGTCTCTAAATATTTTTTATTTCACAATCTTAATAAAAAGGGGTATTTATGTATATATATATTTCTGAATCATATTCGTGTACTATTTATTAAAGTTTAATGTACTTTGTAAAACACAACACACATACTAAACTTTTAAATGATGTGACGAAAATAGATGTAACTAGAGATTCTGATATCGTCCTTCCTCACCCCAATGGGTCACATCCCAAGGACATATTCCACCCCCTCATTTTGAAATAACCAACTTAAGAGTCTAACTGACTTGTCCGCAGTTGTGTGTAGCAGAAGAGAACTATAATTGCGGTTTTCTAACTTCAAGATGCATTTATTGCTACTTCATTGACCTTTTCCTTCCAAATATATCCTCAAGTTAGAACTGGGCCAGGATCGACTGGGTTAATAGCTTCCACTCCTGTAAACTCTATACTTAGAAATAGCTTATTTCCACAAATAACTGAACTTATATTACAGGCTAATACTAAAGGCACACTGGTAGTAGCTTAGAATCCCCCTAAATTGACTTGAAGGTTATATCAGAGGGAAAGCTTCAAATTATTAATTTCCTGTCAGTCTTGTCCAACCCTGGCTTAGAACTGTGGTATATTCTTGGAAAGCACTTCCCACCCCACCACAAGGCACTGAACCAACTCTTAACATCCTAACATTATAACACAGACATTTCTTTAGGAACATAACTTTGTCTTCTTGCCCTTGAAAAAAAAAAAAAAGATGTGTTTTCCTAAACCACATCTCCCCACAGCTGCAAATAACTTTACAATCTCATAAACTGAATTTCTGAAATCTATCTAGCTTGATACGACCAGAAGTCTCCTAAACCAAATGTTGTAAAGTAGGAGCGTTTATACTTTAGAAAGAGCTAAGAAAAAATAAAACAGCTACAAGGTGTAAGCTCACGGACAATTATTATCTTGACATTTGGGTGAGTGTGACTCAGTGTCTCCATCAGAACCCCAGGCACAGCGTGTTCTGTTTCAGGATTTCTCAAACCAGGCATGTAGGGCTCTGAGCTCTCTAAGGATTTTGTGTGAACGTGTATACGTGGATGTGTGCACATGTTTTCACGGGATGGTAATCTGAGCCATATTTGTGTGCTATGCATGTTCTGGACCATGTGAAGGGTCATCTTAAACTTAAGTGCCACCACGCAACATCAGTGCTTGGATTTCTCCTTGGGTTTATGACTGCAGCTAAGTAGAGGCGCTCGAGTTACTGTGGACCGACTCAGTCCATTCCATTGCCCATGTGGAAAACCCATTTCAAACCCAGCAGCCTTGTAAAAGAGATGTGGACACCATGGACCCCTACACCACAAGTCCCATGTCCATGTGGTTAACTGTGGACAGCCTTTCAAGTCAGAAGTAACAGAATCTACACAATCCCCCGAGTTCTCATCCCACCAAGAGACGTGCCTGGGTCAGGCAGTGCTGGACTTCTTAAAGCATGAGGTGTCCCACCAGGGAGGTGCCCCATTCCTATACTGCTCGACATCTTTATAAGGGGAGAGGCAGGGCACATCTACGTGGCTATGAAAACAGTGGAAGCTTCCTGTTCGGGAAACTGCAATTGTCAGGAAGGGAGAACCTCT
Organism: Delphinapterus leucas; assembly: GCF_059928025.1. Taxonomy (NCBI): domain Eukaryota; kingdom Metazoa; phylum Chordata; class Mammalia; order Artiodactyla; family Monodontidae; genus Delphinapterus; species Delphinapterus leucas. The sequence continues at coordinate 7,277,228 of NC_143144.1, forward strand.
GGGTCCCAGAGACTAGTGTCAGCCTGTTCTTCTGTTAAGCTTACTCAGATCTTCAACGCCAGCTCTCTGCTAAGCTACGCATAGAAATGAACCTCCAAGGCTACCTGGATTTGTCTTTTCTCACTAGTTTAAGCTAAAAGGCACTTTGTTGGCTCCCCTAACTTGGAAGGCCACAGGTGGAGCTCACTCCAGAGACCTAATCCATGTCACGGAGATTGTCTGCCTCTCAGTTCTGTTGCTTGTTGTGTGAGGACCTCACTGAGAACAGACTTTCTCCAGCAAAGATGGGGGTAGGTCAAGGGAGAGGTGTGGTGATGATGGCCACATAAGAGCAGAAGGCTTAATAGGCACATGAAAAGATGCTCAACATCGCTAATCATTAGAGAAATGCAAATCAAAACTACAATGAGGTATCACCTCACACCAGTCAAGAATGGCCATCATTAAAAAGTCTACAGATAACAAATGCTGGACAGGGTGTGGAGAAAAGGGAACCCTCTTACACTGTTGGTGAGAATGTAAATTGGTGCAGCCACTATGGAGAACAGTATGGAGGTTCCTCAAAAAACTAAAAATAGAGTTGCCATATGATCCAGCAGTCCCACTCCTGGGCATATATCTGAACAAAACTATAATTCAAAAAGATACATGCACCCCAATGTTCATAGCAGCACTATTTACAATAGCCAAGACATGGAAACAACTTAAGTGTCCATCAACAGAGGAATGGACAAAGAAGATGTGATATTGATATATATATATATATATATATATATGTATACACACACACACACACACACACACACACACTGGAATATTACTCAGCCATAAAAAAGACATTTGCAGCAACACGGATGGACCTAGAGATGACCATACTAAGTGAAGTAAGTCAGGAAGAGAAAGACAAATACCACAGATACCACTTATATGTGAATCTAAAATATGAAACAAATGAACCTATCTATGAAACAAAAACAGACTCACAGACATAGAGAACTGACTTGTGGTTGCCAAGGGGGAGGGGTTGTGGAGGAGGGAAGGGTTGGGAGTTTGGGATTAGCAGATGCAAACAGTTATATATAAGATGGATAAACAACAAGGTCCTACTGTAGAGCGCAGGGAACTATATTCAATAGCCTGTGATAAAACATAATGGAAAAGAATATTAAAAAGAATGTAGATGTATGTATAACGGAGTCACTTTACTGTACAGCTGAAACTAAACACAACATTTTAAATCAACTACACTTCAATAAGATTTAAAAGAAAAAGAGCAGAAGGCTTATCACAGCCACATGAAGCCACCCCAGAAGAAGAAAGAGCCCCGTCTTTGTAGTATCCATGTATAAAATACCAGGGTAGGGCTCTTACCTGCTTGGGTCATTTGTCCATCCATAGGGCCAGAGAGATGGATACTAGGATCCAAATCCAAATCCAGATCACATGGGCACTCCTTTGAAGGGTGGGTTAGTAAGCTTTGCTGCTTATCGTCATGCAGGAGGTAGGGAAGGACAGTTATGTAAGAGAAGGGACATTAGGAAGAAGAGAATCAACTGATGCTCTGTACATAGGCAAAGGAGAACAGAGCAGACCAATCAGGAGCGATGCGTTTGAGCTAAATGAATGCCCGATGGCATTGCAGCATGGCATGTAATTAAAGGTTTCCCAGTAGTTTGAATAAAAAGAAGTGGTGGTAAAATTATGACCTCATGGCACATGGTAGCACGCCAACTTTAAAAACAACGGCTTTATAGCATCAGTATCATATTCACACTGCTAATGTGATTTAATAGTTCCACGAAAACTCTATCAGCATCACATTAATGTTTGTTTGTTCATTTGTTTTCTACAGGATATTTCTGTATTTAATCAGTATATATTTTGTTTTATATTTGTTAGGTAATTGCACACCTGGTCTATGTATTTCGCTAACATTACAGTAAAAACAATGTTAGTCAATACTATGTTTGACTCCTTCCTTTATAAGAGATCCATACTATACTTAACTCTGAGAAGCCTTGCTGGCATCTCCATTTCCTCTGAGATCCACTCTCTTTTTCTTTGTCGAGGCTAAACACTAGAACTCCCTCAATCTTGTTTCATATGATTAGAATTTTGAGTTCCTTTGGACTAAGGATTCCCGAATGAAGGGCGGTGTTCTTTCGGGGGAGTGTATATTAGAATCATCTGACGGGCCCTGTCAAGCCCCGCAGGCACCCCTAGCACTCTGAAATGGTCCTTTAGGAGATGCATTCTCTGTCGCTGAGAACCACTGCCACAGTAATCCACTTTCACAATGGACTATCTGATGTGCCTCAAGAGTACCATGGTGGATAACAGGGCAAAAATCATGGCTTTTGAATGCCAACCCCTTTAAGTATAGCACCCAGAACTAAACACAACAGTCTACATATGGTCTAGTTGCTAAAATGCAGAGAGAAGAACTTGAGTTGAATCTACAATTCTATTCATTGCATTCCTGGCTCTCAATTCCACCTCTCCGTTTACTTTGAATCTCCCGATACTGACCGTGGTAGACAGGGAGTGGGCGGCCCAGATCTTCCTCCAAGGAAGAACTTGCTGCCCAGCTGCCTGCTTCTGCAGGGTCTGCTTCGGTCACAGAGCCTGTCTGGCCTGAGGTCCATGGCTTTCCTGGAATATCCTGCCCCTGGTGACCATTTTGGCCAGCCAGTGACACTCTGAGGACCGATCCGTGATTTGGAACTCCCTGGCAAGTCAGCCCAGGGTTCCCTGGGACTGCATCACAGTTCACACCTTCCTCTGCTCATGCCTGCTTCCTCCTTATTAAGGACTGTGTGTCGCCCCCAAATTCATATGTTGAAGCCTAATCCCCAGAGTGATGGTCTTTGGAGGTGGGCCTTTGGGAGGTGATTGGGTCACGAGCGTAAAGCTCTCAGGAATGGGATTCATGCTCTTATAAAAGAGACCCCAGAGAGCTCCCACACCTCTTCCACCACGTGAGGACACAGGGAGAGGACGGCCATGCATGAACCAGCCAGTGGGCTCTCATCAGACACCAAATCTGTCAGCGGCTTGACCTTGGACTTCCAGCCTCTAGAACTATGAGAAATGAATGTTGTTTATAAGCCACCCAGTCTGTGGTGTTCTGTTTTAGCAACTGTAATGGACTAAAGCATACCCCCTTCCTCTCACATGTTTGCTCTCTCATAAACACCTTGCACCCCTAACTCCACTTCAGCACCTGCGCCTGGAGACTGACTATGCTCTCCTGGCTGCCCTACTGTGTGCTAATCCTCCCAACACCTTGACATTCCTGCTACATCCTTCACAGCCAGATGTACTTCATTGTGACACTCTGCTCAAGGATTCCCAAATGCAGATCTCTGGGATACAGAGAGAGCAAAAAGCAGTTTTGCTCTATAAGTAGACTTATAAGCATTGTTTTTATCCTGAAAAATTCATAATACTCAGCATTGATGGAATCAGTGCTTATTATGTGTCAGGCACTGTTTTAAAGCATTTTATGTGAATTAATTCATAACAACCCTATTGTTGATACAGTTATTACTCCAGTTATTTAGGTGAGGAAACCAAGGCATAGAACATAATCCAGGCAGTGAGTTGGCAGAGCTAGGGTTTATGTTTAGGCAGCCTCACTGCAGAGCCCATGATATTAATCACCACACCAGTGGTCCTCAGCTTTGGGGTACACCAGTATCACCTGGAGGACTGGCCCCCCTCCTGAATTTTCGGTGCAGCAGATCTTAGGTGGAAACAGAATATTTGCATCTCCAATAAGTTTCCAGGTGATGCTGATAATGCTGTTCAGGGACCACATTTGGCAACCACTGTGCTTCATGATATGGCCTCTTAAGTGAAATAACAACTGCCGTCATTGGGGATGCAGTACATTTTTCCACATGATAAATAAGAGTTTCCAAATACAATAAGTTTGTGGAACACCAGCTAGATAATCTTGTCAAGGCTTCTCCAATATCATGCATTTCTCATCTTCTGGGTGCCAGGCCTCACTCTGTTATTCATGAGTGGCTGAGTACCTATGGCAACAGCATCCTGATTACAAAAGCCTGTGTTGCTTTCCTTGGGTATTGATAGAAGCCTAGAATTGATACATAAAGGCTAATATACTGAAGCGTGCATATTACTTAGATTTTTTTAAAAGGGAGAATGGTTATTTTTTTTAACATCTTTATTGGAGTGTAATTGCTTTACAATGTTGTGTTAGTTTCTGCTTTATAACAAAGTGAATCAGCTATACATATACATATATCCCCATATCTCCTCCCTCTTGCATCTCCCTCCCACCCTCCCTATCCCACTCCTCTAGGTGGGCACAAAGCACCAAGCTCATCTCCTAGTGCTATGGGGCTGCTTCCCACAAGCTATCTATTTTACGTTTGGTAGCGTATATATGTCCATGCCACTCTCTCACTTCGTCCCAGCTTACCCTTCCCCCTCCCCGTGTCCTCAAGTCCGTTCTCTACGTCTGCATCTTTATTCCTGTCCTGCCCCTAGGTTCATCAGAACCCTTTTTTCTTAGAGTCCATATATATGTGTTAGCATATGGTATTTGTTTTTCTCTTTCTGACTTACTTCACTCTGTATGACAGACTCTAGGTTCATCCACCTCACTACAAATAACTCAAATTAGTTTCTTTTTATGGCTGAGTAATATTCCATTGTATATATGTGCCACATCTTCTTTATCCATTCATCTGTTGATGGACATTTATGTTGGCTCCATGTCCTGGCTATTGTAGAGCTGCAGTGAACATTGTGGTACATGACTCTTTTTGAATTATGGTTTTCTCAGGGTATATGCCCAGTAGTGGGATTGCTGGGTCGTATGGTAGTTCTGATTTTAGTTTTTTAAGGAATCTCCATACTGTTATCCATAGTGGCTGTATCAATTTACATTCCTACCAACAGTGCAAGAGGGTTCCCTTTTCTCCACACACTCTCCAGTATTTATTGTTTGTAGATTTTTTGATGATGGCCATTCTGACTGGTGTGAGGTGATACCTCATTGTAGTTTTGATTTGCATTTCTCTAATGATTAGTGATGTTGAGCATCCTTTAATGTGTTTGTTGGCAATCTGTATATCTTCTTTGGAGAAATGTCTATTTAGGTCTTCTGCCCATTTATGGATTGGGTTGTTTGTTTTTTTTTATATTGAACTGCATGAGTTGCTTGTAAATTTTGGAGATTAATCCTTTGTCAGTTGCTTCGTTTGCAAATAGTTTCTCCCATTCTGAGGGTTGTCTTCTCGTCTTGTTTATGGTTTCCTTTGCTGTGCAAAAGTTTTCAGTTTCATTAGGTCCCATTTGTTTATTTTTGTTTTTATTTCCACTTCTCTAGGAGGTGGGTCATAAAGGATCTTGCTGTGATTTATGTCACAGAGTGTTCTGCTTATGTTTTCCTCTAAGAGTTTTGTATAGTGTCTGGTCTTACATTTAATCTTTAATCCATTTTGAGTTTATTTTTGTATATGGTGTTAGGGAGTATTCTAATTTCACTCTTTTACATGTAGCTGGCCAGTTTTCCCAGCACCACTTATTGAAGAGGCTGTCTTTTCTCCATTGTATATTCTTGCCTCCTTTATCAAAAATAAGGTGACCACATGTGCATGGGTTTATCTCTGAGATTTCTATCCTGTTCCATTGATCTGTATTTCTGTTTTCGTGCCAGTACCATACTGTCTTGATTACTGTAGCTTTGTAGTATAGTCTGAAGTCAGGGAGCCTGATTCCTCCAGCTCCGTTTTTCTTTCTCAAGATTGCTCTGGCTATTCAGGGTCTTTTGTGTTCCCATACACGTTGTGAAACTTTTTGTTCTAGTTCTGTGAGAAATGCCATTGTTGGTTTGATAGGGATTGCATCGAATCTGTAGATTGCTTTGGGTAGTATAGTCATTTTCACAATGTTGATTCTTCCAATCCAAGAACATGGTATATCTCTCCATCTGTTTGTATCATCTTTAATTTCTCTCATCAGTGTCTTATAGTTTTCTGCATACAGGTCTTTTGTCTCCTTAGGTAGGTTTATTCCTAGGTGTTTTATTCTTTTTGTTGCAATGGTGTTTCCTTAATATCTCTCAGATTTTTCATCATTAGTGTATAGGAATGCAAGAGATTACTGTGCATTAATTTTGTATCCTGCTACTTTACCATATTCATTGATTAGCTCTAGTAGTTTTCTGGTAGCATCTTCAGGATTCTCTATATATAGTATCTATGTATAGTACTATACTATAGTATAGTCATCTGCAAACAGTGAGAGCTTTACTTCTTCTTTTCCAATTTGGATTCCTTTTATTTCTTTTATTTCTTTTCCTTCTCTGATTGCTGTGGCTAAAACTTCCAAAACTATGTTGAATAATAGTGGTGAGAGTGGAGAACTTTGTCTTGTTCCTGATCTTAGAGGAAATGGTTGCAGTTTTTCACCATTGAGAACAATGTTGGCTGTGGCTTTGTCATATATGGCCTTTATTATGTTGAGGTAGGTTCCCTCTATGCCTACTTCCTGGAGGGTTTTTATCATAAATGGGTGTTGAATTTTGTCAGAAGCTTTCTCTCCATCTATTGATATGATCATATGGTTTTTCTCCTTCAATTTGTTAATATGGTTTATCACATTGATTGATTTGCATATATTGAAGAATCCTTGCATTCCTGGGATAAACCCCACTTGATCATGGTGTATAATGTTCTGTTGGATTCTGTTTGCCAGCATTTTGTTGAGGATTTTTGCATCTATGTTCATCAATGATATTGGCCTGTAGTTTTCTTTCTTTGTGACATCTTTGTCTGGTTTTCATATGTGGGTGATGGTGGCCTCGTAGAATGAGTTTGGGAGTGTTCCTCCCACTGCTATATTTTGGAAGAATTTGAGAGGGATAGGTGTTAACTCTTCTCTAAATGTTTGATAAAATTCGCCTGTGAAGTCATCTGGTCCTGGGCTTTTGTTTGTTGGAAGATTTTTAATCAGAGTCTCAATTTCAGTGCTTGTGATTGATCTCTTTATATTTTCTATTTTTCCTGGTTCAGTCTCAGAAGGTTGTGCTTTTCTAAGAATTTGTTCATTTCTTCCAGGTTGTCCATTTTATTGGCATATAGTTGCTTGTAGTAATCTCTCATGATCCTTTGAATTTCTGCAGTGTCAGCTGTTACTTCTCCTTTTTTATTTCTAATTCTATTGATTTGAGTCTTCACCCTTTTTTTCTTGATGAGTCTGACTAATGATTTGTCAATTTCGTTTATCTTCTCAAAGAACCAACTTTTAGTGTTATTGATCTTTGTTATTGTTTCCTTCCATTCTTTTTAATTTATTTCTGATCTGATTTTTATGATTTCTTTCCTCCTGCTAACTTTGGGGGTTTTTTTGTTCTTTTTTCTCTAATTGCTCTAGGTGCGAGGTTAGGCTGTGTATTTGAGATGTTTCTTGTTTCTCGAGGTAGGATTGTATTGCTCTAAACTTCCCTCTTAGAACTGCTTTTGCTGCATCCCATAGTTTTTGGGTTCTCGTGTTTTCATTGTCATTTGTTTCTAGGTATTTCTTGATTTCCTATTTGATTTCTTCAGTAAGCTCTTGGTTATTTAGCAGTGTATTGTTTAGCCTCCATGTGTTTGTATTTTTTACAGACTTTTTCCTGTAATTGATATCTAGTCTCATAGCCTTGTGGTCGGAAAAGATACTTGATTTGATTTCAATTTTCTTAAATTTACCAAGGCTTGATCTGTGACCCAGGATATCATCTATCCTGAAGAATGTTCAATGAGCACTTGAGAAGAAAGTGTATTCTGTTGTTTTTGGATGGAAGGTCCTATAAATATCAATTAAGTCCATCTTGTTTAATGTGTCATTTAAAGCTTGGAAAAGAGCATGGCAATGTTATATGGACTGACTTGTGTCCTCCCAAAATTCATATGTGGCAGCCCTAACCCCCAAAGTCACTGCTTGGAGGTAGGGCTTTTAAGGGGTAATTAATGTTAAATGATGTCATTAAGGTAGAGTCAAAATCCAATAAGACTGCTGTCCTTATAAGAAAAAGAAGCGACACCAGGAGTATGCACACACAGACAAAAGGCCATATGAGGACACTGAGAAGGTGGCCGTCTGCAAGCCAAAGAGAGAGGCCTCACCAGAAACCAGTCCTGCCTGGACCTTGATCTTGAACTTCCAGCCTCCAGAACTGTGAGAAAATAAATTTCTGTTATTTAAGCTGCCCAGTCTTGGTATTTTGTTATGGCAGCCCTAGCTGACTGATACAAGTAGTTCCTCAAAAATTAAAGCTAGAACTGCTTTATGATTTATCAATCCCACTTCTGGGCATATATTCAAAAGAATTGAAAGCAGATTATATATAATAAACAGAATCTATATCAAGAATTTTTGCATACCGCAAAAAAAAAGAAAGTATTTATAATAGAAACAAATAGATAGGGTATCTAGAAATAAATCTGAGAAAAGCTGTGCAAGACATTTATAGAGAATTATTGAGACATTAAAGAAAGCCTACATAAATGGAGAGATATAGCATGTTATTATATGGAAAGATTCAATAATGTTGAGATGTCATGACTTCCTCCCAAACTGATGCAGATATTCCAACAAAAATCTCAATAGTGCTTTTCCAGGGATTTAAACCAACTCTGAAATATGTACCCAAGAGAAAAGCCCAAGATTAAAGAAGGCATTTCTAAGAAGAAGAAGAAAATGGGATTTTCCCTACTGGATAGGAAGATTTTTTTTTTTTTTTTCGGTACGCGGGCCTCTCACCATTGTGGCCTCTCCCGTTGCGGAGCACAGGCTCCGGACGTGCAGGCTCAGCGGCCATGGCTCACGGGCCCCACCGCTCCACGGCATGTGGGATCTTCCCGGACCGGGGCACGTACCCATGTCCTCTGCATCAGCAGGTGGACTCTCAACCACTGCACCACCAGGGAAGCCCGAAGATTTTTTTTTAGGAAATTATAGTAATTAAGGCGGTATTGGTATTGACACAAGGACAGATAAAAATAAATTATGAAACAGAGTAGAAAATTAAGAAACAGAACTTTGAGTGCAATAAAATGATATATGACAGGGACAGCATTTACAGATTATCAGGGGAAAGAATGGACTTTTATTTTTATATTTCTTTTTTGGGGAGGCTGCGTTGGGTCTTCCTTGCTGCGTGCAGGCTTTCTCTAGTTGCAGTGAGTGGGGGCTACTCTTTGTTGCGGGGCACGTGTTCTCATTGCAGTGGCTTCTCTTGTTGCGGAGCATGGGCCCTAGGCACACGGGCTTCAGTAGTTGCAGCGTGTGGACTCAGTAGTTGCAGCATGTAGGCTTAGTTGCTCTGCAGCATGTGGGATCTTCCCCGACCAGGGATCGATCCCATGTCCCCTGCATTGGCCAGCAGATTCTTACACTAGATACAAAAAAATCACTTCTAAGTATAATCATGTGTAAAAGGCAAAACATTTTAAAAGAAAATACAGGGTAAAATATCTATGACCTCAGAGTACAGATTTATTGCACAAGACACAGAAATCACTAATAAAAACATAAGGAGTGATAAATGTGACTACACTTTAATTAAGAACAGCTGTCCATAAAAGTTTACGATAAAGAAAGTTAAAACATAATCCACAAACTGGAAATATTAAACACACACACACACATACACACACACATACACATAAACACATATATGTTTGTAAAAAGCTCCTATAAATTAATAGGAAAAAGAAAACGATCCATAGGAAGATAGTCAAAAGGATAGAGAGAGATAATAAATGTACTACAAGCTGTTCATTTCATTAAGTAATCAGAAAAATGCAAATTAGAAACAAATGAGATACCATTTTTTATCTACAACACTAACAAAAAAAATAAAAATATTGACACTACCTGAAGCTGGTGAGAGTGTAAATTGATATGGTTCTTCTGGATACTAATTTTGGCGTATTTCTAAAAAAATGATACAAATGAACTTATTTACAAAACAGAAACAGACTCACAGCCATAGAAAACAAATTTATGGTTACCAAAAGGAAAAGGTAGGGGAGGGATAAATTAGGAGTTTGGGATTAAGAGATACACACTACTGTATATAAAATAGATAAACAGCAAGGTCCTACCGTATAGTTCCACAGGGAACTATATTCAATATAACCTGTTATGAAAATGAATCTGAAAAAGAATATATATGTATATATGTGTAACTTAATCACTTTGCTGTACACCTGAAACTAACACAGCATTGTAAATCAACTATACTTCAATAAATTTTTTTTAATTTTTTAAAGTAATTAAAATTTTTTGTTGTATTGTTATCAAAACTAAATATGTAAGTACCCTTTGACCCAGGTATTCTATTACTCAGAATCTATCCCACATATGTACAAAAACAAACTATTGTTATTAATTCTAACACTTCTACAAAATGATGATGGAACCTCACCTCATTTCAGAATAAAAAGTGGTCAAACTAGTGTCACTGGCTCTTATGTTGCACAGATCAGAAACCCACAGATTCTGATCAAAGGAAGATAATAGGAGGGACTTCCCTGGCGGTCCAGTGGTTAAGACTTCACCTTCCAATGCAGGGGGTGCGGGTTTGATCCCTGGTCGGGGAGCTAAGATTCCACATGCCTCCCCGCCAAAAAACCAAAAACATAAAACAGCAGCAATATTGTAACAAATTCAATAAAGACTTTTTAAAAAGTGGTCCACATCAAAAAAATCTTAAAAAAAAAAAAACCAGAAGATGATAGGAAAGGAACTGGGAATTTCAGATAAAGGAGAACAATTCAATTATAAAATGTGAGGTTCTTAACATGTTTACAACCCCCAAGTTTTGCAAATGTGTTCACTTTACATATTTAGATTTTACCAGGGTGTCTTTTCAAAATACTAAAGACTTGTTTTGTTTAATTTGCAGTGAATGCCAAGTTAAATGATTTTTGCATTGAATGCCATATATATATGAAAACCTAATAGAGCTACTATTTGGGAAGAGTCTTTGAGACAATTCCGTCTATCAATATACACTGGATTTTTGAGGGAAACAACAGCATAAAAGGACTCAGGCTTCCTGGTTTTTATACAAGTAAGCATGCATCAATAAAAACCCAGACTTTGTGATTTTTATTCAACTAAGCACTTGTTAGTTGAGTTGGTAATATTTAGGAAGAAAAGTATCCCAAATTACACCTTTCCCCCTTTCCTCTAAGTATACATTAAGTTAGTGCTTTTTAGGTCATCAGGCTTTAGGAGTTAGTTGTGACGTAAACCTAAAATCATGAGAAATCTAAATTACAATACAAATTTAGAGCAGATGTTTTCATGATGACATATATACAACAGACACCCACAAGATGGAGCATAAAGTGTTCTTTAGGAAAAATCATGAAATCATAAATCAAAGCAAAAGCATCTAGATTGAGATTCATCCATGTTGTAGCAGGTGCTAGAATTTCCTTCCTTTTTAAGGCTGAATAATATTCCATTGTATGGATAGACCACCTTTTGTTTATCCATTCAACTATTGATGGATATTTGGGTTGCTTCTACCTTTTGGTTATTGTGAATAGTGCTGCTATGAACACAGGTGTGCAAATATCTTTTCAAGACCCTGCTTTCAATTCTTTTGAATATATGCCCAGAAGTGGGATTGATAAATCATAAAGCAGTTGTAGCTTTAATTTTTGAGGAACTACTTGTATCAGTCAGCTAGGGCTGCCATAACAAAATACCAAGACTGGGCAGCTTAAATAACAGAAATTTATTTTCTCACAGTTCTGGAGGCTGGAAGTTCAAGATCAAGGTCCAGGCAGGACTGGTTTCTGGTGAGGCCTCTCTCTTTGGCTTGCAGACGGCCACCTTCTCAGTGTCCTCATATGGCCTTTTGTCTGTGTGTGCATACTCCTGGTGTCGCTTCTTTTTCTTATAAGGACAGCAGTCTTATTGGATTTTGACTCTACCTTAATGACATCATTTAACATTAATTATCCCTTAAAAGCCCTACCTCCAAGCAGTGACTTTGGGGGTTAGGGCTGCCACATATGAATTTTGGGAGGACACAAGTCAGTCCATATAACACCGCCATGCTCTTTTCCATAGCGGTTACACCATTTTACAATCCCACCCACAGTGCACAAGGTTCTAATTTCTCCACATCCTGGCCAATACATGTTCTTTTCCTTTTCTTTTTTTTTTGACAGTAGCCATGGGTGTGAAGTGTGATCTTTATGTGGGGCCTGGGCAACATGAGTTGAGTAGCCACCCTTATATATTGAATTCTTTGTATTTATGGCAAGTAGTATTGCCCCAATAGGCCAGGCTTTGCAGGTGGGGAGTGGAGAAACAAAGGAGAAGATTGACATTTCCAAGAAAGGGAGGAAAGATTTAAGAAAATCTGAGCTAAGTGATCACAGAGTCTATTTTTAGCTGGGCTGGATTACAGTTTCCTTCGGACATTGCATACATTAAGAGTAATCATCTCAAAGACGGCAGAGCTCACAATTGCCTGGTGTCATTTACAGCCTCAGCTGTGGCAGCAGCAGGGGTCCTGGCCCTCTTACTGTCAGGTGGGCACCAACCAGTCTTCAGAGAATGTTCACACCCGGTGCCTCGACAGAAAGGAAACCTGCAGAGAAGCCCTCGTATCATAAAATTGGCATGAAGAGAAGACCACTTAATCCTGTTTACTTTCGTCTAATACCTAGGGCCTTGGATTCAGTCAACAATGACTTCAAAATCTAAGGCAAACTGAATGCAGTAGGGTCTCTTTGAAAAGGCCCACGCATTCTGTGAGGTTATCCTTGGTTTCTAGAAAACACTATTTTTTTTTTTGGTTTTTTGCTGTACGCGGGCCTCTCACTGTTGTGGCCTCTCCTGTTGTGGAGCACAGGCTCCGGACGCGCAGGCTCAGTGGCCATGGCTCACGGGCCCAGCCGCTCCGCGGCATGTGGGATCTTCCCAGACCAGGGCACGAACCCGCGTCCCCTGCATCGGCAGGCAGACTCTCAACCACTGCACCACCAGGGAAGCCCTAGAAAACACTATTACACACAAAGAAGAACGCTGCAAATTGGGAGGAATCAGAGCTTTCCTTTAATTATTTGCTTTTTAAGTTTTTAGCTCAGGATATTTTCCAAACTTTGTGCTCTGCACAAGCAAGTCATATAAGGGATTATAGTCTTCACTTAGAAATATGTCAAATATATCCAAGTCCAATGTACAGAAATAGGGCTCTACTGAAAGAAAAAACATTATCGAGGAGCTTATGGGGAATGAGGGGCAGTAACTCATGTGTGTAAGAAGAATACTCCAAGACAGAAAAAGAGTTCGCAAAAGAGATTCAGCGCTTTGGGAAAAGAAAGATCACTTCCAGCCAGGACCACCAGAAAAGAATTTCAAAAAGGACATGGTATTTGAGTTAGACTTTACAGACAGCTCAAGTTTGAGGCCTGTGGAGAAGGAGAGAGAGTATTCTAGGCAGAGGGAAAGCAGACCATAAATCTGGCACTGAGAATAGGAAACTATGTGTATAAAAGAGGAAAAGTAAATGGTTCAATTTGGACTACAGAAATAAAGGCGAGCATGCAAAATGGTAGAGGCACTTTGGAAGACACTTTGGCAACTTCTCACAAAACTAAATATACTCTTAGCATACGATTCAGTGACCATGGTACCCGGTATTTATCCAAACAAGGTGAAACTTACATACTCACAAAAATTTACACATAGATAATTATAGTGGCTTTATTCATAATTGCCAAAGCCTGGAAGCAACCCAGACAGTCTTCAGTAGGTGAATGGCTAAATAAACTGTGGTCCATCCAGACAATGGAATATTATTCAGCACTAAAAAGAAATGAGCAATCAAACCATGAAAAGTCATGGAGGAAACTTAACTACATATTGCTAAGTGAAAGAAGCCAATCTGAAAAGGCTACACACCCTATAATTTCAACTTTATATTTTGGAAAAGGCACAACTGTGGTGACAGTAAAAAAAGATCAGTGGTTGCCAAGGGTTAGGGGAGGTGGGGAAGGGAGGCATTAGTAGGTGAAGAACATAGGAAAACAAGAAAATGAGTCACACTTATACCAAATAAGGATGTTGAGTTATGTTAGTAATACATGCAACTTTAATTTTAACACTCTCTGCCAAAGTAAACGTTATTCCCTATAACTTAAAACTTATATTTTAAGTTATATATATATATAATATATATATTAACTATATATAGTTAATTCCACTGTTTTGGCTGCAATAAAATTGATTTTGAAATTAAAGAATAAACAGAAATAAAGGTGAGAAAGTTGGTTGAGGTCTGGTCTTAGAGGTTCCTGTGTTGCTATTTAAAATTTGGAAACATCACTGTGTTTTAACATTTTATGATTGATACATAGACACCTACCTACAGAGCCAAATTTCCCTTTGAAAGTTCCAGTTCAAGACATGATAAACACATGCATATTTTCAGGAAAAATAAACTTTTAAATGTAAATTGTGCCTGTTACCTTAAAATAGCTGGTGGAAAGTTAAAGCAGTAATTAAGAGATAACATACACAGGAAAGGTGGAGAGGGGGTTTCTTGCTGTAGATATGCAGCTGGCATTGAGAAATGAGGCAAGGTCAGAAGGAATTCCAAACATGCTTGCCCTTTTAAGATCTATAAATAGGAGGCCTGCTATTTATATGTAACCTACTTACAAATACTCCTTATTTTAAGTGGCTACTTGGGACAGCCATCAGAACTTAATTCTGAGCAGTCCAGAAGCTCACAACTCCAGCAAGGAAAAGAAGTTCCCCCCCAGAAACATTATTATACATCGTGGTTAATTTCTACAGTACTGAAGACCCAGAACTACACCGTTGTAAGTTCACAGATCACAGGGCTGATCTGATAAGAAACATGGGAAACAAAACTCACTAATATTTTTTTTTATTACAAAAGAATGAACTCACACATACCCATCACATAGATTCAATAATTATCAAGATTGGCACATTTGCTTTCCTTATTCCATTTTTTAGAAGAATCCTGAGGCATTATAAAGTGTTCCAGGCATTGTCCCTTCATTCCTACAACTTCAGCTAGCATCTCTCATACACAGGAATATTTTCTTAAATAATCTTAATGAGATTCACACACTTAACGTTAACAATAACTCTTTTGTATCATCTAAAATGATAGGCATTTACATTCAAATTGCCCCATTGTCTCAAACATGCTGTTTCTTAGATACTTTGCATAAGAATCCAAAGAAGGTCCACACTTGACATCGGTGGTTCTGTCTCTTACAGCTCAACTTGGAGCAGCCTCCCTCTCTTCTTCCTCTTTCTCTGTGCCCTTGACTTGTTTAAACTGGGTCAGTTATCTCATAGAACATACCACACCCTGCGTTTGCCTGTTAGCTTCCTTGTGGTATTATTTAACTGTTTCTCCGTATCAAAATACATTTCTGAATTGGACATTGTCAATTTTCTATGTATTAATACTCTCTTTGAGCAGAGATGAATAAGCTAAGGGAATTTATTGGGATGAACGTAAGCTTTTTTTTTCCCTCAGATAGGCAGAACTGAATTTTAATGCCAGCTTCTCCACTTACTTGTTGTGTAAATTCATACTTGTATACATTTTTTAACTTCTCCAAGTTAGTTTTATTATCAATAATTTCATGGGGTTGCTCTGAAGGTTAAATAGAGATAATTTGTAAAGGATCTAATCTAGTGGCAAGCACACAGAAGAAGCACTACAAAAATGGAAGTTTCTAGAGAGTTATTTTAGTGTACATCCAGCTTGTTTATGGTCAAAATCTCCTGAAGGACCTGTCTGCTTGATGAAGTTATCAAGACTTGGTTTATTTCCCAGATTTTAAAAGATAAGTATCTTACTAATTATAGAAACAACAGCTGGTTATCTTTTGGTGGAGTCTAAATTATGTGGGTTGCCATTTAAAATAAACCCAATTTAAAACCCCATTCCATTAAAGAGAGCATCTACTTACATTAGTCTTGACAAGATGGTCTAGGCCAAAAGGCCCAACAGTGTTGATTTGCATGGGAAAGAAAGAATTCATAAGTTAAATTATATCTTTCAGCCCTCCCCCATAACTGAAGGCAGAAGGGTATCCAGGCCAAGGAACCTATAGGCAGTCTTCCCTGAACCATGACAATGGCCTTGGTGTCTTGGCTGGCAGGATTCAGTCTATTGAGGGGGTTTCTTTTCTTTCTTTTTTTTTTTTTTTGCGGTACGCGGGCCTCTCACTGCTGTGGCCTCTACCGTTGCGGAGCACAGGCTCCGGACGCGCAGGCTCAGCGGCCATGGCTCACGGGCCCAGCCGCTCCGCGGCATGTGGGATCTTCCCGGACCGGGGCACGAACCCGTGTCCCCTGCATCGGCAGGCGGACTCTCAACCACTGCGCCACCAGGGAAGCCCCTGGCCCATTTCTTATAGTTGGGTTGTTTGTTTTCTTACTGTTGCCTTTTAAGAGTTCTTCGTATATTTTGGATAACAGTTTTTGTATAAATATGACTTTTGCAAATATTTTCTCCCAGTCTGTGGCTTGTCTTTTCACTCTCTTGACAGTATCTTTCACAAAACAGAACTTTTAAATTTTAATAAAATCCAGCTTATCAATTCTTTCTTTCATCGATCACGCCTTTGGTGTTGTATCTAAAAAGTCATCACTAAAACCCAGGATCATCTAGATTTTTTCTTATTACCTTCTAGGAGTTTTATAGTTCTGTGTTTTGCATTTAGGTCTGTAATCCATTTGGAATTAATTTTTGTCACTGGTGTAAAGCTTTTGTCTTAATTTTTTTCCTTTTCTTTTTTTGCATGTGGATGTACAGTTGTTCCAGGACCATTTGTCAAAAAGACTATTTTTGCCCCATTGTGTTGCCTTCACTCCTTTGTCAAAGATCAGTTAACAGTAGATATGTGGATCCATTTCTGGGCTCTTTATCTTGTTCCACTGATCTGTTTGCCTATTCTTTCGCAAATACCATACTGTCTTGATTACCGTAGCTGTATAGTAAGTCTTGAAGTCCTGGAGTGTCAGTCCTCTTCAATATTGTGTTGTCTATTCTGGGTCTTTTACCTCTCCATATAAATTGTAGAATCAGTTAGTTGATGTCTGCAAAATAACTTGCCAGACTTTTGATTGTCATTGCATTAAATCTATAGATCAAGTTGGGAAGAAGTGACGTCTTGACAATATTGAATCTTCCTATCCATAAACACGGACTATCTCTCCCTTTATTTAGTTTTTCTCGGATTTCCTTGGTTAAGAGTTTTCTAGTTTTCCTCATACAGATCTTGTACATATTTTGTTAGATTTATACCTAAGTATTTCATTTTGGGGGCTAATGTAAAGATATTATGTTTTTAATTTCAAATTCCACCTGTTCATTGCTGCTACATAGAAAAGCTATTGACTTTTGTATATTAAGCTGATATCCTGCAACCTTGCTATAGTCGTTGATTAATACTAAGAGTTTGTCAATTCTTCCAGATTTTCTACATAAGACAATCATGTCATCTACAAAAACAATTTTATTCTTTATTTCTCAATCTGTATACCTTTTATTTCCTTCTCTTTTCTAATTGTGTTATTGCTAGGACTTCCAGCTCGATGTTGAAAAGAAGTGGTGAAAGGGGACATCCTTGCCTGGTTCCTGATCTTAGTGAGAAAGCTTCTATTTTCTTACCATTAAGTCTGCTGTTAGCTGTAAGCTTTTTGTAGGTTCTGTTCTTTTAGATAGGGAAAAGGAAGCACTGGTGTAAAGAATTTATATATATATATATATATATATATATACACAGACACACACACACAATTGGATATTACTCAGCCATGAAAAAGAATGAAATAATGCTGTTTGCAGCAACATGGATGGACCTAAAGATTATCATTCTAAGTGAAGACAGAGAAAGACAAATATCATATGACATCACTTATATACGGAATCTAAAAAAAATGATACAAATCATTTACAAAACAGAAGTAACAGCCATAGAAAACAAACTTATGGTTACCAAAGGGATACAGGGTGAGGAGGATAAATTTGGAATTTGGGATTAACAGATACAGACTACTATATATAAAATAGATAAACAACAAGGACTTACTGTATAGCACAGGGAGCTATGTTCAATATCTTGTAATAACCTATAATGGAAAAGAATCTGAAAGAGAATATGTATATATATATGTATAACTGAATCACTGTGCTGTACACCTGAAACTAACACAACATTGTAAATCAACTACACTTCAATTAAAATGTCTGCTATTTGGCAAATAATAAATAATATAACATTTATTTTAACAAGTATTTACTATGTGCCAAGCACTTTTCTAAGAATTTTGTGACTATTAATTCACTTAATACTTATATTTATGAAGTTTACACTATAACTACCTCATTTTTTTGGATGAGGAAACAATTCACAAACTGTTGAGAAACTAGTATGTGGTCACAGAGCCAGGATTTGAGCCAGGTAGTTTGCCTACAAAATTGAGGCTCTCATCCATTGCTCTGTGCTATTTTTCCATGTTTGGCCTATGAACATAGAAAATTTTTAATTGTCACAGCTAAACATTTACTCACTACATTTAACATTATTATTTACAGTTATAAAATCTTATTCATGTACTGTAATACCAGTGATGTAGAGTGTCTGGGCAGAGAAATTATTAGCCCTGTAGAAACCTTATATATTATAGAAGTAATGTCCTTATAGAGGAGGTACATTTGTTTCCCTGTCCACATACAAAGTGCTAATATTCCACATTATTAACCTTACTCAAAACACTTACTGCAGGATGTCTTCAATGAGGAATTTTACCTACTGTGTTTGTCTGGCACACATGGACTCACCTCATTGTTTTTAACTTGTAAACATGCTGTAATTTATTGCTCTATGTCATCCATCTATTAAGCATGTCACTTGATACGTTTCCTCTGCAAGTAGATAGTAAGATTCCGAAGGCCAAAGGCAGTATCTTCTACTTACATACTGCAATGAAAGCTCCCTCACGAGTTCACTCTAAAGCACCAAGCCCTTCCCATTGTGAATTTGCTTTTGAGCTTCTCAGTGCTGTTTTTGCATTCAATCTAATATAACTATAAATTATAAAGCTGCCTAAAGTAGAACATATTCACATAATGTCCCCCGGGCATCTCAAACTCTACATATCCCCAAAACCCAAAGCAACTTTGAAAAATCCAATCTGTGCCTCCTCAAATTTTTCTCCCACAGAAGCAGAAAATTTTCACCCATAACTTCTCTCTCAGGGTCACCAAGCTCCAAACTCTGCTATCACAAATACCTCTTATATCCGTCACTTCTTTTTCAACTCCACTGACCCTAACCACGTTCAGGCCACAGTTCTCTCTCCTTAGACCACTGCAACAGCCTCCCAAAAAGACTGCTCTGAATTCAATTTCTTATTAGCAGAATCCTCCTTTGTATCTGTACTGCTACATTTCCGAACATAGGTGTAATAACATTTAGTCACTCAAAACAACTTATACAGAATAAAGTCCAAATTCCTTGCTATGGCATTCAAGGCCACTTATCAACCTTGGTTTCAACCTAGCTAGCTTATTGAGGGTAGAAGTATGTCTCCTTGAAAATCTGGGATAGGGCTGTAAGATCTCCTCCACTCCCCCTGTTTATGTAAATACATTAGTTTTGTTTAATGGGAATCATTGACATCACTCTCCTACACGGTGATGGCTCGGTTGGAAATGTGGCCACACTCACTGTGCGTGTCCCAGTGCCACCACACTCAGACAGAGCTCCCAAGCCGCTTCAGAGCCATGTCCGCATTTTTTGAGTAGACCAGCAGCAGAGAAGGCCGGCTGCGGGCAGTTAGCTGGCTTTCTTTAGCCTGGAGATTAGAAAGGGAGCCCTGATTTAATATTCTTCTGATAGACCTGAACTGGCTCCAAACTTGCAGGGGACCTGCAGTGATAAAACGTGACCCAAACCAAAAAATAAGCCTTTTTTTTTTCCATTCGTAGCCTCAGTATTATCATAAGCACTGTTTTAACACCACTCTGGAAAGCAAAGACACACTGAGCAGCGAAAATTCCCACGGCTGCCACAGCTCAGACGTGCCCGGGGGCCCTAGCAAGTCTCGCGAGAGAACAAAACAAGCGCCAGTTTCTCCCTGTTTCTCGCGAGAACCATGGACTTCAGCCTCCAGCTCACAGCGTTCCCGGGGCAACAGCGATGGCGGCTTCACTGTCCGAGCGGCTCTTCTTGCTGGACCTGCTCGTGGACTGGGTGCGTCTTGAAGCCGGGCTGCTACCGCCGCCCGAGGTCGCGGCGGCGGCGGCGCAGGAGGAGGAGTCGCCGCCGCGGTCGTCGCGCGGCCTGTGCCCCGCCGTGGCCTTCCGCCTGCTGGACTTCCCCACGCTGCTGGTTTATCCTCCCGGCGGCCCCGCTGCCCCCGCCCCGGAACTTCGGCCCGGCCTGGTCAACTTCGGTCGCGGCAAGTCCTGTCTCTTCCGCCTGCAGCCCGCTAGACTGCACCGCCTGCTCCTTCGGAGCCCGCTTTACACCTTGCTGCTGCAGCTGCCCCCCGGGCGCGCGACCCCTGCCCCGCAGCTCCTGGGGACCTGCAGCATCTCTTTGGCCGCCGCGGCCCACAGGGTCCTGGGGCCCGCCGCCTCCGGCTGCTCCCAGGGTCATCGGGGAAGTTTCCCTCTGCAAAACCAAGAGGGGGAGCGGATTGGGCACATTGCCCTGGGCTACCGCCTGACTGACCTGGGAAGCAGCTTGCTGGGCCATCTGGAGAGGCCAGTCGCTTCCACAGGAGGTGGAGTGGAGGGTGTGGAGGTCAGTCCCCAAACCTTGCAGGAAAACCAGCAGCTGTGGCAGCCAGACTCAGAGCCAAGCCCAAGAGATGCTGATAAGCCTCTGGTGGGTGTAAAAGTCTCAACGGCAGGGAAGGATTTGAAGGAGGGAGTCTTCCACAGCAAGGCCAACTCTGATTACACGGCTTCCGTGGAGAATGGCAAAACCAGCTCCGTTATTTGTTCAAAGGGTAGCAGTGAGAGGAGTGTTAGCCCCCAAAATCGGGAAGTCACAGAGTTAGACATTGAAACCAACATAATTTGCCCTCCTCCTCTGTATTACACTCATGTGACCCAAGAAAAGACACCTCCTAAGCAGGGTGAAATCACTATTGAGCCTCAAATGAATGCACCTGAGGAATTGGATGGTACTTTTCTGGAAGAAAAACTTGTAAATCCCCCAACACAGACTAATCCTCCAGAACATACAGATTTTGCAACACATGAGAGGCCTCCAGTGCTTACACATCCTGCACATATTCAGGATGTAGGAGCAAGTAACCAAACTACTTACCGTCCTCAAACTGAACAAAATAGGATCAATACTGTAAGGCAGCTGCCTTTGTTAAGTGCTTTGTTGGTTGAGTTGTCCTTGTTATACAACCAACCCATGGCAAGCCCTACTCATATACATCCTCATTTAGCCTGGTTATATAGAACTGAGGACAAGAAGTCACCAGAACCTTCTGCCAACTCCACATGTAAATCTGAATCTAAGAATAAGCTTTCTCTGGGGGAAAATGAAAAGTCAGTGAGTCTTCAGTATAAAAAGAACCAAACTGAAAATCTTAAGAAAGGTAAATATTTTGAAAAGAAAGGTGGTGTTCCCCCCAAAAGAGTTCCAAGGGGGAAGCTACTTTATGGCTTAACAAACACACTTAAGCTACGTTTAAAGCAAACAAATCCTGATATGTTGGTAGTACACGAAAAGAGAGAAGAGTATAGAAAATCGCAAGCACAAATGTTAGGTGCAAAACTCAGAATTCCATCATCCAAAGTTAAGATACTAAGTTTTGCAGAACAACATCGGAAGCCACATCAGCTGCCTAAAGATGAGTTTTTAGACTCAGATGCATCTTTTGCTGAAAATAGCAATACCTCAAATTAGTGTGGTTTTTGATGACCCCAGCACAACTAAAGAAACTAAGCTGAAATGTGCAACTGAAAAGACACTTGATGATTTACTGGAAGAAATGGTGAGTCCTGCAAATTCCATTGTCTCAGGTTTATTCATACAAATATTTTGGGTGGAAGAGTGGAAGTGAAAGTCCAAAGTCCAGGTCATTTCCAACGGGTCGCAGTAGTTGACAGAATTGTAGTAGATAAAGAAATAGATGATAAACAGGTCAAAATCACTTCTAACGACATTCTTACTGCTGATATGAATGAAAATAATCCAAGTACAAGTAGTTGCTCTGAAAGCGCCTCAGAACTAAAGTATTCAGATGACTTCACCAGTCCTTGCTGTTCTGAAGACACCAGCAGAAGTTTACAAGCTCGTGATAGCAGTCCGGGGACAGAAAATCCAAAACATAGTCAACAGACAAGTAAGTCCAGTGAAACAAGGTTGTCCATAAGGAAAAATAGCAGTGAAAAGAGTTCTATTCTTAGCCCACCTTTTTCAGCTGGATCCCCAGTACTCTCATATAAAAGATTTCGTATTTCAAAGGCTCAAGATAAAAGTTTGGAGGAAGCGTCTAATATCTCTACCAGTGATTTCTCTTCATCACACTGGACTGAGGAAAAAGAAAACCAGAGAGACCAAAATGGTATGCATAATTCTAAAGTTCTAAAGAGGAATCAAGACATCCCTACTAAACTTAAAACAAGAACAGGTTGCAAGCCCTCAGAAAAAAGCCAGTCACCTCGGACATCTCAAGTGAGTTCTCATCTGCCTTCTAATTTGTCAGAACTAGAACTTAATGTCCTGGATAGCAGTACATTTAGATCACTTTGAAGAAGTCAATGATGACCTTGGTTCACTAAACATTTCCAAGCAATGCAGAGTTATTTGCAAATTAGTAATAAATAAACTTCCAGGATATACAGTGTAAAAATATGTGCTTTTACATAACATTTAATTTGATAGCTGTACATTATTTTTAGTACATAAATTTATGTATATAATTGTTCAGAATACAAGTGTTTGTCATTCCTTTGCTGTTTAAATAGGATTCTACCATTAAATCTGACAAGATTGATCATGGGATCGCCTTATAACCCAGGTAAGATTTCAGTTGTTTAATCTTCTAAGAATAAAAGTATCTTCCTAAATTGTCTCTATTAAAGTATCCTAAAGCTGACTTCATGCACACCATTGAAAAGGCTAGTTAATAAAGATAGCTTCAAATTTTAATGGCAATAAATTGTTTACTGAATATAGAAGACTTACTGTATGAGATGCAGAAAGATACAAAAGAATTTAGTATATAGCGCCAGCAGTTATAAGAGCTTATTGTTCTATATAGATAGGAATTCTTCAGGGAAATCTTCTTGGACACATACACATTCCATATCTCCAATAGGTGAAGTCCTTTTTATATGCTGTCACAGTGCTCTGTATGCTTTTTTTTAAACCACAATTTGTGTGTGTGATTACTTGGTTAATGTTTATCTTATGATAGGTTTAAGTTCTGTGGTGGAAGGCACTGTATCTGTTTTGCGCACCAGTGTGGTCTTAGTATCTGGCACAGTCTCTGGCATGTGGCTGGGATTCAAAAAGCATTTGTTGGACAAATAAATGATGACCATGCATTGAAAATACCTAACGGGAGGGATTAAAATTGAGCAGTAAAAACAAGCAGAAACCCTAAAAATATCCTTATTGGAGACATGGTTATTTGACTGTAGTATTTTTGTTTTGCTGGAACACCCTTAGGTGTTCTCTGAAGTATTTGGAGAAGGGAACTAAAAAAGTGTCTTCCTATACAGTTTCTTGTATAGAAATTCAGTTTACTGTCATTTCAGCTTGTTCAAGTTATTTTTAATATAGGACAGTTTGTTTTTATGAAGTCTAGTGATCATTTCTTTATAATTTATTCCATTGATTTTATACTTAGACCTTATTTTGTGTTCAGATATTTACATATGTGTTCTTCTATGTAAATATTGTTATATTTTAAGTTTTACCCTTAATTTTTTAACATAGCGAACATTTTTGGATGTATGAGGTGAGGCCCTAATTTTCCTTCCTTTATAAGTAATTAAATAATTATGTAGGTGTTATCTTTTGAATGATCATAAAAGTAGAATTTCGATAGATGGTAAGAGATGAAGATGCTATATTTTGAGGAACAATATGAATAAAGAATGATGATGAGAATGAGCATGATGTACTCATGAGACTGTGAAAATATTATCTTGATTAGAGCGGTAGAGTCATACTACAGAGGGGTCGAAAGAAAATTCGTTGAGTAAGTCCCAGATTGTAGGGAGCTTCAAATGTCAAGCATAATCATAGAAACAGTAGAGTATTTTCATTTATAAATGAGCGCCAGTAAGTAGTCATGACATTCTGAATATTTTAAATTACTGAAATAATTTCTTAGAGGTACAGAAATTATTACCAGTGGAAGTTTTGAAATATGAAATATGTTTAATGGCTAATGGTTTATGGTCTTAATTTTTTGGTAAATATAAAGCATATAGTATATCATCTCACAAAATTAAAATAATTTACTGGTGGGTGCTGTAGCTAGATAGTCAAATGACACCAATTTGGTCTGTAAATTGTCAGCAAGTTTTCATTATTATGGAGGAGACAAAATATAAGCAATATCAGAATCATGAGAGAAATAATTCTTTAAAAACTGTTTTATTTGATTGAGAGTAAGTAGTTGTCTATGATGAGAATAGGTGAGGGAAATGATTTCAGTGTGTTTAAGGTACAACAAAGACTAAAGAGCTAATGTACTTTAAATTACAAATAGAGTAGTTGAATAAGCTTCTCTTTGAGTTATTCCCTGAATACTTATTTCTAGAATTGTGGTGGTGGATTTTCTAGCTTAATTCTAGTGAAAATACCTGTTCCCGTGTATTTAGTACTTCCTCTTTGCGTCCTATCTTCAAATTGTACTTCATGTTTTAATTCTAAAACCTGTAAACTTAGTTCTTTAAGAATACTATAATAGATACTACTTCTGAAGCCTTATTTATCTGCTTAATGCCTTAAAATCATTGAAACATGAAATAGTATTTCAGGGTCATAAATAAGGGAGACTGTCATTCAGTTGTTGGTAAAACTAAGCTCCTGCAATCCAGCCTTTCTGAGCATCTTAGGTATCTAAACTGCTGTGGGCAGAGCTGAATGGGGGTGAGCCACAGAAATAAGGGTAGGGCCTACCCTGCAGCTTGGGAGGCGGCTGTCAGTGATGACAAGTCTTTTGAACTGTTACTGTAAGCAGATTTGAAGAGGCCTGTGCAGATGCATACATCCAATATGTTGTTTTTTTCTCCAGTCACGTGCATGCTATTGAGGATATCTTTAGATACAAAGAACAATGGTACTGAACTCTCAAGCCCTTGTGGCTTTCTGGTCAGAGCCACCCATTCACATCTCAGTTTAATTTTTTTGCCTGTACAAGCAGTGCATTTATTATGGAAACTTAGAAACCAGACTTTTATCTGTTGCAAACATATAGGTCAAGACTATAAATTTTAAAAAGTTGTAAATTATCACATTGTATTGTTGGCAAGGCAAAGAAATTTCATAGCAAAGCAACATCTAAATAAGATAAATATATTTTTATGTCTATTAGATAAATAGTATTTATATTTGCCTACTCATAAACTGTCCTTGGGCCTAGATATATAGCCATCCTTCAGTCTTTTTGTGTTTTAATTTGGATTAAAGTATCTAGAGAGTTGTACAGAATGACAGTTTGTGAGCCAAGACTTGCTGGATTCTCCTCTTCTCATTTTTAACCTAAAACAGTACCAGGATAATTTACTTGGTTAAGGACCAAGGCATTTTTAATGTTTTTCTCCAGAGATCTGACTGTCATGCCAGGAAATAATAGACTTCAGGATGAACATTATTAGGTTGCAGTGCCAAGCCATAGTAGTAGAAATATTTCCTTATTTTCCAAATATTACTTATATCTCTGTTATACAAATAATATATGTAAATTCTAGAAACAAATAGAAAATTCAGATAAGAATTTTGTTTTTGCTTTAAAATTGTGTATTAAGGGAAGGTTATGGTCCTTTCCTTTCAAAATCCCACTGAAATGAGAGAAGAGATGTAAAAATAAGAATGAACCCTTAGTAGCCCCAGAGATCTGGAAGATACAAAGCAGATGGGATTAGGTTGGCCAAAAATGGACTAGAAATCTACTCTTCAACATCGCCCAGTGAGGTGCTGCTGGAGAGACGAGAAGATGGTGTTTTTTAACAGAGCCCGAGATAAACGTCAAATTCAGTCAGCAGGCCTTGGGAAGGAGTAGGTCATGGGACACTGGCGGTAGAAACTGAACCCTGAGCGTGATGGAGAGGCTGGGCCTGGGCTAAAGGTTATCTACTAGAAAAGGTGCTGGGGCCACAGAGGAAAACGAATATTTTCGCTTTGGACAGCAAAACATGTTAACAGGGCCTTTCTCGATTTTATTGGGGAGACCACTAACCCTAGTGGCAAATTAAAGCGTTACAACCCTGGTCTTTGGAGGCAGATGGATGGCGTTTGCGTCTTTGATCATGTGGTGTGTGATTTTCTGAGATTATTTCTTCATTACAGGATTAGGTTGGGGATTGAATCAAATACCATTTATCTAGCATATACGACAGTCAATGTGCCTGGGAGTGTTGGTGTATTTAATAGTACAGAGAATGTACCACGGTATCTGTGTGCCTGCCCTAGGAGGATATATTTTCAATAAAACCTCAGTCAGGAAATCAACTCTTCCTTCCAAATGGTTAAAACAAACGTTCCATTTGACATTGTAACTGAGTGGGAGAACCCCTGGCAGCAGGAATCCTTGGAAAGGTTTGGGTTTTAATAAAGAATGTGTTTGTCCAGGAGCAGGCCAGGATGGGAGATTAGATAAGCTCCCAAGTAATGGTACAAGATAACAGCTGAAGGTCATAAGGTGAAAGAAAGCATGTGGAATGGAACAGGTCTATGAGTCAGTATATGAGTCACTTATTACAGGTTCAGAAACCTATACTTGCAAGCTTGACTATTTAGGATACTTTGTTTTATTCGTTTATTTTCTGTTTTCTTCTTGGTTTTAATATAGTTCTTTTTGAAGGATCTTATAGTTGAGCTGTGAGAGCAATTGGAAATGGATTTGGTTGTGACTCATAATTGAGCTGAAATCCTAAAGGAGGAGCAGTAAACCCCCAGGGTCTACATAGTGAAAGACAGAAAAAAAGACAACCCCTTTTCTACCCAGAGATTTCTCCTTCAGCTTTTATCTCCTAGAAACCTTGGAGGGTTTTGCTTTTTGTCTCATTAAGGGAAGCTGCTCAATTACAGAGAGTTTCACACCCAACAACTGCCTGGAGGACTGTATTTCATAACTTGTGATTTTGGTGTCAACACTGTGGAGAGAATTGGGATGGAATTCTGGACTCAGAATGACACAAAAAAATAATGGATTGCTTTAGATGCGGAGGAACCTATTGTCAGAAGAGTTGGTCTGAAAATGATTGCTTGCATATCCAGAATTCTTAAGAGTATTTCCAAGTACTTTGGGACAGTATTTGTTAACCTGGGGGAAGAGATCTTTCTAATCGTCTGGAAAAGTTCCAAGTGTGAATGCTGGCATCTTGTCAGCAAAGTTCTCCATATCCCTGACTCCCTCTGTAGTAGTCAGAAACCAGATATTTAGGGAGGCACATTTTTTAATTTTCAGATGGCACTGTCTTGCATTTAGAGCTCTAACTCAATTGTTTTTACTAAACCAAAGGTATGCTCTCCTGCATCAACAAAGAAATACCCATCTCTATGCTGAGAATATGATCATACTGAATCCCAGTGTGGTATTAAAAAGCAGCTGAAATTTTTAAACAATTACAGTCAGAAAAGAAAGCTTGAATTCATAGGAATTTGGAGCTAGAAGATACTTTGGAAATCATTTAGTTCAACTCCTTCATTTTATAAATAAGGAATGTGGCCCCAAATAATGAAGTTTGCTACTCTCTTGCTCCCCTCTTTCCATTAGAAGGTGCCACTTCATGTGTCAAACTGGGGTCATAGCAAACCCAAACTGTGTGTCTGGCAGACTTTCTATAACATTCATATTGAAAACACTAACCAAAAAATGAACTGACTTAGAGATGTGGGAATTTATCCTCTGTGCCACAGGGAAGGCATCTGTGTTTGGTGTCAGGCAGACCTGTTAAGAGTCCTGGCTCCTCCACTCACCTGTTAATCTTAGGCAAGTCTCTCTGGGACTCAGTTTTCACACCTATAAAATGGAGAAATCAATCATCATGCCGAAAGTGCAGCAATAGTGACATCATCCAATATGACTTTCTTAATAATGTTCAATATCAATGCAGCATCAGTGCAGGTCAAGTCCAGGTAGGGGATGTGTACCAGAAGATGTTCTCCTGATGGTGAGACACAATAATAGCAGCACTTCTGACACATGGGTACCACCCGTACTTGCCGGAAACCAGACGACTTGACACATGAGTCCTTCTAACTAAAGGACATCATGAACCCACTGGCACCTTGAATTTAACTGCCAATCTCCGTGTCAGTTCAGTGCTATACTTTCCCTCTCCTTGATGATCTTCGCCATTGAAACCCCACCTTTTGGACTTCCCTGGTGGTGCAGTGGTTAAGAATCCGACTGCCAATGCAGGGGACATGGGTTCAAGCCCTGGTCCGGGAAGATCCCACATACTGTGGAGCAACTAAGCCCGTGAGCCACAACTACTGAGCCTGAGCTCTAGAGCCCATGAGCCACAACTACTGAAGCCCGTGCACCTAGAGCCCGTGCTCCTCAACAAGAGAAGCCACTGCAGTGAGAAGCCTGCTCACCACAACAAAGAGTATCCCCCGCTCGCCGCAACCAGAGAAAGCCCGCGTGCAGCAACGAAGACCCAATCCAGCCAAAAATAAATAAATTTATTAAAAAAAAGAAAAAGAAGCCCTACCTTCCATCCCATGCCCTATTGCCTGATCCTCAGCTAGAAGTGAGGAACCTGCTTATGTTATAGAAAAGAAGATAGATTCTTGACAACTGTGAAGGCAGCAACAGGTATGGCTCATCAGAAGTAGGGTAGGTCAGAGGAGCTGCCTCGTGAACTTCCACACTCTTAGACACGTACACGGATAGCCATGGGTTAGCCTTCCTGGGGGGCAACCTAAAGAATGACCCAGCTGTACTTGATGTCCCCTTAAAAAGGAGGGGCTCAGAAACATGTTAGTAGGGCTGGTTTCACGGGAATGCAGCCTATGCAGTTGCATAAACCCTGCACTCAGAAGAGCCTCACAGTGGGTTTAATGCTCTGCTATTGTCATCTTGAAATTCTTAATAATTTTCTCTTTGCACTTGTGTTTTTGAGTGAAGTCTAATGAGACAGCAGTGCATCCACATTAGCAGGGGAGATGCGCACCATGTGTGTGTCCACCCCTGTTGCTTCCCACCCCACTCATAGATAGCTGTATGGCTTCTGTAGACAATTACCTTCTACTCAGAAGGGCACTGCATATGGTTTAAGGTTCTGTTATCACTGTCTTGAAATTCTTAACAATTTTCTCTTTGTGTTGTGTAAACATAGAAATTCAAGTCTGATGGGACAATGGCACATGTGCCAGAGTAAAGAGGCACAGCATGTATATTTATCGCTTTGCTGCCCTGTTTGCATACAGTGTTCGTGGAACCCCGAAAGCACAAAATTCCATGGGACTCACTGCATGTGGGAGCTCAGTGAGACTTAACACAAATTAGGTGAGCCCATGCCATCTACGACTGGGCAGCCCCGGGAGGCAGGATCTCTGTGTGAGCCAGAGCTGGCTTCAAGCTCAGAAAGAAGGCAGTGATGTTCCAAGAAGCATGAATGACCAGGGAACCCCATCATATCTTTTCTCGCTCATGTTACTTCCCTGTGTTAGCCGACCACTGATGTTGAAAATGATGACACAGAAGGACAGAGAAAGATAGAGCAACCCAGAGTTCCTTGTCCTTCCAGCTCTTCCTTAGTCATCAGAAAGCCAGTGGTGGAGGGTGTTGGTAGGATGTGCAGGTATCAAGAAGTGAAATAGAATACTTGAGTTAGTTTAGTTGGGGCAGCATTTCCACTGTCTGTGTGCATGTCAACATTACAAGATGCCAGTTGTGTAATTTTGATGATTCCGCATACAAGTAAATGTTCTATTCGTATTTAAAGCTGATGTTGCACAATATAAAGATGAACAGTAAAAATTATGTGAATTGTGTAAGATTTTAATTTTTCTTTACTTTGAAAGACATTAAACAGTGAGGCAGAGTTCTAAAATGACCCCCCAGTGACCTATGCCCTTGTACAATCCCTCCCTTTGCATGTCGGCAGGACCTGTAGTTTGCTTCTAACTAATAGAATATGGCAGAGGTGAAAGAGTTTGGCACATGTAATGAAAGCCCCTAATCACACAGGGAGATCAGCTTGGTGCTTTGTGTCCACCTAGAGGGGTGGGAAGGAGACACAAGAGGGAGGGGATATGGGGATGTATGTATACATATAGCTGATTCACTTTGTTATACAGCAGAAACTAACACACCATCGTAAAGCAATTATACTCCAATAAAGGTGTAAAAAAATAATAAAAATAAAGACATGGAAAATTTTAAAAAGCCCCTCATCAGTTAACTTTAAAGTAAATCAAAAATAAATAAATAAATAAAATTAAAAAATAAAGTAAATCAAAGTGAGATTACCCTAGGTGGGCCATACCTAATCAGGCAAACCCTTTAAAAGCGGTTAGAAGCGAGACACACTTTCTTCTGCTGGCCTTGAAGAAACAAGCACCATGAGTCCTGCAGCTGAAAAAACAAAATACTTTGTGCCAACAACAGCACGAGCGTGAAAGAGGAGGACTCAAACCTCAGATGAGACTCCAGCCCTAGGCAACACCTAGACTGAAGCCTGTGAGACCCTGGGCAGAGGACACAGCTATACATGCCTGGACTCCTGACCCACAGATTCCATGGGGTAGTACACAGGTGTTGTTTGAAGTTGCTAAGTTTGGGGTAATTTGTCGTGCAGCCATAGAAAAATTAATACAAATAGCCAATAAAAACACTGTGAAAAGTTGAGAGGGAGACCTTGGAAGAAAGGGAAAAGCTTTATATTTTAGGCACTCCCTGTTTTTTGAGCAAGTCCTGCATTTTTACTTTTCACTGAGCCCCCCAGATTCTGCAGCTGGCCCTGGCTGTTACTCCAAGCTGGTAGAGGCACAGCCAATGGCCTACAGGCTTTCTACTTGACTCTGCAATGCACATAGGCTTTAGCACAGCCTTTCTGGACATGGCTGGTGTGTATCACACTTGGGAATACCTTGTGGAGGTTATATATTTCCTCTGTAGGATCTGAATATTATCTTTAAATTTTTAAATTTACAGTCTGAACTAAAATGCGTACATTTCACGCTAATGATAAATTTGGCTTCTGAAACTATGTAATTGCTCATAGCAATTCTTTGGAGGTAGAACTAATGTAATTCTGCATACAATATTTTTAGTGCATAACAAAAATGATTGAACAATACATAACCATTTATGAACTGTTTCCTATTTATTCTCGTCAGTTAAAATAATTTCTACGGATTTTTTAAAGGACTGGCTCTCTCCATAATGTTTCTGTAGCACTAGTTGCAGACTTCTGCAGTCGTGCCATTTCCTCAATGTGGTTCGTTTTGCAGATGATCTGGGGATATGTGTGTGTAACCGCTGTGGCCCACAGCTCTAGTTTGGAAAACAAATCTAATGATTCTCCTATTATATTCCAGTAGATTGTGCCAGCTCCACATATTTATGTTAGCAGGAAATCCAGCATCAAACTTTTATGAACTCTGCCATCCCAAAGGACTGGGATCCTGAGATGCCTACTTGGTCTTATTTAAGTGGCCTCTCCTGCTTACAAATGCCAGGCCAACCTGCCAACTAGTTGGCCTTGGTTTTCAGCTGCCATGGTTCCTACTGCGGCAACAAAGTGTGGCATCCGAAGACCAGATGCTTCCGTGGTCCTGATTCCACCACAGTTTTCGAGGGTGCAAGTTACTTTGGTTTTTGCGCACAGGTTCGCATTCACAGGGTGGCTGGATCTGGAGTTGTCTTAAAGCCCTTCCCCCTGATGATCTAGACACTCTGTGCAGAGCAAGGGCCACTAGGACAGGTTAAGAACCTTTTCTTGTTTGCTGTGGGGTCTTCAGGGTCCTTTCCTGCCAGGGAACTTTGACTGAAACAATCCTAAAACATCAGAGTTCGTAATTATTTCAGACAGCTAAAGGGAAGGAGTCATGGGCTGGATTCTGTTCTTTGAAACCTACTGAACCCTGTGAAAATCTACTTCTTTTCTCTCAGTTTCCACCGAATGAAAAAACGGATCTGATTCTTAAGGCCTGTGGATGTATATACTTATGTTTATATAACAGAGACCTCTGTAGTGTTGTGAGAAGAGTCCAAGAACTTTTCTGGAGAATGTTCTATGTCCCGTTACGGAAAAGCAATCGGCAGCCCTGGCTTAAAATAATTAATAAATAAAACTGACTTTCCCTGTGCCAGGCACCTTCTACATGTGTATGTGTTGAGAATGTCTTATTCAGTTTTGTTTTCCTCCCTCATACCCAGCGAGGAGCCTACTGCAGCCCCTTTCGTAAAGTATATGTTTAATGGATGTTGGTGGAATTGAATAGAAACAGTAATTAAAACTTGCATCTATTCATAGTTTACAAATCAGGGTCTTGTATGCTTTGTCTGCCTCACCACTTAGCTAAGAGCTCTGCCACCTGGAAATTTGGGGGCTGGGGCCCTGGGAATAGTGACCCATGAAACTAACTTACTTCGTCCCCTGTGATCCTAAGTAATAAATCAGGATCAAAGCTTTTGGTTGATTCCTGCAACCAGTTCATTTGGCTGATAATCCTTAGGTCCACCTGGGTTAAGAATGAGCTGACCACAGACCAGGAAGATACCCTGCTCATCCTTGATGTCAACCTTGTTCTCCAGATTTACTCTCAGATCGGTTATGCAAGCTGACTCCCCAGAATCCGGGTGCATTTGTGTAGCGGATGCTTTTCTGGCTGACAGCTATTCCAACATATGGCACCTCCTAAGAAGCACCAGAAGATTGAAGTATTCTGATCTCTGTGCTTCGACTGCATTTCTTGAAATAACTTGGTTATAAAACTCACAACAAATAACACTTCCTTTGACACTCAAAGTGTTAGGAAGAGCTAGACTATGGTGTGTATCTAGACCACTTTGTACCTGAATTTAAATTTTTAACATTCTCTTTAGGGGCAGCCAGTTTCACCGTGTGCATTTTAAAGAACAAGAATGTGTTTGAATGAATGTGTCTGGTCTCCAATCTGTGGACCCATTCACTTGTTTTTATTGTGTAATATTTTAAACATTGAGAAGAATAAGTAATACAACCAGGTCCTGTGTACACATCACCCAGATTTA
Organism: Delphinapterus leucas; assembly: GCF_059928025.1. Classification (NCBI taxonomy): domain Eukaryota; kingdom Metazoa; phylum Chordata; class Mammalia; order Artiodactyla; family Monodontidae; genus Delphinapterus; species Delphinapterus leucas. The sequence goes on from NC_143144.1 coordinate 7,310,717, forward strand.
ACCCCGTGCTGGCGTTGTGCCGTGCTTGCTTGCCTGCACTGCGCGCGCTCTCTCTCTCTCTCTCTCTCTCTCTCTCTCTCTCTCTCTCTGTCTCTCTCTCTCATAAACAAAACATACAGCTACCAATGAAAGCCCCTTTGCTTCCTCTCCATTTCTTTGCCCTCCTTTCCAAGGGGTACCCATTACTCTGGGTTACTGTATACCTTTCCCATTCCCATGGGAGGGGGCATGTAGGTTGTTTCCAAATTTTTCTTATTACCAACAATGCTGCAATTAACATTCTTGTCCCTCTGTGCACATGTGCTCAAATTTCCTTAGGATTTTATACCTGGAATTGGAATTTCCAGGTTCTATGGGATACACATCTTGAGCACTGCCAGATCACTCTCCAGAGCAGTTGAACCAATGTACTGTGCCACCACCAGCATGTGAGGACACCTTTTTCTTCATATTCTATCACAAAACTTGGTAAAGAGTAGACATTTTAATTTTCACTGCTATGTTTAACTATTGTAACTTTACAATAACTACTGATGTCTAGAAAGGCAAGTCCACTCCCTTCTTCTTTTTTTATGTCGTCTAAGCCAAGCAGTTCTCAAACTTCTTGAAGCCTATAAACTCTCAGAAATTCTTGAGTACTCCAAAGAGCTTTTGTTTACGTGGATTATTTCTATCAACATTTCCCAGAAATTGAAAGTGTGAAGTTTTTAAAATGTGTAGTGAATTCATTTAAAAGCAACATTAGTAAACCCGTTACATGTGAACATGAATAACACTTTTTAAAAATTTTATTTATTTTTATACAGCATGTCCTTATTCCCTATTTTACACATATTAGTGCATACATGTCAATCCCAATCTCCCAATTCATCCCACCCCCACCCCCCCTTCCCACCTTGGTGTCCATATGTTTGTTCTCTATTTCTGTGTGTCTATTTCTGCCTTGCAAACCGGTTCATCTGCAGCATTTTTCTAGAATCTACATATATGCACCAATATATGATATTTATTTTTCTCTTTCTGACTTACTTCACTCTGTATGACAGTGTTTAGGTCCGTCCACGTCTTGACAAATGACCCAATTTCATTCCTTATTATGGCTAGGTAATATTCCATTGTATATATATACCACATCTTTATCCATTCATCTGTTGATGGGCATTTAGGTTGCTTCCATATCCTGGCTGTTGTAAATAGTGCTGCAATGAACACTGGGGTGCATGTGTCTTTTTGAATTATAGCTTTCTCTGGACATATGCCCAGTAGTGGGATTGCTGGGTCATATGGTAATTCTATTTTTAGAACCTCCATACTGTTCTCCATAGTGGCTGTATCAATTTACATTCCCACCAACAGTGCAAGAGGGTTCCCTTTTCTCCACACCCTCTCCAGCATTTGTTGTTTGTAGATTTTCTGATGATGCCCATTCTGACTGCTGTGAGGTGATACCTCATTGTAGTTGTGATTTGCATTTCTCTAATAATTAGTGATATTGAGCAGCTTTTCATGTGCCTCTTGGCCATCTGTATGTCTTCTTTGGAGAGATGTCAATTCTGCCTATTTTTTGATTGGGTTGTTTGTTTTTTTGATATAGAGCTGCATAAGCCGTTTATATATTTTGGAGTTTAATCCTTTGTCCGTTGATTTGTTTGCATATATTTTCTCCCATTCTGAGGGTTTTCGTCTTGATTAGAGTTTCCTTTGTTTTTCAAAAGCTAAGTTTCATTGGGTTCCATTTGTTTATTTTTCTTTTTATTTCCATTACTCTAGGAGAAGGGTCAAAAAAGATCTTGCTCTGATTTATGTTGAAGAGTGTTCTTCCTATGTTTTCCTCTAAGAGTTTTATAGTGTCCAGTCTTACATTTAGGTCTTTAATCCACTTTGAGTTTATTTTTATGTGTGTTGTTAGGGAGTGTTCTAATTTCATTCTTTTCCATGTAGCTGTCCAGTTTTCCCAGCACCACTTACTGAAGAGACTGTCTTTTCTCCACTGTATATCCTCACCTCCTTTGTCATAGATTAGTTGACGATAGGTGCATGGGTTTTCTCTGGACTTTCTATCCTGTTCCATTCATGTATTTGTTTTTGTGCAAGTACCATATTCTCTTGATTACTGTAGCTTCGTAGTATAGTCTGAAGTCAGGGAATCTGATTCCTCCGGCGCTGTTTTTTTCCCTGAAGACTGCTTTGGCTATTCGGGGTCTTTTGTGTCTCCATACAAATTTTAAGATTTTTTGTTCAGGTTCTGTAAAAAATGCCATTGGTAATTCGATAGGGATTGCATTGAATCTGTAGATTGCTTTGGACAGTATAGTCATTTTCACAGTATGGATTCTTCCAATCCAAGAACATGGTATATCTCTCCATCTGTTTGTGTCATCTTTGATTTCTTTCATCAGTGTCTTATAGTTTTCTGAGTACAGACCTTTTACCTCCTGAGGTAGGTTTATTCCTAGGTATTTTATTCTTTTTGTTGCAATGGTGAGTGGGATTGTTTCCTTCATTTCTCTTTCTGATCTTTTGTTGTTAGTGTATAGGAATGCAAGAGATTTTTGTGCATTAATTTCGAATCCTGCAACTTTATCAAATTCATTGATTAGCTCTAGTCATTTCCTGGTGGCATCTTTAGGATTATCTGTGTATAGTATCATGTCATCTGCAACCAGTGACAGTTTTACTTCTTTCACAATTTGGATTCCTTTTATTTCTTTTTCTTCTCCGATTGCCATGGCTAGGACTTTCAAAACTATGTTGAAGAATAATGGTGAAGGTGGACATCCTTGGCTTGTTCCTGATCTTAGGAGGAAATGCTTTCAGTTTTTCACCATTGAGGATGATGTTGGCTGTGAGTTTTTCATATATGGCCTTTATTATGTTGAGGTAGGTTCCCTCTGGCCTCTTTCTGGAGAATTTTTGTCATAAATGGATGTTGAATTTTGTCAGAAGCTTTTTCTGCATCAATTGAGATGATCATTTGATTTTTATTTCTCAATTTGTTAATATGGTGTATCACATTGATTGATTTGCATATATTGAAGAATCCTTACTTCCCTGGGATAAATCCCACTTGATCGTGGTGTATGCTCCTTTTAATGTGTTGTTGGATTCTGTTTCCTAGTATTTTGTTGATGATTTTTGCATCTATATTCATCAGTGATATTGGTCTGTAATTTTATTTTTTTTGTAGTATCTTGTCTCGTTTTGGTATCAGGATGATCATGGCCTCGTAGAATGAGTTTGGGAGCGTTCCTTCCTCTGCAAAATTTTGGAAGAGTTTGAGAAAGATGGGTGTTAGCTCTTCTCTAAATGTTTGACAGAATTCTCCTGTGAAGCCGTCTCATCCTGGATTTTTGTGTGTTGGAAGATTTTTTATCCCAGTTTCAATTTCATTACTTGTGATTGGTCTGATCATATTTTCTATTTCTTCCTGGTTCAGTCTTGGAAGGTTATACCTTTCTAAGAATTTGTCCATTTCTTCCAGGTTGTCCATTTTATTGGCATAGAGTTGCTTGTAGTAGTCTCTTAGGATGCTTTGTATTTCTGCCGTGTCTGTTGTAATTTCTCCTTTTTCAATCCTAATTTTATTGATTTGAGTCCTCTCCCTCTTTTTCTTGATGAGTCTGGCTAATGGTTTATCAATTTTGTTTATATTCTCAAAGAACCATCTTTTAGTTTTATTGATCTTTGCTATTGTTTTCTTTGTTTCTATTTCATTTATTTCTGTTCTGATCTTTATGATTTGTTTCCTTCTACTAACTTTGGGTTTTGTTTGTTCTTCTTTCTCTAATTCCTTTAGGTGTAGGGTAAGATTGTTTATTTGAGATTTTTCTTGTTTCTTGAGGTAGGATTGTACTGCTATAAACTTCCCTCTTAGAACTGCTTTTGCTGCATCGCACAGGTTTTGGATTGCCGTGTTTTCATTGTCATTTGTCTTTAGGTGTTTTTTGATTTCCTCTTTGATTTTTTCAGTGATCCCTTGGTTATTTAGTAATGTATTGTTTAGGCTCCATGTGTTCGTGTTTCTTACATTTTTTCCCCTGTAATTTATTTCCAATCTCATAACATTGTGGTTGGAAAAGATGTTTGATACGATTTCAATTTTCTTAAATTTACCGAGGCTTGATTTGTGACCCAAGATATGATCTATCCTGGAGAATGTTCCATGTGCACTTGAGAAGAAAGTGTAATCTGCTGTTTTCGGGTGGAATGTTGTGTAAATATCAATTAAATCTATCTGGTCTATTGTGTCATTTAAAGCTTGTGTTTCCTTATTAATTTTCTGTCTGGATGATCTGTCCCCTGGTGTAAGTGAGGTGTTAAAATCCCCCACTATTATTTAGTTACTGTCGATTTCCTCTTTTGTAGCTGTTAGCATTTGCCTTACGTATGGAGGTGCTCTTATTTTGGGTGCATATAGATTTGTAATTGTTATATCTTCTTCTTGGATTGATCCCTTGATCATTGTGTAGTGTCCTTCTTTGTGTCTTGTAACATTCTTTATTTTAAAGTCTATTTTATCTGATATGAGTATTGCTACTCCAGCTTTCTTTTGATTTCCATTTGCATGGAATATCTTTTTCCATCCCCTCACTTTCAGTCTGTATGTGTCCCTAGGTCTGAAGTGGGTCTCTTGTAGACAGCATATATATGGGTCTTGTTTTTGTATCCATTCAGCAAGCCTGTGTCTTTTGGTTGAAGCATTTAATCCTTTCATGTTTAAGGTAATTATCAATATGTATGTTCGTATTACCATTTTCTTAATTGTTTTGGGTTTATTTTTGTAGGTCCTTTTCTTGTCTTGTGTTTCCCACTTAGAGAAGTTCCTTTAGCATTTGTTGTAGAGCTGGTTTGGTGGTACTGAATTCTCTTAGCTTTTTCTTGTCTGTAAAGCTTTTGATTTCTCCATCGAATCTGAATGAGATCTTTGCCTGGTAGAGTAATCTTGGTTGTAGGTTTTTGCTTTTCACCACTTTAAGTATATCACGCTACTCCCTTCTGGCTTGTAGAGTTTCTGCTGAGAAATCGGCTGTTAACCTAGTGGGAGTTCTCTTGTATGTTATTTGTTGTTTTTCCCTTGTTGCTTTTAATAATTTTTCTCTGTCTTTAATTTTTGTCAATTTGATTACTGTGTGTTCAGCGTGTTTCTCCTTGGGTTTATCCTGGCTGGGACTCTCTGTGCTTCCTGGACTTGGGTGACCATTTCCTTTCCCATGTTAGGGAAGTTTTCAACTATAATCTCTTCAAATATTTTTTCAGGTCCTTTCTCTCTCTCTTCTCCTTCTGGGACCCCTATAATGTGAATGTTGTTGCATTTAATGTTGTCCCAGAGGTCTCTTAGGCTGTCTTCATTCCTTTTCATTCTTTTTTCTTTATTATGTTCCGTGGCAGTGAATTCCACCATTCTGTCTTCCAGGTCACTTATCCACTCTTCTGCCTCAGTTATTCGGTATTGATTCCTTCTAGTGTATTTTTCATTTCAGGTATTGTATTTTTCATCTCTGTTTGTTTGTTCTTTAATTCTTCTAGGTCTTTGTTAAACATTTCTTGCATCTTCTCGATCTTTGCCTCCATTCTTGTTCCAAGGTCCTGGATCATCTTCACTATCATTATTCTGAATTCTTTCTCTGGAAGGTTTCCTATCTCCACTTCATTTAGTTGTTTTTCTGGGGTTTTATCTTGTTCCTTCATCTGGTACGTAGTCCTCTGCCTTTTCATTTTGTCTGTCTTTCTGTGAATGTGGTTTTCGTTCCACAGGCTGCAGAATTGTAGTTCTTCTTGTTTCTGCTGTCTGCCCTCTGGTGCATGAGGCTATCTAAGAGGTTTGGGCAAGCTTCCTGATGGGAGGGACTGGTGGTGGGTAGAGCTGGGTGTTGTTTTGGTGGGTAGAGCTCAGTAAAACATTGATCCACTTGTCTGCTGATGGGTGGGGCTGGGTTCCCTCCCTGTTGGTTGTTTGGCCTGAGGTGACCCAGCACTGGAGCCTACCTGGCTCTTTGGTGGGGCTAATGGACTCCGGGAGGGCTCACACCAAGGAGTACTTCCTAGAACTTCTGCTGCCAGTGTCCTTGTCCCCGCAGTGAGCTACAGCCACCTCCCGCTGCTGCAGGAGACCCTCCAGCACTAGCAGGTGGGTCTGGTTCCGTCTCCTGTGGGGTCACTGCTCCTTCCCCTGGGTCCTGCTGTGCACACTACTTTGTGTGTGCCCTCCAAGAGTGGAGTCTCTGTTTCCCCCAGTCCTGTCGAAGTCCTGCAGTCACATCCCACTAGCCTTCAAAGCCTGATTCTCTAGGAATTCCTCCTCCTGTTGCTGAACCCCCAGGTTGGGAAGCCTGACATGGGGCTCAGAACCTTCACTCCAGTGGGTGGAACTTCTGTGGTATAAGTGTTCTCCAGTTTGTGAGTCACCCACCACTGATTATGGGATTTGATTTTACTGTGATTGTGCCCCTCCTACCGTCTTATTGTGGCTTCTCCCCTGACTTTGGATGTGGGGTATCTTTTTTGGTGAGTTCCACTGTCTTCCTGTCGATGATTGTTCAGCAGTTAGTTGTGATTCCGGTGCTCTCGCAAGAGGGAGTGAGCGCACATCCTTCTACTCTGTCATCTTGAATGTGAATTTCATTCTTTTTTTTTTTATCAAATAACACTTCCAAAACTACCTAGCTGGTGATGACATCCGGTCCCAGCCTCAGAAGAGTATCCCCAGCTTAACAGGTGCAAACCGTGACCTGACTCCTATCCCCCGACACAGTCCCAGGTTAGCTTTCTGTGTTGAACCTTCTATGTTTACACCTTCACACGCACTCCACCTCTCTCCTCTGGCTCTGCTGCCTTTGCGGACAAACTGGATTCGGCTCCTGTTTGGGGTCAGTCAGCGGTGGCACCGCGGCAGGTGTGAGAGCGGGAGGAAGAGGAAAGTTGCCACGCTGCCAGGTTCCCTGACTCTCTCTGGGCCAGCCTTTGGCAGGGGCAGTGGAGGCTGTGTTCCCGTGTAGAAAGGTCACGGTTTCCACGGGACATTCCTCTGCAGCCGTGGCTACCACTCTACGGTCTCTGAGTCCCAGGAACTGACCGCTCTGCTTGCCCTTTCCAGCCTACAGATGCTGATGGCTCCTCTGTTGTGGTGCAGGGTCCCTCACCATTGCCGTGGTTCCCCTGAAGCCGGCCACACCTTCCTAAGTAGCTCCTTCATTCAGCTTTCCTCACTCACCCTGCTCGAGTGCCCGGACCCTGACTGATGGGACTGTCCAGCCTCAATCGCCACCGCCTCTCACCTCTCGGGGGGCTCCAGGCAGAAACCCACAGCATCCTCCCATCTGTCCCCCTTCCACCCCCATCCACCCTGTGGATGCTGCTTCCTACACACATCCTGAAATGAGCCATTTCTCCCCTCCCCAGGACTAGGTAGCAGCCTCTTCCCTGGTCTCCCCAATTTTCTCTCACCTCTTTCAATCTATTCACTGCACAAATCTTTTAAAAACATAAGTCGCGTCATATCTCTTCACGGCTTAAACCTCACTAACGGTGTTCTCTTAGATTTTGAGTAAAATACAAGTTCCTTGTCACGGGCCTACAAGGCCTTGTGTGATTTGACCTCTGTCTCCCTCTCGGAATCCATTGCGCAGTGGCCCCAGCTTGCTCGCTGATGCTCCAGGCACACTGTCCTCCCGTTGTTCCGTGAACACGATGACCTCGTCCACACCTCGGGACCTTTGCTCGTCCTTTTCGCTTTGGAAAGATCTCATGATCCCCTCTGTAGAACACGATTAGTCTACTCTGCACCCATGCCTTCTTATCCTTCAGATTTCAGCTGACAGATCACTTCCTCAGAGAGGCCTTGTGACAGTCCCACCAAGTTAGCTTTCCCATCCCACGTCGCCCACACCCCATTGTTTCCCATCATTGCCCCCTGTTGATGCCTTTATTACAAGGTGTAAGTATGTAGGGTAACAGTCTTTTCTGTTTGTCTAGGTTCTTTGCTTATTTATTTTCTGTCTTCTTTGCTCAACTGTAAACTTTGTGTGACAGACTTATGACTGTTTTGTTCACCACTATATACCTAGTTTTTAATACAGCCCTTTGTATTCTGGCACACAATTGCATTTGAGAAATATTTGTTCAATGAGTAGATATTTAAACATTGAAATGGGAAAAAAAAGTAGTGTTTCCTTAAGAGGTTCACGATAAACGGCAATGGAAACCAGAGATAATTTTCTTAAAAAAGAAACAAAAAAACAAAATGAGAGAGAGAGAGAGAGAGACTTTGTATATATATATATTCCCCTTTTTCCCCCTGAGGGAACAATCAGCACTTAGATGTTCTTAGCCTATTGAGCATCCAGAAAAACCACTTAGCTGCAGAGGAAATGTCAAGTACACAATGGAGATTAAAGTTTCAGCACTTGGGGATAATCGCAAAGATGTTTTCTATTATATATGCTCAAGAAAAAAGACAAAAAAGGAAAGAAAGACATGAAAACCCAATGGAAAAGCATTTCAAATGGTAATCGAATTGTTACTTTTATTGCAACCCTAGAAAAATTATTTCAAAGCCTCAGATCGTGAGTCTAAAGCCTGAAGACTAATCACTTAATAATGTGGTCAAAAAGTCAAGAATCAAAAAAAAAAAAACTTGGATTGGGCAAGAATATTTTATACCATCATGCTGTTACTAGAACTGTTAGATGAAGGGATGACATCTGGATAGCTATCTAAACATCCAGCAATGTCTCCTCCTCTGAGACACATTTGTTATTCGTAAAACTAACTTACCACTGAGTATGGTCAGTTTTAATTGCAATTATTTTTTCAAGTGTCTGTGGTTTATTCCTCACTGCCTTTGTGGTAACTTTTGTGGCTAAGGATGTGTTTTAAACTTCTTTTTATTGTCTAAATAATCTTCCAGAGGGCTATAGTGAACATCTATGAATCTCACTACTCAGAATCATTCACTTTTCTTCGGATAAAATATTTACCATAGTTTTCCTCTGGGGCAGCCCCTCAACCCCCGCTCTTGAGCAATGTGATTTGATGAGGTCAATCCCACTGCTAGTTTAAAACAAGCATATTTCCTCTCCCAGGCAACAATAATCGGATGGGCATACGATTCCACATCAGGAAATGTTTTAACACTGTTCTGGGAGAAACACTCTCTTTTTCCCACTGGGTCTGAATGATGAAGTGTGTTGTAAGCCATCTTGGAAGCCATCAGGAGAGAGTCTTCCTAGAGATGGAGCCAGCACTCAGACAGAGAAATAAGGAATCTGGGTCCTGCTCACACATCTGAAAATAGTTAATTCATGGACTCTTACAATACATAAGCAAGTAAATTCACTTCTAAAAAATCAAGACAGCTTTGAATTAGTAAGTCTGTCCATTGCAACCAAAACAATTCTTATACACTGTAGGTACTTTATTATTGCTTTTGATTAATTTTTTACCAGTTCCCTCTTCATTTCCAGGCCTCATACAAAGATCTAAAAAAGTCCTCTCAATTTGATTAAGATGGAAAACTAAGTCTCTGCCATGATGGGTGTTCTTTAGTTATGCTGGGGCAAACACCTCTGTTTGAAAACCAGAGACTTTCCAGGCCATTCCTGGTGTCTGAAAAACTGTCCCTCTGATACTTCTGGAAAAAAAAAAAAAAAAAAGGTAAATCTCTGAATTTTATACCTGTTTACACTTAGGAGGTATTTATTAATTCTGAAGAATCTTTCAGCAAATTAGAAATACATTTCTTTGTTTTTGTCAACAACTATGTTTGCAATCAGTCAGGTCAATGTAGTTTGATACTGTGCCTTATAAAAGTGTCTAAAGCTATTTAAAACTAGAATGGATTTTTCAGAATTGAAAAGCAATACATACTTATGTTTAACAATAAGTGATTTAAATGTGTAAATGGAAAATGAAAAATCTCCTGTAATCCCATCCCCAGAGAGAATCACTGATATTTTGACATATATCTTTCTAGACAGTTTCTACATGTAGAGATTTTTTGTTAAATGAGAAAAATGAAATCATCCTATTTATATTCTTTTTTCATTTAATAATAAAAATGTGATGGTATTTCCATGTCAACATATACAAATATTATAATTTTGAATGACTACTTAGTATTCATTGTATGGATATACCATAGTATATTTTTAAAACTCCCCCCTTGTTAAAGAGCATCCCAATTGATTCCCTAACTTTAGTATTATAAATGAGGTTGACAAATCATCACATATGTATGTAATTTTTTAAGAGTAAAATTTAAGAAGTGTAATAGCTGGCACATTTGAAAATCTGATCTGTATTGCCAAATCACCTTCCCCAAAGGTTGCATGATTCAGCTCTCTATATAAACAAATTTTATTTTGAAAAATATTCAGATTTTTTTCTCATTGTGAAGGGTAGTTTTATTTCTCTATTTCTTGGATTAATAAAAGCATGAGTTTAATGTCGTCTATTAGCTGTATCCTTTTTCTGCCCTAACAGCTCTCATTTCAGATTAATTGAAGTGCAGGTTATCCAAATCAGTTTTTGCCTAGCTCACTAAAATCAATCCATTAGCTCTGCATGTCTTCCTATACACATTTTGAAAGTTAGAATTACTGAAGAAAAGTAATTTTTTTCCATTCAAATGCACTTTGCTTATTATTTTCTAAGCTCTGATAACAGTAGATATACTGCCCAGTGGGAAAAAGTTTCTCCTTCGATTGAATTTTCCTGGCACTATGTCCAGGTGCTGAGATCCTCGAGTTTAGAGTATTTTTATTTCATAGAGGTATGCCATGCTTAGTAAAGAGTCATTCAGAAAGAAAGAAAAAAAAAACCCTAGATGTGAAAAATCCAAATACCCTATTTTGAATATGAGGACTCTTCTCATTGAAAGGACAATTTGAAGAGATATATAGTCACATGAATAATCTACAAATTTTTTTATCTATCTTGATGTTTAAGCAATGTAGGGTAAATTGTGAGTTTTAAAATACTCCAGCTATCTCTAGGCAAGGTACCTACTCTCAGTACTGCTCATCGTCACTAATTTGTTCAACAAATATAGAGTGTTTCCCACATATCAGATGCTGTGAAAGGCACTAGGGATACACAGGAAGCCAGTCACACACTGTCCCTGCTTTCATGCGGTTTACATTCACTGTAAGATACAGGTAATTAAGCAAGTGATTAGAATAATATGCTCAGAGTATCCTTCACTGAAACTCAGCTTCTAGTGTTGGCTACTTTTGTAACATTAGAAAGTAACTATAGGGCTTCCCTCGTGGCGCAGTGGTTAAGAATCTGCCTGCCAATGCAGGGGACACGGGTTCCAGCCCTGTTCTGGGAGGATCCCACATGCTGCGGAGCAGCTAAGCCCATGCACCACAGCTGCTACTGAGCCTGTGCTCTAGAGCCTGTGAGCCACAACTACTGAGCCCACGTGCCACAACTACTGGGCCTGAGCTCTAGAGCCTGTGCTCTGCAATAAGAGAAGCCACTGCAATGAGAAGCCCGTGTACCATAACGAAGAGTAGCCCCCGCTCACCGCAACTAGAGAAAACCCATGCGCAGGAACGAAGACCCAACGTAGCCAATAATTAATTAAATAATTTTTTAAAAAAGTAACTACAAGAAAGCATCTCAAGTTAGAAGAAGATATTTCTTTTATGTCACTATTATTTTTTTGCCTAGCTTTGGGGGAGTGTAGAGAGTGAAACATAATTTCACTTATAGGTGGTACGTGTCTGTGTTGCTCTGTCGGGATCAGAGCGTTCTCTGGTGTGCAGGACCCACCTCGTTTATAAACACTGCGGCCTTCCTCCTGTGTCATGAGTGCTCAATTTTAATCTTGCAAAACCCTTACCAGGATAGAATGAATTAAGGGTCAACATGACCCTCTATCTTGTTTAATAGTTTGAAAAATCCATTTCGAGAAGCTAAGCACAAAACGGCCTTCCTCAAAGAGAGTTTTCTGTATTAGGGGGTTTAAATACATATTTTCTGAGAAGACAGTAAGTTTCTCTGAATTCCATCTTCTAAAAGCTTAAATCACTTTATTTAATAGTTAAAAAAACAACAACAACCTGCCTGAAGTCCTGTGGCCTACCTTTCCTAGATGCCAATTAATATGAAAAAAATCTAATGTATACTATTCTTGTTCTAGGGGTCCTAGATGAAAGCCAGGTATACAATATTCTGTATAGCATTTGGTGGTATGATGCCCCAGCTACCAACTCTTATTTTTTGGAGGCAGGCATTGCAAGAATTCTTATCTTTTACCTTAGTTTTATTATTATTTTTTTTAATCTTAGCTTTTAAAATTGAATTTTGCTCTGCCCTTTGGTTTCAAGCACCATATGCTACTGGGTGCCAGGTATTCAACAACTGCAAATTCAAAATTGATTAATTTAGGTATGCAAAGGCGGATTTCGAGTTTAGAAATGAAAACAAATTATTTTAACCCAATTAGGAAACCAAGAAAACTAGTAAGGGAAATAAGTGAAAATTTATAATAAATCATTCAACAAAATCCAGACAATGTCGCCCGTACGTTTAGAGTCTAAATTCCTGAAGGGAAGAGTTGGGTGAGTGGGTATAAACATCGAACGAGTTTGTATTTTTCAATCCTTGTGTTCGTCTGTGCTTCGTCAAATCCCCCTGTCGCGTGTCTCAGCGACGGCTCACCCTGTACCACAAGTGGTCCAATCCCACCACCCAATCACTGCGCAGCCTCTTTCCTCCCCCAGTACCAGCCAGGCCTCTGCAGGCGGTATTTGAAGTGAGATGTGGAAGGGCTTGTCTCTTTTACGCTGTGCCCTGCTCCTTCTCTTGGTTCTAACACTTCTGGGTTGGGGTGGAGTGGGTGTATGGAAAAGCACAGCGTCCCTTATGTAGTTGCCGCCGCTGTAGTCCTCCTTCGGCTGTCCCTGCTTTCCTGGCCAGAGCTAGATGGCCGCCAGGGCCCATGCATAGTAGGTATGCAAAGTTAGCTCCCCTTTGCGGGGCCTCATTGGATGAAAGGGACCTTCCCAGTGCGTACATCCCTGAGGTCAGTTCACCTTTCTCCAGTTACCCCCTACAGTCAGACACACCACCTGCTCTTGCCAGAGGACAGACCCCTTGGCTTGGACCAGGATGGCTTCAAGCTCCATAGCCTTCCATCGTTCCACCTGGTCCATGGGAAATGCTCCCATCCTTACCAGGCCAGGAAGTGACTCCTTGGCTGTGCCTGTCAACCCTCTGCCATTTCCCTCGACGACTCCTTTCCTCTGTTTAGACAGCGGCTTCAGCGGGCGTCCAACCTGAGTGGCGCCAGTCTCCCCTTTCCCAGCACCCGTACCCTCTGTAAGTAACTATCCTGGAGCAGGGGTCGGCAGCCTTCTTCTGTAAAGGGCCAGATAGTAAACACTTCAGCTTTGCGAGCCATCTAGTTTGTGCTTTGACTCTGCCGTTGTAGTGAGAAAGCCGCCATCAAAGATGTGAAAACGAGCGAGCATTGCTGTGTTCCAACAAGACTCCACCTACAACGAGTAAGTGGAGTGGGCTGCACTTGGCCGTGGGCTGTGGTTTGCTGACCCCTGCCCCAGAGCATCCCCCGTTTGGTTTGCTGTGCCGACGTCCCACGCAGAGGAGAGCGGAAAGCCCATCTCCCTGCACCAAGTGGTGGACTCAGGACCAGACGCTCTTCCCTCTCCTGACACCATCCTCCCCGCTCATCCCGCCCCAGGGTTTCTGCTTATATGACTGCAGAGGAGCAGAGAAGGAGGGAGTTTCAGTGAGGGGAGCAGAGCCGATGGAAGACCTCTCAGCAAGCTCTAGCACACGTGTCCAGAGCCCCCTGCTGGCAGTTCTCTTGAGAATGCAGCGCAGTCGAGGCTTCTCTGTCTCACTTTTACATCTGAGTCTTGAGAATGACGAGAGCCCCACTCAACCTCCCGTGACCCTCTCTATTTACCACCGTGTTTTATTCTGTGGGCCGATGATTTTAAGAATGAAGACGATTCAGGAATGAAGAAATGCAGTTGTAGCTCATCAAGGACAATTGATTTAGCCCTAGTCTCAGCCTGTCACATTCTTGACAAAATCCTAGTATTTCCCGCATCCTAGAGTACATTCTGGTGTTGCCCAAAATACCGATTTTTTTAAAATGTAGTTGAAGCTTCTCTTGCTTTTCTAGGATAGAGGGATTTTGGTTCTTGTTGTCTTTCGTTTACCTCAGCTTTGGCCCTGGGAGGTCAGTGTGGCCAATACCCAGAACGACATTTTTGACTTTCCTCTCCTCTTACCCACTCTCATCCTTAACGAGTAAACCTCTCTCTTAATCCTGTTCCATGTCAAATAATTTCCCTTTGTGGCCTCCCTAATAAGTCTTATTAGACTTTCTTTTGTGGTTTTACTTTGGCTAAATGCGTATTTTCTCCTCAGCCTAAGAATAACATCTGTTGGAAATGAGTTTTTCCCATTTCCACAGCATGTCTTCTATCTCGTGTCCTCCTCTTCTGCCCCACGTCCCTGACTTGGCATCCCACGTGCTGCCCTGGTAGCTCTGATGAAATAAATTTAATAGGTCTTCAGCTCCTCCTCTGGGCCACACAGTTCTACACACAGGAGATACAATCATGAAGACCTAATTCCTGCCTTCAAGAAGCTCACAGTCCAGAGAAGCAAGAGGATAGACATCTAAACAGGACACTGACACTGGGAACAATTGGTTCTCTTCTTGGCGGACTGTAGGCACCAGTGTCCATGAACTGGGCACACTCCAGGCTGGATGGGAGGGATAGGCTGTGGTGAATTCTTGTACTCCAGGACGAGAACAGAAATGGGGGGCATAGCCACGGTACATGAGCTGGTGACTCGGGGTACAGCCCACTTGCATCACGCTCATCAGATGTGCTCACCCCACCCCAGCCAGGAGAGCCAGGCCAGTGCCCCCGCCCTTTTACATTTCCCAGCACAGGCCCTGGAGGAAGTTTGGGGGCTCTTCTAGCCTTGTGCCCACTAAGATGGAGAATGGAAATGGAATTTTGATAGATATTGCAAGATAGTTTCCAATTGCTTCCTAAAAAGATTATATAAATTTAGACTCCTCACCCCCAGGAGTGTATAAGGGACCCATCTCACAAAAACTTAAACAGCATTAATAATTTTTTTTTAATTCTCTGACATTGGTGAAAATACCTAACTTTTTCTTTGCATTTCCTTGACTACTAGTGATGTAAACATTTTATCATATGTTTATTAGTCATTTTTGTATTCTCTTTACCTACCAGCTGTTTCTTTCAGTATTTTTCTTTAAGGACCCTCCATAGATGAGTTAAAAAACAGCAAAACGATAACACATAAACTGATATGCTGTGTGATTTTGTAACATTACACTGATCAGAGTTGAAAGGTATGGTTCTTAGGACAGATTGAGAAAGTGATGTTCAGTAAGATAGGAAAAATGATGGCCCCTCTTAGAAGACACAGTTCTGTAATAGGAGTGGGCTAGATGTCTACTAGAAACACAGTGAGGGGTACGAGTGTCAGCACACTGCCTGAGGTATGTTTGCATAATTATCCCCAAATATAGTCAAAACCCTTGATGTACAAAGGGGATTTTACTTTATAAGTTAATTTTAAGGACTAGCAGTATCAACAAAGTGCATTCTAGTATGAAGTGATACAAATTTGGTAAAACTCATCCTTACTCACCATCATTTAGTAAAGCTCATCTCAATTTGGGAAAAAGAATTCGGAATTATTGTTTCAGCTTCATAACACACCAACACTGGGTGTATAGCTTTATAAACCTAGGTTTCTGCCAAATCTTAAAACAAGCCTAAATAATAATGAAAGTTAATTTCTGCATATTTAGATTTTCCCATTCAAGACCTACAGATATTAGAATTTTTAATTTTATAAAAGTGAAGGAGAAAGATGTGGTGTTTGATCATCAGATTCCTGACACTTTTGTTTGCTTCTGTTGATTACTGAGCTATTTTTGTATACGTTTCAGTTCTTTTTTTTTTTTTTTAAAGATGTTGCAGGTAGGAGTTTATTAATGAATTTATTTTTGCTGTGTTACGTCTTCGTTTCTGTGCAAGGGCTTTCTCTAGTTGTGGCAAGTGGGGGCCACTTTTCATCGCGGTGCACGGGCCTCTCGCTATGGCGGCCTCTCTTGTTGCGGAGCACAGGCTCCAGACGCGCAGGCTCAGTAGTTGTGGCTCACGAGCCCAGCCGCTCCGTGGCATGTGAGATCCTCCCAGACCAGGGCTCGAACCCGTGTCCCCTGCATTAGCAGGCAGATTCTCAACCACTGCGCCACCAGGGAAGCCCACATTTCGGTTCTTTAAAGAGCATAGCTCGATGCATAAAAACTTGTCACAGTTCTGTTTTTTCTTTATTAATGCTTATTTTTTCTTCTCAATTTTTAAAATTGTAGCAGAATACACATAACGTAAAAGTTACCATCTCAACCATTTTTGAGTGTACAGCTCAATGGTATTAAATACATTCATAACGTTGTACAACTGTGTCCACTGTCTGTCTCAAGAACTCATTTCATCTTGTAAAACTCTATACCAATCAAGCAATAACTCCCCATTCTCCCCTCCTGCAGGCCCTGCAACCATTCTACTTTCTGTGTCTACAATTTTCACTCTTCGAAACACCTCAAGTAAGTAGAATCATGCAGTATTTGTCCTTTTGTGATTGGCTTATTTCACTTAGCATAACGTCCTCAAGGTTCATCCATATTGTAGCATATTGCACAATTTCCTTTCCTCTTAAAGCTGCATAACATACCCTTGTTTATATACATACACCACATTTTACTTATCCATTCATCCATTGATGGACACTTGGGTTGCTTCCACATTTTAGCTAATGTGAATAATGCTCCTATGAACATAGGTATACAGATATCTCTTTAAGACCTTGCTTTCAACTCTTTTGGGTATATACCGAAAATGGGAATTGCAGAAGCCTATGGTAATTCTATTTTTGATTTTTTGAGGAACACCGTACTGTATTTCACAGCAGCAGTACCATTTTACCTTCCTCCCAAGCGTGCATAAATTTCTGATTCTCTTTATACTCGTCAACACATTATTTTCTGTGTTTTGATAGTAGTCCTCCTGGTGGGTGTGAGATGGTATCTCATTGTGGTTTTGATTTGCATTTCCCTAAATAATCAGTGAGGTTGAGCATCGTTTCATGTGCTTATTGGCTATCTGTATATCTTCTTTCTTTCTGATTTGGATGCCTTTTATTTCGTTTTCTTGACTAATTGCTATGACTAGAACTTTCAGTACTATGTTTTGATTAGAAGTGCTGAAAGCAGCCATTCTTGCCTTTTTTTCTGATCTTGGAGGAAAACGCTTCAGTCTTTCACCACTGACTATGATGCTACTGCAGGCTTTTCGTATATGGCCTTTATTATGTCGTTGGGCAGTGAGTTTAGTTGCTTGGAGCAGGGGGGTCAGCTTACTCTTTTCCAGGCTTGTTTTTAATGCTTTGTTATTGTAATTCTAGCATAGTCCTTATTCTAGGAGTAGATTTGTCGTGCTACTAAGGTATGACCCGCTGGGTCTCTATTCAGTGCTCTAGTTTTCCAAGATCTCTTCACTGAGGCTGAGTGAAACTTATATTGCCACAACATGAGAAGGTGCAGAACTATGCTTCATTGCCATGTTCTTGGCATAATTTGGGGTAGAATGGGAGAATTTTTAGACTGGGTAATTTGTTTCTACATTTGGGGCTCTTCCAGAGCCCCACATGTCCTGCTAGCCTACACGGTTATCTAAGGCTCACGTGATTTCTCTTTGTCCTCCAAAACATTTTTATCTATGGCGGGCCTGCTTCTCTGTCTGCCATCCTCCGCAAAGGATGCTGCTCCAGCTTTTTGTTCTGCTGGCTATAAAGGGCTTGGTTTTCTTTGGAATTCCATTCATCCAGTATTACCCGTGTCCAACACTCTTTGTTACAGGGTGTTAGACAAGTATTATTTTTGCTTTTCTGGGGTTTTCATGATTTGCTACATCCTAATTAAACAGAGGTCTTCAAAATTCTCTTTGTAGGTTTTCACTTTAGTAATGGGTTTTAATCCCTGTTGTAGCTGAATAAATTACTGCATGAATACAGATACATCCAAATGGAGGTAATGCCTTGTGGGCTATACTTAGAACATTATAATATTTTTAAATTATTTTTTATCCTACCTACCAATTTGTGTACAGTATTTGTCTTATAATTTAATCTATGTCCTCTGATATGAATCAGTTATGTTATAGACTGATCTGAGAGAGAGAGAGAAGTTTATATATGTTTTTGTATGTGTGTATTTCTTATTCAGTATGTGTGTAAACACATATATACATGCACAAGTGCACATATACACACAAAGATGTGTTTAAAACGCATTGAAATTCTTCAAATGGAACATCCTTAAATATGTTAGAAAATTTTATACCCAAAGAGAGTTGTTATAGGTGACACGCTTTCTACAATAAAATTACACAGCAATGGAAACATTTCAGAACATCGATTTTCAAGATGCTCTTCCCATGGAACAAATTTCTTTTGAAAAGAAGCAGTTACTTTCTCTTTTTTAAAAAATAACTTTTTTCCCCCTGAAGGGTAGATTATGTGAGTTTTTTTCTTTATAAAACATTATCTTGCCTGCAGTACTGCAACAATCTTCGAATTGATACTGCTTGTATAAAACTCTCTCCAGTCTGCTCTCTATATGGCTTTCACAATGGCTTACCTAAAATAACCTGGACGAGCCCCCACTCTGTCTCCCTTAAAAAAAACTTCCACTGATTCGCAGTTGGCTTCAGAAGGGATGATAACCTCCTTAGCATGTGTCAAACCCTTCACAGAGGGGACTTCCCTGGTGGTCCAGTGGTTAAGACTCCATACTCCCAATGGAGGGGGCCCGGGTTCCATCCCTGGTCAGGGAACTAGATCCCGCATGCCGGAGCTAAAAGATCCTGCATACCACAACTAAGACCCCGTGCAGCCAAATAAATAAATATTTTTTTAAAAATCCTCCACAGGGTTTCCCTGGTGGCGCAGTGGTTGAGAGTCCGCCTGCCGATGCAGGGGACACTGGTTCGTGCCCCGGTCCGGGAAGATCCCACATGCTGTGGCGTGGCTGGGCCCGTGAGCCATGGCCGTTGAGCCTGCGCGTCCGGAGCCTGTGCTCCGCAAACAGGAGAGGCCACGACAGTGAGAGGCCCACATACCGCAAAAAAAAAAAAAAATCCTTCACAGATACTCAAGATCATTTCCAAATGTACCTAGTTATGGACAGTAGGTTCCAGCCTTCCTTCTTTTTCACTACTCCCCGGGTATGGCGCAACTTTCAGGTCTCTTGCGCGTTTGCATATGCTGTACTCCTTTGTCTGGAATATTCTTCTTCCTCTTTCTATCTAAGAAGTTTCTACTCATCCCTTCAAGACCCAGTGTGCATGTCAGCTTTCCTGGGACAACTGTCATGACTGTCATAACTAGAGCTGATTTTTTTCCCACCAGTGCAACCATTCTTCTGATCCCAGTTGAAGTTGTGTAATACAGGGCTGTAATGATCTGCTGGCCAGACAGACCTGTTTCCCCGATTAGACAGTGAGCAGCTTGAGTGCTCTAACTCAGCTTTGATCCCCTGCATTTGATAAGGGCCTGGGACCAGGTGGAAACTCAGTAAGAGTTACCAGATACAAAACGGAAGCAGACAGATGATGGCATCCAGATTAAAGACATCACAGCCAATTTTTAAATGTTTCACTTACATGTTTTTATTTCCTTTTATGATAAAGCGAGAAGGAAATCAAATGAGGCCAGGTCATCGAAGATTGTATAGTCCATTTTCATTCCTGGATTATTCCAGAAAGAGAAAGATGACAGTTCTCATGTTAGCCTGCAGCTGCTTTTAGCTTGAGTTGCCCTGTTTTCAGGATTATGTGTGATGATGAACTGCTAGAATTCAATAATGAGCAGTGAAATTAACCGATGACTGAGGATTAATTTAAACACGCAGTCTTAAGCGAAGAAAAGAGATTTTATTTTTTTAAATTTTTTGTAAACTTAAAAAAATATATTTTTAATTTATTTATTTTGGGCTGCTGCACGCGGGCTTCCTCTAGTTGCGGCGAGCTGGGGCTACTCTTCGTTGCGGTGCACGGGCTTCTCGTTGTGGTGCCTTCTCTTGTTGTGGACCACGGGCTCTAGGCACGTGGGCTTCAGTAGTTGTGGCACGCAGGTTCAGTAGTTGTGACTCATGGGCTGTAGAGCGCAGGCTCAGTAGTTGTGGCACACGGGCTTAGTTGCTCCGCAGCATGTGGGATCTTCCCAGAACAGGGTTAGAACCCATGTCCCCTGCACTGACAGGTGGATTCTCAACCACTGCACCACCAGGGGAGCCCACGAAAAGAGATTTTATTTTGCCAAAATCTGAAGTATTATTGATGGTGTCGTCAGTGGTATAACTAGGAATAATAGATTAAAAAAGACCATTTCCAGAGGAAGATAAGAAAAATTCTCTATACTGTGAGACCTACTAGACTGTGAAATAGGCTTTCAAGTCAAGTGATAGAAACACAGTCCCCGGAGACGTTCTAAATAAAGCGACAATGGACTCGAAAGTACTTTGCAGAGAAGAATTCTGCACTGACAGCTGGAGTAGGAAGGGGGTGGGAATTGGGATGATGACCAGATGTGGCCCATAGAGAGGCTGTGTGCTCGGAAGGGAGGAAGGTCCTGAAGAGGGTTTGCTTAGGAGGAGAGAAGCAAAGACAGCGTCAGTGATGGAGGAGGAACACAAGAGTCAGAATTCACATGGTGTGCAGACAGGTATTTTCAGGTTTGTAGACAAGGTGAGCTCTCACCAGCATTGACAGTGGAAAAGAAGTTTGGATGGAGAGTGTAAATCTAGATCACAGAGGAGCCTGATAGATGAGAAGAGTTTAGTCTTGGTCTAAAGGGGAACGGGGAATGAGGGCCGATCCCTGCACTGGGAATTAGCCCTGATGCTCTGGCTGCAGTCTCCTTGGAAGGAAGTGGGGATGGAACAGTTGTGACTTGTTTCTGGTAGCCCAGGGTCTGGCAGAGAATGAATACTTGCTGAACATCTGCTGAATGAAGCAATGAATGAACAGATAAGAATTGCATAATCAACACATAGTTGTAAAGAAGATAAGTTTGACAGTAGGGTGCAGGACAAATTAGGAGAGAGAAGCTAGAGTGATGGCAACCATCGAGAAGCCTTGCAGAGCACAACACGGAGCCCCAGGTCTGAGACACTTTTGTGTCCAGTGAGAAATATGTGCTATGCTGTGACTCAGCATACACTCACACATACTCACATGCACACGTGTGCCACAAAGCAAGATACTAGATAACAGTAAGTATGATATGGTTTGAAATTACTGTTTGCAGTATTCTATTTCATTTTTTTTTCAGTGCTGGCGGGGACTCACTAAATTGATTTCATGATTGGCCGATACTAATGGGTCACCGCCTGTAGTTTGAAAAGCACCAATCTGGAGATAAATAATCAATTAACTATAATCAAATGAGACAAAATAAGCAGGATACATTCTAGAAGAACATAGTGAAGTGCAGCTTTTCTTAAAGTGGGAAATTTCCAGCAGCTCACCAAATGGTCACACATAGAAATGCAATACATATGGAGGAAAGGTATTGTTACTTCAGACAAACTGTGAAAATGGTCCATTTAAACCTGCCAGGGCATTTGTGGTACTCATATATCAAAACACAGAACTCTGAACATTTTTTAGGAAATTTACTAGGGACTCTAGGTGTGGGAATCAGTTAAATATTATTTTGATAACTCAAAATAATGCCAGCATACTGCAGAAATCTCAAAAGAGTTTTTATTTTTGGCAGAAAGTATATTATGGGCCTTCTAATCTAGGACAGGGTTGAATTGAATTTGAGGGTAAACATTAATCACACCGAGCTTTTCATATTTCAGGTTTTTTTTTTTTTGGATGGCAGTCTCTTCTTCCAATCTTTTACAGTTCCTTGCAGTCCAAATCTCTTGGATAAACATGTTTATAAATTGTTCTAGTTTTCTGTTGGTCTTCCCACTGGCAGACAACAAACCATTTTGCTGTCTTAGCTTCCAAATGGGCCCGTGGATCTAATTCTCCCTTTATTTCTTAATAGGTTTAGAATGATCCTCTCTGGCATTGGTTTCTCTCCTGGCACAAGAGTAAAAGGGCATCTTATTTCCCTTTATCCCTCTGGCTGGCAGCAATATCTCCTTTTCCTTTCTTGTCCTTAACTGATGTTGTTTACACTCCTAGGGACCCTTTATCCCTCTTCCTTCCTGGTAGTTTTATAAGAAAACCACCTATGTTCACACCTCATTTGTCTCAGGGCAGTTCCTTGGGAAGCCTTGCTGGCAGTCACTCCATCCTTTGGAAGCTTTTCTTCATTCTTGGCTTCCCTTTTGGGTCTTAATTATGTGTTTCCAAAAATCCTTCAGCTTTCTCGTAGACATATGGATAGTGGTGCAGTGGGGATGCAATTAATGGATCCTTTAGGAGAGAAGATGTTTATAATCCACTATGTTTGCATTTTTAAAAAGGCAAAACAAAATAATTGTTATAAGCTCTGGAAAGCAGTGTTGGTTTGCTTTACAGGCTCAGTGGGGAAAGGTTGCCCTTTACCACCTCTTTAAGAAGCGCATAGTGAAAGTGTTGCATCCTTGCGTGGTAGAACTGAAAGAGCATGGGTTTAGAGACGGACCCACTTGCATTTCCACACTACATCTGCCACTTATTCGCTCTGTGACTTTTGTGCTGGCTACTTAGTCGCTCTGAGCCTCAGTTTCTTTATCTGTAAAATAAGTGTAATACTATTTACTTTAGTAGAATAAAGGATTAAATGAGACCATGTTTATTAAGTGCCTAGCACAGTGGTTCTCAAACTTGATGTGTGTCATAATCACCTACAAATTAGTAAAGAATACAGAAGCCCATGTGCACTGAGGTAGGAGAAGACTCTTTGTCTTATTACCAAGAGTCCCATGTGATTCTGGTACTCACCAAAGCTTGAGAACCATTGGTCTAGCATATGGTAGACATTCAATATACATTAGCCCTTTGCCCCATATTTACACTCAGAATAGCTGAAAACTAATCATAAACAATTTAAAGGAAATTAATTTTAACTTAACCTTGAGTTTCAAGGGCCAGAGATATGGAGAGGAAAGAAGTTATTTATGAGTATAAGTCTGTTTTATGTCTCCTAATCCATAGCCCTAGAACTGAGTTTGGGGCAGATGGCAGAGTAGAAGGACGTGGGCTCACTCCCTCTTGCAGGAGCAGTGGAATCACAATTAACTGCTGAACAATCATCGACAGGAGGACACTGGAACTCACCAAAAAAAGATGCCCCACATCCAAGGACAGGGGAGAAGCTTCAGTGAGACGTTAGGAGGGGCGCAATCACAATAAAATCAAATCCCATGGCCGCTGGGGGAGTGACTCACAAACTGGAGAATACTTATACCACAGAGGTCCACCCACAATGGTGAAGCTTCTGAGCCCCATGTCAGGCTTCCCAACCCAGGGGCCTGGAAACGGGAGGAGGAATTCCCAGAGAATCAGACTTTGAAGGCTGCCAGGATTTGATTGTGGGACTTCGGAAGGACAAGGGGAAGCGGAGACTTCACTATTGGAGGACACACACAAAGTAGTGTGCACATCAGGAACCAGGGGAGGGAGCGGTGAACCCATGGGAGACTGAACTGAACTGGACCTACCTGATAGTGTTGGAGGGTCTCCTGCAGAGGCAGGGTGCAGCTGTGGCTCACCATGGGGACAAGGACACTGGCAGCAGAAGTTCTGGGAAGCAGTCCTGGGTGTGAGCCCTCCCAGAGTCCACCATTACCCCACCAAAGAGCTAGGTAGGCTCCAGTGCTGGGTGGCCTCAGGCCAAACAACCAACAGGGAGGGAACCCAACCCCACCCATCAGCAAACAAGAGGATTAAAGTTTTGCTGAGCTCTGCCCCACCAGAGCAACACCCAGCTCTACCCACCACCAGTCCCTCCCATCAGGAAGCTTGCACAACCTTATTAGATAGCCTCATCCACCAGAGAGCAGACAGCAGAAGCAAGAAGAACTACAATTCTGCCACCTGTGGAACGAAAACCACATTCACAGAAGGACAGACAAAATGAAAAGGCAGAGGACTATGTACCAGACAAAAGAACAAGATAAAACCCCAGAAAAACAACTAAATGAAGTGGAGATAGGCAACCTTCCAGAAAAAGAATTCAGAATAATGATAATGAAGATGATCCAGGACCTAGAAAAAGAATGGAGGCAAAGATCGAAAAGATGCAAAAAATGTTTAACAAAGACCTAGAAGAATTAAAGAACAAACACCTAGAAGAATTAAAGAACAAACAAACAGAGATGAGCAATACAATATCTGAAATGAAAAATACACTAGAAGGAATCAGTAGCAGAATAACTGAGGCAGAAGAACGGATAAGTGACCTGGAAGACAGAATGGTGGAATTCACTGCCACGGAACATAATAAAGAAAAAAGAATGAAAAGAAATGAAGAGAGCCTAAGAGACTTCTGGGACAACATTAAACACAACAACATTTACATTATGGGGGTCCCAGAAGGAGAAGAGAGAGAAAGGACCCGAGAAAATATTTGAACAGATTAGAGACAAAAACTTCCCTAATATGGGAAAGGAAATAGCCACCAAAGTCCAGGAAGTGCAGACAGTCCCAGGCAGGATAAACCCAAGGAGAAACACACCGAAACACGTAGCAATCAAATTGACAAAAAGACAAAGAAAAATTATTAAAAGCAACAAGGGAAAAATGACAACATACAAGGAACTCCCATAAGGTTAACAGCTGATTTTTCAGCAGAAATTCTACAAGCCAGAAAGGAGTGGCATGATCTATTTAAAGTGATGAGAGGGAAGAACCTACAACCAAGATTACCCAGCAAGGATCTCATTCAGATTCGACAGAGAAATCAAAACTTACAGACAAGCAAAAGGTAAGAAAATACAGCACCACCAAACCAGCTCTACAACAAATGCTAAAGGAACTTCTCTAAGTGGGAAACACAAGAAAGAAAAGGACCTACAAAAACAAACCCAAAACAATTAAGAAAATGGTAATAGGAACACACATGTTCATAATCACCTTAAATGTGAATGGATTCGATGCTCCAACCAAAAGACACAGACTCGCTAATGGATCCAAAAACAGGACCCATATACTGTCTACAGGACACCCACTTCAGACTTAGGGACACATACAGACTGAAAGTGAGGGGATGGAAAAAGATATTCCATGCAAATGGAAGTCAAAAGAAGGCTGGAGTAGCAATACTCATATCAGATAAAATAGACTTTAAAATAAACACTGTTACAAAAGGAAAGGAAGGACACTACATAATGATCAAGCGATCAATCCAAGAAGAAGATATAACAATTATAAATATATATGCACCCAACATAGGAGCACCTCAATACATAAGGCAAATGCTAAGAGCTACAAAAGAGGAAATCGACAGTAACACAATAATAGTGGGGGACTTTAACGCCTCACTTACACCAGTGGAGAGATCATCCAGACAGAAAATTAATAAGGAAACACAAGCTTTAAATGACACAATAGACCAGACAGATTTAGTTGACTTTTATAGGACATTCCATCCAAAAACAGTAGATTACATTTTCTTCTCAAGTGCTCCTGGAACATTCTCCAGGATAGATCACATCTTGAGTCACAAATCAAGCCTCGGTAAATTTAAGAAAATTGAAATCGTGTCAAGCATCTTTTCCGACCATGTTATGAGATTAGAAATAAATTACAGGGAAAAAAACCTAAGAATCAAAGAGGAAATCAAAAAATACCTAGAGACAAATGACAATGAAAACACGATGATCCAAAGCCTATGGGATGCAGCAAAAGCAGTTCTAAGAGGGAAGTTTATAGCTATACAATTCTACCTCAAGACACTAGAAAAAATCTCAAATAAACAATCTAACCTTGCACCTAAAGGAAGTAGTGAAAGAAGAACAAACAAAACCCAAAGTTAGTAGAAGGAAACAAATCATAAAGATCAGAACAGAAATAAATGAAATAGAAACAAGGAAGACAGTAGCAAAGATCAATACAACTAAAAGCTGGTTCTTTGAGGAGATAAACAAAATTGATAAACCTTTAGCCAGACTCATCAAGAAAAAGAGGGAGAGGACTCAAATCAATAAAATTAGAAATGAAAAAGGAGAAGTTACAACAGACACCACAGAAATACAAAGCATCCTAAGAGACTACTACAAGCAACTCTATGCCAATAAAATGGACAACCTGGAAGAAATGGACAAATTCTTAGAAAGGTATAACCTTCCAAGACTGAACAAGGAAGAAACAGAAAATATGAAGAGACAAATCACAAGTAATGAAATTGAAACTGTGATTAAAAATCTTCCAGCAAACAAAAGTCCAGGACTAGATGGCTTCACAGGTGAATTCTATTTAGAGAAGAGCTAACACCCATCCATCTCAAACTCTTCCCAAAAAATTGTACAGAAAGGAACACTCCCAAACTCATTCTATGGGGCCCTGATACCAAAACCAGACAGAAATACCCCCAAAAAAGAAAGTTACAGAACAATATCGCTGATGAATGTAGATGCAAAAATCCTCAACAAAACACTAGCAAACAGAATCCAACAACACATTAAAAGGATCATACACCATGATCAAGTGGGATTTATCCCAGGGATGCAAGGATTCTTCAATATATGCAAATCAATCAATGTGATACAGCATATTAACAAATTGAAGAATAAAAACCATATGATCATCTCAAAAGATGCAGAAAAAGCTTTTGACAAAATTCAACAGCCATTTATGATAAAAACTCTCCTGAAAGTGGGCATAGAGGGAAACTACCTCAACATAATAAAGGCCATATATGACAAACTCACAGCAAACATCATTCTCAATGGTGAAAAACTGAAAGCATTTCCACTACGATCAGGAACAAGACAAGGATGTCCACCCTCACCAATATTCTTCAACATAGTTTTGGAAGTCTTAGCCACAGCAATCAAAGAAGAAAAAGAAATAAAAGAATCCAAATTGGAAAAGAAGAAGTAAAAATGTCACTGTTGAATAAAGATACAGACCTACTGGAGAACAGACTTGAGGATATGGGGAGGGGGAAGGGTGAGCTGTGACAGGGCAAGAGAGAGTCATGGACATATACACACTAACAAACGTAAGGTAGATAGCTAGTGGGAAGCAGCCGCATGGCACAGGGGTATCGGCTCGGTGCTTTGTAACCACCTGGAGGGGTGGGATAGGGAGGGTGGGAGGGAGGGAGACGCAAGAGGGAAGAGATATGGGAACATATGTATATGTATAACTGATTCACTTTGTTATAAAGCAGAAACTAACACACCTTTGTAAAGCAATTATACCCCAATAAAGATGTTAAAAAATAATAAAAAATAATAAATTTCAAAAACAAAACACACACACACAAAAAAATGTCACTGTTTGCAGATGACATAATACTATACATAGATAATCCTAAAAATGCCACCAGAAAACTACTAGAGCTAACCAATGAATTTGGTAAAGTTGCAGGATACAAAATTAATGCACAGAAATCTCTTGGATTCCTATACGCTAACAACAAAAGATCAGAAAGAGAAATGAAGGAAACAATCCCACTCACCACTGCAACAAAAAGAATAAAATACCTAGGAATAAATCTACCTCAGGAGGTAAAAGACCTGTACTCAGAAAACTATAAGACACTGATGAAAGAAACCAAAGATTACACAAACAGATGGAGAGATATACCATGTTTTTGGATTGGAAGAATCAATATTGTGAAAATGACTATACAAAGCAATCTATAGATTCAGTGCAATCCCTATCAAATTACCAATGTCATTTTTTACAGAACCTGAACAAAAAATCTTAAAATTTGTATGGACACAAAAGAGCCCAAATAGCCAAAGCAATCTTGAGGGACAAAAAACATGGAGCGGGGGAAATCAGATTCCCTGACTTCAGACTATACTATGAAGGTACAGTAATCAAGACAATATGGTACTGGCACAAAACATTAATATAGATCAATGGAACGGGATAGAAAGCCCAGAGATAAACCACACACCTATGGTCAACTAATCTATGACAAAGGAGGCGAGGATATACAGTGGAGAAACGACAGTCTCTTCAAAAAGTGGTGCTGGGAAATCTGGACAGCTACATGGAAAAGAATGAAATTAGAATACTCCCTAACACCATACGCAAAAATAAACTCAAAATGGATTAGAGACCTAAATGTAAGACCGGGCACTATAAAACTCTTAGAGGAAAACATAGGAAGAACACTCTTCGACATTAATCACAGCAAGATCTTTTTTGACCCATCTCCTAGAGTAATGGAAATAAAAACAAAAATAAATAAATGGGACCCAATGAAACTTAGCTTTTGCACAACGACGGAAACTATAAACAACATGAAAACCCTCAGAATGGGAGAAAGTATTTGCAAACGAATCAATGGGCAAAGGATTAATCTCCAAAATATATAAACAACTCATGCAGCTCAATATTAAAAAAACAAACAACCCAATCAAAAAATAGGCAGAAAAGACATCTCTCCAAGGAAGACATACAGATGACCAAGAGGCACATGAAAAGCTGCTCAACATCACTAACTATTAGAGAAATGCAAATCAAACCTACAATGAGGTATCACCTCACACCAGTTAGAATGGGCATCATCAGAAAATCTACAAACAACAAATGCTGGAGACGGTGTGGAGAAAAGGCAACTCTCTTGCACTGTTGGTGATAATATAAATTGATACAACCACTATGGAGAACAGTATGGACTGTTTTTTTCTTAAAAAAACAGAAATAGAACTACCATATGACCCAGCAATCCCACTACTGGGCATATACCCAGAGAAAACCATAATTCAAAAAGAGTCATGTACCACAGTGTTCATTGCAGCACTATTTACAATAGCCAGGTCATGGAAGCAACCTAAATGCCAGTCGACAGATGAATGGATAAAGAAGATGTGGTACATATATACAATGGAATACTACTCAGCCATAAAAAGGAATGAAATTGGGTCATTTGTAGAGACATGGATGGACCTAGAGACTGTCATACAGAGTGAAGTAAGTCAGAAAGAGGAAAGTAAATATCGTATATTAACACATACATGTGGAGTCTAGAAAAATGGTACAGAAGAACCAGTTTGCAAGGCAGAAATAGAGACACAGATGTAGAGAACAAACCTATGGACACCCAGTGGGGCAAGCAGAGGGGGGGTGGCGGGTGGTGGGATGAATTGGGAGATTGGGATTGACATATATGCACTAATATGTATAAAATGGATAACTAATAAGAACCTGCTGCATAAAAAAATAAATAAAATAAGATTTTTTTAAAAAAGCAAATTTCAGAAATAGAAGAGTTAACAGACATGAAGAATACCTTGGACGGACTCATCTGTAAATCAACACACAGAAGGAAATCATCTGTGTATTGAAGGGCAAGCCAGTAGGAACCACACCAACCAAAGGAGAAAAGAGGTTTAAAAAATGGTACATCCAAGGCCTGTAGGACAATATCAGACAATCTAATATATACATAACTAGAATCTCAGGAATAGAATAGAGAGAAGAAGAAGATATATTTGAAGAGACAGTAGGTGAGAATTTTCCAAATCAAATGAAAGATAACAAATACTGAATCCAAAAAGCTTAGAAAAATCAAGCCATATAAATACAGCACACACACACACACACACACACACACACACACATACACACACACAACTAGAAATGACATATTCAAATTGCCAAAAAACAAAACTAAAGAGAAAATTGTGAAAGCAGCCAAAGAAAACAAAGATGTATTAATTACATACAGAAGAACAAAGACAAGGATTACAGTAAATGTCTCATAAGAAACTATGTAAAACAGAAGGCAATGGAATGATATTTTTAAAGTACTGAGCGGAAGAAGACAAAGATGTATTAATTACATACAGAAGAACAAAGACAAGGATTACAGTAAATGTCTCATAAGAAACTATGTAAAACAGAAGGCAATGGAATGATATTTTTAAAGTACTGAGAGGAACACTTGTCAACAAAGAAATAATGTATCCGGTAGAAAATACATTTTAAAAATTAAGAAAAAATAGAGATGTGTTCATACAAAACTTGAAAAAACTCATTAGAATCTCACCTTCCTTACATGAAATATTAAAGGAATTTCTTCAGGCAAAAGAAATATGGTACTATGCAGACACTTTGAGCTACACAAAGAAATGGGGAGAGCTGGAACTAATGAAAACGAAGACATAAAATTTATTTCTTTCTAGTTTAAATCACCCTAAAATATAGTTCACTGTTTAAAGGAAAAATAGTGGCAGTGTCTTGTGTGTTTATAGCATACAGAAGATAAAAAGTATGACCACAATAGCAGAAAAGATAGAAGAGAGGAACTGAAGCTGTATAGTTGTGAGGCATTAATACTGCATGGGAAAAGTACAAAATGCTTAAAGGTGGAGTGTGATTAATTAATGATGTGTATTGGAACCCTAAGGCAACCACTGAGAAGTATTTAAATAGTAAGAAAAAATTGAATAAAAAATGATTATCTTGGGACTTCCCTGGTGGCACAGTGGTTGAGAATCTGCCTTCCAATGCAGGGGACATGGGTTTGAGCCCTGGTCCAGGAAGATCCCACATGCCGCAGAGCAACTAAGCCTGTGCACGACAACTACTGAGCCTGCGTGCCACAACTACTGAAGCCCATGCGCCTAGAGCCCATGCTCCACAACAAGAGAAGCCACTGCAATGAGAAGCCCGTGCACTGCAACAAAGAGTAGCCCCTGCTCACCGCAACTAGAGAAAGCCCATGCGCAGCAGTGAAGACCCAACACAGCCAAAAATAAAAATTAAATTAAATTAAAAAAAGATTATCTTTCTACTTCAAAAGCATGCAGAAAGAGGAAAAAGAGAGAAAAAAACAGATACAACAAAAAAGATACTAAGATAGTAGATTGTCAGTTTTCAAAACACAGCTTTTTCATTTACTTTATTGTTTCCCTGTTTTCGTTCATTCATTTCTGATCTTATTTTCTTCTTTTGCTTGCTTCAGATTAAATTTTTTCTCCATTCTCTAATTTCTAATTTAGATTTAATCATTTAGATTAATGATTTAGAGGCTTAAATCATTGGTCGTAGACTTTTCTGCTTTTCTAAAATAAGCATTACTGCTATAAATTTCCCTAGAAGTCCTACTATAGCTACATCCCGAAAATTTGATACAGTGTGTTTTCACTCTTTTTCATTTCAAAATATTTTCTCATTTCCATTGTGACTTCCTTTTTGGGCATGAGAATTGTGTTGTTTAATCCAGTTTTTCCCTTATATTCTTTCAACTGGACACAGACAAATGAAAATTGTCCTCAGAAATTTTATTTTGTAGTTATTGGTTTTGGTGGTTTTAAAATCATGGCAGCTAAAATGATTTATGAGAATTTTTGGTTTGTTTCCTTTTATTTTTTCTCACTATTATCCATTCTCTACACAATAACCCCAGTGAACTGTTGAAAATGTAAATAAAGAGGTAGAACAGAGGCTAAAGAATATTTGTTAAGTGAATACGCAAATGAATGAATAAATCATTTTGCTTCCTAAAACTTTTCATTGACTTCACTACACTTAAAATAAAATCTAGACTTTTTATTTGGGCCTTTAAGTTTCTGCAGAATCTATCCTTTTCTGATGTCATCTGTGCCCCTCCCCTTTCCAGCATCCTCTTACCCCTGCCCCACTTTGTTCACTTCTCCAGCAAAGGTTCTCATGCCTTGGCACATGTAGACCCATAATATTTGTAGGGCATAGAGGGGTAAATAGAGTGTATTTACTTTAGCCCAGGCGTGTCCTCCAGCTCTTCACATGGATATATGTCATCTTAATACTTCATGTCTCAACTTAAATGGAATCTTCTCAGAGAGGCCATCTATGGCCGTGTTATATAAAACACCTTTCCTATTCTCTGTTATCTATCTTGTTGATTTCTCCCTAAATGATGAACAAAGGCAATAATTCTTTTACTTTCTGTGTTTACTTGTTTATTCTGTTCCCCCATACCAAAATGTTAACTCCAAGAGAGCATGGGTCATGTCTTTCCTGCTGTGTAGGATTAAGTTGGTAATTTGGAACAGAAAGATTTATTATTATTGTATTCTTTTCTTTTTTAACTTTATATTATGGAAATTCCAAACGTACATGAAAATGGAGAACAATATAATTATTCTCCACACCCATTACCCAGCTTCAACATAATTGATATATGACCCATCTTTATCAATACCAACCTTCCCTTTCTCCCAAGTGAATAACTTTAAGGCAAATCCCAGACGTCATATTATTTTACCTATAAATACATCAATACATAATGCTAGATATAAGAACACATTTTTTAACATGACCATAATACCATTATAACACCTAAGAAATTAATAAAAAATTTCTTAATATCATGTCATTTTCTGTAATTAATAGTTGATTTGCTCGAATAAAGATCAAAGTCCACCACTGCATTTGGGTAACAAATGACTGTTTCCCCTCCCCTTGTTTTTTAACTGCTGTTCATTTGTCAGAAAAAAAAAAAACACCTGATCATCTATTTGATATACTTTTCTATGTACTGGATTTGAATGGCTGTATCATTTTAATTCCACATATTTTTAAAACTTGAAACATAATTCATATGTCATAAAACTCACACTTCCAGGGTATATAACTGAGTTTTAGTATATTCACAAAATTGTGTAAATGTCAACATTATCTAATTGCAAAACTTTTTAGAAACCCAAATTGGGGCATTCCCTGGTGTCTAGCGGATTTGGCGCTTTCACTGCCATGGCCTGGGTTCAATCCCGGGTCGGGAAACTGAGATCCTGCAAGCTGCACGTAGCCTGGCCAAAAAAACAAAAACAAAAACAAAAACCTCTCCATCACCTCTCTCCCCAGTCGTGGGAACCACTAGCCTACTTTCTGCCTCTATATTACGTATTCTGGACATTCATGTAAAAGAAATCATACAATATGTTGTTCTTTGGGATGGACTTCTTTCACTGAACATAAATTTTCAAGATTTAACTATGTTGCAGCATGTATCAGTACTTAATTCCTTGTTATAGCTGAATAATAATTAATTATAATTATATTTTTAAAAAATAAAACAATAGTTTCATTGTGTTATAATTCTTGGTAACTGTCAAGCCATTCCCTCATTTATTTATGTAGCAAATATATATTGAATACTTACTCTGTGCCAGGCATTATGCTAAGTGCTGGGGACGTAGTGGTGACCAAGACAAGCACCGTCTCCTTCCCTCTTGGGAAGTAAACGACAACTCACATCCAAGCAGGAAATGAAAAGGGAACCGCCAGAGCACTCCACTCACAACCATTCTGGACAAGTAGAGGTACACTGCAGTAATGTCTCTAGAATATCTTCTGGCAGACAGCGAGATCTTATGCGAGGTGGAAAATATTTCCAAATAATTTCCCTGTGTTTCTCTCCTTTTTCTTGGTCACTTGGTGCCTCATTTCTCTGAGAATTCCAGAGTGGACTTTCAGGACCTTCTGTAGACCCTTTTCACTTTTCCCACCTTTTCTGTTTACTGTGTTCTTCCCCTTTTCCTCCAAGAAGAGCATGATGGGTGTTTCCTTATTTAAGCGGTTTGTTTCTTGAATATGGACAGCAGGGTAAGATGGAGGAATACATAAAGCCACCAAGGGGGTGGTACAATTTGGGAGACTCTGGGACTTCCCTTACTCATCAATTTCCGATATTTCGTACTTAGAGATTCTTGTCTCGGAAAGGTGTGTACTCTGGCTAGAGTGCAAATACCCCTGGGGAAATCATTGTTTTGAGTCTTATAAGTCCTTTCTATATTGGGGTGAGTGAGTTTATTTCTTTTCTGAGAATAGGTTTTGGCTGCAAAAGATAGAAAAACTGTGAGCAGGAGGTAACTGCAGTTATTGGGAGAGGAGGCGGAGAAGGGAGATGGATGTTACTGCCATTACAAAGGAGAAGCAAGTCAGCCTTTCAAGCTGAACTAAATTAACTTTACTTTCAGACTATATTGCTAAGTTCCTTTAAAATACCCTCTAAACATGACAGTAACAATTAAAATTAGCCTAATCATAAGTACTCAAATTCCACTGACTATAACACTTGGGATAGAATGACACTGGGGTTACATGAAAATATTTGGAATTCCTCTGTGCATATTCAGGGCCCCTTATGTATTCCTTCCTGCAAACCCCTTTCCATCCCAATCTTAAGGGTGAGAATTCCTGGCATTCTGAATACAGAGTACTAAAGTCAGCAGACCCAAAATCAATATTTAAGAACGTAAAAAGATTTTGGAATGATCAAAGGAGAATTAAAATTTAGCGACAGATTACTTGTTAAAATATGATGCACTCGGCATATACTCGGCCCTTCTGTGTCAATTCTGGCCTCACACACACGAACCTAGATGTTTCTGTACAGATATTCTCACTGTGCTCAATAATACAGCTCAGGTTTGAATCATTCATTATTATTTACTTTCAGTAGGACAGTTTTAATCATTTTTGTCAATTTCAGCTGATTCATTTCAATGATAGATTTTACACTCATATTAAACAATAAGGTTTTTAATATGAAAGAAGTGCCTTAAATGAACCCAGCCTTTAAATGAATAGCAGTTGTGTGAAATTGTGTCTGATACCATCCTATATAAAATATGTGGACATAACAAGTACAGACCATCTGTTAAACTGGCATCTTGCTTGTACAGGAATGAAATTTCAATTAAGTTTTATTATGAGGAAGTGTAAATGACAGATCCCATACGGAAGTCCATAGCCAGTAAACTGTCTAAATAAAGAGTGGGATGTCATATAGTTAATGAGTTGGATCAGGTTCCCTGATTACAGACTTTGTAAATAATGTGTTTGTCCACCAGGTCTTGGAAGCGAGCACTGCTGGTAAGCATGGCAGTTGTTTTTAAAGTGATACCCATATGGAAGGTAAATCAGAACGGCTGTGCGACACAGTCCAGAGCTGTCTGATTAATGTTGATTCACCACTTTAGCTGGAGAGACTGAATTAAATCATGCGTTTGATAAAAGGGTGATTTGCAAGGGGGGGAACACAAATCATATCTCAACAGTCTCTAATAAATTTTGATTTGCTGGGAGTCATGTATCCATTTCCTGAAGACCAGTTCACAGCTCTGAGGAAGTGATGTCATGATCCAACAGTGGTTTGACTGTGGTTGAATCATTCCAGGAGGGCGAACATTGGACACTGTCAGCAAGTCTCAGGACCAGGGTCTGGCCTATGAATGGGAGAGCGAATGGGCTTGTGGTTTTTCGTGGTGAAATGTGTCTCATCGCTCAACAGGCAAGGTCCTCATTCCCTAATCTGTCACCATTATTAACGTCTCTTATTGTTGCGGATAGTCAAGAAAAAAGAAATCACACCAGAACTCTGCTTGTTCAAGTAGTAACTTGGAGAGTTGTCAAAAAGAGGTCTAATTTTCATTCCCATAAAATAAGCTAAAAATAATCTCAAGCCATTTCTTTTCCATGCACTTCTGAAAAACATATAATTAAGTAGAGCGGTAATTCATCATAGAAGGCATAACCTACAGCTGGGACCCTTGGAAAGTTATTCGAACTCTTCCCGGACTTTTGTTGAGTAATGTCTGTGTGATTCAGTAGCCAGAATCCAAGCGCTGGATGGGACATACCAGAGGCACCTGCAACCTGGGTGACCTGTCCCCTCCGGGCCTAGATTCTTCCACATGTCAAGGTTACTGAATGGATATCATATCCCAGAAAGTAAAGTCTCCAGTGACTTCTACTGTTAATTCAGCTTTTCTAGCTCTTAATGAAGAGTGGCTTTTTCTTTTTTGTTTTGCTATTGCCTTTTAAAAAAGAATGGGCAGGGCTTCCCTGGTGGCGCAGTGGTTGAGAGTCCGCCTGCCGATGCAGGGGACATGGGTTCGTGCCCCGGTCCGGGAAGATCCCACATGCCGTGGAGCAGCTAGGCCCGTGAGCCATGGCCGCTGAGCCTGCGTGTCCGGAGCCTGTGCTCCGCAACAGGAGAGGCCACAACGGTGAGAGGCCCGCGTAAGAACGGGTAGATGACAAGAACAAGGAAAGTAAACTTTTACTTGGATTGAGACTAAGTCTACATTTTTTTGGAGGTGAGGTAGAAAAATTGTACACTATGTACATGGCCCTAAGGCCATGACCAGTATTGGGGTGCACCAGAGGCAGGTGAGTTCTGACTAATTTTTAAGAATTTTTTTATGGTGATGTACTTTACAAAGAGTGAAATACACATATCTTAAGTCTACAGTTCAGTCATTTTTGACAAATGATACATCCATGTAATTCACACCCCTGTCAATATAGAGAATATTTCTATCACAGCAGGAAGTTTTCTTGTGCCCTTTTCCAGTCACTCCCTCTGCTGCCCCCTCCCAGGCAACCACCGATCTGATTTTGACCAGTGCAGATTCATTTTTCCTATTGTAGAATGTCATGTAAATGAAGTCATACAGCTGTACTCTTTTGTGTGAGGCTTCTTCATGAAGAAGGCTTTCCTTCGACGGAAGAGGTTTTAGGGGTTAATCCATGTTGCATGTAGCACGTAACAGTCGTTCTCTCCTTTCTATGGATGAGGAATATATTCTGCTCTGTAAAAATAAACCAATAGAGAGTTCATCTATTTTTCTATTAATGGACACTTGCTGTTTCTAGTTTGGAGCTATTATGAGTATAGAAGCTATGAGTAGCCTTTTATAAGATTTTTATGGATGTTTTATTTCTGCTGGATTAATATCTAGGAGTGGGATTACTGGGTTATGGGGTAGATGTATGTTTAACTTTCTAAGGAGTTTCCAGTGTTCAAATTGATTGTACCGTTTTACATACGCACAATTTCTCCATATCCTCACCGTTTGTTTTTATTTTAGTCTCTCAAATAAGGAGGTAGACGTTGAGTTACTTTCAATGCACTAACCAACAGGAACAACTCAAGAGGTCTAAGGTCTAGAGACTGAAAATAAAGAACCTAGATTTGAAGTTTGCACCAGCCCTTTAGGAGTCAAGCCCTTGAAGGCCACCGCTGTGAAACAGAAAGACTTGGTTCATGAGAAGAGGTCTAGAGTGTCCAACCACATAAGTCAGATGCCCAGAAGTCATCTCATACCCCTTTTCTTCACTTCCCTCTCCCGGCATCTCTCTGGACCCCAAGTCCTATTAACTCTTCCTCCTTCGTGTCTCCATCTTCAGTTTCCAGTGATCCCTTCCCAGCTTTCGTGCGTTATTCTGGTTTCTTCATCACCTGACCTATGCCCTGAGAGTGAACTTTCTAAAATGCACATCTCCTCATGACACTTTCCTGTTTGAAGTCCTTCGATGGCTTCTCATTTCCTTTAAGATTAGAATAACAACTGATATGTAATAAGGGATCATGATGTGCCAGGCACTGTATTTTTAATCTTTTATCATTTTACATTGCTGTGATAACTCTTTGAAACAAGGATTCATATTAGTCCTACGTACCTATGATTAAACTAATGCTTAGAGAATGTAAGTATCTTTCCAGAGCCATGCATCAAATCCATGATGGGAATCCAAACCAGATGCATTAGACTCCCAAGCCTGAGACCGTAACCCGTGTGGCATGATGAAATAAAACTTCCCGGCAGGGACTTCTGCTTCTGAAGGGCAGTGTGAGGAGCTCTATGGGCCCACCCCCCAGGGAAACAAGCCAAACTGGTGAACATCATTTTTTTAAAAAACCAAGCCATTTAAAGTTTCTGAAAACTTTCCTAAGAGCATACAGCAAGTAAACATTTATTCAAGAAAATCTACTAAAACTCGGTGAGAACAGCAAGAGTGTTCTCTTGTGGTGTTTGAACAACAGCCCACTTTTTCCCTCTCCCTCACCCGCACTCAGCTCAGTCTGATAGAATCTCCTCTCCAAGTAGGTTGTGGCCAAAAAGACACAGCTCCCTCTCCCCTCAGCTCCAGTCAAGGGTGACCTGCCGCTGGGAGGGGCAGACTATGGTCATTCATCATCTCCTCCAACTGCATGTTGAAGAGGTTAAATTCCTGGTGAGGGTGGCTGAGAATTTGGGGCTTACCTTCCTCCACTGAGGGTCCACACTCAGAGAATGGACGCTCTACCATAGGCAGGGCAGACTGAAAATCCTGGGGCCCTGACTGTCTCACCCCACCTTGATAATAAAGATTCTACATCAGGAGGGGAAAGTCAGGAAGACCAGAGAGCTCTCCCAGCCAGCATGCAGAGTAGCGGCTTAGATGTTTTGTCCATGGGGAGAAGCAAGCAGTAAGAAGAGAACTCTAAAGCTCTCCAAAGGAACTGACTTCATTTGTGGGGAGTTCAAACCTAAGGGTGGTGTCGAAAACAATAATAGCTCCTCTTGATTAAGGGCAGCAAGCTAGATCAGGCTGGCTGGTTCACCAGAGCTGGCCTGAAATAAACTTTGCTTCAAGGTCTTGGGATGGGTTGTGGAGGTTAGGTTGGCCAGAACAGCAACGATTTCACCCATCTCAAATCTCAGATTACCACAAGAACAGAGTCTGACTGCCCTGGCCTAGTTTGTATTCTATCCTTGGTCAGAATAGAGCAGAAATCCTTGGTCAACAGGACTGCATACAATGGCGCAGGTATTCTCTAGAGGAAAATCAGAAAGGAAAGGGACAGTGCATGGGAAAATCCAAAACATTCTCTAAGGACCTAAGTTGAAGTGACCGGGTTAAGGGGCAACCCTTGGAAGGATGTCTTTGAGCGTCTAGAGGGTGGATTGGAAGAAATAGTGATGGTAAGATATAATCAGGTTTTTTTTTTCATTCAAAAACACTGAATACCTTTTATGTGCTATGCATTGGCTTGAAAATGTGAGTGTAGAATGATAGCCATTTCTGTTTTGAATTTACACTTGTGTGTCAAAGACTGTGCTGGAATTTTAGCTTTTGGCTAATTCGTTGGAAGACCCATTACTTTTCTTAGTGAAACTGATAGAGGTTTTTCATGTTTCAGTTAAGGGACATTGATAATTCTAGGTATCTCAACCCAAACACATTTCTGGAGAATGCTAAAATTCTAGGGATGGAATATAAGATGTCATTAAAAACTGCATTTTATTTTTACTGTTTATTATTCATTTTCAGGTTTTGCTAAATAAATTTCTTTCCTCCTTCCTTTTCTTCCTTCCTTTCTTTATCCCTTTCTTCTTTCTTTCTTTCTTTTCCTTCCTTCCTTCCTTCCAATATTTCCCCCATATTTGGTAAACAAAACCAGTATTATGCGGCAGTCAACTGCCTAGAAATCCTTCAGCCTCAGAAGCAGAAAGGAGTGGAGACATGTGCAGTGGATGGGACTGGGAACTTATTACCTGAATAGCTGTATATAGAGGGGGAGAAAGTCGTCCCTGATCATGGTTGGCAAGGAGACTCGAGTGAACAGCTGGGTTGAGAGCAGGTTATCTCCAGGAATTTTCTCCACCTCTCTTTATGGGCAGGCAGAAGAATATTTCCATAAGTGTTGGAGGCTGTTGAAAGTTATAAAAGATCCCTGTGTGAAGAGAAATGCTCCGTGGGTTAGACGAAAAGGTCAACGAGCCTGGGAAATCATGAATTAATTTTGGTGAACCAATTTGAAGAGAAGTATTTTTAAATGGCAGAAAGTGAGCGAGACTGAAATAGAAAATAATACAGTACAATAGAGAGCTGTGAATTGAGCTATAAAGATTTAATTTTGATTAATATATAATTAGATACAATTCAGAATGTAATGATTACTATAGGATTAGGTATCTTATTTTCCGTTCTGTTTTGACAATGCAAGCCCAGTCTTGAATTGCAAGCGCAGATATGGATTGTTTAGTCAATACCAAAAACTTGAACAAGTGTACCCAGATTGCACAGGATTTTACTGAAAAATGCTAAAGGATTGTAGTTCTATCATTTTCTGCTTTTGTTCTGTTGGGACGGATTTGAGGGTGTTTGCCAATATCGTCAGAAATCACTTGTAATGGCATCGTGGGGGGAGTGATCATGCTCAAGTGGGAATGTGCCGGCTGTAACGTGCTGGATCAGCAGGCTGCCCCAACACCTGGACTGCAGGTGCACCTGGGAATCCTCATTCTGGAAGGATGACTTAAGTCAGGGTTTCCACATTCCACTGCATGTTACAATCACCTGGGGAGCTTTTACACCTATCAGTGCCCGGGGCCCACGCTACACCAATTACATAGCATCTTTGGGGATAAGGCGTATCTCTTTTCTCAAACGTCTCTAGGTTATTGCGGCTTACAGAAGGAGTTCAGAACCATGGCCTTGGGAGAAGCAGGACAGCAAATAAAACTGCCTGTAGAACTGACAGTGACAAAAGAACAGACATGAGACTAGTGGAAAAGGTGGCCAGAGAAAATCAACACAAGGGAGGACATGATGGGTTTCAGACTGAATAGCCAAAGAATGCTCACATTTTGTCCAAAGTGGGAAAGAGAGCTAGAACATTCCTTTTTCCAACACCCTGAAGCCCAGAGACACAACAAAGGAGCTGGAATATGGTTGGAATTCCTTGAGCAGAGGGGATTCCTAAGAAACATCAAACCACAGTGGACAATGGTTCCTTCAGACAAAGATCTTGAGAATCTTATTAATTTCAAAGAACACAAACAAATCCAAAAACAAGAGAAGTTTTGAAGAACAAAGATTTCTTCCCCAGGGTAGCAATGGCTAACAGGCAGGCAGACCACGTTCTTCCTGCAGGAGGTTACGAGGAGGCCAGTGGAGCCGAGTTCAGCAAGAAAACGTTAGTAACAGGAGAGACTCCAGTGGTTGCCATCTTCAAAAGGCATTTATGAACTCAACCTGGCATTCCAACTATGGCTGCCAGATCAATAACCAGACACCCAGATAAATGTGGACTTCGCGTAAACGATGAAGAACTTTTTAGAATTGCGTAGGGCATATTTATACTAAAAATGTATGCATTGTTTGCCTAAAATTCAAATTTAACTGGGCCTCCTCTACTTTCATTTGCTAAATCTGGCAACTCTTATTCCCAGTGACTCTCTAGTAATATTTTCTAAAGTGCTAGTCTTGGAGGTGGGAAATGGCTGAGTAATGGAACCAGACTCGGCAGGGTGCCCAGGTGAATGGAACCAGCTGAGTATATGGTGGTCTGATGGGAAAGACAGACTGTCCACTAGGTACAGCCATCAGTGTTCACTGTGAGCACAAGGTTCGAATGGTTTCCAACAGAGATGCCAGTCTCCTAATAAGAAGTGCTCACGGGGGCGGAGTCAAGATGGCGTACGAGGAGGACACGGAATTCGTGTCTCCGCACAACTAGGGCACCTACCCAGCACCGGTGGGGGACCACGGACACCTAAGGGGGCGGGAGGAACACCCAGCGACCGGGTAGGATGCGGGGTGCAGAGAGAGTGAAGTGGGAAGAGAAGTGGAGGTGGGATGGGACTGGCACCCCTGAGGGGTGGCTGGGGAGAGAGAAGGGATCCCACTCCCGAAGGGGGAAATTGGGGGACCATTGGGAGGGCAGAGGATCAAAAGGGAGCGTGGCCAGGTTTCCCCTGCCCACTTGGGCCCCCAGAAACCTGCTGAGATCCCCGGGTCTGATCCTCTGCCCACCGAGGCCCCCTCTAGCCGCGCGGGTCCTGAGGGAGTGGGATGGACGGAAGGAAGGGGGAGCAACAATAAAGACCGGATCTCCCGGACCAGCACCCCTGAGGGGCAGCTGAGGGAGGGGAGGAGTTCCTACACCCAGCGGGACCCACCCACGCTTAGGGGTCCAGTGGCTACGGGGGAGGCCCTGGGGGAGACGGTGGGGGAGGGGCGCAAAGGAACGGAGGGGAACGGGGCCAGGGCTTTCCCTGTCCACTTAGGCACCAGGGAACGTGTTGGGCTCCAGGGCCTAATCCTCTGCCCTCGGAGCCTCCCTCCTGCCGTGCAGAGCCCAAGCCCCGCCCCTATCCCCTCACCCAGGGCCCCACCTCTACACGCGGAGACCCCCTCTGAGACCCCCTCCAACGAGCTGGGCCTAAAACCCACCCACACACCCTCACCCAGGGCCCTGCCTCCAAACTCCGGAACTCCACACTCCGTAGGCCGTCCTTCCACGTGCTGGCTCTCGCAGGTCCTAAGCAGAGGCCCCGCCCCACACTTGAACGTCGCCCCCCCTAGGCCCCGCCCCACACTGAAACGTCACGCCCCCCACCCGCCTAGGTCCTGCTGCACCCTAAACCCCACCCCTGCCTAAGTTCCACCCCTCGCCTAAACCCCACCCCTATAACCAAGGCTTTTTTTTTTTTCTTTTTTCCTCTTTTAGGTTGGGGTTCTGTTTTACCTTGTTGATTCATTATTGTTGATTCTTTTATATTTTTATTTTTCCTAATAAATCTTTTGTTTTCCTAATTTTATTTTATTCTTTATACTTTGTTAGTGATCTCTCCTTTTGGCTTGTTCACCCACCCCCTTTTTTTTTCTTTTTTCTGTTGTGGTTTTATTCTACCTTGTTGCAGTTGTTTGAATTATAGTTTTATTTTTCCTAATATATTTTTTATCTTTCTAATTTTATTTTGTTTTTAATTCTTTGATACTTTACTGCTCCTTTTTTCTTTCTTTCTTCCTTTTTATTTTTTTACCCTGCCATGAAGCTTGCAGGATCTTTGTGCCCAAGCCAGAGGTCGAGCCCGAGCTCCTGTGGTGGGAGTTCCGAGTCCAAACTGCTGGACTAACAGAGAACCTCAGACCCC
The DNA here is from genome assembly GCF_059928025.1 of Delphinapterus leucas. NCBI lineage: Eukaryota > Metazoa > Chordata > Mammalia > Artiodactyla > Monodontidae > Delphinapterus > Delphinapterus leucas. The sequence goes on from NC_143144.1 coordinate 7,353,639, forward strand.
AGGGAATATCAATCGGAGTAAGGCCACCCAGAGGTCCTCATCTCAGCACCAAAACCCAGCTCTGTCCAACTGCCTGCAAACTCCAGTGCTGGACGTCTCGGGCCAAACAACCAGTAAGACAGAATACAGCACCACACATCAAAAAAAAGAAAAAAAATATTAAACGACAAAAAAATATGTTACAGACCAAGGAGCAAGGTAAAAACCTACAAGACCAAACAAATGAAGACAAAATAGGCAACCTACCTGAAAAACAATTCAGAGTACTGATAGTAAAGATAATCCAAACCTCAGAAACAGAATGGAGAAAATACAAGAAACATTTAACAAAGATCTATGAGAACTAAAGAGCAAACAACCAGTGATGAACAACACAATTACTGAAATTAAGAATACTCTAGGGCTTCCCTGGTGGTGCAGTGGTTGGGAGTCCGCCTGCTGATGCAGGGGACGCGGGCTCATGCCCTGGTCTGGGAAGATCCCACATGCCACGGAGCAGCTGGGCCCGTGAGCCATGGCCACGGAGCCTGTGCTCCACAACGAGAGAGGCCACAACAGTGAGAGGCCCACGTACCACCAAAAAAAAGATCATAATACACCATGATCAAGTGGGGATTATCCCAGGAATGCAAGGATTCTTCAATATATGCAAATCAATCACTGTGATACACCATATTAACAAACTGAAGGATAAAAACCATATGATCATCTCAATAAATGCAGAAAAAAGATTTTGACAAAATTCAACACCCATTTATGATAAAAACTTTCCAGATAGTAGGCATAGAGGGAACCTACCTCAACCTAATAAAGGCCATATATGAGAAACCCATAGCGGACATCGTTCTCAATGGTTAAAAACTGAAACCATTTCCTCTAAGACCAGGAACAAGACAAGGTTGCCCCTCTCACCACTGTTATTCAACATAGTTTTGGAAGTTTTAGCCACAGCAATCACAGAAGAAAAAGAAATAAAAGGAATCCAAATCAGAAAACAAGAAGTAAAACTGTCACTGTTTGCAGATGACATGATACTATACCTAGAGAATCCTAAAGATGCTACCAGAAAACTACTAGAGCTCATCAATGAATTTGGTAGAGTAGCAGGATACAAAATTAATGCACAGAAATCTCTTGTATTCCTATACACTAAGGATGAAAAATCTGAAAGAGAAATTAAGGAAACACTCCCATTTACCATTGCAACAAAAAGAATTAAATACCTAGGAATAAACCTACCTAAGTAGACAAAAGACCTGAATGTAGAAAACTATATGACACTGATGAAAGAAATTAAAGATGATACAAACAGATGGAGAGATATACTATGTTCTTGGATTGGAAGAATCAACATTGTGAAAATGACTATACTACACAAAGCAATCTACAGATTCAATGCAATCCCTATCAAACTGCCTATGGCATTTTTCACAGAACTAGAACAAAAAATTGCATAATTTGTATGGAGACACAAAAGACCCCGAATAGCCAAAACAATCTTGAGAAAGAAAAACAGAGCTGGAGGAATCAGGCTCCCAGACTTCAGACTATACTACAAAGCTACAGTAATCAAGACAGTATGGTGCTGGCACAAAAACAGAAATATAGATCAGTGGAACAGGACAGAAAGCCCAGAGATAAACCCACACACATATGGTCACCTTATCTTTGATAAAGGAGGCAAGAGTATACAATGGAGAAAAGACAGCCTCTTCAATAAGTGGTGCTGGGAAAATTGGAGAGCTACATGTAAAAGAATGAAATTAGAACACTTCCTAACACCATACACAAAAATAAACTCAAAATGGATTAAAGACCTAAATGTAAGGCCAGACACTATATAAAACTGTTAGAGGAAGACATAGGCAGAACACTCTATGACATAAATCACAGCAAGATCCTTTTTGACCCACCTCCTAGAGAAATGGAAATAAAAACAAAAATAAACAAATGGGACATAATGAAACTTAAAAGGTTTTGCACGGCAAAGGAAACCATAAACAAGATGAGAAGACAACCCTCAGAATGGGAGAAAATATTTTCAAACGAAGCAACTAACCCAAAAAAGGATTAGTCTCCAAAGTATACAAGCAGCTCATGCAGCTCAGTATCAAAAAAACAAACAACCCAATCCAAAATGTGTGGAAGACATAAATAGACATTTCTCCAAAGAAGATATACAGATTGCCAACAAAAACATGAAAAGATGCTCAACGTCACTTGCCATTAGAGAAATGCAAATCAAAACTACAATGAGGCATCACCTCACACCAGTCAGAATGGCCATCATCAAAAAATCTACAAACAATAAATGCTGGAGAGGGTGTGGAGAAAACGGAACCCTCTTGCACTCTTGGCAGGAATGTAAGTTGGTACAGCCACTATGGAGAACAGTATAGAGGTTCCTTACAAAACTAAAAATAGAACTACCATATGACCCAGCAATCCCACTACTGGGCATATACCCTGAGAAAACCATAATTCAAAAAGAGTCATGTACCACAATGTTCACTGCAGCTCTATTTACAATAGCCAGGACATGGAAGCAACCTAAGTTTCCATCAACAGATGAATGGATAAAGATGGTGTGGCACATATATACAATGGAATATTATTCAGCAATTTAAAAAAAAAACGAAATTGAGTTATTTGTAGTGAGGTGGATGGACCTAGAGCCTGTCATACAGAGTGAAGTAAGTCAGAAAGAGAAAAATACCATACACTAACACATATATATGGAATCTAAAAAAAAAAAGGGTTCTGATGAACCTAGGGGCAGGACAGGAATAAAGACACAGACGTAGAGAATGGACTTGAGAACACGGGAGGGGGAAGGGTAAGCTGGGACGAAGTGAGAGAGTAGCATTGACATATATACACTACCAAATGTAAAATAGATGGCTAGTGGGAAGCAGCTGCATGGCACAACGAGATCAGCTTGGTGCTTTCCAACTACCTAGAAGGGTGGGATAAGGAGTGTGAGAGGGAGACACAATAGGGATGGGATATGGGGATATACGTATGCATGTAGCTGGTTCACTTTGTTATACAGCAGAAACTAACACAGCAGTGTAAAACAATTATACTCCAATAAAGATGTTAAAAAAAAAAAAGTGCTCATGAAAGATAGGTGCTCTGGTGTGCAGTACTGGAAGTTTCCTGGTCAGTAGTCAGTACATAGGACAGTCAGCAGGCTGCAAGCTCTGGTCCTCGGAGAAGGCCTAATGAGATCCAAGTAGAGACCCAGAACTAGCAGGGCCCTGAGATCCTAGACGGGCACCTTAAAGTAAGGCTAAGAGAGAAGCTTGCTTAGTGTACCTGGGGTACCACAACATCAGGGCAAACTAGCAGCAAGCAGCAAAATGTACATACACACATATCCTTACCTTTCTACCTATCTGTGTCTATCTATCCATCTACCTTTCTATCTATCTACCTATCTATCCATCTATCTATCCATCATTATTGTTCATATGGTATCTATGTGTCTATCTATCTATCCATCATCTATCATTCATTCATCTATCATTCATCTGGTATCTATCTATCTATTATCTGTCTATCTACCTATCTATCTATGTAGAACATCACCTTAGGAAACTGGCCTAATGCTTCCTACCTCACACTAAAATTGATTCTGAGGACGGAGCACATTGCTAAACCTGCTGGTGAGGATGGCCTGGCTCCAGCCATGAGGGGAAAGGAATAATTGCGGAGTCATGGGGTGGAGACCCAGGAGTAAGCTGGCAGTATCTCTGTAGGGTTTGCAGGCATCTTCACCAAGCAGGCTGGATAAAATGTCACGACTCTTACTTGGCAGTTTATACAGCGGCAAATCAACGTTTTCTTTCTCCCGTCTATCCCCTGAAAGTGCAAAAGTGCCCAGTGGCAGAAAAACGTCTGAAATCCCTGACTACTAAGCCTCATTCTAGCAGTGACTCGTGAACCACTGGCCAGAGCTGGTGTCTGTGCACGATGGTGCATGGTTGATTTCACTTAAAGAAGCCAGAGAATATACTCAAATGTCCAGTCAGAAAGTGTTCTATTAAAGAATGCCATTCTTCCAAAATCCTAATCCTCGTTTAATTTATAGTTGTTTATTATGTAAGATTTCCAGTAGCCTGAGAATTCTATGTTCCCCTCATTGAATGCGGATTCTAGTCAGGCGCCACCTGTAGAGGCGTTGGAGGTTTGACCCTCAGAAATGCTGGAAAGTGGATTCTAGTAACTGTGTATAATCTTTTTAACTTCCAAACGCAGATATTTCTTGGCTCTCTGCAGCTAGGACGGACCCAAGGGTTCATGATTTGCTAAGTTCTGTATAAAATAAAGCAGGGTCATGATTATTTAGGAATCAACCCTGGATTCTCCAAAATCTCTCATATCCATTGATGGTTTTTAAGTTGTGCCAGCATCACTCTCTGAAACTGGTCATTTTAATGCAAATGATCCTTTTGAAGGGTCGGCTACGTTAATGGCTTGATATAAAGGTAGAATCAATGTAGTGATTAACGTTTTCTACTCAATGGAATGCATTGCAGAGGGCATTTGGCTTCCATCTAGGATTAACCGTTGAAGTGGAATATAATAGTATTGATCACATTAGACCTCATCAGCAACCTTTGATACCTTGGACCTCTGATTAGATAGTTAAACATAAGAGGTCCACTGGAGTATTCTCTCCCTTTATAGTACACACCCAAAGACAAATCTACAGAATATGCGTACCTCTTTTATAATTGAAGTACCAGAAAAGCAAGTTCTGGCAACACCAGAAAACACCTTGTTAGTTTACTGTGAGTATCCATCATTGTATAAACCAATTTAATGGGGTACTATAGTTGCCAACTTGTCTGATCTCCAGATTTTCTCAGCATTTCCCATCTGCTCACACAATAGCCAGAAGATGTTTGCTTTCCTGGATATAGAGTAATGCTTTAAAACTGCATGAAGGAATCCACTCACCCCAGCTGGTTTAATAAGTTTAAGTATATAAAATACTCACCTCACAGGATATACGCCCATGCGCTATCAGATGACTAGTCACGAACACGGACAGTTAATTATCCTGGTCACTAAGCCCATCTTTACGGCTAAAACACGAGGGGCTCCATGAATCAGCCTGTCTTATTTATCTCTGACAACACTTTTCACCGAGCGCACAGGGCCTTCTCCACGTTGTCACGACATTTTATTTGCCTATCCATCGTGTAAATGGTTATTCCTGGTTGTCAGCCATTGCAGCATATTTGGAGGCAGATGGCCTCCTGGCATTCTACGTAATACCCCGAACCATCTCCTTTGAGGCTCTCATATGTTCTTAAACACTCCTAGTGAACATTGAAATTCTGTTCTGTCTTCAGAGAGAGCCAGGAAGGAAGTTCCTGGAATAAAAATACCATAAACCGTTGATTGGAAGCCTACTTTCCACTATTTCTAGACTCAAAAATTCTAGCCCTACTACAGTCTGGCCAGTAAGAAGAAACCACATTCTATAAGGGGGAAAAAAGAACCCTTGGGCTACAGAAAGGACACATAGTAATTTTTCTCTGTCCTCTCCCTATTGAAAATCATTACTCAGATTTGGCACTTAATGGAGAGATAATAGGTGAACGTATCATTAAGGTTACATTTTCCCAAAAAGAATAGATATATGTGTGTGTGGAACTGAATCACTTTGCTGTACACCTGAAACTAACACAACACTGTAAATCAACTGTACTCCAATATAAAATAAAAAATTTTTTAAAAGATTACATTTTCCCAGAGACAGAATTTTTTGTACTTCCTGTTCACTGTATTTTTAAGTCAGGATACATATCAAATAGTACATGTGTAATTAGATTGCAGATATTATCATATACCAGTTTAGATACTATATTTCTATTTATACATATATATATCAGAGGATACCTACTTAATGTTAAAAGTAATTCTCTCTAGGTAGTATAATTATCGGTGAGTTTTACTTCATCCTGTTTTCTTTTTGATAGTTTAAAATTTTTATCCCAGAATAGGCTTTACTTGTGTAATAATTTTAGAAATGTTAAAACAACCCTTTCTAAACTGAACGTGGGATCTGTATGTGAGTATAAATCATGCATGCCTACCCCAGTTATACAAGCTATGGGACTCGAAAGATAGCCTCGTGTCTGTCTCTCCCATGGGTGTACAGCTGAGCTGCATGATGTGTCTGTTTTACCCGTCCCCACTGCCGCTGCCGCAGAGCTCTGGCAAGCACGGAGGAAGGGGTGCTCTGGGGATCAGACGAAGCCATCGCCATCTTACACTTTGATTTCCTGGGAAAATAGCGGTGGGCAGGAATGTACTATCAAAAAAAGAGAATAGGGCTTCCCTGGTGGCGCAGTGGTTGAGAGTCCGCCTGCCGATGCAGGGGACACGGGTTCGTGCCCCAGTCTGGGAAGATCCCACATGCCGCGGAGCGGCTGGGCCCGTGAGCCATGGCCGCTGAGCCTGCGCGTCCGGAGCCTGTGCTCCGCAATGGGAGAGGCCACAACAGTGAGAGACCCGCGTACCGCAAAAAAAAAAAAAAAAAAAAAAAAGAGAGAATAGAGAGAAACTAATGTTTAGTAAGTGTCTCTTGATGGCCTGGGTAGTTGATGTGTGCGTTGTCTCATTTTTCCTTCATTATCTAGTATCATTTCTATTTTGCAGGTAAGGAAAGTGACAGGGAGTCTCTCATGGTGACTCACTGACCTATGACAGAGCCCGGGTTTGAACTGATCCTAAAAATTGCAGCCCTTTCCACTCTACCCCACTGCATTGTTTCCCAATTTCTAGAGAAAACTGGCAGACTGATGTGACACAGACAACCTGTCAGTCACCCGTAACTACTGTTTCTCTAGTGCTTTCCTATCATGATTTCTCTTGACATTGGGAAGTAAATGCCCTCCAAACTCTTTACAAGGCTATCTTTTCATTATCCTTTTAGTTGCAAACCCACCCAATTAATAAATTATTTTGGACCTTTGATTTAAAAAATCTCATATATAATATTCAGGTTCTAACTTATACCATAGTACCGTATATGTTAACTAGCTTACTATCAGAGTGACAAGAACCGTCTGAGGCAAGTCAACAGACCTTGACGTGGAATGGATAAGTATGGGGTGACCTGCTTTCCAATCCAGTCTGTGACCAGCTTTCCAATCAGCCAGCTTATTTTGACTTGATTCACAGTGATGTGCAGATTGACTTGGAAGGTACCTTCCAAACCAGGCTTGTCCACCTCCCATGAAACAGCCTTGACATGCCATCGCCATAGGAGCCGCGTTAGTGATGGGGATGGAGGCAAGGGTGGGAAGTCGCCGTAGGTTTGGAAATCCTTCCTTTTGTGAACTTGCAACCTACTGTCCTGCAACCATACTCAAAGTGGACAGAAGATTCTTCAAATGTTAGAAAACCGTGATTGGGTCTCTCTCTAATGTTCTCTCTCCTCCAGGTTAAACTTGTAGTTGCTTTGAACCAATTTAAGTGAATCTTTATTGAGTGCTTACTATGTGTTCTCCTTGGGTTGTCTCTTTTCATTCTCACACATCCTTATGGGGAAAGTATAATGGTCTCCAGACCCCTCTCCACCCTTGTCACTGGTTTTCAATCATATTAAAAATATTTTTTAAACATCTTTATTGGAGTATAATTGCTTTACAGTGTTGTGTTAGTTTCTGCTGTATAACAAAGTGAATCAGCTATATGCATACATACATCCCCATATCCCCTCCCTCTTGCACCTCCCTCCCACCCTCCCTATCCCACCCCTCTAGGTGGTCACAAAGCACTGAGCTGATCTCCCTGTGCTATGCGGCTGCTTCCCACTAGCTATCTATTTCACATTTGGTAGTGTATATATGTCCATGCCACTCTCTCACTTCATCCCAGCTTACACTTTCCCCTCAGGGTGTCCTCAAGTCCATTCTCTACGTCTGTGTCTTTATTCCTATCCTGCCCCTAGGTTCATCAGAACCTTTTTTTTTTTTTTTTTTTTTTTAGATTCCATATATATGTGTTAGTGTATGGTATTTGTTTTTCTCTTTCTGACTTCTCTCTGTATGACAGACTCTAGGTCAATCCACCTCACTACAAATAACTCAATTTCATTTTTTATTGCTGAATAATATTCCATTGTATATATGTGCCACATCTTCTTTATCCGTTCATCTATTGATGGAAACTTAGGTTGCTTCCATGTCCTGGCTATTGTAAATCGTGCTGCAACGAACATTGTGGTACATGTCTCTTTTTGAATTATGGTTTTCTCAGGGTATATGCCCAGTAGTGGGATTGCTGGGTCATATGGTAGTTCTATTTTTAGTTTTGTAAGGAACCTCTATACTGTTCTCCATAGTGGCTGTACCAACTTACATTCCCACCAACTCTGCAAGAGGGTTCCGTTTTCTCCACACCCTCTCCAGCATTTATTGTTTGTAGATTTTCTGATGATGGACATTCTGACTTGTGTGAGGTGATACCTCATTGTAGTTTTGATTTGCATTTCTCTAATGATTAGTGATGTTGAGCATCCTTTCATGTGTTTGTTGGCAATCTATATATCTTCTTTGGAGAAATGTCTATTTAGGTCTTCTGTCCATTTTTGGATTGGGTTGTTTGTTTTTTTGATACTGAGCTGCATGAGCTGCTTGTATATTTTGGAGATTAACCCTTTGTCAGTTGCTTTGTTTGAAAATATTTTCTCCCATTCTAACTTCAGACTGTACTACAAAGCTACAGTAATCAAGACAGTATGGTACTGGCACAAAAACAGAAATATAGATCAATGGAACAGGATAGAAAGCCCAGAGATAAGCCCACGCACATATGGTCACCTTATCTTTGATAAAGGAGGCAAGAGTATACAATGGAGAAAAGACAGCCTCTTCAGTAAGTGGTGCTGGGAATAACTGGACAGCTACATGTAAAAGAATGAATTTAGAACACTTCCTAACACCATACACAAAAATAAACTCAAAATGAATTAAAGACCTAAATGTAAGGCCAGACACTATAATACTGTTAGAGGAAAACATAGGCAGAATATTCTATGACATAAATCACAGTAAGATCCTCACCTCCTAGAGAAATGGAAATAAAAACAAAAATAAACAAATGGGACCTAATGAAACTTAAAAGCTTTTGCCCAGCAAAGGAAACCATAAGCAAAGTGAAAAGACAACCCTCATATTAAAATTTGACAAGTCTCTTCATGCATGATGCCTAGAATCTAAAGCTAACCAAGAAGAAGGTTACTAATCTCATCTGTTTCTCCTTCAGTCTTATCTGAAGATACCACTTTGGAGTGCATGCTTTCATGACTCTATGTATGTAAATCTCTCTCTCTGTCTCTGCTTCTCTCTCTTTGATGATTATAAAGTCTCCCATCACACACAAGGTAAACCTCCCAGTTTCTTTTGGTTTTTGTTTTGCGTCTTTCAATGAGATTGTATAGCTTGCTTTCATGGGTCCTGTCCCTTTGCTGCTAAATGTTAAATTATCTTTAAAATTAGAAACAGTCTTCCAGGATTATATTCAGTTCTAACATTCTCGACTCTCTATTCTTTAAACTAGTACTTCTCAAACCATCTTTATCTGAATCAAATGGTAAAATGCTTGTAAATGCAGATTCCAGGACTTCCCTGGCAGTCCAGTGGTTAAGACTTCGCCTTCCAATGCAGCGGGTGCAGGTTCGATCCCTGGTCTGGGAGCTAAGATCCCACATGCCTTGTGGCCAAAACACCAAAAACATAAAACAGAAGGAATATTGTAGCAAATTAAATAACAACTTTAAAAATGGTACACATCAAAAAAAAAAAGAACTTAAAAAAGGATGCAGAGTCCTGTGTCCCCCAAAACCGGATTCAGAATCTCTGAGGGTGCAGCAAAAATCCACATGTCAATGAATTCCTAGAGGTGGTGCCTGTATACACTATAAGGCTGACGACATTGCTTTGTACATTTGCTTAAATAGGACCAAACATGTAATCCCCGCCTGGCTCCTCTGATTCAGGTGGAACAGGTCAGCTCCAGCACCTTCCCCCAACCTGTATTCTTCATCAAGCCCACACCACTGTCTCAGACCATGAGCAGTGACACGTGTAGGCCAGCATCTTTGAAGATTAATGAGCCGATAGGGCTAAGCCCCTCATTGTTTACTCTGGTAAGGCTGAAAACAGCAGCAACCAACCAATATTTTGCCCTTCATGTGGCTGCTTGCAGCGTTCCAGCTGTTGCTTCACCCAGAGAGAGTGCCAGGCCTAAGGGTAAACAGACACTTAATTAGGTTAGGGTGAGCTCCAAAAACTTGCAAGTGGGCAAACCAATAATGCCGCCATGCTTTCTCACCAAGGATACTCCAATGTGTGCTAAGAAATAATTATCCTGAGCTGGGAGAGCTGTGGTTTCTCCCCGCCTCTCCCTGTTTTGAGTGTTTTGTTTGAACTCTATGACCTGATAGAGGATTTAATCACGAGGAATGCAGTGGTACCATTTCCCTTCAACCCCGGCCGCAGGAATGGGTGTGTCCAAGGCCCGGGCATCCAGAGTTGGTCTTTGGATTCACGTTTCAGCAACAGACAAGTTTCAACAACGCTTGGTATCAACAGGAGGGGCCGATTAGCAGAAGAATAACACTCCATCCCTGGCCTGGCACAAAACTGAAGACAGACGTGCTCCAACCAGGAAGAGATGCAGTTTGCTGAGAAAAATTCATGCTTGGTAGATCTCACCGTGCCCAGTGGAGCCGTTGTGGACATTTTCAATATGTTTCACTATATAGTTTATGACTGTTATTGTACAAAATGACAACCGTCTGCTCCCCCTCGGCAAGGATCCCAGATGGTCGAGCTGGAGTTCAGTGAGCCTGTTGCCTTCTGGGTGTGGCTAACACTGTGGCACTTCCATCCCTTACGTCAGCCAGACCGAGGGGCCCCTGTTCCTTTAAGGACCAGAGGAAACTAGATCACAAACGGGACACGTCAGTGTGTACGCGCATCCACTTTAGACGCCATTCATTTTGGTAGGCCCGTGGCCTTGAGCTATTTCCTGTCTTGTTTTGGGTGTTCATATTTTGTTTTCTGTTTTGTTAGACTATGGTCTTATGCTGGTTTTGTGGCGTGTCAGCTTGACCAGGTCTAAATTACACACCCCAGAATTTCCTTTCAAGTTCGTGAGAAACTGGGCTGAAAGAGACTGTCTTCTGAGAGGGGGGAAGCACACACACCCCTTCTCCCAGATGTTCCATCAACACACATCTAGGGCCGTGAAGGGATGAAGACTTCAGATGGAACTGAAGTCTTTAATCACCTGACTGTTACGTTAGGGAAATTATCCTAGGTAGGCCTTAGGTAATCAGCTGGAGAGATCCCTCCCTTTGGACAACGGGTTCAGCCCGTGCCCGACGGCTCCCAGCTACTCCTGACCTTGCCATCCTGATGACCTGCCTTAACAGACTTTGGATCTGCTTCACTAGTCCCAACAATTGCATACGCCAATTCCTTATAGTAGATCCATGGATCCCTCTACCTATCTGTCTGACCAATATCCATCATCTATCTGTCTGCCTATCTATCTATCCATCCTACTGGTTCTGCCTCTGGTTAAACCCTGGCTGATACAGCTGCCAACTCCTTAAGGTCAAGAACGATGCTTTTTGTTTGTTTTTGTTTTTGAATTCACCGTAGCACATAGCACGGTGCTCTGTAAATACCTGGCACATTAAAAAATGGCTTTTGGGTTTTTTAATGAAGTGCAGTTACTGTGTGATTTATTCATCAGATACATATCTGCTTGATAACTCTCAGCGATCCATTCAATGTATCTGTATTTACACAGCACCTGATAAAGGGAATAGTAGAGAGTGTGTGTGTGTGTGTGTGTGTGTGTGTGTGTGTGTGGTGTGTACATACATGCACACAAGATGAGAGAGAAAACCAGATTCAGCTTTGGGACCTATTCCAGACTAAAGGAGACCCCATGACTTCCTGGCTCTCTCTCAAGCTGCATTTCGTGAAGGCGACAGTAACACAGAATTGAGGTTGCTTGACCCGGTTTATTGTTATTCGTCTGATGTTCAATTTATCATTCACTCAATTTTCCAGTCATTGTGGCATAAAATGTAAACCTATCCATGCAGAAATATCCATTGAATTTAAATAAATCTTAAAATACTTGACCCACTCAGGCTATCACCTATCATTAGTCCAAATGATACATTAGGCTATTTGCAAGTGAGGGAATTATATCACATATTTAAAAATACCAAGAGAAGATCTTGTCTGTCAGGAATGCATTTGAAGTAGTAACAGAAAGAGGCTGATGTGTTCAAAGGAGATTGCAGGAGGAAGCCTAAATTTAAGGGGAAGGCAGACAAAATGGCCAAGCAGTCGTCCAATCTGATCTTGGGAGTTTGGGCACCGTGCCTGGAATGGCAGTCTGCAGGACTGAGTGGCCTTCGACCCTACAAGAAAATACCTGGGCTGCTGGACATGCCTGCTGGACCGGGACGCTGGGGGGAAAGTCTCTGGGTCTCATTTCCCTACATACGTCAAGGGAGGGCTGGCTTCAGTGACAGCTGACCGCACACAGGGACATTTTTCCTAGACCAGTAAGAGGATTTTGGCAGAAAGTTTTAGCCTCTTATGAACAAAGACAGTGTGCAGATCTGAGCATGGGTTAACAACCATGGGAGGTTGATCCTTGCTTTTTAGATCCGATTTGACTAACTCATTAAATATCATGACGTAACTACTGGCTCCCTGTTATAAGACGCAGATCCCAGTTAACACAGCATAATAAGCTAATTTCCTGTTATGATGTGATGTTTGAAATGAGTTTTTAATGATTACTTTTACAAAGCAGCCACGGGTGTTTAGCCCATCACATTGGCCCATGAGCCAAGCAATCCCAGACTGGGATGATGATGGTGATGATAAGTGCCGTTTTGCTAGAGGACATAGTTCCTGCTACCCCAACCAGAGATCATTTCCACAAGAAACTCTCTTGACTGCATTTAAGTGCAAAGTCTCCTTTTTGCTCCCTTCTACCTTAAGCTAGAATATCCAGAGAAGATGGTCTCCTCCATGCCACCTTCCTAGCTGTATCCTCAAATCATTTCTCTCCAGACTGTTGAGCTGCTTACCCTGGAGGCATGACCCTCCCTGTTCAGTTGGAGGTGGGTGCTCTCACCGAGGAGCTCACCTCAGTTCTGCAGCATCTCTACAGATAGTAGGGAGGGGGAGATGATTGGTGATGGGAACACCCCCATGAGATAAGACGGATCATTCATTTCTCATCCTTTTGTTCCTTTGATGGCTCTTGAAGGAATGAATGGAGGGTCGAAAGAGCAGGTGTGCCCTGAGGCTGTGGGTGCATCCTCGGCTGTCCCTGGGGAAGGACAGCACAGTGGGAGAGCCCACGGTAGAGTGAGGGCTGAGGCTTTGCCTTCCGGGGCCATTGCAGTGACCATTTCTGAAAACTAGCAGATGTCTGCAGACAAGACTAAAATGTCAAGGTGCTAATGTCACAATTCAGGGATTGGGGAGGGAGGAAAATTGCAGTAACTGCTCAGGGAGCTTAATCCATAGTGTGAAAACGGATAGCCTGTGGTCTAGACGTGACCCGTGGACGTGTTTTGGTTTTCCCCAACAAAGTTGGGTCACACTGTGTTTTTAAAAATATCCAATTGTGGGTCCCTATTTCAAAACAGATTTCACATAACATTTGCAAATTCCAGCTTCTCTTGAAGAATCGAGAAGCCTGGTCCCCCAGAACTGCCATTCCCACGTGCAATAACCCACAGGCACCCCTTCGCACAGGGGCGTGCTTCAGTCCCACTGTTCTTGGGTGTCTTCCCAACATGGAGCCCAAGGGCGATCCTGTGTGCCGTCGTACATGTTTAATATGCAAACAGACAGTGCTGAAAGAACACAACTTAAGGAGCTTTTGTGAAACAAACTGGACATTTCTACCCATGATAACTAATATAAATAATGATAAATGATGTACATGTCCCATTTGTATTATCTCCCTGACCTTGTTGGTATTGGAGTCTGTGAACCGTACCTTTAATTAGTTTGAGGGACTCCTTGAGCTGCGGGGGGAAGGGCAAGTCTCTGGGCTCACAAAACAAAGGACTTCTGGAATAAAGGAGGAGGAGGTAGTGACCAACTGTCCCCGTTTCCCCAGATCTGAGGGGTTTCCTGAGATGTGAAACTTTCAGTACTAAAACCAGGAAAGTTCCAAGTCAACTGGAAGGTCAGTCACTCTAGGAAGAGGCTCAGCAGAGGTGGTCCAGGGATCACCAAATAAGCCCCACCTTCCTCACAGCCTCGCCAGAGACAACCCTGGGCGGCCGCCCCGTCACTCTCTGCCGAGAAATGCTGGTTCCCCGGGGGCCCCGCGATCTCACTGGGGACTGTACACAAGGGGTACGGGTGGGCCTCCGTACCTCTGTGTTCCTGGAACAGACGTAGCTGTGGGGTTCCTTTGAGAAACTCCCGAATTGCCAGTCGATGTAGTCTGCCTCGAGCTGAGAGCCTCACCGCAGCCTCGCTCTGAGATGGAGAAAGAAGGGCTGAGAGCCATCTGATGGGCACCTAGGGGCCTGGAGAGGACAGCAGCGACACAAAAGAAAGTTGTTTGGCCTGGTATTCATCTTGTTTCCAGTTTAGATCACTCTGCTAGATTATCTCCTGAAGTCATCTCTAAGAGAAAATTACTAGTTCTCCCTGCCAGAAGGGGGCCTGCAGCATCGCCTCTTTCGGGCCCTTTTCCTCCACAGGCTGGGTGTCCCCCAGCTTCCTCCTAACAATCCCTGACCTCCCCCATCTCAGCTCGGCACAGCACGCTCCTGCCTTGAGACTCTCTTCTGGTCCAGCTCCCCCTGACTTGGTCACCGTGAGTTCTGCGTCCCCTGGGGCCCCTGCGTCCCCGTGACCCAGCTCTGTGTGTGCCTGTGATTCAGATTTCACTGGTTTGGAATTCCTAATAATTCTATCTGGGCCGAGCTGAGTTTTACTGTGGCTTCTATTTTATGAGGAAAGGTTTTCACAAAACAAATGAATACTGACAACAAAATTACAAGGATGTTTAGTTTAATAAAGAGATGGACTTGCCAAAATGCTATCCCTGCTTTGGGGTCTGATTCCAGCCCCTTGACAGATGGAGTGTCTGGCCCACAAGTTATGCTGGGCCGCTTCCGTCTCCTCCTCTTAAAACCTTCCCTCGCCAACCCCAGGGCTCAACCCCTGCCCCCTCCCTCCTCTGATCTTCATGGCAGTTCTGTGCCTCCTTTACCCCACATCCATCACTTCTTTAGCAAATTCTCTTTAGAGGGCTCTGTGAGTCGCACAGCTCTTACATCCGACGTTTTGACCTCAGCCTCCTCTGGGGCCTCTGGCCACTGTTCTGACCAGTCGCCAGGAGACACAGCACTGCACACGCCCTGACCAACTCCACGTGGTACAGTCCCCCGTGCCTCACCTGTGCCCGTGGCCTGCGTCCCCTTCCCGGTCAGTGCTGCTACATGAGATGCTACATGACCCACCGGGTGCCCACACCTGCTCAGCCCAAAGTGTGGGAGGGTTAACACCTGTGGGGAAAGTTATGTCCCACAGGACCAGAGCCAAAGGATAGTTCTTCTCTTCTGGAGCGGCTGCCCTGAAACGTGTTTATATTTACAGCCCCAGGGAACATGGTCCCACGTGACAAGCACTCAGTGGAGGTTGATGGGCCATGCATCCTGGTGTGGCTCTCCATCCTTCCCTGCCTCTGTTTCCTGCTCCCCTGGGAGTATAGTGCCTAATGAAATAGTGACCTATTAGCTTTGGCCTCAGGAGGTGTTTTCTGACGAACCCAGGCTAAGACACCATATATCCGTCATATTGCCCTCCCTGTCAGTTCCTACCTCCCCTGCCTTTGAGTGTCTTGGAGCCAAGCCAAGACGGAGACTTGGAGATAAGTCCCAGGGACCAGTCAGTGGGCAACAGGTAGGGTCCGGTGGCCCTTGGTTCAGGAGGAGAAATCATGAGAGCAGGGTCGAGAGCTCCGGAACTGACTGTGGTGTTAGCGGTCTCTTCCAGAGGGTACTTGTTTTTGTTTTCTTTGTTGATGTTAAATGATTATCATTTTACATTGTATTGCATTGTTTTACATTGATGCCTCATTGTGTACATTTTTCACTGTTGCTGAGTAAATAGTGCACATAAATTTTATTTCCCAACATGTGCATGGTTCATGCCCTTTTCCTTTTTCTGTAAGAGCTTAAAAAATGACAAAGCGTAGGGTCCTGGGAGCATCAGCTGAGCGCCCGTCTCAAGAGGCAACTCCAGCCCGCCTTACCATCCAGCTTCCGAGTTACATGAGAAAACACACCATCTTTTCTTTTCCTTAAGCCAAGAGGGCTCGTGGTTTTCTAGCACCTGCAGCAGAGAGTCCTAAGCGCTGCACAGAATCTGGGGCAGCGACTTGCTAGTAGTCAGTAAACTTAAAAGTAATAAAATGCTTCCCTTAAAATGCTTCCCCAAATTTAAAAATTTTGGTTGTTCAAATAGGATATACCCCAACTAGTCTAAAAAAGGTTTTGTATTATTACTTTAAAAACTAGGAATAGAGTTACCATATGATCCAGGAATCCCACTCCTGGGCATACATCTGGAAAAGATGAAAGCTCTAATTCGAAAAGATACACGCACCCCAATGTTCATAGTAGCACTATTTGCGATAGCTAAGACATGGAAGCAACCTAAGTGTCCATCGACAGAAGAATGGATAAAGAAGATGTGGTACAATCTTCAATGTACAATGGACTATTACTCAGCCTTTAAAAAGAATGAAATAATGCCATTTACAGCAACATGGATGGACCTAGAGATGGTCATAGTAAGTAAATCAGACAGAGAAAGACAAACATCATATGATATCGCTTATATGTGGAATCTAAAATATGCTACAATTGAACATATTTACAAACTAGAGAAAGATTCACAGATGTGGAAAACAAACTTACGATTACCAAAGGCGGGAGGAGAGGAGGTGTAAATTAGGAGTTTGGGAGTAACATATACACACTACTATATATAAAATAGATAAACAACAAGGACCTACTGTATGGCACAGGGAACTGTATTCAATACCTTGTAATAACTACAATGGAAAAGAGTCTAAGAAAAGAATATATATATATATATATATATATGTATAACTGAATCACTTTTCTGTACACCTGAAACATTGTAAATCAACTATACTTCAATAAAAAATTCCATTAAAAAAAGGTTTTGTATTTTTTAATACTTCTGGAGAATGATTTGTATGGTGTGCCATGTCTGGTTGCATGTAGCAGGTCTGTAGTTTAGGGACATGAGTTGTCAGCAGGCAGGGCTTGTCCCCCTCTGCCCAGGAAGCCCCCAAGCCTCAGTCTCCAGCTCTGTGTCCTGATCACGCAGGAGGCACTGCTGACTTCTCGTGGGGAGACTTTAAAACGGGTCTAGGACAGTTGGGGTTCTAGACACAGGGTTCTACATGCCACCTCTGGGTGTTGGGGGCTTACCAATCGAATGACAGCTAGAAACAGATGTTGATTTAATCCCAGGGAACCTTCTCCAAATCCAGCACAGAATTTGAGAAAAGCAATAGCAGAAGCAAGAGAAGGAACAGGGGGAAGGCTGACATTCTTTCCACATGTTACATGTGAGTGTAGTCTTCCCTCACATTCCTGGTAAATGTTTTATTTATATTTCATTTTATTCTATTTTTTTGTAAATGTTTTGAATGCCACTGAATTGTACACTTTAAAATGCGGAATTTTATGTTATGTGAATTCCACCTCAATAAAAAATAATTTCCGTAATATAAAATTCATCATTTAAACAAAAAGTGTACAATTCGCAGGTGTTTTAAAGCATATTCACGATGTTGTACAACCATCACCACTATTTGCAGAACGATTTCATCACCTTCTGAAAAAACCCTTGCCCATTAAAAGTAGTCATTTCCCAATTTTCCCTCCCCCAGCCTGCGGCAACCGATTTTTAAAAAAGAGAGAGAGAGAGAAGGAAGAGGGGCGATGGTGCCCTGTTTGTGTCGGTCTGAGCCTGGCCCCAGGCGTGGGCTGCACGGGGTGCATCACCTCTAGGTGGCGCTCGCCCCTACTGCCCGGTTGCGGGTCCGCTGACAGCGCGGAGGACCCTCGCGCCCCTGCAGCCGGGCGGTGGGAAGCTTGAGAGGAGGCGGGCCCTGGGGTCATCTGTTTCAGTTCTGAAAATGTCACTGGAGGGGAGCTCTCAAGTGACATTGGAGCCGTCACTCCCTTATACTCTTCGCCAGCTCCCATCCGCGGGTTTTGTTTTATTGGGGTAAAATAGAAATAACATACAATTTCCCATCCTCAGGTAAGTGTAGAGTTCCGCGGTATTCAGTACATTCACATCGTTGGGCGACCATCCTCAGCACCATCCATCCCCAGAACCTTGTCATCTCCCCAGACTGAGATTGTCCCTAAGAAACAACCTCCCAGCCCCTGGCAACCACCCTCTACTTCCTGTCTCTATGAAGTTGGCTCCTTTAGGGACCTAACCCAGGCGAGAATCATACAGTATTTGTCCTTTTGTGATTGGCTTATTTCACGTAGAGTAAGGGCTTCAAGCTTCATCCATGCTGTAGCAAGTATCCGAATTTCCATCCTTTTTAAGGCTGAATAAATCACAGAATACTGAAGCTCAAAATTCTAAAAATGTTGCTCCTTTTGCTAAGAGGAAAACCAGCTGAAAACCAGTGGGTTGTCAGCTGCGCTAAGGGCCGACCGAGACCCTCAGCGGCCGCTGCCGGGTGACCACAGGGGGTCGCGGGGGCAGGGGGCGGGGAGGAAGCAGAACCCTGTTACCTCACCCGGGGCAGCAGCCTTCATCAATCCTGTACTGCGCTTCTGTGCAAGCTTCACTGGGGGAAGGGAATTCTGCTGCTCAAAATAGCTTGAAAACCCCTGGAGTCACCCCTTGTTAATCCTCTTCCCTTCTCCCACATTCCTGCCCCCAACATTTCACTCCCCATCTAATCCTTCCTGAGTAGGTATCAAGGTTTCCACCTTATCCTGGCTCTATGAGAAGAGGCCAAGAATCCACTCCCTCTCTCCAGGTTCGCTGGCCCCAGGAGGGATTGAGTTCAGCTCTGAGCACACATTACCACTAAAGAAATCACTGTGGCATCTGTTACTATGAGATCTGTTCACTGGACTTAAAAACTAACTTCACAGGCTGAAATGCAACTTACTCAAGGCTTTTCCCTCCCCCTCCCTATCTGGATCACTCCCACACCGGGAAGAAAGCCAGAGGTTGTAATACTGATAAATAGAAAGGCCACACCCTGCATTCCAAGCTCTCTGAATCGTATCCAGACTCCTGTCTTCCTTCACAGACTTTGTGGCAACAGGACAAGGCTCCTTCCATTCTTCCAAACACACCCTAAGCCTCCCCACTTTTGTTCGTTTGCTAAACACCTTTTCTCCAGCTGGAAAGGGCTTCATCTCTCAGCATCCACCTGCCACCGCCTGCCTATTCTACCCATTCTGGGGTTTGCTGGTTTCCACACTGGCCTTTTGGTGCAGACTCATGGGAACTAGAACCCCTCCAACCCCGGTAGGAATGTGTGTCGTACCTGCTTTGAAACTGACGACGAGGGAAATGGAGGGTTTGGCCCCAACACCTAGATTCTGTTTGTAACTTTCCTTTATAGTCTAATTCTGACAAAACTTACTGCTGACAACTCCACCCTACTGTTCTGGGAAGTCACTGCCAGAAACTTTAATTAAAGGTCTGCAGTGTCTCCTATACTGAGGCTAAAGGTCTAGTGGAAGTCGACTCGTCTGCCGTCTTGGACCCATTTGGTTCTAATCCATTTATGTCGTGTCCTCAGGCTATGTCATTCTTTTAAAGGTTGTGCCCTGCCCCGTCCCCTCCTGTTTCACAATGATCTAGGTCATCAATAAACTTTCATCGTCTAATTTAATTTAGCAAAACTTTAAAGTTTTAAGTTACTAAAAATCTGGGGCAACTATTTTGAAGTAGACATGCCGTGAAACATAATTACTCCTAAAGAGTTCACCTTAAAAATCTCATTTATATTTAATTTACTTATAAAAATTTCATCATACCAATTTCATTTTCTTGCTGACAAATTTTGTAACAGAGATAGGCTCTTATTTGACTTCCAGTAAACCTAGGTACAATAAAAGTATTATACTTAATGCTGATGACTCTAAAGACATGTCTGTATTAACTAAACTAATAAACTTAAACTAACTTTAATACCAAAAAAAAAAAAAAAAAGAAAGTCTGCCTGTCTCAAGACCATTGTGCGATCGCAATTCCAAAGACTTAATTAACCAAGATGGTTCAGTTTGTCAGTGTTTGTTTTTAAATGAAGTAATATGGGAGACCTCAACTGCAGTCAAGATGGAAAACCCCCTTCATCAGGGAAGTACTGCAACCCCTGGACTTGCAAGGGACTCCAGCCAGTACTTTTGTGCCCAGGGTCTGATGACGCAAAACAAATATACCGAGTGAACAGGGAGTCACAAGGCGTCACAGCATTTCCCTGCATGGAAACCTGGCTGCAGCTACAGCCCATGCGCATTTCACTGCAAACTCTCTAATGTCTAATATAATTACCTGGGACTCCGTTTGTCAGTGCTTCCCTTGGCCATGTCGCCTGGTAATTGCAAGCAATACCTGCATGTTTGATCTCCAGGCTGCTTAGGTAGATCTGCAGGCCATCTTTGCTGGGTGCTTTGGCGAATGGCAGGCTGCAAGGAGACTTCCTAATCATGCCCTAAGAAACCACCTGCCTTACCTCGCAGTTAGCCTCAGTCAGCCTCAGTCCAAGCCTCCCAGGTCCCCCACTGACACCTAGACTTACCTCACACTGCCCTCTTCAATCCCCCAGACCTCTCCCCTGGACCCTGGGGAAGTCAGGTGTGTCCTCAGTCAAGTCCTCTATATTTGTGACTGCTTCAGTGAAAGCGGTCTCCCTTCTTGCTTCAACGGATACATGGCTGCCCTTGGAAGACACTGCTTCCCCTGTAGCCCTCCTAAGTGGTGCCTCTTAGTTTTTCCCACCTCCCATGTACTTGGGCCTGGAGTAACATAAAAGCCCTCCTGGGTCTTCATTGCCACTTCCAGGGCATTGCTTCTCTGTCCTCCCAAACTAAAGCAAAGCAAACCAAACAAAAAAACAATCCAGCTCCTTCAAAGAACGTGCTATCTGGTTATTCCGTCGGCCACTGCTCCTCCTTTGTGCAGCCGACTTGTGGCCGTGCACCCTTATTCATGAATGATTTTACACCTGGCCCACTGATTCCTGTCTGCTTCTTAGCAAATTCAACATGCACGTTGGTAACTCCCCCATCCACCCCCCACCTTCACCCACTCAGATCCGCCATCTCCTACTCTCACCCCAGACTCCCACCTCAAGGTCACGCTCTACCTTGTCATCACCAAAACGGCATCAGCTCTGAATTCTTGCTTTCCACCATCAGATTCTCTGATCACAGCCTCTCATCTTTGGGGCTCACCTGCCCTAGCTTCGCTCTCCAACACTTCTTTGCTAGGACCTTTGACGGGGCCCACCACTGTCCCCTTCTCTGTCCTTCCTTTCCCCTAATATCCTCACTTCCTTCCTACTTAACTTAGATTCTATGACCTGTTATTATTACCGCAGCTCCCTTACCATTCTCTTCCCCTATCCCACTGACCAGAAAAAACCCCAAATGTAGTTAAATCCAACTCCCCACCTACGGCACACCTGCGTCTGAGCAGCTGAATATAGATACAGAGAAAAGACCCAGCCATGCCGAGGGGTCTTTCTTTGATATTATCACCACAGAGCTCGAGTGGGCCCTCAGCACGACCCCTGATCCTACAACACCCCACCGGCAGCGCGACCCCTCCTCTCACTGCAGCTCTATTTCATTGGGAAAGTAGAAGCTCACAGGAGATGTCTTCATCCACCCATCAGCAAATCCATCTGTATCCTCTGATCCCATCCTGTATCCTTTGGTCCCGTCTTCTCTCTTCCTCCTGTTACAACTGATCATAATGGTAAGAGGACAGAGAACTAACATTTATTGAGTGCTTACTATTCCAAGCACAGTTCTAAGTGCTTTACACCCGTTGACTCACTTAACCCTCATCACAGTCGAGTGTGATGAATACATTATCATTTTTATTTCACAGATAAGGAAACAGAGGCACAGGAAGGACAAACCGTATGCGTTTTTCTTCTTTTTCTTTCTTTTTTCTTTTTTTTGGCCATGCCATGTGGCTTGCGGGATCTCAGTTCCCCGACCAGGGATTGAAACCAGGCCACGGCAGTGAAAGCCTGGGATCCTAATCACCAGGCCACCAGGGAATTCCAAGCACTCTGTGTGTGCTTTTATTTAAGAGACCATTTGTCCCCTAAATTTATGTACTCTCACCTCCTCAAGGACAATGCTCCTAACCCTAACCCTAACCCTTAACTTTTCCCTTCCCATTGCTTCCTCTCTGCTAGATTATTCCCATTAGCATGCAAACTTGCTGAAATACCCTACGTCTTAAGGAAACATATGCCCCTGTCTTCCAGTTATTGGTACATTTCTCTGCTCCCTTGGATGGCTAGCTTCCTTTAGAAGTCCTCTTCTCTCCTGAACCTTCTCCAGTCAGACCTCCATACCCATCACGGAAGGAAACCCTCCCATCAAGACTGCCAATGACCAACATCACCAAATCCTGTCTTTCTCACGTCTCAACAACCATTCCCTTCTAGCACCTTTAAGCCAAGGGGACCGCTTTCTCTTGGTTCTCCCACTTCTCTGGCTGCTACTTCTCAGACCCCTTTGTAAGCTCCTTCTCATCTCCCTGACCTAGAAATATTGGAGCGTCTTACAGCTTTCTGTCTTTTCTTGCTACACTCACCCGCTAGATAATCTCCGTACTGTGTTTTCCTAACAGCACCCAAAGCAGCTTCACTGTCTTTCTCAAAGATGGCTAACCAGTGCCCTTCTGCTTTCAGCTCCCTCTGTGTTGAGGAGTCACCCTGCATTTTGCTGTTTCTTCCTGAGCTGCATCCACCCGCAACTTTGCCCAGTGGCAGCCTCACCAGTGTAATAACAATGATCAAAATGAAGCAAACCTTGGACTTCCCTGGTGGCGCAGTGGTCAAGAATCCACCTGCCAGTTCAGGGACACGGGTTCGAGCCCTGGTCTGGGAAGATCCCACATGCCACAGAACAACTAAGCCCATGCACCACAACTACTGAAGCCCGCGTGCCTAGAGCCCGTGCTCCGCAACAAGAGAAGCCACCACAGTGAGAAGCCCGCGCACCGCAACGAAGAGTAGCCCCTGCTCGCCGCAACTAGAGAAAGCCTGTGCGCAGCAACCAAGCCTCAACACAGCCAAAAATAAATAAATAAATACATAAATTTATTTCTTTAAAAAATGAAGCAAACCTTGAAGTCTGAGTCGTTCTAGAAGGCTCAGATGTCCAGGTCAACACGGAGCTCACGTTGCCTCACCAGGGGCTACATCTTGACTCTCCTCCTGTCGACCTCACCTAGTTTTTGGAGAACTGTCCCTAAATAACCAATCATTCTGGTGCTAAGACCCTGGCTTGGATTTTGGTCTCACTTTAAAAAACTGCTTCTACATCTAGTTAGATGGTCAGCAAATGGCCCATTTGTAGCTCTAGATCTTCACTCTAAGGCTCTGTATGGTCATTAAATCTCTTCCGGCTCGACCAAGGACCCCCACAGTCCTCCATGTGAGCCCCCCATCTCTCCCTGTCTCTGCCCATCCTCCCTGGCCTGGCACCTGGCTGTGAGTAGGCACACAGTTCCTGGAGTCATGCCTTGTGCGTAGTAAACACTCAAGAAACGCCAGTTAAATTGAATTAACTAGAAGGGTGTTTCAGTCATCATCCATAATCGCTGGGGAAAAAAACACAACAACAACAGCCCACTCCAAAACAACAATTTACCATTTCTCATGACTCTGTGGGTTGACTGGGCAGTTCTGCATGATTCTGTATTTCTGCCGGAGTGCTAGGATGGCTGGCTGGGCAGGGCCACACCTGCACATTAACGTCTTGGGAGCCAAGCGTGACCAGGGTCTGTGGTTTTCCTCCACGTGGGCCTCTCCCCATGACTGCTGGGCTTCCTCATGCAGAATGGCTGAGTTCAGGCTTTGCTTCCCTCAGGCTATCTGAGGTCCCATTGGCCAGCGCTAGTCACTCAGCTAAGTCCAGAGTCTGTGTTGAGGAGACTCCACAAGATAACTGGGAGGTCTGTACACCGGGGCCCCCCAAAATGGTGCCCCTCTAATCCCTGGGGAGACTCTCCTCCTCCAACACGTCCCTCAGTCCAGGTCACTCGGCAGAGTGGTTATCAGGTTGCAGACACAATTCATGTCAGCACACAGCTTGGCCCAGGCACTGCCCTCTGTCATAAACAGCATCGTACGGGTGGCGCACATAGTCTCCATCCTATTTTACCTCAGTAGCCACGACCCTTCACATTTCCATGGTCCTCTGAGGAGCCTCCAGATCTCCACCTCCTTGGCTTCATTGTTTTTATGCCCATGGAGGTCACGAAGGAGGTGGTAACTCGCCCTGTTTTACAGGTGGAGCTTAGACCATTGCCAGGGGTGATCTCTATTCTGTTAGGCAAAGAAGAGTTGTCATCTTTCTTAGACTCTCTTAGTATATGGACTGTAGGTTAGTGGCAAACCGTCAATAACAGTGGCAGTATAAACTTAGAGGAGAAATCTAAAAACCCATTGACGAGGAAGACTATTTTGGAATTAAAAACATACAATCTAACATGAGCTGGGTCACCCAGGCAGGATGGCAGGTAGATGGCGTGCCATTTCACCTAACGTCTTCTTACTTAGCACTGAAGCCAGGTGCAGAAAAGACACACGTGCTCTTTAGCCTAATAATGCTGGGTTTTTATTTCACAAGGGGCAAGTTTCCATCCGTGACAATGACAGAGATGTTCTTTTCCCAGAGGGAAACTAGACTGTGCTCTCTCCCAGAAAGGATGAATGCTGGCCTCTGTGTGCTTCTCCTTAGATTTGGGAGGAAAGTGGCCTCCAGTCTTGCTGGTCAGGAAGCAGATGCGGAAGTGGCACCTTCCCTCCAGCTTCTGGGACTCCGTTGAGCCCTCTTCCTCGCCCCTTTCCCACTGCAGGATGCACTAGGGGAAAAGGGACTCGTGGGCATCAAACCAGAGGCTCCAGGCTCGAGGAGGGCACTTCAGAAAAGAAAGGAAAGAGAGGAATTTCCTGAGGGCAGGGAGGAAGACACCAGGCTGAGGGATGGAAGGACGGAGCTGTAGAAAAAGAAAGTAGTGTTGCAGAGAGAGAGACCTGAGAGGTGCCGTCTTTTCCAAACCTGCAGGGTGTGGGTCCCTGCTCTCCTGGGGTGCAAGGGGATGACTCCATTGGACCAAGTTATAACATCTGCTTGGAGATCCGACCATCTCTTGAGTAAAGAACGTGGAGTTCCCACCACCGTGGTGGCCGGGTATGGAGATGGGGGTGTATTGGGGAAAACAGGACTGTACCTGGGAGATTGGGAAAGCCAGAGGCACCTGGGAAAAGAGGAGCAAAATCGTATTCCTCTCCCAGATAAGATTCCAGGGTGCTGGGGGCTACTTCATTCCAGGGCCATATAAATGCCATCATGCAAATTTAGAAAAAGATGCCCAAAACGGGGAGGTCACAGGCATCTGGGCCGATGACGCAGCTCTAGGAGTGGAGGGGCCGGCGGGAGCCTAACCACTCTTCCCCCTTAGTGGAGCAACTTGCCGTTCGGGTAGCCGCCACCCCCTGATTGCTCCCCATAAGTGACCAAGTAACCGCTAGAGCCAGAATACGAGGGACCCCGTCACATCCTGGATGTAAGAACCTTCATTACATTTTTGAGAGCTTCCTGCAGGTCACGCACTGAGCTAGAACTTTCCTTTCACCACCCCCTTCAGCCCTCCCCAGAAGCTGCTGTCCACAGCACCTGCCCCTCTGCGAAGGAGGCTTCGGAGGCTTCTTGAGTTGAGTGGTCTGTCCCAGGATCAACAGCTAGTAGCCAGCCGAGCCCCGGGTCACCAGCTTCTCCCTCCGTCTCTACTCACGTTTGGAAGGCTGGCTCCTCTGACCGATTACCTGTTTTCCGTTCTTTTTGTTTTATTTCACCGGTTCTCATCAAACTACCTGCAGATTCAGGTTAGGTCAGAGTCCTAGGAGGTGGTGGATCCGAAAAGGTCTGCCTTCCACTCCTGGGTTCCCCCCACGGCATCACCCCCCCCCCCATCCCCAGTGCTGGGTTTGTCTCCTGCCCAAGTCTGATGACCTTAGCGAGCACCACCCATCTGCTGTGGCCCCGGGGGACAGAGCATCTCTCTTCCCCAAGATGCCTCGTGTCAGCTGTCCACTCAGGGCATTGTGGCTCCAGGAACACTGCAGACAGACCCCATCAACTTTTCTGCTTCTCAGTCTGAGTGGGAACTTGTGGTGACCGATCTCACGTACAGCTGCTCCTTCCGTATCCTCCCCAGTGAAGATTAATAGTCATTGAGCCATTTCGTTTTGCAGTCTCTCATCTTCACCCTTAAGAATCCTCTGCGGGAGCTGTATATGTTTGGCTTCTTCAAGTTCTTGTTATTCATCTGTCTGTGGAATGGACCATCTCAGAAGGAGGAAATACGTATGCAGATGGGTCTGTTGAGATATATATGTGTGTAGCTTTTTATTCACAAATATTAGCAAATTGTTGACTGTTTATGTTCATGCCACTCTTAATGAATAGTTTATATAGACAGTAAATTGGTAAAAATAATGTTATGTCTCAATAATTCCTTCCCACCGAGGAAGGAAACTGCTGAGTCTGTCTTTCACGCGCCTGTCGAGACGGAAGTTAGGGACACGAGGGGCCCCTAGCAGGCGGTTCTCTCTTCCCATCTTGAGACTGTGCAGTCCGCTGCATCCTGGGCTCCGTACAAACAGTCTTGGTGGTCGCTCAGGGTAGAGCAGAGAGCTGCTGGGTGAACCCTGTGACACAGCACAGCCACCAAGGGGAAGGACACTGGGACAGAGATACCCTGTTTTTTAAAAGCTCAGATGCGTCTACATATGTGTGCTTTCAGATTCAGATTATTGACAAAAGAAACCAAAACAACAAATACTCTCTCGGTCTGAGTGTGTCCCAAGTATTTGGATCGTACTTATACTAAAAAACAAATTTACCCTCTATTGGAAATTCAGATTTAAGTTGATATATTTTGTCTAGCAACCCTACCAGGAAGGGCCTTCCCCCACCATCCCCTCACTCCCCCCCCCCCCCGCCACCGCCCCATCCTCCAGCCTATAATTGAGAGATTAAGAGACAGAAGATTAGAAAGAGGTGAATAAGGAAGGAATGCAGGGAACTTGATGTCTGCTTCCTAGACAGCTGAAGGTAAGGAGTTAAAGAGGGTTTGATGTTAAAGCTCCCTTAGATAAAAATAGGACTCGGAACTGAGTCAAGCTGAGTCCAGTGGACTTTCCGGCATAAAATGTGGTTCTGATTAAATTGAAGGCTGCGTCCTTAAGATGATACCAGAATTCCATTAAATGGTGATCAGAAGCCATTACATTTAGGTGAGATGTTGCCCAGTTCCCTAAGCCTCCCTTCTTCCCGCCCTGCCTCTCTCCCTCTTCCTTCCCTGCTCTTTGTTTCCTTTGTTCTCTCTTTCTTTCCTTTTCCCACTTTCTTTCATTGAATACATATGTATTTGTGACCAGCTCTTCAAAGCAGGCCCTCAAAATGTTCATATTTTCACTCTTATCCAATTGCATCTTTCTTTGAATCCTTAAAAAAAGAGAGGATAAATAAACTTCTGTGCATCCCATGGAACCAGGGGAAGAAGCGACTAGAAACAAAGAGGCCGGTTTTGTTGACTCGTGCCAACCTGGATCAAGCTGTAAGCTACTGCTCGTGCAACAATCCACTGGCATTGCCAACCCAGAAAAGA
Organism: Delphinapterus leucas; assembly: GCF_059928025.1. NCBI lineage: Eukaryota > Metazoa > Chordata > Mammalia > Artiodactyla > Monodontidae > Delphinapterus > Delphinapterus leucas. Next base: position 7,381,685 of record NC_143144.1, read on the forward strand.
GCAGATGCAATTAGTTTTAAAAGTAAAACTCCCACATGGGCTAAGCTGGAAACACCTCAACACAAATGAAAAGTGACAACTTGGGTCATAGAAGAGGCAAAACCCCAAAGACAGGGAAATATAGGTTGTCTCTCTAATTAATTCTGCTGATACACCTTCAGAAAGAGTTTCCAGTCAACTCCCTATCATCGTTAACCATAAAAGAATTAGAAGGTGACGTGTAGAAGGAAGACCGTAAAATCTGCTTTGTTTCTCTATATTTCAAAATCTTGCTCCGAATATCGGGCAGGTCACTTCTGATACCAGGACCTTCCCATGGGACACCCAGTGACAACCCAAAAGGGCTGATGCAATACATAGTCTGCAAATATTTCTCAGCTAGCATTTAATGGGCATCTCTATCAATAAAGAGCTCTGAATCCCCAAACTATTTAAGTCCCACATTTATGACAACCTCCTCTGTAACTGTGGGTATCAGACACAGATCCTTCTTTCCATGAAGTTTGAGTTTGCTGGCTCTCCCATTAGTCCTTACACAAACGGATGTCGGCCACCCTCCCCGGGCCCATCCTTCCTGCCCTTCTTATTCTGTCACAGAGCTGTCACCGTGGGCAGCCTCTAATTCACAGCCTGTCTCTCTCTCGGCTGTTTCTGAGCTGGATCTGCCTAAGCTTTGTACTTGAGCCCATCACTCTGCATGAGAGGATGTTCCTGAGAGAGGGTACATTGTCACCTTCATCCCTTTCTTCAAATGGAAATGAGTTCTGTTATGCAATCATTGGCTGACATATAATTTGTTCTTGCTGTGATCTGGTTGACAATTGTACATTAAAAGAAAGCCTTGAAGCCAACAGCACCCAAGCTGAAATCCTCCTGTTATTTCCCAAAGAGAAGGACAAAAAGCAAAATGTAGCAGAAAATACTGGAGACAAATGGAAGATTTTCATCAGTGTTGGATGGCCACCTCCACACTGCTGGAATTCCAAGGGCTGTAATTCAGCCAGTTGTATTAAATGCTTTCCTTTTGGTCCATTTTCGTGGCCAGGGTGACTGCCACCTCTGTGTTTTGTGTGAAACTTCTCTTCAAACCAGATGTCTGCCATTTTGTTCTAGTTCATGGTGCCTTTTGGCTTGAAGATACATTGTGTGTCCAAAGGAGACATTCAAAATGATGTGGTTGAATGACAGTTATGTTGTTTTCAAGGTCCTGAGGTCAGTACTGGACATGATAACTTTGCATTCTTTTACACATACCTTTGGTGAAAATCCTATTTATTTCCTGGATTAGTCATACTTACCAATAGTCAGGACGCTTCTGAAAACCACAGAATGTCGGCACGGGAAGAACATTTAAAGATCATCTAATCTAAGTTGATTATTTTTTAGATTAGGAAACGAAAGCGCAAAAAAATAAACTAGTCAAGATCATATTCCTCCCTTCTTTGTTTTCACTGAGAACTCTTATCATTCGGGACCACCTGCCTCCTGCTTTGAACTCCTCCCAGAGACTAGCATGGATGTTGGCTATAGTCTACTGGGTGCATATATATATACTTGGAGATTAAATAGTAATAATGGCCACTGTATGTTCAACATGGGCTATGCGAAGTGGTTTATTATACCATCTATTATCCTCCTAACAACTTTACAATGTCTGTAAAAAATAACGTTACGAATGAAGAAACCGTAGTTGAGAGAACTAGAAGTAACTGGCCAAAGGTCACACAAGTAATCAGTCATAGAGATGGGTTTCCATTCAGTTCTTTCAGCCTCAAACATGAATGCTTCTTCCACAATATCATTCTGACTTGCAAGCAATATAGGGTTTAAAGGTGCAGTTAGAATTCTTAGGATTTCAGTAGGAGCAATCTGGTTCAGTTTGTGTCTATCCTGACAGTTATGTGATCCAGACTCGAATACAAGCTTGAAAGAGCTGAAGACTCACAGATTGTAAACAGTTTGCAACAAAGAGTATCAACAAAACAAAAAAATAAGCTTTACAAGCCTGGGGGCTGAAGGATTATGAATCTTGGACAAAAATAGGATTTCATCTATACTCGCTAGTGTGAGATGAAATTTTCTGTCACCAGAGTGACTTAGAATATGGAAATCAGAATTATAGGTGCTAAAAAATTCAAGGTTCTTGAAGGCTCACTGGTATCTCCTACGGGGGCACCTTGCCAAAAAAGAATGGCTCTCTGACATAAAATTCCAGGCCTCAGCGCCTGAGAGGAAGAAGGGATTCTTAAAACAAGGGCATGGTTTGTCCAGTGTGGTAGGCAGAATAATGACCTCCAAAGCTGTCCATGTCTTGGAATCTGTGAATACATTAGGTTACATGGCAAAGGAGAATTAAGGTTGCAGACAGAGCTAAATTTACGAATCAGATGACCTTGCGCTGGAGAGATTATTCTGGATTATTGGGGTGAGCCCCGTGAAGTCACAAGGGTTCCTATAAGTAGAAGAGGGAGGCAGAAGAGGAGAGTCAGATGTGATGCTGGAAGCAAGGTTGAAGTGAGGTTATGTGGGTACTCAATTTGCCACTGCTGGCTTTAAAGATGGAGGAAGATGCTGTGATCTAAGGAACGCAAGTAGCTTCTAGAGGCTGGAAAAGGCAGGGAAATGCATTCTCCCTCAGAGCTCCAAGAAGGAACACAGCCCTGCTGAAACCTTGATTTTTTTTTTAGGACTTAGGACCTCCAGACTGTAAGATAATAAATTTGTGCTTTTTGAAGCTCTAAGCTGTGGTATCAATAATTTGTTACAGCCGTACTAGGAAACTAATACATCCATAAACTCTGAAGACCAGAAGGCAGTGGGATGATGTATTCAAAGTGCTGTAAACAAAACTAAACAAAACAAAACTGCCAACCAAGAATCCTACATCTGGTGAAATTATTCCTCAAGAGTGAGTGAGAAACTACGATGTCTCCAGATAAACAAAAGCTGAAGGAGTTCATTATCACTTTAGCTGACTTGTAGGAAACGTCTGAGGAGGTTCTAAAGGGTGAAGTAATGGACATGAGAGAGCAACTCAAAGCCATATAAAGAAATAAAGAACTCAGTCAAGGCAAATTCAAGTCAAAAATGCTAATATTGGGCTTCCCTGGTGGCGCAGTGGTTGAGAGTCTGCCTGCCGATGCAGGGGATACGGGTTCGTGCCCCGGTCCGGAAAGATCCCACATGCCGCGGAGCGGCTGGGGCCGTGAGCCACGGCCGCTGAGCCTGCGTATCTGGAGCCTGTGCTCCGCAACGGGAGAGGCCACAACAGTGAGAGGCCCGCGTACCACAAAAAAAAAAAAAAAAAAAAATGCTAATATTGGGCTTCCCTGGCGGCGCAGTGGTTGAGAGTCCGCCTGCCGATGCAGGGGAGACGGGTTCGAGCCCCGGTCTGGGAAGATCCCACGTGCCGCGGAGCAGCTGGGCCCGTGAGCCATAGCCACTGAGCCTGCGTGTCCGGAGCCTGTGCTCCGCAACGGGAGAGGCCACAACAGTGAGAGGCCTGTGTACCGAAAAAAAAAAAAAATGCTAGTATTATTATAACATTGGTTTGTAAAGGCACATTTTGTTTTCTACATGATTTAAAAGATTAATGTAGTTAAAGAAAAATAATTATTAATGTAAAAGCTAGGATTATTATAACTTTGGTTTATAACTCCAAATCTTGTTTTCTACAGAATTTAAGAAACGAATAAATTTAGAAGAATTTTTAGTTTATGTTTGTGGCACACAGTGTATAATGATGTAATTTTGTTACATCAACAACCAAAGGGAGTGGGACAGAGCTGTAAAGGAGCAGAGTTTGTGTATGTCATTAAAGTTAACCTGATATTAATTCAAATTAGAGTGTTATAACCTTAGGATGTTAAATGTATAATCTCCATGGTAACCACAAAGAAAATAGCTATAGAATATACACAGAAGGACGTGAGAGAGGAGTTTAAATGTTCACTACAAAAAAATCAACTAAAACACAGAAAGAAGACAATAATGCAGGACATGAAGGACAAAAATGCTACAATACATATAAAAAACAAACAGCACAATACAGAATTAAGTCCCTCCTCAGTAATTACTTTACATGTAAATAGATTGACTGCTCCAATCAAAAGACAAAGATTGGCAGAATGGATAAAAACACATGATTCAACTATATGCTATCTAAAAGAGACTCACACAAATAGTTTGAAAGTGAAAGGATGGAAAAAAGATATTTCATGCAAATAGCAACCAAAAGAGAGCAGGAGTGGTTACACTAATATCACACAAAATAGACTTTAAGTAAAAAAAATTTACAAGAGACCAAGAACATTATATACTAATAAAAGGTTCAATACAGTAAGAAGATATAATGATGAAAACATTTATGCACCCAGTAGACCATCAAAATAATTGAAGCAGAAGATGACAGAATTGAAGGGAGAAATAGACAGCTCTACAACACTAGTTGTTGGCTTCAATACTCCACCCCACTCTCAATAATGGATAGAACAAGCAGACAGAGAAAAGCAAGGAAATAGAGGACTTAAACAACAATAAACCAGCTAGATTTCACAGACATATACCAAACACCCTACCCAACAACAAAAGCATACACATTAATCTCAAGTGCACATGGGACAGGTTCCAGGATAGACCATATGTTAGTCCACAAATTGAGTCTCAATAGATTAAAAAAGATAGATATTCTACAAAGTATCTCCTCCAACCACAAGGGGATAAAGTTAGAAATCCGTAACAAAAGGAAAACTGTAAAAATTAAACAACACATTCTTAAGAAGCCAACAGGTAGAAAAAGAAATCACAAGGGAAATTAGAAAGTACTTGGAGACAATAAAAACAAAAATACATTATACCAGAACTTGTGGGACACAACTTTTATTAATAGCTATAAATGCTTACATTAAAAAAGAAGAAAGGGCTTCCCTGGTGGCGCAGTGGTTGAGAGTCCGCCTGCCGATGCAGGGGACACGGGTTCGTGCCCCGGTCTGGGAAAATCCCACATGCCGCGGAGCGGCTGGGCCTGTGAGCCATGGCCACTGAGCCTGCACGTTCGGAGCCTGTGCTCTGCAATGGGAGAGGCCACAGCGGTGAAAGGCCTGCGTACCACAAAAAAAAAAAAAAAAAAAGAAGAAAGATCTCAAATCAATAATCTAACTTTACAACTTAAGGAACTGAAAAAGAAGAGCCAAGTAGTAAACCCAAAGCTAGAAGAAGGAAAGAAATAATAAAGATTCAAGCAGAGATAAACAAAATAGAGAAGAGAAAAAGAATAGAGATGATCAACAAAACCCAAAACTGCATCTTAGAAAAGATCAACAAATTGACAAACTGTTATGTAGGACTAAGATAAAAAGAGAAGACTCAAATTACTAAAATCAGAATAAAAGTGGGGACATTACTACCAATTCTACACAAATAAAAAGGATTATAAGAGAGTACTATGAAAAACTATACACTATCAAATTGGAAAACCTGGATGAAATGACAAATTTCTAGAAACATAAAACCTATCTAGACTAAATTATGAAGAAATATAAAATCTAAGTAAGCTTTAGGAGATTGTATCAGTAATCAAAAATCTCCCAACAAAGAAAAGCCATGAAACTGAGCTTCACTTGTGAATTCTACCAAACACTTAAAAAAATAGCACCAATTTTTCTCGATTTTTACCAAAAATTGAAGAGGAGAGAACACTTCCTAATTCATTCCATAGGGCAGCATTACTCTGATACAAAAGGCAAAGACACTACAAGAAAAGAAAACTACAGACCAATATCCATATCCATTATGGACACTGATGAAAAAAAAACCTCAATAAAATATGAGCAACTAAATTCAGCAGCATATTAAAAGGATTATACACCATGACCACGTGAGTTTTATTCCTAGAATGCAAGGATGGTTCAGCATACAAATATCACTCAATATAATACACCATGTTAGGGCTTCCCTGGTGGTGCAGTGGTTGAGAGTCCGCCTGCCAATGCAGGGGACACGGGTTCGTGCCCCAGTCTGGGAAGATCCCACATGCCGCAGAGCGGCTGGGCCTGTGAGCCATGGCCACTGAGCCTGCGCGTCTGGAGCCCGTGCTCCACAACGGGAGAGGCCACAACAGTGAGAGGCCCGCGTACCACACACACACAAAAAAAAAATACACCACATTAATAGAATGAAAGGGGAATAAACATATGATAATCTCGATGCCAAAGAAAGTGTCTGACAAAATTCTACACCCAGTCATTATAAAACCAATCAACAAACCAGGAATAGAAGGAAACTACCTCAAAATAATCAAGGCCATATATGGAAAACTCACAGTGAACATCATTCTAATGGTGAAACACTGACACTTTTCCTCCAAGATCAGGAAAAAGGTAAGGATGCCTGTTTTTGCCACTTCCATTCAACATAGTCCTGAAAGTCCTAGCCAGAGCAATTAGGCAAGAAAACGAAATAAAAGGCATCCAAATTGGAAAGAAAGAAATAAAATTATCTAAGTTCACAGATGTTATTATCTGATATGTAGAAAGCCCTAAAGATTACACATACACACACACACACACACACACACAAACAGAACGAATAAATGAATTCAGCAAAGTAGCAGGATGCAAAGTCAACATATAAAATCAGTTGCATTTCAATAGACTAACAATAAACAATCTGAAAAGGAAATCACAAAAACAATTCCATTTACAATACCATCAAAAAGAATAAAATACTTAAGAATTAACTAAGGAGGTGAAAACTTGTACAGTAAAGTCTACAAAACATTGCTGAAAGAAATTTAGGAAGACATAAATAGATAGAAAATATCCATGTTCATGGACCGGAAGAATTAATATTGTTAGGATATCAAATTTACCCAAAGTGTTCTACAGATTTGAAGCAGTCTGTATCGAAACCCCAAATATGTTTTTTTTTTCAGAAATAGAAAACCCATTCTAAAATCCATATGACATGTCAAGAGACCCCAAATAGCAAAAACAATCTTTAAAAGGAAGATCAAAGCTGGGGGACTCACACTTCTTGATTTTAAAACTTATTACAAAGCTATAATAATCAAGACAGTATCAAAATAGACATATAGACCAATGGATTAGAATTGAAAGCCCAGAAATGAACCCTTGATTTTTGACAAGTGTGACAAGACCATTCATTGGGAGAAAAAACAGTCTTTTCAACAAACGGTGCTGGGAAAACAGACATCCACATGAAAAAGAGTAAGCTGGGCCCTTATCTAATACCATATACAAACATTAACTCAAAATGGGTTAAAAACCTAAATGTAAGGCCTAAAACTCTTAAAAGAAAACATAGAACAAAAGTTTCATGACATTGTATTTGGCAATGTTTTCTTGGATAGGATACCAAAGGACAGGGAACAAAAGAAATAACAGACAAACTGAATTTCATTAAAATGTAATCAAAAGACACCATCAAGGAAGTAAAAAGGCAACCCACAGAATGGAAAGAAATATTTGTAAATCACATATCTGATAAAACATATCTGATCAAAAAAAAAAAAAAGGATTACTATCCGGAATATATAGGGAACTCCTAAAACTCAACAACAGAAAAAGAAACAACCCAATTCAAAATGGAAAAAGAACTTGAATAACCGTTTCTCAAAAGAATACATGCAAGTGGCCAATAAGCACGTAAAAAGCTGCTCAGCATCATTAGGGAAACACAAATCGAAACTACAATGAGGGGCTTCCCTGGTGGCGCAGTGGTTGAGAGTCCGCCTGCCGATGCAGGGGATACGGGTTCGTGCCCTGGTCCGGGAAGATCCCACATGCCACGGAGCGGCTGGGCCCGTGAGCCATGGCCGCTGAGCCTGCACGTCCGGAGCCTGTGCTCCACAACGGGAGAGGCCACAACAGTAAGAGGCCCGCGTACCGCAAAAAAAAAAAAAAAAAAAAACTACAATGAGATAACATCTTACACCCATTAGGATGACAACTATCAAAACACACGCACACACACACGCACATACGCAAGAAATAACAAGTGTTAGTGATGTGGAAAAATTAGAATTCTTGTACACTGTTGATGGGAATGTAAAATGGTACATCTGATGTGGAAAATAGTATGGCATTGCCTCAAAAAATTAAAAACAGAATTACCATATGATCTAGCAGTTCCATTTCTGGGTATATACCCAGAGAAGTGAAAGCAGGTCTCATAGAGATATTTGTACACTCATGTTCCTAGCAGCATTATTCACAATAGCTAAAACGTGGAAGCAACCCAAGGGTCCATTTACAATGAATAGGTAAGCAAAATGTAGTATATACACACAATGGAACCTTAAAACCCTTAAAAAGGTTGGGAAGTTCTGACATATGCTACAACATGGATGAACCCAAAGACGGATACTGTATAATTCCACTTATAGGAGGTACAGTGTGCCCTCCTATCTGTGGGTTCCACATCCACGGATTCAACCAACTGCAGATCAAAAATATTTTTTAAAAAATTTCAGAAAGGTCGAAAACGCAAAACTTAAATTTGCTGCACACTGGCAACTGTTTATATAGTATTTGCATTGTATTTACAACTATTTACAGCACATTTACATTGAATTAGGTACTATAAGTAATCCAGAGGCGATTGAAAGTATACGGGAGGATGTGTATAAAATACTACACCATTTTACATCAGGGACTTCAACATCCTTGGATTTTGGTATCCACAGGGGATCCTGGAACCCATCCCCCATAGATACTGAGGGCTGGCTGTACTTAAGTGTATTCAAAATCATGGAGACTAATGGTATAATGGTAGTTGCCAGGGGCTGAGGGGAGGAGGGGTTGGAGAGTTATTAATGGGTATAGAATTTCAGTTTTATAGGATGAAAAGAATTCTAGAGATAGATGGTGGTGATGGTTGCACAACAGTATGAACGTGTTTAATACCATTGAACTGTACACTTAAAAATGGTTAAGACGGTAAATTTTATGTGTATTTTATCACAATATAAAAATGGAAAGAAAAAAAAACCTCTTCTGAACCATTGTGCTATCAGATGAGCCTCTGATGACAAAGAGAAGAGATGCAATGATTTCAATAATGTTTTTAAATTACTCCTTTGTGCCAGACTCCAGACTAGACACTTTATATGCTTCAGTGAAGAGAGCCAGGGCATCCTTTAGCATGGGGTTAAAGAATTGATGCTGCGATTTTCTTTTCCAGGTGAGAGGGCTGCCAATTTGGGCTGGGTTCAGCTGGCTGGATCTTCTCTGCTGGACTTGGCGGGGCTCACTCACATGTCTGTGGTCCATCCACTCCCATGCAGCTCGTAGTTTCTGTGCTGGGGCGGGAGGCGGGGGCTATTTAAGCTGGGCAATAGGAATGAAAGGTCGTATGTCATATGTCTGTGACATCCCTCATCATCCAGCAGGCCTCCTTGGGCTTACTCACTTGGGGCAGAAGGGTTCCAAGTACAGCGGCAGGGCAAGTGCTTTTCAAGTCTCTGATTGCATCACACTTGCTACTGTCCAAAGAAGGCTACGTGGTCAACCCAAACATGGGAGAAAGGAAGACCCCAGCTCTTTTTTTTTTTTTAAAACATCTTTATTGGGGTATAATTGCTTTACAATGGTGTGTTAGTTTCTGCTTTATAACAAGGTGAGACCCCAGCTCTTGATGGAAGGAGTTATGAAACCACATGCCAGGGTGTGAATTATGGGGGTTGAGGGCGAGGAAGACCTCATGACCATTCGTGCAATCTAGCCCAAGTTTAAAAGTGAAACAGCCATGGCCCAAAGACGAGGACGTGTTCCTTGGCAATATTTGACGTTGACGGTGAGTTTGATCAGTCTAAAATGCAAAGAGCATCTTAAAATACTATCCAACGCATTCATGCTTAAATAACCCACCCCATGAAAAAGAGACACAGAATTCCTACAGTATCGTTTCACTGAAAGATACGTGGTCCCTTTTACAATGCAAAGCTGAGATGCTCTTGAAATAAAACAATGGATGATGGTGACTGGATCGAGACGTCTGTTCTTATTTCTCCCTTCTTTTTAGATCCACTTCTTAAAAGCCTAGAGTCTCAACCATACATTTTGAAACCCACTTCGATTGCAGGGCTGGTTGGGGAAGGGCATGATTCCACGGGCCTCTCCTGGGCTCCGGCTGCCACCATCCTACTTGGCAAGACCCCTGACTCCATTTCTAATCCCCAAGCCCCAGTGGCTGGATTTGCCAGGTGTCAGAGAGGCTCCGCTGATAAGAGCAAGAATGCTTTACCCACACACCGACTGCCAAGCTCTCAATGTTTAGGTGAGGCTGAATGAGAAAAACAATTGCCTGTCAGAACACTTCATTGCATTTGAGAAACCTCGTGTCCATCTTTCTTTCTGACAGGTGCCCTCAGATTTCTTTTCCGAGATCCAGGACTCTCAGCCGATGCTGGCTTCAGTCTGAGTGAGCGAGGGAAAAGCTGTCACTGTCCGTTAGATTTTGGAAGGTGCCTAGGGACTCTCCTAGTTTTGAGGAAAGCTGGCGATGAGAAAGGAGCATCTGAGCTATAGTAGCAGCCAGTGAGGTCCTGGGGTGAATGGCATTTTACTTTTGTACACACCGTGCTCCCAAAAGGGGGTTTCAGGTGGCCTCTAAAAATATAGGTATATCAGAATGTGAAGAATAAATCAGAGTGAAGGGAAAAATAAGGGCAAAAAGAATTAGTGAAACACTAATTGGACACACTTTCAGGCAAGTTGCTCAGAAAAATATAACCAATTATATGAGTCCCAGTGTTCACGAAATAGAATTCAGTTAGTTCCTCAGGAGAAGAGCATTTCTTTCTACTCTTATGCTTTGAAACCCATTCCCCCCAAGGGTCCTTAGAGCGAGGATGCCCTGCAATGCTGTGAACAGGGTCCTCGCCGACTTCCTGATACAAATACTGTGATGGCCAGTGTCATCGGGCTGCAAGGCAGGAACCCCTGAGGTCTGGTGTGACACAGATGGGCATCCTCAGCCCAAATGCCTGAGACGGCCAAACAGACAGACCTGGCTCGGTGGGTTTGAATATGCCAGTCTATTTCAAGGGCATAGAGAAACCATCAGCGAGGGTTCTAACCTGTGGACCCCTGTGGGACTTTTGACAAAGTACCAACAGTTCTTCAGAGGTTCCCCTAAACTGGGTTCCTCTCCTTAGAAAAGAGACACTTAACTAACTGATGGGAGAGATTTGTCCCACCAGTTCTGGGAAGGTTCTGGACCACATCTCGGTAGGGGGGTGGCAGGGAGAGCAGGGAAGCTAAAGCCACAGGACTACGTAGGGAACAGGGAGGGAAACGGTGAGGCTGTCGCAGAAAAGTCCCAAGCCCTGCATGACTCCAGATCCCTAGCTCGTAAGGAGGAAGGAGTACGCTGGTCCAGCACAGGCGCTGGAGTTGGGCACACCTGGACCCAGCATCATCACTGGTGGCACTGGGCAGGGGACAATCTCTCGGGCCCCAGACTCCGGTGAAAATGACTTAACGTATTTGCTACTACTTAGCTGCAGCAAACAGAAAACTCAATGAATCCAACTTAAACAGGACGGGTATTGTTCATCTCACACAGCTAGAAGGCCCAGGTGTGCAGTCTAGGGCCGGTACGCTCAGCAGTGTCACCAAGGACTCAGGCTCTTTCTTTTGTTTAAATAATGCTTGTTTATTGAGTAAATGATTATGATATACATATAACATGGAAAATCCTATTCATGTTTGCCCAGTGTCCAATAAAAAAGGTTTTTTTATCTTTTTCCCTTTTTAAAAAATTTTTTATTTTATCTAGGAGCACAGTTGATGTACAGTGTTGTGTTAGTTTCTGCTGTACAGCAAAGTGAATCAGTTATACGTACACATATTCACTCTTTTTTAAATTCTTTTCCCATATAGGCCATTAGAGTAGTGAGCAGATTTCCCCGGGCTCTACAGCAGGTCCCTGTTTGTTATCTATTTTGGGCTCTTTCTAACTTTCTTTTCCACCATCTTTGATTTGTAACTTTCATCCTCATGAGGCCCCTCTAGGCTTCCTGTCTGTCCTGTCCTCCAACTGGGAGGAAGACGGATAATACAAAGCCTGCTGCTCTGAAGCTTTGTTATTTTCTCCAGAGGAGGAGAAATCTCAGCTTATCTCCCATTAGTCAGAAGTGTGTCACGTGGTCATCCCTAGCTGCAAGGAAGTCTGGGAAGATTGCTGTTGGCTGCCCTCCTTTAAATTACAGAAAGACAAGGGAAGGGTCCTACTTGGCATGCTGGTGCCATTTCACGTCACTTGTCCCAAGCCAGTAATGTGTTTCTGTCTTGAAAGCATTTCACCCACTGCCTGGAACACGGAAAGCACACAGTAAATGTTACTGTTACTCACATGCCACAGAGCACAGTCCCCCTAAAACTCCGCCTTGTCTGGCTGGACCCAAGGGATTGTTAACCAAGTGTCCCAGGTTTTCCAGATCAGTCACAGTTTAAATTGTTTGTGGTCTAAACATGCATTAGATAACCATTTGGGATGCAGAAAATATGATCCCCATACCATGAAGAAGTTCTGGTGACAGGGGTTGAAGTAAAAATTAATTGATACGGTTTTCAGAGAATCAACAGATAAGCCCGGGGAATGGTAGAAATATATCCCTGAGGTATTTCTATATAGAAATATAGCCACGCAATCGCTGTGCTCTGAGAAATCAGAGACTTTAAATCTCTTAGGAAAATCTAAGCTGTAAGGAAAGAGTAGGGTGATTTTCTTCACCCCGTGAAAATTATGAAGGGGAAAAGGATTTTCTTACGGAACTTAATGCCAATTTACCAGAGCAAGGAGTCAGAGCTCTGACCTTCAGCCCGCTTCCCAAGGAGACTGGAAATAAGCCCTCGGGCTATACATACTGAGGAGTCGCTTACAACGCAGGCCCTGAGGGGACAGGGTGGTGACCACGATTAGCCCCGGGGCCCTGATCTTTCTGCAGTTCCCTCCCCGGGGTCTAGTGGGACCCTGGAGGGAGCTCGACCCTCCCCACTCCGCCACTCTGTGGTTGGGAAGCTAGAAGGAATACAGGGATAGGGATGTTTCGATCACCCACATACAAGTAGTGGGAACTGCCAGCTGTGCTCTCTGCGGTGCCTGAGTGTCTAATGAGAGACGACATTGTGTGCCACGACATGAGTGTGGACATTGTGTGCCACGACATGAGTGTGGCACCGAGGTGCGGTGCTCCGGGCATCTCTAAGAAGGCCGGGTCGCTGTTGAACCTGGAAACATGATCTGTTTCCTTGTTGGTGCATAAGTGTTCTTTCCAGCTCTATATGGAATTCCAGGTTTGCCCTGCTAACTCTCCAAGGCAAGGGCATCCCTATAGTGTATGTATAATGTGCACATGCTAATTAAAGAACAAAGTCACAAGAAATTGAGGGATGTTTGGTTGTTGGTTTGAACCAGCCAAGCAACACAGAGGTCAAAGCTTCCACAAAGTGACCGAGCCCTTTTCAGGTGCTCCACGACCCAGAAGCCTTCCCTCTCTGTCAAAAACCAGAGCAGCCCCTGTCACCATCCCATTATGGGGAGGAGATGGGACAGAACAGAGAGGGAAGGCGGGAGACCATTTCCTGGTCATAAGCAACTCAAGCTTTCACTTTAGAGCAAATCCTTGGGAGAAAAGCAAATCTTAAATGCCAAGCTTGCATCTCTAATACTTGACGCTGCTAATTTAGGAAGAGAAGTCACCAGACTCTGCCCTTTCTGGGGCCTCCAAGCCAGCTTAACCCTTCCAGGCACGACAACCTGCGTGCCTCTGACAGTGAGGCGAGGGCTGGAAACTGTCGCTTTAAAAAATGCCACACTCTTCTCTCTCTTGAAAATACTGGGAAATGTCATTCCAGGGCCCATGGCCATGGACACCGTTCCCCAGAGGATGCAGAGGAGAACCGCTGAGATACAGAACCAGGATGAGGAGAAATAGGAATGTGGAGGGGCCGGACTGCACTTTGTCACATCTTCCTAGAGGCCCCAGTGATTCCTTGTGAGAAGGGCAGGCAGAGTCTGCGAGCTGTCCCCTCTTCCTTTACTAATAGAGCCCCGGACTTTATGCTAGCCCATGTGGCTACCCAGAGTGAAAGATCACAGCCTCCAGCGTCCTTTGCTGCTCAGTGTGGCTATATGACTAAATTCTGGCTAATGGAAACTTCTGGAAAGGGTGCTTAAAATGCCGAGACATGCCCTTATTGTTCCCTTCCATGCTCCTGCTGTCTGGAATGAGTTTGTGATGTGATGACTGGACCTCAAGCAGCCACACTGGACCATGAAACCACTCTGGGATTGAGGACCACATTTGATAAAATGGCAAAATAGAAGGAATCTCGGTCACTTGGGTATTTTATTAAGTAGAGGAAACTTGCCGGATTTGGACCACCTACTTTTAGACTGAATGTGAGAGAGAAATAAGCTTCTACCTTATTTAAGTTATTCTTACTGGGGACTTTGCCATGCTTGCTGTTGAATCTGTTCTTAACTAGCATAGAAGGGAATAAGCTTTATACCAAAATCTCACTGTATCTTATTTGTAGTATGGGTGCTTATATCTACATATAGATATTTAACTAAGAATGCTTGAGAAGCTTCTTTAACTTAAACTTCGATAAACACAATACAATGGGTGACTGAACGCACCGTAGACAGTCTTATACCCTCATGTATGCATGTTGGCGTTAAGACTACAGAAAACTGCATTGGACTGGCTGGTTTGGATCACTTCAGGGCTCTGGGTGTAGGGACTTCCTTAGGTGTCTGGCACCTGGCCCTGGGTGACTAGGGCGGGGGAGGGGAGTGAGCACCCCATAGAGGAGGTGGTGGGGTGCCCGCTTTAGATGGGTTGGTTGGCAGGTGAAAGGTGAGCTCCCAGTTGCGTTGTTTACTGTCTGTAGGAACTGGCTGGCTCTGGGAGGGGCAGTCCCCTCTCAGGCCCCGGAGGCCAAAGCATCACATCTAGAAACTAGGAGATGTGGTTATCCAGAAGGGCACAATGTCATTCTCGAGCACCTGTGCTTGTCGAGGAGCCACCGACAGCACCAGTCCTTACTCAGATCTCGCCTCGTCTGCTGGCCCTGTCAGAATCTCTCTTCCACTGCACCTGTGTCTCCCAGGAAGTCCGTATCACCCTTGGTTTGTGGTCACGTATACACGTGGTGATCTTGCCATGTACTCCGGGAGCCCCTGAGAAACAGGGAGGTGTCAGTCAGCTCCATATCGCCTCCCAACGTCCTCCCCAGGCCTGGCACAAAGCTGGCCCCGCAGGTGCATGTGAAATTGATGAAAACCCAGTGCCGAGCGCGGGAGGTCTGTGGACGTACACTGACCGTGGGTGTGATGCTTTCCCCGAGGGAGTGAATTCCCCAGTCACTTCTTACTAAGGCAGTGATGGGGAGGTGGGCAGAGTTACTCTGTTTCCTGTGTTTATTCCTCAAATGCCGTGCGCTCTTAGGGGAAGGCAATTTTACTAGATAATTTGGGGACCAGGATTACTCCTTCTTTCTTAACGTTGAGTTATTTGTATTACAGGAATCCGCATTTACAGGGATGAAAACCACAACTGAATTTGGAATAAATCTGGGTGGGAGCAGCACGCTCGTAAAAAAATCAGAAGGTTTGGGATATAGGGAAGCAGGATCATTCCGTGGAAAATTTCAGCGCAAATTGAATTTTCTTTTTTTCGAGTGCTTTAATTTGCTCCTTCCGTGCTTTTGTTACTTGACTTAAAAAAGCAACTTTACATAGTGCTAATAGTACCTACGAGTTAAATATTTCCTTTCTGCATACGTGAGGGCAACCGCAGTGTAGCTATTTCATTAGGAAATTAAACGATTTCTCATTATTCGTGATGACTCCACTTTCCAACAGCTATTTTACTATCTTCATATGGTTTCTCTGCAGCTCTTCTAAACAGTTTTTGCCCCTAATCAAACAGATCAACTTGTATTTTTTCCTTTCTCTCTCTCTCTCTTCATTACTCAAAAGAAACATTCTCAAATGCCTTTAACTTCAGGTGTCAGTAATGAACAAAAGGATACATTATCAAGGATAGCCTTTTCCAAAACTGTAATTCTAAAACTGTTTCATGTTTTTGGATGGCAGCCGGCAGTTGTAAGTAGGTACGAAGCGACATAAATCCAGTCCCCACTGTCTACTTTTTTTTTTTTTTTTTTGGTTCCATTGGGTCTTAGTTGTGGCTTGCCGGCTCCTTAGTTGTGGCACATGGGCTCCTTAGTTGCAGCTCAGGAGCTCCTTAGTTGCAGTTCGCTGGCTCCTTAGTTGTGTCATGCCAACTCTTAGTTGTGGCATGCATGTGGGATCTATTTCCCTGACCAGGGATCGAACCGGGGCCCCCTGTATTGGGAGAGCGGAGCACTAACCACTGCACCACCAGGGAAGTCCCCATTGTCTACTTTTTTAAAGGGTGCTTTTTAAGTCTCTGACAAAATTTGTCATTGGGGCTTTAATATAGAGAGCAAATTGAATCTTTATTTCTCTTTAAGACAAAGTGAACAACCTGCTGTATTAAAAGATAAATAAAATAAAATTCAAAAAAAAAAAAGAAAGACAAAGTGAAGTCCCGTACCCTCCAAAATAGCCAGCCAGGAACAAAATGAGGAGAAGTCACCTAAGCTTATTTTCTTTCTTCCTTTCTCTTTTTCCCTCTGAGGCAAATGGCCCTCCAAATACAATGGGGAACTACCATGACTGTTGCTATAGCCCAGGTGATCCGGGCCGGTGTTGGTTGAGCTGTAAAGTGCAGTAAAGAGCAGCAGTGACAGCTACTGCCATCAGGAGGCATTTAATTGTGTTACATAAAAAGCCAGTGATGGCACTGTCCATGGGGACCAGCCCGTAGCTCAGACACCTGGCTGGAAGTACGTGGCACATGGCACTCTGCCGAGAGATGCTGAATTGAGTTGTTGTATTGAGTTGATTTTGCCTCTAAATAGGATTTAAAATATCATTCCCATCACAACGGCACAGAAAGAAATGGAGATCTGCCCACGAAAAATCCCATTAACTCATTAAATAGCAGTATTTTCAAGAGTATATTAGTGAGAAGAAAATGGAAGTATCAGAAGAGAACTTCCACACAGCTCGCCATGCAGTCCTCCGCTTTCCTGCCTTTGTCCCTACCCTGCACATCCTGGATGTGACACCCAAGCCCTCCGTTTCCATCAGGCCCCTCTCCTGTTGTTCATTTCTCCCTCTATCGTATAAACACGCCGTGCCAGCTCCCATCTCAATGATGGTAACCACAGCACTGCGATTCCAAGGAAACCCCCTTGATCCCACGTCCTTCCCCCAGGCTGCGTCTTTTCTTTGCTTCCCTTTCCAGCGACGTTCCTAAGAGTTAGTTCCAACGCCTGCCTCTTCCTCTTCCCCTTCTCCCATTGTCTCATGAACCTACCCTGGCCAGGCCTTCATTCCTCCTGTTCCTCGAGCTCTGAGCTTGTCCAGGTGACCTGTGTGTCGCTGAATCCAGCGGTCAGTGTCTCCGTCCTTTGATGACTCTTGCCTTCTCCATAGACTTCCTCCCTGGGGCTCTAGGACACCTCTTTAGTGGCCCCCTATTCCTTCTCAGCCCCAGTCTCACCAGCAGTTTCTCCTCCTCTTCTCTACTTCCAAGAACTGGCTTTCCCCGGAATCCACAGTTCTTTGTCCTTTGTTAAAGAGTCCTTTAAAATATGTCTTTTGTCCTTCCTCTGCTCACTCCCTGTTCCCCCACAGCTTTAAAGACATATATAGGAGGAAGATTTGCATATTTATTTCTCCATCTTGGACCTGTCTTCTGAATTCCACACTCACATACTTGACATCTCCCCTGAGGTTCTATAAGCTTGTCAAATTTGACATGTGCAAAGCCAAACTATTTTTATCCAGAAACAGTCCCCCCATAGTCCTTTCCCATCACAGTAAGTGGCAAATTCTTTCTTCAAGTTTCTCAGGTAAAAAATTCTTGAATCTTCATCTCCCATACTCCACATCTGAACCATCAGCAAGTCCTGTCCACTCTGCTCCAAAGTACACCCAGCATCTGATCTCTCCCACTACCTGTGCTCTCCTTTGCTATGGCCTATTGCAGTAGCTCTCTAACTAGTCTCCCTGATCCTAACCTTGAACCTAACCCATCCCCCCAAAGCATGGCATTTGTTCTCAGCCAGTGCCAGCCAGAGTCGAGATACCTTATAGCTAGATTTAATTAGAGTGACATATAGGAAAATTGAAAGGACACCAGCCCAGCTACTTCCTGGGGAAAAAAAGTCAACTTTTTGTTAACTTCAGAGTAATTGCATTTAGGAGCCCTTCTGATTATTCTTAAAATGACCACCTGAGCCATGAGTCCACTCTGTGACCATGTCTGTTGTGATTCCAAGTCCCAGTAAGAACAAAACCAGGTGGGCGGCAGAGCTTGAAAAATATTGCTTTAACAAGATTTATTTCTATCAGGGTCTGCTACAGATGGTCAGGCCCAGTACTAATAAAAGTACACGGTTTCTGGTCCTCTGGGACAGACCTTTCCCAACTTTCTGGAGGTTGCAACATCCTCTTGTTTATTTAATTCCCTAACTTCTTTTCCACTTCTCTCCACCCAAGTTAGGCATGTTTTATTTATGTAAAATTTAATGGATGGAAATTTAAATTGTTACTGTTCTGAACATTTTTAGAGACTTTGACATCATGGGAGTTATTACATAGCTGAGAATCACAGCTTCAAGGCAATATTTGAAAGAACGAATGGGACCCAGAGAGCCAAGAGAGGAAAAAATAAATCAACAGAGAAGGACATAGAGTTAGGAGGAGGAAGAATCAACAGAGAACTGAATCAATAAAAGGCAATGGAACCCCTGAATGTTGCCCTCAACACGTCGGGGGAGGCAGTTATGTTTATGTGATTGCTAAGGGGACTAAGTGCACTCAGTTCATTAATTCAAAAAGAAATATCTCTGAGCACTTGCTTGGTTATGGGCAATTTTGTAGGCATTAAAGAAAAAATAAAGATGAATAAAATAATATTTATTCCCTTGAGGAAGTCCAGACCTATAAGGGAAAATGAATGGTAACCTGAGTCAGAGAACAATTAACAGCTGTGTTCATTAAGACAGGACCAGAAATGCAAGAGATTTCTGTGTATTCTGTATCCTGCAATTCTGCCAAATTCATTGATGAGCTATAAGAGTTTTCTGGTAGCATTTTCAGGATTCTCTATGTATAGTATCATGTCATCTGCAAACAGTGACAGTTTTACTTCCTTTCCAATTTGGATTCCTTTTATTTCGTTTTCTTCTCTGATTGCCGTGGCTAGGACTTCCAGAACCATGTTGAATAAAAGTGGCGAGAGTGGACATCCTTGTCTGAGAGGAAATGCTTTTTGCCTTTCACCGTTGAGTGTGATGTTAGCGCACGAATCGCTAATTATTAGAGAAACGCAAATCAAAACTACAATGAAGTATCACCTCACACCGCTCAGAATGGCCATCATCAAAAAGTCTACAAACAATAAATGCTGGAGAGGGTGTGGAGAAAAGGGAACCCTCTTGCACTGTTGGTGGGAATGTAAATTGGTACAACCACTATGGAGAACAGTATGGAGGTTCCCTAAAAAACTAAACATAAAACTACCATATGACCCAGCAGTCCCACTACTGGGCATATATCCTGAGAAAACCATAATTCAAAAGGATACATGCACCCCACTGTTCATTGCAACACTATTTACAATAGCCAAGGCATGGAAGCAACCTAAGTGTCCATCGACAGATGAATAGATAAAGAAGATGTGGTACATAGATACAGTGGAATATTACTCAGCCATAAAAGAGAAAAAATAATGACATTTGCAGCAACGTGGATGGACCTAGAGATGATCATACTAAGTGAAGTAAGTCAGACAGAGAAACACAAATATCATATGAGATCACTTATATGTACAATCTAAAAAGATGATACAAATGAACTTATTTACAAAACAGAAAGAGACTCACAGACATAGAAAACAAACATGGTTACCAAAGGGGAAAGGGGGGGGATAAATCAGGAGTTTGGGATTAACATATACACACTACTCTATATAAAATAGATCAACAACAAGGACCTACTGTAGAGCACAGGGAACTCTGCTCAATACTCTGTAGTAACCTACATGGGAAAAGAATGTGAAAAAGAATGGATGTACGTATATGTATAACTGAATCACTTTCCTGTACACCTGAAACTAACACAACATTGTAAATCAACTATACTCCAATAAATAATAAAAATTAAAAAAAAAAAAAAAAGACAGGACCGGGACCAGAAACCAGACCCCCGTCTCACCTTCCGTCTCCTCTCTTGTTATCAATGTTCTTGGGTGACAGAAAGAACAACTGCTCTGTTAATTTACCTTGTCGTGCCAAACAGCTTGGGAATTGCTCGTGAAATAGAGTCCTTCAAGGGATTAACAAAGAACACCCAGGGGAGGCCTGTTGATGTATCCACTTTCATCGGGGGCTCAACAATGTTGTGAGCCAGGACAGCTGCCTGGATGGGTGAGCGATGGGTGAGCCTGAGGGACTTGTGCTACTTAGTTCACATGTGGGTTAGCAAGTGGACAGGCCACCTTCCCAGGAAGGGTTCTGTAGCCCGAGTCCTCCAGTGCCTACTGCAGTCGGGGCATACTGCCAGACAAGGTAAAGATTCCCTCAAAGAAAGACCCTAACCTGACGCTCTCATGTGGACTCCTACCTGTGTCTTCAGCTTCTTGCTCCCTGTAAGTCCATCGTTTTTAGTGATTCCTTCTGGTAGAAAAGACCACTTCTGTCCTTTATGTAGATTCAAGCTTCCACCCGCTGGTGAGCAGAGTGGGTCCAGGCTTCCTCCCATCCCGGCTGCCTGTGTCTTTCTTGCTACAGCTTCTCCTGTAAGACTAAAGCAAAGCAACCTTCCCCAGCAGTCTCTCCAGGCTAGCACAGCCATGGACACTTTTGCGTATCCTCTTCCAGAGGCAAATGACTTACCTAAGTGCAATACAGTGCCTAGCTGCCTGTACCCAGCTGTTTGGTTTTTATAGGTTATAGGCTCCTGTTCTCAATACAAGAAAGCGACAGAGAGAGAGAGAGAGAGAGGGAGAAATGTTGGTAGAAAGGAAAGTGGCTTTTAATCAGAAGGTCAGCAATCTGGGGACATGGTGGACTCAGTGTCTCCTAAAAACCGTCTCCGAAGATGCTGCTCGGCCATGAAAGCCTTTAAAAAGGGAAACAGGGAGGTCATCTCAGTGAATCACTGAGGTAGGGGGTCAGAGTCCTCGCCACACCCCACTGCGTGCAGGCGTGTGTGCAGGCTTGTTGAATCGTCGTGATCTCTCTTTAGATGCTGTCTTGTTCACACAGTTTGTTCACGAGATTACTGAAGGGGAAGCTGGAGAAGAGAGATCTGGTCGTCTGTTAATTACTTATTCTTCATTGCTACTTCTTTGATTTATGGAAAGAACCAACAGGTTAGGCAAGGTACCGTGTGGTCAAAAGATGTGAAAGGCGTGCTAGGGCCGGAGATGAGTAGAGCATGACGGGCACCTGGTGTAAGGGTAGTGACAAGACAAAGGGGGCCGCTGTAGAGAGCTCTTTCCTGCCGAAAGCTGCTTACGGTTCTGCAAAAGAAAACCAGAAGCCTTCTACTTTGCCCCTCCCCTCTCCAATTTTCACATCCTCCATGCAGCCATTGTAACCCTTTGGCTGGTTTTACACTGCCATTTCTTGATATTTTAATATCTTAGAAATGATTGCCATTTGCCATTTCGAAAGTCAGGGTCTCACTCTCTTCCCACACAACTCACACCTTTTCCCTCCCACACTTATATTCCCTTCCACTCAATTAAGTTACATAATAATTTTTAGATTTAGCATTTTCATTATGCCCCTGTAAATAGCAGCTTAGCTATTTATTAAGCTCTGATTATATTTCCTTTCTTGAACAAATTATGGTTTCCCTGGACTTAGTAAATGACTCTGCTGGAGGTATAAGCCTGCCTCAATACTGTAACAGAGGTTGTCTGTCAGTTTCATTCTTTTTCACGGGAGCCCTTCCTCCTGGACCCCTCTGCCCTCCTGTCGGATGTGCAGATCATCTTATGGCCTCTCTTCGGCATCTCCTGGGGACTGCTTCCCTTCTCTCTTGTTGGACCCCTGGTTTCTGGAGCCAATATCTTTCTCTTTCTAGATGTATTCCTTTGTTTTCAAAGAGTACATACGTAGCTTCATAAGAAAGCGTGCCTGAGAGGCTTTTTTGTTTTGTTTTTTGTTTTTGTCTTGTCTTTGCTTTTTGAGGTCTTGCATGTCTAAAAATGTCTTGACTGCCGCAGCTGGACCTCAGGGTCTGTGCCATCATGGAGACTCTCCACCCACACTGGACCCACTCAGAGTTGTGGGAAGATGAGCTGGACTCAGAAGAAGTTTATCAAACTGGAGGAGCCCCGAGGGGTGCAGGACTTGGGGAAGGGGGCTCATGGCCTGTGCTGTGGCCCTGCTGGCGAGAGAGAAAGTACAAGGGGAGACCACTCAGAAGATAGGAGGTGTGGAGACATGAGGAAACTGAGGAACAGGGGCACAGAAGAGATCAATGAAGAGGAAGACCCCATCTAAGCACGTCGCTCGTGCAGAAACCAACCAAAGGCATGAGGTCGCACACATGATGGAGAACTTTGAGACAGAGCTGCAGAAGAGGAAAGAGATGCAGAACACGAAAGCAGAAAGTCAAGCTGAAGAATGCGGTCCCTATGAACCTGCAGCGAGCATCCTCAGCAAAGACCGTGGAGGTGTCTCCCAACCAGACGCTGAGCGGCATCCCCAAGGTAGACCTCCAGCGTGATGCTGAAATAAAAAATATTTCCACGGAGGATGCTAACATCTGTTGGCAGGGCAGCAGAACAAGAAGAAAGACAATGAAACATCCTCTGTGTTCACCAGCAGTGTGTAGATTATGAGCAGCCCACCGATCTTATCACGAGGCGCTCAATGCCCCCAAATGGAGAACAAGGAAGAGCCCAACACTTGCCCTTTGAGAAGGGGTCCCCCCCATCCCTAACCACAAGAGTCCTGCTAAGGATAATGCCACCAATTTCTATCACTATGAGAAGTTCAAGAAAAAAGAAGTGAGGCTGGTTGAAGGGGAGAAGGGCAGGGTGGGATGTAAACAGAACCTTCCTTCAAGCCCCCTCATAAGAAAAGGCTTCCTGAACAGAGACCTGCTTGTCTGCTGGCAGACAGCTCCGAAAACAGACTTTACTAGTCCTGTTGCTTACCTGCTGCATTTCTCAAGCACTGAATTTGTAACCTTTTGAAACAAAACAATACACAGTTTTCCTATTTGGGAGCAAACTCTAGCCTAACTAGCCAAACTCTAGTGAGCATTCTGAAATCTTGTTTAAGGAATTCACTGGTTGTCCAGTGGTTAGGACTCTGCACTTCCACCACTGAGGGCCAGGGTTCAATCCCAGGTCAGGGAACTAAAATCCCGCAAGCTTCGCGGTGCAGTCAAATCTTAAAAAAAAACAAAAAAAAAACAAAAAAAAAAACACTCTTTATTCTTCACTAATTGATAGTGTTGCTGGATGTAGAATTCTACATTGAAAATTGTTTGCTCTGCAAATGTTGCAGGCTCTGCTCCTATATGGATGGGAGAAGTTGGATATTATTTCTTTTTGAAAGATTTTAGGATCTACTCTTTGCCCCAGTATTCTGAAATTTGTTTGTGATGTGCCTTGATGGATTAGGAGGCGACTTTGAATTTTAGTTCTAGGAAGTTCCATTGAAATATTTTGGATAATGTCTTCCTCCACTTTTTTTCTATAACCTTTTGTTCTGGAACTCTTAGTACTTGGATGTCGATCTCAAGATTAATCCTTTACCTTCCTTAGCTTTTTCTATTTTTAAAATTTCTTTGCCACTTTATTCTCTATTTCAGATTTCCTCAACTTTTTCTACCAAATCAGCTCAAGAATTTAAAAGTTCTTTTTATTAAAGTGTAACATAAAATCCTAAGTATATAGCTTGACAAGTCACCTCCAAGTGATCACGTCTTGTCTCTACCACCTTATCGAGAAATAGAACCACATCCCCACCCAAGAAGTGTCCATGAGTCCTCTCTCTTGGGCGCTTTCCTTCCCTCCCCTCCAAAAGTAGCAGAAATTCTGACTGCTAACACCAGAGTTCAATTTTGCCTACTTTTGAACTTTATATAAATGGAGTTATATTGTATGAAGACTTTTGCTCCTGGTTTCTTTCACTCAACATTAAGATTGTGAAATTCTTCCATGTTGTTGCATATAGTGGCAAATGTTCGTTTATTTTAATTGCTTTAGAGTATTTTGTTATATCTGTCTATTCTGTTGACAGATATTTGGGTGTTGTTTTTAGTTTGGGACCATTATTAACAGCACTGCTATGATGATTCTTGTACAAGTCTTACACACACACACACACACAAGTATGTAAACCTGCTATCCTAGGTCATGAGTTTATCAAACATGAGTAGATAATGCTAAACCATTTTCCAAGGGTGATACTAACTTAGCCTCCTACTGACAGTGGATGAGAGTTTCATTTGTTCCGTATCTTTGCTAATACTTGGTATTGTCTGTCTTTTCCATTTTAAAATGTCTAAATGGCAGTGTGTAGAGGTATCTTACTATGGTTGTAATTTGCACATTCCTCATTACTAATGACGTTGAACACTTTTTCATCTATTTATTAGCTACTTGGAGATCTCTTATGAAATGCTTGTTCAAATCTCTTGCCTATTTTTCTACTTGGTTGTCTTCTTTTTTTCTTAATGACTCAATATCTTCTGGATAGGACCCCTTTGTTGATATAGGTTGTGGTTATATTTCCCACTCTGTGGCTGACCTTTTATTGTTTTGTATTGTGTCTTTGATAAATAAAAATTCTTAATTTTAATGTACTCATTACAGTTTTTCAGTTTTCTTTTTATGATTAGCGGGTTTTGGTTTTGTATCCTGCTTAACACATCTTTTCCTCTCCCAAAGTCCTGATAATACTCTACCATATTACAGGAATAAAGACTCAGACGTAGAGAATGGACCTGAGGACACAAGGAGGGGGAAGGGTAAACTGGGATGAAGTGAGAGATTGGCATGGACATATACAGTACCAAATGTAAAATAGATAGCTAGTGGGAAGCAGCCGCATGGCACAGGGAGATCAGCTCGGTGCCTTGTGACCACCTAGAGGGGTGGGATAGGGAGGGTGGGAGGGAGGGAGACGCAAGACGGAGGGGACATGGGGACATATGTATATGTATAGCTGATTCACTTTGTTATAAAGCAGAAACTAACACACCATTGTAAAGCAATTATACTCCAATAAAGATGTTTAAAAAATAAATAAATAAAACACCCTTTGTCAAAAGGGACAATTTTTTTTTTAAATCAAAAAAATAATACTCCACCGTATTAACTTGTTGAAGTTTAATTGTTCCAACTTTCACATTTAGTTCTAGAATCCGCTTGGAGTTGATTTTTGTGCATAGCATGAGGTAGGAATCAAGTTTCATCTTTTTCCATATGGATATGCATTTGATCCTTCACCCTTTGTTGAAAGACCATCCTTTCCCCAGTGCTCTGCAATGTCATCTTGGTCATAAAGCAAGTGTCCGTACGTGAGTGGGTCTATTTTTAGAGTTTTAGATTCTCCGAGTATTTGTCTCTCCTTGCTCAAATACCTCTCTCTTAATTTACCGTAGTTCTTAATAAACTCAAAACCCAGCAGTGAAAATAGCGCTTTGCTCCTCCCTGAGATGTCCTTGGCTGCTATTGGCCATTTGCGTTTTCACACAAATTTTCGAATGAGCTTGTGAAATTTCACGACATTCTATTGGAATGTTGATCCAGATTGCATCTAGATGTTGCTGTGAAGGTATTTTTGCAGATGAGATTAACATTTATATCAGTGGACTCTCAGTAAAGCCAATTATTGTGGGTGGGCCTCATCCAACCTGTTGAAGGCTTAAAGAGAAAAGACTGAGGACCCCCAAGGAAGAAGGCATCTGCCTCCAGACTGTCTCTGGATTCAAGCTGCACCATCAACTCTTCTCTGGGTCTGCAGCCTGCCAGGTTTGCCAGTACCCACAGTCCTGTGAGCCAGTTCTCATGTACATACATATATACACACACATATATATCTTCTATTGGTTCTTTTTCCCTGGAGATTCTTGACTAATACATAGATCATGTCCGTGGCTGTCTATGCTACCCATGAATAAGGCTGGGCCTATAATTGGTTATTGTCATCTTTTGCTCTGGTTGGTAATACTAATTCTGCTTTCTTTATTCTGTAAATAACTTTGAGCACCTACTATGTGCTGGGCAATCTACTAGAAGTTGCAGGACTTCTGCACAAACAAAAATAGCTGTGTTTTCGAGCCTCAATGTCATCTATTAGTGAAAATAACATCTTAGTTACAGGGGTTTAATGAAACTTTTTAAAGATGAGCTATAAAATCAATTCATTTCCATTACTAGAAAGAGTTTTACATACACATATAGGGAAGGAATGACAAAGAGACTTGAATTCATAAGCCAGCTCGGGTAAAGTGACGGTGGATGCCTGGAGCCCTCCTGTGTGGGAAGGGGTCTGAGAAGCACTTGGGTTCCAAGGGAAAGGGACCCTTTTGTGACGTCCTCCTTGGGCATTGAGGGATAACAGGCATCACAGGTGCCCCGTTTTGCCATCCCTGGGATTCCTTTTGTCGTCTTAAGAACTCAGTGAGCTTGATTTTGAAAGCCGGTGCCTTGGCCATGCTATAGTGCTTACAGCTGGAGGTGCTGTAACTTTCTATAAATTATATACCGAGAAACTGGTCATGGCCATTTGTGTTGCTCTAACGTCACGTTAGCATAAATTAAAGGAGGGATTGGATGTGGTTCACTGCAGTTATTCACAGTTGTTCCTATGATTTGTGTTTGGAGTTGGCCTGCTTACGTCTTCTTGTGACTGATTGAGGCTACAAGCAATGTTGTCCCATTAGAGGAGGAAGAAAGAGAGAAAAATACTCATTATAAAGCATAATACGATGACTCACGTTCATGTACCCTAAAGGGCTTCCTGACATGAGGAAAGGGAGAGGAGATATGTTTCTGGTCCCAATGCTTTTATTCCATTATTAAAGCTATTGCTCCTTTGAGAAAAAAAAAAAGATTTATAATGTTTCCAGTGAAGGTGCCAATTAGACCATGAAAAAGTTCTGCAAATTAAAGGCATTAAGTAACTAGCAAAGAGGAGAACTGTTACATACCCACAACGTTGAAAGAAGAGAGTTGTGTTGTAAAAATGTGACCTCATTTGCCACTTAATAACCTGCTTAGCAATGTCACTTTTCTTACAATAAACTCCAGACTCAGTTTTAGAGTCCCTTCCTGGGTATAGAATATTGCAGTAAAATCTTGGGACCAAGCATTTAACTTTCCAGGAAGCGAAAAGCATTTTAAGACAATTTACTGCACACCTCACACCCTGCCAGAAGATGGAGAGATGAAAAACTAGGCAACATAGATGGGCTCTGAGTCCAAGAATTTCTAATTTTACTAGAGATATGGAGGTAGGAGGGATCAAACTCTCAGAGGAATCGTGTATGTATCTTCTCAGGAGTACTAGTTTGATTGTTTTGAATGAATGTGCCCGACAACTCAGTCAAGTAAAAAGTTTAAGTGATTTTTTAATTTCCTGACTTGATTGGTTGTAGACTTACTAGCCCAAGGGGATTCGTATTTTGGCCCAAACATGGCAAGTTCTGCCAACCCAATGATAGATCGCGTATTCCTTTTGTATCTTAAGCAAGGTGGATAGCGCACCAAGAGTACGGGCTTTCCTTTCTTGAAAAATGGGTATCTTCCTCAGTATTAAGTGGATCCTGGGGGAACTTATTTTTTAAATATATTATATGAAAGCACTTGACAAATCTTGAGTCAGACTCCCGTGGTGTGGAAGGCTGAATCGGGAAGTAAAGTCAAGCAACGGTAGATGCCCATTGATTCTTCCAGTGGGTCTCTGGTCCCATCTGGTAGATTGCTACGTAGGTCCCTTGGGTCCCGGGGAGACCCTGACTCACTCAGCTCTGATCGTCTGTCTGCTGAGTGTGAGCACCCCTGCAGCGGCAAAGGGAAACTTCCAGCCCCATTCCCCCACCCAAGGCTTCCTGGGCGGTACTAAGCTGGTGCCTCTTTCTCTGTTGTGGCTGTGAAGTCAGGAAGGATGGCATTTATGGTAATGTTAAAGTAAAGGTGGAGGACTGCTCTTCCACAAGAGGTGTGGCTCCTGATGACAGGATCAGATTCCATGACACTGATCAGTGTCACTCAAGTCAGGCACAGACATGGTGTTCGGGACCAATGAGGTTAGAGTTCACCAGAGACCGACCCAAAGGTCCGCCATCTTGCCCTCTTTTCTTCTCCCTTGTGGACTGGGTTCCAGCTACCATCTCAGCCTCTGGAAGCTGGTGGTGGTGAGCAAAACCGTCCTTTATTCCTAAGCCATTTGCTACATCAAAACACAGCTCAGAAAGGAGGGAAGTACCCTGAGAAAACCATAATTCAAAAAGAGTCATGTACCAAAATGTTCATTGCAGCTCTATTTACAATAGCCAGGAGCTGGAAACAACCTAAGTGTCCATCATCGGATGAATGGATAAAGAAGATGTGGCACATATATACAATGGAATATTACTCAGCCATAAAAAGAAACGAAATTGAGTTATTTGTAGTGAGGTGGATGGACCTAGAGTCTGTCATACAGAGTGAAGTAAGTCAGAAAGAGAAAAACAAATACCGCATGCTAACACATATATATGGAATTTAAGAAAAAAAAAAAAAGGTCATGAAGAACCTAGGGGCAAGACGGGAATAAAGACACAGACCTACTAGAGCATGGACTTGAGGACACGGGGAGGGGGAAGGGTGAGCTGTGACAAAGCGAGAGAGAGGCATAGACATATATACACTACCAAACGTAAGGTAGATAGCTAGTGGGAAGCAGCTGCATAGCACAGGGAGATCAGCTCGGTGCTCTGTGACCACCTAGAGGGGTGGCATAGGGAGGGTGGGAGGGAGGGAGACGCAAGAGGGAAGAGATATGGGAACATATGTATATGTATAACTGATTCACTTTGTTATAAAGCAGAAACTAACACACCATTGTAAAGCAATTATACTACAATAAAGATGTTAAAAAAAAAAAAAAAAAAAAGAAAAGAAAAGAGGGAAGAACCGGGAGCTGTGTGGGCAGAGTTCCTCCTTGGCTGCCTGACTGCGCTCACAGCTGCAAAGAAGACTTTGATTTGATGTGACCTTGAGGCCCCAGAGACTTCTCACAGGTGTCTATAAATTCAGACACTGTAGTTAGGGTCTCCCAAAGCAACTGCATTGGGCTGGGCCTTGGATTTTGTTGTCACAGAGTGAAAAATGACCACCAACCACCGTCTTCCATTTCAATCGGGGATGGCATTGCTTGAGCCATGAAAGGACTCCTATGGGATTAGGAAGAGGTTGAGATTTCAAGCATTTTCCCCCTTGGTTCAGGACAAGACAACGTGGACATGCCTTTATCCCAGTGACATGGCTACCAAAAGTATCCAGGGTGGGCGGTCACAGAGTCATCTCACTGGCTGGTCTGCACGAGCATGGCGTAGGGCGGTGGGTCTGAATTTCTTCTGCTTCCTCATTTCTGTACTTCTGGGTTGTGCCTCGTGCATGATTGCAAAGGCAAAAACTGCAGTGAGTCGGAATGACCTGACATTTCTGTGACATCTGCTTTTGTTGCACCTGAATTCTCCCAGAGACCATACCACACAAGGGAAATGCACATGGAAAATATCTCTAAGACACACAATAAAAACGGACTACTCAGAGCTAGCCAAGATCCAGCCTGGGGCTTCCCTGGTGGCGCAGTGGTTGAGAGTCCGCCTGCCGATGCAGGGGACACGGGTTCGTGCCCCGGTCCGGGAGGATCCCACATGCTGCTGTGCGGCTGGGCCCGTGAGCCATGGCCGCTGAGCCTGCGCGTCCGGAGCCTGTGCTCCACAACGGGAGAGGCCGCAACAGCGAGAGGCCCGCGTACCGAAAAAAAAAAAAAAAGTCCAGTCTGGAGCCTGATGAACCCTCTTTGGCAATTTATAATGAACTGAGGAAATCTTGCAGCTAATTGTGACATGCCTGTGTTACCTCTCGAGGGACAGATGCCATGTCAGGATGCTATGAGTTAGGCTGAAATTTGCCAACAATTCTCTAGCCCAGAGACATTATCAAGAGAGATGTTAGAGCTGGGACGCGCCACAGAGACTGCTGGGGCCCACTCTTGATTTTTCCAGAGGCAATATCACAGTCCTGGTAATGACCTACCCAGGAGCGCACAGCTAAATGTGGCAGTGCAGGCATTGGAGCCCAGGTCTGAACACCCGACTCTGTGCTTTATTTAAAGACTGCACTGTCCCTCTAGGAACGGTAGGTCTGTGTAAGCACAGGTAGCCAAACTTACGGTGTTCCACTAACCAACTGAAATAGACCAAGGCTTCCTTGGTCAGTCAGGAAGCCGGAAGGGCAAGGGAAGGGTTTGGTCTTACAGGGTGGAGACGAAATGGCTGCTTTCAGTAGATTGCTAAGGAGCCAATGAACAAGTCCAGACCCCGAGCAGCTTACAAACAAAATTCTTCCTTCGCCCAGACATCTCCGCTTCCTCAGTGGAGGCTGTGGACCCTTAGGGCCATGTCACTGTGCTGGCAGTGAAGACTTCCCTGTGACGTGGTTATTGTGTAATTCTCCTGTAAAGAGAGGTTAGCTCAAATTCAACAGGACGGCTTAAATTCAAACCAGGGTGCAGCGCCCGCTGTGCATTGGTTACAGCGGCACATCAAAGCTCTGAGAAAAGGAGTGGAGATTTCCTCGCCGCCCCCCAAGGCCCTGGAAGCGCTGCCCCGTGGCAAGCGGGGGAGTCGGTGTCTCGTTCCCAGGCGCCGTCATGTCCGGTGATGCTGCAGGGTTCTCCAGCCTGGCGTGCGGTGCTTTTTGTTCCAAAGGCTGGACCTCGCTTTGACGCGAGCTGGCAGAACCCAAGGACAGAGGGCCACCAGGGCGGGCCCCGTGACCGGAGCCTGGGGAGGGGTAAAAAAAGCTGAATCCTTCCGGCCTGATGGGTTTCTGCACTTCACACAAGCAAATGGACTCATTTTAAGAAAGGGCTGTTAAGCCAAACAGGAGATGAAAAGGGAGGCATGCAGGGCGAGACAGAGAGGAACGGAGGGAATTAGATCAGCTGGCTTTACTGAGCACCCCCCTCAGGCAGGAAGCCAAGGGCTGGGCAAGGTCTGCTCTCAGGGGTGACTGTCACTTTCCCCCCACTCCCTTATCACCTGGGTGGCTCGCTCAAACATGAAAGTGTCAGCAATGAAAGAATGAAGGCTGCAGTGTTTTTTCGGGAAGAGATCATCCAGTACAGGGATTCACTAAGCGACACGGTGCATTTGCTGTGGGCCCGGAGAGGGACAGACATGTCAGACTGGGAACAGCTTTCCCAGTCGAGGTTGCCTTGGACTTTACTGGGTAGTATTAGTTTCTATGTAGCATCCTCTCTTGTGAACAAGTAAGGCTGTATTAGTCTCATTACGGAGTTAAGAGCCACCTGACTGTCACAGACAGCAATCCCTTTGTGATAGGATCCAGTACTAACAAAAGAAAACACAGGCTGAACAGTGGACTGGTCTTGCCCTTGGGTGGCAGCAAGGCCAACAGCCTTTCAGATTCACGTATGTGATCGCGTGGCTTTCCTGACTAACTGTCCCCGCCACACAGCAAAGCCTAGACTGTGGAGCTCAGCTCCCTCCGCCCTTGTCTCAGAAGAATGCCCACATGCTTGCTTGGTTTGACTCCCACGCACGCTGTGATTCAGGACCCGCCCCCCCCCCCCCCGCCGCCAACTCCTGCCCTGACCCTTCTCCTTGTCTCCCAGATAATTCTCCAGGTTCACAAAGATGGACATATACAGAGCTCTTGTCTAGCTCTTGTCCTAAATAGACACTTATGGAGCTCTGGTCTGCCTCTCTTTTGGGAGAAGTGTCAATAACCCACATTTTTCCAAACTTACATTCATCCATTTATTCTTTCTTTCCTTCAATACTATTGAATGAGCACCGGCCACGTGTCAAGTACTGGGCTAGGTGCAGGGGATTCAATAAAAAACACTGGAATCTATAGTTGGGTGGACGGGTCAGGGGATGCCCACGGAGGCTGGGCGGGTGGGCGCGTGGTGGGAGCTCCAATGCTGTTTCCCTGGAGAGGGAAGGATGAGGCCCCCGGGGTGGGCAGGGGTCGGTGGCTGAAGGCTTGTGACAGTGCCAAGAGTCCCGCCTCTTCATCAGGTCGACTTACCCGTTGACACTCCTGGGGCACGTTCCTCTCTCTCAGTGTTCTAAAGAAATGCCTGCATCCCAGTGATGCCTTAGCAGAGGAGCAGAGGGTTTTCTCATTTTACAGGTGAAGAAACTCGAGATCCATGGAGGTGACAGGGCCGGCCAAGGTGACACAGGAGCCCAAAGTAGAAGTTGAACAGTCAGCGAGGTCCGTGACAGGAGAGGGAAATGTGAATCTACTGCCCGAGGAGAACCCAGTTAATACATGGTATAAATTCTTTACATGATTTTTTAAAAAACCGAACTCCCTGGTTGAAACTTAATCAGGAATGTATTGTGCAAGCTGGGACACTGAAGGTCAAGTCTGTGGAACTGCACTCCATACATCTCTGATCCTGCCTCCTAAAGTACAGCCAGACCGAGGACGGTGTCACCGTGAAGAGGGAAGCCCATTCCTGCCTCGGGGAAAGAATGGGCTTCACTAACTTTCTCTATAATCAGTGTGGACCAACAACAGACTAAATGGTTTTAGTTCAAGGGGAGAAATATAAAACAAGTGACCTTTGATATATGGAAATGCAGAAGGAAGAGCCCAGGATCGATCATTCAAAACCACAGGTAGATAGTGACCTATTTTCTCTGTTCTAAGAGGAGCTGAGGACGGCACCCACCCCCTAAGCCTTTGGGATGAGGGCAGCATGACCTGATATACATCAAAGTGCTTAGGGCAGTGCTGGGCATACGGTAAACGCTGAATTTGTTAGCTGTCCTTGTCCTTAGGTTCCCTTAAAGATATGGGCACCCGGTTTGAGAAGCATGGTGGTAGAAAACTCTTCTAAAAGCACAAGGCTCCCCCAGGATCCAGCAGCACCATGATGGTACCTGTAGAAGACTGAGATCAAGCTAGACACGGGCCATGTCTTCCTATAACACCCAGCGCTTGATCGTGTAAACAGCGCTCACCATACAGCAGAGGAGGTTGAGTGATTCACAGGTGTTCATGTAAAATGGCACAGTGCTGGATCCTGGTGTGGATAGTCAAGAAGAGGTGAGACCAATATAAATAGACAGAATACATCCCATGGGAAGAGTGCTGTAGCTAAAAGTGTGATGTTGCAAAATGATCACAGGTTTTTAATTTTATTTGTAACAATGTTATTTTAATTAAATATATAATTTATAAAAATTATAAATTATATAATCTGGGAGGCCAGATCTGAGTGATACATAAAAAGGAGAAGGGCTTCCCTGGTGGCGCAGTGGTTGAGAGTCCGCCTGCCGATGCAGGGGACGTGGGTTCGTGCCCCGGTCCGGGAGGATCCCACATGCCGCGGAGCGGCTGGGCCCGTGAGCCATGGCCGCTGAGCCTGCGCGTCCGGAGCCTGTGCTCTGCAACGGGAGAGGCCACAGCAGTGAGAGGCCCGCGTACCGCAAAAAAAAAAAAAAAAAAAAAAGGAGAAGAAAATATACCGTTTTCCACGTTAGAGGCCATCCTTTTCAATGCCTTACTTACATCAGTTTAACAGACCCATGCTTCCTGTCCTCTATTTTCTGGCTGATCCTTCGTCCCAGCCTACGGACCAGAGATTCAGCGAGGAATGAAGAAACTCCACCCTTTTGTAAAAGCCCGTAACCCTTAAAGTCACAGTGTGAGAAGAGAAATCCGCACAGTCAAAATCACCCTTAAAATTCTATTTAGTCTTTTGCTCAAACAAGAGAGCTACAGGCGTCCAGGGGAAGTCTAGGTTCAACAATATTTAAAGGCAATTCTTTTCTTTAAAAGGGATCTAATCATTGGTAAATGGCTCCTAGAGTAGAAGAATGGGTAGTGCCTGCACCTTTCAATTTTGTCTCCACCACATTTAAGATTAAGTCATTTTATTATTATTTTATAATTTTTTACTGAATGACTCCCTTGTTGGTCCCCCATTGGTTATATGCACACAGGGGAGTGTTATGTGTGTACACAGGGTTGTTATATGCACACACGGGGTTGTTATGTGTGTGTGCAGGGTTGTTATATGCACACACGGGGTTTGTTATATGTGTATACACGATTGTTATATGCACACACGGGGTTGTTATGTGCAGACACAGGGATGTTAGGTGTGTATACAAGGGTTGTCATGTGCGTTGTTATGTGCACACACGGGGTTATCCCACTGCACCTTTGTTTCATTTGATGCTCTCTCTCAGCTTAGTCTCTGAAGGATACAGATAGAAACTACCTACTCTCTGTGTGCTTTCCTACACAGCTACATGCTTTGACCTCCTGGAGGCAGCTTTTCCCCTTGCTCTAGATTTTTTTTTTAATTTATCTATTTTATTTATTTACTTTTGGCTGTGTTGGGTCTTTGTTGCTGCACGCAGGCTTTCTCTAGTTGCGGCGAGCGGGGTCTAATCTTTGTTGCGGTGCACGGGCTCCTCATTGCGGTGGCTTCTCTTGTTGCGGAGCACGGACTCTAGGTGCACGGGCTTCAGTAGTTGTGGCTCATGGGCTCAGTAGTTGTGGCTCGCGGGCTTAGTTGCTCTGAGGCATGTGGGACCTTCCGGGACCAGGGCTCGAACCCATGTCCCCTGCATTGGCAGGCGGATTCTTAACCACTGCACCACCAGGGAAGTCCCCCCCCTTGCTTTAGATTTAACCAGAGTGTATTTGCATAATGATCTTTTGCTCATCTAACTTACATATGGCCATGGTGTGAGTCAGTACCTTTCACCTTAGCAGCAGTGGGCCCTGCCTGTGACCTCCTGTCTACCGAAAGCCCATAGCAGTCTGAATTGGTAAATCTGACTGCTGTCTAATACTCCTCCCACCTGCGATGTATAATCTTTGGTCTGTAAATGTTTCATTGATAATGATCTCAACATTTCCAATATGTCTATTTAATGCTTTGTTTAAATTCTAGCACAGCTAAGTGCCAGTGCCAACATTGACTATTTATCTGACAAAGGATTTGTATCAAGAATATATAAAGAGGGCTTCCCTGGTGGCGCAGTGGTTGGGAGTCCGCCTGCCGATGCAGGGAACACGGGTTCGTGCCCCGGTCCGGGAGGATCCTGCGTGCCATGGAGCAGCTGGGCCCGTGGGCCATGGCCACTGGACCTGTGCGTCCGGAGCCTGTGCTCCACGGCGGGAGAGGCCACGGCAGTGAGAGGCCCAGGTACCAAAAAAAAAAAAAAAAAAAAAAAGAATATATAAAGAAGTACTAAAACTCAGTTACAAGAAGACAATCAAATAGAAAAAAATGGGGAAAAAATTAAATAGACATTTCTCAGAAGAAGATATATGAATGGCCAATTAGCATGTGAAAGATGCTGAACATCATCAGTCATCAGGGAATGGAAATTAAAAACACAAGATTTCAGGACTTCGCTGGTGGCGCAGTGGTTAAGACTGTGTGCTCGCAATGCAGGGAGCCCGGGTCCGATCCCCGGTCGGGGAACTAGGTCCCACATGCACACCACAGCTAAGAGTTCGTATGCCACAACTAAGAAGCCCACGTGACGCAACTAAGACCCAGCACAACTAACTAAATAAATAAATATTAAAAACAAACAAACAACAAAAAACCCCACGAAATTTCATTTCATGAATAATATAAGTTTTTAAAGACCTGACAATACCAAGTGTTGGCAAGGATGTGGAGCAATTAGAAATTTCGTACGTTTCCAGTAGCAATGCAAAATTTTACAGCTGCATCGGTTATCTGGCAGTTTCTTGCAAAGTTAACATACACCTATCACATGGCCCAGCCATTCCACTACTAGGTGTATATACCCAAGAGCAATGAAAATATATATCCACACAACGATAGGTGCACAAATGTTTATCACAGCTTTTTTTTTTTTTTTGCTAACAGCTTCAAATTAGCAACAGCTCAAATGTCCATCAACAGATGAACAAACTCCAGTATGCCCACACAACAGAACACTGCTCAGCAATAAAAAAGGAGCAAAACAGAACGAATAAAAATCTGCTGGAAATAAGTTAATTGAGCTATTTATTTCTGTACCTTGTGCAATGTCAGCCTCTGTTTCTTCTTCCTCTTTTTTTTCCAAAGATTTTTTATTTATTTATTTATTTATTTTATTTATTTATTTTTGTCTGTGTTGGGTCTTAGTTGCGGCACGCAGGATCTTCGTTGAGGCACGTGGGCTCTTCGTTGCAGCACGTGAGCTTCTCTCTAGTTGTGGTGTGCGGGTTTTCTCTCTCTAGTTGTGGCGCGCAGGCTCCAGGGCACGTGGGCTCTGTAGTTTGCAATACACAGGCCCTCTAGTTGAGGCCTGCAAGCTCAGTAGTTGTGGTGCGGGCTTAGTTGCCCCATGGCATGTGGGATCTTAGCTCCCTGACCAGGGATGGAACCCACGTCCCCTGCATTGTAAGGTGGATTCTTTACCACTGGACCACCAGGGAAGTTCCCCTTCTTTCTCTTTTTGTTTTCTCTAGCTTTGCAGCTGAGTGTATATAGATGAGCCTATACAGAGTTTATATAGGTTGTAACTCATGGAATCAACAACATGAATATTATAAGTTAATAAAACCAAATACACACAAAAATGCATACTACATAACATGCTAAGTAGGAAAAACTAAACTGTTTGCTAAAAGTCAGTGTATGTATTCTTTTTGTTTTTTTGCCCTAAGGGGTAGTGTTATTGATATCTGAAAAAACTAGGAATGATGAAATTCTTTATACTATGAGACACTTTTATATCTAAGTATATTACATGAAAAGAACAGTGAAGCTCTTTGAAGGCTTTAGGACAACAGAGAAAAAGGAAAGCAGCCTAATGTTTTTCTCCCCTCTCTAAAAGGTTCCTTCTTCATAGAAGCATGTAGGAGTATGACATATTTTAGCACGTTAAGGTTCTAATCAGTACTCGGGTTTCAGGAACACCACCATTTAAGATTAGAAAATACAGGAAGAAAATACATATAAAATAGTTGATAATGGTAACATTCAAGCTGATCTCAAAGAAGAACTGATCCAATTTTCAATGAGCAGAAGAGCTCTAAGTAGATCAGTATGTGTATGTATGGCAGTGGGATCTCTGGGATGGGGCAAAAGAGAACTATCTCAGGTGATGAAAATGTTCTCTCTCATGCATTTGTCAAAACTGATCGAAATGTGTGTATCCTTTATTTTTTTTAAGTGTCCATCTCAGTAGTGTGGTTATGTGGATTAAATGAGATGATGCCTATAGAACATTAAGCATAGAGCCCATGCATAATTGGTCTTATTTTTGAAGTAGTATTAGAAACTTCTGGTTTCAAAGTAGAAACTGTAATGAGCTAGAGAAAAACATGTATTGTAAAAGTTATCTGTCCATTTAAAACTTCTCCCCAAATCCCAAAGACTTGGTGTATTATCAAAGCAAGTCTAAGAGCTTCAAGAGAAATGAATTAAGGGGAAGAAGGAAAATAGCTTCTCTTAAAGAGATAAGAAGAAAAGAAAGATTAATTTTCTTTCCAACTTAAAATAGTGTCTTTGTTTGTAGAATTAAACTACCAATTATTTGTAAGACCTAGTAGGCAGGCAAAATGTGCACGTTCCAAGTTTGCAATTTAACAAAACATGTTTTAAATAAAGCAAGACAAGCATTAATTAAAAGCTTGTTTGTCTGTTTGTTTGTTTAAATTACAATAGGAGACCATGAAGTAGCTTAGTAAAGCCCTTCAGTTTTCAAAAACGAACTGCAGGCTTAAAGTTCATGAGTAGCTTAAAAGTAATTTATATCCATATCAACGTGCATAGATGCTTCGATACTCTGAAATCCAGAGACCATTGGAACAAATCAAACCTGGCCCAGAGGAGAACTAAGTGAGCCTTTATAACGTGGAAAGGTGAATCTGAGAGTGGTTATCTCATCCAAAAAGGACTCAGAGATTTAGAGCAAAAGTGCAGATTTTTGCCATATTCCTTGGTATAAAAATGGTTCTGAAAAGTTCTTTGAAATAAATTCATAGAGTTATTAATTTCTGAACCCTGTGCAAGGTCATCATGTGTTCCTTCCACCTCTTCTTTCTTTTCTCTAGGTTTTGTTGCTGGGTTTATACAACTGGGTCCCCCAGGATGCACCCAAGACCACCCCAGGGTCTGAGCCAACCAGGCCTTGGTATTTGGTTGTCTTGTCAACTAGTTCTGGGACAAAGCGTGCTGGGGATGAGCCCTGGGTGCCATCATGGGCAGTTGGTGTCCCCTAATCCAGCCAGGTGTTGACCTAAAACAAATAGACTGCCAGTTATTTCTCTAGCACAATTGGGTTTATTTGGAGATTTGCAAAGACTTACAATTGGGAGTCTGCAATCATGGTGAGCCATGTGCAAATCCCCCCACAAAAATGGAGGGGAGAACTCTTTTATAGAGGGGAAAAGGAAGTTGGGATGAGGGTGGAGTAAACAAAGAGTCCATGTTTCATCATTGGCTGAGCGTTAATAGTCCCTCATTGGCTGAGTCCTTGCCATGAAAGGACTGTTGGGTTCCGCTAACAGGATAGGGCATGAGAGCGCCCCCTTTTGGTCTCCCAACTCTATTTAATTGAGGTTTCTATGTATTAACGTTTACAGAGGCCTGGGCTACTCGGAAAGGCTGAGCTCTTGCAAAGCAGTGCAATACTCGTAGGCAATGAGACGGCGCGATACGTGTCAAGGGTCAATATGGCAATACTGCTGAGCTGCAAATTTAATATGTTGTGTGTGCAACAAAGCAAAGACTCATCTTTCCACTTACACAAAATGCAATGGTTTGTAGACCGTGCATCTGTACCATTTTAGACTTCTCCTATAGTAAGCTTATTAAATCACTGTTTCTTGATGCCTGGTTTTTAGACAGAGAAATATAGTGGTGAAGTTATCTTTAGGCCAGAAATGACAGAGGGAACTGTTGTCATTGAACTAGACTCCCTGCATTCACTGGGGATTTCGGGATCCTGGGGTGTTGGTGTTAAGCAGAAACTTCGAGTCACAGATCAGGACATGTGGCAATGGAGAGCAGAGCCAAAGCTATTCAGTCATCAAATATGAAAAAACATAACTCAACCAAGTAAATTGTGAAGATCTAATTGACTTTATTGAACGATTCATGAACCAGGCATAATTCCATCTAGGAAGTAGAGGGGAGTTCCAGGGGCCACAGAAAGGGAAAGGTTTTTAAAGTCATTTCCCTTTGCGGAAAGGAAGGGAATAAGATTAGGTGGCTTACCTCATCTTCCTCTGGGGGATAGAAAGGGCCCATGTGACAGATGACCTCATTGGTACCGACCAGAAAATTCCTGACTGGTTAAGACTACATTTCTAGGGGAGGTTGAAGCTTCAGTTAGGTTCAGTATTAAGCCCTGGTTCGGAGGTGTGGCCTGGCATAAATGGCTCTATTTGGGGCCTGTGGTTTTCACTTTAACACAGACCATGCAGTAATTAGAATAGTCTGACCTGCAGTGTCTTTGGTGTTGGTCACGGTGCCCCTAGAAGTGAGAGTTGGGAACTACCTAAAGTCTTATTTTGTGTGCATGGCAAAGCTCTACGTCTGTTGGACAGAAGTGTGAGCTGAGTCACCATGAGAGACTGTTAACAGCCTCTCAACCAGTTCCCAGACTTGAGTCATTCAAGTTCAGCCCAGGGCTGGGCCTTGAGGGCGGCAAGAAAGATCCCTAGAGTGCAATATCGGAGAAGGCACTACCTCCTAGATTATGAAAATGCAGGATCGCCCCCGCAGGACCTGAGGGCCTTTAATTCTGTGCAGGAGCCCCTTTCTTTCCTCACCCTGGCCCCAGGGTGAGGAAGGCCCCTCCCCAGAGGCCCTTGCCTGAAAGGGAGGCCAAGCCCTCCAGAGGAAGGATCATGCTACACAGCAAATGCTTAGACTGTAAATCTTCCTCCAGAAGGCCCTGTGGCCACTTACCAGAGTGACTGTGTATTGAGGAAAGGTGAATAATCAGACTTCTCCAGGATTACAGGACACTGGCTGTAAACTGAAACGAATTTCTGGAGCCAAAACACCACTGTGCTCCACTTGCTAGGCAGAATGGGGGCTTATGAAGGGCAGGTGAGTAAGTTTTTTTTTTTCCTTTTTAAATTTTTATTTATTTATTTATTTATTGGCTGCGTTGGGTCTTTGTTGCTGTGCGTGGGCTTTCTCCAGTTGCGGCGAGCAGGGTCTACTCTTTGTTGCGGTGCATGGGCTTCTCATTGCGGTGGCTTCTCTTGTTGTGGAGCATGGCCTCCAGGCGTGCGGGATTCAGTAGTTGTGGCATGTGGGCTCAGTTGTTGTGGCTCATGGGCTCTAGAGCGCAGGCTCAGTAGTTGTGGTGCTCAGGCTTAGCTGCTCCACAGCATGTGGGATTTTCCCGGACCAGGGCTCGAACCTGTGTTCCCTGCACTGGCAGGCAGATTCTTAACCACTGCGCCACCAGGGAAGCCCTATTCACCAGTGTTTTTGATTGTCTTAGTCTTTTCAGGACAGAAGCTATTCAAATGTACCTTTGATCCCTACTACATATCACAGTGCATAGTCTCTGCAATAAAACAGAGGAAGGAAAGAAGGGACGGAGGGAGGGAGGGAAGGGGGGTGAATATATTAAATAACCAGCTCTATTTACGTCAGGTGTTGAATATTCATTAGATACAGCAATTTTTTTTTTTTTTTTGGTTCCTACACATCAGAGGCTGGTTCAAACCAGAACAATTGTCATATTATTCTGCAAACAATAGATTCTCCACTGATGGGATCCGAGCAAAATGAATGAAAGTGAACCTGCACAAAACAAAGCTGTGCAGTGTTAGCGTTCCTGAGGAAATGACAAAGCCAAACAGAAGCTTTGCCCCTTTTCCCCGTGCCTCTCAGCTTGTCCTTGGCGGTTCACTCTCACAACCGTCCTCGTTTACTCCCATCATTTGTTAGGAGGCTAAACGCCCTGTTTCTGCTGGTTCACCATTCTTCCTGGAATCTTGCAGTGACCCAACTCTCACCTGCTTGGTTTTCAACATTTACTGTGATCATAGCCACACTTTTCAAGAGCACACAGCACAGCCAATGGGTGTGCCAGGACTGCAGCCCAGGGCCAGGGACACGAACCACAGTCAGAGAGTCAGAAAGCTGTCCCCAATACCCAGTTCTCCCACTGCCCCTTACTATGAGCCAGAGCTTCTGCAAAGCTCCGTTTTCCCCATCCCTACACCAGGACATGGTGCCCACAAATGTACAGCATCTGGTCAAATGAGATGGGCTGTATATGAATATTCCCCAAACCCATAAACCTATACACGTGCAAGTGAGCATGCACACACGCACTATTGTTACTCCTAAGTGTATTTGTACAGTAATTTAAACTTGGGTTAAGTCCTGAGTACCAGAAAACAGAACCAAGAATATGGTTACTGGGGA
The DNA here is from genome assembly GCF_059928025.1 of Delphinapterus leucas. Classification (NCBI taxonomy): domain Eukaryota; kingdom Metazoa; phylum Chordata; class Mammalia; order Artiodactyla; family Monodontidae; genus Delphinapterus; species Delphinapterus leucas. Next base: position 7,423,483 of record NC_143144.1, read on the forward strand.
TGTGAAAATATGTAAGAGGGGGAGAAGACAAATGTGAACGTGTTTTGCCAGCCTGGCATTCAGTCGCCTCTGTGGAAATAGCGCCTCAGTTCCTCTTTGGGGAACATCCCTCCCTCAGGTCCCGACCCTGGGATTGAAAGGGGCGGATCCCCCAATGGAAAAAGAATATCCAACTTTGGAAGAATTTTCTTTTTGTTCTGAAACATCAGTTCTCTACATCTGGAGTCTAGATGTTCCTTGAGTTACCTAAACTGATGTCTGCTGGTAGCTACCAGAATTCCAGGCATAACATCAAAACAAAATAATCCATCCGCTGGTGAGCCTTACAAACTGCTTCAGTGATGGAAATGTTACATAGTTAGCATTTTAAAATAATTTTTTTTTTTTTTTTTTTTGCGGTACGCGGGCCTCTCACTGTTGTGGCCTCTCCTGTTGCGGAGCACAGGCTCCGGATTCGCAGGCTCAGCGGCCATGGCTCACGGGCTCAGCCGCTCCGTGGCATGTGGGATCTTCCCGGACTGGGGCACGAACCCGTGTCCCCTGCATCGGCAGGCGGACTCTCAGCCACTGCGCCACCAGGGAAGCCCTAAAATAAATTTTTTTAAATAAAAAGAAGAGTGTACATATGACTGTGTACATGTTTCTTTCTTTTGGAAACGACTTCTTTGGGTTTACTTGGCTACATCAGCTGTTCTTCATTCCAGTTTGCATGGAGGTGAAAGAAATCTGGGTGGAAGGCCCAACCTTACCAGTGATGCAGCCTTATAAATGTTGCAGAAATGATGGTGACAGCTCGACTGTACAAATCTGCCTTTTAGATGATTCCTTTTCAAGCAGCAAGAAACAGAGGCCATCTGACTGGTGTATATCCAGGCTAGAGGGAGCCGTGGAGGTCCTGGATGGGCACACACCAATTAAGTTGAGCACTCACTGAAATTGCTTTCTCTGAATGGAGAATGATCGATCAGGAGACAAACTGTACACATATTAGACTGAAAGAGTTTACAGGTAACTCTGGCCCAAAGCCACTGCCACTTCATTTCATGCGCTGAAACCCCTCAAGTGGTGAAGTGAGGGGGGAAAGCCACTTAATGCTTTGCACAGGGAGATCCAACAGCTGGATCTTGCGTTGGTTTACATTTATGGGATGGTGACAAGAGGGGAAAATTGGTCTTCATGTGCACGGTTGAAGATGGGCCTTTAGAAACTGCCGAGGAGTTTCAACAATAACAACAACAGCAAAAAAGCTCGAGATGCTCAGGGCTCGCCCAAGATCAATCACTCCGAACGTGTGGAGTTGGAGCCCAGGCATCAAGCACTTTTAACCAGTTGATTCTACTCTGCCGTCACGGCTGACAGCACTGGGTAAATAGTTCCAATCGGTAGCAAAGCCTCCTCCTTTGGGGAAGGCTTCCAGGGACCAAGGCTCCTTCAGAAGGGCTGATCCCCGCAGCCCGGGGGAATTTCAGCTCGCAGGTCCCATCCCGGGGGCAGAGCTCGGGCAACGCGTCCCACCTGGAGCAGGATTGGTTTAGTAACACGCTCTCACGCACATCTCCTCGCAAACACCCCACGTAAGTCCAACACCTAGGCTGGAATACAGGGACGCGCAGAAGACCGGACCACTATCCTCCCACCCCAGGCAGGCGGACACCGCTCGCGGGGACCGGGGTTGAGAGCGGAGGGCGCATGCGCGGGCCGAGGCTGAATGGGGAGACCGCATGCGCGGGCCGAGGCTGAATGGGGAGAGCGCATGCGCGGCCGAGAGGGCGGTGCTTCCGGCTGGTGGAGGTGGGGACTGCGGCGTTGCGGGGCTGACTCTGGGTCACGACCCCGACCCCAGCCCCGTTCGGCGACTTCGACCCCGACCCCCACCCGGGCCGTGACCCCCATCCGGTCATACCCGTATGGCCCGGCACGTGTTCCTGACGGGACCCCCAGGTAACCCCGCCCGGGTCTGCGCCTCCGGGAGGCCGAGGGGTGGACGTGAGGGGTGCCCGGGCTGGGGGCGGTCCGGTGCTTTGGGCAAGGGGCTCCGGCCGGTGGCCTCTAAAATTCCCCATGTAAGTTACACGCTTGGTGGTCTGAAGCCTGCGTGTCTTTCCCGGAAAACGTGACTGTGAGTCCATCAGATAAGTGAAATGAGGCCAATTACAGGAGAACAGGAACCAGCTTGTGATGGGGTCGCCCCCGGGCTTCGGTCTTAAATAGCAGGGGCGGCGGCAGCAGTAATAACTCCCGCAGTTGTGAAGTTGTGATGGACACGAAAGGTATTTCAGGATCTCAGCCACCACCGCGGTGGAATCGAAGGTGTCTGCGATAGTTACACGGGCTCCTGCCCTGCACTCGTCATGAAAGGAAGAGCGAGATTTCAGTTGCAGGGCAGTGAAACTAAACATGCAGCCGTGTTCCCCATCCACGTTCACCGACCCACTGAATTCCCTCCGTGAGTGAGGCCGCAGGTTAAGAAAGAGCCTTGGTACCTACAGGGCACCGCCCACCCAGAGCCTGCGTCTGCGTCTGTCTCTTCTAATGCAGATCCCTCAGCCCTCGGGCTGTGAAGGTCTCACCTTTGAAAGGAGATAGTGTGCTTTCAAATGAGAGTCTGGGGGAGGACATAGATGCGTTTTAAGCCAAGATGCCGCACGTGGATAACTCATTATTGAAAGAAGAGGCAGAAAAGTTGTAGCAGCATCAGATACATTAAGGGGGCAAAAAAAAAAAAAGATGGGCCTAAGCAGAAAGTGATTTCTTCAGCTTCTTTGCAGTTTTCAGGTTAGCTGTGGGTTCAGATATCAACCATTGTTACCCTGGGCCCGAAATTCTCTTTCACTTTATCTTAATGATCATCGTTTTTAGCCTTCAGGAGCAAAGGCTAACTTAATATTGCAGATTCTGGGATTTTATTCTTACCAGGCAGTGGGGGAGTGCTGAGGAGGAAGGTGTTGTGAGAAATTTCTGATACCCAGAGGTAAAGGACCATCTTCTGAAAGTTGATTTGTCAGTCCTTTATTTGGAACTTGGAATGCAGTTTTCTCAGCAGGCTGGCCCCAAGACATCTATGTGTTTCATAACAGAGGTGGCTTGTTATCGTGATCGTACCTGGCTGTGTCCTGGAGGTGGGTGGGGACAGAGGCTCGCCTGGCCAATACTGGTTCTTCTTTTTGTTTCCTTCTTTATAAAAGTTTTATGTACATACACATAATTGGAAGACTCATTCCTACAGTATAGCTCTCTTAAGCCTGTCCTCAAACCCACTCACCTTCTCTTCCTCTTAATCTTCGTAACGCAGTTATCCTGTAATTTTAATTAGCTCAGTGGTCAGTGTTTACAGTATTATTAGCAAAAGCTAATCACAGAAGAGCCTTGGAGTAATCTATCATTTCTTTTCCCTTTGTGAACAATTTTTTTTTCTCTTTGGAGCTGTTGTTTAATGTTTTTTCATTGACTTAGTTCCTTTCTCTCACCAACCTAATCCCAAACTCTGCCGGCTGTCTAAATCTCTACGTGTTCACAAATGTAAAATTGATAGCTAGTCGGAAGCAGCCACATAGCACAGGGAGATCAGCTTGGTGCTTTGTGACCACCTAGAGGGGTGGGATAGGGAGGGTGGGAGAGAGGCTCAAGAGGGAGGGGATATGGGGATATATGTATGCATAAGGCTCGTTCACTTTGTTGTACAACAGAAACTAACACAGCATTGTGAAGCAATTATACTCCAGTAAAGTTGTATAAAAAATAAATAAATATAAATCAATCAATCAATCTCTACATGTTCAGACCATCGGGTAAGGTATCTTCTCAAAGAGGTCACTTTTTTTTGTCTACACTGTCAGGGCCTCACCCAGGTGTCTTTGGCACTTAGCATTTTTTCCAGCTTCCAACTGTAGAGCCTCTGACCCATCCTGGAGGGCTTTCTCTGGTCCCTGGAGCCCACTCTGCCTGCACAGGGCAGGCCTGAGGGCCAGGGAATGCCTTCCCCCAGGAGCAGCCTTGACCCATGATAGATGGAAGTGAGCAGGTAAACTCCTTACTTCCTCACCCCTCAGACAGGAGAACTCGGAGCCTTGGGTCCAAAACTGTGTCCTAGGATTTCCCAGTGGGATTAAGCTACCCACAGTGGTAACTTATTTGATAATGTGATTATCTTCCTACCAGCATGTCGTCTTGGGGTGTTGCTTCCCAAATTAAACTGCCTGTATTGGAGTCTTTATTTCAGGGTCAGCTTTATGGGAGAACCAGAACCAAAATAATTCTGGAGCTTTCTGACCTGTTCTTATCTGTGCATGGTGTGGACCTTTCAGTTTGGGGTCTCCTTCTCACACAGGCCACTTCTTAGCCAGTGTAGACAACACTAGGGTAGTAGCTTAATTAACGGAGGTGAAAAATTCACCGGAAGATTTCTAGAGCCGAAGAGGAAGACAGGGACTTGAGCCCAATGCCTCCTCTTGCTTTATAATGTTCTCCCTAACAGATCGGACCCACAATGTCCCCTTTTGTTACAGCTGTTCCATTTTGTATTTTGCATAATGTAAATAGCTTTGTTTTTTCTTAAATTAATAGTAATAACCACTCACTATAAGACCAAAAAAAAAAAAAACAGTGAAATCAAAAATTTTAAAGACGTGAAAATCACAAGGGTTTCCAACATACAGAAATAAATGCTGTAAACCTTTCTGTGTTCTCAACGTTTTCTTCAATAAACATATGCATACTTCACTTTTTTTTTAAATTGAGGTATAGTTGATTTACAATATTATATAAGTTTCAGGTGTACAACATAGTTATTCACAGTTTTTAAAGATTATACTCCATTTATAGTTATTATAAAATATTGGCTATATTCTCTGTGCTGTACAGTGTATCCTTGCAGGTTATTTATTTTATACATAGTAGTTTTTACCTGTTTATTCCCTGTCTTGCCCCTCCTACCTTCCCTCTCCCCACTGGTAACCACTAGTTTGTTCTTTATATTTTTCTTTTTTGTTACATTCACTAGTTTGTTTTATTTTTTAGATTCCATATGTAAGTGATAACATACAGTATTTGTTTTTCTCTGACTTATTTCAGTAAGCGTAATACCCTTCGGGTCCATCCATGTTGCTGCAAATGGCAAAATTTTCATTCTTTTTTATGACTGAGTAATATTCCATTGTATATATGTACCACATCTTCTTTATCCATTCATCTGTTGATGGAAATTTCCATATCTCGGCTATTGTAAATAATTCTGCTATGAACATTGGGGTACATTTATCTTTTCAAATTAGTGTTTTTGTTTTCTTTGGGTATATACCCAGGAGTGGAATTGCTGGATAATATGGCAGTTCTGTTTTTAGTTTTTTGAGGAACCTCCATACTGTTTTCCACAGTGGCTATACCAATTTACATTCACATCAGTAGTGGACAAGGGTTCCCTTTTCTCTACATCCTCACCAACATTTGTTATTTGTGGCCTTTAAAAAATATAATGGGGCTTCCCTGGTGGCGCAGTGGTTGAGAGTCCGCCTGCCGATGCAGGGGACATGGGTTCGTGCCCCGGTCCGGGAAGATCCCACATGCCGCAGAGCTGCTGTGCCCGTGAGCCGTGGCCGCTGAGCCTGCGCATCCGGAGCCTGTGCTCCGCAACGGAAGAGGCCACAACAGTGAGAGGCCTGCCTACTGCAAAAAAAAAAAAATATATATATATATATATATATACATATATTTATACATATATAATACAATACTACTATGTGTGTCTGCTGTTTCTTTTTTTATTTTTTTTAAATTTATTTTATTTTATTTATTTTATTGTTTCTGGCTGCATTGAGTCTTCGTTGCTGCACAGGCTTTCTCTAGTTGCGGCAAACGGGGGCTACTCCTCGTTGCGGTGCACGGGCTTCTCATTGCGGTGGCTTCTCTTGTTGCGGAGCACAGGCCCTAGAGCTTGCGGGCTTCAGTAGTTGTGGCACACGGGCTCAGTAGTTGTGGCTCGCGGGCTTAGTTGCTCCGTGGCATGTGGGATCTTCCCGGACCAGGGCTCGAACCCGTGTCCCCTGCATTGGCAGGCGGATTCTCAACCACTGTGCCACCAAGGAAGCCCTGTCTGCTGTTTCTTAACCTGCTGCTTCTCCATATATTATTTTCATACACTGTGGTCTGTTTTCCATGCTAACCAGTAAACTGTTTCCATAGGTAAAGAGTATTCTCTTTAATAATGGCTGCATGAGATTCCTGTGTGTTTGTGTCATTACACATATGATACCATCATTTAACAGTCAGCATTATAGGTCAACATTAAATTGTTTCTGTGTTTTGCACAATTACGAAGAATGCTGACGTGAACATCCGGTTCCTTGTATCTCTGTACCGTTGTCAGATTCATTGCTGAGGATGAATTCCTAGCTGTGGCATTGCCGTGTACTGTGGTAGAAATGGCCCTTCGGGAAAGTCCCAGCTTACACATCCCCCAAGGCCGCTTGCCTGCGTTAAACAGATTCTTCAGCGACTCCTAACTCGGCAGTTACCAAAGGACAGAGCTGGGGTGACGACCCTGCGTAGTTCTTTCCTAGTCACGGGAGCGTGGGCTGCTGCTCGTGTTCCAGAAGGCCATGTGCCATTGTTTGCTAGTGTGAAGTTTGGAGGAGAGATGCTTTAAATGACAGATCGTATTTTATTTCAAGGAAGGTTAAAAGGCCCGTTGGGGATCCCTGATGGCTCTGGGCAGCCATAGAAATAATATGATTTGCAACCCTGTTGTATTTCAGAATAGCTCTGTTACAGACCTTTTTGTCCCCCTTTTTTGGTAATCATGATGCCATTGACTTTAATCTGTATGGGAGCAAGTCTCCTATAAACAAAGTCATGGTGGCAGACGAAGGCCCCTGTTAAAATGTATGGTCCTTCCTAGGTGTGTAACCGTGGCCAAGTTACCTAACCTCTCTGTGCCTCAGTTTCTTCATCGCTAAAATAGGGACAAGGATGGTAACTGCTTCAGAGGGTGGTTGTGAGAATTTAACCAACAAAATGCTTGCGAGGCATGCGAGACCAGGGCCTGGCTCCACGGTGTCAGTGATTAGTATCGTTATGTTACTTGTAAACACCCAAGAGTTAATCAGAGTAGTCCAGGGGCCAGGCCGGAAGGAAAGGAAGGGGTCCTGGGTGTGGAAGATGGGCAGGTGCAAGTGCACAGCCTATAATCTGGGAAGGGGTTGTGGGCAAGCAGAAGGAATGCTTAGTAACACTCCAAGGGGTGGCCACCCTGATGGGATTGCTCTTGTGGAATAAGTTGAAAAACTGCCATTTCTAGTGGTGTTTGTGGTATTTAAGAGTCCTGCTTTCGGGACACATACAATGTAAGTTTATGGAGGACTGAAGTGAGGTTCCCACTGTTAAATGTTGGTCCAGAGTGTCTTAAAATCCTAACTTAAAGCATGCAGCCTTTGACCGAAGCTTGACCAGCTTTACTTTCTAGGGGAAAAAGTTTACTCCCCCAAGGAGAGTAAACCTAGGAGAAAGTAGAAGCTTGTCTCCTAGGATGTAAATTGCACTTGAGATTTTTATCAGCAAACCACTCACCTGGTTCTCGGATGGTGTATGTGACAAAACCAATACTGTTTCAGAATTTAAAAATAAACTTCAAGATACCATTCATATTTTTATTATGCTTGTTTCTACTTGAAATTCAAGAGTTTTAACACCTGGAGCAGTCAAAATTAAGTGACATTAACATTCATAAAATCCACTTGCAGCCTGTTTCTCTCCTCCTGGTGATTCCTGTGCTCCAGCAAAGCAGTGGTTCCTAATGGGCTTTTTTTTTTTTTTTTTTTTTAGGGGTTGGAAAAACAACGTTGATCCAGAAAGCCAGTGAAGTTTTAAAGTCCTCTGGCGTGCCTGTCGACGGGTTTTATACAGAAGAAGTCAGACAGGGAGGAAGAAGAATAGGGTTCGATGTTGTCACGTTGTCTGGCGCCCGCGGACCTTTATCCAGGATTGGGTACTGCAGCTTCATTTCCTTGGTGTTTTATTCTCCCTGGGCCCAGGGCTGAGCCAGGTGATCTCTTCTATCTTGAAGAATCCTGAGCCTTTACGGATTTCTTGGAAAAAGAAAACAGAGGTTGAAATCATCACATAAAAAACAAAGTTGAAAATATCGTATTCCACTTAGAACGTACTCCACTGAGTAGTAAGCTCTTCTCACTTGGTACTTCGTAGCCCTGTTTCTCATGTCACTCTTCTAAGATAGGTGACGGGCCAGCTCCCCGAAGGCAGCTGCCGGGCCATGGGTGGTGGTGTGCCCACCGGCGTTAGCCCTGCTCTCAGGAAAGGATGTGGAATCAGGTCAGCTTTGCTCACTGCCGCTTTCTGTTTGGGTGATTTTTAAGGATGGTTTAGCACACGCAGAAGGCCAGAGGCTCAGTGGGGTAGCTAAAACCCAGAAATCAGTAGAGGGGTCTTTCGATAAAGGATGTACTATCTTCTCTTTCAGGTCAGAGCTTCCGCCTGGAAAGCGTGAGTGCTGTGTTGGGCAGTATGTGGTGGATCTGACTTCCTTCGAGCAGCTGGTGCTTCCTGTCCTGAGGAATGTGAGTGCGTGTTTCTGGTTTTTGAGCCCGTCTGTTCTCCGTGCCTTGTGGGAATTGCTGGCTTTCGCTCTTATAGAGAGGCCAGTTTTACATTTACAGCTTAAAAGTCTTCAACTGATTGAGCCTTAGTAAGGATATGCCACATAATTTACTGTCACTCCAAACTACAAGTAAACTCCTTGTTACAGAAATTCAGCATATGTAAGTATTTTACATTGGGAGGGCTCTGATGCCTAGCTACCATGGTCCCCAAAGATAAGTCTTTCCTCTGCTTTCCCCTTGTGTATATCTTAACCCTGTTTTCACAGCACAGCACATAAACATTTAGGAAGGTAAAATGTCATATGAACATAATGGTAAGCACGTAACACATTATATCACTGTATTACCTGTATTTTTTTAAACAGCTTTATTGAGATGTAATTCACATACCGTACAGTTCACCCATTTATAATATACAGTTCATTTTTTTCTCAGGTATTCATGGGATAGTGCAATCAATTAACACAGCCTAATTTTAGAACATTTTTGTCATCCCAAAAAGAGACCCCATACCCATGAAGCAGTCTCCATTCCTGTGTATCCCCAGCCCCTGGCAAGCACTACCCTGCTTCTTTGTCTGTAGATTTGAGTATTCTGGAGATTTCCTAGAAAGGGAATGATACAATATGTGGTCTTTTTGTGACTAGCTTATTTCACTTGGCATAATATTTACAGGGTTTATCCACATCACAGTGCATATCAGTGCTTCGTTCCTTTTTACGGCTGTGTAATATTCCATTATATGGATATACCATATTTTATTTATCTATTCTTCAGCTGGTGAACATTTGGATACGTTTCTACTTTTGGGCTATTATGAATAATGCTGCCCTGAACAATTGTGTCCAAGTTTTTGGGTAGACATCTGTTTTTAGGTCTCTTGAGTATATACCTACGAGTGGAAATGCTGGGTCATGAGGTAGTTCTATATATAACTTTTTGGGAAATTACTAGAGTGTTTTCCAAACTAGCTGTGCTGTTTTACATTCCTGCCAGCAATGGATGATGGTTTCAGTTTCTCCACATCCTTGCTAATTGTTACTGTCTTTGTAACTGTACCCCTTCTAGTAGGTGTGAAGCGTTGTCACACTGTGTTTTCATTTGCATTTCCCTATTGACCTACTGATGTTCAGCATCTTGTCATGTACTTATTGGCCATCTGGATATGATACGCAGGTATACAGTTGGCTCTCCGTATCCATGGGTTCCATGGATACGGAGGACCATTGTGCCATTTTATCTGAGGGACTTGAGCATCCGCGGATTTGGTGTGTGTGGGGGGACCCTGGAACCAGTGCCCTGCGGATACCCAGGGACGACCGTATTCATCAACTCTGTAGTTGTCTTTACTTTCTTGATGTGATGACACAAATGTTTTTATTTATTTTTTTATTTTTTATTTTTTTGGCTGCATGGCGCAGCATGCAAAACTTCCCCAACCAGGATTGAACCCGTGCCCCCTGCAGTAGAAGTACAGAGTCTTAACCACTGGACCACCAGGAAAAGCCACAAATGTTCTTATTTTTGAAAAGTCCAGTGTATCTATTTTTCTTATGTTGTTTGTGCTTTTGGTGCTTTACCAAAGAAGGCTTTACTAACACAGTTTCAGGAAGATTAACTCCCATGTGTTCTTCCAAGAGTTTTATAGTTTTACTAATGCATTTAGGCCTGTGGTCTGTTCTGAATTGATTTTTGTATATGTTGTAAGGTGTGGGTCAAAAGTCATTCTTTTGCATATAAATATCCAGTTGTTTCAGAACCATTTGTTGACAAGACTATTCTTTTTCCATTTAATTGTCTTGGCACTCTTTTAGAAATCAATTGACCATGAGTATAAGGATTGATTTTAGATGTTCAATTCTATTCTGTTTATCCTCATGTCAGTTCCACCTATTCTTATATCAGAAGCACACTGTTTGATTACTGAAGCTAGAATTTTGATAGAGATTGTATTGAATCTATAAATCAATTTGGGGAGTATTGCTATCTTAACAATATTAAATCTTTAGATCCATGACCATGAATGACATGTCTTTTTATTTACTTAGAGTGTCTTTAATTTCATTCAGCCATGTTGTTTTGTAGTTTCCAGCATATAAGTCTTATGCTTCTTTTTAAAAAATGTATACCTTATTATTTTATACTTTTTGATGCTATTGTAAATGGAATTATTTTCCTAATTTTATTTTTGGAATGTTCATTACTAATGTACAGAAATACTGTTGATTTTTGTGTATAGACCTTGTATCCTGCAACCTTGTCAAACTAATAGTTCTTTAATGAATTCCTTAGAATTTTCTAGTTACAAAATGATATCACCTGCAAACGGGGATAACTTTACTTTTTCCTGTCCACTTTGGATGCCTTTCATTTTGTTTTTTTTTCTTAACTGCCTCAGCCAGAAGCTCAGGTCAGTGATGAATAGAAGCGTCGCAAGTGGACCTCCTGGTCTCGTTCCTGATCTCAGGAAGAAAGCTCTCATTCCCCCGCCGTCAAGTATGATGTTAGGGGTAGGTTGTTTGTGGATGGCTAACACCAGGTTGAGGAGGTACCTTTCTGTTTCTAGCTTGTGGTTTAACATTTGTTTTTTAAAGTGAAGAAGTGTTGGGTTTTGTCAGATCCTTTTTCTGCATTTATAGTGGTGATTATGTGATTTTTATCCTATATTATATTAATATAGTATATTACATTCGTATTTGGATGTTAAGCCTACTTTGTTTTCTTGAAATAAATCCCTCTTGGTCATGGCATATGTATATTTCTTTTATATGTTGCCGGATTCTATTTGCTAGTATTTTGTTGAGGATTTCTGCATCTACATTCATAAGGGATGTGGACCGTAGCTCTCTTTTCTTGTAGTATCTTTGTCTAATTTTGATATCAGGGTAATTGTGGTCTTGTAGAATGAGCTAGGCAGTATTCCTTCCTCTTCTAATTTTTGGAAGAGTTTGTAAAAGACTGGTATTAATTTTTCTTGGAATGTTTGATAGAATTCACCAGTGAAACCATGTGGGCCTGGGTTTTTCTTCATAGGAAGCTTTTAAATTATGAATTCAATTTCTTTACTTGTTATAGGTCTGCTGATTTTTTTATTTCACGTTGAACCAGTTGTGGTAATTTGTGTCTTTTAGTAATTTATTGGACCGTGTCATTAGATAGTAAGTTATCTAATTCTTTGGCATACGGTTGTTTATATATTCCTCTGTAATCCTTTTTATTTTGTAAGGTCTGTGGTATTTTCCCTTCTTTCATGCATTTTAATTATTTAAGTCCTCTCTTTATGGACTTCAGTAATAGTTAAAGGTTTGTCAATTTAGTTGCTCTTTTCAAAGAACCAACTTTTGGTTTTGTTGACTATGTTGTTTTTTGCATTCATTCATCAAATACTTATCAAATCCCAGATATACAGTCAGGAATAAAACATGTTTTCTACTCTCCCAAAACTCTCACTCTAGTGGGAAATGTAGACATTAAACAAATAAATGTATAATTGTCATAAATGCTGCCAAGAAGAAAAGCAGGGTGCTGTGAGAGAAGGAGGAACTGACTTTAGATCTGGTGACCAGGAAAGAGCTCTGAGGAGGTGACATTTGGATGAAATGAAAAGATCAGAGGGCACCATCCCTTCCGGGAGGGAATCCTGGGGTGTTGTATGGGGGTGTCTGGGAGAACGTCACGGATGATAGAAGCAGAGACACCGAGGCCGGGGGCCCTGGGCAGGAGCAGGTAGGGGAGGTACGGTGGGTGAGCCAGGTAGAGTCACATGATGCAGGGTTTTGTGGCGCATATTAAGGAACATGGGTTTTATATCATCTATTATAGACTCACACCATTGATTTATAATACTGTCGTGAAAATTGAAGAGTATGGACCTGTCTCAAGAGGCAATTCTTTATCAACTTTGCGGCGGTCTCCGTCGTACCAGCAGTCGAGTCCAAGGTCCTCCCCGGGGCCCGGAAGGCCAGCTCTGTCCGGGCCTCCTGCCCTCCGTCCTCCCCATCTCCTGCCTGCCGGCTCAGCCTGTTCCCCTCGTGCCCGGCCCCCAGCCTTCCGCCCTTGGCACTGCTGTTTCTGTGGTTGGCAGGCTCCTCATATCTTGGCCTCTCTGCTCATTCAGGGCTCAGCTAAAAGGGGCGGTGAGGGCTTTGGCAGGTGCCAAAGCTTTGGCTGCTGGAAAGGTCAGGTTTGCCTGCTGAGGGCAGCTTCTGACTCCCGGGGCCGGCGGGATGTTGCACTGTGTTGGTAGCGGCTGCTGCCCCTCCAAGCCCACCTGCTCCTTGGCTTCGCCCCCCTCGCCTGCTCCCCTCAGCTTTCTTCCTGATTTCTTCCTCTAGGAACTTTCGTTCCCTGCACTGGGGACTCTTGTGCCTGTTGTATTGCGCGGAAACATGATATTTTTCTCTCTAGTTCTTTTCCCATCAATTACCTACCTCTCTACTTAAATGTTCAAGAAGCAAGTGAAATACTTCAAATGAAATTCCAGATGATGACTCTGGCTTTGGGTACTGGATCCATATAAAGAATTGATTTTTACTTACCTTGCTTAGAGCAGACAATCCTAGGAGAGCAGTGTGCACATACGGCCTTGACGTCTACCTGCAGGATTATATAAGAAATCGTGTACTGACCGGAATAAGAACTAGAATCTCTTTTTTTTTTTAGTTAAAAAAGAAAGAAAAGCAGACTCTTGCAATATTTTATACTTTGATTACCAAACCCAGACTTTCAACATTCTAGGTAGGAAAATTTCCCAGGCTGCAGGTTCCTATCCATGGGTTTCTTTTCTGAAGCAGAATTTTTTCTCCCATCTCATGTATTTTACTGGGGACAAAGAAAGGAAAAGGAATTAGTGTTTTGCCTTTATACTTAAAAAAGAAAGAAAGAAAGAAAAGAAACAAAGTTTAAGTAACTAGGCAACAACAATAGGATATTATAGAGAGACAGGTTTTATTATTGGCAATTGGAATGACCAACTAAAGTAAGCTGAAAGTTTTAGAAACCACATTTAGGCCGGTGACAGCCTTTATTTTTTTGTTGTTTTTTTTAATTTTTTATTGAAATATAGTTGAGTTACAATGTTGCATTAATTTCTGCTGTACAGCAAAGTGACACCATTATACACATATATACATTCTTTTTTACATTGTTTTCCGTTATGTTTTATCCCAGGTTATTGAATATAGTTCCCTGTTTTGTATAGTAGGACCTTGTTGTTTATCCATCCTTTATGTAATAGTTTACATCTGTTAACCCCAAACTCCCAATTCTTCCCTCCCCCCCCCCCTTCCCCCTTGGCAACCACAAGTCTGTTCTCTGTGTCTGTGAGTCTGTTTCTGTTGTGTAGCTAAGTTCATTTGTGCCATATTTTAGATTCCACATATAAGTGATATCATATGGTATCTGTCTTTCTGACTCACTTCACTTAGTGTGATAATTGCTAGGTCCATCCATGTTGCGGCAAGTGGCATTATTTCATTCTTTTTTTATGGCTGAGTAATATTCCATTGTGTATATGTACCACATCTTCTTTATCCATTCATCTGTCAGTGGACATTCAGGTTGTTTCCATGTCTTGGCTATTGTAAATAGTGCTGCTATGAACATAGGGGTGCATGTATCTTTTTTTTTTTTTTTTTTTTTTTGCGGTATGCAGGCCTCTCACTGTTGTGGCCTCTCCCGTTGTGGAGCACAGGCTCCGGACGTGCAAGCTCACCGGCCATGGCTCATGGGCCCAGCCGCTCCATGGCATGTGGGATCTTCCCAGACTGGGGCACGAACCTGTGTCCCCTGCATCGGCAGGAGGACTCTCAACCACTGCGCCACCAGGGAAGCCCCACATGTATCTTTTTGAATTATAGTTTTGTCTAGATATATGCCCAGGAGTGGGATTGCTGGATCATACAGTAACTCTATTTTTAGTTTGTTTTTTAAAAGGAACAGACTGCCCTTAAATATAATAGTGTTTATTTATTTTTACTTGTTGACAGTTTGCTTTATTTATTTATTTATGGCTGTGTTGGGTCTTCGTTTCTGTGCGAGGGCTTTCTCTAGTTGTGGCAAGCGGGGGCCACTCTTCATCGCGGTGCGTGGGCCTCTCACTATCACCGCCTCTCTTGTTGCGGAGCACAGGCTCCAGACGCACAGGCTCAGTAATTGTGGCTCACGGGCTCAGTTGCTCCATGGCATGTGGGATCCTCCCAGACCAGGGCTCGAACCCGTGTCCCCTGCATTGGCAGGCGGATTCTCAACCACTGTGCCACCAGGGAAGCCCTATTTTTAGTTTTTTGAGGAACCTGCATACTGTTTTTCATAGTGGCTGCACCAACTTACATGCCCATCAACAGTGCTTCAGCATTCTCTTTTCTCCACACCCTTTCCGGCATTTATTATTTGCAGATTTTTTTAATGATGGCCATTCTGACCAGTATGAGGTAGTACCTCACTGTAGTTTTGATTTGTATTTCTCTAATAGTTAGTGATGTTGAGCATCTTTTCCTGTGCCTATTGGCCATCTGTATGTCTTTGGAGAAATGTCTATTTAGGTCTTCTGCCCATTTTTCGATTGGGTTGTTTGTTTTTTTGTTGTTGAGTTGTATGAGCTGTTTGTATGTTTTGGAAATTAAGCCCTTGTCAGTCACATTGTTTGCAAATATTTTCTCCCATTCTGTAGGTTGTTTTTTTGTTTTGTTTATGGTTTCTTTTGCTGTGCAAAAGCTTGTAAGTTTGATTAGGTCCCATTTGTTTATTTTTGTGTTTATTTCTATTGCCTTGGGAGACTGACCTA
This sequence comes from Delphinapterus leucas, assembly GCF_059928025.1. Lineage (NCBI taxonomy): Eukaryota > Metazoa > Chordata > Mammalia > Artiodactyla > Monodontidae > Delphinapterus > Delphinapterus leucas. The sequence continues at coordinate 7,438,876 of NC_143144.1, forward strand.
AGAAAACATTGGGATGATTTATGTCATAGAATGTTTTGCCTGTGTTCTCCTCTAGGAGTTTTATGGTGTCTTGTTTTATATTTAAGTCTTTAAGCCATTTTGAGTCTATTTTTGTGCATGGTGTGAAGGTGCGTTCTAGCTTCGTTGATTTACATGCAGCTGTCCAGCTTTCCCAGCACCACTTGCTGAAGAGACTTTTTCCCATTTTATTGATATATTGCCTCCTTTGTTGAAGATTAATTAACCATAAGTGTGTAGGGTTTTTGTGGGTTTTTTTGGTGGTGTCTTATGGGATCTTAGTTCCCGGATCAGGGATTGAACCCCGGCCCCTGTCGGGGAAAGCGAGGAGTCCTAAGCACTCAACTGCCAGGGAATTGGGTAAGTGTGTAGATTTACTTCTGGGCTGTATTCTATTCCATTGATCCGTATTCTGTTTTTGTGCCAACACTACGCTGTTTTGATGACTGTAGCTTTGTAGTATAGTCCAAGGTTTGGGAGGGTTATGCCTCCACGCAGGTGAGAGCCTTTAAACAGACAGTGGGTTAGCTTCTAGTGCCCAGGGTATATGAAAACACAAACTCTGACAATAAGTTAAGGAATATCTATTAAGTGCTTCCTATGTGTGAGAAATTTCACTATCGTTGAAAAATATTTTGAGTTGTTTTTTTTAGATACTGTGAAAAACATAAGAAAATTCTTTGATTGGGCCAGCAGGGCCATGCCTGTGGGTTGGGGAGTAAGAATGTGTCTGGGAGCCAAAAAGCAGCAGCCTGAGGCCAGGCAGAAGCCAGCCTGCTGTGGGGCTCTTGCTGCTTTTCCCCAGGCAGGAGTGGAGGCCAGCCCACCACCATGGGTACATGGGAAATCGACACAGAGTAGATGGTAAACATTCTAGATGCAGTAAGGCTTTTAGAAAGCCCTTGTAGACTTTACTATTGTTGATTTTTCTTTTCATTCCATGGCTACATCTTCCCTCATTTGACAACATTTACTGTTTTCTTGAGTATTAAAGTTCTACATACTTAAGGTAGAAAATGTGTAAAAAGTATAAGAAAAGAAAATATGGATAACTCAGTCTTATCACTGAGTTAACCACTTTTAGCATATTTTGTTTCTGCCCTTTTCCTATACCTCGTTTCTTTATTATAGTCATCCAAAATTGGGGAGAATGCCAAATATAGTTTTATAGGTTTGGGCTTTTTCATTTAATACGATTGAGTGACATGGGAGTGGTCTCACAACATGATAATCTTCAAAACTGTGATACTTTGGGAATTCCCTGGCGGTCCAGTGGTTAGGACTCCGTGATTCCACTGCAGGAGGCATGGGTTCAATCCCTGGTCGGGGAACTAAGATCCCACAAGCGGTGCGGTGTGGCAAAAAAAAAAACAAAAAAAAAACAACTGTGATACTTTAATGATTGCATAATATATGGTGGTATGGATTTCCATCTCTGATTTAACTGTTACTCCCTCAGTGTTGGACATTGAATTTATTTATCACTGTTGCAGGTAACTTTGCAGGAAGCCCTCTTTGTGGATCATCCTTTATCCAGCCGTGATTGTCTCCCTCTGGGGGACCTACGGGTGGAATGCTGGGTGGAGGGGTGTGAATTTCCAGGGTGTTGCTGTGTGTGTGTGCAGTTGTGTCACTGCACCCCCTGCCACGTACATGTGTGTTTCTCTTGCTGCACTTCTGCCAACACTGAGCACTATACTGACTTTTGATACTAAAACACGTTGCTTTGCTTTGCTTTATCTTTTTAAAGTACTAATGAGGTTAAAAGTTTTTCGGTTGTTTTGTTGGGTATTTTTAAGAATCTAAGTTGTTTGTTCATTTCCGCATTTTTTTCTTTTAGCTTAAAGGGATCTTTTATAAGGTAAATATTTTTATTTTTATTGATTCTCTTTCCCAGTTTGTCGCTTCGGTGATTTCCTTTTTTTTTCTTTTTTAATATTGAGAAAGTCTGTTCCTATTCCAAGTTAATATAAAATTTTTTACCTATATGTTTCTTCTTCTGTGTGCTTTTTGTTTTTTGACATTTTTTTAATCCATCTGGATTTATCTGGAATGTAATATTCAATGAGACTCTCAATTGATTTTCTTCCAAATACTTAGCTGGTTTTCCAAAACCGTCTGTTAATAACTCATTTCTCATTAGTTTATTATGCTGCATTTATTATATTGAAAAAATACCTGTGTGTGTATAATGTTTTAGGGTTGTCTGTTCTCTTTCGTTGATCTGTTTGATGCTTGCATCAGTACTCTGGTAATTACTTGTATTACTCTTCTTCAAAACAGTGTCTTATCCGTTCTTGTTTGCTTATTCTTCCAAATTGTGGCAATGTTGGTGATAATAGTAATGGTGGTGGTAAACAGTTACTGAGTTCAAATTATGCTTCAGACACTAACTCATTTAATCCTCAGGACAACACTGTCACTGTTTTCCTGTTTTACAGATGAGGAAACTGAGGCATAGAATAGAAAGTAATTTGCCCAATGACAAACAGCTTATAAGCAGCAGTACTGGTATGAACTGTAATCTGTTACGAAAAGTCTTGTATGAAGTGACTGGAATTATACAATAATGTAGTTATTATAATATAAAGAACATCCTAATCTTCCAGACAGTCTTCATTCTCTACAGCCAAAACAGAATCTCTCTCTCTTTCCGTTTCTTTTTAAAAATTTTTTGTAAGGTTATTCATAGATCTTTTGTATTTTCTGATGCTGCTGTAATTAAGATTGCTTTTTCAGTTTTCTAATGATCAAGGCTGTTAGGATAACGCTGGCCTTTTGCATAATGGTCTTTTTGATAGCCACCTTGAATGCTTTATTAGAATTTGATGCAATATAGGATTTAACATTTTGTTGGTTCCCGGTATATCTCCTACTCACACAAAACGATAACAGCAGAGTATAAGGTTGTGAAGAACAAGAGACATCTACTCAAAGCCTTATTTTTTAGGCTGAACAGTGTCATTTTTTATAAAGATCCATGGAAGGGATAATGAGCTAGAACCAGAATACCCACTGAAAATCCACACGCTTGGTTGCATTTTTCTGTTTTGTTCAAAATATGGCTTTCAGTGCATATTCTTTTTGAGAGCAGGATCTGCTTTTGATTCTGAAAGAAGAGTCTGCTTCAAATCTTTGAAACTTCATTTGAAGGTGCGAGATCAACTGTCCAGGGAAAGGTTCTTTTTTTTAATCCCCTGACCTGGAAAGGCCACTTAGTATTTCAGGCCACTGAGCTTTAGAAAGAATTTAGAAAACTCGAGTCAGGAGCTGTTCTTGAAAGGCTGACAAGAGCCCAAGCACTGCTTTAGAATCTCCTTCACTGTTAGCAAGCCTGGCATTCGTTTCTTAGTTCCGCCCCACTTTCTGTTTCTGTACCTCATGATCACACATACGTATTACAAGATCAGCAAGGGGAATTAGAAGCTATCTGGTGCGGACATGAAAAGTTAAAATTTTTCAGTAAAAGCATTCCTGCAGTGAATCAAAATAGGAAGAAGAACTGCAAGCATCGTATAAGGTTGGCTCCTCAGTTCACCGTGCAGGCTTTGTCGTGGCTGCCCTTCCGGTGATCTCCCGGGTTCCACCGGGCAGGTGCGCTGCTCATCACTTCCCGCTGCCGGCCGTGGTGCAGTTCTGTAGAGTTAGATGCCAAGCCGGCTGCTGCCCTGGGTTTCCTCTCCTTCCCGTGACTCTTCCTGCACCCCATCCCAAGAAGCATGGGGAAGTCACGTGCTCCGGAAGTGTGCCTGGAGAAGGATGTGTGTGACTGGCCTTTCTTTCTCCCTCTGACCACCCGCTCTGTCCTTCCTCCTGGCCCTTGTCCTGTGCACATCGGTCTGAAGCCCTGTGCGCCATCAGAAGGAAGCTCTCATGCCAGGAGTTGGTGCTTTTCTTGAATCTGATACTGAGAGAGTATGCATGTGAGTGTTTTCTTTTTTTGTATTGAGTCTGAACTTTTAAAAACTTTATTTGGATATAATTTTACTCTTAGAGAACCTTGTAAAGATAAGGATAGTGCAAGACCCCCTGTGGACTTGGTATCCAGAGTCACCTATTTTTAACATTTGCCCTATTTATTCCCTCTCTCTTCTTGTGTGTGTGTGTGTGTCTGTATGTTTGTATAAACATATAAATTGGGGGAGGACCATTTGAGAGCATGTTGTAATCATCACAGTACTTAAGTCCTAAACGTGCAGTATTTTTTCCGAAGCGTAAGGATATGCTGTTACATAATTGGCACAGTTGTCAACCTTGGTCAGTTTACTGAGAAAATCCTTTGACCTACCCTACCCCTCATACGCTGGTTTTAGAAGTTGACTTAACAGTGTTGTTCGTAACATTTCTTTTCCTTCAGTCTAGAGCCAGGTATTACCTTTAGTTGTATCTTGATAGCCTCCTTTAATGTGGAACATTTCCACAGTCATTTTTTTTGTCCTTCGTGACACTGACATTTTTGAAGAGTACAGCTCTATTTTAATAGGATGTTCCTCTTTTGGGGCTTTCTGATGGTTGCTTGTGATTAGGTTCAGCTGGAATTCTGTAGTGTGTGGTGAGGCATCCTTCTTGGCCTCTCATCTGGAGGCACGTGATGGTTGGTGATGTTAATTTGATTACCCGATCAAGGAATTGACCAGTTTCTCCCCTGTACGTTTATTCTTTTTTTCCTTTGAACTAGTAGCTGTGAGTAGGGAGCTGTTTATGACCAAGCACATCCTCCTCAGCACAATTTCTCCCAGTTAATTTTTCTAATTTATTTATTTATTTATTTGCGGTACGCGGGCCTCTCACCGCTGTGGCCTCTCCCGTCACGGAGCACAGGCTCCGGACGCGCAGGCTCAGCATCCGTGGCTCACGGGCCCAGCCGCTCTGCGGCATGTGGGATCTTCCCAGACCAGGGCACGAACCTGTGTCCCCTGCATCGGCAGGCGGACCCTCAACCGCTGTGCCACCAGGGAAGCCCTTTTCTAATACTTTATAAACTTTATTAGGTTATCTTAAGATAATAACTTTCTCTTGAGACTTCAACTGGAAAGCAAATTTAGCTACCCCGTTTTGAAATACTTTCTATAGCAAGATGAAACAAACATAAAATCACTGTACATTCAAAAACTGAACAAGACAAATCCATAAAGATTGACTTTTCCCTGATCTAAGCTGTACTCCTCTCTTTGTATCCATTTACCTCATTAGTTAGAAAAAAAAAGTCATCACCATTTCACTGTAGCAAAAATTATCAACTTTATCTCCTTCAGACAATTTCTAATAGAAGGTTATCAGGCATCAAAAATACCAAACTTTTATCAAAAGCTTAAGTAGTGATTAAAATTTTTACTAAGCAATTGAAATGAAAAAAAAACAGTTATTGTAAACACCGTCAGCTGATAAGGAGGATTTAGAAGGTAGTACAGGCATACCTTGTTGTCTTGTGCTTTACAGATACTGCCTTTTTTTACAAACTGAAGGTTTGCGGCCTCCAAGCATTCAAGTGAAAGGAAGAGTTGCACGTCTTTTCACTTTTCAAAAGCTGGAAATGATTAAGCTCAGCGAGGAAAGCACGTTGAAAGCCGAGACAGGCAGAAAGCTAGGCCTCCTGTGCCAGTTAGCCAAGCTGTGAGTGCAAAGGAAAAGTTCTTGAAGGAAATTAAAAGTGAACACACAAATGATAAGAAAGCAAAGCACCCTTACTGCTGATAGGAAGAAAGTTTTTAGTGTTTGGAGAGAGGATCAAAACAGTGACAACATTCCATTAAGCCAGAGCGTAATCCAGAGCAAAGCCCTAACTCTCTTCAGTTCTTTGAGGGTTGAGAGAGGTGAGGAAACCGCAGAAGAAGAGCTTGAAGCCAGCAGAGTTTGGTTCATGAGGTTTGAGGAAAGAAGCCGTCTCCATAACATGAAGGTACAGGGTAAAGCCCCGGGTCTGATGCACAAGCTGCAGCGAGTTCTCCAGAAGGTCTAGCTGAGATATTCATGAAGGTGGCTACACCAAACAACAGATTTTCAGTGTAGAAGAAACAGCCTTCTGTTGGAAGAAGATGCCATGTAGGACCTTCATAGCTGGAGAGGAGAAGTCAATGCCTGGCTTCAAAGCTTCAAAGGACAGGCTGACTCTCTTGGTAGGGGCCAGTGCAGCTGGTGACTTGAAGTTGAAGCCAGTGTTTATTTACCATTCTGGAAATCCTAGAGCCCTTAAGAATTATGCTAAATCTACTCTTCCTGGGCTCTGTACATGGAATAACAAAGCCTGGGTGACAGCACATCTGTTGACAACATAGTTTACTGAATATATGAAGCCCACTGCTGAGACCTACTGCTCAGAAAAAAAGATTCCTTTCAAAATTGACAATGCACCTGGTCACCCAAGAGCTCTGATGGAGAAACCAGAGATTCGTGTTTTCTTCATGCCTGCTCAGAAAACATCCATTCTACAGCCCATGGATCAAGGAGTAACTTCAACTTTTAGGTCTTATTATTTAAGGAATATATTTTGTAAGGCTATAGCTGCCAGAGATAGTGATTCTTCTGATGGATCTGGGCAAAGTCAACTGAAAACCTTCTGGAAAGGATTCACCGTTCTAGATGCCATTAAGAATGTTCATGATTCATGGGAAGAGGTCAAAATATCAATGTTAACAGGAATTTGAAAGAAGTTGCTTCCAGTCCTCATGGGTGACTTTGAGGGGTTCAAGACTTCAGTGGGTGATCCAGTGATTCCACTTTTGGAGGTTTATCCTAATGAGAGAGTCAAATGTGTGTATAAGGATATTCTGTGCAGCGTTTTAATAAAAGCCATAATATTGAAAAAAAAAGACCTCAGTGGAGGAAGTAACCACAGATGTGGAAACAGCAAGAGAACTAGAAGTGGAGCCTGAAGATGGGACTGAACTGCTGCCATCTCAGGATACAACTTTAATGGATGAGGAGTTGCTTCTTATGGACGAGCAAAAAAAGAGGTTTCTTGAGATGGAATCTACTCCTAGAAGATGCCGTGAAGATTGTTGACATGACAACAAAGATTTAGGGTATTCTATAAACTTAGTTGATAAAGCAGTAGCAGGGTTTGAGAGGATTGACTCCAATTTTGAAAGAAGGTCTATGCTGTCAAACAGCATTGCCTGCTGCCGAGAAATCATTCATGAAAGTAGGAGCCAATCAATGCGACAGACTTCATTGTTGTCGTATTTTAAGACATTGTCATGGCCACCCCGCCCTTCAGCAACCACCGTCCGGATCAGTCAGCAGCCATCAACACTGAGGCAAGACCGTCCACCGGCAAAAAGATTACTCCTTGCTAAAAGCTCAGATGATGGTTAGCAGTTTTTAGTAATAAAGTATTTTTTATTAAGGTACGTACATCGTTCTTTTAGACATAATGCGATTGCACACTTTATAGATGCACCAAGAAACTAAAAAATTCATGCGACTCACCTTAGTGTGATACTGGCTTTATTCCGGGTGCCTGGAAGCGAACTCCGCATCTCGCCGAGGTAAGCCTGTGCACGTTGGGATACCCGCTCCTGTCTTCTCTACTGTGTGCAAAGAAGTGAGCTCCTGGCAGAGGGTAGAGGCCCCTTCACCTGCAGGGCCATTCTCTGTACGTGATAAAATGAGGTTGGTGATATTATTGCTCTGGGACCCCAAATAGGTAGGGTTTTTTGAGTAATATAATTAATCCAAAAAAATTAGCGTTTTTGTGGCTATACCTCTGTAGGGCCCTGGAAACTAAGGCACTCTTCCTTCTCATTGGCGAGAAAAGTGCTTTCTTCATGGTGAGATGACTTTCTGAGACTCAGTTCTTTCCTTATTTCATGTGGAAACTGTGCAGATGGAATTGCCTACGGTGGGTGGCAGAGGCCATGGAGTTGGGTGATACTGGGTCAGCCTCCCCAGCCCTGTCCCTTGGGAGCTCGGGGACTGGATGAGTCACTTACCCCCTGGCTTCCCTTCCTTAGTTGTAGAGCAGAGATGTCGATGTCTGCTACGTGAAGTTATTAGGACTGAAGGCGATCATGCTTGTAAAGTGTGTTAGTCCCGGCTGCCAGGAGGTGCAGAGCATAGGGATAGTTATGGTTACTTTTCTTGAGAAGTTGAGGGAGGTGATGGGCGCAGTACCTTGGGAGGACGTCACATCAACAGTCTGATTTGTGTTCGCTGGGAACCGGGGCCCATCGTGGGACCCGCGAGCCCAAACATCTAGTCTGGTCCCACGGCGCTGGGATCACGAGGGGGACTGGGTTCTTAATCCCCCTGGGCTGACAGTCAGCCAGCAGATGCTGTTTCAGCCCCAGGGTCCTTCTCGTAGCTTGGAAGATGCCAAGGCGCTCTGTGGTCAGGTGCTGGTGTGGAGCCGGGGGAGGCCCGTGGGGACATCCAGGAAGAGCCTCAGCACCAGCCTCCGGCATGTGGGTGGGAGCAGCTCTGCCCCACGTGTGCTCAGTGCTGCGGGGCGCACAGGGCCGTCTCAACGTCTCGTCCTGGCCGCCAGCCTGGCATTTTACTCCCCGGGGACACGCAGTCGACATGCCACCAGACTGCCGAGGGATCCTAAAACTTTAAAGCTTGGAATAAACACACGTAAAAGTCTAACTGGAGCCCTTGCCTTACAGCTAATAACTTAAGAGGGTCGAGGAACTTGCTCGGCCTTGGCCGCTGTTTGCACCATTTGCCTTTCCAGCTTCCCCAGAACTTGTGGCTATTCAGGGGGCGGGGCTCCAGTTCTGTTGCCTACCTTCTGGCCAATGGCCACCTGGTTCCCTCCCATCACTTCTGAGACTTGCTGTCCCAGACAGGCGAGCTCAGAAGCCAGTCTGTGTATGATGTTTAAAAAAAAACAAATGGCAACCTTAATACCACTGGAAATATGTATTATTTAAATAATTCAGAATAAGGCAAAGGCAACTTTAATTAGCTTTTTCTTCGTTCAGTATTTTGGTTGAAGGAAATTACTTATTTTATGTTTACATTTTCTTTGTATCCTTAAAAGTACACGTAAGGATTAAACAAAGGACCGAAAGAATCACACTGTTTTTCAGCTCTCCAGCAAAGCTGATACAGAGGTATTTCACTGTCGCTCTAAGTTGATTTACTCTTTCTGGAAAGCAAGCTAGCTGAGTGTAACCAAAGCTATAAAATTATTCATAACTTCTCTCACTCCTGGCTGATCAACTTTAGGACTCTATCCCAAGAAGATATCTTCTCCCTCAGAACCAACATAGGGACTGAAATGTGCTTTGCACAGAGAAGGTTTTCCCACTCTTTGTGACAGTGAAAATGTATAACGAGCTGAAATGCAAGCACAGGAGCAGAGCGTGGGGATTGGCACAGAGGACCGCAGTGATGCCGCCTGAGTTGTCTTCTGCGGGGAGGGGATGCCCGGAGAACGGCTGCTCCCATAGGGTGTGCTCAGTGCTTTTAACCACGTGGCCCAGAGTCCTGCACGGGCTCCTTACTCCGTACCCACGGCTGGAACCCACGGCCGGAAACGGGGAAGCCGGAGCCAGGCTACTGATGGTTTTCAAACCTGGGCCCTAGTGCTGTACCCCTGTGTCTTCATCAACTCAGAAGAGCATTTAGAATAATGGAAAACAGGGTGAATGGTCACTGGTTTTTTTTTCTGTTTCCTTTTAAAATTGAAACAATTTCTTTCCATATAGAAAGGAAACAATTCTGAACATAATTGTAGTTCTTTTATTAAGCTCATTCATATATGTTCATGTGTTATTCAGAAAAACAGGCTGACTGTTTACAGGTGTCTGAGTGGCTTAGCCTCTGATATCTGTCTCAACTGAGCGTGAATAACTCAATTTTTCATTAAAAATCCCAGCCTTTTTGAGATTCCTATAGTTTCTGGATAAAGAAAGTCCCTAATTCTGGACAGAATGGGAATTTTATATAAGCTAAGGTTTTAAAATGAGCATTTCCATTTGGTAGAAAATAATGTCTACGTGTGTGTCTGGAAGTTTAAATGATGTAGGTAAGCTCTCATTGGTGCACGTCGTAGAGAAAGGCAGGCAGGGTGGCTGTGGAGCCATGTGCTTTATCGTGGACCTGCTCACGTGTATCTGACCGCCTGCGTACGTGCACCCACTAAACACAGAGCCATGGGTGCTCACGCATGCTTTGATGTTGTTTCTCTCGGAACTAACCGCTTTCAAAACTGTCGTTCTGATATGCTGGAGTGGAGTTCTGTTTGCTGTTTAGATTGTAGCCTCCGGAAAGACAGCGTCCACAGGTATTCATAGTCTCTGGGGGAAGCAAAATGCCCCAGACACTCCTTACTCAGAGGCAGGTCGTTTGGGATGGCTAGCTGTTGTGGGAGTGTCTGTTTTTATGCTGACACACGGGTGGCCGATAGCTGTTTTCTTTCTCCCCAGTTTGACTGCGTTGGGTCTTCGTTGCTGCGCGTGGGCTTTCTCTAGTTGCAGCGAGCGGAGGCTGCTCTTAGTTGCAGTGCACGGGCTTCTCATCGCAGTGGCTTCTCTTGTTGTGGAGCACGGGCTCTAGGCAAGCAGGCTCAGTAGTTGTGGCGCACGGTCTCCGTAGTGGTGGCTCGTGGGCTCTACAGCGCAGGCTCGGTAGTTGTGGTGCACGGGCTTAGTTGTTCCGCGGCATGTGGGATCTTCCCGGACCAGGGATCAAACCCGTGTCCCCTGCAGTGGCAGGCGGATTCTTAACCACTGCGCCACCAGGGAAGCCCTGGCATTCATTTTTTGAAGAAAATGTTGAAATAGCAACTGACCCCTCACTCTCCCTCGCTTAGCTGCCCTGCCAGTGCAGGGCCACATCAACTGCCTCAGCCCAGCTTTGCACTGTTCAACTCCATGGGAAGGAAAAAGATGAATACAGCATCATCTCTGCTTCTAGCAGGGAGACGGAGTAGCTATGTGTATACAAACGCACGCAGGTACACTCAGAGGTGAACGTGAAGTGCACGAGCAACACGGAAGTCTGGGTGCTTGTTTAGACCTCTCTCGCACGACGACAGTGGGCCCCTTCCTGGTCTTTCTGCCAATAAACGGAGTGGAAAAATATGTTATATGTATTTGATAGTAAGCAGGAGAATTAAAAGAGTACCACTTACAGAAAAGTTTGAAAACCACTGCTCTAAGGCTTCCCTCCAATCCCATGCTGTCTGTTCCAAAAGAAGTCCCCCCTGTCTTCCTGAATCCACACAGTGAGCAGCCTTTCAAGCACCATGTGTGATCCTGACTCTGAGTCTCAGCCTTTGGACAGCATCCCACCCCTCTGTGCACCATACGAGGCTCCAGGATCTGCCCTTAGCCCCATCTGTCACTGGTCACCATATGCATGCCACCCATGGCCACACTGTGTAAGAGCTTTGGTATTTAGAACTGGAGCAAAATCTAGCTTAACTTAGCCATTCATTCTGAGAATGTATTGATGTTAGTATTTAAGGAATCTGAGAACTTACAGTGAAAAGTACTTTGTAAATCAGCTTTACATACCGTTTTCAAAATAATCATTTATATAAAGATATAGAAATGTATTTGTCACTCAGCATTCACTGAAGTGCTTATTGTATGTTCTATTGTGTCCCTGCTGTGGAAAAACTACTCCAAGTCCTATCAGCTTTCTCTGGGAAGGCTTTCTAGAGAGGACATGTGTATTAGTTCCCTGTTGCTGTGTAACAAATTACCCCAAGATCTAGCAGTTTAAAACAACGAACACTTATAATCTCACAGTTTCCCTGGATCAGGAATCCAGGAACGGCTTTGCTGAATGGTTCAGGCTCAGGGTCTCTCATGAGGCTGCAGTGCCCTGAGGCTTCCAAGTTCACGGTCATGGTTGCTGGGAGGCCTGAGATCCTCCCTGGCTGTTGACATGAGGCCTCAGTTCCTTATCACCTGGACCTCACCGTCAGCTGCCTGCGTGTCCTCGCAACATGGCAGGCATCTTCCCTGCGAGCAGGTGATCCAGGATAGGTGGATGGATGGATGGATGGATGAATGGATAGAGATTGAGACCAAGACAGAAACAGCAGTCTTTTTTGCGTGCTGTCAGTCTCTGGTGATCACACAGACCCACCCTGGTACTGTGGGGAGGGGTCTGCACAGGGTGCACATCCCAGGAGCTGGGAATAATGAGGACTCTTGGAGGCTGGCTGCCCCACCTCTTCCTAGAGGGGTCTTCAAGGACATAGTGGAAGTGCATTGGTATAAAGTCACTAGCAGGGGAAGCTGAGATTAAAGGGCACAATGTGCTCACTTTTTTTTTTTTTTTTTTTAACCAGGACTCCTTCTCTTTTCATTTTCATTCCTTTCCACCGACCCTCGTAGCGCAGATTGGGAAATACACAGGCATCTGGCCGCAGCGGTCACCTCCTCCCAGCAGACAGGCCATCATACAACTCAAAATCGAAACAACTGACAAGGGCTCCCAGTTCCCAAAGGCTCCCTGCTGCCTCGGTTCTTTTAAGCCTGCTTATTGCCTGGGTGTATATAAATATAAAGCCTGGCCATTATCAGGACCATTCCAGAAGAGCGGAAATCGCCAGGGAAACGGGGTGCTCGGGGAGCTGAGTTTTCTGGGTGCTGTGGTCTCCAGGGCAGGTCCCCTGGATGCTCCCACCAGTTGATTGCTCTGGGTGGACGGACAGACGGCCTCCTGCTTCCCGAAGTGGGGCTGCCTTCCCTGCTCTGACGGTCAGTTGGTGAGTGGCGGGGGAGGGGGACCCCTGGGCCCGTTGCCTCATGTGACCTGGTGTCCCAGTTAGTGTCTCTGTCATCCTCAGGCAGGTCCCAGAGGTGGCCCGGGGCAGAGCGTGTGTGTCATCGACGAGGTGGGGAAGATGGAGCTCTTCAGTCAGCCGTTCATCCAGGCCGTTCGCCAGGTGCTGTCCACCCTGGGGACTGTCGTCCTTGGCACCATCCCAGTACCCAAAGGAAAACCGCTGGCCCTCGTGGAAGAGATAAGAACCCGAAACGACATTAAGGTGTTCAGTGTGAGTACCCCCGGGCCTCTCTACCCGCAGGCGTGGAGCGGGTGCCCTGAAACAGCACGTGGCTCTAGATACACCTTTGGCTTTGAGTTAGTGGTATTTTTTTTCCTCTCGTGGCAGAATATAGGCGAGTTATAGAAGCGAAGTTATACCTCTGCTGGATGCCAAAGCAGATGTGCCTGCGGGGAGCCGCCTGAGGCATCTGCCCCTCCTGCGGTGCCCTCCTCACCAGGCGCCGGGGCCTTGCCAGCATCAGCGCCTGGGCAGCAGTGCTCTGGGTCTGAGCGCATCTCCCCCCAGGGCGATGAGGGTACAGAGGCAAATGAGTGCCGTCTCATTTTAAAGGTTTCCCTTTGAAACTGGCCGCCTCCTGCTTGTGGGGAGAAGCTGTGGCTACAGTTTGAAGCACAGTCTCCAGATGCTGTAGAGTAGCACCGTCCAGAGAAGTTTCCACTAGGATGGAAATGTGCTGTCTGCACCGTGCAGTGCCGTGGCCATTAGCCACATGGGACTATTTACATTTAAATTAAATGGAATTAAATTAGAGAAATCTTTTCCTCAGTCACACTGGCCACATGTCAGGTAGCCAGCTGGTAAGACACCCTGCCCAGAACAGGTGAATCTGGCTCTGGGCGTGGCCCAGGAACCTGTCTTCGCCAGCCCTCGGGGGCTCTGGGGCCCCTGCCGTGGGAGAAGCCCTGGAGCGGAGCACGTGTGGAGGACGAGTACGTCAGGGGCAGCGTCTGGGCCGGTTGTCAGGGGCTCTGGTGGCACTGCCGGCACTTTGCCCGCAGACTTGCCCTTCTCTCCCGCCGTCTCTCTGTGCCGCTCTTTGTCAGGCACTGTCCTCCCTGTGCCGCCTCGGTTGGTTTGCATCAGTGTGGCCACGTCACTCTGCTTGTCCCTCTCTGCCAACCCCCTGCCGGCGCCAGGTGAAACAGTGGGGCTGGCAGGGCCACTTCTGTGGGAGGGCCGGGCGTGTGCTCTAGCTGCAGAGAGCCAGTGAGCGCCTCACACTGCTGGTTACATGTCCCCAGGGCCGGCTGGCCCCAGGGGGACATCCACACGTTGTCACCCAAGTGTCCAGGGTACCTTTGGGGCAGTAGACAGCCGTTAGGGTTATTAGACCAGCCAGACTTGGAGAAATCTGTTTGTGCGTTGCTGCATTCGTTTATTCTCTTACTTGGTAAATACGGATTGAGCATCTCCTGTGCGCTCGGCCTCACACTAAGTCTTGGTGATGAACCAGACAGACCGCGTCTTTGTCCTCATGGAGCCGACATTCTAATGGAGGGGCTAGATGAGAGAAACGCAAGCAAGCATTTAGGCAGTTTCAGATATGGATAAATGCAACACCAGGGCACTGTGGTCCCTGGGGACCGGCGGTGGGGGAGGAGGTGGCGAACAGGGGAGGCCTGAGAGCCAGGCAGGGTCGCTTCCTCGGTGGACATGGGCCTTGTCTGCAGAGTTGTATGTCACCTCCTCTATCCGTTATTTCACGTGGCTTCCGTATTAGAGTTTTGGGTTGTGATTGTCGAGTTTCTGTGGAAATAGAGACAATGAATAATGAGAGATCATGAAAGACAATTAGTCTTCAGGTCAGACAGCTTCCAGGCTGGAGGGCTGGGGAAGCGCTGATGCTAAAGTCCAAGGCCTGGCTGCCTCTGCAGACTAATAACCCAGCAGTGGGACTGCGGTTGACTCTTACGTCCAGAAACCAGTGCTGTATATTAAGACAACACCACATTTTCTCCTCTCTAAGCTAGGAGGTTATTCTCTAGGCAAGGTAATCCTGGCTCCTAATGATGTAAAAGTGATTAGCTTCTGGTTAATTCTGTAAGCGACCCCGTTATTCTTGTCTTTCTTGTGTTCCTCTGGGGCTCGTGTGATCTTTTGGTGCGTATTTTATAAATGAAGAATCTTATTTTCCTTATCTGCAAATTTAGGGGCTGGATTAGATATTTCTTTGGTCCTTTGCCTTTCTAATATGCAGCAAAGTTGCCTGAATTCATTTTTGAGAGCATCCTTTGCATCCGACACTTGGTCCATGGTACAAGCACATGTGAGGTGTATTCCCTTCCCTCAAGAAAAACAGACCAAGGGACAGTCCAAATCTGGAGGTGGGAAGAGAGATTTGTGTGAACAGGAGTAGGGAAAGTTGTCCGGAAGGAAGTGGTTCTTGGCTGGGCTTTGGAAGGGGGAAGTGGGGAAACGAAGGAACATTCCAGATCGGGATTATGCTATGTAAAATGCGGAGGGCAGCTTCCCTGTGCTCACAGATGATGTGGAGATGGGACTGAGGCCATGATACTGGGAAAGTATTCACAGTAACTCAGAAGTTATTCACATTATCCAGACTCTTCTTCTTAACAGGGTCAGGTAAACAGAGCCTTACTTTTCAGAAAAACCCCTGAGGACACTTCCAGTCCTAGACAAAGTGGAATAGACACACTGCTCCCTGTCGCTCCTCCTAAGTCAGATAAAAACCTTGGACGTTGTACATAAAACAGACATAAGAAGACCTGAATGGTAGAGGGAAGAAGGCGCGCTGGCCAGGGACCTCAGGACCCCAGGAACAGCACGAGAGACACGATTGGAAATCACTTGTCATGCCAAGAACCAGGAAAATCAGCCAGAGTGAGAGAAACAGCCGACATGCCAACAGCAAGACGTCACAGATGTTGGAATTATAGGGCAGAGATTTTCAAACAGCCATCATAAAAATGCCTCAGTGAGCAATTACAAACCCACTGGAAACAAATGAAAAATAGAAATTCTCGGCCAAGAAATTGAAAGTTTCAACAAAGATACAGAAGCTGTAAGGAAGAATGAAGTGAGCATTTTAGAATGTAAAATAGAGTAACTGAACGCCAAAGTCCGTGGGTAGACCCACCAGCAGAATGGAGATGACAGAGGATGGAATCAGTGAACCTGAGGGTGAAACAGTAGAAATTGCCCAAGAAAGAACAGACTAAAAAAATAAAATCCAGGGCCACAGGGACCTGTGGAATTCAGTAATATAGAAACTTCTATCCTGGTGGAGGTTCAGGCGTTGAAGCTTCTCTTCCCGAAAATTATGTTTCCCTCTCAGAAGTTTGGTTAAATGTTTTCCTAATTTCTTCTGTAGTTTAATGCCGAGTGTAGCCACTGAAAACTGTTTTAAATTTATTTCAATATTAGGTTATAGGAGACCACATGTCAGAAGACATTTAATGGTAATGTCAGTGCTGCAGAGACGAGAGGTGAAGACCTTCACGGGTCCAGATTCCAGCAGGAGCTCTCGTACTGCTTTCATCCTTCTCTGACTCACAACGTGAAAAAATATGTCTCTCCCTGCCTGTCACTTCTAACAAAAAAATGTGAGTTTGGTCATGTTGGTGGCATTTCCAAAGCATATTTCACTTGATTTCCTGTGAAATCTCTCCTTCATGAAGATGCTGGAGAATGTTGTCCCCTGAGGGGACAGGAGAGAGGAGAGACGCCCGGAGTCTCAGGAACGGGGATTGAGCTGCCAGGGTGGCCACCAGTCCTGGGGCACCTGGAGGAGGTGTTGAGGTCCATCAGTGCGTCGGGGACGTCACGGCAGCCTGGTCATCAGTGAGAGCTGGCGGGCCTTGTCTGAGGTTGTTCGGTTAGTAGGGGCACAGCCAGGATTCAGACCTCGGTCTGTTGACTCCCAAGCCTGAGTGTTACCGTAGCCCTGATGTGTGTTACCTTCGTGGGTAGGGGTGGTTCAGATGATTTGAAATCTAAGATCCCTGGAAAGTACTTGGTCTTTCTACTTTAGAAAAATGTTACTGTAACTAAAATCTGTTCTACTGTTCTGAATTCAGAGCCACTTAAACTTGTTTTTGTCCATAAAGCAGTTTTTCTTCTTTTAGTTTTTGCCCGTGGATTGCAAGATCACAAGAAAGATGGGAACTAGGTCCCAGCTTCCCTCCAATTTGGAAATTTTTAGACCTCCTCTTACTCTTCCTGGCCACGGGTTTTTTAACCAAGCAGGGTATAAACCATTTTCATCTCACCAGGAATTTGATGCTGTTTCTGGGTCACAGACTCCTGTAGGTACAGGAATGAGCATACACCTGCCAACCTTTAGGTCAAAAGTCAGTAGGCAGGGTTTTCTGTAGAAATTAACAAGCTAATCCTAAAATTCATATGGAAATTTAAAGGACCCAGCTCAAACAATCATAAAATGTTGGAAGACTCATACTTCCCAATTTCAAAACTTACTGCAAAGCTACAGGAATCAAGACAGTGTGGTGCTGGCACAGGGACAGACACGTAGATTGTCAGAATAGAGTTGAAAGTCCAAAAATAAACCCTTGCATCTGCGATCAACTGATCTTCAACAAGAGTGCCAGGACAAGTTAATGAAGAAAAAATTGTTTTTCAGCAAAAGGTGCTGGAAAACTGGACATCCACATCCAAAAGAATGAAGCCGGACCCTTACCTCACATCAGACACAAAAATTAACTCAAAACAGACCGTAGATCTACATGTAAGAATGAAACTATTGAACTCTTAGAAGAAAATATAGGAGTAAGTCTCTGTAAACTTGGGTTAGGCAGAGTCTTATTTGTTCCAACACCAAAAGCACAAGTGACGAGAGAAAAGTAGATACAGTGAACTTCACCAAAATTTAAAATTTTTGTGCTTCAAAGGACACTGTCAAGAAAGTAAAATGACAACCCACAGGATGGGAAAAACTATTTAAGAATCATATATCTGATAAGGGACTTCGTGTATCCCAGAATACATAGAGAACTCTTACAACTCAATAATAAAACAACAAATAAACCAATTAAAAAAGGAGCAAAGAATCTGAAAAGACGTTTCTCCAAAGATAGGCAAATTGTTGATAAGCACATGAAAATATGTTGTAACACCATTAGTTTTTAGGGCAGTGCAAACCAAAACCACAGTGAGCTAGCACTGCACATTGCTGGGATGGCTATAGTGAAATTAAAGGAAAGAAATGGAAAATAGTGTCAGTGAGGATGTGGAGAAATTGGAGGCCTCATACCCTGCTGCTGGGACTGTAAAGATGCAGCAGTTCGTCAAAAAGGTAGACGTGGGATCACCCTATAACTCGGCAATTCCACTTCTAAGCGTGTACCCAAAAGAATTGAAAACGTGTGTTCAAACAAAAACTTGTACACTGGTGTTCATAGCAGCCAAAAAGTGACAGCCCAAATGTCCGTCAGCCGATGAACAAACAAACAAGGTGTGGTGCACACACACGATGGGGCATCACTGGACAGTAAGAGGGAATGCCGTGGTGACGTGTGCTCAACGTGGAGGAGTTTACGTCACGTGACACCAAGGGAAGGAAGCCTGTCACAGAGGATTCCGCACTGTACGATTCCATCTGCACGGAATGTCCGGAATAGGCACATCTATAGACAAAAAAAATTGGTTAGTGGTTGCCAACACCTGGGGGGAAGGATTGAGTGTAGTGATTGAGAGCGAGGGTAATTGGGGGCGGGCGGGGAGGGCGTGATGAAAATACTCCAGGTAGATAGTGCTGATGACTGCACGACTGGGAATCTACTAAAAGCCACCGAATTCTGCCCGAGGTTGAATTTTTTGGTATATGAATTATAGCTCAGTAAAGCTACGCTGTACACTCACGCAGAAGTCAGGACACCCAAACAAAGAACCATCCCCTCTCCTTCCTCCTCCCGAGGGAAGTGGCGTTGCCACGGAAACAAAGAACCATTGTGCCCCTCCTGCCGCCTCCCAAGAGAAGCGGCGTTGCCATGGAAGCATAGTCCCATCCCATGGGCACTGGGTTCCCGAAAACCCCACTGGCAAAATAATTCTTGGTTTAGAGCCTTTAAACTTCAAGGGAAAGTAGGGTTAGAGGGTTTGAATTCATGAATGAGCCTATTTTTAGGTTCAATAAAACGAAATGGAGACAATGTGAAACGGAGAGACTAGTAATCCTTTTGTTATGTGTTAATGTATAATAATGAGCATTGTCAAATTAATTTCTTTTTTCAATCCCCTTGCTTATTTAAAACTTGTCAGGGTACTTCCCACACAGTTTCAAGGAAATGTATGTGGTTTTGTTTTGCTTTCTTGCACGTAGCGTATACACGAAGAGGCATTTTTTTTCCCTGCCTGTTCCTCTGTCCATATGTGCACAGCCTTCCTGACGTTACGGCGCCCAAGTCATTGACTGATAGGCCAGTCTTAGGCCCTTCCCTGGTCCCAGGAGGCTCAGAGCCACTCAGATGCCTAATAGGCCAGAGTCTTCATAATCTGTATTTAACCGCTCAGCTCTATGTCAAAGACCCTCCTCTGCTTAGAATATAATAAGCATTGATGGAGCACCCACCCTGTGCTAGACGCAGGAGGAATGTGACACAGCCCCGTCACCCTGGAACTCGCGGTCCAATTGCCTAGGGGCCCGAGGCCGGGCACCTCCTGCAGCCCTGGGCAGGGCACGGTGGGAGGAGAGGGCGAGGACGCCGGGGTCCTTTCTGCAGTCGTCCTCACCTCCTTTTCCCTCCCAGCCCCCAGTGCCCTCTTCTCGTTAGCCTCTCAGGAAGGGCTTTTCTGCCACCAAAAGTCTGAGGGTAGAATAAAAAGTAGACCAGAATTCTCCCGAAAGGGAAGCGTCCCTGAGTTGACAGACGATGCTGTGCTTGTTCTCGCATCTGAGGGTTTGTCTTGGCTGGAAAGGAACGTGGTAACTGAACGCTGTAAACGGCTTTGCATACAGATCTTACTGCATAACCTTCAGAAGTCATCCTAGAGAAATCCAAGGGGGCGGCGGAATATTAGTATTCTGTTCACCAGGTTTTAGTGAGAAGTCAGCAGAATGTGTCTTTTCTAGTTTTTATCCTTTGTTCTTTTTCTATGCAAGGCTTGGAGACGTTCTCAGCGCGCTGGGGGCGGGTGGACCCTGTCCCTGCTGCAGCCCCGCAGCTCCCGGAGGACGGTGGGCCGGGCTCCAGCAGGACACCTGCGTGACAGCGGAACTGTGGCCCTGCAGCTTGGCGGTGCTCTCTGGGGCTCTTCTTTTATCATCTCTGAGCCTCCCGCCTGTTAAATCCTGCTTCTCTGCAGGCCTCCGCTGGGCCGCTTGAACAGCCTGCCCCCAGGACCGGGGTCTTGGGTAGCGGGGTTTCCACCTCATCACCCTTCACTTCCCTTCATCCCCCCGCCCCAGCCATTCTTTCCGAGGGCTGAGGGCTTCAAAGACTGGAAGTGAAGCCTTAGTGATGACCCAGGGGAAGAAATGCTACCAGCAGCCTGCTGACCCTGTTTCTTCACGTGTCTCATCGCACCGGCTTCAGTTTACACTTGAATGACGTCAGAAGTGTCCAGTGCGGACCTGCTGACCTCCGGTGCCCGAGATCCACCAGCAGCGGCTCCTCTGGAGCTGGATGGCGGAGCCGGGGCCCCCTTGGGGACGTCCGAGGGAGCGGGGCGGTGCCTGGCCCCTCCTCCCCCACCCCCGCTGCCACCGTTGCCCCTGTTTTTCTTCCCTCTTGGGTCCGTCTCTCTCCTCCTCTCCCAGCTCAGCATCTCACCGTCTCTCACGTGTGTAAAGGGGGTGATGAAATGTCCCCATCAGAGGAGGTGGCCCTTCTGGGCCTGCAGTGAGCCCTCAGGGACCCTGATGGCAGAGCCTCGGGGACTCCTCGTGAGGCCAGGGCGGAGGCGGGGGCCAAGGGCCCGCATGTCCTCCTGCCCTCCCTGCGTGCCACTGCCACCCCGATCCTCCGTCCACGGCGGGGACTCCCTCGGATGCTCTCCGCAAGAACGGGCTCGGGCCAGTGTAAGCCAGAACGGCAACGAAGCCTCATGCGGATGGGCGGTTTGTCATCAAGGCGAAGACGGGGCGGATGGTCCTCCTTTCGGTGGAGCCAGGGCTGCCCGGGGTCCAGTGGGCGGCATCCTCAGACACCACTGTCAGGGGACCGGCCTCCGCCGCCTGGCTCCGTCCTTTCGGGACTCAGATGGTCAGGAGGTCCCCGGGGCCGTGGGCAGCTCTGGTGCGGCAGAGGCGCCGCGCTCTTGCAAGAAGGATGTGGGATGCAGGAGCCCCAGGCGGTGAGGTCCACTGCGCGTTTCCTCCAGACGCGCGTTCACCTCCCGAGCCGGGGCCCCTGTCCCCCGCGGCGGGGGGGAGGGCCTGTAGCGGGACCAGGCCCGTCTCCTCTCGGGGACCTCGCACCCCGAACCCGCTCAAGGTCTTCCGGCCGCACGCACCTCCTCTCCATGTGATTCTCTGCTCGGCCCTTCTCTCTGCCGGTGCCCTTCTCCCGGCGTCCACCTGTCAGATGCAACTCGGGCATAACCGCCTGCGGAAGCCTTTCCTGGTCCCCCAGCTCCCCGTGCCTCCCAGACTCTCTCAGGGACCCTCTGCAGCCCTGCTCTCACTGCTGTCCACGTCTGCCCCCCGTCTGGTCTGCGGGCTCCGTGAGGTCAAGGTCCTGGTCTGAGTCTCGCCATCCCCAGCACCTTGCCCACCAGCAGAGCGTGCTGAGTGTTGTGTGGGCCACCGAGGAAGGCACTGGTGATGGGAGGAGAGGCGGCTCTGCCCGTGCTCGGGGCGCAGCCCCCCACCCAGCTGCCTGGGGGCGTCTGGATGCTCGAGCTGTACTCCATGGGCCTGTGGTAGTGACAGAAAGAAAAATATAACACAGATCATCGGAGAGAGCTTGAATAAACTGTTAGTTTTGTTTGTTTTTGTAACTGTTGATCATAGAGGTAGCACACCGGGATGCAGGGGCCTGTGTCCTAGTCTGCACTGCGCCCGCGCTACCTCTGAGAGCTCAGGAAAAGCCCTGCCCTTCTCTGGGCTCCTGCTTCCTCGTCATTCACATGCAGGGTTGACTGGTGTCGGAGGTTTCTTGCAACGTGCAGATTTGCTAATAAGCTCACGGAGAGGTGAGTAGATTACTGACCTTCAGAGCATCCCAGAATCCTGGGTGTGACCCAGCGCCAGTGGGGCCGCACTCAGTGGGCCCACCTGGAGGGCCAGTGCCCACCTGAAGCACAGGTTCTCCCGGCTTCACTCAGGCATCCTTCTGTCCAGGTCAGGCTGAGCTCAGGGGCCACGTCCCAGCCTGCATTCCCATCATCCCTCCCAGGGTTCAATTCATAGCCCTTTTCCGGTTAAAAATCCTTCCGTCATGAAAACCCACTTTCACTGTTTGAGCCGCAGCTTCACAGAAGCTGGTGGTGGGATTCGAGTCCACCGGCCCAGTTTTCAGAGCTCTCTGGAGGACCTGGGCTTCCTCCCTTGGTCGTACCTCGCCTGGGTCACACTTTCTAAAACACCCCTCACCTTTCGGGCTCTTCTTTTAGAATATTACCTGGCAGAGTAGGTAATTGAAGGAAAAGAAAGGGACTCTGAAGCGCGCTTTCTTGCTTCTTCCCACAGGTCACCAAGGAAAACAGAAATCACCTTCTGCCAGAGATTGTGACGTGTGTGCAGAGTGGCCGGAAGTGAAGACGACTTGTCACTGCTTTTCTGCACGTGAACACATCTCTTGGAGAGGAGCCTCAGTTCCCTGCCTGTCCAGGTTTTTGGCCTTCGGGTTTATGAAATCTTGGAGGCTTTTCCAAAGAAAGCCCGACAGCTGTTTTCCATAACATGTTTAAAAGATCAAATTAGCCTTAATGCTGGATTGACTCGACAAGATTAACAGCCCACTGTGGCTTATTTACACTGAGAGATTTCTGTTTATTTCCTCTTGCCGTTGTGCATATGATTTGGGTAAATTATGAAATGAGAAATGGTTTTCTGAGTATTAGTTGGAATTTTCCCCCATTGATTGAAGTTTATAAATGTGTTCAGGGAACAAGGGGGAGAAAAGAGTTCACTGCCTGATCAGTTTCGCATGTCAGGAAGATTAAATCCCCCTCCAGGAGCAGCTGGAGTCTCCCGCAACGTAGAGGGATAACAGTTACTTGATTTTTAAAAAAATCAGTATTTCAAAAAAGAGCCATTTTCGGTCCTTCCCCCTCCCCATCTCTTACTGTTTATCTGTTTGCTTATTGCTTAATAAAATAAAGGTAGATGTGATGATCGCACGCATGTGGGTCCTCGCGTGGGAGGGACGAGCAGTCTGTAGAAATGTTGGTAGCGCTGGGTACCCAGCGGGGCTTCAGGTCAGAGCCGCACTTTGGCCCCATTCATTTAGACAAGTTCGCAAACCTTCCTGGGCCCTGTTTCCCTCCCAGAAAAGAGGGAAGTGGGTGCCATCAAAGGAAGGCGTCGCCACAGCCTGAAGGAAACCACCCTCAGGCGTCCTCGTGATCCCCTGGGGAGCGCCCGGGGCCGGGGCCCGGGCTGCGGGGAAGACGGTGCAGAGAGAGAAGGTGCAGCCTGGGCAGGGCCCCGTGGGACAGACCACTGAAGCCCCAGAGCTCACAGAGGATAACAGCTGCCCTCTCAGGGGTTGATGGGACACAATGACGATAACCAGTTCAGTGTCTTTAGGCCAGTTTTGGTGAAGAACTATGAATTACCAGGATTTCTTTAGCCTTAGCTACAAACCCAGCTGGTGCTTATGCCGGGTGTGCCCTTGAATATGACCTCTGACCGGTCCGGGCATCTGTGGAGCGAGGTGTCCCGTGAGCTGGGCCCTGGGGCATTGGACAGTGCAGGAAGCAAGTCAGAAAGAGAAAAACAAATACCGTATGCTAACACATATATATGGAATCTAAAAAAAAAAAAAAAAAAAAAATGGTTCTGAAGAACCTAGTGGCAGGACACACACAGTATTTTAAAAAATGGGGTTTTTTTGGCCAAGCCGAGGGGCATGTGGGATCTTAGTTCCCTGACCAGGGATCGAACCTGGGGCCCTAACCACTGGACCGCCAGGGAAGTCCCCCAAATGGTTTCTTTTCTTCTCTTGAATTGGCACGTGTCAGGGAGATGGTCCTTTAAAGTCACGGCCTGTGACCTCTCTGACTGTGGTGGCTGAGGAAGAGGGGGCACCGTCAAGCCGTAAGTGGTCAGGTGCGGGGCGGGGAGCAGTGATGGCCCAGGAAAGTGGGATGGGCCTCCCCCCTCCTTCTCCGTCTGTCTCGTGTTCGTAGAATGCTGTCTGGGAAGACCGCGTGGGAGTAGGGGCGCTGGGGGCAGCTGATGGCAGGTGCTTGTGACTTGGGACAAAACAGTAGGAAAGTGGAGCAGGCTTGAGAGGAGGGCTTGGGGAACAGGCCTTGCGATGCCCGTTTCATGGGCCAGGAGAGGTCAGTGCACCAAAGCGGTTTTCGAAAACGACTTGCCAGGCAGGTGGCTTTAACACACACGGCAGAAATGAAAATCAGTAATGCCAGGTTAGCCCCGTGATTTATAGAAGACCGAGCACTACAGTTTATATTATCTTTAGAGGAGAAGAATGTAGAAAATAAATGTAGAAAATGTAGAAAATAAATAACTGTAGAAATGTAGAAAATAAATAACTCTTTAGCTCTGTTCTGGCAGAACAGGTGAATAACTCCAGCAAGAAATGTCACCTTCGGAAAATCTCCTCTAAATGGGGACTAATAATACAATATTTTGCAAGGAATGCGCTCTGATAAACAGTTGACTCGCTGAAGATCAGATTAACAAGCTCATGAGTTGTAAATATAAAAGTTGTTTGCAACCCTTGAAAAAAGTCACGTGGCCGCGTTGTTGACAGTCCATTAAGGATCCTGGAGGGGATCCAGCCATGATCTCACCTGTGGGTCTACGTGTGCACACGCTCAGAGCGTACACTCAGGTGGCTTTACTGCTATAGACAACGCAGAGGGTGGCATCCCTGTCTGAGGAGTCTGGCCCCGATGTGGGTAAACTACACCTTTCCTTCTCCCGCTGCGTCCCAAAAGGCTGCCAGAGAAGCGGGATGAGCAGTAACCCAGCAGTCGGAAAAGCAGCTCTCGAATCTCCGGTGGCAGGAGTACCCGCATCGTGTCTGCCTTCTCACCTGCATCGCGCTGTCCCTGCAGACTGCTCTCCCAGCTCTTTGAGCAGCTCTCACTTGCTGGGGAAGCGGTGACTCTGTGTTTCCTACTTGTGGAGGCCCGAGGAGTGCCCAGTCTGAATGCTGCTGGGCGTGGGTCATTGTCTTACCTAATTCAAGTGGCCACCCTATATGGGGAGGCCATGCTCACAGCTCAAGGCTGCCCTTTAGTCCTGAGGGCTTGGCTGCAATGTTGCCCAAAAGAATTTCGGGAACTGCCGGCCAGGTTTGCTTGAGCCGACTTGGAGGACTGCGGTGAGGTTCTAGCAGCTTCTCTTTAGACAGACGTCTGCAAATCCATCAGAAATAAGGAGTGCACCTCCAGGGATTGCTGATTTGAGAGTCATGCACTGTGTCTCCGATTATACAGAGTCTAGCTATGGTTATTAATTTCTAATTCTTATTTTATAAAAAAAAGAATATTGCCATCTACTTCCAAGGGGTAAGGAATTCTCTGCAATACCCTCCCCTCTGCCTACACTTCCAAACTCCCGGTACCTTTAAGAAATTTGTGTGACTGTTTCCAAATTGAGTATCCCTAACTATTTAGGCCTTTCCAAAAGTGACGGTTCGCCAGGTCAGGGATGATATTCTCCATGGACTGTGTTCTACGATCCCTTCTTCCTCCCTCATGTCAGGAAGAAGCCAGGTTTCTGCTCTACCTGATGGGAATCTTAAGATGAGAAAAGCTGTCTCAGAATTTGCCTACAGCATTATAAATCAACTATACTTCAATTAAAAAAAAGAATCTGAAAAAGAATATATATGTGTATAACTGAATCACTTTGCTGTATGCCTGAAACTAACACAACATTGTAAATCAACTGTACTTTAATATAAAGTAATTTTTTTTTTTTAAAAGAAGTTGCCTAAATGTCATTCTTACAGTGAAGGATGTGGTATTTCTTTTGTTGTTTTTTGGTTTTTTTTAGAAGTGACAACAGTTTCAGCAGAACTCAAACAAACAACTGGACACAGCAATAACTGTAAACAAACATTTTAATTCCAAAAACAAAGGTATGTGCAAATGTCCTGTGACGCGGTAAGGATTGCTTGGCTTGGAAACAGGCGTGCATTCCTGGGAAGCACACAGGAGCGCTGGGCGAGACGGGGCCTGGCTTCTTGCAGGACGTTGCTGTGACTGCAGTTGGCATCATTCCTAGGCGGCCCTCCGTGACCTGCCTCAACTAGACTTCTGCACTCACGTTGCTGGGGATGGTTGGCTCCTTTCACAGGATGCTTTGGACGTGACTGCATGCACTATCCCATTTTTTGCAGTAAAGCTGTCACTGGTTTATACTTACTGCATAAATATTATAAGGAAGTGAGATGTTTATATGTAGACTGGACATCAGCGCGTTGGACCAGCTCATGGTGAGATATGCACTGCTGTCCGCCTCTTTTCCACAGTAACAGTGACATACAAAATGCCAGTCGTTTAGCATGCAGCTGTCTTATTTTCATCAGGACCGGAAGGAATTATTTATGTGCTCTATTTGAGTTGTCTTAAGATGTTAACATGGCTTTTATTTGAATTTTCCAGTTCTGGGAGGGGTGCTTCCCGCGTCCCGCCTCTCTGGGGCCGCGAGTGCCAGAGCAGGAGGGAGGCCTGGTGTCAAGGTTTGTGTTCATCACGTGAGATATTTTTCAAGAACCTGAGATCAAGTTATTCTGTTTTGTACACAGCACTCATCTTCCACAGGATGGATCTCCCGGCTCTCATTCTTTGTGCTGTTTAGTTTGGGGAGCGCAGGGGAGAAGCTGGGGGGGGGGCTTGCGTCCCTCCCCAACGGCGTGGCTTCTCCGGCCCGAGCTCAGCTACTGCTCATCGGAAGCGCTCTGCTGGGAGGCCGTGTCGTCCAGGCCCATGTCCTCCTGGCTTGCCCTTCTGCACATCACCCGCAGGTTCTCGGCCACGTGGCGATCTCGAAGCAGCCCCTGCTCAGTGGCCTCCGTGGGTTCGCACGGCTCGGAAAAGTGCTTCCAAAGAGAAAACAGAAGCAACAAGTGATGGCTCAGCAAAGCTGATTGCTTCCCCTGATGACCACCCCACGGCTGTAGGTACCAGCCGGCAGTGTGGCAGGAACCTGGGGTCAGAGTCTAAAGTCAGGTCCAGTTACAGAGGGCCAAAGCGGGGGGTTCTTTGAGGACAGAGCATGCAGCCCGAGCCACGGGCAGAGGGAGGTGCCCCTGCACATAGGGACCTCTTCTCGGGTAACCTGGAAAAACATGACCTTGGGCAAGAGGTCACTTGTGAGCCTGGATTTCCTGAGTTTGGGTCAATGTCACTTCATATACATTGAGTCCTGCACAGCTGCTCACTCCTGCAGGTTTGATGCCAAACAGTATTACCGAGGCCTTTTTATTGTGGCTGCACGCGGTCCCAAGGACCCAGCCATCCCTGTGGGAGAGAGAATTGGCCAGAATCCCAGAGCTGCATCCACAGACTGTCTTAAACACACATTGGGGGTGGCAGAGAGCTGCGATACTTTGTGCACCGTTACTGAGGAAATGAAAAAAGGGAAGTTTGTTTATGTTTGGCTATCTAACTTAAACTCCTAAAGTAACCCGGGACTCCAGGATGCTCATAACCCTGCCCTGAAGGCTAGCACACCATCGCTGCAACGCCATGGCTCTTCTTAGGGTGGTGCATGCCGGCCTGGTTTCAAGGTGGCTGGAGGTGCCACTGTATGGCTTCTCCTGCGGGCGCGGGGAGGCGCCGGCCTGTAGGGCTTCTCCCTTTGGGAAGAGGGTAAGGGCAGAGCCCCCATCATCCACCTCCAAATACCCACGCCCGGAACCAGAAGGCCAGCAGCCTGTGGCTCTGCCCCTCCGCGGGCAGGACGGCGTGTGAACGTTCAAACGGAGCGTGGAAGTCTCCAACCTGATGCCGGCTTTTGCCTTAACATCTCCGATTTCTCTCTCCCTACCACAGTACAGAAGAGAGCGGCTGGGTGTTTACTTAACGTACTTAACTTGTGAAGCCCAGTTATTCATCCAACGCCAGCCAGCTTGGGATTCTCGATAAGGAACCGTTTATTTGGGCAAAGTCCTCAACACTCTAACATTTAACTGCGTAAAAGTAGAAAGCCATCTCGGGAGCCACCGTAAAATCTGGTGGCTCGGAACTGATGGTGAGCTGCCTGCAGTGCTGATGTGTGTCCTTTCCTCTCCCTCAGCCAGAGGAATGTGGAAAGAGAAGGTTCTGTCTGCATCTGTGGAGACCATGCCCCCCCCCCGCCGCCCCCCCCCCGACATCCTGGGTTCAGGGCGAAGGGGACTCTGACACCGGCTCCCTCCACCGCCTGCCTGGGCGTTATTACGGTACACGTGTGATACATCCTGTCCGCTTCCGAGCGCGGCCAGTCCAGCTCCCGTCTCGTTGCCTGTTACTCTGGGAACCCTACAGGGCAGGTGATGGGAGCCTGCAGGCCCGGGGGGCTGGGCTCATCGGCCAGGAGTGCGCCCCACCCCCCGAGCTCCTCACCCGTGCGGGCTGGCTGGTGGTCCTGGCCGAGGGGCCCAGGGTGATGTTGACACTGCTGGAGGACTGGGTGTCGCTGGTGTTACCCCCCTCGGCGGCAGACAGCCCGGAAATGACCAGGACGCTCGAGAAGCTCCTCTTGCCAAAGAGGAAGCTGAGGGTGGAGCTGGTGGACGAGCCCAGGCTGGACCTGATGAGGGCCTCGGCCCGCTCGCGGACGCTCAGGTGGCCGGCAGCGGGGGCGGGCGGGGGCTGGGAGCGCAGGGATGCCGCCGAGGTGCACGGGGACAGCCGGCTGCCCGAGAGCCGTCGGGCCAGCTCGTGGACCGACGTGGACGTCTGCAGGAAGGCCGGGTGGCTGTCCACGATGGGGCCGGACGAGCGCAGGATGGGCGGCGTTTGGCTTAAGACCCTGGGGGCCTGGACAGACTGAGTCCTGCCTTTTCTCCTGCCTTTAAAGGAAAGCAGAGCAAAATAGGTAAACGACAAGGACCTACTGTAGAGCACGGGGAACTCTACTCAACAGTCTGTAATAATCCATGTGGGAAAAGAATCTGAAAAAGAACGGATATATCTGTATGGATAACTGAATCGCTTTGCCGTGCACCTGAAATTAACATGACATCGTAAACCAACCATAAATTAATTTAATAAAAACAACAACACATAAGTGTGGGAATTAAAGAGGAAGAGGGAAAAGCAAGGGCATTCAAAAAGTCACTTATCTAGTCAACCAGAGCTTTCTAAAAAGGGGGATTTAAAAAAAAAAGACAGCAGAGCAGACCGGCTTGCCATGGCAGGCAGCTGCCCATGTCAGTGTCTGCGTGCTGAGGCAGGCGGGCTGCTCTGCGGGGCCCGAGGGACCCAGGCTGGCCTCCCACCTTCTGGGCTGGGATGGAGGGTTGGGAGCCCAGCTCGGGGCTCCACTGAGGCCTGAGAACTGAAGGATGGGGCAGGGGTGTTGGTGTGGGCCACAGGCCAGGGCGATGGGCCCGTCTGGCTTGCCCAGGCCTGTCCTGGGTTCCGCACCGAAGTCCCTCGTCCCTGGCGGCCCCTGTCCTGGGCAAACCCATAACGTGGCCTCATCAGGCAAATCCCATCATGTCCCTGCTTCAAGGACTGGGTTCCCGGGCTCCTCTGATAAGCAGTGATGAAGGGAAGGCATGCAGGTTTGCATCATGTCTAGTTGCCTTCGAAAGAGGAAAAAAGGGTTGAGCCACATGCTGTGGCCTTTTTTTTCTAGAAAAGTTTTCCCTTAAGATCAAGGTCTTTGAGAGGAAGCCCTCCCCGGCCCAACTCGGGCGTGCACGTCCCGGGTTCCCATGTCTGTCAGGGCTCCCAGTGGACTGGAGGGGCTCCCAGCTCCCTTTGGCCAGTTGTCCCTCCCCTCAGGGGTCCTTCCTGGCCCAGCTCTTGCTGAGACTTGCTGAGATGAGGCCTTTATTTTATTTTTAATTGGAGTCTAGTTGATTTACAATGTTGTATTAGTTTCAGGTGTACAGCAAAGTGAATCAGTTATACATATACATATATCCACCCTGGCCTAAATCTAAAAAAAAAGAGAGAGAGAGAAAAACAAGGCCATTTTGGACACAAGGGACCGGACTGCCCAAGGGTTTGGTCCTGGCACATCTCTGGAGGAAGGCGGGCTTAAAGCGCCTGTCTTGTGCCTGACTTACCTCTGCGGCTTTAGAGACTAGGCGGGTGGACGAGCCTTGAACTGCTGGAACGCCGAGTTCCTTAACTTAAGCCTCAGTACTCACCAGGGTCTAATTTTAAAATATTATTTTAACCACAAGGTCCTACTGGGAAGCACAGAGAACTATATTCAGTAGCCTATGATAAACCGTAACGGAAAAGAATATGAAAAAGAAGGTATATATATGTTTAATCGAATCACTTTGCTGTACAGAAATTAACACAACATTTGTAAATCAACTGTACTTCAGTTTAAACAATAAAAATCAATAAAATATTATTCTGAAGGGGGCAGCTGGTGACGTCACGGTGCTACCAATTGCCCTACTGACGTGTCTCCAGGAGTGGCTACAGTTACAATCAATGGGTAAAAATAGAGGGGGCTGCAGGGTGGGTACCCCCGAGGAATGTCGCCTCACCCCAAATGCCCAAGTGATTAACCGGGCACCCGGTGATTCTGAAATATTTACGTTTGTCTATGGGAACACGTCTTTTGCGAGATAACTCCTTAGGGCACAGATGTTACTGTGGACATTCCCCGGGTCCCCTCTAGCCCTGCCCCTCCCACAGCGGCGGACTGGCTGAAAGGGCCCTCCTGCCTCACGTTGACCTTACTGCCATGTGCCCACTGTGGTGGTGGGGGCCCGTTTCCAGAGGGCACTGGGGCTCCCACCTGGCTCCCTCCTGCCCGTCTGCTGAGAAATCGGGATGCCCCCCCACAATGCTGCTCACAGAGTGGTACTGGGATCAGGCTCCCTGGGTGAGTGCAGGCAGCTCCCCGGCATGGGGCTCCCACCCCCTCCCCGGGGATGGGGCCCATCTGAACGGTCCCCGCTGCAGAGCTGAGTATGTTACTCTTATAGAGGAAGAAAGAGGGAGAAAGGGACCCTGACGAATCAGAATTAAGAACAGAGATGGTGATTTGTTAGTTTACTCAGAGCTTGGCAAGGCCAAACATGTGCTTGTGATTTATACGGTAACGCTGATTGCTGCCCCAGAATAGCCCACATTCATCCGCAAGACAGTGATTTTGATGTTGGAGAGACCACCCGTACTTAGTGGGGGAACTTAGCTCATGCCAGTAACAAAGGGGAATGGTCTGTGTTCCATGCAAGATGGGGAAACCCTGCCCCGATTTCACTGCTTCAGATTTTCTTGGGTTTTTTTTTTTTGTCGCTCTTGATTTTTTAAAAGTTAATTTTGCAAATGGAACAAGTACGAAACCAAGCTAAATACATCTATGCTACTTATTATTCTGTAGTTTAACTTAGTTTGCCAGTTACTTCATTATCAAATTAGGAGCGTTTCTAGGGAAAACCTCCTTAGAACCTGGATTGAAATTCCATGTAAATTACCCGCCCCTGTTCATTATCCCAGCACTATTCCTTTGTCTTTGATTGTTATCTGAAAGGTGGTGGTGCAAATCCTTAGAATAGGATAGAAGAGAGAAATTATATGTATCAAATGTTAACTACTGAATCTAGATGAAATGTATGTAGGTATTCATTGCCTTATTCTTGAAGTTTTTCTGTACTTTAAAAAATTTCAAAATAAAACACTAAACTATTAAAAAAAACAGGATAGAAGAGATAGCCTTCCTGTCCAATTTGGGATTCAGATTAGTTACAAATTCCTAACTGCTCCTCAGCAAGCAGCCCACCAGCCTCCACCAGTGGCCGAGTCCCCTTCCAGCAAGAAGTCTGCAGGTTGTCAGGCCGCACTTAGGGCTGCATAGTGAGTTCCTGGCCGTTGGGCGTGAGGGCCCGCGAGTCAGGCATGAGGTGCTGGGCATCCACACGCTGTGCCCACCTGGGGTTGCAGTCCTCTGGGAGTCTGGCAAGGGCCAGGATGGGGATACTCGGCTGGGGACTGAAGCAGGGACCCAGGGAGGGAGGGAGCAGTTGGGACTCCAGTTATGGGCACTGAGCCTTGGACACTGTGAGTAAAACAAGAGTCTGTTCTTAGAATTTCGTTCACATTCACCCTTGAGAGCGGCTCAATCATTGCTGCATAGCTAGGCTTCTCTGTCATGCCCTGCCCGGGAAGTCAGCTCCTTCACCTCGGCCCCAGGGACTCCCACAGGGCACAGCACACTGGTCATCACTGGTTGCCTACGTGGCATCACGCGGTGCTCTCCACCCTCCGCCCTTCCTCTCTGACTGCATCGGCGCATCTACAGGCTCGGCACGCGGCACACTGACCAGGAAACAACGACCCAACCTGCAAAACTCACCTCGCACGGAAACCCAGAGCTTCTTCAACCCCTGACTGGGAACAGAGCCAGCCCCAGGCGGTTTGGGTTTGGCCAAGGGCTTCTTAACCTTGGCCATTGGAACCATCTGGGAAGCTTCAAAAGTGCCTTGACCTAGACACTGAGACCCACCCCCCCCAACCCGTGTGCCCCTGCAGACTGGGCCCTGGGCCTCCCCCGTAGCCTGGGAGGTGAGCTACGGGGCAGGAGCTGGGAAGGTGAGTTTTCCAGGTCGAGTACAAACATACGGGATCAGGAATATCCCCCCCAGCACTGGAGACCGACCTCTAACTTCCCTGCACCGGCTGAGCAGGCTCCTGGCTTGCTTTCTGGAAGCTGCGGGCACCATGGTTTGATTCAGTTGAAGGGAGGGCGAGAAGGAGGCCAGAGAAGCCGGAGGTTAGAAGGAACCCCAGCAACTGCACAGCACAGAGGCCCCTTTGGCGATGCCGTCCTGCTGGGAACGGCAGCGGCGGGGGGTGGGGTGGGGGGTGGGGGGGTGGTTGGGGGGTGGCTTCCCAGGCTGCCCTCCCTCTTCCAGGGGCCTTCGGGCATCTCACCACTGGCTGCGTCATCTGGGAAGAGTCCTTGGTGGCAGGTACGAGGCGTACCTTGGTGGCGCCGGGCAGGGCCGTCCCCCTCCCCATGTGCGGCTCCTTCTGGGGCCGGTGTCCTTGGGGTCACAAGGGCTACTGCACTCGGAGCTTTGGTAACTGACAGCTTTGCGCCTGGCCCTGTCAGGGCACCCGAGTCCCCCTACCCCATCCCCACTCTGCACCAGCTCAGGAGGCGGCGGCCTGTGGGTGGAGGCCCCTGCCAGGCTTCGGAGGCCTGAGCCGGGCGGGGGCAGCTCTCCTCTTGCCTGCAGCATGGATGCTTGTGAGCACCTGCGTTTATCGGGTGCTGAGGGATGCAGCCTGGGATCCCACCGGAAGCTTACCCCGTCCTAGGCTTTGTTCTCCAAGCCCCGGGGTTCCGACATGGTGCTTACTCACAGGTGGGGCGTGTTTCTAGCTGCCGCCGAGGGACGTGGAGAGAAGGGACAGGGGTCCTGGCCTTGAACTTCCCCAGGGAGTGAGTGCATGCAGTGAACCAAGCCAAAGGTGGCCATGTCCCCGTATGGCTTTAACCAGAGTGGTAGTAAAAAGAAGGGGACATCTCAGTTTTCTAGGGGCAGGAGGAGGTGTCTGTGTCCTGGGTGTGGGGAGTAAGGTTGTC
Organism: Delphinapterus leucas; assembly: GCF_059928025.1. Classification (NCBI taxonomy): domain Eukaryota; kingdom Metazoa; phylum Chordata; class Mammalia; order Artiodactyla; family Monodontidae; genus Delphinapterus; species Delphinapterus leucas. The sequence goes on from NC_143144.1 coordinate 7,472,481, forward strand.
CCTTTCTGATGTCAACTTCGAGCTTTTCTAGATGTCTCTCAGGGGCCTGCTCTGCCCTGACGTCCCGAGATTTCCCTGCTGCCTTGAGGCATGCCTGTGAGTCCCAGTGGCTGGTTTCAGGCCAACTGTCTCATGTGTTTCATCCTTTTGAAGGCAAGTTTGGACTCCATCCCTGTCCAGCCCCGCAGAATGGGTGTTTGGCTTATGCCACCAGCTGTGATGCCCCCTGGTGAGTTTCAGGAAAGCCTCGCCCCGGGCAGCCACTGAGGCAGGGGGATGGTGAGGCTTCAGGCAGGGCCGGAGAGCAGAAGGGGCCATCTGTCTTGTCATTCCCCCTCCGGGACTCACGCCCCACCAGCTTCTCTCAGCCCACTGGGGCCCCCTTGGGACTCTAAGCCAGATGGTCTGAAAGGTGGTCACTCTTGGTGGCCTTGGGAGAAGCGATTTTAAGAAGCAATGATGGAGGACTTCCCTGGTGGCGCAGTGGTTGAGAGTCCGCCTGCAGATGCAGGGGACACGGGTTCATGCCCCGGTCCGGGAAGATCCCATGTGCCGTGGAGCAGCTGGGCCCGTGAGCCGTGGCCGCTGAGCCTGTGCGTCCGGAGCCTGTGCTCCGCAACGGGAGAGGCCACAACAGTGAGAGGCCCGCGTACCGGAAAAAAAAAAAAAAAGCAACGATGGAAAATGCACAGCTGGTTTGGGCTCTGGAAGGTGCAGCTCCGACATCTGCCACGAAAGCCTGTGACTGCTCCCAGCCTCAGGCTCCGGCGGTGAATGGGGGGGGGGGTCGGTGTTCACAACCTATGGGGTCTGGATTTTAGGACAGGAAGCAGCGCTGGCCCCAAGCGCTGGCTTCGCTTCTACGAAAGGGAAGAGGCATCTCACTGAGTCAGAGCCCGTCCAGCACGCCCATCTTCGGCTCTTTAAAAGCCTGCGGCCCCACCAGCCAGAAACCCCCAGACTCCAGCCTCCCTCTGGTTCCCACAAGTCACCTCGTTAGACGTGCCAAGCGCTCAGGAATTTCTCCATTTGGAACCCGCCTTGCATTTTCCCACCTGGAAGATCACTTTATGTGATTTTGAAACTTAAAATTCTCATTTGATAACAACTGTTAACTAAGCAATGAGAAACTCCTGGCCTGAGAGCCCAACACTGGAGGCCTCTGGCTGGGCGACCGCTCTGCTTGGGGTTGGGGCAGACGGCACGGGGTGGGGAAGGGGGCCTTCTTCCCCCTAAGCAGCTAATGGCAATCACTTTGTCCCTCTACCTACCTATCTACCTCTCCCTCCCTTCCTTCCATCTCTCATCTATCTTCTATTATCTATCTATCATCTATTGATTCATCTCTATCATGTATCCATCCATCCATCCATCTATCATCCATCATCTTCTTGTCTGCCTCTCTGTCTCCCGATCTATCTATCTACCATCTTGCCCATCTTTATATAAATCCTCACTATTTCAGTTAAATCCTCAGCCTTGCTTCCAGGAGACAGGGACCGTTCCTCATTACTCATTCGGTGCAGAGCTGGCAAGGGAACACACACAAAAAGGCACTTAATGAATCCTTCTGGATGGTAAAAGCACTGAGGCCAAAAGGCGAAGCCACTAACAGGTTTTGAAGGGCAAAGCTGAGTGCCAGTGTGCCAGCAGGAACCAGGGCCAAGCATCTGTCTCTCCCGCATCCACCCGGGTGCGTCCTCTGCGGGCCCTCGGGGTCGTCTTTTCTAAGCAGCCCCCTCCTCCCAGTGGACTGGGGTTTTGGGACTTCATCCATCTGGTTGACCCTAACTCCTAACTGCTTTAAAACTTTAAACTCAGCCCAAACTTGAACAAAGCCACCCCCTCCGTCCGCACCTGCTGGCACCCTTCTTCCCTCTTTTCTTTTTTTTTTTGCGGTATGCGGGCCTCCCACCCCTGCGGCCTCTCCCGCCACGGAGCACAGGGTCCAGACGCGCAGGCTCAGCGGCCATGGCTCACGGGCCCAGCTGCTCCGCGGCACGTGGGATCTTCCCGGACCAGGGCACGAACCCGCATCCCCTGCATCGGCAGGCAGACTCTCAACCACTGCGCCACCAGGGAAGCCCCCTTCCCTCTTTTCTTATGCTCTGAAATGTCAGGTGTAAGTGCAGGAAGGGGAGAGCTGTAGACAGTGAGCAACGGAGAGCAGGAGCCTGGCTCCCTCGCCACAGACTTGGAGACGGCGGCTCAACTCACAGAAAGATGGAGGCACCATCATAGATCAAGAGCTACAACACAGCCCGACACAAAGGCACGTGAGCCAATAGGCACTGAATGAGTGAGAGACGGAGTGGAAGGGAGTGACCGCTGGGCCAACGGACAGACACATGGCTGGCTGGCTGGCTGGCTGAGGTGATGGATAGACAGATGGATAAAGGTTAAATGCTGAATCTAACACATGGAGAGTTGTTTTCTGAGTAGAACCTATAAGAGTCGTGGATATTTGGGGCATCTTTTGTCCCAACACTGATTTTTCCTGCAAAAAGGGGCTCTCAGAGGTTAGAACGACAACACAACCCACAGTGTTGGCCAGTGGGATGACAGGAGCCTTATCAGTAACACGAAGCCCCCGCTGCACCCACCTGTCATCCTTGTCCCTTCAGGGGGTGACCGGTGGCGGCTCCCATCCTTTCTGGGCTGTTCCGAGCTGCTCTCCCGACTCTCACCACTGGGGGCGCTGCTGCCGCCTACGGGCGGGGCGCCCCCGCCATCGGCATCCTGGCTGTTGCCAGCGCTGGGCTGGCCTGCGGCATCGCAGTCCTTCCGCACCCTGTGAGATGGAAAAACGCTTCAAGGGTCTCACCAAAACATTTCTGATTGCCCTAAACGCCCCATCACATTCGTGTCCAAATCAGGGTGGCAGACCGGACTCTACAGGTGAGCAGCACACCTGGGACGCCGGTGGAGAGAGGGGCTTCCGTTCCCCAAACCTCAGAGTCTGATAAATGAATATACCACGCCCGGATGAAGAAGCCGCAGGTCCCACCAGCCACAGGGACCCTCAGCTCTGGGGCCTGACATGGAGCTCTGCCAGATTCAGACAAAACATCTTAGAATTCGTTCCAACTCACCAGGGACACCGTTACAACTGGGTGAGAAGACTTAACGGGATGAGAGATGAGTGCCGGGTGGGAGGAGGGATTTCAAGCCCCGTTCTTTGAGACAGATGTGTAACAGCCACTCCCAAAGACCCATAACCTCGGCAGTACTGCAAGGACTCGAGCCCAAGTCTCAGCCCGTGGATGCAAGGGGGAGGGAGACAGACTCATCTGATGAAACAAAGGATGCGCTGCGACGCACTTGGGCACGGCAGTTTTCATCTCAGGAGGAAAGAGCCATGGACAGTGACATTCCAACCAGAAGCCCTGGAGTCGCAGCCCCGCCCCATCCAGCATCCGGGTAAATAATGGCCTTTGTTGTCAAGACCCACCTTAACCACTTGGCTCGGAACCACGCCCTGACGCTGTCCAAGGTGACGGGTCCGCTCCAGACGTTCTTCAGCTGCCTGTGGGTCCCTAGGTAGGAGGTGGTGAGCGGGGAGACATACATGGGGTAGCCCAGGGGCTGGTCGCAGGAGGAACTGATCAGGTTCCGGAGGACCTGCTTGTGGTTCTGGATGCTGCCGCGCTCGGGATTGCAGTTGCGGAGGAAGATGAGCTCTTGCTGCTGCCCCGCCCAAAGGCCACGGACACACTCTCTGTTCACCTGCAGGGGGAAGACGCGGGGAGAAAAGCAGATGGCGGGGGCCGCCAGCATGTTGGTTCTGGGTCTGAGTACCTGGGACCGCAATACTTTGGCCTAAAGCTTTCATAGTCAAGCCCGAATGGCAGCCCCGTAAGGTGGATGTGATGCCACTTTCACGGGGCCACAGAGATCAAATTAAAAGGAAGGAAGGCTTTGTTTCAGCGCGGTGGTCTGAAGCTATAGGAAGAAGAGAATCTCTGGGAAGGGAGTTCTCGGGTTCAGGGACAGGTTATTAGAGGAAGGTCTGGAATTTTAGAGAACTGTAAAGTCTTTAAGAATAAGCTAGGGGCTTCCCTGGTGGCGCAGTGGTTAAGAATCCGCCTGCCAGTGCAGGGGACGCGGGTTCGAGCCCTGGTCCGGGAAGATCCCACATGCCGCGGAGCAACTAAGCCCGTGCACCACAACTACTGAGCCTGCGCTCTAGAGCCCGCGAGCCACAACTACTGAGCCCATGTGCCACAACTACTGAAGTCCACGTGCCTAGAGCCCATGCTCCGCAACGAGAGGCCACCGCAATGAGAAGCCTGCACACCGCAACCAAGAGTAGCCCCCGCTCGCCGCAGCTAGAGAAAGCCTGCGTGCAACAAAGACCCCACGCAGCCAAAAATAAATTAATTAATTAATTAAAAAAAAAAGAATAAGCTAGATCCTGACCCTCAGCGACATGTGTGTCTAGCCTACCAGGACTTCTTGCCAAAGCTGTCACCCGGGCACCGGCTCTCTGGGTGGGAAAGGGCCCTGGAGGAGATGCACCACCTGCCCCGGGGGTGCCCTGCATGCTGGGCAATGCTGCCCCCCCAACCCTGGGACCGTGGGTCTAGACAGAGGATGCTGGCCCAAGGTGAGGGCATAGGTGCCAATCCATCCTATTTCTTCTCACATTCCCCCCAGATGGGAGGCTCGGGCCAGCTGGGAAGGATGGGCCCCATACCTTGATCACCTTGAAGCTCAGGAAGCTTCTGTGCAGCATGATGACCTTGTACTCATCTGTGCCCTCGTCTACCACATGCCGCAGGGTCAGCAGCTCCTCCTTGTTGGCCAGCACGGCGCCCCTCCAGGCCGGGTCGCCCTCATGGCAGATGACCACTTTCTTCTCAAAGGACTGTATGGCCTCGTAGAGGACCACAGGGTCTTCGTACTCATCAGGGCAAGTGAACTGGTCCTGGGGAAGGAAGTCCATCTTTGGGTCAGGAGGACCAGAGAGCTGGCCCCGGGTGGGTGCAAGGCCAAGCCCACCTGCACGTCTCACAGTTGCCCTGAGTGGATGGAGGACACCTTGCCAACTCAGCACCCTTGGCCTCGGGGCCGTGCTAGGCAAGGAGCTTGTGACTTAGGTGCCTATGACTTTTTGAGACAGCGTGGGCACTTCTGATGTCATTTTCTCTGGCCAAGTCCCCTCTTCCATCCTAGTGGGAGATCACCACCTCCTAGGGGTCTTGAGGGCACACTGTCACGGACACCGTCAAGAATATGCGATGCCTCAACGCTTAGTTACTAAATCGGAAGCCCACTCATCAATGTCATGCCGAGGAAGGGGACTGCGTTTTTGAAAGGTCATTTTTTTCCCCTGATGTTTCAGGCTTATACTTTTTTTAAAAAAAGGAATGTTTACCTGGTGCAGCTTCAGGGACATCCTGAGAGCTGGGGCAACAACTTTGTGCAGGAGGTCGATGTCTGCAAACACCCACTCATCCTGGGCTGTTATTCTGAAGTCACCTTTGAAGAGGGTGTGGAGGCCGTACAGGAAAGAATCCAGGCTGTGAAACAAAGTCGAGTTTGTTCGTTCATACGGAGCAAAGGTGTTCAGGCTCCTGTCACCCTGAGCTGGCCTGAGTCTCCCTTGTGTCACCTCAGGAAGGATTTTACTGTCTTTAGGCTGATCCAGCAGAGGTCCCACCGAACACCTGACACTGCAGGCCGTATTCAGACTCTTGTGACAACTGCTGTAATGGTCACCTTCAGGAATAGCCACTGATGCTCTGGATCCCTGAGTGTGATGGTGGAGGTCCTGGTCAGAGCTGGCCTGCTATGTCCACAGGCAGAGTGAGTGCTGAGACATGGGGCCGTCTGGTCCAGGAGCCCTGGGGCCTCCACTTCTTGGGAGGGAGGCAGGGAGGCCAGGGCAAGAACCCAGGCCCTTCCATTGGTCGTCTCTGGATAGCGCTTTCGGACTATGTCACTCATAATAAAAATTGGATTCTCCCACCATATGGAGAGAAAATGACACCAAATCCAATCTCAAATTGGCCATTTAGACTCTCAGAGAACCTCCAGCTCCCAATCCCACCTTTTTTTTAATGACTAGAGGATGAGGCACGATAGAGGGGATTAAAATGAATGACGGAAGGATTTCTCAGGCTGTCCAGGTTTTTATGTTTCTAGGCTTTTTGGCTTTGTTTCCATTTCCTGCATGTAATTGAGCATCGCCTGGGTGGAGAGCAGAGAGGTGCCCAAGGGACATCTTTCACGGTCTGGGTCCTTTACCTTTTGGATCAACGCAGGGAGTGGGTCTGGGAAAGCGACTCACCCTGTATTATGCGGAGGGAAAGAATGGTTCTTCCCTCATTCGTCGCCTCGAGTTCCAGTGATACACTCAGTCCCAGCGTCCTCTAAACACCCTGGCCTCTGACATCCCTGAGCGGGAGTGTGGGCAGCTGTACGAGAAATAGCATCCCCGACGGGGTTGAACTGGGACAGAACGAGCAGGGAAGTGTGTGCGGAAGACACGCTCCGAGGATGGAACTGAGAAGGATCTAATGAGCTGGCTCGCCAAGCAAGACTTTGGATCCAATGCAGCACGCCAGACCCACACGTCAGGGAAATAGCTCCACTGCTGGCTGCTGGAGCACGCCGTTGCGAAACACCCCAGCATCATTAACCTCCTTCCAGAACTCCCTGGAGAGGGATGCCGGGGCTTGGAGTCAGAGCAGGCCGTGGGAAACGGGAGCAGCCAGGGTCTAGGCAGGTGGGGCAGATGCTGTGGCCTCGAGGAGCCCAGAACCTTCCAGAAAGAGTCCAGGAGGCAGCCCTCCTGAACAGGCTCCCCCGACACAGAACACAGACTTCCTGGAGCTGCCTGCGGTCCTGGGAGGGGAGGGGTGGACCGCAGAGCCAGGCTGGAGCAGTGCAGATGCAGGGAGGGAAGCTTTGAAACGGTGCTAACTGCTGTCACTGAAAATGGTGACAGCAAAATGCCCCTGTCGTCAGATAGGGGTGAAATCCTGAAAAGAGGGGGTTAAACGTGGGTGGTTTTTTTTTCTGGAAAGGATTAGAAGCATGCCTCGCTGCTTGCACACAGGCGTAGAGAAATCACTCCTCTCGATGTGGGGCTGGGGACGGTGGCAGAGGGAGATAGAGGAACCTGCGCAGATGCCCAGAGCGACACGGGCAGATGGAAGAGGAGACCCGGAGAGTCAGCCCATCCTTTGCTCGGCGGCGTGTGAAAGCAGCCACAGGCCCGACTGCCCGGTCGGGAAAAGGCCCTTCCACGGGACCTCACTGAGTGCTTGTGAGCCCACCCCAGGTCCCCAACGGTAAATGCTTTACCGGCCCTTTCTATTTTCAGAGGAAAATGACACTTTGTGACGCTTACTGCTGTTCCATTAAAATGAGCCTCAATGCACAAGTGAATTATCTATGAAACAGAATCACGGGCACAGAGAACAGACCGCTGGTGGCCAAGGGGGAGGGGGACGGGGGGAGGGAAGGACTGGGAGTTTGGGATTAGCAGATGCAAACTATTATCTATAGGATGGATAAACAACAAGGTCCTACTGTACAGCACAGTGAACTATAGTCAATATCCTGTGATAATCCATAATGGAAAAGAATATGAAAAAGGATGTATATGTGTGCATAACTGAATCACTTTGCTGTACAGCAGAAATTAACACAACATTGGAAATCAACTATATTTCAATTTAAAAAAAAGTTTTTTTAAATGAGTCTCCATGTAGAAAACAAAGCCTCGGGTAGAATTCCACTAGATTGATGGTATTACCCCTAGCACCTTAAAGGTACAGGCATCCTAAAAGTAAGGGTGTTTCATTACCTGCCTTTTAATCTCAGGAGGATGAGGAGGAGGAAAGCAGAGATGTGATGAGCTGGAAGGCTATGGCAGGGAGAGCACAGGTCTCCAGGTCGCCTGCAGCACATTGCTGACTTGGAGCATTATCAGGCTTGGTCTTGTTAAGACTCTACTGAGAGATGACAGGCTCCCACCCCCAGGCCAACAGCTGGAGTGGGGAAACAGGGTTACATCTGAGTCGATCAAGGTTGGCCTTCGTGGGGACTAGAACAGCCACTGCCCGGCCCCCTAGCGCTGCCTTTATTTACTAAGTTTCTAGCACGTGTGCAGTGCCACGTAAGACCGGGCTTATCTCGGTGCTGCGGTCTGGCTCTCTACCTGTGGATGTAGAGATTGTCCCTGCACTGAGGACTGCTTGGCGACAAACTCTATAAAGGACCTTCTGTACCTCTTCTGCTGCACTCAACCCATGTTCCATGGAGTCAGGACTTGAATCATATGTTGCCTTCATAACTGTGTGTGCATGTGTGTATGTGTGTACACGAGCATAGGTGCACATCTGTGTGTGTACACGAGCATAGGTGCACATCTGTGTGTGCGTGTGTGTGCATGCATGTATATTGTGCATGTACATAGGTGCACATTTGTGTGTGTGCATGAGCATGGGTGCACATTTGTGTGTGCATGTGTGTACGTGTGTGCATTTACATGGGTGCACGTGTGTGTGCTCACACGTGTGTTGGAAAGGATGATCCAGCCTCCACCTCAGAGTGACTCTGCACCCCCAGCAGACACCAACGACCACCAAGCTGGGTCTTCGCGACACTCTGCTTGTACTGCCTCCTATTCTTTCTGGTTCTGACCCCGCTTCCTATTCTACGATGACATAACCACTGGTGCTGCATAGATGAGAGGCTGGAGCCACCAGTACTTGAGCACAGTCACTCATAGCCTTCGTGGAAATGGCCACGTTCCAGCTTGAGGCTCCGGCTGTTGCCTGCAGTGCCAGCGGAAACTCCAGCCCCAGGTTAGCCTAAGGCTTATGCTTTAACGGGTCCCGCCCAATTCAGCATCCTCACCCATCACCTTTCACGGCAATGACAGCTTGAGGACGGCCAGTTGAAGCAAAGGTTGTTTTCACTCCTTGTATCGCATCTTTCTTTATCCACAGAGGAGTCCTCAGAGCTCTATGCTAGCCAGATGCTCCTTAAGCCCCTCGAAGCCCTACTTTTGTTCAAAATCACTGACCAACTCAGCCCAGTTTTCACCTGCACCCTCTCACTGGTTCTTGGCCCAAGGACATTTTGGCCCCCGGGGGACATCTGACAATATCTGGAGACATATTTTGGACGTCACAGCTGAAGGGGGTGATGCTCCTGGCACCCAGTGGGTAGAGGCCAGGCAGCAACGTCCAGGACAGTCCCCCCCCCCCAACAAAGAACCACACAGCCTAAAATGTGAATAGTGCCACTGCTGAGAAACCCTGCTCTCTCAGAAAAAAAAAAGTAGCATTCAAGATAGAGATTTTAAGTTTTGGACAATGGGTCATTATCTTGGGTGCAGCGTCAGTGACTCTGAGGATTCAGGAAACAAGTCTAACGCTGGGGCCTGGGGCCTATATTCTGACTAAGCTGCTCGGGTGATCCTGAGGCACCAGGGGTGATTCTGGGGACCAGAACACCCAGACATTTCAGGGAGCCTGGGCAGGTTGGGCAAGGCTGGTCCAGGGCAGGGTGCACGGTGTTAGCTGGGTGATGAAGAGGGACAGAAATGATGCCCACCAGCACCCGGCCAGCGACGTGGAAAGAGAGGGGAAAAAAGGCACCTGGGGACTTCCCTGGTGGTCCAGTGGGTAAGACTCCATGCTCCCAGTGCCAGCGGCTCGGGTTCGATCCCTGGCTGGGGAACTAAGATCCCGCACGCCGCAACTAAGACCTGGTGCAGCCATAATAAATAAATAAATATTTTTAAAAGAAAAAGAAAAAAAGGCGCCTGCCAACGCTTCTGTCCCTTGAGAAAGTCCCGCCAGATCCCTGCCCCTCTGGCAAGTGCCCTAAGATTAATCAATGTACCTCCTTGTACAATCCAGGTGCTTTTCAATCCAGCGTGCTGGCGCCCGGAACAAGTGAGTTTGGGCACAAGCTCTTCAGAGCTGAGTCTTGGTTTCCCACAGCCCTCGGGCTCTCCTGGATGTGAGCTCCACTGGTTTCAAAGCCAGATTTTATGGGGCTTGTTTTTCTGGTTCAGATCCCCCAGCTGGGGAGCCCAATGTGGGCCTCAGACCCCTCGCTCCTCAGGGGGGACCCCCTCGGTGGTGACTTCCCTCCCACTTGTGGGTCGTCATACTGGAGGTGCAGGTTCTGACTGGACCGTTTCTCCACCCCTCCTACCCTTCTCGATGTGGCCTTCTCTGATATCCTTAGTTGCGGGAAATCTGCCCTGCTCGCCTTCTCAGGGATCGTTGTTCTATGTGATGTGGTAGGTTTGGTGTGATTATGAGGACAGGTGACCTCAGAATCTTCCTACACCATCCTGACCTGAGCTGGACAACTTGATTTTAATCTCTGGTTCAGGAGCGTGCGTCATGTTTACTTTATTTCTCTTCTAGATCCTGATTTCTGAGCTTCCTACCCCAGTCTGTCAGGCAGACCTCAGTCTTGTCTGCAAGAGGATTCACTATCACGTCTGGCCCTAGTGCGGGGTCTCATCTCCAGCAGACGGTCGGCAGGGAAACTGAGATTATGTCCGGGATTCCTGAAGGACGCGATTTTCCTCAGTCCGCTATGGGTGAGAGCAGTGTGGACACAGTAGATGTGACCCCAGACTAGGACAGTGACCCCCTGCCACAAGGTCATCTGTAAGGGCTCTCAGCCCCCAGCACAGGACATCTAGGGCTGGACTGTCTGTCATTTTTCAAGCTTACATTTATCTTGACATGTTCTATTCTCTTAGAAGCCTCGTTACTCCAAGAGTCAGTAAAATTTCTTCTTCAAGCAAACATGTTGCTGCTGTGGATACAGCCACCTTCTCACCTTTCATCTCTATAAACGGACCGTCAGCTACGATCCACTCATCACCTCTCATGTACCTGAAGACAGTCACCAAGCCATCTTTTAGCCCCTGTGGTCAGTGAAACTATCTTGATTTCCTCCTAAACATGCCTTTATATTTGTGTGCTCTTGTTCAGTAGGAGGCACAGTTCTACAAAGGGGATAGGCCCCAAACTCCAAATCAAAACCACTATCAGGGTTTGCTTGTCACAACCCTATTAACTCATCCTATCTCCGTAACATATGGACGTCTTATTTGAAGACATTGTACATACCTGTACTCCTTTGCTCACTTGCATTCAGCTTATCATTTAAGCTGATTCTCAATTTGCTCATCCTCTCTAATTTTTCATGCGTGTATTTTTCTTCCTTGAGGATAGCCTATCAAACCTATGTCACTGCTGTGAAGACAAAATATTTCCCCAAGAAACCCATCAAATGAAGCAGAGCTTGTGACTTATGCTAGACTGCTATATAAGACTTACCTGTGGAGTAAGTGTTCAAAACTCATCTGTCAGTCTTTAATACTAAATATGTGAGAATGACTTGTTAGGTGTCAGAAAGTACACTTAAGGGCGTACTCCTGAGCTAAAATTATACGAGGATAAAGCGCATGTGCGCACACGCGCGCGCACACACACGCAGATCATAAGCCACTCCTACTTTGAACATGAATAAAATATTAGCAAAGTGAATCCATCATTGCATAGATAGAATGTATCGTGACCAAGTAGAGCTTATCTCAGAACTGTAAGGATGTTTTAATGAAGAAATCTATTCATATAACCTAGTACGTTAATAGATTTAAGAAGAATTTCATCTGAATGTGAGCCCTCAAGCTTTGAAAGAATTCAACATCGTTTCCTGATGAAACCTTTAGCAATCTACGAAGAGAAGGACACTCCTAACGATGAAAATGGTCTAATAGAATCCTAAAACAAACCTTATTTTTTAACGCTAAAATATGACACTTGTTCCCCATTAATGTCTGGATTAATGTGAGGATGCTGTGTTAGACCGAATAATGGTCCCCCAGCATGTCTACGTCCTAATCTCTGGAACCCGTGGTTATGTTACCTTACAGGGCACAAGGAATTTTGCAGATGTGATTAAATTGAGCATTTTGAGATGCGGAGATTTTCCTGGATTATCTGGGAGGGCCCAATGTAATCACAAGGATCCTCATAAGTAAAAGAAGGAAGCGGGTGAGGTAGAGTTTGTCACAGAGAGATTGGAAAAGGCTACACGTTTGGCTGGGAAGATGGAGGAAGGGGTTGCTGGGATGCAGGCGGCCTCTAGAACAGGGGATGGATTCTCCCCTCAGAGCCTCCAGAAGGAATGCAGGCACCTTGATTTTAGCCTAGTGAAACCCATTTTCTACTTTTGATCTCCAGAGCTGTAAGACAACTAATGTATGCTGCTGTAAGCCACCGAATTTGTGGCAAGTTGTTACAGCAGCAATTGGAAACTAACACAGACGTCCACCTCCAACTGGAGGTCAGAGCCAATGGAACAGGAAAAAGAACTGAGGTATAAATACAGGAAAGAAAAAGGCAAAATTGTCATTATTTGCAGATATGTCTTTTCAGCAGAAAATCAAATAGAATTAATTGAAATAATGTTTATAACAGAGTTCAGTAGAGGTGCCCAGGATGAAATCGGTATAAAAAACTAAATACAGTAAGTCCCCTACATACAAACGAGTTCCATTCCAAGAGCACATTCGTTAAGTGCAATTTGTTCGTAAGCCCAACAAATTAGCCTAGGTACCCAACTAACACAATCGGCTATATAGTACTGTATTGTAATCGGTTTATAATACTTTCCACATAAATAATACATAAAAAACAAACACAGTACAGTAAAGTACACAAAAGCACAACCACTTGTAGAGGATGCACGCGTGTAACAATGTACGCCGGACACGTGAACTAACTTACATGATTGGGCATGCAAACGCACGTTCGCATCTTTGAAAGTTTGAAACTTGAAGGTTCGTATGTAGGGGACTTACTGTAACCTTCCTGTATACCAGCAGTAGCCAATTAGAAAAGGTGACAGGAAAAAAAGGATTTTATTCATGATCACAATAAAACTATCAAATACCTAGAGACAAGTCCATAAAGGATTACAAATCTCCAAAAAAATGATAAACTATTATGGAAAGACATTCAAAAAACTGAATGATTATGAAGATACACCATATTATTGACTGATGTCCGTTCTTTCCCCAAATTAATCTGTGAATTTAATATATTCTAAATCAAAATTCCAAATGAGGTTTTTTTTATAAGATATGAGTCTAAATTTCACCTGAGGAGAAAATGAGGAGTAGCAGGCCCACCATAAAAACAAGTGCACCTTGAAATACGGTACAGGACTGCTCAGGGAAGTGAATCAGTCCCAGATAATCAAATCTTTCCCTAGACTAGCAAGAGTATCATTCCCAGATTTATCTCATCACTATGTTTGCAACAAGCAGAGCCGACTTGGAGTATGAGAAGCTGTTTGAAACAAAAAAAAAAAAATCCCATCAAAACAAGGCTGACCAAGGCAGCTGCTAGGAAAAAATAAATAAAACAGACCAAGTTAGATACAGCTGGATCAGGAAAATTGGAACAAGTAACACAAAGAACAAGATCGAAGAAATCTGAAAATATGTTGTACGGGAATGGAAAGAGTGAAATCGTTGAAGCATTTGTTTGCAATTTGTAAAGAAAATCTGAAATTTATTAAAAAAAAAAAACAAAAAAACTTCCCATTGGTCCAACAAAAGATTATGTGCTTGGATGCTGTGAATATCTGAAGACCCATTTTGTGATGTGGAGTCCAGAATCTTCTGAGGCCCTTCTCAAAGAGTAGTCCCTATGTACAGAATTATAGGGGACTGTTTTACAAAGCCCACGAAGGAGGCTTCTGCTAGACTTTCAATCATCAAATTCAGTCCCAGATGACCACAGAGGGAACTGCCTGGGTCTAGTATGAGGCTGAGTCAGGTAGGAGGGAAGAGAGGGGCTAGAAGCAGGTCAGCTCCTCCCCAGAGTATTTCCTAGAACACAGATCAACACAATACTTTAATTGGTGAGCATTTCCCATCTATGAGGAAAATCATAAAGTTCTGGGATGTGGGTGTTGAAAGACTAGCTGTCACGAATTCCAGCCACCTTGGTTCTCACCTTTTCCTCTTAGTGACTCAAGGCTATAGCCTCCAGAGAGGGATGGAGGGACTGCCAACCACACCACGTCACCCCTTACCAATGCACACACGTCACGGAGGACGCCTGTCCGTGGCTTGCCAACAGGAATGACTCAGAGCCATCCCCTGCAGGAAGGGCATTCAGAAACACCTTCGACAAGTCTCCCTGGACTTGTTCACCCAAAGGCCAGGCACTGTGACGGCTGTTAAACAAGCACACATGTTGCTTTTGCCCTTAAGCAGCCTGTCATCCCACCTAATAACCCCCAAACACACTCAAGTAGGGTATCAGAAGGACCGCTTTGCAGAGCACCGGATCAACCATACAACACAGACATCTTGAACAAAGTCCCAGTGAAGGAGAAACCACTACATAGAAGCTCTTTCTTTTTCAGCTCCCTGGGTCTGTATGATTCTCAGCCTTGGCTGCACGTTGATGCACCCGGGGAGCCATAAAAAAGTCCCGATGTGTGGTCCACCCGCAGGGGTCGTGATGTGATCGCTCTGTCCTGGGCTAAGGCCTGGGCATCGGGATATGTACAAGCCCCTCGGGAGATTTTCATGTGCACCAATCAAGAGGCCTCTGACGGACAGGCAGAATCTAGAACATCTGGTCCACAGTGCTAACTACCAAAGGGGCAGTGTGTGAAACAGCCACCAGCCGGGGCTATGAGCAGGTGACTGATGAAATTCACAAGGGCGGTTCCCTGGAGAAGGAGGAGGTCGGGGCAAAGAGCACAGCTTCATCTGCGATGCCAGTTCAGGGGCTTGTGTGTGAAGGCAAGACCTCAGGGACCGAGGGTGAAGGAGGGTGAAAGGGGCCAGGAGAGGGTTTAAAGCTAAACACAAAATTGTTTTGTTCTTTAAGAAGAGAAACTTGTAGAAAGAGAGTTTGAAAAAAACAGGAGAAGCAGTATCCAGTCATCAAAGCCCCACAGAGTCAGGGCGGGGCAGGGGCTGGAGTTAAAGCACAGAAGTGACAATTTTCTTTTGTGAAGAAAAACGGGGGAAGGGAACTAACTTTTTTTGAGCATTAATTCCGCCAAATACCAGGCTAGGCGCTTTGCATGCATGATTTCATTTAATCTTCCCAGAAAATTCACAAGGAACCTTGTAACATAGAACAACGCCCTATACCCAGAATTCGGGGGTTTTGACTGTTCTGTATTACGGCTGTTTCTACATCTAATTCTCCAGATCACCGTGGTTATAAAGTCTTCTCAGAGGCCCAACATGATTTATTAGGGAGAGAACACTCTGGAAGAAGTAGGAGCAGTCTAACTTTAAAATAAAGAAAACGATGGACAAAAATCTGTCCAACATATAAAATGCCAACTGGTGTCTGTGACAACTGTTTCCCCAGGTACCTGATGGCCATGTTGTGAGCCGCAGTCCCCAGAGCTCTCCTGCCCAGGATGCAGAGCGCGAACGACAAAGTCACCAGAGGAGAGTCCTCGTCACTGTCCAGGTGCTTCGAGGGCTGGAAGAACAAGGATGTTAATTCAGCTTTCACGTGGGTTCCGGACCAACAGACAACTATAAATGCAGAGGCTTTCCCTGTGTCACCCACGGTGGTCACCCGGGCCCCATTAAAGTGACCTGACAGATGGGAAACTCTGCTTCCTGAGTTTCTCTTGAGGTTGGACGTGGAAAAAGAATTTAAATGGGGGGCTTCCCT
Source organism: Delphinapterus leucas (assembly GCF_059928025.1). NCBI lineage: Eukaryota > Metazoa > Chordata > Mammalia > Artiodactyla > Monodontidae > Delphinapterus > Delphinapterus leucas. Next base: position 7,488,197 of record NC_143144.1, read on the forward strand.
GGTGGCGCAGTGGTTGAGAGTCCGCCTGCCGATGCAGGGGACATGGGTTCGTGTCCCGGTCCGGGAAGATCCCACATGCCGCGGAGCGGCTGGGCCCGTGAGCCATGGCCGCTGAGCCTGCGCGTCCGGAGCCTGTGCTCCGCAACGGGAGAGGCCACAACAGTGAGAGGCCCGTGTACCGCAAAAAAAAAAAAAAAAAAAAAGAAAAATTTAAATGGGGAAACTACCTTAGGAAAGTAAAGGGACTAACACGAGGCTGGCTGGCCTGTTTCCCTGGAATTGTGAATATGGCACCTCGAGGTCAGGAAGATGGTGAGAGCTTGCAGTCAAATGAACCGCCACCTGACCCTGTGCAACGCCCACCTTAACCCTGTTCAGTGCCCACCTTAACCCTGTCCAAGCCCATCTTAACCCTATTCAACGCCCACCTTAACCCTGTGCAATGCCCACCTTAACCCTATTCGATGCCCACCTTAACCCTATTCAACGCCCATCTTAACCCTATTCAACGCCCACCTTAACCCTATTCAACGCCCACTTTAACCCTGTGCAATGCCCATCTTAACCCTATTCAATGCCCACCTTAACCCTGTCCAACGCCCACCTTAACCCTATTCAATGCCCACCTTAACCCTGTGCAACGCCCACCTTAACCCTATTCAATGCCCACCTTAACCCTATTCAATGCCCACCTTAACCCTGTGCAACGCCCACCTTAACCCTATTCAACGCCCATCTTAACCCTATTCAATGCTCACCTTAACCCTGTCCAACGCCCACCTTAACCGTGTCCAATGCAGGGCACAGGCACACCAGCAGGGAGAGAAGTAGTATGGGAATCAAGTGCAAATGAGGGTTTTCTGTTGCCTCAACAACAAGAAGCCCACTGAGCTGACCATAACTCCAACAATTAAATGAAGGGGGTCATCCATAGCTTAAAAAGAGGGGCATGGGGAGATGCAGAAGGAATTTAAACTTAAAGTCCCTTTTGCAAGAAAAGAGAAATAATTTCATTTTTATGAGCCAGCTGAGGAAAGAGGAGTGCCACCATTGTGGGGATAGCCAGGAAAATCAGTAGATTCTTTGACTATTTCAGCCACCAGGAGAGGCTCAGCGTGGGTTAGGATCTCAGCACACATTCTTCCGGCTGCATCTGGAGGAAGCAGACTCTGCCACCTACTCTTTCTCCCACCTGTTTTCCATCACTCAGGCAAAGGTCAAGGACCTGGGCTAGTGTCATAATTTGGTTTACCCTCTACGGGTCACACAACACACTTCATCAGCTGTCGAGAAGGCCATTTCAACGTGGATCTACCATTTCCTTCAAAAACACATTGCGAGAAGCTTTCCAAATCCTGAGAAGCAGACATGACCGACCCCCTCCACTTGCCTACCTCCCCTTTCTCCTCCTTGTCTCCTTCCTTGTCTTCCTTTTCTAAGATGTCAGTGTCCTTGGTTTCATTTCTAAGAGGCTGCTTTCATCTCCAGAAGTGTCCTCAGCATGTGAGCAACGATGCGCGTGCGCGCACACACACAAACCTACGGGAGTAGCTTGGACTGTCTGATTGCTAAACAGAATGTGCTGGTCCACGATTCAACACGTTCGGCAAATCCTCTGCATTTCAGCACAGATATACTCTGTACGGAAATCTCAAAAAGTAACTCTAAACACAGAATTGTCCAGAGTTTTAAAACCGTGAAGGAGGCTTAACACTGCACTGACTCTGAACACAGTAAACAGGAAAACGTACCTTCAAGGCCCCTTCACTGGAGACGTGGTATATGAATTCTTCCATTTCATTTTGCTTAATTGTTAAACAAACACTTATCCAAATACTAGTGTCCTGGGACTTCCCTGGTGGCGCAGTGGTTAAGAATCTGCCTGCCAATGCAGGCGACACGGGTTCGAGCCCTGGTCCAGGAAGATCCCACATGTCGCGGAACAACTAAGCCCGTGCACCACAACTACTGAGCCTGCACTCTAGAGCCCGTGTGCCACAACTAGTGAGCCTGCGCACCACAACTACTGAAGCCTGCGCACCTAGAGCCCATGCTCCACAAGAGAGGCCACCGCAATGAGAAGCCTGCGCACTGCAACAAAGAGTAGCCCCCACGCGCCAAAACTAGAGAAAGCCCACACGCAGCAACGAAGACCCAATACAGCCAAAAATAAATAAAATAAATTTATATATATTACAAAAAGCAAATACTAGTATCCTTCCTTGCCTCTATTTCATTACAGTCTATAGTATAAGAAAGAGATTATTAGAGAAATGCAAATCAAAACCACAATGAGGTATCACCTCACACCAGTTAGAATGGGCATCATCAGAAAATCTACAAACAACAAATGCTGGAGAGGGTGTGGAGAAAAGGGAACCCTCTTGCACTGTTAGTGGGAATGTAAATTGATACAGCCACTATGGAGAACAGTATGGAGGTTCCTTAAAAAACTAAAAATAGAATTACCATATGACCCAGCAATCCCACTACTGGGCATATACCCAGAGAAAACCGTAATTCAAAAAGTCACATGCACCCCAATGTTCATTGCAGCACCATTTACAATAGCCAGGACATGGAAGCAACCTAAATGCCTATTGACAGACGAATGGATAAAGAAGATGTGGCACATATATACAATGGAATATTACTCAGCCATAAAAAGGAACGAAATTGGGTCATTTGTAGAGACGTGGATGAATCTAGAGACTGTCATACACAGTGAAGTAAGTCAGAAAGAGAAAAACAAATATCGTATATTAACGCATATATGTGGAATCTAGAAAAATGGTACAGATGAACCCGTTTGCATGGCAGAAATTGAGACACAGATGTAGAGAACAAACGTATGGATACCAAGGGGGGAAAGCGGCAGGGGGAGGTGGTGGGATGAACTGGGAGACTGGGATTAATATGTATGCACTAATATGTATAAAATGGATAACTAATAAGAACCTGCTGTGTAAAAAATAAATTAAATTTTAAAAAAAGAAAAGAAAGAGATGGTCTTTACAAGGCTCCTTGCTTTTTAAACTTACACTCAACTCTTCAGCCCCACCTCCCCTACCTACCTCTTGCCTCTTCCGTGCACAGTACTGAATCCACTCCAGATACACGTTGCAGTAGCTGGCTCGAGTGATCCCCTGGAGACACGGGACATAGTCGTCATCGATGTTCATGTTGAACATTGCAAGGTCACGCTCAATGTAATGCCACTTGGCAAAGGGCTGCAGGGACTTGAGAAGGGATTCGTTTTTGATCCAGGAAAACAGTTTGGGGGATGTCACCATATAGTATATTATACTCTGCCAAGAGAAAGCAAGATTTTGAGCCCTTATAGCCATTCCAAAGCCAGAAAGACTTTTTCAACTGTATTTCATAAAGTAAATCAACATCAGGGAAGTATGAGACATGAGATCCCCACAGGCGGTATCATTTGTTTTTCCTGCTAGACTTTTTTTTTTTTTTTTGCGGTACGCGGGCCTCTCACTGTTGTGGCCTCTCCCGTTGCGGAGCACAGGCTCCGGACGCGCAGGCTCAGTGGCCATGGCTCACGGGCCCAGCCGCTCCGTGGCACGTGGGATCCTCCCGGACCGGGGCACGAACCCATGTCCCCCGCATCGGCAGGCGGACTCTCAACCATTGCGCCACCAGGGAAGCCCCCTGCTAGATTTAATGCACAGAACCCACTGGAGATGTTTTTAAATGTTCTCTCTTGAGAGTCAGTGGAGGGAAGAGGGACGTGAGAAGAGGAGAATGCTAGCAGAATGTACCAGATCAGAATCTCCTTGGTGAGAAAGAATGACAGCCAGCGCCATCCTTTCTGAGAGATGCACACAAAAGCATCACGGTTTCTTTAGGCTTCCTGGAGGCCAGGCTGGGCTGACGCTGCTTGGACAGATCAGGGCACGTCCTCCTCCAGGGCCTCAGACAAAGTGTGTGTCATGAGCTAAAGCAACAAGGTACTTATGGAAAGTACTTATGATGTAAAATTGTTCACACACACACACACACACACACACACACACACACACGTATACATAATCCTGGGTACCCAGACAGTGGACATCTGTGATGTCTTCAAAAATAACCCATGTTACAGCCACTATGGAGAACAGTATGGAGGTTCCTTAAAGAACTAAGTGTCCTTAAAGAACCATGTGTCCTCCTTCATCAGACATTCCACTTATGAATCCAACTAGGGAAAACACCACCTTCAGGCTTTATGATTCTGAGCTACAGATTTATTGAAAGCCATCTTATAGTTTTCGAATGAGTTCATCCTTCAAGAAGGCTAGCATCCAGCCTGGAGAAGTAAACACGTGACAGAGAAAAAGAAAAATCCAAGTCTGCTGTGGACACATCAGGAACAGACGGTAGCATCTACGGACAAGTCCCTTGCAACCCCACTCCACTTGCGTTATCACTGGAAAAGGGAAGTGGCTGGTGCCACCGGGGCTGATGCATCCTGTATGCAAACCGAGAGTGATGGGAGGGGCAGGGGCGGCGTTTGATGCAAAGAAGGCAGTGGCTCCTGCTCCCGTAGAATCCAACCCTTCTCCGATTATAAAAGGCATTCCGGCCAGGCGAGAAGACAGAAAGTAATGCACACGGGATGAACGTGAGCAGGGCTTCGGCGACGGAGGTGAGTGGGCAGAGGGGCCCTTTGCTAGGCAGCATCCCCCAGCTCCCCTTCTCTTCCTCCCTTTAGCTGGGATGGAAAATCCAGAGCACCAAGGTCAGAGGTTGCCGAGGTGCCTGATTTCAGGTTACTGCAGGAGTCTGAATGCTGAGCGGACAGACACAAGCGGTCTCTGGATTTGGGCAAAACCACAGCAAACGCCTGACTCAGCCTCTCTCTGCTGTTAGGACCGAGCGCAGCCTGCACGTTGGAGAAGGCTCATCTGTGGCTCGTGGTGTGTGGTCTTCCTTCTTTGGGGCATAATCTCTGTTAGGCTCCATCATCCACCTGACCCCCAGGCGGGGGAGCGGAAGCATGAAGTCCGCAGACAGTAAGCAAAATTCAGTAGTTCACATGTTTCCCCAACCTCTGCAGCTTTGCGTCCAAGCAGCACTGCTGGCCTTAGGAAACCCCTTCAGGGGAGGGAGGGAGGGAGAGAAGGAGGGAAGGAAAGAGGAAACAAGGAAGAGGCCAGGGGAAGCTGAAAGCAGAGGGGCAAAAGACAGAGGCACTAATCACGGCCACACTTCATCACTGTTTTGAGGTTTAAAATGAGATCATGCATATGAAGCACTTAGCACCTGGCCTGGCGCATGGGACGTGTGCAAAAATCATAATCACCGTCCTATCTTTGGCATCTATGACTTACGTACCCCGCAAGCTTGAGGCCCAGGGCGGGCAGCAGTAGCAGAGCTCAGGAGAGGTTTCGAGCAGGGGATTCAGAAAAGAGGAGACAGCTGAATCTCCCATGGTCACCAGAGTGCACATCTAATATTCAAATACGTAAATCAAGACTCTGGAGGGTGTTCTATTTTCTACCAGCTGGCGGGGTAACTTAAAGCTTCTATGAGGTAGACGGTCTAAGTGCTCGGTCCAAAGTCACGAGCTAAAGAGGAAACGTGACCGTGATCAAAGGCACGGCTTCTCAGCTGACAATTACAAAAGCAAGACAGAAATCTGGTCTGTCTGAACACCTGGCTCGAGCAAACATCTGGTCGAGTTTTTCCTCGATATGTCCTAATCACGTGTACCAGACAGAAATAACAAACAAAAATGGAAAGCTGAGCGTTAACCTTTTCACTCGTTTCTAGGGAGGAATGAAAATAACCCCTCCGCCGATGAAATCAGAATAGTTAACAAGGACTTTGAATCCCAGAGGCTCAAACTCCCTCCTCTACTTCTGGCAAATTCTTGCAGCGTTGGCTTCTGAGTGGAACGCTTGGCTTTCCCTCGGAGTCAGTACCAACTCCTCTCACTGGGAGGAAACAGAACCACTCCAACTGGCTGCAAACCGTACCCCATTTCCCCTTTATTTAGGCAGAAATTCTGTCAATGAACGGTGTGAAATCCTTCAGAATCTGTCAAGATGAAACGGATCTCACACTAAGTCAAACTGCTAAGTCAGGATGGTGACACGAATTGACTGCATGGAACCTGATCCGTGTTGAAAGCAGGGCCTCTTCTGAATTAATTCACCATATCTGGCTCCTCTAGCAGGGATCCTCCTGGCCTCTCATTTTCATCGTAGATCAGCATATTCTCCCAGACAGCGCATTCTAAGAGGGGGACCTGGCAGGCAGGCCCACATCCTCGGGTACTTTCCACCGTATCCTGCAGGGCAGGTGATAAGCGTATCTCCTTTCTAAGAGCTGTGCAGAAACAATGGTGGCTGGGAAAGCAGGCCCTCACAGAAAGCTGATTTCTTGACGGCTAGAGGGTTTTAATCACTAATGAATGGAGGAGAGATGGACGAGGCACCAGGGAAAACCTCCAGTCGTCAGAAAGGAAATGATTTCAAATATATTCATAGAGGGTGGGGAGAACTGACCCAGTTTATTACGAGATTTAAAAAAAAAATCCTTTTGTGCAAAGGAATTATTCCAAGCTTTTCTTTCTGTCCAATAAAAATAATAAAAAGAATGAAACCAAACCCCTGAAACTTGAAGCAGTTCAGGGCTACAAAGGCAATTTCGTTCACTGAGTAGCCTAGGCCAAAGAAGAAAAAAAATTTTTTTTATTGGAGTATAATTGCTTTACAATGTTGCATTAGTTTCTGCTGTACAACGAAGTGAATCAGCTATATGTACACATATATCCCTTCCCTCCCACCACCCCGATCCCACCTATCTAGGTCTTCACAGAGCACCGAGATACAGCTCCCTGTGCTATACAGTGGACTGATATATATTCATTTGGTTTTACCTTAAAGTGCTGTTTTTCCTGTCGTCATAGGCACTCAGCACTCCTGAAATTTCCTTGAACTAACTGTACCAGGGAGATGAGTAGACTTTCTGAGCTGCCGGTCCCCGAAGGGTAGGAAGGCACTGAGCGTGATGTTTACAGAAAGTCTCGTGTGAACAGGCCTTACTGGTGCTGATGTGAATTACCAGGAGGTACCATGAGATCTGTCTGCCCCCAAATCTCAGCCTCTCCTGAGCACTGATTCTGTCTGCCCCCAAATCTCAGCCTCTCCTGAGCACTGATTCCATTGAGCACAAATGTCTATAGTAGTCTCCAAGCCTAGTTGCATATCAAATCACCTAGGGAACTTAGTTCAAAATATAGGTGTTCGGGGCACTCCCCAGGTGCAGAGAATGGGAATTTCTGGGTAGGACGTGGCAATCTGTAATGATCTGGCTGGCTGGGGGATCCTGATGCCGCAGGTCTGTCCCCTGGCTCCTGTGAATCACCCGATGGGTCACAAACCATCGCCCTGTGCGCCTCTCCTGCCCGCCCGCCCCCCCCCCCCCCCGCCAAGCTCTCACGTCGGCATCACTGCCCGCTCGTAGAAAACAAGGTCAATGGACAGTCTTCCCACAAGCCCACTGTCTCCCGGCGGATTCTGGGGGCCTCCCTCAGCCCTCCACTACTCACACGTTAGCCTGGGTTTGTTTATCAGATTGCAAACTGTCATTTTAGAAAACGTATAGGGAATCAGGAGGCATGTTGCCAGGAGTTAGCATTACCGAGTCCAAGCTCACTCTGCTTGCCACACGACAGGCCAATAAATCGGGAGACGAGGTGCTGAGGCAGGGAATACGACTTCATTCGGAAAGCTGACAGACTGAGAAGATGGCAGACTAAAGTCTCGAAAGAACCATCTTATCGGGGTCTGGATGCCAGTTTCTTTTATAGCACAGAGAGGGGGAGGGAGTGAGGAAGTAAAGTAAAAAGGCCATAAGTTTTGCAAATATCCCCTGGAACGGCCAGCCTCGGGCAGGGGGTGTGTTAATTTCTTCTTTCTTGCAGCCATGCACAGGTGGACAGGGGCCGGATGTTGCCCTGAACAAAGGCACTTTGGTTTAATATCTAGGCAGAGGGGCAGGGTTCCCTGAGGCGGGCCATTATGTATAGACAGGATCCTTTTACTGAACCAAAGCAGCGGAAAGCAAAGGTTAAAGTAACAGAAACAGATCCAACATGGAGTCCGATTTAGCTATTCCCTGTAACATTAGGAGAGGAGGACTGTGAAGAGAGAGTGAGAGGCATCAAAAGGCAGGTCCTGGCATGGAGCACCCCCAGGCTTCCGGAAAAGCCAAGCAGGTGGACCCAGAGGGGGCACCTCAGCTCTTCGTTCTCCCCTCTCACCCACTCGGCGACCTGCTGGCCCCATCATGTGAGGCCTGTCTGTCCACACGTCTGGCCCATGGAAGAGCTGTCTACGGGGAGCTCCAGATTCACAGGGACGTGGCTCAATCTTGAACTCCATCCTCACCACTAACGCCTGGAGCAGATCCTGCAGACTCTTGCCTACACTGGGATCTCGTCCGTCCAGACTGGATGGTTCAGATTTTGCATTACCTGGAACCTTCGTCCATCTAAAAACTACGGGCACCTCCACAGGTAAGTCATCACACTCAGGTCTGGGGACCCACAGAGGGAGCAGCGAGTTGCCAGAAGGGAAAGAGAAAAGGTTTCAGAGGACGGGGAGGCACATGGCAGCCCGGACCCCAGGGAGGATGTGAGGGGGAGCTGCCCTGGGAGCTCAGGTTGAAAGAGCAGCGCAGGAAGAGGGGGCTGGGATGCAGCCATGCATGCGTAGGAAAGGGTGGGGAGTGGAAAGCCCAACAGAGATAGCAGCAGAGGGCTCTGGCGGCACACAGACAGCCTTGTTCTGTTCTTCCAGTCTTTTTTATCGATGGCTGTTCAGCACTTGCTTGTGTTTTCGGTGTTTTCACGAGAGGAGCTGAGCTCAAGGTCCTTCTCCTCCGCCATCTTGAATTGCCCCTTCTGTTCTGCCCTGTTCTTCAGGCACCAAGGAGACATGTGGCTCTGGGGCTCATCCATCTGGCCCATCTAGACTGCTGTCCCCAGCTGCCACCTCGGAGTAAGCTCCCAGCCCTGGCACGGCTGCTGTCGGCCCCTGGATCTAGCCCCCCTGCAATGACCCCATCCTGTTGCCACCTAGAACTAAAGCGGGTCCTCAAGGGACCCTCTCCTTTGGGAGGGAGGCACCAGAGAGAGCTGGTTGCCATTTAACATCTGTTTTCCCCTTTTTCCATGACACACAGTTTCTGTCTGGGTTCATGGCTGCCCAGAATACCCTTTCTAGACCCCCCTCGAAGCTGGCATATGACAATCTCTTCTGGCCAATGGGACACAGCTACAGTGTACTGTGGTACCTTTCAGGAACCTCCTTTTCTTTAAGAAAAAAGAAAAAATCTATTATTTATTTATTTATTTAGGCTGCGCCGGGTCTTAGTTGCGGCATGCATGCGGGATCTAGTTCCCTGACCAGGGATCGAACCGGGGCCCCCTGCATTGGGAGTGCAGACTCTTAACCACTGGACCACCAGGGAAGTCCCTCAGGAAACTTCTTAAGGAATAGCTTGTGCATGCCCTTGGCCTTCACTTTCTGTGTCCCTCTCTCCATCCATTTAAGCCTTAAGATGGGGGAGACACTAAAAATGGTGGAGCTGGGAGCTGGAAGGGACCTTGATCCCTGAGGACTTGGAGAAGAGCTTCTTTTACGTGTGAGGGGAACACACTTCCTGCGTGCGTGTGCCACTGGCATTTCACGGCCCACTGCCAAGTCAATACCAGCTGATAGACCCAACTTCCCAAGAGTTGACTCTATGAGAAACTTCTTGGGTCTCAGATATAACGGCCACGGGAACTAACATGGAGTCGTGCAGCAAAAGATCACAACTTCCTGATTCACTTCCCAAATCTTCCCCAATTTGTGTGAGGTTGGGCAAACATTTATCATTTTGTGTGAGGTCTGGATGTAAAGTTTTGCATCCCTCTAGCACACACGAAGGTGGTGAGCACGAACTCCTCAAGCTGCTTTAAATATTCTGCTATAGAACATCTCTGTCGCACCAACATCTCTTGTTGCAGTAACCTTGGGGTGGAATCATTAGGAGTTCTTTAACCTTCTGATTTTCATCGTCTGAATTCTACTTCCTGAACAATTTAGCAGCTATTGCTGCAGACGCTGGGGCTCCCCCCAGGAGTCATTTCCAATTTCTAAACATGCTCCTTTTCAGTTGATGGAAATTCCTGAAATTTCAGGCGCCCGTGTTACCTTTCCATTTTGTTCTTTCCTTACTTCTGCTGGACCACTTGTCTCAGCCTCAGCTGGCAGAGAGTTTGGGGTCTCAGGTGGATGAGCTTCTTCCTTGTGAACGGCATTAAAATGTGGACCCCTCTGAGGACCACCCAGGGCTTTCACCATGCAAAGTAGTCCCTCAGAATAGGAGCCATCACAGACACCCTCAGCCACAGACACCCTCGCCCGTCCCGTCCCCCTCAGAAAACACTTTCGCCCCTATTATCATGCTGCATCCTTGGTCAAGTCTCACGTAAGTCTCCTCTAGGAGACTTATTCAAAACCAGCACATGTTCTGAGGCTGAATACAGGTTGAGCAGATGTAGGTACAGAGCAACTGAAAAAATGTACTAGTCCCCGTATGAGTAAGTAAGAAAAGGCTGTCATAGCTAATCCTGATTGGATCATTTAACTCTATTTTTGCATTTTTATCATGAGCTTAAAAAATTAACTCTGGTTCTAAAAGGTAAAAATTTGCAGAGCCTCTAAATTGATCCTTATAACTCGTAAAAATTGAGGTCTGGTCATATTTCCAGGATGTTTCCATTTGTCAACCAACTCATGTGGTGTTAAAAGGGGAGAAGAAGGTCCAGGCAAGAAAACAGACTACCTCTTCGTGCCCAGGCTTAGGATAGGACTTGGGGCTCGCATGTCAGGCCAACCCAAAGCCCTCGAGGCTTTTTCACGAAACCGGTGGCTCTGAAACCTAGCTAAGCCTCTGATGCACAAGCTGTGGAGAAGCCTCCTAAGCTCTTTACAAAGCTTTCCAGGAGCCTCTGGAGCCAGCCCAGCATCATTACTCAGACAAGGGTCTGGGACCCGGAGCAAATACCTTGATGTAGTATCGGATGAGGACCCTTCGGAGGTCAAAAACCTGCAGCATGGTGGCCGCGTTGTTGTCCATGATGCTGTAGCCCTCCAGGATGTACTGCGCTCGCGTGATCTCCCAGGTGAGCCAGCGGAGGTTAAAGGCGGCATTGCAGGACAACAGGTGGAGCAGGTGACCTGGTTTGCAGCAGCAGCAACCCCTGTCATCCTCATCGCCCTCTGTGATGGCTTCCACCTCCCTCTGCTGGCAGTAGGTTCCTGGCAGAGTAACAAACACGATGGCAGTTGTAAAGAGGCCGTAGGATAATCTTCGTTTCGAACGGATTTTCCCCTTGCCCTTATTGAGGGAAAGATGCTGAAGAGAGTTTAGAAATCAGGAGATTTGTGTAGTTCTTAGTTCAAACAAGTACCCCCAAATAAGTTGCCGATCTTACAATCATTAATGCTTTTTTCTTTTGCTTTTTTTGTTTTGGCCACGCGGCATGTGGGATCTTAGTTCCTGGACCAGGGCTCCAACCCACGCCCCCCCTGCACTGGAAGCACAGAGTCTTAACCACTGGACTGCCAGGGAAGTCCCATAATCATTAATTCTTTTATTCATCCATATCCCTTCTGATTCTCATCTCCTCCTGGTTTTTTTTGTGTTAGAAGAGACACATTCTCATGGTGGTCGTGGACGAGAATGGCCAAAATGCAGGATGGTTATATCCTTGAGTTCCCCTTTCCAGAAACCTGCAGGTC